>NC_056039.1:24197527-28997527 GCF_004379255.2 Salvia splendens
GAAACCAGAATAGACCCGGAGCCGAACAACCAGGAAGGAAGACAGTGATGAGGATTACTGCTCAAGTGAGGGGCCGATTCCGAGGAAGATGTCTCTTTGGAAAACGAGGACTACCATGAACGACAGCTGGCGGGCGGATCACCGTGAACTCGTCCATCCTCCTGTGGAAAGAATGGAGTACTGGCGTTGGCAAGTGGAGCTCGATGATGAGCTAATGGAAGATATGAAACATTATAGTACGAAGAAGCTCCAAGATGCTTTGACGATAAGGAAGATAGCAGCAAGCAGATTAAGTGCGGCAAGGTACTCCATCTCTCTTCTTGGATGAATTAGTTGTTTGTGAGTCATTTATGTTGTATGTGAGAGCATTGGGTTTGAATGGTTGTTGGAGAATAGAGACCCGGATATACCAGTTAGGTTAGCCAAGGAATTCTTTACCACGTCCAGGTTCCAGGTCACAACGGACCAGGATGAGGTTTCTATTTCCTTTAGAGTGTTCGGAGGGGAGTTGTCGATGAGTTTGATTGAGTGGAGAAGCATGGAGAGAGGGATACCCAGAAGGCATGGGGGATTTAACCCCCAGCGGCTTGGGAAGAATTGACTCACCCAGCCGCTGGGCCAATTCGCCTCCACGCTATCCAGGTCAATACATTTCAACCATCCCACCCTCCGACTTGTCCAGCTGTACTTGGATTATAACCTATTGGGTCACACTAATTCGGCGGGTGAGAATATCGATGACGGAGATGTACCAGCTATGGTGCGCGAAGCGCAGCAGGAGAGTACACTTGAGATTATGGACAGCCTACCAATGCCACCTGATCGCCACTCACCCAGCTAGGAACTTGTCGCTCTGCCACATCTTGGGATCATTTGTATGCAACAACATCGCAATGGTTGAAATAGGGAACGTATCCCCGATGTTCATGGTAGATCCCCCTGGTTTGTTCGCGTCCCGTTCTTCACCCGCACCAACTATATCAGGGAAGGAGTTCCCCACTTCTATGCTATGGGTTAAGGTGCGCTTCCTGCTGGCAGAGCACAAGCAGGCCAGGCAGAACAGGACGGACAAGCACAGGAGATGAGGTAAGTTGAGCTGGAGCAGGCGGGGTGGCGACTTGGCAGCGGAGAATAGAGAGACCAGAGCCAGCTGACGAGGATGGCATATATGCTAGAGGAGATGTTTAAGGTGTTCGGAAAGAAGAAGCAAGAAAGTGAAGCTAGAACGAGCGGACAGGGAGGCCGGACAAGTGAACCACAAGTACCGGAGGAAGAAGCTGACGAACCACGGGAGTCTGAGGAGGACGTGTCTGAATCACACGAGGATGTACCCAAGAATCACCTGCACCAAGCCCTGCCCCGACTATTCAATAGTCTAAGTGTGAGAAGTAAAGGGTTTGCAACTTGACGCACGTGTGTATGTTTATGTGTTTTTGTCATATCCATGTTATTCTCCCACTTAGCCTATTGCATAGTCTAAGTGTGAGAAGTTTTAGTTATATAGCATATGTTTTGTTATGTGTTTTATTGTATTTCATCTTATACTCTCCAATTTATCCTATTGTATAGTCTAAGTGTTAGAAGTTTTTAGACTTCGTATGGTTTGTCCCTGTTTGTTGTTTTTGTCTGTGTGTCTGTCATACAAGCCATCCCATTTTTTCCACTTCAAAGCCCGTACCTGAGGGCATGCACTAGTGAAGTGGGAGGGGGAAGATAATGGCCAGTACGACTTGTATATATGTGTTAGTTTTGTTTTTAGGATTTTTGTTCTAGGTCCTTTTAGGATAAGTGTTTTTTAGGATATGTGTTTAACGAACGAGCTTAAAACTCAACTGTTTCAAACTGACGGCGAGGGGAATTGATGGAATAAGACATGCTAAACAAAGGAAACCACCCCTCCCAGTAGATCCTAGTCAGTGTAGATGATGCAAGTGTTAGAATTGGTTATACTGAAAGCATATTTCGAGAATGTTGCACGGATAGGATTGCTTGTATACAATTAAATTATAAAATCCACTTTTAACCCAAGGCGAGAAGAAGTAAGTTTTATCGCATTGGTGTTTGCTATACATTTATAAGATGTTTTTCGAACATTTAAATGTATAAGAAGCAACAAGTCTAATTCTTCTGCATAGTAGACTAGTCGTGAACAACGTTCACAGAAGGTGACGCAGTCGGTATATTCGTAGAAGAGAAGCAGAATTTCACAACCTAGATAGGCTTTGGCTACCTATCGTGAAAGGTTGCAGTGTCAGGTTCGCATGTTTTCCTTACCTTAGGAAATAAACAACACTGGTGTGGTATCACACTAAAGGATCTAACAGTTGAGTTACATCTTTCTTGCTATTTACTGAAAGACGAGGTTCGGTGATTGTTATTTTTAAATCATTGTAGGTATAACATTGAGCATACGATATTGATTATGCACTACTTTGATTTATCAAATGGTGCAGATTTTTCGCAATCCAAGAATCTTGATATCTTGGGTAATGGTGATCAATGTCTAGAGGTGCTAGTATTGTTATTGCAATAAATTGTGTGTTGGGTGATCAATGTCCACTTTGATAATATCCTCAAGAGGTGTTCGAAAAAAGGTTTTATTATTCAGAAACCCGACTGGTTGGAATTTATTCCAGAATAATAAATAAAATTTTGAACTAGACAACTCTTGGAAAAAGAAATTAATTAATTAAAGTCAAATAGCAGACTTAAATTAATTAATGGATATTAATATCTTAAACACGGGAAATAATAAATTAAAGAGGTAAAGCCCGAATTACTTGTAATTTGAGATTGACGGACAGTCAATATATTATACTATAGTGGCTGATAATAATATTATGTTCGACTTGTATTAAATTGAGGCTCAATTTAATTAGTAAAAGTCCAACAGGTTTGGCCCAAGTCCAACCTCCATGGATCCCTAATCTGGCCCATCATAACTCTATATAAAGGAGACTAAATAGAAGACTAATTTAATGGTTTTTTGCTTAAAATTTCGTGCTCCCTCTCTCAAGTGGAGACGGAAATTTTCATTCCGTTCTGGTGGGAATTCTGTCTTCTGTCTAGTCAAGCCCTTTTTATTTTGACAAGCTTTGCCAACCCAAAGGTCATAATATGAGTTCGGGATACAGATTAGAAAGTTCGTGGTTGAGTACGAAGAACATCACATGGAGAAGACGCAAGTAATCGTCGATTCTTTGGAGAATCTGTTCGGTAATTTTAAACCGTAGGAAATCATGAATTAGGGTTTTATTTCCTAAGCATGATTTATGTATGTTCTTATATGCAATTGATTGTTTAACATGTGAATAGTTGATCCCATAATTAGTCAAATAGATCTGTATGCATGATTTATTTGTTTATGCATGACTTCCGCTGTGCAAGGGCCACCAATCCCCAGCAGCAAGTATGAGAGAATGCCCGACCTTAGAGACAAACACGAAAGCCCTCTTAAATGGTGTGTTAAAGACCTAAATTGGAACCACTTTCCACTAAACATATAAAAAGAAAAGTGGCTACCACATGATATCTAGGGTAAAGTGACTGCGTGCAGCAAAATCCTAAGGGCATTAGGAAACCCCCCACAAAAAATAAAAATAAAAAAAATCCTTCCCTTAGAACCCCTTTTCTAGCCCCTCTTTTAACCCCTATATAACCCACTAGCCACTGGGACTGTGAGTATGGAAAGCATGAGGCAGGGAGGCAACTGACCAAGAAGGAGAAACTGAAAAGCCAACTGGAGAAGAAAGGCAAGAAGAAAAGAGAAAATGGACCAAGTGAAACACTTGGTTCCCAGAAAGAGAAAGAAACAACGAAGAAAACGGCTAGAAAGACATTCGGTCCCAAAAAAAGAAGAAAATCAAATAAGTGGCAAAGCCACCAAGAAGCCTACTGACCAGTTGAAGAAATCCAATCGAAGAAGTACACACAACTCCCCCACATTAGAGCCTTAGGAACATCCACCCCAAACGTTACAAGCCCACGACCCCACCCCGTTACAAACCTGTAAAGACTCTTAGAAGCTACGCGTGAGATCTAAGCCCGAAGCATCTGTGGTCCTGTGTATTGAGAGAAGCAGTCCTAACATCCCTGGTGAGGAATGAGTGACTGAGCGAATCTAGTGGTTGGCCGAGAGTTTAGGTAATTTTGACAATTGGATTTACTGGCTAGGAAGGAAAAGAGGGGCGACAGAAGTTCAAGGCTGCTTAAAGCCGGATTGCACTCGACCCCAAGTGGAGGGATGGTTGAAAATATAGCATGTTCAAAGTGTCTTTACATGTTTTACTTTTTGTGTTTAGACCAGACACTGGGATAAGTGGGAGAAGTATACAAATAAACAAGGGCGGGGACATATGAACATATTAGCAAAGGCATAGGCAGAGAATATCATATGAAGCACAGGCCACCATTGTTCCATATAAATTTCTCACACTTAGACCACACAGTGAGCTAAGTCGATGAAGAACACAAGAAATCATCAACTAACATGCATACACAGGCAGAAAGGGTCATGCTCAGGTTGGAAAGCAGTAAAATGAACAAAAAGTAGAGTTATTGGTTCTGCTAGTTTAATCCCTTTTTCTGGCTCCCTTGGGAGCCAGAGTGCCTCCGTCGTCCTTTATAGTTACTCCCTCCATCCCCTAAATATTGTCCCACATTGACTCGGCACGGATTTTAAAAAATAATGAAAAGTGAGTTGAAAAAGTTAGTGGAATGTGGGTCCTACTTTTATAAATTAGTTTTATAATACTCTCTCCGTCCCGGCTAAGATCACTACAAAAAATTGCAAATTAGTGACGGAATTAGTGACGGAGGCTGAAATTTCAAGAATTAGTGACGGATAAGTGACTTAGAAAAGTCAGTCACAAATTGGTGACATGATCGTCTGTCACTAATCCGAATTTACCATAGCGGCCACCTTTGATTTCTGTCATTGTAACCTTAGTGACGGATCTGTCACTAATTAATCCGTCACGAAATCTGTTAAGTGCCTAAATTCTGCTGATTAGTGACAGATAATTCTGTCACTAATTAATCCGTCATGAAATCTGTTAAGTGCCTAAATTCTGTTGATTAGTGAAGGATAATTCCGTTACTAAATTACGTGTTTTTTTGTAGTGGATGACACATTCCTTAGCCGGCACGGGATTTTAGGAGTTATTGGTTATTGTATTTAATTGGAGAGAGAAAAGGTGGGTGCAAGTATTAAAATAGAGAGAGAAAGAAAGATGAATATTTTAATAGGGGTGGAAAAAAGTTGTTGAGTGTATTAATTGGAGAAAGAAAGTTTCCAAAAAATGAAATGTGTTATCTTAGTTGGGACAAACTAAAAGAAAACGTGTCATCTTAAGTGGGACAGGGGGAGTAAAATGTGAGTAGGAATGAGTTAGTGGAATATGGGGTCTACTACCAAAAACGGTAAAAAGTGAAATGAGAAAAATTTTGTAGGACGAACGGAAATGAAAAATCAAACAAACTTTGAAGGACGAAGGGAGTACATTTTTATTCGACACAAATTTTAAGAAAATTGTTTGACTTTAAAAGAAAATTAGAAAAAAAATAATGGAATATGAACTCCAATTTTATATAATTTTATAGTAATATATGAGTGTATTGATTTTAGTTAAATGAGGAGACTATTTAATTAAAATGAGAAAAGATAAATGAGACTTTAAATTGTGAACGTACTTCCCACTATCCGCTGGGAGTCTTTCGGCCTTAATCTGCAAGCCCGGTCGAGCAGGATTAATCCGATTCCACTGAAGGCGGATTCAAAACACATGTAGTCAAATCAAAAACAAAAAAATTGTGAAGCACTAAAAAAAGGGGATAAATTTTATCGCATACAGATGGAGTATTTCTTATGAAATATGGACAGCCACAGCCCATAGTGCCATTCCATTTACACATTAATTATTTCTCCTCATCGTCACTTTCATAGACAGCCACAAAGTAGTGGTACCAAAGACCTTGATATCCCAAATTACGAATTCTTCTTAATAAAAGATCAACTAGTTTACATTATTTTCATCAATCTAATCTAGTAGTCCCTGAGTAGCTAATCAGTTTACATTATAAAGTTCAACTTTGCTTCAAGGTGCACCAAGATAGTATTAATTTGATTAATTACGATGTAATGATCAGATTCACAAAATTCACTAGACCTCTTTAGGCCATCCACTACGCGGCGCGCCACCGTCCCGAGTTCCGTCGCGGAGAGACGGAACACTCGCGCGACGCGTTGCGGCACACTGGCCCGTCCCTGCGAGACAAGAGACGGGCTATCTCGCTACGCGCCATTGCGACGTGGCGCGCCCCTGCGCCATGCGTGACGCCCACTCGCGGGCCGGCGAGTGGGCGTCGTCACGCGCTGACGCAATAATTTTTTTTTTTTAAATTCGAATTTAAAATAAAAAAAAATTGTAAATGGTAATATTACCGTTTATATCGGTTTTTTCTATTTTTTTATTTTTAATTAATTTTTTTACTCTATAAATACTCTTAATTCATCCTCATTTCACACACAACTACACATCTATTCTTCCTAAACCATCTCAATTTCCTCTCCATTTTTCATCTAACTCCGGCGGTGGAGGCTCCGGCGGGTGGGATCTCAACGCGTTCGGTGATTGGGAGACCATGTACAACACACTGGGTGGTTCCGGTTCGTTGACGCCGGGCACCCCCAGGGTTCGGCGACGCAGGGGGGTTACCAACCACCCAATTTTGACGTGGATGCATATGCCCGTCCCTTTGCCCTGCGGTATTCGCACGGATTATCCTAGATTCGAGAGGATTTTCCCGTTGAACCCACGCCGGGAGTAGGCCGAGGCGGGGGAGGAGGCCGAGGCGGTGGAGGAGGCCTAGGCAGTGGAAGCTCCAGGGCGGAAGCCCAAGTGGGCGAGGAGGGGGAGGAAGAAGAGGAAGAGGATGAGGATCTAGGCCGGCATCCGTACAGCAACAACGAAACGATGGCGGTGTACAACGCCTGGATTTCCATCTCGTACGATCCCATCATTGGGAATCAATGATAAGTAGCATTCTATACCTTGGTTACTGGTCAGTATACGTGCATAATTAGATTATATCTGCAAAACAGTTGCTAAAGTGTGCAGGGAAAGGGTTCCAGTCAGTAGGAAGGGTTTCGGATAACTCATGTGAAAAGAGCGCTAGAAGGGTGCAATACTGATCAGGATGCATACCAAAAAAGGCTCGAGATGGTGAATAAGGATTGCTGGGAATGATCAACCACAAACGAGGGTAAAAGAGTCATTTCACGAAGAGAGTCTACCCTAAAAATCAAGGGCAGGCCTCCCTATAAAAGGAAGCCACTTGGAGAGATGAGAGGATCATCTACATTCACACTCAGTTAGAATATTTTCTCTCAGTAGATCAGTTTCCTTCAGCATTGTCCTACATCTTCTCATTCCTCGCCAAAGCCATGATCACCTAAAGTTCCAGAAGTCCGCCGGAGATTCGCCTTCCATCGTTCCAGCCAGTCCATTTCGTAGTTATAGCAGTTTCATCGCCCGAAGTGGCAAAACAATCTTTATTCGCTTTCTAGTTAATCTTTACTTGTTTCCCTTTCGTTAGATCTGTTGCATAACTTAGTTCTAGTTTATCTTTTGAAGTATTTCATTGAGATCTAAACGCTTTATGCAATGAAGTTGTTTTTATGCATCTCTTTCGGGTTGAAGTTGTTAGTTCAGTAGCTGTTTAGATTAATTTTCCCGAAGTGTCTTAGTATGAAATCCGAGTTTACGTTATTCTGCCACCTTGCATGTAGTCCAGTATGAGTAGTTCTTGATTTTGCTTGTTTAATTTTTGAATTTTAGTGAGTTGATTTGTGGATATGAATTGTGGAGTTGTTAATCTGTAATTTCATCTATGGAATCTGAGGTTGTTTGATTTTGTTCGTGCTTGTTGCAGAAGACAACATCCACATCCAAGTTTGGGACCACTTTGCTTTTTAGTTACTTTTTGCTTTTGTCCTTTGCCTTTTATGTTGGTACCCTACAGATCTGACAGAGTAGCCACCTAACTGCCTCTTATTCTCTGATATTCCGTTTAGTCTTTTATAGTAACCATCTACTTTCCACATGTCCCTGAAACACCTTGTCCCCCATTCACACTTACACAACCACACGTCGTTCACCTTCACACCACCCAATCAGTAGAGTACACCCTTTAATTCATGTTTAGGTAGAATCTCAACCCAATCGTGGTAGCTAACCAAACCCTTTCAGAATATCACCACAATTACCCAAACGCATCATCTCTGTGGGATTCGACCCTTACCTCCACTAAACTAATCAGTAGAAGTGGGTTAAGGAATTTAATTGATACCAGGTTTAGGTTGCCGTGCCAACGACTCAGCTAGGTTGGGATATTATCCTGATCAGTTGGATGCACACCTGCATATAACACAATACCGAAAACCTGCTCTTTCAAATGGCGCCGTTGCCGGGGATGAATGGCGTTGTTAGTTGTTATTGTGTGTGATACTTTGGCGTATATATTGTGTATAACTTTTCTCTTTTCTTTTTATTTCAGTTTATGAGAAGCAGCTCGGCTCCTGACCATTGGAGACCGAAGATACTCCAACGAGGGACTATACTTGTAACCACTCGTTCTGGCCTTTCGACAGCCCTGTCTGACCTAGGCACGAGTAGTGACGAAGAGCAAGACACCATAGAAGGAGGAATACCAGAAGTGGTATTACAATTGGAAGGTAACCCAAGAAGGATGGCTGCCCCAGTAGATGATGATCCAGAGATCGGATCGCTGAACGCGCACACCGAAGGAGAACCGCCGCAAGCTATAGTTGTCACTCCGGGACAGACAGCCTGCGATGTGAAGCCCCATGTTATCGCAATTCTACCCACGTACTGCGGAAGAGCTATGAAGGGCCCTACGAGTTCCTTCATGAGTTCTGTAAGATTTGTAAGGCACAGAGAAGGCCAGCGGGGGTGACCGAGGATGACTACAGATTGAAGGCCTTGCCGTTCGTCCTAAAGGGGGAGGCCAACACATGGTTCATGCACCTGCCACCCGACTCCATCGAGAGTTGGGCCGATTTCAAGTCCGCCTTCTTAGAAGAATTTTTCCCATCATCTAATACGAGTGCGTTGAAGAGAGAGATAACCAGTGTGAAGCAAGGTTACGATGAACCCCTGAGTGATTATTGGGTGAAGTATATGAGTCTTTTGGACGCATGTCCGAACCATCGTATGGCAGATATAGAGATACATCATACCTTTTATGAGGGGATGAATAAGGCAACAAAAGATCTGGCAAACTCGTCGTCAGGAGGAAGCTTCATGAAACTGAGGGTTAGCGAAGCGAAAAAGGTCCTAGGGAAGCTTCTGAGCGCGAAGAAGGAGTACGACAATTCGAGGGATGGATATAGCAGAGAAAGGATTGTGAGTGCGTCGTTTATTGATCAGGAGCAGAAGATAGAGCAGAAGATGGACTTGAAGATGGAAGAGCTGAAAAAGACGCTCCTGAGCGCGATCGAGAAGAACACTCCACCACCTTCCCCAACTGGGAGCTATAAAGGTGCAGAGCAGGGAAGTCAAGGGCCAACCTATGCTCAGCCGAATGACTTCGTCAATATGGAGCAGATCAATGCTGCAGGGACTATAATTCTAGTGGGAATTGGATCCTGGGGAGACAGCGGGACGCACCATAGAGGGACCTCGATGGGGAGATGGGAACCAAAACCAAAACCAAAACAAAAATCAAAACCAAGGTCAAGGTCAGAACCAATACAACCCCCACTCGAACCAAAATCCCAACCGCGGCCCAGCAAATCCCGACCACCAATCCAACTGGTCAGGAAGGAACCAACAACCCATAACCAAAACCCACAGAACCAAAACTCAAACCCTGTCTATGGGCCACCACACCAAAGAAACTTCCAAAATCACCAGAATCAATATAATCAAGGTCCCCAACACCACCAGAACCAGAACTAGTTCCAAAGCCAGAACGAGGATCAATATCACCAAGACCAGTACAACCCTCCTTCCCAGTATAACCAATACCCACCTAACCAGAACCAACAAATCTTCCAGAATTACCAGCACAACCAAAATTCCCGTACAACCAGTATCAAGGACAGAACCAGTCCCAATATCCTAACAGGTCAAGAAGATCTATGGAGGACATGATGGGAGAACTGCTCGCTTCGCAGCAGAGTATCAAGGGTGAGTTGCAGTCCAATAATGAAGTAGTGCAGGGGATGCAGAATGCCTAGAAGGAGCATAAGGCAAACATATATATGATGAATAGGCAATTAGCCCAGCTGGCGAGTTCAATGGGTGAAATGAAGGGGAATTCAGGAAAACTCCCGTCTACAGTCCATGTGCCTGAAAAGGCAAACGTGAGCAAGGTCACCCTGCGGTCCGGTACTTCCTATGAGGGACCCCAACCGAGGAAACCTAGTGGAGAACCTAGTGGGACAAAGTTACTGAGAGACATTGTCTCGGAAGGAGAGCTCAACAAACCTCTCCCTCAGATGCACGATCCGTTTTTCTTGGATGAAGCGCCATCGGGAAAAGACAAAACCAAAGGCGAATTGCCCAGGGGAGACCCTCCTAAAGAAACGGTCCATGAAAGAGACTCAAGCCCAGAATGTGCCCAAGAAAGACTCCGGAAAGGCTGTTGAAGAACCGGTAGACGAAGCGAAAGGAAAAAAACCATTCCCTTACCGTTTCGTGACTAAGAGAAAGAAAGAGAACCCAGTAGATTACCTGTCAATTTTTGGGAAGCTGGATATCACCATACCACTCCTCTAAGTCGTGAAGCTACCCCCGCTTGGGAAATTTATCAAAGAGTTCATAGCCGGGAGGGCCCAGAAGGATGGAAAGATCATGGTGGAAGGAATATCGTCAACAATTGTGCAGGAAAAGCTACCACCCAAGAGAGCTGATCCAAGTATATTCACTTTACCTATAACTATAGGAGATGTAAAAATCGAGCATGCAATGTGTGATCTGGGACCATCTATAAATGTTATGCCATTATCAGTCTATAACCGGTTGAAGGGAGTAAAGTTGTCAAACACTAGGGTGTTAATCCAACTGGCTGATAGGTCATGCATAAATCCTGAGGGTGTGCTAGAAAATGTGTTGGTAAGAGTACATGATTTTACTTATCCTGCTGACTTCTATGTGATCAAGATGAGTGAGTCTGAGGCTAGGAAGTCTAATGGTATATTGTTAGGGATACCGTTTTTGAGGACAACTAAGACAATCGTGGACATGGCTGAGGGGACAATTTTTATTGATTTTCATGGAGAGAAATTCACATTTGATATCAATGAGGCCATGAAAAAGCCTATCGATTCTGAAAATCTATGTTATGTTGATGTAATTGACCCCCTAGTCCAAGATTTTCTTGAGACCGAATTATTGCAGGAAAAACTCTAACTTTGGATGTTTATGGACAGGCTGATGTAGAAGCGGCTGCATGGTGCGATCTGATCAGTAGCCAAGGGTTGACGGATGAAGAGATCGAAGGAGTGATTAAGGAATTTTGTCAGAAATCAGAATTTATTAGAACCGCAGGGGCTCAGCTACCAGCCAGTATAGAGGAACTTTCAGATGGTGAGTTAGAAAGGGAAGGGGATGCTGCAAGGAGCCTTCTACCCGCGGACACACTTCCCCCACAAGTTGAGTTGAAGAAATTGCCAGCAAACCTGAAGTATGCTTTCCTCGGGGCGGAAAATTCATACCCGGTGATCATTAGCAGCAGTCTTACGAAAGAGCAAGAGGCGAAACTACTGACTGTACTGAGAAGGAACAAGAGAGCAATTGGATGGAGCCTTACAGATATGGTGAGAATAAGCCCCGATGTCTGTATGCACCACATCAAGCTAGAAGAGAGAGCAAAAGCACGTCGAGACTCACAAAGGAAAGTGAATCCTAACATGCGGGAGGAGATATTGAAGGAAATCTTGAAGTTGCTGTCGTTGGGAATGATCTATTCGGTGCCCGATAGCGAGTGCGTCAGCCCCATTCACATGGTCCCCAAGAAGTCAGGGATCCAAGTTGTTCAAAATGAGAGGACTGAGTTGATACCAACAAGGCTAGTCATTGGTTGGCGGATGTGCATTGATTACCGCAAACTGAATGCTGCTACCAGGAAAGATCACTTCCACTCTGCCGTTCATCGACCAGATTTTGGAGCGACTCGCTGGGAAGAAGTACTTCTATTTTTTAGATGGGTACAGTGGGTATTTTCAAATCTACGTAAACCCTGAAGACCAGGACGAAACCACCTTCACCTGCCCATTTGGAACCTACGCGTATAGACGTATGCCATTCGGTCTGTGCAACGCTCCCGGTACATTTCAACGATGTATGATGAGCATATTTTTAGATCTGATTGAGGAGTGCATAGAGATATTCATGGATGACTTTACAGTCAATAGAGCCTCTTTCGACTCGTGCCTTCATCACTTGGACATACTTCTAGAGAGGTGTCAAGCCATTTCATGGTCACAGAAGGGATCGTCCTAGGACACATGGTGTCAGAGAGAGGTATCCAGGTGGATCAAGCCAAAGTGTACGTCATTTCCAAACTGCCTTTCCCTACTGACCAGAAGGAAATACGGGGTTTTCTGGGGCATGCAGGATTTTATCGATGATTTATTAAGGATTTCGCCAAAATCGCCCAACCCCTTACTAGACTTCTTCAAAACGAGGTGGAGTTCATTTTTGATGAACAGCGCAAGGCTGCTTTCAATCTTCTCAAGGAAAAGCTGATATCCGCACTAATCATCCAGGTTTTCTTTCAAAGTAATCTGTGATGCCAGTGATTACGCAGTGGGAGCTGTTCTGGGTCAGAAGATCGAGGGAAAAAGGTATGTGATCTTCTATGCATCTAAAACATTGAATCAAGCTCAAAGATATTATGACACCACTGAGAAGGAGATGCTGGCCGTGGTGTATTCATTCGAGAAGTTTCGGCAGTACTTGTTAGGATCCAAGGTCATTGTCTATACTGACCATGCGGCCATTAAGTACCTGATTGCCAAGAAATAATCAAAGCCCCGCTTGATCCGGTGGGTACTCCTGCTACAAGAATTTGATTGGGAAGTGGAAGACAAAAAAGGGGTCGAGAATAAAGTAGCGGATCATTTGAGCAGAATGGTGCAAGATGGGAGCAGCGAGGAGATGCAAGACCGGTTCCCGGAGGAACATTTATGTGAGGTGATTTTTGCCGCCAGAAAAATTGACTGGGAAGAAGTGATGAAGCTTACTAGCAAGAATGAAACAGCAAACGGGAAGGAAAAAGTAGGGCAGGAGCCATGGTTTGCGGACCTAGCCAACTACCTAGTTTCAGGAGAGCTTCTAGAAGTGCCAAACGTCACCAAGGCTCAAAGAATGAAGATCAAGAGTGAGGCGAAATACTACTTTTGGGACGACCCATACCTATGGAAAGTAAGAGTAGATCAAGTGATAAGAAGATGCGTTCCTGACTGGGAGCAGAGGGACGTACTAACACATTGTCATTCCTTAGCATGTGGAGGATAATTCGATCCCAAGAAAACGTCAAGGAAGATTCTGGACAATGGCTTTTATTGGCCAACTTTCAACAAGGATGCTTATGAATTCTGTAGAAGTTGTGAACGTTGCCAACTGACCGGTGGGATCTTTGCACGAGATGAAATGTCACAAGTCCCAATTATTATTTGTGAGGTGTCCGACATATGGGGGATGGACTTCATGGGTCTTTTTCCCTCGTCCTTTGGGAACTTGTATATTTTGGTCGCAGTTGATTAGGTTCTAAGTGAGTAGAAGCCAAGGCCAGAAGCACTTGTGAGGCGAAAGAGGTGGCCAAGTTCCTCAAGAGTAATATTTTCAGCCGGTTCGGGGTACCAAAGGCCATCATATCCGATCAGGGAACCCACTTCTGTAACTGCACTATCGAAGCCTTGATGAAGAAGTACGGTGTGCACCACAGATTATCCAGCCTCTACCACCCGCAAGAAAACGGCCAAGCGGAGATCTCTAACCGAGAGATAAAGAACATTCTGAAAAAAACTGTTAACCCTTCTAGGAAGGACTGGAGCATGAGGTTAGAGGATGCTCTCTGGGCATATCGGACAGCCTACAAAACTCCCATAGGAATGTCCCCATACCGAATCGTTTTTGGAAAGATGTGCCACTTACCAGTGGGAATCGAACATCGAGCATACTGGGCAGTACAACAAGTTAATATGGATGCTAAAGCCTGTGAGGATGAAAGGAAGTTGCAGCTACAGGAGTTAGAGGAGCTCAGATTGGAATCGTTTGATTCCACCATGTGGTATAAAGAGAGAACTAAATTGTGGCACGACAGAAATCTAAGGACCAAAGACCTCCATGTTGGCCAGAAAGTACTACTCTTCCAGTCAAGGTTGAAGCTAATGCCTGGGAAGCTCAAATCGAAGTGGACAGAACCTTATGTCATAACCGCACTCTGTGCTAATGGAGCAGTGGAGATTTCAGGGAGTATTCCTAACTCTGAACCTTTTATCGTAAATGGACATAGGCTGAAGGTGTTTAGGGATAATAGTGATGTGGGTGTAATGGATGAGATTCCACTGCAACCACACACTAAAGTGGCATACTGACCAGTAGGATGGGAATTTGGAGTTCCACTGGGCTAGTTTTTCTTTTAGCGAAATTCACGTATGCTGGCCAAGTAGAATTCCAAATTACCTAGAGTAAATTGTAAATATTGTAAATACTTGGTAGTTTAGAGTTTAATTTTTGCATCCTATTAAAAAATTAAAATCCAAAAATATTTTTTGGACCTTAAATATTAATTTCGAGTGCGTACTGACCACAAGAATGCTAATTCGGTATACTCCCAAGTGTATTCAAGTGTCCTTTTACTTTGTTTCCACTCTTGGAAAATATGGGAGGAAAATGTTAAGGGAGAGATTTGAATAGGATAGGGTGATATTTAAATTTAGAGTTTGGTTCAGCTTTGCAGGAGTGGACAGCGACTGGGAGGGCGCGTGGTGCAGCTTTGCAGGACAGGACAGGCGACGTCCAATCAAAATCCAGCGCTCCCAACCGTCTCCCACATGAAGCGGCGTAACCTGGAAACCGCCTATAGCCGATTATAAACCCTTAACTGCTCCATTCTACTCTAAAAAAGCCTCCGCCCACTCCCCTTCGCCTCATAAACCCTTACCTACATTCTCTCACCCGAAGCAACCACCATCTCCACCGAAATCAACACCCAAACAACCCACCTCCGATAACCACCACTGTTCAACCATGGGAAAGAAGAGAATGGCCTACAAACAAGCCTCCGGTAAATCCACTCCCACCGTCCGTAAAGAAACCCCTGAAACACCACCGCCTACTACAGAGCAGCCACCAAACCCACAACCACAGCCGCGACCACCATCACCACAGGCTCCGGCGATGGTTTCTTTGAACGCACTGGCGGAGTTCCTCAGACAGCAGGACCCGAATAAAGATTGGGCGGCTGCGTTGGCAGGTTTTAGCCAAATCGGAGGCAAATCAAGCTTGACAGCAGAAACCCCGGTAGTACCAACCCCACCAACCTCCATTCCGCCTTCATCAACAATTCCACCAGAAAAGAGATCTCCCTCGACGACCGCACCTTCAGAATACTCGGAACCCTCCCCTCCTATTGAACCAATGGATGTTGACCCCCTTTCCGCCTATTATGACTTAGATCCAGAAGTGACCGAAGGGATAGAAGGCGAAGAGAAGAGGAGCCGGGAGGAAGGAGATGAATCGGAGAGAACACCGGTAGCGGAAACCGTTCCCCAAGGAATGGGAAGGGAGGATAGATCTGAACGAAACGGCCAGAAAGCAAGGCCTGATGAAGAGTTTTAGGCGCTTTTGAACGAGGTGACCAGGATGAAAGATGACACTGCCAAGATGGCTGAGGGTCTGGACCTCCTATCGGAGGCAGTAGGAGAGGGTGAAGAAGCTAGTACAAGGAACGACCCAGAAGGCCTAGCCCACTAGCCAGAAGACGAGGTGGAAGAGAGGCAGACAAGAGAAGAAGAACCAAAGTCAGTGACTCCCCAGCCAGAAGCAGGGGAGAGTGATACACACATCGAGAAGGATGAGACCGTAGTACGAACAGAGGGGCCAGAGCCAGTGGCACCTCCAGTGTCGAAACCGAAGGCAGTTAAGAGGAAATTGGTGTTGAAGAGCGATCCTAAGGCGGAACGGCCGAAGCCGAAGAGAGTGTCGCAAAGATGCCTAGAGAAATGGACATCCAGCAAGGCGAAAGCAAACACAGCAGCGAATGCAGTGGAGGTTTCAAGTGAAGAAGAAAGGACTACTCCTACAAAACCTAGGGAGGAATCCTTATCAACTACCAACTTGGAAGATGCTTTGACGGCAACCGAAGTGATCACCCCCACGCCGAGTGACCAGAGAGAGGAGACTGATAAGATGGCTGAGGGTCTGGACCTCGCATCTGAGTCAGTAGGTCACGACGAGCCAAGAGATGACAGTACCCATATCCGCGTGGAGACCCAGCCCACTGCCCAGGACAAGCCTTCAACACAAACCGCAGAAGAGCAACTAGAAACGAATGAAAACGAAGATGAGGAGAGATACCGTAAAGAAAGGAAAAGGAAGGGGAAAGCCCCTTTGGCAACCAGGCCAAGAGGTAAGAAACAACGCACGAGTAACACCGGCATTGAGATCAGAGAGCCAGAGCAAGGAATCCCACCTCACCGTCAAGAGACAAGTGACAGCGAGTACATAGCCAGCGAGGAGTCAGGGTCAGAAAGCGACATCTCGTTAGAAGACGAGGAACTTAGCTAGAGGCATCTCCCGCATGACCATCGGGAGTTGACACACCCTCCGGCGGACAGGCTGAGATACAAGCGCTGGGCAGTAGAACTCACAGATGAAGTGGTGGAAGAGATGAAGCTGTTCGACTCCAAAAAGCTCCAACATTATTTTGCTAATAAGGATGACGGAAGCAAGCAAGTTAAGTGTGGAAAGGTACTCCATTTTCCTTCCCTCGATGAGTTGGATGCCCGTGAACCTTTTCTATCTTATGTGCGTGCGTTGGGATTTGATTGGTTATTGGAGAATAGGGATACGAATATCCCTGTTAGGCTAGCGAAGGAATTTTGGACGAGGAGTCTATAAGCTTTAGGTTGTTCGGAGGAGAGGTGAGCATGAGTTTGGTTGAATGGACGGTCAGATTGGGGATGTGTAGTTTGAAAGAAGCCATAGGGCCGGACTGGAGGAATAGAGAGAGAGGAATTCCTAGACGCTATTTCGACTTTGAACCCCATGAGGCTTTGCTGGAACTAACTCACCCAGATGCAGGGCAATTTTCATCCACCATATCCCGCTCCATCCATTTCAACAACCCCATTCTGCGCCTGGTTCAGCTCTATCTTGATTTCAATCTGCTAGGGCAATCAATTTCAGCCGTCCGGACGTCGATGACAGAACTTTACCTCCTTTGGTGCGCCAAGCGCGGAAGGAGATTACATCAGGGTTTTTGGACAGCCTATCAGTGCCATCTCATCGCTACACATCCTGCTAGAAATCTTTCCCTGTGCCACCTGCTGGGAGTCTTTGTGAGGAACAATGTCACCATTGTGGAGGCTGACGATTTGTCCCCCTTGAATATGGTGGATCCTCCTGGTCCGTTTGATATATCCTTCTTCGTCCGAACAAATACCGTCTACATCAGGGAGGGAGTCTCGCGTTTCTACGCTATGGAAGAAGAGGCTATCCCTACTGGACGCGCAGCAGCAGGCCAAGGCACGCATGTTCAGGCCCAGAGGCAAGCGACCCTAGAAAGGGCGGTAGCAGGGTTAGTGGAGGAGAACAGGCAAGCCAGAGCGGAGTTGACCCGTATGACGAATGTGATGGAAAGTATTCTGAAAGAGTTGGCAGAAGGAAAGATAGTTAAGGGAGCTGGAACGAGCGGCCAGGGAGGCCAGAATGATGAACCGGCAGAGTCTGAGGAGAATTAATCCGATACCGAGGAAGAGGAACCCGAGGAAACACCTGCACCCTACCCTGCCCCGCGGAGGAGCAGAAGGAATATGTGACCACCCCAATGACCAGTTAGTTTTTCTTTATCTTTTTCAGTTTTAGTTTTATTTGTTGTTTTAGGTAGAGTACTTTTGGGTAGTATGTGTGTTGCAAACCCCATTCACAATACTTTGGCGCATGAGTATGTGTTTGTTTTCTTGGCGTATGCATGTTAACTCACACTTAGCCTATTGCATAGCCTAAGTGTGAGGAGTCTAGGTATATCTGTGTTGTGTTTGTTTAATTCTGTTTAGGTTTTCAACTCTCCCACTTAGCCTATTGCATAGTGTAAGTGTGAGAAGTTTTTAGCCTAAGTTTGTTTTGTCCTTGTTTGTTTTTATGTCTGTATGTCGGCCATACTAGCCATTCCAATTTTCCACTTCACAGCCGTATCCGAGGGAAGACACTTGTGAAGTGGGAGGGGGGATACAATGGCCAGTATGACATGTATATATGTGTGATCTGTCTTAACTGAACGTGTCAGTGTTTGTCTACGTCAAGTTTTTTTTATATATATATGTGTGTTGATTGGGCTTAAAACTCAACTGCCTCGAACTGACAGTGAGGAGAATTGAGGGAGATAAGGCATGCTGGACAATGGAAACCACCCCCCTTAGTATCTCCTAGTCAGTATAGATGATGCAAGTATGCGAGAAAAACTCATCCTTAGAGCCAGATGCAAAAGTTCTCTTAAATGGTGAGTTATAAGCCTAAGTGGAACCACTTTCCACTAATCTAGAAAAGAAAAGAGTGGCTGCCACATGATGCCTAGGGTAAGGTGACTTCGTGTAGCAAGTCCTGAAGCCAGTAGGAAACCCCCCCCCCCCACCAAAAAAAACCATCCCTTAGAACCACTCTTTCTAGCCAAATCTCTACCCAGATATAACCCACTAGCCACTGGGACTGTGTGTGTGCGAGGCATAAGGCAAGAAGGCGACTGGCCAGGATGACATACAGGAAAAACCAACTGGAGAAAGAAGTTGAGGGGCAAGGAGAAAATCGACCAGGTAAAATTAAAAAATAAGAAGGAATAAGGGTGGCGAAGCCACAAAAAGAAGGAAAAAAAGGAAGAAGAATTGAAGAAAAATGGTCGGAAACACTTGACCACAAAAAGAAGGAAGAAAGAATACGGGTGGCGAAGCCACAAAGAAGCTACTGACCAGTTAGAGTCCAATATCAGGAAACGTCCAGCCGAAAAGAAGCAACAACCAAGAGCCCAAATGCACACAGTTCCCCACGTCAAAATAAAGTAATAGTTTTTGAACCATAGAGCCTTAGGAATATCCACCCCAAATACTACAAACTAATAGCCCCATTACAAGCCTTAAAGCCCTTCAGGAGCTGCACGTGAGATCTGAGTCCGAAGCATCTATGGTTCAACATTTTGAGAGAAGACAGTCCTAACATCCCCGGTTAGGAATGAGTGACTGAGCGAATCTGGTGTTTGGCCGAGAGTTTGGGTGATCTTGACGAGCAGATATACTGATTGGGAAGGAAAAGGGGGGCGGTAGAAGTTTAAGGCTGTCTAAGGCCGGATTGCACCTTATCCCAAGGGGAGGGATGGTTGAAAATGTAGCTCGATCAATGTGTTTAAGTGCTTATGTGTCTGTTTATACGTGTTTGTCGGCCGTGTATGTGTTTTTCTTTGCGTCATAGTTTCGAGTCTAGTTTAGGATAGGGTAGTCAGGGGTGTAACCAGGCTAGAATTCGACTTATTTCTTTTTGTTTGTTCTTTACGCTTGAGGACAAGTATGTGGTAAGTGTGAGTTGTTTGATAAGTCGCATTCTAGACATTGGTTACTGGTCAGTATATGTGCATAATTGGATTATATCTGCAAAACAGTTGCTAAAGTGTGCAGGGAAAGGGTTCCAAGCAGTAGGAAGGGTTTCAGATAACTCAGGTGAAAAGAGCGCCAGAAGGGAGCAATACAGATCAGGATGCATACCAAAAAAGGCTCGAGATGGAGAAGAAGGATTGCTGGGAAGGATCAACCACAAACGAGGGAAAAAGAATCATTTCACGAAGAGAGTCTACCCTAAAAATCAAGGGCAGGCCTCCCTATAAAAGGAAGCCACTTCGAGAGAGGAGGAGAGGATCATCTACATTCACACTTAGTTAGAATATTTTCTCTCGGTAGATCAGTTTCCTTCAGCATTGTCCTACATCTTCTCATTCCTGCCACAGCCATGATCATCTGAAGTTCCAGAAGTCCGCCGGAGATTCGCCTTCCACCGTTCTAACCAGTTCATTTCGTAGTTATAGCTGTTTCATCGCCCGAAGTGGCAAAACAATCTTTATTTGCTTTCTAGTTAATCTTTACTTGTTTCCCTTTCGTTGGATCTGTTGCATAACTTAGTTCTAGTTTATCTTTTGAAGTATTTCGTTGAGATCCAAACGCTTTATGCAATGAAGTTGTTTTAATGCATCTCTT
Source organism: Salvia splendens (assembly GCF_004379255.2). NCBI lineage: Eukaryota > Viridiplantae > Streptophyta > Magnoliopsida > Lamiales > Lamiaceae > Salvia > Salvia splendens. The sequence continues at coordinate 24,218,016 of NC_056039.1, forward strand.
TCGGGTTGAATCTGTTTCATTCTGCCTAGGTAGCTTAGATCTAGTTGTTTGCGGTTGTTTCTAAGTGTTGAAGCATGATTTCATTTGGAGTTGCTCGATCTGTGATTGTTAGTTCAGTAGCTGTTTAGATTTATTTTCCCGAAGTGTCTTAGTGTGAAATCCGAGTTTACGTTATTCTGCCACCTTGCATGTCGTCCAGTATGAGTAGGTCTTGATTTCGCTCGTTTAATTTTTGAATTTTAGTGAGTTAATTTGTTGTTCTGAACTGTGGAGTTGTTAATCTGTAATTTCATCTATGGAATCAGAGGTTGTTCGATTTTGTTCGTGCTTGTTGAAGAAGACAACATCCACATCCAAGTTTGGGACCACGTTGCTTTTTAGTTACTTTTTTCTTTTGTCCTTTGCCTTTTATGTTGGTACCTACAGATCTGACAGAGTAGCCACCTAACTACCTCTTATTCTCTGATATTCCGTTTAGCCTTTTATATTAACCATCTACTTTCCACATGTCCATGAAACACCTTGTCCCCCACTCTCACGTACACAGCCACATGTCGTTCACCTTCACACCATCCAGTCAGTAGAGTACACCCTTTAATTCCTGTGTAGGTAGAATCTCAACCCAAGCGTGGTAGCTAACCCAACCCTTCCAGAATATCACCACAATTACCCAAACGCATCATCTCTGTGGGATTCGACCCTTACCCCCACTATACTAATCAGTAGAAGTGGGTTGAGGAGTTTAATTGATACCAGGTTTAGGTTGTCGTGCCAATGACTCAACTAGGTTGGGATATTATCCTGATCACTTGGACGCACACGTGCATATAACACAATACCGAAAACCTGCTCTTTCAATCAACAACCCCGGAAGTGCTTCTGGGAAAAGGTCCTTGAGACCTACCACCAGATCAAGCCGAGAGGGTCCCGCAAGCGCACATATAAAATGCTCTGCTCTCACTTTGACCGAGCCGACAGACAGGTCAAAAAATTCTGCGGCATCTACTCGACCGAAGCGGCGCACTACCAAAGAGGCGCCACGAGAGCCGACATTCTGAAGGCGGCTTTGCGCGTCTACAACCAGGACACCAGCAAACAATTCAAATTTGTTGATATTTGGCAGGCCGTCAAGGACGAGGAACGGTGGGCCGGCGGTGTCAGCTCTAGCTCGGGCTCAACCTCGAAGCGCACGAAGCACACGGCGAGTGGCCAATACTCGTCTGGTGACACCGGTGAGGGCAGCGACGCACAAGAGGATGCATCGCATGAGTTTGCGGGTACGGCCGGCGATGACGGGGGACCCAGCCGTGGGCGACGTCGGCCGCAAGGGACGAAAGCGACGAAAGCGACTAGAGCGAGGAATGGCTGAGGCGAATCAAGCCAGGCGGCCTCGGGATCGGGTTCGGGCTCGGGGGAGGCTCGAACACCCTTATGGCGGTGTACATGACCGCCAAAATGGCAGACACTTCCCGCTTCTCGCCCGCCCAATACCAAGCCTGGTGGAACAAAATTGTGTATATGGCAGCACAACTTGGCCTTCCGCCTCCTATTGCACCTCCACCGCCTTCGGGGGATGATTGGCCTGCGGAGTAGTTTTTTTATTTTCTTTAAATTTGTATTTTAAATTATGCAATGTTTAATTTTTTAGGATTTTAATTGTGTGTTTTTTATTTTTTTAAATTTTAAGTTGTAATTTTTTTTATGTTGTGTGTTTTTTAATGAAGTGTGTTTGTTTTAATTGAATTGGGTTGGAAATAAAAATAAAAAATGAAATTGAATGAATAGTAATTTAAAGGACGGTTAAGGGACGGAAGGTTGCAGGTTCCGTCCCTTAGTTAAGGGATGAAGTAAAAAAGTACAGTGGGGCCCTCAAATAGTATTTTAAGGGATAGTATAGAGACAACGTAGTGGATGGCCTTAGCTAGATGAAAATCAACCATGAAAAATATGACAAATACTTAGATTTGAGAAATCTGAACAAGATGCAGTAAAGACCCGTATATTGTAGACTCGAGCATTTCAGGATGCATAACTTTAGTAAAGGTTCAGATTGATTAAATGGGCCACAATATATCACGTACTACCCGTATATTTGGTGTTGTTCCAAAAATAAAATGCAAAAATGAGTTGGGTTTGCAGTATAATTCGAGAAGTTTTTTACAGCAAAAACGAGACTTGGTATATGGTTGGAGATGGAGGCTCCGTTTGGTATTACGGAATTGGAGCTTCCAATTCTAAATCCAATATTAGGTACCACAAAATATTTGGATTTTGAATTGAATCATAATTTTAATTCCCCCCTATTCCACAATTTGAATTCTATATGAAAAGTTGATAATTGAAATTTCAAATAATAATAAAATAACACTTTCACACAAAACACACGCCTACACACACAGCCCCATGCACACATACACAAACCTGCACACATACACAAACATACATAAACCTGCACACACACAACATACCATTGCTCACAGACACACATATAGACACGCACTCACCTGCCCATACACATAACACACACTGCATAATTTTTTTGAATTCAAATTCTTATCAATTATATCATTTAACCGAGCAAAGCATTTGGAATTGAATTATAATTCAATTATTTCAAATTCAATTCCATAAAATTATAATACCAATTCAATTCTAATTCTGCGTACAGCACGGACCCAGAGTGTTTTTTTTGTACCATCTCGTACACAAGAAAACTGTAGTGAGGACTCTCTCCATGACTTGGACTCAGTCATCAAGTCTCCCCTTGCCTCTGGAATACTTGTACATTTTCACAATCAATTTATAGAAGAATACTTAATTCTTTGCAAAGCAAGTTCACACATAGCCCGTAGTTATGTCTAAATCGCTTTGCATCTTCCTCTTCCTGACCTTGTTCGCAAATGCAACATTCTCATTATCCTTCGACATGTCTCCCATCACAAAATCGGATGGCGGCCACCTCAACCTCACCGGGGACACCTACATTACCGAGGAAGGCATCCAAGTCACAACTAACGAGCGCGACCAAGCCCGGGGTGGTCGAGTTGGCCGCGCCACGTACTCCGAGCTCCTGCATTTGTGGGACAAAGCCTCGCAACAAATGGCCGATTTCTCCACCCACTTCTCCTTTGTCATAGATTCTTCTGGCAGCTACAACTTTGGCGACGACCTTGCCTTCTTTCTGGCTCCCTATGGCTCCACCATCAAGCCATGGGAAAGCGGTAGCGGCCTCAGCCTCGGCCTCGACAACGCCACTTCTCTCTCGGTGTTGGACACCTTCGTCGCGGTGCAGTTCGACACGTACCCCAATCCTGTCATCGACCTGCCTTATGACGGCCGTTTCTTCATCCCGCACGTGGGAATCGATATCGGTACTGATACAAAGACATGGTACTGATACTAATTCATAGGATTCCATCCTAAAACCAACTGTTGATAGTAAGAGCGACCCATGAGACTTAGGGCACCCACAATGGGGCGCCCGATGGCAATCCCGATAGCGGCCATCGTCCTCAGGCCAGACGATGCCTCCATTGTGGGTGCCCGCCATCGTCTGCGCCCTACGCCAACGCCCGATGCATTGTCCGCAGAAGAAGCATGGACGATGGCCTATCGTCCTCGCCATCGGGCGCCCCATTGTGGGCTAAGCGGATGATGGGCGCGGACGATGGCCTATCGTCCACGCCATCAGGTGCCCTATTGTTGGCTAGGCGAACGATGGGCGCGGACGATGGCACGCAGTTTTTATTTTTTATTTTTCTGAATTTTTTCTATTTAAACCTCATTTCTCATTCACTTGTTCATACGAACATCTCGCCTCTCTCATTTCGCTCATCTCTCACATTTCTACCTCTCTCGCATACCAAAATGAACCACGACGACGACACCACTAGTTCTAGTTCCTCAAAGTCAGGTAGTTCGACCTCGGAAGCCTTAGATGCAGCTGTTGAAGAGGTCATGGCAGAATGCTTAGTCGAAATGAAGAACGAGGAGGCGGCGGAGCAGATCCACATGCCTATTCGAGGTACGACGTGACCACACGGCAGCTCACCAACGTCTGGTTGCAGACTATTTTGCCGATCAACCACGGTGGGGACCGACTGTTTTCCGCCGCCGGTTTAGAATGCCGCATTACCTTTTTCTCAGCATTGTCCGGACGTTGTCGTAATGTGATGAATACATGACGTATCGGGAAGACGGCATTGGTAGATCCGGCCTTACACCGTTGCAAAAGTGCACGGCTGCAATCCGTCAGTTGGCCTACGGCACCACGACGGACATCTTCGACGAGTACCTCCACGTCGGGGATACAACAGGCCGGGAGTGCCTGAGGAAATTTTGTAGGGGAGTTGTGGAGGCCTACGACGATACATATTTGCGCAAGCCGACTGCCACTGATTTCCAGGGCATGATGAAGATGCACGAGACGGCACACGGCTTTCCTAGAATGCAAGGGAGCATCGACTGTATGCACTGGCAGTGGAAGAATTGTCCGACGGCGTGGAGAGGCCAATTCACTAGTGGATACAAGGGAAGCCACCCGACGATGATCCTCAAAGCCGCGCTGACCATCGGCTCTGGATCTGGCATGCTTACTTCGGCGTAGCCGGGTCGAACAACGACATTAACGTCTTCAACTCATCCACCCTCTTCACCGAGCAATGGAATGGCATGGCCCGGCCATCGAGTTCACTGCCAACAGGCGCCAATACGACATGGGGTACTACTTGGCCGATGGCATATTCCCACGGTGGCATGTTTTTGGTAAGACGATCAGCTGCCCAATTGGTGAGAAGATGGTTTTATTTGCGCAAAAGCAGGAGTCGGCGCGGAAGGATGTCGAGCGGGCATTTGTTGTGCCCCAAGCACGGTGGGCAATTGTGAAAGGGCCGGCTTGTCTCTGGTTCAAGTAAGTCATCGCCGATGTCATGTATGCGTGCATAATCATGTACAACATGATAGTCGAGCATGAAGGTGGGAGCATCACCGAGTGGAATGATGATGACGGTGCATCTAGCTCGTCCAGCACGGCGACCGAGCCCCCCGCTAGAGGATTACCGCCGGGCTTCAATGAGGTTCTATATAGACAGGCCTCAATGCGCAACCAACAAGACCATGCTCAGCTCATGAACGACATGATTGAAGAAGTGTGGGCCCGTAACCGCCGTCGCTGAGTTTGCGTATTTTTTTAATTCGTATTGTAATGTATTAATTTTTATAAATGAAATGAAGTTTTTTCCCAATTTTTGTAGTTATTTAAATATTCAATTAAAAAATGCATAGGGCGAGCCTTAGGGCGCCCCACCGCAGATGGAGGGTAGGAGGATAAAACTGATGACGTGGCGCTCCATAGAGCGCGCCTTAGGGCGCCCCATTGTGGATGACCTTATACAGTGTTTAAGACTTTCAGTTATCCCTTTATATTAATTAAAGATACAAATTGTTAGAACTATGATCTATGCAAAAATCTTATTACAAAACGCAGAGTTAAACATACAAAGGTCATTTTTAAGTTATTGTTAGTTTATTTTTAGGTCAATTTCGTAACAATGACCTAAAATGATCTAAAAATGAATTTTATAGAATGACTTAAAACTAATTAGTAATAACCTTTCATGTTTTTGGTTAATTATTCACCACCAGATTGGAAAATCTCATGGATTTGGTTTTCACTTGAGATCAATTTTGTTTTTATTATAGGATCCTATAGTGTTATATTTATTTTTTGTTTTATTTGCCAACAGGTACAACAATATATCTGCAGGCTGGCAAAATGATGCTTGGATTCATTACAATTCCAGCACCAACTTATTAAAGGTCATTTTCACAGGCAACAATAGCGGAATATTCCGACGGGACGACCTCCTCTACGTGGTCGATCTCCGAAATCACTTGTCGGAATACGTCACCGTCGGATTCACAGCTGCCACCGGAGCCTCCTTCAAGCAAAACAACGTCAAATCTTGGAATTTCTCTTCGACTGTTCTGGCTTCAGATAAACTAGTGCCAAGTCCCACCCCACAACCACAACCTATCAACAATGGCGGAAAGGAAACGGAAAGCCAACAACCTCAAGCCTCCAACAAAGGCGCAAAGAAGAAAAGACTGATATTTGGACTTGGTGGTGCATGTGCTGCCATAATCTTCATCATCCTTGCTTCCACTTCCACATTTTGTTTCTTGTCAAGAAACAAGAAAAAAAAGGATCTGAGGAGGAGCATCACATGTACAAGGGGCTAGACTTGGAGGAGCAGCAATTGGATAACGAGTTCAAAATTTGCAATGGCCCGAAAAAATTCTCCTACAGAGAATTGGTTGATGCAACGAATGATTTTGCAGCGTGGAAAGATTCTATTTTTGGTAATGCATGTTAATGGAATTCCATTTTAATGAAGGGTTTTAGTTGTATTCCGACTCAGGGAGTGACGCATAACCATTATGCGTCGTTAATAGAGAGACGCATAACCATCATGCGTCTTTATTTAGTGACGCATAAGCATTATGCGTCTTTAAAGACGCAACACAGTTGTGCGTCTTTCTTAAATGACACATAACACTTATGCGTCTTTTCCTAGCGACGCATAACACTTATGCGTCTTCTGTCGGGTTTTAAAACAGGTAGAAGGCTTCGCAGCACAGAGCAGAAGCAGTGAACCAAGAGAACAAACCGGCGGAAATCGTCTAGGGTCGACTTCATCCGACGAATCCCAGCAATTTCCGGTGAATTTCCATCATTTTCAAACATATTCCGGTAATTGTTCTTCAATTTAGCTAAGTACATCCTTTATTGCGTAATTTGTGCAGGTTTTCCGTAATTTAGAAAAATTAGGGTTTATGAAGAAATTGATGGGTTTTTGGTCGATTTTGTTGTTTTGTTGCCATATTTGTGTATTTCATATGCATACAATTCAATGGGTAGAAGTAAGTGATTCAGTTTTTGTAATTGCGCCCCTTTTGTTGCCTATTTGAATCTTGATTATGTTTTCAAATTGAATATAGCTTGTGGTTTTCAATTGAAGTTGCAATTTAGTTAGATTGTTGAGTTTTTACGATAAAAATTGAATCTTGGTTATGTTTTACAATATATTTCAAAAAAAATTTGGGTGAATGTTTTGAAGTAGATGGCATCTGCAAGTTTCGAAGAACAGTTATGTTATGGACCTGGGGATCCATCATTACTCTTTCATCAAAACGAACACATTTCAGCCTCATTGTTGGCAAATGGCACAATAAATGTTTTGAGAGTTCGTAGGACGGAGAGTAAGGTTTGGGCAGTGCCAATGCATGAAAATGTGAAGCATTGGCTTGATGTATGAGGTTTCAAAGGCGTGTTGGAATGTGAAAGGCCGATGAGGATGGGCAACGAGATTATAACTGCCTTGATCGAGCGCTGGAGGCCTGAGACACACTGTTTCCACCTACCAGTTGGAGAAGTTACCGCAACCTTACAGGATGTGCAAAGCCTGTGGGGTTTGAGAGCAGACGGTCATGTTTTCACTGGCCGTGACTACCCTATCGGATATGAAGATTGGCCTAGCAAGTGTCGAGATGTGCTGGGATGGATACCTGACGCAGAAACAGAAACGAAGCAGGGCGGTTTGTTAATGACATCTCTTATCCACCAAGCGACGATACCTTTGGGAGATAGGTTGCATGATTATGCATACATTCAAAGAGCACGTATACATGCTCTGATATTGTTAGGGGGGCTTATTATACCGGACACCACAGGGTGCAAGGTCCCTTTTATTTGGTTAAATGCCTTTGACGATCCGAAAGAAGTGTCTACTATCAGTTGGGGTAGTGCTGCTTTAGCATTTCTGTATCATTATTTGTGCGAGGCTTCTGCATGCAGGCAGAAAAGAGATGTGGGTGGACCTTGTTAGGGTTTAGTATACTGAAAAACATGTTTTGAGCAAATTCGCACGAATAGGAATCTTGCTTGTATACGGAAAAACTCTACAATCCACTTTTAACCCGATTCAGTATTATTCGAGCAGTTTGCACGAATAGAATCAGTATATTAATACATTGTGTTTACTTTTGCGTTTATAAGTTGTTTTATAAACATTTAAATGCATAAGAAGTAAACAAAGCCTAAGTCTTTTGCTTAGTAGACTGGTTGTGGGCGTCGTCCACTTTAAGGTAACTACAGTCGGTTCTATGCAATGCTTTGCAAAAGAAAAAGAAGAATTTCACAACCTAGATAGGTTTCGGCTACCTATCGTGAAAGGTTGCAATGTCAGTCTGATTATTTCCAAGCCTTATTGAAATAAGATGACGTTGGTGTGCTATAGCACTGAATGGATCTAACAGCAAGACGTGTCTTTATGCTATCTACTGAAAGACGGGGTCCATAGCAGACTTTAATTAATTAATGGGCATTTATATCTTAAGCACGGGAAATGAATAATAAATAAAATGGAAACCCGGAATACTTATAATTTCGGATTTGGATGGGGAGTTCAATATTACGTCTGTAGTGGCTGCTCGTAATATTCTAATATAAGCTTGTATTAAATTATGGGTTCAATTTAATTAGTAAAAAGCTAATTGGGGGAGCCCATATCCAAAACCTTCCATAGATCCCTGACTTGGCCCAATATGAACTATTATAAATAGGAGAATAAACAAGACAGAAAAACAATTTTTTTAGTGTGAGAATTTTTGTCCCTCTCTCTAATTAGAAGATGAACGATTTTTTCTACTTCTTTTCTCCTCCGTGAGTTCTTCAGCTCCTCCTCCGTGAGAAAGTTCTGTCTTCTTTATTCGAGTCCTAGTGTTTCGATAAGATAAGCCCACCCTGATGTCGAAATACAGTTCGGGACACCAGTCAGAAGATCTGTGGTCTAGTATTGAAGATCATCGTGGAGAAGGCCCGAGCAATCGACGATTCTTTGGAGAATCAACGAGGTAAATTGGCTAACTCCGTAGCAAGCATGTTTTAGGGATTTTTTGTGCTAAAGCATGTTTGAAATTCAAGTTATGAGCACGATACATGTGATAATTACGCGAATAGATTTTGTATGAATAATCTGCTAAATAGATCCGTATTATGTGATCCGTTAGATCGCACGCTTCCGCTACCAACCCCTATAATTGGTATCAGAGCCAGTTTTTTGCTCTGATTATTTGGATTTAAATTTTACGAAATTCATGTATGCATGCGTTAATTGATTGCGAAGCATGTTATTGGTGTTTTGTTTAATTTTTATGCATGATGAACTCAAGAACTATCGAATCAAGGAACTTGAATTTTTCGATCATACGAGACGTGCGATCCGTCGACGTTCGCGCCGAGGCGGATCGCACCATGCGCGATCGAAGTAGGGATGTCAAGACAGTGGGAGCAGGGGAGCTACGATCACGGGTCGACGCGCAGACAAGTGAGGGCTCGTGCGCGCCGCCGGCCAAGACCGCACCCCCTAGACGAACCCGCGTCGAGATCGACACGGAGGCTGGCACGGTGCGGTGGTTCGATCGAGAACTGGCCGAGACACCGAGGCACCGAGAGGCCAAACCCTAGGCGGAAGGACCGAGATGAAGCTCCGAGCCACTGGTCGAGACGTGCGCGCCGACTGGCGCGATGTGTGCCGCATGAGTGGGAGCATCGAGGCTCGGGAGAGCCGAGACTGCGACAAGCTGCTGGCCGAGAGGAGCTGCGCCACCGCGCAAGCTCCTGGCCGAGAGCACGCGTCGCCCGACGAGCCAGATAGGCCGAGACGGGTAATGAGGCGCTGGCCGAGAGCCAGCGCCATCCGTCGAGACGCCTGGCTAGATACGTCAGCACCCGATGGTCGAGACGCCCGAATGCAGGCACGCCCCTACACGCAGCAGACTGCGACGCCATGTGCGTCGTGATCCAACGACGAACTCGTCGGATTTTCATCGTTCATCGTTCGTGAGAGCCTCGTCCGATGAGATAATGATGAAGGATTATTTTAATGATTATTTAATTATTTTATTAAAAGATATCATTAAAATATTATTATTTAAGGGAAATAATATCTTTATGGAAGATTTGCCTAGATTTTAGGAATATTTTTGTTATTATCTATATCGATTGAAATAAATAATATTACTTTATTTCTAGATGATATGGATGAGAATAATTTAATAATTTCCTAATATTCATCTAGATTCAAGATAAATATGGAAATAAGATTGGAATATATCTTTTGTGAATTTTATGTATTATATAACATTTGATTTTGTATCAAATCATGGATTAATTAGATTCTTTCCTTATTAAATGGATTTATATGGATTTTATTCCTAGATAAATCCTAGTTATATTTGGAAAATAATATTCTAATTTTATCTATTTCCTATGGATTTATATGGATTTATTCCGAGACAAATCCCAGTTGGATTTAGATAATGATAATATTATTTTATTCTTATCCTATGAATTTATATGAATTTATTCATTGATAAATTCTAGATGGATTTGGATAATAATAATATAATATTTTATTCTTATCTTACAGATTTATGTGGATTTATTCCTAGATAAATCTTAGATAGATTTGAATAATTATAATATAATGTTATCTTATTCTATGGATTTATATGGATTTACTCCAAGATAAATCCTAGAAGAATTATGATAAAGATATATATTAATTTATTTTATCCAATGGATTTTAATAGATTTAATTCTATTAAAGACAAATCCTAGATGGATTAAAATAAGAATTAATCCATGTTATCCTTATCTATTGGATTTATATCCTAGATAGATTAGGATAAAGATAATATATATATAAGAAAATATTTATTTAATTGGATTTAGATAAACTTATTTATCTTAGAAATCCTAAGTAATGTATGATATATTCTAGATATCTATTATAAATAGAATTAATATTTTTATAAATCTTGGTTGGTTGGATTTTATTTATCGTATGGATTATGATGGAATCGTTTCTGTCTAGCAATATCCTAGAACGATTTAAATAATGATAATCCTAGATCAACGTTATCTTGAATTGAAGGATTTGATTTTATCAAAATAAAATCTAGAATGATCCTAAATGGATTTATATAGTTAACACTATCTTGATAAATCCTAACTGAATTTGGATAATTAATATCCAAGATAAACATTAAATAATTATCATTAATTATCCAGTGTGTTTAAATGTCATGCATTAAATGGATTTATCTGTTTATTTGGTGTTTATCCTTGTAAGTGGATTATCTGCTTTATCTGCTTGTGTGATAATTATGCAAAAACCATATAAAATATCTAAGCGATAATTACAACAAGTGCGTTGTATATGGTCTCCATCAATTGGTCTGCAATTTATGAAGCTTTTATTCTAATATTATCGCCACCTGCACTGTGAGGACAATAATCCTAAGAAATAGCGAGTTCATAAGGCAGACTTCTCAAATATAGATAGTATGAACTAGAATGTGGTTTCCAATATTATCGCTACCTGCACTGTGGGGACAATAATCCTAACAAACTGCGAGATTCAGAAGTTCACACAGAATTTATGAGATAGCTTGACCTTGTTAGCAGCACATGAGCATTGTTAAGAGAGTGTGTTGTAGAAATGAGACTCTGTAATGCTAAATTCGATGGTCGTGCTTAGACAACATTTGGCGGCCATGCCGTGCTGCGGTCTCTGGACTATTCGTCGGTGTTGTGACCAGTAAAATTGTAAGATTTTAATGCGTATTGACTTCCTCTGGAGGGTACAAAATTTAAATTTTACAGTTGTAAAATACGTAATTGTTTTGTGGTTATTTGCGATTATGTATTGAGCATAAGTATGTGATAATAAGTTTATTTGTCAAATCTTCATTATGTCATTCATATTTTGTCTGCAATCTTAATGGAATAAACTCGAATGCCAAAATTATGTAGACTGGAAATGCAAATGGATGAGATTCTCATCGCTAAAACCTGGAGTTTATACTCAATAATTCATGTCCTCCATTTCCTCGACATAATTCCATGAAGATTGTTCGAGAATGATTTTTGCATGAACTTGACAAGTTGTTTAAGGAATAAGGTCAAGCTATTTTCTTTTAAGTAGCACGGCAAATCTTGGTTAGTGACGATGAAAGATGGATATTAATAGAATCTGTCAAGATGATTCGATTGGAATACCCTAAAGGGACAGAATATTTTGAGGAATCTTTTGATCACTCAAATAGTTTCTGACTCAAGTCATCGCCTGGAGTAATAAGAAATGACTAAAAGAAGGTTTAACCGAAAAGTAGAAAACCTTCAGAATATTAGTCATTATATTACTATTAGAGGAAAGTAACATGATTGATGACAAATTCATCAAGGCTGCATTTTTCCTAAGTCCTAGTTCATTTGAACAAAAGACTAGATGTGGAAATGGAAGAGTCTGATTAGTCATCAAAGTTTGTTTAAAGCGAGTGAAGATGCTTTGTAAGTTGGATTGACCTCTTTTAAAGAAGGACAATGACTTACATGACAATGCAACTTCTAAGTAAGAGATCTTAATCCAGTTAGGCTTTTGTTGCAGTGGGAGCTTATAATGCTCAATTATTGTTTTATGGTTGATGATTAAGGCATCATAGTATTGAAACAATATAAGTGCAACAAGATTGAGTATGAAATAACACATCAACTTCTTAAACAATGAATGATAAAGTATTTATGGCTCTTAGTCTTAAGGCCAAGAAAATACTTAGCTATTGTTCAAACTGATCTAGACTATCAAGATTTTAACAATTTGTTTGTTAAATAGCTTGAAAGTCGAGAATGTCTATTTGATGCACTATGAGTTAGAATCATTTGATTCAGAATAATTATAGAAGTGCAACGTAGAAAGATTAGCAAGTCTCAATGGTTTACACCAATAAGAAGACGAGCAAAGCTTTATGATCAGTAGTGGGAGTCTAATCTCCATTAACGAATCCAAGCATTCTTTCAAAGAATGGGATAGTTATGTAAGAAGGAATCGAAGTCTTTCTAAGACAAGTTTGATCAAGTGATGAGTTGTACTCATGAAAATCTTATCATTGATGGGATAAACGTTAGATATAACGAGATACACCTTAAAGAAACTACCATCATCAGTACCTTCTACAAAACACGAGTTTTGGACTAGAGTGACTCTAGTCTAGCACATCTCAAGGTATAATGTTGTTCCAACGCATGTTGGAAAGGTATCCTAGTAATTGGAGTTGAGTACTGAGGTATGTTTTAAGGTTGTCCTAAATGATGTAAGATTATAAGTTCTGTAATCTTCAAAGATATAATTCTTGTAAGAAGATCAAGAATGGAACTAAAAGCCTAACAGCGTGATAACTCTCAGGACATAGAGAGATATCGGATTTTCCATACTACCAAAGAATCATACCATTAGAAACTTTTGCACTAATAAAATCAACTTCAACACCTAAGATTGTTAGAACCATGTCGTAGTGGGAGCGTTCCCAGGAACATGACAAGTTCATGGGTCTAAGAGTGTCGAAAGACTCGGTCTTAGATTAACTTGAACATAATCCATTTAACTACAATGTATAATTGGTTCATTTGGATATTCATCCTTGGAAAGGTGATAGATTCCAAACTAAAATCTTAGATAGACAACATGTTTTACAAGACTTGCAATACTACCTACAGGTTGTGTCAGTCAGTGGGAGCTAGTGCATTTGCAAGTGTAAATGTGGATCTCAAATGGCTAGACAATGACAATGGGCTATGCCCTAAGAGAAATATCATATTCTCATTGTTTTTGTGCCAAGATTTGTTCGATCCTACTGTCTATCAGCACTCACATAATTAGAATGTATGTATCATGATTGTCAAGACAGCTTTCTATTAATAGAAGTCTTGAAGAAATCATCTACATGGAACATCCTAATAGATATGTAATAGAGGGCAAGAAACACATGATTGGAAGCTTATGAAGACCTTTGTGGTCTTAGGCAAGCATCTAAATCAGAGATAAGTGTTTTGTCCAGATTGTCAAATGTTTGGAATTTGACATGTGCTCTTTAAGTGTGTAGTTTGCACAAGGAAGTTGAAAGTGCATTAAATATGGTATTATTGGTACTCTACGATGATGAAATCTATAAAAGTTGCAAACAACTAAGATTGGCATCTAGCGTAGGAAACTGGTTGTCTACCCAGTTTAAGATAAAGGATTTAAGAGAAACTAATTACATTCTAAGCATCTAAGTCTTTAAGATTGCTAGAAAGAATGTTGAGATTCTCTTAGGAAATCCTATATCTATACATAGCTTGGAACATTTTAGCATTAGAAATTCCATGAAAAGGTTGTTACCTTTCAAGATGGAATTGTCTTGTCTCTAGACAAATGTCGTTTGACGCTTAGTGAGAACAAGAATTATGAGACTAGTTCTGCATATAGATGTCTCATGTATGCTATGATGTGTACTAAGTTTGATATTAGTTGTGCATTAGCCTAGCAAGTATATACCATATTAACCATGGCAAAGGACTTTGATTGAGGTAATGAATATACCATAGTACTTGAGAAAGACTAATCGCTATATTCTAGTTTACCAGTCATTCATGTAATGTCCTTAGGGTTACACTGACTAATCTTATGACTAATCAGTGATCGAGTAAATCATCCTCAGTTTATGTGTTTACATTAGGAGTATACTCCTAGTAGCTTTGATCGTAAGTTTGAGTATGCCTATGAGTATTTTTACGCTAGCACAGGCTAACTCAAGAGGAACACGAGATCATAAGCTAAGCAATCACATAGAGAGATGAAATTAATTAAAGATCAAGAACGCAGCAAAGACATAGTGATGCAAAAGATATTATCAGAGAACAACCAAGCAGATTTTTCACAGAAAAATGCCTTTGTGGCAACATGTTTCAAACATGATGTGAAATGAATGGTAGTTCGATATATCTAGCTCCAATACCTGCTTTGTGTATAAGTGGGAGAGTTTTTGGCAGTGGGTATACTCGAAAGCATGTTTTGAGTATAAGTGGGAGATTGTTAGGGTTTAGTATACTGAAAAGCATGTTTCGAGCAAATTCGCACGAATAGGAATCTTGCTTGTATACGGAAAAACTCTACAATCCACTTTTAACCCGATTCAGTATTATTCGAGCAGTTTGCACGAATAGAATCAGCATATTATTACATTGTGTTTACTTTTGCGTTTATAAGATGTTTTATAAACATTTAAATGCATAAGAAGTAAACAAAGCCTAAGTCTTTTGCTTAGTAGACTGGTTGTGGGCGTCGTCCACTTTAAGGTAACTACAGTCGGTTCTATGCAATGCTTTGCAAAAGAAAAAGAAGAATTTCATAACCTAGATAGGTTTTGGCTACCTATCGTGAAAGGTTGCAATGTTAGTCTGATTATTTCCAAGCCTTATTGAAATAAGATGACGTTGGTGTGGTATAGCACTGAATGGATCTAACAGCAAGACGTGTCTTTATGCTATCTACTGAAAGACGAGGTCTTGATAAATATTTAGTTCTTAATCAATGTACGTTAGCATTAGGCATACGATATTGAGTATCTACTACTTTGACTTACCAAAGGTGCGGGTTTTTCGTCACCCAACGATCCAGGTATATTGGGTAGTGGTGATCATTATCTAGCGGTGCTAGGATTGCTATTATGTTGAATCGCACACGAGGTGAGTCTCGTCTGATAATGTCCTCAAGAGGAGCTTGAACAAGGTTTTATTATTCGGAAACTGGCCAGTTGGAGTTTTATTACTCTATGAATAATAAATAAGTGTTTCTTGCTAAGTCTACTCTTGTAGTTAATAAGATGTTAATTAATTAAGTCCATATCAGACTTTAATTAATTAATGGGCATTTATATCTTAAGCGTGGGAAATGAATAATAAACAAAATGGAAACCCGGAATACTTATAATTTCGGATTTGGATGGGGAGTTCAATATTACGTCTGTAGTGGCTGCTCGTAATATTCCAATATAAGCTTGTATTAAATTGTGGGTTCAATTTAATTAGTAAAAAGTTAATTGGGGGAGCCCATATCCAAAACCTTCCATAGATCCCTGACTGGGCCCAATATGAACTATTATAAATAGGAGAATAAAAGAGACAGAAAAACAAATTTTTTAGTGTGAGAATTTTCGTCCCTCTCTCTAATTAGAAGAGGAACGATTTTTTCTACTTATTTTCTCCTCCGTGAGTTCTTCAGCTCCTCCTCCGTGAGAAAGTTCTGTCTTCTTTATTCGAGTCCTAGTGTTTCGATAAGATCAGCCCACCCTGATGTCGGAATACAGTTCGGGACACCAGTCAGAAGATCTGTGGTCTAGTATCGAAGATCATCGTGGAGAAGGCGCGAGCAATCGATGATTCTTTGGAGAATCAACGAGGTAAATTGGCTAACTCCGTAGCAAGCATGTTTTAGGGATTTTTTGTGTGGGCGTGGGAAAGAATGCCCACATTGAGGCCATCCTTTTTGATATCGCCTATGCACACGCTGTATACCCCGTGTGGAGCCAAGTAATGTATTTTTTACATTAACTCACTTAATTATGTATTTTTTCGGAAATATTATTTATAGGTGGCACGGAGTTACTGAAATTGGAAATGCTCCACGACATTCAGTAGCTCATTATCGTGATCAATTATCACTGATTCGTCCTGGCCAGGTGAAATTTATTTTTGTTGTCTTAGTTAATGAATTTACTATAGTATGAAATTAATTGTGATTTTTATATTATTTTTTTGTAGTTTTTGTGGACACCGTATGCAGATTGTATCCTGCCTGATTACTGCATTGATTCGACTGCATCATTCCTGTGTGACACTTATTTGGTGTGCTGGTCATTTCTCGAGGCACACGAGGCTGGATGCGTTTGCCGACAATTTAACCGCTACCAGCGTATTCCTCAGTATTGTGATAGGATGCTACATAATGCCAGACATTTGTGTAAAAGTCACTGCCGTGGGAGGAAGGGCGATGATTGGGTTAAGGTACATAAATTCTTCATTGATGAATGGGACTTGAGACACGACAGGTTCCAATAAACTTTTGACCATGCAACGGCGACAATGGATGGTCGCATTAACCCGGGCTATATGGCGTGGTACAATAGGATCACAGTGTCGTACCTAGTTCAACCTGGGACACAATCAACTGATGGGATCAACGAGTCAGCCTCTTCTATTAAAAAAATGGTATGTTATGTTTTTGTATATAAAAAAGTATTTAGTTTGAAGTTTGTATAGATTGATTGTAATGATTTTGTATTTGTGTTATCTAGGTTGAGACCCTTCAGGGGATATGGCATTTAACCTCTGAACATGACATAGACCCCCGGTTACGGCAGATTCAGGAAATGGCTGCTGAGGCCCTTCGTGCGACGAACCATACTGATGTGATGGAGTTTCCAACTTAGCAACGGCGAAGTATGGTCATGCCGCCACGCCCACCAAATTCTCTTCATCATGGACTGCCGGGTGTCCGGGTGGGTGGGCACGGGAATACACGACAACATAGGTTGTCGCAGCCGTAACCTGAGTATGCAGTACTAGAGCCCTCGAATCCGGAATATGATCCCCTAGGTTGGTCTGTCTACCCAAGGTCACAGTCTCAGTTGAGTGGTGCAAGACACGAGCCCTCGCAATGGGGAGCATGATCATCATGTGATTCATTCTTTGGCGGTGGGTCTGATTGGGATGCAGCTCTAGCAGGACGTGATCCATACTTCCAGAATTATCAATTTGTGGATCCTGTGGGGGAACAAGAGGGTCAGGAAGAAGAGGGCCAAGAAGAAGAGGGCGGGGAAGAAGATGATTAAGTAATGTTTCGACCCCCGACCTAGGGATCCTCACGACCAACTGTGAAGAGCTCATCAATTAAGATTGGGAAGGCTATGCACAATGTATTCAGAGGATTTTCAACAAGGAAGAACAAAGGGAAAGCTCCAACAAGTTCACGCCTTCGGGGAAATAGGTTTTGGTCATATGTTGGTATTTGTTTATATTGAAACAGGTTTTGGTAATATGGTTATATTTGAACATTGTTGATGGGTTGAAACAGGTTTCGGGCATATGTTGGTATTTGTTTATATTGACACAGGTTTTGGTCACATATTTAAGGTGAAACAATATTCATCTGACATAACAACCGTCAACAAAAGTCAATAAAAATCATAATAACTGTCCTAATACAAATCATAATAACTTTCGACAACATCTCACAAATGTTGATACATAAACATAGTAACTGTCAAATAAGATCCATCAAATATGCCCCAAACACAAATATCAACATCATACATCCTCGAAGCCATGCCCTCTGTTGTCAACAGTTCCTGCAATTCAACAAAAATGTCAATACAAAACATAACAGATCTCCAATACACAACTCAATAGCAAATATATACCACGAAGTTACTGAATAGCATCGGCTGAGCAATTTCTTCGGTCATGCCCCTCTATCCCGCAATTTCTGCAACGGCGGGGAGCTCTAGGTTCATCTTCCTCGCGGACATCCATTTGATTAAGTATCCCCATTCTTCTAACTCGGCCACGCGTTCTATGAATCAACTGCTGAGGGGTGATGCACAATTTCCATGAAGGTTCAACCCAATAATCTTCGTGTCTTGGTGCATCAAATGAAATTTGACCATAGTACTGTGATCTCCATTTACTTAGGTAGTAGCACTCATCTATGAGGTCAATCATAACGTGACCTTCTGGAACGCATGTATTGCAGGCCCAAATGCCAAGAAAACATATTTGAACAACATTGTACGCCTCTGACTCAACATCTCGTTGTGCTTCCACTCAACAATTGTGCCCAGATTCCGTGACTGGAGTTCAAACATGTAGCTTGGCAACTGCCTAAATGATTCCTCCCATCCACCATATACAAACTCTATAGCCTTTCTCTTTGCATACCATGTCTTCTTATAACTGATTAACACACCAAATCTGTCTTGAACATCAGCTATTATTGAGAAGACCTTGAAATCGGCACATTGTCGCACATGATGTCGAATCAACATAGCAATCATTGCCGATGAAAAGTTAGCATGATCTCTGTTAGCACAATGGCCTACACAAGTATGTCGATTCTTCCACTTCTTAACTTCCCACATATCGTCATGCGAACTTTGTGTAACTGAAACCTCCCACTTACATTCCCTCGCCTTTTCAACGTCGGTGGTGCTGATGATGCCTGCCCCTGTTGCTGTCGTTCCTGTTGGAAATTTGCATACGGCATGCCACCTTCTTAATTTGCTCTCGACGACCTTAAATTGTTTTTTATTCCACAAACTCCACATAGTTATAGCAGTCTTCACATGTAGCTTGGAATTAAATTTTGTTCCCAACACAATCCGATGCGGCTCTTTCTCATCCCAATACAAAAGGTTGTGTTCATTATCAACAACATCATCAGATACTCCAGACGGACGACTTGGTAATTCACGAAAGAATCTAAACCCCCTAGGATTGTATTCCGGAAGTGGTTGTTCACCTTGCATAACAGGTTTACATGCTACTATCTCATCATCAGAACTACCATCAACATCATCAGCACCATCACCATCACTAAGATCGGGGTCTAGCTCTGTCTCAGATAGTGGCGCTGGCTCAACAAGATCATCTGCAACATGTACCTCATCATTCAATCCACCACCAACATCAGCAACATCTACAACATCTATCTGCTCATTCGTACTACGATAAAAGCTCATATGCTCCATCCTCGCAGATGATCCAATACCACAGTCAAATCTCATTTGTTCAACCCTCGCAGATGATCCAATACCATAATCTACAACTGGTGGATTTCTGAACTCCTCACAGGTGAATACTCAACAAATAATTCAATACACCCACTTAAATTTTGAGCATTGTTGAACATAAACCTCACACTTTCATCATTGCAAATCACAGAACATGTATAACTCATACCGGAAGCAAAGACTATACATTGTCTCCATAATAATTCAATTGTGTGTTGGTTCATATCTATTCTCATCGCATCACAGATCATTGCTACCAATTCAGAATAAGAAACACATGAATTTAATATGATGGAGCTCCTCGCACGAGGTGGTTCATAACCAATACCCATATGTGGTAGTTGAACTACTCTACCATCCCAATACAAACTCACAAATACTTGCATGATTTCTGCATCAAAAACATTTCAAAAAACAACAATTATGGACATTTTTCCTACAAGCCCTAATTTAATAAATTGGGTAAAACAAACAAATGAAAGCAAAATAAACATGAATAATGATGAATGTACCTAAATTGAAGAACAATTACCGGATCTTATGGAGAAAACGTTGGAAATTGCCGAAAATCGAGAGAGGAATTGAAAGTGTATTCTGTACGCTACTTCTGCCTTACGTGGTCTGTTAAACCTGACTGAAAGACGCATAAGGGTTATGCGTCATTACACTAAGACGCATAATGGTTATGCGTCTTTATCGACGCATAATGGTTGTGCGTCATTATCCAAAGAAGCACAAGGGTTGTGCGTTTCATTAATAAAGACGCATAACGGTTATGCGTCACTCCCTAAGTCGGAAGACAACTACACTCTTTCATTAAAATGAAATTTTATTACTAGCCTAGAACAAAAATAGAAAGAACTCTTTGCAGCGGAGAATAAGCTAGGCGAAGGTGGTTTTGGTAGCGTATACAAAGGCTTCTTGCCAGCAATGAATATTTGGATTGCGGTGAAAAAGGTGTCTGAGGGCTCGAAGCAAGGCCGGAAAGAGTACGAATCGGAAGTGAAGATCATCAGCCAGATGAGGCACAAGAACCTTGTGGAACTCATGGGGTGGTGCCATAGAAGCGCGGAGCTTCTACTAGTCAACGAGTTCATGCCCAACGGGAGCTTGGACTATCATTTGTTCAAAAACGAATCATCCGTCCTTACATTCGAAAAGAGGTACAGAATTGCAGAAGGGGTAGCTTCTGCAATTTTGTACCTCCATGAAGTCCAGTCAAGGAAATACGTGGTCCACAGGGATGTCAAAGTGAGCAACGTGATGCTCGATCACAACTTCAACGCGAAGCTCGGGGACTTTGGATTAGCCCGCCTCGTTGATCATGATAAAGACCTCCATTCCACCGTTCCTGCAGGGACCATCGGGTACATTGCGCCCGAGTACTCGGCCACGGGCAAGGCGAGCAAGGAAACAGACATCTTCAGCTTCGGGATCGTGTTGCTCGAAACAGCCTGTGGGAGGAAGCCGGTGGATCACAGGCTCCCCGGAGAAAAAGTGTTGTTGATGGAGTGGGTGTGGGGCCTGTACGAGTCCGGGAAGGTGCTCGATGCAGCGGATCCGAGGCTTTGCTTTTCGAGACTTGAGGTGCAGAAGATAGAGCGGTTGATGGTGGTGGGGTTGTGGTGTGTGCATCCGCGGAGCGGGAGGAGGCCGACGATAAGGCAGGTGGTGCGGGCGCTTACGTCCGAGGATCCGCTGCCGAGCCTGCCTCTAGCAATGCCGAAGGCTGTTTATGATGATAACGCTGCTTCGGCATCGGCATCGGCATTGCCATCTCAAGTAGCTACCACGAATTCGAGTAGTCATGTGGTTATCAGAGGTTCTTCGAGTTTAACCATATCTTCTGGAGGTTTTGCCTCCGATTTGTTGCCCAGTTAGTAATTGAGAGCCTTCACTGTTGTCAAAATAACTACTGGTGATGGATTGTCAATTTATTTAGCCTCTTGTTTTTGTTATTTTTCTTGTTTTGTGTTTTTTTTTCCTTTTTCATTTCATCTTCGTGCCTAAATTTGTGTTGGTGCGATGACAAGTTCTGCTCTAATTTTATTCCTTTAAGAATGAGAATTCTTGAGATGAAGAACTATTGATGCGTGTATAATACTCTTTCCGTCCCAACTAAGTTGAGTTACGTTCCTTTTTGGGATGTCGCAACTAAGTTGAGTCATTTATCCTTTTGACGAAAAACAAATAATCTAATAACTCTTACTTTATTTAATCATCTACTTTACTCTCTTTATCTTTCCTAGTTTATTCATCTTTCCTACTTTTCAATAGAATTTCTTAATCTTCGTACCCAAAAGTTATGTCTCAGCTTAGGTGAGACGGATAGAGTAATATATGGAGTCGGGAGAGGAATATATCTATATATATATATATATATATAACATATATAAAAGGAGATTTTTTAGATTAAAACCCGGATTCAGTGAACGATGACTTGACATAACTTTATTGATGAAAATATTTTTGGTATGAGTTCACTGAGTACATCATACATACTCAAGTACTCATCCCTGAAAATATTAAAATTGTTTTTTAATATTGTAGAGATTTCCACAATATGCATTCACCATAACTTATACCTTATGTGAGGTTGTATTTTATGTGAGCACCAAAAGTGATTATGAAATGGCGATATCCTTTTAAGAACTCTAATACTACTTAAGAAGGAAGAGAGAGGTTGTACTGTACTGTTTGTCGCCAATTTGGCAATGGATACAGTGCTTATGCTTCTCTTGATGGAAGTGGAAACCTCAAGGATTTTGCTTTTAAGGAGCATCGCGCTTCTGACTATCGTAACAATTCACCGAAGAATAAAGCAAAAGGAAAGTCACTCTCTTCGGTGGGAATGGAATGGAATGTCTTTGATTAATGGAATTGGTTTTTATAGAAGATTTTTGTAACTTTTGGCATTCTTTTTCTTTTTTATGACAGTATCATTTATTCTAAAACTTTTCCACTTCATCTCATATATTACCATTTATAATAAGATTATAATAAATCTTTCAAAATAATTTTTTTTACATTTACGTGGCTTTTCAAATTGGACCCTCTTCAAAGATTTATTATAATCTTTCATCTTCGCCCACTTGATCAGTTTGCTAAGCTTTTTGGCCATTTTTTTTTGCGCCCGCTTGACCAAGGAACACCACTGCTCGGCCAACCTGCTATTCTGCACACTAAAAACTCCACTTTTCTCGCATTATCTCCCCAAATCAGTATATCAACCACCAATAAAACTGTGCATGAAACGAGCCTTATTAAACTGCTCACACTTAAACCATGTTTGTCTTCAAGTATGAAAGAACAAGAAAAAGAATGAAGGCAAGTTACATGCATGGTACCGACACTTAAGAAAACTAAAACAACTTAGACTGACTAGACAAGACTCAACAAGAAAAACAAATTCAAAAACACATACAAAAGAAAACACTTAACACAGATTCATATACACATGCATAAAACTGGCTTAATTCCTAGCAACGTTCCCCACAAGATCAAGATCATTCAATTGTTTGCAGTCTCAAATTCCTCCTTCCCCCTTGTTCAGCTTGATGAATTGTCAGTTTGTCAAGATAGCCACAATTTTGACCAACTGTTGGATTAACTCAGTCACTCATTCCTAACCAGAGTAAAAGGGATTCAAAACATCATTGTAAAAAATGGTCATAATTCAGCGGAGTGTTCAAGAGAAAAAGTGACTCCATGTGTGAAGACACGATGACCCTCGAAATTCAAAATAAAAACCAACAAGTCTTTCAGGTTCGACTCAACACCACCCAAAGCTCGTCATCGCTCAACCTGCAAATAAAGAAAACATATGTAGGGCTGAGTACTATAAAATACTCAGTGAACTTATGCCGAAAACACATTTATCAAAATATTTATCATGCCATCGGGTTTTTGTTTTAGAAAGGCCCGAGGTCCCAAAATCATTTCACCATTCAAAATCACAGTCGGTAGACCAATTTTCCATTAAAGTCAACCATATATATGCATACATGACATGAAATGTGGCCACACTCCAAGTCACTAGACCCACCAACTAAACATGGCGCACAATCTACCATAGATGTACACTAATGCAAGTATGGTTTGTGGCCTTACAATGATTTGAATTCGATTTAAACAATACATGGCAAAGCCACTTCAGATAGGTACTGTCAAAAACCAAAATACAGCATGATAGACATATTCTCAATTTATATTCTCATCAATAAAATAATTAGGGCATTTTCCTTGTTTAAAAGAAAGCTCACCTCGAGTGCTTAATCCTCGATTAAATTCTTTTCCTTACTATCTCGGCTCGTTAGCGAGGATTCACCTTTAGAATTTAAAGTAATGCATAGATCAACACAGGGAATCAATTATAATAAATAAGATACATGCATCCAATGACTTCCATTATTTTCTCGGTCAAGATTATGAATATCTACCAACTAGAAACTTAGTTATTTCGATTAATTTCGGCCGCCCAAGGCATCGCGGTGACGCCGGTTGGCCGTTGACGTCTCCAACGTATTTGCGAAAAGATAACTCGGCTCACAAGGATTTAATTAACTCCATTCCAATCCATAAGTAAATATTTTAAAACATCCTCCTTGCCCAAAGAATAAAACAACCACTCTCGGTCCAAATCGAAAAGAAACATCCCAATCCCCAAATCTACTAAAACATAACCCATTTGAAGAATAAAGAAAATATAAAATATACTCCTTTTCCCAACAAATACATACACACACACACGTATTCTCACACACTTCCATTTTGAATCACGTTGGCCCAAGATCCTAATGAAATACTGGCTCATGCTATTTTTGCATTTAAAATGTCACCCACAAGTATGTAGCACGTGGCAAGTTAAATTATCAATCCACAAGGACTAAAATGCTAGAATGATTATTGTGATGCAATGTTGAAAACTATTTAGTCTAACTAAGAACAAAGAAGTAGATAAAGACAATTAACTAAATAAAGCAAATAAAATATGGTTTTCATATAAATTGGGAAAAGATAGGGAAATGGATCTGTTAGAATGGATCAAGGATGTCACCTACAAGTCATGCTCATCTATTAGGCCTCAATTGTGGTTAGGAAAGTCGGGATTATTAGTTAGACCCTCTCTCGAGTGCATCTAACGTGTTGATCGACCTCTAATGTCGGAGTCTCTTCCTCATACTTTGAGAACGCCTCCCTAATTCTAGGGACTCAATCCCTCTCTCTAGCACATGCATCTCTCGATCACATGGGTTGCACGGAGTTGTTGATTACACACCTATCCTAATCATGCATTTCTCAATGAAAATAATCAAGCAAAAGATGTATTTAATTGGTAGCTAAGCAACTAGATAGTAAAAGCTCAATAATCAACAAAACAACAAATGATGCTAAATTTATTGTCAATTTGTTCTTTAAGGAGGTTGTCAAGTTGCATGGTATCCCAAAGACCATTACGAGTGATCGAGATGTCAAATTTTTTAGTTTCTTTTGGAAAACTCTTGGAGGTATGTTGGGCACTAAACTCCTCTTTTCCACTACCGCCCACCACCAAACGGATGGGCAAACAGAAGTGGTTAACCGGTCCTTAGGTTCCCTCCTTCGTGCTCTTGTTTTTTAGAATAAAACATCTTGGGAATAGTGCTTACTCATTGCCGAGTTTGCTTATAATAGGACCATACATTCTACTAATTCCTTGTCTCCTTTTGAAGTTGTATATGGTTTCATTCCACTCACCCCCGTTGGACTTGTCCACGGTAGATTTACCTTTTTCATACTTGACGGATTTAGGTGGCGAGGAAAATGCCAAGTTTGTGAAGGACTTGCACGTTCAAGTGCAAGATCGGATCCGCCGAAAGGGTGAGCAAGTGGCCCGACAAGTGAATAAAGGGTGGAAATAGATGGCCTTTCAACCCGGGGATTGGGTGTGGGTACACTTAAGGAAGATATATTTCCCTGACAAGACCAAGGGGAAACTTGCCCCTAGGGGAGATGGTCCATTTCTCATGTTGGAGCGCGGCAGTGACAATGCCTATGTGATCGACTTGCCCGGTGAGTACAACGTGAGCTGCACATTCAATATGGCTGACATAAGCCCTTTTTATTTTGTAGGGAGCCCGAATTTGAGGATAAATATTTTCCAAGAATGGGAGGATGATATGACCCCGCGTGGAGGACCCATGACGATGCGGCTACAAGAGGGGCTCTCCACTTTCTTTCAAAAGGCCATGCGAGAGGAGTCTAAGAAGACCAGGGAGCCCACGACGATGATCGTGCTGAAAAATGAAGGTTGGACACTCTCATCCGGCCAGGAGAGTCTTGGTTCGCCACCCGGTCGGGTGTCATCTGCTGGAAGAGCGCCAGCCATTGCTCCCACCCGGCCGGGTATCATTTGCATCCCCAAGTTCCACTCGACCGAGTGCCCCACTGGAAGCGGATGTGAGTCAGGAAGAGCCACCCGACCGGGTGGGTGATGACCGACTGGTCCACCCGGCCGGGTGACATGCCAAAGCATTCGAGTCTCCAGGTAGCTCTACCCGGTCGGGTGGCTCACTGTCTATGAGCCCACCCGGCCGGCTACCATGACTTAGGATAGATTTTGTTGGTCTTTTTCCTGGAATTTGGCCCTAAACTATAAATAGCACATTTTCTCATTTTCTTCCTTAAGATTTTGATTGAATTAAGAGCTTGAGAGATTTATTTCCCCTTTGAGGGTTATCTCCAAATTCTTAGTCAGAGGTTGTTTGAATCAATTAATTCCTAGTGAAGTATGGATCAAGTAAAGATATACTCTGAGGCTTGTGGATTCCTTGAAGGTTTAGCCATGGATGCTTGTTAGCATGGTGTAAGTGTCTTAGCTTATTCCGTCAATGACATTTATCCATCTTTCCACGTTATTCGTTTCTTGATCTTCTTTCTTTTTGTTTTAGATTTAATAGTTGTAGTTGGATCTAATTTTATCTTTAGTTTACTTGATAAATTGAAAATCTACTGAAAAAAATACTTGATCAAACATCTTCAAATTTGGTTTTCCTTAGGAAATGGATCTCACAATACATGGAACCTTATCAGTTACAGATTTCAGTAGACAATAGTGTGGTGCACACGGATTCAAAAGTATGGAATTGAGATTGGGTAGGAGAAGTGTATACCTTGAATAACAGATTGTGAAGGATTTGGCTTAAGCAAAAAGGATTTTGGTTTATTGAAAGAGCAGGTTTGTGCAGGTGTCGTTTCAAGCAAAGGGTGTATCCTACTGATCAGTATGGAAGTCCCTGCTAATCCTGAACCTGGTATCAATAATCCTCAACCCACTTCTACTGGCTAGTATAGTGGACGTAAAGGTCGAATCCCACAGAGATTATTGCATTTTGAGAATTGTGGTGATATTCTGGAAGGTTTGGTTAGCTACCACGCTTTGGGTTGAGACTTATCTAGGCTGGAATTTAAGGTGGTACTCTACTGACTAGGAGGTGTGAGAGACGTTTGATAAGCAGCTGTGTACGTGAGAGTAGGGGACATTATGTCTCTGAAAAAATGTGTAAGGTACGGAATTACTATAAAAAGCTAAACGGAATATCAGAGGAAAAGAGGTAGTTAGGTGACAAGACTGACAGATCTGTAGGGTAGCGCCTGAAAAGGTAGAAAAAGTAAAGGACAAAAGCAAAAAGTAACTAAAAAGTAAAAGTGGTCCCAAACTTGGATGGAGATGTTGTCTTCTTCAACATAAATCAAATCAGATCAGCAAAACCAGATTCATCAACATAAAAACACAGATTAACAACTTCAAGAACACATATCTACAATTAAAACGTCAAATCAAAAGATCGAACACTGAAACTGCAATTATACTTATTGGCCAACATGCAGGGTGGCAGAAATCACGTAAACTGGGTTTTCACACTTAACTAATTCAGATCTAAAATCTAACAGCTATCTAGACTTGCAAACTCAGAGATATTAACTACAGAAGTTAAAACATGCGATTCCACACAGGAAATTACCGTAACAGCTAGATCTAATCTATCTAGGCAGAAAGAAGCGAAAACAAACATGAACCGATGCTGGAAAACAACTTCATATTCAATAAAACGTTTGGATCACAACTAAGACTTCAAAGTAAGCAAATATTTAAAGTGCAACAAATCCAATCGTAATAAAACAGAATGCGATTAACTAAGAAAGCAATAAAGATTGTTTGCCACTCCGGGCGATGAAACTGTTGACACTGCGAGACGCGCTGACTGGAACGAGAGAATGGAACTCCGGCGAACTGATGATCTTTAAGTGACCATTGCTGTGGCGAGGAACGAGAATTTGAAAGATAATGCTAAAAGAGTGATCAACCGAAGAGAGATTGCTAACTAAGCGTAGGAGTTAACTAACTATTTGATGATGATTCTCTCTCCAAGTGGCTTCCTTTTATAGGGAGGCCTCCCTTGATTTTTAGGGTAGACTTCAAACATGAAATGACTCTTTTGCCCCCTTGCTTGCGGCTGATCTTCCCAGCTATCCTTCTTCTCCATCTCGAGCCTTTTTGGCATGCATACTGGTCAGGATAGCAACATCCTGACGCCCTTTTCGCCTGAAGTATCCGAAGCTTTGCTTACTGGCTAGAACTCTCAACCTGCACACTTAAGCAACTGTTTTGCAGATATAATTCAATTATGCACATCATACTGACCAGTAACCAAGGCCTAGAATACGACTTATCAAACTGCTCACACTTACCGCATGCTTGTCCTCAAGCGTGAAGAACAAATAAAAAGAAGTAAGTCGAATTCTAGCCTGGTTACTCCCCTGACCGACTCTATCCTACCCTAGACTCTAACTATGACGCAAAGAAATCACATAACAAAGACAAACACATAAAAGAAAACTAAAACACTTAGACACCTTAACACAGTAATTGGGCTATATTTTCAACCATCCCTCCCCTCGGGATCAGGTGCAATCCGGCCTTAGACAGCCTTGAACTTCCGCCCCCCCTTTTCTCTCCCAGTCATTATATCCGCTCGTCAAGATCGCCCAAACTTTCAGCCAAACACTAGGTTCACTCAGTCACTCATACCTCTCCGGAAATGTTAGGACTGTTCTCTCTAAACGCTAGACCACAGATGCTTCGGACTTAGATCTCACGTGCAGCTACTGAAGGGCTTTAAGGTTTGTAACGGGACTATTGGTTGTAGTGTTTGGGGTGGATGTTCCTAAGGCTCTAAGGTTAAAAAATTTCCACTTTATTTGGTACGTGGGAACTGTGTGTATTCGGGCTCTTGGCTGTCACCTCGGCTTGGCTGGACTTTTTCTGAAGTTGCTTCCCAACTGGTCAGTAGCGTCTTGTGGCTTCGCCACCCTTATTCCTTCTCATTCTTTTTGTGGTTAAGTGTTTTCGACCATTTTCTTTACATTCTTCTTCCCTTCTCATTGTTTTTTTTGGACCTGGAATGACTTCCTGGTCGATTTTTTCCTTGCTTCTCAATTCTTTCACTCCAGTTGGTTTCTTTATTGTATATCCTTCTGGCCAGTTGCCTTCTTGCCTTATGCCTTGCACACACAATTCCAGGGGCTAGGGGTTAAATCTGGGTATGTGTATGGCTAGAAAGTGGGGTTCTAAGGGTTGGAAAATATTTTTTATTTTTTTTTTTGGGGGGGGGGGTTTCCTACTGCATTCAGTGTTGCTACACGCAGTCACTTCACCCTAGGCACCTTGTGGCAGCCACTCTTTTCTTTTCTGAATTAGTGGAAAGTGGTTCCACTTAAGGCTTATAACTCACATTTTAAGAGGGCTTTCGTGTTTGGCTCTGAGGATGGGCTTTTCTTTCATACTCGCATCGTCTATCCTGACTAGGAGGTACTAAAGGGGGTGGTTTCTATTTTCCAGCATGCCGTATCTCCGTCAATTCCCCTTACCGTCAGCTCAAGACAGTTGAGTTTTAAGCCCAATCAACACATCAAAGAAAAAAAACTAGACCTAACAAAACACTAACACAAACACAACCCACGCATGTACACATACGTCATACTGGCCATTGCGTCCCCCCACCCACTTCACAAGTGTCTGCCCTCAGATAAGGCTGTGAAGTGGAAAAGGTAATGGCCAGTACGGTGGACACACAAACATGACAAATAAACGACATGCTAAAAACTAAAACTTCTCACACTTAGACTATAAAATAGGCTAAGTGGGAGAGGTTAAAACCTAAGCAGAATCCAACAATTACAAAACACATATATACATAAACTTCTCACACTTAGACCACGCAATGGGCTAAGTGTGAGTCAGCATGCTTATGAAAACATAAAAACAACAGAACATGCGTCATAGTAGCAAACCCTTTACTTCTTACACTTAGACTATAAAATAGGCTAAGTGTTATGAATGGGGTTTGCGCACATACAAAAATTATACTACCTAAACAAACACCAAAACACAAACAAAAATACGGAAAACTAAAAAAAAAAACTGAAAATTAAAATGAAAACTAACTGGTCAGTAGGGGTGGTGGTCACTTGTTCCTCCTGCTCCTTCGCGGGGCAGGTTGTGGTGCAGGTGGGTTCTCCGGTGGTTCCTCTACATCCTCGGACTGGTTCTCATCAGACTTTGTCGGCTCCTCGGCTTCCGCCGGCACCTCGGTACTCTTGTTCCCTGATTCTGTTTCCTCTTGCACATTTGGTTCAGTATACTGACCTTCATGGCCCCTGGCTCCGGTTGCTCCTTCATGTTTTCTCTTGGTTACTTCCCTCAGTATTTCCTCCATCACGGACGCTATCCTGGTCAACTCCGATGGCATCTGTCGGTTTTCCTCTCCCATCTCTGCCACTGTTTTTTCCAACCTCTCCTGCTTCTGCTCCTGCGCTGGTGTTCCCTGGGCTGCCGTCGCTCTCCCTGTAGGAATAGCTTCTTCTCCCATTGCATAGAAACGTGGTACGCCCTGCCTCATGTAAACGGTGTTCATTCAGACGAACAAAGGTGTATCAAAGAGACCAGAAGGGTCCACCATGATCTGGTCGGATAAGTCCTCGACCTCCGTGATGATGATGTTGTTTCGGACGAACATTCCCAAGATATGGCATAGAGTGAGATTTCTCGCTGGGTGGGTGGCAATTAGATGGCATTGGTAGGCGGTCCAAAAACCCAGATGTAACTTCCTTCCGTGGCATGGGGTGAGTTAACTAACTCCTCCCATGCCTCCTGGGGCTCAAATTCCACATGTCTGCAGGGAATTCCCCGCTCCCTACTTCTCCACTCAGGCCCTATGGCCTCCTCCAAACTGCACATTCCCAGACGCACGGTCCACTCAATCAGATTCATCCGTATCTCTCCGCCAAATAGCCTAAAACTGATACATTCCTCATCTAGATCAGTGGTGACCTTAAACCTAAAGGTCGTGAAAAACTCCTTCGCTAATCTAACCGGGACACTCGGATCTCCATTCTCCAACAACCATTCGAATCCTAACGTGTGCAAATAAGAGAGAAACTGCTCGCGGGCACCCAACTCATCTAAAGAAGGAAAATGAAGTACCTTTCCGCTCTTCACTTGCTTACTCCCTTCATCCTTGCTATCGAAAACTTTTTGTAGCTCCTTCGAGTCGAAAAGCTTCATCTCCTCCACCAGATCATCAGTAAGGTCCACTGCCCAGCGCCGGTACCTCAGTCTCTCTACCGGGGGATGTACTAGCTCCCGATGATCATGCAGAAGCTGTTGCTCACTGTACTCCTCGTCCTCCAGGGAAATATCGTTGTCCAATTCGGACTCTTCACTGACAGTGTATTCGCTATCACTTTGTTCCCTCCGGTGTTCCTGGGCTCGCTGAACTGACTCAGTAATGACTATGCCAGTGTTCACTGTACGTGACAGCGTATTCGCTATCACTTTGTTCCCCTTCCGTTTTCTTTCTTCCTGATATCTAGCTTCCTCTCCGTCATCCTCGTCTTTCTCTTCTTCGGGTTCCTTCTCAGCTTGTGTTGAAAATTGATTCTGGGCAGTAGGACTGGTCTCCTTGTGGCCTACTGACCTGGATGCGAGGTCCAGAACCTCAGCCATCCCGTCAGCCTCTTCACCTTGGCCACTCAGTGTTGGAGAGACCGCTTCGGTTTCCATTGCAATATCCTCTAGGTCAGTAACAGGTAAAGACTCCTCCCCAGGTTTTGTGGGAGTGGTCCTCTCTTCTTCACTCAAGATCTCCACGGGATCTGCCTCCGTGTTTGGCTTCGCCTTACTAGCTGCCCACTTTCCTAAGCATCGTTGAGATACCCTTTGCGGCTTTGGCCGACTAGCCTTAGGTTCGCCCTTCAACACCAACTTCCTCTTGATGGCCTTCGGTTTTGTCACCAGAGGTGCCACTGGGTTGGGTACTTCTGGTCTTGCTTCTGTTTCTTTTGCTTTCGTTTCCTGTTCTTCAATAGATGTATCACCCCTCTCTGCTTCTGGCTGGGGTGATTCCGGCATAATCTCTTCTTCCCTAGCTTGATTTTCTGAGCGGTTTCCTTCTTCGGCTTCTTCACTCTCTCCTACTACTCGTGATGCGAGGCCTAGCCCCTCAGCCACCACGGCAGTGTCATCTTCCATCCGATTGACATCATCTAAAATAGCCTGAAATTCCTCATCGGTCATTAGGGTTCCGAGGGTTCTGACGTCTCCTCAGCTGCACTTCTTCCCTCTTGACCTTGCTTCTCCTTCCTCAGCCTTTCCCTCCTTTCTTCTGGATCAGAATCGTAATTGGCCGCAATAGGGTTAACAGCACTTCTTCCCTCCTTTCTCTTGGTGGCTTGGAGAGGGTTCCGAGGGTTCTGACGGTGCGGCTTCAGTGGGAGATTCCTCTTCTTATGGAGTCGTTGGGGAAGTCGGCATGGTAGATGGAGGTTGTGCCGTGGGCTGCGCGCTTGTCTCTGATGCGGTAACTGCCGAGCTTGCTACGATCACGCTCCCCTGTCCTCCGATTCAGCTGAAATTTGCCAACTCCGCCGCCTAATTTCTGGTCGGATCTTGCAGCCTAAGAAACTCCGCCATTGAGTCTAAAGAGATCATCGCTGGTGCTTGCGGAGCCGGCTCTGATGGTTGTGGGTTCGGCGGTGGTTGGGTGGACGGTGGTTCTTCTCGCGGCTGTTGTGTTTCTGGGACCTCTTCCCGGCGGTTTGAAGTGGGTTTGATTTTCGTTGCCCATGCTTTCTTTCCCATGGCTTAGATCTGTGAAATTCCGGGTATAATGTGGGGGTTGGTGTTTGTGAATTGACGGTGGAAATTTTGCAGAGAGAAAAAAAAATGCAGAGTGAAATTTTGAAGTGAAAAATGGGGGAGACGGCTGGTTATGGGTTGGAATAGGGCAGTTGTGGGTTTGCGACCGGTTATAGGCGGTTCCAAATCGCGTTGTTTCGAGGGAGAGGTGGTTGAGAATACCGACTCCTGATTGGTCGGCGTGTCCACTCTCTCTGCTCACGTGCCCCTTCCAGCTGCTGCCACCCTGCAAAAGCTGCAAAAAGTCCACAAATTCAAATTCGTCCCTTAATGATTTCCCCCTATATTTTCCTAGATTAGAAATAAAGTAAAAAGGACACTTAAATAAAATAGGAGTTTCACCAAAATGGTATTCTGATGGTCAGTACATACTCCCAATTAATATTTGAGGTCCGAAAAATATTTTTGGTTTTTCTTAAAACTAACTAGCATGCAAAAGTTCAAATTAATTAACTACCACATATGTACCATATTTACATCTTCCTTAGGAAAATTGGGATTCTACTTTGCCAGCATATGTACATTACGCTAAAGGAGCTAGCCTAGTAGAATTTCAATCTCCATCCTACCGGTCAGTATGAAACCTGAGTATGTGGTTGCAGTGGGATCTCATCCACTACAGCCACATCACTATTGTCCCTAAATACTTTTAGCCTATGCCCATTCACAATAAAAGGTTCAGAGTTAGAAGGACTCCCTGAAATTTCTACTGCTCCATTGGAACAGAGTGAGGTGATGACATAAGGCCCTGTCCATTTCGACTTGAGTTTCCCAGGCATGAGCTTCAGTCTTGACTGGAAAAGTAGTATTTTCTGCCCAACATGGAGATCCTTGGTCCTCAGATTCCTGTCATACCACAATTTGGTTCGCTCCTTGTACCACATGGCTGAGTCGAATGATTCCAATCTGAGTTCCTCCAACTCCTGCAGCTGCAGCTTCCTTTCCTCTTCACAGGTTGTAGCATCCATATTCACTTTCTGTACTGCCCAGTATGCCCGGTGTTCAATTCCAACCAGTAAATGGCACATCTTCCCAAAAACGATCCGGTACGGGGACATTCCTATGGGGGTCTTGTAGGCTGTACGATAGGCCTATAGAGCATCCTCTAACCTCACACTCCAATCCTTCCTAGAAGGATTTACAGTCTTCTCCAGGATCTTCTTTATCTCTCGGTTAGAAATCTCCGCTTGACCATTAGCTTGCGGATGATAGGGGCTCGAAAGTCTATGGTGCACACCGTACTTTTTCATTAGAGCTTCAATTGTACGGTTACAAAAGTGTGTACCTTGATCAGATATGATCGCCCTCGGAACTCCGAACCGGCTGAAGATCTGACTCTTTAAGAACTTGACCACCTCCTTTGCTTCACACGTACTCGTGGCCTTTGCTTCTATCCATTTGGAAACGTAATCCACCGCGACTAGGATATACAGATTTCCATAGGATGAAGGAAAAGGCCCCATGAAATCCATTCCCCATATGTCTAACAGCTCACAAACGATGATGGGTACCTGCGGCATTTCATCCCGGGCAGATATTCCTCCGGT
Organism: Salvia splendens; assembly: GCF_004379255.2. Taxonomy (NCBI): domain Eukaryota; kingdom Viridiplantae; phylum Streptophyta; class Magnoliopsida; order Lamiales; family Lamiaceae; genus Salvia; species Salvia splendens. The sequence continues at coordinate 24,252,528 of NC_056039.1, forward strand.
CAGTTGACAACGTTCACAGCTTCTGCAGAATTCGTATGCATCCTTGTTGAGGGTTGGCCAATAAAAACCGCTATCCAGAATCTTCCTTGCCGTCTTCTTGGACCCAAGACATCCTGCTGCTCCCGCTGTTCCTAACGAATGGCAATGGATCAAGACATCCCGCTGCTCCCAGTCAGGAATGCACCTCCTTATCACTTGATCGGATCCCACTCTCCATAGATAGGGGTCGTCCCAAAAGTAGTATTTTGCTTCACTCTTAATCTTCATTCTTTGGGCCTTGGTAATACTCGACACTTCTGGAAGCTCTCCAGTCACTAGGTAGTTGGCTAGGTCTGCATACCATGGTTCTTGCCCTACCTTTTCTTTCTCTCTTGCTGTATCGTACTGGCCAGTAAGCTTCATCACTTCTTCCCAGTCAATTTTCCTGACCTCAAAAATCACCTCACATAAATGCTCCTCTGGAAACTTGTCTTACACCTCTTCGCTGTTTCCATCTTGCACTATTCTACTCAAATGGTCCGCCACCTTGTTCTCGACTCCTTTCTTATCTTCCACTTCCCAATCAAATTCTTGTAACAAGAGTACCCATCGGATCAAACGGGGTTTGGATTCTTTCTTGGCAATCAGATACTTAATCGCTGCATGGTCAGTATATACGATGACCTTGGATCCCAACAAGTATGGCCGGAACTTCTCGAAAGAATACACCACTGTCAGCATCTCCTTTTCAGTGGTATCGTAATTCCGCTGGGCTTGATTCAGAGTCTTAGATGCATAAAAAATTACGTACCTCTTCCCATTGATCTTCTGACCTAGTACGGCTCCCACTGCATAGTCGCTGGCGTCACACATTACTTCGAAAGGATAGTCCCAGTCAGGAGCCAGTATGATAGGAGCGGATATCAGCTTTTCCTTGAGAAGGTTGAAAGCATCCTTGCATTGCTCATCAAAAACGAACTCCACTTCATTCTGAAGAAGTCGGGTAAGGGGTTGGGCGATCTTGGAGAAATCCTTGATAAATCTTCGATAAAATCCGGCGTGCCCCAGAAAGCCCCTTATCCCCTTCTGATTAGTAGGAAACGGCAATTTGGATATAACGTCCACCTTGGCTCGATCCACCTGGATTCCTCTCTCTGAGACCACGTGTCCTAGAACAATCCCCTCGGTGACCATAAAATGACACTTCTCAAAGTTCAAAACAAACTCTTGGCTTGACACCTTTCGAGAACTATGTCTAAGTGATGAAGGCATGAGTCGAAAGAATCTCTGTAGACCGTAAAGTCATCCATAAATATCTCTATACAGTCCTCAATTAGATCGGAGAATATGCTCATCATACATCTTTGAAACGTACCTGCAGCGTTGCATAGGCCGAAAGGCATGCGTCTGTATGCATAGGTTCCGAATGGGCAAGTGAATGTAGTCTTGTCCTGGTCCTCAGGATCTACGTAAATTTGGAAATATTCGCTGTATCCATCCAAAAAGCAAAAGTACTTCTTACCAGCTAGTCTCTCCAACATTTGGTCGATGAAAGGCAAAGGGAAATGGTCCTTCCTCGTTGCATTATTCAGCTTTCGGTAATCGATGCACATTCGCCAACCCGTGACTAGCCTCGTTGGGATCAGCTCATTCCTCTCATTTTGAACAACTTGGATTCCCGACTTCTTTGGAACCATGTGGATCGGGCTGACCCACTCACTGTCCGGCACTGAATAGATAATCCCTAGCGACAACAATTTCAAGATTTCCTTCAATATTTCTTCTCGCATGTTAGGGTTTACCTTCTTTTGAGCATCTCGATGCGCTTTTGCTCCTTCTTCCAGCCTAATATGGTGCATGCAGACGTCGGGGCTTATCCCCATCAAATCTGTAAGACTCCATCCAATCCCTTTCTTGTTCTTGCTCAGCACAGTCAGTAGCCTCGCCTCTTGTTCCTTTGTAAGGCTGCTGCTGATGATCACTGGATATGAGTTCTCCTCTCCGAGGAAAGCATACTTCAGATTCAATGGCAGTTTCTTTAGCTCGACTTGGGGTGGAAGTGTGTCTTCGGGTAGAGGGTTTCTTTCAGATTCTCCTTCTTTTTCTAATTCTCCCTCTGGGGGTTCCTCTATACTAGCTGGTAGCTGAGCCCCTGCGGCTCCAATGAACTCTGATTTCTGGCAAAATTCCTTGATCGCTCCTTCTATTTCTTCATCAGTCAACCCTTGGCTACTGATCAGATCGCACCATGCAGCAGCTTCTACGTCAGCCTGCTCATACACATCTAAAGCTTGAAGTTTCTCCTGCAATAGTTCGGTCTCAAGAAAATCTTGGACTAAGGGGTCAATCACATCAACATAGCATAAGTTTTCAGAATCAATAAGCTTCTTCATGGACTCATTGATATCAAAAGTAGATTTCTCCCCATGGAAATCAATGCAAATTGTCCCCTCAGCCATGTCTACTATTGTCTTGGCCGTTCTAAAAAATGGTCTCCCTAACAATATGCCACTAGATTCTCTAGCCTCGGACTCACTCATTTTAATCACATAAAAGTCAGTAGGGTAGGTAAAATCATGCACTCTAACCAACACATCCTCTAAAACACCCTCAGGACTTATGCATGACCTATCAGCCAGTTGGATCAACACCCTAGTACTCGACAATCTAACTCCCTTCAATCAGTTATAGATTGACAATGGCATAACATTTATAGATGCCCCCAGGTCACACATTGCATCCTTGACTTTTACATCTCCTACAGTTATGGGTAGAGTGAACATACCTGGGTCGGCTCTCTTGGGTGGTAGTTTTTCCTGCACAATCGCCGACGCAATCCCTTTCACCATGATATTCCCATCCTCCTGGGCTTTCCCGGTTATGAACTCCTTAATGAATTTCCCAAGAGGGGGTAGCTTCACGGCTTGGAGGAATGGTATGGTGACATCCATTTTCCTAAAAATCGACAAGTAATCCATCGGGTTCTCCTTCTTTCTTTTTGTAACAAAGCGGAAAGGGAATGGTTTCTCCCCCTTTCTCTCCTCTACCGGTCCCTCAGCAACCTCCTTGGAATCTTCCTTGGGTAAATTCTGGAACTGAGCCTACGTTCTGGATTCTACCTCTTGATGGGGTTCCTTCCTGACCAGTACGTTCTCGGGTTCACCTCCTCCACATGGCGTCTCCCCCAAGAAAAATGGGTCCTGCATCCGAGGTATGGATCTATTAAGATCTTCCACTGAGATGGTGTCGCCCCCTATCTACGTTCCACTCGGCTCTCCACTTGGTTGTTTCGGTCGAGGGCCATCATAAGTAGTTCCTGACCTCAATGTAACCTTACTCACATTCGCCTTTTTGGGTATTTGGACTGTAGACAGGAGTTTCCCTGCATTTCCCTTCAAATCACCCACCGAACTGGCCAGCTGGGCCAACTGCCTATTCATCATATCCATGTTCGCTTTATGTTCCTTCTGGGCATTTTGCATCCCCTGCACTACTTCGTTGTGGGATTGCAACTCGCCCTTGATACCTTACTGCGACGCGAGCAATTCTCCCATCATGTCCTCCATGGATCGTCTGGTCCTGTTGGAATTATCAACATAAAAACACAGATTAACAACTTCAAGAACATAGATCTACAATTAAAACTTCAAATCAAAAGATCGAACACTGAAACTGCAATTATGCTTACTGGCCAACATGCAGGGTGGCAGAAATCACGTAAACTGGGTTTTCACACTTAACTAATTCAGATCTAAAATCTAACAGCTATCTAGACTTGCAAACTCAAAGAGATTAACTATAGAAGTTAAAACATGCGATTCCACACTGGAAATTACCGTAACAGCTAGATCTAAGCTATCTAGGCAGAAAGAAGCGAAAACAAACATGAACCGATGCTGGAAAACAACTTCATATTCAGTAAAACGTTTGGATCACAACTAAGACTTCAAAGTAAGCAAATATTTAAAGTGCAACAAATCCAATCGTAAGAAAGCAGAATGCGATTAACTAAGAAAGCAATAAAGATTGTTTGCCACTCCGGACGATGAAACTGTTGACACTGCGAGACGCGCTAACTAGAACGAGAGAATGGAACTCCGGCGAACTGATGATCTTCAAGTGACCATGGTTGCGGTGAGGAACGAGAATTTGAAAGATAATGCTGAAAGAGTGATCTACCGAAGAGAGATTGCTAACTAAGCGTAGGAGTTAACTAACTAATTGATGATGATTCTCTCTCCAAGTGGCTTCCTTTTATAGGGAGGCCTCCCTTGATTTTTAGGGTAGACTTCAAACATGAAATGACTCTTTTGCCCCCTTGCTTGCGGCTGATCTTCCCAGCTATCCTTCTTCTCCATCTCGAGCCTTTTTGGCATGCATACTGGTCAGGATAGCAACATCCTGACGCCCTTTTTGCCTGAAGTATCCGAAGCTTTGCCTACTGGCTAGAACACTCAACCTGCACACTTAAGCAACTGTTTTGCAGATATAATTCAATTATGCACATCATACTGACCAGTAACCAAGGCCAAGAATACGACTTATCATTTATATTCCCTCGTCTCTGAATTTGATTCCTGGTTTATGTCATAATAAGTTTTGTGTGTCAAAGTGAATTCATCTTGTCAGAAAGAGGGTGGTAGATTTTCCTAAAATTACCTCTGCAGATGAGAAATTAAAACATGAAAGGGATTGAGATGAGGGTACGGCTTGAATAACAATCTATCGACTCTCTGCCTCCTGTTTGCTCAACAAAATTCCATGAGTTTGATTTGGAAAGGGTGGAACTTGTGAGTTAAAATATGGATGGATAGTTATAGACATGCCCACGGTTCGTAAACCGGCGATTCCGGTTCGGAACCGCCGGTTCTGGTTTCAAGAAATGTGGAACCAGAACCGTACCGTGAGGCTATTTCATGGTTCTGGTTTTGGTTTGAAAACTGGCGGTTCCGGTTCCGAACCACCGGTTTTCCGGCAGTTTTTTTACAGTTTTACACGGTTCCGAACCGCTGATTTCTGACGGTTTTTCACGGTTCCGGTTTGGAACAGTCCAGAACAGTGGTTCCGGCACGGTTTTGGTTCGTAAAATTTGGAACCGGAACCGAAACCGGCCCATGGTTCAAAATATGGTGGTTCCGGTTCAAGAAAAAAGTCACGGTTCTGGTTTGGAACTGGAACCGGCGGTTACGGTTCCGCGGTTAACCGCCGGAACCGAAAACCTTGGGCATCTCTAGATAGTTACCTTGGTGGAATTACGATTGAGTAGGAAAAAAAGATGGAAACTATTGCTGCTTCATCTGTCGTCTTGTGATTCAAAGTAAAATGAGTGTCTGTGAGTGTGAGGCGAAGAGATTTAGGGTAGAGGAGTGATATAACAGTGCATTGAGTGAGAAATTGATAGTTGATTGAGTATTTATTTTGGGAAGTGATTCTGATTGAGTGTCTGTGAGTGTGAGGCGAAGAGATTTAGGGTAGAGGAGTGATATAATGGTGTATTGAGTGAGAAATTGATAGTTGATTGAGTATTTATTTTGGGAAGTGATTCTGATGGAGCGTGAGAAGGGGGTGTAAAAAGAGCAATTGATTTTACAATTAAATTGTGATTGACTGTTCTAAATTGGAAGGATATTTGCAGATCATGGGAAGGAGGATAAAATCGCATGAAAGGATGGATAAGATTTCTAGCACTTCTTACAAAGAAGGGAAAAACTTTGGGCTATCTGGCTCACAAGAGTAGGGTTTTTAAATTTAAATTAAATTAGGCTCAAGACACTTTGTATTTTTAATTTGAATTGTGTAGCCTACAATATATGTTTCACTATATTGAACTTGTATTATTTATTTAATTTATCAGACCCAACACGGAATTGAGTCTAATAAATATTTCTCAAGGAAAGTAATTTATTAATATTCGACTTGTGATATCACCAACACAATTTCAAACTAGTAAAACAAGTTAATCACGTGTCTTGGCAGTAATTTCAGCCATTCAAAAAACAATTAAATTCATCAAACACCAAATTCAAAAAGCCACATCATGTAGTAAACGAAACAGTCAAAACCCTAAATTGAATTAGGTCACAAGAATATTAAATAACCATTTCATTTGTCATTTAATCCACAGACTTCACGGCATTAAAAATATTAAATGATAAAATTTAGAGTTCGAAAAAATAAGGTTCAAGAAGTGGGTCTCGATTCAAGTTTTCGTGTCTAACAAATGCACCATTCAAATTATTTAGTAAATCAAGTATTCTAAGGATTAAATTTCATGTTTTTCATAGTTTTTCATGAGCAATGATGGACATAACACATAAGAAAAGATAAATATACATAATGTTGGGATTTGGAGCCCCTTGCACAGCGGAAGACTTGTAAAAAACAAATAAATCAGACGTAGGATCTATTTGACAGATTATGGGATTAATCTATTCACATGTTAACACAAAATTGCATGCTACAACGCAAATAATTCATGCTTAAAGAATATAAATCCTAAAGCATGAATTCTATGGTTTAGAGTTACCGATTTAATTCTCCAAAGAATCGTTTGATTGCTCGCGCCTTCTCCACGATGATCTTCAATACTAGATCACGGATCTTCTGACTGGTTCTCAAACTGTATTCCGATATCAGTGTGGGCTGATCTTATCGAAACACTAGGACTCGAATAAAGAAGACAGAAATTCCTCACGGAGGAAAGCTGAGAAATTTTCATCCTCCACTCTGTATAGGAGTGGACGAAATTTTCCCCCTTCGTTAATTGTCTTTTCTGTCTCATTTATTCTCCTATTTATAATAGTTACATATTGGGCCCAGTCAGGGATCTATGGAAGGTTTTGGATATGGGCTCCCCCCAATTAGCTTTTTACTAATTAAATTGAACCCACAATTTAATACAAGCTTATATTGGAATATTACGAGCAGCCACTACAGAAGTAATATTGATCTCCCCATCCAAATCCGAAATTACAAGTAACCCGGGTTTCCATTTTATTTATTATTTATTTCCCACGTTTAAGATATAAATGTCCATTAATTAATTAAAGTCTGCTATGGACTTAATTAATTAACATCTTATTAATTCCAAGAGTGGACTTAGCAAGAAACACATATTTATTATTCATAGAATAATTAAATTTTAACTGGCCAGTTTCCAAATAATAAAACCTTGTTCAAGCTCCTCTTGAGGACATTATCAAATGAGACTCACCTCGCGCACGATTCAACATAATAGCAATCCTAGCACCGCTAGATATTAATCACCACTACCCAACGATAAGGCTCATTTCATGCATCGGTTTAAGGATAAAATGTATACTACTTGATCGGTTTATTGCGCAAAACAAGTGTTAAAATCTACAGAAATGCTACTTGACCAAGGCAGCAAGGCCGAACTGATCAAGCAAGTACAAAAGGCGAAAAAGGGCCAAGAATCGGGGGAGTTGATCAAGGAGGAGCGATCATGTAGTTAGGTGGGGACCGCTGGCTTCTAGAAGAAGAACACGTGAGGAAATGAGCTGGATATGGCGCACCATTCTGTTATCAAGGACGACGTTCTAGAAGGAGACACGTGCCGGAATATGAGAACGCAAGGATGAAGTTGTTATACGAATCTGTTACCAAAAAGCATCGTCATTCTAGAAGAACAACACATAGCCATCAATGAGTCGCTCACTCTCAGAATGAGCGAATATTCTCTGTCAAGATCGTTATCCAGCTGGGAGTCGAATCGAGCTTATAAATAGATGATGTGCCACCACAAGAAGGGGGATCCGACACTTTACTTTCCATCTAGTTTAGCTTAGCTTAGTTATCTAGCGTAGTTCAGCTCTCTAGCTTAGTTTAGTTCAGTTCTCTAGCTTAGCTTAGATAGCTTAGTAAAAAGGGCGACCGATGGGAGCGTTGCAGAATACTCATTTCTGTTAGCGTTATCTTAAGTTTCCCGCTGAGATTCTTCTCAATTTTTACCGCTTTCTTAGCTTCCGAAGTGTTAACTTAGTTTAAATTTCACGCAGTACTCAGTTTTTAGTTTAATCAAAGTTATTTTTGTTTACATTCTCGCATTTACTTTTCTGCTGTTAACTGCAATTCACTTGACCCAGTAGTTAAAGTTCCATTGATCAAGCTAGCTAGTTAAATACTGCCTAGTGTAAAGACAATTGTTAAAAACTCCCAAGTTAAAGCGTGGCAGCAGCCAACCCCCCTTGTTCACTACTCACACACTCGACACTTGCCGCTTTACTGTTAAAGTTGTGCAAAATTGGGAGTTTATAAATTACTTTGGCAAGGAAGAAAGAGCAAGAGCAAGACTGCAGTGATTAAGTGGTAACGACAATTTGATAACTGATCCGACCGGTTCGGTTATCATTCCATATAACTTGATCCGCATTCTAATCGCGTTTTCGCTTCTTTCCAAGTCACGCCACCCAATATATCAGGATTCTTAGGTTGCGAAAAACCCGCACATTTTGATAAGTCAAAGTAGTGCATAATCAATATCGTATGCTCAATGCTAACGTATGTAGATTAAGAAATAGTATTTTATCTGTCACGACCGCACTTGCTAAAGATAGCATAGTCGGGGAACCGTGACTAGGGGTGGGGGTATAAGAAACGGGAAAAGAATTTAGGAAAAATAAAATCAAACATTGGTTGCGAGACATGACTAATCAAGTGCTGATACATAGCAGAAAAGATACTCGATCATGAAAACTCGAGTAATTGTTTGTAAAAATTTCAAAATATCAGAGTTTTGAACAAAATAGACTTGAGTCTTTTAAGATGCACAACAAAAGCAAATGAACGCGGTTCCATGTATGAAGACATGAACCTCCGAGAGTCAAAATCTGACTGAATTAAATGTCTTGTCTCAATAGCACTTCCTCCACCACTTCGCTGCTCAACCTGCACATTTAGAAATATATGCAGGGCTGAGTACAAAAAGTACTCAGTGAACACATTGCCGAAAATTACACATATACATTTGAAAATATTGTCAAGCCATCGTCACAGCACCACTCGGGGTGTTGTTGAAAAGGCCAGAGCTTACTAAAAATATCACATTGGGTTGCAACCCCTTTTTCCGGTACTTAGCCATATCTGATCACATTGTGCCGTAGAGATGGTGTTCTCGCACGGTCACCTTCTCTGCCCATCATGTCAGAGGTATTCTTGTGCCGGGAAGGTGGCCACCTTCCACGGTCACCTGCTCTGCCGTTCACGGTTAGAGTTAGCTTGTGTACACTAGTCCGAGCGGGGACACCACCCTCACTGGGACCCGAATTCGACTTATATCATCATTCATAATTCACTTGGCCTTAGCCAAACAGATAGGCATCATACAAAAACATTTATGGCAAGACAACATCTTTAAAAAAAATCACGAACATGTGTTCGTGTTCTCATAAAATATGATTTGTAGTTTTAGTATAAGAAAGCTCACCTCGTTCGCTTAAAACTCCTTAACTTGAATTTTCCTGACTCCACCCTTAACTCACGGAGATAGCCTTTTGAAAACAAACAACGTACTAATAAGACTCGAGAAATTCACATACTTATAGGAATGCATGCCCCTACTTTATCTCTTTTATCATTTGTTCACCGATAGAAAATTTTAGAAGCTTGCATATTATTTGAATTGGGAAATTTAATTAATAGCACTTCTTTATTAAACTTAATTATTTCTGTGACTTGAGAACATCGTCTCCCTCCTTCTTTCCATTTCCTTAGCAAGCCCGAGGCGTCGCGGGGCGATGCTGGTCGGCCGTTTACGCCCATAATTCCTCCGTTGGCTCCTCGTATTTTCCATCATAATATCGAACAAAAATCCCAAAATTTATTTAAGCGCATAATTGAATTATCGCAACTATTTCCCTTTGTTAAGAAATATTATATATTTTTCGGACTTGGGATAAATTATTCATACTTCAAAATTATTTCGAAATTCATTAAATAACTCCTAAAAATTTATTTAATCCCATGATTAACTTATCGTAATAATTTCCCACCGAGCATTTATATTTATTTCAGCCTTGGAAATATTCTAAAATTAATTAAACAATTTCCCACAATTAATTCAATTATCAACCCAAAGATTTATTTACAAAACCCAAATTCTCCATCTTATCTCTCAAATTAATATTCTAAAGCCCCAAAACAATTTAAGTGGAGCCCAACTTAAATAGATCATCCAATTAATTTATTAAGCCCAATTTTCTTAAATAAAGCAAAGGCCCAATTCTTTTTTTTTTAAAAGAAAACAAAATGCCCAATTTTAAATCCCCTCCTTCTCTACGCCTCTCTCTCTCATTCCCTATTTTTCTATCTCATTTTCCCCCAAATTGAAAAGAACCCTACTGTTACAGAAGAAGGTCTCGCCTTCATCTTCTCCGCTGAGCCTCCCGACGAGTTCTCTCTAGAAATGCTGCTGCCTGAGTTATCTACGGATCCTCCGACGAGTTCTCCGTCGCCGGCTACGCCGCTCGCTGCATGTCTCGTCGTTCGCCGCTCACTCCCCCCGTCGAACGCCCTCCTCTGGAAAGTGTTCTTCCTCTCGGCGGAGTCATAATTTGAGGAGAAAGGCATCGCCTTTCTCCTTCGTCTCCCTCTCCGCCGTGCCGCCGCCACCACCGCTGCGGATCCACTCCCGCCGCGGATCCGCCTCAGCCGCCGTCGCCGAGGGCCTCCCCAGCGCCGTGGATCCCGTTATCACCTCGTGCAGCTCCTCCCGCCGCTGTGTTCGTCGCTGCCGTTGTACCGATCAGCCTCCATTCGCGCAACTACGCAAATATCCCGACACTCCCGAATCAGCCCCGAACGACTCTGATACAAACCCGAACCACCCCGATTTTCACCAAAATGATAAGTTCTCTTTCAAAATTACGTTCTTTTGCATTTTCGGTTAATCACAGCGGGTATTCGATTATTAAAGTTTGCTCGGTTTTGGTTTCAGTGTTGGTTTCTTTTAATTTGGTTCAATTTCTGAGTGGTACGTTCTAGTAGATATTTGAGTTCTAAACTATATGGCATGCTCCCGTATGATTTACTAAAAAGGAATTGGAGTTGGGAGGGATTATACCTTGAACAGAGTTTGAGAAAACAACCGATAGCTCCGTCTTTCAATTTTGGTTCACGGTTTCTTGAATTTGATTGAGTAGATAATTCTTTTTCTTTTGAGTTCTTGTTGCAGAGAATTGAAATTAGGGAAAAACCGATTGTGAAGGAGTATTATAGAGAGGATGTGGTTGATAGATACGGTAGATATTCATGGAGTGAGGGGGAAGGAACGGTTTTAATGCAGCATTAATTGCTGCTGTCGAAAATATGATCGTTCAGGATCGAATCTTATCTACTCCTTTTCTTTATGTTTAATTTGCTTTATTGTATTATTTGTATATTTATTGTTTAATTTGGTGTAGGAAAGAACCCGGTTCAAGCTCGTGGTTGCCCGCGCTGAAGTACCTGATTTGCTTAGAACGTAGGATGTATTAAATTAAATTTTCGTTGGACTTTTGTTGGATGTATCGGACATTAAAATTTTGATTTTGGGATCTTATTTATTTATTTATTTATTTATTATATTCATATAGGTGTAATATATTTATGTGTTCTATTCACTTTCCTATCGTCAAACAAACAACAACAACAATCTATCGTAGCTCGGATTTAATCGCCTAAAAGTCACTTATATAGATAATCAAGCTAATAATATTGTTTCTAATAATATCGGTTTAGCGGGTCGTTGCATTCTACCCCTCTTAAAAGAAATTTCGTCCCGAAATTTATGAAGTATTTAGACAAAAAGCTTCGGATATTTCTCCTTCATTTTCTCTTCTAGCTCCCATGTTGCTTCTTCCTGTCCGTGGTTTTTCCACAAAACTTTCACTGTAGTAATCGACTTGTTCCGAAGCTGCTGCACCTTTTGATCTAGTATTTCTACCGGCTTTTATTCATAACTCAGGTCAGGTTCTAGAGCGATTTCTTCGTGACGAATCACATGTTTTGGGTCGAACACGTACCTTCGAAGTTGGGAGACGTGGAATACGTTGTGTACGTTCCCAAAGTTGGGTGATAATGCCAAGCGATATGCTACTAGGCCCACTTCCTCTAGAATTTCATAGGGTCCAATAAATCGTGGTTTTAGCTTACCTTTGAGTCCAAATCTGGTTATTCCTTTGGAAGGGGATACTTTCAAAAAAAGACCTTCTACCCGATGTTAAATTTCAATTTGGTTCGACGTTCGTCGGCGTAGGATTTATTTATTGTTATTATCTTTTTTTTGGCGTTTTCTGCAGTGGTCAATGTCTTGCCTCCTATGAGGATCTCACGCGAGGAAATGTAGAGTTGATCTAACCGTTTTAACTTTGAAACTGAATTTGAGATTCCAAGAGAAATATTCGAATCGTTCTTGCTTTGTGTAGGCTTCAAGTTAACCATGAAAACAAAACAATTATAATTATTTCAATTACGTGATTGTTTGGTTCACCACAAACTTTCACTAGTAGCTTGCAACAAAGGTTTTCATGAAGTGCAAAGACTAGGAGCAATTGGGCTCATTATGCTCACTCCCAGAAAAGAAAAGATACAACTTCAAAGGGCTTGAGCTATACCCATAGAACTTGAGAATTTTATTGTGGGAAGAGCTTACCAGATGGAATAAATTGCGAAAGTGAGGGTATGATAAATAGAATGTAGATGTCAACAATAGGTTGCCAATAATATAATAAAAATGAACAGTGAAGTAGAAAAGTTTCAAGTATCCCCGGATGATAATAGGAAGACCTGAGATGGTTGGTTACAAATGGATTTGAAAAGAATAGGAAAAACAAACAATTGCAATTTGCTCGACAACACTGTGATAGAAGATCATATCAACGAAATTTTTAGAGTTTATAGGCAATTCAGGGAAACTAACTAATAAAGAGGACAACAAGAGGACACTGGCCAAGGGAGAAGCAAAATGCCAGCTTTAATATGGAGCTTGCAGAAAAGCTCAAATAAAGAGACAACAGTCATATTTGAATTCAGAAGATGAGAGTACTCATGTAAAACAAAGAGCTTGTCACAAAGGGTCAAATTAAAAGGTTTAAGGTCTCACCAGATGGTTGCTCCAATATAGTAAGACTAAAAATGATTGGTCTCAAGTGGATTTGAGAAAGAAGAATAACAAGGAACTACCCTTTTGGGTCAACAACATCGTGATACTATATCACGTTAATGAATTCACAAAGTTTATAACCAAATCACAGAAATTAACTAGTAGAGAAGGCAACCAGAGCAAACTAGTTCGGGAAGAGAGCAAATTACTTTAGACTTGAAGTTGCTAAAGAGCTCAAGCATGATGGAATAATTATAGTGGGATTAAGAAGAGGTGACTATTCTTTATAAATTAACGAGTTCCAGCAAGCACCTTTGAACACACTAAAGGTCTACTAATGATCTTTGAAGAATATATTATCATTGAAAAGACAATAGTTTAGGAAAACATGTTCATTCCGAAGGCTATAAATAAAGTAACTCCTAGCATAGGAGTTTGGTGGCAAGAACTCAGAGAGTCAATGTATTGCTTTTATACAGGATGAGTAAAGAAGGACCGTAATCACTGGAGGTTATCAGAAAACATAAGGAGCAAGCTCAAAACTGAAAGTGATTCACAACCTTGACATAGAAGATGGAAAATAATGGCACATTACCTTGCAAAAGAAGGCATTTAATATCTTAATTCAACAAAAGTGATTTTGATCAAGGGGGATGCGAGAAAATGGAATTCATGGGAATCTAAGTAAGCGTGGCTGATGAATCTTCTTGGTTAAGTACAATGGTGATACTCCGTTGTTTAACTCTTTATAGAGGATGGTAAATGAGTTATGGGAAACTTTGGTCACAAGCTACTTTCACCTTACGATCACGTCAAAGGACCATATGTGGAGATTATGACTCTTTGGTACTCTCGGTTCGTCATAAAGCTCATCCTCGTAACACGTCGTTTCTGTTTACTTATTATTGTAGAGCTAGGTTCTTTGTTTACATTGTAATCATATTCTTTGGCTATGTATGTGTATATCACTTAGTTGGATCAAGGGTATGATCCTTTGGAGTGATTGGATTGTCAAGAAAGAAAATGGCATCCAACCTCTATCATCTTTCTAGAAACATCGTTTTGTTTTATGTCGGATTGCTTTTCTCGATGTTTCTTTCTTATCGTGTCCTTTTCTTTTCGTCGCTCGGGAAAGCGAGAAATGTTCATACTGTACTTCTAAGTTCGAGTTCATATTGTGTTCTAGAAGGAACGCATAACTATGTATTCTAAGTTCTTGGAAATTTTGATTTCCCCATTCTAGCAACATGATTCAATGACTAACTCAAAAAGAGATGTCATTTCACCAATTGGTTCCAGACTGGTATACTTTATACTTTCATATTCAGTACCTTTTTCCATTTAGGAAAGTTATTTCTTTTATTCATGCATTCACAGTCTTTAGCCAAGAAAAGACATACTAACTCTCTCTTTAAGCACGCTATCAAATCAAGAAACATCAACTCTTTCTTTAAACTTAGTGTTTTCATCAGTTCACTCAAATCAACTGCATGAGTTATTTCTCCATTTCAAACTTTCAAACATCTTGACTTTCTTTTGAAAAATAACAAGTTACCTTTTTCCTCATTGAGCGCGATTGGTGGGAGTGCTAAGAGCATTTTCATCGATTAGACAATCTAGTGGAACAAGGCTAGACCAAAGATTTTCAAAGAAGACTCTCGGGTTCAGAGCGAGAAAGAATGCTCTGATACCACTCTGTCACGACCGCACTTGCTAAGGATAGCATAGTCGGGGAACCGTGACCAGGGATGGGGGTATAAGAAGCGGGAAAAGAATTTAGGGAAAATAAAATCAAACATTGGTTGCGAGACATGACTAATCAAGTGCTGATACATAGCAGAAAAGATACTCGATCATCAAAACTCGAGTAATTGTTTGTAAAAATTTCAAAATATCAGAGTTTTGAACAAAATAGACTTGAGTCTTTTAAGAAGCACAACGGAAGCAAATGAACGCGGTTCCATGTATGAAGACATGAACCTCCGAGAGTCAAAATCTGACTGAATTAAATGTCTTGTCTCAATAGCACTTCCTCCACCACTTCGCTGCTCAACCTGCACATTTAGAAATATATGCAGGGCTGAGTACAAAAAGTACTCAGTGAACACATTGCCGAAAATTACACATATACATTTGAAAATATTGTCAAGCCATCGTCACAGTAACACTCGGGGTGTTGTTGAAAAGACCCGAGCTTACTAAAAATATCACATTGGGTTGCAACCCCTTTTTCCGGTACTTAGCCATATCTGATCACATTGTACCGTCGAGATGGTATTCTCGCACGGTCACCTTCTCTGCCCATCATGTCAGAGGTATTCTTGTGCCGGGAAGGTGGCCACCTTCCACGGTCACCTGCTCTGCCGTTCACGGTCAGAGGAAGCTTGTGTACACTAGTCCGAGCGGGGACACCACCCTCACTGGGACCCGAATTCGACTTATATCATCATTCATAATTCACTTGGCCTTAGCCAAACAGATAGGCATCATACAAAAACATTTATGGCAAGACAACATCTTTAAAAAAAATCACGAACATGTGTTCGTGTTCTCATAAAATATGATTTGTAGTTTTAGTATAAGAAAGCTCACCTCGTTCGCTTAAAACTCCTTAACTTGAATTTTCCTGACTCCACCCTTAACTCACGGAGATTGCCTTTTGAAAACAAACAACGTACTAATAAGACTCGAGAAATTCACATACTTATAGGAATGCATGCCCCTACTTTATTTCTTTTATCATTTGTTCACCGATAGAAAATTTTAGAAGCTTGCATATTATTTAAATTGGGAAATTTAATTAATAGTACTTCTTTATTAAACATAATTATTTCTGTGACTTGAGAACGTCGTCTCCCTCCTTCTTTCCATTTCCTTAGCGGCCGCGCGAGGCATCGCGGGGCGATGCTGGTCGGCCGTTTACGTCCATAATTCCTCCGTTGGCTCCTCGTATTTTCCATCATAATATCGAACAAAAATCTCAAAATTTATTTAAGCGCATAATTGAATTATCGCAACTATTTCCCTTTTTTAAGAAAAATTATATGTTTTCCGGACTTGGGATAAATTATTCATACTTCAAAATTATTTCGAAATTCAGTAAATAACTCCTAAAAATTTATTTAATCCCATGATTAACTTATCGTAATAATTTCCCACCGAGAATTTATATTTATTTCAGCCTTGGAAATATTCTAAAATTAATTAAACAATTTCCCACAATTAATTCAATTATCAACCTAAAGATTTTTTTACAAAACCCAAATTCTCCACCTTATCTCTCAAATTAATATTCTAAAGCCCCAAAACAATTTAAGTGGAGCCCAACTTAAATAGATCATCCAATTAATTTATTAAGCCCAATTTTCTTAAATAAAGCAAAGGCCCAATTCTTTTTTTTAAAAGAAAACAAAAGACCCAATTTTAAATCCCCTCTTTCTCCACGCCTCTCTCTCCCATTCCCTATTTCTCTATCTCATCCCCCAAATTGAAAAGAACCATACTGTTACAGAAGAAGGTCTCGCCTTCATCTTCTCCGTTGAGCCTCCCGCCGAGTTCTCTCTAGAAATGCTGCTGCCTGAGTTATCTACGGATCCTCCGACGAGTTCTCCGTCGCCGGCCACGTTGCTCGCTGCATGTCTCATCGTTCGCCGCTCACTCCCCCCGTCGAACGCCCTCCTCTGGAGAGTGTTCTCCCTCTCGGCGGAGTCACAATTTGAGGGGAAAGGCGTCGCCTTTCTCCTTCGTCTCCCTCTCTGCCGTGCCGCCGCCACCACCGCTGCGGATCCGCTCCCGCCGCGGATCCACCTCAGCCGCCGTCACTGAGGGCCTCCCCAGCGCCGTGGATCCCGTTATCACCTCGTACAGCTCTTTCCGCAGCTGTGCGCGTTGCTGCCATTGTACCGATCAGCCTCCGTTCGTGCAACTCCGCAAGTATCCGGACAGTCCCGAATCAGCCCCGAACGACTCTGATACAAACCCGAACCACCCCGATTTTCACCAAAATGATAAGTTCACTTTCAAAATTACGTTCTTTCGCATTTTCGGTTAATCACAGCAGGTATTCGATATTAAAGTTTGCTCGGTGTTGGTTTCGGTGTTGGTTTTTTTTAATTTGGTTCGATTTCTGAGTGGTACGTTCTAGTAGATATTTGAGTTCTAAACTATATGGCATGCTCCGTATGATATTCTAAGAAGGAATTGGAGTTGGGAGGGATTATACCTTGAACAGAGTTTGAGAAAACAACCGATAGCTCCGTCTTTCAAGTTTGGTTCACGGTTTCTTGAATTTGATTGAGTAGATAATTCTTGTTCTTGTGAGTTCTTGTTGCATAGAATTGAAATTAGGGAAAAACTGATTGTGAAGGAGTATTATAGAGAGGATGTGGTTGATAGATATGGGAGAGATTCATGGAGTGAGGGGGAAGGAACGGTTTTAATGCAGCATTAATTGTTGTTGTCGAAAATATGATCTTTCAGGATCGAATCTTATCTACTCCTTTTCTTTATGTTTAATTTGCTTTATTATATTATTTGTATATTTATTGTTTAATTTGGTGTAGGAAAGAACCCGGTTCAAGCTCGTGGTTGCCCGCGCTGAAGTACCCGATTTGCTTAGAACGTAGGATGTATTAAATTAAATTTTCGTTGTACTTTTATTGGATGTATCGGACATTAAAATTTTGATTTTGGGATCTTATTTATTTATTTATTTATTATATTCATATAGGTGTAATATATTTACGTGTTCTATTCACCTTCCTATCATCAAACAAACAACAACAACAATCTATCGTAGCTCGGATTTAATCGCCTAAAAGTCACTTATATAGATAACCAAGCTGATAATATTGTTTCTAATAATATCGGTTTAGCGGGTCGTTACATTATCAAGACATAGTCTTTCAGTATATATCATAAAGACACGTCTTGCTGTTAGATTCATTCAGTGCTATACCATACCAACGTCATCTTATTTCAATAATGCTTGCAACCTTTCGCGATAGGTAGCCAAAGCCTATCTAGGTTGTGAAATTCTTCTTTTTCTTCTGCAAAGCATTGCATAGAACCGACTGTAGTTACCTTAAAGTGGACGACGCTCACAACCAGTCTACTAAGCAAAAGACTTATGCTTTGTTTACTTTATCAAACATCTTATAAACGCACAAGTAAACACAATGTAATAATATACTGACTCAATTCGTACAAACTGCTCGACTAATACTGAATCAGGTTAAAAGTGAATTGTAGAGTTTTTCCGTATACAAGCAAGATTCTATTCGCGTGAACTTGTGCAAACTTGCTCGAAACATGCTTTTCAGTATACTAAACCTAACAATCTCCCACTTATACTCAAAACATGCTTTCGAGTATACCCACTGCCAAAAACTCTCCTACTTATACACAAAGCAGGTATTGGAGCTAGATATATAGAACTACCATTCATTTCACATCATGTTTGAAACATGTTGCCACAAAGGCATTTTCTGTGAAAAAATCTGTTTGGTTGTTCTCTGATCATATCTTTGTCACCACTATGTCTTTGCTGCGTACTTGATCTTTAATTAATTTCATCTCTCTTTGTGATTGCTTAGCTTATGATCTCGTGTGTCCCTTGAGTTAGCCTTTTCTAGAGTAAGAATACTCATAGGCATACTCAAACTTACGATCAAAGCTACTAGGAGTATACTCCTAAGGTAAACACATATAATGAGGATGACTTACTTGATCACTGATTAGTCATAAGACTTAGTCAGTGTAACCCCAAGGACATTACATGAATGACTGGTAAACTAGAATATAGCGATTAGTCTTTCTCAAGTACTATGGTATATTCATTACCTCAATCAAAGTCCTTTGCCAGGGTTAATATGATATATGCTAGCTATGCAAAAGCACAACTAATATCAAACTTAGTACACATCATAGTATATATGAGACATCTATCTCTGAAACTAGTCTCATCATTCTTGATCTCACTAAGTGTCAAACCACACTTACTAGAGACAAGACAACTCCTTCTTGAATGGTAAAATCCTTTTCATGGAATTTCCAATACTAAAATATTTCAAGTAATGTATAGATATAGGATTCCTAAGAGAATCTCAACATTCTTTCTAGCAATCTTAAAGACTTAGATGCTTAGAATGTAATTAGTTTCTCTTAAATCCTTTATCTTAAACTGGGTAGACAACCAGTTTCCTATGCCAGATGTCAATTTTAGTTGTTTGCAACTTTTGTAGTTTCATCATCGTAGAGTACCAATAATACCATATTTAATGCATTTTCAACTTCCTTATGCTTACAGCACTATTTAGGGCACAAGTCAAATTCAAAACATTTAACAATTTTGATAAAAACACATATACTCTGATTTAGATTCATGCCTAAGACCACAGGGTCTTCATAAGCTTCTAATCATGTGTTTCTTGCCCTTTATTACATACCCATTAGGATGTTTCATGTAGATGCTTTCCTCAAGACTTCTATTAAGAGAAAGCTATCTTGACAATCATAATACATACATTCTAATTTATGTAAGTTCTGATAGACAGTAGGATTGAACAAATTTTGGCAACGACAGATGAGAAGATTCTTCTCTTTGGGTATAACCCATTGTCATTGTCTAGCCATTTGAGATCCACATTTACACTTGCAATTGTACTAGCTCCCACTGACTGACACAACCTGTAGTTAGTATTGCAAGTCTTGTAAAACATGTTGTCTATCTAAGATTGTAGTTTGGAATCTATCACATTTCCAAGGATGAATATGCAAATGAACCAATGCTATATTGTAGTTAATGGGATTATGTTCAAGTTAATCTAAGACTGAGTCTTGCGACATTCTTAGACCCATGAACTTGTTATGTTCCAAGGAACGCTCCCACTACGACATGGTTCTTACAATCTTAGGTGTTGAAATTGATTTTATTAGTGCAAAAGTATCTAATGGTACGACTCCTTGGTAATGTGGAAAATTTGATATCTCTCTTTGTCCTGAGAGTTATCACGCTGTTAGGCTTTTAGCTCATCTCTTGAAGATTACAGAACTTATAATCTTACTTCATTTGGGACAACCTTAAAACATGTCTGATCAGTACTCAACTCCAATTACTGGATACCTTTCCAACATGTGTTAGAACATCATTACACCTTGAGATGTGGTAGACTAGAGTCGCTCTGGTCAACAACTCGTGTTTTGTAAGAGGGTACTGATGTTGGTAGTTTCTTTAAGGTGTATCTCGTTGTATCTAACGCTTATCCCATCAATGATAAGATTTTCATGAGTACAACTCATCACTTAATCAAACTTGTCTTAGAAAGACTTCGATTTCTGCTTATATTACTATCCCATTCTTTAGAAGAATGCTTGGATTCGTCAATGGAGATTAGACTCCCACTACGGATCATAACCCATTGCTCGTCTCCTTATTGGTGTAAACCATTGAGACTTGCTAGTCTTTCTATCTGAATCAAATGATTCTAACTTACAGTGCATCAAACAGACATTCTCGACTGTCAAGCTATTTACCAAATATATTGTTAAAATCTTGATAGTCTAGATCAGTTTGAACAATAACTAAGTATTTTCTTGGCCTTAAGACTAAGAGCCATAAATACTTTATCATTCACTTTTTAAGAAGTTGATGTGTTGTTTCATACTCAATCTTGTTGCATTTATATTGTTTCAATACTATGATGTCTTAAACATCAACCATAAAATAATATTTGAGCGTTAATAGCTCCCACTGCAACAAAAGCCTAACTGGATCAAGATCTCTTACTTAGAAGTTGCATTATCATGTAAGTCATTGTCCTTCTTTAAAAGAGGTCAATCCAACTTACAAAGCAACTTCACTCGCTTTAAACAAACTTTGATGCTAATTCAGGCTCTCCCATTTCCATATCTAGTCTTTCGTTTAAATGAACTAGGACTTAGGAAAACCACAGCCTTGATGAATTCGTCATCTATCATGTTACTTTCCTCTAACAGTAATATAATGACTAATATTCTGAAGGTTTTCTACTTTTCAGTTAAACCTTCCTCTAGTTATTTCTTATTACTTTAGGCGATGACTTAAGTCAGAAAACTATTTGAGTGATCAATAGATTCCTCAAAACATTCTGTCCCTCTAGGATATTCCAATCGAATCATCTTGACAGATTCTATTGATATCCATCTTTCATCGTCACTAACCAAGACTTGTCGTGCTACTTAAAAGAAAATAGTTTGACCTTATTCCTCAAAGAACTTGTCAAGTACATGCAAAAGGCATTCTCGAACAATCTTCATGGAATTATGTCAAGGATATGGGGGACATGAATCATTGAGTATAAACTCCAAGTTTTAGCGATGAGAATCTTATCCATTTACGTTTCTTGTCTATATAATTTTGGCATTCGAGTTTATTTCTTTAAAGATCGCGGACAAAATATTGAATGACATAATGAAGATTTGGCAAATAAACTTATTATCACATACTTATGCTTACTATATAATCGCAAATAACCAAAAAACAATTATGTACTTTGCAACTGTAAAATCGAAAACACGTACCCTCCAAAAGAGGTCAAAACTCATTCACAACTTTAACATTTTTACTGGTCACAACACCGACGAATAGTCCAGAGACCACATAATGGCATGGCCACCTTATGTTGCCTAAGCACGACCATCACATTTAGCATTACAGAATTTTGCTTCTACAACACACTCCCATAACAATGCTCATGTGATGATAATAAAATCAAGCTATCTCATAAATTCTGTACGAACTTCTGAAACTTGTAATTTCTTAGGATTACTGTTCCTACATAATGGGTGGCGATAATATTAGAAACTACTTTCTAGTTCACCCTATTTATATTTAAGAAGTCTGTCCATATGAACTTGCTATTTCGTAGGATTATTGTCCCCACATAATGGGTGGCGATAATATCAGAACTGACTTCATAAAATTTGCAAACCAATCTATGGAGACCATATACAACGCACTTGTAATTATCGCTTAGATATTTTATATGGTTTTTGCATAATTATCACATAAGCAGATAAGGAACATAATCCACTTAAAAAGATAAACACCAAATAAACAGATAAATCCATTTAATGCATGGCATTTAAACACACTGGATAATTAACGATAATTATTTAATTGATTCTCTAGTCAAAGGAGAATCAATTAAATAATTAAGTTTTATCATGGATGATGATTATCCAAATTCATTTAGGATTTATCAAGATAGTGTTAACTATCTAAATCCATTTAGGATTATTCTAGATTTTATTTCGATAAAATCAAATCCTTCAATTCAAGATAACGTTGATCTAGGATTGTCATTATTTAAATCGTACTAAGATATTACTAGATAGAAACGATTCCATCATAATCCATAAGATAAATAAAATCCTATCAACCAAGATTTATACAAATATTAATTCTATTTAGAACAGACATCCAGAATATATCAAACATTACTTTGGATTTCTTCGATAAATTAATTTATCTAAATCCAATTAAATAAGGATTTTCTTATATATTATCTTTATTATAATCTATCTAGGATATAAATCCAAAGGATAAGGATAACTTGGATTAATGTTTATTCTATTCTATCTAGGATTTGTCTTAATAGAATTAAATCTATTCAAATCCATAGGATAAAAATAAATTAATATTAATATTAATCCTAATCCATCTAGGATTTATTCTTGGAGTAAACCCATATAAATCCAAGGAATTAGATAATATTATATTATCATTCTTCAAATCCATCTAGAACTCATATATGAATGAATTTATATAAATTCATATGATAAGAATAAAATGTTATATTATTATTATCCAAATCCATCTAGAACTCATATATGAATAAATTCATCGGATAATAATAAAATAATATTATCATTATCTAAATACAACTAGGATTTGTCTAGGAATAAATCATATAAATCCATAGAATAAAGATAAAAAAATTAGATTATTACTTTCCAAATATGACTTCTAGGAATAAATCATATAAATCCATAGAATATAGATAAAAAATTAGATTATTACTTTCCAAATATGACTAGGATTCATCTAGGAATAAAATCCATATAAATCCATAAAATAAGGAAAGAATCTAATTAATCCATGATTTAATTCATAATTAAATCTCATATAATATATAAAATCCACAAAAATATATTCAAATCTTATTTCCAAATTAATCTTGAATTATTTCCAAAATTGAATCCAAGGATTTAGAAACCCTAATAAAATTTGGAAAGCGAAGTCACGAGACGAGGCCATGCGACATCATCTCGAGTCTGGGAAACTGCCCACGAAGGGCTCCCACTCGAACTACAGCCGCAGCTCTCCGTAGCCGCCGGAGCTGTACCATCGCAAACTGCTCGCCAGTTTGGCCAGTTCGCGGAACTGCCCGGCGCTAGTGTCTCGCTGCGGAATTGACTGCCCAACCTGCCTCCCGATGCTGCTGCTGCCCTGCAGTCGCCTCACGAGTCCGGGAAGCCACCTCCGGCAGGCTCGGAACTCCGCAGCTCAGCTCCCACTCGGATCGCCACATCTGTTAGACGTCTCCGTCAGCGCCGTTGGACGTCAAAGGTTGGGCAGCCTGCTCGTCGTCCCATGGCTGCTGTTATTGTTGGATATTTGACACACAAAATATAGGAGCACTCAACAAGGATGAAATATGGAGGATAAGTATTAATAAGCTTCTCACAAAAGGATTACAAAATACAAAAACAAAAAGATGTGCTTCAGCACTACAAACTCTCACTGTTTATCTATGAGCTACGGCTCTTTCTCTCAATTCACCACTTCCTTTTCTCTTGATTGATTACATTAAACTACTACTACCCCTATTTATAGAGATTCAAAACTAGCTAGCTACAATACACATCATCATAGCTTAATTAGGAAGAAAACAAATGTAATCCACTACCTACACCACCTAATTATCAATATGGTACGTGGCTTTCATGTAGCCATGAGGAAACAAAAATCATCCACGTATAATAACTAGGTGATGCACCTACTTCATCACTTTTTCTTAATCTTGAAGTAATTGAGTTTAATAAACTCAACATCCTCCCTTAAACTCAATTCTTCAAGGTTTTCATGCCAAGCATAAATTTCAATCTTCTAAAGACATCCTGTTTTAGTGGCTTCGTAAAAATGTCAGCAATTTGATCTTGTGACTTGCAGTACACTAGCTCCACATCATTTTGGTTCACGTGTTCCCGAATAAAATGATAACGAGTATCAATATGTTTACTTCTTCCGTGGAACACTGGATTTTTAGCAAGTGCTATTGCAGACTTATTATCAACACGTATCTCTGTCGGGCCTTGTTGCGCGAATCCCAGAAAAGTTAATAAATTTCTCAACCAAATGCAATGGCACACCGTTGAACTTGCTGCAACATACTCAGCTTCACATGTTGAGAGTGTCACTATAGCTTGCTTCTTTGACGACCAAGTAAAGACAGCATCTCCAATATAAAAACAGTAGCCGGTAGTGCTCTTTCTTTCATCCAAGTCTCTTCCCCAATCGCTATCCGAATAACCAATGAGCTTAACTTCTTGATTAAAGGGATAAAATATACCTTCATTCAGCGTACCTTTAATATAGCGCAAAATCCTCTTAACTGCATTCAAATGAGATTGTGACGGCGTTTCCATGTATCTGCTGATTAATCCAACTCCATAGAGAATATCGGGCCTAGTGCACGTTATATATCGTAAACTTCCAACGAGGCTTTTGAAGTAAGTTGGATCCACCTCAGCTTCACCATCATGCTTCCTTAATTCTTGACCGATCGCCACGGGAGTGTTAACAGGATTGCAGGACTCCATTTTGAATTTCTCCAAGATTTGTTTTGCAAATGAGCTTTGAGAGATAAATATCCCATCTTCATTTTGTACTACCTCAATTCCCAGAAAATGTGCCATCAAACCAATGTCCGTCATCTCGAACTCCTTGATCATGCTCTTCTTGAAGGTATGAAACATTGTTTCACAATTTCCAGTAAAAATAAGATCATCGACATATAGGCAAACGAATAACATGTTACCTTTAGCATCTTTCTTCAAGTATAGAGCATGTTCATAGGGACACTTCACGAAACCATTCTTCAGAAAATACTCATTAATTCTGGAATTCCATGCACGAGGTGCTTGCTTGAGCCCGTACAAAGCTTTCTTCAATCTGTAAACTTTATTCTCAGCTCCTCGTTTCACATAACCTTCAGGTTGCTCCACATAAATTTCTTCTTCAAGAAAACCATTTAGAAAAGCCGACTTCACATCGAGCTGATAAATCTTCCAATTGTGTTGGGCTGCCAGCGAGATAAATAATCTGATCGTCTCAAGACGAGCAACAGGAGCGAAGACTTCACTATAATCAATTCCGGCCTTCTGCTTATATCCTTTCACCACTAACCTCGCTTTGTACCTTTGCACTTCACCATTGGCATTTTTCTTTGTTTTGAACACCCATTTCACACCAATTGCTTTTCGGCCTTCTGGCAGTGTTGTCAACGACCAAGTATCATTTTTCTCAATCGCATTGATTTCTTCATCCATTGCAATCTTCCATTTCATTTCTTGTGCAGCATCTGTATAAGCAATAGGATCAGCATCCATATAAAAACAAATAAGATTCACATTTTCCTCCACGGCTTCATCAACTTCTTCGGTAGCTTCATATATATCGTTCAGATTGCACATCCTTCTTGGCCTTCCGACTGGACCTTGAGATGATGTTGGTGAATCAGGTTCTTCAACTTCACGTGCATCTTCTTGCTGATCAGGTACAATTTCTGACGAGCTTGCAACTTTTTTATCCTCCCAGCTCCATGTTTGAGCTTCTTCAAACACCATATTCTTTGAAGACAAAAGCTTCAAACCACCAAAATTCAGATGTCCAAGACGCAAATGCCATAACCACGATTCATCTTTAACAATAGTATTCATGCACTTCAACATATCATGTTTCATGTTCAATGCAAATAATCTATTTTTGGACATCTTCACACAGGCAACCAAACTACCTCGAGCATCATTGATAGACAAATAAGAATTCTTGATATTAACATCAAATCCTTTCTCCAGCAATTGACCAAGGCTCAAAATATTGCTCTTCATAGCAGGCACATAATAGACGTCATATATAAAACCATGATTTCCATTCTTCAACTTAATCAAGATATTACCTTTTCCTTGCACCGCTACTTTGGAGGAATCTCCAAAAGTAACATCCCCATAAGATGTCTCCTTCAGCTCCACGAAGAGTTCCTTGTTCCCGCACATGTGGTTACTAGCTCCAGTATCCAAGTACCACGTGCTGCACTGATCACCCTCAAGTCCTTTATGAGTAAAAAGAGAGGTTGAAATTACCTGCTCATTATTGTCTCCACCATCGGCATAATGGACTTGTTGGTTGGATCTGGTATTTCCGGCTGTTGGACATTCATAGCTGTAATGCCCGAATTCGTGACAAGTATAGCACTCGACATTTGCTTTATCAAACCCTGGTTGATTATAGGTTTGA
Source organism: Salvia splendens (assembly GCF_004379255.2). Lineage (NCBI taxonomy): Eukaryota > Viridiplantae > Streptophyta > Magnoliopsida > Lamiales > Lamiaceae > Salvia > Salvia splendens. Next base: position 24,279,164 of record NC_056039.1, read on the forward strand.
GAATAACCGCCTCTGTATTGTCCTCTTCCTCGTCCTCGTTGTCCATAAGAATTCCGACCTCTGCCTCGATAGGTGGAATTTTGACGTCCTCCCTCATTTTGATAATTCTGACCTCGTCCTCCTCGATTTTGGTAATTCTGGCCACGTCCTCCTTCGTAATGATAATTTTGGCCGCGTCCTCCTCGGCCACGATAGCCTCGTCCTCGGCTTCTACCTCGGTTGTATCCGCCACGTGATGTCCCAGGCTCAAACTTCTTGTCTTCTTGTATCGACATCTTTGCTTGTAGCATATGCTCAAGTGACGGAGTTGTCTTTTTCTTCATGCGTTGCTCGTGGACTTCCAAGCTGCTCTGTAACTGGTCGATTGACATAGTGTTGAGATCTTTTGATTCTTCGATAGCCGCAATGACGTGCTCAAATTTTGACGTCAAGGAACGAAGAATTTTCTCAATGACACGAACATCTTCAACTATCTCTCCTTGCCGTTTCATTTGATTCACAATAACTAATGTTCTTGCGAAATAGTCTGAAATGCTCTCCGTTTCAGACATGGTCAAACTTTCGAACTCGCCACGTAGGATCTGCAGTCGAACTCGTATCGCCTTATCAATACCAGTGAAAGAATTCTTCAAAATCTCCCAGGCTTGTTTTGACGTGGTGGCTGCACTTACTTTCTCGAACGTGGTTTCATCAATACCTTGATAGATATTGAACAATGCCTTCTTGTCTCGTTTCCTTGCATCTTTGAGGGCGTTCTTCTGGTTGTTTGTCAGGGCATCTTCGGCTTCTTGGGAGACAGGTTCGGTGTAGCCGTCTTGAACAATATCCCACAACTCTTGTGATTGCAACAAGACTCGCATCTGAATACTCCAATTCCCATAATTGTGTTTCTCTAATTTGGGAATCTGGGGTTGAACCATATTCAACGTTGTCGCCATAGGTAGGATCGAGTGGCTCTAGATACCAGATTTGTTGGATATTTGACACACAAAATATAGGAGCACTCAACAAGGATGAAATATGGAGGATAAGTATTAATAAGCTTCTCACAAAAGGATTACAAAATACAAAAACAAAAAGATGTGCTTCAGCACTACAAACTCTCACTGTTTATCTATGAGCTACGGCTCTTTCTCTCAATTCACCACTTCCTTTTCTCTTGATTGATTACATTAAACTACTACTACCCCTATTTATAGAGATTCAAAACTAGCTAGCTACAATACACATCATCATAGCTTAATTAGGAAGAAAACAAATGTAATCCACTACCTACACCACCTAATTATCAATATGGTACGTGGCTTTCATGTAGCCATGAGGAAACAAAAATCATCCACGTATAATAACTAGGTGATGCACCTACTTCATCACTTTTTCTTAATCTTGAAGTAATTGAGTTTAATAAACTCAACAGTTATCTGACGTCATCTCAGCTGCTCCTGCAGCTGCTTCATCGCAGCTGCTACTGCCCTTGATCTCGCCACCGGAGTCGGATTGCCGTTGTCCGCTGCACGGAACAACCCATCTAGTCGTCTCTCCAATCCTACCGGCGTAGCGACGCGGATAGCGCCGTCAAACTCCCACGCAGCCGGAGATTTTGTCAACCAGCATCATCGCGGTGTTGATTTGAATCAAAATTACGCACAATTATGTAGGATTTGATCAAACAAGCAGCGCAAAAATTGATTCAATGAATTTGTACTCCACGAGCAAACGTAAATCAAAACCAATAAGATTCCAAGTAATCATTACTGGGATATAATGAACACACAATTGGGAAATTAATTGCAGTCAACTGTTCATTATAGAATTGATTCATCCAACTACGTACGCAGAGCACAAAAATGCTGATCTTCGTCATTCATTGCTCATACCATAAAGATCGGCATTCATTGCTCATACCATAAATTAACCACAGAGAGAAAAATATGCGATTAAGCAATTCACATAACATTAAATTAATCCACATAATCAGAGCCAAAAATTGACTCTGATATCAATTGTTGGGATTTGGATCTCCTTGCACAGCGGAAGACTTGTACAAATAAAATAAATCAGACGTATGATCTATTTGACAGATTATGGGATTAATCTATTCACATGTTAACCCAGAATTGCATACTAGAACGCAAATAATTCATGCTTAAAAAATATAAATCCTAAAGCATGAATTCTACGGTTTAGAGTTGAAGGGGTTGGCAGCGGAAGCGTGCATAAATCACCGATCACATATATTTGATCTATTTAGCAGATTATTTAGACAAATTTTATCCGCGTAATTATCACATGTATCATGCTCATAACTTGAATTAAAATCATGCTTTAGAATATAAAATCCCTAAGACATGCATACTACGAAGTTAGCCAAATTACCTCGTTGATTCGATCAAGAATCGAAGATAGCTTGCGTCTTCTCCACGTGAAGATCTTCAGTACTCGACCTCGGACCTTCTGACTGGTGTCCCGGACTATACGCTGAAATTTGTGTGGGCAAATCTCACCAACGTACTAGGACTTGAATAACGAAGACAGAAACTGCTCACGGAGGAAGCACAAATTTCGAACTCTCTCTCTCTAGAGGGGGACGAAAATTTTGATAATAGAAAAAAATGTGTTTTCTATCTCCTTTATTCTCCTATTTATATAAGTCACATATTGGGCCCAGTCAGGGATCTAAGGAAGAATTTGGATCAGGCCTCACCCAATTAGCTTTTTACTAATTAAATTGAACCCACAATTTAATATAAGCTTATATTGAAATATTACAAGCTGCCACTACAAAAGTAATATTGCACTGCCTTCCAAATCTGAAATTACAAGTATTCAGGGTTTCCTTTAATTGCATTTAATTTTATTTCTCGCGCTTAAGATAGAAATATCCATTAATTAATTATTGTCTGCTATGAACTTAATTAATTAACATATTTTAATTTCCAAGAGTGGACTTAGCAAGACACTCTTATTTATTATTCATAGAGTAATTAAACTCCAACTAGCTAGGTTCCGAATAATAAAACCTTGTTTCGAGCTCCACTTGTGGATGTTATCAAACGAGACTCTCCTCGCGCACGATTCAACGTAATAGCAATCCTAGCACCGCTAGATAATGATCACCACTACCCAATATACCTGGATCGTTGGGTGACGAAAAACCCGCACCTTTGGTAAGTCGAAGTAGTAGATACTCAATATCGTATGCTCAATGCTAACGTACATTGATTAAGAAATTAATTATCAAGACCTCGTCTTTCAGTAGATAGCATAAAGACTCGTCTTGCTGTTAGATCCATTCAGTGCTATACCACACCAACGTCATCTTATTTCAATAAGGCTTAGAAATAATCGGACTGACATTGCAACCTTTCGCGATAGGTAGTCTAGGGCTATCTAGGTTGTGAAATTCTTATTTTTCTTAGTTTAGAACTGACCGTGTTACCTTAAATTGGACGACGCCCACAATCGGTCTACTAAAACAAAGACTTAGACTTTGTTACGTTTGCTTATACATTTAAATATGCAATAAACAACCAGTAAATGTAAAACATAACAACATTATGACAAAAAAAGAATCTGTTGCATTTATTGGAAAATAACAATTAGAGTTTTACAGTATCCAATCACTCGAAAGGTAATTTCTAGTATACAAAACCCTAACAATCTCCCACTTATACTCAAAACAGCTTTCGAGTATACAAAATGGTAGTGCACACGTCTAAATTTCTTCCACTTATACTGAAAGCGAGTTGAGGTCTGGAATGAGTCTAACTCCCATCCCTTCAACGTGGCACTCGAACGGTTTCACCGCCAAAGCCTTTGTAAAAGGATCTGCCAGGTTGTTTTCTGACGCAATCTTGACCACTTGTATGTCTCCTCTCTGCACTATATCCCTGATGATATGATACTTCCGCTCTATGTGTTTGCTCGCTTTGTGAGCTCTTGGTTCTTTCGAGTTTGCCACAGCACCAGAATTGTCACAATAAATGGTGATGCTCTTGGACAGATTCGAAACCACACCTAAATCCATAAGGAAGTTCTTGAACCATACAGCCTCTTTTGCAGCCTCCGAAGCGGCCACATACTCGGCTTCCATGGTCGAGTCCGCGATGCATTTCTACTTCACACTCTTCCAAATTACGGCTCCACCTCCTAAGGTGAACACATATCCTGAAGTAGATTTTCTCGAGTCCTGATCAGCTTGAAAGTCTGAGTCAGTATATCCCAAAGGACAGAGCTCAGCTGCATTGTAAACTAGAGCATAGTCCTTAGTCCGTTTAAGGTACTTGAGTATGTTCTTTACGGCAGTCCAATGTCCTTGGCTCAGATTCGACTGATATCTTGCCACCATGCCACCATGTCTAGTACAAAGCATAGCACACATGAGACTTCCAACTGCCGAAGCATATGGAATCCTTCTCATTGCTTGTATCTCAGACGGCGTTTTAGGGCACATCTCTTGAGATAAATGGATGCCATGTCTAAAAGGTAAGAAACCTTTCTTGGCGTCCTGCATGCTAAAACGACTAAGTACTGTGTTGATGTAAAGTTCTTGAGATAAGCACAACATCTTCTTTTCTCGATTCCGAAGAACCTTGATCCCGAGGATGTGTCCCGCGTCTCCCATATCCTTCATCTCGAACTGGTTCGACAACTATGTTCGTACTGATGACAACATCTTTTTATTGTTTCCAATTAGAAGAATGTCATCTACATATAATACTAAGAACACTACATTCCCCTTATCAACTTTCTTATACACGCAGCTTTCACTTGGGCACATTTCAAATCCAAACTTGCGAACAGTTTGATCGAAACATTGGTTCCACGATCTAGATGCTTGCTTGAGGCCATAAATGGCCTTCTTAAGCTTCCAAACCATGTGTTCTTTGCCCTTTATGGAATATCCTTCGGGTTGTTCCATGTAGATTGTAACACCCCAAAAAATAAAGGAGAGAAAAAAAATTAAATTAATCTAATTAAATCTTTTCCTAGTTGACTTGGTCAAATATATTTCTCCAAACCCCATCACCAAACGATTTCCCCATATCTCCACTCCCTAAAATCTCACCAACGACCAAATCCATCAATATCTATCAGTTTTACCTATATATATATATATATATATATATATATATATATATATATATATCCAATCAATCCCACAATCTTCCTACACATAAATTCAATACCAAGAATACAAAGAGTTAGACAAGAAAACCGAGAGAGAGAGGGGCACGACAGCAGCGGTGGGCCGACGACGAAGGGAACGGTGATGAGTTGTAATAACGAGAGGGAGAAGATGTCGGCGGCAGTTGGTGAACGGAGCTGAGACAGTGGGAGCTCGGCGGTGACGAAGAAGAAGCAGCGCCTGTCCAGCGGCGACGGCCGGATATGCAGCAGCGGTGACACCACTGGAGCCGACGGGATTTTGTGGAGGGGTACGCCGAGTTTCAATTTGGAGTGTGTTCTGTTTTGAGTGAATTGTTTGCTGTGATTTTGTAGAACAAGGGCGGAGGGAGAGAGGGAGAAAAAGGAAGAAGAGAGTGATTGGAAAGTTGAGGCAGAGAGAGTGAGTTACGTGTGATGATGGGAGCATAGTAGGAGGTGTTGACTTAATTTTGTTGGGCCACCTTTTAGTATTGGGCCAAAGAAATAAAGGAGATAATGTATCCAAATTGGGTCAGTAGCTAGGAGCTTTACGGATTGAATTAAAGAATCAGATTGTTGTGATAGAGTCGGTTGACCTTATGATTAACATACGAGGATTTCAGAATTTTCTAAGTAATGTCGAAGGGTAAAAATTTAATATCACAAGGATACATGCATTAGTTTAGTTAAATGTTTTGTTCTCTAAAGTCTAATTTTTGCATATTATGTTCTTCCATAAAAAGGGTGAATTTTTGCAAGCTATTTGAAAATAAAACGGTGGAAAGACGAGTTGAGGATTTAAGAGAACGAGGTGGGCTTTCTTTTTAAATAAGGGCAATTCCCTAAGTATATTTTTATGTGAAATATATTGTGTCATGCCGTATTTTGTTTTTGATGAAGTGCCTATCTGATCGCCTAGCGGAGAGCGAGTCCCTACTAGAAGTTATGAGTTTAATCGAATTCGGGTTTGTCTAGGGAGCGAGTCCCTATTCAAGCTACTGTACACAGAGCGGATCGTGCGCTAGCTTTCGAGTTGGCCGGTCTGGTGATTTAGAATGTGGCCACGTTCTTGTTTCACATATGAGGTTCAGATATGGTACGAGGAGAGAGAAAAATGGGTTGCAACCATACTTTTGAGCGAGAAAATGTTTTGGGTGACTTGGTCTTTTATAAAACCCTGAGTCCACTTTTAAATGCTGACACAATATTTTATAAAATGTTTTCGGCATGAGTCCACTGAGTGCATCAAGTATTCAGCTCTGCATTTCTTTAAAAAATGTGCAGGTTGAGCGTGACGGGCGCGGTGGGTGTTGAGCAAGACCGTTGAAGAAATTTAAGTGTCTAAAATGTGTCACGTCTTCACACGTGGCATATTCCTTCTCTCGAAATGCTTCCGCTGAATGTTGTTTCTTTGAGTTCATGTATTGTTGAGATATTTTCATTTGGAGTTGTTGATTGTTGAAATGATACTCTGATTTTATTCGAGCTATTCCCATTTGTTTAGAGCTATGATCGAGTTGTGTTGTTATTCCCTTTCTTCCCCGCTTCTTTAATCACCCCCTAGTCGCAATCAACCGTGTTTTCTATCCTTAGAAAATGCGGGCGTGACAGAGTCGTATCAGAGCAATTTTTCTTTCCGCTCTGGATCCGAGAGTCTTTTTCTGTCTTAGTCTAGACTTGTTTCGCTAGACTAAAATAATAATGATAATGATAACTATGCATTGAAGGCTCAACATCCCGACTAGTCACACTCAACCGAGAAAAAGGTAACATGTTTTTTTTGAATGTTTATATGAGAAAGTTTTGGAGAAAGGAAAATGAGAGAGATTTTGAGAATGAAAGAGGAGAAAATTTTTATTCCGTGAGGGATTGGTTTCAAATTGAGAACAGTATTTTCTGATGTTTGAGAAAAGATCAAGTTTTGAAGAGAAATTATGAGTTTGATTTCGAGTTTAAGTTTTAAAGTGAGAAAGATAGTTCAAAATATTTTTTTAGATAAGTGAGAGTTTTATGAAGATGCTTTGTTTAGAGTCAAAACATTTAAAGTTTGAAAGTAAAAACTTTTGACTTTTGAAGGAAAAAGTGTGAGTTTTGAAAAAAATGTTTGTTTTAAAGTAGATGCGAAATGGGAAAACGTTGTTTTTTTGTGGGAAGCGATATGTTGTGTATTATATTTGTTATTTGAAGCATGAATGACGTTAAATGTGAGATTAGTTTAGATGTGAGATGATGAAGGGTGTTACGAACATAGAGTGCTTATCTTGTAGGCTAGATTAAATACGCGTGAACCATAGTTTTTAAGTTGAAATAATCTATCACTTTCCCGAGTGACAAAAACAAACGAAAAACTGAAAGTTTAGGGTGAACCCCTAATTTGTCAAGGCACGACGAGGCAAGGAGATTGAGAGTGCGAATGGAGGCCGGTGGACCATGAAACTTTTCTCGGAATTGCGTGAAACTTTGGAGCAAGCTAGGTGCGAACCATTCGAAGGACGTAAGCAAATTTTGGGACAAAATTTTTGTTAAGATGGGTAGATTGTAACACCCCGAAAAATAAAGGAGAGAAAAAAAAATCAAATTAATCTAATTAAATCTTTTCCTAGTTGACTTGGTCAAATATATTTCTCCAAACCCCATCACCAAATGATTTCCCCATATCTCCACTCCCTAAAATCTCTCCAACCACCAAATCCATCAATATCTATCAGTTTTACCTATATATATATATATATATATATATATATATATATATATATCCAATCAATCCCACAATCTTCCTACACATAAATTCAATACCAAGAAAACAAAGAGTTAGAAAAGAAAACCGAGAGAGAGAGAGAGGGGCACGACTGCAGCGGTGGGCCGACGACGAAGGGAGTGGTGATGAGTTGTAATAACGAGAGGGAGGAGATGTCGGCGGAGGTTGGTGAACGATTGGAATTGGAGCCTCCAATTTCAATTCCATAACTCCAATTCCATGTTCCCAAACACACCCCTAGTAATTACTTTCATTTTGTCAAGCCGAGTTGGTTCGGAGGGATTTTGACGAACCAATGCTTTTGATTTTGAACCCACCAACCACGCCTCCATTTCCATACTTTCATTTTTTTTAGTTTTTTTTATTTTATGTCTGTTTTCATGTGTATTTTTGCTTGTTTTTAATATTAGTTTTTCAATTTAAGTTGAATATTAATTTAAAAAAATTTCAATATATATTTTTTACTTAAATTTAATTTCAAAAGAAATTTAATTTGTATTTAATTAAATAAAATATTTCATCCGTCCACATAAAATTATCTCATTTAGGGATGACACTAGTTATAATATTAATATGCAATTGGTAAATCAGGACATTAAAAAAAAAAGAAGATGTGGCAAAATTGAAGGGAGAAAGATAAAATATGGTTAACATATGAGTAAGGTGAAGAAAAATTGATTAAAATATTCTCATTACCATAAATGAGACTATTTTTGTGGACGGAAAAAAATGAAAAAAAAAAGTGAACAATATTCAGGGGATAATGAAACACACTTAATTTAATTAAAATGTATAATAAATGAAATGAAATAGAAAAAAAATAAAAGCAGGACTCATAATTAGTTAAGAGAGTGAATATTGAGTTATGGGTATTGTTTTTTAAGTAATGGAGGAGATAAAAAGCAATGGGATATAAAATTATAAATAGCTAAGAAAATGACCAATTTCAGTGGAGTTATGGATACCCTTACATGAAAATGGTGTACAAAAATTGATCTTAATATAAAATCTAGACCAAATCCTGACCATGAGATTTGACAATCCAATGGTCAATAATTAAACAAAAACACGGAGGGTTATTTAGGGGTGAGCATTCGAATTTCGATTTGGTTGTTTGCCAAAACCGAAAAACCGAATTTAGCTCAAAACCCAAACCGAACCAAACTCAAAAAATTGAAAAAAAACATATACATTAATATATATATATATATATATATATATATAATTTAATTTACTTTATATATACTAATAGAATATATAGGGATGTATTTAGATTAACGTAAAGAAAACTGTTAAAATTAATAATATATATAATATACTATACATATTATATGGCAGAATATATTAAAAGAATATATCCATTATATATTATATAATATATTAATTATTAGAATATATATATATATAATATTATTTCAAATATAGTATTTCGGTTTTTCAGTTTTTTTCTTCTCCCTAACCGAACCGAACCGAAAAACCAAATTTTTTGTATTTTCAAAACCGAACCAAATTTCAAAATTTCGGTTTGGTTTGATTCGGTTCGGATATTCGGTTTCCGATTTTTTTTTGCTAACCCCTAGGGTTATTATCAAGCAATTTTAGGTCATATTATAAAATTCGAGTTTGAGGTCATGTTAAGATCGGTTTATGTCATCCTTACTATAATGACGTAAAAATAAGTTTACGATAACCAAAAAATGACCTTTGTATGCTTGGTTCTGCATTTTTGTATTAAGAATGAGTTTTGCATAAATCAAAACCCTACTCGTTACATGCTTTTAGGAGGTCTATACTATCTAATTATCTATATTGTCTCTCTAATTCTCAATTAAATGAAATTAGGCGCATTAACTTGTATAAAACTTGAAAGTCAGCTTAAGCTACAACTATGATTTAACAAAATTTGTACCCAAAGAAGAAAATTTATCAAATAAACAACAAATTATTAACTACTTACACAAAAAATGAAAGTTGTCCAATAACAACTTATGGTCAGGGTCGCATTAGGGTAATACTAGTTTACAGTAATAACTAATACTAACTTTCAACTCTGTGTATTAAAATTATCAACACAAAAATATAATTATATCAATACAACATGTAAATCTAAATATCAACACAAAGACATAAGTTTATCAATGCAAGAAGATTGATAAATTTATGTCTTTATGTTGATATTTTTAATATAAAAAATTAAGATTAGTTATTAGTTATTACTGTAAATTAGTTAGTATTTGATCACACACTCCCACAATTACAAACATGTGTTTATTAGAGGTAGTAGAATATAGGGTTGACAAATAAATCGGTGAGTTTCTTGACATATTTAATTTTGGAGGATAATTTAATATTTCATCATTTCTTTCTTACATTTTTCAAATGAACAGCTTTCCAATATTAGTGAAGAAAGAGAAAATATGGTTAACATATGAGTAAGGTGAAGAAAAATTGATTAAAATATTCTCATTACCATAAATGAGACTATTTTGGTGGACCAACAAAAAATGAAAAAAAAAGTGAACAATATTTAGGGGATAATGTAACACACTTAATTTAATTAAAATGTGTAATAAATGAAATGAAATAGAAAAAAAATAAGGAGCAGGACTCATAATTAGTTAAGAGAGTGAATATTGAGTTGTCAGTATTGTTTTTTAAGTAATGGAGGAGATAAAAAGTAATGGGATATAAAATTATAAATAGCTAAGAAAATGACAAATTTCAGTGGAGTTATGGATACCCTTACATGAAAATGGTCTACGAAAATTGATCCGAATATAAAATCTAGACCAAATCTTGACCATGAGATTTGACAATCTAATGGTCAATAATTAAACAAAACACAGAGGGTTATTTAGGGGTGAGCATTCGGGTTTCGGTTCGATTGTTTGCCAACGAAGCAAAACCGAAAAACTGAATTTAGCTCAAAACCCAAAATATATACATTAATATATATATATATATATATATATATATATATATATATATATATATATATATATATATGTGTGTGTGTGTGTGTGTGTGTGTGTGTAATTTATTTTATTTTATATATACTAATAGAATATATAGGGATGTACTCAGATTAATGTAAACAAAACTGTTAAAAAGGAAAACTAATTCCATCCATGATAGGGAGGGTAATGCACCCCTATATATATATATATAGGGGTGCATTATAATGATAACCTCAATTTCCGTAATAACCCTATAACTAAATCTGGACCACACATTTTTAAAATCACGTGGTCTAGATTCAAACTTAGCTTTCCTTCATAAAAAAGGCGCAGGGGGTAAATATGTTATTTCGCTCATTTAATTTCTGAATTTCGCTCATGATAAAATGATAACATGATAAAATGAACACCTACTTCGATTCGGATTTAATAGATTTATGTTTTAGTATCTGGTGTGTAAGGTGTTGAGCTGCGACTACTCGTGTTTTAATTTCCGATGATTATTCATGAAAACAGATGTATGAGGTAGTTCAGTTACACGTATGTATGTATGTATGTATGTATATGGCGTCCGAGTCTTTTATATTGATGTGGATTGGTTGTGGACTACATTCAACATGGATAGAGTAAATTGAATTGTGTTTTGACAATCTGCATAATCGTGTGGATGCATAATAAATTTTTGTCGGTTATCATTATATTATTTTATTGGTCAAAAGTATCATTTTATCATTTTACCAGACAAAATTATCATTTTATCAACTCTGAGTATCATTCTATCTGGCAAAACTATCATTCTATGCAATAAACCTAACATATATCATTTTATCATTTTATCAGTCAAAAGTATCATTTTATAAGTCAAAATTATCAACTAAGAGTATCATTCTATCCGGCAAAACTATCATTCTATGCAATAAACCTAACATATATCATTTTATCATTTTATCAGTAAAAAGTATCTTTTTATCAGTCTAAACTATCATTTTATCAACTCAGAGTATCATTCTATCCGTCAAAACTATCATTGTCAGTAAACCTAACATATATAAGCCAAAAGTATCATTTTATCAACTCAGATTATCATTCTATCCGGCAAAACTATCATTCTATGCAATAAACCTAACATATATCATTTTATCATTTTATCAGTCAAAAGTAACATTTTATCAGTCAAAAGTATCATTTTATCATTTTATCAGTCAAAAGTATCATTTTATCAACTCAGAGTATCATTCTATCCGGCAAAACTATCATTCTATGCAATAAACCTAACATATATCATTTTATAATTTTATCATTTTATCATTCAAAAGTATCATTTTATCAACTCAGTCAAAAGTATCATTTTATCAACTCAGAGTATCATTCTATGCAATAACCTAACATATATCATTCTACGCGATAAAATGATATATTCCGGCAAAACTATCATTTTATGCAATAAACCTAACATATATCATTTTATCATTTTATAAGTCAAAATTATCATTTTATCAACTCAGAGTATCATTCTATGCAATAAACCTAACATATATCATTTTATCAGTCAAAAGTATCATTTTATCAATCAAAAGTATCATTTTATCAACTCAAAGTATCATTCTATCCGGCAAACTATCATTGTATGCAGTAAACCTAACATATATAAGCCAAAAGTATCATTTTATCAACTCAGATTATCATTCTATCCGGCAAACTATCATTGTATGCAGTAAACCTAACATATATCATTTTATCATTTTATCATTTTATAAGTCAAAAGTATCATTTTATCAACTTAGATTATCATTCTATCCGGCAAAACTATCATTCTATGCAATAAACCTAACATATATCATTTTATCAGTCAAAAGTATCATTTTATCAGTCTAAACTATAATTTTATCAACTCAGAGTATCATTCTATCCGACAAAACTATCATTGTATGCAGTAAACCTAACATATATAAGCCAAAAGTATCATTTTATCAACTCAGAGTATCATTCTATCCGGTAAAACTATCATTCTATGCAATAAACCTAACATATATCATTTTATCATTTTATCAGTCAAAAGTATCATTGTATCAGTCAAAAGTTATATTTTATCAGTCAAAAGTATCATTTTACCATTTTATCAGTCAAACGTATCATTTTATCAACTTAGAGTATCATTCTATCCGGCAAAACTATCATTCTATGCAATAAACCTAACATATATCATTATATGCAATAAACCTAATATGAACAACTTTTATGGTTAATTTAATTGAACAACCCAAGTGATTCACCGCTGTTCAATTTAATTGAACAACTTTTATGGTTAAAGTTGTAAATCAGATAATAAGCCAATGATCTTGGGAAACTTCTTGTTTTGAAGTTTAGGAGTGCGCCAAACCCAATCTCTCTTACAGCTCTTTTTTTATTCTTGTTTAGAGTTTCGAGCATGTTTACGAAGAAGTCAGTATTCCTTCTTCCTGCCAAAGTCGGTGAGTGAATGGCTGTATCATCTTGAATAACTATTTTCTTGCACTTCTTTGCAGCTGCCTTCTTCTTACTTGCATCGTCATTCTTTCTTTTCTTGTTATTTTTTATACTTTCTATTTCATCTGCTAATAGTCTATCATCATCAGCAGCATCAGCATCACCTAATACACAAAAGATTTTAGTGTGTTAAACGGTTTATGTCATTATATTAAGTCAAAGTATCATTTTATCCCCAGAAACTATCATTTTACCCCCTGAAACTATCATTTTATCCCCTGAAACTTTCATTTTATCAAGTGCAACTAGTAAGTTTATCATTTTACCTACTGAAACTATCATTTTATTCCAAGAAACTATCATTTTATCATTTTATGCAAAAGTACCATTTTATCACTGAACCTATCATTTTACACACTGAAACTATCATTTTATCCCCTGAAACTATCATTTTATCCCATGAAACTATCATTTTATCAAGTGCAACTATCATTTTACCTTCTGAAACTATCATTTTAAATGTAGAGATTTATCATTAATACACAAAAGATTTATCGTTTTACCTTCTGAAACCATCACTAAATGTCTATCATCATGATCAGCACCAGCAGCAGGAATGGTTGTTCCTAATACACAAAATATTTCAGTGTGTTAAACAATTTATGTCATTATATAAAGTCAAAGTATCATTTTATCCACTGAAACTATCATTTTATCCCCTGAAACCATCATTTTATCAAGTGCAACTATAATTTTATCAAGTGCAACTAGTAAGTTTATCATTTTACCCACTGAAACTATCATTTTATTCCCCGAAACTATCATTATTTTATGCAAAAGTATCATTTTATCATTTGAAAACTATCATTTTATGATGTAAAAGTATCATTTTATCATTTGAAAACTATCATTTTATCCCCTGAAACTATCATTTTCAATTTAGAGATGTATCATTAATACACAAAAGATTTATCATTTTACCTTCTGAAACCATCATTAAGAGTCTAACATCATCATCAGCAACAACATCAGGAATGTTGTTTCCTAATACACAAAAGATTTCTGTGTGTTAAACAATTTATGTCATTATATAAAGTCAAAGTATCGTTTTAGCACCTGAAACTATCATTTTATCACATGAAACTATCATTTTATCACCTGAAAATATCATTTTATCACTTGAAACTATCATTTACTAAATTTCAATGACTTCAAAACAGGAGAGAGAGCAAAACTTGTCACTTAAGTAGAACAAAACACTACTCACAAAATCAGCACTCAAATAAACTTCTTCGAATCTGCATTACTGCTGCACACATTTTTCTAAACCAAAGCGTTTTAATAAGGTCAGGAGGTTAGGATATGGTTGCAGATACTGATAAACTAACGGATATCAACTATTCGCTTTATCAATATGAGTTTTGTCGCTATAGTCACACATTTGCTATAGACACTGATAAACTTCTTCGAATAAACCGCTGATTTAGAATCTAAAAACCGCTGAGTTAGGATATGAGTTTTGTATTTTGATGATACAAAACCAAGTATGAAGTAAATTCGAAGTAAATTCATCATGCTGTCATATGTAACTCTAAATCTACACAAAAAAACTATAGAATCTAAAAAAAAGGAGAATCGTAGGTAAAATGATAAAATCGAGCAAAATGATAAAATCGAGCAAAAACAAAAGTGAAATAAGTAAAAAACTTCATCCAACCTTTCTTCGATGATGCTTGAGCGTTTCCCGACGTCATATTACAGAATTTGGATGGATTTACCTTCGAAACTGAAAAAACTACGGTTTGAATGCGATCGAAGAGTTTGGAAGCGATTCGGAAGGTTTGGACGCGATTCGAAGGGTTTGAGTGTCAGTGAAATCAAATTTAGCGTCTAGTTCACGTTTTCTATCGACACGCCAATTTGAAAAAGAAATGACAATTTTGCCCTTATATATTTTATTAATAATTTATCCCCACTTTGTTAAAGTAACCACAAAATACTCCAACTTATGAAAAAAATAGTGTTAGGTATAAAATGATAGTTCAATCCTTTAAAAGTTTGGATTTGTCAAAAGTTCAATCCTTTCAAAAGTATCATTTTATCAACTAAGAGTATCATTCTATCAATCAGAAATATCATTTTATCGGCTGCAAGTATCATTTTATCATTTTATAGGTTAGAAATATGATTTTATAAATAAAAGTATCATTTTATCAACTCAGAGTATCATTCTATCTGGCAAAACTATCATTTTATATGGTAAACCTATCATTTATAAGCCAAAAGTATCATCTTAACTACCAATCATTGGCTTCAAAGCATCATTACAAACATGAATGTACATAACTACATATCAGTAAAAGTATCATTTTATCAACTCAGAGTATCATTCTATCCGTCAAAACTATCATTTTATGTTGTAAACCTAACATTTATAAGCCAAAAGTATCATTTTATCAACTTAAAGTATCATTCTATCCGGCAAAACTATCATTTTATCATTTTTATGTCATTTTATCAGCTTATATGCCATTTCTTCAGCTTATATATCATTTTATAAGATTGTTGTCATTTTATCCGCTTATATTATCATTTTATCAGGTTAAAGTGTCATTTTATGACCAATGTATCATTTTATAAACAAAAGTATCATTTTAACAACTTAAAGTATCATTCTATCATTCAGAAATATCATTTTATCGGCTGCAAGTATCATTTTGTCATTTTATAGGATAGAAATATCATTTTATCTGCTGCGAGTAACATTTAACATTTTATAAACTCAGAGTCTCATTCTATCCGGCAAAACTATCATTTTATACAGTAAACCTAACATTTATAAGCCAGAAGTATCTCCTTAACTACCAAGAATGTAAAACCTACATATCAATAAAAGTATCATTTTATCAACTCAGAGTATCATTCTATCAGTCGAAACTATCATTTTATGCAGTAAATCTAACATTTATAAATAAAAGTATCATTTTATCAACTCAAAGTATCATTCTATCAGTCAGAAATATCATTTTATCGGCTGCAAGTATCATTTTGTCATTTTATAGGTTAGAAATATGATTTTATCTACTGCGAGTAACATTTATCATTTTATAAACTCATAGTATCTTCTATCTGCAAAAACTATCATTTTATATAGTAAACCTAACATTTATAAGCCAAAGGTATCATTTTATCAACTTAAAGTATCATTCTATCCGGTAAAACTATCATTTTATCATTTTTATGTCATTTTATCAGCTTATATGCCATTTCTTCAGCTTATATATCATTTTATAAGGTTAGATTATCACTTTATCAGGTTAAAGTTTCATTTTATGACGAATGTATCATTTTATAGACAAAAGTATCATTTTATCAATTCAAAGTATCATTCTATCAGTCAGAAATATCATTTTATCGGCTGCATGTATCATTTTGTCATTTTATAGGATAGAAATATCAATTTATTTGCTGCGAGTACCATTTATCATTTTATAAACTCAGAGTATCATTCTATCCGGCAAAACTATCATTTTGTCAACTCAGAGTTTCATTCTATCAAGCAAAAATATCATTTTATCAACTCAGAGTATCATTCTATCAAGCAAAACTATCATTTAATCCAGTAAACCTAACATTTATAAGCTAAAAGTATCATCTTAACTACCAATCATTGGCTTCAAAGCATCATCACAAACAGGAATGTACATACCTACAAATCAGTAAAAGTATCATTTTATCAAGCAAAACACATCACTTTTATTTAGATTTTACTTCACTCTTGTTCAAAAAACACTAGTTCCTTATTCAGTGAAGTAAATAGATACAACACAACAGTGAATTAAATAGTAAACAAGATATTAATGTACAATAAGTACTTGCTATTGAATTTAAATGAAGTTTTCTACAATAGTTTATGAACGCTTGAAGTTTACAATCATTTTTTCCACATCTGTGTTATTTGTTTTCCCATATTCTTCATAATGCTTTGATGCTAGTGACAAGATATTCAATGCCTCATGGTTTTTTTCCGACAATAATAATGAGCTGCAATACTTTGCTCTCAGTCGTATTCCCTTGCTTCTTGCAGTTAATCCACAATTTCAATCTTGTTCACGCTCACCATAATAACATTCCAAATGTCGCATCAAAAAAACTCCACAATCTTCTACATTTGATGTTGTTCTCCAAGGCATTTTGAGCCTTACTATGCTCAACTCAGAGTATCATTCTATCGGTAAAAGTATCATTTTATCAACTCAGAGTATCATTCTATCAAGCAAAACTATCATTTTATCCAGTAAACCTAACATTTATAAGCTAAAAGTATCATCTTAACTACCAATCATTGGCTTCAAAGCATCATCACAAACAGGAATGTACATACCTACAAATCAGTAAAAGTATCATTTTATCAAGCAAAACACATCACTTTTATTTAGATTTTACTTCACTCTTGTTCAAAAAACACTAGTTCCTTATTCAGTGAAGTAAATAGATACAACACAACAGTGAATTAAATAGTAAACAAGATATTAATGTACAATAAGTACTTGCTATTGAATTTAAATGAAGTTTTCTACAATAGTTTATGAACGCTTGAAGTTTACAATCATTTTTTTCACATCTGTGTTATTTGTTTTCCCATATTCTTCATAATGCTTTGATGCTAGTGACAAGATATTCAATGCCTCATGGTTTTTTTCCGACAATAATAATGAGCTGCAATACTTTGCTCTCAGTCGTATTCCCTTGCTTCTTGCAGTTAATCCACAATTTCAATCTTGTTCACGCTCACCATAATAACATTCCAAATGTCGCATCAAAAAAACTCCACAATCTTCTACATTTGATGTTGTTCTCCAAGGCATTTTGAGCCTTACTATGCTCAACTCAGAGTATCATTCTATCGGTAAAAGTATCATTTAATCAACTCAGAGTATCATTCTATCAGTCAAAACTATCATTTTATGCAGTAAATCTAACATTTATAAACAAAAGTATCATTTTATCAACTCAAAGTATCATTCTATCAGTCAAAAATATCATTTTATCGGTTGCAAGTATCATTTTGTCATTTTATAGGTTAGAAATATGATTTTATCTACTGCGAGTAACATTTATCATTTTATAAACTCAGAGTATCATTCTATTCGGAAAAACTATCATTTTATATAGTAAACCTAACATTTATAAGCCAAAAGTATCATTTTATCAACTTAAAGTATCATTCTATCGCAAAACTATCATTTGATCTTTTTTTTGTCATTTTATCAGCTTATATGTCATTTCTTCAGCTTATTTATCATTTTATAAAGTTAGATTATCATTTTATCAGGTTAAAATTTCATTTTATGACGAATGTATCATTTTATAAACAAAAGTATCATTTTATCAATTCAAAGTATCATTCTATCAGTCAGAAATATCATTTTATCGGCTTAGAGTATCATTTTGTCATTTTATCCCGCAAAATTCAGAGTATCATTCTATCGGCAAAAGTATCATTTTATCAACTCAGAGTATCATTCTATCAGTCAAAACTATCATTTTATGCAGTAAATCTAACATTTATAAACAAAAGTATCATTTTATCAACTTATAGTATCATTCTATCAGTCAGAAATATCATTTTATCGGTTGCAAGTATCATTTTGACATTTTTTAGGTTAGAAATATGATTTTATCTACTGCGAGTAACATTTATTATTTTATAAACTCAGAGTATCATTCTATCCGGAAAAACTATCATTTTATATAGTAAACCTAACATTTATAAGCCAAAAATATCTATCATTTTATCGGCTGAAATTATCATTTTATCGGTTGAAAGTATCAGTTTATATCAAATGGCTTCAATCTGCCTTCTCATTGAATCTACCACAATTTCTTGAATCATGATGACCCATCTCATTACATTTACCACACCGTCATTTTGGCTTATTTGCTTTCTTTATTGCACTCTCCCTCTTTGATACCCTGTCACTAGCCGATCCTTTGGTACGAACAACATCTGGAGGATGTACATCAATTACATCAGGTACTGCCATTCCATAAAAATTCTCAACCATCTTTTTCTTTTCAATGACTGAAGGTGTTGCACAATTTCCAAATATATGCTCTTCCAAATCATCAAGACCAACACATAACAAAGACAGATGATCCATACTTCCCTCAGACTTTTGGACTAATCGATAAAAGTTGGAGAACAACTTTTTCTTAACTTCCTGCTTTTCATCCAAATCTGCAAGGTAAAAGATAACATTATTACAATAAATACTATCATTTCAATGACTGAAAAATAGAGTTTTTACAAATAAGGTTAAAATTGGAGCTCACGTTCAAATGATAGTTGCTCCTCAAATGGTAGACCATGGGCTGCCTTTAGTAAAGAGCTCTTCAACCACCTTCGACCAAAATATTTCTCAGGAATGAGATTAGCAGACTTATTCTTCAACAAACAAAATATATAACAGCATAACAAACCAATTCTGGAAAACTTCTTACAACTACAGTCGAATGTGTCTTGCTTACAATCATAATTAACATCCCATGTTCTACCATATTGGTCCTTGACCTTATGCATCTTGATGTTATCCTCAACAGTTATCGAAACAATCTCACATACCATACTTATTTTGTCACGACCGCCCATACTAGGGTTGCTACAAACGCGGCGATCGTGATACAACATGTAAAGGGTAGATTTCTATTGAAAACTTAATTAACTTAAAGGATGAAGAAAAATTTTCTTTTTGTTTTAAAGAAACTTAAAATTATAACTGTGCTATTAAATAAAACAACATATGATAAACATTTTTAAAAGAAGCAGCGGAGAAAAATAGTTATTTAAGACCCAATCAACTTCTAAGAAAAACATGTAGTCTAACTCACGTGAAAGACATCATTTCCAGACAATAATGTAAATAGACGTTTAAAACCTAACGTGACCAAAACATGCTCAACATAGTACGAAAAGATTTAAGTATTGAAACATGATTCAAAACCTAGCAGCGGAAATAAGGTTCAAAGGGAGAGTCAAGGATCACGCCTATGTATGAAGACACGACGCATCCTAAGGCTAGCTCAACATCCTCCGCAACATCCTGCTCAACCTGCACATAAGAAAATAATATGCAAGGCTGAGTACTTGATGTACTCAATGGGCTCATGCCGAAAACATTTTAATAAGTTATGTCATCCATACCAGTGATCTCGAGTTTTATATAGTAAGAAATATCACGAGAACACAAAAAATCCAAGTCTGGCCAGACAATTTATCTCCACATTTTCCACATCAATCAATCAATCACATCCTCTTACCATATTGCGACGAAAGTGTGGCCACACTATTCGCCCACGAGACCGGCCGACTAGCAAGGACGGCTCACGATCCCCTCTGTGTACACAGCCTGATAGGGTTTGCGGCCCTACTCAGACCCGAATTCGTTTATCATAGCCCTATAGCCTAATGGAGCGAACTCACAAACTAGGCATCAAGCATAATCTCAACATAGCCCTATAGCCTAACGGAGCAAGCTCAAACGAACTAGGCATCAGGAAAAAATCTCAACATCAAAACAATCACGGCATGACATAACACTTTAAACCACCCTTATAACACCACATCATATTTTCGGAAAAATAAAGAGGTTTGAAAAGAAAGCCCACCTCGATCGCTTAGCAAATTCACAACCCAACTTATAGCAACTCTCGATCCTCGAGTTCACGAGTACACAACACCCTTGTCAACGACAACACAAGTCAGCCTTCCACAACAACATTTTACTATGCATGTCCTATCGTTTTCTCTCTCATCGTTTTTGTCAAATTCCCCAACCCAACATACGTCACAAAGGTGTAAAGACACACGTAACACATTCCAACTTATCACAAGTGATTTCAACATTTAAACACGTTCCTTGGACATACATGCATCATATAATACTTTGAAACTTGAAACTAGGTGTCATTTTAACAAGGCAGAAAACAGGCAGGACTGCGCGACCGTTTTGTAAAAATCACTATAAATTCACCCGACCTCATATGAAGCTAAATTTTTGTCACAATACAGAGGGCACATTCAAGTTCATCCATGAAGATTTTCACACCGAAATCACGTCATTTAGTCAGTCATATCACATATTAAACTCTCTGGTCGGAACATATAATTTCTGACAGCACTGCGCAGTTCATTTGAAAAATTTACCATAAATTCATCCAATGCCCAAGAAGGCTGAAAATTTAACACGACTTAGAAGACACTTCAACTTTTCATCTAGTTCAAGAATCACATCAATCGGAGGTCATTTGGTCAGTCAAACAGAAAACGAAACATTCTTGGCGAGAACACGAGTTTCTGGCAGATTTGCGCAGTCAACTTCAAAAATTTATTAAAAAT
Organism: Salvia splendens; assembly: GCF_004379255.2. Classification (NCBI taxonomy): domain Eukaryota; kingdom Viridiplantae; phylum Streptophyta; class Magnoliopsida; order Lamiales; family Lamiaceae; genus Salvia; species Salvia splendens. Next base: position 24,300,891 of record NC_056039.1, read on the forward strand.
TCATTTTTCGATAAAAAAGGGCTGAAATTCACACGAGACACAGGTAACACCTTGAAGTTTACTCAGTAAAATTTTCATATCAAAATTCGGCTTTTTGATAGGTCAATTACTCATAAGAAGCTACTGGTCGAACATCACAGATAACAGATACACAATTTCTAAATTAGGGTTTCCTTCTCAATCATCCAAACACCAATTCTCATGCTTATAACACACAATCATGCTTGACAAGACTCTCTTAAACATGTTTGCACATAAACTTACATCATTCACCAAAGATTCAAATCAAACTTCACACAAATCAATTGAAAATGCATATTTATCAAAGTTTTCAAGCAAACTCACTTTTCCCCCCGATTAAACTTGCGATCTACGATTCCTACACCCACTACATGCATGTAGGATTCAAGAACATGGTTCAAATGAAAAGAATGAGAAAAAGTGAAGCCAATATACCTTCTTTGACAAAACGAATCGGTAGAACCAAGAAACGAGGTGATTCGTCGGAGATTCTTGAAAATAAACTTCAATGGATGCAAGAAACAATGGTGGAAGAAGTTTTTTGGAGAGAATGTGGAGAGGGAGGAGGGAGGCACGGAAATTGAGGGAGAATGGGGGCTAGGGTTTAGTTTAGGTGTTTTTATAGGATTAGGGTTAGGTTTAAAATCAATTAATTAATTAATTGTGGGGAAAAATACAATTAAATAAATCCCACAATTAAAAGAATAAAATAAGCATGTGGGAAGGGGAGGAAATTTTCGAAAATTCCATGTAGGAATAGCAAGGAATTTATTTGGTATTTACTTGGAGAGAATATATTCACAACTTAGGAAATAAAAGTGAATATTTCATAAACAAGGGAACAAAATAAATTAAATCTCCAAGTATGAAAATAATGGTGGGGGCCGAAAATTTCCATAAGGAATTTGCACAAGGAAATTATTTAAATCCCCAATTAAAAGAATAGGATTTAAATTAGGCAATTTATTTATAGGAAAAAGGCTCCCATAAAATAGGCAACAATTAATTAAATTCCCACAAGGAAAATATTGCATAGGGGGCGTGTGATATGGGAGAAAAGTAGGAGAAAAAAAATATTCACATCCCGAATTAATTAGACATAGGAATTTATTTGAATAAAAAGGGATTCCACAAATTAGGAAACAAATAAAATATCCTCCAAAATTTAGTGGAGGGAATTGCTAACCAAGGAATGTCCCAACTCTCTATTTATTTTAGGTGAATAAATAAATTATAACATGATTTAATTGGATTAAATTCAAAGGAAGAGAGTCAATAAAGCACCAATTAAATCAAATGAAAATAATTCTTTCTCCTATAGGAGATTTTCGAAAACTCCCAAGGAAAATAGAAATGGAGTTCGAATTCCATGTAGTACCATTTAGGGGTCATTTGGTTTGGATTTAAATTGGATAAGTATCCCAAGACAATTAATTAAATCCAAGAAATGAAATACTATTTCAATAATTAGGAAGGGCCGAAAATTCCAATGAATTGGCTCGAAAAAATAAATGCATGATCCTATTAATTATTTCCCCACATTGGAAAATATAAAACATCAAGCTCATCATTCCACATTAACCACGAAAATTTATTTCACGCAAAACACTTAATCACCTAGAAACGAAAGTTTCATAATTCTAAGAATCCAAAATTCGAATAACATATAAGAAGAGTCACAAAAATTTGGGATGTTACATATTTCCTTTTGTACATGTTTGAAAATAGAATCAGTGTAGATTGTAGATGCATGCTTCTCAATAGGCAATTGGGTTGACAAATCAGGAATAGTTGAGTAATCCAAGTAGTTCAATCGTGAATTGGCATTCCTTTGATCTCCCACAGCACAGTTAAAGAAATTGATGAACTGTACAAGATTTGCACGAGGCTTTGTGTAGTTTTTAAAAAAGCTATTCTCTGATTCAGACATCGATGTAGTCCTAAGAAGCGACCCCATGGGAAAATCTCGAAAATAAGCAGGAACCCAAAATTCTATATCTTCAAACATCGATCCAAACTAGTGGACGTCTTGTAATCCATACCGTTCCATAATATCATTCCATATTATATCAAACTCATCAGGCTCTAACAAATCAGACCAAACACATGCATTAAACTCTTTTTTGAAATCTTCACTACCAAGCAAGGATTTAGGCAACTTATCTGACACCTTAACCATAATATGCCACATGCACCATTGGTGCCTTGTTTGTAAAAGTACTTGTTGAACAGCAAGTTTCATCCCCCAATCTTGATCAGTGATAATCATTTTGGGTACAACCCCCATACATCGAACAAAACAGCCAAACAACCAAGAATATGAGTCTCTACCTTCACTTGATAACAATCCAGCTCCAAATGTAACTGCTCTGGAATGGTTATCTTTTCCAGTGAATGGAGCAAAAATCATGCAATACCTTCAAAACATAACATAAAAATGAGTTATATTTTCATGCATACAGAAAAGTATCAGTTATCAGCTATAACTATTATTTTATCAGCAAAAATGATATGAACGAGAGGTCCAATGCCTGGGCTGGCCCGAGCACGACTCCCCTTAAGCTTCCCGGGAGGCCCGTCACGAGATCTATAAGACAAAAGCTTCGGGAGGGCGTTTCAAGCTTCATCGGGAGAGCAATGGAGGAGGCAGACGGAACGCCCGGTCGGGCGAATCCACCCCTCCAAAACGCCCGATCGGGCATTTGTGCGCTGAGTGTCGTCCACATTCCAGAGAGTTCGACCGGTCGGGCAAACTCACCCTCCCAAAACACCCGACCGGGCGTTTGACAAAGCCGCGGTGAGTCCAGAGAATTCGCCCGACCGGGCCATTTCACATGTCCAAAACGCCAGGCCGGGCGATTCAACTTTTGTAGCCGAATTTCTTATGTTTTAACCCTTTGTCTTGGGATTCCAACCCTAGGTATAAATACCATTTTGTTAGACTTTAGTTGGCAGACTTTGATGAATGTTATTTTGAAGAATCATTTGGGTTGCTTGGTTTGTGTTTATTAGACTAGATCAAGTATAGGTATGCATTTATGGTTGTGTAGTCATGAATGTGGAGCCAATGGAGTATTTGTTTCGGGTGAAAGTAGCCTAGGATTGCCTTCATCTTTTTGAGGGAGGTCATAGGTTCCCAAAGAGGATTCCTCCCTCTTTACACTTTCTTCTCACCTCTTTTCTCTCCATCAAAATCCATTTTGAGCCTAGTTTTTGTGGCTAGCTCAACTTATCTTTGTTTATCTTAACTAAAAAGTGAGATCAAACACTACTTTGGGTATTTCTTGGGCACATGGAAGGATTCCCTCACAAGGAACCTTATCATTTGGTATCTAGAGCCTAGGTGCCTACCAAGTGTTTGATTTTAAACCTCTATGAAATTTCATTTTCCTTGTTTTTCCTTATTTCTTTTGTTTTAGCCTTTGTTTGTTTATTGGTCAATTGTTGTAGGTTTGAGTTGATTTTTGGTGTGCATGAACCTTGAGATATGAACTATTTTCCTGAAAAATCTCAGCCAAAAATTCCATCATTTGATAGGTCAAATTAATGTGTGAAGTTGCTGCCCTGTTTTGTGCCCTAGTTTGACAGATTTGGGGAAAACGTAAAATCGAGGGTCTTCTCGAAAACCTGCTATATTAAGGATATTTTTCCCTCATTCTAAACCCTTTAATCTTGTTAACTACTAAGTTTCATCAATTTTGGAGTTGGGTAGCCATATCAAAAAAAAATTCCTAAAGATCAGCCAAGAGCTTATTAAACTTTCAGCTCAACTAAGTTTGTTTGCTAGCTTCCTTAGGCATTGAACCTTACTTTCACATGCTTGATTGGTTTTACTTGCTTGGTTATATTGCCTATGTGTATACCTTGATTGATTTGTCTTAGCACTTGCATTTAAGATGTTGGATATTGAGAGTGAGTGAACCTAGCCCTCACTATATTCTAAGCCTTGTTCTGAGTGACATTGGTGAGTGAATTGGGGGTGGGATTACCCATTGGGAAGTGAGTTCTTACTAAAATCTCCCCTTCTTGTGTGTGTGAGTGTGGATTTTACTAACCCCTAGGACTAGATCCTAGTATATTTTTATTTCTTATTGTAGGTACCATTGTGAATGCCATCTCGTACTAGATCTACCACGATGGGGGATCCGCAACCGGGAGCGAGCTCATGAGGACTACCTTTGTACCAAAGTCCTATTTCCTCCGACTTCAAGGGGAGTTTCAAGTTTTGAAGCAAGGGACGAAGAGCGTAATGGAGTACTACTACGAACTCCTATCATTGATGAGCAAAGTAGGGGTGGAGGAGCGAGAAGAGGCGACTCAAGATTGATTTATCCATGGTCTTAACATCAACTTGAAGCACAAGGTGCAAGTGGAAGCATTGAGGGGAATTTCCTTGGATGAGGTGATTGGGTTTGCCGACACTTTTGAGAGGCAAAGTAAGGAGTTGGTTTCTAGCCGGGCTAAATGGGCGTCTAGCCAAACCGGAGGGACGGGGACTAGCAAATGGAGCGCTCTCGGCAAGAAGGTGGAAAACACGGCTAATCCAAATACCCAAGGGAGACCGACCGTGAAGGCTTTACCGGGTACTCAACCTATTAAAACTATAGCCCCTATGGAAGACAAGAAGGTTCAATGTTTCAAGTGCAAGGGGTATGGTCATTATGCACGTGAGTGCCCAAACCAACGGGTAATGGTTATCGGGCAAGATGGTAGCGTGTATAGTGAGGAAGATGAAGAAGAAGGGGAGGGTGTGGGCACTAAAGAAGTGAGCCCGGACACCGACATAGCTTTTTCTAGTGGCGATGATGAAGATACACCCTTAAGGGCTATGGTTGTACTCCGAATGCTCAATGTACAACCCAACCTTGAGGAGCATAAGGAGCAAAGGTGCAACATCTTTCATATGAAGTGTAAGGTGAAGTCCAAGACGTGCTTGGTCATCATAGATGGAGGGAGTTGTACAAATGTGGTGTGTGACCGGTTGGTGGCCAAGTTGGGATTGAAGGTTCTTAAACACCCAAACCCCTACAAATTGCAATGGTTAGGGGATTCCGGGGAGTTGAAGGTGAAGGCTCAATGCAAAGTTCCATTGAAGATTGGGGAAGTAGAAGAAGAAAACCTATGTGATATCATTCCTATGACGGCATGTTATGTTTTGCTAGGGAGGCCATGGGAGTTTGATAGAAGGGCCTACAAAAATGGCTTCACGAATGAGTATTTCTACATGCTCAACGGGGTGAAGGTTCGTTTGATGCCATTCCTACCTAGTGTCGTGTTTGAGGCTAGCCAACATCTACAAAAGGAAAGAGAGAGAGATAAGGAAAAAAGGCTAGTAAAAGAATGTGAGCTAAAAAAGCCAAGTGAGAGTGGGGGTGGGGAGAGAAAAATAAAAATGTCCAAAGGAGAGCACCCTCAAACAAGAGAGGGAAATGAATGTTTGTTAGCTAGTAAAACCGACCTTGGGTCTAAACAATCACCTCTCCGTTCTACTCATGGTCCGTAAGGATTTGTGCTTAGTTACTAACCTTGACCCATGTCCTTTGATTGTCCAAAGTGTGTTGCAGGAATTTGAAGATGTATTCCCGGAGGAACTCCCGAGTGAACTCCCTCCCATGAGGGGGATCGAGCATCAAATTGACTTTTTGCTGGGATCATCACTCCCAAACCGGGCCGCATACAAGGCGAATCCCAAGGAGACACAAGAGCTACAAAGGCAAGTCGAGGAACTCCTTGCCAAAGGTCTAATTCGTGAATCTCTATCTCCTTGTGTCGTACCCGTCATTCTTGTACCTAAGAAAGACGGTAGTTGGAGGATGTGTGTCGATTGTAGGGCAATTAACAAAATCACCATCAAATATAGACACCCTATACCTAGGTTAGACGACATGTTAGAGGACCTTTGTGGCTCTATATGTTTCTCTAAAATTGATTTGGCTAGTGGATATCACCAAATTCGCATGAAAGAAGGAGATGAATGGAAAACTGCTTTTAAAACCAAATTTGGCTTGTATGAATGGCTTGTGATGCCTTTTGGTTTAACTAATGCCCCTTCTACATTCATGCGTTTGATGAATCATGTGCTTCGTCCTTTTATTGGGAAATTTGTGGTGGTATATTTTGATGATATCTTGATTTATAGTCGTAGTGTTGAAGAGCATTCTAGTCATCTTCGGAATGTGCTTGAAGTGTTGAGAATGCATGTTTTATATGCCAAGTTGCCTAAATGCACTTTTTGTGTTGAGGAAGTTGTGTTTCTTGGTTTTGTTGTGGGAAAGGACGGAGTGCGGGTAGATGAAGAAAAGGTGAAAGCCATTAGTGAATGGCCGACACCTAGGAATGTGCGTGAGGTTAGGTCTTTTCATGGCCTTGCTAGTTTCTATAGGAGGTTTGTTAGGGATTTTTCCACAAAAGCTTCACCCTTGAACCACCTTGTCAAAAAAATGTTGAGTTTAAGTGGGGGGAGGAGCAAGAGAGAGCGTTTAATACTTTGAAAAATGACCTCACACATGCTCCCTTACTAGCACTCCCTAATTTTGATAAAACTTTTGAACTTGAGTGTGATGCAAGTGGTGTGGGGATTGGGGGAGTTCTCATGCAAGAGGGTAAGCCCATAGCTTATTTCTCGGAAAAACTAAATCAAGCCCAATTGAACTATCCCACGTACGACAAGGAGTTGTATGCTATAGTTCGTTGCCTTGAGAATTTGCAACACTACTTGATGCACAAGGAGTTTGTGATACACACGGATCATGAGTCTATTAAGTTCTTAGGAGGGCAACATAAACTTGATAAAAGACATGCTAAATGGAGTGTTTTCCTAGAGACTTTTCCCTATGTCATTAGATATAAGAACGGAAAGGACAATGTGGTGGCCGATGCTCTTTCTAGGAAACCTTTTGAGACCTTGCATGATGGTGCTTTACTTATGAGTGATACCGTGTGTTTGAGAAAACGTGTGCGTGCTATGTGTGCCTCCAATTATGTTGGATTTGAGTTTATTAAAGACCTTTATGAGCATGATCATGACTTTTCTTTTATTTACGGGGCTTGTGAAAAAGGTGCTTTTGATAAATACTATAAGTTGGATGGCTATCTTTTTAGAGAGAATAGGGGGTGCATACCTTCATGCTCTTTGAGAAATTTGTTGATTAAGGAGGCTCACCTAGGGGGCCTAATGGGTCATTTTGGGTTGCTTAAAACTTTTGACATACTAAGTGAGCATTTCTTTTGGCCTTGCATGAAGAAGCATGTTGAAAAGTTTTGTAGTAGTTGCTTAGAGTGTAGGCAAGCCAAGTCTAAATCTAACAATTAATGTCTTTACACCCCTTTGCCTACTCCTACACATCCTTGGGTAGACTTGTCCATGGACTTTGTTCTAGGTCTCCCAATGTCTCCTCGAAAAAATGATAGCATCTTTGTGGTGGTGGATAGGTTTTCCAAAATGGCTCACTTCATTCCATGTCGGAAGACAAGTGATGCCAAATTCGTTGCTAGTTTATTTTTCAATGAGGTTGTAAGAATCCATGGGGTGCCAAGAACTATTGTAAGTAATAGAGACGTCAATTTTTTGAGTTTCTTTTGGAAAACACTTTGGGGTAGGATGGGTACCAAACTTCTTTTCTCTACCACCGCACATCCACAAACGGATGGTCAAACGGAAGTTGTAAACCGTTCATTGGGTACTCTTCTCCGTGCCTTGGTTTTTGAAAATAAAGATTCTTGGGAAGAATGTTTGCCTATAGCCGAGTTTGCTTATAATAGGACCATACATTCCACCACCCAACAATCCCCTTTTGAGGTTGTATATGGTTTCAATCCTCTCACCCCGTTGGATTTGTCCACGGCCGATTTACCTTTGTCTTATATGGTTGATGTAGGTGGGATGGAGAAGGCTAAGTTTGTGCAAGACTGTCATACTCGAGTGCAAGAACGAATCCGCAAGATGGGAGAACAAGTAGCTCAAAGGGTGAACAAAGGGCGGAAGAAAATGTTGTTCAACCCCGGAGATTTGGGTGTGGGTACACTTTCAGAAAATACGTTTTCCCGACAAAGCAAGATCCAAGCTTGCCCCGGGAGGGGATGGTCCATTTATGGTCCTAGTGTGTGTGAACGACAATGCCTATATCATTGACCTTCCCGGTGAGTATAACGTGAGTTGTACCTTTAATGTGGCTGACTTGAGCCCGTTTGATTTTGTAGGGGACGGCCCAGATTTGAGGACAAATCCTTCTCAAGAGGGAGAGGATGATACGAACGAGAGGTCCAAGGCCCGGGCTGGCCCGAGCACGACTCCCCTTAAGCTGCCCGGGAGGCCCATCACGAGATCTATGAGACAAAAGCTTCGGGAGGGCGTTTCAAGCTTCATCGGGAGAGCAATGGAGGAGGCAGACGGAACGCCCGGTCGGGCGAATCCACCCCTCCAAAACGCCCGATCGGGCGTTTGTGCGCTGATTGTCGTCCACATTCCAGAGAGTTCACCCGGTCGGGCGAACTCACCGCGGCGAGTCCAGAGAATTCGCCCGACCGGGTGATTTCACATGTCCAAAAGCCCGGCCGGGTGATTCAACTTTTGTAGCCGAATTTCTTATGTTTTAACCCTTTGTCTTGGGATTCCAACCCTAGGTATAAATACCATTTTGTAAGACTTTAGTTGGCAGACTTTGATGAATGTTATTTTAAAGACTCCTTTGAGAGCATCTCCCTTGTAAGATTTTTATCCAAATTCCAACATTGTGGGTTGCTTGGTTTATGTTTATTAGACTAGATCAAGTATAGGTATGCATTTATGGTTGTGTAGTCATGATTGTGGAGCCAATGGAGTATTTGCTTTGGGTGAAAGTAGCCTAGGATTGCCTTCATCTTTTTGAGGGAGGTCATAGGTTCCCAAAGAGGATTACTCCCTCTTTACACTTTCTTCTCACCTCTTTTCTCTCCATCAAAATCCAATTTGAGCCTAATTTTTGTGGCTAGCTCAACTAATCTTTGTTTATCTTAACTAAAAAGTGAGATCAAACACTACTTTGGGTATTTCTTGGGCACATGGAAGGATTCCCTCACAAGGAACCTTATCTCTGATACCAATTGTTGGGGTTTGAAGCCCCTTGCACAGCGGAAGACTTGTACAAAACAAATAAATCAGACGTGGGATCTATTTGACCGATTACGAGATTAATCTATTCACATGTTAACACAGAATTGCATGCTAGAATGCAAATAATTCATGCTCATAGAATATAAATCCCAAGCATGAATTCTACGGTTTAGAGTTACCGATTTGGTTCTCCAAAGAATCGTCGATTGCTTGCGTCTTCTCCACGATGATCTTCAATACTAGACCACGGATCTTCTGACTGGTGTCCCGAACTGTATTCCGAAATCAGTGTGGGTTGATCTTATCGAAACACTAGGACTCGAATAAAGAAGACAGAACTTTCTCACGGAGGAGGAGCTGAAAAACTCACAGAGGAGAAAATCACTAGAAAAATCGTCCCCTTCTCCAAAATAGGAGTGGGCGAAATTTCATGATGAAAATAATTGATTTTTCTAGCTCTCTTATTCTCCTATTTATAATAGTTCATATTGGGCCCAGTCAGGGATCTATGGAAGGCTTTGGATATGGGCTCTCCTAATTAGCTTTTTACTAATTAAATTGAACCCACAATTTAATACAAGCTTATATTGGAATATTACGAGCAGCCACTATGTTAGGATTGGTATACTGAAAAGCATATTTCGAGCATGTTGCACGGATAGAATTGCTTGTATACAATAAACTCTACAATCCACTTTTAACCCAAGGCGAGAAGAATTAATTTTATCGCATTGGTGTTTGCTTGTGCATTTATAAGATGTATCTCAAACATTTAAATGTATAAGAAGCAAATAAGCCTAATTCTTCTGCATAGTAGACTGGTCGTGAACGACGTTCACAGAAGGTGACGCAGTCGGTCCTTTGTAGAAGAGAAATAGAATTTCACAACCTAGATAGGCTTTGGCTACCTATCGTGAAAGGTTGCAGTGTCAGTCCGCATGTTTCCTTACCTTAGGAAATAAACGATACTGGTGTGGTATAGCACTGAAGGATCTAACAGTTGAGATAAGTCTTTCTTGCTATTTACTGAAAGACGAGGTCTCGGTGATTGTTATTTCTTAATCATTGTTGATATAATATTGAGCATACGATATTGATTATGCACTACTTTGATTTATCTAATGGTGCGGATTTTTCACAATCCAAGAATCCTGATATCTTGGGTAGTGGTGATTAATGTCTAGAGGTGCTAGTATTGTTATTGCAATGAATCGTGTGCTGGGTGAGTCCAGTTTGATAATATCCTCAAGAGGTGTTCGAAAAAGGTTTTATTATTCAGAAACCCGGCCGGTTGGAATTTATTCCAGAATAATAAATAAAGATTTTGAACTAGACAACTCTTGGAAAAAGATATTAATTAATTAAAGTCAAATAGCAGGCTTAAATTAATTAATGGATATTTATATCTTAAACACGGGAAATAATAAATTAAAGAGGTAAAGCCCGGATTACTCGTAATTTGGGATTGGACGGGCAGTCAATATTATTATACTATAGTGGATGATAATAATATTCTGTTTGGATTTAAATTAAATTGGGGCTCAATTTAATTAGTAAAAGTCCAACAGGTTTGGCCCAAGTCCAACCTCCATGGATCCCTAATCTGGCTCATTATAACTCAATATAAAAGGAGATTATAAAGGAGATTATTAGTGAATTAATCATTAATTTTCGTGCTCCCCTGTGGGAGTGGACGAAAAATCGGTTTTTGAGAAAACTGATATTCTGTCTTCTTTCTGATCAAGCCATTTTCGATTCTGATAAGCTTTGCCCACCCAAAGGTCAGATTCTGAGTTCGGGATACAGATTAGAAGATTCGTGGTTGAGTACGAAGAACATCACGTGGAGAAGGCGCAAGCAATCGTCGATTCTTTGGAGAATCAGATCGGTAATTCTAAACCGTAGGAATTCATGTTTTAGGTTTTAATTCCTTTTACATGAATTATGTGCGTTCTTGGATGCAATTCTGTGTTTAACATGTAGTTAATTAATCCCATAATCGGTCAAATAGATCCGTAGATCTGATTTATTTGTGAATGCATGACTTCCGCTGTGCAAGGGGCTCCAAACCCCAGCAATTGGTATCAGAGCCAATTTTTGGCCCTGATTATTTGAATTAATTTCATGTTATGTGAATTGCTTGAATGCCTGATTTTCTTCGTGGCGTGTTCGTTGTTTTTTTTATTTTGATTGAATGTACAATGAATGACGAAGAGTTGCAATTTGCCGTGTGTACGCGTTCGGTTATTTGAGAAATTAATTCCCATATATGTAATCTAAACTGATTTGTCTTTTTAATGTAATGATTACATGGAAAGATTGTTTCAATCACTTAATTCAATTGTGATTTGGTAACGTGAATTCGCTTTATGGATCTGTCCAATTGAATTGATCGCGTCTGTTCGGGATTGACGCCGATTCATTCGCGATGGCGGCGGCTGTTTTTGATGGCTGTTCATGGTCGAGAATCCGGAGGCATTGCAGCAGTGACGAGCACGACGCTGCAGCAACGGCAGCGTCGTCATCACGCAGGCTGGAGTCCGGCGAGGCACGACGAGCGACGTCGACGCAGCAGCGTCGGAGGCGTCAGGCTCGTCGAACCCAGCGGCGGCTGTGGAGAAGTTACAGCAGCGGTGTAATAGCCGAGACCTAGATTCTCGAGAATTCTTAAGAAATAAATACCAGCTTTTATTTAACGAATGAAAGAGTATTTTTATTTCTTGAGAAATGGTACAAATTACAGTTTTCAGAATCTCAAAACTAAAGTTACAATCTTTGACGACGAAAATTAAAAGTTGAGCTACTACACTATTACATTTAGAAATCCCGAAGGGCTACTTTGGCCTTCGTCACCGGGCCGTCTCGGCCACAGATTTTCGAACGAGCCGGGAGGGCGAGACCACGAGGGAAGACAACCTCGTTGGCCAGCCGCAGCTCCTGCCAAAGTGCACGAAAAAGAGAATTAGTTGCATGAAATAAAGACAACTAAAAGAAGTGTTAAAAGGGGAATGAGTACCCTTACCTTTCCAAAGAAAAGAGGAAGGCTTGGTCGAAAGGGGCAAGTCCAGCCAACAGATTTTTGCACCGCAGTGGCTGCACTATGCAAGGCTGAGTTTTTGCAGCTCTTACCCCTTTATCCACCAGCCATAGTCCGGAAATCAGCCCCCACAATGCCACCTCTAGTGTGCACCTGCAAAAGAGACAAAATCCATGAATGAATCAAAGTACAAGGCAGCACAAAACTCCAAATCAGTTAAAGAATGCTGCAGGGATGGCAGCCAACATAAGGCAGCCTTAAGGCTCCTTCTTTCCAGCCAAGTAACAAACTCTTGCAGCTTTCAGTTACTCCCTATCCATAAATGTAAATAGCCCTCAGCCTCTTCCTCCCTTTCCCATCACCAAATCAGCCGTTTTACAGTGAGGCATAGAGTGGGAGGGACCGAAGCAGCAAGAGGGAGTAGAGGGGATCAAAGCCGAGAGTAAGGGGACAACAAGATACGCAACAGCGAAGGTAAAACCTCCTTCGAACTCTTCTTAAACCCATGTCATCATATAGTTAGAATACAACATAGAAACCTTAGGAAGCATGCTCACACTAAGACTTCCACCCAAAGAATGACAGTAACGCAAGAATGCTAGGATATCATAGTTAGAGCTCAAGTACGGTAATCACATCAGAATAACGAGAACGAGCAGTAGCCGCAACAACTGAGATTTTTTTTCGAACTTAAACTTGGGGAAGAACCCCTCACCAACAAAACACAACTACATTGAAAGCTAAGTAAGCGTAGCAAGTTTATCCGTTTAAACTGAGCTGGGGGAGAAAACTTAGCTGAGGCCGCAGAGGCAGTCGCAGAGCCGTCAACGACGGCGCTGACCTTCAGGAGGCAGCGACGTCAGCCAATAGAGCGACGGAGGTGTACGCCGAGCCTCGTTCGGCGGCGCACGAGGCAGAGACCTCACTGGTTGGCATCAGACCCTGTGCTCGAAGGCCGTTCGCGAGGGAACGGCGAGTCCTGACCACACGGAACTCGCGGACGACAGGCGGTGATACACCATAACGGCCGCGATGGAGGGTGACGCCGGAGGCGGCGCTGATTGAAGGCGGCGTCGGAACGAAAGGGGGGCTAGGGTTTCCCGTTTCCAGTTGTTTCTTCAATTTGGGGAAAAGTTATGAAAATGAAAGAGAAAGATGGAAGGGGGAGTAGTTGGGCCATGCCCAATTTATTTCCCTTGGGCCTAGTGAGTAAATGGTCCAAACTGGACCAGTCACCTAATCTGGGCCGATTGTTTAAGAAAATAAATAGTCTGGGCCAGAATAAATAAATTTCCAGCTGGGCTTGAGAATTTAATTACTAGAACCATTAATTTGGTTGAAGCCGTTATCTTGGATCAAGTTAAAAGCATGACGAAAATTATTCCCTAAGCCACGGAAGAAAAGTACTATTAAGCCGTGTCGAAATAATATTCGATAAATAGTTAAAGCAGACTTTAATAGTCACAGAAAGTATTTTAAAATACTTAAGATAATCCGGGAAATAATTATAACCGAACGGGGCAGCCGGATTCAGAACAATTTAAATCGCCGATTTAATTACAGAATTTAGATCTCTAATATTTAGAAAGAAAGAGATAAAATAAAAGATCACGCTTAGGCATGCATTCATGCAAGATCAATGATTACTTAAAGCCTAATTTAAGTATATTATTTTTGAAAAGGGACGTCGTCGCTCGACGAGTAAATCTCAAGTCAGACAGTGCCCGTTTGAAAGAGTTAAGCAAACGAGGTGGGCTTTTCTATCCTACATTATGTGTGGGCTTTCTTTCCTTTCAGAATTTATGTGAAAAAGCATGAATATTTTCAGTGAGTTGTCATGCCATGTTTTATTTTGTGATTGCCTATCTGTTAAATCGAATTCGGGTCCTAGTAGGTCAGTAAATCCTACTCGGACTAGTGTACACGTACGGACCGTGAGCTAGCGCCAGGTTGGCCGGTCTAGGGGTCGTGAGCTAGCGCCAGGTTGGCCGGCCCAGTGGTCGTGGAATGTGGCCACATTCCCGATTCACATAGCTGATATGGCATATCATCAGAAGTTTAAAAGACTGCAGTCTATTTCAGAAAGAAATAACAGATTTTAGTGACCGGGACTTATTTTCAGAAAAACCCCGCGTTCACTCAGCTTGGCTGACAATTAAAAGAAAACAGTTTTCGGCATAAGCCACTGCGTATATCAAGTACTCAGCCCTGCATATTGTATTTAGAAAATATCCTAGTAGATTTAGATAATTAAATGTATCTCTATCTTGTAGATATTGATAGATTTATATCTATCTAGAATATATCTTAGAAGATTTAGATAATTGTTAATCCAGTATTGTAATTATCTTTTGGATTTAAGATAGATTTAGTTCTATCTAGTTAAATCCTAGTTGAATTAATTAATATTAATTCTAGTTTATCCTAATTTTATGGATATAAATAGATTTATTTCTATTTAGAAAATATCCTAGATAAATTTAGATTAAGATAATACAAGATAATCCTTATCTAATTGGATTTTGATAAAGTTAATTTTATCTAGAATAAATCCTAATAGATAGTATGATATATTCTAGTTTCTTATTCAAATAATCTAAGATTTTCTTAAATCTTAGAGTGATTGGATTTTATCTTCATCTTATGGATTTGGATAAATTTGTTTCTATCCTGAAATATCCTAGTATGATTTAGATAATGATAATCTAAGATCAGTCTTATCTTGAATTTTAGGATTTGATTTTATCCATGTAAAATCTAGAATAATCCTAAGAGGATTTAGATAGATTCCATTCTATCTAGATAAATCCTAAATTAGTTTGGATAGTCATTATCCAAATAAATCGTATCAAATCCGAAATTACTATTTTGGATAAGATAAGGAATTAATTATTTAATTAAATCTCCCTAGATTTATTAAATAATTCCAATAATTATCCAGTGTGATTAATTACCATAAAGTAAATAGATTTATCTATTTATTTGGTGTTAATCTGGTTTAAGTGGATTATCTGCCTTTTCTGCTTATGTGATAATTATGCAAAAACCATGTTTAAAATGACTAAGCGATAATTACAACAGTGTGTTGTATATGGTCTCCATAAATTGGTCTATATATGAAGCTGTTTCTAATATTATCGCGACCCACCTTAGTGGGAGCAATAATCCTACGAAATAGCAAGTTTATAAGATTAGACTTCTTAATAGTAAATTGTTTAAACTAGAAGCGAGTTTCTAATATTATCGCGACCCACCCTAGTGGGAGCCATAATCCTGTGAAATTGCAAGTTCATGTGTTTAAACATATATATAAGATAGCTATGGAATTTTGTTAGTGGCGTACGACCTTCCCTAGAAGGAGTATCAAAACAGAAATGAAATTCCTAGATGCTAATATTTAGGGTAAAAGCTTAGGCAATATTTGGCGGCCATGCCACCTTAGTGGTCTCTGGACTATCCGTCGGTATTGTGACCAGGAAATTGTTGGAATCCGAATTTGTATGACCTCCCTAGAGACGTACTTATTTTGGATTTCACGGTTGCGAGATACATAAATTATTTTGTGGTTGTTTGCAATTATGTATCAAGCATAGTATGCGATAAATAGTTTTATTTCTTCTCAGCCAAATTCTTAATAATGTCTGCGAACCTTAAAGAAATCAAACTCGAAGGCCAAAATTATGTAGACTGGAAATATAAAATGGATAAGATTCTCATTGCTGAAAAATTAAAGTTTGTACTCACCAATTCATGTCATCCATTTCCTTGACAAAATTCTACAAAGAAAGTTTAAGAATGCATTTTATGCGTGCACTTGGCAAGTTCTTTGAGATAGAAGGTCAAACTACTTTCTTTTAAGTAGTAAGACACGTCTTGGTTTATATTGATGAAAGAGGGATATCCAATGAGGACGTTGTCCAGATTTTGTTGAAGCATCCAAAAGAGTTAGAATATTTTGAAGAATCTTCTGATTCAGTTACTCAATTAGTTTTTATACTCAGTTCATCGCCAAATGTAATAAGAAGTGAGTACAAGAAGGTTGTTACTGAAAAATTGGAAACCTTCAGCATTGTATTCACTTTATTACTTTTGGAGGAAGATAACATGATAGTTGACGAATTCATTAAGGCTGCATCTTTCCTATGTCTTAGTTCAATCGAACAGAAGACTAGCAATGGAAAGAGGGAAGAGCTGAATTGTCATCAATGCCTGCTAGAAAGCAAGAAAGGCAAGAAAAATTTGGTGAAAAAGCAAAGAGAAGATGCATTGTAAGTCGGATTGACCTCTTCTATAGAAGGACAATGACTTAGATAACAATGCAATTTCTAAAAGAGAGATCTAGATCCAGTTGGACAGTTGTTGCAGTGGGAGCTATTTTTTTATGCTCACTTTATTGTTTTGTTTTGATGTATAAGACTTTGTTTTATTGGTACAGTTTAGTTTGGAAAGAATTCAGTTTCAGTTTCTAAACTTGTTAATGATTAAATGATGTTCGATGTCATTTGATAATGTGTGCATTATTGAGAAATGTGGATCGAATATCTATCATAGTACCATAGAAAAACAAATTATACATCATAGTATCTAAACAATATAATTGCAAAAGATTGAGTTTAACACCACAGTTCAGCTTCTTAAACAATGAATGATAAAGTATTTATGGTACTTAATCATAAGGCCAAGAAAGTACTTAGTAATTGTTCAAACTGATTTTGTCTAACTCAAGTGACTATCGAGATTTTAACAACTTACTTGTTAAATAGCTTGAAAGTCAGGTAAGTCTGGTTGATGCACAATAAGTTAGAATCTTTTGGTGGATCAAGGATTCAGAATACTTATAGAGGTGCGACATAGAAAAACTAGCAAGTCTTAATGGTTTATACCATAGGAGACGAGCAATGAGTTAAGATCAGTAGTGGGAGCTAAATCCTAGTTGACTACTCCAAGCATTCTTCTAAAGAATGGGATAGTCATATAAGAAGATATCGAAGTCTCTCGAAGACAAGTTCGATAAGTGAACAATTTTACTCAATAACACCTTATCATTGATGGGATATACGTTGGAAACAACGAGTTATACCTTAAAGAGACTACCATAACATCAGTACCTTCTACAACACACGAGTTGTAGACTAGAGGTAAGTTTAGTCCAACACATCTCAAGGTGTGGAGTTATTCCAAGACATGTTTTGGAAAAGGTATCCAAGTAATTGGAGTTGTGTACTCAGGTATGTTTTAAGGTTGTCCCAAATGATAGAAAAGGTACAAGTTCTATAATCTTCACGTCAAGATATGTGTTTGTTTACACGAATACTAGATTCTTTGATGAAGATTATGAGGAGAACTACAAGCTTAACAAACATGATAATTCTCAAGATAATGAGAATATCTATTTTCCATCTTAACCAAGAAGTCATACCATTAGAAACTTATGCACTACGAAAATCAACGTTTGTACCTAAGATTGTAAGAGTCGTGTCGTAGTGGGAGCGTTCTTAGCGAACATAATAAGTTCATGGGTCTAAAAGAGTCTTAAGACTCAGTCTTAGATCAACTTGGACATAATCCCTGTAACTACAAGGACGCAATGACTTTTTCAGATAATCATTCTTGATAAGATGATAGATTCTGAATAAAAATCTTAAATAGACAAGAATGTTTGCAAGACTTGCGATACTACCCATAGACTATTTCAGTCAGTGGGAGCTAGTGTACCTGCAAGTGTAAGCATGGATCTCAAAAGGCTAGAATAATGGCAAAGGGTTATACCCAGAGAGAATTATATTCTCGTCTGCCATTTTTGCCTAAGTCGATCTGTATATTGTCTATTGTAGCCTACATAAATTAGGATGTATGTACTATGATTGTCAAGACAGTTTTCTTTAAGTAGAAGTCTTGAGGAGATCATCTGCATGGAACATCTTAATGGTTATGTAATACATGGCAAGAAAGTTGAAAGTGCCCTATATTTGGTATTCATGGTACTCTACGATGACGACATCTATAAAAGTTGATAAACAACTAAGAGGGTTATCTAGCGTAGGAAACTGGTCGTCTACCCAGTTTAAGGATGATGGATTTAAGATAATCTAGTTACATTCTAAGCATCTGTGTCATCAGATTGCTAGAAAAAGAATGTATGTTTTCTTAAATAATCCTACATCTACACAATACTTAAACACTTTAGCATTGAAATCCTAAGAAAAGGTTTTTCTTTTTCTAGATGGAATTATTTTGTCTCTAGTCAAGTGTTTTTCGACATTGAATGAGATCAAGAAGAATGAGACAAGTTCCATAATTGGAAGTCTCATATATGCTATGATGTGTATTAAGTTAGATATTAGCTTTGCCGTTGGCATAGAAGCATGATATCATTTTAACCATGGCCAAGGACATTGGATTGGGTAAAGAATATACTATAGTACTTGAAGAAGACTAAACGGTATGCTCTAGTTTACCAGACATCCATGTTATGTCCTTTAGGTTACATCAACTTGATTTTATAATTGATTGATGATCGAGTTATCCTCTGACTATGTGTTAACGTTAGGAGTTGAAAACTGAGTCATGAAGGAGTGTGATTACATCACACTCTATCATGAAAATTACAAGTGTGGTTTCATCATAAACTACTAAGGTAGTTGTTAATCTCAGTAACTTCCTAATAGCTTTGACCGTGAATCCGAGTATGCCTATGAGTATTATATTTTGTTATGATTACTCTAGCCAAGTGTCTAACTCGAGGGATACACGATCTGATAAAGCTAAGCAATCACATAGAGATGAAGTATGAAATTAATTAAGGATTAAGTGCGCAGCAAGACGTTATGGTTTCCAAGATATCATCAGAGAACAACCTGGCAGAACTTTTCACAAAAAGCCTATATGGCAACATGTTTTACACATGAGGTGAAAAGTACGGTAGTTCGATGTATCATGGCCCGAGACCTGCTTAGAGTATAAGTGGGAGAGTTTTGGCAGTGGGTATACTCGAAAGCATGATTTTGAGTATAAGTAGGAGATTGTTAGGATTGGTATAC
Source organism: Salvia splendens (assembly GCF_004379255.2). Taxonomy (NCBI): domain Eukaryota; kingdom Viridiplantae; phylum Streptophyta; class Magnoliopsida; order Lamiales; family Lamiaceae; genus Salvia; species Salvia splendens. Next base: position 24,320,080 of record NC_056039.1, read on the forward strand.
TGAAAAGCATATTTCGAGCATGTTGCACGGATAGAATTGCTTGTATACAATAAACTCTACAATCCACTTTTAACCCAAGGCGAGAAGAATTAATTTTATCGCATTGGTGTTTGCTTGTGCATTTATAAGATGTATCTCAAACATTTAAATGTATAAGAAGCAAATAAGCCTAATTCTTCTGCATAGTAGACTGGTCGTGAACGACGTTCACAGATGGTGACGCAGTCGGTCCTTTGTAGAAGAGAAATTGTAACACCCCGACTTTTTCTACTCTTTTGTTGTGTTCTTGAAAGGACCGTCGTTTGTACACTTGAAAATTTTTTCGACCTTGTTTCTTTTGTCGAGAGAATAATTTTACAATTTGGCTTTGGGCTATTAATTTTAAGAGTGTTGGGTCATCCAAATTTTCTTATTCTTTAACCAACTTAGCCAAACTCTACAATTTACATGTTGGGCCCAATTTCATCAAAGAACTTTAAGTTTCCAAGCCAATTCATTTTATTTGGAAACCACACTTTGAAGCCCAAGTTTTTTTTCTTCTTCTTTCGTTCTTTCTTCTTCTTTCTTCCCATGACCGACGGTTTTCTTCATCCCCCCATGATCGACGGTTTTTCTTCCACTCCCCACTTCCTCATCATTACCTACACCCTCCCCAAGCCCTCTAGCACCACTCACTACTTTCTTTTGGCAAAAAAAAAAGAGAGAAGAGTGAGGCAGCGGCGATGAGGAAGAGAAATGGCGACGTTAGAAGCGTGAGGGCTCCGGTTCAATCGAACGCAGCAACGTCAGTTCAGCGGCAACGATCCAGCAGTGGCGACGAACAGTGGCCCCCTTGCTGCGTTTTGAAAACTGAAACGAAAGAACATATTTTTTTGAAGGAGAACTTATCTTTCGGGGCGGTTCGGAGTTGGTTCGGGGCTGTTCGGAGATGTTTCAGGGGCTGCCGTGTCGTTTCGAGGTTGAATCGGTGAGGAACGATGGCTGTCCGAACAGCAAACAGACAATGCAGTGGCTAATGGCGAATGACGGCGACGCTGCGAGACCTTCGACTGCACAGCAGCGACGACGCAGCAGCGCCGAGCGTCTGTGGTGGACACGGGTGACGAATCGGAGTCAGCAGCGGCGACGTCGGCGGCGAACAGGCTGACCAACGGGCAGTAGCCGACGACGACCGATCTGGACCGTGAGTTGCAGAGTTTACAGTGATGGAACAAAACGAATTGATAGAGAGATGAGTGATGGTGGTCGAAAGAGGAAAGGGAGCGACGGCGGAGCAGCAACGTTCGTACAGCAGCGTCTCCCGGCTCTGTGCAGCAGCCAACAACAGCAACGTGCAGCAACGGGCCGAACAGCGATGGCACCGCTCGTCTGCTCGACGAATTCCGAACAGTAAGTTCCGATACGTTTTTGACCGACCAAATGAACTCCGATTTGACCAATTCTTTTTCCTGAGTAAACTTCATGATGTCTTCTATATTGTGTGTAAATTTCAACCCTTTTGGATTAAAGATGAATTTTTGGTGAATTTTTGAAGTTAACTGCGCAACTCTGCTGAAAATGTTTTCTCGACCAGTAGGTTACGTGGTTGTTTTAACTGACCTAAAAGGGGTATTTGGACATGAAATTTTAACTGGAAGTCCTTTGATGAGTCTTCTGTATTGTGGTAAAGTTTTAGCCCCAACGGAAGTCGGATGATTTTAAATGATTTTTATAAAATCGTTGCGCAGTGCTGCCAGTTTTCAAATGAAATTATATATGTGATGAAGTGATAGGATATGCAAAGATGTATGTTATGATGTGATTTATGTGATTGGAAAATATGTTGATATATGTGCTATGTAAATTTTTAAAGGTGAAACATCGCAAGTGAATCGTGATCGCAAGGGAAAGAAATTGTTTTCGGTTTAAGCACTCGAGGTGGGCTTTTCTACCCTACTATTTTGTGGGTTATTTTTACTACGGACGCTGTTCCGGAAATGTTATGGATGTGAACTGTTTGTCTTGCCAACTGTTTTGTTTTGAAACCTATCTGAAGTGGTTTACCACATATGTTTAATCGAATTCGGGTCTGTTGGGCTGCGAACCCTCAGGCTAGTGTACACGAGATCGGGAGCCATCTGAGAGCAAGTTGGCCGGTCTAGTTGACCTGGGGTGTGGCCACGCCCCTTGTCACCCGTTGAATCAGATAGTGTATGATGGGGGAATAAGGGTGGCAATCTCTGGAAAATGATTGCGCAGTCGAATTTATGAAATATGTTTTAGTGTACTTGGGTTATTTTCTTACACTTAAAACCCCAAGGTTACACTGATATGGCATGACAAACTATGTTTTTGGCGTGTGTCCACTGAGTGCAATAAGTACTCAGCCCTGCATATTGTTTTTCTTAATGTGCAGATTGAGCGGTGACGAGCGCGGTGGCTGTTGAGCATAAAAGTGAAGAATGTCTATCAAATGTCTAGGATATGTTGTGTCTTCATACATAGCATGATTCTACTCTCGAAATGCTTCCGCTGAATGTTGGTTCTTTTGAGTTTATGATTTGTTGAGATAATACTCTGATTTTATTCGAGCTATCCCCATTTGTTTCGGGCTATGGTTGAGTTGTGTTGATTTCCCCTTTCTTCCCCGCTTCCTTAATCCTCCCCTAGTCGCGATCAACCGTGTTTTCTATCCTTAGAAAATGCGGTCGTGATAAAGTGGTATCAGAGCAATTTTTCCTTCCGCTCTGGACCGAGAGTCTCTTATTCAATCTAGTCTAGACTCGTTTCGCTAGACTATGAGGTTGTGAATTGAAGGCTCAACATCCCGACTCGTCACACTCAACCGAGAAAAAGGTAAGATGTTTTATGAGAAAGTTTTGAAGAAAGGAAGACGAGAAAATTTTTGAGAAAGAAAGATGAGAATGTGTTCGAGAAAGAAAGATGATGAAGTTGTGAAGAGGAACGATGGATTGTTTGTTTTACATGAAAGATGAAAGTGGATGTTCAAGTATGTTTTGAGTTTTGAGTCAAAACTTTTACTTAAAGTTGAAAGTGAGATGTGAAAATTTTGAGGGAAGTGTGAGAGTTGAAGAAAATTTATTTCAAAAGTTTTGAATGTCAATGTGAAGTGTGAAAGTGTTTTGCTTAAGGATGTGAAAATGTTGTGTGCCATAATTGTTATCTTGAGGTAGAAATTTCGTTAAATGTGATAGTTGTTGATGTATGAGATAATGAAATGTGTTGCGACCTTAGAGTGCCTAAGGCGTAGGCCTAGTTGACCGCGCAAATAATAGTTGAAAACTTTACCATTGCTTTCCCGAGCAATGAAACGAACGAGAATCTGAAAGTTTGGGGTGAACCCCTAAATTGATCGAGGCACGACGAGACAAGGAGATCGAGAGTGCGAATGGAGGCCGGTGGACCATGAAACTTTTTCTTGGAATTGCGTGAAACTTTGGAGCAAGCTAGGTGCGAACCATTCGAAGGACGTAAGCAAATTTCGGGACGAAATTTTTGTTAAGGTGGGTAGATTGTAACACCCCGACTTTTTCTACTCTTTTGTTGTGTTCTTGAAAGGACCGTCGTTTGTACACTTGAAAATTTTTTCGACCTTGTTTCTTTTGTCGAGAGAATAATTTTACAATTTGGCTTTGGGCTATTAATTTTAAGAGTGTTGGGTCATCCAAATTTTCTTATTCTTTAACCAACTTAGCCAAACTCTACAATTTACATGTTGGGCCCAATTTCATCAAAGAACTTTAAGTTTCCAAGCCAATTCATTTTATTTGGAAACCACACTTTGAAGCCCAAGTTTTTTTTCTTCTTCTTTCGTTCTTTCTTCTTCTTTCTTCCCATGACCGACGGTTTTCTTCATCCCCCCATGATCGACGGTTTTCTTCCACTCCCCACTTCCTCATCATTACCTACACCCTCCCCAAGCCCTCTAGCACCACTCACTACTTTCTTTTGGCAAAAAAAAAAGAGAGAAGAGTGAGGCAGCGGCGATGAGGAAGAGAAATGGCGACGTTAGAAGCGTGAGGGCTCCGGTTCAATCGAACGCAGCAACGTCAGTTCAGCAGCAACGATCCAGCAGTGGCGACGAACAGTGGCCCCCTTGCTGCGTTTTGAAAACTGAAACGAAAGAACATATTTTTTTGAAGGAGAACTTATCTTTCGGGGCGGTTCGGAGTTGGTTCGGGGCTGTTCGGAGATGTTTCAGGGGCTGCCGTGTCGTTTCGAGGTTGAATCGATGAGGAACGATGGCTGTCCGAACAGCAAACAGACAATGCAGTGGCTAATGGCGAATGACGGCGACGCTGCGAGACCTTCGACTGCACAGCAGCGACGACGCAGCAGCGCCGAGCGTCTGTGGTGGACACGGGTGACGAATCGGAGTCAGCAGCGGCGACGTCGGCGGCGAACAGGCTGACCAACGGGCAGTAGCCGACGACGACCGATCTGGACCGTGAGTTGCAGAGTTTACAGTGATGGAACAAAACGAATTGATAGAGAGATGAGTGATGGTGGTCGAAAGAGGAAAGGGAGCGACGGCGGAGCAGCAACGTTCGTACAGCAGCGTCTCCCGGCTCTGTGCAGCAGCCAACAACAGCAACAACGTGCAGCAACGGGCCGAACAGCGATGGCACCGCTCGTCTGCTCGACGAATTCCAAACAGTAAGTTCCGACACGTTTTTGACCGACCAAATGAACTCCGATTTGACCAATTCTTTTTCCTGAGTAAACTTCATGATGTCTTCTATGTTGTGTGTAAATTTCAACCCTTTTGGATTAAAGATGAATTTTTGGTGAATTTTTGAAGTTAACTGCGCAACTCTGCCGAAAATGTTTTCTCGACCAGTAGGTTACGTGGTTGTTTTAACTGACCTAAAAGGGGTATTTGGACATGAAATTTTAACTGGAAGTCCTTTGATGAGTCTTCTGTATTGTGGTAAAGTTTTAGCCCCAACGGAAGTCGGATGATTTTAAATGATTTTTATAAAATCGTTGCGCAGTGCTGCCAGTTTTCAAATGAAATTATATATGTGATGAAGTGATAGGATATGCAAAGATGTATGTTATGATGTGATTTATGTGATTGGAAAATATGTTGATATATGTGCTATGTAAATTTTTAAAGGTGAAACATCGCAAGTGAATCGTGATCGCAAGGGAAAGAAATTGTTTTCGGTTTAAGCACTCGAGGTGGGCTTTTCTACCCTACTATTTTGTGGGTTATTTTTACTACGGACGTTGTTCCGGAAATGTTATGGAGGTGAACTGTTTGTCTTGCCAACTGTTTTGTTTTGAAACCTATCTGAAGTGGTTTACCACATATGTTTAATCGAATTCGGGTCTGTTGGGCTGCGAACCCTCAGGCTAGTGTACACGAGATCGGGAGCCATCTGAGAGCAAGTTGGCCGGTCTAGTTGACCTGGGGTGTGGCCACGCCCCTTGTCACCCGTTGAATCAGATAGTGTATGATGGGGGAATAAGGGTGGCAATCTCTGGAAAATGACTGCGCAGTCGAATTTATGAAATATGTTTTAGTGTACTTGGGTTATTTTCTTACACTTAAAACCCCAAGGTTACACTGATATGGCATGACAAACTATGTTTTTGGCGTGTGTCCACTGAGTGCAATAAGTACTCAGCCCTGCATATTGTTTTTCTTAATGTGCAGATTGAGCGGTGACGAGCGCGGTGGCTGTTGAGCATAAAAGTGAAGAATGTCTATCAAATGTCTAGGATATGTTGTGTCTTCATACATAGCATGATTCTACTCTCGAAATGCTTCCGCTGAATGTTGGTTCTTTTGAGTTTATGATTTGTTGAGATAATACTCTGATTTTATTCGAGCTATCCCCATTTGTTTCGGGCTATGGTTGAGTTGTGTTGATTTCCCCTTTCTTCCCCGCTTCCTTAATCCTCCCCTAGTCGCGATCAACCGTGTTTTCTATCCTTAGAAAATGCGGTCGTGATAGAAATAGAATTTCACAACCTAGATAGGCTTTGGCTACCTATCGTGAAAGGTTGCAGTGTCAGTCCGCATGTTTCCTTACCTTAGGAAATAAACGACACTGGTGTGGTATAGCACTGAAGGATCTAACAGTTGAGATAAGTCTTTCTTGCTATTTACTGAAAGACGAGGTCTCGGTGATTGTTATTTCTTAATCATTGTTGATATAACATTGAGCATACGATATTGATTATGCACTACTTTGATTTATCAAATGGTGCGGATTTTTCACAATCCAAGAATACTGATATCTTGGGTAGTAGTGATTAATGTCTAGAGGTGCTAGTATTGTTATTGCAATGAATCGTGTGCTGGGTGAGTCCAGTTTGATAATATCCTCAAGAGGTGTTCGAAAAAGGTTTTATTATTCAGAAACCCGGCCGGTTGGAATTTATTCCAGAATAATAAATAAAGATTTTGAACTAGACAACTCTTGGAAAAAGATATTAATTAATTAAAGTCAAATAGCAGGCTTGAATTAATTAATGGATATTTATATCTTATACACGGGAAATAATAAATTAAAGAGGTAAAGCCCGGATTACTCGTAATTTAGGATTGGACGGGCAGTCAATATTATTATACTATAGTGGATGATAATAATATTCTGTTTGGATTTAAATTAAATTGGGGCTCAATTTAATTAGTAAAAGTCCAACAGGTTTGGCCCAAGTCCAACCTCCATGGATCCCTAATCTGCCTCATTATAACTCAATATAAAAGGAGATTATAAAGGAGATTATTAGTGAATTAATCATTAATTTTCGTGCTCCCCTGTGGGAGTGGACGAAAAATCGGTTTTTGAGAAAACTGATATTCTGTCTTCTTTCTGATCAAGCCCTTTTCGATTCTGATAAGCTTTGCCCACCCAAAGGTCAGATTCTGAGTTCGGGATACAGATTAGAAGATTCGTGGTTGAGTACGAAGAACATCACGTGGAGAAGGCGCAAGCAATCGTCGATTCTTTGGAGAATCAGATCGGTAATTCTAAACCGTAGGAATTCATGTTTTAGGTTTTAATTCCTTTTACATGAATTATGTGCGTTTTTGGATGCAATTCTGTGTTTAACATGTAGTTAATTAATCCCATAATCGGTCAAATAGATCTGTAGATCTGATTTATTTGTGAATGCATGACTTCCACTGTGCAAGGGGCTCCAAACCCCAGCACACTACAAACGTAATATTGAACTCCCTCTCCAAATCCGAAATTACTAGTAATCCGGGTTTCCACTTTGTTTATTATTTATTTCTCGCGCTTAAGATAGAAATGTCCATTAATTAATTAAAGTCTGCTATGGACTTAATTAATTAACATCTTATTAATTCCAAGAGTGGACTTAGCAAGAAACACTTATTTATTATTCATGGAATAATTAAATTCCAACTGGCCAGTTTCCGAATAATAAAACCTTATTCAAGCTCCTCTTGAGGACATTATCAAACGAGACTCACCTCGCGCACGATTCAACATAATAGCAATCTTAGCACCGCTAGATAATGATCACCACTACCCAATATACCTGGATCGTTGGGTGACGAAAAACCCGCACCTTTGGTAAGTCAAAGTAGTAGATACTCAATATCGTATGCTCAATGCTAACTTATGTAGATTAAGAAATAGATATTTATCAAGACCTCCTCTTTAAGTAGATAGCATAAAGACTCGTCTTGCTGTTAGATCCATTCAATGCTATACCACACCAACGTCATCTTATTTCAATAAGGCTTAGAAATAATCGGACTGACATTGCAACCTTTCACGATAGGTAGCCAAAGCCTATCTAGGTTGTGAAATTCTTCTTTTTCTTTTGCAAAGCATTGCATACAACCGACTGTAGCTACCTTAAAGTGGACGACGCCCACAACCAGTCTACTAAGCAAAAGACTTAGGCTTTGTTTACTTCTTATGCATTTAAATGTTTATAAAACATCTTATAATCGCACAAGCAAACACAATGTAATAATATATTGATTCTATTCGTGCGAAATGCTCGAATAATACTGAATCGGGTCAAAAGTGGATTGTAGAGTTTTTCCGTACACAAGCAATTAGTCTTTCTCAAGTACTATGGTATATCCATTACCTTAATCAAAGTCCTTCGCCATGGTTAATATGATATATACTTACTATGCAAAAGCACAACTAATATCAAACTTAGTACACATCATAGCACACATGAGACATCTATCTCCAAAACTAGTCTCATAATTCTTGTTCTCACTAAGCGTCAAACGACACTTGACTAGAGACAAGACAATTCCATCTTGAAAGATAAAAACCTTTGCATGGAAATTCTAATGCTAAAATGTTCCAAGCAATGTATAGATATATGATTCCTAAGAGAATCTCAACATTCTTTCTAGCAATCTTAGAGACTTAGATGCTTAGAATGTAATTAGTTTCTCTTAAATCCTTTATCTTAAACTGGGTAGACAACCAGTTTCCTACGCTAGATGCCAATCTTAGTTGTTTGCAACTTTTGTAGATTTCATCATCGTAGAGTATCAATAATACCATAATTAATGCACTTTCAACTTCCTTGTGCTTACAACACATTTAAGGGAACATGTCAAATTCGAAAGATTTGACAATCTCGCTAAAACACATACTTTGATATAGATGCATACCTAAGACCACAAAGGTCTTCATAAGCTTCCAATCATGTGTTTCTTGCCTTTTATTACATACCTATTAGGATGTTCCATGTAGATGATTTCCTCAAGACTTCTATTAATAGAAAGTTGTCTTGACAATCATAATACATACATTCTAATTATGTAAGTGCTGATAGATAGTAGGATCGAACAAATCTTGGCAAAACGACAGCAAGAAGATGATATTTCTTTTTGGGCATAGCCCATTGTCATTGTCCAGCCATTTGAGATCCACATTTACACTTGCAAATGTACTAGCTCCCACTGACTGACACAACCTGTAGGTAGTATTGCAAGTCTTGTAAAACATGTTGTCTATCTAAGATTGTAGTTTGGAATCTATCACCTTTTCAAGGACGAATATCCAAATGAACCAATTCCACATTGTAGTTAAAGGGATTATGTTCAAGTTAGTCTAAGACTGAGTCTTACGACACTCTTAGACCCATGAACTTGTTATGTTCCTTAGGAACGCTCCCACTACGACATGGTTCTTACAATCTTAGGTTCTGAATTTGATTTATTAGTGCAAATTTCTAATGGTATGAGTCCTTGGTAACGTGGAAAATTCGATATCTTTCTGTCCTGAGAGTTATCACGCTGTTAGGCTTTTAGTTCCTTTCTTGATCTTCATACAAGAATTATATCTTTGAAGATTACAAAACTTATAATCTTACATCATTTGAGACAACCTTAAAACATACCGTAGTACTCAACTCTAATTACTTGGATACCTTTCCAACATGCGTTGGAACAACATTACACCTTGAGATGTGCTAGACTAGAGTTGCTCTACTCCACAACTCGTGTTTTGTAGAAGGTACTGATGATGGTAGTTTCTTTAAGGTGTATCTCGTTATATCTAACGCTTATCCCATCATTGATCAGATTTTCATGAGTACGACTCATCACTTGATCAAACTTATCTTAGAGAGACTTCGATTCCTTCTTACATAATTATCCCATTCTTTGAAAGAATGCTTGGATTCGTTAATGGAGATTAGACTCCCACTACTGATCATAACGCTTTGCTCGTCTCCTTATTGGTGTAAACCATTGAGACTTGCTAGTCTTTCTACGTTGCACTTCTATAAGTATTCTGAATCAAATGATTCTAACTCATAGTGCATCGAATAGACATTATCGACATTCAAGCTATTTAACAAATTGTTAAAATCTTGATAGTCTAGATCAGTTTGAACAATAACTAAGTATTTTCTTGGCCTTAAGGCTAAGAGCCATAAATACTTTGTCATTCATTGTTTAAGAAGTTGATGTGATGTTTAATACTCAATTTTGTTGCATCTATATTGTTTCAATACTATGATGCCTTAAACATCAACCATAAAACAATAATTGAGCATTAACAGCTCCCACTGCAACAAAAAGCTAACTGGATCAAGATCTCTTACTTAGAAGTTGCATTGTCATGTAAGCCATTGTCCTTCTTTAAAAGAGGTCAATCCAACTTACAAAACATCTTCACTCGCTTTAAACAAATTTTGATGACAATTCAGGCTCTCTCATTTCCATATCTAGTCTTTTGTTCAAATGAACTAGGACTTAGGAAAAATGTAGCCTATACGAATTCGTCATCTGTCATGTTACTTTCCTCTAACAGTAATATAACGACTAATATTCTGAAGGTTTTCTACTTTTCGGTTAAACCTTCTTTTAGTCATTTCTTATTACTCCAGGCGATGACTTGAGTCAGAAACTATTTGAGTGATCAAAAGATTCCTCAAAATATTCTGTCCCTTTAGGATATTCCAATCGAATCATCTTGACAGATTCTATTGATATCCATCTTTCATCGTCACTAACCAAGACTTGTCGTGCTACTTAATAGAAAATAGTTTGACCTTATTCCTTAAAGAACTTGTCAAGTACATGCAAAAAGCATTCTCGAACAATCTTCGTGGAATTATGTCGAAGAAATGGAGGACATGAATCATTGAGTATAAACTCCAAGTTTTAGCGATGAGAATCTTATCCATTTTAATTTCCAGTCTACGTAATTTTGGCATTCGAGTTCATTTCTTTAAGGATCGTAGACAAAATATGAATAACATAATGAAGATTTGGCATATAAACTTATTATCACATACGTATGCTCAATATATAATCGCAAATAACCACAAAACAATTATGTATCTTGCAACTGTAAAATTAAAATTTTGTACCCTCCAGAGGAAGTCAATACGCATTAAAATCTTACAATTTTACTGGTCACAACACCGACGAATAGTCCAGAGACCACAGAGTGGCATGGCCGCCTAATGTTGCCTAAGCAAGACCACCGAATTTAGCATTACAGAGTCTCATTTCTACAACACACTCCCATAACAATGCTCATGTGCTGCTAACAAGATCAAGCTATCTCATAAATTCTGTGTGAACTTCTGAATCTCGCAGTTTCTTAAGACTATTGTCCCCACAGAGCAGGTGGCGATAATATTGGAAACCACATTCTAGTTCATACTATTTATTTTCGAGAAATCCGCCCTCATGAACTCGCTATTTCTTAGGATTATTGTCCCCACAGAGCAGGTGACGATAATATTAGAAAAAGCTTCATAAATTGCAGACCAATTGATGGAGACCATATACAACACACTTGTTGTAATTATCGCTTAGATATTTTATATGGTTTTTGCATAATTATCACATAAGCAGATAAAGCAGATAATCCACTTACAAAGATAAACACCAAATAAACAGATAAATCCATTTAATGCATGACATTTAAACACACTGGATAATTAATGATAATTATTTAATCTAGTCAAGGGAGAATCAATTAAATAATTATGTTTTATCTTAGATAATTATTATCCTTAATCATTTAGGATTTATCAAGATAGTGTTAACCATCAAAATCCATTTAGGATCATTCTAGATTTTATTTCGATAAAATAAAATCCTTCAATTCAAGATAACGTTATCTAGGATTATCATTATTTAAATCGTTTTAGGATATTACTAGATAGAAACGATTCCATCATAATCCATACGATAAATAAAATCCAATTAACCAAGATTTATACAAATCTTAATTCTATTTAGAATAGACATCTAGAATATATCAGACATTACTTAGGATTTCTTCGATAAATTAATTTATCTAAATCCAATTAAATAAGGATTTTCTTATATATTGCTTTATCCTAATCTATCTTGGATATAAATCCAAAAGATAAGGATAACTTGGATTAATATTTATTCTAATCCATCTAGGATTTGTCTTAATAGAATTAAATCTATTCAAATCCATAGGATAAAATAAATTAATATAGATATTAATCCTAATCCATCTAGGATTTATTCTTGGAGTAAATCCATAAAAATCCAAAGAATTAGATAATATTATATAATTATTCATATCTATCTAAGATTTATCTAGAAATAAATCCACATAAATCTATAAGATAAGAATAAAATATTATATTATCACTATCCAAATCCATCTAGAATTTATATATGAATAAATTCATATAAATTCATAGGATAAGAATAAAATAATATTATCATTATCTAAATCTAACTAGGATTTGTCTAGGAATAAATCCATAGGATATAGATAAAAAATTAGATTATTATTTTCCAAATATAACTAGGATTCATCTAGGAATAAAAAATCCATATAAATCCATTAAATAAAGAAAGAATCTAATTAATCCATGATTTGATACAAAATCAAATCTTATATAATATATAAAATACTCAAAAGATATATTCAAATCTTATACTCATATTTATCTTGAATTATTTCCAAAATTGAATCCAAGGAAAAACCCTAATCAATTTTTGGAAATCGAAGTCACGGAACGAGGCGATGCGACGTCGCGCGGGTCCCACCCGCTCGAGCGTCGCGCATAGGACAAAACCCTAATATAGCTCGGCTGGACTCCCACTGAATCCACGGCCACCGCTGCCCCGTCTCCGTCGCTGCCGCTGCGTCGTCGTCACCGCTATGACGTCGCTTACGCAGCCGCTGCTGCCCCAACACGAAGCCGCTGCTGCGTCATCACCGTTGCTGTCAGCGCCCCGTCGAGACAGCCCAGCCCTCAAGCTTGGGCAGGCTGAACTCCGGTCGCCGCCGCTGTCACAAACGGACTGTCGCTGCTGTCCGTGCCGTTTCTGCTGCTGCCCGGAACTCCGCAGCCGTTGCGCTCCACCAGGTGAGCAGTCTCGACCAGCACACAAGCCCAGTCGCTGCTCCCTTTCAGTCTCACGCAGCCGTCACTGCGGGTACATCGTCGTCGCTGCTGCGACGTCGCTACCGCACCCTCCGACGCTGCTGTGACAGTGTAGCTCGTCTCATCGGCTGCTGTCTGACGCCTCCGGCAGCCAAGAACTGCCGTCGCTGCTGTATCAACGCGGTATCGCAGCGAAATTCTTGAATTGCCGACTTGGAATGTAAATTCACGTAAGGCAATGATTATTTATGTAATTATTATATGCAAGAATAATGATTACATGTTAGGAGAAAACACGTATACATTGATTTTCTCCAAAAAGTGCAGCGCTATGATTACATATATTAAACATGCATATATCGATTAATATTTTCATGTAATCATATTTGGACTATCCACGCACAAACGCGTAAAAAAATGCATTCAAGCAAATCATATAACATAAAATTAATCCACATAATCAGAGCTAAAAATTGGCTCTGATACCAATTGTTGGGGTTTGAAGCCCCTTGCACAGCGGAAGACTTGTACAAAACAAATAAATCAGACGTGGGATCTATTTGACCGATTACGGGATTAATCTATTCACATGTTAACACAGAATTGCATGCTAGAACGCAAATAATTCATGCTCATAGAATATAAATCCTAAACATGAATTCTACGGTTTAGAGTTACCGATTTGATTCTCCAAAGAATCGTCGATTGCTTGCGCCTTCTCCACGATGATCTTCAATGCTAGACCACGGATCTTCTGACTGGTGTCCCGAACTGTATTCTGACTGGTGACCACGGATCTTCAATGCTAGACCACGATGATCTTCTGATCTTATCGAAACACTATGACTCGAATAAAGAAGACAGAACTTTCTCACGGAGGAGGAGCTGAAAAACTCACGGAAGAGAAAATCACTAGAAAAATCGTCCCCTTGTCCAAAATAGGAGTGGGCGAAATTTCATGATGAAAATAATTGATTTTTCTAGCTCTCTTATTCTCCTATTTATAATAGTTCATATTGGGTCCAGTCAGGGATCTATGGAAGGCTTTGGATATGGACTCCCCCAATTAGCTTTTTACTAATTAAATTGAACCCACAATTTAATACAAGCTTATATTGGAATATTACGAGCAGCCACTACAGACGTAATATTGAACTCCCTCTCCAAATCCGAAATTACTAGTAATCCGGGTTTCCACTTTGTTTATTATTTATTTCCCGCGCTTAAGATAGAAATGTCCATTAATTAATTAAAGTCTGCTATGGACTTAATTAATTACATCTTATTAATTCCAAGAGTGGACTTAGCAAGAAACACTTATTTATTATTCATGGAATAATTAAATTCCAACTGGCCAGTTTCCGAATAATAAAACCTTGTTCAAGCTCCTCTTGAGGACATTATCAAACGAGACTCACCTCGCGCACGATTCAACATAATAGCAATCCTAGCACCGCTAGATAATGATCACCACTACCCAATATACCTGGATCGTTGGGTGACGAAAAACCTGCACCTTTGGTAAGTCAAAGTAGTAGATACTCAATATCGTATGCTCAATGCTAACGTATGTAGATTAAGAAATAGATATTTATCAAGACCTCATCTTTAAGTAGATAGCAGAAAGACTCGTCTTGCTGTTAGATCCATTCAGTGCTATACCACACCAACGTCATCTTATTTCAATAAGGCTTAGAAATAATCGGACTAACATTGCAACCTTTCACGATAGGTAGCCAAAGCCTATCTAGGTTGTGAAATTCTTCTTTTTCTTTTGCAAAGCATTGCATAGAACCGACTGTAGCTACCTTAAAGTGGACGACGCCCACAACCAGTCTACTAAGCAAAAGACTTAGGCTTTGTTTACTTCTTATGCATTTAAATGTTTATAAAACATCCTATAAACGCACAAGCAAACACAATGTAATAATATACTGATTCTATTCGTGCGAAATGCTCGAATAATACTGAATCGGGTCAAAAGTGGATTGTAGAGTTTTTCCGTACACAAGCAAGATTCTATTCGTGCGAACTCGCTCGAAACATGCTTTTCAGTATACTAAACCTAACAAATGGGTGAATGCAAAATTCCTTTGTGCATTATTTGATTGAATCTGTACATTATTTATCTAGTAGTATACATTATTTATCAAGTATTAGGCATTATTTGACTGCTTGTGTACATGAACCCAATGAGTGGATGTAATATTCCTTTGTGCATTATTTGATTGCTTGGGCACATTATTTATTAAGGATTATACATTATTTATCATGTATTATGCATTATTTGACTGCTTCTGTACATAGGTGAATGGGTGAATGCCATATTCCTTTGTGCATTATTTGATTGCTTGTGTACATTATTTATCTATTTTTATACATTATTTATCAAGTATTATGCATTATTTGACTGCTTGTGTATATGAACCCAATGGGTGCAATGTAATATTCCGTTGTGCATTATCTGATTGCTTCTGTACATTATTTAGCAAGTATTATACATTATTTATCAAGTATTATGCATTCATTGACTGCTTGTGTACATGGGTGAATGGTGCATTATCTAATGTAAATGCGACACAATATTGATAGATTCCGTTATAATCATGTTCTAATGTTGTATGTTGGACAGCAGCGAAGCAGCTTAGATTGGACATCGACGAAGCGGTCGATGATGTAATTCCAGTTGCGATTGCCCAGAAATTCCGGGAGAGATTGACCGAGGCCGAGACAAGTACAGCTCAGGAAGAGGCTGAGCATAGGAAACCGAGGCTGATGATTGCACAATTATGGATTTGAACTCTCGGATTTTTTCGATAACTCATGTTGGAAGGGGAAATAACCGACTTGTGGCTTGGTCTGTTTTGAACAATATGTAGTGTGCTTCTTGCAAACAGAAACATTTTTTGGTATTAGTGTATGATGACATTAACTCAAAACATGTAATTGATGTATATTTTAGAATAATGAAACGTCACTACCTAATAATGGCAAATAGGAAGAAAATAATGTAGAACACGTTAACTGTATTTTAATAATAATATACAACAAACTGCATATAATGGATATAATTAACCGAATAATGAACATAATGTGCTTATTAATTAACTGTACTAGAATATTAATGTACAGACCATTAAATGATTGTGAATAAAAATGTACAACTTCATGAATAATAATGTACATTAACAGTTTCGTAATGCAATGTGCAATATACAGAATGTGTGTAATAATGAATTGTACTCGAAACATTGTGTGTAGTAAGTTAAGTGCTAATAACCAATAATGTACAACTTCAGTAATGATAATGTACGTTAACAGATTAATAATGCAATAATATTATGCATAAAATGTTGACAGTGGTAATACTAATAAGACTAAGACAACGATGTAAATCATAAGACTAATCCGAAAAACAAAACTAAAAATGTTGAGAGGTGCAAAATACATCAACTTTTTTCCTCTTGCCCTTCCGCAGCTCATTCTCCATTGCCATCTCTTTAAGCATTGGACAATTTCTTGAGTCGTGATGGCCCATCTCATCGCACGCCTTACACCGTCTAAGAAGCCTAGTAGCCTCCTTACAGCCTTTTCTCTCTTGGAAATCAGACGGCTCGCTTAGCTGCTAGCGTGGCCCTTGGTCTTAGGCCTTACCATACCATAAAACTCTTCAATCATTCGCCTCTTTTCAGAGGCGGAAGTTGTAGGAGTTCCAACTTGAAGAGAATTACCAAGTATAACCACCACCACTGTATAAAATCGCAACTTGAATAGAACTACCAAGTATAACCACCACCACTGTATAAAATTGCAAAAAAAAAGGCTCAGCAAACATTTACATTACAGATCATGAATCGTCCATTACTGAAAATAAAAATACCATTATAGAGTAATATATGTGCATTATGTGTATCAGTAAAAACTACTCCCTAGCCGAGATGATATCTAAACCCTAGATGAATGACTGAAACTCATGGACTTTGCGACGGTTTTGTTACTGAATACATACTACACCCTAGCCCCAAGGATTGCTAAACCCTTAGGGAATACATGAAACGTGCGCCGAACAATCAAACACGACTAATCTTAAACTAAACTGCTCAGCAAACATTTACATTACAGATCACAAATCGTCCATTACTGAAAATAAAAAACCTTTACAGAGTAATATATGTACATTATGTGTATCAGTAACAATACATGCTGTCAGATTCTAAAACGATCGATTACTCCAACAAATCAAAATTTCAGTTAACAATTAATAATCAATGAAGGCAAAAAATTAATTACCTTCTTCCATTGTTCAGTAAAAACGAAAGCAATGACCGAGACCTCCCACAAATCAGTATATTTAGAGAATAAATACAAACCCTGTCTTCTTCGATTTAGAAAAACAGCCAACAATTTAGGACCTTAAAGTGTTCAATGGAGAAGAGACGCTGAAAGTTTAGGGAGAGAAGACAGATTGCATCGTGAAATCGTGGAGAATAACCGTTGTGATCTTTGATAAAGATAATCAAGGAAGTTACCATAACAAACTAATTTGTGTATCCCAATTTTGACCTTTTCGATTTTTTTAATCATTTAAATTAAATTCATGAGACATTATTTTCGCCCATCAGATCTTGAAAATGAAGGGCCGAGATTCAGTTGGAAAATAGAACAAAAAATGGAAAAAAGGATATGAATACATCCCTATATATATATATATAATATAAAATTAATAATATATATAATATAATATACATATTATATGGAAGAATATATTAAAAGAATATATCTATTATATATTATATAATATATTAAATTATTAGAATATATATATAATATTATTTAAAATATAGTAATTCGGTTTTTCGGTTTTTTTCTTCTCCCTAACCGAACCGAACCGAAAAACCAAAATTTTTGCATTTTCAAAACTGAACCGAATTTCAAAATTTCGGTTTGGTTTGGTTCGGTTCGGTTTTCTGTTTTTTTGCTAACCCCTAGGATTATTATCAAGCAATTTTAGGTCATATTATAAAATTCGAGTTTGAGGTCTTGTTAAGATCAGTTTATGTCATCCTTACTATAATGACGTAAAAATAAGTTTACGATAACCTAAAAATGACCTTTGTATGCTTGGTTCTGCATTTTTGTATTAAGAATGAGTTTTGCATCCTACTCGTTACACGCTTTTAGGAGGTCTATACTATCTAATTATCTATATTGTCTCTCTAATTCTCAATTAAATGAAATTAGGCGCATTAACTTGTTTAAAACTTGAAAGTCAGCTTAAGCTACAACTATGATTTAACAAAATTTGTACCCAAAGAAGAAAATTTATCAAATAAACAACAAATTATTAACTACTTACACAAAAAACGAAAGTTGTCCAATAACAATTTATGATCAGGGTCGCATTAGGGTAATACTAATTTACAGTAATAACTAATACTAACTTTCAATTCTGTGTATTAAAATTATCAACACAAAAATATAATTATATCAATACAACATGTAAATTTAAATATCAACACAGATATAAGTTTATCAATACAAGAAGATTGATAAATTTATATCTTTGTGTTGATATTTTTAATATAAAAATAGTAAAATTAGTTATTAGTCATTACTGTAAATTAGTTAATATTTGATCACACACTCCCACAATTACAAACATGTGTTTATTAGAGGTAGTAGAATATAGGGTTGGCAAATAAATAGGTGAGTTTCTAGACATATTTAATTTTGGAGGATAATTCAATATTTCATCATTTCTTTCTTACATTTTTCAAATGAACAGCTTTCCAATATTAGTGAAGCACTTCTATAAATTCTATAAATAGAGGATGCTTTAATCGCTTCAAACAAGCAAATCATAAGCATTCAATAATAAATCTAAATGGCTTCCTCTGCAATCTTGTGTATCACATTAGCCTTGATCAATTCCATTTGCATCTCCTTGGCCTTCGACACTCGTCCTCTTCTAGATATTTGCGTCACAGATCCCACCGGAATCGGTATCTCTACCTTCTTAGTTCTTATTTATATAGAGTATAATTTTTCAAAATAATTGCCCTCCCTCGTCCCAAGAAAGTTGAGTCTTTTTTTTTTACACTCTGTTTTGAAAAGTTCATAATAAATAATTAAAAAGTATATAAAATAAAGTAAAAGTGAGAATAATATAGATGAGACTCTTTACTACATTATTGTCGCTTTTACTTTACTATATATATACTTTAACTATTTATTACGATTTTTTTCAAAACGAGTGCAAAAAATGGAATAACTCTATTAACATAGAACGTAGGGAGTATTAAATAACACAATAATATTCAACAGGAAAATGCAAGGACCCTAAATTTGTTACCGCGAATGACTTCTCCATGACCGGTCTGGATCGGCCCAGACCCTTTAATTCGTACGGCGTTGCCCCCGTCTTTGCATCTGCAGCTACAATACCGGGGTTTAACACTATGGGCCAGACATTTATACGCGTGGAGTTTGCACCGAATGGGTTCTTGCCGCCCCACACACACCCTAGGGCCTCGGAGATCATCTATGTCTTGGAAGGTACAATGGAAGTCGGATTTGTAACATCATACCCAGACTACAAATATTATAGCAAAGTCCTTAACAAAGGTGATGTCACCATCATCCCTTTCGGCCTCATTCACACCGTGCGCAACGTAGCTAGGGGGAAGAGTGTCATAACGGCCTCCTTCAATAGCCAGAATCCGGGATTTATTTTCGTCCCCGACTCTGTTTTCGCGGCCAAACCCGCCATCAACAGCACTTATCTAGCCGGAGCATTTAAGCTGTACGAAAAAACTGTCAAAGATTTGCAGACTAAAATGTGGTTTATTTAACCTTGTATGTTACTTCACCATGTATGGTGATAAACCATCTTCAATTTCTCAACCTGCACAATAATAAATAATATTAATAATAATTCTCTTTGGATTAAAACGATATTCCTTTATTAGTGTCGTTTTGGTAAAAGTTTTAAAAATTCGTGCTGAACATTTATTCATAGACAAAGGAAATGCTATATGATTTATGCTACTATTACATTATACAAGTAGCTAGACAAAGGGAGTACTATATGATTTAAACTTGCTATTACATTATACAAGTAGCTAAAAATATTGACTAAATCAATGAAACAAACTTCAAGCAGTTGAAACATACATATATATAATTCATCACATCATAGATCTTGATATTTAACGTGTTGGTATAAGACGCAAATATTAAGCTAACCATTTTTTATGTCAAGAAATTTGATCAAGTTTTCATCTGTCTTATAAAATTTGAATCAAAATATTTAAGTAATTTATTTTTATTTTTCATTTTAAAAATGAAATAAGAAATTTGGTTAACCTCTAAATTTAAGAAAAGAAATTTTAAACAAATCTTGCCCACCAATATTGCTTCAAATTTCATGTTATTAGAGGAGGACTGGACCGACTTCTTTAAAAGCATTAGAGAAGAAGTGCGAGATCGTTCCGTCCAACATTGCTTGTCTTTTGAAAAATTCAA
Source organism: Salvia splendens (assembly GCF_004379255.2). Classification (NCBI taxonomy): domain Eukaryota; kingdom Viridiplantae; phylum Streptophyta; class Magnoliopsida; order Lamiales; family Lamiaceae; genus Salvia; species Salvia splendens. Next base: position 24,340,459 of record NC_056039.1, read on the forward strand.
AATATATTTTCGATTAATTGTCGTTAATTTAAGTGAGACGATACTTAAATTCTTATGTACTTAATCTAGTAACATAAAGCCAACAGTAACAACTAAATTTGAACATATAGTATAAAAATTATAAACAAAGGAAATGATGAATATTTAGACTTTTAAACATATATTATATGGAGTTGTAATCCATTACTAACTGATTAACAATCTCAAATTAAAACCAAATTTTAATTAGGAGATCTAATGGTTAAAATAATATCATGTGGATTATATTTAAAATTTTTAAAAATATTAAATTAACTTGAAGGATATATATATCAATTTTTATGTATGGTAGTTAAAACTTACAACTTTCTCTCTCCCCAAAATCATCTCAAAACTTGAAATTTACGTAACTATATCGATTTAAATTAATTTTTCGTAAAAATATATCAAATTAAAGGTAATTTCATAAGGACTCTAACAAGATCTCAATTGCATATGTTCCGACGATGATCGGATGATGAAATATTATAATTTTTATTTCAATTTTCGTATATGTTGATAAGCAGATTTTATATCAATAAATGCATCAAACAATACCAATATAATGCATATACAATATCAATAAAACTGTGTTGATATTTTTTGGTACTTGTGTTGAGATTCTCATGTCACAATATTGATATTTGTAATACACTATGTATATATGAAAAAATCGTGAAAATTAACAGATTTACTATTTTACCTTTTTGTTGATATTTTATCTATTATTTATTAAAATACGTAAGTTTTAATCTCATCCACTCATTTTAAGATCTAATGGTGTAGGATTGGTCTTAGTTTGGATGGTAATATATGCATTGTAACATAACCCATATTCTAGGGTGCATTCTCGTGCAAATTGGATAACTACTAAAACATTTGAAGACCATTATTAGTTCAAGAATAAAAACAAGTTGTAGTGCTATACTATAGTTTCTATAATATTTCATTAGGATTTTGGTATCTAAAATCATGTAACTTTCCTAAAACTCTTCTATTTTCCATGAACTATAAAATGGAACAAAAAATCATAAACTTTGGCGGAGCATTTTTTTCCTAGCGCGACCCGATTTTAAAATTTTTTGGTAAAATACGATCTACATGGGAAATCATAAACTCTGCGTGTGTATACCGAAAATTTAAAACCTTACTAAGTCATTTTCTTTCCTAGATTTTTCGATAAATCTAAGAATTTAGTTGACAAATCGCAGTTTGAATCTTAGGTTTAAATATTTTAAATGGGGATGTGTTTCGGGGAAATGACTAATATACACTATTTTGTTTCTTAAATGTTTTAATTTTTAACCTTAGGGTTTTACATATCATACGCCACGTGAAGAGAAGTAGCGTCAACTAGGATTAAAAATGTCACATAATCCATAGGGATCCGCTTTCTAACCCATTGGGGGGATAAACAACCAACACCAAAGTTTTTGCTCGTACCATTTTTATAGTTCATGGGAAATAGCAGTATCTTTAACTTTTTGCATTTGCAATGTTAAAAGTAGAGTCGAACAAGTAATTTCGAGATATAGATACTTACTACAAATTAAATTTGAACTCCTACTAAGATACTTGTACCATATATCATTTCAAGTCGTTCCAGCAAAAAACATTCTCACTTCTTCTTTTATTCTCTTTCTTTATTACTGCCTTCGTTACACTAAACTTCATTTTACACTTATTCTTTTTCTCTTATTTTATGTATAGTTTTATTTTGTGGTAATATAGAGAGAGAAAAAAGTAAGTGGGAGAAAACGTGCTTCCATTTCAAAAATTTGTCATTTTAGTATGACGATCCCAAAAAAACGTGTTTTCAATGGACGGAGACAGTATCTTTTATACATTATGATCTCAACGCTTAACTTTTAAATATCAATTCTTTAAATTGTGGATGTCCAATAAAAATATTTCAAATAGCCTGGGAGAGTAGAGTAGAGTAGGAGGATTAGTTATAGTGGTCACGAAGTAATTTTTACTGTAACATTTTGAGTGACATCCTTGACTTTGCATAGATTAATATGGGATATGCTAACCATTAGAATTGTTATCTGGGCTGGACCAACTGGACATAGCACGGACCAAGTCCGATATAGGTCTGCCCATACCCAGCCCAATAGTATTATATAAATAAGGAAATAAGTAAGATTTAGTCCATAAAATAAAATAAAAAATCGCCACATAGATATTTCAATCTCTCTTTCTCTATAGTGTGATATTTTCTTCTCCAACTCCGAGTCAGCCGACGGGTCGTGTGAATGCTCCGCATGTGAATAAAATCTCTGATAATTGATTAACAAATAGAGATAGGTAGCATGGCAATTGCTGACTAATTGCACTAAATTAGGAAATAGGAATGGAAGAGGATATATTACCGGATTTTTTTCTTTCTTTTTTTTATCTAGATGCTAATAGAATTCCATAGTTTATTGCGTTTTATTTAGATTTTTCAGTTTGTGAGCGACGAATGTCCCTCATGCGTCTTTTAATGAAACGTATAAGGGTCATGCATTTTAGGCAACGGCGCATGAGTAGAGAGGTGTTTCTATATGCTCAGTATTTTTTATTTTTATTAAACGATCTCATGCGTCTTTGCCTAAATGCATGAGGCTCATGCGTCGTTTAATAAAAATAATAGAAACTCATGAGACTCATGTGTCGTTGCCTAAAACGTATGAGGGTCCTACGTTTCATTAAATGATGACGCATGACGGACATGCCTCGCTCACAAACTAGAAATCTAAAGAAAAGAATTAAAACGTATATTACCGGTCGGATTGTACAAATTGCAGCGATGGATGGAGATGTGGAGAAGAGCGGTGGCGGAGGCGTATCCTCCAACTATTCGACGGAATGACTGTGTGGAACTTGGGAGGATGAAGAAGACGAGCATTTTCTGACAGATGTGAGCAACGACGGAGAGCAGGAATACGGAGGAGACGGCGCCAAGATGTGAAGGAGGGTGGAAGTTCGGAGCAGCGCTCTTCTCAACATTTCATCGCAAGATTGAAGACGTGAAGAACGAGCAGGAAACAATTATTCATCGCAAGATTGAAGACAAAGCTTCCAATCCGACCATTCTAATTCCTTAAATTAGTTTTCTTTAATTATAAATAGTGTCTTTGAATGATTTTATAGATTTATTTTTTAACATGAATAGCTAATTCTCTTTTGTAGAATTCTTGGTGAAGATGTTATGACTTGAGTTATTTATCCAATTGATTCTTCCTTGCATGTTCTTGTTTTTGTTTAAATTATCCCCGTGTTTTTCTCATTCAAATTTGAAGGAATCGGTAATATCTTTCAATCTTATTCATCTTCCAATGTACAAAGTCATGCACTTTATATAGGCTACATTCTATCAATACAAGGTAAACCTAATTTACATTAAATTGGTACACCTATCTATGGAAAGCTATCATACCATATCAATCATGTATTAATTGTGTATTATTCTCTTGATTTCTTTCCTATACTCCCCCTCAAGTTAAGTAACGGGATTGCCGATACTCAACTTGCCTAATACTTCTCGGAATGACTTCGAGTTCACCGCCTTTGTCAGAATATATCAGCTAATTGGTCTTCAGACTTCACATAAGGCATCTCCACCACTTTAGCTTCAATGTTCTCTTTGATGAAATGCGTATCTACTTCCACATGTTTGGTTCGATCATGCTGAACCGGATTTTCGGATATGCTAATCGCTGCCTTGTTATCACATAACAGCCTGCACGGTTGGATTGGGCGAAGATCCAATTCTGTCATAAGCTTCCTTAGCCATAATATCTCTGTCAACCCACTTTTGATTCCTCGAAATTCTGCCTTGGCACTAGACAGTGCTACCACTTTCTGCTTCTTACTTCTCCATGTCACAAGGTTACCTCCTACGAAGGTAAAGTAGCCGGCGGTCGATTTTCTATCATTTGGGTTGCTGGCCCAATCAGCATCAGTAAAACCATGGACCTCCATGTGACCATGTTTTTCAAACATAAGTCTGTGTTCTCCCTTTTAAGTATCAAACAATCCGCAAAGCTGCCTCCCAATGTTCTTCTTGAGGTGCATGCATGAACTGACTTACTACCCCACGGCATAGGCAATGTCCGGCCTCGTGTGTGATAGATAAATCAGTTTCCCGACTAACCTCTGATATCTCCCCCTGTCGGCCTGTCTTCCCCCTTCCTTCAATTGTAGTCCATGATTCTGCACTATTGGGGTATTTGCTGGCTTGCAATCTATCATTCCAACTTTGGCCAATAAGTCTAGTATGTATTTCCTCTGACTTATGAAGATCCCTTTCTTTGATCGGAGTACCTCTATTCCCATAAAGTACTTGAGGATTCATAAGTCTTTCATCTCAAATTCTTTGAACAAGTTCTTTCTCAACTCGTTGATTTCCTCTTCATCATCTCCCGTAATGATCATGTCGTCTACATATATGATAAGACACGTGATCTTGCCATCTCTCTTCTTAAGAAACAGAGTGTGATCTGAATTGCTTTGTGTATACTCATACTTCTTCATTACCTCAATAAACCTTCCAAACCACGCTCGTGGAGATTGTTTTAATCCGTAAAGTGTCTTCTTCAATTGACACACTTCACCATCTTGAAATTATGCGGTAAACCCAGGAGGAGGTTCCATAAAGACAGGTTTCGGTAACTCTCCATGGAGGAAGGCATTGGTCACGTCAAATTGATGGAGAGGCCAATCCTTGTTAGCGGCAATCGAAAAAAGTACTCTCACGGTGTTGATCTTGGCCACTGGGGAGAATGATTCAGCATAATCCACTCCATATGTCTGAGTATATCCTTTGCGACGAGTCGAGCCTTGTATCTTTCTATTGTGCCATCCGGCTTTCTTTTGATCGTGAATACCCATCGGCATCCAACAGTCTTTGTTCCTTCAGGGAGCTTACCTTTCACCCACGTGTGATTCTTCATCAAAGCCTTCATCTCTGTGAACATTGCTTCTCTCCAGTGCTTGTGCTTCATTACTTCTTCGGCTGATTGTGGAGTTTCTTCTTCTTCATATAATGCAGCTGCAAAAGCTCTTGCCATTTTTGACAAATTTCTTTGCACGAAATTCGCCACCCCATATCGGCTCTTCTTCCCTATCTTTTCTGGAGAGTATCTTTTGGTGGGATTCCCCTTGTACTCCGAGGGGGAAGAATATACCGTCCGGTATCTCCATCAACGCCATTTTCCTCCGCTACTGGTTCTGTTTCAACTTGGTCATTGGAAATAGGAATAGAAGTAGAGTCTTGAGTTTGAGATTACCTCGGATATCGTCGGAGGAGTATTCTGGGTTGGTGGCTGAGATGACTCTTGTGGTGAGACTTGCTCGGCGGTAGTGACACCTGGTTCTGTTGGATCCTCAATCGAAGAGCTTGACGATGGCACAACCCAACTTAGATAGTCCATAGTACTACCTAGATCACTCTCCCCCTGACTATCAAGGTGAGTTTGATAAAAGAATTCGGTTTCCAGGAAAGTACAATTCATGGTGGTGATGACCTTTTTGGTGTGGGGATCAAAACATCGGTGATGGTCCCACCTTCATGCTCGACTATCATGTTGTGCATGATTATGCACGCATACATGACATCAGACGTTGGTGAGTTGCCGCGTGGTCGCGTCGGACAACCTTCCGACGTCGAATAGGCCTGTAGATCTGCTCCACCGCCGCCACCGCCGCCGCCGCCGCTGCCTCCTCGCGCTGCATTTAGACTAAGCAATCCGCCATGGCCTATTCAACGGCTACATCTAAGGCTTCCGAGGTCGGACTACCTGACTCCGAGGAACTAGAACTAGTGTCGTCGTCGTGGTTCATTTTGGTATGTGAGAGAGGTAGAAATGTGAGAGATGAGAGAGATGAGAGAGGCGACAAGTTCGTATGAACAAGTGAATGAGAAACGAGGTTTAAACAAACAAAATTAGGAAAAAAAAATTTTAAATGCGTGCCATCGTACGCGACCATCTTCCGCCGAGCCCACAATGGTGCCCGATGGCGCGGACGATAGGTCATCGTCCGCGCTTCTTCCATGCCCGAAGCTTAGGGTGTGGGCATAGGGCGCGCCCTATGGCGAGCACCCACAATGGAGGTATCGTCCGCGCCCGAGGACGATGGCACGCATAGGGCGTGCTATCGGGCGCCCCATTGTGGGTGCCTTAAGCTATAGAATATACAATAAATGCCTAAATCCATTCATTTAAGTAAAATGTGATCCGTTGCTAACTTTCTTAAAATTGCTAATTCTGCTAACTCATCAACGTAGTGTATTAAAAATATTAACACGATGTTATTAAAATGTCAACATAAACATAATTGATATTTTAATACATTGTGCTGACCTAGATATTTAAAATGTCAACACAGTATCTTAAAATATCAACATAAATTTGTGTTGATATTTTAATATGATCGTGTTGACATTTTTAATAAATATATTGATAAATTAACAAATTAATAATTTAAGAAAAGTTAGCATTATAATCGCACCCTTCATTTAAGCTATAGGATATACAATAAATTCATAACAGGAAAGCAAATATAGGCCATTACCAACCATTTCGTTTTTGGTTAAAAATTACAAAATCGGGATATCCAATATGATGTCAATAGTTACCCAACAATATAATTCAATATATTATCGATTCAATAATTCAGACATAAATTCTGCATATATACATACTCATAAGTTGAGTTGGTTCGGTGGGATTTTGACGAACAAAATTTGAACCCACCAACCACGTCTCAATTTCCATACTTTCATTTTGTTTAGTGTTTTTTTGTCTGGTTTCATTTGTATTTTTGCTTTTTTTAAATATTAGTTTATGAATTTAAGTTGAAATTAATTTAAAAACTTCAATATATTGTGTTTACTTACATTCAACTTCGCTAAAGAAATTTGTATCTTAATAAAATAAAATACTTCATCCGTCCATAAAAAAAATTATCTTATTTAGAGATAAATGAGTTATAATATGCAATGAAATTATGACAAAAAATTGTGAAAAAGTTGGAGGGAGAAAACTGGGTAAAAGTGGATAAAATATACTCATTCCGTCCCTAAAAAATAAGCACTTTGTGCACGTATTTTAATGCAAAATCGGTAAAGTAAGAGAGATGTAGAGAGAAAAATTAATTAAAGTATTGTTAATGGATAATGAGTCCCACTTTATTAGAAAGAAAATAGTTTCCCTTATTGGACGGATTAAAAAGGAGCAATTATATATTTTTGAGGGACGGAGAAAGTAGATAGTAGTAGAGAAAAATTGGTTAGAGTGTTCCCACAAATAAAGATAAGACTATTTTCATATTCGGACAAAAAAAAGTGAACAATATTTCACGGATAATGAAGCATTTAATTAAATTAAAATGCATAATAAATGAAATGAGATAAAAGAAACTACAAAGAGTAAGACTCATAATGTGACACCTCAACCCCTCTGACGTATTTTCTTTTAATAAATAAACCCCTTAACATAAAAGAAATTAATACACGTGCCTAATTCATAGACCACTCATATTATATAAGTTCAAACCAACACTTATCCGATACATATTTCAAAATATCCTGTAAAGTAGTGGAACCCTCTCACCACTCTATATAATATACATTTATCTACATGCAAAATGATGAGGAAGAGAAGGTTGCCAATATGCGTCAGCCGCCGAACCTGATAACACGTGGAGTTCCTATGACCCATATCAGTCAAAACTTTACTGCTATCTTATTCCTGAAAAATTTAGTGGTTTATATGAGCCACAACTCAGTATATATAAATCTCCACCTTTAATCTCACATGATACAAACATCAAGCATATTCTTTTATCAATACATATAATCAGAAACAATATATATAACATAATTTAAAAACAAACCATTTCATAATCATATGCATATGCCACTCTATTCAGTTTATTATTCTGTAACAGTCAAGCTTGGTATCTGCCCGGGATTCCTCTATGACCCGAAGGTCTCTCTGTAATTGGACTCATAGGTCCCTCTGTATTTGACCTGAAGGTCCCTCTGTATTTGGACTCATAGGTCCTCTGTATTTGACCCGAAGGCCTCTCTGTATCTGGACTCATAGGTCCCTCTATATTTCAGATCCAGTACAAGGCTGTCACAGATCCTCTTTAATCACATGATTCATGTACTTTCAATATCATATGTAAAACATCAATTACATATTTCTATCATATAATTCATTTACAACATCATATCTATTGCACCAATCACATATCTATATCATACTCCACCATCTATATCAAATAACACATAATCATATTGGATCCCATCATATAATCAAATCATTCATTTTGTTTAACACCTCGCAAAGAAGCAAATAAAATATATAGAATTAAAAGTGTGATTTATACACACCAGATTATTGATAGTATCTAGTCGAGCACCTCTCTTCACATTCTACAACCATGAATTTATTTCTTTCTGGATTCCATATTCTCTTCTCTCTGTCAATTTTCGTTTTTCCCTTCTAATTTCGTCCCTCCTCCCTTCTCTCGATTTTTTTTCTTCAAGATTATCTATTAACTCTTACTTTGTATTGCACACTAATTAATAAATATGCATACGTAGACATCTACCAAAATGTCATCTCATTTACAAAAGATGTGTATTAAGCAACACGTGTACATATACATATTTTCATGCACTCGTATTTATCTATATATTTAATATATTTAAGCTACCATATATATATTAGCTAATAAAAAAAACATAACTTGATGCTTTTAATTCCACATACGTATCCTATTTATTGCACTGGGAAAAGATGTGTACAGCTGCATGTATAAGAATTTAATCTCTACTATTCTTATCTTTTAATTTACTACACAATTATTAATATATCAACTTATAAAATACGATATATCATAATAAGGTATCCTCTTCCGATGATACCCACTTAATATATCTATAATATTAACAATAACATAATATGCAGTGACAATATAATATGATAATATGCAACGTAATGCATGTTTCGGGTTAGGGATGTCACACATAATTAGTTAAGAGAATGAATAGTAGGTTTGTATGTATTGTTTTTCAATAATGGAGGAGAAAAAAAGTGTTGGGATGTAAATAGTTAAGAAAATTATCAATTTTAGTGACGAAGTTGTGAATAATACCCTTATTTGCCTTTACGAGGTATATATGGTTATAAGGGCGGACGCATAAATAAATAACGATAAGGGTTGTGATTTCCAAATTTTATTTTAAAGTATATTTTTGAGTGTTTTAGATTATTTATAAGGGCTTTTACATAAAAATGTACCTTAAATTTGGATAAATTATAAAAATTTATAAAATATAAATTTATTAAGGACTTTAACCCTACCAATTTTATATATGAGTCCGTCCCTAATGATTACTATCTCTCTATTTTAGGTTTGTATTAAAATGGCAACACCATTTAAGATGACACTGTACTATCTAGGACAGCCGTTAAATTTAGGAGCAGATTCAATCTTAGCCTACCACGTGGCAGACTTGCTTGCATATGTATCGTAGATTGCTTGATTATGTTTGATTTCATATCGCATATTGCTTGAAATCATATGCTGAGTTGCTTGCTTATGTATCGCAGAATGCTTGCCTATGTATCGCAGATTGCTTGCGTAGATTGTCATTTTAACTATTGTGTTACCATAGTGCTCTGATTTCGTATCTCATATGGGTGGAACCATATGCCGAATTACTTATCTATGTATCACACATATTGCTTGCATATGTATTGCAGATTGCAAGTTACTTATTATCACGTTGTCACTTTAAGCGAGATGTCACCCTAATGCACCGCACCCATAATTGTATCTCTAATTCTCAACTGAATGAAATTAGGCGCCTTAACTTGAAAGTAGCTGGGCTTAAGCTACAGCTAAGATTTCATAAAAAAATTTACCCAAATAAGGAAATTATCAAATAACAACAAAAAAAGGAAATTTAATAAAGAACATACACAAAAAAAATATATTTTCCCTAGTAACCGCTTACTAATATTACAACATGAGTTTATAAGAAGTATTCCCTCAGTCCCAATTAAGTTGAGTCGTATTCTTTTTTGGATGTCCTAACAAGATGAGTCATTTTCTTTATTGACAAAAAATAAAATATCCAATCACTCTTGTTTTATTTCATCACCTACTTTACTCTCTCTTTATCTTTCATATTTTATTCATCTCTTATACTCCTTTCATCTTAACTAAGTTGAATCAAAAATTTTGGGCACGTAAATTAAGAAATTGTGTTAAAAAGTAGGAGAGATGAATAAGGTATGAAAGATAAAGAGAGAGTAAAGTAGGTGATGGAATAAAGTAAGATTGATTAGATGTTTTGTTTTTTGTCAAAAGTGGAAATGACACAATTTAGTTGGGACATACCAAAAAAGGAATACGACTCAACTTAGTTGGAACGAAGAGCGTACTTTTTTTACACAACTTCTTAACTTCCGTGTCCAAAAGTTTTGTATCAACTTAGTTGGGATGGAGGGTAAATCGGTGAATTTTTAGACATACTTAATTTTGGAGGATAATTTAATATTTCACCATTTCTTTTTCACATTTTGGCAAAAGAACAACTTTCCAATAAGTATTATTGAAGCACCTCTATAAAAAGAGGCTGCTATGCTTTCAATACTCAAAACAATAAAAACATTCTTGATTTACATTTAGTAATAATTCGAATTATTAATAGTATTTAAATGTTTAAAACTTTATATATATAGAAAGTAGTCTAATTTTGGTGGACGGTCCAAAATGGTAAAACTTATCTATTTTTTATGGACGGAGTGAGTATTAAATATCACGTTAATATTCAGCAGGAAAATGCAAGGACCCTAAATATGTTACCGCCAATGACTTCTCCATGAGCGGTGTGGATCGGCCCGGACACTTTAATTCGTATGGCGTTGCCCCCGTCTTTGCATCTGCAGCTACAATACCAGGGTTTAACGCTATGGGCCAGACATTTATACGAGCGGAGTTTGCACCGGATGGGTACTTGCCGCCGCACAGGCACCCTAGGGCCTCTGAGATCATCTATGTCTTGGAAGGTACAATGGAGGTCGGATTCGTAAACTCGTACCCAGACTACAAATATTACAGCAAAGTTCTTAACAAAGGTGATGCCATCATGATTCCTTTTGGCCTCGGTCACACCGTGCGAAATGTAGGCACGGGGAAATGTGCCAGAATCCAGGATTTACTTACATCCCCCGACTCTGTTTTCGCGGCCAAGCCTGCCATCAACAGCACTTATCTAGCCGGAGCATTTGAGCTGTACGAATAAACTGTCAAAGATTTGCAGACTAAAATGTGGTATATTTAATCTTTGTATCTTACTTTACCATGTATGGTGATAAACAGTCTTTAATCTTCAATAAATAATAATTCTCATTGGAATAAAACGATATTCCTTTATCAGTACTCCATCCGTTTCCTCTTAGTTGAGCCAAAACTTTTCAGCATAGAGATTAAGAAATGGATGTTGAGTGTTAAATAAACAGATAAAAAAGTAAGAGAGGGAAAAAAGTAGAAAGAATAAAGTAAAAAGTGGATAAAGTGGAGACAATAAAGTAATAGAGAATAAAGTAAGAAAGAAAAAAATATTACTTTATATGGAAATAATTCAACTATGAGGGAACTTCCAAAAATGGAAAAATGACTCAGCCATAAGAGAACGGATGGACCAAAAATGGAAAAATGACTCAGCCATAAGAGAACGGATGGAGTATCATTTTCATAAAAAATTTTAAAGGTTTGTGCTGAACATTTATTCATAGGCAAAGGACAAACAAACTTCAAGCAGCTGGAATATACATATAATTCATAGTACAGATTAGATCATTACCAAAAGTTTTGGTCGATATTTAACGTGGTGGTATAAGAAGCAAATATTTAGCTAATTTTTTCAAATCCAGAAATTTGATCAAAGTTTAATCTATCATATAAAAATTGAAACAAAATATTAAATTTATTTATTTTTATTTTTCGTTGTAAAAAGGAAATAAGACGTTAATTTAATTAACTTTTCATTTTGACAAAAGAAATTTAAAGCAAAATCTTGCCCGCCAATATTGCTTCAAATTTAATGATAATAGAGTACTGGCCCAATTTTTTTAAAAGCATTGGAGAAGAAGTGCAAGCTCATTTCGTCCAACAATTTCTTTTTAAAAAGGGGTAACTGCTTCTAAAGTCATTAACTTTCGCCATTTTTCGGTTTTTCCCATGAACTTAGAAAGTATCATGTAATGTCATGAACTTAATCGGGCATTGCCGTTTTCCCATGTCGGGTTCTCCGGCAATTAGGTCACGTACGTGGCATATTTTATCTGATGTGGCTGCTTATTGGGCGTTAAAATTGCTTAGTGGGCGATGAGTTGGTGAGGCGATTAAAATTCCACAAATTCCACACTTAATCGTTTTTCACACCAAAATCAACACTCCCCCAAAATCTAACACTCCCAAATTATCCCCTCAAATTGGAACCCTAAATCGACACTCCAAAACTCCTCCCAAATCGACACTCCCATCAACACGACGCTCTAGCCCACCAGTTCAACTACGAGTACGGCGACGGCGACCACGACGAGATGCTAGGGTTTCCTCTCTAGTTTTCGATGAGCTGCTAGGCTAGGGTTTCCTCTCCTGAAGCGACTCGTTGCGCGATGTCAGTCAACCAGTAAGTGTGACAAACAACCTTCTTTGTTGATTAATTTGAATATATCATTACCTATGTTTCCCTCATTTGTTGTTGTTTCATCTTTTTGGAGTAAAGTTGTGTTGGTTTTAGTTAGTCATATTTTGTCCCCAATTGCATCGTTTGCATTAAATTTGATTAAGATTTATTTTTGAATCTATCAGGAAGCCATTTGGCATTTTTTCATCATGGGGGTCAGTTTGTTCCCGATGGGAAGTTTGAGAGATATGAAGGTGGATCACTTGCAGCAGTAGGTGGTTATTTTGATCCTGATAGGTTTGGTTATTTTGATTTAGCGGAAAAATTGAACAAGTTAGGGTTTCAGAGGTGGAAGAGGCCTACCTTTCAGAAGCCATGTTCAGTAGATCAAATAGACATAAAAGGTGATGCTGAGGTGATGCAAATGATATCTCATTTTAAAAAAGTCAGAACTCAGATGTGCAAAGTGTATGTTGTTGATGGGCAAAAGAGTGAGCAGGACAAATCTATGGGTACTAGTATGGTAGAGAGTTTGGGTGGTCAAGGTAAGAAGCAGAATATTATTCACTCTGTGAAGAAGTCTAAGGTTGAGTCTGTGGTGAAGAGTAACATACAGTCTATCACAAAGAGAAAGAACAACTGTGAAAAATGGGAAGAATAAAGCTGTTGAAGATAGTATTGAGAAGATAGTTAATAAGAATGTAAAAAAAAAGGGAACAGAAGAGTTTGTTCCAATCTAGAGAAGAGTTAGTTGTTGATTGTACAAGTGCATCTGGGAGGCAGGATGAGAGAAGCTCTAGAAGTGCATCTAGGAGCATGACTGAAATAGGTTCTGGAAGTGCATCCGGGAACAAGAATGAGAGAAGTACAATTGTGAGCATGACTGAGAGGGGCTCTAGGAGTACATCTGTGAGCATGAACGAGAAAAGTGCATCTGTGAGTAAGATTGGGACAGAATGTGTGTTAGAAGGGGCAGGTGAGGGACTAGGTGTTGGAGCTTGTGAGGTAGTAGGTGCTGGAGCTTAAGAGGTAGTAGGTTCTAGAGCTTCTGAGCTAGTATAGGTGTTGGAGCTTGGGAGGGATTTGATGACAGTGATGAAGATGAGAGTTATATACCATCTTGTGAAGAGGAGGAAACAGATGATGACATGGATACTGAGGAGTTAGTTTCTGAAGATGAAGAATACACACAAGGCATGATGAAACTGAAACAAAAAGAAGTGTTTGTTATAACTGATAACATGTTTCATGGGTTGGTTGATGGAGTTAAGAAGAGTGACTATGTATCAGACTATGAAAACTCTGAAGAAGATGCCATATACTCGGACTCAACTGATTATGAAGATGAAGCTAGAAGAACTAGGGACAGACATGCTAAGGTAATGTATGATCCCAGGTGTGATCAGAAGCTAATGAAATTATCCGTGGGCATGGGCTTTGGTGATGGTTTTCAAGCTAGAGATGTCATCACAGATAATGCAGTGGAAAATGGATGGTTCTGTTCAGGTAGTTTGGTTTCTAAAAAATGGTGTTGTGGTAATAAAGAAATTGGATGATGTTCACACTTGTCCAAGAGCTATGAGAAATAAGCTTGTCACATCTACTTGGATTGCTAGGAAGTATTTATATGTCTTTAGGCTTAATCGATCAATGAGTTGCAAAGATTTGGGTAGAGACCTGATGCAAAGGTATGCTTTTGATGCAACAAAGTGGAGGTTGTATCATGCTAAGAGGAAGTCCATTGATTTGTTGGTGGGCACTGTGGAAGAGCATTATGCAAAGTTAAGGAGCTATACTTTGGAGTTGGGTAGATCTGACAAAGAGGGCAGGTTTGAACTGCATGTGGATGTAGGTGCAGTGTTTGAGGCAATGTATATTGGGTTCAGTGGTTTAAAAAAGGGTTTCATGAAGGGATGTAGGAGAGTCATTGGGTTAGATGGTGCTTTCCTAAAGGCATACCTAGGAGGGATCTTGCTGTCAGTAAGGATAGATGGTAACAATCAGATATACCCTATAGCATGGGCTATGGTTGAAGTTGAAAATGAGGTGTGTTGGAGTTAGTTCATTAAAATTCTGGCTGGGGAGTTGAACCTGGGAGAAGGAGTGGGAATTACAATCATCAGTGATGAACAAAAGGTATAATGTGAATTCTCGACATTCATGTAGTGTACTGTACTGTACTAATCTAATTATAATAATGCATTCATTTTTATGCAAGGCCTTGAGAATGTTGTGAAGGCGATTATTCCAATGGCTGAGCACATAAATTGTGCCAGACATATTTATGCAAATTGGAAGAAAACTCACAAAGGCCCAGCATTGAAGCAGATTTTCTGGAAGCTAGTTAGAAGTACATACATGGAGGAGTATGATGGTGCATGTAAAGTGTTAGAGAAAGAAGATGGGCAGGCTTATGCTGATCTGATGAACAAGAACCCTAGCGGGTTCTGTAAGGCCTTTCTCACTCCACTTCAATGCTCTGATGCAATTCTAAACAATGTATGTGAATGTTTCAATGCATATATTCTTGAGGCAATGAGTAAACACATTATAGACATGCTAGAGGATATTAGAACTGCACTGATGGAGAGGTTGTATAGGAAGAATGTAGACATTGAGAGTG
This sequence comes from Salvia splendens, assembly GCF_004379255.2. Taxonomy (NCBI): domain Eukaryota; kingdom Viridiplantae; phylum Streptophyta; class Magnoliopsida; order Lamiales; family Lamiaceae; genus Salvia; species Salvia splendens. The sequence goes on from NC_056039.1 coordinate 24,355,803, forward strand.
TTGATAAGAGTTCAAGCATATGTCCAAAAGTGAGGAAGAAAATTGATAATATGATTTATGAGAGTAGAAACTGCACATCTATTCCTTCAATAGGTTGGATATTTGAAGTCAGACACTTCCAGGATAGGTTTGTTGTTACTCCTTCCTTGAGGCAGTGCGGATGTAGGAAATCGGAGTTGACTGGAATCTCTTGTGTGCATGGATGTGCTGTTATTAACTTCCTCAAGCATGATGTGGATGACTATGTTCATGAGTACTTTTCAGTGAGTAAGTACAAGTTGGCTTATGGTTATGGGCTGCCAGCTTTGAATGGAGAGAAACTATGGCCGTCTGCAGAAGGTTATCCTGGTGTTCCACCACATGTTAGTAAGATGTCAGGTAGGCCTAAGAAGGTGAGGAGGAGGGATCCATATGAAAAGGATCCACTGCACCCCAACAGGCTTAGGAAAATATGGTGATGACTTGTCAGAATTGCTTGCAAGAAGGCTGCAACTCTAGGAGTTGCAAAAATGATACTATTGAGAAGCCACCTAAACCACAGATAAGTAACTGTCAATACTATACATATTTAGTATTTAGTATGATATCTAAGGCTTGTGAAATAACTACTCAACTTCAGGCCAAAATGGGGAGACCTCGCAAGGCGCCACTGCAATCCACAACACCAACTGGCACCACTGCTGTTCCAGGGAGAGGCAGAGGTCGAGGTGGAAGAAGAGGTGGAGGTCGTCGTGGAGGTCGTGAGGGAACTAGATCTGTTACTAGAGCTGTTCTTACACAAGAAAGTCACACCGGCATTTGAGAGCTTGACTACTGTTGTCGTTTGGATTGAAACTTGAAACAATTGTGTCAGTTGTATGGATTTAGTTTGTGTATTTTGTATGGATTTCAGACAATCGTACTATGTCATTTAGCTTGACTGATGTAGTTTGGACTAATGGATGGATTGTCCTATTTTGTTACTGATATGTGATAATCCAGTTCGTACTACTGTTGTGTTTGATCGCATTAACTCATTTGCATTTTTTAGAGGAACAAGTGCATGAATATCACAAAAATATGTGATTGAATTCGACTACATAAGAACACAAAACATCACAGATAAAGTAGTTGTCCATAGCCTAAACACTGAAATTGTACTACATAACCTAGATAATTATCCAAATGACAACACATAAAAACACAATAGCCATTTTCAGATTTTTGTTTGTGCAACGCAGATTGTCGATAACATGTTGGAGTGCTTCAATGTTATCGTTTTTTGAACAAACTTCGTCTTGAAGTATATCTTGCGTAGAAACTCTCCTTTAAAATGCCTCTTCCATACTATCCCTCTCCATCTTCAATTTTTGAACATAGTATTCTTGATTCGGTGATAGAGACGGATCAATCCATCGAAAAAAATTGCAATCGTCATGCTTCCATACTTGGCAACGATAGAAACGTCGTCCATGATTAGCCTCAGTCTTTGAGGTCACAACATCCGCTTCAAGGCCGTGGTTACAAACCACTGCTTCCGGCAGCCTTGGCCAAGTGTTCATGCTCGAATTCGACGATGTGGACATCCTACACAAATATCAAGCAAAACACATACATTATGTTCGAAATACCAAACTGAATTCAAACTTGGATTCGAAAAATTCGAATAACAAACTGAAATCCAAATTCTGAATTCATTGTTCCATGGTGTTCGAAATACCAAACTGAATTCAAAACTTGAATTCGAAAACTTCGAATGCCAAACTAAATTAAAAAATCTGAATTCATTTTTCCAAATACGAACACCAAACTGACATCAATTGACTCCATTTTGGGAGGGATGAAACCAATTGAAATCGCACATTGAATTTAAGTCGAAGTCGTTGCGAACTCAATTGAAATAATTGCAAAATCCTCACCTCAACCACGTCGAAATCCTCACCTCAACCAATTCACGTTCAAATCGCGGCGAATTGCCCGGAAGACGCAAGCCAAGAACCGTAATTATTACCCAGAAATCGATGTGAAATGCCTGAAGCTATTGGTAGACCGAATTCACCAAGGGAGGGATTCGAAACCTAAGAACACGAAACTAGGCTTCTAATTTGATTTGGGAATGGTTTAGGGATGTATATAGTTGATTTTTTAATTTACCATGTGAAACGAAGTCGTTTTGTATGTTAGAAACGACGCCGTTTCACAGAATTCCGCCGATTGCCACGTCCTACTTCAGGCATGCCCCGTCAGCATTTTTAATGCCGGAAAACACCTGGGTCGGGTTAAATGGGAAATCGCAAACGCCCGGTTAAGTTCATGACATTACACGATACTTTCAAAGTTCATGGAAAAACCAGAAAATAGTGAAAGTTAATGACTTTAGAATCAGTTACCCCTTTTTTAAATATTCAAAATATGTTCCCGACCTATTGTTGTTAATCCAAGTGAGACTGAACTTAAATTCTTACACTTAATTAATCTATTAACATAATGCCAACAGTACTCCCTTCGTTCCATAGTAGTAGAGTCATTTTGTCATTTTGGTACGTTCCATAGTAATGGAATGATTTCTCTTTTTTAGTAAAAGTCAATATATTTTTACTTACTTACTTTTCTCTCTATTACTTTATTCTCTTTTCATATTTCTACCGTTTTCATTTCCACTTTATTTTTCCTTTTACTTAATTCACCTAATACAATTTTTCTTAAAGCTCGTGCTGAAAATAAACGCCTCCATTACTATGAAACGGAGGGAGTAAAAATTGAATTTGAAAATATAATTTAAAAATAATATTATAAAACAAAGGAAATTATGGATATTTTGACTTTTATAAATATATTCTGGGGTGCATTCTTGCTCAAATCGGATAACCACTAAAATATATCAATATCAAGACCATCAGTTCAAGATTTAAATTTTTAGGCTAATTGTTTCACTCATTGATATGTCTACAAATTAATTTGGGAAATAGTTACTGTGCCGGCAAATGAAAACCCCTTGGTAATTACCAAAACAGGTTGTAGTTTTATAATACTAGTACAATATTTCTTTTGCATTTGCAACTGTTAAAAGTAGAGCGGAACAAGTAATTTCGAGTTATGGGTACTTTCCGTTAATTAAAATTGAACTCCTACTAAGCTATTTGTACCATGTCCCATTTCTGGTTAGTTCCAAATTATTCTTTTTTCTTTGGCACAAATTTTATTCAAACTTCTTCTTTTACTCTTTTTTTTTTCTTCATATTTTATTACTCCCGCCGTTCTATTAAACTTCATTTTTCACTTATTCTTTTACTGTTTCTCTTTCTCCCCTATTTTATGTAGTGTTTTTTGTTTATAAAATGAAGGGAATAAAATAAGAGAGAGAATAAAGTAGAGATTATGTTACTTTCATTTAGAAAATGTGTTATTTTTAGTGGGACAACCAAATAAATGTGCCACTTTTAATGGAATGGAAAGGGTATCTTTTATGCTTTATTATCTATCCACTTCATGGAGAACGACAGGAACTCCCCCGCCACGAGCGAGTCACAGACTCCGACGTTTCCCGCCGAACTGGAGGGAAACTCTAGCGGAAATGCGACAACGGTTCCGGCAATGTCGGGGATGGGTGGAATGGGTAGGATGGGTGGTATGGGTGGGATGGGTGGGATGAGTGGTATGATGTCCCCTTACTGCAATATGTACAATTGGATGGGTGGGATGGGTGGTATGGGTGGTATGATGCCCAGGGCAGCGGGGATGGGGGCATGACCCCAAATATGATGGGGATGGGGATGGGGATGGGGGGCATGACCCCAAATATGATGGGGATGGGTGGGATGATGCCGACGATGATGCAGACCATGCCTGGGGGAGGGGGTGGCAGGGGCCCTGAACCACTAGCGGCAGATGTCTATCGGCCGGTTATTGATATGTTGTCTACTGATACCCCCTCCAGTTTTGTTCCTGAGACTCAGTTCACCGGCGTGGATACTTTCTCTTTTGAGGAGTTGGGGCTATCTCCAGTCAGGGAGACTCCCGATGATGTGGGGACAGCGGCAAGGGGCAGGGGCAAGGGCCGTGGCAGAGGCAAGGGCAAGGGGAAAGCCACGGGCTCTTCCTCGCGAACGGTGGCTGAGGAAGAGGATGATGAGGAGACGGGAAAGAGGACGGTCTGGAGCGTGTGGGAAAACGTCGCGCTTTCGAAGGCTAGGGTTTCAATAGTCGAGGATCCTATGTCGGTGCTAACCAGCATATTGACAGACTGTGGCATCGCGTCGCTGAAGCCTACCTCACACACAAACCGGCTGGGGCGAAGTGTCGCGTGCCCGAACAATGCCGGAAACAGTGGGAGCGGTTGAGGCCTAAGCTTAGTCGATTTGCCGGCCTCTACCAAAACAATCTCCGCCAGGCAACCAGCGGTATGTCCGAGGATGATGTGAAGAACCGTGCCTTGGCGCAGTACCCCGACAGATCCTTGAAGTTCAAAGATTTCGACTAGTGGGAGGCCTATCTCATGGTGAAGGATTCCAAAAAGTTTTGTAGGGGTGTCGAATCGGGCTGGCAGAAGCGGATGAAGATCAACGCTTCCGGTGAATACAGCAGCAGTGCTGGTTCGCACGAGCTCCCGGAAGTCGAGGAAGTGTCCCCGCTACCTCAATCAGACTCGCGCCGGCGTCGTCGCCCGATTGGGCAAAAGGCTGCGCAGCGGAAGGCTAGGGGAAGCAGCAGTGGTAGCGGGTCGTTCGAGGTCGAATCGGAGGCCCCTGCTCCCCCAGAAGAGTACGATCATCTCGCCCGCGCAGATAACGACTAGTTTGGTCCGGACCATGCATAGGTGGCATAGCACGACAGATCCTATGTACAAAAGGATGTTGAATAATGTCATCGATGGATGTCGGCGCGATTTGGGGATGCCACCCATTGGAGATGATGGCGCCGAGAATAGCGGCGGGGATGACAGGGGCGGCACGGGCGACGAGGACAACGCGGAGCGAGCCGAGTCGAAATTTTCCCGTATTATGTTATTTTTATTATGTAATTTTTTTCTTTTTTTTATGTAATTTTTTTTAATGAAGCATTCACAATTTTCCCGTATTCCGTGTCAAAATTATAATTCCGTTGCGTTTATAAATAATTGTGATTTTTTTTTATTGCGGGAAGTCCTAGTGGGAAGGGCGATGGGAATGGCGGATTGTGAAGAGGATGTCCTAGTGACGTGACAGTTGGATGGGAAGTCCCAGTGACATGGCAGGAGGTGTTTTTGGGAAGTCCTACTGGATGTCCGAATGGGACATCCGTGCATTGGAGATGCTCTAAGTAAGGAAATAAGAATTGGAAAATAAATTAAATAAAATCGCCAGATAGATACTTCAATCTCTTTCATCATAGTGTGATAGTAATTTCTTCTATTAGACTTATCGTTTGATAGAATGCTGTCAACACATTTCAACGTTTGATAAAATGCAGTCAACACAATGTAGAAAGTTAAAACTTGATGGTTGAATAGCAGGATTAGCAAAGTCCCATCTATAAAAAGAAATCTGCAAAAAGATACTCTCTAATCTCTAAGTTATTTGAGTTAGTATTTTATTTTAAGTTTTTCCAAATTATTTAATTCATTTTCTTCTATAGCTAAAACTAAAAAAAATCTAATCTTACTTATTTTATTCACTCTACAACAATGTTTCTTAACCATTTCATCTATTCAATCATGGCCCCACACCACTTTTTATCTCATTTTTAACTTAAAATATAATACCTACAACCGTTCATCTCTCCACCATCTCTTCTCTTAATTATTTATTGGTCCTACTACTTCATTTCCTTTTTATTTTCTTTTTCCCAAATAATTTAATACTCCCTCCGTCCCATTAAATATGCAACATTTGCTTTTCGGCACAAGATTTTATGTAGTGTTGTTTTGTGAGTTAATGAAGAGAGAGTAAAATAAGAGCGAAGAAAAAGTAGAGAGAGTATTGTTTCCATTTTTAGAAACGTTTCATTTTTAATGGGACAGACCAAAAAGGAAAACGTTTCATTTCTAATGGGACAGAGGGAGTATAAATTAAACATTATATTTAAATTATAGATATGACATTTTATTGAAAAAAAATTAAAATTACATAATTGAAATCCTATAATTGTAATTTATTATAAGAAATAAATACATAATCCTAAAATCGAATCGGTAGAAAAAACCATCAATAGAATTTTAGTGGAAAAGCAGCTACGATTACTGAGAGTTACACTAAAAAAATATTGTGGGAGATCGGCTATACATTGCCAAATCTGGACCAAATGTGTTCGATTAGACCTTCCTGGACTTGGGTGTGGGCGATGGAATCGCACGTCGTTGCCTGACATTGTAAGAACTTGCGGAATGGTGTCGGCGCATCCTAGCATGGGGACTGTTTGCGGTGGAGCTGCTAGGAGTATCTTCATTGAACCAATTTTCCGCGTTTGGTCCTTCTTCTACAATTATCGTGTTATGCATGGTTAATACATACATGATGTTGGTGAGGTTTTGTACATACCAAGAACGACCTGGGACTTTATGAAAATCGTGAACCGTGCTTGTAGAACCCTGAACGTTCATTCCACATCTTTTCGAACTGACTCTTGCTTAGTATGGGTGAGCATTTGGGTTTTTGTTCGGTTTTTTGCCCAAACCGAACCAAAACCGAATTTAGTTCAAAACCCAAACTGAACCGAACCCGATAAACCGAACACCCAACGTAAAGAACCAAACAAAACCGAAAAAAACCAAAATTTTAAAAAAAAATCAAAAACCCGAAAAAATATGGAATATTTATTAATATATATATATATAGGGGTGCGTTAAAATGATAACCATATTTATGGTGATAACCTAATAACCTATCATTTTATGGGTCAAAAAAATCATTTTTACTAAAAATAATATTTATACACTGTAAAATGATATTTTTTCAGCATGTATAGAATGATACTTTTAATCCATAAAATGATATTCTATTTTATAAAATGATATATTTCGTCCATAGAATGATAGGTTATTAGGTTATCACCATAAATATGGGTTATCATATGATCACATCCTTATATATATATAGGGTCATGATAATCTACAAACTCTTTATAATACAAACTATACAAACTTTAAGCGTTGACATTGTTGACATTCCCCCAGTGACAGAATTTGTATTAGGCGTTCACATTGACATATGAATCCCATTGCTAACCGTTGATTACTTACAAGGAGTGTGTAGGATTAAAGTTTGTAGTTTATATTATAGATAGGAGTTTGTATTTGATCACACCTATATATATATATATATATAGGGGTGCATTATAATGATAACACCAATTTGTGTGATAACCCTACAACTAAATCTCCACCACACATTTTAAAAATATGTGGTCTGGATTTAATCTAACAAAACTATCATATTTCGGATATATTAAGGGCAAAATTGTCATTTCGTTATAAAATTGGGCGGGTAAGAAGAAAACGTGAATTAAACACTGCATTCAATTTCTCTCACACTCAAACCATCCGAATCGCATTTCAAACCCTTGCTTCTTCAGTTTCGAAGGAAAAATCATCCAAATTCTAGAATATGTCGAAGGAAAACGCTCAAGCATCATCGAAGAAAGGCTGGATAAAGTTTATTACTTATTTCACTTTTGTTTTTGCTCGATTTTATCATTTTGCCAGAGATTCTCGTAAAACGCTTTGGTTTAGAAGCAATTTTTTTTGTGTTGATTTTGTGAGTAGTGTTTTGTTCTACTTAAGTGACAAGTTATGCTCTCTCTGCTTTTTTGAACTCATTGAAATTTAGAAAATGATAGTTTCAGAAGGTAAAATGATAGTTGTACTTGATAAAATGATGGTTTAAGATTATGAAATGATACTTTGGGTAGATAAAAAGATATTTGTGCAGATAAATGATGGTTTTAAATTATAAAATGATAGTTTCAGGGGATAAAATGATACTTTGACTTTATATAATGACATAAACCGTTTAACACACTGAAATCTTTTGATTATTAGGAAAGAACATTCGTGATGATGATGATGATAGACTATTAGCAGATGAAATACAAAATATAAGAAATAAGAAGAAGAGAAAGAATGATGATGCAACTAATGGTAAGGAAGCTTCAAAGAAGGGCATGGAAATAGTCGTTCAAGATGATACAGTCATTAAGACAACGACTTTGGCGGGAAGAAGGAATACTGACTTCTTCGTTGACATGCTTGAATCTCTAAACAAGAATCAAAGAATAGCTGTTCGAGAGATTGGGTTTGGCGCACTCCTAAACTTCAATATAAGAAGTTTCCCAAGAGCATTGGCATATTATTTGATTTACAACTTTATCCCTAAAAGTTCATCAATTAAATTGAACAGCGGGGAATCACTTTTTTAGATGATGAAGATGTTCACATAACTCTTGGGTTCCCGACCGGATCTTTACCTATGAAGAGGATCAAATTTCAGAAAAATATCAACATCAAAACTCAAATTGCTAGATTCTGTAAATGTGGAGAGAAAAAAATGGTGCCAAAGTATTTTGTAGAGCAGATGGAGAGAGACGAAGAAGGTGGTGAGTGGTTCAAATGGAATTTTATGGTTCTCGTGGAGTATGCCTTGATTAACACTCCTGCTGATGGAAATATGAGCCCACAAATTTTAGATTACATAGCTGATGTTGAGAAGATCAAACAATACAATTGGTGTAGCTATGTCATATCTAAATTGCATGAAACACAAAAGAGATGGAAAAACAACACAACAAAGATATTTACCGGACCAGTTATCTTTGTAGTGGTAAGAATATATTTGTTTTCCATTGTCTATGAATCTATTTACAGAAAAACTAATATTTTGTTTTTGTTAATGTAGGCTTGTTACGTGGACAGAATTGTCTATGAAAAAAAATGGTGCCAAGATGTTATCCAACAGTTAAAGGATGGACTGCCGAACTGTAGAAAGAAAGACAAAGAGCAGAAATGAATGATTCAGATTTTGGTCTGGGTCATAAGTATGACCGATATAAAAAGCATCCACATGAAGAGAATGATGAAGATGATGAATCTGAAGATGAAGATGATGAACCTGAAGATGTAGAAGCTTTGAAGATGAATGATCATGATGAAGAGGGACAACCAATGGAAGTCAAGAAAAGACTTTCATAGATAAATGGAAGGAAGCTGCCAGGGATTGTAAAGCCTCAATGTTGAAGATGGTTGATGTCCATGAAGCAGTGCCGGATGAACTCAGGAACATTAATAGCTTTAAGATAATCTGTGATACAACAAGAAATGCAATGGGATTGAGAGAGGAAGGTGTGCAGCATGCTATAAAAAGTCAGAAAACAATGACCCATGCTATGAGCAATGATGAAATTGACGATCCTGAATGGATCGATATCATGATTGAGCTAACTAAAGCTGCTGAGAGGACATGTATACTGAAAAATAGGAATGAGTTCCCTACCTTCACTCTGATACCGGAATATGACTACACTCCTGATGAGAATCAAAATTTTAATCGGGAAAAGGATATGGAGAAGGAAAAAGATGATGAGGTGGAAAACGAGCAAGAGAAACATAATGGAAAAAACTCTTTCATCAGCAGGAGTGTTAATCAAGGCATACTCCACGAGAAGCATAAAATTCCATTTGAACCACTCACCACCTTCTTTGTCTTTCATCATCTGCTCTACAACATACGCTGGCACCATTTTTTTCTCTCCACCTTTACAGAATCTACCAATTTGAGTTTTGATGTCGATATTTTTCTGAAATTTGATCCTATTCATAGGTAAAGATCCAATCGGGAACCCAAGAGTTATATGAACATCTTCATCATCTAAAAACAGTGAATCCCCGCTGTTCAATTTAATTGATGAACTTTTATGGTTAAAGTTGTAAATCAGATAATATGCCAATGATCTTGGGAAACTTCTTATATTGAAGTTTAGGAGTGCGCCAAACCCAATCTCTCGAACACCTCTTCTTTGATTCTTGTTTAGAGATTTGAGCATGTCAACAAAGAAGTCAGTATTCCTTCTTCCTGCCAAAGTCGGTGTCTGAATGGCTGTATCATCTTGAACAACTATTTTCTTGCCCTTCTTTGAAGCTGCCTTACTATTACTTGCATCATTCTTTCTTTTCTTGTTATTTCGTATACGTTCTATTTCATCTGCCAATAGTCTATCATTATCAGCAGCAGCAGCATCACCAATGTTCTTTCCTAATACACAAAAGATCCAGTGTGTTAAACGGTTTAGGTCATTATATAAAGTCAAAGTATCATTTTATCCCCTGAAACTATCATTTTTTCCCCTGAAACTATCATTTTAACCCCTGAAACTATCATTTTATCCCCTGAAACTATCATTTTATCCCCTGAAACAATCATTTTATCCCCTCAAACTATCATTTTATCCCCTGAAACCATCATTTTATCAAGTGCAACATTCATTTTACCTTCTGAAACTATCATTTTATCCCATGAAACTATCATTTTATCCTCTGAAACTATCATTTTATCCCCTGAGAACATCATTGTATCAAGTGCAACTATCATTTTACCTTCTGAAACTATCATTTTCAATGTAAAGATTTATCATTAATACACATGAGATTTATCATTTTACCTTCTGAAGCCATCATTAATAGTCTATCATCATTATCAGCAGCAACATCACGAATGTTCTTTCCTAATACACAAAAGATTTCAGTGTGTTAAACGGTTTATGTCATTATATAATGTAAATTCAATGTAAATTCATCATGCTGTCATATGTAACTCTAAATTTACACTAAAAAACTATAGAATCTAAAAAAACGAGAATCACAGGCAAAATGATAAAATCGAGCAAAAACAAAAGTGAAATAAGTAAAAAACTTTATCCAACCATTCTTCGATGATACTAGAGCTTTTTCCGTCGTCATATTTCAGAAGTTGAATGGTTTTTCCTTCGAAACTGAAGAAGCAAGGGTTTGAATGCAATTCGAAGGGTTTGAGTGAGAGAGAAATTGAATTCAGCGTCTAGTTCACATTTTCTTTCGACGCGCCAATTTTATAACGAAATGACAAATTTTCCCTTATATAAACGAAATATGATAGTTTTATTTGATAAAATGATAGTTTTGTTAGATTAAAATGATACTTTTGTCTGATAAAATGATAGTTTTGCCGGATAGAATGATACTCTGAGTTGATAAAATGATAGTTTTGCCGAATAGAATTATACTCTGAGTTGATAAAATGATAGTTTTGCCGAATAGAATTATACTCTGAGTTGATAAAATGATAGTTTTATTGATTTGTAGGTATGTACATTCCTGCATACAATGATACTCTGAGTTGATAAAATGATAGTTTTGCTGGATAGAATGATACTCTGAGTTGATAAAATGATAGTTTTATTGATTTGTAGGTATGTACATTCCTGCATACAATGATACTCTGAGTTGATAACATGATAGTTTTACCGGATATAATGATACTCTGAGTTGATAAAATGATGGTTTCAGGGGATAAAATGATAGTTTCAGGGGATAAAATGATAGTTTCAGGGGATAAAATGATAATTTCAGAAGGTAAAATGATAGTTGCACTTGATAAAATGACAGTTTCAGGGGATACAATGATGGTTTCAGGTGATAAAATGATAGTTTCAGGGTATAAAATGATAGTTTCAGTAGGAAAAATGATAGTTGCACTTGATAAAATGATAGTTTCAGGGGATAAAATGATAGTTTCAGTGGGTAAAAGTGTCATGTTAAAAGCCCAATGTTATCATTTTATTAAACAAAAATGTCATTTTATACACCAAAAATACCTATCATTTTATCTGCTGAAAGTATCATTTTATCGGCTGAAAGTGTCATTTTATATCAAATGGCTTCAATCTGCCTTCTCATTGAATCTACCACAATTTCTTGAATCATGACGACCCATCTCATGACATTTACCACACCGTCGTAGAGGCTTATTTGCTTTTCTTATTGCACTCTCCCTCTTTGTTACCCTGTCACTAGCTGATCCTTTTGTTCTAACAACGTCTGGAGGATGTACATCAATTACATCAGGTACTGCCATTCCATAAAATTCCTCACCCATCTTTTTCTTTTCAATGACTGAAGGTATTGCACAATTTCCAAATATATGCTCTTTCAAATCATCAAGACCAGCACATAACAAAGACAGATGATCCATATTTCCCTCAGACTTTTGGACTAATCGATAAAAGTTGAAGAACAACTTTTTCTTAACTTCCTGCTTTTCATCCAAATCTGCAAGGTAAAAGATAGCATTATTACAATAAATACTATCATTTCTCTTACTGAAAAAAAGAGTTTTTACAAATAAGGTTAGAAATTAAGCACACGTTCAAATGGTTGTATCTCCTCAGATGGTAGACCATGGGCCGCCTTTAGTAAAGAGCTCTTCAACCACCTTCGACCAAAATATTTCTCAAGAATGAGATTTGCAGACTTATTCTTCAACAAACAAAATATATGACAGCATAACAAACCAATTCTGGAAAACTTCTTACAACTACAGTCGAATGTGTCTTGTTTACAATCATACTTAACATCTCATGTTCTACCATATTGGTCCTTAACCTTATGCATCTTGATGTTATCCTCAACAGTTATAGAAACAATCTCACATACCATACTTATTTCCTGTTGTACATGTTTGAAAATAGAATCAGTGTAGATTGTAGATGCAGGCTTCTCAATAAGCAATTGGGTTGACAAATCAGGAATAGTTTAGTAATCCAAGTAGTTCAATCGTGAATTGGCATTCCTTTGATCTCCCACAGCACAGTTAAAGAAATTGATGAACTGTACAAGATTTGCACGAGGCTTTGTGTAGTTTTTAAAAAAGCTATTCTCTGATTCAGACATCGATGTAATCCTAAGAAGCGACCCCATGGGAAAATCTCGAAAATAAGCAGGAACCCAGAATTCTCTCTCTTCAAACATCGATCCAAACCAGTGCACGTCTTCTAATCCATACCGTTCCATTATATCATTCCATATTATATCAAACTCATCAGGCTCTAACAAATCAGACCAAACACATGCATTCAACTCTTTTTTGAAATCTTCATTATCAAGCAAGGATTTGGGCAACTTATCTGACACCTTAACCATAATATGTCACATGCACCATCGGTGCCTTGTTTGTAAAAGTATTTGTTGAACAGCAAGTTTCATCCCCCAATCTTGATATGTGATAATCAATTTGGGTGCTACCCCCATACATCGAACAAAACAGCCAAACAACCAAGCATATAAGTCTCTACCTTCACTTGATAACAATCCAGCTCCAAATGTAACTGCTCTGGAATGGTTATCTTTTCCAGTGAATGGAGCAAAAATCATGCAATACCTTCAGAACATAACATAAAAATGAATTATATTTTCATACATACAGAAAAGTATCATTTTTATCATCTATGAATATCATTTTATCGGCCGAAAATATCATTTTATGTCTTTTAGCAACAAAAGTAATATACATGTTAGTGTTGTATGTTGAGTTAAATGAAATTACATCTCCAAACATATGATAATTTCGTCTTGAAATAGCATCAGCCCAGAAGTGTTTAGTTAACTTTCCATGAGATCCTATCTCAATTTCATAATAGAAGGCATCAGATGATTCCTTTTGAGAACGCATATAATCAAAAATCATTTGAGCATCTGAACCATCAATATTGGACATAATATCGCGATAACCATTTCTAATATCAATAATCATATCCAACATTTTCAGGTCCACCCATTATCTCCTTCAAAAGTTTGAATGTGAGAGTGGGACCAATATTACACCTGCCACAATCCTCCATAAACCTTCGATGGATAGGATCCAGACTGCGATTGGCCGTCATAAAATGCCTATACTCATCCGCAACCATTAAGTGATAATGATACTCAATAAACTGATAAACCCCATACCCTTTGCTCATGCCATCTGAAAAATATCTCAAGTTGAGCTTAGCAAGACATTCACACCTAAATGACCGACACCTACGCTTCTTAACAGACACTTCAAGTTGAGCTTAGCAAGACATTCACACCTAAATGACCGACACCTACGCTTCTTAACAGACACTTCAGTTGATTTGGATGCATCACCAAGTATAAAATTCTTAGAGCCTTGTCTGCTGCAAGCCAAATACTGCCACTTAATAATACCATGAACTGATTTGTTGCCCAGTTTACGAATGCCAAAACCAACTTAACGAGCATAATGTTCATAGAAATCAGATGCTTCTACTAATGTATTGAATTTCATACCAATCATTAACTTCAAAGCATCATCACAAACAGGAATGTACATACCTACAAATCAGTAAAAGTATCATTTTATCAACTCAGAGTATAATTCTATGCGGCAAAACTCTCATTTTATTTATGCAGTAAACCTAACATTTTATAAACAAAAAGTATCATTTTATCAACCCAGAGTATCATTATATCCGGCAAAAGTATCATTTTATCAACTCAGAGTATCATTCTATTCGGCAAAACTATCATTTTATCAACTCAGAGTATCATTCTATCCGGCAAAACTATCATTTTATCAACTCAGAGTATCATTGTATACAGGAATGTACATACCTACAAATCAATAAAACTATCATTTTATCAACTCATAGTATCATTCTATCCGGCAAAACTATCATTTTATCAACTCGGAGTATCATTGTATGCAGGAATGTACATACCTACAAATCAATAAAACTATCATTTTATCAACTCAGAGTATCATTCTATCCGGCAAAACTATCATTTTATCAACTCAGAGTATCATTCTATCCGACAAAACTATCATTTTATCAACTCAGTGTATCATTCTATCCGGCAAAAGTTTCATTTTATCAACTCAGAGTATCATTCTATCCGGCAAAACTATCATTTTATACAGTACACCTAACATTTATAAGCCAAAAGTATCATCTTAACACTACATAATATAATTAAATAAGAAGTTCAATACATCAGAAACATAAGCCAGTTGACAGCTAATATTAATCTAAAACCAAATTCAATACATGAAGCAAAACAATCAATAAATTAAAATATGAACACAATCAATAAGCTAAATAATAGATAATGATTGTTACCTTCGTTATTTGTTACAAACTCCATCGAAGCGAATTCTGACAACAATTGAACAGGTAATCAATGAAAATAAGAACGCAAAATTGAAAACATCTCACCGGTCACAATTCACAATTATGCGAGAAATATGGAAACAAAATCTGGAGATTATAGAATAATGAACCAAATCGGAAGAAAATCTGGGAACAAAATCGATGAGTTGAGGAATATGGAAACAAAATCGCTGAGAAAGAGGAGAGAATCGAACTGAGAGAGAATGAAAGAATGGAGCGAAATTCAAAAATTAAATGAGTGAAATGACATATTTACCCCCTGCGCCTTTTTTTATGAAGTAAATCTAAGTTTGAATCTCAACCACAAGATTAGAAAATATGTGTGGTTAATATTTAGTTATAGGGTTATTACGTGATTTGAGGGTTATTATATGATCATCTCTCTCTCTATATATATATATATATATATATATATATATAGGGGTGTGTTAAGGTCCTTCGCAGCTTTTCAGTCCAATGTTCTTTTTAATCACAGCCCTTGGATCCTTGAATTGGATGGTTGTGATGATCTGCATTATTTGATGAAAAATTTACATTATTAGTCGGTGTGCATTATTCAACTGAAAATTTGCATTATTAAATGACACGTGACATCAATCTAACCGTCGGATGACAAAATCGTAGGGCTGAGATTAAAAAGAACAATAGAACAAAAGATACAAAAAGGAAATGAATACATCCCTATATATATATTATTTTATATATACTAATAGAATATAAATATATATAGGTATATATATTTTCAAATTAATAGAATATACATATAATACATATTATATAAAATATATTAAGCGAATATATATTATATATATGATATAATATATTAAATTAATAGAATAAATATATATAATATTATATTTAAAATATAATTCAGTTTTTCGATTTTTCTATTTTTTAACTTTTTTTTGCCCAAACCGAATTGAATCGAAAAACCGAAAAAACCGAACCGAATTTAAATTTTCAGTTTGGTTAGGTTCGGATATTCGGTTTTCAATTTTTTTGCTCACCCCTATTGCTTAGCCACAAAAAGAACACGTTTGAGGTCTTGCGGCATGTTGAGAGTCTTCACCAAGATCTGTCACTTCGGATAGGTACCGGCGGCGAGATTGTACCCCATGCTGTACTATTGGTCATTAGCGGTAAAGGATATTGTTGGTGCTCTACATTTTAAAATATTGTTGAATACGTCGGAGTAGTTGAGCACATACATTCATATCGTTGTTCAATACAGAAACCAAAAAAACACATGGCAAATTAATTGATAAGCGGCGGTCGGCGATCGCCTCTAACACAATCATAGGGTGATAGGCTGATAGCCTTTTGTGGCTAGTTGTGTACAACAAACAACCAACCACCCCACCCCCCCCAATTCAGCCATAATTGAATTGATAATGAGATTAGACAAAATGAGGGAGACAGAATTTTTTTTAAAAAAAATTATTTGATGGATGAGATATTTATAAATTATTTATTTTTTAACTTTTTTTAAAAAATTTAAAAGTAATTAATATTTCAAAGGTCCACAAGTGGGTGTCGCCGCCCAACGAAACTGAGCCACGCGGAGGGGAGGGGGAGGTGCGGAGAGCTAGCTCGCCCCCTCCACTTCTCACTGCGAACCTTGGCGAGACAAGCCACCCACAATGGGGTCTGGTACTCGTTTCGTCTCACCAAGACGAGACCGAGCCAAAATGACTCGAGGTTCCCTTACTCTCTCGTCTCTCTCATATTTGATTATCTCCCTATTTTATTTTATCTTTGTTTAACTCACTAAACAGTCAAAACTTAACTTTGTTAAATCTCATGCCACAAAGAAATACTTCAAGTATTGTGGAACGATGGGACTTAATTGAATCTCTATGAGCATGTCTAAGGTTTCTCTTTTGGTCTATTGTACTTTAATTAATTTCGTATAAACTTGTAACCTTTTGCGAAATGGGAATTGTCCTAAATATTCTTGTGAACGTAAGAGCTTCAATGACTCCCCATCCCAAAGTCTTGTATACCCGTGTGCTCAGCTTTTGTACACTACTCCCTCTGTCCGTGAATAAAAGTCCCGTTTTTTTTATTTTAGTCCGCCTACTAATTAGAGTCCCGGTTTACTTTTACCGGGTCCCACATTCCACTCACATTCATTTAAAATAATACATACTAGTGGAACCCATATTCCACTAACTAGAGTTGTCAACGGGGTCGGCCTGACCCGACCCACCAGTGAAACGAAGCGGGCCTGGGCTTGGCTCATTAGTTGAGATGGACTCCAATTGGGCATTTTGTAAACCCAGGCCCAGGACCATATGAAGTCCAGTCCAGCTCAGGCCCATCAGAGGCCCACCTTCTATAATTAGTTTTTTATGTAATTAGGAGGTTAATCACTAATATAGTATATTCTCTATTTATGCAGGTCATCTTATGCACAAGACATGTTAATTTTGTTTCTATCATTCTAATTTTTTGAATGTCTCCGAATGGACTCAAACAGTAATAGTTTAATATCAACATAAGTTTCCAACTAAATAATGAATGCAATATTCAATCTTGACTATATCTAATTTTTTTCTTATATTTTTTTCTACAAGATGTAAAAAAGATGGTTCTGAAGTTTAACTTTAATAATACTCCCTCTGTCTCATAAAAATATGGGCATTGAATGTGGCACGGGAATTAAGACAAAATTGGTAAAGTAAGAGAGAGGGAAGAGAATGGTATGGTAAAATAAGAGAGAGGATGGGAATGATAGTTAAAGTATAGTTAGTGGATAGTGGGACCTATATTATTTAAATGATCTAACTTTTCAAAAATGGAATGCACATATTTTTGTGGAACGGACAAAAATGAAAAGTGCACATATTTTTATGGGACGGAAGGAGTATTACGTATTGAAACTTTAATATTTGATGAATGATTATTAAATTCTTTAAATTTTTTAGATAGTTCATATACTTGTAGTTTTAAATATACAACATCAACCCATATGTCATCATCTACTACCAAAACTAACAATATTGGTTATTTCTTTAATTATACATTTACTTTTAAATTGAATAAAGAACATGAAAAATATTGTTAATATAAAGTCAATAAATGAACTTAAACACGTTATTTAAATTTGGATTTAGTTAAAAAGATATAAATACAAGTTATATGTTTTAGTTTTGCATATAATATACATTTAGGATATCATTAAAATACATAAAAAAAATTAAATAAAGCCCAGCCCTGCTTGGGCCCACATGGCAAGTGCGCCGGACCGGGCCAGGCTTAGCAAAATTATAAAAAGCCCAGTCCAGCCCAGCCCGCCTCAAACATGGGCCTGTGCCTCAATATAGGCGGGCGTTAGCGGGTCTGGGCCGGGCCGGGTCGGCCCGACCCACTTGACAACTCTACCACTAACTCTTTTTCACCCACTAATCTTAACATTTCTTAAAACTCGTGTCGTCAAGGAATGAGACTCCTAATGGTAGACAGAGGGAGTATATTCAAACCACGCATAGCAAGGTCAAGATTAATGGGACACCAACATACTCCTGCTCCCTCTATCCTACAAGAATACCCACTCTTTCCTTTTTAATCGGTTCCATAAGAATATGTATTTTCCAATTTGAAAACTCTTTTCTCTCTAATGAGGTGAGACTCATTCCCCACTATCAATACTTTAATTACATTTTCTCTCTACCTCTCTCTTACTTTACCAATATTATGTTAAAACTCGTGCTAAACCTAAAGTGCATATTCTTTGAAGACGGATGGAGTAAAATATATTGTGTCCAATTGTCAATTGATATCCCATTTATAATATGTATGGGTTTTAAAAAGTTGTTCGATTTTGCTAAAAAAATTGCTTAGAAAATATTAATAGAGTGTAGATTTTATTTTTAAATATTAATTTTATAATAATTGTGAATAAAATTAGTAAGAGTAGAATATGAATTCAATTTCAAAAAATAAGAAAAGTAATATGAGATGTTTATTGGAAATTGTGAAATACTCTATTTCTCTCGTAAAAAATGTATACTGTCTATTTTTATTTTATTTATAGAAAGTTGTTTATATCAGTTTATTTATCACTTATATTACTATGATTACAACTTATTAATATTTTAAAACAATATGAGTCTCGTTGTCCATCAATGTCATTTTAAGTTCATTTTCTTCCTTTTTTTTATTTTATTAATTATATATTAAGTTTTGTGTATTTTAAATTCATATATTTTTATAGATGGGAGAATATGAAATATTTAACTAGGATACAGAAAAGAAAAATGAAGGTTTGACGAATGGAAAAAGGTATTATCACAAAAAATATCTAAAATTAGATAAGAGATATTGCGGCTTTATTATGTGTGCTGACGATAAAGTCTTATCTAACTAAAGCTTGGCTTCTCAAATTGAAAGGGTAGATTGATAAACATGTCAATTTTGTCACCGAATTCACACATTCTGTACCGAGAAATCTACCAAAAGGAGGCGCAGCAGCAGTTATGGAGCTCCGGAAGCGGTTCGATCTGGGTAAAACCAAATGGGTCGGGTTTGGGGTTGGATCGAAGCAGAAACGAGTGGAGAAAACGAGCAAAGAGAGATTTGAGAAGTTGGGCGTTTTGGCCTGAATTGTCCAAGCCTTCATCTGTGGAGATGGAGCCGATTCAAGATAGCGAGCACTTTGATCGGATTTTGGAATCTGCTAAAGAGCTGTCTCAGCCCCTTCTTGTTGATTGGTCTCTCTCTCCTTTGATTGCTCACACGCACACACACACACAGTAATTTGTGTTGAGAATTTAAATTGTGTTGGAAAATATTGACAGGATGGCAACCTGGTGCAGAAAATGCATATTTCTGAAACCAAAATTGGAGAAGTTAGCTGCTGAATTTGATACCAAGTGAGTTAGTTATATATGGATCTGATCAAATTCAAACTCTATACATTATACAAATTGCAAACTATGATATGTACCGTTAGATATCAAGATTTGATGTCAACATAAAATGCCAATACAATGCGTTGGCGTTATTTGATCATCGATCTTGAAATCTAACGGTTCAGATCATAGTTTGGAGTTTGTAGGAAAGATGTCGTTTGCATTTTATCACCACCCTGATATATATTTATGTTTTGCTACTACATCCATCTTAATCAGAAGATTAAGTTACGTACATTTGTTTGAGATTGTAGGATGAAATTCTACTACGTAGATGTGAACAACGTGCCTCAATCGTTGGTGAAGCGTGGAAACGTATCAGTATGTGAATTACATTTTGAGTTTTTCATTGCATACGTAAGCCTTCTTGGTATGATGGAATGAGATGAGGATAGGAATGAAGTGATTTTTTTTTTTGTATTTTGCGTTCCATCATTGCCTTCATTTCATTGCACCAAGTAAATGAATCGAAGTAGGAATCACATTTTATTCCATTATACCAAGATAGCAGTTACTTTGCTTAATTTGATGACTAACAAAGACTTGATTTTTTGACTGCCCCCCTCGTGAAGAAAATGCCGACAATTCAGGTTAGAGCTCACACAAGTAGTAGTAGTATTGTCCCACTAAAAATGAAACGTTTTCTAAAATGGAAACAACATCATCTCTATCTTTTCCTCTCTCTTCATTTAGTCACAAAACAACACTACATAAAAAATCTCGTGTTGAAAGCCAAATGTTTCATATTTATTGGGACGGAAGGAAGATGAGATATACTCCTATGTTGTGTTGTTTTGGATTGTGAAAGAGGTGTTTTGGGCAGCTGTGGAAAGATGGGGAGATGAAGGCGGAAGTGATAGGTGGGCACAAGGCATGGCTTGTCATTGAAGAAGTCAGGCAGATGATACTTGACTTTGAGTAAACCAATCAATCACAAACCATTTTTACTGCATTTTTGCTTTTAATTACTTGTAAATTTCATGTAAATACTTCCATTAAACACCCCCAATATCAATATGATCTATATTGTATAACAAGAGAGTGGATTGGAGAACATAGAAAAATACATTCTGATCAAGCAGTTGTTCGCACAAACACACTTTCTCATCAAAACATTGGCAATTCGGCCCAAGAAGCCAACACTACGTGCACCCTATGCGTTTTAAAACAAGATTCAACTCAAGTAAACGAGCACGAGCATATTCCAACTGCAGAATCATACATGCACAGCACAACACACACATAACTCACGTTTGTCGGTAAAGAGTGTAGAGTGACCATTGCACTACGACTCTCTGGTCATCATGTTCCATGGCGCCAGCTGCGGCGATTTTGATTTTCAATATTGGGCGGGAAAATGAATTTTTTTTATGGGAATAAATTGCTCAGCTGAGCCTCAATTCATTTGTATTTTTCCATATTTTTTAATGTTGCATTTTTGACTTACCGTAAATAGAATTAATCTCCAATAACTTCCAATAAAAAATGAGGCATGTCTAGAAATTTAATCAAACCAAAATACTTGTAGTATTTGAACATTTGGTGTTGTGTGTAAGCGGTTTATAAGAATTTGTATGCGTGTTTGTCGCTAAAACAAAACAGAAAAAACAGAAAAACTCACATCTTCTTTCCCTCCATTTTCTGCTCCTCTTTAAGGTTCCATCTCTTGATTCTTCATCGTGATTTCATGTTTTCTGAATGAAAATCAATGTGTTAAGCTTCCTCATTTTCTTACATGTCACATGTTGTAGGAAGGAATATAGGGTCATAACATAAGAGATAGCAAATGTGGGCGTCGACATCAACGACGTTTGCGTAAGCTAAACATATCCATCCACCCTCGGATTTGTAGAATGTTGTGTTGCGGAGGAGCAGAGGAGGAGCCTAATCCTCCGCCCGTATCCACTGCTCCGCCTAAGGCCGGTATTCCCTTTGCTGGCGCCGGTGGAGGTATGTACGTATGGATAATCCTGTCTCTCACTCTTGCAACTCTACCCCTTTGGAAGCAACTGCGCTGCCCATGCAGGCATCTGTCTGTTTTTCATGTTAATATAATGTGTAGGCAATGGCAGAGGAGAGCCGAGGTCTGGTGCGAGAAATGGGAAACCGCAGAAAGCGTTGCCTATCGAAATACCAGCATTGTCATTGGGTGAGCTGAATAGGCTGACTAGTGATTTTGGGACAAAGGCCTTGATAGGAGAGGGCTCCTACGGCCGCGTCTACTACGTCAAGCTCAGCGACGGCCGTGAAGCAGCCATCAAGAAGCTCGACACCACGTCAGCCGAGCCAGACTCTGACGACTTCCCAGCCCAGGTGAAAATGGTTTTAATCTTTGGAATAGGTTCGAGGCTGAACGGAACGAGCTTGCTCTCTGCAGGTATCTATGGTGTCCCGGCTCAAGAACGAGTATTTCTTGGCACTGCTCGGGTACTGCCTCGAAGAAAATACGAGAATTCTTGCCTACGAGTATGCTACAATGGGAACTTTACATGATGTGTTGCATGGTATATAATGCAAACTCTACAATGGGTTATATACTGTACAAACTCCGAACTCTATAATGGGTAGTGATTAAAATTTCAAGATTTTGATGTCTACACAATTTCAATATAATGTCAACACGGCGTCAACCATTGACACTGTGTTGATTTTCTGTTGATGTTATTTTGTCATCGGTTGACATTTTCTAACGGTCCAAATCATAGTTTGAAATTTGTACAATATTTAGATTTGCATTCGATTCTACATCCCTATATATATATATAGATAACATGAGTTGGTGGAGTTGAATATGTTGTTGAAGGTAGGAAAGGGGTGCAAGGAGCTGAGCCTGGGCCTGTTCTAACATGGAATCAGAGAGTGAAGGTTGCACTAGGGGCTGCGAAAGGGCTAGAATTCCTGCACGAAAAGTGTCAGCCTTCGATCGTTCATCGCGATGTTAGATCAAGCAACGTGCTTCTGTTTGACGATTTCGTTTCCAAGATTGCTGACTTCAGCACCAGCTCGTCCTCAGACACGGCGGCCAGGCTGCACTCGACACGAGTCCTTGGAACATTCGGCTACCACGCTCCAGAGTCAGTTGATTGATTGATCGATTCGTTGTTTAGTTACAGAGAGGGTTAATTGTGTTGGGGCTGAATAGTTTGATTTGACCAGGTACGCGATGACAGGGCAGATAACTCAGAAAAGCGATGTCTATAGCTTCGGGGTCGTGCTTCTCGAACTCCTCACTGGAAGGAAGCCAGTAGACCACACCATGCCTAAAGGCCAGCAGAGTCTTGTCACTTGGGTCAGTACTTCCTTGATTTTTTTGGTGTTTGCTTCAAAATAAATTCAATTTTTGCCTTATCATTTTGTAGGCAACTCCAAGATTGAGTGAAGATAAGGTGAAGCAATGTGTTGATCCCAAGCTACAAGATGAGTTTCCACCAAAGGCTATTGCTAAGGTCTAGAAACACACTACTCTCTCTCTATATTACATTATGATGAATGCAAGGAGATGTTTGTCCATTTTCAGATGGCTGCTGTCGCAGCGCTTTGCGTGCAGTATGAAGCAGATTTCCGGCCAAACATGACTATCGTGGTGAAGGCATTGCAGCCGCTTCTAAATGCTAAACCAGCTGCACCCGATTCTCATGCGTAAAAACTGCATTGATGCAACATACATAAGTGTAACACTAATTAAGTTGTTCATCTCCTTGAAAGAATCCTATGTAACAATAGTTGCTGCTTCAGTAGTGGTACGATGTAACACCTCGCACGCAGATGAATCTATGGTCGTTGTTATAAACCAAAAAAGTTTAGCAGACATAATGTTTAGAAGCAAAGAGTTTATTATGTGGCATAGCGGATTCAAATGGGGTGTTCGGTTTGCAAGATTGTATCCCGGGATTAAATATGTAGTGTGTTTGGTTCATGAGATTCAATCTCATAACTCAATCCTATGTGGATAATCATGAGATAATTAGTCAAAGCTAACCTCCTATGACTAAAATAATCTCACAACTCAATCCTAGATTATATCTTTGGCATTATTTCATCTAAAAAACCGAACACCACTAAAGTGTATACTCGTATTGTATTTGCTACGTATCGCGATTTTGGCGGACTTGAATAGACTCCATTCAATAATGTTTACATTACAAACCATGTGACACTTGACACAAATGCACTCTGACGATGTGTCAATTCTTAGCTCATACTCCCTCCGTACCACTCAAAATGTCTATATTTTATTTTTAGTTTGTCCTGCTTAAAATGTCTACTTTCGATATTTAGAAATAAATCTCTATCTCTCTCTCCTCATTAAAATATTCAATTAATTTTTTCTCTCTACTTACTCTACCTAACAACTCCTCTTATAATCTCGTGTCACTCAAGAATGTGGACATCTTGAATGGGACGGAGGTCCATATATTTTAGTAGAACGGAGGGAGTATGTTTCTAGCAATTCCAGTAGTTTCCGAGTTTATAATTTTGTATCCAAACCAACAATGCAATAATGTCTTCTTGTCTTATTAGATTGACCCTCAACTAAATGGTTGAATTAGGTAATGTTTATGTAATCGGCAAATAAACAAAGTGAGCACAAATAGAAAAAAATGATGAAGAGAGTTATTGTTTATCCAATTCGATATGATGTGTATCTATTAAATATAATTTTAAATGACGTAAATAAAGCCAATGTGCCTCCTAGTATATCTATGGTTTGTTTCCTTGGAATATATACTTTCTTTGGACATGTTTCCTAATATGACTTGAATTAGTGCTCTCAATTTTATCCTCTATATAGAACTACTCACCTATTGAAAATTCATGCCTTACATTCACTGACGGATCTAGGGGCAGGAGGGACCGCACCTTTCGTGCGACTAATTTCCTCTTATTAGGACATAAAATTATCATGTCCGTCCCTTCCGTTTGACTTGACGTCGCCCCGAAAATTGAAAAAATTAGCTATTTCTGCTCTAGACCAAGCTAGTAATATATATTCTGTCCCCTCTATTTACTAATCCTAGATCCGTCACTACTTACATTGTCCCTATAAGTAGACGACATTATATAATTGTGTTTATTTCCCAACAACTAGTGTCAAGAACCTAGGATTCAATAGACAAAAATTACGATCAAGATCGATGGGAAGCTTGTTGTGAAGAACTTCGGCAGCCCTGATTTTAGGTTTTGGAAGACGAAGATCGAGGATTTTGAGACATGTAGGTAGACTGACCTTCCTTTGTCATGTGTAAAATCCGAACTCGATAGACGACACATCTTTAGTATCCCTCCATCTTTGCTAGATGACACATTTCTTAGTTGGCATAAGATTTTAGAAGTTGTTGGTTAATGTGTTTAATTGGAGAGATAAAAGGTAGGTGTAAGTATTAAATAGAGAGAAATAGAGTTGAATATTTTAAATGGAGAGAGAAATTTGTTGGGTGTATTGATGCACTATTTATTATCACTAAAAATACTTGCAAGTATACCGGGTAGATCTAGTATAGCAAAAGGTCAGTACCGAGATGTCGAACACAAGGAATAAGATTGCAGCTGAATATTATGAACTATTTAGAAAAATGAGGTTTTTTTGTTTGGATTTATAAACTAGACAGAATTACATAAACAAAAACATAAAGCATAAAAACAAATAATACAAAGCAAACGAAAAATATAGAGTTTTAGGATCCAACTACTACGACCTAGTGATGATTAATCTCATAGAACTTTACCTTTACGTGCCTCTAGGATTATTAGGAAAGTCACAACAATAGAATAAGCCCTCTCAAGAGTGCACCTACCTAGTTGTTTAAATTCTAATTATCGAAGTCTCCTTCCAATATTTAGACTCTAACTCCCAAAAGCTCATGAGAACGAAGTCCTCACAAGGTATCCCGTCTCTCGAGTGCAGATAATTCAATTGTTGATTGTTCCCTTAACCACGAAAAACTACCTATCTCTCAATTAATATAGCTAAACGATCATAGTTCTAAAGTTGACCAGACAAAAGAACAATAAAAGCAAAGACTAAGCAAAATAATCACAAGATCTAGTAAAATGTTCAATTCAATAAATCAAAACATGTCCATAATAGTCTTCATAAAAAAACCCTACAAAATGTGTTCAGTTACTCATAGACAAGTAGTAAACACAATTAAAGTACGGGACATGAAAGAAATTGATAAAACCCAATGTTGAATCTTCAATCTCCAGTCTTCTCTTGCTTGGATCAACAGAGCTTCGTTCCAATGGAAGATAGAAGAATTATATGTGGAATATGGGATAGAAGAAGTATAGAGAGGGAGAAGGATCAGAGACTCTGAGATGAATATTTTAAATTAGGTTATGGGGTATTTATAGGCTAGAAAAATGTTACTTCTTGATATTTTTCGTGCCCTATAAGAAATGGAAAATATGGTATCTTGTTTCGTTCCTTGAATTTCCGCATAATTTCCGTCAGCTTTGACTGCACTGCACGATGTTTGTAAAATGATCATAACTTTCACCACATAACTTCGATTGAGAAATGTAAGGTATCCATGCGAAGCTCTTTCGAAGGCAAATAGGATTGTATGTATTAATCACTAACTGGACTTCAACACTGCTGGGAAAATCAACTTGAATTGAGGCTGCTGCACCTTAGCCTTTTTTCACGTTTTTCTATTTTTTTTCTGTCATTTCTCAACAATCATGTCAAAATACAAAATGTATAACCTATGCAATTTAAGAACATTATTTTCATAATTGACATTTAAAACGAACCAAATCTATGTTTTAAAAACATGCAAAATCTGTATTTGTTATGTATCAATTGGAGAAAAAAAGTTACTTTGTTGTTTCCAAAAATAAAAATGTGTTATCTTATAGACAAATTAAAAAGTAAATTTTGTCAAGAAGAAGTACATTATCAGACATAAAGGCTAATAAAGCCATATACATTATCTATTGTATGTGGCTTTGTGTTGTTTATTTGATGTTGTATGAGCATGTTGCTGTTTTGATATCTTATTTTTGTGTGTGTAGTGTTTTCTTCAGGTAGGGTTTAAGCAAATTGTTTGGCTTTGCAATTTACTCTCTTCATCTCATTTTGAGTGGAGCATTTTAAATTCCGTACAGATTTTTATGCAGTTTTATTTTATTAATTGAGTAACGAGAAAATAAAGTACAAATGGTGATGATTCTATTGAAGTAGTGAAAGTAACAAAATGATGAAGCACACTTTAGTTAATAAGTCGTTTCTCCATTATCTAATAGGTCGAAAATTCAAGTCCATTATCTAATAGGTCGAAAATTCAAGTCATTGCAAAGGAATATGGAAAACAATTATTGATCATCATTAAGACAAAAATAATCATGGAAGCAACCCGGAGTGGCTTTTGGTCCAATGATGCATAATCTATCGATATATATAAAACGGGAGATATATATGGGAGTTTTGAGAGAAATAACAAAAATGCAATTGTAATCGGTTTAAATTTATATAATAACATTTGGTATGATTTTCAATAAAGTTAACACAAAGTGGTAAAAAATTTATACTTATATAAATGGAAAGTTTTGAGAGAAATAACCAAAATGTCATTATAATTTATTTAAATTTATATAATAACTTTAGGTATGATTTTAAATATAGTTAATGCAAAGTTGTAAAAAATAAATTCGAAAAGAAAATGATTTTTAATTTGATGAATTTTCTAAAATTGATATCCTTATCAAAAAGAGTAAAATAAGAAAGAATCTTATCTTGATTATTCTCTTTTTTAATTTATTTTTTTCCGCTTTAACTATTATTACTATCATTTTTTTAAAATGACCGCGAAAAAAGAAATGTATCAAGTAGTGTGGGACGGAAGGAGTATTACATTGTTTCTTTTATTCTTTTTTTTTCCTGCTTTTTAGATGTTAAATGTAGTTTTATTTTCTTATATATTAGTTAGTTTCTTTTCATTTTGATTTGTTGTTTGAACAGTGAACAGTTAAATAGGAATCCATAAAACAATGCTATAGCAATCAACATAGACTATGTATATTGTTCACGAATGAAGTTCTAAAGTCCAAATGTCCAATAATGTAATGTGACTATGGTTCATTAGTTAGAGACGGCAACCAAGGATTTTGTTAAGGTTTATATAGTTTTAAGAAGTCTCCAGCATATGGGGTTTGGTTTATCAACCTTATTTTGACACTTAATTAATGACCTTCTATTCACTTTTTTCACATTTCGCGAATCACCTAAATTGCGAATTTCATCATATTATTTATATATAAATTTATTTATTTATCTTTCTGAAAATTGCCAATGCGATAGTGTTAACAATTGTATAAATATACAATTGCAATGATCGCAATTGTACTTTTATTTATTCATTATTATTATTATAACAAAAATATGGATTGGGTGTTGCTATGCAAATCGAGATCGTTAGTTATAAAGAGGGAAGGCTCGAAGCAAGTTGAAAATTTGTATTGCTATCTTTGTATTTGAAGTTATCCATGGAAGATTTTTGAAAAAAAAATAAAATAAAAAGTAAAATGGACTGGGTGGCATAGAGCATTGTGTATATGGGCCTTCTTCGGGGCCCTTGGCTAGAAGTCCATTGGGCTGTTCCCCTTCATATTCCGTCAATTTTGCTGAAACGTTGTCGTTTGATGGTTAGGTGAACTGCTGTCGTTTTCCGGAATTTTTTTCGTGAAAAATTACACATTTTTTTAGCGGGATGGTCGAATAATCTAGGTTTGGTCACACATCTACACAGCAAACTTCTCTTTGTTTGATCAGTATAATGGTGTTGATTTCGTGATTCGTGTAAAATTTCAGTGATGAAGGATAAGAATAATGCTACAACGTCTTTACTGAAGCGGATTTTGCTCAATTGTTCTGCTCAGGTTTGTTTCGATTGACTTATTTGTCTTCAAATCATGAAAATAGTGTTGGTAAATGTTTTTCATTGGATTCGTAATGGAATAGAGGAGAATTGTGTAATCGGTTTATGCAGAATTATCCTATTTCAACGTTTGATGGGGAACTGATATGTGAAGTTCCAAATGTTGTCTTTCATTTTGGGCATTTTGCTTCCCGTGTGATGCAAAACACGATGATTCTTCTTCTTGTTACTAGTATGGCATGATTAGATTATCTACGCAAGAGAGTTGCTATCAAATGTAGATTTGGCACTAAATGCAGACACATATTTATGTGTAGATGACAATTTTCATTTTAGGCCAAACAATATGGTAGCTGTGTTTCGGCAAGGGTTCCAGAAGTTGAAAAAGACATGTGTTTAAAAGAATTTGTTGTGTTGAAGAATTGCATGCAGAATGTGGTATGGCTAGTTCATATCTCATAGTTCCTATTATCCTTCCTGTTAAGTTTACAAGTTTCTTATTTTGATATGCTAATTTTTTGTTTGTGCATCAGCTCCGAGGGAAGGTTTGACTTTATATGACATATCGAGCGAGTGATAAGCCTTCAATTGTCTTAGTAAGCTTAGTTTTGTCTATAATATGTGACCTTTTACTTATCTATATTCTTGTTAGTAAATATGACATCCATTTGCTCTCTCTCTCTCTCTCTCTCTCCCTGCTCATTTCATCAGATCTACTTGGTTCGACTTATCTGGGGTGATAACTGACAACCTTAAGAAAGTGAACTTACATAAGATGACTGGAGAATTATCTTCTTCTGCTCTTTCGTGCTCCAGTGGATCTAATGCACTGTCTCATGTTTATATTCAATACCCACCTCTAAGATGCAATGTTCCCGGATCAAGGAGTTTGTTTTATGATGACAGTAATAAACTGATTCTGTCTCTGACCCCTACTCAGGTAATAACCTAAGAACAGACTCATGACGCTGGGTTTATATCTATTGATTTCGGCTAAATATTATGCCATGTCCATGTCTAGGTATTTTCATGGAAAATTGCTACATATAATCCTTATGCTGCTCCCTCGTCTGATCGAATAAGTGAAGGACCAGTCCTTTCTATTCGATATTCATTAGATCTCAAGCTTTTGGCTATTCAACGATCGAGTCAAGAGATCCAAATATGGAACAAAGATACTGGAGATACTTTTAGTCAAAAGTGTAGGTCTGAGTCAGAAAGCATTCTGGGGTTCTTTTGGACTGATTGTCCGACCTGTGAGATTGTTTTTGTGAAAACGAGGTAACTACTTCAGAAAACATTCTGGGATTCTCATGCTCAATTTATGTGTTAAGATTTCTAAAGTGTTCTGTGGTCTTACCACTGTTTGGTCTGTTAAACGTACGAGGTTGATCAATTTGTGTTAAGATTTCTAAAGTGTTCTGTGGTCTTACCACTGTTAGGTCTGTTACATGTACGAACTTGCTTCCTGGCACTCTCACCAGAATTGAAGCTGTTTGTTTTATTTCTTTCAGCTCTGCATTTTTATCTCTGCGCTCTCAAAGTGCTTTATGAAATGATGATTTTATGCTTCTTGCTGCAAGATTGCTTGTGATACACTGTATTTCAGTTATTTAAAGCCATATGTGACTGCAGTGGGCTGGATATGTACACATATGGTACTGAGTCCCGGAACCTACAGTTGGTCCAGACTAAGAAACTGAGCATTAGTTGGTATATCTACACTCATGAAAGCAGGTTGGTACTGCTTGCGTCAGGAATGCAATGCAAAAGTTTTACTGGTTTTCAGGTAGGACGTCCTCACCTGCATCTGACCCTAAAAATTTCCTGTCTTGCTATCTAGCTCCGTCGACACTGAATTTTACCGTCAAAATAGTAATATACTAATGAAGGTTTATTAGTGGAATTGAGACTTGAGAGTATAATATCTGAATGCATCCTGGGCTATTGACATATTCATACTTTATTTTGTGTATATGCTGATGTGTAGCATATTATTAGGACGTTAATAAGGTATATGTAAAAGGTGGTACACATGACGAAGAATGCTATTTCACCTTTTCAGGTCTCACTTTTGCTTTGTTAAGTGTCTGTCTTAGAGTGATCCAAAAAACAGTACAGGCTAAAAAAGTTATTTAATGATGCATAGTATTAGTATCATACATGTAATTGTTGTGACAAATGTGCAATTTCTGTATTTAGCTGTCATCTGCAGGGATAATCCGCTTACCTAAGTTTGAGATGGTGATGGCCAAACCTGAGGCGAATAGTAACCCTATTCTTGCTGCTGAAGATGTCCATATTATCACTGTGTATGTTCTTTTTACCTTAATAGTGGGTAGACACAAGATTTTAACATTGTCTTGATATTTTTTCCTTGATTTACAGGTATGGCAGGATATACTGCCTGCAGTTTGATAAAGTTGCTATGCTACTTCGCTCATATAGGTTCTATAGAGATGCTGTAGTACAACAAGTAAGTGTTTTTCTCATTCCCCCCTCCCCCAATCTCTGTTACTTTTATAATCTAGATATATTAACAGCCTAAAAGATGCCTGTATTTTGCATCTACTGATTGTCTTTCTCTGGGTTTGATATTTTATATAAAGTGCTTGCCTTTAGTTTTTGATACTATAACATTGGATAGATGTGTAATCTTCAGGTGCAATAAATTGTTATTTTTATTGGACTTTATTATTGATCTTGTTACTACAGCTGAAGATTTGGTTTGTCATTTCTCTAAGTCAATTCTTTTTTGAATTCTGCAACAATATTTTACTTTCACATTTCAGGGTTCTCTTCCAGCTTATTCGGATAGAATTGCTGTCAGTGTTGTTGACAATGTTTTACTAGTTCATCAAGCGGAAGCAAAAGTTGTCATTGTATACGATATATATGCAGATTCACAAGTACCAATTTCCGCCCCGCTTCCATTATGTTTGAGAGGATATTCTAGAGCTAACGTTGCAGCTTCTCATACTTCTACAAAAACTTCAGAGGCTTCAGAGTCCAAAAATTTGAGTGACACCGAAGAAACTACCTATGGAGATCAGTGGCAATTTCTTGTACCCGATCTTGTTCTTGATGTTTCTAATGGGTCTTTGTGGAAAATCAGTATGGATTTGGAGGCAAGTTCGGTAGCTGAGATCATCTTGCAGATTGATACTTTCTGATCTCTTATGTAATTACATCTATCGTTTGCAGGGAATTTCGGCTAGTAGCTCAGAAGTTCAACTTATTCTTGAATTCTTACAAAGAAGGAAACTGGATGCGGAAAAGGTTAGAGTACAGCCATTTGAATTCATTTGCAGTCTTTCCAACATTTTACTGTTGAGCTCATGGACTTCTTATTTATTAGTTGTTGAGTTTGAAATAAGAAATTTATGACATCAATGCCATTTATAGACCAATGTCTTTTAGTTATATTTTGCTAGTTCAGGTGAGAAAGGTCAACATTCTACTGGCCAGTGTTGCAATATAATTTTCATTCAAGGTATGATCTGCCATTTTTTATTTTTTTCAGGCTAAACAGTTGTCGCTTGCGATTGTCCGTACCATTATTTTGGAAAGGAAACCTGTGCCTATGGTTGCCAGGGCTATGGATGTCTTACTTGCAGCATACTCACAAGCAATCAAAACAGGAAGCTATTATAAGAGAAGCATAACAGAAGAAATTTCACCATCAAATGCTCCTAATGCAGCTGTTGGTGAGACAATCACTGGAATTGATGTGTCCAGAAGCATCAACCAAGAACCTGAAAGTGTCACTCGGAATGATTCTTCTAAAAGGTCTATCATGGACGGATCTATTGAAAAAACAGAAACGGGGGATCTGTTGGAGCCTGGTTTGTTAGGTGGTGAAGATCTTCCAACTGGGCATTCTCAAACTCTTGGGCCTACTAACAACCAGTTAAACTCTAGTGCTTCTCAAAGGAACCAATCCCAAGTAACTTCTTCAGCTGCTACTTCACCTGCAGATTTCTACAACTACGTGTTTTCTCCAACAGTGGAAGAGATGATGGGAGATGGATCTTATCTGACAGCGATAATTGTTGATTTTCTTCGAAGGTATTCATGGAAAATTTTATCCCCAAAGAGTGTATCATCTTTTAAGTTATTGTAAACTAGAATTTGCATAGCTTCTTTATACCAGGACACACTGATTAAGCTTGGATGTAACTCCAATTGGATTAACTGGGAGCCATTAATGAATCTCTAGATTTTTCCTTTTTATACTTTGCATTTTAAAAGTCCAATTTTGTATTGACACTTCCAACTTTGATATGAATTCCTTTTTGTATGTTGGCTCAACAAGTTGCATGATCATTCTTTAAATACTCGAATGGCTTATTTTTCTTAGCTGAGGACACTGGTCTTCTCTTGTTTATTTGTCTCATTCCTTTTCTTCTGTGTACGTTGCAGTTGTAGCCTGGAAAAATTGAAGGTCTATCCCAATACCTATGTCTTGTTGGTGCAAATCCTGGCCCGGGATGAGCGTTATGCTGAACTTGGATTGTTTATCATAAACAAGGTTACGCTTTGCTTGATAATATTTGAGAAATTACTAAAATCTGGTATTTTGTCAATTATTGAAAAGAAGGATTACTTGAACATGAAATGGAGACTGAAATGACATGCTGTAAGATGCAGATTATTGAGCCTTCCAAAGAAGTAGCACTTCAACTGCTGGACTCTGGACGCCAGAACCAACAAATTAGGAAGCTGGGCCAGGATATCCTCAGACAGCTCTCGTTGCATCATGACTATATTTTACTCCTTGTACAAGATGGTTATTACCTTGAGGCTCTTCGCTATGCACGGAAGAACAAGGTAATATTCATTATTCTGTGACCCAAAATGTTTTTGCACCATGATTTATTTGCTGTAATTTCCATCTGATCAGTCACATGTTCATGATATTTGTACATTTTCAATTAATCTGTTACATCTGCTAAGAATGGTCTCCCCGAAGAAAATGGGCTTTATATGGTATGAATTCGTCAATTTTATTGCAAATGATAAATGTAATATGAATTAACAATGTTCGCTTTTCGTTTAAATGATATAGTCATATAGATAAAGAACTGTATGATATGCATCTTGCTGCAGTATTTTGTTATTAGTCAGTGTAGTAGTGTTAGTTTGGCAGAGTCCTCTGTGCAGTAGATTGGTTGAGTTAATAGGTTTATCTCCTAATCCATCCGTCCCATGGTAGTTGAGTCGTATTTCGAGTTGGCCGTGCCAAGGTAGTTGAGTCACTTATTTTTTTTGACAAAACTTTTATTCTCATTTTTTACTTTTGCTCCCTCTTACTTTATTCTCTCTTAACTTAACCTCTAATACTTATTTCTTAATCTCCGTCTCAAAAAGAAATGCCCTAATTAATGTGGGACGGAGGGAGTCTTATGTTTATCTTTTGATTTTTAGTTTTACTCTGGTTAGGAGGCTTTGTAGACCAGGAGTCAGTTTCTTATTTATAAGCCTTTGTTTCTTACGTTTCAAGTGTTCAGAAATAGAGTTAAGTTCATTATATGCTCTCTACCTATTTGGAGGTGTGGCCTCTTAGTTTTACTGAGTGTTATCTTTTATTTCTGTCGGCTGTTCCTCTTTTTCTTATCTTGCGAACCAGTACAGACAAGCCCATCCACTCTAAAAGACTCCTGATCAGAATAAAACTCAATATATCAAAAGATAAACATGATAGGAGATAAATCTAACAACTCAACTAATCTACTGTGACTGCTGACCAGTAAGACCAAGTCATCCTCCCTAAAATACTCCTAATCAAAATGAAACCTCTAAATATGGAAAAATAAACATAATACTCCCTCCGTCCCAAGATAAGCGAAGCACTTCTTTTGGGCACGAGATTTAAGGAATTGATATTTAAAGAGTGAAAGTGGAGAGAGGAAAGTATGAGCGAGAGAAAGTAGTGCAGTAAAGAGAGAATAAAGTTAGAGAAAAGATTTTTTGCCGAAAAGGTGAATGACTCGCTTATGGTGGGATATCCCAAAAAGGAATGTGACTCGCTTATGGTGGGACAGAGGGAGTAGGAGATAAACCTAACAGCTCAATTAATCTACTGCATAAAGGACTCTGTTTAAGCTTCTCTGAGGCCACTATGATAGATACACTCCCTGAAAGTGAAATGCCTTATTAATCTGCTAAGTCCAGAGAGTTCCTTTACTTGTATGTCCTACTCTACCCCTACACTTGTGGTATTAATATTCGTGTGACTTGAATCTGAACTCTTTGTTTACCTTTCATTTGTGGTCTTCCTGGTAATTTGGTCGAGTTACAGAATGCATTGTATTTTATGGTAAATCTCTACATGCATCAGGATTTTCCTTCATGTGGCATCCCTCAAATCTGTTCCTATCACTTCACCAATTTACATCTGAATAAGATGCTTCTCTGTAATTGTGTTGGTTTCAGGTGACCACCGTCCGGCCCTCTTTGTTTCTGGAAGCAGCATATGTTTCTAAAGATCCACAACATCTAGCTGCAGTTCTCAGGTTCTTTTCTGATTTCATTCCCGGCTTCAAGAGCAGTCCTGACCACAACACATATCATCGCTTTGTTGCTGAGCTGAATTCCTAAGTTACCGGCTAGGGTTTATAGAGACATCCTCCAAAACCCAACTATCGAGTGGAATAGAAGGTTCTTTACATGCTTTAACTTCTTGTTTGTTCTCCACCTCTGCTTTCCATTGATAAAACATGCTGGGTTGTAAAGAATCCTAGATGTGCACGCATTGCTCCCAGTCCCAGTACTAATACAGCACTCTGCTTTCACTGTTTCTTTCCTTATAATATTATGACTTGTAAGTTTGTAACTAAATTCTATTCCTAAATTTTAACTGAAAATCTGATTTTCCACTTTCTTACTTTTCACACACCTTTTGTTTTCTTGGGTTATCTTTTTTTAATGCTCATTTGGCTATGATTTTTTTATGGATAAATGAATATAAATTTAAAAGTCGCGCAACGAAGGACTCGAATCTGGGACATTTGGCCTCATACATCTTCTCTACCGCTTGACCAACTCACACACACGCGCTCTTTTGGCTATGATTAGTTATATTACATGTGTTGATGAGTTTATTAATATGTATGAGAATTCGAGTTTACGGACGTTTTATTTAAGGAGGAGAATTCGAGTTTATGAATCTTTTAGTTAAGCGGAGATGTGATTTGTTGTTAACTTTCTTAAGTTGCTAACTCTGTTAACTAATCAACACAGTATATTGATATTTTTAATACTCCATTGCATTGATAAGTTAGCAATTTAAGAAAAGTTAGTATTCGCAACCCAAGTTAGGAGATTATCAATTCTTCCAATCGTTTAATTACTTACAACCTAAAAAGTGGTGACTAGACATTGTTATAGATAACTTTTTGATGGTCCTGTCGTATAATGATATTTGTCATTGAATTTTAATCTTTGGGTTTGTAATTGCACACAAATTCATTGGTGTTTGGTAAAAAGTAAAATAAGATATTTGCCAGATTAACAAACATAATGTAAACCTCCTATATTTGCTTCGACTTCTGCCTTGGTAGTTACATGCCCATATTTCTTTGACTTACTTTCCAAGACTTGTTATAACTAACTCAAACCTCAAATGGTGTTTAAAGTTGACAAAAACAAAAGGATGAGAAGGGAGATGATTTAGAATTGTGTCAGAAGTAGAGATCATTATATGAGACCATTGGACCTTCTCCTGGAGAAAGGAAATGCAACTTTAACCATATAGAATAACATAAGCAACCTTTAATGATGGAATTTCAAAGATGTTCTTCATTGAAGGAAAAAAGTATTCAAAATCTAGGGTTAATGTTTATACAAAATCTAAGGAATAAAAACGATCAAGTTCTATTTATACATAAGTATGAAAGTAAAAGGAAAAATGAGTGTTTATCAGCAAAAAAATGCATTTTTGTACGTTTGCAATCGGCCGAGTCGAGTTCTCTACCACACTGTCGTTGCATCTTCACTCAACTGAATGGGGGAGGGTGATGCTCAAACTTGGCCAAGTCCAATCCTCTGAGTTACACTCGGACGAATGGCACATGATTGCCACCCAACTCCGCTGAGTCTCCGTCAGCAGTATGCTGAGTTCGAGGGGCGGATGCATTTAGCCCTAATTTACCCCAAAACTTACCTTTGGAGGCTGGAACTGTTACCGAATCCGAGTAGGAGCTTCCAAGTCTATAATACTCCCCATTCTACACTGTGAAGACAACACCATTCAATCCAATTCAAAGTTGAGAATTCATTCTCCAAGATTCACACTATTTCATTCCATCATTCATCCTTGGAGTTTGGAACAAGGCATAAGGCACAAGAAAAGACCTAAATCTTCAAGATTCATCCCTTCGGGTTTTATTTAGTTTAATGTTTACTTATTTTGTTATGGATCTCGTTACCTCATCTATGGATAATTAATTTGTTGAATTATAGGAATTGAAAGTAATTTAATTCCAATTATGAAATCCAAGACTTCATTTATGTTGCTTAACTCTACAAGGTAATGCTTCTTGTTGTCTGATAGACATCGTAAGATGAATTAATGACTTGTGGAGGAATCGAGAGGATCCGTAGGTTGGATCGGAATTACCAACCCTAAAGTTAATATCTCAAAAAGGTAAACCTAAAAGTGAGAGATTTATAAATGTCTAATTAATCTTAATGAAGTTACTACAAAGTTTGACAAACTTAATGTTAGTAATATGCACTCACAATCTTAACGGTAGTAAGTAGGTGACTCGTCCTATTACTCTTTATTTGGATATCGAAATTGTGGTTTAAAAAGACTATAATAGTGAAATCATATCCCTAGTTCTCTCCTTTGTTTTCCAACAATAGTTTAATTTTTTTTTGTTACTTTAATATGTTTAATTGCTTGTTTATTTAGTTTTAGTTATTACAAACCCCAAACCATGTTTCTCCAAATATTATATTAGGCTAAGTATATGGTAACCAATTTGTAATTATATTCCCCGTGTTTGATATAATATGGTACTAACATTTAGCTATATGAGATCTACATTATATACTTGCAGTTATTATTAGTGCTAATAAAAAATGCATCACTATCTCATAGACTCTACTTACTAATCTATTACCTCACACGCTTCTAGTTCTTAGGATTTACTACGCTATACTCCTAAGTCTAAGTTAAAGAGACATCAGATAGCTTATACTGAATTAATTTGGATGACTCAAATTAACAAAGATGGAAACTAAGCACAATAGAGAGAAATTCATCAACACAAAATAACTCAATTCATTTAGTAAAAGGAAATCATGTTTTAGAAAACCCTACAACAAACTATGAGTAATCCGAAGATGTAGCCATTAATGATGGTAAAAATTTAATTGTCTGAAATACCACAGTAGAAAAGTAAGTCTTCGGTAGATAAAAGCTTCAATCTTTCATCAAATCTTGGTTGTCACTGTATTATACGTTCTGTATTACCAGGGTTTGAAAAAATCCACAAATCTAGTTTTGAAGACTTATTTATACTTGTGGTTTGCTCCATAGGATTCAGATAAACAAATTTCTTTATTTAAAAAAATGTTAAAATTCTTAATATCTTGTCCCACATACGATCCTGACTCACCTATAAAAGTATGGATAACCCTGCCCATTTCTAATATAGAAATGCGTGTCGCTTAGATCGCAGGGTGCGAACTCGACGGTCTGGCTTGCGCCTACTAAGTACGTTGCACTCAACGGTCCACTGACGAGAATTTGAATCCAACAGTCCACTGTGTTCGACACCTATGAATCCAAGAATGGCTGGGCTCACTCAATCATCCGTTAACTTCGCAAAGTGCGAACTTTGTCGCCCACTGTGGAATTTGTGTTCTCTAGGAGATGAATTCCTCTTTTACTTCTTGAACCCTCATTTCGTCCTTTTGCTCTTTATCTTTGTGCTTTAGCATGCATGCGACACTGAAATAACAATAAATTGTGTCTAAACGTCACCCTAAAAGTGCATAAGATAAATGCAAAACCAGACTCTTCACATCAAATATATAACCCTAAACTTAAGCCTATAGCCAATGAAGCACACAATTAAGACCTCCACATAACTGCAAGTATACAACAATGTACATCTAGTATACCTAAAAGTAAGCATTGGATATCGAACACATCACAGGTTATCAAGTACTAATAGACCTTTTCAAGGGTTGGAGATGTAAGCACTACTTCATTATTGCTAATTTAAGTTCATTTTGATGTAGGTGATGCATTGGATCTGAGAACAAATCCTTTTTATGAATGGGAGAATAATTATGTCCAAGAGTCACCGATCAAAGTGCCTATCATCGAACCAGTTACTAGACGCTGAGCCAAGAAGTTCAAGGATAAATTGAATGTATTAATTCAGAAAATGTGGTTAAAGAATTATTCAGGAGGCCCATTGAATATGAATGCTTAAGGAGTCCGAGATTGAAGATAAATATTGTATGAAGAGAATAGCTGAATTAGAGGGTGGCAGGTGGAAGTTGAATTTTACATGTAGAAGATGTAATTTTTTAATATTACATCATTCAAGGATTTTCTTATTTTCTTTTGATATTTATTTTCCTTTTTAGTTAATTTCAAATAAGTAGATGGAAAATTATTGTCCAATATTAATTGGATTTGATATTAATCCCTTCTACTAACTAGGATTTCCTTTTAGAATATTTTATTTTAAATGATTTCCTCTTGGTTTCTATTTCCAATATGTCTACGTAGAGGCTTGTAGAGGTGCTGGACGAATTCAGATTATTATCGAATCATATTTTTGTTAAGATTTATCTCTCTTTATTCGACTTATCAAACAAATTTTTACAGTCTTTTGTGGTATCAATAATTTCATCCCACGACTTATTAGACGATTCATCCATGTAACTTATGGCCATTCATCCATTCCTATGAAAACTTCGGCAGCGTTCTTGGTAGATTCATCATTGTTATGCAATAAGCGACAAGGATCATGATGTGACCACGAGTGTCGAGCATCAAGAGTCACTCCTACCATGTGAACCATGGACCGATTGGGTTCTGAGAAAGAGAGAAAACATGTTGAGGAGCCGACGTGAGCCCAATAATGTGTGAGAACGAGAAGACTCAGATTTGTGGAAAAATTATTTCCAATAAGGGGAAGAAGATACGATCATGGAATCCAAGTCCGAGAAGCACGTTAGTCCGGACACACTGAAGGCGATTCGAGTACCATGACGCGTGCAATGACAAAGAAGAAGCTCGAGGGCTTGAACATGTTCATTAGGAAACTCATGCACGAGAAAGGTCGAATATGGAACTCGGGAAGGAGCTCGAGTCAACACACTGTTAGGATTGGTATACTGAAAAGCATATTTCGAGCATGTTGCATAGATATAATAGCTTGTATACAATGTCAATAAACTCTACAATCCACTTTTAACCCAAGGCAAGAAGAAGTAATTTTATCGCATTGGTGTTTGCTTATACTCTCTCCTTCCGCGAATAGGAGTCCCGTTTTTCCATTTTAGTCTGTCCGTGAATAGAGGCCCCGGTTCACTTTTACCATAAATGGTAATAGAGTCCCACATCCCACTAACTCATTCCACTAAGATTCCATTTAAAACTAATATGTATAAGTGGGACCCGTATTCCACTAACTTTTTTCCACGCACTTTTATTAACATTTCTTAAAACTCGTGCCGCCAAGAAATAAGACTCCTAATGAAGGACGAAGGTAGTACATTTATAAGACGTTTCTCAAACATTAAAATGTATAAGAAGCAAACAAGTCTAATTCTTCTGCATAGTAGACTGGTCGTGAACGACGTTCACAGATAGTGACACAGTCAATTCTTTATAGAAGAGAAACAAAATTTCACAACCTAGATAGGCTTTGACTACCTATCGTGAAAGGTTGTAGTGTCAGTCCGCATGTTTCCTTACCTTATGAAATAAACGATATTGGTGTGGTATATCACTGAAGGATCTAACAGTTGAGACTTTTTTGCTAATTACTGAAAGACGAGGTCTCTGTGATTGTTATTTCTTAATCATTGTTGACATGTCATTGAGCATACGATATTGATTATGCACTACCTTGATTTATCAAATGGTGTGGATTTTTCATAATCCAAGAATCTCGATATCTTGGGTAGTGGTGATCAATGTTTAGAGGTGCTAGTATTGTTATTGTAATGAATCGTGTGCTGGGTGAGTCCAGTTTGGTAATATCCTCAAGAGGTGTTCGAAAAAGGTTTTATTATTCAGAAATCCAGCCGGTTGAAATTTATTCCAAAATAATAAATAAAGATTTTGAACTAGACAACTCTTGAAAAAAGATATTAATTAATTAAAGTCAAATAAAATACTTAAATTAATTAATAGGTATTTATATCTTAAACACGGGAAATAATAAATTAAAGAGGTAAAGCCCGAATTACTCGTAATTTGGGATTGGACGTGCAGTTAATATTATTTCACTATAGTGGCTGATAATAATATTCTGTCGGGCTTCTATTAAATTGGGGCTCAATTTAATTAGTAAAACACAAACAGGTTTTGCCCAAGTCCAACTTCCAGGCACCCCTAATCTGGTCCATCATAACTCTATATTAAATGAGATTAGAAAGGAGATTTAGAGTTAATTAACTCATAATTTTTGTGCTCCCCTGGGAGTGGACGAAAAAGTTTATTTCACAGAACTGAAGTTCTGTCTTCTTTTTAATCAAGCTCTTTTTTATTCTAACAAGTTTTGGAATCAAGCTCTTTTTTATTCTGACAAGCTTTGCCCACCCAAATGTCATTATCTGATTTCGAGATACAAATTAGAATGTTCGTTGTTGAGTACAAAGAACATCACGTGGAGAAGGCTCAAGCAATCAACGATTCTTTGGAGAATAAAATCAGTAATTCTAAACCATAGGAAATTCATGATTTAAGGTTTAAATTTCCTTAAGCATGAATTAATGTGCGTTCAGTCGCTATGGGTTGGTCCGAGGCTTCTGTCTCTTGGCTGGCGAGCCGCTGCACTTGTTTCAGCGGTCGCTAACCATCATCCCGTAACTTTCTGGACTCTCGGTAGCGGTCGCCACGCACTTCCCAGCGGTCGCTGGGCGTGTCTTGACTTTATGCACAACTTTCTCGGAGCCGACCGCTACTGACTTAGCGGTCGTTGGGTGCCAGCGGTCGCCGGCTATGTTGCAGCGGACCGCTGGACATGCAGAACAGCTCCAAATTTCCAATTTCGTGTTTTGACTCCCTTTTTAGGCTCAAATATGCACATTTCACACAAAACATGTTAAAAATACCAAAATAGATAACATATGCAAATAATGGACATGTAATGCAAATTTGACATTTAAAACGGACCAAAAGATGGCCTTAAAATCATGCAAAATCCGAGTGTATCATGATGCTTGGCGAAAAGGGCAGATCCGATAGGCGGTGCTGATCAAAGCACAGGAGACTCTCCAGGCTGGTCGATGCCTGGTGAGAGGGAGTCCAGCGGGCATGCCTGTAGTGTGAGTGGGAGCCTGCCGACGGCGGCTGCCCGGACTCGTGCGGTGTCATCGAGTATGGCTCGATTAAGATTACTTCCAAGTTTGAATTCAGGTTTCCTAAACCCTAGGAATTTGATTTTGGATATATCTCAAGATTTAATTTTGAATAAGATTTGAATATATGTTAAGTGGATTATCTATAGATTTCATTCTTAATTAAATTATGGATTATTTGGATTTAATCCTTATTTAATGGATTTTGATATATGGATTTAATTTTAAATAAGATTTGAATATATGTTAAGTGGATTATCTAAAGATTTCATTCTTAATTAAATTATGGATTATTTGGATTTAATCCTTATTTATATGGATTTTGATATATGGATTAATATATCTAGACAAAACCTAGATAAATTTGGATAATAATTAATTTTATTTCTTCTTATGTATTTATATAGATTTAAGTATATGTATAAATCCTAGATAGACTAGATAGATTAATTAAGTTTGGGTTTTATTCTTATTTTATGAATTTGGATAGATTTGATTCTATCTAGATATATCTAAGATAAATTTGGATAATAATAATAATAATTAATTTTATTATCTTATGGATTTATATTGATTTAATTCTATATGAATAAATCTTAAGGGGGTGTTCG
Organism: Salvia splendens; assembly: GCF_004379255.2. Taxonomy (NCBI): domain Eukaryota; kingdom Viridiplantae; phylum Streptophyta; class Magnoliopsida; order Lamiales; family Lamiaceae; genus Salvia; species Salvia splendens. The sequence continues at coordinate 24,398,913 of NC_056039.1, forward strand.
GTTGCCAAGATTAAATCTCATGATTAAATATGTATCATGTTTGGTTAATAAGATTGAATCCTACAACTTAATCCTAGATGAATAGTCTCATGATAATTAGTCATAGCCTCCCCCTCCAACTAAAATAATCCCACAACTTAATACTAGATGGATAGTCCCATGATATTATTCATGGCTACCGAACGCCACCTAAATAGACTAAGATAATTTTAACTAGGTTATCCGTATCTTGGAGATATTGTTAGAATCATATCTATCTAGAATATATCTTAGTAGATTTGAATAATTAAAATCTATGTTTATCTTTATCTTTAGGATACTTATAGAATTAATTTTATTTAGAAAATATCCTAGTAGATTTAGATAATTAGGTTTGTCTATATCTTATATATATTGATAGATTTATATCTATCTAGAATATATCTTAGAAGATTTAAATAATTATTAATTTAGTATTGTAATTATATTTTGGATTTAAGATGGATTTAGTTCTATCTAATTAAATTTCTATCAATAAAATATATAGAAATGGATAAAGATAATACAAGGTAATCCTTAACTAATTGGATTTTGATAAAATAATTATTTTAACTATTATAAATCATAATAGATTTGATATATCCTAGATTGTTATTCTAATAATCTAAGATTTCCTCAAATCTTAGTGTGATTAGATTTTATCTTCATTTTATGAATTTGGATAAATATGTCCCTATCCTGAAATATCATAGTATGATTAAGATAATGATAATCCAAGGTCGGTCTATCTTGTTTTTAGGATTTGATTTATTCATATAAAATCTAGAATATATGGATTTAGAAAGATTCAATTCTATCTAGGAAAATCCTTAATTAAATTGGATAACCATTATCCTAGATAAATCCTATCAAATTCAAAATTTGTGTTTTGGATAAGATAAGGAATTAATTATTTAATTAAATCTTCCCAGATTTATTAAATATTTTCAACAATTATCCAGTGTGATTAATTACCATAAAGTAAATGGACTTATCTATTTATTTGGTATTTGTTTGTTTTAAGTGGATTTTATCTGCCTTATCCGCTTATGTGATAATTATACAAAAACTATGTTTAAAATGACTAATCGATAATTACAACAGTGTGTTTTGTATATGATCTCCAAAAATTAGTCTATATATGAAGCAGTTTCTATTATTATCGCGACCCACTTTAGTGGGAGCAATAATCCTACAAAATAGCAAGTTTATAAGATTAGACTTCTTAATAGTAAATTATTTAAACTAGAAGCGTGTTTCTAATATTATCGCGACCCACCATAGTGGGAGCCATAATAATACAAAATTGCAAGTTCATATGTTTAAACATATCTATAAGATAGTTATGGAATTTTGTTAGTGGCGTACGACCTTTCCTAAGAGTACCAAAACAGAAATGTAATTCCTGGATACGAATATTTATGGTAAAAGCTTAGGTAATATTTGGCGGCCATGCCACTAATAAGGCTAATTTCATGCATAGGTCTAGGGGGTGAATTCATACAATTATAAGGTCTAACACATGTTTTAAGCCAGGCGTGCAGAAGAATTCACTAGGTCGAGGAACAAAGAAGGTGGATTCCAAGGACCATGCAATTATGGTGAATAAGTGAGCAAATTCAGAGGAAACATCTAGACGGAGGGATCGTGAAGCTGAAGGTCAGAATGAAGATTTCTGCGAAGGTTTCTAGAAGATCCTACCGCACCTATATAAGGAAGGAAGCATGCAATCTGGAGGGATCCTCTCGGTGGGGACCTCAGTAACAGATTTAGTTTGCAGCTCACTTCACTTCTACACACTTTTGGGTTTTGATGGGGAAATTGTAGGGTAGTTCTGGGTTACTGGTTGCTAGTTAGTCGTCGGAGTAACACCGTCCTCGTGGAGGGCGAAGAAACAATTTAAATCGCTTTCATTTTAGTTTTCTGTCACGAATTTCACCGAGCTTCGCCGTTCGGAGCTCGGCCCTGTTTTCTGTCAAATTGCTTTAAGTTTATGGAATTTCTGTTTTCCGCCATTAACGAGTTTCTGTTGATTTCGATTATAGGTGTTCATTATTTTGCGTTTGTTGTAGTTGCTGAGTTGGATGTTTGAGTTTTGTGTTGGTTGATGAATTTGGTGAAATTGCTGGAATCTGGTGTTGATCGAAGTAGATCTGGGTGAATCGGGAACTATGGAGTTGATTTTGGTTGCTGTTGGGTTCGGACTGCTTGGATCCGGAGTGGATTGAGTTTCCGACGTTGGATCTGAAGAGTGATTGAGATTTATGCCTAGCTTTCGTGTTTTCATTTCATTCCGCCTAGTATACACAGATCTGTTTTATTTCCGATTGTTTGCAAGTTTCCGACGTCCGAATTTTTACATTTTGTTTGAATCTCGGTATATGCTCTGTTTTCTCCATCTTCGAGTTTGATTTAGTTGATGTGATGCATGTCGTTGTCAGTTAGATGCTTTGTTAGTTAGTTGCAGCTTTAATTCCGTATTTGATATTTCTGAAAGTTGGTCCCCAATTTTTAGTTGTGTTCTATTTAGCTATAGTTGGTAATCGTTTTCTCTATCTAGGAAGTAAGTTTAAAATTCCGTAGTTCTAAGTACGTTAAAGCACTGCATGTTGTTAGTTTACTAGGTCTAGTGTTTAATTTTGTGCCTAGGTCTAGAAGTAGAATACCTCAACCAAAGTTTGCGTGGCAGCAGCCGTTTTCTAACCAAAAATCTCTAGATACTTTCTTGCACGTCCATCTTCGTGGGATCGACCCCTTGCTTCTCTATACTAGTCTATAGTATAACGGGTTGAGGGATCTTCGAAACGCGAGAGTTTGTGTGTCCATAGCCAGAGTATTCCGTGTCGCCTTGAGTTCCTAGACCTAGTGTTTAGTGGATTCAGTGGACTTGGTAGCTCGATCTAGGAATTTATTATACACACACTCACACGACAGACCACGTTTCAAATGGCGCCATTGCCGGGGATGGAAGGCGTAACTTGTAATTGTGTTTAGAGAATTTTGGCGTACATAGTTCTTAATTTTTCTTTCTTTATTTTCAGTTTATGAGCAGAGGCTCGCGGTTTGGATACTGTGGAGGCTCATCTGAGTGGAGGAACGATCAGTTTACTTGGCAAGTCAAGGACTCAGCATCTACGGTCACCACCAGATCGGGATTATCTACGGGAAATCCATTTCCGTTTGGTTCAGAAAGTGAAGAGGATTGGAACTCATATGGAATGGAGGATCCTAAATCGTCTTCGGAAACAAGTACAGAGGAGGAAGAAACATGGGTCATGGCGAACATAATCGATCCAGATCCGAAAATCGGCTCGCTCACTGCTCATCTAGACGGAGATCCGACTTAAGCTATAGTTATGAATCCGCGACAGAGGTCCATTGAGATCAAGACGAACGTGCTCGGCATCCTACCAACGTTCTCTGGGCGTAGGAATGAGTGCCCGTACGAGTTCTTAAATGAATTCAGCAAATTGTGTAGCATTCAGAAGAGGCCAAATGACGCAACAGAGGAAGATTATCGCTTGCGCGCAGTTCCTTTTGCCTTGAAGGGGGAAGCCAACACTTGGTTATTAAGGTTACCCCCGGATTCTATCCTTACATGGAGGGACTTTAAATTGGAATTCCTAGATTACTTCTTTCCGTCGAACAAGACGAACGCTCTCAAGAAGGAGATCGTGGAGTGCAAGCCGGAGTATGATGAGTCTCTGAGTCAATATTGGTCACGATTTAAGGGGTTGCTAGATGCTTGCCCGAACCATATGATGATTGAGGTATAGATTTAATATCTGTTTTATGAAGGAGCAAACCCTGAGTCAAAGGATTTGATGAACTCCTTGAGTGGGGGAAATTTTACAAAGAAGAAAGGAAGTGAAGCAAGAGAAATTCTAGGAAAGCTGATTGAGGTGAAGAAGGCATATGATAGCCCAAGGAATTTTGTGAAGAAAGGCTCAGCGAATGCGCTGAGGGAGCAGGATGAAGAGAGGGTAGAGGCAAGAATCGACAGACTTGAGAAAGCACTGTTGAACGCCATCGAGAATACCAAACCACCAACCTCACAAGAGAAGGAGAAACCTCCGGGTCTAGGAGATAGTCAGTTTCAGTGATATTATGGACCCCAGGAAGGAGAGTACTCGGCTCAAGTTAATGCAATGGGGAGTTGGAATTCCGATGGAAGTTGGAATCCAGGGAGACAGAGAGATGCACCCTGGAGGAACCATCCCAATTTTAGATGGTCGGACAACGACCAGAGCCAGCCAGCACCACAACAGAACATTCAGTTTGTACCTCAACCGGAGAGGCAGAGTAACTGGTCTGGGAGAAATCAAGAGGGGCAGGGCAACTGGAATAGTCGGAACCAGGGAGATCATCCGAATTGGGGGAACAGGAACCAAAACCATCAAGGGAATTCTTATGTACCACCACACCAGAGGAACTTCCAAACCACCTATCAAGGGCCAGGAAACCAGTTCAACAATAGCTCGGGAGGTCAAGGGAACATTCGCCAGAATCAAGCAAGTGGTTCGAATGCAGGCCCAGGGTCCAGTCAGTCCAATTCTAAAACACCGAGGAATCTGGATGAGATGGTGCATGATCTCGTAAGTTCTCAGCAGCATATGCAGAACAACTTGCAGTCGAATAATGATGTAGTCCACAAGCTTCAGGACGCTCAGCAGCAGCAAAAGGCGGTAATGGATATGTTGGCAAAACAGATGTCACAGATAGCTACTTCCTTGAGCGAGATGCGAGGGAATGAAGGTAAGATTCTTGCCTCAGTAAGGATGCCTGATAGAGCTAACATCAGTCTGATCACTTTGAGATCCGGAAAGGGGTATGAAGGTCCAGAGATAAGGATGAATGAGGAGACAAACCCCACAGGAAGCAAGGGAAAAGGGGTATAACCTCTAGACCCGAGAACTTAAAGGGAAACAGTCCCGAGAGAACAGATGACCTTAGGGCAGGAGATTTGGAGAAACCATTGCCTAAAGAAGCTGAACCATTTTTCATAGATCCAGAGCCGGAGTTTGAAAGGGAGAAGGTAAGAAAAGGAACTAATGAGCCCTCAGCTGGATGTTCTACTGGAGCAGGGAAGTTACTGAAGCCATTCCCAAGTCGAGGGGAAGCTAAGAAAAAGAAGGAAGAACCGGTAGACTTCATGGACATTTTTGGGAAGCTGGAGATTAATTTGCCGTTCTTACAAGCCTTGAAGTTGTCGGTGTTCAGCAAGTTCATTAAGGAATTTATAGCTAGAAAGGCTAGACCCAGTGGGAAGATTCTAACTGGAGAGAATGTGTCAGTAGTGATTCAGAAGCGGAGAATGCCCTCCAAATGCACTGACCCAGGTATGTTTACCTTACCTATTTCAATCGGTGATGTAAAACTTGAGCATGACATGTGTGATTTAAGGGCTTCGATAAATATTTTACCGCTTTCCATTTACATGAAACTGGTAGGAGTAAGTATTGTAGATACGAAAGTGGTGATTCAGCTAGCGGATAGGTCGTGCATTTGCCCTGAAGGAGTGCTTGAGAATGTGATAGTCAGAGTGCATGATTTCTTGTACCCAGCTGATTTTCATGTGATAAAGATGAGTGGAAATGAATCTGCTGAGTCTAGTGGAGTACTTCTAGGAAGACCTTTTCTTTGTACAACCAAGACCATAATTAATGTTTTTGATGGGACTATATGTCTTGACTACAATGGGGAAAAATATACCTTTAGCATCGATGAAACAATGAAGAAACCTCTTGATGTAGAAAATTTGCATGCTATTGATGTTATTAACCCCTTAATCCAGGAATATCTTGAGACATAATTAATGCAGGAACAAATTGAAAATCCAGAGATGAGTTATTCTATCGACAGAGAAGTGGCTGGATGGTGTGAAGCAATGAACACAAATGAATTATCAGATGAAGAGCTAGCTGAGGCAATCTTGGAATTCTATAAAAATCCAGGAGTAGCTATGTCAAGGAAGATACACCATGTGGTGAGCATGGAGGCTTGTTCTAGGTCGAGGAAAGACATAATATCTGATGGAACAGAGAAAAATCCCTTGCCCCAGGAGGCAAGTACTTTGAAGAAAGAACTGAAAGTGCTCCCACCAGGCCTCAAGTATGCTTATCTAGAGGAGAATGAGACTTTTCCCGTCATCATCAACAGCAACTTGACCAAGGAACAGGAGAAGGAGTTGCTGAACGTGATCAGAAAGAACAAGAAAGCCATAGGATGGACTCTCTCCGATCTGGTAGGAATAAGTCCGGATCTTTGCATGCACCATATTCGGTTGGAAGAGGGAGCGAAGGCTTGCAGGGACCCACAGCGTAAGCTTAATCCGAACATGAGAGAGGAAGTTTTGAAAGAAGTCTTTAAGTTACTCTCCCTGGGAATTATTTACTCTATTCCGGACAGTGAGTGGGTCAGCCCAGTTCACATGGTACCCAAAAAATCAGGGATTCAGGTAGTCAAGAATGATAAGAATGAATTAGTTCCCACTCGACTTGTTACTGGGTGGAGGATGTGTATTGATTATAGGAAGCTAAACGAAGCGACCAGGAAATATCATTTCCCGCTCCCATTCATTGATCAAATGCTGGAGAGGCTGGCAGGAAAACAATATTTCTGTTTCCTAGACGGATACAGTGGATACTTCCAGATCTATGTAAATCCAGAAGATAAGGAGAAGACTACATTTACGTGTCCTTTTGGCACGTATGCTTACAGAAGGATGCCGTTTGGTTTATGCAATGCGGCAGGCACTTTCCAACGGTGCATGATGAGTATCTTCTCGGATTTATTGGAGGATTGCATTGAGATTTTCATGGATGATTTCATTGTGTATGGGAATTCTTTTGACTCATGTCTAGCAAGTTTGGACATTGTGTTGAGGAGGTGCCAGGAAAAGCATTTGGTTTTAAACTTCAAAAAATGCCACTTTATGGTCCCTGACGGAATTGTCTTAGGGCATGTAGTTTCAGAGAGGGGTATACAGGTAGACCAAGTGAAGGTTGATGTGATCTCAAAATTGCCTTACCCTACCAATCAGAAAGAAGTTAGAGGATTCCTCGGGCATGTGGGGTTCTATAGAAGATTCATTAAGGATTTTGCGAGGATCGCTCAACCACTCACCCATCTGTTGTATAATGAAGTTGATTTCATTTTCGATGAGTGGTGCAAGGAAGCTTTTCAGTTACTAAAGGATAAACTAGTCTCTGCCCCTATTATCAGAGCGCCTGACTGGAGTTTACCGTTTGAGATAATGTGCGATGCGAGTGACTACGCAGTAGGGGCAGTGCTAGGTCAAAAAATTGATGGGAAAAGCTATGTGATTTTTTATGCATCGAAAACGCTCAATCAAGCCCAGAAGAACTATGACACCACTGAAAAAGAAATGCTGGCGGTGGTATACTCGTTTGAGAAGTTTCGCCCGTATTTACTGGGGTCAAGGGTGATAGTCTTCACCGATCATGCAGCTATTAAGTACCTGCTGGCGAAGAAGGAGTCCAAACCCAGATTAATCCGTTGGGTGTTACTTTTGCAGGAATTTGATTGGGAGGTTCGAGACAAAAAGGGGACAGAAAACAAAGTGGCTGATCACTTGAGCAGGATTTTCCAAGGAGAAACGGATGAAGCTATACCTGATGCATTCCCAAAGGAACATCTGTACTATTTAGGGAAATTTCCAAGACCTATCAGTTGGGAAGAGATAATGGCGTTAACAGGTCAAGGAGATTCTGAGAAAAGGAAATGTCAGCTGAACGCTGAGCCATGGTTCGCAGACCTGGCAAATTATTTGGTCACTGGAGAGGTACCAAGTTCTCAATCAATCACCAGGGCCCAGAAAATAAAACTGAAAAGCGAAGCCAAGTATTATTTTTGGGACGACCCGTATTTATGGAAAATGGGAGCTGACCAGGTGATTAGGAGGTGTATTCCAGAATGGGAACAGAGGGATGTGCTGAATCATTGCCATGCCTTAGCTTGTGGAGGTCACTTTGGACTCAGGAAGAAGGCGAGGAAGGTGTTAGATAGTGGATTTTACTGGCCTACATTGCATAAGGATGCTTTTGAGTTTTGTCAGAACTGTGAGAGATGCCAGCAGACAGGGGGAATTTCTAAGAGGGATGAAATGCCACAGGTCCCAGTAATCGTTTGTGAAATCTTCGACGTTTGGGGATGGACTTCATTGGTCCATTTCCATCTTCGTATGAGAACACATATATCCTTGTGGCAGTAGATTATGTGTCGAAATGGATAGAAGCCAAGGCTACCACATCATGTGAAGCTAAAAAAGTGGCAAAATTTCTTAAGTCTAACATTTTTAGCAGGTATGGTGTGCCTAGGGCTGTTATTTCGGATCAAGGGACGCACTTCCGAAATCAGATGATAGAAGCTCTAATGAAAAAATATGGAGTGCATCACAGGCTGTCTACATGATACGAGTCACTTTTACTATATTATTTTGTGTTGCTGATTGCGGTCTTCTTCGTAACCAATTTTACAGTCTTGACTCTAATCTCATCCTCAAATAACCTTCTCTTCTCTTCCCTTTCCTCTTCAAGGTTGTACTTTTGTATCTCAAAAGTAGCCTTGTCCATCCTCGCGATTTTGCTCTGCTTTTCAGGATGCATACGTAAATCCTTTTCTTTCGACTCCAAACTAGAATCAAGAGCTTCAGGTGTCATCTCTCAATGAAAGCACCAGTTGTTAAGGACCTAAATCCGTAACGTCGATTTCCACACAAAATCAAGAAACGAGATATCGTCGTTGTCGAGCGCCCAACGTTGGGTCGTGACTTGGACGGCAAAAAAGGGGCAGTTGAGCGCGAGATCAGCCTCGTCGGCAACCTTAGGAGATGTTTCTTGTTTGCTACTCAATTGAGCCAAAAGAATGATAATTTCATATATTGATTGAATAATTATTATGGAAGACTCCACACATATTTATAATATGTGTGGATACAAAAAAGATATGATAACCCCTAAAATATCTCAACAAACTAATAAAAATAGAAGATGATCTAAACAAAATAATATAGTAAAAGTGACTCGTATCACTACACCTTATCATCCTCAGTCAAATGGGCATGCAGAAATATCAAACAGAGAGATCAAGGCAATACTAGAGAAGACGGTGAATCCGTCAAGGAAAGACTGGAGTAAGAGGCTTGACGACGCACTATGGGCCTACTGGACAGCCTATAAAACGCCTATTGGAATGTCACCCTACAGGCTAGTGTTCGGTAAGATGTGCCATTTGCCTGTGGGTGTGGAACACAAGGCCTATTGGGCGGTCAAGGAAATTAACATAAACCATCAGGCGTGTGAAGAGGAGAGGAAACTGCAGCTTCAAGAACTGGAGGAATTAAGGCTTGAGTCTTATGATTCCGCAATGTGGTATAAGGAGAAGACTAAGCTTTGGCATGACAAAAATTTCTGGGTCAACGAACTACAAGTATGACAGAAGGTTCTCTTGTTCTAGTCCAGACTCAAGCTGCTACCGGGAAAGCTAAAATCCAAATGGGTTGGGCCTTACACTATCATAAGTTTTCGCGCAAATGGAGCAGTGGAGATCCAGGGAAGTGCCGCAAACTCTACTCCATTTCTTGTGAATGGTCATAGGGTGAAGGTTTTTAGGGATAATTCTGAGTTATGTGTAGTGGAGGAAGTACCGCTACGCGCACTCTCTATTATCGCTTAAATGGTCTGTGGGGGAAAACTCTCGACAAATTCCTGGGTCAGGTAAATTGGAATGTTTCTTTTCATATCTATTCACTGAACCAGGGAATCTAGAGAGTGTTTAATTGAAAGTGTAAATATTTAGCTGGTTTTTATAAAAGGAAAAAAATACCAAACAAAGAGAAAAATTAATTTTCCAAAAAAAAAATATTTTCGAAACATCAGACTTTTCAGGGAAAATGTTTTGTCACTTTTGAATCCTTGACCTGGACGTCTGGCGTTTCATTTTCTTTTGTTTTTGCCTAAGTGTGGTATCGCGGGAATAGCATTTACATGGGGCAAAGAAACTTAGTTTGGGAGGGGAGTGGAATAGTTTTGAAATTCAAATACTACTTTATGGGAAGGCGAACGGTTGCTTATGTCACGCCTGCAACCACCTGCACATCCGTACGCGCCCTTACCCATTTTTACCATTTTCGCTCCTTATACTCTATTTTCTCAATCTAAACTTTCTCTCGCTCTAAAAATCCCGAATTCTCTCTCGCGATACCTAGCTTTTCACTAACCCTAACCGTAATTTCTTTCAAGTCTTTGAGAATTTTCAGATTCGAGCAATGGAGAACACATCAACTGCAGGAAGCACCGCCGGATCTGCCGATTCCAACACGACGAATTTCATGGCAGAATTGATGCAGAAATTTGGAGGACCGGAAGAGGCGATGAAAGCTTTTGCCCTGCTCACAAGAATGATGGGGAAGGCCGCGCCTGCCGCACCACCACCGCCACAAGTTCCAGAGGAAATGATTTCCCAACTGTCTACCGTTCATGCAGAAGCAGAACTGGTTACTGGCGAACCGAAAAAAACCGTCGCGGTGGCCGACGAACAGGAACAAGGTACAGATCTGGTTGCGGAGATGGAGCAGATTACGTTAGTTGAGGGGGAAACCCCTGTTATCTCTGGAGTTGGTGCTGTCGAGGGGGAAACCCCTAATATTTCTGCTAGAGTTGGTGTTGTTGAGGGACCCCCTGTTATCGCTGATGTTGATGTAGTCGAGGGAGAAACCCCAGTTCTTGGTGAGTTGGAGGGGGCGACCCCTGGTATTTCTGACGAATGTGTTGGGGACGAGACCCCAGAAAGGATGGCGGGAGGAGATGCCCTAATTTCTGAGAAAATGGTTGCTGAGGGGGAAACCCCTGTCTACATTGAAGGGGCAACCCCTATTTTGTCTGAAGAGGGAGAAGTCCTCATTACTGACGACGGATCGGAGCCCAAGGAGAGCGGGCTGGAATTGGTAATAGAACTGGACGATCAGCCGGTGGTTACAGAAGTACCGATGAATGAACAGGAAGCTAGAAGATGGGCCAGACGGAATTTGAGAGAGGAGATCGAGGATCTCACTATGCCCGCAGGAGAGGAAGTCCACGTTTTAGGAACGGAGGGTGAGCTAGAGAAAGAAACCCCTAGATCTGGCGGGGAAGCAGACGAAGAGGAGGAGCGCCGCCTGGCGGCCGAACGGAAAAGGAAGGGAAAGCAAGCTGCTGCTTCCCGGGTCAAGAAGGATAAGACGACCGCAGGAAACAAATCTGAGGAAGCTTCACTCCCAGCCCCAACTAAGGTTCCCTTCGCCAAGGAACCTGCCGGCCCTCCTTCGTCTAGCGAGTCAGATGAGGAAGAAATCGAAGAGCCCGAGGAGGTATTGAACTTTGATCCAGACAGCTACTGGAAGCAATGAAGAAGTTTGAGGACCCCAAAAGAACTGCTACGTACAAAGAGAGATGTAGTTCTGGTAAGTTGGAAAAATCGGGAAAGAGGTATGTGCGGAAGGAGTTGAAAGAAATAGACTCTGACGACGAGTTCCGGCAGTATATAGATGCGATCGGGTTCGATTGGCTCCTGAAACATAGTGAAACAGAGATGCCGACAGCTTTGGCACGAGAATTCTTTTCTACTTTCCGTTTGAAACCAACCACTGACTTGGATGCCGATTCCATCACTTTCCGCCTATTCACCGTGGAGTATGAAATGAGTATACGAGAATGGTCCCTCCGAATGGGACTGTTTACGTACGGAGGATGATGAAGGGCTATGGAATGATCGGGTGGTTGGAGCGCCGAAGTTTACACCCGGTTTCAAACCACAACCAGCTTGGGAATTCATCACCCACCCAAAGGTGGGACAGTTTAAAACAAGTGTTACAAAGGGGTTTCATATAGAGAATCGCATACTCCGATTTACTCAGACCTTCATCAGTTACAATCTCATGGGGACTGCGAACTCGGCTTTGACAACGGGGGATTTATACTTTACTTGGTGCATGGCCACGGGAGTAAGAGTGCATTTAGGCTACTGGTTAGCCCAGGCATGCCACCAAATGACTGCTAATCCTTCCCGACACATGTACACGTGTCACCTTTTAGGTGCTTATCTTCAGAGAAACATAATACTAAAGATCGCCAAGTCGGCCCCTGAGGTGGTTATGTGTGAGCCCCCAGAAGCCTTTAACGTTGACTACTTTTTCAACAAGGGGTTGTTGTACATGCACGGGAGGGAGGTGTGTTTCTACGAAGTCGGCCGAGTGGAACCCCAGGTCAAGCGAGAACCAGAAGTTGTCGAGTCTACAGCCAAGATTGAAGTTGAGGAGATGAGAAAGGAGGTGGGATGGATGAGATCAGAAATCAGGATGGTCAGAGAAGAGATGGTGGCCCTACGGGGTAGTATGAAGGAGTTGGTGGGGATGTCGTCGACCCACAGTGGTCAGATGAAGGAGGCTGTCCAATTGATGATGATGATATGACCAAATGGATGAAGGAGAATTGCTCCGCGCCCCAGGCGAAATTGACTACTGGACCCAGCAAGGTGTCCACCCAGCCAGGGCCAGGAAGTTCATCTCCACAGCGTCCCCCACCCACGTCAAACCCTTGCTAGCCCCGTCGGCATCAAAGACCCTGACTGTGAAGAAGACATTGACCAAACAATCGAGTGAGGCAGAGAAGGAGAAGCCGGATTCGCCGGCAAGAAAGAAAGCAAAGGTGACCCGACCTTACTTACCGCCCCAGTCTGGCTCCCGCGGGGGCTAGTCCCCGAATTGAATCCCCCATGAACAAGTAACTTTTACTTTTCTATTTTTCTTTTCTTCTTTCTTTTCATTTTATCTTTGTTCTTTGCCCAACATGCTTTATTCTGCATATATGTGTTGTGCCTTCACACACTTAGCCCAATGTTTGATATAAGTGTGAGAAGAAGTTGTTCTTGTTTGCATATTTTGGCTTTTGTCTGTTGCACTTATCCCACTTAGCCCGATGTTCGGTCTAAGTGTGAGAAGTTTGTGTTGTTTGTGCGTGTTTTGTATTGTTTTTTTTTTGTGTTTGTTTTGTACAGGTTCTTACTTCCCTGTTTCCCCCTTTCACTAGGAGAGCTTGGGACAAGCTGGAGTGAAGTGGGAGGGAGAGGGAGTGAGTGCAGTGTTTGTTTTCGTGATTAGGAGTCTTTAGGTCTAGTCTAGGTTTAATGTTTTTGTGTGTCGCATGAGCTAGTGATATAATAAGGTAAGATTCCCTTAGTAAGAGCGATTGAAGATAGGATGCATGTCAACTTTGAGGCCTTTTTACCTTAATAAGCTGAATGTGGTCTGAATGAAGTAAGAACGATAGAAGATGCCTTAGATAACTCAGTTGTGAAGCCCTACTTTAAGAGTGAGTTATAAGCCTATATATTGAGAGCTAACTTGTGAAAAAGGGGATGCCGCTTGATGTTTAGGGAGAAGAGTTAGAAGGAGAAAAATGGGTTATGGAGGTATAAGCTGGACGAAGTCCAGGAATGGAGGTATAAGCTGGACGAAGTCAAGGGGAGGCATAAAAAGAGAGAAATTATATATATTCGGAGGCATAAGCTGGACGAATATAGAAAAAAATTAGAAAAAATGGGGAATCTAAGGGCAGGAAGCAATAAGTAACCTGACCCAGAAAAAATTAGGAAAGGAGAAGACGGTAGAAAGGAGAGACTCTCATAACCCGATGCATCAGTGGTATAACATTAACTTAAGAGTGATTCGATCCTAACATCCCTGGTGAGGAATGAGTGATAGAGTGAATCCAACAATGGGGAAGTCAACAGGCTATCTTGATGAACTGACAGACCGTTTAGGTGAAAGAAGGGAGGAGGAGGATTTGAAGACTGTAGACAATCGGATAGAACTTAAGCTTGTGGGGACGATAACCTAAAAATTGAAACTATTTCATGCTTGTGTGTTTTTCTTTAAGTGTTTCTTTTTGAGTCTGTAGTATGTCTAGGTCTAGTAGTTGGTGTTTTGTTCGTGTCTTGTTTGTAGAGTCGTTCATGGGAACTGTGCACTGAAATTCGATTTATTTCTTTTTCTTGTCTTTCATGCTTGAGGACAAGAAGGTTTAAGTGTGACCAGTTTGATAAGGCTAATTTCATGCATAGGTCTAGGGGGTGAATTCATACAATTATAAGGTCTAACACATGTTTTAAACCAGGTGTGTAGAAGAATTCACCAGGTCGAGGAACAAAGAAGGTGGATTCCAAGGACCATGCAATTATGGTGAATAAGTGAGCAAATTCGGAGAAAACAACTAGACGGAGGGATCGTGAAGCTGAATGGCAGAATGGAGATTTCTGCGAAGGTTTCTAGAAGATCCTACCGCACCTATATAAGGAAGGAAGCATGGAATCTGGAGGGATCCTATCGGTGGGGACCTCAGTAACAGATTTAGTTTGCAGCTCACTTCACTTCTACACACTTTTGGGTTTTGATGGGAAAATTGTAGGGTAGTTCTGGGTTACTGGTTGCTAGTTAGTCGTCGGAGTAACACCGTCCTCGTGGAGGGCGAAGAAACAATTTAAATCGCTTTCATTTTAGTTTTCTGTCGCGAATTTCACCGAGCTTCGCCGTTCGGAGCTCGGCCCTGTTTTCTGTCGAATTGCTTTAAGTTTATGGAATTTCTATTTTCCGCCATTAATGAGTTTCTGAATATTTCAATTATGGGTGTTCATTATTTTACGTTTGTTGTAGTTGCTGAGTTGGATGTTTGAGTTTTGTGTTGGTTGATGAATTTGGTGAAATTGCTTGAATCTGGTGTTGATCGAAGTAGATCTAGGTGAATCGAGAACTATGGAGTTGATTTTGGTTGCTGTTGGGTTCGGACTGCTTGGATCCGGAGTGGATTGAGTTTCCGACGTTGGATCTGAAGAGTGATTGAGATTTATGCCTAGCTTTCGTGTTTTCATTTCATTCCGCCTAGTATACGTAGATCTATTTTATTTCTGGTTGTTTGCAAGTTTTCGACGTCCGAATTTTTACATTTTGTTTGAATCTCGGTATATGCTCTGTTTTCTCCATCTTCGAGTTTGATTTAGTTGATGTGATGCATGTCGTTGTCAGTTAGATACTTTGTTAGTTAGTTGCAGCTTTAATTACGTGTTTGATATTTCAGGAAGTTGGTCCCCAATTTTTAGTTGTGTTCTGTTTAGCTATAGTTGGTAATCGTTTGCTCTATCTAGGAAGTAAGTTTAAAATTCCGTAGTTCTAAGGATGTTAAAGCACTGCATGTTGTTTACAGTTTACTAGGTCTAGTGTCTAATTTTGTGCTTAGGTCTAGAAGTAGAATACCTCAACCAAAGTTTGCGTGGCAGAAGCCGTTTTCTAACCAAAAATCTCTAGATGCTTTCTTGCGCGTCTATCTTCGTGGTATCAACCCCTTGCTTCTCTATACTAGTCTATAGTCTAACGGGTCGAGGGATCTTTGAAACGCGAGAGTTTGTGTGTCCATAGCCAGAGTCTTCCGTGTCGCCTTGAGTTCCTAGACCTAGTGTTTAGTGGATTCAGTGGACTTGGTAGCTCGATCTAGGAATTTATTATACACACTCTCACACGACAGACCACGTTTCAGCCACCTTAGTGGCCTCTGGATTATTCGTCGTTATTGTGACCAGAAAATTGTTGAAATCTAAATTTTATGACCTCCCTAGAGGCGTACTTATTTTGGTTTTGGCAGTTGCGTGATACGTCCATTGTTTTGTGGTTGTTTGCGATTATGTATCAAGCATAGTATGTGACAAATAGTTTATTTATCTATATATTAAATATCAAGTGAGAGAAGAATCTAGAAGTGAGGGTTGCCATAGACATCTAAAGGCTAACGGTGGCGCTGTTGTTCCTGCCGAAATAGTTCGAGACCGGATCTACACCTGAACAAAGGGGTACATCTGTACCCCGAAAATGTTGAAGTTCGTGGCCCAACGGTAGAAGGCTCGGTGTATGAAGCTCTCTTTTCTTTTGAAAGACGCGGGTTCGAAACCTGCAAATTACATTTTTAAATTTATATTCTCTGCTTGCTGCTTAATACATTTAAATTTTTACCTTTTCAATATTATGTTCTCTTTAATACCACTATTATTTTTTTTGCCTATTCCCTTCGTCCACAAAAAATAGTCTCATTTATAGACTGCAAGAGTTTTAATGAGAAATTGGTAAAGTAAAAGAGAAGTTGAAAAAAGTAAGTAAAGTACGAGAGACATGGAGAAAAAAAAGTAAAGTATGGTCAGGGGGAGAGAAAATGGGTAAAGTAAGCGAGGGAAGCTTTCTATTTTTAGAAATATGACTATTTTTGTGGACATCTAAAATCGGCGATTTTTCATGGACGAAGGGAGTAAGTGCATTTCATCAATTTTTCTCATAAAACATTTTTTTATTTTCTACCAATGTATTTAATTGTTTATATTTACTCTGGTTCTCTTATAAAGTATCATAATTTTTTATTTATAATTTTTAAGCATTTAATTTTTATTGTAAATTAATTTTTTATTTGTTTTTATCATATCTCGATAACTTTGTAAATCATTTTAAATATCTTCTAGTGCATTTCGAGCAAAAATATAAAAAATTTATCCTTAATATATAAATCTAATTACTTTCATTTTTTAAAGTAGAAGTTATTCGGAGTAATCTCTTTTTTTATATAATGAACTTTCTTAACGAAAAATGATGATAAAAGATTGATTTTAAAGCTCGAAGTCGATATAAATTATAATCCACTGGTGCGAGAAAGATATTTATGGTAAGGTGGGAGGGAGAAATTCGGAGAGAAAAATGTTTATGATAAAGGTTTTTGAAAAAACTTGCGAAGTGAAACTAAAGTTTTTTTTTCTAATAGGCTTCTCGTTGTACCTCACGTGAGATTGGCACCAAATAGGATAGATTTTGGTATTTTTTTTATTATTTCTTCTCTTTTTATTTATTGATCTTTTCAATTATTTCTTTAACAAATCTTCTAATCTCATACGGATTCTTTTCTTTAACTTTTATTTAACTATTTCAATCTCAAATATTTAATAACTAAATTAAATATATGTAACTATTCGCCTAATTAAGGTGCTCTCACTATCCAAATCAATTTAGTTATTTTAATTTCTAAGTGTAATTCCAAGATTAGATTTTTTAAACTTATTCAAATTCAAATTATTTGTAATACCCAAAAACTTGAGGCGTTACATATGCAAAACTATGCATTATAATTGTCAATTTTGTTTATTATTGATATAATTGAAATTATTTATATAATACTTCCTCCGGTCCTCATTAAATATCTCATTTTTCTTATTTGGATGGTCCCCAATAAATGTCTCATTTCACTTTAACCATTTTTGGTAATAGGGCTTGCATTCCACTAATTCATTTTCACTCACATTTTAATATAAAACTAATAAATAAAAGTAGGACCTATATTTTACCAAATTTTTCTACTCACTTTTACTAACAAAGTCAAACAATTTCTTAAAACCTACACCTGTCAAATATGAGACATTTATTGAGGATCTGAGGGAGTATATATCTATCTATACTAATATAAAAGGCGAGTTTTGGGCATAATTTTGAATATTCATAAGTTTTTGGCATACTTTTAAATATTTATTAGTTATGTAGGAGTATTAGATAATTTCTTCCTAAACGTTACTAATATGGCTGAAAAATTATGTAACCGCCGCCTTCCACGTTTGATAATAAAGTTTCAATTTTTAATGCAGTAAAGTAATTGAAAAGTTATGTAAAATAAATTGTGAGATGGTGCTCAAAGTTGCTCTCATTTTATTTTACAAAAATTTATACATATGATTAATATAGTAAATAATTAAATGCTCAATAATTATTATTATGCATTTAATGCCCAATATTTGTGCAAAGTGTGAGTTACTTGAATTACAATGAGGTTGTCGTTTAATTTTTTAAATTTAAGGATTATAAATTTAAATTGTTAGTGGAGAAAGTTGAAGGTTTTGAAAGAGTCCCCTAAAATTCTATTTTTTGGACTATAAATATAGGAGATGTGATGACTTATAATCCACTCACTCCCTACCTGTTTTTCAATTACTCTCCAACGATATTAACATGAATCAGTTTCTATATGACGTTTTTTCCCCTTTGTCTATTACTACTAAAGTTTGTTTTGAGCCATCATGTCTCTCTCTCAGCTGTTTTGTGGTTGGAGATTTTTTTTCTTTAGTTTACTGATCTCTATTTCCATCAATTTATGCATTCAATTTTTTTATTATTTTTATGTTAATATATTTGTTGTTGTTGAGGACAAAGAAGAGAAGAAGGTGATGAAGACAGAGATGATGAGAAAAGAAAAGGTTTGAGATCTTTGTGTTTGATATATCCAAAAATTAGTTTTGCTATATTATCTTTTGTATTTTTTGATTATCATGTAAATGCTATAGAATGCCTTCAAGCTATAATGTTCATTTTCATGATGGCTATTATAGCTTGAACTTTTGGGCCTTGGAGATGATGGGAGTGACGTGGAGAATGCGAGGGTTGCTACTAAGTTTTCTTTTACTCCCTTCCGGAGATAGTAAAATAAGGTTTTCACACAAAAATATCCAATGTTATTTTGTCTATCTAACTTTTCTATGAATCTATACATATATAAAAGACGAGTTTGGGCCAAGGCTATAATAGTTCTTTTTTTACAAATCACTCCATAGTTTTGATGCAAAGAAACACCTAAAGCAACGAAATGACGAAAGGAAGCAAAGAAGACAAAGATCATAAACTATCACATTTGTTTTCGCACATATACATAAATCATGAATTTGGAGATTTAAGGAGGAAAATAATAATTTTTTCATGTCTTACGAACTATTGTTCTAATGTTTATATGTATATGTTTTTTATCTGTATTGTACATTACTTTATCTGTTTATGAAGATTTCATTGTCATCTATACATATATAAAAGACGAGTTTGGGCCAAGGCTATAATAGTTTTTTTTTACAAATCACTCCATAGTTTTGATGCAAAGAAACACCTAAAGCAACGAAATGACGAAAGGAAGTAAAGAAGACGAAGATCATAAACTATCACATTTGTTTTCGCACATATACATAAATCATGAATTTGGAGATTTAAGGAGGAAAATAATAATTTTTTCATGTCTTACGAACTATTGTTCTAATGTTTATATGTATATGTTTTTTATTTGTATTGTACATTATTTTATCTATTTATTAAGATATCATTGTCATCATTATACTTAGTTGTATATTAAATACTTATTTAATATCAACTTGATATTGATAGTATTTTCTTATTGAAGTATGTAATTAATAAATATTTTCATGTTGGTTTAATTTAAAATTTATAAAAATTTTATATCTATAATTGTTTAACATATTGTTATTATAGAGTACTATAGAATTTTTTAAAAATCTTATATAATGATGTTATTTTTTATTTTATTTAGTTTATTTGCAATGTCTAATTACTAAAATAAAAATATTATGTGTCGCGCATAGCGTGTGGGCTAACACTAGTTTAGTTAAATATGAGACATTTATTGAGGATCGGTGGAATTGGAATTGAAGCCTTCAATTTCATATCCAATATTCGGTACCACAAATTAAACTGGATTTGGAATTGAATTACAGTTCCAATTCATCTCAATTTCACAATTTGAATTTCATATCAAAAGTAGAAAATTGAAATTCCAAATAATTATAAAATTGAACACTTTCATACACGATATAAACACACCACACACAATACATATAGTCACACACACATATAAAAACACACTGTCACACACACACACACACATTGTCATACACACACAGACAATCACACAAACAGTAACACACACTTACACGCACACACTCACACACTATGCACTCGCACAGTCACACACTATCACACACACACACACATGCACTCGCACGCACACACATTAACACACACGCAGTCACACAGACAAGCAGTCACACGCACACATGCAGTCGCACGCACTCTGTCATACGCACATACGTTAACACACACACAGAGTCACACACCCATTTGGTCACATATGTAGTCACAGTCACATACACACACACAGTCACACGCACACACATTAACACACAAGAAGTCACACATACACACACACAATCTCTCGCTCTCACACATACACACAGTCACACAGTTAAACACACATTGTCACACACACATAGTTACATACAAACACACATTGTCACACACACATACACACACAATCACACACATAGACACACAACGTCACACCACACACACAGTATACATATTACACACTCATGTAAGTGTATGTGAGTGTGTGCATAACTTCTATAAATTCAATTTCCTATCATTTTTACCGAACAAAGGATTTGGAATTGAATCCGTATAATTTTAATTTCAATTCAATTCCAATTCCAATTCCAATTCCATGTAACGAACGGACCCTAAAGATTTTTGAAAATAATTGCAAAGTAAAACTAAAAATTTTGGTCTTTTTCTTTCTTTTAGGCTTTTCTTTGTACCTCACCTCAGATTGGCACCAAATAGGATAGACTTTGATTTGATTTTATTTTATTAAATATTCTCTTTTTATTTACTTATCTTTTCAATTAATTCTTTATTCAAATTCAAATTATTTGTAATACCCAAAAATTTGAAGCATTACATATGCAAACATCAACCAACACATCTCTCTAGAGCTTGAGAGTTAAATCCAAATTGAAGTGAGTCAATGCATCATTCCCATTCCCCTTGTCTTCCTCAGCAACACTCATTCACCGGCAAAAAGTTGTACACCACAAGGCCTTGATCGCCATTGTTGATAGCCGGTGAAGAATCGCTAGAGCTCGCATATTCGGCCTCACTGTCTGATGAGTGGACGGACTGCAGAAAATGTGCAAGTGAAGTCCCATGACTTAGCCTCTTTTGTTAGCTTCATCACCAGCCCGAGGCACAACGCACAAGAGAAGACTTAAATCTACAAGATTCATCCCTTTTGGTTGTATTTAGTGATAGTTTAATGTTTACTTATTTTGTTATGGATCTCGTTTACCTCATCCATGGCTAACTAATTGTTGAATTATAGGAATTGAAAGTAACTCTTCATGTTTATTTAATTCCAATTTTGATATCTGATACGGTACCTCAGGCCGTAGAGCCATCGCGGACGGCTGAACCACGCCGGACCGAGGGAGCAGAGTCACGGCCGACGGAGGGGGACTCTATTGCGACGTCAAAGCCGAAACGGAACGTGAAGGCCCCGAAGAGATGGGGCGTGTCTGCGTAGTCTAGCGTTAGTTAGTTATTTACTTTATCTTTATTTGTTTTATCTTTGAACTCTAAGTATTTTTTATTTATTATTTATTTACAGCATGAGTCGAGTCGGGTTTTCTTTGTTGATTCTTTCCCAATGGATATAGGATTAGGTCGAATCAACCCTAGGGTCCGTAGTCTATAAATAGGGCTTTTGTTCACACATTAGAAAAAAATAATAAAAAGATTGTTGATTGCCCAAATATTTCGTTATTTTTTCTTGTGAAACAAGTTACGAGCCTGATTGCCTGACGGGGAAGAACTCCCGCACACAATCCGCTCGAACATCCTTCGCCCTAGACGTCGGGCGCCGGCAGATTCCGTGTTGCCGAGAGAGAAATCGGTTAGGTTGAGGGGCACGCCCTTAACAACTGGTGCTTTCATCCAGTACTCATGAAGCGATACACCAATAACGGCAAGGCCGTGTGGGGCTCAAGCCGCCAAGAATCTTATCCACCGACCAGGTTCGGTGGACGTGTTCCGCCTTTGGGGGGGCGCCGCGATCAAGGGGGATTTCAGCGCCATGGCCTGGAGGCTAGTGATTTCGACGCAAGATTTGGGGAGGATACGCCCCCGGAGGATCCGGTTAGTCTCAAATTGGATCGTCTGCTCGAACGCTTTGACAAATTGGACGTTTGGCGTGATGAAACGGACCGACGGTTTGATAATCTCGAACCGAACTTATCTCGCGAGGCAGAGCCACCGTTGGGAGTGGGGGACGGTGAGGAGTGGGAGGCCGGGAGTAATCGTGGGCGGTATTCGGGGGATAGAGTATCGCGTCCTCGGAACTTCCCTCGTGGAGGTCACGAGAGCGGGATGGACTGTCGGGGCCGTAGGGAGACCACGTATCGCGCGGGATTTGGGGGGGACCAAACCGGCGTGTTCGCTCAACCGGGGGATCGACCGCCCTCGTGCTGGGACCCACCCCAGCGCTTTCAGGTGGCAGGGTTCGATAAGCTCGAGCGAGTTAAAATGCATCCTCCGCGCTTTGACAGGACAGACGCAGCGACATGGATCTCAAAGGTCCAATATTACTTTAATCATTTAATGATGCCCGAGGCCCAACGTTTGCATTATGCGGTCATGTTGTTCGACCAACCAGCGGCGGAGTGGGTTTTCAACTATTGCTCAAATAATGAATTCGTGACGTGGTGGGAATTCTTGGAAGATGTACGTCACCGTTTCGATCGACAGAGCTTCAAGAACTTCTATGGGCTGATAGCCAAGTTGACACAGACAGGAACGGTGTTGGAATATCACGATACGTTTGAACGATACCTGAATCGTGTTAAAGGGGTTCCGGAATCAGATCTGTTACCCTATTTGTAGCTGGGCTTAAACCCGATTTGCGGGAATGGCTAGAATTGCACCGACCCCAATCCCTGGCTGCTGCCATGGCTCTGGCACTGGAGCTGTCCGATACCATGGCGGAACGCCTACCCCAGCCGTCGACGGGTGCGCGACGCCCCTGGCCGAACCGGGACGCGAGGGGGCCGACGGCCACTGCCCCGCCGCCGCAGCCTTCCCTGACACCAGGCGCGACGGCTCAGCCACAGGGTGGCTCGGGACGATCGGCAGTTCAGCTGCGATCGCCGATGGTCCGGGTTTCACAGGCGGAAAAGGTAGAATGGGCACGGTTGGGCCTTTGTTATTACTGCCCCGATAAGTGGGTAATGGGACATGTGTGCAAGTAGCGTCTGTTGTGCTACGCGGGGGAGGACGGGGACGCTGGCTCGGACAGTGAATTACTACCAGAGGAGGGTGTGGCAGCGGATATCACCCATATCCAAGCCATGAATGGGGGCCAGCGATCCCGACCCCTCAAGGTGACGGGTTTGATTGCAGACAGAGAAATCTGCATCTTGATTGACACGGGCAGCGATAGAGACTTCCTACATCCGAGGATTGCGGAGGGGCTTCACCTACCCTTATCGCCAATAAGGCCTTTTCGAGTGGTTGTCGGGAATGGCGAGGCACTACTATGTACTCATGTTTCACGGCATACACGGTTGGAGGTGCAGGGGACAGTCTTCGTGGTAGACTTGCATATTCTCCCTATCCATGGTCCGGACGTTATTTTGGGTATGGATTGGTTGGAATCCCTGGGGAAAGTGACGGCCGATTTCGTGGGGAAGACGCTCGAGTTCGTTCAAGGGGGCAAGAGCATTGTCTTGAAGGGGATTCTACCCCAACCCAGGCGCGTTAACCTACATTCACTGCTCGCTTCGTCGTCCTCTCACGCAGC
The DNA here is from genome assembly GCF_004379255.2 of Salvia splendens. Taxonomy (NCBI): domain Eukaryota; kingdom Viridiplantae; phylum Streptophyta; class Magnoliopsida; order Lamiales; family Lamiaceae; genus Salvia; species Salvia splendens. The sequence goes on from NC_056039.1 coordinate 24,422,465, forward strand.
CTGTGAATTTTATGAAGTGTTGCTGTTAGACACAGAGGATACTGCCCTGGCAGCCGTCGCAGAGGAGGGGTTCCCGCCAAACCTGCCTCCGGGGGTCGCGGCCGTGCTGGAGCGGTTTCGGCAGGTGTTTGGGGTGCCGGAGGGCCTTCCACCGGTGCGACAATTCGACCATCGCGTACACCTACTGCCAGGGGCGAAGCCCGTGAATGTGAGACCTTATCGCTACCCGTACTTTCAGAAAAATGAAATAGAGCGGCAGGTGAAGGAGATGTTGGAGCAGGGTATTATTCAAAGGAGCAACAGCCCCTTCTCATCGCCGGTCCTCCTAATCTGCAAGAAGGATGGGACCTTCCGCTTTTGTATTGATTACCGAGCGCTAAACAACGCCACAGTGCCCGACCATTTTCCGATTCCGACGGCGGACGAGCTCTTCGATGAGTTGGGCCGGGCACGAGTGTTCACTAAATTAGATTTGCGCTCGGGATACCATCAGATCCGGATGAACGACGAGGACATTTTCAAGATGGCTTTTCGTACTCACAACGGCCACTTTGAATTTCTGGTCATGCCGTTCGGATTGACGAATGCCCCGTCAACGTTTCAGGCTGCAATGAATGCAATTTTCCAACCAATGCTGCGGAAATTCGTTATAGTTTTCTTCGATGACATTTTGGTGTACAGTCCTTCGACAGAGACCCATGAAGAACACTTAGCGGCGGTCCTGTCAGTGTTGCACAATAACAGCTTCTTCGTTAAGTTTTCGAAATGCTCCTTCTGTAGCACGACGGTTGATTACTTGGGCCACTTGATCAGTGACGGTTTACTGAAGGCCGACCCGGCCAAAATTGAAGCGATGACGGCGTGGCCGCAACCGAAGACCGTCAAGCAGCTCCGGGGATTCCTAGGCTTGACAGGGTACTATCGTCGGTTTATCGCGGGATACGCTATGATTGCTGCCCCTTTGACGGAGTTGCTTAAAAAGGATGGTTTCGAATGGACAGCGGAGGCCGGGGCGAGTTTCCTGGACCTTAAGACAGCAATGTCATCAGCACCGGTCTTGAACCTCCCAGATTTCGACCACCCCTTTTGCATTGAGACGGACGCATCCGATCGGGGCATAGGAGCGGTGCTTCTACAGAATAATCACCCCATTGCGTATTTTAGCAAGAAGTTGGGACCCCGTCGCCATGCGGCGTCAACTTATCACAAGGAGCTATACGCAATAGTGGAGGCGGTACAGAAGTGGCGACAGTACCTACTTGGTCGGGAGTTTGTCATTAGGAGTGATCAGAAGAGTTTAAAGGAGTTACTTCAACAGGTTGTCCAGACCCCGGACCAACAACTATATGTTCGGAAGCTCATGGGTTACAAATTCACCATCGGGTATAAGACGGGGAGTTCGAATAGGGTAGCGGATGCCTTGTCGCGGCGCGAGGAGCCAGAAAGGGAGTCGGCCGAGACCACCGCAACGCCTGTTGGGGGATCGCCGATCGAGACCGGCTGCGACACGGCTCTGTGGGCGGCGGTCGTCCAACCCATGCCGAAGCTGCTTGACCTATTACGCAGTGAAACGACATCCTCCCCGGAGTTGAGGGAAATCACGAGGACGATCAAGGAGGGCACCGCGCCACCCCATTTGACTTGGGCGCATGGTCTGATTTATCATGGGCGCCGGATCTTTGTAGGGTCGCGCTCATCGGCAAGATCGCCCATCCTTACAGAATACCACAGCTCGCCGTCAACAGGCCATCCGAGGTTTGAGAGGACCCTACGGCGGGTGAGCGGGGATTTCTATTGGCCTAACATGAAGAAGGAGGTGAAGCGTTTTGTGGAGTCGTGTATCGTCTGTCACACCACGAAATATTCCACGCAGAAGCCGGCGGGATTGTTGCAGCCTCTGCCTATTCCGTCGCAGGTGTGGGAGGATCTGTCCATGGATTTCATCACGGGACGTCCGCCGTCGCGCGGGTACACGGTGATAATGGTGGTTGTGGATAGATTATCGAAATACGCGCATTTCGCGGCCCTGCCCACCAAGTTCGACGCCATGAGAGTAGCGCACCTGTTTGTCAACACAGTAGTTCGGCATCACGGGTTTCCCAAAACCTTGGTCTCTGACCGTGATTCAGTGTTTGTAAACAACGTTTGGGAGGAGGCAATGCGACTTAGTGGAACCAAGCTGAATTTCACGACAGCTTACCACCCCCAGTCAGATGGCCAGACGGAGGTGAGGAATCGGGGCCTTGAGCAGTATCTACGAGCCTTCACGGCGGATCGGCCCTCCAAGTGGACCAACTTCCTTCCGTGGGCGGAGCTGGCTCTCAACTGCTTCCACCATGCAGGGCTAGGCGTTTCTCCGTTCAAGGCTCTGTATGGCCGAGATCCGCAAAGCTTGGTGTTCACGGCTCCTTCGGCTGCGACGCCGCCCTCAGTGGCGGAATTGATCACTCAGCGGAGCGAGCTCCTTATGGAACTCCGACGCAACCTCGAGCGCGCGCAGCAGCGAATGAGGGCCACGGCGAATAGGCATCGCCATCATGTGGAGTACACGATCGGCGATAAGGTACTGTTGAAGCTGCAGCCTTATAGGCAGCACTCTGTAGCCCGGCCACTTTCGGCGAAGTTGGCGCGTCGCAACTATGGCCCCTTTGAGATCATGGAGCGCATTGGGCAAGTAGCGTATCGGTTGAGGCTGCCGGAGGGGAGTCGGATACATAATGTGTTTCACGTGAGTTTGTTACGCCTGTTCGTGGCGGGCCACGGCGAGGTGGCGGGCACCGATTTGCCTACGGAATTCTGTGGGGATAGGCCGTTGGTCTACCCGGTCCGGGTGCTAGATAGGAGGGTGCTATGGCTAGGAGGACGCCCGCAAGATCATGTGCTCGTACGATGGTCCGACGGGTCGGAGTCGCCAACGTGGGAACCTTTGAAGATCGTGAGCCGCAAGTTCCCTAATGTGCTCCTTGAGGACAAGGATGTTGCTATCGAGGGGGGAGTTGATACGGTACCTCAGGCCGTAGAGCCGTCGCGGACGGCTGAACCACGCCGGACCGAGGGAGCAGAGTCACGGCCGACGGAGGGGGACTCTATTACGACGTCAAAGCCGAAACGGAACGTGAAGGCCCCGAAGAGATGGGGCGACTTCGTGTCTGCGTAGTCTAGCGTTAGTTAGTTATTTACTTTATCTTTATTTGTTTTATCTTTGAACTCTTAGTATTTTTTATTTATTATTTATTTACAGCATGAGTCGAGTCGGGTTTTCTTTGTTGATTCTTTCCCGATGGATATAGGATTAGGTCGAATCAACCCTAGGGTCCGTAGTCTATAAATAGGGCTTTTGTTCACACATTAGAAAAAAATAATAAAAAGATTGTTGATTGCCCAAATATTTCGTTATTTATTCTTGTGAAACAAGTTACGAGCCTGATTGCCTGACGGGGAAGAACTCCCGCACACAATCCACTCGAACATCCTTCGCCCTACACGTCGGGCGCCGGCAGATTCCGTGTTGCCGAGAGAGAAATCGGTTAGGTTGAGGGGCACGCCCTTAACAATATCCAAGACTTCATTTGCATTGCTTAACTATACGAGGTAATGCTTCTGGTTGTGCGATGAATTAATAACTTGTGGACGAATCGAGAGGATCCATAAGTTAAATTGAAATTAACAACCCTAAAGTTAATATCCCAAAAAAGGTAAACTTTTAGTTTTTAATTTAAGAAAATACCCAGATATAATTGTTGGGGAGATTTGCGGCTATTGGCCCACCAATGAAAGTTCATATTCGTGCGTTTGGTTAATACGAATTCAACTTGAGAAATAGAATATTGGGACTCTTTGTTCGCATTAAATGACAAAACTGTCCCCCAATAAAACAATATTCCATCCTGTACCCACCGTTCTTAGTGTTGAAATGTCAAAGATATAATTCATCCAGTTATGAATACCACCTCATTCCATGGATATATTCTTGAAGATGGATATCGAGAGGGGCAGCGACGATTGAAGCCATTGTAGTTTAGAGTTTGTAGAGAATAGTATATAAGTTCTCTTATTTCTTGTATATTAAAAGTGTACAATTTCTCCTTTTATAGGTGAAGGGAAGAACTATCTAAGGCAAGAGATCAACCTATTCTAGGAGCCTATTACAAGGTATTAATTACAAATCAATTACCAATCTTCTCGTCAATTATGAATCATTTCCTTGTATAGTTTGACACTCCCCCTCAAGTTGAGCAACGGTGTTTCCGATGTTCAACTTGCCCAAGACTTCGTGGAATACCTTATGATGTACTGCTTTAGTGAGGATATCAGCAAGCTGATCTTCAGATTTTACAAACAGAAATTCGATGACTCCGGCTTCGAGAATTTCTTTGATGAAGTGTCGATCTACTTCCATATGTTTAGTCCTATCGTGCTGCACTAGGTTTTGCTTCTTACTCCTCCAAGTGACTAGGTTGCCTCCTACAAAGGTAAAATACCCCCCTGTCGACCTTCTATCAATTGGGTTGCTTGCCCAGTCAGCATCCGTGTATCCATCAACTTCCAGGTTTTCTTTTTTCTCTAGGAACACACCATACCCTGTAGTTCCCTTTAGATACCTTACTATCCTCAATGCAACTTCCATATGATCTTCTTGAGGCTTATGCATGAATTGGCTTACGACACCGACTGCATAGGTAATGTCAGGCCTTGTATGTGAAAGGTAGATCAATTTTTCCAGTAGTCTCTGGTATTTCCCACGGTCAACTAACTTCGCTCCTTCTTCGATTTTCAATCCATAGTTTGGAATCATTGGGCTTTCTGCAGGTTTGCATTCTAATAGCCCGGTTTCTGTCAACAGATCCAGTACATATTTCTTCTGTCTTAGAAAGATCCCACGTTGTGATCTCAGTACCTCAATCCCCAGGAAGTACTTCAGGGTGTTGGTTTTGCAGCGGAAATCAATTTAGTTTGATTGAACGATTTACATCTAAACAAGCTTTTTGTTCAGTTGTAAACTAGAACCATGTTTATAAACATATAACTCGGATCATACTAAATATATTTGCAATTAAATACAACGATTTACCGTATGAATTCAAGTAATTGAATTCGAACTCCTTCTTCAATCGCCTCTACCACGGATCTTCTACTCTGTTCCCTTTTAACTCGAATTTGACCTTTGTGTGGGCAAAGCTTGTCAAATCCTCAAAAGCTGGAGAAGAATTGAAGACAGAAATCTCTACGGAAGAATAACCCTAAAAAAATCGATAATTTCTCTCTACAGATTGTAGGGATCGAATTTTTACGTAGAATTTATTAATATGTCTTCTCTTCTTCTCCCTTTTATATTAAGTTAATTATTTTGGGCCAGACCAGAGATCTGTGGAGGATTGGATTGGGCCACAGTTCAAGCTTCCACTATTTAAATTAAAGCAATTTAATTCAAGCCCAAACTTAAATATTATTATCATCCACTATAGATATAATATTGACTGCCCGTCCAAACTAAAATTACGAGTATTCCGGGACTTCCTCTTTAATTAAATCATTTCCCTTGTTAAAGATATAAATATCCATTAATTAATATCAAGTCTGCTATCCACTATTATTAATTAATTTCTTTTTCCAAGAGTGGTCTAGTTTAGAAACATTCTTTATTATTCATGGAATAAATTCCAACTGGCCAGTTTTCTGAATAATAAAACCTTTTTCTAAACACCTCTTGAGGATATTATCATACTGGCCTCTCCCAGCACACGATTCATTGCAATAACAATAATAGCACCACTTAGACATTAATGATCATTACCCAATCTATCAGGATTCTTGGGCAACAAAATTCCCTCACCATTTGATAAGTCAAAGTAGTTTTCAATTAATATCGTATGCTAAATGTTATGTCAACAATGATTAAGAAACGACAATCACCGAGACCTCGTCTTTCAGTAAATAGCCAAGAAAGTCTTATCTAACTGTTTGATCCTTTCAGTATTATACCACACCGACGTCGTTCATTTCCTTAGGTAAGGAAACTTTCGGACTGATGTCGCAACCTTTCACGATAGGTAGTCAAAGCCTATCTAGGTTGTGAAACAATTTTACTTCTGCAAGAACCGACAAGTTACCTACTGTGAACGCTGCTCACAACTCATCTACTATGCAGAAGACTTAGACTCATTTTGCTTAAACTATGTATTTAAATGGAAAACGTATTTCAACATCTCATAAATACATAAGCAATACATAAGCAAAATACATTGTAACAAAATATTCTTTCTCATAAAATGGTAACAAATGGATAAAAGAGTTATTACATATACAAGCATTCGAAAGATGCTTTTAGCATACTAAACTCTAACAATCTCCCACTTATACTCAAAACAGTTTTCGAGTATACCAAACTGCAAAATCCTCCCACTTATGCTGAAAGCGGGTCTAGGTCAATCGAACACCTAATCCTTTCACGTGACGTTAAAACGTCCTGGCTGGAAGTGCCTTTGTGAATGGATCTACCAAGTTGTTTTCTGATGCGATCTTGACCACATCAATGTCTCCTCTCCGCACTATATCATGAATGATGTGATATTTCCTTTCTATGTGTTTGCTTGCCTTGTGGGCTCGTGGTTCCCTTGAGTTTGCCACAGCACCAGAATTATCACAATAAACAGTGATGCTCTTGGGCATACTCAGAATCACATTCAAATCAATAAGAAAGTTTCTGAACCATACTGCTTCCTTTGCGGCTTCTGATGCTGCCACATATTCAGCTTCCATGGTAGAGTCTGCGATGCATTTCTGCTTCACACTCTTCCAAATTACGGCTCCACCTACTAAAGTAAACACATATCCAGAGGTTGATTTTCTCGAATCCCGATCAGACTGAAAGTCTGAATCAGTGTAACCCAAAGGATATATCTCGGATGCCTGGTAAACTAGAGAATACTCCTTAGTTCTTCTCAGATACTTGAGTATTTTCTTTACCGCAATCCAGTGTCCTTGACCAGGGTTTGACTGATACCTTGCTACCATGCCAACGGCAAAGCAAATATCGGGCCTTGTGCATAACATAGCATACATGAGACTCCCAACAGCCGATGCATAAGGGATCCTTCTCATATCTTCTATCTCAATAGGTGTTTTGGGACACATATCCTGAGACAGGGTGATTCCATGGCTAAAATATAGAAAACCTTTCTTGGAATCTTGCATACTAAAACGTTTAACTATCGTATCGATGTAAGATTCTTGAGATATGCACAACATCCTTTTCTGGCGGTTCCTAAGAACTTTAATGCTTAGGATGTGTCCAGCTTCTCCCATATCTTTCATCTCAAATTGACTTGAAAGCCAATCTCTCACGTCTGACAACATTTTCTTACTGTTTCCAATCAACAGTATGTCATCTACGTAGAGTACCATAAACACTACATTCTTACCTTCAACTTTCTTGTACACGCAGCTCTCATCTGGGCACTTCTCAAAGCCAAAAGACTTAACAGTTTGGTCAAAACACATATTCCATGATCGGGATGCTTGCTTGAGGCCATAAATGGCCTTCTTAAGCTTCCACACCATGTGTTCTTTGCCCTTGACTACATATCCCTCGGGTTGTTCCATGTAGATGGTCTCCTCAAGACTTCCATTTAGGAAAGCTGTCTTGGCGTCCATCTGTCATACCTCCCAATCCATGTAGGTTGCGATAGACAAAAGAATTCAGATTGACTTGGCATAGCTACTGGCGAAAAGGTCTCATCGTAATCGATACCTTCTCTCTGGGTATAACCCTTAGCTACTAGTCTTGCTTTGAAGACTTTGACTCGTCCGTTAGGTCCTCGTTTGCGTTTGTAAATCCATTTACTCCCAATGGCAGTACAACCTTCAGGTAGGACTAACAAATCATAAACATCTTTGTCTATCATTGATTGTAGTTCAGAATCCATTCCTTCTTTCCAGGAATGACTATCTGAATCTGCCATCGCCTCTTTAAAGTTCCATGGGTCTAATACATTGCCGTGTGGGTCTAAGTCAGATGACTCACCCAAACCAATGTATCTTTCTGGTTCACGGGGAACCCTCCCACTGCGACGCGGCTCTACAATTTGTGGTACAAAAGTTGATATCTCTGGTATAGATTGTACTTGTGTTATTGGTTCTTTGCTTGTGGAAACTGAAGTATCTCTTATTTCCTCAAGAGCAACTTCACTGCTGGGCTTATGATTCATCATGTAGTCTTCTTCTAAGAACTTAGCATTTGTGCTAACAAATACCTTCTTATCTCGTAGACTATAGAATTCATAGCCTTTCGTTCCACTGGGATACCCTACAAACAAACATACCTCAGTACGAGACTCCAACTTTGTTGGATCTTTCTCCAACACGTGTGCTGGACAACCCCACACTCTGAGATGTCTCAGACTAGATTTTCGTCCAGTCCACAACTCATGTGGTGTTGTAGGTACTGATTTGGATGGTAAGTTGTTCAAGGTATAGCTTGCTGTGAGCAACGCGTGTCCCCAAAATGAAATAGGTAACTTTGCATAACTCATCATCGATCGAACCATTTCTAAGAGGGTTCTATTCCTTCGTTCAGCTACGCCGTTCTGCTGGGGTGTGCCAGGCGCAGTCAATTGGGATTCAATTCCCGCTTCTGATAAGTAGTCCAAGAACTCACTACTAAGGTACTCGCCTCCAAGGTCAGACCGTAGAGCCTTGATTGTCTTACCATGTCGCGTCTCCACAAGTGCCCTGAATTCTTTGAACTTTTTAAATGATTCCGACTTGTGACGCATCAAATAGACATATCAAACTTTCGAGTAGTCATCAATGAAGGTGATGAAATACTGAAAGCCGCCTCTAGCTTGAGTAGTCATTGGACCACACACATCAGAATGAATGAGCTCAAGTACTTCCTTGGCCCTATTACCCTTGACCTTAAATGGTCTCTTAGTCATCTTGCCTTCCAAACATGATTCACAAGTTGTATAAGGTTCTATTTCTAGATCCTTAAGTAGACCTTGGTCTACCAACGCTTGAATCCTAGTAGGGTTAGCATGACCAAGTCTAAGGTGCCATAAGTACGTTTCGTTCATTGAAACAGAAGGAGATTTTCTTTTTCGAGAAACTTTCGATGTTGAGTTAGATTCAATTTTATGTTGCATATACTGTGTAGACATTATAGTGTAAAGGTTGTTTTCCATGATACCACGACAGATATAAGAACCACATTTCTTGATAATGCATGAATCATCAAATGAAATCGAATATCCATTAGAAACAAGTTTAGAAACTGAAATTAAGTTTCTTCTAAACGAAGGTATCAACAAAACATTGTTCAACACTAAAACTCTATCACTAGAAAAACGTAAATAAACGTCTCCCACTGCAACGGCTGCCACTCTCGTAGCATCGCCCAGCTGGATCTCGATCTCTGTTTCATTCAACTGCCTTGTTACCTGCATTAAATCAAGATCAAAGCAAACATGATCAGTAGCTCCAGTATCAACCACCCATTGCTGAGTAGATACAACTGCTAAACATGATTCAACAACGAAAGCTTGGTGCATACCTGAGCCATTGGCCTTTTTAGGACAATCCGGCTTCCAATGCCCATTTTCGTCGCATTTGAAACACTTGCCACTTTGCTTCTTGTTCATGACCCGTTTCTTTTTGCCCTTAGCTATCTTTGGTGCTACAACATTCTGGGCTTTCTTCTTCCCCTTACCTGGCTTAGAGCCTGAGGAAGACGGCCTAGAACTCATCATAGCAGCCTTTGTCTAGACCATAAGATCCTCCGCTGACTGCAACTCAGTCAATAGTTCAGCTAGGGTGTAAGCCCTCTTGTTCATCCCGAAATTGAGCTTGAACTGCTGATAGCTAGCTGGCAAACTCTGAAGGATTATAGTTACTTAGGACTCGGGATCAATGATCCCTCCCAAAACATCAATTTGATTGAGGTGGCTCATCATCTCAAGGACATGGTCCCTCACAGATGTGCCCTCCTTCATAACCTTAGTCATGATGCTTCGAAAGGCTAAAGATTTAGCCGCTCGATTCTGAGTAACAAAAAGGTTATTAAGATTGTTCATAATCTCAATAGCAGTGTTCATGCCTTGATACTGATGTTGAAGTACTTTGACATAGAAGCCAACATGTAGCACTTCGCCATCTCATTGGCTTTACACCACTTTCTGTATGTTTCTTTCACTGCTGCAGAAGCATTTGCAGCAGGTTCAGGTGGACATTCAGTAGTGAGCACATATTTGTACTCTTCGGCAGAGAGAACGATATCCAAGTTTTGTTTCCATACGATATAGTTATGACCTTCGAGTTTGTGTTCTTTATGAATAGCGGAAAGAGGATTGAACGACATCTTGATATGGATTTAGCTGAGAAAATGAATAGCTTATTGTTACAAACTATGTAAGATTCTAAAGAGTAAAAAACATTAAAACAGTTTAGATTCTCACAACAGTTAAATAGAATTAAGTACGCCTCTAGGGAGGTCAAGTAAACAATTCATATTTAACAAAATTCTGGTCACAACATCGATGAATAGTCCAGAGACCACTAAGGTGGCATGGCCGACAAACGTTGCCTAAGCCTGTACCATTGAATATTCACCCCAAGGATTTCATTTCCGTATTGATACTCCTTCTAGGGAAGGTCGTACGCCACAAACAAAATTCTACAGTTATCTCACAAGTTAATTTAATCTTCTGAACTCTGCAATTTCTTAGGATTAAAGCTCCCACTAAGGTGGGTTGCGATAATATTGGAAATCACCTCTAGATAAAATTGAACTTTATTTTGAGAAGTCTAACCAATGAACTTGCTATTTCTTAGGATTAAGGCTCCCACTAAGGTGAGTCGCGTTAATATTAGAAACCGCTTCATACATAGACTAATTCTTTGGAGACCATATACGACAGAGATCATAATTATCGCTTAGTTATTTTAACGTATGGTTTTTCTTTTAATTATCACTGAAGTGAATTAGGCAGAAAGTTCACCTATATTAATTTCAAATTAATAGGTAGTTCTATTAAATCCATGATATTAAACTAAGATAATTAAATAATTTGATTAATTAATAATTAATAAATTATAAATAATTAATCAAATATTTTCTTTAATTAATATTAATCGATTATTATTAAATAATAATAATATTAATTATAATACTTATCCTTTTCCATTAGGTTTAGGAAATCTAGATATTATAGGATTTAATTGAAAAATACTTATCCAAATCATCTTAAGATATATTCTAGATAAATGAAATTTATCAATATCTTATAGATAAGGATTATAATTCAAACATATCTATATCATGATAAGTATATATTATGGATATAATCTACATTAAATTCCAATTTATTTCTTCCATAAAAAATATGGAATCCTAGATTTATAGGATTTATTTGAATACCAAATCTAATCAAACTAGGATATATCTAGATACAAATAATCTATCAAAATCCATAAAATGTAGACTAAAAATTCAAACCCATATAAATCTTAATAAATTAATTTAATGATAATCCATATAATAAATCAATTTTAATTTTAGTCACACAACATTTGACCGATTACAAATTAAATCAAATGCTAACTAAAACTACTCAAATTAATTTTCTATCAAGACATGGAATCTCAATATTTAAATTGGATATGGAGTCACGCAAAAACCATTATTCACGCAATTCACAAATCACGTAAATCATGCAAAACAGTTCAGCAGCTTCCGAAACTTGAGGCAACGCTTCACTTCACTCATGCAAAATAGTTCAGCAGCTTCCGAAGCTCGCGGCAACGCTTGCGCTGCTCTCGGCCATGACATCGTGGCCAGCAGCTTCCGCCGGACCTTGAAACTGATCGCCGGTCAACAGCCTTGGCGCTGCTCTCGCCCGAGAAAACTCGGACAGCAGCTCCAACCACCAATCGACTCCGTCGATACAGCAAATTTTCCGAGCGCCACCGTCGGTCGTGAAAAACACATCCAACAGTAGTCTTCCTATCGGAAGTTGCAGCTGCTCGACGGTCAGCTGTTGGGCACTGCTCTCAGTCGTGTAAACACGTCCAACAGCAGCCTCATTCTGACGTCAAAACTGATCGCCGATCAGGCAGCCCTGGTGCTGCTCTCGACCGAGTAGAATCGGTCAGTAACCTCCAACCACCCGACGAATCAGTTGTAAGCTTGTGTATGCTGCATCAAGCTGCTCTCAGCCGGAAAAGATTCAACTAGCAGCTTCCATCAGTTTTAGATCGCAGGAATCGTCGGCGCTGCTCTCGGCGTGAAAAACAGCCAGCGACGCCCTTCGACTCCTACTGACCCAGCCTCCTTGTCGACCAGCCAGCCCGGTAACATGGTCGAAACTAGTCGACCATCGGTGCCTGCTTCCCATCGACTGAACATGTGTGATCCGGAGCTGCCTTTGGCTTTCAACCGACAGCTCCCACTGTTCTGCGTGAATTCTGATCAGCTAGGTCATGGATATCATGTCATGACCTTGATCAATGCAACCGATCGTCTCACCCTAGGGCACGATCAAATCGACTTCTTTTCGAAAGTTCGTAGGTTCAACCAAAAAAAAAATTAATTGAACAGTAAAACATGCATCGAAAACTATAAACATGCTATTCATACAATCAAAGCACTTAGTAAATCAAACAATCAGAGCCTAAAAACCGGCTCTGATACCAATTGTTGGTTTTACAGCGGAAATCAATTTAGTTTGATTGAACGATTTACATCTAAACATGCTTTGTGCTCAGTTGTAAACTAGAACCATGTTTATAAACATATAACTCGGATCATACTGAATATATTTGCAATTAAATACAACGATTTACTGTATGAATTCAAGTAATTGAATTCGAACTCCTTCTTCAATCGTCTCTACCACGGATCTTCTGATCTGTTCCCTTTTAACTCGAATTTGACCTTTGTGTGGGCAAAGCTTGTCAAATCCTCAAAAGCTGGAGAAGAATTGAAGACAGAAATCTCTACGGAAGAAAAACCCTAAAAAATCGATAATTTCTCTCTACAGATTGTAGGGATCGAATTTTTACGTAGAATTTATTAATTTGTCTTCTCTTCTTCTCCCTTTTATATTAAGCTAATTATTTTGGGCCAGACCAGGGATCTGTGGAGGATTGGATTGGGCAACAGTTCAGGCTTCCACTAATTAAATTAAAGCAATTTAATTCAAGCCCAAACTTAAATATTATTATCATCCACTATAGATATAATATTGATTGCCCGTCCAAACCGAAATTACGAGTATTCCGGGACTTCCTCTTTAATTAAATCATTTCCCATGTTAAAGATATAAATATCCATTAATTAATATCAAGTCTGTTATCCGACTATTATTAATTAATTTCTTTTTCCAAAAGTGGTCTAGTTTAGAAACATTATTTATTATTCATGGAATAAATTCCAACTGGCGAGTTTTCTGAATAATAAAACCTTTTTCTAAACACCTCTTGAGGATATTATCATACTGGCCTCTCCCAGCACACGATTCATTGCAATAACAATACTAGCACCACTTAGACATTAATGATCATTACCCAATCTATCAGGATTCTTGGGCAACGAAATTCCATCACCATTTGATAAGTCAAAGTAGTTTTCAATTAATATCGTATGCTCAATGTTATGTCAACAATGATTAAGAAACGACAATCACCGAGACCTCGTCTTTCAGTAAATAGCCAAGAATGAATTATCTCACTGTTTGATCCTTTCAGTGTTATACCACACTGACGTCGTTCATTTCCTTAGGTAAGGAAACTTTCGGACTGACGTCGCAACCTTTCACGATAGGTAGTCAAAGCCTATCTAGGTTGTGAAACAATTTTACTTCTGCAAGAACCGACAAGTTACCTACTGTGAAGGCTGCTCACAACTCGTCTACTATGCAGAAGACTTAGACTCATTTTGCTTAAACTATGTATTTAAATGGAAAACGCATTTTAACATCTCATACATACATAAGCAATACATAAGCAAAATACATTGTAACCAAATATTCTTTCTCATAAAATGATAACAAATGGATAAAAGAGTTATTACATATACAAGCATTCGAAAGATGCTTTCAGTATACTAAACTCTAACACAGGGCTCCGAGGTTCTTCATCTCAAATTCCTTGCACAAATTCTCCTTTAAATTCTGGATTTCTTCTTTGTCATCTCCAGTAATGATCATATCATGCACATAGATGATTAGGCAAGTCATCTTATCACCCCTTCTCTTTTGAAAAAGTGTATGATCAGATTGGCTTTGTGTGAAGCCATGCTTGAACATTGCTTGGCATGATCTTCCAAATCATATTCTCGCGGACTGCTTGAGCCCATATAGAGTCTTCCCTAGCCTGCATACTTCTCCTACCCCAAACTCCTCTGAACAACCTGGAGGAACTTCCATGTACACTTCCTTGTCCTTCTTGAGCTCTCCATGTAAGAAGGCGTTGGTTACATCAAACTGGTGCAAAGGCCAATCCTTACAGGCAGCTACAGACAGCAACGTTCTCACTGTATTTAGTTTGGCCACTGGAGAAAAGGTCTCTTCATAGTCCACTCCATATACTTGAGTGTATCCCTTGGCTACCAATCGCGCTTTGTATCTCTCGATTGAACCATCTGCTCGTCTCTTGATAGTAAAGACCCATCTGCATCCAACTGGCTTCTTCCCTTTCGGTAAAGTACACTTTTCCCACATGCCATTCTTCTTTAAGGCATCTATCTCCTTCTTCATTGCATCCCTTCAATGTTTGTGCATCATTACATCCTCGAACGATTGTGGAATTTCTTCTTCCTCATATAGGGCAACCTCAAATGCCCTTGCCATCTCCGTGAGTTCTCCTTGAACAGTATTTGCCAAGGAATATCTTGATTTTCTTCCCATCCAATCTGGGGAGTATCTTCGTGGAGGGACGCCTCTAGTACTTCTCTTGGGCAATTCATACTGCCCAGTATCTTCATCTACGCCCATTGGTTCTACTTCATCTTCCCTGTCATTATTAGTGTTGTCTGTAACATGCAAAGGCACAATGCTATTTTCTGAACTGTTTACCTCGGGATCCGAGATCGGGGTTGATGGTTCGCCCATGTCATTTAATTCCACGTTCTGTATGTTGGAGTTCGGCTACCCGGTGGTGCCGCTAACTATCTCGGGTGGACCGACATCTGTAACAGGCGATGACTGTGGAGGCCGGTTACTCTCCCCCTGGGGCTTAGTCATGGATATGGGTATGGTCGGTCTAGGTATAAGAGGCTGGCAATCTAGGGAGTCGTCGTTGTCCTTAGTCTCCCCCTGACTCCTAGGTTGGCAGTAGAAGTATTCATCTTCCACAAAGTCACAATTCATTGTGGTATATAGTGTTCGAGAAGTTGGATCATAACAGCGATACCGTTTTTGAGATATACGTATCAGAGAAAGACACATTTGACTGCTCTCGGGGCGAATTTAGTTCTTTCTGGCTTAGGAATATGGACAAATACAGTACACTTAGTTCTTTTCACGAGTATTATTTGAATGATATGAATGTCTATGGCTTTTGGCCAAAAACCAGGTTTCATAATTCAAGGCAAAAGTGGAATTAACTAGTTTCGGAAAAAGTAAATGAAGATATCCTATAGAAGGGTGCCCAAACCGGCGGTGCCAAAGCCATGTCTGTTTGTCAGTCAGTCCGTGAGACAGCAACGCAGAACTCTGTTGGGCTGCCTTATCCACGTAGTAACTTGCAGTGAAGTTCCTTAGTTGCATGACTCATAGATAGATGTTTATGGGATAGAGACGGAACATATAAGCAATTTGAGAGGCGCAAGGTAGGGGAAATATGGATAGTGCCCACACCCTTAACTGGTGCTAATTCCCCACTAGCTGTTTGGATAAATTTTTTTCGAGAATTTGAGATTTCTAAAAAATCATTTGCATCATAAGACATGGTATCTGTGGCTCCACAATCAAAAATCCAATGACTAGTTTTTTCTCCTATAGTTGAGATCGACGAGTTTGCGAGTGCCTCAAAAGTATTATGGCATGGAATACTAGGGTGGATTTTCAAAGTTTCAAAAGTTGGGTCACCAAAATTATAATTTCCAGATTTTTGGGGTAATTTTCGGAGATTATTAAGTCTTGGGGGCTCAAAATCTAATTTGTGTAAAGATCCCGGGTCAAAGAGTAAAGTTTGCAAATTTCTGGAGGGGGATATGGAAATATGTTTGGAATGGGGTAAAATATGAGAGTGAGTTTGTGATGAGGGATCTATTTGTGAAATAGACCCCTATTTACCTTCGGCCCAAAACTTAGCTGCCATCTCCCCCTCCTTCACGTCGCTCTGTGCCCTAGCCGCGACGGTGGCGATGGCTCGTTCCTCGGTTCCTCGATTGCCCGTCAGATAGTCGGCATTTGGAGGATTGGTGTTGCCCGTCGGATAGTCGGCGTGAGCGACCCGTTCTCCTGTCACCGCCCTTCCTCCTCCGCGATTTGCCCTCGTCTGTCGGTTCTTCTTCATCTCCTCCCACCAATTGGGATATCCGTGGAGGAGAAAGCAGGTATCTTTTGTATGCTTTTTTCCTCCGCGATGATGGCAAACTAATCGACTTTTATCTTCTTCTCCCCTCCGATTGTTTGAAAA
The DNA here is from genome assembly GCF_004379255.2 of Salvia splendens. Lineage (NCBI taxonomy): Eukaryota > Viridiplantae > Streptophyta > Magnoliopsida > Lamiales > Lamiaceae > Salvia > Salvia splendens. The sequence continues at coordinate 24,439,100 of NC_056039.1, forward strand.
TCTCGATGGTGGTTGAGGCGGCAGCGGTTGGTTGTTGGAGACTCTGCTCCGGTCTAGGGTTATCAAGCCGGCTCCAATTCCAGGGCTTGGTTCTTTTGACTTGATGAGCCCTGCATTGACGGCTTCACGCCTCACCATTGCGTACGCCTGTCTCGGGTTCGGTAGTGGATCCTTGTTGATAATCTCCTTCTTTATCCCTTCATATCCCTCGTCCAGTGCGGTAAGGAATTGGTACACTTTCATCCTCTGTATTGTTTGGTTATTCTTCCCGGTTGATGGTGGGTGGTCGATTGTGCTTGGGTCACGAGCATCTATGGATATCCACAGATCTTGAAATTTAACCCACAAAGCTTCGAGGGTTATTCCTCCCTGCATCATCGTCATACATTGTCTGTGTAAGTCATATACTTGGAACGGATCTCTGTCGCTTCCGTATGTAATTGCCAGGCCTTCCCAAAGGTCCTTGGCAGTTGCATATTGCGAGACCTCTGTTACGAGATCCGGTGCGATATTGTTGATAATCCAATTGAATGTGCAGTGATCCCTTTGCTGCCATTTTGGGTAGTTTGGATCGGTTAGTGGTGGGGGGCTTGAAACTCCGAGAATGTGAGATGTCAGTCCTTTACCACCGATTGCACGTTCCATCAGATTTGACCATAAGGGGTAATTGTCCCCATTCAACTTGGTCTGGACGGTAATTTCACCGAGAGATTCAATCTGGGATGGTGGAGTGTATGGTGGTTTGTTGCTGATCTTGAGAAACTCGGCGAATTGCGCCGCAAGATCGGTTGGGATGTTGATGGTGTTTGAGGATGTGTTGGTTGGGTTTGAACTTTCGGAATCTGACATGTTTGATTGCTCACAGGTTCAAGGTCGATGGGTCGGGGAAGGTATGGGACTGTGATGAACTTTCTCTGAGTCCACCACGTTAACAACCTGCTCTGATACCATCTTGAAGATGGATATCGAGAGGGGCAGCGACGATTGAAGCCATTGTAGTTTAGAGTTTGTAGAGAATAGTATATAAGTTCTCTTATTTCTTGTATATTGAAAGTGTACAATTTCTCCTTCTTTTATAGGTGAAGGGAAGAACTATCTAAGGCAAGAGATCAACCTATTCTAGGAGCCTATTACAAGGTATTAATTACAAATCAATTACCAAACAATTACCAATCTTCTCATCAATTATGGATCTTTTCCTTGTATAGTTTGACATATATTTCTGTCCATTTGTTGAATGTATGTATTTATCAATGTACGGACCTTGCTGGATTAGCCCAAACAAACCGAACGTATGTATTTATCAATGTATGTACCCATTTTAGGGTATTTCTTGGAAAGCGAACGTGAGGGCTTTATAAAGGTCTTATAAATCATAATGGAGTTAGTTTGACAAACTTAATGTTAGTAATCTACACTCACCAGTCAACGGTAGTAATTAGGTGATTCGCTCTAATAACCCTGTAGTCATTATTTGGATATCAATATTATGGTTTGAATAGACTACTATAGTGAAATCATATCCCTAGAATTCCCTTTCTCGCCTTTGTTTTCCAACAACAGTTTAATTGTTTTCTTTTAGTTTAATGTGTTCAATTGCTTGTATATTTTATTTTGGTTATTACAAACCCCAAAGCCACGTTTCTCTAGAATTATATTAGGCTGCAGCATATGTGCTAGCCAATCTGTAATCATATTCCCCATGTTTGATATATGAGACTAACATTTAGTTATACTAGATCTATATTATATAAAAGTAGTTATTTTTAGTGCTATTAAAAATACTCTCTCCGTCCCATCACAAGTGATAGATTTCTTTTGAGCACGGAAATTAAGAAAATGATATATATTGAGTTAAAGTGGAAAAAATAAAGTATGAGAGAAGAAAAAGTAAGAAATAAAGAGAGAATAAAGTAAGAAGGAGAGAATAAAGTAAGAGAGAAGGATTAAAGTAAGAGAGATTTGAAGTTTTGTTTTTTATTAAAAAAGGAAATTGATCACTTGTGGTGGGACAATCCAAAATGGAAAGTTGATCACTTGTGGTGGGACGGATGGAGTATATGACATCTCACATACTATACTTACTAATCTATTACCCCAACTAGGTAGCCCAATAACTTTTAATTAGCTTATAAACTAGTTTATCGATCCATCCCTTTAACTATAACCTCACACACTTATAGCTCTTAGGATTTCTAATCTACGCTCTCCTCCTAAGTCCGAGTTAAAAAGACATCAGATATAAGCATATAATGACTTAATTTGGATGACTTAAATTAACAAGGATGGAAATTAAGCACTAATCAACACAAAATAACTCAATTCATTTCCTAAAAGGAAATCATGCTTTAGAAAACCCTCCTACAAATTATGAGTAATCTGAATATCTAGCCATTAATGATGATTAAAAATTAATTGTCTGAGATACCACAATAGACAAGTCTTCGGTAGATAAAAGCTTCAATCTTTCACCAACTCTTGATCGTCTCTCTATTTTACCTTCTTTATTACCAGGGTTGGAAAAAGTCCACAAATCAAGTTTTGAAGACTTATCTATACTTGTGGGTTGCTCAATGGGCTTTAGATAAAAACTTTTCTCCATTTAGATAAACACGTTTCGCTTTGATCGCAGGGTTTGAACCTGACGGTCTGTTGGCTATGTTTTGGACAAGGTTGCACCTAGTAACTGTTGGAATAAGGAAAACAATTAATTGGAGAACAAGAAGGCAAGAGATGAAGTTAAGGCAATAATGAAGAAGGAAATCAATTAAAAATCATGGAATATCAAATAAAAAGGATATTAGTATAATTGGAATATATTTTTCAAGTATAGCTAGAATTAGAGCCTATAAAAGGTTATGTAACCATTGAGAGAATTAATTCAAGCATAATCACAATATAGTCTTTACAGTTTTCATGTCTTTTACTTTCTGCAATAGTCTTTTATTTTCCGCATTATCTTTTCTAACATGGTATCAGAGCAGGTTCGATCCTTGCAGGGATCGATCTATCTCTTAAAAAAAATGAAAACCCCCTCAGAAAAAAAAATCAAGGAAGGAGGCAGCCAACTTTGCTGGGAAAGCGTTGGAGGAATTTGTCAGTATAGATCCAAGTTGGTGAATCTCACTAAGGTTACTGCCAAGTTTTTTTCAGAATCTGGTTAGGGCTCTCGAGAATGATCTTTCGGAAGTTGAGGGCTGGAACTCTGCCCGACGGGAAGTTCTTCACCAGCAAAGTGACGGCATAGCAAGACCCGATGGATGAGGCTGCTGCTCTACTAATGACCAACTGTGGTGGAGATGGCAGCGGCGAGAAGCAAGGTTGGTGGCTGAACAGCGCTGGCAGCAGCGGCGTTTGCCCGCTGAGTGAGAGAGTTGTGGTGCTAGAACGCGAACGACGGTGTTGTATCACCAGGAAAATCGGTGGGAAAATCAGAGGCGGTGACCTCACAAGGCCCTTGTTCTGGCGAATTGAAAAAAAAAAGAGATGAAGTCCCAGACAGCAGCAACGTGCACAACCGCCGTCAAGAGAAGAAAACAGAAGAGTAATCCTCGGTTTGTCCAGCCGAGGGGGAGAGGACTACCACAGCCGGAGAAATCAGAAGGAGGCAGCTCGTCGCGAGGAGGAGACATGACTGAAGTTTACGCCTTTAACTAGGCTGTAAACTTGGGTGTCGGAAAAGTGTTTCCAAATGGAGGTGCTAACTAAAAGTGTATTGGCGTCGATGAACAGATTGTCGCCAAGAAGAGAAATTCAGGAAATGAGTCGAAGCAGCCGAAGAATTATCCGGTAGAGGGGGAGAGGAAGTACACTACCGGAAGATTCGTCTCCAATTCTACCAGCCATAGTGGTGCGTGCAGCCAGTTAACTGGAGAAGAAAGCAGCTGCGAAGGAGGCGCGGTGCACGATTGACGATAGAGTCGAGGCCTGGCAGGAATCGGCGAGGAAATCTGCCGTGATGATGGCAAGAGGAGAAAGCGAAGTGGAAGAGTGATCGGAGAAGTTTCACAGCCGGCTATTGGTGACGCAATTTGTGTAGGGACGACGAGCAGCCGATCTAGTAGCCGAGAAGAAGAGGTTGTCCGGAATAGGGGAGCACAATGCCGAAGAAGCAGGTGACCGCAGTTACAAAGGATGTCGTGCCGGTGATGGAGAAAAGATGGCCAGCCCTGATGAGGAAGGAGAAGCCGAGACTTCTAGAAAGAGAGCCGAGAAAGCAGTCTTTGATGTCGGAAGTGCACTGGTCGCCTCACCTATATCAAGGACGAGAAGGCCACAGCCGACGAACGACAATCAGAACAAAGGAAAAGATGAGTTATCCGGCTGAATGGGCCGAGAATGGTCTAAAGATGGCACCTAGATACGAGCTAAAACTGTCTCAAATGACTCCTGGATACGAGCTAAAACTATCTAAGATGGCTCCTAAATATGAGCAAAAACTGTCTAGATTAGCTCTTCGACAAGAGTCAAAACTGTCTGAATTAGCTCCTGGACAAGAGTCAAAACTGTCTGATTTGGCTCCTAGATACGAGCAAAAACTATCTAAGATAGCTCCTAAATATGAGTAAAAACTGTTTAGATTGGCTCTCGGACACGAGTTAAAACTGTCTAGATTGGCTCCTTGACACGAGTTAAAACTGGCAACAAAAAATTGAAGAGCTCCTTGACACGAGTTAAAACTGCCAACACAAAATTGAAGAGCTCCTTGACACGAGTTAAAACCGTCAACAGAGAATTGAAGAACTCCTTGAAACGAGTCTAGACTTTCAATGAAGAAAAAAATAACTCCATGATATGAGTATAAACTATCATTGATGAATTCAAGAAGCTCTATGATACGAGCATAAACTATCAATGGAAATTGAAGAACTCTTAAATACGAGTATAAATTATTTATCAAATTAAAGATCGTGCAAGTTAAGTGTTGAAAAACTCGATACTTAACTTGAGGGGGAGTGTTGGAATAAGGAAATCAATTAATTGGAGAACAAGAAGGCAAGTGATGAAGTTATGGCAATAATAAAGAAGGAAATCAATTAAAGATCATAGAAAATCAAATAAAAGGGATATTAGTATAATTGGAATATATTTTCCAAGTATAGCTACAATTAGAGCCTATAAAAGGTTGTGTAACCATTGAGAGAATTAATTCAAGCATAATCACAATGTAGTCTTTACAGTTTTTCCGTCTTTTACTTTCTGCAATAGTCTTTTATTTTCGCATTAGATTTTCTAACACTAACTATATTGGACTCAACGGTCCCCTGTACTTGCTCTTGATTATTTGAGGAAACGTCCAAAGGTTCACTAAGTTCGAAACCGGTGAATCCAACGGTCCTCTGACTTCTTTCCACTCAATCGTCCGCTGACTTTGCAAAGTGCTTTGTGGCCCACCGTGGAGTTTGTGTTCTCTACGTGATTAATTCCTCCTACACTTTTTGAACCCACATTTCATCCTTTTGCTCTTTATATTCATGCTTTAGTGATACGGGCACATCCCATGGCCAGGCAGAGGCGACCACCGGCGCCGGAGGAGAAGGGGAACCGGTGGAGCAGCAGATGCCGGAGGTGAACTATGAAACGGTGGAACGGGGTAGGCCGTCACCGAGAGAAAGGAGGGAACATAGGAAGTCGACCAGGAGGGCAAAGGCGCCGGCGAGGTTCGGGGATTTCGTCCCAAAGTGAGGAGCATGAAAAGCATCGTAGATTAGGATTTATTGTTACTTTTGCTAAGACTTTATTATTCGTTACTTTAGTTTTTTTTATTTTTCCAAATATAATTGGGTCGAGCAATTTATAAGCTCCGTTCCGAGTTTTCTTTGTTGGTTCTTTCCCGGGCCGTAAGTCGAACCAACCCTAGGGTCCGTAGATTATAAATAGGCGCTGAAATCAATAAAAATAGCATCAGAAATTTCGCCTACTTCTTTTTATCGTTAATTTTCATTCGTGCAACCCTAGTGGTCGACGGGATTTCGCCTCCCGGGACTCCTAATCTCTATCGCGGCATCACGTTAGGGAGATTATCCTTAACAAATTGGTGTTTTCATTGAACTCATGGAACTTGTCACGTCTGATGCCGTCCGTTCGGAGGGGTTTCCGGTGAACAGGTTCTCCACAGCCCCGATCACCGTGGGTCTTTCGTCGGGATCGTCGGTCCCCAGACCGGAGCCGGTCACCACGATGTTCGAACATATACTGGCTTCCCTAGCGCGTTTCGAAACGCGGATGGATGACTTTGACCGCCGATTGGTGCCAACAAAATCAGACCCGCCGCAACCCTACGGTCTCCCTTCCCACTGGTTTACCGACGCCATGCCTCGTTCGGTGCCGCAGGCCATTCCTACGCAGGCGACAGTCACCACTATCCCATCTACGCTAGCGTTTCGCCCAGGAGATCAGCCATGGCTGCCGCAGGGGACAAACCCTAATCTTTGCCCTAGCAGCCCGTTTCCAAACCCTGCCGTGGTGCCGGGTCAGGGGGCTGTGGGTATGGGATCGCAGCCTGGAGCAGCCTTGTTACCCTCGTGGGACCCACCAGGAGCCCGCCAGGGGTGTTCTCTGCCATCGCTTCGTCAGCCTACGTCGTGGGACAATCCAGCGTGGCTTAATCAGGGAGGCAACCGGGCATGGGACGAGCCGCGTGACGTAAAAATGAAGCCCCCTCGTTTCAATGGGTCGGACGCGGTGAATTGGATTACGAGAATTCAGTATTACATTGATCACCTGATGATGCCGGAGGAGTATCGTCTACATTATGTGGTCATGCTTTTTTACGGTCACGCAGCGGAGTGTTTTTAACTATCGCGCCAGTAATCCGGTGGTCGTCTGGAGCGATTTTTTGGAAGATGTGCGACGGCGTTTTGACCCGCAGTGTTTGAAGATTATCTGGGTTTGATTGCAAAGCTGGTACAGACAGGATCGCTGGCTGAATACAATGCGACCTTTGAGTCGATGAGGAATCGGATTCCTAATATTCCGGAATCCACGTTCTTACCTATCTATGTAGCAGGTCTTCAACAGCCGGTGAGGGGTCAGGTCAAACATCAGCACCCACGATCTGTGGCGGCAGCGATGGCCCTCGCTATTGAATTTGACGGGAGCAGCGAGAAGGCCATACCCCCTCCCGGTTCCCAACGCCGCCAGTGGCCGCCCAGGGATCCGAAAGGCCCATCGCCGCCAGCCCCACAGCAGCAGCAAGGCACTAGGCCGGTTTACGCGAGGGGTCCGGAGTATTCGAAGCTGCCCGTTATACACCTGACTCCAGCGCAGCGAGCAGACCGCACCCGCCGTGGCGTGTGTTTGTATTGTGAGGAGAAATGGATGCCATCCCATGCTTGTAAGCGTCCGTTTTTGGCGTATATGGGTGGCGATGAGGAGGATGAGGTGGAGGAACCAGAGTTACCGGAGGTTCAAGAAGAGCAACCGGAGGTAATAATAGCCGATTTGTCGCACATCTATGCCCTGGATGGCAGACAGCGGCCAGAGGCGATGGAGCTTAGAGGCACTATCGGAGCAGAACCGGTGGTAGTTCTAATTGATACGGGCAGCTCTCATGATTTCTTGCATCCCAAGGTCGCCCAGAAGCTGGCGCTCCCGCTCACGTCAGTTAAACCTTTTCGCGTGTATGTGGGAAATGGGGCGTCGTTGGTATGCTCGCATGTTAGCCTGCAAACCCGGGTAGTGCTCCAGTCTCATGTGTTTTTGATTGATTTGCACATCCTCCCGATTCATGGTCCGGACGTCATTCTCGGCCTGGCTTGGCTGAAATCCATGCGACGGGTTACTAGCGATTTTGTGGATGGGACTTTGGAGTTTGTGCGCAATGGGGTACCCATTTGTTTGAATGTTGCGTCACCGATGGCGCAGCAAGTTTCGCTCAAAACCGTCGCCACCCTGATGTCGTTAAGGGGGGAAGCCGAGATGTTTGAGTTAGTGGCGGTCCCCGCCAATGAGGACCAACAGCAGTCGGAAGACGCCCAGCCGGAATTCCCATCGCACCTAGACCCCATGATTTTGTCGGTCTTGCGCTCCCACGAGGCGGTTTTCCTTGCCCCAACGGGCATTCCACCGGCTCGCCCATACGACCACCGTATCCACCTCCTACCGAACTCAAAATCGGTAAATGTGCGGCCGTATCGCTATCCGTATTTCCAGAAGAATGAGATAGAACGCCAGGTGAAGGAGATGTTAACTTCGGGTGTCATCCGGCCTAGCCAGAGCCCGTTCTCGTCTCCTGTTTTGCTCATTCAAAAAAAGGATGGGACGTTTAGATTTTGCATTGACTACAGAGCCCTGAACACGGCAACGGTGCCAGATCACTTCCCGATACCGACCTCGGATGAGTTGTTTGATGAGCTGGGGTCGGCCCGGTTTTTCACAAAATTGGATCTGCGCTCAGGATATCATCAGATACGCATGCACACGGATGACGTCTTCAAAACGGCTTTTCGAACTCACGACGGACATTTTGAGTTCCTGGTCATGCCGTTCGGTTTGACTAATGCCCCATCCACGTTCCAGTCAGCCATGAATGCCATTTTTAGGCCACTGTTGCGCACCTTTGTGATCGTCTTTTTCGACGATATCTTGGTCTATAGCCCGACGCTGGAATCTCACGTGCGCCACTTGCACGAGGTACTTACCATTCTGCAGTCGAACCAGTTTTTTGTGAAACTTTCCAAATGCGTTTTCTGCAGTAACACAGTGGACTATTTGGGGCATTTAATTGCGGAAGGAAACTTGCGGGCGGATCCAGACAAGATCGCGGCCATGGTCGCTTGGCCAGTGCCGTCCTCGATTAAACAATTGCGGGGAAAAAACCAGTCGGATGTAGGTGGGTTTTCACCATCAAAAGACGTACAGATGGATCAATCGAGAGATACAAGGCGCGATTGGTGGCTAAAGGATACACTCAAGTATATGGGATTGACTATGATGAAACTTTTTCCCCAGTTGCCAAGCTCGACACCATCCGAGCATTGTTGTCAGTTGCAGCTTGTAAGGATTGGTCACTACATCAGTTTGATGTGACTAATTTCTTCCTCCATGGAGAATTAGAAAAGGACAAGGAAGTCTATATGATAGTTCCACCAGGATTTGATGGCGAGTTTGGTCCTGGACAGGTGTGCAGACTGAAGAAAACTTTATACGGCCTAAAACAATCCCCGAGGATATGGTTTGGGAGGTTTTGCCAAGCAATGATCAAGCATGGATTCAAACAGAGTCTTTCTGATCATACACTCTTCACAAAAAGGAGAGGGGATAAGATAACATGCCTTATCATCTATGTTGACGATATGATTATCACAGGAGATGATACAGAAGAAATCAACTACATCAAGACCAATCTGTTCAAAGAATTTGACATGAAAGATCTCGGCCCTCTGAAGTACTTCTTGGGAATCGAAGTATTAAGATCAAGGCATGGAATATTTTTAAGAAAGAGAAAATATGTTCTCGATCTACTGACAGAAACCGGCCTTTTAGACTGCAAGTCGGCCGATACACCAATGATACCAAACCATGGGCTTAAAATTGTTGAAGGAGCTGAATCTGCAGATCGAGAGAAATATCAAAGGTTGGTAGGAAAATTGCTTTATCTTTCACATACCAGACCAGACATTGTTTATGCAGTTGGAGTTGTTAGTTAGTTCATGCACCAACCTCAAGAAGAGCATATGAATGCAGCCTTACGAATTGTAAGGTACCTCAAGGGCACATCAAACTTTGAAATATTCTTAAAGAGAGGGAATGACCTTGAAGTAGATAGCTATACAGATGCTGATTGGGCAAGTAATCCAGTCGATAGAAAATCAACCGGCGGATACTTCACATTTATTGGAGGCAACATGGTCACTTGGAGAAGTAAGAAGCAAAAGGTCGTTGCCTTATCTAGTGCTGAAGCAGAGTTCCGAGGAATCAAAAGTGGACTCATGGAGATTATGTGGCTAAGAAGATTGCTTACCGAGATCGGTTTCTCCCCGAACCGTAAGAGTAGGCTATTATGCGACAATAAAACAGCAATCAACATATCAGAAAATCCAGTACAACATGACAGAACCAAATATGTCGAGGTCGATCGTCACTTCATTAAAGAAAAACTTGAATGATGAATTATATAGTTTCCGTTTGTTCCATCAGAAGAACAATTGGCTGATATCTTAACCAAGGCAGTAAATCCAAAGAGCTTTAGAGAAATATTGACCAAGTTGAACATCTGAGATACCGTTGCTCAACTTGAGGGGGAGTGTCAAAAGGAGATGGAAACGGCTAGTAAGCCAAATACCAAGTACCAATTACTTGGTAATTGCTTTTACATTTAATAGGTGGTATTTACCTAGACATACAATTAATTAGTGGGAGTTCCTAAGAGTTGTAATCTCCCTATAAAAGGGAATGTTTTGTATCAAACATAACAAAACAAAAAGGAAATAAAAACATCTTCCTCTTCTCTACAAACTCCAGCCACCATGAATCTTTTATCTCTCGCCTCTCTCGATTATCATCTTTAAGAGTCATTCATCTATTCTTATCAAAACTTCGGCCACGTTCTTGGTAGATTCATCGTGGTTATGCAACAAGCGACGAAGGATCATGATGTGACCACGGGTGTCGAGCATCAAGAGTCACTCCTACGATGTGAATCATGGACCAATTGGGTTCTAAGAAAGAGAGAGAGAGAGAGAGAGAAAAAAAACATGTCGAGGAGCCGACGTGAGCCCAAGAATGAGATAGAACGGGAAGGCTCATATTTGAACATGCAAGAGAACATAATGTTCCCAGCGACTCGCTGGGTGCACACTCAATGACTCGTTATATTTGTCAAATTCGGATTTTATGCTGGTTTTCAAACTTGTTAATTTCTATGTTTTATTTTGGGCTATAGTATAAATAGACCGCTTAGTGTTTTTTTATCTCCGGATTTCGATGAATATCAATGTAAAAGACTCATTTAAGAGCATCTCCTTGAGTGAGATTTTTACCCAATTCCTAATTCGGTTAGGTTGCTTAATTTCTTCTCTTTAGATTGAATTAAGTAGAGGTATGTACTATTTGTTTGTGTATCCATAGGGTATTGGAACCAATTGGGATTTTATCTTGGTGAATGTTGTCTAAGGTTATCTTCATTGTTTTGGAGGAGGTCTTGAGATCCCAAATATAATCTCTCCTTCTATACACTTCTTCATCTTCAAATCATTTCATTGAATTATTTTGGATCTAATTCTTGCGGCTAGATCCATTTATCTTTTGTGTTATTTGAAGATCAAATATCATTGGAGACACATCTTAGGAAAATTGAATGGATCCAATCATGAAGATCAATATCATATCACAAATCCTACTTAGTCACGGAGTTGCATTGTTTTGACCCGTTCAGGTGTGAGCTAAAGGATAATCTAACCCCGATCAAGTAAGATATTTTTTACTCCACTTCTGTTCACCCGACCAGGTGAATTTTAGGCAAGAAGGCCACCCGGCTGGCTGGGACTCTTTGGCTCTTTCAAATTTTGTTCTTCCTTCATGTGGCAATAAGGCCACCCGGCTGGGACTCTTTAGCTCTTTCAAATTTTGTTCTTCCCTCATGTTTGACCGTTTTTCCATATTTCTTCAATATGAACTCAACAAACTAGTTCAGCTACCAATTGATATGAATTTGATTGTAAACTTTGAGCTTTAAAACTTGACAATTACCACAACAATCAAATAAAATCCTACGAAACTATGAGTTTATCATCACGAAAATAAATATGACAATATTTTGTGTGATGTTTATATATATTTTGAAAAGTTTTCAAAGTCATACTCCCTCTAGTCCCACGTTATTTGAAGTAAAGTGAGAGAGAATAATGTAGAGGGGAGTCTTCTCGTTTGTATTCTCTCTTACTATACTCTCTTCACTATACTCTCTTCACTTTAATTATAAAGTACTCCTTCCGTCCCTAAAGAATATGCACTTTGGTTTCAGCACGGGTTTTAATGCAAAATTGGTAAAGTAAGAAAGAGGTAGAGAGAAAAAGTAAATAAAGTATTATTAGTGGAGAATGGGTCCCATCTCATTGGAGATAAAAGAGTTTTCAAAATTAGAAAGTGCATATTCTCGTGGGACGGACTAAAACGAAAAGAGTGCATATTCTTATGGGACGGAGAGAGTATTATATAATTTTTTCACGACAAGTACAAAAAAAGAAGCGATTCAAGTAACATGAGACAAAAAGAGTATTAATTAATATAGATATTACAGAGAGTTGATATATTTTATGTTTTGCGTTGTAAACTGTTACTAATAATGTTTAATTTTTAAATTGATGTATTTCCAATCACGTTGTTAGTGTAAATACTTTTTACGTTGTACACAGCATGTTTTACACTAAAAATATAATTAAGTTGCAAATATATCAATTTCTAGTGTAAAGGTCAATTTCAGGCCTAAACATATAATCAAAATATGAATTTGGTTCAAAACATTCCATTTTTGAAATACAAGTCCATAACAAATGAAATCCTTATCGGAGTGGTTCTTTTATGACTGTTCCGTCAAAAAACTAACGGCCATGCAACTGTACAGGCCCGTCCCTTGGCCCGTGCGGCCTGTGCGACCGCACAGTGCCCCCAATTTTCAGGGGCCTCTGAGATATTTCAGCCCATATACATGTATTCCTATTTTTTCAGCCCAACAAAGCTATTTATCTTGTATAGCAACGCCCAGGCCTTTTTCTAGCACCGTGACTCCAATTCTGATCGGTTTCTTTTCCCGATCGTAGACCTGGGAGCCGCCTGTTCGTGTTCGGTGTTCCTCATCGACAAACGCCGCAACAGGGACCAGCTCACCAGTGCCATCGTTGATCGCTTCTGCAGCGCCTGCCATCGTCGGCCATTGCGATTGGGAGTAGTGCAAACGCATCAATTTGTCTTTTTTTCTATAGTATATTTCTTTAAAATGCATTGTCTTTTTTTCTTTAATTATCATATAGCTTTAAAATGCATTGTCTTTTTTTCTATAGTGGTAGGCCTCATTTTAGATTTTTGCACAGGGCCTCTGATTTTGTCGGGACGGCCCTGCAACTGTGCATTTGGCGTTGACCGTTAGTTTTTTTACGGAAACGTCAAAAAGGACTACTTCGGCGACATTTTCATTTGTTATGGACCTGTTTTTCAAAATCAATGTTTTGGACCAAATTCGTATTTTGGTTATATGTTTAGAACCAAAATTGACATTTCCTCTTAGTTATATAATATTAATATTTGTTAAGGAATGTGACCATATGATAACTCATATCTTACATGATAATCAGAGGCGGACCTAAGTGGAATCATGGGAGTTCCTTGGAATCCCAACAATTTTCGTATTTTTGTATATATAATATATTAATAGAACAAAGTAATATGTATGATGTAGCGTAGTTGGTTGCCAAACTTGACTTAGAAGCTAGAGGGTAAGCGGTCGAAACTAGCGGCGCCCTTATGTTTGTTTTTTATAAGCTAAACAGTGACTAATTTTTTTGTGTTAGAATCTTGAAGTTGGGGCTCATGTTATTTTCTCATATGCTATGCTAAACAAGAGTCATTATTTTTACTTTATTAGTTAATTTTTGTTTACTTCTTCATTTCATTTGTATAAATATTAAGGAATGATTTTTATAATTTAAAATAAAAAATAATATATACACCCATTAATATAGTACTTCCTTCGTCCCGTTGAAGATGACTCACTTTTCTTTTTAGTTTGTCTTAACTAAAATAACACATTATTAAAAATAGAAACACTTTTCTGTCTACTTTATTTCTTCTCTTATACTCTACTCTCTCCACTTCACACACAAAATAAAATTATATAAATATCGTGTCTTCCAAGGAATGGGTCATCTTCCTTGGAACGAATGGAGTATATATTATAAAAATATATATGTTTCTCAATTATTTTGGCGCCGCCAATGATATTGGATGCAACAATTATTAACTATAGTTTTTGACCTCCCACCATAAAAATCATGCTTCCGCCACTGATGATAACCAAATAACTCAATATCCACACGATCTTACACTAGTGGCTAGAATTACTTTTTTTTTGTTAATATTTAAATATGAAAAGGGCTATTTTGACATTTGAGTTATATGAAATCACACGATTATTATTTCAATTCTATTAGGGGATCACTTTTCCTCTACTAAAATAATTCAAAAAATATATTAAATTAAAGATAATTTTATGGCAATTCCAACGAAATCCTAATTGCATTGTATTATATCAAAGGCTGAAAAAATGATATTGTATTATTTATAAAATGATATGGTGGTGCTGATGTTTATTGTTACTATCTTCGTAAAAATTGATACTTTTGGTGCATAAAATGATACTTTTAGTGTATAAAATGATATATAACGTTTAAAACGATATGGTGTTGTTAATATTTGTTGTCATTGTCTTCTTGAAAAATTGATACTTTTAATGCATAAAATGTACTTTTTGTGTGTAAAATGATATATAATGTTTATAAAATGATATGGTGTTTTTGATGTTTGTTGTGACTGTCTTCTTGAAAAAAATGATACTTTAGGTGCATACAATGATGCTTTTGGTATATAAAATGATATATAACGTTTATAAAATGATATTGTGTTGCTGATGTTTGCTGTTACCTTCTTTTCGGAAAAATGATATTTTTGGTGAATAAAATGATGTTTTTGGTGTATAAAAAGATATAACATTTATAAATGATATGGTGTTGTTGATGTTTAATGTTACTATCCTCTTGGAAAAACGATATTTTATAAACGTTACATATCATTTTATGCACCCAATATATCATTTTAACCTCTGAAACTATCATTTTATGCAACAAAAGTATCATTATTCAATAAAGAGTAAATGTCAATTTTGGTCCTAAACATATTACTAAAATACGAATTTGGTCTAAAACATTCACTTTTTGAAAAACGGATCCATAAGAAATGAAAATGTCATCGAAGTAGTCCTCTTTTTTTACGGTTCCGTAAAAACACTAACGGTCAACGCTAATTGCACGGTGGCATGACCGTTAGTTTTTTTACTGAACCGTCAAAAAAAGGACCACTCCGACAAGGATTTCATTTGTTATGGACTTGTTTTTCAAAGAGTTAAAACTTTTGGACCAAATTCATATTTTGGTCATATGTTTAGGACCAAAATTGACCTTTACTACTTCAATAAAACATGAACCACAAACATCAACGAGACCATACAATTTTATAAACATTATATATCATTTTAGTCACTACATACCACTTTTTGGTGTCCCACTTTAGGAGCCCTGGTTAGAATATTACATAAATGCTAATAGGCCTCACATTCATTAACTTTTTTACTCTCACAATTTATTATAAAACTAATATTTAAAACTAGGATCCACGTTCCATTATTTTTTTTACCAACTTTTTTATACGTTTCTTAAAAATTTGTGTCTAACTCAAATGAGACTCCTAAAATAAGACGGAGGAAGTATTTTTTTTAATGTAAAAATGATATTTGTCTGGATTAAATATGGACCGCACATTTTTAGATTGGTTGATCTAAATTGAGCTATATGGTTATTACTTTAATTCTAGTGGTCATTCTAATGCACTCTTATCTGTTAATAACTTAATATGTAGTATTTGATTGCTTTTAAAGATATAGATTTATGAGAAAATATTTTCAAAAAAATTTATTTAAACATGTGCCATTAAGATTTTATTGGATTCCTCTTAATTTTATGTAATACCCCGACTTTTCTACCTTTTTTTTTCTCCGAAACGTTGTTTACGTAGCTGAAAACTATGCCTTTAATTCTTTTCGATGATTAATAAAATGGGCTAAAGCCGTTAATAGAAATCGGGCCATGATCGTTTCCATTCTTTTATCAAGCCAATTCTTTTCTAGAGGGAACCCAATTATTAAGAGCCCAAGTGAGCCTCATTGTTATTGCAATCGCACAAAATCAGCCACTCCCTCTCCATGTATTACCCGCACACAATCAGTTACCACTCCCCCATGAATATAGCAACAAGAAAGGTGGATATGGAGAAGATCTCTACCGAAATTCCAACAAATGCAGTTTATTTAAGTACACACAAGCCTCAATCTTTTCTCACAATCACAATCATTTTCACAACTTTCACAATACCAAAGAAACAGATAAGTCGAGAGGGCAAAGAAGAGTTTATCAAAGAAGTGAAGAATTAGGAAAAAAAAGAGAGTGCAGAGAAACAAAATTTGGGGGAGAAATAGGAGACGGCAGTGGCGGCGAATTGTCACGGAGGAAGAGAACAGCAACGAGCAGCAGCGGCGCGGCAGGCATTCCCGGCGGAGCAGCACGTCCTCAGCGGGTGCAGCGGGGCGGCAACGATCCAGCAGCGGTGGCGGTGATGTTTCGGGGCGGAGCAGCGGCATCTCCCAGCTGGATCGAACAACGATGGAGCAGCGGCGACGCGATTCCGACAGCAGCGGTGGCTCGGCTGGACGGCTGTGTAGACGACGCAGCCAGCAGAAGCTCTTCCCGGCAGCGACGGAGCAGAGGCGCGACAGCAGCGTCCTCTTCCGGCGGACACCCGGCGGAGAATTGAAGTCGGAGATGGAAAGGCGGCAGACGTCGGGATCGACGGGAGTGAGTTCCTTCTATTTGACCGAAGAGAGAGAGAGAGAAAGGGGGAATTAGTGAGATGGAGGCCGAGAACGGAGGGATCGAGGGAGAAAGATGTTACACTCAATTTGTGATAGATATATGGAGATTCCATATTTGGGGAGAGAGATGAATGGGGAAGAAGATGGGGATTGCATGAGCTATAAATTGTAAGGGAGAGTTGTTGAATTGGGGGAGTGACCGTGGGGTTGAAAGAGAAGACGGGGAGTTGGGCTAGAATTAGTTTGGGCAGATTATCAAAGGCTGCTGTACAAAATTTTTATTTGGGCCTAAAGTGATTTAATTAGTTGGGCCTAGTCTATTAATTTTTGTTGAGCCATTGCATTAGTTGAAGGAAGACAAAATTAGTGATTGGGATAGAGTGATTTAATTAGGAGACTTGGGCCGCTCGTTTATTTGAGTTGGACTGGAATTTGTATATGAGAATGACGAGAGCTCGGACGGAGTCAATAGAAGGATAAATACGATGTGCTAAAGTCACTGAAAAAGAGATCAAATGGTAAGATTTATACATGTATGTATTGTTGAAATTTAATTTTTTCCCTAAAGTCTAATTTTTTAGTATTATGTTCTTTTAAAAAAAGGTGAATTTTTGTGTGCTATTTGAGAACGGAGCTGATTGCCAAGTGAAGGATTTAAGAGAACGAGGTGGGCTTTCTTTTTAAATAAGGACTATGTCCTAAGTATATTTATTCTTGCGAAATATGTTTGTCATGCCATATTTTTGTGTTGCTATGGGACCTATCTGAAGTGGCTTTTGCCATGTATGGTTAATCGAATTCGGGTCTGACTAGGGAGTGAGTCCCTACTCAGGCTAGTGTACACCCCGTAGATCGTGCGCTATCTCTTTGAGTTGGCCGGTCTAGTGGCTTGGAATGTGGCAACATTCCTTGTCATGTATGTTCAGATATGGTACGGTGATGTTGATGATGTTGAGGCTGATGTTGGTGAAATGTTTTAGTGACTCGGGCCTTTCAAAGATAAAACCCCGAGGTCGCTCGTTAATGGCATGATAAATATTTTTATTGAAAATGTTTTCGGCATGAGTCCACTGAGTGCATCAAGTACTCAGCCCTGCATATCTTTTTAAAAATGTGCAGGTTGAGCTGTGACGAGCGCGGTGGGTGTTGAGCAGAGCTGGTGAAGATTTGTGTTTGGTTTAAATGTTACGAATATATTGTGTCTTCATACATAATATTATTCTTCTCTCGAATGCTTCCGCTAAATATTGTTTCTTTTGAGTTCGTGTATAGTTGAGATATTTTCATTTGGAGTTGTTGATTGTTGAAATGATACTCTGATTTTATTCGAGCTATTCCCATTTGTTTCGGACTATGGTCGAGTTATGTTGTTTTCCCCTTTCTTCCCCGCTTCTTCAACCCTCCCCTAGTCGCGATCAACCGTGTTTTCTATCCTTAGAAAATGCGGGCGTGACATTTTATTTTGTAAAAAGTAATTTAAATTGAAGGGTTATTTTAAATTCAAAATTTAAAGAGACGGAAAGTAGTAGTTACTAATTAGCGACTGTACTTTTTAAGTTTACACCCAAAATTATATAAGGAAGAAACTGATACTCTCTTCGTCCCATTAAATATTAAATATTTGATTTTCAGCACGAAAATTTGTTTAGTATTGTTTTGAAGAGAGGATGAAGTAGAGAGAGTGTTGTTTTCATTTTTAGAAACGTTTCAATTTTAATGAGATAACTCAAAAAAGAAAACGTTTCATTTCTAATGGGACAACTCAAAAAAGAAAACGTTTCATTTCTAATGGGACATAAGGAGTACTCTATAACTAATAAATTATGTATATCAGGAAGACACTAATTAGAGATCATAATTAATTAAATTCCATGTGCGTGAATCATTGCATTCAATATCCAGTTCTTAGTTCTCATTTAAAAATGTTCTTACTTAAATATCAAGTGAGAGAAGAAGCTAGAAGTGAGGGTCGTAGCCGACAACTAAGGCCGACGGTTGCTCCTACCGAGATAGTTCGAGAGCGGATCTACCCCTGAACAAAGGGGTACAATTGTACCCTCAAAATATTGAAATAATAGTTATACGTACTTTCCCCTTCACAACTAATTGCATTTTTAAATTTATATTCTCTGCTGCTTAAATAAAGTTAAATATTTACCTTTTCAATATTATGTTCTCTTTAATAGTACAGTTTTTTTTATCTGTATAATTTTTTGTTCTCTTTAATACCACTATTATTTATTTTACCTATCTATTAATAATTTATTTCTTCAATTTTTTTTATAAAACATAATTTAATTTTCTACTAATGTATTTAATTTTTTTATATTTTCTCTGGTTCTCTTATAGAGTACCTTAATTTCTTTATTTATAATTTTTAATGCATTTATTTTTTCTTGTAAAGTAATTTTTTATTTTTTATTTATTTTTACCATATCTCAATAACTTTGTAAAGCATTTTAAATCTCTTCTAGTGCATTTTGTGCAAAAATATAGTAAAAAATTATCCTTAATAGTAAATCTAATATTCATTTTATATAATGAAGTTTCTTAACTAAAACATGATAACATATTAAAGAGAAGATAAAATCGATTTTAAAGCTACGAAGTCGATATAATTTTTGTACCTCAAATTGAAAATCCTGAATTAAATCCTGAATTTACCACTGGACTTTGAGAGATATTTACACAAAGGTGGGAGGGAGGGAATTCATAGAGAAAAGTGTTTATGATAAAGGTTTTTGAAAAAAAATGCAAAGTGAAACTAAAGTTTATAGTATTTTTTTTCTTTTAGGCTTTTCGTTGAATTGGCAGATCCAATTAAGAACAAGGGGTACCATTGTACCCTAAAAATATGAAAGTAGCCTAGTAGTAAAAGCATCACTTCCCCACAGCAGAGACCCAGGTTCGATCCCTCTAAAGTCCATTTTTGGCGATTTCTCTCTAGTGTATTTCTGTCTATTTATACGAGTGTCTAATAATGTTTGATTAAGTATAATCAATTACTATTAATTGTTTGCTCATATACTTCATATAGTTTCTAATAATGCTTGATTAAATATAATTATTTATTGTTTGTTTTCTCCTTTATTGTCTATGATTTCTATTGTGCTCATATTTTAGATTCTATAGAAAATATGATGCATTTTATTTTTAGTTTAAATATTTCAAACTTTCTATAAATTAAAATAAATTATTTGTTATATAAATATCTAAAAATCCCCAATTTAATAGTGAAATTTTTTCAAGTAATAACTCTAAATTTTTTATATAATGAAATGACTTAATAGAAAAATGAGATAACAAAAGAGAATAGATCGACTGGATTTTACATTTTCAAGTCAATATAATTATTTATCGCACCCCCAATATAAAATTTCTGGATCCGCCAACTTACACCAAATAGGATAGATTTTGGTCTTGTTTATTTTACATTTCTTTTCTTTTTATTCATTTATCTTTTCAATTAATTTAAATTAAAGGGTTATGCTAAATTCAAAATTTACAGTAGTTACTAACTAGCGACTGTGCTTTTTAATTTTACACCCATAATTGATACTCTTGTAGTTAATAAATTTCCGTTCCCTAAAAATAAAAACTTTAAAAATGGTAGAGATTTTAACGTAAAATTGATAAATTAAGAGAAAAATTAAAAGAAAAACGTTAATAGAAAATAAGTCTCACCTCATTAGAGAGAGAAAAAATTTCTTAAATAGAAAATTTCTATTTTTAAAAGATGGACCAACAGGGAAGGAAAACATAGAGAAAAATGTGTATGATAAAGGTTTTTGAAAAAAATTGCAAAGTGAAACTAATTTTTTTTTCTTTTAGGCTTTTCTTTGTACCTCACTGTGAGATTGGCACCAAATAGGATAGATTTTGGTTTTTATTTTATTTTATTATTTCTTCCCTTTTTATTATTTATCTTTTCAATTAATTCTTTAACAATCTTCTTATCTCATATGAATTCTGTTCTTTAACTTTTTTTTTAATTATTTCAATCACAAATATTTAATAACTAAATTAAATATATGTAAGTATTCACCTAATTAAGGTGCGCTCACTATCTAAATCAATTTAGTTATTCCAATTTCTTAAGTATAATTCCAAGATAAGATTTTTAAACTTGATTCAAATTCATAATATTTGTAACACCCAAAAACTTGAAGCATTACATAGCAAACATCAACCAACACATCTCTCTAGAGCTTGAGAGTCAAATCCAAATTGAAGTGAGTCGATAAATCATTCCCATTCCCCTTGTCTTCCCCAGCAACACTCTTCACCTCATTCACCGGCAAATAGTTGTACACCACAAGGCCTTGATCACCATTGTTGATAGCCGGAGAAGAATCGCTAGAGCTCGCGTACTCGGCCTCACTGGCTGATGAGTGGACGGACTGCAGAAAAGCACGCTTTCGGTAGGTGATGGGATCCCTCACAAAGAGCCTCTTCTCCTCCATACGCTCGTTGCGGTGGGCATTCTGGTGCCCGCCCAACGCCTGAGCCGAGGGGAATCTCTTGAAGCAAAATGTGCAAGTGAAGTCCCATGACTTGGCCTCTTTTGTTAGCTTCATCACGTCATCACCATCCTTCCCATTCTTCACCATCTTTTCTTTACACATAAATAAGAAAACTAAATTAATTTAAAGAGAGAAAGGTTGATGAGAAGGCAATCATGTGAAAGGGTTTTTATAGCAAAATTTTGGTAAAGGGTTATAAGTTATAACATGTATGTAACAACTTTTTTTTGAAAATCAGTAAGCATTATTTTTGCTCTTTTTGAATAATTTGAAATTCTAACAAATATGCATGGAGTGAAGCTAAGGGATTTCTTGATGATACACGTGAGACTTTTGGAGTTATTAATCAAGGTACCAACTTTTCTTATCCCGATGTATAAATCGGGAGTGAAGCCAAATTGTAGATTATATCAGCTCTACTTTTTCACTGATTACCTCACTTTTTTCTTGAATTATTGCAGCTAGTTGCCGTGATCAGTAATACTTGCAGTTACAAGTAATGTGAATGGGAGTTATGATTTGTTGGTCCTAACATGTTAATAATAATCTTTGGTTTTAAATAGATCAGTGTTGATGTGAATTCTATAGAGCTCTTCAATTTTCATAGAACAAAGTTTTATAAGTAGCCATGACTTAGTATATACTACTGTAATATAAAAATAATAATTTTAAAAGTGATATAAATTTTAATATAAAATTAGTAAGATATTAGAAAAAGATGAAAAGTTGTAAAAAGATGACCATTACTGAAACTTTAGAGCATCCGCAATGGTGCGGATGTCCCGGCAGACATCCCAACGGACTTCCCAAAAACACCTCATGCCACGTCATAAGGACATCACACTGCACTGTCACGTCATAAGGACATCCCGGCGGACATCCACAATAAAAAAATCACAAATTCACCAAATTAAACAATTTACGGAAATAAAATTTCGACACGAATACGGACGGAGAAAGGACAATGATAATTTCATTAAAAAAAATGAAAAAAGTACAGTTCAACAAAAAATATTTTTAACAAATTACATTATAAAATATAACCGTGCACCCCTCCGCGTCCATAGATCTTCAATTATATCGTTCTGGAGTCGAATATGGGCTTGTTGTTGGAGCATGTCTTCAAATGCACGGACCTGATCGACAGCTCCATGGGGTATCCCCATACGCATATTGGCGGTGGCCAAGCCGTGGCTTGGACCGGCAGCATAAACATCATCATTGGCCCAATCAGTCAGTGCTGGACATCTTCGACAATCATGTTGTGCATGATAATACATGCGTACATGACATTAGCTATGCTGTCAATATACCACAGCCGTGATGGACCATTCACTGCCGCCCATCAAGCCTGGAGCACACCAATTGCCCGCTCCATATCCTTGCGCGCTACCTCCTGACGTCCCGCAAAATAGATCTTCTTTTCATCTGATGGGCATCTGATCGTCTTCACAAAGACGAGTCACATAGGGTATATCCCGTCCGCCAAATAGTAGCCTATATTGTGCTGGTTGCCGTTGGCGATGAAACTGACGGCCGGACCAACGTCCATGCAGTGCTCGTTGAAAAGGGGCGACGACTAGAGGACGTTGATGTCGTTGTTCGACCTGGCTACTCCAAAATACGCATGTCAAATCCACAGCCGGTAGTCAGCTATCGCTTCAAGGACAATCGTGGGATGCTTGCCTTTGAAGCCGGTAGTGTACACCCCTTTCCAAGCGGCGGGGCAGTTCTTCCACTCCAAATGCATACAATCTATGCTGCCCAACATTCCCGGAAACCCGTGCTGACTCCCATGCATATTCATCAGAGCCTGGCAGTCTTCGGGGGTAGGCTTCTGAAGATACCTATCCCTGAATATCTCCCTAACGCCCTCACAAAAATACTGCAGACATTCGCAGGCAGTCAACTCACCGATGTGGAGGTACTCGTCGAACATGTCGGCTGAGACTCCGTACGCCAGCTGTCTAATTGCGGCAGTGCACTTCTGTATGGGCGTGTGACCGGGTTTACCCACCGCATCCTCCCTGAACCTGAAATACTCGTATCGACGCTCTAAAGCGCTCACGATACGCATAAATAGCGGACGATGCATCCTAAAACATCGTCGGAATAAGTTATCCCCAAACCGCAGCTCCGGAGTGAAGTAGTCCTATACAACCGATGGTGTGCAGCGATGTGGTCCCGGGGTACTATAGTTCGACGATGGATGGGGCGAGGTACCGCCGGCTGCTGCTGCAAGGCCGCTTGTATCAGGTGATTTATCTCCCGGGATGTATAGGCCTGCACCTCTTCGTTAATTCGTCGGCGTATGTCATCAGCACCCCCACCACTACCACCCGCACCACTACCACTACCACTACCACTACCACTACCACTAGCCATTTTGGATATACTGATAGAAACGTAGAAAGAGAGAGAAACTCGTTAAAACAAGCGGTGCGAATGAAATGAAGTTCAACGAGCAGTATATATAGAGTTTTTTTTTAAAAAAAAATTAAAAAATCGGGAGGTCCACGCAGACGTCGCCGAAAGTTTGCGGAAAAAAAATTGGTTGACAACGATTGGACTTTCGCTAATATCCACACTTACTTTAAATATCATCCTGTGGTGTCTTCCATGGTAAATGAAACTCGTAATTAGTGTGCGGGAATCGAAGATTTTGATGCGGGGCATGATTTTGAGAGCAGGAGAGACGAAAATGAGGGGCATGTTTTAATCGATATCTCGTGATATAAGATAGTGTTGGAATTGGTTGTGAAGGTCGGACATTGTAGAATTAGGAAAATTAATTGAAGAGGAGGATTCCGGCCGTGATGAGAAGAGACTAAAGAGGAAAATATTTTAAGTGTAAATGAAAGGGGAGAAGTGGGGTATTTATATAACCGGTATGAATCGTATTGAGAATTTAAAAAAATGGTCGTTGATTTCCGTGGTAAAAGGGAAAAATTAAAAACAAAATTAAAATAAAGTTTTGACTATAAATATAGGTGAAATTAAATATGAGCCACTTTTTATATAAGAACCGAGATCCATTATGGACCATAGGATTTAATAATCAAACGCAGGATATTAATCCACGTGACAACTGAGTATACTAAATTACAGATAGAGAAAGGTTTTTTTTTTATCGATTTGTACGCAATTCAGTTATGGTAATGTTGTTATTCTCACACGATTTGCATCAAACGCATGATATTTTTGTGATTCTCTTTCGACTTTTTGTGAATTTGATTTGTATTTTTAGATTTAATTACTCAAGCCACAAAAAAATTCCATCCAACCAAGAATTCTTGATTGGCCAGCGACGTTGTCTGTTTCACGTATTTTTCTATATTAATATCTCCGGTGATGAATACACGATATTCGTCTAAAGGTATTTTTAGTTCATAGTTTATTACTTCCTCCGGTCCCCATTAGAAATCACATTTTTGCTATTTTCGTTCGGTTTCCATTAGAAGTCCCTTTTCATTTTTATTATTTTTAGTAAGTGGACCTCACACTCTACTATCATATCCAGATAGGCTTTGACTACCTATCGTGAAAGGTTGCAATATCAGTCTGCATATTTCTAATTCTTACTGAAATAAGATAACATTGGTGAGGCATACCACTGAATGGATCTAACAGCAAGACATGTCTTTATGCTATCTACTGAAATATGAGGTCTTGATAAAATACCATTTCTTGATCAATATACTTAGTCTTGAGCATACATTATTGATTATGTTGAAGCGCACGCCTGGTGCGTGTGGTTTCGCAACCTAATAATCCTGATATCTTAGGTAGTGGTAATTAATAACTAGTCGGAATTCTTATTCCATGAATAATAAATAAACGTTTCTTGTTGAGTCCACTCTTGTAATTAACAAGATAATAATTAATTAAATCCATAACAAACTTCAATTAATTAATGAGCATTTATATCTTTAACGCACGAATTACACGTGGAAACCCTAATTATTTATTCTTCGGATTTGGATGGGTAGATTAATACTCACTCCGTCCGCGAATAGGAATCTCGTTTTTTCATTTTAGTCCGTCCGCGAATAGGAGTCCTGGTTCACTTTTACCATAAATGATAATAGGGTCTCAGGTTCAACTAACTCATTACACTCACATTTCATTTAAACCTAATATATACAAGTGGGACTCCTATTCCACTAACTTTTTTTTCACTCACTTTTCTACTCGTGCCGCCAAAGAATGAGACTCCTAATGGCGGACGGAGGGATTATTATTACTGTAGTGGTTGTTAATAATATTCCAAATTGAGCTTGAATTAAATTGGGGTTCAATTTAATTAGATAAAAGCCAATTGGGGTGTCCTGCATCTAAACCTACATAGATCCCTAACTGAATCCAAAGTATGACTCACATTCTAGTAACTTTTTATATTTACAAAGTCAAACAATTTCTTAAAACCCGCATCGGTAAAAAATGGGACTTCTAATGGGACCGGATGGGGTAGTTTGTTTATATGTTTTATATCAATGGGCAATAGATGATCAAACTCTTGTACTGCCTCCATCCACAAAACATAGTCCATTTGTGGACGACAGAGTTTTAATGAGAAATTGGTAAAGTAAGGAGATGATGGGAAAAAATGGGTAAATAAAGAGAGATAGAGGGAAACAGTGGGTAAAGTATGAGAGATAGAGAGAAAAGGTAGGTAAAGTATGAGAGGGAGAAAAAGTGAAAAGTATGAGAGATAAACTTTATTTTAAGAAATGAGACTAATTTTTATGGACATCACAAAATGACAAAGTGAGACATTTCATGGAGGGTGGAGTATATTAAACTTTGAGAGAACTATATTTTTTACCTGAACTTTAGATTGGTATCGAACGCGATACTCAAACTTTAAAATATCATCACATGTCCATAGACTTTATATGTTGTTCTTGAATGAACGTTGTTTAACTTAGCCTAAATTTCGCATTTGTCGAATAAAAAAAAATTTATGTTTATAACATTTAAAAGTATTTCAAGTTATTTTTAGACTTTAATACTTTGAATAACACCAAATTACTAAATATTAAATAGTACAAAACTTCAATCTAAGAAAATAAAAAGAATTTAAAATTTATATTTAGACCTATCTACTGAAAGTAATAGAGTCCAAATTAAATAATGTTCTTTGGGCCTTAGAGCATCCGCAGCGGTGGCGAAAGACGCCACCGCCGTCCGCGCCGTTAGCAAGGCGCAGGACCGCCGCCGCTGCAGCCGCGCCGCTGGCACGGCGCTGCTCGATGTATCGAGCACGTCCGTGCCAGCGGACGCACACGTGGCGCGCTCCCATTCGTCAACGGCATAGCCGTTGTGTTTAAACTTTTTTTTATTTTATTTTTTTAAAAATCGGTATTTAATTATAAATAATGCTAAAAAATAAAAAAAAATATTTTCCAAATCCCAAAAATATGGCCGTTTTTTTTCCCGTTTTTTCTGAATTTTTTTGATTTTTTTTTATTTTTTTTTTCCCCAAAATCATCTATAAATACACACATTCATCATCCATTTATCACATCAAATCATCTCTCATTCATCTCTCATTCATAATTCTCATACAAACTATCAACACATTCATCACCCACTCAAAATCTCAAATGGATTTCACCCATATTATGGCGGAAGCGGAACGCGAAGAACAAGAATACTACGAACAACATCGTGCCGCTTACGAAGCATATGTCGCGGCGAATACCCCTGCTCCTTCTCCTCAACGAACCAGATCAAATCGACGGTACATCCATCGTGACCGGGAGGGAGCCCACGAAAGGCTCGTTGCCGACTACTTTGCCGACCAGCCGCGGTTTCCGGCAGATTACTTCAGGCGCCGTTTTCGCATGTCAAAGCGCTTGTTCATGCGAATTGTCAACACATTGTCCGCACGTGTTGAATACTTTCAAACAGGTGTAGATGCAGCCGGCCGGCAAAGTATCACGGCGTTGCAGAAGTGTACGTGTGCCATCCGACAACTCGCTACTGGGCAAACGGCCGACATGTTCGACGAGTATTTGCATATCGGTGAGTCCACTGGAATCCTATGTTTAAAGAATTTTTGCGAGGGCGTTCGTTCTGCTTTTGGGGATGAATTCCTTCGAGCACCCACCACTGATGATTGCCAACGGTTGCTTCGTCTTCATGAATGCGTCCATGGCTTTCCCGGAATGCTTGGCAGCATTGACTGCATGCATTGGAGGTGGAAGAATTGTCCGACTGCTTGGAGGGGGCAACACTTGAGCGGTCACAAAGGCGGCGGCCCAACGCTTATCCTTGAGGCGGTCGCCGACTACCGCCTATGGATTTGGCATGCATATTTCGGCGTTGCTGGATCCAACAACGACTTGAATGTGCTATATTCGTCACCACTCTTCAATGATGTGATGAATGGTGTAGCACCGGCGATCGACTTCACCATCAACGGAAATATATACCGCATGGGTTACTATCTCGCCGATGGTATCTACCCAAGGTGGTCGACGTTCGTGAAGACGCTCCACAACCCGCACGACCCGAGACGGGTTCTTTTTGCGCAGCGTCAAGAGTCAGCGCGGAAAGATGTCGAAAGAGCCTTCGGGGTCCTTCAAGCTCGATTCAACATTGTGAAGGCCCCGGCTCGGCTGTGGTACGTGAATAATATCGCCGACATCATGTTCACGTGTATTATATTACACAACATGATTATAGCCGACGAAGGGCCGAGGGCGGCTAGCTTCTACGACGAGGACGAAGCCGGAAGCTCAACAGCGAGGTCTCCCCTACGCCGAGGCGAGCATACGACGGTTGGCCAGAGGATCGAGACAAGACACACAATGCGCGATACTCGAATCCACAATCAACTACAAGAAGACCTAATCAACCACATGTGGGCGAAATTCGGCAACGAGTAGTGTCATTTTTAATTTTTAGGATTTTAATTATGTAATTTTTAATTTTTAGGATTTTAATTATGTAATTTTTAATTTTTAGGATTTTAATTATGCAATGTTTAATTTTATTTGTCATTTGTAATATTTATTGTGGGTTTTAAATGAATTTTAATATTATGGAAATGTTTTTGTGTAATTGAATTTTATATTAATTGTGCTCGTCCTTGCGGAAGAGCACAGTTGTGGGTGTTGTGCTCTTGCCAGAGAGCAGGCATGAATAGTACCGCCCGGGCCCACAACCGTGCCGCTGGCAAGAGCACGGTTGTGGATGCTCTTAAGTTGTTCAAGACAAAAATAATAAAGTCCAAATTAGTTCTTTAAGCCTTACAAAAGAATTTAAGTCCACAAAAATATATTACACGTTTGGTTTAACAAAATCTAATTTAAAACACTCAAAACTCATAAACGCCACTTTGAATCTTTGATTGGGCCCATTTCAGCTTCAACCTCCAAACGCCAGAATTTGTTTCTCCACGCGATAAATACAATTGTAATTGCAAAAATAAAGTCAGCATTGATTTTTCCAACTGATATACATATCTCGCATCCTCCCACTATTTGCATCGATAAAAAATTCATGTGTATGAGTTGGCCAAGTGGTAGAGAGGTTAATATGTCTGAGGCCAAAGGTCTCGGGTTCGAGTCCTTCGTAGCGTGGCCTTTAAATTTATGTTTATTTAATCATAAAAATAAAATTAAAAAAGAAAAGATAAAACATTCACATCCAAACTTAAAACGAATATTCCTTCCCTGTCCCATAAAAATAGTCTTCTTTTCTGTTTTGAGTTGTCCATTATCTTTCTTTTTTTGGTATGTTTTTCTCTCTTATGAGGTGGGCCCTATCCACTAACAATACTCCAATCACTTTTTCTTTCTATATTTCTCTTACTTTACCAATCATGCCTTAAAACTCGTGTTGTCTCCAAAGTCTTTATTTTTATTGGGATATTGGCACCTAATATTATGAAACTTTTAAAAAGTTAGGTTTTCCCACGAACTTTGAAATTGACAAATAATATCACGAACTTTACACCAATGAAAAAATTCCGGTTATATTAATAGATTAAAGAACAAATTTGGAGGGTGTACTTCAAGAAAAACTATTCTCAAATATTGAAAAACTTGAAGCTTTCAAAATTGTTGTCGGGCAATTACGAATAAAAATCCGTATCATGGTATTATTTGCCGGAAATTTTTCATTGGTGAGAAATAACAAACTCGGAGTAAAGTTCGTATATTGTTTGCCAATTTCAAAGTTCGTGGAAAAAAACCAAACTTTTTGAATGTTCCATAATATTATATGCCAATATCCCATTTTTATTCGATGGAGGAATTATCATAGAGGAACAACTTCTCAATCCAAGATAAAAGAAAAACTGAGAAAGGGGAGAGCTATGAATGAAATACTAGAGTAGTTATGAAAGTTGAGAGAGTTAAATGATAAATGATATTCCACATCATGTTTTGTTTGTGCCAATTGTAAACTCTATCTTGGAATTGAATAACTTCACCATCTAGCCTACTAACTGCAGGCATATATTCATGTTTCCAACCAAACTGCAATTTTTTACAATAGCACAATTCAAACTAACAAGCAGCCAGATTAGAGTTTGAAAATCTAGGGGTCTGTATTTGGGAGTTTGCTGAGAATGGTATGCTCTGGTTTGTGATCACACTCATAATCAAGATGAACAAATGCCCTCTCCACTTCTTCAAGCTGCTCTATCTTGATCTGTAGCGACTCCCCAATCGCATGTGCTTCGATCAACGGCAGATCCTCTGGCAGCTCGATATCCACCTGCACGGACAAAACGTGCTTTTCAGCCTCAACGCAGCATTACCTACCTACCAGCATCTAATAATCAGTGGTGGACGCAGAAAATGACATTAGCAGGGCTATATTTTCTAAACTATCTCTAGAAGTTTATTTTTGAGTAATTTCGATTATTAATAGGTGCTTTTGTATAATAATTTGGATAAATTTAAAAAATAATTTAGATTATTAATAGGGGCTTAAGCCCGTTAAAGGTTCAATGTAGTTCCGCCATTGGCTAATAACGGCCTTACCTCAACAAAGTAGAGAACCCCAAACGTGTAGGCACGGACCGTGTCTACATGCTTGATCTTCGGGTCGTGCCTTAGGACAAGATACGTAAGTTTCTGCAGTACTTCTGGAGGCGCCGACTGTCCAACTAGTGAAACTGCATCAAAAACAACCACCAAACTTTAAACAAACACAACACAAACTAGACTTGCTATGCATATTAGGTAACAAATTTTAAGGCCATACCTGCATTTTCGAGCACAGTTCCTGACCAGTTTACGATTGTGTAGACAGCAAGCGCTATAGCACCGACCGGATCAATCCACCAGTAAAATCTGTCGCCAAGAATCGCAGCCACCAATCCCACCAAGTTTGTCACCACGTCGAAGTAATGGTCCTAATTTATCATACTAAAAATCATCATTGGTGACAAACTGGGGGACCAAAGGTTTCAAATACGAGACAAGTACCTTGGCATAGGCGCGAACTATCTTGTTTCGAGAGCTTCTGCAATAAATCCAGAGAACGAGTTTGATCGTGGTTGCTGTGAGCATAATGACATAGAGCCAGAACAATTGACTCGAATTCATCTTTGGTGAAGGTTCATTTTTTATTAGCTCTTCCACAGCCTGTATTAGCACCTGGAAGCCTGTATGATTTTGGATGTTCGAGTAAGAAAAACCCGAATATTTGAATTTGATTTGGAGAAGAGGATGAGAAAGCTACCTATAGTTGCCATTACTGCAGCAAAGATGATGATGCCAACTGGCTGCACTCTGAGTTTTCCAATGGGATATTTGTAAATGTTTATACTTTTCATTGAGAGATGAGTGAACCATAGTATTCCTCCAGCCATTAGGTCGAGTAAAGAGTCGAGCGTTGAGGCTGCAATGGCCAAGGAGCCACTCTGTACCGTGGCATAAATCTGAAAGAAAGTCGAGGAAATTTAGTAAGTAAATGTTTTGATATAAAAATCAAGAAAATGTTCATGCACCTTGAATGCAACGAGGAAAACATTAGCCCAGTTGGAAATATTCATAGCTCTTTCCTGCTGAGCCTGTTCCTGGTGGTCGAGCTCTTCGTCAACCACATTGGGTGAGTCGTGGGAGTCGACCTCCTCGAACGATTTTAAGGTGGAAAATTGTCTTTCATAGTACTCCTTCTCACCTAAACAAGACAAGATCAAAGACAAGTTTGGCCTAAAAATGAATGCAATCATTTATTGATCAACACATGAGAAATGCCCTTTAGAATACAAGATTAATCTCCATTTCAAGATTACCTTGAGATAAGCAAGTTGTTTTAGAAACATCAAGATGTAAAGGAGCCTCAGGATCAAGGCATTTCCTTAGCTTCTCAGGCAACTTTGATAAGAAATCACATTTCAAAGTATTGATTGAGTTCCAACTTTTTCCATTTACCACTTTTAGGTTCTCATTGCTCAACAATGGAGTTTTCTCATCCATTGCTCACCCCACAAACACAAGAATTTTTTTTTGAGAATTTCTATCTTTTCCCTACACAAAAAATCATTCATTTATATGAAACATGGAAAACCATGTGTATAAAAAAATTAAGGTGGTGTTTGTGAATCTGAAAGAAGAAAAGGAAAACAAGATGTGAACAAAAACATGAAGACAAGTTTAGAAAAATGAGAACATGGTTTGAGAGAATCCCATTCAACAGCCATAATAATAACATGTGTAACTCAACTGCTTCTGTTAATTAGTTATATGCCCCTTTTATTTATTTATTTATTTATTTAATGATTTGTAAAGAATATTGAAGGACTGCATTAGACTTTCATAAAACCTCTTCCCTCATTTTATGCATGGATTTTCTTTGACCAGGTCTCATGGCTACAAATGTGTATCTCCAAAGCGTTGATATTTTGTTTTCTAGAAATTTGTTTAAAATTGTCTGAATTTACTAATGCTTCTATCCTTTTAATTTGTATTTGGAAAAAATAAGATTTGAGGTTAAACTAAATATGGAATATGGGCGTTATCAATTGGTAACTTTTTAAATTGCTAACTCTTCAATGCAGTATATTAAAAATGTCAACACATAATTTTGTCGACATTTCAATATACTAAGTTGACATTATGTGTTAATATTTTTAATACGCTGCATTGATGAATTAGCAGAGTTAGCAATATAACGCCATATATGAAATTTGTATATATATTGATCTAAATTTATATTATTTTTCAATTAAAAGGAACATCTATTATTTCAAGTGGAGCAATGATATAAAAAAGTTAATGTTACTTCCCCCCAAAAAAACAGAGTACTACACATGATTCGTTCGTAATCAAAGTCAATAGATGATACTACGTGGTATTGCGTGTCTATGTAGCTTTCAAATCTACTTTTTGGCCTAATTAAGAATATAACACTTAAATAAACGTATCTTGTCAATTTAGGTAATGGAAAAGAAGTTGGTTAATGAAATCACAGCTGGTAAGAGTATTACTAAAAACAACTAAAATTAGCTAGCTAGAATGCCAAAAAAATGCATTTTTTTGGTTATTAGGGATTTATTAGTCAAGTATGCTTAGTGGTGAAAATTGTCTTAGGTCTATGGTATATTTAACAAAGTGTTAATCTATGAATCGACTGGCCACTACCATGATTATGGTAGAAGGCAAGATTTTTTAAAAGTAAAATTAGTAGTTTAGAAAGAAAAAAAGTAATGAATATTATTTAATGAATGTGAATAAATAGAAGAGAGACAAAAAAAATAGTAGGAGGGAGAGGCGGAAAAATAGGAGATAGAATGAGAAAAAGTTATGGCCGATGTTGCTAAATGAAAGATGATTAATATTTATAGAAGGTTTATAATAGAAAAACAGGATTATTAGTTGTAGCCGAGCAGAGTACTTCTTCTGTTCTGTCATAAACAAGACATTTATTTTGGCAGCAAAATTATAAAATGATTTTTTTGAGAGTTAAGTAGAGTGAAAATAAAATAGAAGGAATAATAGAGTAGAGAAGTGAAAATAAAGCAAAAGAAAGTAATTTTGTTATATATTATAAAAAAAATAACTCAATTTAGATGGGACGTAATAAAAAGGAATACGAGTGGACTTAATAAAAAGGAATATGAGTCGTTTGTGGTAGGACTAGGAATATGAGTGGACATAATAAAAAGGAATATGAGTCGTTTGTGGTAGGACTGAAGGATTACTATTTTATGTGCGTTTGGGTCATTGAATTAATAATTTCTGACTTATGTTATGGGTTACATAACCTCCCCTAAAAAATAACCTAGAAGAAAAGTGCACATCGAAGTTAGACAATGATGATTAAACAAATCCAATTAATGTTTCCAAGATCTACATCTCAACAACAGATTAGGTGAATATGAAATCACGAAAACTAATTTTTTAAAAAAAAGTAGTCAACTGATTAGGTAAACAGAAAGATTGTCCATTTCTTCAAGTTTAGTTTATGGCTCGATATTTTTGACCACGTACAAAATTGAATTGAATCATTAATTAAGAGCTTCCAATCATGCTTAAATTTAATTATGTAATCATTCATGTCAGGGCAGTCCTATTTTCAAGTAGTGGTAATAAAAGAGACAGGAATACTTTGTCGTTGTCATCTTCTCATTAGGGGTGTGCATTCGGGTTTCGGTTCAATTTTTTGCCAAAACCGAACCAAAACCAAAAAATCGAATTTAGTTCAAAATCCAAACCGAACCGAACCCGAATAACCGAAAACCGAACTTAAAAAATCGAAAAACCCGAAAAACCCGAAAAAAACCGAAAAATCCTGAAAAAAATAAATATAATATAAATATATATTTATATATGTGTATTTTATTTTATTTATATATACTAATAGAATATTTATATATAATATAAAATTAATAATACATATAATATATATTATATAGAAGAATATATTAAAAGAATATATATATTATATATAATATAATATAATATATTAAATTAATAGAATATATATAAAATTCGGTTTTTCGGTTTTTCGGTTTTTTCCTTCGTCCGAACCGAACAAAACCGAAAAACCGAATTTTTTTTATTTTTAAAACCGAACCGAACCGAAAAACCGAAAAAACCGAACCGAATTTCAAAATTTCGGTTTGGTTCGGTTCGGATATTCGGTTTCCGGTTTTTTTGCTCACCCCTACTTCTCATAATAAAAGTTCTATTTTGTTTTTTCCATCCGTCTCCTAATAAAAATTTTATATTATCATTTCCGTCTATCAATATAATAAATGTCATATTTTTTATTTTTACCATAAATGGTAAATATGTTCAACATTCCACTAACTTAATTCACCCACATTTTATTACTCCCTCTGTCCTTGAAAGTTTGTCTCATTTTTCCATTTCCGCCCGTCTCACAAAATTTGTCTCATTTCACTTTTTATAATTTTTTGTAGTGGACCATATATTCTACTAACTCATTCCTACTCACATTTTATTACTCCCTCTATCCCAGATAGTTTATCTCATTTCCTTTTTCGCACTCGTTTTGCAAAAATAATACTCCATTCGTCTCATAGTAGATGTCACACTTTCCTTTTTAGTTTGTCCCATAAGATGTCACATTTCCTCTTTTGGAAAAAGTTACATCTCACATTAATTATAAAATTATATTTTCTCTCACTACTTAACACACTGGCATCGCATCACTGGTATTAGGGGTCAGGTGCATGGTCTCATTAGATGGTCCCTCGGTGAAGGGCGGATTAGTTTCTGGGACGACGTGTGGGTCGGGGATCTTCCGCTTAGGACCTATTGTCCGCCTGGGACTGATCTCCCTGCCGCTGAGGTTTCTAGGTTTTAGCGTGATCATACTTGGCATGTTGATAAACTGCATGATTATTTGGCCTTGTATGGTGTGCATTTGTATGTGTTGGATTCTATCAGGGCTGTTCCGATTGAGGTGGGCAGGCGGGATGTGATGCGATGGAGCCTGACTGGTGATGGCGAGTTCTCGACGGCCTCAGCTTGGGAGCTCATCCGGACACGGTCCCCTAGACATTTCGGACTTCGCATGGTTTGGAATGCTGGGCTGACCCCGACCATCTCTGTCTTCATCTGGCACCTCCTCCTCCAAAGGGTCCCTGTTGAGTGTTATGTTCAGGCTCGTGGTATCTCTCTTGCATCCAAGTGTCTGTGTTGTGTCTCTTCTTTTTCAGTCGAGTCATTTCAGCATTTGTTTGTGTCGAGTCCTCTAGCGAGATCGGTTTGGGATTACTTCGATGGCTGGTTCCCTTACATTAGCACACACATTCACATGTGCACTGATATTGCACTTAGATTAGGTTTTTGGTGGAGGTCCTCTCACAGGGCCACCGCCTTGCACATCAGCTTCATTATTCCCTGTTTGGTATACTGGTTTATTTGGACGAAGAGGAATAGTTGCAAGCGCCGCGGCATTTCTTTTCGTTCTTCACATGTTATTTGGCAGGTTGTACAGCATCTGCGGATCTTGGTGGCGGCGGGTGTGCTAATCCCCCTTCATTGGCGCGGTTGCACCCCGGTCGTTGACTTCATGCCTTTGGTCCCTCCTCGCCGGCGAGTTTTGAGGTCCCTCAGTGTGCTTTGGCATCCACCTGACGATCCTTGGGTGAAGCTGAACACCGATGGGGCCTTTATCACCTCGACGGGACAGGCTCAGACGGTTCTCTCTTGGGGCTCAAACGGTTCTCTCTTGGGGGCCTTTTGTACACCCCTCGTAGCTGGGTCGGCCTTCGAGGCGGAGCTTTTAGCTCTTCTTCACGGGTTGACATTGGCTATGCAGTTCTCATCGCAGGTTTGGGTCGAGATGGATGCTGCAGCAGTGGTCGCGGTGTTCACTACAGGACGCGGGGGAGCAGCGGATGTGAGACACCACATGGCTCGAATTCGCACTTTGCTCTCACAGCTGCAGGTTATGTTCTCTCACATCTATAGAGAGGGCAACTGGGCAGCCGACTTTTTGGCAGGTAGGGGGTCTAGACCCCTGCCATCACCTTCTTCGATGCGGATTCAGCGCCTCAGTATTTGAAGTCGCTCGTGAGGATTGACCAGTTGGGCTATCTGAACTTCAAATTCAGATATCGAGATGGATGACTACTACATTGGGTTCGTGGATTTATTTTGTGGTTTTTTGTTTTCCTTTGGAGTTGGCCAACTGTTGGCTATCATCCTTGTTCCTTTTATGATGTTTACCTTTGTTATGTTTGTTTTCTTGTTAGTTAGATGGTAAGTACCCGGTCTGTGGGGATACTATAGTAGCTTTTGTTAGCTCTTGTGTTTTGTATCTCTCGTGCGGACCGAGTCACTTTTGGGCTTGGTTGATGTATGTTCTTTTGGTGTTTTTTGATATAGACAGGTTGGGGGTCCGCCTTAACCCCCCGCTGTGATGGTGTTTGAAGAAAAAAAATCTAAAATCTCGTGTCATCTCCCAAGTGTGACATCTACTATGAAACGGAGGGAGTAATAAATAGGTAAAGTTGAGAGAAAGTAAAATAAGAGAAAGAATAATGTAGGTAAAACTATTCTCTGCATTATTCTCTCTTTTACTTTACTTTCTCTCCACTTTAACTATTTATTATTATTTTTGCAAAACGAGTGTGAAAAAGGAAGTGGGACAAACTATCTGGGACGGAGGGAGTATAAAACTAATATATAAAAGTGTGACCCACATTCCACTAATTTTTCAACTCACTTTTCGTTACATTTCTTAAAAGCTGCGTCCGGTCAAAGTGAGGCAATATTTAGGAAATAGAGGGAATACTATAAAAGTGAGATGCGTATCATTAACTTATCCACTTTCTTCATTTCTTAAAATTCGAACCTAAATTAAATATAACTCAGAATGTGGAATCGGAAAAGTACTTAACATTTTGGAATACAATATCAAGCACACAAATATTAATGCAATAATTGGGAGATGATTAAATAAGATACTACCTTGAAGCAGGCCTTGAACGGATGAAAGATCGAGATCGAAAAGATCCTCAGAATCCAGCCCAGATTTGAGTTTTTGTGGCAATCTTTGGATGAAATCATCTCTCATTCTACTCATCCAGTTTGTTCTCATATTCTCTCTCCCCTCATTTTTTAAGGGCTTTGTCAAATCTTCCTCCCACTCCATTGTTTTTTGCAAATCATATTGAATAAATATATATGTATTTTAGAATTTATAGTAATAATTGATAAGGCTGCATTAAATGAGAGAGTGTGTAGTTGTCAATCAAAGGCTAAAGCTAGCTGGCTCAAGAGATGTATACGTATCCTAACTTGAAATTTATTTTAAATCAGACTATCGCAGACACCTCCATCCTTCACCTGTCTATTAATTACTTTTATTCTTGTACTATCGCCTTCAATTGTTTTCATTCATAATTTTGCCTCAAAGGGGACAGCTACTAGATTGTTAATTAACTCAACTCACCTTTTGTTAAAAGGGATATTGACTATGGCTGGCAAAATATACCGTAATACCGAAATACCGCACTTATCGTACCGAAAAAATACCGAAAATACCGAATTTGCGGTATACCGCAAGTTGCGGTATGGTATGATACCGTACCGATATACGCTAAAGGTATAGATTTTCCTATACCGCATTTACGATATTTGCCAAAAATTTAATATATATGTTGTATTTAAAATTTATATAA
The DNA here is from genome assembly GCF_004379255.2 of Salvia splendens. Classification (NCBI taxonomy): domain Eukaryota; kingdom Viridiplantae; phylum Streptophyta; class Magnoliopsida; order Lamiales; family Lamiaceae; genus Salvia; species Salvia splendens. The sequence continues at coordinate 24,476,883 of NC_056039.1, forward strand.
AAAATAGTTAATATGTTAAAATCTCTAACCATACTTTCATATTTTAGTTCAACCGCCCACAACCTCAAACATACATATGCAAAGATGCAAATCAAGTCCACTGTATAGATTTGATTATGGCTTAGTTTTAATCTTTTGGAAATTATTTAAATAAGTGAAATTTTATTTTAAATATTTGGCTATAATAGAATTTTTTTGGTATGAAATACAAGTATTACTGTATGTCATACCTTATTTTGGTATACCATACTCGATATGCCATACCTTATTTCGGTATAATGTAAAAGTACGGTATACCGCAATACGTTATGGTATACTGCATAGACGGTATGGCAACGGTATCGAAAATAATCAAACCGAATTTTGCGGTATACCGCAATGAGGTATACCGAAAAATTCGGTAAGGTATAGGTATGATATTTTCTCATACCGCAATTTGCGGTACGGTATGCAGTATGATATTTTGAGTGCGGTATACCATACTGTGCCACCCCTAATATTGACACCTATCAAGAAACTTTTTAAAATTTGTTTTTTTTCTTACCAACTTTAAAATTAGTATATAATATCACGAACTTACATAGTTATTGAATTTTTTCCACCTACAACATAATTCGATTGCAATTCATTTGTTATTACACCACATAAGATATTATTATCACCAAAAAATTATAGTAATGTAATTACAAAGTCCTTAAAAGCCATATTATCTATCTCATTTTAATGTAGTTAAATTTTATTGCAGGTGGAAAATATTCAACAAATATTTAAGTTTGTAATATCATATACAAGTTCAAAGTTCATAGGAAAAAAATAGTTATTTTAGAAATTTCATAATATTAGACGCCAATATCCTTTTAATGAATTGTTAAGGACTTGGGACATCAAATAACTAACTAACAAAACATTTGTTCAGTAACATATTCGAAACTATTCGTGTGATGACAATTACATTTATGTTTTGATTAATTTAGGTGTTAGAAATGAATTCCAAATCAAGAATAAACGAAGATAGAATAAACAAAAGGCAAAATTGGGGCACTTGAACAAATGCATTGGATATGGTGTTATATACAATTATCAAGAAACAAAAAAAGGAACTTCATTCTTCTCCTTCACCATATCACCTACAAATCCATATCCAACTTTCCCAACAACAAAAACTCACAGCAAGTGCCACAGTTAGAAAGAAACACAATATTAGAGCAGGATTCAGGTCAGGTTTTCGACTACCGAACTTACCTACCGCGAAATCTATCCCATAATCGGAAAAAGGGATAACACAGGTGTATTAAGAAGTAAAAAAAAAGCTATCCTGCTGCATATCGTCTCGTTGAGAAAAGCTCAATAATCGTCACAGTTAGATCACGAATAGAAAGATTCTGCAAGATAACATTAAAGCTTACTTTGAGATGTTAGTCCCAAGCACTGCTAACCCCAGGTCCCATTCCTCCGCCATAATTTCCATAACCACCACCACCTCCTCCTCCTCTGTAATAATCATGTCCACTTCCACTTCTGTTAGACGAGGAATCTCTCCTAAAGTCACGACCACCAAAACGTCCTCCACCATGCCTACCTTTACCTCCTCCGTATGAAGGACGGCCTGCAAACCGAGTCAGCCACTCAGGCACCTCCTGATTTGCTTCCTTCATTAACTCACCTAAACCCTTGGCCATTGACATGTTTTTCTCATTAAAGAATGCTGTGGCAAGCCCTGATTTTCCAGCACGTCCAGTACGTCCTATACGGTGGACATAATCATCAATGTCGTTTGGGAGGTCAAAGTTGATTACATGAGAAACATGTGGAATGTCAAGCCCCCGAGCTGCCACATCTGTTGCAACTAAAATAGGTGTTCTTCCACTCTTAAAAGATCTCAGTGCAAACTCTCTTTCCTGAAGCAAAGAAATGTCATCAAATATGAAGAGAGTTGGACGATATGAGCCGATGTATATAAAATTATGTAGAGTAACAATCATGTATATCATTACCTGTTGCGTCCTGTCCCCATGAATAGTAGTAGCAGGAAATTCATTAAGACACAACCAATGTTCCAATGCGTCAGCTCCCTTCTTTGTTTCCACAAATACCAAAGTAAGAGCTTGCTGCCAGAAACAACCGGAGAAAAGATTTTCTTTGAGATGAAATGATAAACAGATAATTGAAGAGACAAGCTTGAAGAACTAGAACACCAGAATATTTTTGTAGCAAAGCAAAAGACTTATTTTGTGATCATCAAAATATAAAATATTTGCAGGTCCTTAAATGTTATCAAGTGTGCAAGTTTTGAGACTTCAACTAATGTGGTAAAGCTATGAGGCTATGAGTCGATACTTAAACAAATGGTGTAACCTATATTATACACCACTACCAGATACCGATACCGATACCTTCCAACAAAGTTTACTATTTGGCGAATCTAACCATAATAATGATTTAGTCATATATTGGATAGGGTTGGCAAATCGTGCGGAGTAGAAGGTTATCATGTTGACCTGATAACAATCCAATTCATTAAGGGCAAACCCAAACAAGGCCTATTAAAGAAACCATCAACTCGAACACGGGCTCCACTTGCCACATTAAACCCAAACACGACATGAACCCAAAAGTGATACGAGTCATTTGTAGTTTACACGACACGATAATTATACAAACTTGACACCACGACAACCACATGATAATGACATGAAACATTTCAGGACAGTTGCAGATGAGATATGACCTGACGACGCGGTGGGGGTGGTCATGGCGTTAAAGACAAGAAATGGAGACGTCATAAGAAAGTAAGAACATAAAAATAATAAAGTGATAACAAAATTAAAGAAAAATAATTATAAAATAATACTCCCTCCGTCCCCAAAAAATAGACAACGTTGTAAATGGCAATGGTTTTAATGTACAATTGGTAAAGTAAGAAAGAGATGGAAAAAAGTAAGAGAGAGAGTAGGGGAAAAAGTAGTGGAAGAAGTGTTAGTGGATTGTGGGGTCCACATTATAAATGATGTGTAAGATTATTATTTGTTGAAAACTTTCTATATTTAGACTTGGTCTAATTTTGGGGGACGGCCTAAAATAGTAAAACTAGTCAATTTTTTGGGGACGGAGGGAGTATCAGTTATAAATGGGGTACAGTTGACCCAATAAGGACACGGACACGGATACGGACACGGACACGATAAGACTCTTCGATAACCCATTAAGTTCATGTGTGTTTGAGTCATGTTTTCGTGTGGTGTAGAAAATTGTAAGCCTTATATTGGATCAAGGGAAGACAAATCAAAAGGAGGTTACCAGAGTGTCAAATTACCTTTCCCTGAATTCCGCTGTCCCTCTGTGCATGAAGAAGATCCATCAAGTGGCTCCTCTTGTCAGCCTCACGAACATATTCAACTCTTTGAACGATTAAGCCGGTACTAGAACCAACCCTCCCAACTGCCAAAAAGATGTAATTTGAAAGAAAATCTGACGCCAGTCTCTGCATGTCAGGTGAAGAATTTTAAGAATACATACTCCTTGTAGAAAGACTAAATAGTCTTCAGAAAGGCAACAGCATACAGTCTCTAGTTACATAAGAATTAGCCTAACCAGATTTTATGAAAATTAAGAAACAACTAATTCACTAAATAGAGAAACATTTCATATTTCCAGCAACATGAGGCATTTTTACATGATTCTTGGTGCTTATGATAAAATTTATTTTTTCCTCCAAATTCATTTTCCACTATTACCCCAAACCATCTATCTGAAAGCCAACATGCAACAGTACAATGGAAGATTTTCATAAGAATTAGCTGCAGTAAATGTTAATTGAAAACACATGAGCTTAAGGTTGTCTGCCCAGCTGACAACACATGTTGTGAACTTGTGATGCCATACCCTGTGATCTATTAGAGTGAAAGCTCTGAAGGAAAACATGTCAAAGTTGAGCAAATAAAGACAGAAGAAATAGGATAAAAATCTAGGACAGAAACCTGGATCTCTTTTGGGAAGGTGGCACTAAACAACATTGTCTGTCGTTCGCCAGGACGAGGCATGTCTGCTTCTTCCACTATCTTTCTGATCTGAGGCTCAAAACCCATATCGAGCATTCTATCTGCCTCATCAAGAGCTAGATATCTTATCATTTTCAGTGAAACTTTAGCTCTCTCTAGCAAATCAACCAATCTTCCAGGAGTTGCCACCAGTATATCAACCCCTCGCTCAAGTTCGCGGAGCTGAATAAATATTAGAAAGATTCGGTCACAATTACAAGTAGATATAATCATTTCTAGCAAGAAAGGCTGTTCACGATATAATAGTGTGAAATGTTTAAAAGAACCTTAAAATAAATTTGTCAGAATCATATTCACAGTATATCAACTTTTGATAGTTATGCTAAGAGACACTAAAGTATCATTACAGTAAACAAGCTAACAGCTTTTTAGTTAGCAATTCAAAATGAGAAGTACATCAGCCATGATGAAAAATTTCAATAACCAATTACTTATGTCTGCAGCATCAACTTTCAGCAGAAAGCTGAGCACCAGCAAATGTAAGATTCATATTAGTACAATTTGTTCAGTTTCTTGAATTTTCATTTTCCACATTTCTCTGGTAAATGATATTTTACAGTCAAATGGATATTCATTTACACCATCAGGACAATATTATGCATCAAAAGACAATGCACTAACCACCAAACAAAAACGAACAGAACAAGAAACTAAAGGACAAAACCTGCTGGTGCATTGGCGCTCCTCCATAAGTAACAACCACCCTAACACCAGTTTGATAGGAGAATTTTCTAGCCTCCTCATGTATCTGTATATCAAATTCAAACCTGTAAATTAGCTTTCCGACTTTTGTAAAAAGATAAAAGTGTGAAACTATAGCACACAACATCAAATGGTCACCTGCACTGAGAGCTCTCTTGTTGGTGAGAGAATAAGCGCAAGCGGGAAAACAGTCCGAGTTCCCTGTGGTCTGTTTGCAATATGTCCTCTCATAATTCCACTGATAATGGGAAAGCAGAAAGCGGCGGTCTTTCCAGACCCTGTTTGAGCGCAAGCCATCAAATCTCGTCCCGCCAGAGAAATGGGAATCGTGTACCGCTGAACAGGGGTCGGCTTCACATATTTACACCTCTTAATATTCAAATTAAGTGCATCCCCCAAATCTATCTCAGCAAACGTAGTCACTGGAGGTGGTATATTTTGCCCACTCGTCTCCACAGCAATATCCTCATACGCATCAAAGTTAATGCCTGTATTCTCCTGCTCGTTAAACGCAGGCTCCGTATCAGCAGCAGCCGCATCATCTTTGCCAAAAGGATTGACCACCCGGTCCCTGCCACCCCAACCACCACCACCACGACCTCCACCACCATATCCACGACGCCCATAATCAGGCCTAGAAGCAGGCAATTGCGAGCCACCGGTGCTTCTAGCATTCTCAAACCCATCATTGCCTGACGGTGGGGCAGCCACAGATGACGCGGGCGGTCTGTTCCGAAGGTGCGGTGGAACATATGCCGACTTAAGTGCAGCAATGCCAGCATTACCAGGAGGTCCAGTTGGTGAATTCTCAACAGCATCCGCCCATGAAGTCCTCATTTTTCCAGAAAATTCAGCAATTATCACTCTGAACTGAAGTCGAATTTGAATATGTCAACTAAACACCCTGAAATACGACACAAGAAATCAAATCAAATCAAATCAAATCTCATTCCCATCCAGAATAGAACAGTCAACCTTAATTCAAATCTTCACTAGTGAAAATTATGCAAACAACAAACAGCAAAATCTTGCTTTTCCAGTAGAATAAAAAAAAATACAATCGGTTAGAAAACATAGGAAAGGGATTAATTAGCTCACGCTCAGTAATTTCAATAGCATTTGACAATGTGTGCGCATGACATAGAATTCAAATTCGAAAGAAAAGGAGAATACCTTGGAGAGGAGAAGGACGGAATTTGAGTAAACCCTAACGACAGAAAAGAGGAAATATAGGATTTAAATTTAAATGAAAAATAGGCTAAGGAAATCTCGTGGACTGTATCTGTATATATTGAATTATTGATTCGCTTCTTTCGCTTTTCAAATCTTTGCACACTCACTAATCACTAATTACCGGTTGGATATTAAACCCTTTTAATACGATTCTTTTGTTTAAAGATAATCCTATTTGGTTTGGAATTTGGATTTTATATCATCGCGATTATGGTTAGATTAAGGTATATATTGTCCTAATTAACAATTACTGCATTATCTTTTTTCCTTTCATTATTCCCTAAAATTATAAATTTTGGCAAATTTTGGTGATTGACCTGCTATAGAAAATAACAAACTAAATATATAATTTATGATATTTTAGACTATTTTTAAAGTTTGTGGTTTTAGCTAAGTTTATTATTTTATAGACCAATACCTCTACTTTTTATTATACTTGTTTGATGGTGAAATTAAATTAGTACCAATGAATTAGAAAGAATGGGAACCGGATCCTCTACGGTGGAGAAAAATCACAGCACCATGCTGTGCCACTCAAACGATGCCGCATCATGTGTTTACATAGGTATTTTTATTCTTTACGAAACTTTGTTTTTTATAAGAATAACTGTAATTTTAGATTATAATTTTTTATTTTGATCAATCCATATCTTTTGACACTGGAATATAAATTTACAAATTTTCATTTTTTCTCAATTTTCCAGTAGTAAATCAAAATTAAAATTATTATGACAATCAAATACGATATAATAAAAAAATCCACTTATCTACGATATCTTTAAAAAATACTTGAAATATAACGATGTCATATTATTAAAAATAATACTATCTCCATCCCTTAAGAATAAACCACATTTGTTATTTTGGGACGTCCATTAAAAATACACTAATTCTATTGAAGGAATTTTTCTCTCTAATGAGATGAGTCTCATTCTCTACTAATAATTCCTTAATAATTTTTTCTTTCTATCTCCTCTTACTCTACCAATTATGTATCGTATTGTTTCAAATATTGCTATTTTTAGGGACAGAGGAAGTATCATTTTATCATCATATCATATAGAGGTGCACACGGTTCAAAAATCATCAATTCCAAACGGTTCGTGAAATCATTGAACCTGAACCGGCCCGGATTGGAATTTGGCGGTTATGGTTCGCGGCCCGATACCGTCGATTCAAGCAGCGGTTCAAAACCGCCAATTTTTGGACAAAAATCGGCAGTTCCGGACCAGTTCAGCGGTTCATTTTTTTTGGCCTTTTAAATATTTATTTGTCTATAAAAGTTGCATAAATAAAAATTCAAACAATAAGGATGACAATTGCAATTTTATAATTGATACAAATTTCAACGAGTCTACAAGTTACAACTTATACGTTACTATAAGTTATAAAGAGCCTTTGAATTTGAAGAAAGTGTATTGGATGATTCTCTTTTATAGCTTCACATTATTGGATATGTTGCTCTTTCTTTTAATGTGGTATAAAAGTCATTATTTATAACTACATGATAGATCTCCATCATATTTGTCTATATTAGTACTCTATCTTGATAATCTTCTATTATTATAATTTAACAACAAATATTATTACACGGAGTATTATTACTTAATTCTTTATCATTATCGATTCATTTATGTGTATAATTTATGTACTCCCTCCGTCTCATAATAGATGGCATACTTAGAGAATGACATGAGATTTTAGGAGATATTGTTTTGTGTGTTAGGTAGAGAGAGAAAATAATATATTTATATTAATGTGGGGGTAGTTTTTTTTAAAGAAAAAATGTAACATCTTTTGTGGGACAAGTAAAAAGGAAAGGGTGACATCTATTATCAGGGGTGGACGCAGAAAATTATTATAATAGGGGCTATATATTCTAAATTTTGTATGAGATAATAATTTTCCTATATTTTATTGTTTTGATAGGGGCTTTTACACTTCATTTTACAAAAAATACCAATAAAATCATAATATTATATAACTAAAATTTAAAAAAAATAATTGGGGAAGGGCTTAAGCCCCTCCCTAATCATATGTGTGTCCGCCCATGTCTATTATGGGACGGAGGGAGTATATGTTAACTAATAAATACTATTATACATATTAAAAGAATAATTATTATACAAATTGTATTAATCTATTGATAACTATTATACAAATAATTATTTTTCTATATACAAATCATATTACTCCCTCCGTCCGCCATTAGGAGTCTCGTTGACTTTTTCTGCACTCGTTTTGTAAAAATGATAATAAATAGTTAAAGTGGAGAAATAGTAAAGTAAAAGAGAGAATAATGTTTATTAGAATATATTGTTTATTCTTATTTATCAAGAATATATTCAAATGATAATTTTATTTACATTTATTAGAATAATAATTATTATACAAAATCATACTATTAGTCTACTACCAATATATAAATATCTAAACTGTATTATACCGTTATAAAAATTACTTCCTGCGTCCCACAATAGGAGTCACTCTTCCTCTGGGCACAAATTTTAAGAAAAGTAAAGAATAGTTAGTTGAAAAAGTTAGTAAAATGTGAGATCTAATTACTATTTACGGTAAAAAATGAAATGTGACTCTCATTATAGGACAGAGGGAGTGTTCTTTAATTGTCTATTTTTATCATTATTATACAATTATATTTAGTACTTGTTATTTGTTTGTACATTAAAATCAGTAGCTTGAGAAAATTGAGCAACATACCTACATTTAAATCCAATTATTTGAACACGTCCACATTCTATAAATATACAAATTATGACTAACGTGCAACATTCAAATTTAATTAAACTATTCTAACTAAACTATTCTAGTTGATGCTATTATTATCTATAAATTTTTCTTAGAAAAAGAACTATGACAAAAATAAAGACACAAATAGTGAATAATAAAATGTGAAAAATAAAGAAAAGTAGAAAATAAGAGAATGCTTTGTAGTTTGTATCTCACATTGAAAAAAGATGAATGAATGATCTAAACATGTAGTTATAAAGCAAAATACTACTTCAACGTATTTTATCCTACATTGAAAGTAAAACATAAAATATTCAAGGATATCTCCGTAAAAGATAAACAACCATTGAATCGGTGGTTCACGTTCAGCATTTCATTGAACTTGAACTGAACCGAACCGTGTGAACCGGCCGGTGTTTCGGGATCGCCGCACCGGTTTCGGTTCTGGGTTACGAACCAACGGTCCAGTTCGGTTTGTGTAGGTATAATATCATACTCCCTCCGTCCCGGCCTAAGGGAGATGTTTCTATTTTGGCACAAGAATTTAGGTAGTGGTGTTTAGTGAATTAAATTATTCATACAAAAGGTTGAAACTCCAACTCTAATGACCCCCACATCCCGGTTCGATAGTATTGTGAGGGGTGTTAAATCAGGGTACGCAGTGACCCGCTAAGGGGGAGGGCCTAACCCACATTGCTTGCAAAAAGTCCAGAGAGTAAAGTAAAAAAAAGAAAGTCATATAGTAAAGTAAGAAAAAGAAAGAGAGAAAAAAGTAAGAGTGACATTAAAGTAAGAGAGAAAATAAAGTAAGAAAAAGAAAAAAGAATAAATTAAGAGAGATAAGAGGATAAAGTAAGAGAGATGAGTAAGTTGATTGTTATAAAAAAAGAAAAAACGTCTCACTTCGGCCAAATATGGGAAAATTTTAAAAACTAAAGGATCGAGTGATTCGACAGAATCTCAGCAGCTCTGGAACATCTAGATTCTCCAAAAAATCGAGTGATATAATTTAAATAAACCTGATGTAGAAGAAGCATAGCAAGAATTTAACAGTTAAGATGTTGAAGATACCATAAAACATAGTACCATCTTGTTGTTTTTTAATTGATGATAAGGAGAAAAATGCCACATTGTGAAACCTATATATAGATAGACACGGGTCTTCAAATCCGCCTTTGACAAACAATCAGCTCCAAGGAGAAGATTTATTTTTATCTCAGGTGAAACAATTTCCTGCTCAAAATTCTTATATTTCTTTCCAATTCTCCTCTACCTTCACTCCGAGATCGTTGAATGCATCACCACTTTTACAATTTCAATTTTCCATCTCTCTGCTTTTTATTTCCATCTTAAATGGCCTATTCTCCGCGGATCTTCCTTTCTCCGCATTTTATTGATAGCACTGATTGAGGATTATATTGATATATGCAAATGCAGTTGATTTTGTTTTTGTGATTTTCTTTGGTCTATGAATTCATTTCTCTCATTACTTTGATCTAGCTAGTTTTATTTATGATTTACAATCAGATCAATAGATTTTTTGTGATTCGAATGAAAGAAAGCTAATATACCTATGAATTCACATCATTTCCATCAAAATAATTACTCCTCTTTATAGTAATAGGAAGATATCACAGAATGTTGAATGAATTGTTTTTTTGTTGTGGATAAGTGATTATGCATAGCTAGGTTTAATTTTATCCAAGTAGAAGAAATAGTGATTTGGTGTGCATTTTCAGCAACTGGAGGTTTTATTCCTTATATCGATTTGATTTTCGTAGACATGGATCCACCAACTGATGATATCGAGCTTAAACCCGAGACACTTGAAGAAGAAATAGAGGGTGGACCTTTGTTTCATTGTGATTTTTGCGATGCTGACGTTGTTGATAAAGTAGCTCAGTCATTTCTGCCTGGTTTGGCTTCGGCATGTGTTGACAACACAACCGGAGGTCTCTTTAAGACCCCTGCAAATGTGGCTGTTGAAATCAGGAAAGAAATGGTCGAGAATCTTGTCCAACGAAGTGAAAATTTTGTGGCTGAATCGGTTGTTTTAGAAGGCGTTGGGGATGTGGAAGTATCAGCAGACTCGTACGATATTATATCTGATTTTGTTGATGATTTTGTGCATTCGAAAAGAAATTTCTTCAGTCGAGTTTCGGGATGGATACTGAGCGAGAAAAGAGAAGACTGGATAGATGATCTCGTACAGGAGATGGAAATAAATGGATTTTGGTTGCTGAACCGGAGGAGCACAGTTGCGCAGACGCTCTTGAAAAATCTCGATTTCAGAAACACATATCATTGCAACATGAATTTCAAGTCCCCGGGAGATTTAGAAAAGCACAAGCTGAGCTGCGGTTTTAGGACATTGTCCTGCGGTAATGAGGGATGCGATTCTTCATTTAGTGCGGCTCAGATGGAGCATCATGATTCTACGTGTGCTTTTAAAATGCTTTCGTGCGAGCAGAAGTGCGCGGACATCATAATGAGACGCGAGATGGACAGACATTGCATCACTACATGTCCAATGAAGCTTGTCAAATGCCCTTTTCAGTCAGTAGGATGTCAATCCACTGTTCCTCAACGTACAATCGAGCAGCACAGGTCGGATAATATCCCTAGCCGCCTGCTTTATATCCTCCAGGTTTCTCACAAGGGAGAATCACTAGAAGCTCTGAAACAAAGGGTACAAGAACTGGAAAAGGTAAGTCTGCTAGTGTATAACAACTTAACAATGAAATTGAAGATACAGAAATATTGATTTGAACAAACATATTTGTGTAGTTGAAATGCAAAAACATGTGTAATACTGGATATGAATTCAGCATCTTTCGGTGGATGTGTGTAGCGTCTTATTGTTTTTGTTCTCATGGCAGGTAGCATCTCCCGGACGATTAGCATCAGCGCGTGATGCTAGATCTATGGCGTATGTGGTTAAGGATCTTGAAGCAAAACTTGGGCCTATAAAGGTGCATACAGAGAAGAAAAGTGATGAAGATGTTAAAGATTTGATTGATCTAAGGGAGGAGAAGACAAACATAGAGGCTAAACAAGTAAGGTTTGATGCTGAAAAGGAAGCAATTGGTATTTCTGAGTCATCCCGCACCCCCAATGAATCATTCAACTAGTATCAAGAATAGGTCACCTCGTGGGGAATAAGGGAAGTAGGAAAAAAAGCTATGTGATATACATGTATATATAGTAGCATTATAATAAAACTAATTTTCAATCCATAACACAAAAACATAACTTTACCAACCATTTTGTGTTGATAAATTTAACAAACAAAATTGAAAGAATTTTGGGTTATGGTTGGAAATTAGTTAGTATTTGATTACAACCCTACATAAAAACTAAACTTTAATTGAGATTAGAGTAAATGCTAAAATTGGTTCTGAACATATGTTCATTTTACGATTTTGGTCATAGACATTATTTTTTGAATTTTTGCATCCCGAACATTTCAACTCGGGTCACAATCGGTCCAAAACTAACTCTTCCGTCAAATTGTAATAGTCAACGTACCAAATTAATCCTGTGAGAGCTTCTCTCCCACAATCATGTACCTACGCATGCAGATATACATATACACAGAAAAATATCATTTAGATCTATTTAGAGAGAGATACAGTGATACATACTTCTCAATGGAGTCTAAAAACACCGCTGCATCATCAATGGAGGTGCAGCAGCCGGCGCAGCGGCGGCGCCGATCAAAACCATAGTCCTCGTGGCTGCGATTGCCGCCAGTGTCCAATTCGGGTGGGCCCTACAGGCTACAGCTCTCCCTCCGTACTCCCTACGTTCAACTGCTCGGAATCCCCCACACTTGGGCGGCCTACATCTAGCTCTGCGGCCCGATTTCCGGCTTGAGTGTGCAGCCAATCGTCGGATACTACAGTGACATCTGCACCTCCCGGTTCGGCCGCCGCCGCCCCTTCATCGCCGCAGGTGCTGCGCTGGTCGCCGTCGCGGGTTTCCTGTTACAATTTGGTCAAAATCGGGATTAAAAACGTTGACTATTACAATTTGACGGAACAATTAGTTTTGGATTGATTGTTGAAATATTCAGGATGCGAAAATTCAAAAGATAATTTATGAAACAAGAATTGTAAAATAACATATATTCATGACCAATTTTAGCTTTTACTTTTCAAATTATACGGGTACGGTTATTGGACACACTAAAGAATTGCAAATGAGTTTTTTAGCCACCTCCTTTATTATATCCATAAAATTATCAATTGAAAATATAAGTGTCCTGTATCCACAAACATTCATTCAAAAAATGAGCGGAAAAATAAGTTGCATTCATTTGACATCCACATATCAAAGCATTTAAAATTTTGAATTAAATTGCACAATTATTTAAAATCAAAACATATGGTATTAGCCTATTAGGTGATGAGAATCAAAGTCTATAATCAAAACATCTTTTGGGAATAATATCAAGTCCGGCAAACTGAAACACAATTCTATAATGTAACAATATTAGTCATTCTGTCACCCAAGATGCTATGCTATTGGTTGACGAAATTCACACACATGTTGACAAGTCAAAGTAACGTATGACCAACTCCGCATTGCTAAATATTACTTGATATAAATTTAAAATGAATAACTACCAAAATCTTATACTTTATTTACACAACAAGAAGTATGTGTCCCAACGTAATCCAATAAGTGGTATATCATACTCCAATGTCGTTTGTCATCCAAGATAGGAAGTGGCTTCACATATACGCCAACAATCATCCACAATAAATCGTCCTCGTCTATTTAGGTTGAGAATGACTATTACTTACTTCTATAAGGTAAAATTATTTTTCTATAAATTAAATAACAAATAATGATAAATGACAAACCATATAATAAAAAATTTCTTCTCATGAATGCAGGAAATTGGGTTTTATCACTATGAAACGACGTATTTTTCAGCATATACTTTTACAATTTGTCAATTATACTCAAAATATGATAATATAAAAAGACTACCGAAATTCTTGTCCCACGTATAGTTTACATGCCATTCATATATTTGTCCTTGATAACATCTAACACTCATCACTTCCACATTCCACTTGGCGATTAGACATTGTGCCAAATACTAGTATTCCTTTATCCCATTTAAGATGATCATTTTTCTTTTTTTTTTAAAGTTTGTCTAATTCAAGATATTTATTTTCTAATAAATCAATCTCTCATCACTAAAATATTTAACTATTTTTTTCTCTACTTATCACATCTAACAACTCCTTCTAAAATCACATGCCACTAGAAAATGTGGACATCTTAAGTGGATAGAGTGGGATGGTTTGCATTAAAAAGTCAAAAAACATAATTAGATATTAAAAAGTTATTACTATAAAAATAATTTTGCAATGATATGAATTTTAATATAAAACTAAAACAAAGATAATTATGTTTTATAAATATTACTCCACAAAATAAATGTATATTACTATGAGAGATGATCAAAGTATAACTAATATTAGGTGTATAATTAGAGAACAAATCTCAGCCATTAGATAATAATGATCTAGTTCACTGTATGAGCGATTTAGTTCACTATAAGAGTGATTTAGTTCACTACAGGAAGGAGTTATTTCGTGAAGGATTAGATCAGTACTCTTACTAGTATTACATAAAAAAAATTTAAATACAGATAAGAACGATGAATGGTCTAAAACAAAAAAAAAAGTTATTTAGAATTAGTTGTCCATTATAGTGAGAGATATAAATGGAAAACAAAATTAATAGAGAGAGGAATGAGTGGTAATAGACGATGGGGGGAGTAAAAGCGGTGGCAGTCATCTCCGGCGCAGATAACGTCAAAGGATTCGTCCACTTCATCCAACACTCTTCCGGTAAACATAAATAATCTCTTCTTCTCTTTACTGATTGGAGTAATTATTAGCTGAATCATTCATTCATTCATTCATTCATCATATACTATTAATTAAGGTACAGTCGTGGAAGGAAGAATCAGCGGACTCCGTCCGGGCCTCCACGCCTTTCATATCCACGCTCTCGGCGACACCACCAATGGCTGCAATTCTACTGGTCTCTCTTCCTCTTTCATTTAATTTAATTACTCTCAACTTATTCCCTCTATTTATTTCTCAGGACCTCATTTCAACCCTTTAAACAAGCATCACGGCTCTCCCTTGGATGATCAGCGCCACGCCGGTGACCTCGGAAACATTGTCGCCGCCTCAGACGGTGCCTGTCCCTCCCCAAATCATACCTCAGTAGTACTCCCTCCGTCCCGGACTACTTGCACTTATTTCCTTTCTGGGCGTCCCAAGTTATTTGCACTCTTTCCATTTATAGTAAAAATTATCACCTAAAGCCGCAATTGTTGACTTTACTATACACTCATTCCTTAATCTCGTGCCGAAAAGGAAATGTGCGAGTAGTCCGGGACGGAGGGAGTATTTTTTTTCTCACAATTAAATTAACCCATTTTTTTTTATATTTCAGGGGTTGCTGACATTTCAATTATTGATAATCAGGTATGTCAATTCAGCTGAGAATACGTTTTTGAGTAAAAATTCAGTGATCCGGACATATTGTGTCGAACCAATCACAATTGCATAAAGAGAGAAAATGAGGAGATAGAATATATTTACAATTGCAATTGGATGGACAGGGTGATGGCGTGACGTTTCTATATTTAGAAATGTGTCATTTAGAGTGGGACAATCCAAAAAGGAAAATGTGTCATTTAAAGTGAGGCAAAGGGAGGAGTATTATACTCCATTAAAAATAGGGACTTTGGAGATGTCACATGTTTTAATGTGAAGTCGGTAAAGTAGATAACATGTAGAAAGAAAAAGTGGTAAAGTATGTTTCAGAAATTTTCCATTTTTGGAATGAGACTATTTTTCGAGGACACCCAAAAATAGAAAACTGGACTATTTTTCATGGACGAAGGGAGTACATAGATGCCCTGAAGTATTAAACTACTCTAGATACCAATACTATTATAACTCAAAACATCTAATGAATGACAACATTAGATACATAATGTTTCCATATTGATATTGCTCCAACCTTGTACTCCTTATTTGCAGATTCCACTAAGTGGAGAGTACTCCATTCTAGGAAGAGCTGTTGTTGTACATGCTGATCCTGATGACCTTGGGAAAGGTATAATCACTCTATTGCACCTCCTTGTTGATAATTTCTTTCTTTTGCTGTCTTTGACAAATCATTAACAGGTGGACATGAACTCAGCAAAACTACCGGAAATGCTGGTGCAAGAGTCGGTTGTGGTATGTGTAGTCATCTCGCCTCCTTTCTTTACCTGCTATTGTGGACGAGAGTTGTGATAGGATGATTAGATGAGGGTCTACGAGTGATAAATACTCTTGAACTACTACTTTTATCTACTTTTCCCGGGGATAGAATATCGCTGCCATCTTCTCTACCTAGTTCACCACTACAGTAAGGTCTCATTAGGTTCCCCTACGAAGGGTTGATTTATGAGACAAATGTAACATTCAATTTTGATCAAGCGACGAGTAAAATTATCTGTAGTCTGGTATCTGTGGAATTATATTGTAGCCGATTTCAGTTCTACTTAATTCTGTGTGGAGCTAATCTATCATTACCAGTCTTGTATATCATTTTGATTTATTTGGCAGATGTGGAGCAGTTTTTGTACTGATGATTTTTCTGTCGTTATGTTCGGCAGGAATAATTGGGCTCCAGTCATCTGTTTAACGATAAAACGTAGGGGGACGGAGAGCGTTGAATTAAGATGGCAGACGCCCTGCTCTGCAAACAGTTAAATAATTTCTATTGAAGTGCCAACTCTTTTTTTTTGTTCAAATGCAACTTGGTTGAATTGTTAGCTGTTCTATACTGAAATTGTTGTACAACATTAACTAGACAAGATCTTAACAGTTATTAAGCTGTTCTGCAACACCTCTGTAATTCTATTTTTCAGTATTGCTATAATTCAAGAAGGCAACAAATTAATCAGACAATGGATCTAAGTAGATGGGAACCATATGTTTAAAACAGAATATTTGAGTTTGTACAGGAAAACCGAAACATGTGGTTAGTGAACACCAACACATTGCAACCCTATTGGTCTGTCTTAGTGAAGCAGAAACAGAATGTCAAGCAAAAGCATTCTTCCAGTATCAGCAGTGGCACCTCCTATCCTCTCAACCATGTGTTTCGATATGAGGAGTTGTCACGCAGTGAAGCATCATGGGGCTTGTATTCCATCACATAGCTGTGGGGAAGCTTCAGATGGCGCTTGATCGAGTCCCTTAGTGCCATCACAGCCTGGTATTTACCAAAAAGGAAAACATGCTTTTCATATGAGGAAAGAGGAGAGGAACTGGAGCGCTTTGTTTCACGTTAAAAAGATACCCAACCTGATGATCAGATGCATTGCGGTTCCAAACACTCAATATATCCTCATTGAAACGGATACTCAGTACTGCACCACATATATTATCACCATAATCAAGTTGATCTCCTACCAACGCTAGAACCTGCACATATCAATAGCTATGCAACAATTAGTAGACAGCATTTAAGAGTACAGAAATTGGTGCATATCATAACTAACAAGTGCAAGACCACAATTTAATTATAAGAGGCTTACATACTAAAATGAAAAACATATACCAACCCAACAAAAACAGGAATCCAACAAGTAAAAGCAAGATCACAATATAATTCTAAGAAGCTTACATACTAAAAGGAGAAACATATAGCAACACAACAAAAACAGGAATTCAACAAGTAAAAGCAAGACCAGAGTAATATACTACTCAGCTCTGACCGATGATATGCCATTGCATAGTATAATAGCATTACATAATAGAAGCCAGAGCATAGACAGGGACTCCATAAAGGTTGCTCAAATGGAAACTCTGTAAGTAGTTCAAATTTCTAAATAACAACTGGGCTGCGGGCAGCTATAGGTGAGTTAAGATTTAAGATATCAACTCGAGAAGAGAGTATGAGATCTTTTTTCATTAAGTGGTTAGTTCCATACCAGGTCCTCCCAGAAACGGCCTGACACAGCCTTCTTAAGTCGAATAATCCATTTCCCTCCATTGCAGTTAGCAGAATCCTGACAAAAAAAAGGAACATATAGTTGAGGATATTACACTTCAATGAAGACAACGGAGCAAAAAACAACTGGAACAGTCCTATGTACCTCCCATAACGGACGAATACCGTCCTTGAATAGATGCAAGTCAGTTGGGCTTGGTAAAGTTGAAGGACGGGCTAGGTGACAATAGCAAACCCAAAAGGCTTCAACCTGGACCAGTTGTTGATAATGATGCATTCGAGAATACAAACTTGAGTTTAGGCGAAGCCCAATGCCAAAACACTTAAACACCTCCTAAAATCATTCATGCAGCAAAACGAGGATCTTACCGTACTGAAATCCACAATCTTCTTTATATTATCCTCATATGATGTCTGAGTTTTGACTCCAGGAGTTCGACGAGTGTACCAAAATACATATTTATTCTGAAGATTATATAATATTCAAAGATCAGAACCACAGGAAAGAAGAGTAAATTTTGAGCAACATTTCAACAATAGTTTGCCCATTATACAACCCCAATCTAGCTAGTGGCGGGCTTTGAGATGGTTTGAAAACGTTCCCAAGGAAATGAATCAATGAATGACCTACAATCATGCTTGCATAGAAGGATTTTGGGAATTCCATATATATAATCAACTGGTGGTAGTTTAAATTGATAATGATTCAAAATCCATCACTCTTCATCTCAGATTATTAATGTGGATTAAAACTCATATGATTAAAAATGTATTTGTTCAGAATCCCTAATAATCCCATACAACCTAATCACAAAATTGAATAATTACATTACAATAATAGTGAAGAAGATACTAATCTTATTCAATCCTGATTTAGAATCATATGAAATGAGATTGCCATCTCTGGCTCACTTCCTATACCATGATTTTTAAACTGAAAACTTTTAAAGCGAGATTATAGGGGCAAATGCTCGAACAGCGTAGCTGAAAATCGAATTCAAGTAAATCTGAGAAAGGGGAAGGAAACGAACTCTGAGGGGGTGGAGACCGGCCTTGAGATCGAGGATAAGGCGTTCTCTATCTTCGTCGGAGGAGGTCTGAGTGTTATTGCTGGCGTCGTTTTCCTTTTTCCCCGAAACCAATTCCATTTGCAAGCCCTAACCTCTCTCTCTAAGCTAAGTGGTGGATATGTTTTATTTACAGTGGTTGAAATGGAAAACTGGATATTTCGTCATAGTTTTATGTTGCTTCTCACTCATCCTAATTGGGCTTATTTGTTGATCCATTTAGCTGGGCTGAAACAAAGCCCAATGATACCTGCATATATGAGCAACCTAATAAATTAGGGCCAGTAATTTTCGACACAACACGAAAAATTTGACACAAGCACAAACAAATTTAATGGGTTTGGATCAAGGCTTATTAGATTTATCCTTATCATGATGACCCATTAAGAACCAAATAATATCGGGTTGGGTTCTAGTAACCCATTAAAAACTATTGCTATTAGCACTCCCTCTTTTGCATAGTAGTTGAGTCATTTTATCATTTTGGTACGTTTCATAGTAGTGGAGTCATTTCCATTTCTAGTAAAAATCAACACATTTCTTCTCACTTACTTTTCTTTCTCTCTTACTTTCTTCTCTCTACTTTTTCCTCTCTCAAACTTTATTATCTTTTTATACCCACATTTTTCTTAATTTTCATGCAAAACAGAAATGTCTCCATTACCATGGAACAGAGGGAGTATTTAATTTATTTTTATTTTTAAATAAAGTTAACTTGAATTTTTATTCTAAGTTCAAGGAAATTAAGTTCAAATTGTATGTAATATCAGGTTTTGATCTTGTAAATCAAGTTCGGGTGGTTATCGTGTCATCCTATATTGCATTGTGCCACTAGCAAGTTCGTGGCGTGTTCGGGTTTAAATGGAGCAGGTCAAGTTTGCGTTTAAATTGAAAATTTCCTTAAGAGGTGGGGTTCAAGGTTAGACCTTATTGGGTTCGGTCATTATCGGGTTGACTCAATAACAACCCAAATCATACAATTTATCACCCCTAAATCAAATAAGAGTAAATCTATTTTAAATGGAAGTAAGATTCTATTTAATGGGGTGGTCAATCATGGTGTGAAAATTTGCGATGAGATCCATAATTGTGATGGCCTAAGACTTGCGATCTAACTCAATTAACATTAAAAGGATACGATCTAATCTACAAAAAAGTTAGATCCAAAGGAAAATTGTGTGATGAAAGGGATGGAAAAGGTGTAATGAGATAGAAAATCTTCTAGAGACCTATGAACCTTCATCTCAAAGAAGGTGATAATTCAAGATGGTCCGATACGATATATTGTATTGAAAATTTTGTATCGTTATCGTATCGAAAATATTGATATGAAAGAATTTCATATCATTACCGTATCGAAATTTCGGTATATCGTACCGAATTTCGATATAACATTCATACCGGAGTTCGGTACAATATACCGAAATTTTATACCTTTTGGAATTCCTGTATACTAAAAAATATAATTTCAAAACTTTAAAAATAAAACAAAAAATAATCTAATTTCAACACAATGGAATAAACATTGTTCACATCTCCATAATCAAAATCCAACACAATAAAATACCAAAAAATACCATAGTCAAGTCAAGTCCGAACAAAATACATTACAATAATTAGCAAAAATTATCAACATCTTGATCTGGAGCACCAAACCCTTCATTTTGTTGAAACCATCTAGAAATATTAACCTACATAAATTCAAGACCAAGAGATAAATTAGTACTAATTCAAAAGGGAAGTTTAATCATACACTAATATAAGCATAGAATAGTCCATAGCCTTTGTCCTAGCGGCAATGAGCTTAGACATTATTGTATGAGGTGCCGAGTTCGAGCCCTCTTAACATCAGTTGTAATTTCCTCATTTCGATAGTATAAGAGTTTATTTGTAATTTCCTCCTTCATATATGAGTTAATTTTTAAAAAAATAAAAATAAAAATAAATAATATAAGCATAGAATAGAATTGAACAATAAACATGGCATATACAAATTAGATAGGAAACACAAAGAAGTGGACAGTTAGTTGACAAATAACAAACAGTTATGAGAGAATAGCATAGGCTATATTGAGTATTATGAAGAACATCAAATAAATATCAGAAATTGAGATAAAAAGAATCAGCATCACCAATTGATCTTTGTCTTACAAGAACAAATCTAAGGTGCATCTTATGAACTACTCCCTCCGTCCCTTTGTAGTAGACGTTTCATTTTCAGCATCCGTTTTGAAAAACTGATAATAAATAATTAAAATAGAGAAAATATAAAATAAGAGAAAGAATAATATAGAGAAGACTCTTAACTATATTATTCTTTTTTTACTTTACTTTCTCTCCACTTTAACTATTTATTATAATTTTTTCAAAACGAGTACTCAAAATGAAACACCTCTATTACAGAGGGACGTAGGGAGTACTATAAAACAATTTTATAAGTATTATATGAGAAGATAACTATATACCTTGCAAACCTAAATCAGCAATATGCTATTATCAGCATTGGTGGAAAAGAGTAAACTTTGTTTCAGCAATAATATATAGTTAAATGAAAGCTAACATATCAATCTATCTTGATTCTTTAACTTAACAATTTCAAAACTAATACCTCGTCATTTGTTGAAACAACTAGTAGAAGATAAATTTTGAGAACCACCACGAGTCTCTTGTGCAATGGTTGAGTGACTTGAGTCTACAAAAGAAAGATAAAATGTTATTAATAATATAAGACAAATAAAGTTTATAAATTAAGGAAACACTTACTTTTCTCAATTTCTTCAATATCTTGATAAAAGGCAATGTCATCATCAGTTGGATCCTTGTATAAGCTAAAATAATCCGCTTTGAGCCAATCATTAGTGCACACTAATGCCTCTACCATTTTTTTTACTCAAACTAGTTCTAAAAGGATCCACAACTCCTTTTTCCAAACTAAAAGTGGATTCATTAGCAATGGTTGAGCATGGAATTGCAAAGATATCTTTTGCAATGAGCGAAAGGATTGGATACCTTGTTCCACATCCTTTCCACCATTCTAAAAGATCAAAACAAGGATTAGATCGCTTCTCCATCTTATCATCTAGGTACTTATCCACTTCATTAGATATTTGCTTAAGTTTCTCTTGAGAAACTTCTTTTTGCACTCTACTAAACAATTCATCAAAAAGACCCCAACCACCTAGACCCATGTCATTTCCATCTCCACAATTTTCTAGAAGTGGTTTGGAGTATCCAATGTATCAGTCACTCCCTTATACTCTGCCCATAAAGTCACCAATTCATTTTTAAATCGGTCACACAACTCTTGAACCTCTTTGATATTGTCTCTGAATCTCTTCAATTTCTTGACACTAACTTGAATATTTTCATCTTGTTCCTCGGGTCCAAGACACTGGCAACAATAATAACTGGATTCATTTTATTCCAATCACCCCAACACTTGTCAAACTTCACCTTCATTGCTTTTGCAACTTCTGACTGAATCGGATCTGAATCATCATCACATTTTTTCTCAACCTCAATTTGTAGAGCAAACATTGATACATAAATCATATGCGATGTAGGAGTTTTTGATGCACTTAACTCTAAAGTGACATCATAAAAATTCTTCAGAAAGTGTATCCTAATCCATTTTAAGGGGAGGTCTGATGCACTTTTTATTAGCACTATAAATACCTGCAAGTATACAGAGTAGGAATAGTGTAGCTAAAGGTTAATACCGGATATCGATCACGGGAAAGCAAACACAAATTGTTTATCTTCTACTAAAACTCAATTACTATTTGGAAACCGGAAAGTTGGAAGATCTTAGAAAACAATTTACTTTGAAAACAAAGAAACAACTAATCGCAAATAAAGCATAGAGATAAAAGTATAGAGATAAGGGGAATTCCAAGGATGTGCTTTTACAATTATGGTTATACAAATTCCAACTACAACACCCTAGCACAGTTTTTACTTTGATAGAACGAGTCATCTAGCTTATGCTCATGCGATGCAAACGTTGATTACGAACATTAGGGTTGTCAATCCTAAATATGTAACTCCTAGAAGCTCCTAAGACCCTTGAAAAGTCCGCACTCTCAATTAACAGTGCCGTTTTAAAGGAAGCTAATTGTAGTGTCTATTAAGTGGATCTAACTCGCCAACCTCCTCTCACGATTATGTAGCAAGTTATATTAAATCATCACCGAATGTGTCACTCAAGCGTGAAGTATTACAGAATAACTTAAGGAAGAAACAAAGAAAGAACAAACGGATATTAAAAAGAAATAGGAATTGTATAAACCAATAAAAGTTACTAACACATCCCTAGAATCTTATGAGTTTAGTTACACATGATTGGATAAACTAAAGCAATAAAACTCAAATGTTGAATCCTTGTAGCCTTGATGATCTTGAATCCTTCTTCAACTCCTTGCACAATGAAGCACTCTAACTTATGAACTCTGGAAGTATTTTGCAAAGAGAATAACTTCTTTTTGATGAAGCTTTGGGGCCTATTTATAGGGGAAAAATAGCCCATTCTCAAATAAGGAAAAGTGTTGCAAAATATGGTTTGGAGAGAAAGTAGGGCAAATTCGCTCGCCACTTTTTCCTAGCGGGCCGCTGCACCTTGGCCAGCAGTCGCCATGAGTTGATCCGAGGCTTCTGACCTTTAGTTGGCGGTCGCTGCACTTGTTTCAGCGGTCACCATCCATCATCCCATAACTCTCTGGACTCTCGGTAGCGGTCGCCACGCTTTTATGCACAACTTTCCCGGAGCGGGCATCTACTGCTTAGCGGCCGTTGGGCGCCAGCGGTCGCCGGCAATGTTGCAGCGGACCGCTGGACATGCAGAACAACTCCAGATTTCCAGCTTCGCGTTTGATTCCCTTTTTAGGCTCAAATATTCACATTTATCACAAAACATGGCAAAATACCAAAATAGACAAAATATGCAAATAATGGACATGTAATGCGATTTTGACTTTAAAAACGGACCAAAAGATGGCCTTAAAACTGTGCAAAATCCGAGCGTATCAACTCCCCCAATATTACATTTTTGTTTGTCCTCGAACAAAAATAGAAGACACAAGAATAGACGCACAGAATGCACAAGGACTAGACGTTATAATTGCCTCAAAGTATGGGATATATAAATCAAGCATGTATTAACACAATCAAATCAAGCAAGGCTTATTAGTGCGCTTTCATTACTAACTCGTGGAACACCTTGAATTCATGCACTCACATATGGCAAACTTCCAAAGATGGGAAGTGTTCTCTCACTCTCAAAGTGTATATGACAATGTGTATATAAGCACTCAAATCATGCATCATGCAAAGTTACCACATGCTTGCTCAAAGTCTAATCCCTCCTCTACTAGATGTGATTAAGCATCAAAAGTCCGAAATGTCTTTATTTTTGGTTGTAATGTAGGCTCTTTGGTAGTTGAGGAATATTTGGCTAAAAAGTGACTAAAAATAAAAATCCCAAGTAGAGTAAGATGAACTCCACTTTTCATATAAACCCAAGACACTTTTTACAATTATTTTACTTCAACTCACATTCCCAAATCTTTGATATTTTTTTTCTTTTTCTTTACAACATTCTTTCTTTTTGTTTAACATAGACATCCTTTCTACATTAGCACACTTTTGAATTTTTCTATACTTCACAACTTGCACTTTTATAACATTAAGCACACTACTTTTTCACTTTTCATAAATTCCCCTGATTTCTCCAAATCCTTTACAAAAGACAAAATAAAATAAATACACTAACCCAAGGAATTGTCCCCATTAATTTGGCTTCTAAAGAATTGGCTTAAAGACTCAAAATTGACTCTAAAGGGATAAAGAATTTTTTGAAAAAGGGTCAAAATTTTAGATATAAAAGTAGGTATGAAAAGATGGCCTAACAACCTCCTAAATCAACTTAAACACTACGTAAACTTAGGTAGACTAGGAGCAAGTTCTCGAAACATATACATGAATGCAGATAATTCACACATGAAAGAAATTAAGGCTCTAATCTCACAAGGGTATAAGCATGATTCAAGGCGAACAAGCAATTCATTAATTATGCACATTTTTACCAAACCATCAAATCAAAACGTCAAGCCATACTTAATCAAAGATGAAAGAACTTAATATCATAGGCAACTTGGTCTAATGTGTCCCTAAGCATGTGTGTTTCTAAGTTCTTCATGCTAAGTTTATGACAAGGATTTAACTTCGGGAATTTTCAAAAATAAAAATAAAAACCTAAGCTCATGGTCCACCACTTTATCCCCCCCAAATTTATTTACAACAAAGTATAAAGTAAGTTTGTAAAGTCGGTAGGGACGTGAGTAAACTAAGAAAGCAATAAAGATACCTTGTAATTTTTTCGCGTAGAGGTTGGACAGGCGAAAATTTGAAAAATTTGAAAAATTCGCGATGGGCACTGTGAATGGCCGGTGGGCCGCTGCGGAACCGCCAGCGGTCGCTGGGCAGAGTCCAGAGACTCTCTGTGCGTTCCCAGCGGGCCGCTGCGCAAGCGCCAGCGGTCGCTGGGAATGGTCCAGAACCTGAGAAAAAAAATTCCAATTCCAAAAACCAAACTAAAAACTAATAGCCTTATGATCATCATTCGGAAGGCTAACTCCGTAGATTTTCACATTCTCGGGCTTCCCTCTTGTTGTCATTGTCCTACAAAATACAATTCACGCTCTAAAAAAAGCACCAAATAATAGACAAATAACAAGGGTTCCTCCAAACTTGCACTCAACTAAGCATACATCACAAATTATCATTCATGGGCAAGTTTGTATCAATTAAGCATCCTAAATTGTAATATGTAAGAATGTGAAACAAAATCATCAATTTAGAACCACGTAAATTCATCCCCCATGTAGAGACGTATCAACATAGTCAACACAAATCAACAATCTCTAAGACTGCACATGTATTGCAATTCATGGAAGTAATAATAGCCTCACAATGCTATGAACATGATTGCAACATATAAACAACTATGAACAAGAGGGAAACATAAAAAAACAACCAACAATTCACCACCCTGTGCACAATCTAACCATGAAACACAAGTAGAAGCATCACCACAATCATCCCCCATTCTAAAACTTGCTTTTCAACCGAACAATTCAACATGAAAGAACAAAAACCATGGAAGAATTCAACCAAAGCTCAGAAATTAAAGATAGGATTCATACCTTGAGTTGGAGAGAATTGGACGATAAAAGCTTGAAATTTGGAATGGAATGAGAGAATGAGAGTAAGGGTGTGTGAATTTGGTGAAGTTTTGTAGTTGGGGTCGTGTGCAAGGGAGAATTGGAGAAGATGGTAGAAAGAAGGAGAGAAAACTCACCTTATATTGAAGTTGTCACGTCTCTGACCCTCCGTGGCGACCGCTACGACTCGTGCAGCGACCGCTGTGCGTGTTCTGAAAACGGCGCATCTCCAACGGGCCGCTGCGGCCCGCACAACGCCCACTACAGGCGGCCCTAGGCCAGAACTGCTCCTGCATACTAAAAACATTGTGGCGACCGATGTGGATTATGCAGTGGTCGCTACGATAAGTTTTTTTTTATGTGCACTATAAATGCACCAAAATAAAAAGGGAAAGCAGAAAACGGAAAACAAGTTGGATTGCCTCCTAACAAGTACTTTTGTTTTGAGTTGTTGGTTCGACTTGAAGTGGCCCAACTAGGTGGGCGGATCAACGACCCTTGTGCTGAAGACCGCGAACTGGATCATCTTATTTCCAAATTTTCTCCACCATTTGTATTTCCCGTTCGGGGTCTTGATCACGAAAACTTTGGGGTCGACTGGAATTTGAGGCTTCTTCTTAGCCTTCTTCCTCTTTTTGGCCTTCTCCTGAGAGGGAAGCTTAGCTTGCTTAGGTGTACCCTTTTTGGGAGATTGGGGAGGAGTATGAACAATAAAGATAGAAGGGTTAGAATAATTCTCCCCTTCACATGGCCTATAAGGCTTAGATGTGTTGGTCATCATGACCGCCCTACATTCGCGCTCCTTCCTTGCTTGTTGTGCCTCTTCATACTTAAGCACCTCGCTCTCAATCTTGTAGGTGGAGCGACTGTAGTTGTCACTGTTTGTGATCTCACCTCTACCTACATCAATAAGAGCTTTGCATGTGGCTACAAAATCTCTGCCTAAGATTAGAGGCACATTTTTGACTACTTTCATATCAAGGATAATGAAGTCGGCAGGGTAAATGAAATCGTCTACCTTTACCAATACGTCCTCAATCAAGCCCAGTGTCTTGATTGCCGAATTGTCAGCCAACCTTATGATTACATCCGACATCTTGAGAGGTCCGATGTTGAGCTTTTCATAGTACTTTGGTGGCATGATGTTGATGCTGGCTCCCAAGTCACAAAGAGCCTTGTCCACTTTTCCTTCTCCAATAGAGCACCTTATGATGAACTGAACAGGGTCCCTTTGCTTCACGACCCTCTCTCGTTGAATGATCTCGCTGCAATGATGCGGCAACTTAAGGTCGACTTTCGTGGGTTTATTCTCTCATCACGGCCTCCCTTAGTAGCTTCGCGTACCTAGGTATCTCCTCCAATGATTCAACGAGAGGGATGTTAATATGGACCTTGCAAAATATGTTTAGAAAATGCTTGAACTGCTCTTCAAGTTTAACTTCTTCTTCGGTTGGAAAGGGAGTACAATCCCGTTGTGCCGCACGAGCTCATTCTTGGCAGCCCCCTGTCTCATTTGTGGCGGACCGCTGCGGGATGTGCGGTGGTCCGCTAGACGTTGGGCAGACTCCAGACGGTACCCCAGTAGCGGCCCGCTGCAAAGTGTGTGGCTGTCCGCTGGGCGTCGGGCAGTCCCCAGATTTCATTCCGGAGGTGCTGCCTTCGTCCTTTTTCTGCTTGGTGACCTACTTTTTGTTTATGTCCGCCACTCGTGCTGCTGCCTTTGCCTTGTCTTCCTCGAGCTTCTTGTGGACTTGGTCCATTTGAGTTTGGATGTTCGAGACGGCAGTGACAATGGTGTTTATTCCTTGCTCGAGATTGTTCAACCTTACTTCAACAACCCCAATCTTGGTGTCATTAGTCTTTCTATCTTGCACTAGCACTTCTAAAATCTTCATGATCCCTTGGTCATACTTGTTCTCCTTCTTGATTGGCTCAATTACCCCACCTTTGCTAACATTAAACCCTGCGAGAGGTTGCAAGAAATTATTGTTAGAATAAGAAAGGTTAGGATGAGAACGGTTCCCATTATAATTATTGAAATTACCGCCCCCTGGTTAGGGCGATAATTGTTGTTGTAACCCCGATTGGGACCGTCTCCTTGTTGCACGTAGTTGATGTCTTCTACGGAAGCGGGAGGAGTGTCGGGTTTGGTGACCGTAATGACGGAGGTCGGTGGAGCCGGATCCTCTATTCTAGATGTGTCCATTTGGTCAACCTGAACTCTAAGCTCGGCCAATTCCTTAGCAAAGAAACTCTCCTCGGCCTCCTCTATGGCCGCTACTCTCCGCAAGTTGTGCCTCTCTTTCGACCACCCTCTACTATTGGTGGCGAACTTCTCTATCACAACCATGGCCTCTGGTTCACTGTTCCTCAAGAATCCCCTATTGGCTCCTGAATCCAACATAGCACTTATTTTTTCATTGAAACCATTATATAGGATCCCTACCTGATGGTCCATGGTGAAACCGTGGTTGGGGCACTTGCGGAGTAGGCTTTTGAATCGCGAAACCGCCTCATAGAGGGGCTCGTCGGGGCCTTGCATGAACTGGAAGATCTCACTCTTTAGCTTCAAAATCGTGCCTGACGGGTAGTACTTGTCGAGAAAGGCCGCTACTATATCTTTCCACGTGGAGACTTGCTCTGTGGGCAGACACTCAAACCACTCTTTAGCAGAATCAATTAAGGAAAAAGGGAAGAGTCTTACCCTAATGGCGTCGTCGTTGACACCATTCAACTTGAGCGTGTTGGCAATCTCCACGAACTTTGAGAGGTGGCGGTTGACATCTTCTGTGGCCCTTCCTGCAAAAAGAGACTGCTCAACCCTTTGAATAAGGGTCATTCGCAGCTCAAAATTGTTAGCATCAATGCGAGGGCCTTCGGGGAAGGTGATCATATTCCCATGATTGAACATGTGCATCACGAGCACTATCTCCTTGTCCTTCTTGTCTTGCGCCTCCCGGGCAGCCTTTTCCGCATCTCTCTCCTCCATCAATAGCTTGACCATGGCTTGAAGCCTCTCTAGTTCTATTCTGTCTCCTATTGATCCTTGTTCATATCTTATTTTCCTACGGGTCCTATCAAGTTCGGGATCGAGCGGTTCTAAGATGTTCTACCCTGAGCGCGTTCGCATACATAACCTGAATGGAATAAAACAAAAACAAATTAAACAAAAATTAAAAACAGAAAGCAATTAAAATCCAAAGTAGTAAAATTGTCCGTTTGAAGATATCAATCCGGAAGTGAATTGCTGTCCCGACAACGGCACCATAAACTTGATGCACTTTTTATTAGCACTATAAATACCTGCAAGTATACAGAGTATGAATAGTATTGCTAAAGATTAGTACCGGATATCGATCATGCAGAAAGCAAACACAAATTGTCTATCTTCTACTAAAACTCAATTACTGTTTGGAAAACCGAAAAGTTGGAAGATTTTTTAAAACAATTAACTTTGAAAACAAAGAAACAACTAATCGCAAATAAATCACAGAGATAAAAGTATAGAGATAAGGGGAATTCCAAGGATGTGCTTTCACAATTATGGTTATACAAATTCCAACTACAACACCCTACCACAGTTCTTACATTGATAGAACGAGTCACCTAGCTTATGCTCATGCGATGCAAACGTTGATTACGAACATTAGGGTTGTCAATCCTAAATATGTAACTCCTAGAAGCTCCTAAGACCCTTGAAAAGTCCCCACTCTCAATTAACAGTGTCGTTTTAAAGGAAGCTAATTGTAGTGTCTATTAAGTGGATCTAACTAGCCAACCTCCTCTCACAATTATGTAGCAAGTTATATTAAATCATCACCGAATGTGTCACTCAAGCGTGAAGTATTACAGAATAACTTAAGGAAGAAACAAAGAAAGAACAAACGGATATTAAATAAGAATTGTATAAACCAATAAAAGTTACTAACACATCCCTAGAATCCTATGAGTTTAGTTACACATGATTGGATAAGCTAAAAACATAGATTGAAGGGAAGACAATGAAAACATAAGAACTAAAGCAATTAAACCCAAAGGTTGAATCCTTGTAGCCTTGATGATCTTGAATACTTCTTCAACTCCTTGCACAATGAAGCACTCTAACTTATGAACTCTGGATGAATTTTGCAAAGAGAAGAACTTTTTTTTGATGAAGATTTGGGGCCTATTTATAGGGGGAAAATCTCCCATTCTCAAATAAGGAAAATGGTTGCAAAATATGGTAGATCTTGGAGAGAAAGTAGGGCAAATTCGCTCTCCGGTTTTTCCAGGCGGGCCGTTGCACCTTGGCCAGCGGCTGCCATGAGTTGATCCGAGGCTTCTGACCTTTAGCTGACGGTCGCTGCACTTGTTTCAGTGGTCGCCATTCATCATCCCATAAGTCTCTGGACTCTCGGTAGCGGTCGCCACGCATACTCCAGCAGTCGCTAGACGTGTCTTGATTTTATGCACAACTTTCCCAGAGCTGGCCGTTACTGGCTTAGCGGTCATTGGGCGCCAGCAGTCGCTGGCAATGTTGCAGCGGACCGCTGGACATGCAGAACAGCTCCAGATTTCCACCTTCGCGTTTTGACTCCCTTTTTAGGCTCAAATATGCACATTTCTCACAAAACATGTCAAAATACCAAAATAGACAAAATATGCAAATAATGGACATGTAATGCGATTTGACATTAAAAACGGACCAAAAGATGACCTTAAAACCGTGCAAAATCCGAGCGTATCAATGTCCCATTCTTGTTTTACCCTTTTCACCATTTTCATCAAAGTATCTCTTGAAAAGAGTCCATTCTCCAGCCATTCTTTCAAATACCCTTCTATACTTCAATGCAACATCAAGCATTTTATAAGTTGAATTCCACCTAATTTTCACATCCATGGACACCGTTGACATACAAGAAAACTTGGCTAGTGCCGCATGCTCCCTAAACTTGTTCAATCTAGAAGGGGAAGAATGAATAAACACAATAACATTTCTGATAGACTTAATTGCATAATTAAGCTCTTTCAATCCATCCTTAACAATCAAGTTAAGTATATGACAAGCACACCTTAGATGCAAATATTTTCCATCAAATAACAATGTGTTTTCAATACACATTCTTTTCTTCAAATAATCAATCGCACTGTCATTTGAAGATGCATTATCAACCACAATGGAAAATATTTTTTATATCTCCCATTCTCTCAAGAAAACCTCAATCATTTTGCCTTTTTCTTCTCCGACATGACTTGTAAATTTTGTGAAATTGATTATACTCTTATGCAATTTCTAGTCACTATCTAGAAAATGCGTTGTGACAACCATGTAGTTGATATTTTGAATAGATGTACATGTGTCGGTAGTAATACTCACTCTCTACCCATTTAGCCCACTTTGAGTTCTCTTCTTCATATCTAAAAAAAATTCAAAGACCATATCTGCAACCTTATTTTGATCGAGAATTCGAAATCTTGGTTCCAATTCATGGAGAAGCGCAAAAACTCATTTTCCTTCAACGGCTCTAAAGGACACTTCATCTATAATGACATATTCTGTGACCTTCAACTCTCACCTTTTTTTATCAAAAGAGTGAGGCACAAGCTGACCTTTTTCCCCCTAGTCTCATTTGTCAACACAGTTTGACCCTTCATACTTCCACTGACAACATATAATGGGATTAATTCGCACATCTTCTCCAAGTGATATTTTAATCCACTAGTACACCTAGTAAGGGTTGGTACTTCAGTTTTGCAGAAGTTGCATATCCTTATTTGTTTTTCCCATTTACTCATTTTCTTCGTTCCTCTTTGGAAGAGTTGCCAATATTGCCTTCCACCTCTCCTTTTGGGAGCTAAAGGAGGTTTTTCTGCTGAATTTCTATTGATCGTTTTCTACTAGGACCCTCTTCATTTGTTGAAGTGATTTGTAGCTTTTATGATTTAGAAGTAGGTGGAAGCGAATGAGAAGCATCTGATTCCATTCTGGAAAAATAACAAAAATGAATATTGTAATCTGTGGGTCTCAATCCTGTTGTCATAGAACTGATCTGGAGTATTTTATCAACACACATATTGATATATACACATACAACCACAGAACATTTGCTGCATTCATTAGAAAATTTAGTTCTAAGAATTATTTAAGTGACAAATAATAAACTAGGCTTAAATAATTAAATGGTTGTGTTAATTTCCAGGACCGCATGAGCACATTTTGACATGAGTATGAAAAACATACCAAAACAGAATGTAGCACTAAACAATTGAGACGGAGGGACCTGTCATATTTCATCCCAAACAAGGTGAAGTCACTTAATAGACATACACACATAGCTAGCAGCCCCATTACACAAATACAACACCATGTACAAGGAATACCACATTTGTACCCCATTCCAATAGCATACCACATTTGCACAACAAGTTGGTTTCAAATATAAAGTGACGATGACTTAATTCGGTAAGATAATTAAAGGATGGAATCATCTTTTCTGGAAGTTTATAAATCATCAATGTGCTCTATATAGAATATAAAATAAAATACTCACTTAATCACTTTGGACCCCGCGTGTGTAGCGTGTGGAGTGACTTGAGTCTCTTGGAGCTGGAGGCTGAGAAGAGGTGCAGTGAGAGAATCGTCGCCGCTCACGGAAGAGAAGATGTGCGGTGGCTTCAGGTGAGCGTGAGAGAATCGTCGCCGGAGAGAAGGGAGACAGTGAAAGCGTGACAGAAGCCAGATGACTTGAGTCCGCTAGAGATGGAGGACTTCACCGAAGACGGACCGTGGACGGGAATTGTGAGAGTGAGATTAAGATTTGAGATTGCGGCGCAAGATAGGGCTCTTAATTCCTATTAGGGTTTCTGATAAGGCTCATTTCATGCATTGGTTTGTGTGTGTTTTACATGTTTGTTGGGGAGATAATGCATAAATTTTGAGTTTAATTTTGCAGGTTGTTGCTAGGTCTAGTAGATTGTGGAGCTTGACCGAGCAGATGCAGATTGAGCATAAATGGAGTAAAAATTCCGAAAAACCGCCTAATTGACCAAGGAGAATTATCAGAAGGAGCAGACAGTGTAAAGAGTGGGCCAGAGGAGAGAGAATTCGAAGACACCCTTATTTTAAGGGTACAAATGTCAAATCATTAGAGACATACCCTAGGGATTTAGGTTTCTAGCCTCCCTATATAAATGGACCAAACATGAAGAAATCAGTAGCCTCCGGGGAGCTCACCATTCTACACACAGTCCACTCAGTTCCGGTTGTCCTTAGTTTCAAATCGTGTTCCAACCGTTCACTGCGGTTCATTCGCTTTAGGAGCGAGATACAATCTTACATTATGTTTTGATTCACTTTAGTTTCGTTTCTTAAGTGTTTTTCTGAGATCTGGACATCTGAGTTTGAAGATCTTTCAGCATTTCGGTGTTTGGTTTGTATATTGACGTTGGATTTGGTTGAATCTGGTTTGAATTTGAGTTATGGAAGTTTTCATTGGTGTTTTTGTTGAATCTCATGGTGTTGAGCTTTGTTTCAGTTTCCTTGGATGCTTTTCGCAATTGTTAGTTGTCTAGAACCTTTAGATCTGGTTTGGTTGGTGCTTGATTTCATAGATCTAGTTTATCTTGCCTTGTTTTCATGATTATGGAAGTGTTTGTTGGTTTTCATGATGCTCAGCTTGTTTACGTTGTTCGAATCTCTTATATCTAGCTCGATGATGTCTGATTTCAGAGGATCCATGTTAGATTAGTGTTTCATTTCGTAGATCCAATGTGCTCTGTTTTGAATCTGCATGAATTTTGCTTGTTTCTGTCTGTACGTCGTTTCCGCTATGTCAGTTAGAGTAGATCTGGTAGCTTTAGTTTAAAATTTGCATTTACCTCTCATTTGCATGCATGCTCTGTTTTCGTTGATTCATCTTATGCTCTGTTTTACTCTATTCTTAGTTGATTACATGAAGAAGATGAAGTAGAGGTAGTTAGAAATTCAGATCGAGGTATTTAGAAATTCATATTTGAGCCTGCTGCATGTTTTTTGCTTTTCACCGCCTTTCTTCCACCTTAGCCAGTTTAGGAAGAATGGTCACCTCTTTACTTTTGCACTTTGTCTGTCTATTTTAGGTAAGTTTCCAACATGATCTTGTAGTTACACGTGCTCTTAGTTGTGTAATCTTAGATTTAAATGTTTGTCTCAAGTTTAGTAGTTATGCATGCTTTCCTTACTTTTCCCATTTAGTTGGTCAGTTAGGTAGAGTCATCTCCTATTTCTGTCGAGTCCAGTAAATAAAACTTAACCCACTGTAGTTGCGTGGCAGCAGCCAAAACCCTTCTAAAATGTCCCAAACACATACGCATACACCTTCATCTCTGTGGGATTCGATCCTTACTTCCCTGTACTACCCAATAGTATTTGTGGGTTAAGGTTTTGAAAGTATCTTCTGATCACGCGTACGACAACACGCAAGTAGGTCTTTGGATTTAGTCTTTAATGAGACTCAATTCCCATATCTTAAGCAATGTGCAGTCTGCTCCCATCAGTGAGTCTCCTACACACATTCAAAGTGAGATGGAGACTCCTCCTGGTGCCTCAAATGAGGTTGAGCAGGTGTGGATCAATGATCCAATCCGTGAACCAAATGGTGACCAAGCTGAGGACCCTGTGGTTCATGATACACCCCCTGATCACTGATGTCCAAGATAATTCTATTGTTGATGAGCCTGACTTGCATCACTATTTGTTGTCTAGGGATAAGGTTAAAAGAACCATCACTGCCCCTGATAGATATACTGGAATTGTGAACTTGCTTGCTTTCGCTTTTAAAGTGTTTGAATTTGATGGGGATGCCTCAGCCTTATAAGCAGGCTGTGAAATCTAAAGCCTGGAATTTGTAGCTAAAAGTCATGAAGGATGAAATGAATTCATTGTTTATAAACCGTACCTGGATCCAGGTTTCTTTACTTGTTGGTGCCTCTGTGGTTGATTGCAGGTGGCTTTATAAGTTGAAAAATGAGATAGATGGTATTATGTATAAGGACAGACTTGTGGCCAAAGAGTTTATTCAGCAAGAGCAAGAGCGGGTAGATTATATAGAAATATTTTCTCCTATTGTGAAATTTACTACTATCAGACCGATGCTTGTTTTGTGTGCTCACCTTAATTGCGAAATAAAACAAATGGATGTTAAAACTGCTTTTCTTCATGGTGATCTTGATAAAACTATCTATATGAAACAGCCTGATGGATTTGTGGATCCTAAGTTTCCTAATCATGTTTGCTTAATAAAAAGGGCTTTATATGGTTTGAAGTAGTCCCTTATATAGTGGAACATTAAGTTAATACATGTATTCAGAAGTTAAGCTTTGTTAGGAGTACCTTTTATGCATGTCTATATGTTAAAAATCTTGGAAGAATTCCTTAGTTCTTGTTGCTTTATGTTGATGATATTAAATCTATAAAATCTATACAAACTGCCTTGAGCGAGAACTTTGATATGAAGGACTTGGGTGATGCCCGGAAGATATTGGGGATTAATATCGTCAGGCATAGAAAGGAGTTTATCCTAGTGCTTCATGATGAGACGCGTTTCATGCATGTTTTCTGTGATAGAACTGCACCCAAATCTGTAAATCTAACATGCAAATATGAGCCAGGTGTGTGAAATTCCGCCATATTCAGAAGATTGAACTGATCAGTTGGGCGGACGAACGAATCAAGAAATGAAGTCTAAAACCTGCAATGCTGAGTTGATCAAGTTAGAAGAAAACGAACCAGGCAGGAGTTTTCCACATAGAAGATTGAGCTAAGGACCCCACCAAAAGCCAAGGGCAGGGATGACAATTTGAGAGGATGGTACCCTAGGGATCAGAGCCCTACGCCTCTCAATATATAAAAATCCCAGCGCGAGAAGCAGAGGAGGTCGACACGGTCCATGGTGCACAACCTTAGGAATTCGGCTCTCTTCTAGGGCTGAAATGGAAGCTCGTTTCACTTCATTTTGATGGTTTCTTTCACACACACACACTTGGTTCCCGTTCTAGTCTAGTTTGGTGGCGTTTTGGGTGTTGGTTTTTTTATTACTTATTTTGCTCTGGTTCTGTAATCCCGCTTCGAGAAGGGGCGATGAAACAATTTCTAGTTTCTTTTGTCTATTTTTAGTTTACGCTTTTGTTAACTCTTGAGGTTTGGATCCAGTAATTTCAGTGTTATGATTTCAATTCCCATTGCAATGCTCTGTAATTATGCATGAATTCTTTGATCTTTGTTGATTTCCTAATTACGATGCATATCTTAGCTCAAATGTTCTGTTGCGGTTTGATTTGGATCGATCTTAGTCGTCGATTTATGTTTTGTCTAGTTGCGAAGAATATTATGGATACAAAGTTTTAGGATGTTTAGATCTGGTAGATGAGTTGTAATTTCAGCATAATCATGGGTTAGCCCCTTGTTTGCGTGAATGTAGTTAAGTTCTTAGGAGTAGATTTAAGTTAACAAATTGTTATGATGTTTCATTACTAGTAATCGTTCAGATCTGCTTTACTCTGTTTTCCTTGTTGATTATGTGAAGAAGATGAAGTCGTTAGAAGAGTTTTACTTTATCGTACATTTTGCAGGAGACTAACAGTTATCACTTTATTCTATTTGTCCATTTCAGGAAATGATAGGATGAGTTGATCAAGTAGATTTAATCAGTTTAGCAAGAAGATCAGTCCAGTTTAGTCAGTTTAGTCTTTCAAGTCTAGTTAATAGTATTGTGAGTTAAAGTTTTAAAAACGATTTTGCGTCACCCTGTTCATCTCACTCATGTCGGATTAAGTTAAGTTGATCAGTCTGAATCCCCACAGGATCCACTCACCTGAGTTCGCAGGTAGAAGGCACCCCCCTGACCAGCTTGATCAGCTTGAGAATCCAACTTGAGTAAGCCACAACGACAAAAGAAGATGAGAAAGATGGAGAGCGCAATTGTAGAGAAGAAGAAACTCGTTTTCACTTCACCAAGAGCCCTATGTAGAGGTTCCCAAGGTTTACGGTTCCGCGATTAACCGCGCAATCATAACCGGCTGTTACGGTTCCAAATCGGAAACATGAGAATTTACCAAAATCGAAACCATCGATTTTAGAATCGTGGTTTGGTTCAAGTTTGAAAATTTTCGAACTGAAACTATACCAGAATCACAAAAAATGCCAAAAATCGGTGGTTTGAAACCGTGAAAACCGTAATAAATCTCCGGAAAGCGTAATAAATCTCAGAACAGAAGCTGAAATTAGCAGTTTTGGAACTGGAACCGCAACCGCGAAACACCTTTGCAGTTCGGTTCTGATTCGGAAATTTCCAAAACCATAATTGTCGGTTCCGGACTCGTGGGCACCTCTAGCCCTATGTGCATAAAATTCACAAAAGTTTAATATGTCTATTGCTAAATCTGTTCTTGTTCCTTTAACTGCTTATTTTTACTAAGTAAAGATCTTTTCCCTAAGTTTGATGATGATATTGCTAGTTGCTACCATGAAAAAGATTTTTTATGCAAATGCTATTGGCTCAATGATGTACCTAATAGTTAGTACAAGACCTGATATTGTCTATGTTGTTTCTTTGCTTAGTATATACATATCTAATCATGGCCCTGTGCATTAGGACCTTTGAAATGGTTGTTGAGATACTTGAAACATACTTCTAAGTATGGTCTGTGTAACTCAAAGTATGACAATGTTGTTGAGTTACTTAGCTATGTGAATTCTAACTATACTAATGATAGGGACAAGAGAAAATCCACTACTTCCTATGCTTTTACTGTGTGCAGATCTTGTATCAGCTTAAAGTCTCAACTCCAACACATTGTGGCTATTTCAACAACCAAGTCTGAATACATTGTTATAACAAAAGCCATGAAAGAGGCCATTTGGCTGAAGGGAGTGCTTACTGAGCTGAATTTCCTTAGTCTTTGCCTGTTTTTTTTCCTGACAGTCAATCTACCATTCAGTTGTGTAAAAACTGTCTTGCATGACAAAACCAAGAATACTGATCTTAATCTAGTAGATACGGACACTAAGTGTTTATCTGTTGAAAAGTTGTTATCTTGCATCAAAAAGTTGCCCTGTGATTGTGGATAGCATGCATGTTCTAAGTGTGATATGAGGGAAAAGTTCTCCAAGGCTAATGGACTTTGGTCCTTTGGTACAAGAGAGTAGGGGTAGGAAAAAATACCGACATACCGGACTTACCGTACCAAAAAAAATACCAAAAATACTGGTTTTCGGTACGGTAACTGTATCCAATATCCTATACCGCGATATACCGTGGTATACCGAATCTTCGTTATATACCTTACATGCGTTATACCGCGGTATACCGATTCTTCGGTATATATACCGTACATGTGCACGAATGATTGGGTCAAAGGAGCTAAGTTCAGCTTATATAAGGATCCAAGTGATGATGATCTTGAGTTATATAAAGAAATTGAATAAAAGTAAGTGTTGTTGTGTTAATTTAATTTATTATGTTTATTTTTCCATGATTTTCGAAATCTCCTATTTTTGGGAGAGGAGAAATTAAGTATTCTATAATTGATTTCTTACTTATTTCTTTCCATGAATGAATTGGAATATTCTAGCCAATCTTGCCTTACTTTATTCTATTAAAGATTTGGAAATTTTTCTGGTGGGAGGAACCTTAAACCACACGCCTACTTCTCATTATTTTTGGAGGATTTTACAAATTTCTCTACTCCGTATTATTTTATTCTACTCCGTGAAATACCAAATTAAATCATAAGCTAAATAAATAGCTATGATTTTAAAAAATCCTTCCCTTATTTCTCCCCATAATTCACGCCTCCCTCCCCCCAAATCTCTCAAATCTTTATTTGATTTATTCTCTCAAATCTTCAATTAATTGTGGGATATATTATTTCCCAACTCTATAAATAAAACCAAAAACCTAACCCTAAACCCGTCTCACACGCCTCCCTCTCAAATCACACGCCCCTCCCCTTGCTCCATCTTCTCCCACACTTGTTTTTCTACTCTACTCAAGATCATTTCGATTCGCCAAGAGTTTGTTGAAGAATCAAGAGCTATATTCGTTTCTACCGATTGTTTCGTTCAAGAAAGGTACAATCAAACCTCTATTCTTCATTCCTCTCCATCCAAACATTCTTTCGACTCCCTCATGCATCTAGTGAGTGTAGGGATTTTAAATCTAAGGATTTAATCGGTGGGGAATTTGTGTTTGCATTTATGTATGCGTTTGAATGCAATTTTGTGAAGTTTGATTTGAATCTTTGGTGAATGATGTGAGTTTATGGGCAAACTTGATTATGAGAACCTTTTAAGCATGATTATGTGTTTTCCAGCATGAAAGGTTGGTGTTTGTTTGATGGAAGATGAAAACCCTATTTTCGAAACTATGAACCTGAAATCTGTGGTGCACGACCAGTAGCTTCTGATCTGTAATTGACCAAATCAAACGAACTAATTTTTTATATTAAATTTTAACTGAGTAAACTTCAAGGTGTTTTCTGTGTTGTGTGTGAATTTCAGCCCCTTCTGACGAAAAATGAATTTTTAATAATTTTTTGAAGTTGCCAGAAACCTGTGTTCTCGCCAAGAATGTTTCGTTTTCTTTTTGACTGACCAAATGACCTCCGATTGATGTGATTCTTGAACTATATGAAAAGTTGAAGTGTCTTCTAAGTCTTGTAAAATTTTCAGCCATTTTAGGAATTGGATGAATTTATGGTAAAGTTTTCAAATGAACTGCGCAGTGCTGTTAGAAATTTTATGTTCCGACCAGAGAGTTTAATTATTGATTTGACTGACTAAACGACGTGATTTCAGTGTGAAAATTTGTCAGGATGAACTTCAATGTGTATTATGTGTTGTGACCAAAATGTAGCTTCATATGAGGTCGGGTGAGTTTTTAGTGATTTTTATAAAACGGTCGCGCAGTTCTGCCAGTTTTCTGCTTTGATAAAAGGATATTTATTTTCAAGTTTAAAAGTATTATATGATGCATGTATATCCAAGGAACGTGTTTAATGATGTGATCGCGTGAGATACGTCGAAATATATTATGGTGTGTTTTTCCATCTTTGTGACGAACATTGGGTTGGGTAAATTGAGAAAAACGATGAGAGAGAAACGATAGGACATGCATGGTAATATGATTCTGTGGAAGGCTGACTTGTGTTGTCGTTGACAAGGGTGATTGTATTCGTGAACTCGAGGAACGAGAGTTGCCATAAGTTGGATTGTGAATTATTAAGCGAACGAGGTGGGTTTTCTTTTCAAACCTCTTTATTTTTCCGAAAATATGATGTGGTGTTATAAGGGTGGTTTAAAGTGTTATGTTATGCCGTGATTGTTTTGATGTTGAGATTTTTGCCTGATGCCTAGTTCGTTTGAGCTTGCTCCGTTAGGCTATAGGGCTATGTTGAGATTGTGCTTGATGCCTAGTTTGTGAGTTCGCTCCATTAGGCTACATGGCTATGATAAACGAATTCGGGTCTGAGTAGGGCCGCAAACCCTATCAGGCTGTGTACACAGAGGGGATCGTGAGCCGTCCTTGCTAGTCAGCCGATCTCGTGGGCGAATAGTGTGGCCACAATTTCGTCGCACTATGGTAAAAGGATGTGATTGATTGATTGATGAGAAAGTGGGGAGATTGTTTTGACCGGCCGGTCTGTGAAAAGTGTTTTTGTGATACTCGTGATATTTCTTAAATAAACGTAAAAACTCGAGTTCACCGGTATGGATGACATAACTGTTATAAAATGTTTTCGGCATGAGCCCATTGAGTACAACAAGTACTCAGCCCTGCATATGTTTTCTTTATGTGCAGGTTGTGCGGGATGTTGCGGCGGATGTTGAGTTGAGCCTTAAGAAATTTCGGATGCGTCGTGTCTTCATACATAGGCGTCTCCCTTTGACTCTCTTGAATACTTGTTTTTCCGCTGCCGTGTTTGAAATAAATTTCTAGAAGTCTTCCGCACTATTTAATACTGCTTTATTACATTAAGTATTTTGAGGCTAAAATCCGTTGCTTAACTTTTCAATAAACTAAAATATTTCTTTTTGAAGTTAATTAGGTTTTTCATATTTATCTCCCC
The DNA here is from genome assembly GCF_004379255.2 of Salvia splendens. NCBI lineage: Eukaryota > Viridiplantae > Streptophyta > Magnoliopsida > Lamiales > Lamiaceae > Salvia > Salvia splendens. The sequence continues at coordinate 24,518,037 of NC_056039.1, forward strand.
CTTTTTCTTCCCTGCTCCTTCGTCCCTTCCCTAGTCACGATTTCCCCGTCTTTACTATCCTTAGTGAGGGCGGTCGTGACAGAGTGGTATCAAAGCTTCGTTCTTTCGCTCTGGTCCGAGAGTCTTCTTTCAGTCTAAGTCTAGATCAGTACCCCTAGACTAGAAGTGTCACGAAGACTCAACACCCGAAGCATCACGCTCAACCAAAGAAAGTGAGGTATGTTTAAGTTGTTGAAAGAATGCGAGATTGATGTATGAAATTGATGATGTTATGATGAGGATGTTTTGGCAAGTGTACGCATGTGAATAAACGTTATGTGTGAAGATGATAATGTAGTGATATGATTATGGGGGACATGAGCATGATTGGAACGATAATCTAAACCCGTGTTATATGTGTGAAAATGATATTGTGATAGTGTGATTATGTGGAATATGAACATGATTGGCAAGATGATCTAAGCACGTGTTGTGTGTGCGAATATAATATTGTTATGGTATGATTATGTGAGACATGAGCAAGATTGGTATGATGACTTAAGTATGTGTTATGTGTGAAAGTACTACGACGTAAGCATGTGAACATAGGAAGCCTTAGGGCGGCCTCAAATTTGGTGATGCGTGACGAACCCTAGATTTATCACAAATAACGAGATAGAATATATGTTGGAAAACCTTCGTCTTCGCGTAAATGGCACGGATAAAACAACCCGCATATAAGGGCGCCTAATATAACGTCAGAGTGCGACGAATGCAAGGAAGTTACGATTTTGATAACAACAAATACTAACAACGATACTAACTTGTCTTTTGGACCAGAATGCCACCAAGACGCAGACGTGGCCCACAAGTGGAGAACGACATGGAGGAACAATCAGAGGGAAGTATAGGGAATCAACCCCCTCCTCCACCACCACCCCCACCTCAACCTCAAGAGAGAGAATACATTAAGGCCTTCCGAAAGGAAAACCCTCCAAAGTTTGACGGACTGGGAGAGCCCCCGAAGGCAGAGGCTTGGATACGCGACCTCGAGCGTATATTTGACTTCATGGGATGCACCGATAGGGAACGTCTAGCTTGCGTGACGTATCAACTGATTGGACCTGCCGATTTTTGGTGGGAAACTAATCGACGCCACGAGGCGCTCACATGGGAAGAATTCAAGGAAGAGGTGTACGACAAGTACATTCCCATGAGCTATAGACGGGTGAAGATAGTGGAGTTCCACACCCTGAAACAGGGAAACATGACGGTGACGGAGTACGACCGTGCTCTTTGTGAAATGACCCGATATGCGCCCGAGTTAGTGGACACCGATGAGTAGATGGCCGCAAAATTCCGTTCTGGCCTTAGACACGAGATAAGGGTAGCCGTGGCCAGCCGCAGAGGAATCTCGTACTCCGAAATTTTGAGTTGTGCTTTAGATGTGGAAGAAGCACTACCAAAGGACGAGACGACGACGAATCCTACACCACCAACACCTCAACCGAACTATCGAGACAAGAGGAAGTGGGAAGACAACCGAGCTCCTTATGACAACAAGCGACACCGTTCTACTTTCCGCCAGACGCAAGACTATGACCGGCAAGCCATGCCACAGCCGAGAGGGAATCAACAGAAGGCACCCCACTGCAACCGGTGCTCCAAGTACCACTTTGGCGAGTGTAGAGCTGGAGGCATCCGATGCTTCACTTGTGGTGAAAATGGACATATGTCTCGAGAGTGCCCGAATAACAACAAAGGAGGAATGTGGAATAGGCAGGGACATGGGGAACAACAGCAACAACCACAACCCATTCGACAGGTGGCCCCACAGCAAGCGCGAGCGTACGCGCTGAAAGGAAATGAAGGGCAGGAACAGCAAACCGACAAGGACTGATGGGATGAAAGAGAAGTACCCCGAATAGTTTATGGAAGACGACTAAAATTTCGGGACGAAATTTCTGTTAAGAGGGGAAGGATGTAGCACCCCGGAAAATTTTTGATTTTTTAAATTTGATGGCTTATTTTCGTTTTATTAATGTGGATGTTGATTTGGAAATGCATTTTTGGAAATTGATTTCTATGAGGTTGTGTTAACGATGTGAAATTAATGGTTGAGAGTTATGTGGAATAATATGATATGTTTTCCAATGGGCGGGATTTAATTATATAGGATCATGCATATTTGTGCCAGTTACCTTATTCAAATTATTTTCGGCATTTCTATTTATTGGAAGTAATATCTTCTTTCTTGGATTTATTTAATTATTTTGGGATATTTATCCAAATTAAATCCAAAACCAAAATATTCTTATTTATTTTTCCATGATTTTTGAAATCTCCTATTTTTGGGAGAGGAGAAATTAAGTATTCTATAATTGATTTCTTACTTATTTCTTTCCATGAATGAATTGGAATAGGCATGCACAATCCGGCCCGGTCCGCCGGTTAACCGCCGGTTCGGGCCCGCCGGTTCATGAACCGGAACCGGGCCCGGAACCGGCGGGTTGAACCGGCTGAAGGGTCGGAGGGTCATAAGGGCCGGTTCAGGTTCGGGCATAACTTGAACCGTGAACCGGCGGTTCAAAACAGGCGGTTCGGCGGTTTGAACCGCCGGTTCAAAGGGTCGAACGGCTAGGGTTCGTAGGGGTTCGTAGGGGTTCAAAGTAGGGATAGGTATGAACCGGCGGTTCGCCGGTTTTGGAGGAAAACCGCCGGTTTGAACCGGCGGTTCCGACCGGTTTCCGCCGGTTCCGGAAGCTTTTCAGGCGTAGGGGGCTAGGTGAGGTCAGAAACCGGCGGTTTGTGTAGGAAAACCGTGGACCAACCCGCCGGTTTCGTGGAAAAACCGCCGGTTTTGAGGTTGAACCGCCGGTTCAGGCGGTAAACCGGCGGTTCGGCCGAAAATTTGAAAGTTTGAAATTTGAATTTTTTTTTTAATTTCTTCCAATTTTACTCCTATAAATACCTCACTTCTCCTTCATATTTCCTTACCCCATTCTTGTGTTAACAAGGATTTCATTCTCAATCTCCATTTCTCTATTCTCTCATCATTCTCTCTAATTGCGCAAGTTTAATTCTACACTTTCTACTCACTACTATATTTGTTGTGCTCATAATTTACCACTTCTTTTATACTTCATACATATTTTATTCCAAGTCCATATTACTTTTCATTTATCAATATATTCAATATGTCTTCTTCTCGTGGTGGATCAGGACGTGGTGATCGGGGCAAGGGAATAGCCCAAGATCAAAGCACTACGCGTCCCTCAAAATCTCGACGACCTAGTCGTCGAGATGTTATGGACGAGGTTTCCCGATTGGCAGCCGAACGCATGCAAGTAAGTAATGAAAAATTTGTTTTCCAATTCACATGCACAAAATTTCATTAATTTTTTTTTGCGTTCATACTTTTAACTTCTACGTACATAATATTTGTAGATGGAAGAAGATCATAGGACCGCCATGCTACTTGCTGAAATGCAACAAGGCGGGGGTAGGGGAGATGAGGAGTTCAACGTTACTATATCGTCGGACTCGGACAACAACGAGGATAGATCGCATTCTCGTATTCCTTCTAGCACCGGCGGAAATGAGGAGATGCCTCCCCCTGCACCCACTAACACGGCAAAACCTTTGAAATCGGACATTTTTATCAAACACTACAAGAAGGTGGCGGTGGTGATTCCAAGTCCTCACGATCCGAACTCTCAAGAAGAGACTTCGGACTTTCATGTTTATTGCAACTATTGCGATAAAGTGTACAAATGGTCCGCCGGTGGTGGATATGGCACCCTCCGTCGCCATTTAGTGGCAAAGCATCCGGTAGAATGCGGCACTGCCTCTACCCAAAGCCAACTAAACTTCCAACTCGCCGGCGCCGGCTCGGGTTCGTCAGGTGCGCCTCTATTTAAATATGATAAAAAGAATTTTGATGATACAATGACTAGATGGGCGGCTATGAAGCATATGCCCTTTAATGTTTTTGATGACAAAAGTTTTGAGGTTACTATGCAAAGTGGGTTGAATGTAGCAATCAAAAGAATAGGTCGAATGACCGTGCAACGATCTACCGTTCGGCAGTGCTTGGAGAAAAAGGTAGAATTATCACGTTATTTAGTTAACATGGGCCACAGGGTGAACATTTGCTCAGATGTTTGGACGGATTGTTTTAACCGTCATTCATACATGGGTATTACGGTTCACTTTGTGGACAACAGTTGGACTTTGAACAAGCGTTTAATTGGTTTTAGAGAATTTGAAAGTCCACACACTGCACCAGAAATTGCTTCTTTGATTATACAAGTGTTGAATGAGTTTCAGCTATGCAACAAGATATTTTCTATTGGTTTTGATAATGCAACTGCCAACACCGCAAGTATTGCCGATTTGATTGCGGCTTGTACACCGGTAATTGGAGGTAAGTATTTTCATCAAAGATGCATTTGCCATATTTTAAATTTATGTGTACAGGATGCGCTTGAATTATGGCAAAAGCATGTCTCTCCTATTAGAAATGCAGTTAGATTAATCCATCAAAAGCCAGCTATTGGCAAAGCATGGAAGAAATATTGCCATCAAAAGAATGTTAGGTACACGAATTTTACTATGGATGTGTCTCATAGATGGAATTCGACATATGATTGTCTGAATTCTACCTTGACACATAAAGATGCTTTATGTGATTTTTATAGAACTAACCCCTACCGTGATTTATATCTTTCGCATAGTTGTTGGGATAACAGTTTGGCTTTATTTAAATTGTTCAAATATTTCAAAAATGCTACTGTTGAATTGTCGGGTGTTTATTATTGCACTGCTGTTCGTGTTTTGGAGCATTGCATGTACATATCCCTTGGTTTTAAAACTTCAATGAAAAATGCTTCCTCTTCTCCCGAGTTAATGTGCGTTTTGTATTATATGATTGAAAAATGGCTCAAGTATTTCAGTGAGATTCCTAACGTGTTTTTGATTGCAAAGGTATTGGATCCAAAATGGAAATTAGCAGGTACCTCTAGAATTTTAGATTTTTATTATAACAATTTGAGTTCAATTGATCTTGGTCCCCTTCAAGCAATCCAATCCGATACTAGTGACGAATTTGGAGTCGACCTCTCAGAAACCTTTCAAATAAACCTCCCGGACCGGTCAGTTGTGCAACAAAACCTCGAGTATAACTTGCGCTCTCTCTACACCGAATATGAAACCAAGTATAACACCACTCACCAAGTCAGAAGACCCCCTCCTCCACAACATAACTATGGCTTTGCATTTCAAGCCGATTATGATGACCCCGACGCGCAATCCCAACTAGCCGACCTATACAACTACAGCACCGGCGGAAGGTCCTCAGGTATGGTCAGTGAATTAGTTTTATATTTTGAATCACTCTTTTCCTTTGGTGATGAAGGTCCTACTCCTCCCGCCCAAATCGACGTCCTCGATTGGTGGGGAACCCACGAGAAAGATTTTCCCATCCTTGCTTCAATGGCCAAGGAGATTTTTTCTGTTCCGGCTTCCACCGTCGCCGTCGAGTCCGCTTTTAGTGTTGGCTCGCGCGTTTTGGATGAATCAAGAAGTAAGCTCTCGGCGAAAAATATGGAAGCCGTGATGTTACTTGATGATTGGGCCAAAGCTGACGTCCGAGAACAAGAAAATGATTGGAATGATCGTCAAGAGGGATCACAAGATGAATTCACCGGGGATGAAGATTAGGCCAACCGTCAACCGCCGCCGGCCAAGCCAAATAGGTATGTAAGGTAAGAGAACTACGTGGACTTTGATTCCCTAATGCAAATGAGCAATTGGGATACGTAGGCACCTCAACTTAAATTTTTAATTTAAGTTGAGCTCAAGTCCTTTTTCTTTTATTTCTTTTTTTTCCCATTAATTCCTACTTTAAAAATATGCAAATACAATTGCATAATTGTATTTGTATATACTCTAGTCGATGAAGTATATTTCTCTATACGGCTTAATGAGGGAAACTTTTGACAATTCTACTATAATTGTTGATTGTTAGACGAAACTCAACATTTAAAGTTGAATTGCTAAAGGTGTCCTTAATTTAGTTATGTAGAAAGATCTTCTTCGCCGGTTAAGAGTATATATATAATACACTTATACGTTTAAGAACTTCAACGTCGTTTCTTGTCATTTGTAATTAGTTCTTCACTAGTAGTCTCATTTGTATTTAAATTTTGTTTAAGACTTCAAGACCGCCATATGTTTTCAATTTGTAATTGTTGTAACTTGTAACGTGTAATTTGTAAATATGCAATTTCAATAAAATTGCAACTTTAGCCGTATTTTTTTCAATTTTATTTACTCACATTGCATACAAAAGCAAACTTGAAAAGTGTAATGTAATTTGATTAAAATTGAAAAGTTGAAAAATGCAAAAAAATAAAAATAAAAAAAATCGTCAACCCGCCGGTTCGGGCCCGGAACCGGCGGTTCGAGCCGAAAACCGCCGGTTCGAGCCGAAAACCGCCGGTTTTTTGAACCTGAATCGGAACCGCCGGGAGCTAGGCGGGCCGGTTCAGGTTCGCGAATTTTCCGACCCTTGACCCGCCGGTTCGGGCCCGGAACCGGCGGGTTCCGACCCTTGTGCAAGCCTAAATTGGAATATTCTAGCCAATCTTGCCTTACTTTACTCTATTAAAGATTTGGAACTTTTTCTGGTGGGAGGAACCTTAAACCACACGCCTACTTCTCATTATTTTTGGAGGATTTTACAAATTTCTCTACTCCGTATTATTTTATTCTACTCCGTGAAATACCAAATTAAATCATAAGCTAATTAAATAGCTATGATTTTCAAAAATCCTCCCCTTATTTCTCCCCATAATTCACGCCTCCCTCCCCCCAAATCTCTCAAATCTTTATTTGATTTATTCTCCCAAATCTTCAATTAATTGTGGGATATATTATTTCCCAACTCTATAAATAAAACCAAAAACCTAACCCTAAACCCATCTCACACGTCTCCCTCTCAAATCACACGCCCCTCCCCTTGCTCCATCTTCTCCCACACTTGTTTTTCTATTCTACTCAAGATCATTTCGATTCGCCAAGAGTTTGTTGAAGAATCAAGAGCTATATTCGTTTCTACCGATTGTTTCGTTCAAGAAAGGTACAATCAAACCTCTATTCTTCATTCCTCTCCATCCAAACATTCTTTCGACTCCCTCATGCATCTAGTGAGTGTAGGGATTTTAAATCTAAGGATTTAATCGGTGGGGAATTTGTGTTTGCATTTATGTATGCGTTTTGAATGCAATTTTGTGAAGTTTGATTTGAATCTTTGGTGAATGATGTGAGTTTATGGGCAAACTTGATTATGAGAACCTTTTAAGCATGATTATGTGTTTTCCAGCATGAAAGGTTGGTGTTTGTTTGATGGAAGATGAAAACCCTATTTTCGAAACTATGAACCTGAAATCTGTGGTGCACGACCAGTAGCTTCTGATCTGTAATTGACTCATCAAACGAACTAATTTTTTATATGAAATTTTAACTGAGTAAACTTCAAGGTGTTTTCTGTGTTGTGTGTGAATTTCAGTCCCTTTTGACGAAAAATGAATATTTAATAATTTTTTGAAGTTGACTGCGCAAATCTGCCAGAAACCTGTGTTCTCGCCAAGAATGTTTCGTTTTCTTTTTGACTGACCAAATGACCTCCGATTGATGTGATTCTTGAACTATATGAAAATTTGAAGTGTCTTCTAAGTCGTGTAAAATTTTCAGCCTTTTTAGGCATTGGATGAATTTATGGGAAAGTTTTCAAATGAACTGCGCAGTGCTGTTAGAAATTTTATGTTCCGACCAGAGAGTTTAATTATTGATTTGACTGACTAAACGACGTGATTTCAGTGTGAAAATTTGTCAGGATGAACTTGAATGTGTATTCTGTGTTGTGACCAAAATGTAGCTTCATATGAGGTCGGGTGAATTTTTAGTGATTTTTATAAAACGGTCGCGCAATTCTGCCAGTTTTCTGCTTTGATAAAAGGATATTTATTTTCAAGTTTAAAAGTATTATATGATGCATGTATATCCAAGGAACGTGTTTAATGATGTGATCGCGTGAGATACGTCGAAATATATTATGGTGTGTTTTTCCATCTTTGTGACGAACATTGGGTTGGGTAAATTGAGAAAAACGATGAGAGAGAAACGATAGGACATGCATGGTAATATGATTCTGTGGAAGGCTGACTTGTGTTGTCGTTGACAAGGGTGATTGTATTCGTGAACTCGAGGAACGAGAGTTGCCATAAGTTGGATTGTGAATTGTTAAGCGAACGTGGTGGGCTTTCTTTTCAAACCTCTTTATTTTTCCGAAAATATGATGTGGTGTTATAAGGGTGGTTTAAAGTGTTATGTCATGCCGTGATTGTTTTGATGTTGAGATTTTTGCCTGATGCCTAGTTCGTTTGAGCTTGCTCCGTTAGGCTATAGGGCTATGTTGAGATTGTGCTTGATGCCTAGTTTGTGAGTTCGCTCCATTAGGCTACATGGCTATAATAAACGAATTCGGGTCTGAGTAGAGTCGCAAACCCTATCAGGCTGTGTACACAGAGGGGATCGTGAGCCGTCCTTGCTAGTCGTCCGGTCTCGTGGGCGAATAGTGGGAGATTGTTTTGATCGGCCGGTCTGTGAAAAGTGTTTTTGTGATACTCGTGATATTTCTTAAATAAACGTAAAAACTCGAGTTCACCGGTATGGATGACATAACTGTTATAAAATGTTTTCGGCATGAGCCCATTGAGTACAACAAGTACTCAGCCCTGCATATGTTTTCTTTATGTGCATGTTGAGCGGGATGTTGCTGCGAATGTTGAGTTGAGCCTTAAGAAATTTCGGATGCGTCGTGTCTTCATACATAGGCGTCTCCCTTTGACTCTCTTGAATACTTGTTTTTCCGCTGCCGTGTTTGAAATAAATTTCTAGAAGTCTTCCGCACTATTTAATACTGCTTTATGACATTAAGTATTTTGAGGCTAAAATCCGTTGCTTAACTTTTCAATAAACTAAAATATTTCTTTTTGAAGTTAATTGGGTTTTTCATATTTGCCTCCCCTTTTTCTTCCCTGCTCCTCCGTCCCTTCCCTAGTCACGATTTCCCTGTCTTTACTATCCTTAATGAGGGCGGTCGTGACAATAAAAGTACAGTATACCGTAAATACGATACGGTATACTGCAATAACAGTATGATAATGGTATTGAAAATTATCATACCAAAAATACAGTATACCGCAATAACAATATGATAATGGTATTGAAAATTATCATACCGAAAATACGATATACCGAAATAACAATATGATAATGATATTGAAAATTATCATACCGAATTCTCAGTATACTTAAGTGCGGTATACTGAAAACTCGATAAGACATCGGTATGAAATTTTGTCATACCACTACATTCAGTACGGTATGTGGTTGACACTCCCTTGTGATTGTTTGGTGAAGATAGAGGAGTCCCCAGTCTTGTGAAGTTGCATATACAACCTGAACCATATTCTATATCTCCTTAACGGTGTCTTTAAAGTGAGTTCTTAATCGTGTATTTAGTGTGCAAGTTAACAACTAGTGGTGCTCGGCAGAGAGTCAAACCCTATGGAGGATATAACTAGTCGCTAGGATTTTCATTTGTAAATAACTTATCTCGTCTTTGTTCTTTGATTTAATCTAGTCTGTTCTTTGGATATTACCAATTCCTCATTGTAGTTTAATATAAGTCTCAGTAATTACGAATATTTTAACTTTTAAGATTTTAATTTGTAATTTTTGGAATTATTAACTAATTGAATAAAATATTTATTAGTTGCAATTAAAATGGAAGATAGAATTTTAAAAGTTTTAGATGTATCATCATTTACTGAACCACATATCAAAGAAGATATGAGGTTCACCCAAAAACAACGACTCACTCTATTATCCCTGACAAACGGGGATTCTCCTGCCTTCTAGTTTAAACAGGTTTTTCAGAAAATTGAAAACTACGTAAAAACTTTTAATAGATCCAATCTAAAAATATGTGACAGGGCATCAGTTTTAAAAAGCTCGATTTTGCAGCTTCACGGTTTGATAAGCACAAAACACAAATAACTCATCATCTGCCCAAAACGCAATCATAGAAAGGTACAATTCCTCCAAAATAATCAATAACAGCTACGGAATCATCACCATAAAAAAATTAGAAAAGTAAACAAAAGAAATCAAATGTATGAAGCAGAATCAGTAGGGAACACATCAAGAAGGCGCTCCCAACGCTAAATAATCACTGATTCAATTCATTATGTGCCTCCGTCTGAACCTAATGGTAAGTAATTGCGCATTTCACGCACTACCAATTGATTATTCGAGAGGCAGGGAATCAAATTCTCCAAAACCAGAAACAATTTATTCTATCGATTGATTAGATGTCGAAGGCTTTTCTGAAGACAGATGAGTAGGTAAAAGCACAACAATCGATCAAAAATGCCTAAATTTAGTGTTGGCCTCGTAACTAAGCCAAAAATGAGAAGAGTCGCTACCATTGAAGAAAGCTACTCATCAGGCTACTCAAAGAGGCGCAAAACAACGGAATCGTATCGAAATCAGAAAAGGAAAGTAAAAAACTGAAGCTTTGGATGATTGAAATGAAAGAGATGAGAGAAAGAGGTTGAATGGAATAGAATGGGCGACGCGTTATATAGAGCTGCAGATCTAGGGTTACGCATTTCTATATATTTCTTAATGGGCTATTTAACTTCTTTTTAATATTTGGCCCACATTCATTTCCGACTCACCCAATTTGAATCTTACTACAAGTTACACAACGATTCGTATTAGCAAGACCAGCGCTTTCAATATAAAAAATAAATATTATTGTGTTAAATGTAGTGTAACAATTAACAAAAATTAAATATAAATAATAATTTTAGAATAAAGAGAAATGATATGCTACATACATTGTGAGTTCCTTATATGAGCAACACTCACGTTTAACGCATTTTTAACGTTGTTCGTTTTGATTTATATATTTAGTTTGATTTAATTTCATAAAATTCATAAAAATCAAAGCTTGATTTGTTAGTTTATTAATTTATTTGAATTTATACAGAAAACGAGCAAATCGAGCTTTGATTTATATGAATTTTGTGAAATTAAAAATTCAAATAACATTTTTTAATGCATTAGAATCGAACTAAATAGATAAATCGAAATGAACAATGTTAAAAATGCATTGAACGAGAATGGTTCTCACATAAGGAGCTCATATAAGAAATATAGAATATCATTTCTCTAGAATAAAACATCTCAGATTTCAAATTACATAAATGTATTATTGTAAGGCACACAGTCAAGATTAAAGAAAAAACTAAATTTAATGAAAAATACATGAGATTTCACAAAACAATATAAATACTTATGTTTCTTGTTAATTGAATCACTTCTTTTTGGCATAGAAGTTGAAAAAGAGATACTACTCTCTTCGTCCCACACGAATATATACTTTTGGTTGGACACTGGTTGTAATACACAATTGGCACGTAAGAAATGGGTAGAAAGAAAAAGTAATTAAAAAATTGTTAGTGGAGAATGGGTCGGCTCATTAGATTGAAAAGAGTTTTCAAATTTAGAAAGTGCATATTTACGTGGACGGACAAAAAAAGAAAGAGTGCATATTCTTGTGGAATATGAGAGAATTAAATACGAGAGAGTATAATATTTACCAAAAATAGAAATGACTCAATTATATAAAAACTTTCCAAAATGAAAAATTACTCGGTTAACGAGGAACAAAAGAGTATGAAATGGCTAAGTTCTTAAAAGCAAAAATAATTGACCACGAACTCAATCAACAACCGATGAGATCATAAAATATCGACAAAAAATTAAATCCAATCCAATGACAATCTAAAATAGTGCACTATATAAGATAGAGATCTAAAATACTCTCTTCATCCTTAGATACTTGAGCTATATTCCTTTTTTAGTTGTCCCAAGATAGGTGAGTCATTTCATTTTTGGCGAAAACTTTATCATTTCTCACACTTTACTCTTTCTTCGTCTCTCTTACTTCATCCTCTTTTGTTTGTCTCTCACCTATTCTCCTATTTATAAAGTTATGTATTGGGCCTGTCAGAGATCAATGGAAGTTTAGATTCAAGCCACACCTAATTGGTTTTAAATAATTAAATTGGGCCCCAATTTAATCTAGCCAAATTATAATATTATTTCCAGCAACTACAGTATAATAATATTGACTGTCAATCCAAATCCGAAGGTATAAGTTATCTGGGCTTCCTCATTTATTTAATTATTTCACACATTTAAGATATAAATGTCAATTAATAAACTGAAGTCTGTTATTGAATTAATTAATTAATACTCTCTCCGTCTCATCTCAAGTGATTGATTGGCTTAAGGCATGTGTTTTGGAAAAAATGATAATATATCCTCCCTCCATCTCACTTAAAATGATACATTTTTCTTTTTAGTTTGTCTCAAATAAGATGACACATCACCTTTCTTTGAAACTTTCTCTCTCTAATTAATACACCAACCATTTTTTTCCCACTCCTATTAAAATATTCATCTTTTTCTCTCTCTCTATTTTAATACTTACACCCACATTTTCTCTCTCCAACTAAACACATAACCAATATCTTCTAAAATCCAGTGTCGGCCAAGAAATGTGTCATCTTAGCCGGGACAGAGGAAGTAGTTAAAGTGGAGAGAAAATAAAATAAGAAAGAGAATAATGTAGATATAGTCTTCTACTATGTTATTCTTTTTCTTACTTTACTTTATGAAAGCTGCTCTCGAGGTTTATCTCAGCTAAATGCACAAATTAAAGTAGTTAAAGTTCACGTAGCTTGATCAAGAAAAATCGGTTGACGGATCACGTAAGCTACTAACTCGTCGTTGGGTGTGCAAACTGAGGAATTTGGGGCCTTCAAGACCTTAATCCACAATACTATGGATTAGTAAAGGGAAGTAAGGGTCAAATCCAACAGAGATGAAAGCATGTTGAGTTGTGTTTGGGACATTTGGAAAACTTTGGCTGTTGCCATGCTTTGAGAGTGGGTTAAGTTTACTCTACGAAACTGAACTGATCAAGGCACAAAACTCCAACGAATCAACTAAATTAAACATGCGTAAAACGAAGGCATATTGAACTAATCAACTAACTGGCGGACTAAAGGTACTTTGCAAAAAGTAGGAGGGACCACTGAAACTAACGGCGCACTACCAAAAAGTTGAAACACATGAAAAGATGACAGAGACTGCTACGCTACCTAACTGCGACCTTCTTCTTCTTCAAACAACCCAAAATAAATTAGCTAAGCAATTACGGCAGATCTGAACAGAGCATCTAACGTAAAACAAGAAACAAAGTAAGTCAAAGCCAGATCTATGCAATTCAAACGAAAAGGAAACAGATCAGTAGAAACTGCTCTAGTGTCATGCAAACTAACATGTTAAAACTCAGATCCGACGTGAAACCAACTAGAAACAGATAGATCTAAAACAGCAACCACAAATCAGAACGCTACGACCTGAGATTTAAGCAAGCAACGAGAATCAAACATAACTAAACATAAACGGAACAAACACCAACTCAGAAAACTCCAGATCCAAGCAAACTTCCATCATAAACTTCATTTCATAAACAATCTCCAACAATTCTAGCTCGAATCAATAATCCAAACTTCAGATTCAATGGTCGAACGACAAAAATCAACTTGCAACAAGAGTTAACTAAGAGAAAAAAAAACTCAAAACAACGGTAGATTTAGAAATTATCCAGAGAACTAAAACGGAAACAAGATAAACAATGTATCAACCCCTCGGGATTTAGGAAAACATTAACGAACAAAAGTTCCTTTCTAAACTCAGCTCTCTCCATCCTAGACAAGGAAGAAGAGAGGGATGCTATGGTAGAACTCCGATTCCAGCTACTGCTAACCTCCTTGCTCCATGCTAGCTCCGCGGTCAAAAGCTTGATGCACTATTTATTAGCACTAAAAATACCTGCAAGTTTACAAGGTAGATCTAGTATAGCTAAAGGTCAGTACCGGAATATCGAACACATGGAATAAGATTTCATCTGACTATCATATACCAAGTGTCATATACTATTTAGAGACACGAAGTTTTAGGTTTGATGGATTAAACTAGAGAAAAATATAAAAAAATAAAAAAAAGTATAGAAATAAAATAATACAAAGCATGCTAAAGAATGTAGCGGTCAAAAGCTTGATGCACTATTTATTAGCACTAAAAATACCTGCAAGTTTACAGGGTAGATCTAGTATAGCTAAAGGTTAGTACCGGGATATCGAACACATGGAATAAGATTGCATCTGACTATCATATACTAAGTGTCATATACTATTTAGAGACACGAAGTTTTAGGTTTGATGGATTAAACTAGAGAAAAATATAAAAAATAAAAGAAAGTATAAAAATAAAATAATACAAAGCATGCTAAAGAATGTAGAGTTTTAGAGCATGCGTAGCGGTGGACGGACGGACCGCTGGCACGGACGGACAAACTCCACCGCCGCTGCTCGCTGCGAAGAGCACGTCCGTGCCGGCGAGCAGGCGATGTGGCGGCACACGATTGGGAAACGACATAGCCGTTGCCTTTGAAATTTTTTTAATTAAAAATTTGGTATTTAATTTTTAAAAATGATAAAAAATAAAAAAAAATATTTTCCAAATCCCAAAAATATGGTCGTTTTTTGCCCATTTTTCTCAATTTTTTTGATTTTTTTTTATTTTTCCCCCCAAAATCATCTATAAATACACACATTCATAATCCATTTATCACTTCAAATCATCTCTCATTCATCTCTCATTCATAATTCTCATACAAACTATCTACACCTTCATCTCTCACTCAAAACCTCAAATGGATTTCACCCATCTTATGGCGGAAATTCGGCATAGCGTAGTGGTTTTTTTAATTTTAGTATTTTAATTATGTAATTTTTAATTTTTAGGATTTTAATTATGTAATTTTAAATTTTTAGGCTTTTAATTATGTCTTTTAAAATTTATTTGTAATTTGTAATGTTATTTCGGTTTTTAATGAATTTTCATATTATGGAAATGTTTTTGTTTAATTGAATTTTAAATTGAATTGTGCTCGTCCTTGCGGAATAGCACAGCTGTGGGTGTTGTGTTCTTGCCAGAGAGCAGGCAGAAAAAGTGGGGTCGGGCCCACAACCGTGCTGCTGGCAAGAGCACGGTTGTGGATGCTCTTAGGATCCAACTACTATGGCCTAGTGATGATTAATCTCATAGAACCTTTACCTTTATGTGTCTCTAGGATTATTAGGAAAGTCGCGATTCTAGAATAAGCCCTCTTTCGAGTGCACCTATTCAGTAGATTAGACTCTAACTATCAAAGTCTCCTTCCAATAAGATTAGATTCTAACTCCTTAAGTTCCTAAGACTCAAGTCCTCACAAAGGGTCCCCTCTCTCGAGTGCAGATAAACCTATGTGTTGTACTCGTTCCTTTTACCGCGTAAAACTATCTATCTCTCAATTAATCTAGTTAAACGAACATAGTTCTAAAGTTGGCCAGGCAAAAGAACAATAAAAGCACAAGAACAAGCAAAATAGTCACAAGAGAAAGGAAAATGTTCAATTCAATAAATCAAAACATGTTCATAATAGTCTTCAACAAAAAATCTGCAAAGGATGTTTAAGTACTCATAGACAAGTAGTAAAAACAATAAAAGTACGAGACATGAAAGAAATTGATAAAATCCAAGGTTAAATATGCACCTTCTAATAGATCAAAGCAATGCATAATCAATACCCTATGCTCAAGACTAAATATATTGATTGAGAAATTTCTAATCGAGATCTTCATCTTTCAGTAGATAGCAGTAAAGACATGTCTCTTTCTTAGGTTCGTTCAGTACTATACCACACTAGTGTCATCTTATTTCATCAAGTTTTGGATATATACATACTGACACTTCAACATATCATAATGTTTTTCCTTAAATGTAAAAACATAACACATTGTAACAACCTTTCAAGAACTATCTAGGTTGTGAAATAATGCGTTTTTCCTTTTGTTAAGAGCCCAAAACCAGTTTACTTAAACAAAACACTTACAAGTGTTTTATTTCTTAGATATTTAAATATGTAAAACAACCATTAAATGTAAGGCATTGTTTGGTAGCTATATCATGTTTCGACTAGTCATGATGCAACTATTGATAGTTATCATAGTTTCAATTTGTGAAGTTATCTTAATTGGGTGTTTGGTAGCTAAAGATAATTGTGTGTTATCCTATTTAGATGTTTGGTACAACAAGTTACAAATAAGAAAAATAATTATGATTGTTAAAACTATCCACATTAATTTAACTTAATGACTAAATTATCCTCATATCTTGCCCAATGATAAGGCTAATTTCATGCATTGATTAAAGGGTTGAATTCGTGCATTTACGGGGTCTAATACAACTTTTTAACTAGGTGTGTAGAAAGTTTGCCAGGTCCAGCAAGAAGAGAGGACAATTGCATGACCCAAGGAATTTGGCGAATAAGTGAGCATTGTGGAGAAAAATGACTAGACGGAGGAGATCACGAAGCTGAAGGGCAGAATGGAGATTTCTGCGAAGGCTTCTAGAAGATCAAACTCGCACCTATATAAGGAAGAGAGCATACACTTGGTGGGAGGACTTTTTTTTGGGCACTTTGCTCTTGGCTCTCTTAGCTCACTCACTTCCACACACTTGGGGGGACTGTTCGGGAATTTGTAAGGGTTCGGGTCATTTCATTTGTTGTTTGATGTTGGATAACACCGTCCTTATGTAGGGAGAAGATACAATTATTTGCTTTCGTTTTATTTGTCGTCGTGAATTTCACCGAGCTTCGCTGTTCGAAGCTTGGCCCTGTTTTTTGTTGAATTCTCGTTATCTATGCATTTTCTATTTCCGTATTTACTTTACTGCTATTGATTTCGATTATGGATGCAAATTGTTTTAGGTTTGATGTAGTTGCTGAACTGGATGTTGGTTTCTCGCGTTGGTTTATTAGTTTGAGTAGAATTGTTGGAAGCTTGTGTAGATCGGGGCAGATCAGTTGAATAAGAAGTTATGGAGTTGATTTTGTTAGTTGTTTGGTTCGGAATGCTTGGATCCGGAGTGGATTAAGCATTCGACGTCTGGATCGGAAACATAATTTAACTAACAGAAAGTGACTAGACGGAGGAGATCACGAAGCTGAAGGACAGAATGGTGATTTCTGCGAAGGCTTCTAGAAGATCAAACCCGCACCTATATAAGGAAGAGAGCATACACTTGGTGGGAGGACTTTTTTGTGGGCACTTTGCTCTTGGCTCTCTTAGCTCACTCACTTCCACACACTTGGGGGGACTGTTCGAGAATTTGTAGGGGTTCGGGTCATTTCATTTGCTGTTTGATGTTGGATAACACCGTCCTTGTGTAGGGAGAAGATACAATTATTTGCTTTCGTTTTATTTGTCGTCGTGAATTTCACCGAGCTTCGATGTTCGAAGCTTGGCCCTGTTTTCTGTTGAATTCTCGTTATCTATGCATTTTCTGTTTCCGTATTTACTTTACTGCTGTTGATTTCGATTATGGATGCAAATTGTTTTAGGTTTGATGTAGTTGCTGAACTGGATGTTGGTTTCTCACGTTGGTTTATTGAGTTTGAGTAGAATTGTTGGAAGCTTGTGTAGATCGGGGCAGATCTGTTGAATTAGAAGTTATGGAGTTGATTTTGTTAGTTGTTTGGTTCGGAATGCTTGGATCCGGAGTGGATTAAGCATTCGACATCTGGATCCGGAGTGGTCGATGCCTGGTTTTCGTGTTTTCGTTTCATTCCGTCTAGTATATGTAGATCTGTTCTATTTCCGGCTAATTGCAAGTTTCCGACGTCAGAACTTTTACATTTTGTTTGAATCTGGATTTGTGCTCTGTTTTCTTCATATTCGCGTTTGATTCAGGTAATGAGATGCACGTCATTGTTAGTTAAATTCTTAGTTTGTTAGTTGCAGCTTTTCTTCCGTACTTTCTGTTTCTGGAAAATGGTCCCCACTGTTTACTCGCTTTCTGTCTAGCTATATTAGGAAGTTCTTTACTTGGTCTAGGAAATTAATTTGAGATCTCGTGGTTATAAGGATGTTCGGCGCCAACATGATGCTTTCAGTTTCCTAGGTCCAGTGTCTTATTTTCGTTCTTAGGTCTAGTAGTAGTTAAACCTCAACCCAAAATTGCGTGGCAGCAGCCAACAACTTGCCCAGAGTCTCCTAAATGCATTCTTACACGTCCATCTTCGTGGGATCGACCTCTGTTTCCCTATACTAATCCATAGTATAGCTGGTTGAGGGTTTTTAAAAGCGCGGGGGGTTTGTGTGTCCGACGACCGAGACTTCTAGAATCCTCTGAGTTCCTAGACCTTGTGATCTAGTGGATTCTCTGGACCTGAGGGCTCGACCCAGCATAAAAGTACACACGAATCCTCAGTTAAATATGCTGCTTCAAATGGCGCCATTGCCGGGGATGGATGGCGTAATTTGCGATTGTGTTTAAGAGATTTTGGTGTACATAGTTTTGATTTTGTTTCTTTTTCCTTTATTTTCAGTTTATGAGCAAAGGCTCGCAGTTTGGATACTGGAGTAACTCGTCTGGGTGGAGGAACGATCGGTTTACTTGGCAGGTCAGAGACACAGCATCTACGGTCACCACCAGATCGGGATTATCTACGAGAGATCCATTTCCGTTTGGTTCTGAAAGTGAAGAAGATTGGAATTCGTCAGAACACGACCAAGTCGTCTTCGGAAACAGATACAGAGGAGGCAGAAGTCAGAGACATGGCACACATAGTCGTTCCAGATCCGGAGATCGGTTCGCTCACTGCCCATCTAGATGCTGAGCCAGCCCAGGCTATAGTTATGAACCCACATCAGATGGCCATCGATATTAAAACAAATGTACTAGGCATTCTACCGACGTTCTCTGGACGCAGGAACGAATGTCCATATGAGTTCTTGAATGAGTTCAGCAAGCTATGCAGTATTCAGAAAAGGCCCAATGATGCGACGGAGGAGGACTGCCGCTTACGTGCAATTTCGTTCGCCTTGAAGGGAGAGGCCAATACATGGTTGCTGAGGCTGCCCCCGGATTCTATCCGTACATGGAGGGACTTCAAGTTGGAGTTCCTGGATTACTTTTTCCCTTCGAACAAGACGAACTCCCTCAAGAAGGAGATCGTGGAATGCAAGCAGGAGTACGATTAGTCTCTGAGTCAATATTGGTCGCGATTCAAAGGATTGCTAGATGCTTGCCCAAACCACAGGATGATCGAGGCAGAGATTTATTATCTGTTCTATGAAGAAGCAAACCCCGAGTCAAAGGATTTGATGAATTCCTCGAGCGGGGGAAATTTTACAAAGAAAAAGGGAAGTAAAGCAAGAGAAATTTTGGGAAAGCTGATAGAGGCTAAGAAGGCGTACGACAGTCCGAGGAATGTTATGAGAAGAGGGACGGCAAACGCTCTGAGAGAGCAAGATGATGAAAGAGTCGAGGCGAGAATAGATAGGCTTGAGAAAGCACTCTTGAATGCAATCGAGAAGACTAATCCACCAGCCTCACAAGAAAAAGAAAAGCCTCTAGGGCCAGGAGAAATTTCACCCCAGCAATATTATGGTCCTCAAGAAGGAGATTACCAGGCCCAAGTTAATGCAATGGGTAGTAGGAATCCTGATGGGAGTTGGAAACCCGGGAAACAGAGGGATGCACCCTGGAGGAACCATCCAAATGTTAGATGGTCTGACAACGATCCGACCCAGCCACTTCCACAGCAGCACGCCCAGTTAACACATCAACCAGAAAGGCAGAGTAACTGGTCTGGGAGAAATCAGGAGGGGTAGAACAGCTGGAGCAGCCGGAACCAGGGAGATAATTCAAATTGGGGGAATAGGAATCAGAACCATCAGGGGAACTCTTAAGTACCGCCACACCAAAGAAACTATTCCGGAAGTTATCAGAATCCCCAAACCAATTACCATGGAAACCAAGGGCCAGAAAATCAGTACAACAACAGTTCAGGAGGCCAGGGGAACTTTCACCAGAATCAAGGAAGTGGACCACATCTGGGTTCAGGACCAAGTTCCGGCCAGTCTAGTTCTAAGATACCAAGGAATCTAGATGACATGGTGCATGATCTAGTTAGTTCTCAACAGCATATGCAGAACAACTTGCAGTCCAACAATGACGTGGTGCATAAGCTTCAGGACGCTCAGCTGGAGCAGAAGGCATCAATGGATATGCTGGCAAGGCATCAATGGATATGCTGGCAAAGCAATTGTCTCAGATCGCAACTTCCTTGAGCGAGATACGAGGAAACAAAGGAAAGATTCCTGCCTTAGTAAGGCCGCCGGATAGGGCAAATATCAGTCAAATCACTTTGAGATCTGGGCGAGGATATGAAGGTCCAGCGATGAGGAAGGATGAAGAAACAACTCCAGTGAAGGGTAAGGAAGGGAAGGATCTTGTTCCTGAGTCTGAAAATTTTGGAGTAGGAAGTTCCGAGAGAAGAGAAGAGGAAGGTGATTTGAGGAAACCATTACCGAGTATGGCTGAACCATTTTTCCTAGACCCAGAGCCAGAAGTGGAAAATGAGGTAGTGAGGAAAGAAACATGTGAGTTTTCAGCTGAAGGATCTACAAGTGCGGAGAAACAATTGAAACCGTTCCCTCACCGAGGAGAGCCAAAGAGGAAGAAGGATGAACCGGTGGATTTTATGGATATCTTTGGAAAGTTGGAGATCAACTTACCATTCTTACAAGCTTTGAAATTACCGGTCTTCAGTAAATTCATCAAGGAGTTTATAGCTGGGAAGACAAGGCCCAGTGGGAAGATTCTGATTGGAGAAAATGTTTCCGCGGTGATTCAGAAGCGAAGGATGCCCTCAAAATGCACTGACCCAGGTATGTTCACCTTACCCATTTCCATTGGTGATGTTAGAATTGAGCATGCTATGTGTGATTTAGGGGCATCGATAAATATTTTAACGCTTTCCATAAACAAAAAGTTGGTAGGAGTAGGGATGGTAGATACAAAGGTGGTAATCCAATTGGCGGATAGGTCGTGCATTTGTCCAGAGGGAGTCTTAGAAAATGTTATCGTCAAAATGCATGATTTTCTGTATCCTGCCGATTTCCATGTTATCAAAATGAGTGACAATGAGTCTCCTGAGTCTAGCGGCGTACTTTTAGGGAGACCTTTTCTCCGTACTGCCAAGACCATAATTGATGTTTTTGATGGAACCATATGCCTAGATTATAATGGGGAAAAATATACATTTAGCATAGATGAAGCAATGAAGAAACCATTAGATGTTGAGAATATGCATGCTATCGATGTTATTAACCCTCTGGTCCAGGAATATCTTGAGACTGAGTTGATGCAGGAGCAGATTGATAATTCAGAATTAAGTCACTCTATTGACAGAGAAGTAGCTGGATGGTGCGAGGCAATGAATACATGGGAATTATCAGATGAAGAGCTAGTCGAAGCTATTTCAGAATTTTGTACGAATCTAGAGTCAGCCAGGTCAAGGGGATTAGCTCATGTAGCTAGTATGGAAAATTCTTCCAGGTCTGGAAAGGGAATGATAGCTGATGTGAAGGAAAAAGATCCCTTGCCCCAGGAAACAAGTACCCCCAAGAAGGAACTGAAAACTCTTCCACCAGGCCTTAAGTATGCCTATCTAGAAGAAAATGAGACTTTCCCGGTCATCGTCAACAACAACTTGACCGAGGAACAAGAAAGAGACCTACTTGAGGTAATCAGAAAGAATAAAAAGACAATAGGATGGACTCTCTCAGACCTAGTAGGGATTCAGTCCGGATCTTTGCATGCACCACATCAGGCTGGAGGAAGGTGCGAAGGCCTGTAGAGACCCGCAACGCAAGCTGTATCCAAATATGAGAGATGAAGTTTTGAAGGAAGTTTTGAAGCTGCTTTCGCTGGGAATCATCTACTCTATTCCAGATAGTGAATGGGTCAGCCCGGTTCACATGGTACCTAAAAACTCAGGAATTCAGGTAGTTAAGAATGATAAGAATGAATTGGTGCCTACCCGACTTGTCACTGGATGGAGGATGTACATCGATTACAAGAAACTGAATGAAGCAACCAAGAAAGATCATTTTCCTTTACCCTTCATTGATCAGATGCTAGAGAGGTTGGCTGGGAAGTAATATTTTTATTTCCTTGACGGGTATAGTGGATACTTCCAGATCTATGTAGACCTCGAGGATAAAGAGAAGACTACGTTTACTTGCCCTTTTGGCACGTATGCTTATAGAAGAATGCCGTTTGGACTGTGCAATGCGCCAGGCACTTTTCAACGTTGCATGATGAGTATCTTCTCAGATCTACTAGAGGATTGTATCGAGATTTTCATGGATGATTTCACCGTATATGGGGACTCGTTCGATTCCTGTTTAGCTAGCCTAGACGTAGTATTGACGAGGCGCCAAGAGAAGAATTTGATCCTTAACTTCGAAAAATGTCACTTCATGGTACCCGAGGGAATTGTCCTGGGGCATGTAATCTCAGAGAAGGGCATAGAGGTGGACCAAGCAAAGGTCGATGTGATTTCAAAATTACCTTACCCTACGAATCAGAAAGAAGTCAGGGGATTCTATGGCATGCAAGGTTTTATAGGTGATTCATAAAGGACTTCGCAAAGATTGCTCAACCACTTACCCATCTTTTGCATAATGATGTTGATTTCATCTTCGACGAAGAGTGTAAGAAAGCTTTTCAGCTATTGAAGGATAAGTTAGTATCTGCCTGAAAGAGCAGGTTTGCGTAGGTGTCGTTCAAACAAGGATGTATCCTACTGATCAGGATGAAACAATCCCCTGCTAAGCCTAAAACCTGGTATCAATAATTCCTCAACCCTCTTCTACTGGGTAGTATAGTGAAGGTAGGGGTCGAATCCCACAGAGATGGTGACGGTTGGAGTGATTGTGGTGATATTCTGGAAGGTTTGGTTAGCTACCACGCTTTGGGTTGAGACTTATCTAGGCTGGAATTTAAGGTGGTATTTCTACTGACTAGGAGGCGGGAAAGGTGTTAGACAGGCGACTGTGTACGTGGAAAGTGGGGAACATGGTTTTCAGGAAGTATATGGAAAGTAGTAGTTTACTATAAAAGGTTAAACAGAATATTAGAGGAAAAAGAGGTAGTTAGGTGACTAGGCCTACAGGTCTGAAAAGTAACAGCTGAAAAGTAAGGAAAAAGTAACTAAAAAGTAAACGTGGTCCCAAATTTGGATGTGGACATTGTCTTCTCCAGCGAGTCTGAACACAAATCAAACAACTCAGGATTCATCACCATAAAAACACAGATTAACAACTTCAAGAACACAGATCTACAATTAAAACTTCGAATCAAAAGATCGAACACTGAAACTGCAATTATGCCTACTGGTCAACATGCAGGGTGGCATAATAACGTAAACTCGAATTTCACACTAAGACACTTCTGGAAAATAAATCTAAAAAGCCACTGAACAAACAAATCACAGATCGAACAACTCCAAATGAAATCATGCTTCCAACACTTAGAAATTACTACAACAACTAGATCTAAGCTACCTAGGCAGAATGAAACAGATTTGAACAGAAAGAGATGCATAAAAACAACTTCATTGCATAAAACGTTTGGATCTCAACAAAACACTTCAAAGGATGATAAGTACTGAAAATGCAGCAGATTCAACGATAGAAAACGAGTAAAGGTTAACTAAGAAAGCGAATAAAGATTGTTTTGCCACTCCGGGCTATGGAACTGCTACGACTACGGAATAAACTGGCTGGAACGAGAGAATGGAACTCCGGCGAACTGATGATCTTCAAGTGACCATGGCTGTGGCGAGGAACGAGACTCTAGACTGGGCTGAAGGACTGAACTACCGAGATAATTCTACCTAAGAGTGATGATGATGAAAATTTATCCGTCCGTCTCTCTCTCCAAGTGGCTTCCTTTTATAGGGAGGCTTACCCTTGATTTTAGGGTAAAACCTTATGGCGAGATGACTTCTTTGCCCTTAATTGTGGTTGATCAGTCCCAGCTATCCTTCTTCTCCATCTCGAGCCATTTTGCATGTATACTGGTCAGTACGTAATCGTTCTGACGCCCTTTTCACCTGAAGTATCTGAAGCTTTGCCTACTGGCTAGAACACTCAACCTGCACACTTTGAGCAACTGTTTTGCAGATATAATCAATTATGCACATCATATTGACCAGTAACCAAGGCCTAGAATACGACTTATCAAACTGCTCACACTTACCACATGCTTGTCCTCAAGCGTGAAGAACAAACAAAAAGAAGTAAGTCGAATTCTAGCCTGGTTACTCCCCTGACCGACTCTATCCTACCCTAGACTCTAACTATGACGCAAAGAAAAACACATAACAAAGACAAACACATAAAAGAAAACTAAAACACTTAGACACATTAACACAGTAATTGGGCTATATTTTCAACCATACCTCCCATCGGGATCAGGTGCAATCCGGCCTTAGACAGCCTTGAACTTTCGCCGCCCCCCTTTTCTCTCCCAGTCAGTATATCCGCTTTTCAGGATCGCCCACACCTCTCGGCCAAACACTAGGTTCACTCAGTCACTCATACCTCACCAGGAATGTTAGGACTGCATTTCTCTCAATATGCTCAACCACGATTGCTTCGGACTTAGATATCACGTGTAGCTACTGAAGGGCTTAAAGGTTTGTAACGGGGCTATTGGTTTGTAATGTTTTGGGGTGGATGTTCCTAAGGCTCTAGGTTCAAAATTTCTGCTTTATTGAGGTAGGGGAACTGTGTGCATTTGGGCTCTTGGTTGTTGCTTCTCTTGATTGGCGCTTCTGGCTATGATCTCCAACTGGTCAGTAGCTTCTTGTGGCTTCGCCACCCTTATTCCTTCTCTTTCTTTTTGTGGCCAAGTTTTTCTGACCATTTTCTTTTATCTTTCTTTTTTTCTTCTTTCTTTCCCCCTTTTTTTTCTTTGTGGCTTCGCCACCCTTATACCTTCTTCTTCTTTTTTTTGGACCTGGGATAACTCCCTGGTCGATTTTCTTCCAAACTTTCTTGCCCAGCTGGATTCTGCTTTCTTGTACACCTTTTGGCCAGTAAGCTCCAATCGTCTCATGCCTTGCACACACAATTCCAGGGGCTAGGGGTTATATCTGGGTATGTGTATGGCTAGAAAGTGGGGTTCTAAGGGTTGGAAAATAATTTTTTTTTTGGGGGGGGGGGGGGGGGATTTCCTGCCTTCAGTGTTCGCTACTCGTGGTCACTTCATCTTAGGTAGTTCGTGGCAGCCGCTCTTTTCTTTTCAAAATATGTGGAAAGTGGTTCCACTTAAAACTTATAACTCACATTTTAAGAGGGCTTTCGTGTTTGGCTCTAAGGATGGGCTTTTCCCTCATACTTGCGTCATCTATCCTGGCTAGGAGGTACTAAGGGGGGTGGTTTCTGTTTTCCTGCATGTCTTATCTCCCTCAATTCCCCTCATCGTCAGGTCAGGACAGTTGAATTTTAAGCCCAATCAACACACAAAAGAAAAATAAACTAGACCTAACAAGACACTAACACAAGCACAAACACTAACCACACAAATGCACATACATCCTACTGGCCATTGCGTCCCCCTCCCACTTCACAAGTGTCGGCCCTCAGATAAGGCTGTGAAGTGGAAAAGGTAATGGCCAGTATGGTAGACACAATGACATGCTATAAACTAAAACTTCTCACACTTAGACTATAAAATAGGCTAAGTGGGAGAGTTTAAAACCTAAACAAAAACCAACAATTACAAAACACATATATACATAAACTTCTCACACTTAGACCATGCAATGGGCTAAGTGTGAGCCAACATGCT
Source organism: Salvia splendens (assembly GCF_004379255.2). Classification (NCBI taxonomy): domain Eukaryota; kingdom Viridiplantae; phylum Streptophyta; class Magnoliopsida; order Lamiales; family Lamiaceae; genus Salvia; species Salvia splendens. The sequence goes on from NC_056039.1 coordinate 24,543,981, forward strand.
TTCGAAAAACAACAAACAAGAAAACACAGAAAACATGCGCCAAAGAGACAAACCCTTTACTTCTCACACTTAGACTATTAAATAGGCTAAGTGTTAGAAATGGGGTTTGCGCACATACTACACAGATTATACTACCTAAAAAAAACAAAACACCATTAAATACGAAAAACTAAAAACTGAAAATAAAAAGAAAACTAACTGGTCAGGTGGGGTGGTGGTCACTTGTTCCTCCTGCTCCTTCGCGGGGCAGGCTTTGGTGCAGGTGGTTCCGTTGGTTGTTCTTCCTCTGTCTCGGACTGGTTTCCTTCAGGCTCGGCCGACTCCTCGGCATCTCCGTCCTCTTGTTTCTCCTCTTCTGTTTGGGGTCCTTGTGATCCGACTTCCTGGCCTCCGTGGCTGCTTGTACTAGGTTCTCGTACTAACTTTTCAGTAGCTAACTCCCTCAAGATTCCTTCCATCACAGTTGCCAAACGGTTCAACTCCGCCCTTACTTTCCTATTTTCATCGGCTAACTCCGCCACTGCTTTTTCCAACCTCTCCTGCCTCTGCTTCTGCGCTGGTGTTCCCTGGGCTGCCGTCGCTCTCCCAGCTGGTATAGCTTCTTCTCCCATCGCGTAGAAATATGGTATGCCCTGCCTCGTGTAAACGGTGTTCGTTCGGACGAACAATGGTGTATCAAAGAGGCCAGGAGGGTCGACCATCGTCAAGGGGGATAAGTCCTCTCCCTCCGAGATAGCTATGTTGTTCTTGACAAAAACTTCAAATATATGGCAGAGGGAGAGGTTCCTCGCTGGGTGGGTGGCGATGAGGTGACACTGGTACGCGGTCTAGAATCCTAGATGTAATTTCCTTCCGCGCTTCGCGCACCACATAAGGTATAACTCTGTCATTGATGTTCTTACCGCGGAGTTCGACTGCCCCAACGAATTGAAATCCAGGTAAAGCTGTACCAGACGCAAAATCGGGTTGTTGAAGTGGACTGAGCGGGAAATCGTGGACTGGAACTGCCCTGCGTCAGGGTGAGTAAGTTCCTCCCAGGCTTCCTGGGGCTCAAATTCGATGTGCCTCCGGGGAATTCCCCTCTCCCTGCTTCTCCATTCTGGCCCTATGACCTCTCCTAAACTACACATTCCCAATCTGACCGTCCACTCAATCAAGCTCATGCTCACCTCTCTTCCGAATACCCTAAAGGTTATGGACTCTTCACCCAGATCCGTAGTGACCTTGAATCTAAAGGTAGTGAAAAACTCATTTGCCAGCCTTATAGGTATACTCGGATCCCCATTCTCCAACAACCAATCAAAACCCAACGCACGCAAATGCAACAAGAGAGGCTCACGGGAATTCAATTCATCAAGTGCTGGGAAAAAGAGTACCTTCCCACTCTTAATCTGCTTGCTGCCGTCGTCCTTGTCATCAAACGCATACTGCAGCTTTTTAGTGCTGAAGTGCTTCATGTCTTCTATTAGCTCGTCAGTGAGCTCCACCTTCCAACGCCGGTACTTCAATCTTTCCACGGGAGGATGCATCAACTCTCGATGGTTGTGTGGGAGCTGCTTCTCGCCATACTCCTCGTCCTCTAGGGAGGCGTCGCTTTCTGACCCCGATTCTTCACTTGCGGTATACTCACTGTCACTCGGCTCCTTTCGGCGCGGTGGGGCTCTCTGATCTGACTCTGTGATGGCGATGCCGGTGTTGACCGTGCGTTGCTTCTTGCTGCTTGGTTTCTTCTTAACAGGGGTTTTCCCCTTCCTTTTCCTCTCCTTGCGGCATCTGTCCTCATCTCCGTCTTCATTTTCCTCTTGTCTCTCCTCTGTTGGTGTTGAAGTCTCCTTCTGGGCAGTAGACTGGGTCTCCAAGCGGATATGGGTATTGTCATCTCCTGGCTCTGGGTGACCTACTGACCCCGATGCGAGGTCCAGACCCTCAGCCAACGTGTCAGTTTCTTCTCTCTGGTCACTCGGCGTGGGTGAGACCACCTCGGTTGCTGTCGAGGCATCTTTCAAGTTGGTAGCCGACAAGGATTCCTCCCCAGGTTTTGTAGGAGTAGCCCTGTCTTCTTCACTAGAGATTTCCAACACACTTGCTGCCGTGTTTGCTCCTGCCTTGCTGGATGTCCATTTCCCGAGGCATCTTTGCGATACTCTCTTTGGCTTCAGCCGTTTTACCTTAGGATCACCTTTCAACACCAATTTTCTTTTAACTGCTTTCGGTTTCAATACTGGTGGTACCACCTGCTCTGGTTCCGCTGGTTGTACCTCGGTATCCTTCTCCTCGATTTGTGTATCACTCCCCCTGCTTCTGGCTGGGGAGTCACCGACTTCGGCTCTTCCTCTTCGGTCTGTTTCTCTTCCACCTTGTCTACTGGCTGGTGGGCTAGGCCTTCTGGGTCGTTCCTTGTACCAGCTTCTTCACTCTCTCCTACTGCCTCCGATGCGAGGTCCAGACCCTCAGCCCTCTTGGCAGTGCCATCTTCCATCCTGGTTACCTCGTTCAAAAGCTCCTCAAACTCCTAATCAGTCATAAGGACTTTCTTTCTGGCCGTTTCGTTCAGTTCTATCCCCTCCCTTTCTATTTCTTTTCTGGTGGGATTGTTGAGGAAGTTGGAATGGAATTCGGTGGGTGCACTGTGGGTTGAACATTTGTTTCTGGGGTAGGTACTATCGGGGTTCCTTCGGTCATGCTTGATCCGCCTGCGATTTGGCTAAAACCCACCAACACAGCCGCCCAATCTTCAGTCGGCGGTTGTATTTCTGGGGTTTCATCTCGGAGGTTTGAAGAGGGTCTCACCGAGGCTTGTTTGTTGGCCGCTTTCTTTAAATCAACTTGTTGGGGAAGTGTGTCTCCGGGTAGAAGGTTTTTTGTAGCATCCCCCTCTTTTTCTAATTCACCATCTGAGAATTCCTCTGTACTGGCTGGTAGTTGAGCCCATGCAGCTCCAATAAATTCTTATTTCTGACAAAAGTTCATAATTGCTTTTTCTATCTCTTCATCAGTCAACCCTTGGCTGCTGATCAGATCGCACCATGCAGCTGCTTCTATATCAGCCTGTCCATACACATCCAACGCTTGGAGTTTTTCCTGCAATAATTCGGTCTCAAGAAAATCTTGAACTAGGGGGTCAATTACATCAACATAGCATAGATTTTCAGAATCGATAGGCTTCTTCATGGCCTCATTGATATCAAAAGTAAATTTCTCCCCATGAAAATCAATGCAAATTGTTCCATCAGCCATGTCTACTATCGTCTTGGCTGTCCTTAAAAATGGTCTCCCTAACAATATACCGCTAGACTCCCTAGCTTCAGACTCACTCATCTTGATCACATAAAAGTCAGCAGGATAAGTAAAATCGTGCACTCTCACCAACACGTTTTCTAACACACCCTCAGGATTTATGCATGACCTATCAGTCAGTTGGATTAATACCCTAGTGGCACTTCCTCCACCACACACGACTCAGAATTATCCCTAAAAACCTTCACCTGATGACCATTAACAAGAAAAGGAGTAGAGTTCAAGGCACTTCCCTGGATTTCCACAGCTTTGTTTGCTCGATGACTGACAACAGTGTACGGCCCTATCCACTTGGACTTCAGCTTCCCAGGCATCAGCTTGAACTGGGATTGGAAAAGGAGGACCTTCTGACCCACTTGTAGTTCCTTGACCCGGAGGTTCTTGTTATGCCAGAGTCTTGTCTTCTCCTTGTACCACATTGCAGACTCATATGACTCCAGTCTTAGCTCCTCCAGCTCTTGAAGTTGCAAGATGACAGAGCCAGCAGCAAGGGAGTGAAGTGGAGTTCTACTGGGAAGGCCGTTCCTGTCCACGGCCAACACTATAATTGACGTCCGTAATGGGACGATCAACTTGGATTTTAATGGAGAGCAGTTCACGTTCAATATTGATGAAGCTATGAAGAGGCCAGCGGACAGAGAACACGTGTATTCAGTAGACGTAACTGAGCCGCTAGTACATGAATATCTGGAGGAAGAATTCCTACAAAGGCAGTTCACTGACTCCGCTGCAGATGAAGAGGTCGAGAGAGAAGTCGCCGAATGGTATGAAGCCATGAAAGTCGGTGAAATGGATGACCAAGCCATCGCAAAAGCGATGATGGATTTTTGCGAGCGCCCGCGACCAGCTGGGTCAAGCGTGAAGGCTCAAGTGTCTAGCCTCGAAAAGTTGCCTGATCATGGAAAGTAACTAAGAAGAGAAGCAGAAGAAAATCCACTGCCTACTGAAGTGCCGAAACCCGCGAAGGAGTTAAAGCCCCTTCCAGCACATTTAAAGTACGCCTATCTGGGGGAAGACGAAACAATGCCAGCCATCATCAACAGTCAGTAGACCTAGAGGCAGGAAAACAGATTGATGGAAGTACTAAAGCGCAACCAGAAAGCCATAGGATGAAAGCTGACAGATCTGGTGGGCATCAGCCCAGACTTTTGCATGCACCACATCAAATTGGATGAAGGAGCTAAACCGCATCGTGACCAGCAACACAAACTCAACCCCCACATGAGGGAAGAATTGCTCAAGGAGATAGTCAAGCTGGTCTCCATAGGAATCATATACTCCATCCCTGATAGTAACTGGGTCAGCCCAGTGCATATGGTGCCGAAGAAAGGAGGAATCCAGGTCGTAAAAAATGAGAAAAATGAGTTGATCCCAACACGGCCAGTCACTGGGTGGAGGATGTGCATCGACTACAGGAAGTTGAATGCGGCCACGAAGAAGGATCACTTCCCTCTGCCATTCATTGACCAGATGCTTGAGAAATTGGCGGGAAAGCAATATTTCAGTTTCCTTGATGCGTACAGTGGCTATTTCCAGATCGCAGTGAATCCAGAGGACCAAGAGAAGACCACTTTCACATGCCCTTTCGGCACCTATGCCTAAAGGAGGATGCCGTTTGGCCTATGCAATGCCCCGGGCACTTTCTAAAGATGCATGATGAGCATCTTCTCTGATTTGTTGGAAGACTACATAGAGATCTTCATGGACGATTTCACCGTCTATGGGGACACATTTGATCAGGGGCTATATAGCCCAAACAGAGTACTGGAAAGGTGCCGGCAGAAGGACTTGGTTTTAAATTTCGAGAAGTGCCATTTCATGGTTACCGAAGGAATAGTCTTAGGCCACGTGGTGTCAAGCAGAGGGATAGAAGTGGATCAAGCAAATGTGGCAGTTATAGAGAAACTCCCGTACCCGACGAATCAAAAGGAGATCAGAGCCTTCTTGGGTCTTGCGGGCTTTTATAGAAGATTTATCAAAGATTTTGCGAAGATAGCCCAGCCCTTGACAAGGCTGCTCCAGAATGAGGTGGAGTTCGAGTTCTCTAATGATTGTAAAGCTGCGTTCCAGCTATTAAAGGACAGACTGATTAGCTCTCCGATCATACGTGCCCCCGGCTGGAATCACCCATTCGAGGTGATGTGCGATGCAAGCGACTATGCAGTAGGGGCGGTCTTAGGTCAAAAGATCGAAGGAAAGAGTTATGTTATCTTCTACGCTTCAAAGACTCTAAATCAAGCGCAAAAGAATTATAATACGACCGAGAAGGAGATGCTGTCCGTAGTCTACACCTTTGAGAAGTTCAGGCCCTACCTACTGAGGGCAAAGGTGATAGTCTATACCGACTATGCGGCCATCAAGTACTTACTGGCAAAGAGGAGTCTAAACCGTGTCTGATCAGATGGGTCCTCCTATTACAAGAGTTTGACTGGGAGGCGGTTGACAAGAAGGGAGGCGAGAACAGAGTGGTTGATCATTTAAGCCGGATTATGCAAGAAGATAATGGGGAAGCTATTTCTGACGCTTTCCCTGAGGAGCATTTATATCTGATCAAGGCAACATCTGAATTTCTATGGATAAACCTAGCTGAAGGGATTGATCAAGCTGACCGAGGAAGAGAGATCCATCAAAGGCAACAGGAGCCATGGTTTGCGGACATGGCCAACTATTTAGTGACGGGCGAGTTGCCCAAAAATGATGAAGTTACAAGGGCGCAGAAGCAGAAGCTCGAGAGCGACTTCTGATACTTCTATTGGGATGATCCTTACTTGTGGAAGATAGGGGCGGATCAAGTCATCTGACGCTGTATACCAGATTGGGAACAAGAGGACATATTGGTCCATTGCCACACACTAGCTTGTGGCGGTCACTTTGATCCAAAGAAGACAGCTCGGAAAGTGCTTGATTGCGTATTTTACTGGCCCTCCATCCATAAAGACGCCTACGAGTTCTGCAAGAGATGCCTAAGATGCCAGCTGACGGGAGGGATCTCTACAAGAGATGCGATGCCACAGATCCCCATAATAGTATGTGAGATATTCGATGTATGGGGAATGGATTTCATGGGACCCTTCCCATCTTCTGAAGGCAATCTCTACATTCTGGTGGCAGTGGACTATGTGTCCAAATGGATAAAGGCGAAGGCGACGAAGATGTGTGAGTCCAGGGAGGTGGCCAAGTTCTTAAAATCAAACATCTTTACCCGGTGCGGGGTACCGCAAGCCATCATCTCTGATCAAGGGACTCATTTCGTCAACAGAACCATCGAAGCTTTGATGAGGAAGTATGGCGTCCGTCACCGCCTGTCCACACCTTACCACCCACAGTCAAATGGCCAGGTTGAAGTGTCGAACAGAGAGATCAATGTGATTTTAGAAAAGACGGTCAACCCCAAGAGGAAAGATTGGAGCCGTCGTCTGGAGGACGCGCTTTGGGCTTACATGACCGCTTTCAAAATGCCGATCAGAATGTCCCCCTACCGGCTGGTATTTGGGAAGATGTGCCATCTGCCTGTGGGAGTCGAGCATCAAGCTTTCTGGGTGATCAAACAATTGAACCTGAATGCCGAGTCTGGTGCTGAAGAGAGAAGATTGGAGCTGCAAGAGCTTGAGGAGCTCCGCCTTGATGCTTATGATTCTGCCATGTGGTATAAGGAAGACAAAGATGTGGCACGACAAGAACCTTCGCAAGAAGGAGCTCAAGGTGGGCCAAAAAGTGCTACTTTTCCAGTCAAGACTCAAGCTGATGCTTGGGAAGTTGCGGTCAAGGTGTATCGGCCCCTATACCATCATCGCCATCAGAGCAAATGGAGTAATCGAACTCCAAGGAAGCGATTCTGATTCGCCTTCCTTTTTGGTGAATGGGCATAGGGTAAAGCCATATAGAGATGGAATGGAGGTGTGTGTGGTGGACGACATTCCACTGCTCTTGCCTAACTCTCTCTAGTGAAGCATGTAAAATGGGTGACTGGGTACTCTTGGGTAGTCTGCTTGATCAAGCAACAAATTTCTAAACCTACAAAACTGATCAAGTGACGTCCTAAGGGCACCCAGTCAAGTCCTTGGTAGTTAGTGTAAATATTTTTCGTGTTATTAGTTTTTAACTCTTAGGAAATTAAAAGTTGGAAAAAAGGAAGAAACTGATCAAGTGGTTAATATTTGAGTATTCATCTGGAAACAATTGTCCACTTGATCAGTTGAAATTTAAATTTAATTGGTGGGTTACAGTGGTTGAATTGATCAGGGCAGGGTGATGACAGGACGCGTGCACTCATTGAAAAGGTATCGGAGAGCGCTAACTGCTGCATTGGAAAGTCATACTGGAGAAAGGAAGCGTATCAGGAAAACTATGCCAACTGTCGCTCTGAAAAAAGCACGCCTATACTCGAAGCGTTGCAGGGATCTCAACAGTCGGGATCTCAGTATAAAAGGCAGCTTTCTGAACCGTATTTCACTTTTGCCTAATCGCCTACAGTACACTGAATTTGCCCTCACCCATACCTCTCAAAGCTTCAAAACCCTTTCCCAAGTTATCATCCCCTCCACAGAAACCACCCACAGCAATCACCAGAAAAAAATGAAAATCACGCAAATCAACACTTTCTCCTCATCTTTAAGGGCCGGCACCAGCAGTGGTGACCGAAGACCCTCGCCCCCAGCCCAAACGGTACCAGAAACCCCCGACCCTTCCACACCAACCACCGCAGTCCCTCCGTCACAACCTAGCATCGCCGCTCCACTTCCTACAGTGGACCCGGCTGCCTTGAGGCGCCTAGAGAATATCCTCCGTAGCATACCCACCGAAACAGATCCGACGGCGGCTTACGCCACCCTAAAAGCCCAGCTCAGAATTTTCCGGTCTAAGGACCCTGCTCCGACTCCCGTACCCCAAAACCCTTCATCTTCTCCTCCCAAAACACAATCTCCCCCTAATGCCTCTAAACCTACTCCCATTTTCCCGCTGGTACAATACAGCGGAGACGACACCGACGAAGAAGAGGAAGGAGCGCAGCCTTTTGCCCTCCAGTCGAAGGAGCGAACCACCAGCAGAGGGTACACCTGCCCAAACCATCCCGTCGCCACCGAGTGGCGGGGGTTCTACTTCTTCCCACGGGCCACAACCGATAGAGGTTGTGGACATTGACGATGATGATAAGGAAGATTTTCAGCCGCTTCCCAGCGACTTTCTACTTCAACAGAGGGAGGCTGACTGGAATATTCTCCACATTGTGGAGAACGAACCAGAGGGGGTAGAGGAACAACCGCTGTTCCGCCGGACGTGCCGAATGACAATGGACCAGCTGTTGGAGAAGACAGAGGCCTTGAGGTCCAATCGACCGAGGGTGGAGGAGGAGACGATAGAACAGAGACCCTGCGTAGTGCGGCGACTTGTGGATGAGGAGGAGCCAGTGAACCATGGGGCCGCTGAGGCCGTTGATGAATGTGAGGTTGTTGAGGACAGCCGTGTGAGAGCTGAAAGAGAGAGAAAGAGGAAGGGGAAGGAGATAGCTCACCCTCCCCCTAAGAAGATACGCCCTGCCAAGGTGGGGATTGTGATCACCGACGCCTACCAACCTACCTCCCCTCAGGAAGGAGATGAGGGCAGTGATACCGGGGGCTGGGAGCTCCGATGGACCCGGACGTCCCGGAGGCAACAAGGAAGGCCTGCAACTACTCCAAACCGACTGTGTCATTGACCGCAAACCTCCTCCACCAGATGCTGGAATTCGACAACCCTAAGTGGCAGAAGGAGGTCCACTAGAGAGTGACTACCCAGAAACGACTGAAGGCCGGGAAGAGACTCTACCAACCATCCGTGGAGAAGATCCGGGTTGAGGAGAAGTTTGTCGAGTACATTACCGGCATTGGATTTGAGTGGTTGTTGGAGGTTGATGAGACTCCCGTACCGGAGGTTCTGGCCAAGGAGTTTTTCACGTCTTTCCGGTTTACCGGCAGTACAGACTTGGAGGCCAGGAGCGTCTTCTTCAGGGTGTTTGGCCGCGGGCAAAAGATGAGCTTAAACGAGTTCTCCATTAGGATGGGACTCTATACAGATGCCCAGGTAGCCAACGGGGAATGGTTCGGGCATGATATCGGCCTTCCTCAAAGGAAGCCTGACTTTGATCAGCAGGCCGTCTGGCTAGCCTTATGCAATGGACGTGCCCCAGCTTTTCAAAACCTCTGAATCCAGAGGAAATCACATTGCTAATCCAGCCCTCCGCCTAGCCCAGTTCTACCTCAGCTGCAACCTCCTTGGTCAAGCCAACACGATGGCTATTATAACCCTGGCCGAGCTCTACTTCATGTGGAGCATGCGAAAGAACAGGAAGGTCCATCTTGGCTTCTGGCTGGCCTACTCTATTAATCAAATTGCTCCCGCCATTTAAACATTTGCCACCTCCTTGGAGCCTATGTGAGGAGAAACTGGACTGTGTAGTGTGTCGGACGTACCCTTCTTTGCCCCAACCCCGAACTATTTGACCTGGATTTCTTTTTTAGAATATAGGTACTTGAGAAGAAGCTAGGAGGGAAGTTCCGCTTTTATGCCTCGGGCAGGCGGGAGCAACAAAATGATCAGCTAGAGAAGAGGAGGAGGTCTGTTGAACGCCCTGCGAGCCCTGGCAAGCAACAGAGGAAAAGGCTGGATTTGGTGCCCACTGCGGGGACTGAGCAAGAGGAGGCTGCTCAAGCTGAAAATGGATGGAAGCTCCGCATGGAGCAGATGTTGACGCAGCTGGTGGAGAATTTCCATGCTCTACTGGTCATGCTGACCAAGTTGCTGGAGGTAATCCGCAATCAAGCCACTGTCAGGCAACAACCACCTCCCTCTACAAGCTCTCCTCCAGTCCGGCGTACCTCTTCCAGGCATCCTTCTACTTCTCCTGGTAAACCTTCTCGAAAGAGTTAGTAAACCCCCCCTAACTCAGCTCATTTCAAAACAATATCTATTTTTATTTTGATGTTGGTCTGTAATAACTAATATTTTGTTCCATTTTCACACTTAGACCTTTGTCAGGTCTAAGTGTGAGAAGTTTATGCATGTTTTGCTCGTTTTTGACTACCTATGTGTTTTTGTTCATATTTTTCTGTTTATTGGCATGCTTTGATTTTTTTGGCACTATCTCCCACTTAGCCCAGTGTCTGGTCTAAGTGTGATAAGTTTTCCTTGGTTTGTCTGTCTGTGCCGTTGCCTAACCCTTTTTCCACTGCATCACGCCACTCGAGGGTGAGTTCATATGCAGTGGGAGGGGGAGGGTTAGCCTAATTGAATCATTCATGTCAACTTATAAAAGATGCAAAAATATTAGATAGAAATAATTAGGGCAGTATGCACGCAATTGGATAAATGAAAGATATAAATGCTTTGGGAAGAGTAAGAAAAAGGACTTATTATGTTTACATGTACAAACTTGATTGCTAAACTTGATCAGTTTGAACGACGCAAGTATGATGGAAATGCTCAATTTTATAACCTTCTGTGAAGCCTCTCTATATGTGAGTTATAAGCCAAAGTAGAACACTTTCTACTGTTTTTTACAAAGAAAAAATACGAGAGGCTACTTTTTAATATTTAGATTAAAATTGCACAAGTAGTAAGGACTAAAGGCAATAGGACTTAACCATTTAAGCCTTTTCTTCCTTCGTTTCATGAACCTGCCTCATCAAATAAGACATCCCCTAGTTAACCATGGTGAGCCCACATACACTTTTACCCGTCTTTTGAAACCGAAACCCACATTTTTATATTTTTGTATCACGTGAGGAAAAGGGGTCAAAGAGGTGAATTATTTCAAAAGAAAAAGGGATAGCAATAGAATAGCCGAAATAAAAGGGTAGCCGGGTTGAGCAAGTTAGTCAATCAGGATGATCAAGTTGAAAAAAAAATATTGTTGAAAGAAGTTGAGAAAAGTTTGAGAAAAGAGGGCAGGAAAAAGTGTAACCTGGCCCTGTAAGTCGAAAGTTAGGGAATAAGCCAAAAATTATAGGCTAAAGGTCGTAACTTGACCAAGTGAGATATCCAGTGGCAAAGTAATTACTCAGCCTGATCCAGCAAGTTTGTTAAGATCTTTGGTCTCTTGACTCATGTGTTTTTCTTTTCACAGTTTATATTTTTAACTTAGAACCCCTAGGACCCTATCCTAACACATTACTCCCCCTAAGCCCTATTACAACCAAAACAAAGACCTTAAGGAACTATCTTGTGCAGTCTGATTCGAGGTATTAAACTTGAGGCAATTACTGAGTGAACAGTCCTAACATCTCTGGTGAGAAATGAGTGACTGAGTGAATCCAACAGTTGGTTTAAATTGAGCAATCTTGACAAACTGACACCTTGATCAAGTGAACGCGAAAGGGAAGAAATATAAGCTGCTGGCAAATGGATTGACCTCGACCTTGGGTATGATTGTTGGAAGTTTATTCGGTTTTATGCATCTATGTGAATATGTGTCTATGTTTTGAGTCTTGTTTTTTCTTTTCGTCTTCTTTTACTTTCTTGGAATGAGTAAACCATGCCTGAAATTTGCCTTATCTTTTTCTTTTCTTTTTCTTTATACTTGGGGACAAGTATGTTTTAAGTGTGAGCAGTTTGATAAGGCATATTTCATGCATCGATTTAGGGACGAAATGTATGCTACTTGACCAGTTTATCGCGCAAAGCAAGTGTTAATTGTGCAGGAATGCCGCTTGACCAAGGGCAACAAGGCCAAGCTGATCAAGCTGGTGTAGATGGCGAAAAAGGCCAAAATTCGGGTGGAATGATCAAGGGGGTGATCAAGCAGTTAGGCGGGGACCACGACATTCTAGAAGAGAAGCACGTGTAGCTGATGCATTGGATAGGATCATCAATCAGTTAGCAAGAACGAAGGAGAATTCTCATTCGATTGCTGAGGAAGAAGGGGCACATGTCAATTAATGAGATGCGCGATCCTAGCGTGAGCGAATATTCTCTGCTTAAATCGTTATCTAGCTGGAGGTCGTTGCAGGAGCTTATAAATAGAGGATGTGCCATCGGAGTTAGGGAGCTTCAGCTTCTTCTTTTGGATCTTCCTTTTTATCTTATTTTCCGTTCTAGTTTAGTTTCCAGTTCCGAAGAAAGCTTAGTTAGAGAAATGGTCAGTTAGAGAGAGAGCGATCGAAGGGAGCGCGACAGAATACTCAATATCTGTTCGGCGCTGTCTCAAGTCTTCGACCGAGAACTTCTCGGCTTTACTCGTTTTCTTATGTTCTGAAGTTGTTAGCTTAGTTTGATTCTGTGTTGTTCCGTAGTTAAAGAATCGATCTTTTTTGTATTCCGCATGTTCACAGTACATGTTTTGGAGTTCTGAATATAAAATCGGAGTTGTTTTATTTTCGTCATCTTGTTTACTGTTCCAGTTTAGTTTCGCTTATAAGTCTCTGATCCAGTGTTTCATTATGTTGAATGTCAAGGTGTTTTCACAGTTTCGTAGCACGATTAGGTAGTTAAGTTTTTTATTCCAGCATGTCGTTTACTCAACCCGTATTTGTTTCCAGCATGATGAGTGCCTTGATCAAATAGATAGTTTATTTTCTGCCTAGCGTAATCCAGTAGCTTAAAAACTCCCAACTTAAAGCGTGGCAGCAGCCGACCCTTGTTCACTACTCACACACTCAACACACCGGTTTCTCTGTGGGATCGACCCCGAACTTGCCGCTTTACTGTTAAAGTAGTGCAAATTTGGGAGTTATAAAAATATATTTGCGGTGGGAACGAGAGAGAACGCCTTGATCAAGTGGTAACGACCTTTGCTAACTGATCCACTCGGTTCAGTTATCTTCCATATAGCTTGATCCATCCGCGTTTCTTAAACCCCGTCCGACCACTCTCCTCCTTCCTCCTTCTCTATGTCCATTTATAGGAAGGCGTGAGGTCTGGATCCCTAGGGCATTTGTTCTTTGAAAGGTCATCTTTACTCTTTGCCCTTGAGGACTTTTTCTTGTGCTACGCATTAGTCTTCTCATTGGTTGCTCCGCTGCTTGTCATTTGCTTCAACTTGATCCATTCGCGCGCCAATTTGGCTCCTTCTCCTGATCCATTCGCCCGCCCAGTTGATCAACTCAGTTTCTGAACATGGCGGACTTACACACACCTGGCTCAAAATTAGATGTTAATTTACAGAATTTGATACAGTTTTAAAGTGGGAAACATGCGTGAAACGAGCCTCATCAAAATCCAAATGTGAAACCAATAAATACACAACTGATAACGCATATAACCATAATATTTTATAATGAAACATCTTCTCTTTTCATTCTATCAAAAATTGGGATAAAAATGAAGAAAATGACTTTTGACCGTGAAATTAAATAGAAGTGGAACTTGGACTTGGCCTGCATCTGATGTAAAAGAGAATAAAGAACGTTGTTTTAAATTGAGATAAGTTGGCAATAGAAATATATAAATATGAATTGGGTTTAATGGCTATGATCCGAAAAACCCATCTAATGAGTCACTTGAGTTAGAAACTTGGTGCAGCAAGTGATAACTTATCATTGGAGTAACCGACTAAACTATTGGTTCTAACCATTCGGTTACCGGACTAACAAAATTTTTTGGGTCTCAGTCCCAGTTCTCATTTCAAGAGTTTTTCCTTATCGGTTAACAGACGGTTCGGTTCGGTTAGGAATTGAGCCGATCAAAAACCTAGCCCTAAAGACCACCATTCTGTTCATCTTTCAAAGAGCTCCGCGTGAGTGTCTTGCACGCCTCAATCGAAGTCCGATAGAGAAAGTTATGGTCATTTTACGAAAAGCTTCAATTGTGTGAGGAGGCCGCACAACCTATGCACGAACCATCCTTCACGTACAACCCGTACGAAGTGGATGTTAGAGTTCATGAGGGTACTATTTTTATAATATGTGGATACTACTTTTATATATTAGCCTTAAAAAATGTGGATCCACATTACACATGTTGGGTTCCTATGCAAGAACCATCCTTCACGCACAGGCCTTGTGAGGAGTACCTTCTTTTTATGAACTAAGAGTAAAGCACTATTTAGCCTTTCGAAAGTAAAGCACCATTTTGGTTCTAAACATATGACTGAAATACGAAGTTGATCTACAACATTTGCCTTTCGAAAATCGAGTCCTAAACAAATGAAATTGTCATCGGATCTGTCCTTTTTTTTTACGGTTATGTAAAAAACTAACGGTCAACGGATGATTAGTGAAATTTTGATTAATTAGAATATTAATATATGATTAATTAATATAAAATAAAATAGAAATTTAAAAAATAAGAAATACACTTTGTCTCTCTTCTTCTCTCTCATTCATGAATTTCTTGTGGTTTTTTTTTTAATTTTTAATTTTATTTTAGTTAATTGTAGATTAATATATTAATTTAGTCAAAATTTCACTAATCATCCGTTAACCGTTAGTTTCTGACGGATCCATAAAAAAAGACCGATCCAACGACGATTTCATTTATTTAGGACTCGATATTTTAGTGGCGAGTATATTGTCGCAGTTCTATTCGGCCACTATATCCGCCTCTAACTTCTTTATTGGAGGAAATATGAGATTTAGTGGCGGATATTTAGGCCACTAAATAGTTATTTTTTTGTAGTGCAAGAAGTGAATGTTTTGGAACAATTTCGTATTTCGGTCATATGTTTAGAACTAAAATAATACTTTGCTCTAGAACTAATACCCTTTCATTCCATGGGGTGCGTTATATTGCTTACTGTTTAAGTTGTTAACTCTGCTAAGTCATCCATGCAGTGTATTAAAAATGTCAACATGGTGACATTAGAGTGTCCACAATGGTTAAGGCCAAGGCCAAGCCCAAGCAACAAAATAATTATTTTTTTCATTGTTGGTATATTTTAATTTAACTAGAATAAATATTATCGGACTATAATAATTTAAAAAATTATAATTTAATAAAAAAATTATCGGACTAAATCTTCGATAATAAAAAAAATTATCGGACCAAATCTTCGTTGTGTGATGTGAAAATGTGTGGAATGAGGTATTTATAGAAAATTTTCAAAAATATTAAATAATAATAATAATAATAATAATAATAGTAATAAAATAAAATTGAAACTTGGGCGGAGCCGTAGCTCTCGGCCGCCACAATAGGGCGCCGCGGCTCGCGCCCAAGAGCCTCGGCCAGGCCGTCTCCTTGGCGCGCCCATCCCCCCCCTCCAGCCGCCGCTCTCCTTGTCCACCACTATAGGGAGCCGCGGCCCAGCCACCCCCTGCCCGGGAGCCGCGGCTCCCCTATTGTGGACTCTCTTAAAATGTCAACATATTATATTTAAGTTCAACAAAATTTTGTGTTGACATTCTTAATACATTGCGTTGATGAGTTAGCGGAGTTAGCAATTTAAATAGTTAGCAATTGATCACACCCCTTCATTGCATTAGGGTACCTCACGAATAGACAATCTCCAATTATACTCTTTATAATTTATTCTACCTCCGTTCCCTAAAAATAGAAACTTTTCAAACGGAACCGGTTTATACAAAATTGGTAAAAAAAGAGATAGAAAGAAAAGTGTGTTATTGGAAAATGGATCTCACCTCATTAAAGAGAAAGAAATTTCTTTAAATAAAAAATTTTTGTTTTTAAGGGATGGACTAAAATAATAAAATTTTGATTTTGTGAGGAGGGAGGGAGTATATTTCAATACATATACTCCTATGTAGGGAACGGCAACAAATGCAAAGTTATGTGTCCCTTCCATAAAAAACTAAAATACAAGGCAATGTGATGGCCGCTTATATCATTTCCTCCTTCATCCACTTCCGTTTCAAATACTCCATCCGTCCACTATATGTGTCCCATTTTGATCGGACATAAGTTTTAAAAAATATAAAAGAAAGTGAGTTGGAAAAGTTGATGATATGTGGTTCCTACTTTTATATACTCTCTCTGTTCCATTAAATATGAAACATTTAGTTTTCGGCACAGGATTTTGTGAGATAATGAAGAAAGTGTAAAGTAAGAGAGGAAAAAATAGAGTGTTATTTCCTTTTTAGAAACATTTCATTTCTAATAGGATAGATGAAGTATGAGTTTTATAATATAATGTGAATGGAAAGTAAGACAATTAATAAGGGAATATCAAAATGAAAAACTAAAACACATAATTGGAGACGGAGAAAGTATTGTTTAATATACTCCCTCCATCCCTGAAAATTTGTCACTTATTTCTTTTTTCGTCCGTCCCTAAAAATTTGTCACCTTTCACTTTTACCATTTTTGGTAGTGGACCCCACATTCCACTAACCCATTCCCACTCACATTTTAAAATTAATATATAAAAGTAGGACCCATATTCAACTAACTTTTTCAACTCACTTTCTATTACATTTCTTAAAACCCGTGCTGGGTCAAATGGTGCCAAATTTTAAGGGATGGGGGAGTAGTAATTTGCACCCGGTGTTATATATGTTTAACTACTTCCCTAATCGCTCATCTCATTCATTTCACTCATTCCATGTACGGCGTTTTGGAATATGCGAGTCGCAACTTCGTTCCTCTACAAACTCGGCAACCGGTGGCGTCCGAGAATATGAAAAGACTCTTGTTTTTAGCTTTGTTTGAACTCTCTTTTAGCCTAGTATAAATATCCTTGCTAGGGATCTTTTCAAAGCAGTTTTGAATCATTTCATGAGAACAAACTCCATTTGAGAACACCCATTTTCATCTTAGAAGATTTATCAAAATCCCTTGTGGTTGCATTGCAATCTTTTACCAAACTAAACTTAATTGTTATGGTATACTTTACTAATTCTTGTATTGCTAGTTTTGTGGAGCCATTAGGTTACTGTTTGAGTGAAAATAGCCATTGGGCTATCTCCATTGTTCATTAGCCTAAATCATAACACTTTCATCTTCTTCTTTTCCACCATTTTTATTGTTTCATTTCATCTTTAAGTTGGTATTTTTGCAAGAACAAATACAACGGACATATGTTTCTTGAATTCCTAAGATTCATATTACCAATGAAATATTCTCCATTCCCGAGAACAAGTTTCTCTTGATCTGCAAAACAAACAATGCGAATAACAATAATAGAAAAGTGATGATTTTGAGCTTGGACGGCGAGGATGCTGTCCTAGCCGGCAACAACCTCGTCCACCTCCAATCCATTCTCATAGCTAAATCCGACAACACCACTGCAGCCCATAGCCTGAACAATGACCTTTACTCTAGGGTTAAAGCACCTCCAAATTGATGAAGAAAGTGTTTGGAAATCTAACGCTCAAGGACAGGTTGAGAAAGGGGGTGCTAATCACATGCTTTAGAGATGGACGATTGCAATTTCCAGGTTGCAGGAGCGGACTGGAGCAACTAGATCCTGGGATGAGCAACCCGATGATCATGTGCTCAACAATAAGCGCAAGTTCCCGTTGTGCAACACCCTCGAGGATTTGCTGGTGGGGTCGCGGATGATATTGTTTCCAACATGGTGGATCAAGCAGTTCGTGCACAACTCACTCTTCTCTTGGAACTCATTTATCATCTTTCAATAGACCTTCTACTACAAGTATTTGATATGCTTTCATCTTATTATGTTAGGGGGCTTATTATATAGGCTATGAATTATAATCAATAGTAGTAAATCATAATAGGATGCTCGAATCTCATTTCAAATCTTAGCAATAGCTTTTACATAAGCACGCAACCTCCTTGCTCTCAATCCTTACCTCATTGCACATGCTTCAACTTTCTATCATGTCCACGGCACCTTCTGGTTCAACGTCGTCTTTCCATTACACGGAAGCACAACATGTCATATTTTTACTGCCTAGAAACATGGTTACCCAATTTAATCAAAAATTTAGCCTGCCCCTCTCATCTCAATAAGTACATATTATACAACAGCTTCAGCAAACTGTACGACCATAACATATCGATGCGATGTAGAGATTCTTGGACCACTTCTCCTGTAAACCAAATCCAAAGAATAAATGAAAAAGGAAGTAGTAATGTTGAGGCGAACTTGAGAGTAAACTCTCATGTAAACCTCCAATTCTTAGATAAAGTTTAGTACCTTTACATGGGTGCTTGGGAATGCAGATGTACGGAGCGTCTCCTGAGTCTCATCCATAATTTTGCGTCTCGGTATGCTAAGTATGAAAGCTGCTTGATCGGCAGTAGCGGCCATGGATGTTATTCTGTACCCACTTTCCCAACGTCGGTGGATTCCTTCACTTGGATAAAGAAAATCAAGCTCAACCACCTGAGAAACCAATCCATCCGATTAGTATTATGTTTACGCCCCAAAACAACCAAGCACACAATATTTCCAGCCAACTCCTATTGGCTTATTGTGCGGAAACGATTGGCATTGATTATAGACAAATAATTCCTACACAGAAATTTACTACCATCAATTTTTTTCAATTCCCATTATCATAAGAAAATAATAATTTAGTATGCATAAAAATGACAATGC
This sequence comes from Salvia splendens, assembly GCF_004379255.2. NCBI lineage: Eukaryota > Viridiplantae > Streptophyta > Magnoliopsida > Lamiales > Lamiaceae > Salvia > Salvia splendens. Next base: position 24,562,714 of record NC_056039.1, read on the forward strand.
ATTTTGTTGTGTTTACATTTTATGCTAAGAGTTAGATGTGAAGAATAAAATGCAGTTAGTTTTTAAATGCAAATGGATGATAAAAGCGTTCAAAAGATTATAGACCCTCATTAAAATTAGAGACTTGGTACTTTTTTTAGCAAAATTTTACAGGTTAGCTTAGTGAAAATATGTCAAGATGTTTTTACCTGTTCAGAGTACCCAGAATTTCTGGACATCACGACACCCCAGCGGCTGCCAGCAGTTGTCATAGACGTGACATGGAATCCTTCTTTCCACTTTTTATTGATCCACTTGAAAGGAAAAGATTCACTAACTTTATATGATTGTTGGGTATACGGTGTTCCTGAAGGACAGACGAGTTAAAATGAAGAAGATAGAATCTCTACCTAAGTAGAACTTTTAAACGATAATTTGCTTGCAAGGAAACTTTTAACAATGAAGAAAACACAGCGGGTTGGACAGTGAAAAGAAGAGATATAAACCAGACAACAGTAAGATAAGAGTTTACCTTTAGACATAACCACCAGTGAACTTCCATTAGTTGCACCAGCTATAGAACTGATGTAATAGTTTTTTTCCCATTGTTCCATGATCCAATCCTGTACAGAACCAAGAAAATATTATTGCATGGGCATGTCCAACCAGCTAGAATGAAGAAAAGAAAGCAATGCAAATATAAAACGGAATAAAAAGATTATCTCTACCTTATGAAGAAAAACAGCTGAAAGCTCATAGACCTGTGAAGTAAAACCTGTTCCAGCATCCATGATCAAGGCCCACAGACTTGATGCTGAAGCTACACAGCAAATATACAAGCCATCTTCATTACCCTTCTCTACATGCTGACGGAGTCTTGAATCCGCAACATTGTAGTGATATCTACAAGGAAAATCTCACAAAAAATTATAGAGGTTTGTGTGAAAATTTTGAACACAATCCATGTCAAACACACATGTCGGTTCAAATGTTGCATGACGAATACACCATTCACAAAGAGAAAATGCAATCAATTCACATTCAGTTATCAGAGTTGTCGAAAATCAATTATCAAAATATTGAGTCAAAGTTGGAGGGTAATTCATGCTGAACACTGTAAAGAGCACCAGCATAATCACAAAAATACCGATGTTCATACGTGAAAATGTATATCATACACCAAAATGTAGAGTGCATTGCAAGAGGCAGCAAAATATGTATCTAAAATGTGACAGTAAAAGGAGAAAACATAAGAAAACATATAGCTGTCAAAATAACTAACATAAGACAGCACCAGAAACTACCAAAAAAACCTGAAAAACCACCAATGATAATATACAAATAATTTACATATTAATCCAAACAAAGTATGAAACTTGAAGGAACTTAGGACTTAAGTATCATTTAAAGTTGTGCGAGGAAAAGTAGATAACAACTGGAAGTTATCAAAGTATGTTTGCTAGTCCTCACATTTGCAGTACATTTCAAGATAAAGTACTTACAAACTTTTGGAGAAGTAAAAATTGCATGCACCAATTCCTAAATAAATATTCAAAATCAGCAGTTACCTCTGTTTCATTGGGCGTCGTGCATTATACACTGAGATCCACTGAGTCGCAGGACTACCTAGCCGTACTTTCTTCTTTGGTTGTTCATCTTCATCCAAGTTAAGCAACAACCTACCACGCTTTTGCCCAACCTGTGCAAAGGAATACAATAAATATACACAGATACATAGAAACCTAAAAGATGCACATCCACAATGAAAATGCGAAGTTTGTCTCGAGGTAAATTTTTGTACTAAATGAAACTTAAAGTGAGAGTCTTCACGGCACCATCATCCCAAATGTGATAGTTCCACAGTCAACATATGACAATCAACATAATGTATGTCAACACACTAAACTTGCTCAAACAAACTGGTTTTCAATTTTCATGCTACCTTAAGAGCTCCATCTATCCTTATTGGTCTCAATGTAGTGCATGGTTCAATCAGACTATCAAATAAGGAGATCAGCTTAGAATAATTTGGCTCCTCATCAAACTTCATATTAGTAACAGCCTCAAGGAACAATTTAAATGGAGCAGGGCAAAAGCAACACATCAGTTCCGGAGAGGTCGCCATTTTCTTCTTACAGACTAGAAAACTCTTGTTATCACCCTGTCACGTCACCATCAAACATGAAGGCTGGATCAGCCAAATCTGATATGATAATCATCAAGTTAACTAAGTAAATGTCAATTACTTGATAGCCTTGCCATGGCAACCTTCCTTTTATAAGAAATATCAGGGTGTATGCCAACGACTCTAGATCATCCCTCCTACTTCCTGTACGACCCAAGTGTGCATGCACACTTGCATACCTTATGGTGCCCCTGTGGATCGATAACTAAAGTTTATTGGTATGAACTAAGCCAGTATAGCAAAAATTTACATAAACTTAACAAACCTAAAGATATCTGGCCTCTGATCATACTCAACATGCTGCCCGGATGATGCATCTTTCCACCTGGAAGCTGCAGCACAGATGTGTTCAGAATAACAGAAGATATTGTACTGAGAAAGTGAAGATGCGATGGTAGCAAGATCACAAATACTAGAGAGAGAAAAAAATGATGTATCCCCATTCAGTGTTTCTTGCTATAAACTAATCAATATAATGTAGCTAAGCCACATGTTAACAGGGAAACAGTTATCTTATCTTACCCAAACCAAGATCAATAAGATACAGCTTTTTCTCCTCTGCTGTTCCAGGCTGGCCAAGTAAAAAGTTCTCTGGCTTCACATCTCCATGCACAAATCTATATTACCACCAGAAATTATGGAAATGGATTTAATAGCCGTATACAAGTGAAAGAAGCAATTAAAAACAAACAACTCCTTCCTAGGATGTGGTGATCCGACAAAGAAGAAAATATATTCGGTAGTATTTTGTAGGCTTTACCCCTTCATGTGGAGCTTCTCAAGAATTGAGATAGCCTCAACTGCTATGCAAGCTGCCATACTTGGCGACATCCTGTTTCAGGTGCTCATGGTCAATGGCAATGTGAAGCCTAAAAAGAGGAATAAATGGAGCACACGTCGAAAAAGAGAGAGAGAGATGATCTTACGATTGGCCCAAAGAATTCCAAACATCCCAAAGACTAGGCCCAAGTATGTCCATGACCTGAAACAATATTCATTAGAAACAAGATAGAAATTTTGAAACCTAATGAAAATATGAAAACCCACCAGAATGTAGAAATCTCCTTGGCGGCCCTTGTAGTGAACCCATGGTACCCCATAGCATCCATTTAGGGAGCTTAACAGAAATATTACACAACACATGAAAATGAACATCTGAATAAAAAAAAAGAAAAAAATGGAGAGATTCTGAGAACATTCTCAAACCTTGAACTAAGAACTTACTTGTAGACCTGCCATTCATAAGGAGGGCCGTAATTGCAACCCTTGCTATTTCTGTGTTCAAACTTCAACGCTACCTATACAGAGAAATTTTGGTTTTATTAGACAGTGACAAGATCAATTAGGTAAAAACTTTTAGCAATTATTCATGCCACATGATACCTCGACAGCATCAGGTCCCATTCTTTCACTGCCACCACTTACTCTTCGGCCAACATAAACTTGGCCGAATCCACCCTTACCTAATTTTCTTTCCGTCTTATATATTGGTGAGTTTCCAACTTGAACCTGCGCCAAGTAATACTGGACTCACTAACCAGAGTAAAATTCGAATTCAAAAGATTATTGAGATGCGATATGAATGGTGACTGCAATCTCAAGACATTGAAAGAACCCCCAATAATCCCAGAGGAAGGGCAGAAACGAGAAGAAGAGGTAGCCAATTACCCTCTCAGGCACTGGAGTTGAACTCGGCTCTTCTTCAACTCCCATTACTTTATCAGCACTTCCACCTTCCATTGAGACTTCTTTATCTGCTACACCCTCTACTTTATTACAAACTGGATCCCCCGCCCCAACACCAGCTTGCGGAAGAATCTCACAAGGTGGCTCCGGTTCTAAATCTATCAACCTAACCCCCCTGCCTCTACCACCAGCAGTCGGCCTCACGGGTGTTGCTGCAGAAGGACCTTTAGCTACACCACCTGCATTCCCTCTCCCTCTTCCTCTCCTTCTGGTTCTATTCTGAGTAGGCGCAAGAATATTTTCTTCTTGATTAGCAGGTTGGAGATCACCAAGCCGTTTTGATCTCCGTGCTCTGCGTAGCATCGTCACCCATGCAAATCAGCTCCAGCTCACTTCTGTGCAGAATCTTCAGTCAACCTTTAGAAGGGGGAAAAGGCAAAGTCTTCAGCCAACAAACTCTCTATCACGGGAGAAATTCCAATTTATAACCACAATGAGTCAAAATGTGCAAAATATCAAAAAGACAGCAAATTTTCACACCATTTAACAGTTATGTATACGCTCAATAGCCAATAGCCAATGCAACAACAAAAAACAGAGATAAACAAGCCTATAAAAAAACACTATATCAGTCATCTCACTGTAAGTTCATCGACAATCAAGGAAGATTAAACAGTTCATTTCCATCGAATATAAGCAGTTACAAAAGGGCAACAGATCGTACCTCATAAACAGCAATAACTGGATGATCGGAGATAGAAATTTCAATTTAATTAAGCGATCAAAACCAGATCTTCAGCACAACAAATTCGTTATACCTAAAAAAGTAATTACCCTTTAAAATTGGGAAACCAGATAAAGATGGAGTATTGTTGAGAATCGTAAGATATATAGAGAGTGAGGGATGGCGTTGCAAGGCGTGGATATCGAAGAATTGGAGAGAAGAAATTAGGGAAAATCGTTGTGTATTGTATTTGTATATTTGTATTGGTGTATAGCAGCTCTAGAATCTATGGCTCTACACACATCTTCTACAAACCTTGGTTAGTGTATTTAATTTTGTATTGTATTCATCTAATTATCATCTAATTCTATCGTTTGCCATTTCAATGGGAATAATTATGGAAACAAAATTAAGGCCATTAGTTAATAACAAATCTGAAGACTTCAATTCGATTTAGTATATGGTAATGTGTTGAAAATTTGAAAATTATGAATCAAATTTGAGGAGGTGAGTGATTATGGAGACCGGAATAGTTGAGCGATTCAATTTCAATTGATTACAACTAAAATGCTTACTCACCAAGTATTAGAGAAAAATGATAAATGTATTTTATAAATAAATACCTATAATATTACCAATATAAAAGATGAAATAGAAGAAATTATTAAGCCAGATCCATACGATATGTCTGGGAGTAACGTCAAGCTATTGATTTTGCGTCTGCGATGCTGACGATTGTTACTATGTCGACCTGATTTTACTGTATTACGACAGGTTTATGCGGACCCTAAGTAGGTCATCCTTTTCACTTGCCCATGTTAATTTAGTTGTGATCTAATTTAAGTTAACTCGCTCAAATTCCCGCTAGTTGGCAAGTTTAATTTTCGCAAGTACCTAACCCTAATACTAAAGTGTGGTTGCATGTCAACTAGTGCGCACGTTCCTTCAAGTTCACATCACTGTTCCTTCTTGGATCAACATCTGCACTTACAATGTACTAATCTATAGTATCTTGGGAAGATTCAAATCTATTAATCTTGTTGATAAGTAGAACGTGTGCATACGACACACGTGGATAAAAACAAAATTCTGATTTTCAGTAACCATGTATTCAAAATTGTGAGACTAACTAATTTCATGTCCCTGGAATTTCCTTATTTTTCTGATTATCTCATCAGTTTATTCGCTTTTTTTTATTAGTTACTTAATTTTATTTTACATTTTGGATAAGTAAACTCAAAACCCTATTTTTGCAAATAGCATATAACACTTGACAATGATAAATAGTTTGCATTTTTTTCTGCATGGATCTGATACCGTTGTATACCTACATTTGGTTTTAGTACTAATAAATTGTGCATCATTGGTACTTACTTCTTGCAATTTAAACCAAGTAAAAGATCTCAATAATTATTTTTTTCTAAATTTATATAAGTAACATTGAGCACATGATGTTGGACATAACGTTTCTTTGATTTGTTAATATGTGTAGGTTTCTCATAACTCGACACCATGTCATATCGGGTTGCAGTGATCATCATACAAGATAAATTTATATAAGTAACATTGAGCACATGGTGTTGGACATAACGTTTCTTTGATTTGTGAATATGTGTGGTATTCTCATAACTCGATACCATGTCATATCGGATTGCAGTGATCATCAATCATACAAGAAAATTCAGTATTGTTACTTTTATAGGATCGCATCTAGGTTTTCCGGAGTTTTATTGTCCCCAATAGATGTTATGATCAAGGTTTTACCGTACAAAAACCTAGCTAGTTAGAATTCATTTTCCGTACAACAAATAAAGGTTATTAGAAGTCTTAATACTCTTTTGAAAAATAAATTAATCAAATTAAGTTGGTCACCAAACTTAATTAATTAATGGACATTAAATATCTTAAATACGGAAAATAAATTTTAAAAAAAATGAGCTCAAATTATATAATTTGGATTTGGAATGTTGATTTAATATTAATCACGAAAGTGACATGAATTCATAATAATCACGATAATGACTTCAATTACTTTGTTCGATTCAAATTCAATAATGTTTCCAGCTGCTTGACAAATAATGTACTTCCTTCGTCACACTCAAGATGTTCATCTTTCCTTTTTAGTTTGTCTCACTCAAGATGTTCACTTTCTATATTTGAAAATAAATATCTCTCTCTCATCTCTCCTCATTAAAAATATTCAACTATATTCTTCTCTCCACTTATTTCAACTAACAACTCATAAAATATCGTGCCACTCAAAAATGTGGAAATCTTAAGTGAGACGGAGGGAGTATGTATGAACTAATGGTACGTGGAGGAATTGAGAGAAGATCCACATATTAGATCGGAATTGATAACCCTATAGTAAATATCCCTAAAAGGATTAACCTAAGAGTGAGGGTTGTTTAAAGGTCTTAGGAATTGTTTGGAGTTACATGCTTTTGATTGATAACTTTAAGCTATGTAATCTACTTTCTCCACTAATTGTGAATAATTGTGTGATTTTCTCTAATAACTATGTTGCTGTGAGATTGGATGATAAATTGTTAATTAATAACTATAGTTATGAAATCAATATCTCCGGAATTCTCTTTTTCACCTTATTTGTATTATTTCCTTTTGATTTTATTTTTTCTTTTTATTTGTTTAACCATAGTTAATATATCAAAACCCTATGTTTTCAAAAAGTAAATGACGCTCTCATTATATAATAAACAATTTGTAATCTTATTCTTCATGTTCACTATCTCGATACTGATTTTAGCTATACTATTTTTTCATTGTTCACTTGCAGTTAGTTATAATGCTAATAAAAACAATATGCATAAGAGAAATACATGCAAGGAAAATAATGCGATAGTTCCACCCCTAGCAGAAGATAGAATTTGATCCAGTGGCGAAGTCAGGATTTAATGATGGGGAGCCCAAGTCACTGTTAATAATTATAGGGTTCATTCAGTGTTGGTGACATGCAATGGCTTGAAATAGTATTTAATAATTTCAATTTTTATGTAAGTTTAATATAGATAGAAACAATTGTTAGAAATAATGGGATAAAGATTCCCAAGCAGTGTACATGCGGTACTCTAATTATTATAATCGGAAGAAAAATAACAACAATAAGTGGAATGGAAATTACAATGGAAAAAATAAAATAAACCAAACTATAAGTCGAGTCGAGGAAAGCCCTATTTCCGCAAAACAAATTACGCCCCGGCTAGTGCTCACGGAATGGCGTATTCCCCCAAAGATAAATCGACTTCCTCCTAGCGTGTAGAAGCACCTCAAACCTGTTAGGGTTTTATATACTAGAAATCACCTTTCGAGTGATTGGATACTGTAAAACTCTAATGGTTATTTTCCAATAAATGCAACTGATTATTTTTGTCATAATGTTGTTATGTTTTACATTTAATGGTTGTTTATTGCATATTTAAATGTATGAGCAAACGTAACAAAGTCTAAGTCTTTGTTTTAGTAGACCGGTTGTGGGCGTCGTCCAATTTAAGGTAACACGGTCAGTTCTAAACAAAGAAAAATAAGAATTTCACAACCTAGATAGGCCTAGACTACCTATCGCGAAAGGTTGCAATGTCAGTCCGATTATTTCTAAACCTTATTGAAATAAGATGACGTTGGTGTGGTATAGCACTGAATGGATCTAATAGCAAGACGAGTCTTTATGCTATCTACTGAAAGACGAGGTCTTGAGAATTAATTTCTTAATCAATGTACGTTAGCATTGAGCATACGATATTGAGTATCCACTACTTTGACTTACCAAAGGTGCGGGTTTTTCGTAACCCAACGATCCAGGTATATTGGGTAGTGGTGATCATTATCTAGAGGAGCTAGGATTGCTATTATGTTGAAACGTGCGTGAGGAGAGTCTCGTTTGATAACATCCACAAGAGGAGCTCGAAACGAGGTTTTATTATTCGGAACCTAGCTAGTTGGAGTTTGATTACTCTATGAATAATAAATAAGAGTTTCTTGCTAAGTCCACTCTTGGAATTCGAAATATGTTAATTAATTAAGTCTATAGCAGACATTAATTAATTAATGGATGTTTCCATCTTAAGCGCGGGAAATAAATCAAATACAATTAAAGGAAACCCGGAATACTTGTAATTTCGGATTTGGAAGGCAGTGCAATATTACTTCTGTAGTGGCTGCTCGTAATATTCCAATATAAGCTTATATTAAATTATGGGTTCAATTTAATTAGTAAAAAGCTAATTGGGTGAGGCCTGTTCCAGATTCTTCCTTAGATCCCTGACTGGGCCCAATATGTGACTTATATAAATAGGAGAATAAAGGAGACAGAAAACATAACAATTATTTGTTAAAAATTTTCGTCCCCCCTCTAAGAGAGATCTCGAAAATTGTGCCTCCTCCGTGAGCAGTTTCTGTCTTTCATTATTCGAGTCCTAGTACGTTGGTGAGATTTGCCCACACAAATATCAGCGTATAGTCCGGGACACCAGTCAGAAGATCCGAGGTCTTGTATTGAAGATCTTCACGTGGAGACGGAGCAAGCCATCATCGATTCTTGATTGAATCAACGAGGTAAATTGGTTAATTCCGTAGTAAGCATGTTTTAGGAATTTTATGTGCTAAAGCATGTTTTAATTCAAGTTATGAGCATGATACATGTGATAATTACGCGAATAGATTTTGTCTAAATAATCTGCTAAATAGATCAAATTCATGTGATCCGTTTTGAACGCACGCTTCCGCTGCCAGCCCCTTCAAAACCTACTAGGCACCGGCGAACTTGATGGAGTTCTAAGAATCAAGCTAGACAATGCTCCTAGGAAGCACACTATGATGTAGAGATCTTGAGAGAAGAGAGAATGATTTTTGTTGGTGTGTTTCTCATCTCTCAAACCCACCAATTTATAGGATAGGAGAGACCACTTGAAAATTCTTGGCATTAAGGATCCCTATAAACCACTCGGAGGTTACCTTAAGTTGAAAAGCCAAAACACTTAGAAAGTGAAAGGCTTTGGACCCTTCTAATTTCTCACATTTTCCACATGTTTCCAACAATCCCCACATTGGTTAGAGCACTGCAAGCTCAAACCAACATAAGAAACGTATACATGCATGCAGACTCTTTGCTCAATTCTCGAGAAACAATATTGCATTTGGAATAGTAGCTAGGGGCTTTGAACTTTCCATAGTCAACACTATCGGGCATACCGGCGGCCTGGTGGACGTGATGCCTTGAACCATTCCTCCATGGTGTATACCGAGACAATAATATTGACACAATATTATTTACAAACTCATCAGTTCTCACGTTTTGTCCTTTACTGGCCATGGAACACCACTTTGGATTCATAAGTGATTCACAAGTTGAAGCGGCCCACACTTCTTCACTTACATAGGTGATTCTTTTACAGGTATCCTGCCATACCTACCTCCTTGAAGTTTCTAAGAATCATTAACAGTCAAAATTTAGCTTCTTACCACATGCAAGTTACAACACTCATTGCTTTCTAAAGAATGGGCGAAGATTAAAAATCTTCCGAGTGTTACAACTAGAGTCATATAACTTCGTTTTCCCATTGAACCAAGCCCATGGGATCTCCAATCGTATGGTTGGGTTATTACTATAATCATCTTTTAAGATGTGGTTTTCAGTCTCATTTCTTTTAGCAATTTATGCATTTGATCACTGATGAACTAGCTCGCAGGCTTGCAGTTGTCGTGTTAAGCAAGGATGTATCCTACTGATCAGGATAGAAACCCCGGCTAAGCCTGAACCTGGCATCAAAGAAATTCCTCAACCCACTTCTATTGGCTAGTATAGTGGTCCCAAACTTGGATGTGGATGTTGTCTTCTTCAACTTGTATGAACACAAATCAAACAAACTCAGATTCCATAGATGAGATTACAGATCAACAACTTCACAATTCAGATCTACGATTTAACACACTAAAATTCGAAGATTAAACGAGTGAAATCAAGAACTACATATACTGGACGACATGCAAGGTGAAAAAATACCGTAAACTCAGATTTCGCACTTAATCACTTCAGAAACTAAATCTAAACAACTACTAAATTAACAATCACAGATCGAGCAACTCCAAATGAAATCATGCTTTCAACGCTGAAATTACCGCAACAACTAGATCTAAGCTACCTAGGCAGAATGAAGCAGATTCAAACCGAAAGAGATGCATAAAAACAACTTCATTGCAGAGAACGTTTGGGTCACAACAAAATACTTCAAAAGCTAACAAGTACCGAAAATGCAACAGATCCAATGTAAGGAAACAAGTAAAGATTAACTAGGAAAGCGAATAAAGATTATTTTGCCACTCCGGGTGATGAAACTGCTACGACTACGGAATAAACTGGCTGGAACGATGGAAGGAAAATCTCTGGCGGACTGATGGAACTTCAGGTGACCATGGTTGTGGCGAGGAATGAGAAGATCTTGGATTATGCTGAAGGAACTGATCTACCGAGAGAGAATATTCTAACTAAGTGGGAATGTCAATTTTCCGATCATGATCTTTTTCTCTCAAAGTGGCTTCCTTTTATAGGGAGGTCTGCTGAAGTGGGGCTTGTGTGTTGTGTGTAAATGCGATGCGCTATGCTTTTGGTATTATGCTAGGTCGAGATGCCAAGTCCTATGAATCCACTAGATCACTTGGTCTAGGAACTCAAGAGAACACGAAATGCTCTGTCGTTGGGCACACTACACTCCCCTTCAAAGATCCCTCAACCCGAATACTATGATTTAGTATAGAGAAGCAGGGGTCGATCCCAAGAAGATGGACACGTAAGAAAGCATTTAGAAACTCTGGACAAGGGCGACTGCTGCCACGCAAACTGTGTTGAGGTTTAACTATGACTAGACCTAGGCAAGAAATGTAAACACTAGACCTAGGAAACTGTAAACATGCTGAGATCAAACATCATCAAGACTACGAGATATTAAATTTACTTCCTAGATCGTGTAAATGGTTACTTAATAAAAGCAGACAGAAAGCATATAACAGCGGGGACCATAATTCCAAAATTAGTAAGTACGGCAGAAAAGCTGCAAATAACAAACTGAAACTTTAACTAACAACGACATGCATTCTTTTAACTGAATCAAACACGCAGATGGAGAAAACAGAGCACGTACCTAGATTCGAACAGAATATAAAAGTTGGGTCGTCGGAAACTTTCAACAAACTGGAAATAACAATAATCTACATTCACTAGACGGAATGAAATGAAAACACGAAGGCTAGGCATAAATTTAAACCAACTCTGCTCGGATTCACGTCGGATGCTTAATCCACTCCGGATCCAAGCGATCCAAACCAAACAACAACCTCAATCAACTCCATAACTTCCGATCTAACAGATCTAAACCGATCAACACCGAATTCAAACGATTCCACTCAACTCAGCTACAATACCAAATTCAAACCTCCGATTCAACCACCAACAAACTCTGATCAACCCGATCCAACCATTACTCTGCACAGATTCAGAGAACAATTATGAAACGCATCCAACACAAGTAAACTAACCCAAACTCCAGAAAATCACAGAAGTGAAATCAGAAATCAACATCAACGACATGACAAAAAATTAAACTTGCATTAAACACAGAAATATTTGGTAAAAACAGAGGGCCGAGCTCCAAACAGCGAAGCTCGGTGAAATCCACAAAATACGAGAAAGTAAAATGGAACTTGTTTCTTCGCCCTCGACAGGACGGTGTTACAACCCAACTGAAATACGAGAAAGCGAAAAGTGAACCCAAAACGTAAACCACCCCAATTTCCCTCTAAGAACCCAAGTGTATAAAAGAAAAGTGAGCTACGAGCCACAGACTGTTAATGAGGCCTCCACCGAGAAGGTCCCTCCAGAATGCATTCTTCGTGCTTTATATAGGCGTGGACTTAATCTTCTAGAACCTTCGTAGAAATCTCCATTCTACCCTTCGGCTCCTAGATTTCCTCCGTCTTGCAATTTCCTTCATAATGCTCACTTCTTCGCCAGTTTCGTCGGACATGTGATTGTCCTTTTCTTTTCCTGGACCTGGCGAAACTCTTCAACACACCTGGCTTAAAACGTGTGTTAGACCCAGTAATCCTCGAATTTATCCCCTAGACCTATGCATGAAATTAGCCTTATCAAACTGCTCACACTTAAACCATGCTTGTCCTCAAGCATAAAAGACAAGAAAAAGAAATAAGGCGAATTTCAATGCACGGTTCCTAAGAACGACTCCACAAACAAAACACAAACAAAGCACCGACTCCTAAACCTAGACAACTACAGACTCACAAAAGAAAACAACACACAAAGAAAAACAAAACATAACAGATAAGCATGAACTAGTTTCAACTTTTAGGCGACCGTCCCCACAAGCTTAAGTTCTATCCGATCGTGTATAGTCTTCAAATCCTTCCCCTTCCCTCTTCTACCTAAACGGTCTGTCAGTTCATCAAGATAGCCTATTGATTCTCCAGCAGTTAGGTTCGCTCGATCACTCATTCCTCACCAGGGATGTTAGGGTCGAAACGCTCCAAAGTTAAAATTGCACCACTGATGCGTCGGGTTATGAGAGTTTCTCCTTCCTACTACTCCTTCTCCTTATTGATTTTCTGGGTCAGGTTGCGATTGCTTCCTGCCCTTATTTTTTTTCATCATTTTTTTTCTTCTTTCTTCTTCTTTTTCTTTTTCTATATATATCCCTTTTTCCCCTGGACTTCGTCCAGCTTATACCTCCTTTTCCTGGACTTCGTCCAGCTTATACCTCCTTTTCCTGGACTTCGTCCAGCTTATACCACCAGTTCCTGGACTTCGTCCAGCTTATACCTCCATAACCCATTTTTTCTCCTTTATACTCTACTCCCTAAGCATCAAGTGGCAGCCCATTTTTACATGTTAGCTCAAAGTGTATAGGCTTATAACTCACATTTATATAGTGGGGCTTCACAACTAGGTCAGCTAAGGCATCCTCTATCGTCCTTACTTCATTCAGACCGTTTTTAGTTCATTAAGGAAAAATGGATCAAAGTTGACATGTATCCTATCTTCAATCGCCCTCACTAAGGGAATCTTGCCTTATTATCTTACTAGCTCATGCAACACACAAAAACGCTAGACCTAGAGACTCTATGTAACGCCCCGTTTTTCTAAACCTATTTTGTGAACCCTAAAGTACTGGTATTTAATGCTAGTAATATTGCAAAGTCCGTGAATTAATTGTTGAGTGAAATTTGTCGTTGGACTACAAGTTGCGAAATAAAATATTTCGCGAATTTAAATAATTCCTTTCCGTGAGGAATATATTTATTGAACTCAATTTGCGTACTGAATCGAATAATTGGACAATAATATAAAGGTCCAGTCCGTGATAAATAAATTATGTACTACACAATTTAAAATAAAATACAATGGACCGTGAATTAAAGATTCTCCTTGATATTAATTCAATTACTAAATAAAGATCCTACAGATATCTTCATCCTCCGTAATGAGATATTCATCCTCCGTAATCTACAAATAAAATACCAAATAAATTCAATTAAATAAAAGAAATAGAGGGAAGAAAAATAAAAGAAAAATTGAAAACCCTCCCCCTTAACCCACGTAAAAAAAAACGTTTCTCCCCTCACCCCATAAATCTCTCCCATATCTATCAACTACCCTTTTCTATAATATCCCATTCACAATTAGTTTCCTAGTTTCCTCATTCTACCAGCAATCTGAAAAAAAAGGAGGAACCGTGAGATCAAGACTCCAGTTTTTTTTATCTGTGGTTGTCTATCCAACTAAGGTAATTTCTTCACAATTCCATGAATACGAACCTCCATGAATTAATTCCATGATACCAATTCTTCAATTCACAGTTAAGGAGAAATTGACAATTAAAATAGAAGCCGGGGGATTTATCGAGTTGAAGCTTCTTTTCCACAATCTGCCAATTGAAGGTATACACCTCTCCCATCCAAATTTCAATCTCATTCTACTACATCCATATACTTTTCATCCTACTGTTGCCACAATCTGCGATACTTCATAATCGAATGAATTGAAACAAACTAAACCAAAGAAACAAGTTTAAATTCACGAAATCAAGTAAAGAACTTACCATCGGGGTCTTGCGGGGCTGAATGGGTTGGTTCGGGGATGTTTTGGGGCTGTTCGGAGGGAATCGGGTCTGTTTCGGGGTGGTTTCGGGGCTGCACGACCACCGACGGAGCGGCGGCAGCAGCAGCCTGACCCGGCGACACCTCCCAGCAGCGACGGCAGCAGCAGCGACGACAGACGGATTTGGCGGCGACGGAGCAGCGACGCGAAAGCAGCGGCTGTCCGACGGATCGACGGCCAGATTTCCCCCGCTCCGACGACACCGTGGCGACCGCAATTTGTCTTCCCGGTGAGCAGCGGCCGACGGCGTGGAGTGAATCGGAGCAGGCGACGAACGGATGGAGGATTTCTTCCGATTTGGTCGAGAGTGAGAGAAGAAGAGAGATAGAGAGAGAGGAAGAAGGAAACGTGAGTGAAGGAAGGAATTTGGGGTTCTTGGGCCTTTTTTTTTAGAAATAATGTGGGCCTTGATTTAATAAATTGGGCTTTTGTTTTATTTTAGTTGGGCCTCATCTTTTAAATGGGAAGATGTATTAAATCTATGGGATCCATTTAAATCTTTGGGCTAATAACTAATTAAATTTTTGAGTAAAAATTAAATTAATTGTGGGGAATTATTTAATTAATTCCGGAATAGTTCTACGAATGAATAATTATATCCTAAGTCCGAAATAAATATAGTTCGAGGGAAAGTTGTTGCGATAATTAATTACACCTTTTATAATTTTGGGGATTTTATTTCGATATCATTAAGAAAATACGAGGAGCCAACGGTGGAAATTGGGAGCGTAAGCGGCCGTCGAACAATCGAAAATCGAGATAAATCGAGATAAAAGACTTGCTTAGGATGCATGCATTTTTAGTTATTTGTTTAAAACAATGTGTTGATTTACCTATTATATAAATTGTTAAAGGTGAATCATCGCAAGGGAATCGTGATCGCAAAGGAAAGAACGTAATTTCAAATTAAGCACTCGAGGTGGGCTTTCTTTTACTAAACTCTTTTACGTTTTCAAAAGTATGATTATGGTGGGATAAGGGTGGTTTAAATTGTTATGTCATGCCATGTTTGTTTTGATGATGAGATTGTTGCCTGATGCCTAGTTTGTGAGTTCGCTCCATTAGGCTATAGGGCTATGTTGAGATTGTTGCCTGATGCCTAGTTTGTGAGTTCGCTCCATTAGGCTATAGGGCTATGTTAAACGAATTCGGGTCTGAGTAGGGCCGCAAACCCTATCAGGCTAGTGTACACGGGTGAGATCGTGAGCCGTCCTTGCTAGTCGGCCGGTCTCGTGGGCGAATAGTGTGGCCACACTTTCGTCGCACCATGGAAAGAGGATGTGATTAAATGATGGAAAGAGGATGTGATTGAATGATTGATGAGAAAGTGGGGAGATTGTTTTGACTGGCCAGTCTATGAAATTGTTTGTGATACTCGATGATATTTCTTTTCTAAATGTAAAACTCGAGTTCACTATGGTATGGATGACATAACTTTCATCAAATGTTTTCGGCATAAGCCCACTGAGTATATTAAGTACTCAGCCCTGCATGTGTTTTCCCTATGTGCAGGTTGAGCGGCGACGAGCAGTTGGTGGTGTTGAGCAATTTAAAATTGAAGCATGGTTGGTTAGTTGTGAACTACGAGTGTCGTTGTGTCTCCACACATGACGTCACTCTTTCTCTTGAACGCTTCCGCTGAGACATTGTCTTTACTCACCATTCTTTTAGCGTTGAACCTAATTATTTGGATAACGTCGACCTCTTGGCCCTTTGTTGTTAAATATTAATTATTGGTCAAACTCTTTATTAAAACCCTAGTTCTCTTCGTCTATTTATTAAATTCTTTTAATCACGATCGCCCGTATTTATTAACCCTAAAGGGCGGTCGTGACACTCTTAGACTCCTATTTACAAAAACTAATACTGCACTTACTCCCTCCCCCTCCCACTTCACTCAAGCTTGTCCCCAAGCTGTCGTAGTGAAGTGGGGAAATAGGGAAGTATGAACAGCACAACGCGCATAAAACAAAACAAACTTCTCACACTTAGACCGTTCAACGGGCTAAGTGGGAGAAGGCGCAACAAACACCAAAGCATGCAAAAACAGAACAACCCATTCCCACACTTAGACCAAGGATTGAGCTAAGTGTGGGAAGGTGCAACACATATATACAAAATAGAGCATGCTGGTCACAGACAAACATAAACAGAAAAGGAAGAAGAAAAGAAAAAACAGAAATTGAAAAGTTACTTAGTTTAGGGGGAATCAATTCGGGGTTTGGCCCCCGCGGGAGCCAGACTTGGGCGGCGCGGATGGTTGGGTCACTCTAGCTTTCTTCTTCGCCGGTGAGTCCGGCACCTTTTTCTCTGTCTCACTTGGTCTGGGGATTGTTTTCTTCACAGCCAAGGGTTTAGCCGCGGACGGGGTAGTCAGAGGCTTCGTCGGCTGGGGAGGCTTCTGGAGGGATAGACTTCCTTGCTCTGGCGATTTAGAAGTGCTGCCAGGGCAAGGAAGAAACTTCGGTGCCTCGGGGAACCTCTCTTTAAACCACTTCGCCATCATCAGCATCAGTGAGACGCCCTCTGCTATCCTCTCAGTGTGCTTAGACGACGTTGCCACAAGATCAGTAATACGTCCCTTGAGGGCCACGATCTCCTCTCTGACTTTCCCAACTTCCATTCTTACCTCGGTTACCTCCTTCCTCACTCCTGCGACTTCCTTCTTTACTCCTGCAACATTTTTCTGTACGTCTTCAATATCGACACTGTCCTTTTCATTACCCCGTAGGGCCACAATCTCTTCTCTAACCATCTTGATTTCTGATCTCATCCATCCCACCTCCGTTCTCATCTCTTCAATTTCAACCTTGGCTCCTGCCTCCACACGTTTTGGGTCCTGCTTCACCTGGACTTCCGACCTGCCGACCACATAAAAACAGACCTCCTTCCCATGCATATATAAAAGCCCCTTGTTAAAAAAGTAATCGACATTAAAAACCTCTGGGGGCATGGACATCTCCACATCTCGGCACGATTTGGCTATCTTCAGTATTACGTTGCGTTGAAGGTATGCCCCTAAGAGATGGCATGTATACATGCGTCTGGAAGGGTTGGCGACCATCTGATGGCAAGCCTGGGCTAGCCAGTAGCCTAGGTGTACACGGACTTCCTTGGCCATACACCAAGTAAAGTAGAGATCAGCCGTGGTCAGAGCAGCGTTTGCAGTACCCATCAGATTATAACTTATGAAGGTCTGAGCGAATCGCAGGATCCGGTTCTCTATGTGCGAAGCTTTCGAACAACTCGTTTTAAACTGACCCACCTTGGAGTGAGTTATGAACTCCCAAGCGCTTTGTGGTTTGAAACCCGGGGTAAACTTAGGCAGACCCACCATCCTGTCATTCCACAAGCCCTCATCATCATGTGTGCGCGATAACAACCCCATGCGGAGCGACCACTCTCGGATGCTCATCTCGTGCTCTTCATTGAAAAGGCGGAAGGTAATAGAGTCGGCATCCAGATCGGTTGTAGACTTCAAGCGAAAGGTCGAGAAAAACTCACGCACTAATGCTGTTGGGACCTCAAAAGAGCTGTGTTTCAGCAACCAGTCGATGTACTCCCGGAATTCAACGTCGAAAGCAATCTCCTTCAGCTCCGTGAGATCATATCTCTTTCCGGACTTCGCATACTTGCCCTGGGCACTCTTTTCTTTAAACGTTGCTGCACGCTTGGGATCAGTGAACTTCCTCATTGCATCCAGTAATTCCTTGGTCAACCAGACTTCTGTAGGCTCGAAATGGAGCTCTTCTTCAAGTTCTTCTTCAGAGTCGCTAGATCCAGCAGGGCTATCAGACTCGGCAGCATATGGGACCTTTGCAGGTGGAGGAAGAGTGGTTTCAACAGATTTTCCTTTCGATCTCTTGGTCAAGGAAGGAGCGGCCTGCTTTCCCTTCCTTTTCCTTTCAGCCGCCTGGCGGCGTTCTTCTTTATCACTCTCCCCACCACTGGGTCTAGGAGAGTTGTCCTGCTCACGGGCTGCGGTCTCTGGACCCATCGCTTCTCGTTCTGTTTGATGGACGGAGTCATCAATTTCATTAATCAAGCTCCGACGAGCTTGTCTTCGGGCTTCTTTTGCATTTACCAGAGAAATCGTCCCCTCCGGGACATCAGTCAAATCCACGACTAGATCTACCCTGTCGTCGACGGGTTCCAGTACGTCTTCGGTAACGAGGGCTTCTCCCTCCTCAGACAGTAAAGGGATTGCCCCTGTGATATAAACAGGGGTTTCCACCCCAACCAAATCTTGTTCATTGTGGGTCTCAGTCCCCTCAACCTTTTCAGGGGTCCTCCCCTCATCATCGTGTTCAACAGAGACTTGGGCCTCATCGCCCCCAACTTTTTCTAGGGTTTCCCCCTCCATAGCTTCCTCAGAAATTAGGGCCTCGTCGCCCTCAACATGTTCTAGGGTTTCCCCCTCCGAAATTCTCCCACAATTACCAGGGGTTTCCCCCTCAAGATTACTAGTAGACAAAACAGCAGATACAGCCACACTTCCAGACACAACACAGGTTTCTTTCTCAACGACATCAATAGCAGCAAGAACAGGGGCTACCCCCTCAGAAACATGGTCTAACCTTGGTTCACTGACCGCCAAAAGCTCCAAACCCGCAGCCAGATCCGCCTCCTCCTCAGGTACTTTTACGGCGGTTGTTCCTGCTACACTGGTGGCTGGTTCGGCCATCGAATGTACGGCCTCCGGTTGGGGTTTTGCAGTCTCTGAAACTTGTGGTGGCGGTGGTGCAGTGGTTGTTGCGGCCGGTGTGGTCTTCCCCATCATAGTGGTGAACATGGCGAACGCCTTCATCGCCTCCTCTGGCCCCCCAATTTTCTGCAATAGATCGGCCATGAACGACGCTGCGTTAGATTCGGCAGATCCAGAAGAACTTCCTGTGTTTTGTGTGTTCTCCATGGCGGAATCTGTAGAATTCGCAAGAACTTGGAAGAAAAAATTTGTTGATTAGGGTTAGAGAGAGAGAATTTGAGAGATGAAATTTGGGGATTTTTTTGTGGAAAGAGTGAGTATGATATGGAAAATAAAAGAGAAAGCACGGTTATAGCCTGTAGGTATGGGAGGACGGTTTTGCAGGTGGTTGTAGGCATGATGCGAGCGACCGTACGCCTCCCCATAAAGTTACCTTTTGAAATTCGAACCGGTGCCAACTCCCTCCAAAATTTTACTCCTCAACTCCCTGCCCCATGTGAATGCTCTGCAATATCATACTTAGAAAAATATCAAACTAAAAAAAACGCCAGACTCCCATGTCAAGGATATGACAATACGGAGAAAAATTCCCTAAGGAACCTGAGATTTCAAAAATATTTTTGGAAGATTATTTTTTTCTGATTTGTTTGGGTTTTCTCGATTTAAGGAAAGCAATTAAATATTTACACTTTCTTTCAAGTATTCTTGAGATTCCCTGGGTCAGGGCATGGATAAAAAAAACTTCTCAATTTACTTGACCCAGGATTTCTTCAAGAACACTTCCTTCCTAGACTGGTTAGGCGATATCAGGGAGTGCGCGTAGAGGCACTTCGTCCACTACACATAGCTCCGAGTTATCCTGAAATACCTTCACACGATGACCATTGACGAGGAAAGGCACAGAATTCGAGGCGCCTCCTTGGATCTCTACTGCTCCATTTGCGCGAAGGCCAACGATAGTATACGGTCCGATCCAGTTGGACTTTAGCTTTCCAGGCATTAGCTTAAGCCTGGACTGGAACAGGAGAACTTTCTGCCCAACTTGTAGTTCCTTGGTCCGGAGATTCTTATCATGCCAAAGCTTGGTCTTTTCCTTGTACCACATCGCGGACTCGTAAGACTCAAGCCTCAATTCTTCCAACTCCTGGATCTGCAATTTCCTCTCTTCCTCACAAGCTCGATGATTCATGTTAATCTCCTTGACCGCCCAGTATGCCTTGTGCTCCAGTCCCACTGGCAAGTGGCACATCTTGCCGAACACTAACCTGTACGGAGACATCCCAATAGGCGTCTTATATGTTGTCCTGTAAGCTCATAATGCGTCGTCAAGCCTCTTACTCCAGTCTTTCCTTGACGGATTCACCGTCTTCTCTAGTATTGCTTTGATCTCCCTATTTGATATTTCCGCCTGGCCGTTAGACTGAGGATGAAATGGTGTGGACAACCTGTGGTGGACTCCATATTTTTTCATCAAAGCTTCAATCGTTCGGTTCTGGAAGTGAGTTCCTTGATCCGAAATAACAGCCCTAGGCACTCCATACCTACCAAAAATATTAGACTTAAGGAATTTGGCCACCTCACCGGCTTCACAAGAGGTAGTAGCCTTGGCCTCTATCCATTTCGAAACATAATCCACAGCCACAAGTATGTATGCCTTCCCATATGAAGATGGAAATGGACCCATGAAGTCCATTCCCCAGACGTCGAAAATCTCACAAACGATCACATGGACTTGCGGCATTTAATCTCTTTTAGAGATTCCCCCAGTCTGTTGACACCTTTCACAATTCTGACAGAATTCGAACGCATCCTTATGCAATGTAGGTCAGTAAAACCCGCTGTCTAACACCTTCCTCGCTGTCTTCCTCAGTCCAAAGTGACCTCCACACGCTAGAGCGTGGCAATGGTTCAGCACATCCCTTTGTTCCGACTCTGGAATACATCTCCTAATTACTTGGTCAGCTCCCATCCTCCATAGATACGGGTCGTCCCAGAAATAGTACTTGGCTTCGCTTTTCAGTTTCATCTTCTGGGCCCGAGAAATTTCTTGGGAACTGGGCACTTCTCTGGTGACCAAGTAATTTGCTAGGTCCGCGAACCATGGCTCAGCGTTTATATGGCATTTTCCTTTTTCAGCATCTCCTGGACCCGTCACTGCCATTATCTCTTCCCAAGTGATAGGTCTAGGCGAACCTTCCAGATAATACAAATGTTCCTCGGGAAATGCATCTGGTATTGCTTCCTCGGTCTCCCCTTGGAAAATTCGACTCAAGTGGTCAGCCACCTTGTTCTCTGTTCCCTTCTTGTCTTTGACCTCCCAATCAAATTCTTGTAACAGTAACACCCAACGGATTAATCTGGGTTTGGACTCCTTCTTCGCCAGCAGGTACCTAATAGCTGCGTGATCCGTGAAAACTATCACCTTAGACCCCAGCAAGTACGGGCGAAACTTCTCAAATGAGTACACTACCGCCAGCATTTTCTTTTCAGTGGTGTCGTAGTTCTTCTGGGCTTGATTGAGCGTTTTCGAAGCATAAAAGATCACATAGCTTTTCCCATCGACTCTTTGACCTAGCACTGCCCCTACTGCATAATCACTCGCGTCGCACATTATTTCAAAGGGTAGATTCCAGTCAGGCGCTCTAATAATGGGAGCAGATACTAGTCTATCCTTCAACAGCTGAAAAGCCTTTTTGCACTCCTCATCGAAAACAAAATCAACATCGTTATGCAACAAGTGAGTGAGTGGCTGAGCAATCTTTGCGAAATCCGTTATGAACCTTCTATAGAATCCAGCATGCCCTAGGAATCCTCTTACTTCTTTCTGATTTGTCGGGTAAGGCAGCTTTGAGATCACATCAATCTTTGCTTGGTCTACCTGTATACCTCTTTCTGATACCACGTGCCCTAGGACAATTCCTTCTGGGACCATAAAGTGGCATTTCTCGAAATTCAAAACCAAATGCTTTTCCTGGCACCTCTTCAACACTATATCCAAACTTGCCAAACATGAGTCAAATGAATTCCCGTACACAGTGCAGTCGTCCATAAAAATCTCGATGCAATCCTCTAGGAGATCCGAGAAGATACTCATCATACACCGCTGCAAAGTGCCTGGCGCATTGCACCGACCAAATGACATCCTTTTGTAAGCATACGTTCCGAAGGGACACGTGAAAGTAGTCTTCTCCTTGTCTTCGGGATCCACATAGATTTAAAAGTATCCACTGTACCCGTCAAGGAAACAAAAGTATTGCTTGCCCGCCAACCTCTCCAGCATCTGGTCAATGAAAGGCAGAGGGAAATGGTCTTTCTTGGTGGCTTCATTTAACTTCCTATAGTCAATGCACATCCTCCACCCAGTAACTAGTCGGGTGGGTACCAACTCATTCTTGTCGTTCTTGACCACCTGTATTCCTGACTTCTTTGGTACCATATGCACTGGACTCACTCACTCACTGTCTGGTATGAAATAAATGATTCGTAGGGAGAGTAGCTTCAATACTTCCTTCAGCACCTCCTCCCCCATGTTAGGATTCAATTTGCGTTGAGGATCTCTGCAGGCTTTTGCTCCCTCTTCTAGCCGAATGTGATGCATGCACAGATCTGGACTGATTCCTACCAAGTCAGAGAGTGTCCACCCAATAGCCTTCTTGTTTCTCCGAATTACCTTCAGCAGTTCCTCTTCTTGTCCCTTGGTCAAGCTGCTGTTAATAATCACAGGGAAAGTTTCATTCTCTTCTAGATACGCATACTTGAGACCTGGTGGAAGTGTTTTCAGTTCTCTCTTGGGGACATCTTTTTCCTGGGGTAAGGGATTTTTCTCTGTCCACTCAGTTGTTATTCCCTTCGTAGACTTAGTAGAACTTTCCATGCTCGCCACATAAGGTGTCTTTCTTGATCTAGCTAGCTCAGGGTTCGTGCAGAATTCCAGAATTGCTTCGGCTAGCTCCTCATCTGATAACTCACTCGTGTTCATAGCTTGACACCACCCGGCTACTTCTCTATCAATAGCATGACTCATCTCAGAATTCACAATCTGCTCCTGCATTAATTCGGTCTCAAGATATTCCTGGACCAAGGGGTTAATAACATCTATAGCATGCAAATTTTCAACGTCAAGAGGTTTCTTCATTGCCTCATCTATGCTGAATGTATATTTCTCCCCATTGTAATCAAGGCAAATGGTGCCATCAAAAACATCAATGATAGTTGATAAGGCTAATTTCGTGCATCGGTCTAGGGATTTTATTTCGTGAAAACGCTGGGTCTAACGCATGTTTAAAGCCAGGTGTGTGAAGGTTTTCGCTAGATCCAGGAAAGGAAGAGGACGCTTGCATGGTCCTAGGAAACTGGCGAAAGAGTGGACATTATGAAGAAAATTGCTTGACGGAGGAAGCCTCGGAGTTGAAGCGTAGAATAGGGATTTCTACGAAGACTCTAGAAGGCTATGTCCACATCTATAAAAGGAAGAAGCATGCAAGCTGAAGGGACCTTCTCGGTTGGAGGCCTCGCTAACAGCCTGTAGCTTAAGTTCACTTTTCACACACTTGGGATCTAATTCGCGGAGGATCTCGGGTTCGCACTAGGGTTCACGTTTAGTTTTCTCGGAAGTATTTGTGGGTTGTAACACCGTCCTTCTATGGGGCGAAGAAACAATTTAATTTCCGTTTTCGTACTTTGCTGATTTCACCGAGCTCCGCTGTTCGAAGCTCGGTCCTCTGTTTCTTTGCTGAATATTTCTCTTATCTTAATGCAAGTTTCGTTTTCACTTATGTTGATCGTGTTGATTTCTGTTTGTTGATTGTGTTTACTTGAATGCTGGAGTTGGAATTGTTGGAGTTGGTTGTTTTCGTGGATTATTGCAGGTTCGTGGTTGGATCTGGGAGAATGGAGTTTGTTTGTGGATGAATCGGGGCTTTGTCTTGCTGATATTGTAGGATTGTCTGTGATTGTTGGAATTCGGAGTTGATCGGAGCAGATCTGTAAGAATCGGAGTTATGGAGTTGATTTTGATGGTTGTTGAGTTCGGATGGCTTGGATCCGGAGTGGATTAAGCACTCGACGTGAATCTGAGCAGTGTTGATTTAAATTCATGCCTAGTTTACGTGTTTTCATTTCGCTTCGCCTAGTTTATGTCGATCTGATGTATTTCCGATTCGTAGCAAGTTTCCGGCGTCCTGATTTCTATATTCTGTTTGAATCTAGGTATGTGCTCTGTTTTCTCCATTTACGTATTTGAGTCGGTTAGGAAAATGCATGTCGTTGTTAGTCAGGGCATGAGTTGGTTGTTTGCAGCTTTTACCGTACTTGCTATATTTGGAGTCATGGTCCCCACTGCTTTTATTCTCTCTGTCTAGTCTTAATTAGTGAATCGTTTACACGGTCTAGGAAGTGATTTTAATACCTCGCGGTCATGACGATGTTTGCTGTCAGTGTGTTTACAGTTTCCTAGGTCTAGCATTTACATTTCGTGCCTAGGACTAGAGTTAGGTAAAATTCTCAACCTTTTGCGTGGCAGCAGCCGCTTGTTTCCAGAGTCTCTAAGCACTACTTTACGAATCCATCTTCGTGGGATCGACCCCGCTTCCCTATACTAATCCATAGTATTTGGGGTTGAGGGATTTAATTGTTGAAGGGGAGTCGAGTGTGTCCAACGACAGAAACACTCTGTGTTCCTTGAGTTCCTGGACCTAGTGATCCAGTGGATTTAAGAAGCGCGGTGTCTTGACCGAGCATCTGCATTAACTTTCTTTGTGCACACTTGCTCACTTCGCTCCTGAGTCATATCTTAGCAAGCACGCACTTCAAATGGCGCCGTTGCCGGGGATAGATGCGTGCTTTGTGTTAGTGTTCAGAGCCTGTGGTGTAAATAGTTTTGATTTATTTTCTCTCTCTTTTATTTGTAGTTTATGAGCAGAGGCTCAAGATCTACCTACTGGAGCAACTCATCAGGGTGGAAGCACGACCAGTTTAACTGGCGGGTAAAGGATACAGTCTCTACTGTGACCACCAGATCAGGGTTGACCATGGGAAATCCGTTTCCGAGTGAATTTACTAGCGACGAATCTTGGACGTCGTCAGGACGCGAAGATCCAATGTCACCACCCAAATCAGAAACAGAGTCAGAAACAGGGGAAGCAGAGGAAGTAGTCATGGCGCAAGTAGTAGATCCAGATCCAGAGATCGGTTCGCTCACTGCCCATTTAGATGGAGAACCAGCTCAAGCAATAGTGATGTATCCACGCCAGAGGACTATTGAGATCAAGACAAACGTACTTGGCATCTTGCCAACGTTCTCTGGGCGTAGGAATGAGTGTCCGTATGAGTTCCTAAATGAATTCAGTAAGTTGTGTGGTATTCAGAAGAGGCCGAATGATGCAACAGAGGAGGATTATCGCCTACGTGCAATTCCATTTACCTTGAAGGGTGAAGCTAATACGTGGTTATTGAGGTTGCCCCCAGATTCTATCCGCACATGGAGGGACTTCAAGTTGGAATTCTTAGATTATTTCTTTCCATCCAACAAGACGAATGCACTGAAAAAAGAAATACTAGAGTGTAAGCAGGATTACGATGAATCGCTGAGTCAGTATTGGTCGAGATTCAAGGGGTTGTTGGATGCATGCCCGAACCACCGAATGATAGAGGCAAAGACCTACTCTCTGTTTTACGAAGGGGCAACTCCTGAGTCAAAGGACCTATTCCTCGAGTGGAGGGAATTTCACAAGAAAAAGAGGAAGTGAGGCAAGAGAAATCCTGGGAAAGTTGATCGACGCTAAAAAAGCATACGATAACCCTAGGAATGCAGTGAGGAGATGATCGGTGCATGCTGTAAGAGAGCAAGAAGATGACAAAGTAGAAGCAAGAATTGATAGGCTCGAGAAAGCTCTTTTGAAAGCGATTGAAAAGACGATTCCACTGGCTTCACAAGGGAAGGAGAAATCTCCTGGTCCAGGAGATAATCAAATTCAGCAATATTACGGGACCCAGGAAGGAGATTATCAGGCCCAGGTAAATCCAATGGGAAGTTGGAACCCCGATGGGAGCTGGAATCCAGGGAGACAGAGAGATGCGCCCTGGAGAAACCATCCAAATTTCAGATGGACTGACAATGAGCAAAATCAGCCGGCACCACAACAAAGTCAGCAATTTACACCTCAGCCCGAAAGATAAGGTAACTGGTCAGGAAGGAATCAAGAGGGGCAGGGCAGCTGGATCAATCGGAACCAAGGAGACCACTCGAGCTGGGGAAACATAAATCAGAACAGTCAAGGGAACTCTTATGTACCACCGCACCAAAGGAATTTTCAGAACAATTACCAGGGTCAAGGAAATCAATACAACAACTCTTCAGGAGGTCAAGGAAATGCTCGTCAGGGTCAAGTGAGTGGACCGACTCTGAGCATAGGTCCAGGGCCCAGTCAGCCATCGAAATCACCAAAGAATATCGATGATATGGTGCACGATCTCGTCAGTTCTCAGCAGCATATGCAAAACAACCTGCAATCGAACAATGACGTAGTGCACAAGCTTCAAAAAGCTCAACAGGAGCAAAAGGCAGCAATGGATATGCTGGCCAAGCAGTTATCCCAGATAGCCACTTCTTTGAGTGATATGAGGGGAAATGAAGGGAAGATTCCCGCCTCCGTAAGACCACCGGATAGAGCGAATATAAGTCAGATTACCTTGAGATCCGGGAAAGGACATGATGGGCCAGTGGTAAGAATGAAAGAAGCGACAAGCCCCAAGGGAGGCAAGGATGAGGATACAATTCCTAGGCCTAGGAACTTGGAGGGAGGAACTTCCTGGGTCAAGGATTATCTTAAGACAGGGGATTTGGAGAATCCCTTGCCAAGGTCAGCTGAGCCTTTTTTCCTCGATCCAGAGCCGGAGTTGGAGAACGAGGCAGTAAGGGAGGAAACTGGAGAATTCTTAGCTGAAAGCTCTACAGGAGCATGGAAGCGACTGAAGCCTTTCCCAAGTCGGGGGGAAGCCAAGAAGAAGAAGGAAGAACCGGTGGACTTCATGGATATTTTCGGGAAATTAGAGATTAATCTACCATTTTTACAGGCCTTGAAATTGCCGGTGTTTAGCAAGTTCATCAAGGAATTTATAGCTGGGAAGGCTAGACCCAGTGGAAAAATTTTGATAGGCGAGAACGTCTCTGCAGTGATTCAAAAGCGGAGGATGCCTTCGAAATGCAATGATCCAGGTATGTTTACCTTACCCATCTCTATTGGTGATGTAAAAATCGAGCATGCTATGTGCGATTTAGGTGCATCCATAAATGTGTTATCACTTTCCATATACAAGAAATTAGTGGGGGTAGGCATGGTGGACACGAAAGTTGTGATCCAATTGGCGGACAGGTCATGCATCTGTCCTGAAGGGGTACTTGAGAATGTGATAGTCAAGGTACATGACTTCTTGTACCCAGCTGATTTCCATGTGATTAGAATGAGCGATAATGAATCTGCAGAATCTGGCGGAGTACTTTTAGGGAGACCCTTCCTGCGTACCGCCAAGACTATCATTGATGTTTTTGATGGTACCATCTGCCTTGATTATAATGGGGAGAAATATACATTCAGCATAGATGAGGCAATGAAAAAACCTCTTGACATCGAAAATTTGCATGCTATAGATGTTATTAACCCCTTGGTCCAGGAATATTGAACAGATCGAGAATTCTGAAATGAGTCATGCCATTGATAGAGAAGTAGCTAGTTGGTGTCAAGCAATGAACATGAGTGAGTTATCAGATGAAGAGTTAGCTGAAGCAATTCTGGAATTCTGTGCGAACCCGAAGCTAGCTAGATCAAGGAAGGCACCTTATGTGGCGAGCATGGACAGTTCTACTGAGTCTAAGAAGGGAATCGCAACAGGGTCGACAGAGAAAAATCCCTTGCCCCAGGAAAAAGATGTCCCCAAGAAAGAATTGAAAACGCTTCCACCTGGGCTCAAGTATGCGTATCTGGAGGAGAATGAAAATTTCCCGGTAATTATTAACAGCGGCTTGACCGAGGGACAAGAAGAGAAATTGTTGAATGTGATCCGGAGACACAAGAAGGCTATTGGGTGGACACTCTCTGAATTGGTAGGAATCAGCCCCGATCTGTGCATGCATCACATCCGCTTGGAGGAAGGAGCAAAAGCATGCAGAGATCCTCAACGCAAATTGAATCCGAACATGAGGGAGGAAGTGCTGAACGAAGTATTGAAGCTGCTCTCCCTAGAAATCATTTATTCCATACCAGACAGTGAATGGGTTAGTCCAGTACATATGGTACCCAAGAAGTCAGGAATTCAGGTGGTAAAGAACGACAAGAATGAGTTGGTGCCCACTAGACTAGTATCTGGGTGGAGGATGTGCATCGACTATAGGAAGTTAAATGAAGAGACCAAGAAAGACCATTTCCCTATACCTTTCATTGACCAGATGCTGGAAAGGCTGGCGGGCAAGCAATATTTCTGTTTCCTAGACGGGTATAGTGGGTATCTTCAAATCTATGTGGATCCCGAGGATCAGGAGAAGATAACTTTCACGTGTCCCTTTGGAACGTATGCTTACAGGAGAATGCCGTTTGGCCTGTGCAATGCGCCAGGCACCTTTCAGCGGTGTATGATGAGTATCTTCTCGGATCTCCTAGAGGATTGCATCAAGATTTTTATGGACGACTTCACTGTGTACGGGAATTCATTTGACTCATGTTTGGCAAGTTTGGATGTGGTATTGAGAAGGTGCCAGGAAAAACATTTGGTTTTGAATTTCAAAAAATGCCACTTTATGGTCCCTGAAGGAACTGTCTTAGGGCACGTAGTCTCGGAAAGAGGGATACAGGTAGACCAGGAGAAGATTGATGTGATCTCAAAACTGCCTTACCCGACGAATCAGAAGGAGGTAAGAGGATTCCTAGGACACGCAGGATTCTATAGGAGGTTCATAAAAGATTTCGCAAAAATTGCTCAGCCACTCACTCACCTGTTGCATAACGATGTTGATTTTGTCTTTGACGAGGAGTGCAAAAAGGCTTTTCAGTTGTTGAAGGATAGGCTAGTATCTGCTCCCATTATTAGAGCGCCCGACTGGAATCTACCCTTTGAAATTATGTGTGATGCAAGCGACTATGCCGTGGGAGCGGTGCTAGGTCAAAGAGTCGATGGGAAAAGCTATGTGATCTTTTATGCTTCAAAAACGCTGAATCAGGCTCAGAGAAATTATGACACTACAAAAAAGGAAATGCTGGCGGTAGTGTACTCATTTGAGAAATTTCGCCCGTACTTGCTTGGGTCGAGGGTGATAGTCTTCACCGACAACGCGGCTATAAAGTACCTGTTCGCGGAGAAAGAATCCAAACCGAGATTAATCCGTTGGGTGTTGCTTTTGCAGGAATTCGATTGGGAAATTAGAGATAAAAAGAGGACAGAAAATAAGGTGGCCAATCATCTGAGTAGGATATTTCAAGGGGAGACCGAGGAAGCAATACCGGATGCATTCCCCGAGGAACATTTGTACTATGTGAAAGAATTTCCTCGACCTATCAGCTGGGAAGAGATTATGGCGTTAACAGGTCCAGGGGAAGCCGAAAAAGGGAAATGTCATCAAAACGATGAGCCATGGTTCACTGACCTGGCAAATTACTTAGTCACTGGAGAGGTGCCCAGTTCCCACTCCCGGGCCCAGAAGATGAAATTGAAGAGCGAGGCTAAGTACTATTACTGGGATGACCCGTATTTGTGGCGAATGGGAGCCGACCAAATAATCCGGAGGTGTATTCCGGAGTGGGAACAGAGGGATGTGCTGAATCATTGCCATACCCTAGCTTGTGGAGGTCACTTTGGACCTAGGAAGACCGCAAGGAAGGTGTTAGATAGTGGATTTTATTGGCCTACATTGCAAAAGGATGCTTTCGAGTTTTGCCAGAACTGTGAGAGGTGTCAACAGACAGGGGGAATCTCCAGGAGGGACGAAATGCCACCCAGTGATTGTGTGTGAGATCTTCGATGTCTGGGGAATGGATTTCATGGGTCCATTTCCGTCTTCATACGGGAAGGCATACATACTTGTGGCAGTTGATTATGTTTCAAAGTGGATAGAGGCCAAGGCGACCACATCGTGTGAAGCCAAAGAGGTAGCGAAATTTCTTAGAGCTAACATCTTTAACAGGTACGGAGTGCCCAGAGCTATAATATCTTATAATGGGACGCATTTCCGTAACCGGACTATTGAAGCTCTAATGAGAAAGTACCGAGTTCACCATCGCCTTTCCACACCATATCATCCTCAATCAAATGGGCAAGCTGAAATATCAAACAGGGAAATCAAAGCGATTCTGGAAAATACGGTTAATCCGTCAAGGAAGGACTAGAGTAAGAGACTTGATGACGCACTATGGGCATACAGAACAACATATAAAACGCCCATTGGAATGTCTCCTTACAGGTTAGTATTCGACAAGATGTGTCACTTGCCGGTGGGAATTGAGCATAGGGCGTACTGGGCAGTCGAGGAGATTAATATGAATCCTCAAGCCTGTGAGGGAGAGAGGAAACTGCAGCTCCAGGAGTTGGAAGAATTGAGGTTTGAATCTTACGAATCAACGATGTGGTACAAAGAAAAGACCAAGCTTTGGCATGATAAGAATCTCCGGACCAAGGAACTGCAAGTTGGGCAGAAAGTTCTCCTGTTCCAATCCCGGCTCAAGTTAATGCCTGGTAAGCTGAAGTCCAAATGGACTGAACCATACACTATTGTGAGTCTTCGTGCAAATGGAGCAGTAGAGATCCAGGGAAGTGCTTCAAACTCAACTCCTTTTCTTGTCAACGGTCATCGTGTGAAGGTATTTAGGGATAACTCGGAGCTGTGTGTAGTGGACGAAATGCCACTACGCGCACTCCCTGATATCTCTTGATCGGTCTAGGAAGAGAGTGTTCTTAAGGACTTCCTAGGTCCAGTATCCAAGAAGTTTTACCATGACCTGACCTAGGAATCGTGAGAACACTTGAACACAATTTGTAAATATTTAATTGTTTTCCTTAAATCTAGAAAACCCAAACAAATCAGAAAAAAATAATCTTCCAAAAATATTTTCGAAATACCAGACTCCTTGGGAATGTTTTTGATATTGTCATATCCTAGACCTGGGGGGTCTGGCGTTTCATTTTTCAAGTTTGATTCTTTTTTTATGTGTAGTTCTGCAGAGAGTATTTACTTGGGCAGGGAATTAAGGAGTAAAATTTTGGAGGGAGTTGGCACCGGTTCGAATTTCAATGGACACCTTTATGGGGAGGCGTACAGTCGCTAGCGTCATGCCTGCCAACTGCCTGCAAAATCGTCCTCTCCCATACCTATCGGCTAATAACCGTGTTCTCCTTTTATTTTTCCTTACTCACTCTCTCTCTACATCCAGAATTCCCCAAATTTCTCTCTAGGTTTTCTTTCTCTAACCCTAATCCAAGAAAATTTATGTCCAAGTTTTTGTCAAAATTTCTACAGAATTCTTCATGGATAACAAGCAGAATACCGGAAACACTTCAGGATCCGCCGATTCTAACGCGGCAGCATTCATGGCTGACCTACTACAAAAATTTGGGGGCCAGAAAAAGCTATGGAGGCGTTCGCCATGTTCGCATCTGTGATGGGGAAATCCGTACCAGCCGTTTCAACATCCGCCGCACCGCCACTAGAGACAGTTCAAGAAGCCACCGCTGAGCCGGAGGCAGTTCCAGAAATCACTACTGACGTTCAAGAGACCACCGCCGCGGAAACTCGTGAAGAAGAAGCAGATCTGACCGCGGGGTTGGAATTGT
Organism: Salvia splendens; assembly: GCF_004379255.2. Taxonomy (NCBI): domain Eukaryota; kingdom Viridiplantae; phylum Streptophyta; class Magnoliopsida; order Lamiales; family Lamiaceae; genus Salvia; species Salvia splendens. The sequence goes on from NC_056039.1 coordinate 24,594,989, forward strand.
TGGCCTTAAGTGAACCCAGGTTAGGTTCTGTCACTGAGGAGGAAATCCCTGTTTTAGAGGTAGAGGGTAAAGTGGTTGGCGTTTCTGAGGGGGTAAATCCTGTGTTTGCCGCTGTGGATTTTGTTGAGAGAGAATCCCTACCTGAATCTGAGGGTGTTGATCTTTCTGCTGTTACTGATAGTCGTACAGAGGGCGAAACCCCTGTTTTGGAGGAATTTGCTGAGGGGGAAACCCCTGTTGTTGGTGATGATGTTCCAAAGGGCGATGACGCCCAAGAAAATATTAGTAAGGGGGAAACCCCTGTACAAGCGGTGGGTGCCAAAGCCCACGTTAGAGATGGTTTGGAGGGGACAGAAACCCCTATTTACATCAACGGGGAAACCCCTTTACTGAGTGAAGAGGGAGAAGCCCTCGTTTCTGGAAATGTACATGAACCCGTCGGCGACGGGATGAATTTGATAGTGGACCTGACTGATGTCCCCGAAGGGACCGATTCACCGGTTAACGCAAGGGAAGCAAGGAGGCAAGCTCGCCGGATCCTACTTGATGAGAAAGATGAAACCGTCCAGCAGACGGAAGAAGGGTCGCTGGGTCTAGAGACTGCAGCCCCTGAGCAGGTAATCTCTCCTAGTCTTAACGATGAGGAGAGCGACAAGGAGGAGCGCTGCCAGGCGGTGGATAGAAAGAGGAAAGGAAAATAGATTGCTCCTTCCTCGACCAAGAAAGCAAAAGGAAAGCCCGTTGAACACTCTCTCACTCCACCTGCTAAGGTACCGTACGCTGCTGAGTCCGAAAGCCCTGAGGGGTCCAGTGAATCCGAAGAAGCACAAGAAGTCGAGCTCAACTTTGAGCCGAAAGAAATCAGGATCACTAAAGAACTGTTGAACGAGATGAAGAAGTTCGCAGACCCAAAACGCACAGCAATATATGCGGAGAAGAGTGCCGTGGGGAAGTATGCTAAATCAGGGAAGATGTACGATTCGGTCGAGCTTAAGGGGATCTCAAGCAATGACGAGTTTCGGGGGTTTATAGAGGCAATCGGTTTTGACTGGTTGCTAAAACATAGCACCCTTGAGGTTCCGATAGACTTGGCACGGGAATTTTTCTCGACTTTTCGGTTTAAGTCCACCACTGATTTGGATGCTGATTCCATCAACTTCCGGCTTTTCAATGAAGAGCATGTGATGATCATCCGTGAGTGGACTTTACGAATGGGTCTGCTGACGCGTACAGAAGATGACGAAGGATTATGGAATGAGAGAATGGTTGGCCCACCAAAGTTCACAGCAGGTTTCAAAGCGCAGAGCGCATGGGAATTCTTGACTCACCCGAGGGTGGGTCAATTTAAAACTAGTTTTTCGAAGGCTCACCATATCGAGGACAGGGTCCTGATGTTCGCCCAAACCTTCATTAACTACAATCTGATGGGCACGGCCAACAACGCATTGACGACCCCCGACTTATACTTCACCTGGTGCATGGCCACGGGAGTGCGTGTCCATTTGGGTTATTGGTTAGCCCAAGCCTGCCACCAAGTAACTGCCAACCCTTCTCGGCATCTATACACATGCCATCTCCTTGGGGCTTATCTACAGCGGAATGTGATCATGAAGATCCACAAGGCTTGCCGGGAAGTGAAGATGTGTCTACCCCCGGAGGTTTTCAACATGGATTACTTCTTTAACAAGGGGCTGCTAATCACGCACGGGAAGGATGTCTGTTTTTATGAAGTTGGTAAATCGGATGGCCAGATGAAACAGGAGCAAGAGGTGGCGGGAGTGAAGGAAGTTACTGATGTGGATGGAGCAAGACAGTCAGTCGTGGAAGTGGAAGTAATGAGGAAGGAAGTCGGATGGATGAGATCCGAAATTAAAAAGGTGAGGGAAGAAATCGTGGCCCTACGGGGTAATGGAAAGGACAGTAGTGAGGCTGAGAGGGTCAGGAAAGAAGTTGCCAGAGTAAGAACGGGAGTAGAAGAAATGAGAACGGAGGTTAGGAAGGTTAGGGAGGAAATGGTGGCCCTCAAGGGGCGCATCTCTGATCTGGTGGCGACGTCATCCAGATGCACTGAGAGGATGACGGAGGGTGACTCGCTGATAATGGCAATGACGAAGTGGTTGCGCGAGAAATTCCCAGACGCACCAAAGACACTTCCTGGACCTAGTAGCGGATCCAAGGCGCCAAGTCCAAGAAATCTATCTATCCAGAAGTAGCCACAAGTCACCAAGCCTCTAATCACCCCGTTCTCTACTAGACCCATGACCCTGAAGAAGACCGTACCCGGACAGACAGAAGAGAGGACAGAGAAGCCGGAATCGCCGGCAAGAAAGAAAGCTAAAGTGACCCTGCCGCCCAAGTCTGGCTCCTGAGGGGGCCAGACCCCGAATTAATCTCCCAAACCAAGTAACCTTTACTTTTCTGTCTTTTACTATTCGTTTTTCTTGCGTTTGTGTTTTTATGTGCCAGCATGCTTTGTTTTGTATATATGTGTTATACCCTTCTACACTTAGCCCAATTTTTGGTCTAAGTGTGAGAAGGGGTTGTTTTGTCTTGCATGTCTTGGTTTTGTATGTTGTGCCTTCTCCCACTTAGCCCGATGTTCGGTCTAAGTGTGAGAAGTTTGTTTTGTTTGTGCGCCTTGTTTGTTTTTGTTTCATGTTTCTGTCTGCTGTTCTTACTTCCTTTTCCCCCCTTCACTGGGATAGCTTGGGGACAAGCTTGAGTGAAGAGGGCAGGGAGGAGTAAGTATGGTGTCTGTTTTTCTGTTTTAGAGTCTTTAGGATGTGTGTTTCGCATGAGCTAGCAAGATAATAAGGCAAGTTTCCCTTAGTGAGAGCGATTAAAGAGAGAATGCATGTCAACTTTGACACCTTCTTCCTTAATAAACTAAAAGCGGTCTGTATGAAGTTAGGACGATGGAAAAAGCCTTAGATAACCTAGCTGTGCAACCCTACTATAAGAGTGAGTTATAAGCCTAAACATTTTTTGTGCTAACATGTAAAATGGGCTACCACTTGATGCTTAGGGAGTAGAGTATGAAGGAGAAAAAAGTGGGTTATGGAGGTATAAGCTGGACGAAGTCCAGAACAGGAGGTATAAGCTGGACGAAGTCCAGGGGAGGAGAAAATTGAAAAAAGGGGGAAGGTATAAGCTGGACGAAGTCCAGAGAAAAAAAATAATAATAATAATTTGGAGGTATAAGCTGGATGATGTCAAGGGGGAAATGAGATATAATACAGGAAAAGATAAACAGAAAAGAAAAATCATTATCCTCAAGGGCAGAAAGCAATTGCAACCTGACCCAGGAAAATCAATAAAAAAAAGGAGAAGAAAGAAGGGAAAAACTCTCATAACCCGACGCATCAGTGGTATAACTTTAACTGTGGAGCGTGTTGATCCTAACATCCCTGGTGAGGAATGAGTGATCGAGCGAACCTAACCGCTGGGAAATCAAAAGGATATCTCGACGAACTGACAGACTGTTTAGATAAAAGAAGGAAGGGGGGGGATTTGAAGACTGTAGACGATCGGATTGAACTTAAGCTTGTGGGGACGGTCGCCTAAAAGTTGAAACTAGTTCATGTTTATCTGTTATGTTTGTTGTGTTTTGTTTTTGTGATGTTTTCTTTTTTGAGTCTGTTAGTTGTCTAGGTCTAGGAGTCTGTTTTTATTTGTAGAGTCGTACTTGGGGACCGTGCATTGAAATTCGCCTTATTTCTTTTCTTGTCTTTCATACTTGAGGACAAGCATGGTTTAAGTGTGAGCAGTTTGATAAGGCTAATTTCATGCATCGGTCTAGGTATTTTATTTCGTGAAAACGCTGGGTCTAACGCATGTTTAAAGCCAGCTGTGTGAAGGTTTTCGCTAGATCCAGGAAAGGAAGAGGACGCTTGCATGGTCCTAGGAAACTGGCGAAAGAGTGGACATTATGAAGAAAATTGCTTGACAGAGGAAGCCTCGGAGTTGAAGGGTAGAATAGGGATTTCTACGAAGACTCTAGAAGGCTATGTCCGCATCTATAAAAGGAAGAAGCATGCAAGCTGGAGGGACCTTCTCGGTTGGAGGCCTCGCTAACAGCCTGTAGCTTAAGTTCACTTTTCACACACTTGGGATCTAATTCGTGGAGGATCTCAGGTTCGCACTGGGGTTCACGTTTAGTTTTCGTACTTTGCTGATTTCGCCGAGCTCCGCTGTTCGAAGCTCGGTCCTCTGTTTCTTTGCTGAATATTTCTCTTATCTTAATGCAAGTTTCGTTTTCGCTTATGTTGATCGTGTTGATTTCTGTTTGTTGTTTACTTGAATGCTGGAGTTGGAATTGTTGGAGTTGGTTGTTTTCGTGGATTATTGCAGGTTCGTGGTTGGATCTGGGAGAATGGAGTTTGTTTGTGGATGAATCGGGGCTTTGTCTTGCTGATATTGTAGGATTGTCTGTGATTGTTGGAATTCGGAGTTGATCGGAGCAGATCTGTAAGAATCGGAGTTATGGAGTTGATTTTGATGGTTGTTGAGATCGGATGGCTTGGATCCGGAGTGGATTAAGCACTCGACGTGAATCTGAGCAGTGTTGATTTAAATTCATGCCTAGTTTACGTGTTTTCATTTCGCTTCGCCTAGTTTATGTCGATCTGATGTATTTCCGATTCGTAGCAAGTTTCTGACGTCCTGATTTCTATATTCTGTTTGAATCTAGGTATGTGTTCTGTTTTCTCCATTTACGTATTTGAGTCGGTTAGGAAAATGCATGTCGTTGTTAGTCAGGGCATGAGTTGGTTGTTTGCAGCTTTTACCGTACTTTCTATATTTGGAGTCATGGTCCCCACTGCTTTTATTCTCTCTGTCTAGTCTTAATTAGTGAATCGTTTACCCGGTCTAGGAAGTGATTTTAATACCTCGCGGTCATGACGATGTTTGCTGTCAGTGTGTTTACAGTTTCCTAGGTCTAGCATTTACATTTCGTGCCTAGGACTAGAGTTAGGTAAAATTCTCAACCCTTTGCGTGGCAGCAGCCGCTTGTTTCCAGAGTCTCTAAGCACTACTATACGAATCCATCTTCGTGGGATCGACCCCGCTTCCCTATACTAATCCATAGTATTTGGGGTTGAGGGATTTAATTGTTGAAGGGGAGTCGAGTGTGTCCAACGACAGAAACACTCTGTGTTCCTTGAGTTCCTGGACCTAGTGATCCAGTGGATTTAAGAAGCGCGGTGTCTTGACCGAGCATCTGCATTAACTTTCTCTGTGCACACTTGCTCACTCCGCTCCTGAGTCATATCTTAGCGAGCACGCACTTCAATAGTCTTAGCGGTACGTAGGAAAGGTCTCCCTAAAAGTACTCCGCCAGACTCTGCAGATTCATTATCGCTCATCTTTATCACATGAAAATCAGCTGGGTACAAGAAATCATGTATCCTAACTATCATATTCTCAAGCACTTCTTCATGGCAGATACACGACCTATCCGCTAGCTGGATCACTACTTTTGTATCTACCATACTTACTCCTACCAGTTTCTTGTAAATGGAAAGCGGTAAAACATTTATTGAAGCCCCTAAATCACACATAGCATGCTCAATTTTTACATCACCAATAGAGATGGGCAAAGTAAACATACCTGGATCATTGCATTTCGAAGGCAACCTCCGCTTCTGAATTACCGCGGAAACATTCTCGCCTATCAGAATTTTTCCACTAGGTCTAGCCTTACCAGCTATAAATTCCTTGATGAACTTGCTAAACACTGGAAATTTCAGAGCCTGTAAAAATGGTAGATTGATTTCCAACTTTCCAAAAATATCCATGAAATCTACCGGCTCTTCTTTTTTTTTTCTTGGCCTCCCCCCGGCTTAGGAAGGGTTTCAGTCGCTTCCCCGCTCCTGTTTCAGCTGAGAACTCTCCGACTTCTTTCTTCTCCTCCTCCCTTACCAACTCTGGCCCTGGATCGAGGAAAAATGGTTCAGTTTCTCTAGGCAATGGTTTCTCCAAATCTCCTTCCCTGAGTTCATCTCTAATCATGGGATTGTTTGCAGCCAAGTTCCTTGGTCTAGAGGTTATACCCCATGTCTCCTTGCCCTCAAGGTAATTTGGCTAATATTGGCCCTGTCAGGCGGTTTTACTGAGGCAGGAATTTTACCCTCATTACCTCGCATGTCACTCAAGGAAGTAGCAATCTGTGACAACTGTCTTGCTAACATATCCATTGCCGCCTTTTGTTCTTGCTAAGTATCCTGAAGCTTGTGGACTACTTCATTGTTCGACTGTAAGTTGTTCTGCATGTGCTGTTGAGAACTGATGAGTTCGTGCACCATTTCATCAAGATTCCTTGGTGGCTTAGAACTCGGCTGACTGGGGCCGGGTCCTGCATTTTGGTTTGCTCCACTTCCTTGGGTCGGGCGAATATTTCCTTGACCCCCTGAATTGTTGTTGAACTGATTTCCTTGACCTGGGTAGGTAGTTTGGAAATTCCTTTGGTGTGGTGGCACATAAGAGTTCCCCTGATGGTTTTGATTCCTGTTTCCCCAGTTCGAGTGATCTCCCTGGTTCCGATTGTTCCAATTGCCTTGCCCTTCATGATTCCTCCAATTGCCCTGCCTCTTGGGCTGAGGTGCAAACTGTATACTCTGTTGTGGTGCTGGCTGGCTCTGTTCGTTATCAGACCATTTAAAATTTGGATGATTCCTCCAGGGTGCATCTCTTTGTTTCCGGGGGTTCCAACTTCCATCGGGATTCCAATTTCCCATCGCATTCACCTGGGCCTGGTAATCTCCTTCTTGGGATCCGTATTATTGTTGAAATTAGGACTCTCATGGACCAGACGGTTTCTCCTTCTCCGATGCCGCTGGCGAATTAGTTTTCTCGATAGCATTCAAAAGAGCCTTCTCGAGTCTATCTATCATTGCCTCCACCTTATCATCATCTTGTTCTCTCAGTGCATTCGCAGAACCTCTTCTCACAGCATTCCTTGGACTATCATATGTCTTCTTTGCATCTATCAATTTCCCCAAATCTCTCGTGCCTCACTTCCTCTATTCCGTGTAAAATACCCTATACTGGAGGAATTCATCAAGTTCTTCGACTCAGGAGTCGCTCCTTCATAAAACAGAGAATAGGTCTCTGCCTCTATCATCCGGTGATTCGGGCATGCATCCAACAATCCTTTGAACCTTGCCCAGTATTGGCTCAATGACTCGTCATAGTCCTGTTTGCGCTCTACTATCTCCTTCTTCAGAGCATTCGTCTTGTTGGATGGAAAGAAATAATCTAAAAACTCCAATTTAAAGTCTCTCCAAGTGCGGATAGAATCCGGGGGTAACCGTAATAACCATGTGTTTGCCTCCCCCTTCAGAGTGAAAGGAATTGCGCGCAAACGGTAGTCCTCCTCCGTCGCATCATTTGGCCTCTTTTGGATGCTGCACAATTTACTGAATTCATTTAGAAACTCGTACGGGCACTCACTTCTTTGCCCAGAAAATGTCGGTAGGATGCCGAGCACATTCGTCTTGATCTCGATGGACCTCTGACGTGGGGCTTGTGTGTTGTGTGTAAATGCGATGCGCTATGCTTCTGGTATTATGCTAGATCGAGATGCCAAGTCCTATGAATCCACTAGATCACTTGGTCTAGGAACTCAAGAGAACAAGGAATGCTCTGTCGTTGGGCACACTACACTCCCTTTCAAAGATCCCTCAACCCGAATACTATGATTTAGTATAGAGAAGCATGATCCGACGAAGATGGACACGTAAGAAAGCATTTAGAAACATTGGACAAGGGCGGCTGCTGCCACGCAAACTGGGTTGAGGTTTAACTATGACTAGACCTAGGCAAGAAATGTAAATACTAGACCTAGGAAACTGCAAATATGCTGAGATCAAACATCATCAAGACTACGGGATATTAAATTTACTTTAGATCGTGTAAATGGCTACTTAATAAAAGCAGACAGAAAGCATATAACAGTGGGGACCATAATTACAAAATTAGCAAGTACGGTAGAAAAGCTGCATATAACAAACTGAAACTCTAACTAACAACGACATGCATTCTTTTAACTGAATCAAACACGAAGATATGAGAAAACAGAGCACGTACCTAGATTCGAACAGAATATAAAAGTTAGGTCATCGGAAACTTGCAACAAACCGGAAATAACAATAATCTACATTCACTAGACGGAATGAAATGAAAACACGAAGGCTAGGAATAAATTTAAACCAACTCTGCTCGGATTCACGTCGGATGCTTAATCCACTCCGGATCCAAGCGATCCGAACCAAACAACAACCTCAATCAACTCCATAACTTCCGATCTAACAGATCTAAACCGATCAACACCGAATTCAAATGATTCCACTCAACTCAGCTACAATACCAAATTCAAACCTCTGATTCAACCACCATTAAACTCTGATCAGCCCGATCCAGCCATTACTCTGCACAGATTCAGAGAACAATTGCGAAACGCATCCAACACAAGTAAACTAACTCAAACTCCAGAAAATCACAGAAGTGAAATCAGAAATCAACATTAACGACATGACAGAAAATTAAACTTGCATTAAAGACGGAAATATTCGGTAAAAATAGAGGACCGAGCTCCGAACAGTGAAGCTCGGTGAAATCCACAAAATACGAGAAAGTAAAATGGAACTTGTTTCTTCGCCCTCGACAGGACGGTGTTACAACCCACCTGAAATACGAGAAAGCGAAAAGTGAACACAAAACGAAAACCACCCCAATTTCCCTCTAAGAACCCAAGTGTATAAAAGAAAAGTGAGCTACGAGCCACAAACTGTTAATGAGGCCTCCACCGAGAAGGTCTCTCCAGAATGCATGCTTCCTTCTTTATATAGGCGCGGACTTAATCTTCTAGAACCTTCGTAGAAATCTCCATTCTACCCTTCGGCTCCGAGATTTCATCCGTCTTGTTGGATGGAAAGAAATAATCTAAAAACTCCAATTTAAAGTCTCTCCAAGTGCGGATAGAATCCAGGGGTAACCGTAATAACCATGTGTTTGCCTCCCCCTTCAGAGTGAAAGGAATTGCGCGCAAACGGTAGTCCTCCTCCGTCGCATCATTTGGCCTCTTTTGGATGCTGCACAATTTACTGAATTCATTTAGAAACTCGTACGGGCACTCACTTCTTCTCCCAGAAAATGTCGGTAGGATGCCGAGCACATTCGTCTTGATCTCGATGGACCTATGACGTGGGTTCGTCACTATGCCCTGTGCTGGCTCTCCATCTAAATGGGCAGTTAGTGACCCTATCTCTGGATCTGGGTCTACTACGTGTGCCATGACTACTTCCTCTGTTTCCCCTGTTTCTGACTCTGTCTCTGACTCTGGTGGTGACTCCGGATCTTCACGTCCTGACGACGCCCAAGATTCGTCGCTAGTAAATCCACTCGGAAACGGATCTCCCGTGGTGAACCCTGATCTGGTGGTTACTGTGGAGGTGGTGTCCTTGACCTGCCAAATGAATTGACCTTGCTCCCACCCAGACGAGTTACACCAGTGGATAGACCGTGAGCTTCTGCTCATAAACTACAAATAAAAGGAAAGAAATTAAATCAAAACTATATACGCCAAAGACTCTAAACACTAACACAAATTACGCCATCCATCCCCGGCAACGACGCCATTTGAAGTGGGGCTGTGTGTTGTGTGTAAATGCGATGCACTATGCTTCTGGTATTATGCTAGGTCGAGATGCCAAGTCCTATGAATCCACTAGATCACTTGGTATAGGAACTCAATAGAACACGGAATGCTCTGTCGTTGGGCACTCTACACTCCCCTTCAATGATCCCTCAACCCGAATACTATGATTTAGTATAGAGAAGCAGGGGTCGATCCCACGAAGATGGACACGTAAGAAAGCATTTAGAAACTCTGGACAAGGGCGGCTGCTGCAACGCAAACTGGGTTGAGGTTTAACTATGACTAGACCTAGGCAAGAAATGTAAACACTAGACCTAGGAAACTGTAAACATGTTGAGATCAAACATCATCAAGACTACGGGATATTAAATTTACTTCCTAGATCGTGTAAATGGCTACTTAATAAAAGCAGACAGAAAGCATATAACAGTGGGGACCATAATTCCAAAATTAGCAAGTACGACAGAAAACCTGCAAATAACTAACTGAAACTCTAACTAACAACGACATGCATTCTTTTAACTGAATCAAACACGAAGATGGAGAAAACAGAGCACGTACCTAGATTCGAACATAATATAAAAGTTGGGTCGTCGGAAACTTGCAACAAACCGGAAATAACAATAATCTACATTCACTAGACGGAATGAAAAGAAAACACGAAGGCTAGGCATAACTTAAACCAACTCTGCTCGGATTCACATCGGATCTTAATCCACTTCGGATCCAAGCGATCCGAACCAAACAACAACCTCAATCAACTCCATAACTTCCGATCTAACAGATCTAAACCGATCAACACCGAATTCAAACGATTCCACTCAACTCAGCTACAATACCAAATTCAAACCTCCAATTCAACCACCAACAAACTCTGATCAACCCGATCCAGCCATTACTCTGCACAGATTCAGAGAACAATTGCGAAACGCATCCAACACAAGTAAACTAACTCAAACTCCAGAAAATCACAGAAGTGAAATCAGAAATCAACATCAACGACATGACAGAAAATTAAACTTGCATTAAACACAGAAATATTCGGTAAAAACAGAGGGCCGAGCTCCGAACAGCTAAGCTCGGTGAAATCCACAAAATACGAGAAAGTAAAATGGAACTTGTTTCTTCGCCCTCGACAGGATGGTGTTACAACCCAACTGAAATACGAGAAAGCGAAAAGTGAACCCAAAACGTAAACCACCCCAATTTCCCTCTAAGAACCCAAGTGTATAAAAGAAAAGTGAGCCACGAGCCACAGACTGTTAATGAGGCCTCCACCGAGAAGGTCCCTCCAGAATGCATGCTTCCTTCTTTATATAGGCACGGACTTAATCTTCTAGAACCTTCGTAGAAATCTTCATTCTACCCTTCGGCTCCGAGATTTCCTCCGTCTTGCAATTTCCTTCATAATGCTCACTTCTTCACCAGTTTCCTCAGACATGTGATTGTCCTTTTCTTTTCCTGGACCTGGCGAAATTCTTCTACACACCTGGCTTAAAACGTGTGTTAGACCCAGTAAATCCTCGAATTTATCCCCTAGACCTATGCATGAAATTAGCCTTATCACCTGCCATTGCTTTTTAGGGTAGACTCTCTTCGTGAAATGACTCTTTTCCCCTTGTTTATGGTTGATCCTTCCCAACAATCCTTCTTCTCCATCTCGAGCCTTTTTGGCATGCATCCTGGTCAGTATTGCACCCTTCTGGCGCTTTTGTCACCTGAATTATCCGACCCCTTTCGTACTGACTGGTACCCTTTCCTGCACAATTTAGCAACTGTTTTGCAGATATAATCCAATTAAGCACGTTATACTGACCAGTAACAAAGGCCTAGAATGCAACTTATCAATCACGGTTTAAACCTTTCGTTAACGGATCCACTAAGTTATCCACTGACCTTACGTAGTCAACTGCGATAACACCACTTGTGATCAATTGTCTGACGGTATTATGTCGCCGACGAATATGTCGAGACTTACCATTGTATAAGCCACTATGTACTCTCCCTATAGCTACTTGGCTATCACAGTGTATCACTTCTGTCGGCACTGGCTTCTTCCAACATGGAATATCTTCTAGGAAGTTTCTAAGCCACTCGACTTCTTCCCCTGCTTTGTCTAAAGTGATAAACTCGGATTCCATGGTGGATCGAGCTATACACGTTTGTTACGTTGACTTCCACGAGACACCTCTACCCCCCACAGTGAACACATATCCACTCGTCGAGAACGAGTCTTTTGAATCAGAGATCCAATTTGCATCACAGTACCCTTCAAGTACTTGGGGATATCTTGTGTACTGCAGCTCAAAGTTAAGAGTATACTTCAAGTATCTCAAAACTCTACGCAAAGCTTTCCAATGTTCCTTGTTTGGGTTGCTCGTATATTAGCTCAATTTATTCACCGTACACGCAAGATCTGGTCGGGTACAGTTTGTGATAAACATCAAACTCCCTATGATCTTTACGTATTCTTCTTGAGCTACAGACTCTCCCGTGTGCTTACTCAAATGCACGTTGGGTTCAAATGGAGTTTTAGTTGGCTCACAATCAAACGAGTGAAATTTCTTTAGCACTTTCTCAATATAATGAGATTGTGTCAAAGCAATTCCCTCATGATTCCTTTTAATTTTGATTCCGAGAATCATATCAGCTAAACCCATATCTTTCATGTTGAAATTTCTCTTCAACGTATTTTTGGTTTCATTGATAATGGCACTATTGCTGCCCATAATCAACATATCATCTACATAAAGACACACAATAACAAAACCTTTATCTGAGTTCTTAATGTAAACACACTTATCACACTCATTGATAGTGAACCCATTTAACAACATCACATTGTCAAACTTCAAGTGTCATTGCAAAGGCGCTTGTTTTAATCCATATAGAGACCTCACTAGTTTGTATACCTTCCGTTCTTGGCCAGGTACTACAAACCCTTCAGGTTGCTCCATATTAATTTCTTCCTCCTATTCACCATTCAGAAAGGCAGTTTTCACATCCATTTGGTGAATCTCAAGACTATACATAACAGCAATTGCAAGAAGCACCCGAATACAAGTGATTCTTGTAACAGGTGAATATGTGTCGAAGAAGTCATATCCTTCTTGCTGCTTAATGCCTTTCACAACTAGGCTAGCTTTGTACTTTTCAATAGTACCATCAGTTTTATATTTCCTTCTCAGGATCCACTTGCACCCTATGGTCTTACAACCTTCTGACAGGTCTACTAACACCCATGTGTTATTTCTCATAATTGATTCAATTTCACTATTGATCGCTTCTATCCAGAATAGCGCATCTGGTCCAGACAATGCTTCGTTCACTGACTTTGGTTCGTCATCCAACATAAAAGTTATGAAGTCGAGACCAAATGTCTTAGCAACTTTAACTCTTTTACCACGTCTTGGTTCTACACACTAAGGACTTGACCTCATCCTTTTTGGAGGATTAGAACTAGTGGATTCATACATCATTCTATCACTAGAACGATTCTCCTGCCTCTTGCAAGGGTAAACATTCTCAAAGAATATAGCATTCCTTGACTCAATCGTTGTTCTTTCAGCCACGCCAAGCACATCTGACCTATGGACTAGGAAACGATAGGCACTACTATTAAGTGCATGGCCAATAAAGATGCAATCGACTGTTTTAGGTCCTATTGCAACTTGTTTCGGAGGTGGCACTTCTACCTTAGCTAAACACCCCCACACTTTGAGGTATGAATACGAAGGTTTCTTCCCTTTCCACAACTCATAAGGAGTCACATCCCTATTTTTTAGTGAAATCTTGTTCAAGATATAATTCGCCGTTAACACAGCCTCCCCCCATATGTTCTGGGGTAATCCTGAATTAATCAACAGAGCATTCATCATCTCTTTTAGTGTTCGATTTTTGCGTTCAGCAACACCATTCGACTGAGGAGAATATGGAGCTGTGGTTTGGTGAATTATACCACTTGCATGACATAATTCTGCAAACGGCGCTACATACTCACCACCTCTATCACTTCGAACACACTTAATTTGACAATTAAGTTTATTTTCAGCTTCACTTTTGAAGTCTTTGAACGCTTCAATTGCCTCATCTTTACTTATTAATAAATAAAGGTAACAATACCTTGTGTAATCATCTATAAACATGATGAAATACTTTTTACCACCTCTTGTTTGCACAAATTTCAAATCACATACGTCTGTATGGATCAACTCAAGAGGTTTTGTGCTTCGCTCTACTAAATGGAACAGCAACTTAGCCATTTTAGCTTCAACACACACTTCACATCTTTCTTGTGAGTTAAACTTATATACTTTTAGTATATTAAGATTTACTAATCTTTTTATAGCATTTAGATTTACATGTCCCATTTTGTTATGCCATAAATCAGAGCACTCAAGCAAATAAGAGAATGTGTCATTTTTCTTATTGCTTATGCCTTTTCCACGATGAATGACCGTAACATTCAGCTCAAAAAGTCCATTCTCTAAGCGGCCTTCACCTATGAACTTTCCATACTTGGTCAACGTAACCTTTTCACACTCAAATTCTAGTGAAAATGCATGATTTACTAGAAGTGAGTCTGACAACAAATTACTATATCAGATGCGTTCCTAGAAGAGCATCTTTATTGCGTGGGAAATGTTAGGTTTGGTATACTGAAAAACATGTTTCGAGCACGAATAGAATCTTTCTTGTATACGAAAAACTCTACAATCCACTTTTAACTCGATTCAGTATTATTCGAGCAGTGTCGCACGAATAGAATCACTAATATTATTACATTGTGTTTGCTGGTGCATTTATAAGATGTTTTACAAACATTTAAATGTATAAGAAGCAAACAAAGTCTAAGTCTTTTGCTTAGTAGACCGGTTGTAGGCGTCGTCCACTTTAAGGTAACACGGTCGATTCTATGCAATGCTTTGCAAAAGCGAAAGATGAATTTCACAACCTAGATAGGCTTTGGCTACCCATCGTGAAATGTTGCAATGTTAGTCCGATTATTTGTAAGCCTTACTGAAATAAGATGACATTAGTGTGGTATAGCACTGAACGGATCTAACAGCAAGACATGTCTTCATGCTATCTACTGGAAGACTATGTCTTGATAAACAACTATTTCTTAATCAACATACTTTAGTATTGAGCATATGTTATTGATTATGCACCACTTTGACTTATCAAATGGTGCGGATTTTTCGCAACCCAATAATCCTTATATATTGGGTAGTGGTAATTAATATCTAGCGGTGCTAGGATTGCTATTATGTTTAATCGCGCGCCTGGTGAGTCTGGCTTGATAATGTCCCCAAGAGGAGCTCGAACAAGTTTTTATTATTCGGAAACTGACCAGTTAGAATTTAATTATTCCATGAATAATAAATAAGTGTTTCTTGCTAAGTCCACTCTTGGAATAATAAGATGTTAATTAATTAAGTATATAGGAGACACTAATTAATTAATGGATATTTCTATCTTAAGCACGAGAAATAATCATTTAAACAAGAAAGCCATGATTACTTATAATTTCGGATTTGGATGGGCAGTGCAATATTACTTCTGTAGTGGCTGCTCATAATATTCCAATATAAGCTTGTATTAAATTGTGGGTGCAATTTAATTAGTAAAAAGCTAATTGGGGGAAGCCATATCCAAAACCTTCCATAGATCCCTGACTGGACCCAATAATAACTTAATATAAATTGGAGAATAAACGAGACAGAAACATCATTATTATTTATTATGAAATTTTCGTCCATCTCTAATTATTAGAGGAGCTCGAAATTTTCAGCTCTCCTCCGTGAGATTTTTCAGCTCCTCCTCCGTGAGGATTTTTTCTGTCTTCTTTATTCGAGTCCTAGTATTTTGATAAGATCAGCCCACCTTGATATCAAGATATAGTTTGGGAACCAGTCAGAAGATCTGTGGTCTAGTGCTGAAGATCATCGTGGAGAAGGCGCGAGCAATCGATTTTTCTTTGAAGAATCAAATCGGTAACTCTAAACCGTAGAAATCATGTTTAGGATTTACTTTCTTTAAGCATGAATTATTTGCGTTCTAGCATGCAATTATCTGTTTAACATGTCAATTGATTAATCGCATAATCGGTCAAATATATCCTTATCTGATTTATTTGTTTTGTACAAGTCTTCCGCTGAGCAAGGGGCACCAAACTCCAACAGGAAATTCTTCTAGATCGATTAGATGGATGGAAGTCCTAGCTATAATTAGCCTAGGACTGGCCTAGGAGATTCAGAAAAGGGGAAGTCTAAGCTGAATGCGGAACCTTGGTTCGCAGACCTGTTAAATTTCTTATTCACGGGAGAGCTCCGGAGTGAGCCAGAAGTTTCCCGAGCCCAGAGGATGAAAATTAGGAGTGAAGCCAAGTACTATTTTTGGGACGATCCTTACCTCTGGCGAATGGGTTCAAACCAGGTAATCAGAAGGTGTATTCTGGAATGGGGGCAAAGAGACGTACTGGACCATTGCCAAGCATTGGCATGCGGTGGGCATTTTGGCCTAAGAAAAACTGCTAGGAAAATTCTGATAGCAGTTTTTACTGGCCCACACTGAATAGAGACGCGTATGAGGGATGGACTGTCCCATGTCCCATGTAATCGTCTGTGAAGTGTTCGATGTCTAGGGGATGGACTTCATGGATCCATTCCCGTTTTCCTACGGAAATTCCTATATAGTGGTGGCAGTAGATTACGTATCAAAATTGATAGAGGCTAAAGTGACTGTCACGTGTGAAGCAAAGGAGGTCACGAAGTTCCTAAATGGCAATATTTTACGCCGCTACGGAGTGCCCAGGGCGGCGGTTATTTCGGATCAAGGAACCATTTCTGCAACCGAACCATGGTGGCCTTGATAACGAAATACGGAGTACATCACAGGTTGTCCACTCCATATCATTCACAGAGTAACGGGAAGGAAGAGATCTCCAACCGGGAGATAAAAGGAATTCTGGAAAAAATAGTTAATCCGTCGAGGAAAGACTGGAGCAACCGGTTGGATGATGCTCTCTGGGCCTACCGTACTGCGTTCAAGATCCCATTGGGATGTCGCCTTACAGGCTCGTTTTTGGAAAGATGTGCCATCTCCCTGTGGGTGTTGAACATAGAGCTTACTGGGCGGTCAAGGAGATGAATATGAAGCCCCAAGCCTATGATGAGGAGAGAAAGCTCCAACTGCAAGAGCTGGAGGAATTGAGGCTTGAGTCATACGATGTTGCGATGTGGTACAAAGAGAAAACCAAGTTATGCCATGACAAGAACCTCCGGGTCAAGGAGTTGCAAGTTGGTCAGAAAGTGCTCCTGTTCCAATCACGGTTGAAACTGATGCCTGGAAAGCTAAAGTCCAAGTGGATAGGGCCCTACACGATCGTTGGCTTCAGAGCAAATGGAGCTGTGGAATTTTAGGGAAACGTCTCTACTTCTATCCCTTTTCTTGTTAACGGCCACAGGGTTAAAGTATTTGGGGATAGTTCAGAGTTGTGCGTAGTGTAGGAAGTTCCCCTACGCATACTCTCCATTGTTGCCTAACAGGTCAGGTAGCTAAGTATTCTTCGGGAATTCCTGGGTTAGGTAGATAGGAATAAAGTTTTAAAATCTGTGGACCGGACCAGCATATTCCCAAGAATACTTACGCACGAATTGTATATAATGTGCATAGGTTTCCTAAATCTTAATATTAAAAATCCAAACAAAGAAAAAAACAAATTACCCAAAAATATTTTTTGAAACACCGAGCATACCTAGAAAAGCAATTTGAGGTTGAAATTATTTTGGATTCATATCATCTTGACCTAGTGGTTCGGTGTCTCATCTTTTTAGTTAAAATACTTTCCTAAGTGTTGTATTGTGAGAGGGAGCTTGAAAACAGCAGTTAAGTGAGGGGGAGAAATTTTCGGAAAAAATAGGGGGAAGTTTCAAATTTAGAAATTCAAAGTTCAAACTACCAAAGTGGAGGCGTACGTTTGCTTGCATCATCATGCAACCGTCCTTCTCCTTTTTTCCTTTTATTTTTATTTCATTATTTTCTTTTTCCTTTCTTTCCTTTCAAATTTTCCTAAAATAACTTCCCTCACCTTATTAACTTCTCCCTCACAATTATTTTCTCTCACAACACACATTCAATTTTTGAAAACCCTAATCTCACCATTCCAAACTTTCGTTAACACAAATCTTGACTCCTACCCCGACTGTAGTAAGGCCAGAGCCAACGGCAGTGGCAACTACAACTTCTTCCATGCCACAGACGACTTCCACCGCCTCGTCTGCCGCAACCGGCGTCGCCTCCACAGATCCGAAACACGAGCCAGATCCAGAGAAAATCATGGAGGAATTCCTCCAGAAATTTGGGCGTGGAGCGAAGGCTAGCACATTTTATGCTCGCATGGTGGCGGAATGTCAAGAAGAAGAAACTTCCCTGTCCCCACTTGAAATTCCACCCAGACCGTCTACTTTTCGAGAAACTTCCACAGTCCAATCCCTAACCTCACATAAAGAAACCCCCAAAATTTACCCAAAACCCTAACCCATGTTATAGAACCCCCTTCCTCGGTGATCCAAGCCAAAATCCAAGCCACGACATCTACCCATGCCCCTGTTCTGGAACATGCAGAGGCGGCAGAGTGCCCCCACGAGGAACTAGTGGAGAAGGTAGAAGGGGATGACAAGGATGAGGGGAATGAGGGTAATGCAGGAGGGGACGAAAGAGAAAAAAACCAGAGGAGGAGGGTGATGACGAGCCAGAGGGTAATGAGGGTGATGAGAGGGGTGTTGAGGAAGATGCTGAGGGTAATAGGGAGGGTAGAGAGAGAGGGAGAGGAAGTAGATGGTCAGGAGAATGTTGCTGGTGATGAGGGAGATAACAGAGAGGCTAAACAGAATGACGAGGAGAATGTTGAGGGACAGATCCCTGCTGATGTTGAGGGAGAAATCCCTGTTGTTATTGCTGGAGAAACGGAGGAAGAGATCGTCAATGAGGACGATGGTAAGGAAGTTGGGAAAGAGGAGTCTGTCGGTGTGAATGTAGAGGAATCCGAGAACGAAGGGTTGAAAGAAATTGTTGATTTAGAGGATAGGTCGGAGGCAGAGGAAACACCGGTCGACGAGAGGATGACAAGAAGAAACACCCGTCGGAGCATACAGATGGATGACTTGGTAGCGGCTTCAAGGGCAAGGAAGTTACAGATCGGTACTTCGGAGGGCGAGGAAGAAACAAGGGAGGGCACCCCCAAGACCCAGGAGACTCCAGAGAAGGAAGAGGAGTTCTCTGCTGAGGGCGTTGAGAAGCACTTTGCTGTTGAGCGTAAACATAAAGGGAAGCAGGAGGCCAAGCCCCTGATGAAGGAACACAGGCAGGCTTCCGTGACCCTGGTTATTAAAGAGCCCACACCAAAGCCCATCCGTGTACCGTTTGCCAAGGCATTAGGAAAGCTCGAGGATGACAGCGAGGAGGAGAAAGAGGCAAAAGCCAACCCGCCTGAGGAGCCCATCTACGAGATGATGGAGGTACTGGTAACGTAGAAATTGCTGGAAATTATTGCCCATTTCAATGATCCTAAGAAAGCCTTGACATATGAGGAACGAGGAACGAAAGGGAAACCTGCCAAGTCGGGAAATCGCTTCCATCCCAAGTCGCTCCAGGAAATTGAGTCGGAGGAAGAATTCTTCTACTATAACAGCACCATCGGCTTTGAATGGTTGTTGGGTCATAGCGAGACAGAGGTGCCGATTGTCTTGGCCAAAGAATTCTTTACCTCGTACAAGATCAAGTCCACCATGGACCCTGACACCGATTCAATCAGCTTTCGCCTATTCAATGGGGAGATAACAATGAGTATTAGGGAGTGGTCCTTGAGGATGGGATTGTTCACACCGGAGGAAGACGAGGAAGGCATATGGAATGAGAGGGTAATTGGGCCCCCAAAGAAGACCTCAGGCTTCGACATACAAAAGGCCTGGGAGCTCATAACGCACAAGCGTGGTGGAACCTTCAAAACAAGCGTCTCAAAGGGAGTCCACATTACTAACCATATCCTCTATTTCGAAAGTCTTCATCGGGTATAACCTCATAGTTCAAGCAAGCTCCGCCCTCACTACACCCGAGCTATACTTTGCTTGGTGTATGCTGAAGGGCGTGAAGGTCCATCTAGGATACTGGTTGGCCCAGGCTTGCCACTTGATGACTTCCCATACCTCCCGCCACCTCTACACCTGTCACTTCCTCGGCGCTTACCTTCAGAGGAATGTGATTATGAAGATAGAGAAATCGGTACCCACTCATCCAATGTGTGATCCCCCAGAGCTGTTCAACTTAGATTACTTCTTCAACAAGGGCCTTCTGACTATGAAGGACGAAGAGATCGTATTTTATGAAGTGGGGAAGGTCGAGACGACTATGAAGGTGGAAGATGGCGGAGTGTCAAATGCTGAGCGAGAGGGATGGCGAACGGAAATGGGGGAAGTTAGGAGTGAGTCGGAGAGATCCGGGGTGGAATGGGCACGATAACCTCTACCGTTATGGGACTGAAAGGAGCATTGGAGACGCACACAGAAAAGATGACTGAGGCTCTCACCTTGATGATGTGGATGGTGACCTAAGCTGAGCAGAGGAGTTCGCAGGCCCAACAAATTATTCCTCCTGGACCTAGTGGAGAGATCAGACCCCCAGCCCCAAGAGTCTCCGCCATTCAGCAAGCGCCCGTTAAGCCTGCCGGTACCCCAAGTAAGAAGAGCAAGGAAGTGTTAACAACTACAACCACCACCATGTAAGTGAAGAAGAAGAACACCCCATGCCAGTGAGGAAGGAGACAGAGGAGCCAGCTTCATCAGCTCCGAAGAAAGTGAAAGCAGGCCGCGCCAAAACAAGTGCCCCAGAAACCTAGCTCTCAAGGGAGCCAGAAGCATAATTGATACCCCCCAAGTGACCAAGTAAATTTTACATTTCAGTTTTTGTTTTTCTTTTCTTTTAATAAATATTTGTGATGCATGTTTTTCCCTGTTTTGAGCGTGCTTCGTTGTGTCTGTATGTTTTGTGTGCTCTCTCTCACTTAGCCCAATTCTTGGTCTAAGTGTGAGAAGTTTTGTTGATATAGCATATGTTGGTATCTGTTGATTTCTGTGTTTTTCTGTGTTTATCTTCTCTCACTTAGCCCATTGCTTGGCCTAAGTGTGAGAAGACTATTTTGTATATATGTTATGTTAGGTTGTTGTTTTGTGTTTTCTCCCACTTAGCCCAAGTCCCAAGTCTTGGATTGGATTGACGATTGGATTGACCTTAAGCTTGTGGGGACGACTTGTAGAACTTGAACTTGTTTATACATCTGTGTTTGTTTTTGTTTCTGTATTTTGTTGTTTTCTTAATTATGTGTCCGTGTTCTATTTTTTGTTTAAGTCTTTTGCGTCTAGGTTTAGAAGCTGTGTCTTTTTCTTTAGAGTCGGTCAGGAGATAACCATGCATCAAAATTTGCCTTATTTCTTTATTTTGTCTTACATACTTGAGGACAAGTATGGTTTAAGTGTGAGCAGTTTGATACGGCTCATTTCATGCATTGGTTATGGGGTTAAATTCTGTGATTTTAGTGAGCTAATAAGTGTTTGTAAGTTCAGGTGCGTGAAATATCTGCCAGACCCAGGGAATGCATACAAATCAACCGGGCAGACAAAAATGAGGGAAGTGAAGTGAAAAGGCGCCAGCAATTTACCTGACAGAGGAAATGATGGAAACGCAGGCAGGAAGCAAAAGTGAACGAGGAGCAAATTCTAAAAGATCCTTTTTCGGAGAGCAAAAATGACAAATCATGAAGAAGGAGTTCCCTAGGGGTCTGAACCTCAACTATAAATGGGACAACTATCTTGAAGAGGATCATCATTCTACACCAGCTTCAACACACTCCTTAGTTTCACTTTTAGTTTTAGCTAACTTCACACACGCACTTGGCACCAATGGGGTAACTTTGGGCATATTGGGTTCGGTTTAGCTTAGTTTGTGGAGTAACACAGTCCTCACGGGGGTGAAGATATAATCGTTTATATTTCTACTGTTTTTAGTTCGCCGTGAACTTCTTTACCGGAAGCTCGGAGATTGATATTTCTATTTGAACCTTTTTCCAGCTGCTATGGAAGTTTACGTTTTCTGTTTTATGTTGGCTTTGATGCTTGATGTTGGTTTTTACTGATTTGGATGCTTTCGCAATTGATTGCTGATTTGAAGTTAAGATCGGTTGAATCAGAGTTGGTTTGTTGTTGAATTATTTCAATTGGAGTTGATGGATATGAATCTGAATGTGGTCGGGTTTGGATTGGTTTGCTCGGGAGTGGATTGTGAATTGGAGTTGTAGATCTGATACATACCAATTTGGATCTGCATGGTTATGGCTATTTTTACTATTGCTTCTGATTTGCTCGACGTGGTAGTTTTTAGCTTAATCGTAGTGTTCGAAGTCCGATCTGAGTTTGTTTTGTTTTCTGTGTTTGATGCTCTGTTTCATTCATGTTCATGTCAAATTGCTGAAGAAGATGAAGATCGTTGGTAGTTAGACTCAAATCTGGTTGTTTGTTTACTTTTGCAGCTTTATCTGTCGCAGTAGTTAATTCGGGAAATTATTCCCACTGTTTTTCTTGCGTACTTGTCGGACTGTTTTGGGAAAATATTTTACTTGAGCTGGTAGTTTGCTTAATTCGTTCTTAGTCAATTTTACGATTTGATGAGTCATGCATGCGTTCATGTTTTTCTCGTTTCCTAGGTCCAGTAGTTAGTTAAGTGCTTTTTAATTCCATCGAGTCCAGTAGTTTAAAGAAATCTTAACCCATGAGTTGTGTGGCAGCAGCCGACCAGTTCCAAGTCCTCTAAATACTTGCTAACACCTTCGTCTCTATGGGATCGATCCTTACTTCCATATACTAGCTAATAGTATGATGGGTTAAGGTTTTGAAGCAGTGAAAAGTGTGTCCAACGACCATTTCTGATAGATTCATGATCTCCTAGACCCTGTGATCTAGTGAATCCTCTGGACCTGTTTAATTGAGAAACACCTAGTGCACATTCACTTTCTTAGCAACTTCAAATGGCGCTGTTGCCGGGGATGGATGGCGTTATTTATGTTTGTGTTTAGACTGGTTTGGTGTATATTGTT
Organism: Salvia splendens; assembly: GCF_004379255.2. Lineage (NCBI taxonomy): Eukaryota > Viridiplantae > Streptophyta > Magnoliopsida > Lamiales > Lamiaceae > Salvia > Salvia splendens. The sequence goes on from NC_056039.1 coordinate 24,617,794, forward strand.
TTGAATTGTTACTTTTCCTTTTTTTTCAGTTTATGAGCAGAGGCTCAAAGTTCGGGAGCTGGAATTATACGCCCAATTGGAGAGACACTCAGATCAGCTGGTAACCTAAAGAAGTACTTGCCCCTGTAACCACTAGATCAGGGTTAACAACAGCTAACCCACTCCAGTTGAGTTCAGGGAGTGGAGAGGATCCGACCTCGCCAATCAAGAAAGAACCAGAGTCGTTTTCAGAAACAGAGAAAGAAATTAAGGAAAACATGGTGGACGTAATTGATAACGATCCGGAGATAGGGTCGCTCAATGCCCACCTGAATGGCGAACTATCCCAAGCCATAGTCATTACCCAGGCCCAGAAGGCGATCGATATCAAAACGAACTTACTGGCAGTGATGCCGCATTTCTACGGGAGGAAGATTGAGTGCCCATATGAATTCCTCCATGAGTTCTGCAAACTGTGCAATATTCAGAAGAGACCTCCCAACTCGAGTGAGGAGGATTATAGATTGAGAGCGCTTCCATTTGCGCTGAAGGGTGAGGCCAACACATGGTTATTAAGGTTACCGACCAATTCTATCCGTACGTGGACAGATTTCATACTAGTTTTCTTAGACTACTTCTTTCCCGCTAACAAGACTAATGCGCTCAAGAAGGAAATTCAAGCATGCAGACAGGACTATGATGAGTCATTGAGCCAGTATTGGTCACGCTTCAAGGGATTGCTCGATTCCTGCCCCAACAACCGAATGGTTGAAGCAGAGGTCTACAATATCTTCTACGAAGGGGCGAATCCAGAGTCTAAGGATTTGATGAACTCCTCGAGCGGGGAGAATTTCACGAAGAAGCATGTGAGCGAGGTCAGAGAGATTCTAGGAAGATTGATTGATGCAAAGAAGGCGTATGATCAGCCTCGCGCCATTCTTAGGATGGAATCAACTATTTCAGTCACAGAGCAAGGCAAAGAAAAGGTGGAGGCCCGAATTGACAGATTAGAGAAGGCCCTTTTGAGTGCTATTGAGAAGAACAGCCAGCTCGCCCCATCAGAAAAGGTGAAAGCTCCAGGTCTAGAGGAATTGCAACCTCAACCATACTATGGTCCGCCAGTGGAAGGAGATTTCCAAGCCCAGGCAAATTCAATAGGAAGCTGGAATCCGAATGGAAGTTGGACCCAGGGAAGCAAAGGGATGCCCCATGGAGGGATCACCCTAACTTTAGATGGACTGAAGGTAACCCGAATCCACCACCTCAGCAGCAGAATACCAACTATTCGAATGCACTGGAACATCAATCTAACTGGTCTGGAAGAAATCAGGAGGGACAGAACAACTGTGGCAACCGGAATCAGGGCAACCAGTCCAACTGGGCGAACAGGAATCAGAACAATCCAGCAAATTCCTATGTGTCACCCCATCAGAGGAATTACCAAGGCAATACCTCAAACCCTCAACCCAATTACCAAGGGAATCAAGGGTCGGGTAATCAATACAACAGCAACCAGGGGCCTCAAGGGAATTTCCATTCAAATCAAGGACATGGACCTAGCCACCATCAAGAATCGAGTGCCAGTTAGCCGAGCTCCAGACAATCAAAGAGACTCGATGAGATGGTAAATGATTTGGTCAGTTTGCAGCAGCACCTTCAGAATAATATGTAGTCATGGATATGCTGGCGATGCAATTATCCCATATCGCCACTTCACTGAGTGAAATGCACGGGAATGAAGGAAGAATCCCTGCCACAGTTAAGCCACCAGATAGGGCTAACATCAGTCAAATCACCCTTAGGTCCGAACAAGAGTACAAGGGTCCGGCAATGAGGATTGATGAAGGGACGCCTACTGAGGTAAGCAAAGAAGGAGATTATCTGATCCATTAGAAGGAAGACACTAGGACAAAGGAAATGGAAACAAGGGAAGCTAGAACATAGGGTGATATCCAGATCGGTGACTTGAGAAAACCAGTACCCCGAATGGCTAACCCATTTTTCATGGACTATTGAACTGAAGTGGAGAAAGAAAAGTAAGGAAAGAAACTGGAGTGTCTTCCAAGGGAGATTCCAGCAACACAGTCAAACAAGTGAAGCCCTTTCCCTACCGAGGAGAAGTCAGAAAAAAAGAAAGATGATCCAGTAGACTTCATGGAAATCTTCGGTAAGCTGGAAATCAACCTGCCATTCCTACAGGCTCTGAAGCTGCCTCTTTTCAGCAAGTTCATCAAGGAATTTATCATCGGGAAGACTAAACCCAATGGCAAGATAGTGATCAAAGAGAGTGTTTCAGCAGTAATTCAGAAGCAGAGGATGCCATCAAAACGCACTGACCAGGTATGTTCACTCTTCCCATTACAATTGGGGACATTAGAATTGAGCATGCTATGTGTGACCTAGGAGCATCGATAAATGTTTTACCACTTTCCATCTACAAGAAGTTGGTAGGAGTACGAATTGTTGACACAAATGTGGTGATCCAGTTAGCGGATAGGTCATGCATTAGTCCAGAGGGTTAGAAAATGTGATAGTTAAGGTTCATGATTTCTTGTATCCAGCCGATTTCCATGCGATTAGGATGAGTGAAAATGAATCTGTTTAGTCTAGCGGAGTGCTTTTAGATAGACCATTCCTACGCACCGCTAAGACCATAATTGATGTTTTTGATGGAACAATTTGTCTGGATTATCATGGGAGAAATTCACATTTAACATTGATGAGGCTATGAAAAACCTTTAGATGTGGAGAATCTTCATATTGTAGATATTATTAACCCCTTGGTCCAAGAATATCGAGACTGAATTAATGCAGGAACAGATTGATAATTCAGCATTGAGCCATTCCATTGATAAAGAGGTAGCAGGTTGGTGCGAAGCAATGAACACACTGGAATTGACAGATGAAGAGCTAGCAGAGGCGATCATCGAATTCTGTAAGTGTCCGACATCTGCGAGGTCAAGGGGATCAGTCCATCTGGCCAGCATGGAAAAGTTACCAGACCCAGAGGAGTCAACCACAAGTGAAATGGACAAAAACCCCCTGCCCCAGGAGACTAGTTCACCAAAGAAGGAGTTGAAGACACTTCCACCAGGCCTGAATTATGCTTACCTAGAAGTGAATGAGACGTTCCCCGTGATCGTCAACAGCAACCTTACCCAGGAGCAAGAGGGTAAATTACTGGCAGTGCTCAGAAAGAATAAGAAAGTCATAGGGTGGACTCTATCAGATCTGGTGGGAATTAGTCCCGATCTCTGCATGCATCATATTCGCTTGGAAGAAGGCGCGAAGGCCTACCGGGATTCACAGAGGAAACTGAACCCGAACATGAGAGAAGACTTCATAAAGGAGGTACTGAAGTTACTGTCCTTAGGTATCATCTACTCGATCTCAGCTAGTGAATGGGTTAGTCCAGTTCACATGGGGCCAAAGAAGTCGGGTATACAGGTGGTGAAGAATGAAAAGAATGAGCTCGGCTACCGGGGTGGAGAATGTGTATCGACTACCGGAAGTTAAATACAGCCACTCGAAAAGACCATTTCCCCCTGCCTTTCATCGACCAGATGCTGGAGAGGTTATCCGGGAAACAATACTTTTATTTTCTTGACGGTTACAGTGGGTACTTCCAGATTTACGTCGACCTAGAAGATTAAGACAAGACAACATTCACTTGCCCTTTTGGCGCGTATGCTTATAGGAGGATGCCCTTCGGTCTACGCAATGCACCTGGAACTTTCCAAAGGTGTATGATGAGCATTTTCTCTGACCTGTTAGAAGAGTGTATAGAAATCTTCATGGACAATTTCACTGTCTACGGAGATTCTTTCGAGTCGTTCTTAGGTCATCTGGATGTTGTTCTGAGAAGGTGTCAAGAGAAGAACCTCATCCTCAACTTCAAGAAGTGTCATTTTATGGTCCCAGAGGGAATCGTCCTAGGCCATATTGTATCTGAAAGAGGAATCCAAGTCGACAAGGCAAAGGTGGATGTAATCTCGAAGCTACATTATCCCACAAGTCAGAAGGAAGTGAGAGGATTCTTAGATCAAGCGGGTTTTTACCGAAGGTTCATAAAGGATTTTGCGAAGATCGCACAACCACTTACTCGCCTCCTGCAGAATGATGTCGATTTTTTCTTTGACGAGGCATGTCAAGGGGCCTTCCAACTCCTGAAGGATAAGCTTATATCAGCCCCGATAATCAGAGCTCAAGACTGGAATCACCCCTTCGAGGTGATGTGCGATGCTAGTGACTACGCCGTCGGAGCAGTGCTAGGTCAAAGAATTGATGGGAAGAGCTATGTAATCTTATATGCCTCGAAGACTCTTAACCACGCCCAGAAGAATTACGATACCTCGGAGAAAGAAAGGCAAGCTGTTGTGTATTCCTTTGAGAAGTTCCGACAATATCTACTTGGGTCGAGTGTGATAGTGTTCACTATTAACGCAGCTATTAAGTACATGTTGGTGAAAAAGGAGTCTAAGCAAAGACTAATCCGATGGGTGTTGTTACTACAAGAATTCGACTGGGAAGTGAGGGATAAGAAGGGGACCAATAATAAGGTGGCCGACCATCTAAGCAGAATTTTTTAAGGAGATACAGAAGAGACTATATTAGATGCGTTCCTAGAAGAGCATGTTTATTAAGTGGGAAATTCTTCTAGACCGATTAGATGGATGGAAGTGCTAGCTATAACTGGTCCAGGAGATTCAGAAAAGGGGAGGCCTAAGCTGAATGCGGAACCTTGGTTCACAGAACTGGCAAATTTCTCAGTCACGAGAGAGCTCCGTAGTGAGCCAGAAGTTTCCCGGGCCTAGAGGATGAAAATTAGGAGTTGAGCCAAGTACTATTTTTGGGACGATCCTACCTCTGGAGAATAGGTTCAGACCAGGTAATCAGAAGGTGTATTCCAGAGCAGAGAGACGTACTGGACCATTGCCATGCATTGGCATGCGGTGGGCAATTTGGCACCATCTCTAAATTCATTCTGTCGAATTCTCTAAGCAGTTCCTTCTCCTGAGCGAACATGACTGCTAATTGGTGCTGACTCTTACGGATCAACGCGTCAGCCATGACGTTTGCCTTGCCCGGTTGGTAGTTTATGCCGCAGTTGTAATATTTTACTAATTCGAGTCGTCTTCTCTGTCGCATGTTCAGGTCTTTTTGCTCGAAGAAATATTTGAGGCTCTTGTGGTCCGTGAAAATTTCACACCTAACTCTATATAGGTGGTGTCTCCAAATTTTCAATGCATGGACCACTGCCGCTAGTTCTCGCTTGTGTGTTGGATAGTTGAGCTCGTGTGGTCTGAGTTGTCGTGACGCATAAGCGATCACCTTCCCATTCTGCATCAACACACATCCAAGTCTGCTCTTGGAGGTATCCGTATAGACTACATAGTTCGTTCCTGGCTCGGGGACTGCTAAAACGGGTCTGTTGGTCAACTTCTCCTTTAACAGTTGGAAGCTTGCTTCCACTCGGGAGACCAGGAGACCTTGGTTCCCTTTTTGAGTTGATGAGTCATTGGTCGTGCAATCTTCGAGAATCCTGCAATGAATCTCCTATAGTAGTTAGCTAGTCCTAGGAAACTTCGAATTTCGTTGGGCGCAGTTGGCACTTTCCAATTTTGTACTGCTTCCACCTTGGCGGGGTCTACTCGTATTCCTTCTGCCGTCACGATGTGTCCAAGGAAATTCACCTCGTTAGGTCAAAACTCACACTTGCTGAACTTGGTGTATAACTTCTCCGCCCGCAGCTTCTCTAGCGCAGTCCTCAAATGCTTCTCGTGTTCCTTTCTGTTCTTGGAGTATATCAGCACATCGTCAATGAAGACTAGTACGAACTTCTCGAGTTATGGGTGAAAAACGCGATTTATTAGGTCCATAAGCCCTTCCGGTGCATTGGTCAGCCTAAACAGCACCACTATAAACTCGTAGTGACCGTACCTTGTCCGGAATGCCGTCTTGGGCACATCTTCTGGTTTGATCTTCGACTGGTGATATCTCGATTTCATATCCACCTTGGAAAACACACTGGCTCCTTTGAGCTGGTCCAACAGATCATTGATCCTTGGTAAGGGGTACTTGTTTCTTTTAGGGTCAACTTGTTAAGGTCTCGGTAGTTCTCACACATTCTCATGGTCCCATCTTTCTTCTTGACGAACAATACAGGTGCTCCCCACGGCGAGACGTTGGGTCTGATGAATCCCAAGTCCAGGAGTTCTTGCAACTGTACCTTCAGTTAGACTAGTTCTTTTGGGGCCATTCGATATGGTGCCTTTGATACCGGGGCAGATTTTAGTTCTAGATCTATTGTGAACTCTACTTGTCAGTCTGGCGGTAGACCATGTAGTGTGTCAGGAAACACATCTGGAGAATCACGAGCGATTTCGACCTCTTCCAATTTTCATTCTCCTCTTTGTCCAGGTACACAAGATATGTCGGGCATCCTTTCTTCATCAGCTTACTGGCTTGCAGATGCCGCCATGCAGTCTGTTGCATTTAGGACATGGACTGGACCTTGATGTGTTCCGCTTGAAAGATCTAGGGGTAGCTTGGTATCTGCCATTCTGTGACTTGCTAGGTCCATACCCTCTCCTCTTAGGTTCAGGTTGGGCTCGTGGCCCTTCCCACTTCCTCTTGTCCCTGAGTGCCTGGGATTGAGCCAGGGATGGAGTAGGGTTCATAGCTGGCGTAGTTTTCTCTCCTGGCATAGCGGCCTAGATGTCTAGCGCTCGTCTCAGAGCTTCAGTGTAAGACAATCCTCCATGACTAGCCAGTGTCATACGTATCTCGTACCTCAGACCGGTATAGAATTTTTCGGGCATCTTCTCATCGGTGTCCACTTGGTCTGGGGCGTACCGAGCCATCTCACAGGAAATTCGGTCATAGTCCGTCACTGACATTCGTGCTTGTTTTCTATTGCAGGGACTCCATCTCTTTTTTTTTCTCAATTGTCTCACCTTCTTGTGGTTTCTAAATCACCACCTCTTTTATTGTCAACATTTATTCGCTAATATGTAATCTGTGAGACTACTTGTACTTCCTTTACAACTGATCTTGCATAACCTTGGCGTGAATCTCCATTTCTCGCAACTCACTTATTCCTATTCGTTATACGTGTATCCATCGATCAACTATTCTTATCTAACTCGTGCGGCATGACAGGGTCGTTAGGTGTATCATCATTACTCATGTCTGTCTATCAGGATTTATTTCTCATAGGTATTTGAAAGGGAACAAGGCATTGCCTTTGTTGAGAGTCTTGCATTGGAAATTTAGTCAAACAGACTTAACTTGGATGATATTGATTTCAGCATGAAGAAGTACTGAAAAATAAAAAAAATAAAAAAAAATTCCTTGTCTTGGAAAAAGTTCTCAAATTATTCAAGGTGACAAAATAACATCTCCGGTGTGACTCTGTGAATTAAAATCACCAACTCGCAATGATTGTTTACAAGGATAACAGGACTAAGCTCAAGTAAACTTGAAGATTTCTCTGGTTTGACTCTGTGAATTAATCACATTCTTTCAAAAGATCACAATGGTTAAGAGGTTTCAAGCGAACTCATAGAACTTGGGGATTTCTCGAAAGAAATGAAATGTGCCACGAAATAGGACGAAACGAATTAAGTTGGAGTTCTCGTAGTAGGCATCAAATAATATGGTCCAATTGACCGTTCAGATTCAAGAGGATCTTGCTAACAATAGACTGATGACTCAAATGTGTTAAAGCTTGGAAGAGTCAGTCGCAGTAGTACATGAAAGTGTAGGCAATTGCCACGAAGTCGCGCTGACCATCCTCTAAAATGTCAAAGCTAGTGGAAATAGTATCATATTGAAGAATTCACATGTTGTCAAGAAAATTCTCAAGAAGATAAACCTCTAGAGTAACAGCCAAAGTAACTCGTTAAGAATGAAGTGGATATGCTAGTCTTAACGAATATCGAAGACATGTTAAAAATTCCCCAGATGGAACAAACATGTAGTGAAATTAAACATGAGAAAATCTTATTCTTGCAAGAAAGAACTTGTCATATACATGTTTGCAAAGATAACACGAGTCGACGGAAGTTCCAAGGAGAATACGTCATTCGTTAAAGACGAGGTCTATGAAAACGAGCTTAGTCTGAAGGTTCTAGAGACAAACAACTTTTTAAAATAACAATGCGATTCGGCTTGCGAAGTCAAAATATTGCTCATACGAATGATGAGTGACCAAAGTTTTCGCCAATCGGCATGTCTGAAAAAAATTATTAGAGCAAAGCTCATGCTCATAGAAACTGGAAGTGAATAACGAATTGATGAACCCAAGATAAGAAGTGGCACATTGCTTTGCGATGCAAGTAGCTCAAGGTATCTGAAGGTAAATATCTAACCATAATCTTTGAACTGAAAATGAGTCACAACTTTTATAAAAAAAAAGGAGGTATTGACACCCTGCCTTGCAAAACGCAGGTCAATCAATAGTGTTAAACAGACAAGAAAGCATTTCCGTTAAGGATGTTCAAAGAAAGAGATTTTCTGGAAATCCAAGTAAGTACTGCTGATTAAATTATCTATTTCATCCATGCGGTGGGGACATCTTGAGTCCGTCGAAGGTACTCGAAAGAAAATGAATCGATGCACAAAAATCCATGTAAGGATAGTCATCGGCTAGAGAAACTATACTGTGTGACCTAACATCATCAAGCTAAGTTCACATCTGAAATCTAACGTTTCTCTAGGGTCTTGCAAAACGTGACGGGATCAACACTTGCTTTCGGATCTTACATGAGTGGCTTGGCCACAGTGAGAATCTATCTTGTGTTATTCCCTTATAGCACCGTTGCTCGTCTTTCTTTTCAACAGTTTCCCCTCTCGTGCTCTTACGCATTTGGGCATTGGCTCTTCTTGTGCAAAAGTCGTGTCGCCTTAGATTCCGCTTTTGTGCTTAACTTTTATCTAGCATCGTCTCAAAATTGTTGCTCGGGAAAGCAATAGTAGGATTTATGGTTCATCCTTCGTAGTCCCAGTTTGAACTACATTCTTTAGGGAGAGTACTTATTCCCTCTCAGTTCTTTCTATTATCTTGACTAGGTAAAACATTTTCGTCACACTTTGTTTTAGTTATCTCAAAATTTCCCACTTCTTCATCTTTCAACTTGTTTGGTTGAACGTCTTGGAGTATTGATCGAGTCGATTACTTGGAATGATCTAGTGAACAAGTCTAGATCTTTACTGAAGAAAGGTGTGGATCTCAGAGCAGGAAAGGAACTGGGGCTCTGATACCACTAAACCCTATATCACTCTGTCACGACCGCACTTTGCTAATGATAGCAAAAGCGGGAAATCCGTGACTAATAAGCGAAATTAACGAAATGAGGAAAGAACTCAAGGGACTTGCCGAAAGGCCAATTAATTGATACCACAAATTAGAAGCCAAGTATTTGATTACAAGATCTCAAAATAGAATGATTCATCATATCAGCTAAATCAGAGTTCGAAGGTGAGACTTTTAAATTCTCACTTGACAAAAGTACAGTGGAATAGGTCCTTACTAAACGACTTCGTGTATGAAGACACGAATCGTAGAGAAATCCACTTGATTATTTAATAGCATCGACTCCGATCAATATTCCTTCCTCTTGACGTTCAACCTGCACATTTATAAATACATGCAGGGCTGAGTACAAGAGTACTCAGTGGACACGTGCTGAAAACAAAACATACATATATAAGTTGTCATCCATCAACAGTATCACAAGGGGGTTTTCTTAAAAATGCCCGAGCATACTAAATTCTTTTGTGATCTTAAAAGTCCGACTGCAGTCTAAGTTCTTGGTGTATCCTGCCATGTCTGAGAATCTAGTGCACCGTGAAGGTGGCCACCTTCAACAGTACCCTCGCCGGCCAACCTCTCTAGGATGGCTCACGGCTCTTGTGCACATTATTCCGAATAGGATTTGTGGTCCTATTGGGAACCGAATTCGTTACTAAACTTTTGGCATCGCCAAACTCGCGGCATATAGCCCTATCAGACAGGTCTCGAAAACAAACACTTTATGGCATGCCAACAACTTTAAAATAATCACATCTCCATTTTTGAGAAAAAGATATTTCATAACTTCAAAAGTATTTGCTTTATATCCACACTATAATGCTGGATATTAAAAGAAAGTCCACCTGATATGCTTATCTCCAATTAACAACTCTTGTTTGGCCTCACTTGCCCTTGAATAATTTATCCTTTGAAAATAAATAGCGTAGCACACTAATTAGTACTTGAACTATTTTTCCTGAGAAAAGAATGCATGCATCCTATAGGATAGCACCTACATCTTAGTCTCGGCTTTTATAGGATTTTTCTTAATCCTACCTCGGGCTTCACTGCTTTGCAGAGTTTAATTATTCTCTTTACTAATTCCGAAAAATTCTATTTTCTCTAGCACTATTATTTGTGCTCTTATTTAATAAAATATGGATTCTTGGAGAAAAATCCCTTCTAATTCTTTTCTTCGAATTTTCTCAAGGCCGCCCATGGCGTCGCGGGGCGACGCCGATTGGCCCTTCGCATCTTAACTTTAATATTTCCCATCCTCGGGTACTTAGGAATTTATTCAGAATTTACTTAATTGAGCTTCAACTCCAGCCTTCAATTAATTCCGACCTACAATTTAAAATCTTCGATCCGTACAAGTAGTTTCCCAACTAATTAAATGGCCCAACTGCCAATTTTAATTAGGAATCTCTACCTAAAAGTCCAGTTATTAATTAGAGCAGCCCATTCTCTTTAATTCATTCTCGTTTCAGCTTCTTTAAAATAGTTGGCCCAATTACTCAATTCAAAATGCCTAAGCAAAAACAAAAAGAAATGAGCCCAGCAATATACTTCCTCCCATCGGTCGTCTCCTCACATTCCTTCTTCATCTCCCTTTTTCCTAAATTCCAATTTGAGAATGCAAGAAGGCAACGTCTTCTTCTTCACGCCCCGCTACCCCCCCCTCCCCCATTTTTCTTGAATTTCCGGCGAGTTCTCGCCCTAGGTGGCTCTGATTTTCCCAAACCGGACTCCTCTATCCCAAATTTTTCTCTTGCCCTAGCTCTGCAAAATCTACTCCAAACCGACGCCACCGGCACAGTGGTCGCCATCCTCCGCCGCCTACTCTGGCCGCGCTTCCTCTCCTCTGCGAAATCGCGAAGGAGCTCTTCGTTTCCCATCATGAGTTTTCCCCCAATTTGATCTCTTCTTCGTCTCCTCAAATTGAGGCTCTGCGGTCTTTGTCGATTCTCAAATTCCAGTGCTGCTGCCTTTCTCCTTCACGACGGGAGGTCCTTGAAGGGGTTGGCAGCAGAAGCGTGCAACATTTAATGATCACATAAATTTGATCTATTTAGCAGATTATTTAGACAAATTCTATTCGCGTAATTATCACATGTATCATGCTCATAACTTGAATTAAAACATGCTTTAGCATATAAAATCCCTAAAACATGCCTACTACGGAATTAGCCAATTTACCTCGTTGATTCAATCAAGATTCGATGATGGCTTGCTTCGTCTCCATGTGAAGATCTTCAATACTCGACCTTGGATCTTCTGACTGGTGTCCCGGACTATACGCTGATATTTGTGTGGGCAAATCTCACCAACGTACTAGGACTTGAATAACGAAGACAAAACTCAGCTCACGGAGGAGGCAAAATTTCGAGCTCTCTTTCTTAGAGGGGGACGAAAATTTGATAGAGTAATAATGTGTATTTTCTGTCTCATTTATTCTCCTATTTATATTAAGTCACATATTAGGCCCAGTCAGGGATCTAAGGAAGAATTTGGAACAGGCCTCACCCAATTAGCTTTTTACCAATTAAATTGAACCCACAATTTAATATAAGCTTATATTGGAATATTACAAGCAACCACTACAGAAGTAATATTGCACTGCCTTCCAAATCCGAAATTACAAGTATTCCGGGTTTTCTTTAATTGCATTTAATATATTTCCCGCGCTTAAGATAGAAGCATCCATTAATTAATTATTGTCTGCTATGGACTTAATTAATTAACATATTTTAATCTCCAAGAGTGGACTTAGCAAGAAACTCTTATTTATTATTAATGGAGTAATTAAACTCCAACTAGCTAGGTTCCGAATAATAAAACCTTGTTTCGAGCTCCTCTTGTGGATGTTATCAAACGAGACTCCCCTCGCGCACGATTCAACGTAATAGCAATCCTAGCACCGCTAGATAATGATCGCCACTACCCAATATACCTGGATCGTTGGGTGACGAAAAACCCGCACCTTTGGTAAGTCAAAGTAGTAGATAATCAATATCGTATGCTCAATGCTAACGTACATTGATTAAGAAATTAATTATCAAGACATCGTCTTTCAGTAGATAGCATAAAGACTCGTCTTGCTATTAGATCCATTCAGTGCTATACCACACCAACGTCATCTTATTTCAATAAGGATTAGAAATAATTGGACTGACATTGCAACCTTTCACGATAGGTAGTCTAGGCCTATCTAGGTTGTGAAATTCTTATTTTTCTTTGTTTAGAACTGACCGTGTTACCTTAAATTTGACGACGCCCACAAATGGTCTACTAAAACAAAGATTTAGACTTTGTTACGTTTGCTTATACATTTAAATATGCAATAAACAACCATTAAATGTAAAACATAACAACATTATGACAAAAAATAATCTGTTGCATATATTGGAAAATAACAATTAGAGTTTTACAGTATCCAATCACTCGAAAGGTGATTTCTAGTATAGAAAACCTTAACAATCTCCCACTTATACTCAAAACAGCTTTCGAGTATACAAAATGGTAGTGCACACGTCTAAAATTTCTCCCACTTATACTGAAAGCGAGTTGAGGTCTTGAATGAGTCGAACGCCCATCCCTTCAATGTGGCACTCGAACGGTTTCACCGCCAAAGCCTTTGTAAAAGGATCTACCAGGTTGTTCTCTGACGCAATCTTGACCACTTGTATGTCTCCTCGCTGCACTATATCCCTGATAATATGATACTTCCGCTCTATGTGTTTGCTCGCTTTGTGAGCTCTTGGTTCTTTCGAGTTTGCCACAGCACCAGAATTGTCACAATAAATGGTGATGCTCTTGGGCAGATTCAAAACCACACCTAAATCCATAAGGAAGTTCTTGAACCATACAGCCTCTTTTGCAGCCTCCGAAGCGGCCACATACTCGGCTTCCATGATCGAATCCGCGATGCATTTCTGTTTCACACTCTTCCAAATTACGGCTCTACCTCCTAAGGTGAACACATATCTTGAAGTAGATTTTCTCGAGTCCTGATCAGCTTGAAAGTCTGAGTCAGTATATCCCAAAGGACAGAGCTCGATTGCATTGTAAACTAGAGCATAGTCCTTAGTCCGTTTAAGGTACTTGAGTATGTTCATTACCGTAGTCCAATGTCCTTGGCCCGGATTCGACTGATATCTTGCCACCATGCCAACAGCAAAGTAAATATCCGGTCTAGTACAAAGCATAGCATACATGATACTTCCAACTGCCGAAGCGTATGGAATCCTTCACATTGCTTGTATCTCAGACGGCGTTTTAGGGCACATCTCTTGAGATAAATGGATGCCATGTCTAAAAGGTAAGAAACCTTTCTTGGCGTCCTGCATGCTAAAACGACTAAGTACTGTGTTGATGTAAGGTTCTTGATATAAGCACAACATCTTCTTTTCTCGATTCTGAAGAACCTTGATCCCGAGGATGTGTCCCGCGTCTCCCATATCCTTTATCTCGAACTGGTTCGACAACCATGTTCGTACTGATGACAACATCTTTTTATTGTTTCCAATTAGAAGAATGTCATCTACATATAAAACTAAGAACACCACATTCCCCTTATCAACTTTCTTATACACGCAGCTTTCACTTGGGCACTTTTCGAATCCAAACTTGCGAACAGTTTGATCGAAACATTGGTTCCACGATCTAGATGCTTGGTTGAGGCCATAAATGGCCTTCTTAAGCTTCCAAACCATGTGTTCTTTGCCCTTTATGGCATATCCTTCGGGTTGTTCCATGTAGATGGTCTCCTCAAGACCGCCGTTTAGAAACGCAGTCTTAACGTCCATCTGCCATACATCCCAATCCATATAAGCTGCAATAGACAATAGTATCCGGATCGATTTGAGCATGGCCACTGGGGAGAAGGTCTCGTCATAATCGACGTCTTCCTTTTGGGTATACCCCTTGGCCACTAGTCTTGCCTTAAAGACTTTAACTTGTCCATCGGGTCCACGTTTACTCTTATATATCCACTTGCTCCCAATGGCAGTACAGCCTTCGGGTAGGACGGACAAATCATAGACGTCTTTGTCTATCATATATTGTAGTTCCGAATCTATTGCTTTCACCCATTCGCAATGATCGACATCTGCCTGCGCCTCCGCAAAGTTTCAGGGATCTAATACATTTCTGTCCGAGGAGTGATCCATAGATTCTCCCAAACCAATGTATCTGTCGGGCTCATGCGAGACCCTCCCACTGCGGCGCGACACTACAATATTTTGAGTAGAAGTTGAAGTTTCGGGAATTGTTTGTACACTTGGTACTTGTTCTTGGTTAATGGAACTTGTGACAAAAGTTAGCTCATCAAGAGCCACTTCACTGCTGGGTTTATGATTCATTACATAGTCTTCCTCTAAGAATGTCGCGTGAGTACTCACAATGACTTTCTTGTCTCAGAGACTAAAGAATTCATAACCTTTCGTCCATTTGGGGTATCCTATAAATAAACATACCTCTGTCCTTGATCCTAGCTTAGTTGGATCCTTTTTTAATACATGAGTCGGACAACCCCAAATCTTGAGATGTGCTAGATTGGGCTTGCGCCCAGTCCACAACTCATAAGGAGTAGTAGGTACGGATTTTGATGGTAAATTGTCTAAAATATGGCTTGCAGAAAGCAAGGCATGTCCTCAAAATGAAATAGGCATACGTGCATAACTTATCATCGATCGAACCATATTTAACAAGGTCTTGTTCCTTCTTTCAGCCACGCCGTTCTGTTGGGGCATGCCCGGTGCAGTCAGTTGGGATTCAATACCCGACTCCGATAAGTAGTCCAAAAATTCAGCACTGAGGTATTCGCCTCCACGATCAGATCGTAGGCTTTTGATATTCTTTCCATGATACTTCTCCACAAGAGTCTTAAAGTCTTTAAACTTGTCAAAAGACTCTGACTTGTGACGCATCAAATAGACATATCCAATTTTCGAGAAGTCATCAATAAATGTGATGAAGTATCGAAAACCACCTCTTGCCTCCGTAGACATTGGTCCACATACATCGGAATGAACGAGCTCAAGTACTTCCTTGGCCCTATTGCCCTTAGCCTTAAAAGGCCTCTTGGTCATTTTCCCTTCTAAGCATGACTCACACTTATGAAAAGGTTCCTGATAAGTCACATTCTAGGCCTTGGTTACTGGTCAGTATAAGGTGCTTTATTGGATAATATCTGCAAAATAGTTGTTAAAGTGTGCAGGTTGAAGTACTAAATCAGGAGGGAAGGTTCAGAAGGAATTCGAGTGAAAAAGCTGCGAAGAGTGTGCAAACTGGTCAGTATGAGCAGAAAATACGCAAACTGGTCAGGATGGATGCTACAGAACTGGACACGAGAAGGAAGGACTTGCTTGGAATAATCACCTATCTAAAGAAGGGCAAAATTGCCATTCCACATGAAGAGAAAGCCCTAGAAATTAGGGCAAGCCACCCTATAAATAGGAGCTGAACATAAAGAAAAGGGGGAATCGACACACCACTTCACTTAGGACTTATCATCACTACTACATCACTTTTGAGGAGAATAGCTCCACTAGCTTTTAGTTCCATCTAAATCCAGCAGCCTGACTTGAAGATTCCGGCCACCTGCCGGCCAGGAGCATCATGCCTGATTCATTCCAGCCGCCGTAGTTCCAGAAATTCCTCCAGTTTCAGTTTCCGATGAGCCAAACAATCTTTTACTTGCTTTGTTTTTAAGATTTCTTAGTTTAAGAACTTGTTTTTGCCTGCCTTTGACTTGGATTCCAGTAGCTACTTAGTTGAAACATCTTTTGGGTGATAATCTTGAATGCAATGAAGTTTATTGTGGTTTTATTTTATGTTTCAGCTTGCTTATTATTTCTTTCTGCCTAGTAACTAGATCTGGTAGTTTTACGTTGATTTTTGTTGTTTAAGTGCTTGAATCTGCTTTGCTTAGTTAGATCAAGGTTTTCTTAGAGTGTTTACAAGTTTTAATCGGGTTAAGGTCCTCAAAAATGCATGAGAATCGTTTCTGCTTGCTTCTGTCACCTTGTCCCGCTGACCAGTTTGCGTAGATCTCAGTTTTCTTAGCTTTCGTTCTCGATTTCAAGTTAAATATTGCATTTACGAATTTTCAAGCTTGATCATTCATCAATGGAGTTTTTTAGATCTTGTTGTTTAGCTTGGTGAAGAAGATAATGTCACAATCAAAGAATGGGACCACTTGTGTTGCTTTTGTTGCTTTTTGCTTTTGTACTTGCACTTTTTCAGCTTTTCTGCACACCAAGGAGGCAGTCTGCCAGCATGTCCTTCGAATCTGTTTACCTTTTGTCTAGTCATTTTTAGTAAGTTTTGTCTAGTAGCTTCTCACATACACACTCGTACCCTAATTTACACACGCACTTTAATTTCTCTTAGCACGCAGCATTTAGAGCCCACCCTGACCTACTGGTCAGGAGGGGTATAGGTTCCATTTCATTTTCCGCCTAGGTAAAACTCAACCCCAAAAAAAGCGTGGTAGCTAACCAACCGCTCCCAGAATGTCATCGCAAGTGTATCTCGCCTACATCCATCTCTGTGGGATTCGACCCTTACTCCACTATACTAGCCAGTAGAAGTGGGTTGAGGTATTTTTTTGTTGATAGGGAAGATAGACACAGACCCAACGACACAGCTAGGTCTAGGTACCCTCCTGGCCAGCTGACACACACACACAGAGTCATAGTCTCATCTTTTCCCTCCTATCAAATGGCACCGTTGCCGGGGATGGATGGCGTTTTTGCATACATTTGTTGCATGACACTTTGGTGTACATATAGTTAATTATTTTTCTTTTCTTTTGTTTATTAGTTTATGAGGAGTTTTGTTAAGAATTTTGGTGTAAATATTGTAGATAAACTTTTCTTTATTTTTTGTGTTCCGCAGTTAAATGAAACTGAGTCCAACTGGCCAAAGGAAGAAGGGGTGAATCCAGTCACCACTCATTCAGAATTAACCACTGCCTTGCCTGTTGACTTGGATGCGAGCGATGAGGAGGATCGCGGCACAACCATCAAGAGTGAACTTGAATCAATATCCGCAGCTGAAGATGAGAAAGCCAACATGGCTGACGACCAGGAAGATGATCCCGAGATAAGCTCATTGTACGCCCACTTGGATGGTGAACCACCGCAAGCAATCGTCATGACCCTAGGACAAGAAGCAGTCTACGTGAAGCCTCGTATTATGGCCGTCCTGCCTGTGTTCTTGGGGAGGAGTTGTGACAACCCATACGAGTTCTTGCATGAATTTTGCAAAATCTGCAAGGCTCAAAAGCGGCCAGCGGGGTCGAGCGAAAATGATTACAGACTGAAGGCCCTTCCCCTTGCCCTTAAAGGGGAGGCGAATACTTGGTTCAAGAGGCTGCCACCAAATTGTATCAGAACCTGGTTTGACTTCAAGATGATGTTCTTGGATCAGTTCTTCCCAGCGGCCAGGACAAGCGCACTAAGAGAAAAAATTCTAGGAGTTACACAAAGTTATGATGAGACCCTTACTCAGTACTGGTCAAGATACATGGGTCTGTTGGATGCATGTCCGAACCATCGCATGACGAATATTGAGATACACCATACCTTCTATGAGGGGATGAACAAGGCAACCAAGGATCTTGTAAACTCATCGTCCGGAGGAAGCTTCACGCAACTACGGGTCAGCGAAGCGAAGAGGGTCCTAGGGAAGCTACTGAGTGCAAAGAAGGAGTACGACAATTCAAGGGATGGATACAGCCGAGAAAGGGTTGCAAGTGCCTCGTTTACTGATCAGGAGCAGAAGCTTGAACAGAAGATGGATTTGAAGATGGAGGAGTTGAAGAAGACACTTCTTAGTGCAATTGAGAAAAACACTCCACCACCTTCCTCAACTGGGAGCTACAAGGGTGCAAAGCAAGGGAATCAAGGGTTGACCTATGATCAGCCAAACGACTTGGACAGTATGGAGCAGGTCAATGCTGCCGGCTACTTTAATTCAAGTGGGAATTGGATCCAGGGTAGGCAACGGGATGCACCATGGAGGGATCACCCGAACTTTCGTTGGGGAGATGGAAACCAGAATCAAAACCAAGGTCAAGGTCAGAACCAATATAACTCCCATCCGAACCAAAACCCAAACCGTGGCCTAGCAAACCCTGACCACCAGTTTAACTGGTCAGGAAGGAACCAACAACCTCAAAACCAAAACCCACAAAACCAAAACTCTAACCCTAACCAGCATCACTACCCCAACCAGTTCAGTCAGTACCCTTCATACCGAAATCAGCCAAACTACCCCTACAACCAAAACCATCCATACTACCAGTCGTATCCCAACGGCCAGTATAACTCCCATCACCAGCAATATCCCTACCAACACCACCTGAATCCCAATCACAATCAATCCCACAACTCTAACCAATTCGGCCAATACCCCTCTCATCAAAATCAGCCAAACTATTCCTACCACCCATACCCTAACACCCAGTATAATCCCCACCATCAGCAAAACCCTAACCATTTCCCACACCAAAACAAGTCAGAAAGATCTATGGAAGAGATGATGGGAGAGATGCTTGCTTACAACAAACCATGAGGAGTGAATTTCAGTCAAATAATGAAGTGGTGCAAGGCATGCAAAACGCCCAGAAAGAGCATAAAGAAAATATGGACATGTTGAATAAGCAACTGTCCTACCTGGCCAGTTCGATGAATGAGATTTGTGGGAATGCGGAAAGGCTCCCAGTTATGGTGCACATACATGACAAGCCTAATGTTAGCAAGGTGACATTGTGGTCAAGAACATCCTACAAGGAGCTTGAAGGGAATGAGTCATTTGGGGAATCAAGCAAGACGAAGGATATGGAGGACATACTGATCAAGAGGAGTGGTCCTGATAAAACTGAACCAGTTGCTGAACCTCAAATCAACCAGGGTCTGGAAGAGAGTTCAAGGGAAGCCACCAAAGAACCTGATGAAGAGGATATTGAAGAGACTATTTGTCGGAAGTCAAGATTCGCTAGAACCACTTGGGCTCACCTACTGGCCGAGAAGAATGCAGAGAGAAAACAAGGGATGAAGCGCGCATCGAGGCGAATCATCGGGCGTAGGATTGAGAAAATGAAGGGGGCCAGCAAGGTTCATGATCTTGTAGAGATCTCAAACAAGGAGGACAAGAATCCTTGCAACAAAAAGAAGAGCAAGGACACTGATACTGGCCAGGAAGATAGTGGACCTTCTACAAAACCTAGGGAGGATCCAAAACATACTACAACTGTTGCTGGACATCCATCATCGACCCTTACTATCCAGGAAGGGGGTTCTCCTACAAAACCTGGGGAGAACCCGACTGCAACTTTCTCCCAGCCAGTACAGAAGGCCAACATCGACAATCCACTTGCCATCCCTGCTGCCCAGAAAGAGACACCAGTATCAGAAACTGACTTACAGGAAAATCAAGACAAAGAAAGAAAATGCAACCAAGAAAGAAAGAGGAAAGACAATGGGGCAGCAAAGCAAAAGAAGGAGACCAAGAAGCCCAGGGTGTCCTATCGGCCATTATGATCAAGAAGCTGGGACAAGTGCCCAAACTGATCGGGAGCAAGGTCCCCAGCAACCATCATCTGCGGCCCATGGAAAAGAGGAAAATCAAGGGGACTTTCAAGAATCATAAGAAAAAGAGTGACACCCTGATGTGTACCAACAAAGGAACCCGAGAAGGAAACTGCACAAGGCTCCTAACCAGAGAGGATCCAAAGGAGAAGATGACTGACCCTACCAACTGACCAGTTAGTTTTCTTTTTATTTTTAGTAAACTTGAGTTTTTTTTTCTAGCTGTGTTGTTTTTTTTTGTACATGTTTTAGCATGCGTATACCCTCATTCATAACACTTAGTCTATTCCATAGTCTAAGAGTGAGAAGACGAGGGTTTACAACATTATATGTGTTTAGGATGTTTAGAAGTTGTCTTTGTTTTGTGTTTTTTTTGTGAATCCTATACCTTCTCCCACTTAGCCTATTGCATAGTCTAAGTGTGAGAAGTTTTTGTTGACATAGTATGTTTTGCATATTAGTTCTTTTTCCACATTGTTTATGTGTTCTCTATGTTCGTTATTCTTCTCCCACTTAGCCTATTGCATAGTCTAAGTGTGAGAAGTTTCATACATAATATGTTTTCCATGTGTTATGTGTTTTCTGGTCTTTTGTGCTTCTATGTGTTGGATACTGGTCATCCTGTTTTCCACTTCACTAAACTTGCGTGAAGGCAAGCAAGGATGAAGTGGGAGGAGGAGATAATGGCCAGTATAATTGTATATATGTGTTGTCATGTGTTGTGTCAGTCCCTAGTAAGTCAGTTTAGGTTAAGTTTTGTTTTTTTTAGGACATGTGTTAAAACACGGGCTTAAAACTCAACTGCCTCAAACTGACGGTGAGGGGAATTGAGGGAGATAAGGCATGCTGGACAATGGAAACCACCCCCCTTAGTATCTCCTAGTCAGTATAGATGACGCAAGTATGAGAGAAAAACTCATCCTTAGAGCCAGAAACAAAAGCCCTCTTAAATTGTGAGTTATAAGCCTAAGTGGAACCACTTTCCACCAATTTAGAAAAGAAAAGAGTGTCTGCCACATGATGCCTAGGGTAAGGTGACTGCGTGTAGCAAGTCCTGAAGGCAGTAGGAAACCCCCCATCTTAAAAAAAAAAAAAAAAAAAACATCCTTTAGAACCCCTCTTTCTAGCCAAATCTATACCCAGATATATAACCCACAAGCCACTGGGACTGTGTGTGCGAGGCATAAGGCAAGAAGGCAACTGGCCAGGAGGACATACAAGAAAAAAACAACTAGAAAAAGAAATCGAGAAGGAAGGAGAAAATCGATCAGGAGAAATTCCAGGTCCAAAAAATATAAGAAAGAATAAGGGTGGCGAAGCCACATAAAGAAATGTTGAAGAAAATGGTCAAAAACACTTGACCACAAAAAGAAAGAAGAAGGAATAAGGGTGGCGAAGCCACAAAGAAGCTACTGACCAGTTGGAGTCCAATATCAGAAAACGTCCAGCCAAAGAGAAGCAACAGCCAAGAGCTCAAATGCACACAGTTCCCCCACATCGAAATAAAGTAGTAGTTTTTGAACCTTAGAGCCTTAGGAACATCTACCCCATACACTACAAACCAATAGCCCCGTTACAAACCTTAAAGCCCTTCAGGAGCCGCACGTGAGATCTGAGTCCGAAGCATCTGTGGTTCAGCATTTTGAGAGAAAACAGTCCTAATATCCCTAGTGAGGAATGAGCGACTGAGCGAATCTGGTGTTTGGCCGAGAGTTTGGGTGATCTTGACGAGCAGATATACTGACTGGGAAGGAAAAGGGGGGCGGCAGAAGTTCAAGGCTGTCTAAGGCCGGATTGCACCTAATCCCAAGGGGAGGGATGGTTGAAAATATAGCCCGTTCAATGTGTTTAAGTGCTTGTGAGTCTGTTTATGTGTGTTGTCCGTCGTTTATGTGTTTTTCTTTGCGTCCAAGTTTTAGAGTCTTAGGTCGGTCAGGGGTGTAACCAGGCTAGAATTCGACTTATTTCTTTATGTTTGTTCTTCACGCTTGAGGACAAGCATGTGGTAAGTGTGAGCAGTTTGATAAGTCGCATTCTAGGCCTTGGTTACTGGTCAGTATAAGGTGCTTTATTGGATAATATCTGCAAAATAGTTGTTAAAGTGTGCAGGTTGAAGTACTAAATCAGGAGGGAAGGTTCAGAAGGAATTCGAGTGAAAAAGCTGCGAAGAGTGTGCAAACTGGTCAGTATGAGCAGAAAATACGCAAACTGGTCAGGATGGATGCTACAGAACTGGACACGAGAAGGAAGGACTTGCTTGGAATAATCACCTATCTAAAGAAGGGAAAAATTGTCATTCCACATGAAGAGAAAGCCCTAGAAATTAGGGCAAGCCACCCTATAAATAGGAGCTGAACATAAAGAAAAGGGGGAATCGACACACCACTTCACTTAGGACTTATCATCACTACTACATCACTTTTGAGGAGAATAGCTCCACTAGCTTTTAGTTCCATCTAAATCCAGCAGCCTGACTTGAAGATTCCGGCCACCTGCCGGCCAGGAGCATCATGCCTGATTCATTCCAGCCGCCGTAGTTCCAGAAATTCCTCCAGTTTCAGTTTCCGATGAGCCAAACAATCTTTTACTTGCTTTGTTTTTAAGATTTCTTAGTTTAAGAACTTGTTTTTGCCTGCCTTTGACTTGGATTCCAGTAGCTACTTAGTTGAAACATCTTTTGGGTGATAATCTTGAATGCAATGAAGTTTATTGTGGTTTTATTTTATGTTTCAGCTTGCTTATTATTTCTTTCTGCCTAGTAACTAGATCTGATAGTTTTACGTTGATTTTTGTTGTTTAAGTGCTTGAATCTGCTTTGCTTAGTTAGATCAAGGTTTTCTTAGAGTGTTTACAAGTTTTAATCGGGTTAAGGTCCTCAAAAATGCATGAGAATCGTTTCTTCTTGCTTCTGTCACCTTGTCCCGCTGACCAGTTTGCGTAGATCTCAGTTTTCTTAGCTTTCGTTCTCGATTTCAAGTTAAATATTGCATTTACGAATTTTCAAGCTTGATCATTCATCAATGGAGTTTTTTAGATCTTGTTGTTTAGCTTGGTGAAGAAGATAATGTCACAATCAAAGAATGGGACCACTTGTGTTGCTTTTGTTGCTTTTTGCTTTTGTACTTGCACTTTTTCAACTTTTCTGCACACCAAGGAGGCAGTCTGCCAGCATGTCCTTCGAATCTGTTTACCTTTTGTCTAGTCATTTTTAGTAAGTTTTGTCTAGTAGCTTCTCACATACACACTCGTACCCTAATTTACACACGCACTTTAATTTCTCTTAGCACGCAGCATTTAGAGCCCACCCTGACCTACTGGTCAGGAGGGGTATAGGTTCCATTTCATTTTCCGCCTAGGTAAAACTCAACCCCAAAAAAAGCGTGGTAGCTAACCAACCGCTCCCAGAATGTCATCGCAAGTGTATCTCGCCTACATCCATCTCTGTGGGATTCGACCCTTACTCCACTATACTAGCCAGTAGAAGTGGGTTGAGGTATTTTTTGTTGATAGGGAAGATAGACACAGACCCAACGACACAGCTAGGTCTAGGTACCCTCCTGGCCAGCTGACACACACACACAGAGTCATAGTCTCATCTTTTCCCTCCTATCAGTTCCTCCTCAAGACCTTTAATAAGATCTTGTTGAAAAAGAGAATGGATCCTCCTTTCATTCGCATGACCAAGTCTAAGGTGCCATAAGTACGTTTCGTTCATTGAACTTGAAGGTTCCTTTCGTTTCTTTTAAATTTTCGATGTTGTATTGAGTTCTAATTTGCGATTATTAAATTGTGTAGAAGTGATTGTGTACAGATTGTTTACCATGATACCACGACAGATATAAGAACCATCTTTCTTAATAACGCAGTTGTCATTAAAATAAATCGAATATCCATCAAAAACCAATTTAGAAACTGAAATTAAATTTCTTCTAAAAGAAGGTATCAACAAAACATTCTTCAAAATAAAAAATCTATCACTACTAAACGCAAATAAATGTCTCCCACTGCAACGGCCGCCACTTTGGTAGCGTCGCCCAGCTGGACTTCGATCTCACGATCATGTAGCCGTTTTGTCACCTGCATTAAGTCAGGATCAAAACAAATATGATCAGTGGCTCCTGTGTCAATAACCCAAGTGCAAGTAGATGTAAAAGTCAAACATGACTCAACTACTAAAGCTTGGTGCATACCTGTAGCCTTGCCCCTTTTAGGACAGTCTGGCTTCCAATGCCCCTTTTCTCCGCACTTGAAACACTTCCCCGAGGGCTTCTTATTTGCCCTTTTCTTCCTCTTTCCCTTAGCCACTTTGCCCGATTCTGAGTTCGGTGCCTTCCTTTTTCCTTTGCTAGGCTTGAAGCCAGAGGAACGAGGTACCGAAGTCATCATGGCAGCCTTAGCCTGGACCATAAGGTCCTCTGCTGACTGAAGTTCAGTCAATAGTTCTGCCAAGGTGTAATTCCTTTTGTTCATCTCAAAGTTGAGCTTGAACTGCTGGAAGCTAGGGGGAAGACTTTGAAGGATGATTGTTACCTGGGACTCGGGATCGATTGTCCCTCCCAACACCTCAATCTGGTTGAGGTGGCCCATCATCTCGAGGACATGGTCCCTCACAGACGAGCCTTCCTTCATTGTCTTCAACATGATACTCCGAAAGGCTTGAGACTTAGCCGTTCGATTCTGAGTACCAAAAAGATTCTTGAGATTCTGCATAATTTCAGTGGCAGTTTCCATGGCAGAATGTTGATGCTTGAGTACTGAAGACATAGATGCCAACATGTAGCACTTAGCCATCTCATTCGCCTTATGCCACTTTCTATGTGCATCTCTGAGTCCTACCGCAGCGTTAGCCGCCGGTACTGGAGGTCGCGGGGTTGTGACCACAAAGTTGTACTCTTCAGCTGTAAGAACGATGTCCAAATTTTGTTTCCATTCTATGTAATTTTGGCCCTCGAGTTTGTTTTCTTTGAGAATTACAGAAAGAGGATTGAATGACATTGTGACGATTTGAATTGCACTGCAAAACACAGTATTTTACTATTAGTCATAAACTTATGTAAGAAATTTGATTAGATTAACCATAAAACTTTTCAAAATCTTACAACTGTAAAATTAAAATTTTGTACCCTCCAGAGGAAGCCAATACGCATTAAAATCTTACAATATTACTGGTCACAACACAAACGAATATTCCAGAGACCACAGAGTGGCATGGCCGCCTAATGTTGCCTAAGCAAGACCACCGAATTTAGCATTACAGAATCTCATTTCTACAACACACTCCTATAACAATGCTTATGTGCTGCTAACAAGATCAAGATATCTCATAAATCCCGTGTGAACTTCTGAATCTCGTAGTTTCTTAGGATTATTGTCCCTCAACTTCGATTGATATAACTGTTAGAGTTTGTATACTAGAAATCACCTTTCGAGTGATTGAATACTGTGAAACTCTATATGATATTTTCCAAAGGAATGAAACAGATTATTTTTGTCATAATGTTGTTATGTTTTACATTTAATGGATGTTTATTGCATATTTAAATGTATAAGCAACATAACAAAGTCTAAGTCTTTGTTTTAGTAGACCGGTTATCGGCGTCGTCCACTTTAAGGTAACACGGTCAGTTCTGAACAAAGAAAAATAAGAATTTCACAACCTAGATAGGCCTATACTACCTATCGTGAAAGGTTGCAATGTCAGTCCGCATATTTCTAAGCCTTATTGAAATAAGATGACATTGGTGTGGTATAACACTGAATTGGATCTAATAGCAAGACGAGTCTTTATGCTATCTACTGAAAGACGAGGTCTTGATAATTAATTTCTTAATCAATGTACGTTAGCATTGAGCATACGGTATTGATTATGCACTACTTTGACTTAACAAATGGTGCGGGTTTTTCGTAACCCAAGAATCCTGGTATATTGGGTAGTGGTGATTAATATCTA
Source organism: Salvia splendens (assembly GCF_004379255.2). Classification (NCBI taxonomy): domain Eukaryota; kingdom Viridiplantae; phylum Streptophyta; class Magnoliopsida; order Lamiales; family Lamiaceae; genus Salvia; species Salvia splendens. The sequence goes on from NC_056039.1 coordinate 24,643,616, forward strand.
GCGGTGCTAGATTGTGAATCGTGCGCGAGGTGAGTCTCGTTTGATAACATCCACAAGAGGAGCTCGAAACAAGGTTTCATTATTCGGAACCTAGCTAGTTGGAGTTTGATTACTCTATGAATAATGAATAAGCGTTTCTTGCTAAGTCCACTCATGGAGTTAATAATATGTTAATTAATTAAGTCCATAACAAACATTAATTAATTAATGGATGTTTCTATCTTAAGCACGGGAAATAAATGACAAACAAATGAAAACTCGGAACACTTGTAATTTTGGATTTGGATGGGCAGTGCAATATTACTTCTGTAGTGGCTGCTCGTAATATTCCAATATAAACTTATATTAAATTGTGGGTTCAATTTAATTAGTAAAAAGCTAATTGTGGGATGCCATATCCAAATTCTTCCATAGATCCCTGACTGGGCCCAATATGTGACTTATTATAAATATGAGAATAAAGGAGACAGAAAACATACATTATTTTCTCCAAAATTTTCGTCCAGCTCCTATCCATCATAGGGGATGATTTTTGCTCTCTCCGTGAGCAGTTTCCATCTTCTTTATTTGAGTCATAAGTATTCTGGTGAGATCAGCCCACACTGATATCAAATTACAGTCCGGGAACCAGTCAGAAGATCGGTGGTTTAGTACTCAAGATCTTCACGAGGAGAAGACGCTAGCTATCTACGATTCTTTGGAGAATCGGTGAGGTAAATTGGCTAACTCCGCAGCAAGCATGTTTTATGGATTATTTGTGCTAAAGCATGTTTAAATTCAAGTTATGAGCATGATACATGTGAAAATTATGCGAATAGAATTTGTCTAAATAATCTGCTAAATATATCAGAATTTTATGTGATCCGTTAGAACGCACGCTTCCGCTGCCAACCCCAACAATAACCATGTCTTAGAAGAGTACAATAATTTATCTTGCGATTGTTAGAAATAATGGGATAAAGATTCACAAGTTGTGTATAGGCGGTACTCTAACTCTTACAATCGAAAGAAAATAACAACAATAAGTGGAATGGAAATTACAACGGAAAAAATAAAACAAACCAAACTATAAGTCGAGTCGAGGAAAGCCCTCTTTCCGCAAGACAAATTACGCCCCTGCTAGTGCTCACGGAATGGCGTATTGCCCCCAAAGATTAAACGACTTCCTCCTAGCTTGTAGAAGCACCTCAAACCCGCTAGGCACTGGCGAACTTGATGTAGTTCCAAGAATCGAGCTAGACAATGCTCATAGGATGCACACTATGATTTAGAGATCTTGAGAGAAGAGAGAATGGTTTTTGTTGGTGTGTTGGTGTGTTTCTCATCTCTCAAACCCATTTATTTATAGGATATGAGAGACCACTTGAAAAGTCTTGGCATTAAGGATCCTCATAAACCACTCGGATGTTACCTTAAATTGAAAAGCCAAAAGACTTAAGAAAATGAAAGGTTTTGAGACCCTTCTAATTTCTAACATTTTTCACATGTTTTCAACAATAATTTTCAATTGTGAAGGGATAAAGATTTAAAATTCAGGTAATTACCAGTGTAAAAGAGAACAGATAGAAAAACTAACACAATTGAATATACACATTATATTGTATAAGTGGAATGAAAAGAGAAAAAAACGTGAAGCATAAAAGTGAGAAGAGAAATATGTCGACACTGAACTTGTGGCATTTGGGTCACTAGTGCCATCTGAGTTACAAATATATATATATATATATATATAGTAGTGATCTAGGGCAAATACCCCTTAACCAAATAACTAGAGAATAAATCATAGTAGATCAAAAAATTCAAGGGCTAGTATTAATTTTTGAATTTAATGAGATATTAGTTCCCTCAATTACAAATTTACTCCATAATAACACGGCAGGGGTATTCTGGTCATTGCATAGCCTATTGAATTAATTCCAAAATCAGATTAGGCTGCAAAAATTGAATTCATTTGCTCCCGCGGAATCACTGAAGCGAGGAATCGATCAATTCACGCACCAGAGGCGGCGATCCTCTGGAGAAAATCGATTAGTGGCTGCAGGATTTGGTGCCGGACATTGTTAGGAACCTAAAGCAGGCGCCGCTGCTGGTGCAAATCTATTCCAGATTGGACGGTAGGGTGAGGATTGAGACGGAGAAGGCCGTGCCGGAGGAGTGGCCGGCGGCGAAAGAAGGGTGGCGAAGCGGGGAATCGAAGTCGTTGTGTCTGGATTGAGTTTTAAATGTATTTACGTTGCATAATTTTATCATTTAATAGATAGCATCACTTTTGTGGAGCTAACATGTGAATATTTGTTTTTGCTTAATAGAATTTATCGTTACTTGCTACTGGGTTATGTTTTACTTTTAGATGTTTTATAACTTGTATAGTTCAGTTTGCATATTTTCTCATTTCAAAGTCATTCAAGCTACAGAAGTGTGATAACTTAGGATTTTTCACCCGAAAAATATGTATGGTAACATAAGAAATTAGACCCACTCCTTCATACGACCTGGGAATTTGGGAAACTCTCACTTCATGAAATTAATAGGAACAAAACTGGAGTATATTTAGTTCTCTAATAGTGATGTGTTTTGTAAACAAGAGTGAAGTAAAATCGTGCTAAGAGTGATGTGTTTTGTAAACGAGAGTGGAGTAAATCATGCTAAGAGTGATATGTTTTGTAAACAAGAGTGAAGTAAAATCATGCTAAGAGTGATGTGTTTTGTAAACAAGAGTGAAGTAAAATCATAATAAGAGTGATGCGTTTTGTAAACAAGAGTGAAGTAAAATCATGCTAAGAGTGACGTGTTTTGTAAACAAGAGTGATGTGTTTTGTAAACAAGAGTGAAGAAAAATCATGCTAAGAGTGATGTGTTTTGTAAAAAAGAGTGAAGTAAAATCATGCTAAGAGTGATGTGTTTGGTAAACAAGAGTGATGTGTTTTGTAAATGAGAGTGAAGTAAAATCATGCTAAGAGTGATGTGTTTTGTAAACAAGAGTGAAGTAAAATCATGCTAAGAGTGATGTGTTTTGTAAACAAGAGTGAAGTAAAATCATAATAAGAGTGATGTGTTTTGTAAACAAGAGTGAAGTAAAATCATGCTAAGAGTGACGTGTTTTGTAAACAAGAGTGGAGAAAAATCATGCTAAGAGTGATGTGTTTTGTAAACAAGAGTGAAGTAAAATCATGATAAGAGTGATGTGTTTTGTAAACAAGAGTGAAGTAAAATCATGCTAAGAGTGACGTGTTTTGTAAACAAGAGTGAAGTAAAATCATAATAAGAGTGATGTGTTTTGTAAACAAGAGTGAAGTAAAATCATGCTAAGAGTGATGTGTTTTCTAAATAAGAGTGAAGTAAAACCATGCTAAGAATGATGTGTTTTGTAAACAAGACTGATATGCTTTGTAAACAAGAGTGAAGTAAAATCATAATAAGAGTGATGTGTTTTGTAAACAAGAGTGAAGTAAAATCATGCTAAGAGTGATGTGTTTGGTAAACAAGAGTGATGTGTTTTGTAAATGAGAGTGAAGTAAAATCATGCTAAGAGTGATGTGTTTTGTAAACAAGAGTGAAGTAAAATCATGCTAAGAGTGATGTGTTTTGTAAACAAGAGTGAAGTAAAATCATAATAAGAGTGATGTGTTTTGTAAACAAGAGTGAAGTAAAATCATGCTAAGAGTGACGTGTTTTGTAAACAAGAGTGGAGAAAAATCATGCTAAGAGTGATGTGTTTTGTAAACAAGAGTGAAGTAAAATCATGATAAGAGTGATGTGTTTTGTAAACAAGAGTGAAGTAAAATCATGCTAAGAGTGACGTGTTTTGTAAACAAGAGTGAAGTAAAATCATAATAAGAGTGATGTGTTTTGTAAACAAGAGTGAAGTAAAATCATGCTAAGAGTGATGTGTTTTCTAAATAAGAGTGAAGTAAAACCATGCTAAGAATGATGTGTTTTGTAAACAAGACTGATATGCTTTGTAAACAAGAGTGAAGTAAAATCATAATAAGAGTGATGTGTTTTGTAAACAAGAGTGAAGTAAAATCATGCTAAGAGTGATGTGTTTTGTAAACAAGAGTGATGTGTTTTGTAAACGAGAGTGAAGTAAAATCATGCTAAGAGTGATGTGTTTTGTAAACAAGATTGAAGTAAAATCATGCTAAGAGTGATGTGTTTTGTAAACAAGAGTGAAGTAAAATCATAATAAGAGTGATGTGTTTTGTAAACAAGAGTGAAGTAAAATCATGCTAAGAGTGACGTTTTTTGTAAACAAGAGTGAAGAAAAATCATGCTAAGAGTGATGTGTTTTGTAAACAAGAGTGAAGTAAAATCATGATAAGAGTGATGTGTTTTGTAAACAAGAGTGAAGTAACATCGTGATAAGAGTGATGTGTTTTGTAAACGAGAGTGGAGTAAATCATGCTAAGAGTGATGTGTTTTGTAAACAAGAGTGAAGTAAAATCATGCTAAGAGTGATGTGTTTTGTAAACAATAGTGAAGTAAAATCATAATAAGAGTGATGCGTTTTGTAAACAAGAGTGAAGTAAAATCATGCTAAGAGTGACGTGTTTTGTAAACAAGAGTGATGTGTTTTGTAAACAAGAGTGAAGAAAAATCATGCTAAGAGTGATGTGTTTTGTAAAAAAGAGTGAAGTAAAATCATGCTAAGAGTGATGTGTTTGGTAAACAAGAGTGATGTGTTTTGTAAATGAGAGCGAAGTAAAATCATACTAAGAGTGATGTGTTTTGTAAACAAGAGTGAAGTAAAATCATGCTAAGAGTGATGTGTTTTGTAAACAAGAGTGAAGTAAAATCATAATAAGAGTGATGTGTTTTGTAAACAAGAGTGAAGTAAAATCATGCTAAGAGTGACGTGTTTTGTAAACAAGAGTGGAGAAAAATCATGCTAAGAGTGATGTGTTTTGTAAACAAGAGTGAAGTAAAATCATGATAAGAGTGATGTGTTTTGTAAACAAGAATGAAGTAAAATCATGCTAAGAGTGACGTGTTTTGTAAACAAGAGTGAAGTAAAATCATAATAAGAGTGATGTGTTTTGTAAACAAGAGTGAAGTAAAATCATGCTAAGAGTGATGTGTTTTCTAAATAAGAGTGAAGTAAAACCATGCTAAGAATGATGTGTTTTGTAAACAAGACTGATATGTTTTGTAAACAAGAGTGAAGTAAAATCATAATAAGAGTGATGTGTTTTGTAAACAAGAGTGAAGTAAAATCATGCTAAGAGTGATGTGTTTTGTAAACAAGAGTGATGTGTTTTGTAAACGAGAGTGAAGTAAAATCATGCTAAGAGTGATGTGTTTTGTAAACAAGAGTGAAGTAAAATCATGCTAAGAGTGATGTGTTTTGTAAACAAGAGTGAAGTAAAATCATAATAAGAGTGATGTGTTTTGTAAACAAGAGTGAAGTAAAATCATGCTAAGAGTGACGTGTTTTGTAAACAAGAGTGAAGAAAAATCATGCTAAGAGTGATGTGTTTTGTAAACAAGAGTGAAGTAAAATCATGATAAGAGTGATGTGTTTTGTAAACAAGAGTGAAGTAAAATCGTGCTAAGAGTGATGTGTTTTGTAAACGAGAGTGGAGTAAATCATGCTAAGAGTGATGTGTTTTGTAAACAAGAGTGAAGTAAAATCATGCTAAGAGTGATGTGTTTTGTAAACAAGAGTGAAGTAAAATCATAATAAGAGTGATTCGTTTTGTAAACAAGAGTGAAGTAAAATCATGCTAAGAGTGACGTGTTTTGTAAACAAGAGTGATGTGTTTTGTAAACAAGAGTGAAGAAAAATCATGCTAAGAGTGATGTGTTTTGTAAAAAAGAGTGAAGTAAAATCATGCTAAGAGTGATGTGTTTTGTAAACAAGAGTAATGTGTTTTGTAAATCAGAGTGAAGTAAAATCATGCTAAGAGTGATGTGTTTTGTAAACAAGAGTGAAGTAAAATCATGCTAAGAGTGATGTGTTTTGTAAACAAGAGTGAAGTAAAATCATAATAAGAGTGATGTATTTTGTAAACAAGAGTGAAGTAAAATCATGCTAAGAGTGACGTGTTTTGTAAACAAGAGTGGAGAAAAATCATGCTAAGAGTGATGTGTTTTGTAAACAAGAGTGAAGTAAAATCATGATAAGAGTGATGTGTTTTGTAAACAAGAGTGAAGTAAAATCATGATAAGAGTGACGTGTTTTGTAAACAAGAGTGAAGTAAAATCATAATAAGAGTGATGTGTTTTGTAAACAAGAGTGAAGTAAAATCATGCTAAGAGTGATGTGTTTTCTAAATAAGAGTGAAGTAAAACCATGCTAAGAGTGATGTGTTTTGTAAACAAGAATGATATGTTTTGCAAACAAGAGTGAAGTAAAATCATAATAAGAGTGATGTGTTTTGTAAACAAGAGTGAAGTAAAATCATGCTAAGAGTGATGTGTTTTGTAAACAAGAGTGATGTGTTTTGTAAACGAGAGTGAAGTAAAATCATGCTAAGAGTGATGTGTTTTGTAAACAAGAGTGAAGTAAAATCATGCTAAGAGTGATGTGTTTTGTAAACAAGAGTGATGTAAAATCATAATAAGAGTGATGTGTTTTGTAAACAAGAGTGAAGTAAAATCATGCTAAGAGTGACGTGTTTTGTAAACAAGAGTGAAAAAAATCATGCTAAGAGTGATGTGTTTTGTAAATAAGAGTGAAGTAAAATCATGATAAGAGTGATGTGTTTTGTAAACAAGAGTGAAGTAAAATCATGCTAAGAGTGACGTGTTTTGTAAACAAGAGTGAAGTAAAATCATAATAAGAGTGATGTGTTTTGTAAACAAGAGTGAAGTAAAATCATGCTAAGAGTGATGTGTTTTCTAAACAAGAGTGAAGTAAAACCATGCTAAGAGTGATGTGTTTTGTAAACAAGACTGATGTGTTTTGTAAACAAGAGTGAAGTAAAATCATAATAAGAGTGATGTGTTTTGTAAACAAGAGTGAAGTAAAATCATGCTAAGAGTGATGTGTTTTGTAAACAAGAGTGAAGTAAAATCATGCTACGAGTGATGTGTTTTGTAAACAAGAGGGAAGTAAAATTATGCTACAAGTGATGTGTTTTGTAAACAAGAGTGAAGTAAAATCATGCTAAGATTGATGTGTTTTGTAAACAAGAGTGAAGTAAATATCTACATATCATTATTAAAATATAAAATATACTATATGAGTAGATTAGTTAAGGTGTAATCATGTATGACATATAAATTTGAAAAATGAATCCTATTCCCATCGAGTTAGTCCTTTAGTTAGCAAAGTTTTAATTTACTCGAAATTGAATAATTTGGTCTACATTAAATTTTAATGTTGTTGGAATTTTTGATACCAATATGCGAGGCCCTTGAAGGTTGTGGGCTTAATACGAGTTAACCAAAAACACTTTGACCTGTAAGTCAATCAATTCTCTTCACAAAACAGAACAAAACGTACTTATCCTTTAATTAAGTTTATTTATGTAAACTGATTGTAATCACATTTCTAATCGATAATCATGGAATCTATCAACCATTTGTATCTCTCCAAAATTGAGAGGCTACGGTTATGTCCTAGTTTCCTTCTCCATCTCTGCATCCCAACTCGCAAATCATAGCCATAATATTTGAAAGTTAAGAGCGAGAAATCAATTGCAATTTCCACAGCGTGGCGGCGACGCCGATTGAGGCGAAGAGCGAGAAATCGACGAGGAAGAAGAGATCGATGAGGTGCAAGTGGATTATCTATCCACTTGTTCGTAGAGAGAGAGTATGCATGAATGTGGTGTGTATGTCAAAATATGGAACAATGTATTTCCCAAAATACCCCCATGCAATTTTTATTAATAGAAAATGAATACTTAATTTAGTCATTAGATTAAGATAATGAGTGGCTGAGATTTGTTCTCTAGTTATACAATTAAAATTAGTTATATCTTGATCACTAACCTATATATATATATATATATATATATATATATATATATATATATATATATATATATATATATATATATATGGGTCCCCTTATATGCACAACACCTCCTTAGTGTAGAACTAGAGACCAAATATTCGCCATTGGATCTAATTTTTGATGGATGAGATGAGATATTGCACAAATAATTTCCACATTCATCCTAAGAGCAATTTACTTCATCCCAGGGGCTATTAAGTCATAATACATTATTATAAGTTATTTTCAGTTCTCGAGTGAAGTTATTCCATTATAAGATGAAGATATTAATATCACAAGATGAAGTTATTTGTTTTGGACTGTTCAAATTTTGTTCATTTTAATCGAAATATTTTCATTTCTCGGGTGAAGTTATTTCATTATAAAATGAAGCAATGTGATTATAAAATGAAGTGAGTGCATAATTAATTTCTAATTTCGATTCATTTTTAGTGTATTTGTGGTGAGTTCTGATTTCTCAGTGGTTTTCAAGATATGAGTTTCGATTAGTTTGATAGTTTAAATTTGGTTCATTTTAGCTATATACCGTGAATTAATTACATTATAAGATGAAGTTATTTCGTTAAAAGATGAAGAAATTTTATCATAAGATGAAGCTATTTGTTTTGGACTATTCATAATTGGTTCATTTAACCAAAATGTTTCCATTTCTCGGGTGAAGTTATTTCATTATAAGATGAGGTACAGTGATTATAAGATGAAGTGATTGAATGACGGCAGTGTAGCAGCGGCGGCAGTGGCACACTACATTGGGGTCGAGTTGCGGGTGAATTTCATCCCGAGACTGACCTCGAGTCGCTGCCCGATCTGATTTCGTGATATGGAGTTACAAAAGGAGAGGACCTCTGGAAATTCAACCTCAGCGGATTTCTGCAGGGTCACAGATTCACAGTGCTGCATTTGGCGGCTATTGAGAAGTTGATCTTCAACGGATCTGACGATGTGGCGATTAAGATCTGGAGGAGGGAGAAGAGGAGTTGCTTCCATGAATGCCTGGCGGTGCTGGACACGCATCGGAGGTCGGTGAAGTGCCTCGCGGCGGCGCTGGAGGTGGAAAAGATGGTGATGATGGGGTTATTGTTGTATTGCGTGGGATAGGAAGTTAAAGTGGGGAGGAAATAACTGTTCTTGTATGCTAATTTCCATAAATACCCTCCAGCAACTATTTTGTGAATAAAATAATGTAATTATGGTGCATTATTTATGACCACAAGATTATTTCAGTCAAGACTAGATTATAAAAATGGATGGACAAGATTTGGTCTCTAGTTCGGTCCTTAAAATTGGTTCGACATTGATCATCTCCCTATATATATATATATATATATATATATATATATATAGGGAAGTGATCAATGTCGAACCAATTTAAAAGACCGAACTAGAGACCAAATTAGGGCCCTTCATTTTTTTGATCTTATGGTTAGGATTAAATTGCAATTAACTTAATATTTTATTCAATAAACACTTGCTGAGGGGCATTTTAGGAAATCAATTCTTAACATACATAACATGATTCTCTTTATCTTAATCTCTTTGAATTTTCACGCAATTTTTTTCAATTCTCTCGCAATTCACGATCTGCTCTGCGTCGATCTTCTTCAATCTGCCATCCACGATCTGCTCTGCGTCGATCTTCTTCAATCTGCCATCCACGATCTGCGTCGATCTTCTTCAATCTGCCATCCACGATCTGCGTCGATCTTCTTCATTCCACGTTTAATTCGATTTCGCAATATTCACGTTCAATTCACGCTGCAGCTGGTGTTTCATTCGTTTTGGGCTCGTCAAAAGCTTTCAATTCTCTCGCAATTCACGATCTGCTCTACGTCGATCTTCTTCAATCTGCCATCCACGATCTGCGTCGATCTTCTTCATTCCACGTTCAATTCAATTTCGCAATATTCACGTTCAATTCACGTTGCAACTGGTGTTTCATTTGTTTTGGGCTCGTCAAAAGCTTTCAATTCTCTCGCAATTCACGATCTGCTCTACGTCGATCTTCTTCAATCTGCCATCCACGATCTGCGTCGATCTTCTTCATTCCACGTTCAATTCAATTTCGCAATATTCACGTTCAATTCACGCTGCAGCTGGTGTTTCATTCGTTTCGGGCTCATCAAAAGCTTTCAATTCTCTCGCAATTCACGAGCTGCTCTGCGTCGATCTTCTTCAATCTGCCATCCACGATCTGCGTGGATCTTCTTCATTCCACGTTCAATTCAATTTCGCAATATTCACGTTCAAAGTGGAATGAAGTAATAATCTATTGGAATGAAGTATTTAACTATTGGAATGAAGTAATTAATCTACTGGATGAAGTAATAAACTGAAAACACTTCACACAGTCTATTCGTTTTAAATTTTGTACAAAAGTTAAACAAATTCAAATTCAAATTCAAAGTGGAATGAAGTAATAATCTATTGGAATGGAGTAATTAACTATAGGAATGAAGTAATTAATCTACTGGATGAAGTAATAAACTGAAAACACTTCACACAGTCCATTCGCTTTAAATTTTGTAAAAAAGTTAAACAAATTCAAATTCAAAGTGGAATTAAGTAATAATTTATTGGAATGAAGTAATTAACTATTGGAATGAAGTAATTAATCTACTAGATGAAGTAATAAACTGAAAACACTTCACACAGTATATTCGCTTTAAATTTTGTAAAAAGGTAAAACAAATTCGAATTCAAAGTGGAATGAAGTAATAATCTATTGGAATGAAGTAATTAACTATTGGAATGAAGTAACTCAAATTTTGTAAAAAGGTTTCGTACTTCATTACTGTAGTTATTTACTTCATTCCATGTGTTTTATTACTTCATTACACTCTGAATTTGGATTTGTTTAAATTTTTGGCAAACTTTAAATTGAATAGATTGTGTGAAGTGTTTTAGTAATCAAATATTTATTAGTATTTATTGTTCATCCCAGGAGGTTCATTATATCATTGTAGTAGTTTATTATTCATTAAACTACTGTGCGTGAATAAAATCATTTGAATTTTCTCTAAAATAGTCAACTATTTCCACTGTAGGAGAAAGTTGGTAAACCACACCATCCTCACTGTATAAACCCCATAACCAAATACAAACTCTCCATTTGAAAAAAGAAAAAAAATACAAACTTGTCCGGTACAAGAAATCATCCAAATTTGACACACCAACCCATCTCAATGGGCTGAGCCGTGATTCTGGGCACCGCCCATTTGTTAGGGCGTGGGGACAGCCCATCTAGTGATTGCACAAATGTCCTCATCACCATGTCACCATGCATCAACTACATCTTCCGAAACTCTTCATCCCTCTCCTCCGATTTGATTTTTCACCCCGTTGTGAGTTAAAAGATTTTCCCCTGTGTTATCTTCACCTATATATAAGAAACACATAACAACAATTCAACATTTGAAACATAGTTTATATCATCATTAAAATAGTTTGTAACATTATCATTAGGTTCTTTAGTTCACTACAAGTATACTTCCCAGCTAAATATACACATACAAAACATGTCAGTTTATATTACTTCATTTCATGTGGTTATTACTTCATCAAATAAGTTATTTAGTTCATTCAATGTAATTATAAAGGAAAATATGCATACAAAACAAGTCAGTTTATATTACTTCATTTCATTAGGATATTACTTCATCAAATTGGTTAGTTAGTTTATTCAATCTTATTTCCTAGCAAAATATGCATACAAAACATGTTAGTTTATATTACTTCATTTCATGAGGTTATTACTTCATCAAATAGGTTAGTTAGTTCATTCAACTGTTATTTCTTCACAAAATATGCATATAACACAATTAATAAAATTCATACAACACAGTTAACTTCATCTCATGAATTAGGACTAGGTCATAAATTTATTTTTAACTTCTGGCATAAGGATTTATTTGGCTTGCAGTACTGAACATCAAACGAACTTTTCTTGCGTTTTGATTTATCCACCGGTTGTGATTTAGCTACTGACCTACGAGTATATTTGACGCCTACGTTGACCTTCCTCCGCTCTGCTTCATGAAATAATTGGACGAAAATCAGAAACCAAATTACAAACAGATGAAGTAAATTAGAATTTCAAAAACTATAATGCTTCAAAAGAGTGTATTATTTGAGGCAGACGTTCTACCAGAACGCAATCACCGTCGTTCACCTTCCATCGACGATTTTCTTGTGTCAACCATTAAAATCAACAGCTAAAGTATTGTGCTTTGAAATCTGAACTATGAAGCAATGTTTCCAAATTATAAAGTAATAAATCACATTTAAAAAATGCATATCATTTTATGCCACATAATTCAAATGAGTCCAGAAATGAGCCAGAAGCACACATTAACCACATAAATTCGAAAAAAATGAAAAATCAAACACTAAATTAATAGCCTCATAAAATGATGTAATAACCTCATGAAATGAAGTAATATCCTCATGAAATGAACTAAATCGATGATTTCTGTAGCCACACTTTTTGATATATTTCTCTTAAATATCAGAGAAGTAATGTGAAGTAATCTATCCTAGAGTAATCGATTTATGCAACAATCAAATGTTGAAGTAATCTCTCCTAAAGAAAAATCAAAGCCAAAAATCAAATGTGTATTACCTGAACCAGACGTACAGCCAGAATGTAATAGGCGTCCTTCACCATCGGTCGACGATTTGTGTGTGTCAACCATTTCGAATTGACGCCGATTTCAGGTTAGGCTGAAGAGATGTCGATCTCGGCGGATGGAGATTTCCGAATCGGCTGATGGAGATGTTGAATCGAGGATGATTGTTGTCGATTTCAGTTGAAATCGGCCGGAGATGATCGATGGATATGCTGAATCGTCTGATGGAGATGCTGAATCGGGGATGGTTGTCGCCGATTTCAGTTGAATCGGTCGGAGATGATCGATGAAGATGAAGAATCCTTGATTTTTCAGAGAGGTTTTGAGAGAAGAAGAGGCGGGGTATGAGAATGAGTGAAATTTTTGTGATCTACGAATTCTAAATTTTACCATAATTATAAAATGACTTAAATACCCCCGTGTTGAAGTAATTTGTGTATGTAATGAACTACGGAAATTTTCACTACATCATCTCATCTCATCCACTAAAAACTAGATCTAAGGGTCCTAATTTGGTCTCTAGTTCGGTCTTTAAGACTAGATTTGTGAATAATGGGACTCTATATATATATATATATATATATATATATAGGTTAATGATCAAGATATAACTAATCTTAAGTATATAACTAGAGAACAAATCTCAGTCACACATCTTAATGGAACAAATATTATTTATTTTAATAATACAAAATAGGCCAGGGGTATTTTTGGAAATTACATTATGAAATTTAAATATGAAATTATGCGGTTTCCATTTCCAAATCTCGTTGGAAATTATGGTGATTATTGTCTTTATGTTTCTCTTCCCCGTCGATCGCCACCGCACAATCACCCTGAGCCTTGTTCACCTCTGCGTCATTCTCCGATATCTTCTTCTCCACCACCTTCTTTAGCTCCGCCGTCACGTCGACGATGGAAAAGTACGTTTGCATCCGAAGAATCGGAATCCAATTCAACCTCCGGTAGTGAATCGGCGCGAAAGCCGATTTGTACGCCGCCCTGTCATCCAGCTGCTCTTGCCGCTGGCAGGGCGCTGCTCTATGCATAGAGCCCGTCCGTGCCAGCGGCAAGAGCACAGCGCGTCGACGTGGCAGCTTCCGATTGGCCCGTTGATTTATCATTTTTTTATTTATTTTTTTAAAAAAATCGAAAAAATCTGAAAAATTCAAAATTAATAAAAAAAATATTGTCTCACTTCCTAATAAAATATATCCATTTTTTCCACACTTTTAATTTATTTTTTTCATTATTTTTACCCCAAAATTCATACTTTCATCTATAAATACTCTCATTTCAAACACAAAAAATGACACTATACTAAACAACTCTCTCAATCTCAATTTTTAGGATTTTAATTATGTAATTTTTAATTTTTAGGAGTTTAATTATGTAATTTTTAATTTTTAGTATTTTAATTATGTAATTTTTAATTTTTAGGATTTTAATTATGTCTTTTTATTTTATTTGTAATTTGTAATATTTATTGTGGTTTTTTAATAAATTTTAGTATTATGGAAATGTTATTGTTTAATTGAATTTTAAATTAATTGTGCTCGTCCTTGCGGAAGAGCACAGCTGTGGGTGTTGTGCTCTTGCCAGAGAGCAGGCATGAATAGTACCACCCGGGCCCACAACCGTGCCACTGACAAGAGCACGGTTGTGGATGCTCTAATGGGGTTGTGTGTTGTGATGGAAAATTTGTGGGAAAACAAAAAAAAGACTTCTTTCGTTGACAGTACATAGTAAAATCTTCTTTCCCTTTGTCTTTTCTTTAATTTCAGAACAATCATTATGTTATTGAGTTTAGAATTAGAATTGTTTAGGAAATGTAGCAATTTATAATTCTGCTTGTCTGTTACAGAAATTGAGTTTAATAAGGAATAGTATATGATAACACATCACTCTTAGCATGAATTTACTTCACTCTTGTTTACAAAACACATTACTCTTAGCATGATTTTACTTCACTCTTGTCTACAAAACACATCACTATTAGCATGAATTTACTTCACTCTTGTTTACAAAACACATCACTATTAGCATGATTTTACTTCACTCTTGTTTAAAAAACACATCACTCTTAGCATGAATTTACGTCACTCTTGTTTACAAAACACATCACTCTTAGCATGATTTTACTTCACTCTTGTTTACAAAACACATCACTCTTAGCATGAATTTACTTCACTCTTGTTTACAAAACACATCACTCTTAGCATGATTTTACTTCACTCTTGTTTACAAAACACATCACTCTTAGCATGATTTTACTTCACTTTTGTTTACATAACACATCACTTTTACCATGAATTTACTTCACTCTTGTTTACAAAACACATCACTCTTAGCATGAATTTACTTCACTCTTGTTTACAAAACACGTCACTCCTAGTATGAATTTACTTCACTCTTGTTTACAAAACACGTCACTCTTAACATGATTTTACTTCACTCTTGTTTACAAAACACGTCACTCTTAGCATGATTTTACTTCACTCTTGTTTACAAAACACGTCACTCTTAGCATGATTTTACTTCACTCTTGTTTACAAAACACGTCACTCTTAGCATGATTTTACTTCACTCTTGTTTACAAAACACGTCACTCTTAGCATGATTTTACTTCACTCTTGTTTACAAAACACGTCACTGTTAGCATGATTTTACTTCACTCTTGTTTACAAAACACATCACTCTTAGCATGAATTTACTTCACTCTTGTTTACAAAACACATCACTCTTAGCATGAATTTACTTCACTCTTGTTTACAAAACACGTCACTCTTAGTATGAATTTACTTCACTCTTGTTTACAAAACACGTCACTCTTAACATGATTTTACTTCACTCTTGTTTACAAAACACGTCACTCTTAGCATGATTTTACTTCACTCTTGTTTACAAAACACGTCACTCTTAGCATGATTTTACTTCACTCTTGTTTACAAAACACGTCACTCTTAGCATGATTTTACTTCACTCTTGTTTACAAAACACGTCACTCTTAGCATGATTTTACTTCACTCTTGTTTACAAAACACGTCACTGTTAGCATGATTTTACTTCACTCTTGTTTACAAAACACATCACTCTTAGCATGAATTTACTTCACTCTTGTTTACAAAACACATCACTCTTAGCATGAATTTACTTCACTCTTGTTTACAAAACACATCACTCTTAGCATGAATTTACTTCACTCTTGTTTACAAAATACATCACTCTTAGCATGATTTTACTTTACTCTTGTTTACAAAACACATCACTCTTAGCATGAATTTACTTCACTCTTATTTACAAAACACATCACTCTTAGCATGATTTTATTTCATTCTTGTTTACAAAACAAGAGTGTTGATAACACCTTCATTCCTCCTCTCTCCAAATGAAATCGGGGAACTAGAGAAAATCCCAAATCGGAGGTGTAACGCCCCAGTTTTCGAAACCTAAGACGATTGTTTTAATTTTTTTTAATGTCGCGAATTAAATGGCAAATTGTTATGTGGTTTCCTTGGTGACCTAATTTTTATTTGACCGAGTCAAATTCTTTGATTTTATGACGTGGCTTTTAAATAATTGATGTGGGATGAAATATATTACGGTGATTTAATTTTCCTAAGGGTGAGTGAGATTTCATAGGATCATAAATAATTATCTTGCCCATTTTATTTAGAATTTTCGACCACTATTAATTATTGGAGAGGAATTCTATTTTTCTTGGATTTAATTATTTGTTTGGGATAATTATCCAAATTAAATCCAAAGCCCAATTACTTTATTTCTTCATGAGAAAAATCGACACATATGCCTTATACCATGGAGATTTCGACATTTCCTAATTATGAAAGGAGGAAATTGTTTATTATATTATTTAATCCCCGATTTATTTCCTCCCATTAATAAATTCAAATATCCTAGCAAATCTTTCCTTATCTTTTTCAAATTAAAGATTTGAAATTTATTCCTTGTTGAGGGGGGAATAATACACACCTATTTCCTATATTTTTGGGAGGCTTATTATTATTTTTCTGCTCCGTATTATTTGATTCTACCCCGTGAAATACAAAATTAAATCATAGGCTAATTAAATAGCCTATGATTTTCGAAAATTTCCCCATTATTCCTCTCAAGAATCACGTTAATCCCTCCCCCACCAAATCCCCTCCAAATCTTCATGCAATTAATTGGAGGATTAATTTCTAACTCTATAAATAGGGATAAAACAAACCCTAACCCTAGCCCCCACTAATCACACGCCTCTCTCTCCCTCCCACATGCCCCATCTTCTCTCCACTCCTCTCCTACTTGTTCTTCTACTCTACTCAAGATCTTTTCATCCTTGCCAAGAGTTGGTTGAAGAATCAAGATTTCTATTTGTTCTACCGATTGTTTCAATCAAGAAAGGTACAATCGAACTTCTTTTCTTCATCCTCTCCATTCAAACATGGTTTTGGCTCCCTCATGCATAAAGTGAGTGTAGGGATTTCAAATCTAGAAATTTAATCGGTGGGAATTTGTGTTTGTATGAGAACATTTGTGAATAGGCGATTTTGAATGAAATTGTGTGAAGTCTAAATGAATCTTTGGTGAATGATGTGTGATTATATGAAAACATGAGTGTGAGAACTCTTTTAAGCATGTTTGTGTGTTAGAAGCATAAAAATGTTGTGTTTGGATGAATGGGGATAAAACCCTAGTTCGAATTTTGAAGCATGAAATCTGTAGTGTTCAGACAGTAAGTTCCGACGCGTATTTAACCAAACAAATGGACTCCTTTTTGTTCAATTCTTTTTTCTGAGTAAACTTCATGGTGTCTTCTATGTCGTGTGTGAATTTCAACCTTTTTGGACAAAAGATAAATTTTTGGTGAATTTTTGAATTTGACTGCGCAATTCTGTCGGAAAATATTTTCTCGACCAGTAGGTTACGTTTTCGATTTGACCGATCTAAAAAGGTTATTTTGACATGAATTTTTAACTGGAAGTTATTTGATGAGTCTACTGCATTGTGGTAAAATTTTAGCCCCAACGGAAGTCGGGTGAGATTTTAATAATTTTTATAAAATGGTTGCGCAGTGCTGCCAGATTTCTATCCTTACAAAAACAACTATGTTGTTATAAGTGATATACATGATTTATATATGTGATGACGTGATGTGTTATTCAAAGATGGGGAAAAAAGGAAACGTTGGGGACATGCATGATTTTGAGTCGGTATTTTAGGCTGATTGATATACACATAATGTAAAGGTGATAACTCGCGCTCTCGGCGTGATAGCAAGGGAAAGGAAATACTTGAAATCTAAGCAGTCGAGGTGGGCTTTTTTTTTAAATAAGGACGATGTCCTAAGTATTTTACCGTTGAGAATGAAATTGTGTTTATCATGTCTTGTTTGGTTTTAACGTGCCTATCTGATGTGGCTTTTGCCACTATTATTTAAATCGAATTCGGGTCCTCGTAGAGCCGCAAACTCTACTTGGATTAGTGTACACCAATGGTAGACCGTGTGTCAGCGTACGGGTTGGCCGGTCTAGTGACCTGGTTTGAGGCCGCATTCCTTGTCATGTATGTGCGGATATGGCTAACGTCTATGGGAAAATGACTGATCAGTCGACTTTTTACAATGGGAAATGATTTTGAGTGTCTCTGGCCTTTCTAAAGCTAAACCCCGATGGTTACTTACGTATGGCATGATAGATAAATAATAATTTTTATGAAAATATTTTCGGCATAAGTCCACTGAGTATCTTTATGGTACTCAGCCCTGCATGTGTTTTCCTTACGTGCAGGTTGAGCGGCGGCGAGAGGTTGGTGGTGTTGAGCAAGTAACTTGAAGAATTAAATGTTTATCTTTGAATTATGGGTGTCGTTGTGTCTTCACACATGACGTCACTCCTTCTCTTGGTCATTTTCCGCTGCGATATTTCTTTTACTTATTAGTTGTTGGGCCGAACTTAAATTTGTCCGGTTATTGTTTTCTGGTGATTCTGTTGGATAATGTCAAACTCTTAATCGTTTCCTTTGAGTATTAAATGCCGGCCCAACTCATTATTTAAACCCGAGTCCCCTTCTTGTTTTATACTTAATTGTTCAGTTAGTATGTCGGTCAAACCTCCTTGATGAAACCCTAGCCTATTTTCCTTGTTATATTTAAGTCCATTTAAGTCGCGATCGCCGCATTTATTATACCCTAGAAGGGCGGTCGTGACAGTTTTGTATCAAAGCCTCAGTTCTTTCCGCTCTGCACCCAAGAGTATTGTTGAGTCAAAATCTATTCATGTGTAAATTGACTAGTTGATAATCGTCGAAGGCTCAACACCACGACTCGTCCCCGCCCAACCACGAAGAATGAGGTAATAAGTATCTTGATTAATATTGATCTGAAACTGTGAAATGTTGTAAATTGCATTGGGAATATTACTCTTGTGAGAATGAAGATATTTCTATGGGAATCGAAGCTAATATGACGTCTTTGAAAATGTTGCTTGGAAGTGTGGGATGATGAAAATACATGAATATGAAATTGCTTAATTCGACTATGCCAAGAATGATGAATATTGTTGTGCACACCCCGATAAGAAAAATCGGTGAATATGTGATTGGACTTCTATGAGTTTGGATAGATGAAATTCTTAATGATTGATATTACATGAATTGTGAAACGTGAAGTATGAGTGTGATTACTTGATTATACTATGAAACAACACATGTGGGAAATAAGTAAATACTATGGCTTTTGGAAAATGTTGTGAAGATATGAATCGGGAGATACTATGAGATTATACAATTGCTTTTGTTTAACAGTGAGGCATGATGGCATTGAATGTGCTGGATATTGAAGTATGATTGTGAACTTGTATTGGTTGATGTTGAGATTTGCTATTACATCCACGAAACTGCAAAGTTTACTTGAAGAAAATACATGTTGCTTCCATGAACAACAAAATTTTATGCCTAGGCGGTTAAAATTTCATGACTATGAGACTGTGAAATGACAAAGCATGATACGCGTGTAGTTGCGAGTTGTGATTGTGATACAGATGAGCATGAACTGCATGATTTATAAAATGCGATTCCATGGATGATTGATTGACTGAATGTTGCTATTAATATATATTAATGTACGATGTTTGTTATGATATGGAACACCAAATGATTTATACGAATATATGTGTTGATTGTGCCATATATGGATGACGTTTATGTGGTGAAAATTTATGACCGATGAAGTACGCGGTATTGTGTAGAACCACTATTAAAGTAAAATGTGGAACTTTTGAACTTCGTTGCGAACGTAGGAGCCATATGAAGCTTGAGTTAGGTAATGATCAAATATACGTTGAAGTACGAGACTTCAAGCTATACTTGAAATTTTAGAGTGCCTAAGAGGTAGGCCAGACTGAATGTGCTAGAACTTAGTTGTAAGTTGACAACTGCAATATCACTTTCCTGAGCGATAAAACCAACGAAAATATATATTTCGAACTTTGGTATATCCTCACAATGGCGAGATCATACCTAAGATCTAATAAAACTATGCAGTCTTGCATACCATGCCAAAGTGGCGATGCGACACAAGTACGACGACGTTTACGACACTTAGGACCACGTATGCAATGGCAAAGCATTTCGAAAACTACGTGGCGTGGCAAGAAGACTTTGAAGATGCGACCATCAAAAATAGTTATGAATTTCGACGATACGATGAATCTCAACTTGGAATCCACGATTTCATAGAACGATGTTACCATGTTCAGGCTCGCGAAAATGTGCGAGGGAGTGCGACCCTCGTTGCTAGAATGAACGTTTTACTTTCAACAGTACTTACTTGGATTCTAAGTTCCTTTCGGGACGTTTTGAATAAACGTGAGACCTTGCCTATTTAAACACATTGGTTGA
This sequence comes from Salvia splendens, assembly GCF_004379255.2. Taxonomy (NCBI): domain Eukaryota; kingdom Viridiplantae; phylum Streptophyta; class Magnoliopsida; order Lamiales; family Lamiaceae; genus Salvia; species Salvia splendens. The sequence continues at coordinate 24,664,106 of NC_056039.1, forward strand.
CTCCCAATTTGCAAGTAATGTCCATTATTTTTTTTCCTATATCGAGTCATGACTCACTTGTCTCGAAAGTTTGTGTTTGCCTTTGTAACGTTGGATAGCTTGATTGAGTAGTCTCCTTTGATTCATCATTCATAAGGACAATATTTTGACCTTATGAACTTCCGTCATTGAACTTCATTCCTAAGGTTTTTTGCAGTTATGACCTTTAGTATGATCACACCTCCAGGCATGTTTTCTTCAAAGAATGGAATATTATTCTTGGAACTACTCGTTCACCTCTTTATTTTGTAACCATGTATGTGACAAGTTCTTTCTTGCAGAAGTGAAATTCTTTTTAGCTCGGTTTCACTACATATATTGTTTCATACTCAATAATTTTTCTTTCTGCAACACCAAGTTAAGGCTATCATGTTCTCATCTTCCTTAACGGGTTGATCGTGTTAAATTTCTGAAAAGTTCCATTCACTTTGAGTTGTCTTTAACAAACCCGCGAACTCATTGATGTGATTTCATTTTTTTCCAATAACATGATGTTGTTGAACCATCATTTGTACTACTTCATGACATTTGTCCATGTTTCTAAATCCTGCCGCGACCGATTATTTTAGGCCTTGACATGTATGAACGATATCCTTCATTGCTGTCCGGAATTTTGCAATTTGTGATCTAGCAATCGGCTATGGAATTTGAGAATTTTTGCAGTTTCATCATGTTTCCATGACCTATCCATGTTCTTCCGAGCTCTCATCAGAAGTAAATTCTCAAAGCTCTATGGGTTTTATTTGATACCTCTAAACCATTTAATTCTCAGAATGGACGGGTTGAGTACAATGGAACTCAATAATTGCATTGTTGTTCTTGTTTCCTTGATTAATTTTGGAGCCTTCCCGACTAAAGACATCCTTAGCAATGTTGCAACAATTTGAAATCTGTTCATATCCAAGTAAGACTGTTGGGTCAAATTTCGAATCCTTGTTACTAGACGGTAGGGAAATGCAGTAGTCGACTCGGATATACACAAGGAATAAGTTTCTATAGTCAGACATGCTCAAAAATGACACACCAACCAGAAGCGTCGACATAACCGACGAGATACATATATGAGTGAACGATCGATCGAACGATGAGCGAATAATGAATATGAGAAGATGTATTCACGGTCACCATCATGCGAGGAAATTGTAGAGGGAGTACAAGCCCCATCATAGAGTTTATTGCACAAAATAAATATCGTCAACAAGAGAGAACATATGAAAGGTGACGAGAAAGAGCCACGGGACGACTAGACGATTGAGAAAAGAAATGTGTGATAATACCATGAATATTAGAAAATTGTGTGGGAGTTGGAAGATAAAACGAGGAGAGTTAATAGAAATTTTCATGGGAGAACCGGCCAAGGCCGAATAATGGATACGCGCACTGGAGCGAATTTTCGCAATCCTAGGATGCAATGATCGAGAACGGTTAAGTTGTGTGAACTACCAACTGACCGACGCTGCCGACTTCTGGTGGGACACCAGGATGAAGACAATGCCCCGAGACCAAGCAGAAGGAATGACTTGGGAAGGCTTCAAGGCGGAAGTGTATAGCAAGTACGTGCCGAAGAGCTACCGGAAGGCGAAGGCGTCTGAATTCTACAATCTGACCCAAGGACGTATGACCGTGCACTCAACAGCATGACACGATATGCACCTGATCATGTCGATACAGAAGAGAAGCTGTCTGATAAGTTCCGAGAGGGACTAAGGCACGAGATAAAGATGTCATTGGCGAGCCGTGGGAGACTTCCCTACGCAGAAGCACTGGATATTGAGGCAGCGATGCCTAAGGAGAGAGCTAAGGAAATCACTACCTCGTCATCACACCACTCCTGGGAGAAATGGAAGTGGGATGATTCTAGGATTCCATACGACGGAAAACGGTACCAGTCGAGTCAGCATCGATCTCAACACGGAGAGGAGATGGAGGAAATGAAAGTGGAAGACGTCGCTGTTGTGCGAGGATTTCCAGACGTTTTTCCGAAGTGTTACCTGGACCGCCGCCAGATTGACAAGGGGAGTTTACGATCGACCTCGAACCAGGAGCCGCACTTGTGTTTAAGGCACCGTATCGAATGGCGCCTAAAGAGTGGGAGGAACTCAAGATACAACTTCAAGAGCTCATGGACCTAGGATTCGTTAGGCCCAGTGTCTCACCGTGGGGCACACCGGTGCTTTTCGTCAAGAAAAGGACAGGTCGATGAGAATGTGTATCGACTATAGAGAGTTGAACAAATTGACTCTCAAGAACGAGTATCCACTGCCGAGGATAGATGACATGTTTGACCAACTTCGAGGGGCCGATGTGTTCTCAAAGATGGACTTAAGGTCCGGATACCATCAGTTAAGAGTCTGAGGAGAAGATGTACCAAAGACGGCCTTTCGTACGAGATATGGCCACTATGAGTTTGTTGTGATGCCGTTTGGGTTGACTAATGCACCTACAGTATTCATGGACTTAATGAATCAAGTGTTCCACCCATACTTGGATAAATTTGTCTTGATCTTCATAGATGACGTACTCGTCTACTCGAAGAATGACAAAGAGCACAAGGAACATCTACGAATCACCTTGGAGACGTTGAGGACCAAGAAGCTATACGCTAATTTCAGCAAGTTTGAGTTTTGGCTGAACGAAGTCAATTTTCTTGGTCACATTGTGTCGGCAGAAGGAATCCGAGTGGATCCCGCCAAGGTTGAGGCGGTACAACAATGGAAGGCACCTTCGACACCAAACGAGATTCGGAGTTTCCTGGGTTTGGCAGGATATTACCGAAGGTTTATAGAAGGATTCTCCAAGATAGCGAGGCCAATGACCCAACAACTCAAGAAGGGGGTAAAAGTCAATTGGATCCCGGAGTGTGAGACAAGTTTTCAACTTTTGAAGGAGAAACTGACCACTGCACCAATCTTAGCTGTGCCAGAGCCTGGAATGAGCTACGTGGTCTACACGGACGCTTCGAAGGTGGGACTTGGATGTGTGTTGATGCAGAACAACAAAGTGGTCGCGTAAGCGTCACGACAATTGAGACCACACAAGTTGAACTACCCAACCCACGACTTGGAGCTAGCAGCAGTAGTGCATGCCCTAAAGATTTGGAGACATCATCTTTACGGAGTTCGATGTGAGATCTTTACGGACCACAAAAGCCTGAAATATTTCTTTGAGCAAAAGGATTTAAACATGTGACAACGAAGGTGGCTCGAATTGGTGAAGGACTACGATTGTGGCATCAATTACCACCCCGGCAAGGCAAATGTAGTGGCAGATGCCTTGAGCCGGAAGGGTCATTCCCAACTGGCCACTTTTCTCACCAACAAAGAAAGCATGGTCCGCGAGTTTAGTAAGATGCGTTTGGAGGCAGTGAGAGCACCTGAAACGGTGGAAGCGTTGTAGCACAACGGACGGATACGAAACTTGAAGAAATTCGAATTGAAGTTAGAACTGGCAAATCTGGAAGTTTTAGTGAGGAGTCCGACAACGCCCTCACTTTTGAAGGGAGACTGTGCGTACCAAACGACAAGAAACTCAAGAACGAGATCATGAGTGAATCTCATGAGACTCCATACACCGCTCACCCGGGAAGCACGAAGATGTATCAAGACTTGAAAAAGTCCTTTTGGTCGAATGGCATGAAGAGAGACATAGCGACATTTGTGGAGCGCTACTTAGCCTTCCAGCAAGTGAAGGCTCTACATCAACGACCGTACGGAAAGTTGCAACCACTAGAAATTCTCAAGTGGAAATGGAAGCACATCGCCATGGATTTTCTGACGGCATTGCCAAAGACGCAAAAAGGGAATACTGTCATATGGGTAATTATAGACCGACTCACCAAGTGTGCGCATTTCATACCGATTCCCGTAACGCATGGATCAAGCAAGCTAGCTCAAATCTACATAAAGGAAATAGTGCGACTGCATGGAGTCCCAGTGACAATCACGTCCGACCGTGACCCGAAATTCACTTCAAGATTTTGGATGAGTCTGCAACGCGAGCTTGGAACTCGATTGAATTTTAGCACGCCGCTTCACCCGTAGACCGATGGACAATCCGGGAGGGTGATCCAAACTCTCGAGGACATGTTAAGAACCGTGGTGCTCGACCGCGGAGGAAGTTGGGAATCAGTGCTACCGTTGATCGAATTCGCTTACAACAACAGTCTCCAAGCAACGATAAACATGGCACCGTACGAAGCCTTGTATGGAAGAAAGTGTAGGTCGCCGCTCTATTGGGACGAAGTTGGTGAACGAAGAGTACTTGGACCTGATGCAGTTAATGAAATGATTAAAATTCGTTCGACAAATTCGTGCGAGGATAAAAGAAGCTAAAGACAGACGGAAGTCATACGCGGATGCACGATGAACCGTCTTACAATTTCAAGCGGGCGACAAGGTCTTTCTCAAAGTATCCCCGTCGAAAGGGATAACGCGCTTTGGTGTCAAGGAAAATTGAAACCACGATTTATTGGGCCTTATGAAATCCTTGAAGGAGTGGGTCCTGTTGCATACCGTTTGGCGCTACCCCCAAGCCTTTGAAACGTGCACAACGTCTTTCATGTGTCGTAATTACGGAAATACGTGTTTGACCCAAAGCACGTGATCCACTACAAAGAAGTCGTTTTGAACCCAAACTTGAGCTGCGAAGAGAGACCCCAAATGATTTTGGACCGAAAGATCCATAATGTGAGGAATAAATCGGTTGCTTGTGTGAAAGTACTTTGGAGAAATCATGGGCACGAAGAAGCCACGTGGGAGAATGAGGAAAGAATGATAGAGATGTACCCTGAACTCTTTCCTTGAGGATACCAAATTTCGGGACGAAATTTCTTTTAAGAGTGGTAGGATGTAACGCCCCACTTTTCGAACCCTAATTTTCGAACCCTAAGACGATTGCTTTAATTTCTTTTAATGTCGCGAATTAAATGGCGAATTGTTATGTGGTTTCCTTGGTGACCTAATTTTGATTTGACCGAGTCAAATTCTTTGATTTTATGACGTGGCTTTTAAATAATTGATGCGGGATGAAATATATTACGGTGAATTATTTTTCCTAAGGGTGAGTGAGATTTAATAGGATCATAAATAATTATCTTGCCCATATTATTTAGAATTTTCGACCACTATTAATTATGGGAGAGGAATTCTATTTTTCTTGGATTTAATTATTTGTTTGGGATAATTATCCAAATTAAATCCAAAGCCCAATTACTTTATTTCTTCATGAGAAAAATCGACACATATGCCTTATACCATGGAGATTTCGAAATTTCCTAATTATGGAAGGAGGAAATTGTTTATTATATTATTTGATTCCCTATTTATTTCCTCTCATTAATAAATTCAAATATCCTAGCAAATCTTGCCTTATCTTTTTCAAATTAAAGATTTGAAATTTATTCCTTGTTGAGGGGGGGAATAATACACACCTATTTCCTATATTTTTGGGAGGCTTATTATTATTTTTCTGCTCCGTATTATTTGATTCTACCCCGTAAAATATAAAATTAAATCATAGGCTAATTAAATAGCCTATGATTTTCGAAAATTTCCCCATTATTCCTCTCAAGAATCACGTTAATCCCTCCCCCACCAAATCCCCTCCAAATCTTCATGCAATTAATTGGAGGATTTATTTCTAACTCTATAAATAGGGATAAAACAAACCATAACCCTAGCCCCCACTAATCACACGCCTCTCTCTCCCTCCCACACGCCCCATCTTCTCTCCACTCCCCTCCTACTTGTTCTTCTACTCTACTCAAGATCTTTTCATCCTTGCCAAGAGTTGGTTGAAGAATCAAGATTTCTATTTGTTCTACCGATTGTTTCAATCAAGAAAGGTACAATCGAACTTGTTTTCTTCATCCTCTCCATTCAAACATGGTTTTGACTCCCTCATGCATAAAGTGAGTGTAGAGATTTCAAATCTAGGAATTTAATCGGTGGGAATTTGTGTTTGTATGAGAACATTTGTGAATAGGCGATTTTGAATGAAATTGTGTGAAGTCTAAATGAATCTTTGGTGAATGATGTGTGATTATATGAAAACATGAGTGTGAGAACTATTTTAAGCATGTTTGTGTGTTAGAAGCATAAAAAGGTTATGTTTGGATGAATGGGGATAAAACTCTAGTTCGAATTTTGAAGCATGAAATCTGTAGTGTTCGGACAGTAAGTTCCAACGCGTATTTGACTGACCAAATGGACTCGTTTTTGTTCGATTCTTTTTTCTGAGTAAACTTCACTTTGTCTTCTGTATCGTGTGTGAATTTCAACCCCTTTGGACAAAATATGAATATTTGGTGAATTTTTGAAGTTGACTGCGCAATTCTGCCGGAAAATATTTTCTCGACCAGTAGGTTACGTTTTCGATTTGACCAATCTAAAAAGGTTATTTTCACATGAAGTTTTAACTGGAAGTTATTTGATGAGTCTACTGCATTGTGGTAAAACTTTATCCCCAACTGAAGTCGGGTGAGTTTTTAATATTTTTTATAAAATGGTTGCGCAGTGCTGCCAGATTTCTATCATTACAAAAACTACTATGTTGTTATAAGTGATATACATGTTTTATATATGTGATGACGTGATGTGTTATTCAAAGATGGGGAAAAGGGAAACGTTGGGGACATGCATGATTTTGAGTCGGTATTTGAGACTGATTGTGATACACATAATGTAAAGGTGATAACTCGCGCTCTCGGCGTGACAGCAAGGGAAAGGAAATACTTGAAATCTAAGCAGTCGATGTGGGCTTTCTTTTAAATAAGGACGATATCCTAAGTATTTTACTGATGAGAATGAAATTGTGTTTATCATGCCTTGTTTGGTTTTAACGTGCCTATCTGATGTGGCTTTTGCCACTATTATTTAAATCGAATTCGGGTCCTCGTAGAGCCGCAAACTCTACTTGGATTAGTGTACACCAATGGTAGACCGTGTGTCAGCGTACGGGTTGGCCGGTCTAGTGACCTGGTTTGCGGCCGCATTCCTTGTCATGTATGTGCGGATATGGCTAACGTCTATGGGAAAATGACTAATCAGTCGACTTTTTACAATGAGAAATGATTTTGAGTGCCTCGGGCCTTTCTAAAGCTAAACCCCGATGGTTACTTACGTATGGCATGATAGATAAATAATAATTTTTATGAAAATATTTTCGGCATAAGTCCACTGAGTATCTTTGTAGTACTCAGCCCTGCATGTGTTTTCCTTACGTGCAGGTTGAGCGGCGGCGAGAGGTTGGTGGTGTTGAGCAAGTAACTTGAAGAATTAAATGTTTATCTTTGAATTATGGGTGTCGTTGTGTCTTCACATATGACGTCACTCCTTCTCTTGGTCGTTTTCCGCTGCGATATTTCTTTTACTTATTAGTTGTTGGGCCGAACTTAAATTTGTCCGGTTATTATTTTCTGGTGATTCTGTTGGATAATGTCAAACTCTTAATCGTTTCCTTTGAGTATTAATTGCCGGCCAAACTCATTATTTAAACCCGAGTCCCCTTCTTGTTTTATACTTAATTGTTCAGTTAGTATGTCGGTCAAACCTCCTTGATGAAACTCTAGCCTATTTTCCTTGTTATATTTAAGTCCGTTTAAGTCGCGATCGCCGCATTTATTATACCCTAGAAGGGCGGTCGTGACGGGAGGAGCCGACCGTTAATTCAAAAGGAGGTATCGCACTTCTCCTTCTCACATTCCAACTCCTTCTTCTCCAAATTGTTAACCTCCATCATCGCCGCTGCTCTTCTCTTTCACTCTTCACTTCGGCGGTGCTCCGCGGACAGCCTCACCAGAACCAGTTCCACCACCGCCACTACTTCTCCGGCGCTGAAACTTGCTTTGTTGAAATGGGCAGGCAAAAGAGTGAAGAACTTTCTCTTGATTGCGATTTCTTAGCATTTGACAATTGCCGTGATTCTCTTCTACTCTCTCGTTTCTCTCTTGCTGAAGATGTTTGTGGATTGTGTAGTTTTGGGAGAGAGCAGACTGGTGATCAGTTGAGAGCATGCTGCGACGACGGCGGGTACAAGGCGGTGATGAAGATGGAGAAGAGGAGAAGGGGAGATGAATTCAATTTGCCGACGTGACCTATTTTTGGCTATGCAATGACTATTATATATATATATATATATATATATATAGGATTGTATTCAAATCCTTTTCCACTAATAAATCCTATATCCTTCTAAATATCAACCGTGGATTTGCACTGATCGGATGGTTTACATATTAAACTGAAACATTAAAATTTACCTAATGTTTAACGTGTAGAGGGCAGAATAGGGAATAACAATTGGAGTTAGTTATGGTAGGCTCCATGATTTCCTCCCTTTACAATTTCTTCACTTGCTCAAATTAATTTCTGCAGATTTTCGTCCAATTCTGTCCCCATTACTGTGGGTGTATTGTTTGCGTCGACCACACTGCGACAAATTATCCTTTCATAGATTCAAGCGCACACAGATTTTGATTCTTCAAGTTTGTTCGATTATCAATGGAAGAAGGTATTTCATCCGGTTTTCCCCATGTTATTAATTTCCGTTTTTTGCAATTTCTAGTCGAAAATCAGTCGCACTACCAGTTGTGTGTAGATCATGAAATTTGTGTTTGATGTTGGTGTGCCTTTTTACTGTTTTATCGAAATATGATGCACGGTTTATGGTTATGTGGTGGCAACGGTGCATACGTACTACTAGGTTTGTTATTTCGCGACACTCACAGCGTTGCAATCGATTTTTTTCAGTCATCACTGTGTGGAGTTATCGGATATACGTTCACGTGTCCTCGTCGTTAATATTTATTGTTGATTGTGTCGTAGCGATCGGTGTTCTGCCAAATAAGATCCGAGGTAAATAAGATACGACGTCCTTAGTTTATGTATCGATTTTTTTAATATCAATCAACATATGTCCGTTAAGTCGCCTTTTGTTGTGCAAATCCGAGTAATCGCTTATTTGTAATGGTATGCGGTCGCTGATCTATATGATCTATTTTGTTTTGATTAAATTGATGATTCTAATATGTAGGTGACAAGTTCAGTGGGTGAGGCGTATCAGAAAGCAAGTGGAGTTGAAGAAGGTGGGAAGGTGGTGTTGGCAAAAACAAAAGCAAGGGAAGTGAAGGTAAAAAGAAATACACTATGTTCAGAGTTTATTTGTTGGGACTGGAATTCTCTTCCCATTTGCTTAGTTTCTCCAGTGCCAAAGAGACAATCTACTATTGAATGCAGTGCACTCACGAAGTCACATGCACTGTCTGCAGAGAATAGCGCGTAGGTAGTTTTTTTTACTGATGCACATAATGAACAAATTGTATAGTGTAATGCATAGTTTAGTTTCTGTAATGCATTATTTGTGATATGTAATGAACATGTATCCCAGACACGTTTAATATAAGTTGTGTCGTGTTTTAATGTTTCGCGCACGTTTCTTGTTTTCCCTAAGGGTTTAACAAGCCTAGGGGCTAGGGTGTAGTATGTTCATAGTCTAAAAAATATTGTCCAAATACACGAGCTGCATTAATTCGTCTGGGTTGCACATAATGTATATTTTGTATAGTATAATGTGTTGTTTAGTTTCTATAATGCATTATTTGTGATATGTAATGAACATTTATCCTGACCCGTTTAATTTAAGTTGTGTCGTGTGTCGTTGTTTGGCGAACGTTTCTTGTTTTCCCTAAGGGTTTGACAAGCCTAGGGGCTAGGGTGTAGTATGTTCTAAGTCTAAGAAACGTTGTCGAAATACACGAGCTTGAGTAATTCGTCTGGGGTTGCACATGCATAGAGCTTAGGCATTTTTTAAAACATATATACATAATGTACATATTATGTAGTGTAATGCGTAGTTTTAGTTTCTGTAATGCATTATTTGTGGTATGTAATGAACATTTATCCTTACCCGTTTAGTTTAGGTTGTGCCGTGTTTCGATGCTTGATGCACATTTCTTGTTTTTCCTAAGGGTTTGACAAGCCTAGGGCTAGGGTGTAGTATGTTCTAAGTCTAAAAAATGGTGTCCAAATACACGAGCTGCAGTAATTCATCTCGGGTTGCACATGCATAGAGCTTAGGCATTTTTTAAAACAGATATACATAATGTACATATTATGTAGTGTAATGCGTAGTTTTAGTTTCTTTAATGCATTATTTGTGACATGTAATGCACATTTATCCTGCCCCGTTTCATTTAAGGTGTGCCGTGTTAACAAGCCCAAGGGCTATAAAACCAAGTGATGCATAAAACAAGATAAATATTGCATTCAAATAACCAAATAATGTGCAGAATCACTCAAATAATGAACATACAAATATTGCCTTCATTCTAAGACTCATGTACAACTGCAATCTAATGATGCGTAAAACATGATATATAATGCATAGAAATAGCTAAATAATGTACAAATATTGCATTCACTGTTAGACTCATTTACAAATTCCGTGAGGGCTTCCTTCTGCCGTGGCGTTAAACTCTTTATACAATTCAGAAACTCGGTAGGGGTTCATCGACAATACAGATAGTCAACATTCCTACCCCTTGGTTTCCTATCCCCCGTCTCTTCTGGAGCTGTACTAGTCCCGGCATCTGATACTCGCTCCCGGAATTTCTAGGCAATTCCTACTGGCAGTATATCATCAACCGCCTCGTCGATGTCCAATCTTAGCTGCTTTGTTGTTGTACAACATAAAGAATAATAACATACAATTAGTTACATAATGTACAAACTGAATACAATAATGTGGACAGTTATACTACATTCATTTATACACTCTTGTACGGAAGCATCAAAATAATGCCTAAAAACTGATACATAATGCAACATAATAATCAAATAATGTTCAGAATAAATCAACAAATGCACCATGAATATTGCAATCACCCATTGTTCCATGTTCAACAACAGTCACATAAAGCATAAACCATGATAAATAATGCACTAAAATAACTAAATAATGTACAGATCCGGTCAAGTAATGAACATACAAATATTCCATTCACTCTTTGACACATGTACAACAGCAGTCATATGATGCATAAAACAGTATAAATAATGCATTCAAATAGCCAAATAATGAACAGAATCACTCAAGTAATTAACATATAAACATATTTCATTCACTCTTTGACACATGTACAACAACAGTCACATGATGCATGAACATCATGTGAACATAAAAATATTCCATTCACTATTTAACCCATGTATAACAGCAGGCACTTGATGCATGAAACATGTATATAATGCATAGAAATTGTTAAAAAAAATGCACAACTTCAACCTAATAATGCATAACATTAACACAGTAATGTACATTTAGAAAAAAAAACATTTAGCCTTCGCTCATACTACAATAATGTACCACACCAACCAATTAATGCAACAATACAACAGAAATAATGCACAGTCTAACCTAAATAATGTACGCAAAAATCTTATTTTTCAAATAATGCAATCACATAAGCAAATAATGCAATCACATAGTGAAATAATGCAATCATAACACAAACATGATGCATCATACAAGATATATATATAGGTAACAACTTAACCATCCAAATAATGCAACCTCATAATCAAATAATGCAATTATAACACAACCATGATGAATCATACAAGATATATACTTAACCAACAAACTTATTTTATTAATGACAAATACACCTCTGGATCCACTATCCACAATGACCACCAGCAGATTTAGAATTCATCTACCGTTGCATATAATGAATTTAGACAGACAGATAATGCATATGTATTAACAAATAATGCACTCCCACGTATATTACCGGTACTTTTTAACAATTAAAAACACCATTTAAATGATGCATAATACAGGATATTTTGATGCATAAAACAATCAAATGATGTGCAGATCCAAAAGCGTAATGATTTGTCTAATATAGCATATTTTGTGACACTAATGTCCACTGACATACAAACAATGGAAACATCAAGTATATTAATGCACACAATCACGAAAATAATGTACAAAATAGACTAAATCATGTAGGATCAAATTTAAAATATGTGAAGCAGAAAAACAGAGCCAATAATCGAACAGAAACTCACCCTCATTCTGTGTTTGTTGTGAGTTGGTAGGTCTACCTCTTTTAGTCATTATAAAATCTACGAGTAACAGCAAACAATCAAAAAACTACAAAATTTTAACAACAAATAGTCGGGGATTTGATGGTAATCGGTTGAATCTTGGTGTGGGTGGTTTATTTCGGTCGGCCATTGGGAAAACGATTGTTGAAAATCGATAAAAAAAACGACCAAGCCCTACGTGCTGTTGTAATGCACTGAAATCTTGTTCAAATCGGGAAGGGATATTTGAAATCAAGGGAACTAGCGGTGAATCTCCGAGAAATCGTCGCGATTTTGCGTGGGCGGCGGCTAGGGTTTTTACTAGATTTGGAAAATGAGAAGACGCTTGTTGAGAGAGAATCGGGAGCGAGATTGTGAGTAAATGCGTGTGATGATAGATGTGAGTAAATGCGTGTGATGAAAGTGGTGGAAGATCCCGCTAAATTTTCGCCCAATTCGTTTTCTGCGGTTTTGATTACACAAATTGACTAAATCACCCCCATGATGCACCAAATTGGTCAAATAATGAAGCGCGGGATGATAAATATGCTATTAATCTAGAACATCCATCCTCCTGATCCAACGACCGAGATTGCGAAGAAACTTAAATATAAGGGGTGAAAAGGAGTTTAACACTACCCTATATATATATATATATATTGTTTTTTAATATATAATATATAGTCAATAAATAAATTGATGAGGAACCAGGGCCTTGGCCCAACATAGCTTCGCCACTTATTCGATCTATTTCCTTATATATTGGGGAGTGAGGATTAAAATTTTTATACAATTCACAGCTTTCCAGAATTTCGCAGTATGTGATATTTTCTCACTCTTGGATTCGGAGCTTTGATATTTTGTCGTCCATGCAATATTCTAATCTTGAGTAGTAGCAATTGGTCAGAAGATTCGAGATAGAATCCAAATGGTAGAGTAATAGGAGTAGCAGACTCTTGTCTATAAAAAGAAGATAGACAATAAAAGGTAGTAATCTATAATTCGTAACAACATGCTTAGGAATTAATTCAAGAAATTTCAAAAATCATCTTATGAGATCATAAAAAATAAGGATCTTTGATACATTCTCAACAATATGAATTGTCTGTCTTATAGGCTATCACACTATCAACAATAACTACAGTCTTATTGTTTTTATCCTTGTTTGAATAATATGTCTTTGCTATATCAATTTTGCCGAATCGGAATTTTTAACCCTAACCCTAGTTTCGGTCAACTTTGCCTTTTTCGTTTAATCATCTATGGTTGTAGTTTGAGACATACGTTTTATAAAAGCATATGCCATAAATACTAACACACTGAATATTTTTATATACTAATACTCACTATTTACAAACATATTGAGACACCAAGAATTATCTACCTACTAACATTTTTATCCCAACAAGACAATAGACCTATCTCAAGGCCGAGATTATTCCCTATAATATATTAATCTTTAAACTGAACATGGCAATTAATATAGATCATATTAAAAATAACAATAGTCATAGTAGAGTTTAGTTAATTGATTCATTTCTTAGAGCTGATGGTGCGCTCGACTTTGGCTGCCCCTTCCTTGACGGCGGCCTTAGCAGACTCGGCCGAGGCATCGGCCTTTCCCACCACCGTGTCCTTCACCTTCTGAGTGGTGTCTTTGACGGTGCCCCACGCGCTCTCCGCTGTCTGTTGAACTTTTCCGGCAGCCTCCTGTGCCACGTCCTTCACTTTGCTCGCCGCATCTTGGGCAGTCCCTGAAATCTTTCCTGCGACATTGCTCGCCTTTTGACCCGCCTGTTCGTTATCTAATCATATTAGTCTTTTTTTTTAAACCGAGACCATTGGCCTCAGATCCATTCTACCAACAAATAAATCCATCTTTGTTTTTTATATATTTTGTACAGTTAAAAATGTTAATAACAATTTTATATATAAAACAGAACAAACAATGTTAAACGTGCATCAAATCAGAATGATGCTCATATAAAGTATGTAGCATATACATACCTGATCTGCAGCCGCAAACGCCTCTTTCTTGATGTCATCTGCACCCTTCTTAGCCGCATCGACGCCCTTCTTTGCAGCGTCGCAACCTTGATTGGCCGCTTCATCAAATTTAGACTTAGCACCGTAACATCTTCTTGCCTAGTAAAACAACAAATATTTATTCGTTTCCAAAATTAATTCTACAATCATTAATTTAAATTTACACAATTAATTATATTGGTTGATTTTAATGGAGGTATGATTATAACTTCACCTGAGGAGCAAAAACAGAAGTGTTAGTCCTGCGAAAGATGATGTCCAATTTCTTGGCGGATTGGAGCCTTGTGAGAGAGTTAGTGAATGCCATGGTTGCCATTTTTGTTGTGTTCTTTGTTTATTGTCTATTCAATATCAAATTATAAGTTTGTTAGAAATTTTGGAGAGGGAGATGTATTTATAATGGAAAAGTTAAAAATAGTAGTAATATTTTTGGTTACAACATGGAGGACCTCCTTGGAAATGGGTTGACAACCTCTTTTTGTGGTAGAAGCGGTTGACCAAGTATCGGAATCATACTAATTTTTTTGTATATACACATTAATTTGCATAATTATGAGTTAATTTAGGTGTATAGTTGTGGTGTATATTCACTCACTTATTCACCATCTAGACAAAACATAAGTACTAGTAGTATATAGCAAGATAAGCATTTCCTTAATCTTAATCTATAATTTACAAGTTCTTGATGCAAATTGGATATCATTGAACCATTAATTTTAACAAATAACTTATGCATAGGTTTTACTTGGACAATAATCCTCTAGTTTAATAAGCACTAAGTCTCCAAAGTCTAAACCATTTTTTCTATTTCACACTAGAATTTAATATAATTCAATTGCTTGATATAATTATACTTATTTATATTCATCAAATTCCACAATATGCTTCCAAATAAAAATATACTAACTAATTAGTTACAAAAAATAAATTAATATTAGAAAATTTGTAAAGTACTCCTAATAATCTAGCTACAACTAACTTAAATCAGAAAATTATACTCAGAGGATTTAATATAGAAGTATAATCTAAATCTATATAAATCATAACCAGTTAAAAATTCACGAAAAATCTAAAGTTGTGTAGAGATAGAAATAAAACAAGGCTTGTGTATAATTGGAATGTTCTTTTTTATTAGCAAGTTTTCAAAAAATCTCCAGTAAGTGCATCCACAATGGGGCGCCCTAAGGCGCGCCACGTCAGCAGTTTTATCCTCCTATCCTCCACCTGCAATGGGGCACCCTATGGCGCGCCCTATGCATTTTATTTTATTTGAATATTTAAATAACAAAAAATTGGGAAAAAACTTCATTTCATATATAAAAATTAATACATTACAATACGAATTAAAAAAATACGCAAACTCAACGACGGCGGTTACGGGCCCACACTTCTTCAATCATGTCGTTCATGAGTTGCGCATGGTCTTGTTGGTTGAGCATTGAGGCTTGTCTAGCTAGAACCTCGTTGAAGCCCGACGGCAATCCTCTAGCATGGGGCTCGGTCGCCGTGCTGGACGAGCTAGATGTACCATCATCATCGTTCCACTCGGTGATGCTCTCACCTTCATGCTCGACTATCATGTTGTGCATGATAATGCACGCATACATGACGTCGGCGATGATTTCCTTGAACCAAAGACGAGCCGGCCCTCTCACAACGACCCACCGTAATCGGTCCAAATGCCCGCTCGACATCCTTCCGCGCCGACTTCTGCTTTTGCGCAAATAAAACCCTCTTCTCACCCATTGGGCAGTTGATCGTCTTCAGAAAAACAGGCCACCGTGGGTATATGCCATCAGCCAAGTAGTACCCCATGTGGTATCGGGCCATTGCCGTTGCATTGCTCGGCGAAGAGGGTGGAGGAGTTGAGGACGTTGATGTCGTTGTTCGACCCGGCTACACCGAAGTACGCATGTCAGATCCAGAGCCGATGGTCAGCGACGGCTTCGAGGATCAAAGTCGGGTGGCTGCCCTTGTATCCACTAGTGAATTGGCCTCTCCACGCCGTCGGACAATTCTTCCACTCCCAGTGCATACAGTCGATGCTCCCTAGCATCCCAGGAAAGCCGTGCGCCGTCTCGTGCATCTTCATCAGACCCAGGCAATCAGCGGCAGTCGGCTTGCGCAAATATGTGTCGCCGTAGGCCTCCACAACTCCCCTACAAAATCTCTTCAAGCACTCCCGGCTTGTTGTCTCCCCGACGTGGAGGTACTCGTCGAAAATGTCCGCCGTGGTCCCGTATGCCAACTGACGGAGTGCAGCCGTGCACTTTGCAACGGTACCCGACATTCTAAACCGCCGGCGGAAAACAGTCGGTCCCCACCATGGTTGATCGGCAAAATAGTCTTCAACCAGACGTTGGTGAGCTTCCGCGTGGTCGCGTCGGACAGACGTCCGACGTCGAATTGGCCTACGGATCTGCTCCGCCGCCGCCTCCTGCTCCTCGCGCTACAGTTCGAGTAAGCATTCCGCAATGGCCTCTTCAACGGCTGCATCTAAGGCTGCCGAGGTCTCCGAGTGCGAACTACCCGACTCCGAGGAGCTAGAACTAGTGGTGCCATCGTCGTGGTTCATTTTGGTATGTGAGATAGGTAGAAATGTGAGAGAGGAGCGAAACGAGAGAGGTGAGATGTTCGTATGAATAAGTGAATAAGACACGAGGTTTAAATAGCAAAAAAAATCAAAAACGCGTGGCATCGTCCATGACCATAGTCTGCCGATCCCGCAATAGGGCGCCCAATGGCGCGGACGATGGCCTATCGTCCGCGCCCATCGTCCGCGCTTCAACCGCGGATGATGCATCGGGCGTGGGCGTAGGGCGCGGACGATGGCAGGCTCCCACAATGGGGCGGACGATGGCACACATCGGGCGTGACATCGGGCGTCCAATTGTGGATGCCCTAAGCGCTCGGAAAGCGCTCCTTCCGACCTGGATCCGATCATACTTTTGACCTGTATATGATCCCAAATATAAAAAATGAATAAAAAATGATGAGGGGATGACCCTTTTTCCTTGTGATGCTTGCCTTGCTATCATCGCCACCTTGCGCAGCCACCGCTCTTCTTGACCCCTCCACGGCCTCATCTCGTGTCTTTGTTTCTATGCGGTGTCGGTTTTGTGAGAACGCGAACCCAAAACACATATACACTTCTGTGATATTATCGGCTTCGTGCCTCCTACGAAACCCAGGGTTAAACCTCACAGGCTTAGTCTTGGAACCGACTAAAACTATTGATTTATTATTCCAACTTTCAAACTTAATGATTTATTATTCAATTTTGAAAAAAATGAGACCCACTAAAATTTAACCAAATTTCATGATTTATTTGACAATTAAGCAGATATAGCAGGTAGAGCAAGAATGTAACTAAGAGCATCTCCAAACTCATCCCAAATCCAAGCCCCAAGTCCCCTCCACGTCATCATTCCCTAAATTTGAGTCTCACGCCGCAACTCCTCTCACCATGCAGGCCTCATCCCGGGCCACAACTATTAAATTGCACTATTAACAATTTACAACCTATTTTACGCGTGAAATTAAAAATGTCGAACATATTCAAATACGGAAAAGTTGTTCTTCATTCGGAAATTGAAAATTACAACATAGAAATTTAAAAATACAAAAAAAAACATTAAAACATAACATCAATGCTGGAAAACGTTGGGGCGTGTCCAAATTTCTTCAATTAGATCCGCTTGGAGGCGAGTATGTAGTTCTTCTTGGCGCTGCGCAGCTGAACGGGTCATGACATTGCGAATGTCGGGAGGAACACCCTAGACGGGTAGGTCGGTGACAGTGCAGTTACTGGCGGTGTTGGAGAGCGGATCATCGCTCCACAAAGTGACATTTTCTCCCTCGTCCTCAACGATCATGTTATGAATTATAATACAAGCATACATGATGTCGTTGATTAGTGGACGGTGCCAACCACGGGCCGCTCTCTTTATCATAGCCCACCGTGATTGGAGGACTCCGAATGCACGCTCCACATCTTTCCGAGCCGCCTCTTGCTTTTGGGAAAACAATACTCTTATCCATTGTCGGACATGTGACAGTCTTCACAAACACAGGCCATTGAGGGTAGATCCCGTCTGCCAGATAGTACCACATATTGTACCAACGACAGTTGGCCGTGAACTCTACGTTCGGCGCTCGCCCGGCACACAAGTCGTTGAACAATGGAGACTCGTTCAACACATTGAGGTCGTTGTTCGACCCAGCGATACCAAAGTAGGCATGCTAGATCCACAACCGTTGGGTGTGTGCCCTTGTGCCCGCTACTGTATTGTCCTCTCCAAGCCGTTAGACAATTCTTCCACTGCCAATGCATACAGTCGATGCTGCCCAGCATCCCCGGGAAGCCGCGGGTCCGCTCGTGCATGTTCACCAACTTGCGAACGTCATCGGTCGTTGGCTTTCTCAAGTATGTATCCTTGAATGCTTCGACCACTGCCCGGCAGAATCTAGCTAGGCAATCGCGTCCAGTTTGCTCGCTCACATAGAGGTACTCATAAAACATATCTGCAGTCGTTCCGTAAGCGAGTTGGCGTATGGCGGATGTGCATTTCTGCAAAGTCGATATACTTTGCTGCCCAACAGCATCGGTGGTTTGCAGGAAATACGAGTCACGAGCTACAACTGCGTTGACGATGCGCATGAACCCTCCACATCCAGAACCGACGACGGAACATCTGATCACTCCATCGAGGATCTCTAGAGAAATAATCTGTGAAAAGCCGCAAACCAGCTTGTTCTCGGTCTTGGTGGATATACATTCGAGTACGTGGTACCCAGACGTGTTGTTCGTTCCACGCTTGAACGGCAGCTTGATAGCGTTCCACCTCGTTGTTGATTTCTTCTTGAATTGCCGGCATCGCCGCGGGTCATTTGAGTTTTGATTGCTCTTTGACCTACACGGCGAGGAGGCATTTTTTCGAATTTTATAGTGTGAGAAGAGAAATGAAGTTGAATCGATAAGAAAATGGATGGAATGGTATTTATGGATAAATTTTTGAATTTAATAATTAAAAAATATATTTGAATTGCGCCCCGGTCTCGAACCACATTTAACGCTGGGCCGAACCGCATCGCGTCCCGTCCCATCCCGAGACGTTTAACCCTGACCCCGGGCGCGGCCACGGGACGCGACTGCATCACCGGGACCGTCCCAGGCCACAAATCGGCACCGTTTAACGCCGGGGGCCACGGGCCAAGACCCAAGTGCGGTCCTGCCCGCAGCGTTGGGGATGCTCTAAAGACAATGCAGTTATTTTTCGTGTAAGTAAATCAGCTCTTTGTTAAATAATGGAAAACAAATGAAATTCTTTGCAATTGATTGTAAACATATCCAGTTTCCAAAAAATAACTATAAAGAGCAACAGTCGATAATAAAGTTGCAAACTCAACAAGCGATACACATCTACTCCCCACCTCAACATATTCATCTCTTCACATATATAGCCCCTCGGGAACACCCTCTTTCTTCTTGAACATGACCTTGTCCTTCGCCTTCTTGAAATCCGCATGCATCACCTGAGAATCGTATACACGCGTTAATAAATACATGTCAAAACACACCAGACCCCATGTATCAGTAGCTTTCATTTACAGACTCACTAAAGGTAAACGTTGACCCCGAGAAAACATCTATTACTAAAATTAAGAGCTCATTGTGCAATTTATGAGTCCATTCGCTATATAAATTACCTTCATGCGACGCTCTCTCAAGGCAAGCAAACCGGCTTCGGTGCATATGGCCTTGATATCAGCTCCGGAAAACTCATCTTTTGTCATAACAAACTCTTCCAGGTTCACATCATCAGCTAATGTCATCCTTGTTGTGTGAATCTATAAGGAAAGTTATATTATGTGAACTCAAAAAAAAATTAGTTTAAACAACAAAGCATCCCATCATTACCTGGAAAATCCGTCTTCTTGTCTTGATATCTGGTAGGGGAAATTCAATCTTCCTATCTATTCTACCTGGCCTAAGCAAGGCAGGGTCAAGACTTTCAATTTTATTCGTTGCAAGAATCACTTTCACATCTCCTCTTGAATCAAAACCATCTAATTGGTTCAGCAATTCCAACATAGTCCTCTGAATTTCACGCTCACCACCTGAGTGGGCATCATACCTGTGACCAGAGTTCTCCAATTAGTACCAGCTTTACCTATTTTAAGGGAGTAAATATAAAAATTACCTTTTTGTACCGACAGCATCAATTTCATCAATGAAGACAATTGAGGGAGATAGGTCATCAGCAACTCTAAATAGTTCTCTCACCAACTTAGGGCCATCTCCTAGGTACTTTTGAATTAATTCACTTCCAACAACACGCAAGAAAGTTGCTGAAGTAGAATTTGCCACAGCCTGAAGGTTTAATGATAAATAGAGGTACATAAATTCAGGCCAAAGTAAGTGTTAACGAACTTGTACTATGAAGATACAAATCCTCCCGAGATGTCCATTACTCATCAGAAATGTAAATACTACTTCCAGATAGCTTCCAATACCAATGGTGCTTTGTATCTTTCAGCTCAGTAGATTGAGCCCTTTGAGCAACCAAATGAAAGAGGGTCATATTCATGCTTAAACTAATAAGCTAAGCTTAGCCAGATGGAGCGAGCATTAGCCAGATGCAAGGTCCACTCACTATCACTATTAAAGCTAATCTTTCCTTTAGTAGCTTCACAGTACTCATTTTTCTCACTTCTTTTGTTTCTCTCAGAAATTCTGGCAAACAAAATATAACATGTACTGACAAATAAACAAGACATGTTGAAAAAACTATGCTATAATTTTAGATACAATGACCTTGACATTTTAGATACAACGAACCAAAAACAAAAGGGCACACCTTTGCGAGTAATGTTTTTCCAGTTCCAGGCTCTCCGTAGAGTATAACACCCTTGGGAGGTTTAATACCAATATCTTCATATAACTCAGGGTGAGTTAATGGAAGCTCAACTGCCTCTTTGATCTCCTGGATCTGGGCATCCAGTCCACCAATATCAGCATATGACTCCAAAGGAGCCTTCTCAACCTTCATCACAGATACCATTGGATCAACATCATCTTGAAGCAGTCCAACGACAGAGAGAACCTGCAACAAACGAGATTTTCTAATTTAAGAACCTGTAACTGTCTTTTTCGGGTTAGTTAGACACGGACAAATGGAATGTATCTAACAACCAAAACAAAACATCATCCCCTGACCGAATCTAGAAAGCCTACTTACTCTACATTCACAAGCTAACGTTTCTCAAATCGGTGTGCTCTTTAACACAACATGCATCGAAGAAACATCTAAAGAAATCATTCCAGCTGACATTGTACATAGATAATTATTCAATTAGCAATGAAAAAAAGTAGCATTCCAATCTACTATCCATAGCAAACTACAACTCCACTTTCAGATGCAATTATAAAGAAACAATCAATCGCAATGTATTAGATGCATTATCTTCTCCAATTATATAGGGAAAACACTGAAACAAACACACACACACTATTCAAAACCCTAACAAACTGCAAAACTCAAATTACAAAAGCAATCATATTCATATATACCTTATTGTGCATAAGAATGGCGCATCCCGGCTCCAGCTGATCCTTATCGACGAACGACAATATCCCGACGTAATACTCCGGTCCAACAGACGACGAAACAATGGCGTGGTTCTCATCAATCAGCTCCTCCAAATTCCCGACGCTCATCGGCGTGCCGCGCAGATCGTCGACCTTGGAGCGATCCTCCTCCGTCTTCTCCTCCTGTGGCTTCAGGCGCTCCTGATTGGCTACGAATTCCTCCTCCATCAGCAGATAGTCCTTGATTCGGTCGAGCTTGAGGAGGCGCAGCTTGCACTTGGTGAGAGGCGTCACCACAGGGATCCGTGCAGCCGCCTCCGGGCCCTTCTGCTTGCGCTGCTTTCGCCCGACGCGAGCCGGTGGCGCCGCCGGCTCGAATTTTTTGTCCTTCTTGTCGCCGTCGTTCTTTCGGTCGCCGGGGAGCTGGCGATTGAGACCTCCGGGAGTACCCTGACCCATGATTGGAAGGCGAAATTAGGGATTTGGAAAATGCAGTGTGAGTGAGAGCAGAAAAAGTTGTCTTAGCATTCAAGAAATGAATGTAGAGAAAAAGATACGGGCTCTACGGGTCGGATTTTTCCGACGCCTGACCCAGCCCATATAACATCTAAGTTTAAAATAAACTTTTAGTCGAATTTAAAGCTAAAACATCCATAGCTTGTAGGCTTAGCACTCAATACCCGATCCACAAACTACTAATTTGTCACCATTTCACCCGGCACGGGTTTAAAGTGATGATGTGGGTTCTACTTTTATATATTAGTTTTATAATAAAATGTGAGTGATGATGAGTTAGTAGAATATGTGGTCTACTATCAATAATGGTAAAAGTAAAAGGTGACAAATTTTTAGGGACGAACGAAAATGGAAATAAGTGACAAATTTTCAGAGGGAGTAATAATCATGAAGTCGAACAGGATAAGATCAAAATATAGTACTCCTCCGTCCCAACTAAGTTGAGTCATTTCATTTTTTGACAAAAAACAAAACTTTCAATAACTCTTACTTTATTCAATCATATACTTTACTCTTTCTTTATCTTTCCTACTTTATTCCTCTCTCCTACTTTTCAACACAATTATTTATTTTCGTGCCCAAAAGTTTGACTCAACTTAGTTAGGACGAAAGGAGTAATATTTAAATAATTATTTTAATAAAAATATATTCCCTTCGTCCTCTTCTAAGTGAAGCATTTCTAGTTCGGCACATGATTTTATATAGTGTTATTTTGTGAGTAAATTGGAAATAATAAAGTAAGAGAAGGGAAAAAATAGAGAGTGATGCTTCTATATTTAAAATTGTGTCATTTAGAGTGACACGTCCCAAAAAGAAAAATGTGTCACTTAGAGTGAGACGGAGAGAGTATAAAATATTAATGCCTCTTATGTCATCGTGCGGTATATTTGATTTTTACAAATAGGCGTTGTAAGAAAGTCTCTCAAAATTATTTTATCAGACAAGTGGATAGGAGAAGGAGTCAAATCGCTGCACAAACGGATCAAGTGAAGCAAATGACAAGCAGCGGAGCACCAAATGAAAGACTAATGCATCGCACAAGAAAAAATCCTCGAGGGCAAAGGGTAAAGATGACCTTTCAAAAGACAGATGACCTAAAGATTAAGACCTCACGCCTTCCTATAAATGGAAATGGAGAAGGAGGAAGGAGTGGGGGGGCTTCAATCGTTGCCACTCATTAGTTTTCGGCTCTCTTCTAGAGCTGAAATTGGGAGCTCCAACACTTCGTTCTCCTGTTTTTACAAACACACACTTGGTTCCTTTCTAGTTTAGTTTAGTTAGTTGGCACTTTTGGTGGTTGTTTTCTTCACATTTCAGCCTTCGGTTCTGTATTCCACTCTGAGAATGGGTGATGAAACAATTTCCTATTTTCCTTGTTTGTTTTCAGTTTACTTTTGTTGTTATTGACGCTTGATGCTTTTGACTTAGTGGATTCGAAGTTATGTTTTCATTTCAGGTTATCGTGTTCTGTTTTATGCGTGATGTTTCTTATTTGCTTTCAGTTTCCTTTTCATTTCGCATGTTCGAGGTTAGATATGTTTTGCTCTGCTTTGATTTGTTTAGATCTGATGTTTTATGCTTGAGAATCCGTAGTATGTTTAGATCCAGTAGTTTCTGTTTCAGTTCATGCATGACTATGGGTTAGTTTCATGTTTTACGCCGTTGTAGTTTAGATCTTAGAAGTAGATTTAGTTTATGAGCTTATTTGAAGTTTAATCTTCTTTGATCTTTCAGATCTATATTTCTGCTCTGTTTTCCAGGTTGATTTTGCGAAGAAGATGAAGTCGTTACAAAGTTTTTACTTTATCGTACATTTTGAAGGGGACTGATAGCCCCCCGTTTATTCTATATGTCCGTTTATGGAAAGTTCAGCTAAGTTGAGCAAGTAGACTAATTAAGCTTTATGAGTTGATTAGTTTAATAGCTTTAATCTTCCCAGTCTAGTAGTTAACATAACCCACCCCTAAAAGCGTGGCCGCAGCCATTCCCCTTTCGTGTCCAGCATGCAAATCACAAACGCCTCATCTCTGTGGGATCGATCCTTACTTCCCTATACTAGTTAATAGTATAAGTGGATCCAGTTGATCAACTTGAGTTTCAACTGGATCCACTAACCTGTTCTCACAGGTAGAAGGGCATACAATTAGCTATCCAGATCAGTTTCAACCCACCAACATACCAACCTGACTACTCCAGCCATTATTCATACCTACCCTTCCGAGGCAGGGGACTACTTCCCTACATGGTCGAACGAGGGTTGGCAAACTCAAGATACTTGTTGTCACCAAGACCAAACTTGTCCTGATCAACACCAGTATCAACCTCAATCCCAGCAGAGTTCTGAACCCCCTTTAAACGAGAATCGTTATGCAGACTCTGCAGCAGGGGAAATTGAGGGATTGACTGTACCCCAGCAGAATGTGCTACATTGCTTGGAAAAAGATGATGAGCTGGTGATAGAAATGCAACGTGCTTGTGATGAACATCAATCTGACATGGGTGAATTGATCAGGCAGGTAGCTCTACTCACTAAGATGATCAAAGGAATACAAGAGAACAGAGCAAGGTCTGAGGTGAATGAGAGTAGGGAAGAAGCAGAGGATGCAAGCGAAACCGAGGAAAAGGAAACATCTAGTGCGGATGACAAGTCAAAGCCATCGCTGGGGGAAGAAGAAGAAATCGAAGATGTTGGAGTGGAACCAGCAGAAGAAGAGTCCCAAACTGAAAAAGAGTCTACTTCCGTACTTCTTGAGAACGAGATGTCACAGATAGAGGTGCCCACGGTTTGTAAATCGGCGGTTCTGGTTCGGAACCGCCGGTTCCAGTTTTGAGAAACGCGGAACCGAAACCGAAGTGTGAGGCTATTTTACGGTTCCAGTTCCGATTAAAAAACCGGCGGTTCCGGTTCCGAACCACAGGTTTTCAGACGGTCCTCACGGTTCCGGCGGTTTTGGCGGTTTTTTGGTTTTTTTTTCTCCTTTATGTAATTTGAAATTTTGGAATTATACAATAAATTGTAACAAGACAATGGATAATTTAAATTGAAATAAGACGAATAAGGTGAAAATCATATCAATTTTATTGAATTTGAGTTGTAACGGACAACGATACATTACAATTTATAATACATATACAAGTATTAAACAATGTGATATAATTTACAAGTGTCGTCGGAACATAAATAAAAACATGAAATGAGGGGAAAAAGGAAAAAATTGAAAAGGACTTGAGCTCAACTTAAACTTTCAAAGTTAAACTTTTCAAATGTAAGTTGAGTTGCCTACGTATCCATAATTTTATTGAGGAATCAAAGCCCACGTAGTTCTCTTACATTGCTTACCTTTTTGGTCGGCCGTGCTCGTCATTCACCCCCCTCCCCCCGTCATTGATATTGTTGAGCGTCCTCGCTTCCGACCTCGTCATCGGTGGAAAAGTCTTCACCATCACTCTCTACACGGAAGTCGAAATCTGGCTCTTGTGCTCTCATGTCCGCCTTTTCCCAATCATCAAGTAACATAGTGGCTTCCATGTTTTTGGCGGAGAGACTGTTCCTTTTGTCGTCTAGGACACAACCGCCGACACTAAAAGCTTGCTCAACGGCGACGGTGGAAGCCGGAACGGCGAAAATCTCCTTAGTCATTATCGAGAGTATCGGAAACTCTTTGTCATGTGTTACCCACCAATCAATGATGTCAATTTGTTGAGTAGGAGGACCTGCATCTTGAAAAATAGAGCGCGATTCCAAATATATATCTAACTCACTAGTAGCTCTAGTCTTATTGGTTGTAGCACCGTATAGATCTTGCAATTGTGATACTACGTCTGGATCAATCATGACTTTGCTATGGTTCCCGCCACCAAAATCAAATGTAGAAGTACTACGAGGAGCACGTACCTGGTGAGTGGTGTTATACCGCATTTCATATTCCGCGTAGAGAGCACGAAGTGCACTATCTAACCTTAGTTTGATTTCATCAACACTTGGAAGACTTAGTTCGAAGGCTTCTCCTCTTGTCAAGCCCATTTCGCGAAGTTGAGAACAATCCAAATCGTGCAAACAGCATAGTACATGTCTAAAATTTTATGAACACCATGCAACTTCCACTTTGGATCCAAGCATTTTGCAATAAAAAACACATTTGGAATACGCTCAAAATATTTCAACCATATAAAACAAAATAGCCTTCAACTCTATGAATTGAGTATTTTTCACACATGTCTTAAAGCCAATTGCACATACATGCAATGCTCCAAAACGCGCACAGAAGTAGGATAATAAACACCGGATAACTCAACAGTGACATTTTTGAAAGCTTGGAATAATCGAAACAAATCCATGTTGTGGTCCCAGCAAGAGGGTATCAAAAGCAAATCAGAAGGAACATGCGGGCAAGTTCTAAAAAAAATCACATAAATATTCAATGTGGTTCAAGGTCGACTCCAACATATCGTACGTCGAGTTCCAACGAGTTGAAACATCCAAACGAAAATTGGTGTACCTGCACTGCTTGCTATGACAATATTTCTTCCAAGCTCTACCAATAGGAGCTTTGTTATGAATCAACTTAACAGCAATTCTAATAGGATCAACATACTTTTGCCACAAATCGATTGCATCTTGAACACAAAAATTCAAAATATGAACAATACACCGCACATGAAAATATTTGCCATCAATTACAGGAGAACATGCACTGATGAGTTCATCTATACTAGCAGTGTTAGTGCTTGCACCCGTCCCACTCCCGGTCCCGACTCCATGTTGAAAGTTGGGTTGAGTTTGGGTTGGAGAGATATCAAACTCGATCGGATGCACTTTCTCCATGTGACGGGTAAATGTACCATATCCTCCACCCTTTCGTAATGTGTATAAGTTTTCACAATAGTTGCAATACACATTATAAATGTCTGGATCGGTACTATCTCGTACCTTCTTGAAATGTGTCACCATGATGTTTGAGGTTAAAGACCTTTCAATTGGTTTAGGAGGTTGAGGAGGGTGTCCACGACCACGACGACTCCTTGTCCTTGGTGGTGGTGGGGGTGGCATTTCTTGTTGTTGTTCCTCTTCCGCCTCGTCCTCCTCCTCCTGCTCGTCATCATCATCATCGTCGTCATCAAGATTCACTGGTGTTGGAATTTGTTGAGAATAGACACCGGGACTAGGAGCACCACTACCAATACCAACATAAGCATCGTCACCACCATATCCACGTCCGCCTTGGGATTGAGAGCGAGAGAGAGCAATAGCATTGGTCATATCTTGCTCTTCTTGAATCTACAAAATAATATTTGTATTATAAATATCAAATAGAATTATGAACAATAATGTAATATAATTCATAATTAATAATATTAGTAGATAATAATTATTAACCTGCCACATATCCATGTTCTTTTGAGAAATCTCATCAATAAAGGATTTTTGACTTGGCCTTTATAAACTACAAACCCTGCCCCGTTACAACCTAAATTAAGACCTTAAGGAGTTAGCTTCTGTCAATAGAACTCTAGCATCAATGGTATGGAAAAATGGATGAGTGAATGGTCCTAACAATTCTCGTGAGGATTGAGTGCCTGAGTGAATCCAACAGTTGCAAGATAGAAGCTATCTTGACAAACAGACAAGCATGATCAGGAAGAAGGGGGGAGGGAAAGGAATCTGAGACTGTAGACAATTGGATTGACCCTAAGCTTTATTGATGTGAATCCGGGAGTCCTAAAGAAAAATCAAAGAACCGGATTTAAGGACAAATCCTTTCACAAAGAAGGAGAGGATGATGTGAATCTAGATATTCAACATCATAAATCACCAAGACATCGCGGGCCATGGGTTGATTGGGGTCCGAGAATAAGGTGGAGACGTGGCAAGGAGCCAAGCCGGATTCAGAGATCTGATTCAAACTAGAATTTCACTATGAAGATAAAATCCAAATCCACTCCTTAGACCATCATTGTCTTCATCGTCGAAAGAGCTTCGCGTGGGTATCTTGCATGCCTCAATCGGAACCCGGATGAGGAAGTTATGATCATTTTATGAAAGCCGCGCAATGTAGAACGAAACGCGCGGGCGGGCGTTATTCTTCATGCACAACGCCCGATCGGGCGTTTTCTCGAAAGATCAATTTTTGTCCAGAAACTTCACACGGTCGGGCGAAATGAGCCTAGGGAAATGCTCGGTCGGGCATTTTGTCCGAGATGTGACATTTTAACCAAGATTTGTTTTACTTTGCTCCTTTTCACTTCTAGTATAAGTAGACAATTTAGGGTTTTTCTAGGGAGACTTTGAACATTATTGAAGAACAAAGACTCCATTGTGAGCACCCATCTTCATCATTAAAGATTTATCCAAAATCCTTTGTGGTTGCATTTAAACTATTGTCGGGCTTAGATTATTTGTTAAGGTATGCTTGCTAGTTCTTGTATTGCTAGTTGGTGGAGCCATTAGGTTTTTGTTTGTGAAAGTAGCCATTGGGTTTTCTTTCTTGAGCTTGAATCTAAATTCATAACACTTATCATCTTCTTCTTCTTTTCCATCTTTTTATTGTCATATTTCTTGTTTGGATTATTGGATATTATTGCAAGAACAAATCCGGGCAACATATGTTTCTTGAATCCTTAAGATTCACATTATTTGGTATCAAGAGCCATTGGTTCTTGTTCTTGTAAGTTTGAACAAAAAAAAACAAAAAAAAATTGTAAAAAAAAAGAGTCATACTTCAAAATATATCCATGGGCTTTAGCTATAAATTGCTATATGTGTCATTGGGTATGTCAATGTGATTTTTCCAAAGTTGTAAACCAAAATTGCATCAATTGTTGGGTCTATTGTTGTTGGGTGAAATTGTGAACACAAAGTGTTTGTTGATTTGTCTCATTGGCCTAGCACTTACTTTCACTTATCTTTTGGATTCTAGAACTAGTAATTACTTGTCTAGTTGCATACCTTGTTTGTAAATTGTGCTACCCTTGTGGATTATCATCATTGAGAGCAAGTGAGGGAGAGTATCCTAGCCACCAAAATTTCTAAGCCTTCCGAGCGACATTGGGAGTGAGTTTTGGGGAAAGGGGTACATATTATGGGCAGTGAGCTCCTCACTAAATTCTCCATTCTCGAGTGTGTGTGTTGTTTGTGTTACTAACAAAAATGGACTTGTCCATAGTCTTGTGCAATTTGTTTTGTAGGTACTTGAAATGGAGAACTATAGGCATAACTCGCCTACAAGGCAAGTCACCTCATCGTCCGATGAAACTATCGAAGAGATGTTTTCCTCAATCATGAAAGAGTTGCACGAGGTACGGGGAGGAATGAATACTATGAAAAGGGGCTTTACGACGTTCCGAGATGATGTAGTCCTCTTAAGAGACCGAGTTGCACATAATCATTTCACACCACCTAGTGACCGAATGGGAAGTAGAGGGGGACAAAACAATACGAAGTGGAGTGAAGCCGCATACTCCGATCACCGAAGCAAACATGATTATAACCATGTAGAGGATTGGCTAGACGATGCATGTCGGCATCTCACTAGAAGGGAACGAGTTCCGAAGTTCCATGGAGAGCCTCACTCTAGGAGGGTGAGAGATGATGATGAAGAGCTACTTGAGGATGAAAAGGAGTCCACAGCCACACATGAAGAAGACGCACACCCAACTTTCAATGATGGCGTGTCTAGCATAGTGTAACCCGAGGACGAATGTGAGCCATTTAAGGCCCTTCAAATCTAGAACACCGAACCAAAGCCACATGAGGTTGCTAATGGAACAAGCACTTGGGAGAGAATCGAGAGAAAAAGAAAAAGCTAGAGAGTGAGAGTATGCTTCAAAAGCCAATAGAATGTGAGAAAAGGCGAAAATGTGAGACACAAAAGCCAAGAGAGAGTGGTGGGGTGAGTGTGAATCAAAGAAGCCAAGAGAGAAAAAGTACAAGTATGTGAGGAAAAAAAGTTGCTTGTTAGATTCTAAGATCAACCTTAGGAGGGATCTAAATCACCCTATTCCTTTTTCCATTGGTGAGGAGAATGACCCTTATTTCACGAACTCTTATGACTTTTCTTTTCTCTTTGATGACTTTATGAGACAAGAATTGAGTTTTATTCCTTGCAGTTTTCTAGTTAATTTTTGGCTGAATAAAGGAGAGAAAAAATTAAGTGTGATTTATTTTTAACTGGAAAAAGGAAAACAAGGGGGAAATGGGATATGTGAATTGTTTTCTTTTTTACCAAGAATAGTAAAATGCGGAATTATTCAGGATTTGAAAATTGGCGCAGGAAGGCGAACATGCGCTGATGTATGAAACAATTTCTTATTTTCCTTGTTTGTTTTCAGTTTACTTTTGTTGTTATTGACGCTTGATGCTTTTGACTTAGTGGATTTGAAGTTATATTTTCATTTCAGGTCACCGTGTTCTGTGTTATGCGTGATGTTTCTGATTTACTTTTAGTTTCCTTTTCATTACACATATTCTAGGGTAGATATGTTTTGCTCTGCTTTGATTTGTTCAAATCTGATGTTTTATGCTTGAAAATCCGTAGTATGTTTAGATCCAGTAGTTTTTGCTTCAGTTTATACATGATTATGGGTTAGTTTCATGTTTTACGTAGTTGTAGTTTAGATCTTAGAAGATGAAGCCGTTACAAAGTTTTTACTTTATCGTACATTTTGCAGGGGACTGAGAGCCCCCCGTTTATTCTGTTTGTCCATTTATGGGAAGTTCAGCTTAGTTGAGCAAGTAGACTTAATTAAGCTTTATGAGTTGATTAGTTTAATAGCTTTAATCTTCCCGGTCTAGTAGTTAACTTAACCCACCCCTAGAAGCGTGGCTGCGGCCATTCCCCTTTCGCGTCCAACATGCAAATCTCAAACGCCTCATTTCTGTGGGATCGATCCTTACTTCCCTATACTAGTTAATAGTATTAGTGGGTTAAGGTTTTGTTTAAAAATTTTAATTTGAACCCATAGATGGGCGGAGCGTCTCAGGTTTTGTTTTAAAATTTTAATTTGAATTTTGTAAATAACTTTTTGTTGTTTTCTGTTTACCCCAGTTCGAAGGCACCGAGTCCAGGAGGCGGATAGAGGAAGAGGAAGGAATGAAGCCAAACACTGTCCAAGGCAAACCACTACCCACTCCACCAACCGACTCGGAAGCCAACTGTGAGTAAGCAAGGACATCACCTCGATGAGTCCACTTGAATCGATAGCAACCCAAGTCAAGGAGGAAGCCAAGGAGAAGACCACCATTGTTTACAATCAAGCAGAAGATCTGGAGATAGGTTCATTCTATGCACACTCAGTGAATGAGTCGACATCTGCCATAGATGTCACTCAAGGGCAGGAGGCGGTGTATGTGAACCCAGACATGCTTGTCAGCTTACCTACCTCCTTGGGAACTGATGCAGAGAACCCTATTGAATTCCTCAGTGAGTTCGATAAAATTTGCAGAGTGCAGAAGAGACCAGAGGGGTCAAGTGAGGAGGATTTCAAGCTAAGAGTTATTCCACTCTCAAGAGCGAAGCAGATGCCTGGTTTAGAGGATTGGAACCCAACAGCATCAAGACGTGGTCAGATTTCAAAGTGGAGTTCCTGAATCAATTCTTTCCAGCAGCAAAAGCAAATGCACTCCGAAGGGAAATCAGAGAGGCTACCCAAGGGTGTGGTGAAAGCCTGAGCAAATACTGGCACAAATACAGAGGTCTTCTGGATGCATGCTCGAATCATAATCTGATGGAAGTGGAGGTCTACTCAAAGTTTTATGATGGAATGGATGTAAAGAGCAAAGACTTGGTAAACTTGTCAAGTGGAGGAAGTTTCTAAAAACTCAGGCAAGTAAGGCCAAGATTGTCCTGGAAAAGCTTCTAAATGCAAAGAGAGAGTATGATGATACAGCAGTGACCCCATTGCAAGAAAAGGTGAAGAGTACTCCCACATAATACAAGGACAGTCTAGTCGACAAGCTAGAGGAAGCCCTCCAGTCAATGATCGAGTCAAGACAGCGTCCAGTCACTCCAAATCAACCCCGCTCCCAAGCTGATCAAGTGCACTTTCAACCGGATACAGGGGTAGTTTGGAGTTCAAGAAGAAGTTGGAACCTCGAAGGTCAGGCAGAGGTATACCAACAGGAACACCCACACTGTAGAGAATGGAGTTGGGCAGACGAATACACACCTTTCCCATACCATACAGAACCCTGTCAAACCTCCACTCATACACCCTCTTGGCAGATGGGATACCCACACTACCAACCCTACCCAGAGTTCAAAGCCATGAATTCAACCCACCAACATACCAACCTGACTATTCCAGCCATTACACTTCTGTAACAACCCGAACTTTCG
The DNA here is from genome assembly GCF_004379255.2 of Salvia splendens. Taxonomy (NCBI): domain Eukaryota; kingdom Viridiplantae; phylum Streptophyta; class Magnoliopsida; order Lamiales; family Lamiaceae; genus Salvia; species Salvia splendens. The sequence goes on from NC_056039.1 coordinate 24,696,721, forward strand.
TACCTTATTATTATTATTAGCCTAAAGATAAATAATAAGTGATCGTTGTAGTATTCGAAATCTGCCATTTTCATGTATGATAATTGATCTTGGAATTATAAATAATCGTTGCTTCGTTCTCGAATGAATATTTCAAGTAAAAAAAAAAGAAGGTAACACCAAATAAAAATTTATAATGTCCGGCATATCTCCGAAGTCCGCTAAATTACTATTATACAAATTTATCAAATCCTTACCTATTACAATTAGAGAAAAGTTCAAGCAGCCCGTTCAACGGTCGTGCTCGCACTCCAAGAAAGTCCGGTACACCATCAGGGAAGACTATGGATGTTATTTGTTTTCCTACACCAAAGCCACGAGCTTAAACTGGGTTTTTCCTATACCAAATTAAATAAATAAGTAAATAAATATACAAATAATAAAATTTAATAAACAAATAAAATATAAAAAAAATAAAAAAAAATGAGAGAGAGGGCAGATACATAGAATCGTTTTTTTTTTCCACCCAACATTAAATGATGCATTAATAGCTTTGCAGTAGAAATCATTCTCTGACAAAATTTTGCAAGATACGCCACTTGCCATCCTAATCCTTAATCCCTAAGTATGCCTAACCATTTAGGCATATCACTTTCTTTCACTCACCCACATCACCATCACAAGCCTCTTTCAATATATCCCACCACCCTAATCTCCTCTTTCTCTACCGCCACTCCTCCATATTAGTTCATTCACAATCAAGTTCCACCCCCACAAGTTGCTCCACTAAAATCAGCAAGTAGTTTAAAAGAACAAGGTTGATATTCTTCTCATCTCAATCGAAACAAATTCAAGAAGACGAGAGCTAAATCAATTGAATTACAGAAACTGAATCTACAAAATCCAGTGGGCTACTCCTTTCGGTTCTACAATTTCACAACCAATATCGAGTTATCGAGGTAAAATCCCTTCCCAATTTCAAGCTTCAATCATCAATTCATGCATAAGCATACCATCATCCGAACTAATCGCATAACTCAAGCATTTAACACAATTGAACACTCTGACGCTGAACTCGAAATTAAATCAACGATCAAAATTAATCGAAGATACGAATTAACATAAAAATTGGGTAAAGGACTTACCTTTCGGGTCCAATCGGAGCTGGGTAGGGGTCGTTTCGAAACTGTTCGAGCATCGACGGCAATCTCCGGCGAAGAGGCTGCACAACAGCAGACAACGGTTGTAGCAGACGTCGACGACATCGTCGTTACACCCAGCGAGCAGTAGCCGACGGATCTGAGCAGCGGCGTCGGAGCGACTGATGCGGCTGGAACCCGGCGGCGACAGCGGCGACAGCGACGTCTTCCCGGCGTGAGGGTCGACGCGATGGTGGAGAAAACTACACCGCAGCGGCGTGCGACGGAGGGCGGCGGAAGGAAATCGTACGACGCCTACGTTGCCGGAGTGCAACGAGCGTCGGAGGGGAGACGACCGATGGCTCTGGTGTGGAGTGTTGGAGAAGCCGACGGGATTCTGAGAAATCCCCATTTTTTTCGACGAGGGAGAGAAGGAGAGAGTTAGAGAGAGAGGAAGAGGGAGGAAGAGAGGGGGGATGTGGGAGTTAAAGATTGGGGCTTTGCTTTATTTAAGTTGGGCTTAATAAATTAATTGAATGATCTTTTTAAGTTGGGCTCCACTTAAATTGTTTTGGGGCTATAAAATATTAATTTGAGAGATAAGGTGGAGAATTTGGTTTTGTAAATAAATCATTGGGTTGATAATTGAATTAATTGTGGGGAATTGTTTAATTAATTTTAGAATATTTTTCCTAGGCCGAAATAAATATAAATTCTCGGTGGGAAATTATTACGATAAGTTAATCATGGGATTAAATACATTTTTAGGAGTTATTTAATTAATTTCGAAATAATTTTGAAGTATGAATAATTTATCCCAAGTCCGGAAAACATATAATTTTTCATAACAAAGGGAAATAGTTGCGATAATTCAATTATGCGCTTAAATAAATTTTGGGATTTTTGTTCGAGATTATGATGGAAAAATACGAGGAGCTAACGGAGGAATTATGGGCGTAAGCGGCCGACCGGCATCGCCCCGCGACGCCTCGGGCGGCCGCTAAGGAAATGGAAAGAAAGAGGGAGACGACGTTCTCAAGTCACAAAAATAATTAAGTTAATAAAGAAGTGCTATTAATTAAATTTCCCAATTTAATTAATATGCAAGTTTCTAAAATTTTCTAACGGTGAACAAATGATAAAAGAAATAAAGTAGGGGCATGCATTCCTAGGAGTATGTGAATTTTCTCGAGTCTTATTAGTACGTTATTTGTTTTCAAAAGGCTATCTCCGTGAGTTAAGGGTGGAGTCAGGAAAATTCAAGTTAAGGAGTTTTAAGAAGTCGAGGTGAGCTTTCTTATACTGATATACAAATCGTATTTTATGAAAACACGAATACATGTTCGTGATTCTTTAAAGATGTTGTCCTGCCATAAATATTTTGTGTATGATGCCTATCTGTTTGGCTAAGGCCAAGTGAATTATGAATGATGGTATAAGTCGAATTCGGGTCCCAGTGAGGGTGGTGTCCCCGCTCGGACTAGTGTACACAAGCTACCTCTGACATGTTGGGCAGCAGGTGACCGAGGAAGGTGGCCACCTTCCCGGCACAAGGATACCTCTGACATATTGGGCAGAGAAGGTGACTGTGGAAGGTGGCCACCTTCCCGGCACATGTATGTAAGGTGACCGTGTGAGAACACCATCTCAACGGCACAATGTGATCAGATATGGCTAAGTACAGGAAAAAGGGACTGCAGTCCAATGTGATATTTTTAGTAAGCTCGGGTCTTTTCAACAACACCCCGAGTGTTACTGTGATGATGGCTTGACAATATTATCAAATGTATATGTGTAATTTTCGGCAATGTGTTCACTGAGTATTTTTGTACTCAGCCCTGCATATATTTCTAATTGTGCAGGTTGAGCAGCGAAGTGGTGGAGGAAGTGCTATTGAGACAAGACATTTAATTCAGTCAGATTTTGACTCTCGGAGGTTCATGTCTTCATACATGGAACCGCGTTCATTTGCTTCCGTTGTGCATCTTAAAAGACTCAGGTCTATTTTGTTCAAAACTCTGATTTTATTTCAAGCTATTCCCATTTGTTTCGAGCTATGGTCAATTTGTGTTTTTCCCTTTCTTCCCCGCTTCTTTAATCCTCCCCTAGTCGCGATCAACCGTGCTTTCTATCCATAGAAAATGCGGTCGTGACAGAGTGGTATCAAAGCATTCTTTCTCGCTCTGAACCCGAGAGTCTTCTTTGAAAATCATTGGTCTAGCCTTGTTCCACTAGACTGTCTAATCAATGAAAATGCTCTTAGCACTCCCGCCACTCGCGCTCAATGAGGAAAAAGGTAACTTGTTCTTTTTCAAAAGAAAGTCAAGATGTTTAAAAGTTTGAAATGGAGAAATGACTCATGCAGTTCATTTGAGTAAACAGATGAAAATACCATGTTTAAAGAAAGAGTTGATGTTTCTTGATTTGGTAGCATGCTTAAAGAAAGAGTTAGTATGTCTTTTCTTGGCTAAAGACTGCGAATGTATGAATAAAAGAAATAATTTTCTTGAACGGAAAAAGGTACTGAAATATGAAAGTATAAAGTATGTGAGTTTGGTACCAATTATTGAAATGATACCTCTTTTTGAGTAGTCATTGAATCATGTTGCTAGAATGGGGAAATCGAAATTTCCAAGAACTTAGAATACTTAGTTCTGCGTTCCTTCTAGAACATAATATGAACTCAAACTTAGAAGTATAGTATGAACATTTCTCGTTTTCCCGAGCGACGAAAAGAAAAGGACTCAATAAGAAAGAACCTAGCTCTACAATATAAGTAAACAGAAACGACGTGTTTCGAGGATGAGTGTTCTGACGACCCGAGAGTACCAAGGAGTCATAATCTCCACATGTGGTCTTCTGACGTGATCGTAAGGTGAAGGTAGCTTGTGATCAAAGTTTCCCCTAACTCATTTACCATCCTCTATAAATAGTTAAACAACGGAGTATCACCATCGTAGTTAACCAGGAAGATTTATCGGCAACGCTCACTTGGATTACCATGAATTTCATTTTCTCGCATCCCCCTTGATCAAAGTACTTTTGTTTAATTAAGATCTTAATTGACTTCCTTTGCAAGGTAATGTGCTATTATTTTCCCTCTTCTACGTCAAGGTTGTGAATCACTTTCAGTTTTGAGCTTGCTCCCTCATGTTTTCTGATAACCTCCAGTGACTACGGTCCTTCTTTACTCGTTCTGTATAAAAGCAATAATTTGACTCTTTGAATTCCTGCCACCAAACTCCTATGCTAGAAGTAGATTTAGTTATGTCTTCAGAATGATCATACTTCTTAAGCAATTGTCTCTTCAATGATATATTCTTCAAAGATCATTACTAGACCTTTAGTGTTTTCAAAAGTGCTTGCTGACACTCATTAATTTATAAAGATTAGTCACCTCTTCTTAATTCCACTAAAATTATTCCATCATGCTTTGAGCTCTTTAGCAACTCCAAGTCTAAAGTAATTTGCTCTCTTCCCAAACTAGTTTGCTCTGGTTGTCTTCCCTACTAGTTAATTTCCGTGATTTGGTTATAAACTTTGTGAATTCATTAACGTGATATAGTATTACAATGTTGTTGACCCAAAAGGGTAATTCCTTGTTATTCTTCTTTCTCAAATCCACTTGAGCCCAATCATTTTCAGTCTTACTATATTGGAGCAGCCATCTGGTGAGACCTTAAACCTTTTAATTTGACCCTTTGTGTTTTCAGACATACTTACTGATAAGCTCTTTGTTTTACATGAGTACTCTCATCTTCTAAATTCAAATATGACTATTGTCTCTTGATTTGAGCTTTTCTGCAGCTCCATATTTAAAGCTGGCATATTGCTTCTCCCTTGGCTAGTTTCCTCTTGTTGCCTTCTTTATTAATTACTTTCATTGAATTGCTTATAAACTCTAAAAAATTCCGTTGATATGATCTTCTATCACAGTGTTGTCGAGCAAATTGCAATTGTTTGTTCTTCCTATTCTTTTCCAATCCATTTGTAACCAATCATCTCAGATCTTCCTATTATCATCCGGGGATACTCGAAACTTTTCTACTTCACTGTTCATTTTGATTATATTATTGGCAACCTATTGTTGACATTTACATTTTATTCATCATACCCTCACTTTGAAATTGTATTTTTTTTTTCTTCTGGAAGTGAGCATAATGAGTCCAATTGAGCCTAGTCTTCGCATTTCATAAAAAACCTTTGTTGCAAGCAACTGGTGAGAGTTTGTGGTGACCAAATACTCACCTAATAGAAATAATTATAATCGTTTTATTTTCATGGCTACCTTGGAGCCTACACAAAGCAAGAACGATTTGAATATTTCTCTTGGAATCTCAAATTCAGTTCCTATCAAAGTTAAAACGGTTAGATCAACTCTATATGTCCTCGCGTGAGACCCTCATGGGAGGCAAGACATTGACCACTGCAGAAAACGCAAAAAAAAAAACAAAATCCTACGCCGACGAACGTCGAACCGAATTGAAATTTAACATCGGAGATGTCTTTTTTTGAAAGTATCCCCTTCCAAAGTAATAACCAGATTTGGACTCAATGGTAAGCTGAAACCACGATTTATTGGACCCTATGAAATTCTGGAAGAAGTGGGCCTAGTAGCATATCGCATGGCATTACCTTCCCAACTTTGGAAACGTACACAACGTCTTCCACGTCTCCCAACTTCGAAGGTATGTGTTGACCCAAAACATGTGATTCGCCATGAAGAAATCGTTCTAGAACCTGACCTGAGTTATGAAGAAAAGTCGGTAGAAATACTAGATCGAAAGGTGCAGCAGCTTTGGAACAAGTCGATTACACAATGAAAGTTTTGTGGAAAAACCACGGACAGGAAGAAGCAACATGGGAGCTAGAAAAGAAAATGAAGGAGAAATATCCCGAGCGTTTTGTCTAAATACTTCCTAAATTTCGGGACGAAATTTCTTTTAAGGGGGGTAGAATGTAACAACCCGAACTTTCGTACCTTATTATTATTATTAGCCTAAAGATAAATAATAAGTGATCGTTGTAGTATTCGAAATCTGCCATTTTCATGTATGATAATTGATCTTGGAATTATAAATAATCGTTGCTTCGTTCTCGAATGAATATTTCAAGTAAAAAAAAAAAAAGGTAACACCAAATAAAAGTTTATAATGTCCGGCATATCTCTGAAGTCCGCTAAATTACTATTATACAAATTTATCAAATCCTTACCTATTACAATTAGAGAAAAGTTCAAGCAGCCCGTTCAACGGTCGTGCTCGCACTCCAAGAAAGTCCGGTACACCATCAGGGAAGACTATGGATGTTATTTGTTTTCCTACACCAAAGCCACGAGCTTAAACTGGGTTTTTCCTATACCAAATTAAATAAATAAGTAAATAAATATACAAATAATAAAATTTAATAAACAAATAAAATATAAAAAAAAATGAGAGAGAGGGCAGATACATAGAATCGTTTTTTTTTCCACCCAACATTAAATGATGCATTAATAGCTTTGCAGTAGAAATCATTCTCTGACAAAATTTTGCAAGATACGCCACTTGCCATCCTAATCCTTAATCCCTAAGTATGCCTAACCATTTAGGCATATCACTTTCTTTCACTCACCCACATCACCATCACACGCCTCTTTCAATATATCCCACCACCCTAATCTCCTCTTTCTCTACCGCCACTCCTCCATATTAGTTCATTCACAATCAAGTTCCACCCCCACAAGTTGCTCCACTAAAATCAGCAAGAAGTTTAAAAGAACAAGGTTGATATTCTTCTCAACTCAATCGAAACAAATTCAAGAAGACGAGAGCTAAATCAATTGAATTACAGAAACTGAATCTGCAAAATCCAGTGGGCTACTCCTTTCGGTTCTACAATTTCACAACCAATATCGAGTTATCGAGGTAAAATCCCTTCCCAATTTCAAGCTTCAATCATCAATTCATGCATAAGCATACCATCATCCGAACTAATCGCATAACTCAAGCATTTAACACAATTGAACACTCTGACGCTGAACTCGAAATTAAATCAACGATCAAAATTAATCGAAGATGCGAATTAACATAAAAATTGGGTAAAGGACTTACCTTTCGGGTCCAATCGGGGCTGGGTAGGGGTCGTTTCGAAACTGTTCGAGCATCGACGGCAATCTCCGGCGAAGAGGCTGCACAGCAGCAGACAACGATTGTAGCAGACGTCGACGACATCGTCGTTACACCCGGCGAGCAGTAGCCGACGGATCTGAGCAGCGGCGTCGGAGCGACTGATGCGGCTGGAACTCGGCGGTGACAGCGGCGACAGCGACGTCTTCCCGGCGTGAGGGTCGACGCGATGGTGGAGAAAACTACACCACAGCAGCGTCGGGTGCAGCGGCGTGCGACGGAGGGCGACGGAAAGAAATTGTACGACGCCTACGTCACCGGAGTGCAACGAGCGTCGGAGGGGAAACGACCGATGGCTCTGGTGTGGAGTGTTGGAGAAGCCGACGGGATTCTGGGAAATCCCCATTTTTGTCGACGAGAGATAGAAGGAGAGAGTTAGAGAGAGAGGAAGAGAGGGGGGATGTGGGATTTAAAGATTGGGGCTTTGCTTTATTTAAGTTGGGCTTAATAAATTAATTGAATGATCTTTTTAAGTTGGGCTCCACTTAAATTGTTTTGGGGCTTTAGAATATTAATTTGAGAGATAAGGTGGAGAATTTGGTTTTGTAAATAAATCATTGGGTCTATAATTAAATTAATTGTGGGGAATTGTTTAATTAATTTTAGAATATTTTTCCTAGGCCGAAATAAATATAAATTCTCGGTGGGAAATTATTACGATAAGTTAATCATGGGATTAAATAAATTTTTAGGAGTTATTTAATTAATTTCGAAATAATTTTGAAGTATGAATAGTTTATCCCAAGACCGGAAAACATATAATTTTTCATAACAAAGGGAAATAGTTGCGATAATTCAATTATGCGCTTAAATAAATTTTGGGATTTTTGTTCGAGATTATGATGGAAAAATACGAGGAGCTAACGGAGGAATTATGGGCGTAAGCGGCCGACTGGCATCGCCCCGCGACGCCTTGGGCGGCCGCTAAGGAAATGGAAAGAAAGAGGGAGACGACGTTCTCAAGTCACAAAAATAATTAAGTTAATAAAGAAGTGCTATTAATTAAATTTCCCAATTTAATTAATATGCAAGTTTCTAAAATTTTCTAACGGTGAACAAATGATAAAAGAAATAAAGTAGGGGCATGCATTCCTAGGAGTATGTGAATTTTCTCGAGTCTTATTAGTACGTTATTTGTTTTCAAAAGGCTATCTCCGTGAGTTAAGGGTGGAGTCAGGAAAATTCAAGTTAAGGAGTTTTAAGTAGTCGAGGTGAGCTTTCTTATACTGATATACAAATCGTATTTTATGAAAACACGAATACATGTTCGTGATTCTTTAAAGATGTTGTCCTGCCATAAATGTTTTGTGTATGATGCCTATCTGTTTGGCTAAGGCCAAGTGAATTATGAATGATGGTATAAGTCGAATTCGGGTCCCAGTGAGGGTGGTGTCCCCGCTCGGACTAGTGTACACAAGCTACCTCTGACATGTTGGGCACAGCAGGTGACCGAGGAAGGTGGCCACCTTCCCGGCACAAGGATACCTCTGACATATTGGGCAGAGAAGGTGACTGTGGAAGGTGGCCACCTTCCCGGCACATGTATGTAAGGTGACCGTGTGAGAACACCATCTCAACGGCACAATGTGATCAGATATGGCTAAGTACAGGAAAAAGGGACTGCAGTCCAATGTGATATTTTTAGTAAGCTCGGGTCTTTTCAACAACACCCCGAGTGTTACTGTGATGATGGCTTGACAATATTTTCAAATGTATATGTGTAATTTTCGGCAATGTGTTCACTGAGTATTTTGTACTCAGCCCTGCATATATTTCTAAATGTGCAGGTTGAGCAGCGAAGTGGTGGAGGAAGTGCTATTGAGACAAGACATTTAATTCAGTCAGATTTTGACTCTCGGAGGTTCATGTCTTCATACATGGAACCGCGTTCATTTGCTTCTGTTGTGCATCTTAAAAGACTCAGGTCTATTTTGTTCAAAACTCAGATTTTATTTCAAGCTATTCCCATTTGTTTCGAGCTATGGTCAATTTGTGTTTTTCCCTTTCTTCCCCGCTTCTTTAATCCTCCCCTAGTCGCGATCAACCGTGTTTTCTATCCAGAGAAAATGCGGTCGTGACAACTTCATTTCCAAGTCATCCTTATCATACCAACCCTTCCGAGGCAGGGGACTACTTCCCTAGATGGTCGAACGAGGGTTGGCAAACTCAAGATACTTGTTGTCACCAAGACCAAACTTGTCCTGATCAACACCAGTATCAACCTCAATCCCAACAGAGTTCTGAACCCCTTTTGAACGAGAATCGTAATGCAAACTCTGCAGCGGGGGAAATTGAGGGATAGATTGTACCCCAGCAGAATGTGCAACATTGCTTGGAAAAAGATGATGAGCTGGTGATAGAAATGCAACGTACTTGTGATTAACAACAATCCAACATGGGTGAAATGATCAGGCAGGTAGCTCTACTCACTGAGATGATCAAAGCAATACAAGATAACAGAGCAAGGTCTGAGGTTAATGAGAGTAGGGAAGAAGCAGAGGATGCAAGCGAATCTGAGGAAAAGGAAACTTCTAGTGCGGATGATAAGTCAAAGCCATCACTGGCGGAACAGGAAGAAATCGAAGATGTTGGAGTGGAACCAGCAGAAGAAGAGTCCCAAACTGAAAAGGATTCTACCTCCGTACTTCTTGAGAACGAGATGTCACAGTACAGTCTGGAGGAACCAAAGAATGAGCCTCAAGAGACGGAAGGAGAATTCATCAAGCGTTGGGAAGGACTAGACACTGCGTTGTTCTATCTCCAGACAAGAAAAGTCCATGTTCATGGCGGAGAGGTGGAGAAATTCACAGGTGCAGTGGAAGGAAAGAATACACCGGCAGAGAAACCACCTCCAGCAATCGACGAGTCTGAAGGGTGTTGCTATGAAGAAGGTGAACCGGAACGGCAGGAAGAATCATGGAGAATGAAGGCTGCAAGATCTATCTACTGGATGCAGCTACAACCATGGCCAAAACCGCTCGAGGCGAAGAAACCTCCTGACCCTGGATTGCGGGGTGCCATGGTGATATAATCTTCAGGAAAATCAGTAGGCAGAAGGAGGATGGTTAATGCAGGAGCTCTAGTCCAAGATTATTCACAATATGGTTTCCCAAACTTCGAACTGACCAAGTGGGGAAGTAACTCAAAATCACTTGATCAAGTTGATTTCAAATGTGGTGACGGGAACCAAAGGATGGATGACTAGGAGCAGGAAAGGAAATTGCCAAACCATGAGCACATGGATGCAGAGGTGATCAACTAGGTGGAAAGTACTACTCCTTTCATCTTGGTGGAAATTGAATCAAATGCAAGTTCGCAACTTAAGCAGTCCACCACATCCTGAGAGCTACAAAGTTTCAGGGAGTATTCTTTCTGATAACCTTTCTTTGGTCAATCCCCCAAGGCTAGGGATGAATGTTTTCTTTATTTATTTTTATTTTATTTTATTTAAAGATTCTCAAATAGCTTTTATTTCTTATGAAATAACGAAAATATCTTTAAGAAAATTTCCGAATGTATCTGAGAGGAGTTTTAAATTTTAAATGATAAATCTTTAATTCTCGGAAGTGAATCTCCGACTAGTACTCCACAAAAAGGTCTTTTGTTTTATTCCTTGCAGCTTTCTACTTAATTTTTGGAAGAATAAAGGAGAGAAAAAATTAAGTGTGATTTGTTTTTAACTGGAAAAAGGAAAAGAAGGGGGAAATGGGATCAAGACCTCACGCCTTCCAAGGGAAATGGCAAAGGGTAAAGATGACCTTTCAAAAGACAAATGCCCTAAAGATCAAGACCTCACGCCTTCCTATAAATGAAAATAAAGAAGGAGGAATGAGTGGTGGGCTTCAATCTGTGCCACTCATTAGTTTTCGGCTCTCTTCCAGAGCTGAAATTGGAAGCTCCAACACTTCATTCTCCTTTTTTACACACACACACACTTGGTTCCTTTCTAGTTTAGTTTAGTTTAGTTAGCTGGCACTTTTGGTGGTTGTTTTCTGCACATTTCAGTCTTCGGTTCTGTATTCCACTCCGAGAAAGGGTGATGAAACAATTTCTTTTTTCCTTATTTATTTTCAGTTTACTTTTGTTGTTATTGACGCTTGATGATTTTGACTTAGTGGATTTGAAGTAATGTTTTCATTTCAGGTCACCGTGTTCTGTTTTATGCGTGATGTTTCTGATTTGCTTTCAGTTTCCTTTTCATTTCGTATGTTCTAGGTTAGATATGTTTCGCTCTGCTTTGATTTGTTCAGATCTAATGTTTTATGCTTGAGAATCCGTAGTATGTTTAGATCCAATAGTTTCTGTTTCATTTCATGCATGATTATGGGTTAGTTTCATGTTTTACGTAGTTGTAGTTTAGATCTTAGAAGTAGATTTAGTTTATGAGTTGATTCAAAGTTAAATCTTCTTTGATCTTTCAGATCTACATTTCTACTCTGTTTTCCAGGTTGATTTTGCGAAGAAGATGAAGTCGTTACAAAGTTTTTACTTTATCGTGCATTTTGCTGGGGACTGACAGCCCCCCGTTTATTCTGTTTGTCCATTTATGGAAAGTTCGGTTGAGTTGAGCAAGTAGACTAATTAAGCTTTATGAGTTGATCAGTTTAATAGCTTTAATCTTCCAAGTCTAGTAGTTAACTTAACTGAGGAGCAAACGAATGTGCTATTGTTTGGTGTTTGTGCTTAATTCTTAGGTCCAGAGGATTCGCTAGAGCACAGTGTCTAGGAGATCGTGAACTTTCCGAATGCAGTCGTTGTTGCAACAATCTCGCCTCAAAACCTCAACCCTCTACTCTATTGGTTAGTATAGGGAAGTCGGGATCGAATTCACGAGGATGGAAGGGTCGGAATGCATCGAGAGAACTTTTGGAGGGGTTTGGCTGCTGCCACGCAACATGAGGGTCGAATTTTAACTAATAGGCCTCGGAAGTGAAATCTAGTCTATTCTAACTACCAGATCTGGAGAATTGAAAGTACGTAAAACATAATTGCATGCATGATTCGTATCCGAAAGTAACTTGAGAGCATTCACAAACTTCTTGGGTCAAGTAAAAGAGTTTCCTGAATTAACCAAACACAAGGTAAGCAAAAGTAAACAGCAAAACAGATTACTCTAATTAGCTACTGACAAAAGCTGCAACTAACAAACTAAAGTAACGCGACTACAACTACCGAATGATTTCATCTTCTCCAACAAACAAGCACGAAATGAACAAAACAGAGCATGAAAACATAGCATACTTCAGATCGAACGATGAACACTTCAATTAAACTAACAACTATCAGATCTAAACTACTGAGCTAAGTAAACAAGCAGTAATAGGGTTTTCCACGCAGATCCGAACACACGTATTCTAGATTCAAACGATTAACAGAAATCTAAGCTAGATCTACCAGAATCATCACCAAACAAACTAGATCCACCATTTCCAACATCATTTCAACTCCGATTCAATATCAATTCAGAAAACCAACTCTGATCAACACCGATCTCCACTCCGATCGATAAATCAATTGCGAAAAGCATCCAACTCAGTAAACAGAGCAGTAAACATTAAGATCAAACAAAAATAGAAATCGGAACTAGATTAAGCATAAGTTGAAACGAGTCACAAAGCAATCGCTGAATTTCCGGCAAGGAAATCGGCGAGACAAAAGTACGTGCTAGAAATTAAAATTGTTTCTTCACTCCTTCTCGGAGTGGTGTTACACCTTCATCTAAACAAGACAAAACCATCAACTAACTACCCCAGATCTCCATTGAACCAAGTGCATGAGTGAGTAAGTGAAAACTGAGCCGAAAATACCAAGGAAATTCTCTAACTAAAAAAATCTCTCTTCTCTTAGTAAGCTTCCTGGTATTTATAGACGTGGCTCAAATCCCTAGGGCAACGGTATTCCTGATTTGACGATTGTGCCCTTGCGGATTTCACTCTTTTTCTTCACTTTTCTCCTTTATTCCCTTTGCCTTGGTAATTGTCTTTCATTCCTGGGTCTGCCAGATTTTTCACGCACCTAGACTTATAAATGCATGTTAGCACCGTAGAAATCACAGAATTTATATATAAAATAGATGCATGAAATGAGCCTTATCATTAACCCACCCCTAGAAGCGTGGCCGCAGCCATTCCCCTTTCGTGTCCAGCATGCAAATCTCAAACGCCTCATCTTTGTGGGATAGATTCTTAATTCCCTATACTAGTTAATAGTATTTGTGGGTTAAGGTTTTAAAAGCACGCTTGTCTTGAGTTGTTCCTTTCTTCTCTCTCGAGTCGGAGTAAATCAAGTTGATCAGCCTGAGTTTCAACTGGATCCACTAACCTGTTCTCACAGGTAGAAGGGCATACAATTAGCTGGCCAGATCAGTTTGATGATTTGACTTGAGCAGTCCACAACGATACAAATGCACACCGAAGAAGAAAGACACAAAGCAAGCACTTTTCAACTATTTCCAGAAATTGCTCGATGTATACATTGTTCAACCAGTCATCTCCCATCTTATTTGTAAATTTGTCTTCAAAATTTTCCTTGAATAAAACACTATTTCAAAAGATGTTGTCGTTGGTGGTAAAAGTAAAACTAATTTAATTATTTGATTAACCAATAGAAAATTATATCTTTCTTCATTTCAAACATCTTCTTTGAATGACTTTCCAAATCTTTTCTTTGTATCCCTTCTTGCATCACTCACAAAAGTTTGAAGTTGCTCAGAGTTAACATGATAAGTTCCATGGATGAAAAATCTAGAGGATAAAGGATTGCAAGATGAACAAGTTTATTAACATTTAAATTAGAGAAATGACTTCTTGAATCAAGACATCTCGTACATTTAAGTAAGTATACGTTGGACTTAGAAAAATGATTTATCATCCCTTGCATAATGAGACAACGACATAATTGTGAATAAAAAATTAATTATGTTACGAGCCAATGCAAAAGTAAAAAAAATAGGAGCATTAATTATCAAAATACACGTGATAAAAAAATTTAAACATTACAAACAATCGAGTTTGTAATATTTCTTCTATATCTTTTCATGTGAATACGTGTTGGAACAATGTCATCCATGTTAGTGGAAGTATATGTTGGACTTAGAAAAATGATTTATCATCTCTTGCATAATGAGACAACGACATAATTGTGAACAAAAAATTAATTATGTTACTAGCCAATGCAAAAGTAAAAAAAATAGGAGCATTAATTATCAAAATACACATGATAAAAAAAATTTAAACATTACAAACAATCGAGTTTGTAATATTTCTTCTATATCTTTTCATGTGAATATGTGTTCATGTTAGTAGCATCAATTTCATTTATCCGACAAAATGTTTCCACTTCTTGCAAAAATCATCTCATCCGGATTCTCGGATGCTTGCATTTCACAATCACTATTAGATTTATTACATTCAAATTATATTATTTCTATACTGCAGGGCCAAAGATAATGCTTCAATCATACCACAATAAATGTTTCATAAACATTATGATAAATACAAAATTATATATATTTTTAAAATCTTTTTAAATAAACCTATACATGTATTACTCTATTCTAGATCCATAACATCATCAAATAAACTTTCTAAGTACTTTGACCAATACGGATCACATAGATGCAAGATCAAGTAGTATTATTGTATAATGATATTCCCATCAAGTGTCATACGGTCTATGCAAAAAAAAAGTTTCATGATTTAAACATTTACCTGAATCGATTTCCCATTTCTCGTTCCTTTCAACTATTCTATCTTATTCATTTTGTCGAAGTTCATTTACCATTTTCCAAGCATATCCATATATTGTAACAGTCGGGCTAAGATAGCTGAAAATGTTAGAAACATTTTGATAGAATTTGATGTTGTCATATATACTAATTGAAGTTGATGGGTAAAACAATGGACATACCATGCTAATGAATTTTTTTTAAAATAAGTAATTTCGGTCCATTAAAATCACTCCTCATATTTGAAGCGTGGTCTTATTCTTAACCTCTCAATCTTGACAAAGATCATTCCAACCAAAAGAAAATATAAAGTCAATATCCATTTTAAATCATCTTGATAAGTCTCTTTAACATGAACTTAAGATGAATATCTTTCGATTATCTTTTCATCTTGGTTCACATATCTAATAACAATAGTCATTTGTTCATTCACCAAGCAATCTTGAGAGTCATCAACCATTGTGGAAATAATTCATCACCAATTTCCATCTGTATTTTAAGTGTGGTTTCAACTATATACGCATTAACCATTTCCTTTTGAATTGATGGAGCAATGATTCGATTATTTCCGGAAGCATTTTTCAATACAACTTGGCCGACTTCATCATTCGTTAAACTCTAACAATGTAATAACTCCATAAAATTGCCCCTATTTGTAGAAGTTGATGACTCATCATGTCCTCTAAAAGTAAAATCTTGATTCTAAAGGAAATGAATAACATCAAGAGTTGTAGTGAAAAATGAATTATATATTTATTCTCTTGTTTTGTACTAACTAGACTAACAACATTAGACATACTCTACATTTGATTTACAAATTTTCATATTCAAGTCTAGCTTTTACAAATTTTCATATTCAAGTCTAGCTTTTTGGGGTGAACTGACGGTTGACCCAACATGATCTCTAAATCTAGCACTAGTCTTCTTCGAATTAGAGAAACTACCACTAATAAATGTTACATTTCACAACGCCAAATAATTGTTAGGTTTGGTATGCTGAAAGACATGTTTCAAGCAGTTTGCACGATTAAAATTGCTTGTCATGTTTCTATGCACGAAGAACAGGTGTATGCTCACTTCCAAGAAGACTTGATCGAGAAAGTTTGGTCACGCACCAACGTTTTTCAACATTGACAAACTTCTTCAATTTTAAAATTTTTACAATGTTCAATTTTTCTATTTTTTATTTTTTTAGTGAAGAAATTTAAATTAACATTATATAAATCGTCCATTCGTATTTCAATTCTAAAACTATAACAATAAATCGTCCATTCGTATTTCAATGCTCTAACCTGTCACATGCAATGTCCAATTGGGTGAAATGTTGTTCTCTCTCCGGCATGGCCTTTCTTTGTTGGCTTGTCGACACGATGTGACCTTAAAGAAGGCATCATTGTTGATGGCTTCTTAGATGATAGCATTAAATCATAAATAGCTAAGATATTATGTGTAATAGGAAAAAATGATTTCATTATAGACACATACAAAATGGGTTTACATCACAATGTAGGCTTCCACACCACCAAACAAGCTGACAATGCGCACAAATAGATTAAATCTTATAAAAAGAATTACAACTAAACACCCCCATCACCTACAGATTACACACAATATACACGCACGCACACAAACAAAATGAAGAAATTATCAAAATTAACCAGAATCATCAAGCAACGCGCAAAGCCTCTGCATTTGAATCCGCTGATTATTGGGCAGCTTCGATTGGAGTACCAGTCCTCGCTTGAGATATCCTGTTTGCATATATCGTCACCAACCGTAGTTGTGTGCTATTAAGCCCTTCCAAATACGGCAAAAATGCTTTCCCCAGCATGATATATATGTCCACCAGACAGAAAACAACAGTCTGCAAATTGCCAACATATTAGGAAAAGTTCATTGTCCGATTTTAAGACGATGTATAATGTGAGTGAATACTATACAAACATGATATGTGGAATTGATGAATTCATGTTTGTGAGATTAATTATTTTTACCTTCCGGACATCTGCACTCTGATTCCCAAATGCATCAAAAAGAGCAGGCAAAAATGAGGGCAACTGAGCCATCAGTTCCTCTTGAGAGAGCCTGCCCACAAGCTGCAAAATAACAGGACATTCTTAGGCTGTATATAATGCCCAAAAATTTTCTAACTGCAGCATATAGATTGTTCCTAAGAATTTGCACCATGTCACAGATGCTTTGACATAATGTAAGTATACAAACAAAAGATAATTAATGTTGCTTCAGTGATTCATATAATAATCAATAGTCAGGTCAACAAGGTCTTGGCTATTTAGAATAAATCAATATGCCAATTCCAATACACACATCTATTAACTTAATTTGGCCATTTTCATATTCCCTCCGTCCCACTCTAAGTGGAGCATTTCCTATTCGGCACATGATTTTATACAATTTTCTTCAGTGAGTTGAGTGGAGAGAGAATAAAGTAGAAATAATGATGTTTCCATTTTAGGAAATGTGTCAATAAGAGTATGACATTCAAAAAAAAGGAAAATTTGTCACTTAAGAGTGGGGCAGAGGGAGTATTAGATAGCTTTAAATACTTAAACACCTATTGCAGTCTTTTTCGTACATCATCATGAATTTGATTCCAAATTCATTCAGTAGAAGACTTGTGTTAAGTCATTATAGCAAAACCTCCACTCAAACTATATTCTTATATCTGAAAGCATAGTTAACGTCTGTCTGGACTACTGATGGGTTGGGCCTAATGGAATTAAATCTATAGCAACACTCATTATGAAAATAAATATAGGAATTTTAAGATCGTTTCCAGTTACAGGATATTTCACCCTTAATTGGTGATAGGGAATTCTTTAAAAGAAAACCTTGCAATTTTGAACCCCTTCCACATCTCCTTCCATTTCTCTCCTGTAACACAATCAGGTTGAAATGTACATCTACTTTGGCCAATTATTAGCCATTTCGTTTCACTTTTTATGTCCCTCATATAGGACCCCCCCTGTTTTAGTCATCAGTCACTACCACTTAAGCTGGGAAAAACTAAACCATATATCATATTATCAGTTGCATTGCCTTGTATCGGATATTTTTTTGGTTAAACTTGGTAGAGTCAAGAAGATGATGAGGGACAAAAGGCTCAATGACAAGGGGAAAGGTATCGACATACATACTGATTTGAAAAACAACTGGAATCATTCAAGTACTACCAAATTGGACATTCCAATCCATCTACTCTTAATGCATCACCAGATGTAAATTCCTTAAAATCAGTCAGGAAATTTAGCAAATATATGCAGAACCTCATGCATTTGTGTCTTCAAGGACCAGTTCCTACTCCCGCCGTCCACCATATATTGTCTAACTTTGACTCGGCACGGAATGTGGGGCCCATTTACCAAAACAGTAAAAGTGACAAAAGATATTTATTGTGGACATCAATTTCTGGCAAAATGACATTTTATGGTGGATGGAGAGTGTATTTCATAAACATAAATTTATAACGTCTCCTTGGTAAATCTGTGATGTTGGAAAACTAACACTATATAGATCAGACATCCTTAGATGCCGAAGTCTTAAGAAACAGTGAACAATTGAAAAAATAAAAATGTACCACCACTTCCTGCTAATCTTATTCCTCAGATAGAATAGAAATTGGAAAGCAAATGGATTATATCATAACTTTAAGAATTCTTCATGGATTTTACCTTTGTCAAACAGTTTATGCATGTCACAAGAGTTCTCTCATCTTCAGTCACAAGCAAAGGCACAATAACCTGCAACACAACAGAATAAAACGATGGAGGAATTTTTTAAAATTCGATTCCATATACCATGGAAACTAGACATGTATATAAATCATAAATAAACTTACACTTAGACACCGGAATGGATCATACTGAGACAACACAATCATCAAGCAATGTTCTGATTCATTGGAGACCTAAATGTATATTGAAGAATGAGACAGAGTGATAGAACTGTATGAAAAGCACATAGAGCTTCAGGAAATACATGTACCTTTGGAACATTGTCCTTAGTCACACTAAGCAGCTTTTCAATTACAATCTCAACAGAATCCTCCATTGAATCCTTCTGAAAGAGGAAAAAAATGTGCACAGGGATGTGGAGAGTGTAGTTACATACAAATTGACAAGTACTAATTTTTGGAGATGTAGCTAGACCACGGACCTGATTCTTTAACATCTCAACAATGAGTGTCAGAGCCAGCTCGCTAATTAATGAGTCGGAATCATCCAGCATTTCAAGTACAGATGTTAATATCTGATTGAAGTACTGAAATATGCCATTTGTTTAGTAACCAGAAGCAAAATGTTGTTGGATGATTAACATAATATGACAATCAAACCATGAAGAAGGAAGCTAAGCAACAGTGCTTTTACAAGTAAAGCAATCTATTGCTTATCTTCCACCATGAATGGATAACTGTGGGAATTCTTAAGGCCATAATAGCCACTTCTACATAATCTATTGTCAATCCTTATTTTGCGCTATTCACAATATAGTGATTTTCCACCTAGCAAGCATAACCAGATGGGATACAAGTATATAACATACCTTGTTCCAGACAGAGTGGTCATTATATATGGAGATTTCAATCAACTGTTGAAGTGCATGGCGTTTATTTTCTGAGGTACTGTCATCACTCCCATTGCATACCTACCAAAAATAAAGAAAGCCTAAGAAAGATACGACTGAAGACTTTCAGGCCAACATTGCCACTGAGAACCTCCAGGACCTATCACTTCAAATTACTTTTTAAAGAATGAGAACATGGACTGGAGGAGAGTAGCAGATGCAAAGTTTTAAACTTTTGATTCAAGCAAGCAGAAGAAAAGCTCACCATATGAAGAATCTGAGGAATACTTGGTCCTGTTTCTGTAGAAGAATTCAATTTTAAAGAAGCAAGTTTAGGAAAACTTAGTAGCGGTTCAGGTGAATGCTCATTGTCAACCCCAATGTCGAGAGACTTCTGCAGATGATCAGATCCACTCAGTCCATTGATGTCCAAACGTGGTGTCAAAGAAACCTCTGCATTTGGATGGTTATCTATTGCTGATAATCCCATATTATCACTGGAGATATTAGATGCATATTTTAAACTTTTGTAGTTTGAAGTTGTAAGATCAGCATTTGAGTTAGTCTCCAACAAATGATGATTCAAATTCTCCTGTGTATCATCAGATTTTTGGTTCCCCATAGAACCTGTGATTAAGGATGCATCTTGAACAGAGTTCCACTTCCTCCCACTATCACTGTCAATGGATCCAGAAGAATACCTACCAAACAACTGACTCTTCTTTGATGATCCATTATAGCCATCTTCAGAAGATGCTCCAACCATATCAGAAGGATCATATGAGAACTTGCCACGTCTCTCTTTCTTGCTTTGCAGAAAGTTCATGAGTTCTACCTCGATGCGAGGAGTATACTGCTTGAGGGCTCTTCTTAAGGAGTTCTGTTCTTGAACAGATAAGCTAAGAACGAAGTTCAATACCGCCACTGAATCAAAGTGAGTATAAACAGATATTATGCATGTTATAGCTGCTTCCTTCAGTTTTGTATTTTTGTCATGAACCAGTGGGGTTAATTTTGCAAGCCATAGCTTCAGGATGCCACTATTGACAGAACCTTCAGAATTTGAAGCATGCTTATTAAATGAGCCAATAGCAAACTCGATAACAGCCAATTTTGCCTTGGGAGACCGTTGTTCGTCCAATGAACGCAACAGAGCAGGTAGGAGAGAATCGGTACCATATGTTTTGCCAACAATATCCAGTGTAGTTGAGCAAGGTTGCCTCACTAATTCCTTAGGATCAATCAACCTAGAAAACACATGGGGTAGAATCCTCTCCATGTAACTTTCAAATGGCTTTCTGCAAGCTGGAATAAGATCTGCAAGAGTTGAAAGGGCTGCCTGTGCAACTTTGTGATGCGGGTCATCCAGGTGTTGGAAAAACAGCTTCATGACCTTCTCAAAACTCTGCATTACTTCTTGAATACCTCTTGGCCCTTGCTGCAGAAGAGAACGAATATAACTGAATGCAGCCACCCGTGCATTCCAATCTGAACTAGAACTGAGCCCTTCACTTAGAGCATCAGTAAGAGAAGCTGGGCTGTCTGAATAACTTGAGAGATCGCCCAGTGGGAGCTGACTGTCATCAAAGCTTCTCCTCCTGCCAGCAGACATTCGCCCAGCAGTATTCTTCCTTAGAAGTGGACGCTGGAAATTTGGTACGTGATTACTATGTGACTCCCTATAACTAGCATCTCTGTATTGTGTCTCTAAGTACTGCCTATCATGAAAATTCATATATCGCCTTGATTCTCTAAAATCCGAATTTTCTTCAGCAAATCCTCTATCATGTACCTTTTCTGGAGCTCTCTTGGCCAAGTAAGAAGAATGTGAAGACTGAAGCTCACTTCCCATGCTGTTATAATGTGATAGTTTACTTGACTCCTTAGAAGCCTGTATTTGTGTAATGATATCAGAAAGCACCAACCCTCCATTGCGATTGTTTCCTTTAGACATACCAGATACTGGATCTGTTAAAGAATTTGCAAGACTAGTTGATGCTGGAACAGCGAGGGGGAATGGTGGATCACGAGATGATGGAGGGTCAACTCCTGCACTAGGGGAAAGAAAATAAATAGCTAAACCATTCATAGTCATAGAAAGACTCTGGATAATTAGCATCAGCCATTCAAAAGGGACTAATATAATAGTACTGCAGGAGTGGAGCAATTTTTTTACAGTCAATATCGATACAAAAGAGGACCATATAAATTATAAGTCAAGATTGAGATAAGGGAACAAAACTAAGTACCTAGGTCCAAACTGGAGGATCGGCCTCTCTCTGATATATCCATGCCTCTCAGCATACTCTCTATGGCAGTAACCTTTTGTTTGCTTGAGTGCAACACACTTTCTAGGCTACGCTCTGCACCCTTGCCCATAGATTTTGCTTGAGATAGTAGTAGTCCAGAAGTAAGAGACGTCCCTGATGATTTACTACCACTTCTATCCATTGCAACTATTGCAGAAGTCCCGTAACCAGGTATAGTTGAAGGTGTGGATGTATGAGAGGAGAGTGACATGTTAGAACTTCTTTCACGAATGGAAGGTGAAGCATGTCTTCTATGCATTCCTCCATCTTCGTCGTTTATTACCTAGAACCAGATATTATTTCTCAGCTAATGGTTTCACAATAACTGAAGGGTTCAAATAAAAGCAGGAATACATGTGTACCCTTTGAACAACAGGATCGAAGGACATGAACAGACGCCGGGAGCGATCGGGCCAAGTTTTAC
This sequence comes from Salvia splendens, assembly GCF_004379255.2. NCBI lineage: Eukaryota > Viridiplantae > Streptophyta > Magnoliopsida > Lamiales > Lamiaceae > Salvia > Salvia splendens. The sequence goes on from NC_056039.1 coordinate 24,719,049, forward strand.
CAAACATTCTGTAACAGGTCCTTGCAGTAGATCGCACCTATTATAGAAATGTAGCCCGTGAGATTAAAGTAAAGCATGCCTGCAGCTATTGTAAACCTGTGATATGAATGCTGATGCATGCTGATGCAAAGACGTAGTTCGAGGACACAAACCTCACTCATTGCATCAGCCACACAACATTTGATAAGGTCTTCATAGAGGTCAGCCGAGCGTTGTATTTCAGGTGCATCAGCCCAATATTCAAGTATAAGAAGTGCATAATCACAACACCTATTATAAGAAATCGAGGGATCAGTACAACCTACAAAAAATAGTTTTCTAAGAAAATAAGAAACCAGTACCTTCATACTTTGTACTGTATACAGAGTATAAGACAGCAGACTAGAAACTTAGAGAACAGAATAATACCTTGCACGGAGTATAGCATTGCGGTCATTCTTTGCAGAGTCCACAATCCGGGGAAGTACACGAGGAACTTTGCAATTGCGTAACATCTATAGATCAAAATATATTTCAAATATCAGAAGGATATTAAAATTATTTAATTAAAAAAAAACTAAAGACAACCTCACTACAACATTAAAGCATTACCGTCTTTATGCAGTTATCAGCTGACTCTGCAATTACAAGCACTGTTATGACAACAAGCTTGAAAAGCACCTAAATACAGGAAGGATATTGTGAGGCAAGATTAATTGTATCAACCATCATAATGTGTACAAAGAGCTGTTCTCACCGGAATAAACATCTCAGCGCATCCCTCAAAATCCCCCAACAGATCTTTAGATAAGAAGTTTAACAAATGGCATGCCTAGCAAATGGAAATTACAAAAGTGAAAAGACCGAATGGATAAAACTTCAGTCAACATTTAAAAAAATACAAAAAATTTTCAGGTATGCATTGGGAAAAAAACCATTGACTGATCATCCATAGGATGCATGTATTTGCATCTCAGAAATTCCTCGGAAAAGCCAGTAGTGAACATTTTAAAATTGAATGTCATGTTAAATGATCAGTAATTCATCATAGTCTCATTTTTTTTTAATGTAAATGCCAACACTCTTATAGAAAGAATGTCTAAGTGATCACATAGGGTCAAACCTGCTTCACAATGCTAGAGCGCCGATCAGATAATTGTGTGCTCAAAGGACCAATCAGCTGCTTGAGAAGTCCCTGGAAACCAGGGTAATCAGCTGCACCTGCTCAGTTAAAAAAGAATGGTAACCATTTCTGTAAATCCTAATCAACAAAATGATTTTACTTTGTCAAAATCATAATTATATGACAGCATTACTACAGCAGGAACTATTCACTTCTGTATCATAACATGAAATTATCTATTCCACATATTACGAGGCTGTACTCGTAGCATAAAGAATAAAGTTTTATATCTGAGACAATACTGGTTTTGATATAAAAAAAAAAGAATTGGCACCAGGGCTTGGATTATGGATTAGAAACGAACAAACCTCCAAGCACAAGGCCTTCGATTCTCTGCATGGCAGCAATACGTATAGACCAATCTTTTTCAGGCACTAAGGTAGAAACTATCTTCTCAAACTCCCTTACAAGCTCTTTTTCTGAATATACTTTAATAGGTTCGACAGGCTTTTCTGTGATGTCACCATCTCCTGCTCAGTGTCAAAAGAGACAAAAAGTTATCAAAAGTTGAAGTAGATATATATGTTGTCATTTATGTAAAAATGTAAAGTATAAAGAGAATGACTATGTTTCCCATTCTTGTAAACAGGTTTTATGGATAGCAATTTGTCTATACATAACCTCAGACATTTTAAGGCATACCTTCATATACTAAGAAAAATAACTAGATTATATTATAACACGTGATCTAAAGCTATGACTTACCAAATATTAAATTCTTTAAAAATAACAAGGAAGAATAGCTAGATGACTATGCATTGAAAAAATATTCTGTAGGTAAGAACTGTCATGAGTACTAACCTCCAAAGAGAGAAATCTCACGTGAAGTGTTTTTGGCCTTTGGGCTGCTTTTCTTTGGATTATGCATTGTAGGCTTAGTCTCGGTAGATGAGTAATTGCTTACAATAGCATCCGAAAAGTGAACCTTGGGCTCAATTCTTTCCAATCTGGCATTAATATCTCTTAACTGCAGCCAATGTGTGACAACAAAGCATTTAAGAAACCATTCAACCCTCTGTTTTCTTTAAAAGGGCTAATCAGTTAAAAAGGGGTTAAGGGTAACAAAAATGTTCTGTTTCATTCTATTGATTTAAAAAAACTGACCAACACATACCATTGGTGTGGGTAGATGATGCCGATTCAATTCTTCAAGGAACTGAGGCCCAGCCTGAGTATACATCTCCTGAGATTGTTCAAAAAATAGGAAATGTGGCTCTATAGCTCAGAAACTATACCACTAGGTAAGCAGGCGGTCAAGAGCAACAATACCGAAGAAAGCATCTAGAAATAGAATGGTACATATATATTTTTAAATGCAACAAATTCCTGAAGCAAGAGCTTCACGAAATCACATCACCCTGAATAAAAGGACTTTTTGACATAAGATAATTAGATATGATTACTTTTACAGCATATCACAATTCACAAAGAGCAAATTAAACACCACTCAATTCAAGCTAACAACACATTTAGTGCCCTAAACTTCTCCAAATTTCTATGAATGGTAAAGTAGTAAAGTAGTGAATTACTGAAAGAGTCTATGGTCAAACCACCAAAACTGCCAGCTAAAAAGGAAAGATTGTTAAGCACAATCGAAATTCATAAAATGATCACTATATTCATAACAATGTTCAGCTCAGCATTTGATAATAAGACAGATTGAACAGCTTCTCTGACACCAATTGCATAAAAACAAACAAATCAATTTAAATCAATTTCAATTAAAACATAATATGCTCCCTCCTTTTTCACAGGATACCACCCACAATGTCGTTGGTGTCAAACCTCTAGAAACCCGTCTCCACTATACAAGGAGCATAAGCATCAGTTATTGATTTTAAAGTTGGAGCCTTTTGTCAGTCTTATCTTATCTAGAGAGTAGAGAAATACTGCCTCTGCCTAAATCAAGGATCAGAAACTTTTTATTTTTTCTTCCATCTTGATTAGTTTTAGTGAAGTTTAAAGCACTAAAATGCATGGCATAACAAGCAAGAAAAACGTCCCAGCTAAGATGTTTAAACCCTAATTCGACTATTATATAATATTACAGTTACTTTTTTTGTAACTTTGTTCACTAATACTCCAGCCGTCCCAACTAAGATGACACATTTCTTGGTCGGCTAAGGGTTTCAGGAGTTATTGGTTAATGTGTTTAATTGGAGAGAAAAAAGGTGGGTGAGAGTATTAAAATGGGAGAGAAAGAAAGATGAATATTTTCATTGGAGAGAAAAAAATTGGTTTGGTGCATTAATTGGACCTTTATTTGCAATTAAATCACATTTACTATGGAGACGACGTGATATGCTTCAAATGCCGATATCTTGGCAACACACTCCTGAGCATTCGCCTTCCACTTTGTATCAAATGGCGTGGTGAGCGTGGAATGCCCGAAGACAAAAACTGAAGGATCGGGGAAGGCGGATGAGGTTGATCTCTAGATGGGCGTGCAGTCCTCTAGTCTGATATCCTCGAGTGCCTTGAAGCACGACTTCTGCGCCAACGTTCGCAGCCCAGCCCTTTCCCATCAAGATTTTAGTTGACGAGGCAGTGAGCACTCCTTTAACCTAGTCTACCGACATGGAGCCAACATCTCTGTTGCAGTCCAGCCCTCCGCTACCACCACAACCACAATTTAAGACATCCCTGGTGTCTCCCAATGTGGCACCAACATCACCTCTGCTTTCCAGCACCATATCATCACCACAACCACATCTAGTAAACCCTTTAAGTGGAATCACCAAGGTCTAGAGCATGTCAGAAGTAAAGAAGGTATCGGCTCTAAAAAGGCTTACTAAACGCAATAATGTGTTATTCTCTCCAATCAACCACCAATTGGTTACGGCTAGCGTTGACAAAACTTGGAGATCATGAGATGCAGAGACAAGTGAAGAATTGCTTCTCCAATAAGGTAATAGTAGGAGTGTATATGAATTCACTCATGACAGTTTGATGTGCAGTCTTTGGAGTTTCAATGATTCTCCACAGTTGTTCATGTTCTCAAGCTTGAGTATGAGCCTCCTCCGGACAGTGCAACGGGTTTAATTTTCAATCCTAGCCTTGAGGGAAGGTTGTTTCGACAAAGGGCAATTGATAGCAATTTCAGGAGAACATGGGGTAGGAACCTACATATATTTAGTTGTTTATTTGAGCATGAGAATGTTGAGCAGTTGAATACATGAACGTAGTTAACTGCTTGTCATTTTATATATCTACCACATGTACTAGACTACTAGTCTATTAGAGAAGAGGGGAATCATAATAGAAGTACTTTGAAAAAGGTTCCGGCAAGTGTCGAATCAAAAAAAGTGTAAGGACTCTCTTTATAGTTTTTCATCTATTATGTGATGTAGTTAAAGAAGGAAGTCCCTCTGAATATTGTCATGAATTCAAAGTATTGTTGAACCTGTTAATAAACATTTCAATCTCTTACAATCATTCCGTTGTATACCTTATTTGCAATTCAACCACATTTATTATGCCGATGGTGTGATATGCTTCATATGCTGATATCTTGGCAACAGTCTCCCAAGCATCCTCCTTTCACTCCGTATTACAAGGTGAATGACTTAATCGTATTTGCAGTGTTAATAAAATGACACTCTCAGATGTAAATAAATCAGGAATACAGCTAAGTTTATTTCCAGATCCTTGTCAGAGGAACATGCAGAACCAGATGGCAACCATCAGATAGTAGCTAACTAACTTGTATATCCCGTGTTCATGAGACAGAATTCAAAAGTAAAAAACAAGACGATTCAAGGACATAGCAAAAAGAATAACAGTGTATTCTGAATGTACTACATAGCTCAGCAAGAAATTGATATGTTCACACCTAACTGGCCTAGATAATCCAAAATGGATACACTTGGATTACAATCTATGTTCCGAAGTCCGAACCATGCTGAATGATTTTAATCTGAATATGTAGACACATATGACCATCTATATCTAAACTTAAAAATACCTTTATGTGAAATTAAAAGGAGTAAAGGCAGGGAAGATGGATAATTGGCTGCAACAACTAAATTTATGGACACTTTGAACTGAGAAACATCACCCTATTTATAGACTATACTAAACACTCCAACTATACATACTGAAACTAGGAAAGATAAACTACTAACTCAAGTCTCCTAAATATACTTAAACTATGAAAAGATAAGTACACATACTAAGACATAAACTTCAATAAATTTGCAGGATAAAGGTGGAACAAGATGCATATCATAAATGGATTCACACCTAAACGGTCTAGATACTCCAAAATGGATCCACCCGAAATACTATCTAGTATCTATATTCCAAACCCAGTAACATTATTTACTCTGAATATGTAAAACACCTATAATGTAAATTTAAATGAAAAAACACCTATATGTGAAATTGATTGTCCACAACCAAACGGCCTAGATACTTCAAAGTTCAAAATGGATAATACAACCTATTTTCTGAACTCAACAGCACTATTTTACTCTAAATATGTAAGACATCTATAACCATGTACATTTAAACTAAACAAAAGATATCTGGATTTAATAAACATTCATGCTTCAAAGCTTATGTGGTTGTGTCAGCAGTAAAAAAAAGCTATCATTGTTGGGAGTACAGGAGAGAAACAATACACAACAACTTTCCTAACCTCAATACATGAAGTTGCTGTTTCCCTAACACCAGGGTTTGGATCATTCAACATCTGCAAAATCTGATCCAAGAAGCACATTAGGTGATTCATTCTTTTCAACATAATCATGCAAAAAAAAAATTTAACCATGAGTAAGCTTCATTTAAAATGTAAGCCTACACCACTTAACAATGAATAGAGTCAACATACAGGAGGAAGAATGGCACGCTGAAGCGGCAGTTCTGTAGATGCAAAGAGACTAATCGCTGATGTGACTGTACGAGCAAACTCTTCTCGAATTCTCCAACTTCTGTGCATCCAAGCATAAGATCCTGCCCTTTCAACAATTATTGTTGGTGAAGAAACCTGCAGCAGAGTTGACACTCTCAATCTCAGAATGAATCTCATACAATCTATTGTTGTACATAGAATTCCTTACTTTAGTTCATTCAGAATAAAAATTAAGATATTTGTATGATGTGAAGTCATATCAGCACATTTTAATAAAACAACTCAAGAGGCTTTAATGCGAGAAACAATGTATGAGTAAGGTTAGTGAAGAACAATTGGTGATTCAGGTTCCATTAATATTGCTAAAAAGATAGAGAGTGAAATTGACCTTTTGTTAATCAAATAGGAATCCAAATTAACCTAGTTTGTAAACACTAGATGCGGATAATTTCTGCAATAGGTAGCAGGGGGAAATTAAGAAGGTATAAATCACACGGAATTGCGATTTTATTAAAACCCTAAGCAACGGAACCAATTAAGAAGAACCAAAAACAACAATTAAAGCCATTACCAAATGCACAAAATTTGAAAAGCAAAGCATAAGTGCAGTAACAGCTGATACCTCCATGAGAGTGAGCAGCAGCCTCCTGGCGGCATCCCTAACCGGCTGCTTGGCGTCTCCGAGCCGCTCGACCACGGCGGGAACAAGCGCATTGAAATGGAGCTTGAAGTGCTCGCCGGAGAGCACGGCGGCGGAGGCGAGCGCCTGCAAACCGCCCTGCGAGACACGGAAGTTGTTGTCCTTCAAGAGATCTAGGGAGACGTCGACGAGTGACGTCACCTCGGAAGGGGAGAGCGGCTTTCTAGAAGCTTCGAGGAGTTGGTGGAGGCGCTCGACGCCGGCCATTCGCTCCTTAGTGTCCTTGGCACGCGCCAGCTCCAGCGCCTCCTCCATTGATGCGGCGGCAGGGGCAGTTCGGTGATTTCGCAGGGAGGGAGCGATCGGATCTGCTCGGAGTTGGGGCGATGGGAGAGAGAGAGATGGATAAAATTATGTGTGTAATGAAAATCAGAAAATAAGTCGATAAAATTACGGTGGCAGTGACATTGACTCTGTGGCTACTGAGTGGGAAAGTAGGAGTATTCAAGGTTTTTTTTTTTTTTAAGAATACAACTTAAATTTCGTGTTCGTAGAGAACTTTTTTTTTTCTGGGTTTGGGAGAGACGCATGACCCTCCTGCGTCTCCTTTTAATGAAACGCATGACGGAGATGCGTCTTTTATCGAGACGCATGAGGGACATGCGTCGTTAAATTTTTTTTTTTCTTATTTTTTTTGAAAGACGCATAAGCGTCATGCGTCTTTCATTTTTTATTTATTTTATTTTATTTATTTTTAAAAAATGAAAGACGCATGACGCTTATGCGTCTTTGCCTGTGACGCATAGCGCTTATGCGTCTTTCAGAAAAAATAAAGAAAAAAAAATAAAAATTTAACGAAGCATGTCTTTCATGCGTCTCTATAAAAGACGCATCTCCATCATGCGTTTCATTAAAAGGAGATGCATGAGGGTCATGCGTCTCTCCCAAATGCGGAATAAAAAAGTTCAGTACACTCGAGGAATGTTATCCGTGGTCTAGAACAAAAAAAGAAAAAACCCAAGTATTCAACTTGTATTTTTAAATTCTAGGATTAAATATTTTAAGCTGACACGTATTTATGCTGACTAATTATGTTTTATTTATAATTCATAAAATAGAAATAAATAAAGAGAGGATTGATTTTTGGTAACAAAACGATAAAAATGAGATGGGACTTGGGAGTTCTATGTTTCATTAAAATGCTCAAAAGTAGGAAATGAATGGAAACTGAAATTTAAATATTGTTTAATAAAGTTCTGTGTATTTATGTAACGAGTGACATGTTACCCAAGTTCTATGTTTTATAAAAATGCTCAAAAGTAGGAAATGAATTGAAACTGAAATTTAAATATTGTTTAATAAAGTTCTGTGTATTTATGTCACGAGTGACATGTTAATTTGGTATCTAGTGAATGTTTTGTGAAAATAAGAACTATTTGAATTCGCTTGGGTGGTGTTCGGTTTTCAAGATAAAATAATACTTCATCTGTTTCATAGTAGTACAGTCATTTTGTTATTTTTGTACGTTCAATAGTAGTGGAGTCATTTCCCATTTTAGTAAAAGTCAACACATTTCTTCTCACTTACTTTACTCTCTCACTTTATTCTCTCTTCATCTCTCTATTTTCTTAATCTACGTGCCGAAATAAAATGTTCCCACTACTTATGGACGGAGGGAATACCAAGATATACTCTAGGATTGAGTTGTGAGATTATTTTAGTCATAGGAGGTGGTTAGCTATGACTAATTATCCCATAATTATTCATCTAGGATTGAGTTGTGGGGTTGAATCTCATGAACCAAACACACTACAAATTTAACCTCGAATACAATCTTGCAAACCGAATACCCTTGAGATATTTTTTTTATCTTTTATGATTATTTTTTTCTACCAATTTAGGACAACTTTGACCATTTTTGTTTATTATATCTTAGTCTTCTCTTAATCCTCTTTTATCATACTAGTATCATTTATCTCTTAATTTTGTTTCATACTAAAAGTCAACTTGTTTTCCATTGCAATAATGTTTTTATGTTTAGTTCCATGTCCAAAGTGATGCTTTGTTTTTCTATTTTATTAATCTTTGGGAAACATATAAATGTAATCGTGTAGCTAATTTATTTTTATAAATTTTCATAATTTTATATACAGATATACGTAGGGTTGTGATCAATCGTTAAGAAATTAGCAATCTCAAACTAAAACCAATTCTTAGTTATTAGAATAGGAGATCTATTGGTTGAAATCATGTCAAGTAGATTATATTTTAAATTTTAAAAATTATTAAACAGGGGAGCATTAGGGTACCACCATAGTTAGAGTGACAACGTACCACCAACCTCATGCTTTCACGTGGCACGCTATCCAGCAATATCAGCAGCGTATCCAGCAATATCATAGTAAGCGTTTTAGATGGATTTCTACAGATTGCATGATAGTATTACGTGGATTGCAGTTTAGAGTGCTGAGTATTGCATTATTGTCTATAATGCAAAATAACGGTATAAAAAGGCAATATGTCTATATATATACTGCAACTGAAACATTCTATGCCTATACTGCAATACTCAACAATTTACACTGCAATCCACATATTACTATCATGTGTAAACGCATACTAAATGAATATTGCCGGATACGCCTCTAATATTGCTGGATAATGTGTCATGTGGCAACAAGAGATTGGTGGTACGTTGTCACTTTAAAGAAGGGTTGTCATCTTAACATAATCATGACCCGATATACATATATATTAATTTTAAATATGTAAAAACGTAGTATTCCATAAGAAATTTTAGTTTTATTTTATCAAATTTGAACTATATACAGATTTATATCATCTAACATTATATACAATTTTGAACCATATAAAATAGGGGTGCGTTAAGGTGACATCTAGAGATGCCCACGGTTCGAAAACCGGCGGTTCCGGTTCGGAACCGCCGGTTCCGGTTTTGGCGGAAGCGGAACCGGAACCGGACCGTGAGGCTATTTCACGGTTCCGGTTCCGGTTCGAAAACCGGGCGGTTCCGGTTCCGGTTCGGAACCGCCGGTTTTCCGGCGGTTTTGGCGGTTCCGGTTTTTGAACCGGCGGTTTCGCCGGTTCAATTTTTTTTTTTTTTTTTTTTTTTTTTAAATTTGAAATTTGGCTTTATACAACAAATCGGAACAAGACAATGCATAATTCAAGCACAAATAAGACGAATAAGGAGAAAATGAAATAAATTTTATTGATTTTGAGTTGTAACGGACAACGATACATTACAATTTACAATACATAAGTATACAATACAACAACATACAACAATGTAATATAATTTACAAGTGTCGTCGGGCGTCGGCTCGTCGCCTCGTCGGACTCGGAAGGTAAATTTAAAAAAAAATGAAATGGGGGGGAAAAAGGAAAAATTGAAAAGGGCTTGAGATCAACTTAAACTTTCAAAGTTAAACTTTTCAAATTTAAGTTGAGTTGCCTACGTATCCACAATTTTATTGAGGAATCAAAGCCCACGTAGTTCTCTTACCTTGGGATCAACCCTTTTTTCTTGCAAAATGTTGCCCATTTTCTAAGCAAACACATATCAACACGCTATATACACATTGCTACATTTCTAATAGGGGCAATTTGATCTTCCAAAGCAATCAATGCAGCAATGTGTATATAGCGTGCTGATATGTGTTTGCTTAGAAAATGGGCAACATTTTGCAAGAAAAAAAGGTTGATTCCAAGGTAAGATTTCATAGATCATTCAGGATGCGGCTAAGTTGTACTTGAAGATCATTAAAATATATTCCGCATTTGATATTTATCAAATGGGGAATATATTTTAATGATCTTCAAGTACAACATAGCCGCATCCTGAATGATCTATGAAATAGGGGAAAAAAAAAAATTGAAAAGGGCTTGAGCTCAACTTAAACTTTCGAAGTTAAACTTTTCAAATTTAAGTTGAGGTGCCTACGTATCCACAATTTTATTGAGGAATCAAAGCCCACGTAGTTCTCTTACCTTGCTTACCTTTTTGGTCGGCAGTGCTCGCCGTTCACCGCCCCCGTCGACTCATTGCTAATGTTGAGTGCTATCGCTTCTGACCTCGTCATCGCCATCGGAAGAAAATTCTTCACCATCACTCTCTACACGGGAAGTCGAAATCCGGCTCTTGTGCTCTCATGTCCGCCTTTGCCCAATCGTCAAGTAACATAGTGGCTTCCATGTTCTTGGCGGAGAGATTGCTCCTTTTGTCGTCTAGGACACAACCGCCGACACTAAAAGCTTGTTCAACGGCGACGGTGGAAGCGGGAACGGCGAATATCTCCTTAGCCATGATGGAGAGTATCGGAAACTCTTTGTCATGTGTTCCCCACCAATTAAGGACGTCAATTTGTTGAGTAGGAGGACCTGCATCTTGCGGGAACAAGTATAACTGTATAAGTGTATAACAATGCGTAATAAGAGTAGCAATTGCGTAATTAAATGGAAGCACAATAGCACAAATGAGAAATTGGAGACAAAGAGAGAGAATTGAGAGATTGAAGAGAGAAACTCTTATTAACACAAGAGTGGGGTGAATGTAAATGAGGATAGAGGGGGGTATTTATAGAAAAAAATGAGGGGGAAAATGGAAGAATTCGAATTTGAAATTTAAAAAAAAAAAAAAATTTGAATTTTCACAAAACCGGCGGTTTTGGCGGAAAACCGCCGGAACCGGCGGAACCGCCGGTTTCCGGGCCAAAACCGCCGGTTTCCGGGCCAAAACCGCCGGTTCGGTCAACGAACCGTCTGCAAAAGCTGCTCCATTGTCGCCTCGTGCTCCGCGCCGCCTCGAAAGTCACTAAACCGGCGGTTAACCGCCGGTTTTTCCGGTTAACCGCCGGTTAACCGCCGAAAAACCGGCGGTTTCGACCGTTTTTCAGCGCCGGAACCGGCCCTCATCCACCTGCCTCGATTTCAGCGCCGGAACCGGCGGTTCCACGGTTAACCGCCGGTTCCGAACCGTCCCGAACCGCCGGTTCGGTGACGGTTCCGGTTCGAAATATCTTGAACCTGAACCGGACCGCGAACCGAATTGCGCCGGTTCCGGTTCGGGAATATTGCGCCGGTTCCGGTTCCGGTTCCGGAACCGCCGGTTCCGGTTCGGCGGTTAACCGCCGGAACCGGAACCGGTGGGCATGTCTAGTGACATCACTCTTAAAGTGACAACATGACAACAAGTACCATGCAATCTGCAATACATATGCAAGTAATATGTGATACATAGACAAGCAATATAAGATACGAAATCAGAGTACTACGGTGACACCTGACATCATAGTTGAAATGACAATCTAGGCAAACAATCAGCAATACATAAGCAAGCAATACGACATATGGTTTCAAGCAATCTGCGATATGAAATCAAAGATAATCAAACAACCTACTATACATAGACAAGCAAGTCTGTCACGTAGCAGACTAAGGTTGAATCTGCTCCTAAATCTAACGTCTGTCTTGGTGTTACAGTGTCATCTTAAATAGTGTTGTCATTTTAACACAAACCATATAAAAATATGTATAAAAATATTTTGGAAACTATAATAAGAGGGAGAAAAGAGAGGAGAAAAGAGCAGTGAGTGAAGAGAGAGAAATAAGAATAAATATAAATGGTCAAATTTTTCCTTTGTGGTTGAAAGGGGTATAATGAAAACAAATAGTCACATAAGGTGAAAAAGTAATTAAAATGAATTAAAATCTTAATACATAGTTTAATTTATTTTTGTGAAATACTGAAATATGCATTATGCATTCTTTAAAATCAAATTTGCAGTTCACTCTTATTTACATTTACTAGGTCTTTCAATTAAAAAATATATTCCTTAATGTATTAGGAGATTTATAAAGATATAGTAATAAAGAGAATCTTTTAAGTGAAGGCATACTGATCTTAAAAAGTTACTTCCTCCGTCCAAAATTAAAAGGGCAAATTGCCTTAAAAGTTTCAACCTTTTTCTATTTTCTAGTTTTTTCCATGAAATAAAAAATTGATGTATAATGTCATAAGTTTTATATTCTGTCACCATTTTCTCATGACGGATTTTCCGGCCATGAAGTAAGCTGACGTGTCTTTTTAAGCTAACGTGCTTGTGAGTGTATAAGTTGACGTGGCTACTGACGTATCAAACTGCCATAAAAGCCACAAACTATTCCTATTTTCTAGTTTTTCCCACAAACTAATTTTTTTTTAGCTGACGTGTCCTTTTATGCTGACGTGGTTGTTGAGTGTGTACTGACGTGTTAAAATTATGCTTACTCTTATTTTAACGCACAAAATCCTCAAATTTACCCTAATTCACTCTCCATTCTTACTCTAAATTCGCACCCCCAAATTCCCTTCACTTCACTCACAAATCGTCTGATGACGATGAGCACGGCGGCAGCAAAGGAGTCAATTTCTTGATTCTTAAATGCCGCCACGCTGACTGACTGCGACTTTTTCATGCTCTGCTTCCTACACTGTATAAATAATACTCTCTCCTTCCCTGAAATTTTGTCACATTTTTCCGTTTTCGTCCGTCCCACGAAGTTTGTCACATTTCCCCTCTTACAAATTTTGGTAATAGACCCCACATTCCGCTAACTTATTCTCACTCACATTTTATTATAAAACTAATACTTTAAAAGTAGGACCCACATCCTACCAACTTTTCAACTCACTTTACATTACATTTCTTAATATCCGTGCCCGGTCAAACTGTGACAATATTTAAGAGATGGAGGGAGTAGTAACAGTAAGAGAAACAACCCTATAATAGATCTAATTGCAATTCCCGCTATGGCACTGCCAGAGAGCTTCTTCTTTCCCCCTCCGCCGCCACTTGTGGCTCCAACGGCGACAATAGCCAGAGTTTCGGGGCACATGATGTCAAGAGTCTTCCCACAAAGAGAAGTGCCGAGAAATGATTCCTTTGATTTTCCCACAAGGCCTTTTAAGATGGTGCCATTTAAATTGTTGAAAGATACATTGAATTGGTCAAGATTTGAGAGTTAAGTGATTATTTTAAAATTTTAAAATTGAAATCAAAACCACATATTCAAACCAGAAAATTGGCTGAATTCGAACAAACCTAAAAATCACACATTCAGTTTGACTAAAAATCGATGCTTTGAAACAGTAAATATCACAATTAGATTACGGAAGAAATCACGACAGAAGGGAAAAGTAATCACGACAACAGAAAATGGGAAAAGTTTGTGGGAATAACCAAAAAATGGAAAAAGTTTGTAACTTTTAGGTTAATGAATTTCCAGCGTTTTCCATGTCAGATTTTAGGCTTGCCATGTGCACAAGATTTTGACTGAAAAACTTTATGGTCAGGTCAAATGGGAAATTCCAACAACCCGGTAAAGTCCATATATTTCAATATATCATTCACTGCATTCACAAAGCACAAACACTATGCATTTTTCATACATAGAAGCCCTGCTGTCACCATCTTTCCATTCGTTAAAGCTCATTTACCAGCAATGCTGCTACAGCCGTAGCTGTTTTATCTTTAGGGACGCCTCACCTAAACAAAACTACCGACAACAGTTTTTACATTTTGTCAGCAACAAAGAAAGACATTTAAATATAAATAACTATAAAATTAGAACTAGAGTTGTCATTGAACAATTGGTCCGGCGCAAAACTACCAAATAAGGGAAAAGGAGATGGTTAAAAATGAAAATTGATTATCTTTTCCAGTCGAAATATAAGGCACTTAGTTTAAGTAATGGTGAGTCGCCGCAGCCACACACATCAAAACTCAGTTACTTATGCCAGGGGGGAGAGATAACACACTCAGAATCACTTGTATATCATGTGTCTATGTCGTCGGTGTCTGCGTCTACCCCTTGTGGTTGCTCGAGGATTATATTACAAATGTTCATTGTACGAGCATCCAGAAGACCATGATTCCAGAGTTTAATCATAAATAATCTCCAGCACCTGCAAACGGTCAAAGAAACAGACTTGAATACAACGACCGGCAAAGAATAATGCTAAATAGCAGCAGAGGTAAATCATTGTTGCTACAGATGACCAGGTGTCAGTCTCGTACCAGATATAGAAGGAATAAATAAGATGGGGAATACAACAAACAACTCTAAACAGTTTTCTCATAAAAACTCAGCACAGTAGAAGAAGCTACCAAAGTAGTGCTGGTATCAGAACAAGGTCCTGTTTGTGCAATTCGGAGAAAGCCTCGCACGCCCAAGAAATATGACCATCCGCCAATACCCTGCCATCATGACAGAAAATACAAATGAAGTAAGAACAAATATTATGCAAGTGACAAAATAATTGGACACATGCATTTTTTGACACAAAAGATAAATCATGATGATCTACATGCTGTTGTACATGAGAAGTTTAATATAATGCAGCTAAAAAGTTCTTTGAATATCGAATGCTTGCTTCACTCAGCAAAAGTCAGGGTCCCCCTATTAAGAATAAAACTAACTAAAAGCAAACTGAATTGAGCAGTCGACAGCCCATCTTTGTGACCAAGAAAATTATATTACACCCACCATGAATTGGTTATACTAATACTTATGAGCTATCTGGAGTATGATTCTTTAAAAGCTCACTCAACCTTATTCAGTGAGACTCATTATCATAAACACAGCTCAAGCTTTAGTGACAACTCTTGGCTCATTAAGTCGTGAACAAGTTTGTCAATATATAGACAAGCTAGGTTGAATTCATAAAACTATTAGTATACTACTCCATCAGTCCACGAGGAGTACATAACAATTGCCTTATTTGGTGTCCACAAAGAGTATTATCACTTTCCTTTTTTTTAGGACATGACCCCACACTCTACTTTATATTTCAGCATTAAATACACCTTATTTATCAAACCCACACTTTTCCTACATAGTGAAATCTTAGTAATACCCTTTAGCCACTAAAAACACATCCACCAACTATTTTTTAAAACTTGTGCCGGCCAAATGTTATGTCCTCTTCGTAGATGGAGGGAGTATAACTTATATTATCATACTTATAGTAGTGACCAAGTAGGCAATGATCTAATCATCCTGTTCCGTTATAGAATAACTATGAATTTTAGTTGTACATGGAGTAATATTTTTGTTTGAGAAAAAATAATTTTCCTAAAATTATAAAAAAAATTGAATTGGAATATATACATTTTTACAAGGCTTGCTGAGCCTCAATTAAGCTTAAATGAACTCATGCCACATAAGAAAAATTAAACACATCTACACTCCACGGGTAGCAGCTAGTAAAAGAACTTGAATATCCATTTCTAAACCTATAAAATAACTGAATGGTAAGCAGAAAAGGTGAAGATTTTCAGTTGTTTCTAACCAAGATGATTAATGCAACAGAACAATAGAAATGCTCTTTCTATGAAAGATAATTTATCATTACTACATGGCAGTACATTAGTGCAGAGTCAATTAAAACATGCAGACATGTAGTGCCATACGTTTTTTGAACATGAATTATATTTGAATGCATGAATTGCCTCAACAAATTTGTGTCTGCATGCGAGCATAACATGGTATATGAGCAGATTCTATCGGGATGGTAAAATGGAAGAGATTAAAAAAGGTGCTGACCTTTGCTTCCTAACAAAAGAGTTCCAAAGATGCATCAACCGCTTCTCATCTTTTGTGACATCCATAAAGTCATCCAGCATCTGCTCCACATGAGTAAATCATATGCAAACTCAATGTGATGAATCTCAAAAAGAATAAACATGATATTACTTATGTAATGAAATTGGTATATAACCCATCTGGTTCCCTAGAATATTTTGCATCATGATCTTAGCAAAAAGAGTTAAACTGACGAAATACTTTGACTAGGTTATAGGTACTAAAAGCCGCAAAGGAAAAACTGAGGGACTTAAACTAGAATCAAATAAGTAAAGAATACAATTTCTGAGAACAAAATTTATTGCGGGATTAAAGAACCACCAGGCTGTTTTTTATATCTAATTTGACGTAGATCAGTAGATGTATTAAACCCCCAAAAAAATTCTGACCTCTTCAGATGAGATTTTTTTTTACAAATTCAACCAAGTTTTATTTATCAAGAACATATTTTATAGGTAGTTTCTCCCCAGAAAAAGATTCCTTACTCTATCTGGTCAGAAAATTAAAGGGTATATGTTATGACAAATACATGTACCCATAGGCAATAGTATCATGTTGACAGTCAATTTCACTAAATTAATTTGGCCATAAATTATTTTAGCATGTATATAATTATAAAGTAGTTCAGAGAAATTATATGTATCATGTCATCCTGCTGAAAGGTGCTGCAACGTTCACACAGACCAGATTGCTATAGTATTGCAACAGATCTTATACTTCTAACGTGAAAAGAACATTGAATTACATCAAGTGCAATCAGCTACACAGTGAGCCCCATAAACACAATTAAATTGTACTCCATATAATATTAATATCAAATGTAGATGGGACTGTTTAATAAGCTACAGTTAAAGTGTTCATTGCATATTTGCAAGTTTGATATCTCTCCGCACAAGTTTGTACTTCCTCCATTCCGCAGTAATAGAGGCGTTTCTTTTCGGCACGCGATTAAAAAAACTTGTGTTAAGTGAGTTAAGTAAAAAAAGAATAAAGTAGGAAATGAAAAAGGTAGAGAGATGAAGAGAGAATAAAGTAAGAGAGAGTAAAGTGAAAATAAATGTGATAATTTTTACTAAAAAGGGAAATAACTCCACTATTATAGAACGTACCAAAATGTCAAAATGACTCTCCACTACTATGGAACGGAGGGAGTACAAAATACATGAGCAAACTCACCATACATAGTAGACAAAACTACATGTTTGAGCAATTCAAGCCATTGTTGATTATACTAACTCCGTCTTTAAAGAGTAGAAACTTTTGAATCGGCACGAGTTTTAATGCACAATTGGTAGAGTGATAGAGGAAAAAATGGATAAAGTAAGAGAGATGAGAAAAAAATGGATAAAATAAGAGAGGAGAGGAGAAAAAGTAGTAGAATCACAGTATAAATTTATATTGTAATCACGGTAGATTATATCCCGTAATTATATTTATACATAGATTTTAGAATATTATTTAGATTTTATAATTTAAAAGTATATTAAAACCCATGTCATCCAGAAATGACCTATTTCTATGGGACGGATGAAGTATATTTTTGGTACATACCATAATTTACGGTATTGCCGCATTTGCGGATGAAAATTAATATTGTACCGAAAATCATGGTAATCATAAAATTTGGTATTTTCCGTATTTTTTAGTACGATGAGTCGATATTTTTCCCACCCCTTCTCAGACGTTGGAGTATTGACACAACCGTACAATCAAACAAGAGCAAATTGAACCACAAATAACAGTTCAATGGCAAAATATTCCGAGTAAGAAATAAGTATTTGTCAAAGAGCCTACATACCCTTCGGTCTTCAAGATCTACAACATCATCATCAACTTCATCCTCACTGTCGCGATCTGATAGGACTTGCGCCATGGCCATGGGCTGTAAAATTACCAAATCATCACTTCCAGATTTATTAAATTAAACTCTTGAAATTCTCTTAGCATAGCATATCACACTAGCTTTTCAATGCATTCATTGCTTTCAAAATGCACCACTGGATACCTTGAAGACATGCATAACCCAGCCTCAAAGTATAGAATAACTTTACATAGTAAACTTATCAAGTGAAGTCATTTGAAGACAGGTACAGCAACAGTGGCGCAACACAAATTTTAAGACTAAAGGATACAAAATACAGAACTGTACTGCATTGCCTGTGGTTAGAAACTGAAAAATATGACATGCACATTCATGTAGAAAGTTGATAAGATATAGAAATGATCATTGAGCCACTCACTTGGGCTCTGTGAGAGTGAAAGAACTTCCGCTTCTGCAAAAGTGCACGACTGTATCCGGAAAAAAGATAGAAATAATAAAATAATCAGTCAACTCACTTCTCTAAGTAGGGTAAAAGATCTGTCTTTAACGACTATGAAATATGAACTCTTTTAGTTGGCTAAATTTCAAGGCTTGATTAAAGATATGTATAAAGACAAACAGCTAAACCTCCAAAGTCTGAACTAAACGTATTAAAACAATTCAAAGAAAATATCATCCAATGATCCAAGTCACATGAAGATTGAGGTCTAATTCCATTTTTGTCTGTCCACCAAGAGTGTAGTGTTTCCGTTTCAGGAAATGTTGTTAAAATCGAGCTTTAGGCGCTGCTGCCATCGCCCCAAGGTGGGTGGGGCGAGCGAGATGCATGGGGCGCAGATGGGGTGCGTGGTGCAAGACTGGGGCGCCCTCATTTATGCCTATGCATTTTTACCTCTTTAAAATAACTGCACTCCTTAATTCATTTAACTCCCATCTCCCTTGACCCTCTCAATATCTCTCTCTTTCTCCATCTCTAACCAGTCAACAATATTTAGACGCACTTATGGAGCTTTATTGCTTCATTTTGGCCATTAAATATGTAATTGGTATTCCCTATGCTGATTCACAACTCTTGCACTTATACCTATTATTTTTTCTAATTTTCATCTTCCTTCATCGTTTTAATATATCTCTCTCCTACTGTAACTGGTTAACAACATTTAGGCTCATTAATAGTGCTGTACTACTTCATATTTCGTGATTAATGTGTCACAGGGACTCCCTATTCTCATTTATATATCTACACTAATATGCTTATTTTGCCCATTTAATTTCTTTCACTTCTCATCTTTCTTATTTATACCTCCACACATTAGGGCGCCCCAACTCATGGGACGAGCGGCTCGTCTCCATGTACCCCAGACTTTTACCTCAGCACCCCGCACCCCTAACAACACTGGTTTCAGGACATAACCTCCTCTTATATTTTTCCCTCGTTCACATTCAATACTTACAAAAGACCCACCACTTAATTTTACTTTTTTGCGAACCCAAAAACAACCTAACGAATACTTGTCCAACACCAATACCCTCTTATGGGACCCATCTCCACTTAAAATACATCTCTCAACATCTTTCTTAGAAATGTGCCCTCCCCTCGATACCACCCTCTGTGGAAAGGCGGAGTAAAAATGTAAAAAGCTTGGTAGCAAAAAAAGATAAGCCAGTCGAATCAAGCTAAAGGTAGCAAAGCAAGTGAAAATTGTTATTTATGAGTTGTGTGAGAATCTTTAAACTAAATCTGAGGACTTCACTTACTTTCTAGGATCAGAGAGTTCAACTGATAATTTCCTTGTCTTCGCAAACTGTAGTAATGCTGGAGGCGCAATGTTATTTCCAGGTAATGACTGGACACATTCAGGGTCCGCATATGAATGAGCAGTGGCAGATGAAGCTCTGGGACTGGATGCGTTGCAGTCAGCACTCTGTTCTACACCAACAAAAAAATGAGATGTGAGTTTCTTTTCAAGTCTATTAACAGACATATTCACATAATATTTTAAACATGATTATCTTAAGTTAATTAGCAATGCGTGACAGCTAAAATAAATGGTTACACAAAAATTTATCCTCATGTACAGCAATTTTCACCTTCATCTAAAGGCTATAACAAATATAAGGAGGCCAATGGCCAACCAGCGCAACCTAGAAAATTTATACATTTGAAACCCCTGTGCAATTAGATTTACAAGGACCAAATGCAAGAAACTGATCATCTTTTTGTTAAGCAGAAACCAATGCGGTTAGTCTTACACAATTCTTTCATAATTACACTAGTGTTCAGAGCATCTGGGCTTAGGCGACCAAATACAAGAAACTGATCACTTGTGAAGTTTAGAGTACAACCAACTGCTTTACACTTCAGCATGAAAACAAATAAAGAAAAAGATTAGCAATGATTCAATAACAAGGCTAATTTGTTGGAATAAATTATCGATGCTGTTAGTGCTGCAACCAATGCTTGATATGGTTAAATCTCCAAAGAAATTATCGATATACAAGAAATGGAATAAAAAAAGAAAATGAATAAATAACCAAGAAATATATTGCGTAAGTTACCAACAGTTTTTTCTCTAAGCTCAATAACTGATCCTGGCATTTCTGAATCTAAGACAAGAGGATGCACAAACTTCAGATTTTGCCTCGGGCTCTTCATTTTTCTATGCCGTGGTGCCTTTGAACTGTGTTGCACCCAAATTATTTAACAAAATTGAACTTTTATAAATCCCAAAGAGATTATTCTGAAAATATTTAGTCCATAAGGCATACCGAAGGAAAAACGTTTGTTCCTTAGGATCAACACCAGCTGCAACAGTCTGCACAAAGCAAAGTACAGGTGTTAGTTGAGTTCATTAATGCAATTGAGAGACATAAATTATACATTAAGATCTATTTCTCAGACTTGGGAGCGTCAATGCCCAAGGCAGATCCATGCGTATTATTATCATTTACTGCACAGAATTATGTAAGCACAAAAGTTACTAACAAACATGTGAAGTCAAAGACAGAGAAAAAAATAAACATACTGACCTCAGATCTCCATGTATCAGTCTTTACAGATATATTGACAGTTTGAAATTCCTCTGTTACCTACACATTTTCTTCATGAATCAGTGTAGTTCTTTACTTATATTGTAAAATTAATGACCTCGATTAAGTTTACCAACCCAAAATTCGAAGTTGAAAAGGTCATGGCAGGCGGGCAGATGATATTTGAGACCCTATGAAATAATCTTCAGGAATCAATACATGGTCCGGAGAGCAATTTTCATTAGAAAAAATATAGACAATCATATTTTACAGTACCTTAAAGCTTGCACATTTGACCAAACATAAAGGGTATGCAAAGTCCTCTGTTACTGTATATACATTTATAATGTCAGCCTTTTCACATGCAAATGCTCACACAAAGGTACATGTCAGAAATACTCTGAAGAATAATACTCCCTATGTTCCATAGTAGTAGAGACATTTCTTTCCGGCAAGGAGATTAAGAAAAAATTGTAATGTATTAAATAAAAAGATAATAAAGTAGGAGAGAGGAAAAAGTAGAGATAATAAAGTAAGAGAGAGGGAAAAGGAAAATGTGTTACTTTTTACTAAAAAAGGAAATGACTCTACTACTATGGAACACCAAAAATGGAAAAATTACTCTACTACTATGGAACAGAGAGAGTATACAATTTAGAATAGTCACTGAAACCAAACATGAGTTTATGTTGGGATTTGGATCTTATGAACAAACAGATATTTCCTTGAAACAAAGGCAAATCATGCAGGTAGAGAATCCAGAGGCACTTTTACAAGAATGGGGAACAATAGGAAGAACCTAATACCTTCAGTCCTCTGCAACTTGTTGTTATAGTATCTGTAGTTGAAAACAACATTTCCAGTCCTCAACCTGGATGGCAACCAATAGGATAGGTGAACCACCAAATTACCAAAAAGTAAAAAACATCTTGACCAAATTTTGTAAGGCAATGAGATAAGGATATGGAATGATGAATTTTCTTCAGGAAGGAGAAAGAAATTCAAATGAACATTTTATTTGTATTGTTTTAAGTCATGTTCCTTGTTAACTTGCTCAATATTATAATTGCAAATATGTAGTTCTCAATCCCAAATATTGGGAGATATACCCAAAGTTCACATGCCAAAAAGTAAAGAGAATAGGCAATCACATTCTTATCAATAATTACATTAAGCATTAACTTTGGCAATAATACATTTTTCAGGATGCAGAATATTATGGGAAACAAGAATTCATGATATTAATCATCAATTCTTTTTCATGACGAAAGAGGTTGCCTCAGTCATGCTGACATGTAAAATACCAAAGGCTCAGTATAGCAGTAGAGCAATATCCAGAAACTTAATAAGATAAGGAGAGTCCATAGTTATTGGTTATTGCAAGATTTTATAGTGAGATATCGTTTACAGGTGGTAACATGAATCACAAGAAAGCAAGCTGCATTTTATAGTGTGGTTGCTTAGGTTTTGGTTAGCTCAATACGTCTAAACATTCAAGCATTTGCTAGGACAACCCAGCTAAATTTGCAACGCTGAGAATAGGACCCAGGCCCCTTAAACAACCCATCTGCCCACCACCCCTTAGGCTGACATTTTAACTCAGTTTTAGGTAGTCCATGTGACGAATTGAAGTCAGAAAAAGAAACACCACGAGATGTTTGTCATGGTATATGGTAACAATGAGGTAAATTACTAATTGCTTTATACTGAGATGAGTGATGCCCAGTGGCTATTTTTGTCAGACAATGTGGATGGTGAGCGTTATATATTTGCATTGCGGTTATGCAAAGAATCTACCTGATAATCTGAGGCAAAGTAGAGGAAGGAACATCATTGTATGAGAATGAATCATAAGGAGATCTCTCTTTAAGCCCAACTTCTTCTGCTGCAACACGGACTTGCAGTTGTTGAGACAAAGCCTTTGGTAAAGCAGACAAACAAGTAACAGTTAACAAAAATGTTAACTAGGGCTTCTCTGGATATAAGAAAGTTGTCTCTGTAAGATGGGAAGATACCATAGCTCCAGCATGGGTACTATGAAATGAGAAGCATTTATCTTCTCCGAAACAGCCAGTCTGTGGAAAAGAACTATTCAGAAAAGGTGAAGAGAATAAAAATGAGGAATATGATTAAGGATGAGGATGACTAATTTACGAAGTTAAACATATTCATCCTTCTTTTTAGCCTCAATGATCCTGGGAACTGGGAGTCAGAGACAATTATAGTGAACAGAAATAGTTAACTATAAAGCACATGGCTCATAACAGACTTGATATGAATTGAGTATAAAACTACAGGTCTGAAGACCTCAAGAAGACATCTGCATTACATCAACATTAATAGGAGAAAATGGCAAAATGGGACAATTAATAGGCACTGGAGGGAGTAAAATGTGCCAGTAGGTAATTAAGGTGAAGATGATGAACTGGGTTGAAATTAAATATGTACAAGGGAGGAACAGTCTGCATAGGGAACAAATACATGAGAGAAAGAGTTGGGAGAGTGGTCGGGATAGAGGGAAAAAGAGGGTCAAGAGAGAGATAGAAGAAAAGGACAAAAAGGGGCATTTTTGTCTGGAAAAAAGACTTTCAATTATACATCCCCAATAGTTTTGGGACCATTTATGTAGTTTACTCATAAAAAAATGATGAATTAAAACAATGGAGTTGTGAAAGAAATTTGAAATCCTGATGCAGCCAGCACAGCTAAAAAGTGGAGTTGTGGCTGAAAATTTGGGACTGAGTTGTGGATGGCCTTAAGACACCTCCAATGTTCTAACAGGCACTAAGGCTATGCAGCACGCATGCAGCAAATTGGGGCCTAGCATCATCCTAGGGCAATAAAATGCTTCTATTTTTCTTTAAGGGAATGGGGGATGGATGGCCAAGGGCCACCAGAGGCCTTGGCAAGACCTATAGAACAACTGGAGACAATAACGAAACAGCACAAAATAAAGCTACTATTACAACAGGAAAAAAATAAAACATATATGTGAGAAAAATCACAAAACAAACATAATAACCATCCCATTCATGCTATTTTATCAATAGAAAATAACATATCTTAGCTTAGAAAGTCATACACAAGACAAAGGCATCCCAAGTTTGAACAGGTGTCCAGAACTTAGCAGACTCAATTCCACAGATTGGAAAAAAAACATATTTACAAGTTTTAGAAACATCGAGAAGTATAGATCACCATATTTAGTTTCATTATTTTTCAATGACATATGATGCAACCAAAAGAACTATCACTATTGCATACCTTCAGGACGCAGGAATGCAAGTCAACAGTCAACAGCATCTCAGCTCTCTCCCCACTGCTCAAGTTCATAGACTTTTCCCACGACAACTGAAGCAAATCCATTGGAATCTTACCCATGAAGCAGTGACCTCCAACATTAGCTATCATCATTAAGGAACACTTAGGCATGAAACCGAAAAAAACAGAAGGAAGAAACCAGAGGTGAAAGAGAAGATAGAAGAAGGAGAGGGCAGAACCTAAAGCCTCAATAGTAAGTTGCAATATAAAAGAAAATATAATACATAGTTTCTCTACCTCCTAAGATTCTAGTAAAAAAATCAAATTTTGCATTTTCAGATCATACAATTTCTTAAAAATCTGAAAACCAACCAAATTAGAGTTTAAGAGGGACCAGATTAAACTTTGATACTCCATTTCCAGTTGATATACTTGTTTTGTTTTTTTGGAAGAAGCGAAAACAAACACTAATGGCATCTCTCTGAACTCAACAGCTATATTACTGAAGCAGCCTAATCTAATAGAATACACCTATCAAGTATATTCTAACTCACCTGGAAATAATGGCGCATCCAGGTGCTCCTTAAACAATTCAGCTACAAGATAGCAGCAAAACATGAAAATTTGCAAACTTGTATAAGTTAATGTAGACGTCAAGTATGGAAAAAAGCATACCACAACTAACAAACAAAATTGTATTAGAGCCCGATTTGACTTCTGCTGATAGTTTATTAATCTCGGGAAGAATAAATTTTGCTTCATCCTGGTACACTGCATCATCTCCAGTACATTTAGTCAATATACATTCTCGACTAAATCGGTAAACTGCAGAATCCTGCATCAATAAGAAGTCAGGGAGAGAGAGAGCAACTGAAGGACATACCAGAAAATCTAATAAGTTCTACAGAACTCAACACTACCTCTACAAGTGCAGGACTATAAACGGGTCTAGCCAACATTATACACAAAGGTAATAGATTTTGAATTTGAGATTCATCATTTACAGTTGATGGTAGTGATATTGTCATTTCAATCCTACAAACAAAGAAATGCACATGTAAACTACATCAGTATTGCAAAAGAACAAAAAAATATATTAGGAAGCAAATGGATCAGCAGTGGTAAGTAATATTTAAGGGAGGACCAATGGAAGATCTTGCAAATATGTTTAGATTGCCCATTCTGATGGACCTTCAGACCCAATCAGTATTTTGGGGTAAAAAAGACAAAACATTATAGGCCCAACCAGTCCAAGATTCAGAAAAAATAAAATTGGAGGACACCATACAAAGCTTGTTATAAGAATATTATCACTCGTGGATAAAAATATAAATGGTTGAGCGATACGTGGAAGCGCTGTAAACATTTCCTATTATCATGGCATACAAAACATATGGTACGAAAGACATGATAAATAATGAAGAAGGTGCCGGAACAGGAAACAAAACAAATAAATGATAAACATTGCTCCTATGACTAAGAGGTCATTATCCTAAAAGGCCACAACATAAATAGCAGAACTAAACTTTAACCTTAAAACCAGACTTTATAAAAGATTCCAACTTGAATAAAAATCTAAAAGATAAACCTATCTCAAAGACTCACCAATGATGAGACTTTTGCCAGCAAGATTTAACTAAGTAACAATTAATAAACTAAAATTTACTGCTGCAGATCATTATCAATACCCCCCTTGTCGAAATAGCTTTGCCCACAAGGCTGGAATTGAAACCGGCTAAGAGGGGCTCATATTCATGCTTGAAGAGATGAGCAAATGTGCAGACTCACATAAACTCCAAAAAAGGCAAAAAATGAAAATTGCATGACAAGCCGAAGTGCAGTGGGTGTGAACAATTGGATGGAAAGAATTGGATACAATGGAGGCAGCGACAGATAGTGGTTGTGGCTCAACGAGGCACGACTTTACCAGAAACAAACAAGGTTACGTCTGGGGCGGAGACATAGGCGTGGACAACAGCTTAAGAGCCATCACAAACTGTGGTCGTGGCGGTGGTGGAGGGTTGGACTTCAGCGAGACGCTGGCGCAACATCGAAAGGTGGAACCACAAGAAATGGAACTTCCTGATGTTGAGGTGGTTGCAGTGGGGTGCTGGCGCACTCACTTAACCCATTAACCTGCAACTCGGCTTATTTTCCCAAAATGGTTCAGCCTATTTGACAAAAATCCAACCATTTACATATTTGAAATATGGTTTTAATATTTTTCAACTTTCACATTTATCACATTCAGATTTAGAACGCGAACTCTCTCTCTCTCAGCCCCATCTCCACTGCCCTAGCCCCGCTACCGCCCGCCACCTAGCTCCCCGCCGGCTTCCTAGAGAGCTTTATAGTGAATTGTTTATTTAATTTCACATTTAAACTTGAGGCAGATAGGAGGAAAACATACAGTACATACTTCAGCAAAATAATACTTCCTCCGTCCCACTATGAGGCATTCCTTTTGAGCATGGGATTTTAGAAAATGATGTTAAGAGAGTTAAGTGGATAGAGAATAAAGTAGAAACATGGACAACTCAGAGTGCGAAAACCCATTAGTGACAGACGGTAAGATAAAAGACCTTATCTCTTATGAACATATATTTGGCGCATGATGTTAACTATATGGACTGTATACATTTGATTCATGATGTTAGCAATTCATGACTAACATCTCATGGCTGCTGAAAATTAAAAATTAGGTGTAGAAAAACAAATCAAAAAAAGATTTAATATATTTAAGGAGTTCTACCTTTTCTTTTCTTTTGCTTGTATTTTGTACCGTAAACATCTCTGAAGAAAGGATGGCTGCAAAAGAACCTGTCTTTAGTTAGATTTCATTATCCAAAATACACTTCCCAACAAGCATATACATGAAAGATTGGAATGAAATGAAACAAAATTCATTGTAGGTGGATAGTTTATCAACGATAACCAAAAAGTCAATAAATAAGTATTAATATGTATATCAGTATATGTACATATTAATTCACCATTCATGTGCTGCTACCAAATGAAGTAACTTCCCAAGAAATAGCATTGGATATTTCCATCATCATATTCAGAAAGCTACTTAAATACTCCCTTCATCCCATAAAATATGTGCACTTTCCATTTTCATCCGTCCCACAAAAATATGTGCATTCCATTTTTAGAAAGTTATATCATTTAAATAATGTAGGTCCCACTATCCACTAACTCTACTTTAACTACCATTCTACTCCTTTCTCTTACTTTACCATATCATTCTTCTCCTCTCTCTTACTTTACCAATTTTGTCTTAATTCACGTGTCATCCCCAATGCCCATATTTTTATGGGACGGAGGGAGTATTTTTTTGGAAAAAAGAAATAACATGAAAAACTAAGACTCTGAAGAGGGCGCAGGCGCGCAGCAAAATAGAAGAACCTTACGTTTCTGGCAGCACGGCGCTGAAGAATGTTGTACAGCTCAACTGGCTTGCAATAAATTGAGAGGCTTTCCTCAGCTGCAATTTGCTCTTCTGGAGACAAATGCGCACGGGGATCTTGTCGACACATATGGTCCACACCTCCGGAGTAACTGCAGTTGCAAAAACAATTCCTGTTCCAAGATAAGATTACACTGATGATTATTCTGGCCAACTGCAGATACAATTCATGTTCCACGAACTAAAATGCAGAGAATATCCTAGTTGGCCTCTAACAATGACATTTCAAATGCAGTCAACTTGGTTGAAATTTAAGATGCCAAAATCTTGAATCTAACTGACATTCATCAAATTAAAGACGGGGAAAACGTATTTCCCGGTTCATAACCAAGACTATTTTTCGGGAAAGGAGGTAGTATCTTAATCAATGTTATACCCCGGACAGAAAATATAAAAAAGGGCAAAGAATGTAAACGCCAATTACAGAATCAGCCACTCAATGCACACATCGGAATAAACACTAACGCAGTTTCACGAGCCACAAGAGGAATGCCCGGCATCCGTTGCTAGGGCTGTTATAAACTTTAATCAAGACGACCGGAAAAGAGGCTGGAGCTCGGCTTGTGTAGTCCAAACCATCAAATTCTTCTTCCTCTTGCAAATGCCAACACAGCCACTTAAATGAAAGCGGCACTAAGTTAGTGCCGCTGATTCGCTGAATAGATGCTATAGTCTAGTCATACTCGCCAACTCCTCATCCTCCTCGCAACGAAAACATGTGATCTAACGGGGCTAATTCATCCGATCTTTGTGTTCAAATTTGGATCGATGGAGAGCGAAGCTCCTTGCTCGTAACCTTCAGTGCGAAGAATGGTGGAATGCGGTAAAATTGGAGTTCGAATTTTAGGATTTAGGGTTTATTTGCACGGTAAGTAGGAAACTAAAGAGCATTAAAACATTTAAATTAATGCTTGACTGTGATAAGGCCTATTTCATGCATCGGTTTAGGGGTAAAATGTATGCTACTAGATCAGTTTATCGCACAAAACGTGTTAATTTTGCAGGAATGCCGCTTGATCAATGCAACATGACCAAGCTGATCAAGTTGGTACAAAAGGCGAAAAAGGCCAAAAATCGGGGGAATGATCAAAGGGGGTGATCAAGCAGTTAGGCGGGGACCACTGCGTTCTAGAAGAAGGACACGTGAGGCTAATGAGCTGGATGATGATCATTCTGTTATCAAGGATGACGTTCTAGAAGGGGACACGTGCTGAAACGCAAGACGCAGGACGGAGCTGAGTCATCATTTTGTTATTGAGGAGCGACGTCATTCTAGAAGGAAGACACGTATCAATCGATGAGACGCTCGATCATAGCGTGAGCGAATATCCTCTTCCGAGATTGTTATCCAGCTGAAGGTCATTGCGGCGAACATATAAATAGAGGATGTGCCACCATAATGAAGGATCTTCTTTTTCAGCATCTTCCTTTTAATTTCTTTTATTTTTCTTTTTTCCGTTCTAAGTTGAGTTTAGTTTCCAGTTCCAAAGTTAAGCTTAGTTAGAGAAAGGTTCAATTAGAGAGAGAGAGCGCGACAGAAAGGGAGCGCGACAGAATACTCAATATCTGTTCGGCGTCTTCTCGAAGTTTCCGACCGAGAACTTCTCGGCTTTACTCGCTTTCTTATTTTCAGAAGTTCGTAGCTTAGTTTAATTCGTAGTTAAAGAAACGATGTTTTTGTATTCCGCATGTTCACGGCACTATTATGAGCTTTGGGTATAAAAGTCGAAGTTGTTTTGTTTTCGTCATCTTGTTTACTGTTCCAGTTCAGTTTCGCTTTCAAGTCTTCGATCAAGTGTCCGAATATTTATTATGTTGAATGACAAAGTGTTTGTGTGTTTGCGTAGCGTGCCTAGGTAGTTAAGTCCTTATTTTAGCCTGTCGCTTACTTGATCCATTAAATTTTGTCAGCATGATGAGTAGTTTGATCAAGTAGTTAGTTTACATTCTGCCTAAGGTAAATCTAGTAGTTAAAAAACTCTCAAATTAAAGCGTGGCAGCAGCCGAACCCTGTTCACTACTCACACACTCGATACACCGGTTTCTCTGTGGGATCGACCTCGTACTTGCCGCTTTACTATTAAAGTAGTGCGAGTTTGGGAGTTATAAATTACATTGGTGGCGAGCGAGAGCGAGAACGCCTTGATCAAGTGGCAAAGACATTTGCTAACTGATCCATCCGATCGGTTATCTTCTATATAACTTGATCAATCCAAATCACTCCGCGTCCGTTCCACCAAAAATGGCGCTGTTGCTGGGGAAGCATGGTGTTATTTCATGGATGTGTTTAGTGCATAGGTGTAAATAGTTTTATTACTTTCTTTTCTAATATGTTTTTCTTTTGGTTCATAAGAAGGTACCACCACGGCGGACACTGGAATCATCCTCTTATGGGGTGCCACGAGCCATTATCTCTGATCAGGGAACTCACTTCGTCAACAGAACCATCAAAGCCTTAATGAGAACGTATGGAGTCCACCAACGCCTATCCACACCTTACCACCCGCAGTCCAATGGCCAAGCTGAAATATCGAACAGATAAATCAAGGCGTTCTTAGAAAAAACGGTTAACCCCACAAGAAAGGATTTGAGCCGTCGTCTAGAGGATGCGGTCTGGGCTTACAGGACCGCTTTTAAGACGCCGATCAGAATGTCCCCATACCGGCTGGTATTTGGGAAGATGTGCCATCTGCTGGTGGGAGTCAAGCATCAGGCTTTCTAGGCAATTAAAGAAATGAACCTAAATGCCGAGTCGGGTGCTGAAGAGAGGGGAATGCAACTGCAAGAGCTTGAAGAGCTCCACCTTGATACCTATGATTCGGCCATGTGGTATAAAGAGAAGACAAAGATGTGGCATGACAAGAACCTTCGCAAGAAGGAACTCAAGGTGGGCCAGAGAGTGCTTCTTTTCCAGTCAAGACTCAAATTGATGCCCGAGAAGTTGCGGTCAAGGTGGATAGGCCCTTATACCATCGTCTCCATCAGAGCTAATGGAGCAATCGAACTCCAGGGGAGCGATCCTGACTCGCCTTCCTTTATAGTGAATGGACACTGGGTGAATCCATGCAGAGATGGAATGGAGGCATCTGTGGTGGACGACATTCCACTACTCGTGCCTAACTCTCGTCAGTACGCAGGTAAAAGGAGTGACCGGGTACTCTTGGGTAGTCTGCTTGATCAAACAACAAATTTCTTAATCTATAAAACTGATCAAGTGACGTCCTAAGGGAACTCAGTCAAGTCCTTGGTAGTTAGTGTAAATATTTTTCATGTGTTAGTTTTTAAGCTTAGGTTTTAAACAGTTAAGAAGTGAGGAAGAAACTGATCAAGTGGTACTATTTGAGTTTTCATCTGGAATTTATTGTCCACTTGATCAGTTGAAATTTGAATTTAATTTGTGGGCTACAGTGGTTGAATTGATCAGGGTAGGGTGATGACAGGACGTGTACACTCATTGAAAGGGTGCCAGAGAGTACTAACTGCTGCATTAGAAAATATGTACTGGAGAAAAGAAGCGTATCGGGGAAGCTAGGCCAACTGTCACTCTGAAAAGGCGCGTATGTACGCGAAGCGTCGCAGGGATCTCAACCGTCGGGATCTCGGTATAAAAGGCAGCTTTCTGATCCGTATTTCACTTTTATCCAAACCGCCTACAGTACATTCTATTTGCTCTCATCCGTTTTCTCCTAAGATTCAAAACCCTCCCAAATTATCATCTTCTCCACGAAATCACCCACATCCATCACCGAAAATGCAGATCACTCAACTGAGCACTTCATCCTCATCCTCCAGTGCCGGCGCCAACAGTGGTGACTGGAGAACCTCACCCCAATCCCAAGTCCCAGAAGCCCCCCCCGGCCCTTCCACGCCGACCACCGCAGTCCCTCCACCACAAACTAGCGCCTTCGCTCCACTTCCTGAAGTGGACCCAGAGGCCATGAGGCTCCTAGAGAGAATCCTCCGTTGTGTACCTGCCGAGATGGACACCGCGGTGGTTTACGCCACCCTTAAGGCCCAGTTCGGAATTACCCGGTCTGCTAATCCCTCGCCGACTCTCGTACCTCAAAATCCTCCATCCTCTCTCCCCAAAACACCTACACCTACTCACTCTCCCGCTCCTACACCTGCTCCATTTTTCCCGCTGGTACAATACAGCGGAGACGACTCCGACAAAGAAGAAGGAGGAGCGCAACCTGACGTCGCTCCGGTCGAAGAAGCGGAGTTCGTACCGCCACCACCAGCAGAGGGCATACCTGCCCCCGACATCCCGTCACCAGCAAGCAGTGGCGGTTCAACTGCTGCCCACGGGCCACAACCGATAGAAGTCGTCGAAATAGACGACGATGATATGGAGGATTTTCAGCCGCTTCCTGGCGACATTCTACTTCAGCAGAGGGAGGCTGACTGGAATATCCTCCGAGGTGTGGAGGACGAACCAGAGGGGGTAGAGGAGCAGCCACTGCACCGCCGGACGCGACGAATGAATATGGAACGGCTGCTAGAGGAAATAGAGGCCAGTCGGCCGAGGTGGAGGAGGAGCCGGAGCAGAGGCCCCGCGTAGTGCGGCGGCTGGTGGACGAGGAAAAGCTAGTAAACCAAGGGGCAGGTAAGGCCGTTGATGACAGTGAGGATGTTGAGGACAGCCGCCTGAGAGCAGAGAGGAAGCGAAAGGGGAAGAAGAGTGTTCTTCCCCCTCCTAAGAAGATACGCCCTGCCAGCCAGGGTATTGCGATCACCGACGCCCATCAACCTGCCTCCCCACAAGAGGGAGATGAGGGCAACGATACTAAGGATAGGGAACTCCAATGGACGCGAACGCCCCACAGGCAACAAGGAAGGCCTGCAACACCCCCCACCGCCGACTACTCCAAATCAACCGTGGCATTGACCGCAGACCTCCTTCAGCAGATGCTGGAATTCGACAACCCTAAAGGGCAGGAGGAGGTCCACCAGAGAGTGACAGGCCAGAAGCGGCTAAAGGCCGGAAAGAAACTCCACCAACCAGCCATGGAGAAGATCTGGGTTGAGGAGAAATTTGCCGATTACATTACCGGCATTGGTTTTGACTGGTTGTTGGAGATTGATGAGACTTCCGTGCTAGAGGCCCTGGCCAAGGAGTTTTTTCACGACATTCCAGTTTACCGGAAATACAGACTTGGATGCCAGGAGTGTCTCCTTCACGGTGTTTGGCCGTGGGCAGAAGATGAGCTTGAACGAGTTCTCCGTGAGGATGAGAGACTCTACACAAACGCCCAGGTCGCCAGCGGGGAGTGGTTCGGGCGTGACATCGGCCTTCCTCACAGGAAGCCGGACTTCGATCAGCAGGCCGTCTGGCAGGCCTTATGCAATGGACGTGCCCCCACTTTCAAAGCCTCTGAATCCAGAGGACATCACATTGCTGAATCAGCCCTCCACCTCGCCCAAGTCTACCTCGGCTGCAACCTCCTTGGTCAAGCCAACATAATGGCAATCATAACTTTGGTCGAGCTCTACTTTATGTGGAGCATGAGGGAGCAGAGGAAGATGCACCTTGGCTTCTGGCTGGCTTACTCGATAAATCAAATTGCCACTTGCCCTGCACGCCACCTGAACGTCTGCCACCTTCTTGGAGCCTACCTACGGCGAAATTGGACCCTGGTGTTCCAGGAGCATGTAGAGCACCCCAGCCGCTGCCCTAAACCAGAATTATTTGACCTGGATTTCTTTGTAAGATTACATGTACTTGAACGGACGCGCGGGGGGAAACTTCGCTTCTACACTACAGCTCAGAAGGACCAGCAGAAGGAAAGGCAGGAGGAGAGGAGGAGGACAGCTGATCACCCGGCGAGCCCTGGTTGGCAACAGGGGCCTGGACTGGATTTGGTGCCCACTCCGAGGACGGAGCAAGAGGAGGCTGCACAAGGAGACAATGGATGGAAGCTCTGCGTGGAGCAAATGTTGCAGCAGCTGGTGGAGAATTCCCAAGCTCAACTGGTCTTGCTGACCAGGTTGCTGGAGGCAACCCTCAATCAGCAACCACCACCTCCCTCTACAGGCTCCCCTCCATTCCGACGCACCTCATCCTGGCATCCTTCGGCATCCCCCGGTCAACCATCACGTAAGCACTAGTATACTCCCCCCTGAACTCAACTCTTATTTTTGGTCTGTAAATATAACTGGTATTCTGTCCCACTTTCACACTTAGACCTTTGACGGGTCTAATTGTGAGAAGTTATGCATGTTTTTATTGGTTTTGACTGCCTATATGTTTTGGGTTATTGTTTTTTATGTTTTGATTGGCATGCTTTGATTGTTGGCACCATCTCCTACTTAGCCCAGTGTCTGGTCTAAGTGTGAGAAGTTTTTCTTGGCTTGTCTGTGTCGTTGCCTAACCCTTTTTTCACTGCATCAAGTCCCTCGAGGACGAGTTCATATGCAGTGGGGGGAAGGGTTAGCCTCAATTTAATCATTCATGCCGATTTATAAAAATGCAAAATAACAGTTAGTAATAATTAGGGCAGTATGCATGTAATTGGATAAATGAAAGACTTGATTGCTTTGGGAAGAGTAAGAAAAACGACTCAGTATGTTCACATGTAGAAACTTGATTGCTAAACTTGATCAGTTTGAACGATGCAAGTATGATGGAAATGCTCAATTCTAAAATCATCTGTGAAGTCTCTCTATATGTGAGTTATAAGCCAAAGTAGAAATTTTTTACTATTTTTACAATGAAAAAATTACGAGAGGCTGTTTTTTAATATTTAGATGAAAATTGCACAAGCAGTAAGGACTAAAGGCATTAGGACTTAACCATTTGAGCCTTTTCTTCGTTTCACAAACCCGCCTCATCAAATAAGGCACCCCCTAGTTAACCACGTTGAGACATATACACTCTTACCCGTTCTTTTGAAACCGAAACCCACATCCTTAAACTTTTTTTACAAACACGTGAGGAAAAGAGGTCGAGAGATGAATCATTTCAAAAGACAGGGGGATAACGATAGAAAATCGAAATAAAAGGGTAGCCAGGTTGATCAAGTCAAGAATCAAGTTGTTAAAAAAATGTTGGAAATATCAGAAAAAGAAAGTTTGAGAAAAAGAGGGCAGGAAAGAGTTATAACCTGACCCAGTAAGTCGAAAGTTAGGGAATAAGCCAAAAATTAAAGGCTAAAAGTCGCAACTTGACCCAGTGAGATATCCAGTGAAAAAATAAATAGTTCAACCTGATCCAGCAAGTTTATTCAGATCTTTGGTCCCTTGACTCATGTGTTTTCCTTTTTTCTTTTTACAGTTTATATCTTAAACTTAGAACCCCCATGACCCTACCCTAACACATTACTCCCCTTAAGCCACATTACAACCAAAACAAAGACCTTAAGGAACCATCTTGTGCAGTCCGATTCGAGGTATTAAACTTGTGGCAATACCGAGTGAACAGTCCTAACATCTCTGGTGAGAAATGAGTGACTGAGTGAATCCAACAGTTGGTTTTCAATTGAGAAATCTTGACAAACTGACACCTTGATCAAGTGATGCAAAAAGGGAAGAAACATAAGCTGCTGGCAAATGGATTGACCTCGACCTCGGGTATGATTGTTGAAAGTTTTTCGGTCTAATGCGTCTATGTGAATATGTGTTTTTGTTTTGAGTCTTGTTTTGTCTTTTCATTTTCTTTTACTTTCTTGGAATGAGTAAACCATGCCTGAAATTTGCCTTATCTTTTCTTTTTCTTTATACTTGGGGACAAATAAGTTTTAAGTGTGAGCAGTTTGATAAGGCCTATTTCATGCATCGGTTTAGGGGTAAAATGTATGCTACTTGATCAGTTTATCGCGCAAAGCAAGTGTTAATTGTGCAGGAATGCGGTTTGACCAAGGCAACAAGGAAAAGCTGATCAAGTTGGTACAAAAGGAGAAAAAGGCCAAAATCGGGGGGAATGATCAAAGGGGGTGATCAAGCAGTTAGGCGGGGATCACTGCGTTCTAGAAGAAGAACACGTGAGGCTAATGAGCTGGATGATGATCATTCTGTTATCAAGGACGACGTTCTAGAAGGGGACACGAGCTGAAACGCAAGACCCAAGGACGAAGCTGAGTCATCATTCTGTTATTGAGGAGCGACGTCATTCTAGAAGGAAGGCACGTATCAATCGATGAGACGCTCGATCATAGCGTGAGCGAATATCCTCTTCCGAGATCGTTATCCAGCTGGAGGTCATTGCGGCGAACTTATAAATAGAGGATGTGCCACCCTAATGAAGAATCTTCTTTTCCAGCATCTTCCTTTTAGTTTCTTTTATTTTCCTTTTTTCCGTTTTAAGTTGAGTTCCAGTTCCAAAGTTAAGCTTAGTTAGAGAAAGGTTCAACTAGAGAGAGAGAGCGCGACAGAATACTCAATATCTGTTCGGCACTATTATGAGCTTTGGGTATAAAAGTAAAGTTGTTTTGTTTTCGTCATCTTGTTTACTGTTCCAGTTCAGTTTCACTTTCAAGTCTTCGATCAAGTGTCCGAATATTTATTATGTTGAATGGCAAAGTGTTTGTGTTTTGCGTAGCGTACCTAGGTAGTTAATTCCTTATTTCAGCCCGTCACTTACTTGATCCATTAAATTGTGTCAGCATGATGAGTAGCTTGATCAAGTAGTTAGTTTACATTCTGCCTAAGGTAAATCCAGTAGTTAAAAAACTCCCAAATTAAAGCGTGGCAGCAGCCGAACCCTGTTCACTACTCACACACTCGATACACCGGTTTCTCTGTGGGATCGACCTCGTACTTGCCGCTTTACTATTAAAGTAGTGCGAGTTTGGGAGTTATAAATTACATTGGTGGCGAGCGAGAGCGAGAACGCCTTGATCAAGTGGCAAAGACATTTGCTAACTGATCCATCCGATCGATTATCTTCTATATAACTTGATCAATCCAAATCACTCCGCGTTCGTTCCACCACTAAGCCTTAATACTACTAATATTAACGGCCAATTTATCGAAGCATGATTTCAAAAAATAACTGGATTTCAAAAATAACTGAAAATATACTCCTAGATGAATCACTTCATTTTTACTTTATCCAAAATTACACTTTTTTTTGGTTTTATTAGTGTTGAGACATTTTTTAGAGCCAAAATTAATAAATAAATGTTTTAACTTGTTTTGAGTCTTAGTTTAAGTAGTCAATTTTATTTTGTTTGAAGTAGTTTGTGTTGGTTTTAGCTTTTGGTTTGGGTTTTACTTTAATAATCAGAAGGACCTAAAGAGCATGATACATAACATAGAACATAGAATTCATGTGTTTTAGGGGCTTAGACTGAATTGCTTATGATGTTAAAAAAATTTCATAGTAGTTCTTTTGGCTAATGATTTAAAAAGTTATTGTAAAAAAAATGTGCTACTAGTACATGAGTAATGAATTTATTGTTTGTTATGCTTAAGACCACACCTAACTATACATCAAATACCATTTTTTGGTGTAAAAAAGTTCTCCAACCATACACCATACCTAAATCTATTTTTGGTTTTTTAATGAATCAACACCAGATTTAGAGTAAACGCCAAAATTGAGTATCTAATAAAAAAAATTTGAGATATTACATAATAGTCCTTATTATTTTGAGATAGTTGATTTAGCCTGCCATAATTTGCACATATTGAGTAAGGTTAGGGTTGTACTAGGAAATCTATTTACACATAAATATTCATGGAATTTGCAAACATTTTTCCATTGAGAAATAATTAAGGAATTAGCAAGTAGAGGCTATCATAATATAATAAATTGTGTTTCTTTTTGCAAATAATAACTAATAAATTTATTAATATAGGAACGAATATTGTCTAAAAAATCATGTTATTATTGCTTACCGTTACAATTATGTATTGATAGTTTAGAAGTTGTTTGAGCTATTTTTTTATGTTTATCGTGATATGTTTTATATAATTACGATATCTTTAAATGTATTTCAATTTATATTTGAATTTTATTATAGTATGTTTAGTGTATTTTAATTTTAAAAGTAGTGTAATTTTTTTAATATAGAGTATATTTAATACATAAATATATTAATAAGAAAATTTTGTATAGATATTTAAGTTACATAAATTATTGATAAAATATTGTGGGATTAATATGTAATTTAAATAAGTATGTAGGTATAATTGAAAAGGTATAAAAAGTAGGTAAATATGAAATATTCTTTTGGGTTTGAGTTTTGAGTAAATGATTGGAGTAAAATTATTTTTTAGCGTAACTCATACTCAAAAATGGATTTGAGTTTAGTATAAATGGTTGGAGATCGTAATACCTTGTGAGATTTGAACCTTTAATTCTTTTTTGTGTTGCTGCATTTATGTACATTTTCAAAACATGCTCCTTGTATGCTTAAATCTACATACATATTTTAATGATAAAAGATGAAATTATGTCACCCTTCTTAGCTATGTTATATCCATAATAATGATTTTTATTTCATGAATTCCTTAGCTAACTACTTTGACCCTATTACATCTTATTATTTGCGAGTTACTTTTTCCGTCCCACATAAGTGGGCACGGAGTTTTAAGAAATGTGGCGTGGGCACGATTTAAATCTACATTTGGTGTGTGCACGAGTTTTAAGAAATGTAAAGAATAGTGAGTTGAAAAGGTTAGTGGAATATGGGGTCCACTTTTTACATTGATTTTATAATAGAATGTGAGATAAGTGAATTAGTGGAATTTGAGACCTATTTACCATATATGGTAAAAGTGAAGTGTGACTCTTAGTGGTACGGACCGAAATGACAAAATGTGACTCTTATCGTGGGACGAATGAGGGGGTAATTAAAGGGCATATTCAAACACTCTTGGGAAGTATAGATTACATCATGTTACATCATGTTATCAGAGTTGGCATATTCAAACACTCTTGGGAAGTATAGATTACATCATGTTACATCATGTTAACAGAGTTGGAGGGATAAAGTAAAAAAGGGAAAAAGAAAAGTAATGTTGTGTACTGTTGTAATTTTTAGAGTGTAAATTAAGTTCACAAAAAAAGTTATAAATCCCTAAAAAAACCACTTCTAAAAGTTTACAGACGTGCATGTATTACAAAAGGTGTCAAACCTACAGAAATGAGATTAATTGCTAAAACTAATTAAAACTACTAAAAAGCGGTATATTTATGGTTTTATAGGTTTAGACAAAGGACTCAAGCAAAAAAGATCGAGAAAGTAAACCTTGAGAATAACACAACAAAGAATAATAACTACTCCTAATTTGGTTCGGATTGATTTTACAATCGCTATCATATCTCCTAAGTTCTACTACTTTCTAACATATCACTCCTACAAGGCGAATATTAAGCATTAGATTAGCTTCTATTCTAGCGCGAAAAGTTCTTTATCTTTATTTGCTCCTTATTCTATGTTAAAGAGACTTTAGAATTAAGACAATTCCCAAATTAAATTTTATTGCTAAACTCAACACAGATAAAATAATCACCAAAGACAAGAACTATTAAGAAAAGAAAATCATAACTAAATTAAAGAAGTTCACGTTCAACAACCCTACTACAAATTAATAGTAATCCCAAACTCTAGCAACCCAGGGTTGACATCTTGACTCCAATTTTTGTGCCTTGTATTTTGAACCTATTTTATGTTTTTTTTGTTATAAAAACTATGGAATTGCAAATAATCAATTTATAGGAATATAGAAATATCAAGCTAAAATCAAACACTATTAAATCTTATTAAGTCTAACCCCTAAAATTGTATAGTGAAAATTGGCCAGAGGAAATTTGGACAAAAACGTAACTTTTCATTGTTAATCTACGAAATAATTTCGGCTGCCAAACACTTTTCTATTTTTATCTTGTTTTTATTCTTGCTGGCTTAACAACAAAACATAAACCAACAATAATAATCTTCATTTTAATTTTGCGGCCCATGACAATTTAATATTAACATTTATCTCATTCATATCTTAGTTAAAAACTTGGACAACAACACAGAGACAAGTAAAGACAAACAAGACATAAACTAAGGACTCGTTCAGTTAGCTATTTTTTTTATTGACCACAGGTGTTCTGAATCTGTCTTCGGCGGAATCGGATTAATCCTGCTCGGCCGGGCTTGCGGATTAAGGTGAAAGTCTCCCAGCGGGTGGTGGGGTTTGAACCCGTGACCTCAAGGTCACCACAGCTCTGCGCTGCCGACTGCGCTATAACCCGTTAGTCTGTTAGCCATTTTTTATTTTGGCAAGATATATAACTTGTGCAATTTTTTCGCAGAATTGGAGAGGGCATGGCCCACCATTGTTGAAACGAATCAGTTGTTCAGTGAGCCAGTTTTCCATCCTATTTGGGCCTCCTCAATGACGGTAAAAGACCATAAACCCCTCCTTTTTTTTCCTTATTCCAATTGCTACCCTCCGATTTGTAGTTGTCGGAGAATACGAAGGTGGAGTTCGGTTGCCATGACTAATATCATGAGACTATTCATTTAAGATTAAGTTGTGAGATTATTTTAGTTGGAGGGGGAGACTATGACTAATTATCATCCATCTAGGATTAAGTTGTGGGGTTCAATCTTATGAACCAAACATGATACATATTTAATCATGAGATTTAATCTTGTCAACCGAACACCCCAGAGTATATTTCTTAGAGTGTTTTGACTTGAATCTATCTCTATCCTATTCACCCCACAAAATACCACCGAAAAAGGCAATTTCATTTTCCACTTTCTTCATCCCTTCATAATTACCAACGACTACATTACAGCATCCGCAGTGGTGCAGATGTCCCGGCGGACATCCCCACGGACATCCCAAAAACACCTCCTGCCACGTCATACGGACTTCCCACTGCGGATGCCACGTCATACGGACATCCCACTGCACAGTGGCGGACATCCCGACAGACTTCCCACATTAAAAAAAATCACAAATTCACAAATTTAACAATTTACGGAATTAAGCAATTTACGGAAGAAAAATTCGTAACGAATACGGAATAAAAATTTCATTAATTAAAAAATAAGAAAAGTAGATTTCACCAAAATAAAAAAATACATTTCAACAATTAAAAACTCCATCAACGACGACCCCTCCGCTGCCATACTTCTTCAATTATATCGTTCTGGAGTCGAACATG
This sequence comes from Salvia splendens, assembly GCF_004379255.2. NCBI lineage: Eukaryota > Viridiplantae > Streptophyta > Magnoliopsida > Lamiales > Lamiaceae > Salvia > Salvia splendens. The sequence goes on from NC_056039.1 coordinate 24,760,041, forward strand.
AGCTTGTTTTTGGCGCATGTCGGCGAATGCACGGACTCGCTCGATATCGTCATGGGGTATCCCCATGCGTACATTGCCAGTGGCTACGCCGTGGCTTGGACCCGCAGCCGTAGCATCATCGTTGGCCCAATCGGTCAGCGCTAGGCCTTCATCTTCGACGATCATGTTGTGCATGATAATACATGCGTACATGCTGGCGGCGATGCTGTCAACATACCACAGCCGTGATGGATTCTTTACTGCCGCCCATTGAGACTAGAGCACACCAAATGCTCGCTCCACATCCTTGCGCGCTGCCTCCTGACGTTGCGCAAAATATATCTTCTTTTCATCCATTGGGCATCTGATCGTCTTCACAAAGACGGGCCACATCGGGTATATCCCATCCGCCAAATAATAGCCCATACTGCGCTGGTTGCCGTTGGCGACGAAACTGACGGCCGGACCGACGCCCATGCACTGGTCGTTGAAGAGGGGCGACGACTGGAGGACGTTGATGTCATTGTTAGACCCGACTACTCCAAAATAGGCATGCCAAATCCACAGCCGGTAGTCAGCTACTGCTTCAAGGATCATCGTAGGATTCTTGGCCTTGAAACCAGTAGTGTACATCCCTTTCCAGGCAGCGGGGCAGTTCTTCCATTCCCAGTGCATACAATCTATGCTGCCTAACATCCCCGGAAACCCGTGCTGATTCTCGTGCATATCCAGCAGAGCCTGACAATCTTCGGGGGTAGGCTTCCGAAGATACCTATCCCCGAACATCTCCCTAATGCCCTGACAAAAATACTTCAGGCAGTCGCGGGCAGTCGTCTCGCCGATGTGGAGGTACTCGTCGAACATGTCGTCCGCACCTCCGTATGCCAACCGCCTAATTGCGGCAGTGCACTTTTGAATCGGCGTGTGGCCGGTTTTACCAGCCGCATCCTCCCGCACCCAAAAATACCCGTATCGACGCTCCAAAGCGCCCACGATACGCAGAAAGAGCGAATGATGCATCCTAAACCGTCGCCGGAATAGGTTCTCCCCAAATCGTGGCTCTGGCGCAAAGTAATCCTCATACAACCGACTGTGGACAGCGAGGTGATCCCGTGGCACTATAGTGCGACGATGGATGGGTCGAGGCACCGCCTGCGCCGAGGCAGCTTGTTCCTCCATCTCCGCGGCCTCCCGCACACGTGCGTGTATCATCCGCATCATGTGTTCATAATGCCCACCACCACCACCACTACCAGACATTACGGAAATATAAAAGAAATTTAGAGAGAGAGAAACTTGTTAAAACAAGTGGTGCGAATGAAATGAAATGCAACGAGACGTATTTATAGAATTTTTTCAGAAAATAATAATGCAAAAATTGGAAATTCCGCACCGACGTCCGTGGGAGTCAACGCAATGGCGGACGTCCCGACGGATGCCAGCGAAAAGGCGCGGAGATGCGGTGTCCGTATCGGACGTCCGTATCCGCTGAACAGTTGCACAATGGCGGACGTCCCGCGCGGACGTCGCGTACGCCGGTCTGACATCCGCGCGGAAGTCCGCCATTGCGGATGCTCTTACACTAACTCAACTCTCTTTATCTCTCTCTGGTTGGAGAGAGCTCATTGAAAAGCAAAACCCAGCCTATTGATTTGTTTTTTCAATTTCCCAGCTAATCCAGACTGAGTTGATTGGATTCGAATAGTTTTTGGTCGTTAACTTCGTAAAGTTTATTCCCCCAAACATCGTCCTCGGCGCCATATGTCGGAGGATATCATGAATTCAACGGTGTTGTGGTGTAAGTTACCACTGAGATTGTCGAAATAGAGGTCGTCGTTCGTGTTCACGTTGATGTTGGTGTCTTGTATGTGAGAGAGTAGGGTTCTAGGTGTGTACAAAAAAAATGAATTGAATTTGGGGATGAATAATGGCAGAGATGAAGAGGTCATTTCGACTTAGAATCAGCCATTACTTGAGTTATCAGATTTGTATATCACCAATTATTCAAGAAATATATCTAGGCTTAAATGATCGAAACAGTGTGAGCCGGCACATTTTTCTTGGCTTTTCTGTTTTGAATCTCATAAACTGAACGTCTGATATTGAGCTGTTTAGAGTTCAACATATGTCTCACTGTATGCTATCGTTGCATCTTTTGGTGCATTGTGCATTTCTATTTTTACAGTAAAACCTCAAGTGATCTATCAACTGCATAAAGATCTCTTGTCTCCATCTCTTCTTGCAAAAGGTTAAACCCCAACCCCAAGAACCCCTCAAATCTCGGCAGTATTGTGAGGGGTGTTCAACCAGGGTAAGCAGTGGGCCGCTAAGTGGGAGGGTCGTAAACCTACTGTCCTGCCAGAAGCCCACCTCCCAAAACAACTACACAGCAATAGTGAGAATCGATTCGTGTCCTTTCTTGCAACTCTGCCCCTCCGCAACCAACTGCGCTGCCCGTGCGGACTCTTGTCTCCCTCTCATCATATTATAATAGGGGCATTGTAGAGGAATTTATCTAGAGATAGAGAGACTACGGTGAAGGATCCAAACTCACAACCAGTGACATTTATGCTTTATAACACATCATATTTCTACCAGTTATACAAATAATATACCCCTTCCGTCCCATAATAAGAGTCACATTTTACTTTTTACCATAAATAGTAAGTAGGTCTCACATTCCGCTAACTCACTTCACTCACATTTTATTATAAAACCAATATTAAAAAATGGGCACCATATACCACTAACCTTTTTAATTCACTATTCTTTACTTTTCTTAAAACCCGTGCCTACAATTCGACCATCCCTATCGGTGACTTTGAGACGGTGGGCAAACACATAAGACAAAATAGAAAGAAAAAAATTAAGTAAAAATTAAATAACCCAACCCAACCTCCAATTTGGGGTCTTGTCAGCCGGCCCAACATAAAGTGGAGGGCAAATGACACATATCTATTTTTTATTGGCTCAATGTATTATTATTTTTAATTTTTTTATTTACTATTAATTATTGATTAATCACTACTTTATTTATGTACATGTTTTAGAATTGTATACTATAAATATGAAATCTAAATATTTTAGATAATCACATTTTGAATATTTTGAACATTGTGAATTTATAATATTTTTATTACTTTTAGTTATTAATTTAATTTAGTATTATATTGTGATTTAATTATTTGAATATCTAACATTTTCTATTTTAAATTTGAATCATATACCTTTTTATTATAATTTTTAGACATTATTTAATATATTTAAATTAATTATAAATCAAAATATTAATATAAAATATATGAAAAAGAAAATATTTAATTGGGCTAGGTTGGAGTCACTGATGAAAGTAAAAAAGTTGATTAGGGTTGAATTGAGTGAGGGTTGTGTATGTGAAGGATAAATAAATGAATATTTCATTAAAAAGTTGATTGGGGTTAGGTTGGATGATGGTTACGGATGGAGATAGCCTTAGAGTGACTCAAGACCGAATGAGTAGGTCATATTATGGGATCATATGCATATAGGGGACAAGTTGCATCACTTAACTAAACAATTGGAGATGGGGTGGGGGGACCATTCTCGTTTGAAACAAATAATAATAATAATAATAATAATAATAATAATAATAATAATAATAATAATAATAATAATAATAATAATAATAATAATAATAAGTGCGCATAAATACATTGCTAAAAGAATAAAAACGCATCGTCACTCTCTACCTGTCAATTCAACCACTGCCTCCTGCACAATCTCTTCCAGCAACTCCACTTCAATTTCCTTACCCAAATTATCCATCTCCAATCTCAAATGATCTACCCACCCACTGTCCACCACCTCCTTCCTCATGACCCTATCAGCCACCATGTTGTTGCCCCCGTCACCGCACTCGACATCACCACTAAACCAGCCACTCATCCGAACCCACACCTCATCCAACACCGTTGGCGATGCACTGTCCAGCATGTTAGTGTTGGACTTGATGCTTGGAGTGGCTCGTTGGGTGGGACCAGGCCCGTATCCTGCTACGTCCACTAACACTGCATTTACGCAATCAAACACAAGCTTTTGCATTGATCTCTTTTGCCTCCTCTTGGCCTCTTGCAGTGTGTCCTTCTCGTTTAGATCAATGTACTTGTCTCTCAACGATGGATTCAGAGGGCTTTCCAGCGAGTGCCATCTTGCCAGAAATGATTCTGATTGCACCTCACCCTGCAACCCAGCTACAGAGAGTAATGTCTCAACTAGAAGAACCCATTCTCGCTCTCCTTCCTCAGTTCCTTGGGCAATTGAGGATTCCTTGACGGGGTATGATGAAGCTGTGTCCATGCACGAGTCGTCCCATGATAGGGTACGAGCAATAGAACCAATAGGTGGTGATTTATCAATTAAGTTTGAACTAATTGCATGTGGCAACTCATATCCTGAAAAAAGATGGTCGGATAAAACAATTAACAACCAATACTATCAAAGAAGGAAAACTGCAGCAATTGCAAAATTCAAGCAACATCGACTGTACCATGTTGATCGGGCTTGCCATAATGGGAGAACACTTTCTTCGTGTTATCACAATCCTCAAAGAGTGGATCTAAGACGGATACTGGACTAGGCTGGTCCTGATTTTCAGTGAAATTTGCAAATACAATTGGTTCTGATACAGACAACTCTGCCTGCAAATGTTGGAACGTATAATAAGTGTACAGTTGGCAGTTTAGAAAAAAAAAATCCTTAGTCAAAACCTATAAGATAATAAGAGTATATTCCTGCAATATAAAGTACTCGGTCACAAGAATAAAGCGCACAGCAATTATTTTGTCTGAAACAAACAAATTTGCATGTGTCCAATAAGCCAAAGCTCTAGGAAAACTTAATAAACAATCATCACAAGTTACTAATTCTGTGTATTTCTTTCCTCACTAGCTATATCTCTATTGCCTCTGTAAGCAATTTTCCACCTCATCGGTCCCCTACCCATGATCCTTTAGTTTCTCAATCATGATCAAACTTCATAATAGCAAAGCCAGTTGGAGTTTTGCAACAACACTATCTGTTCTCTCATAAAAACAGTACAATTATCATCTTGGTGGAAGCCATAAGAATTTCTTCAAGATTTTAGGAGAAATTCATAGAAAACAGGTGTAAAAAGTTTTAAGAAGCACTTAAGCATGATTGATGATACAACTGCATCTGCTAAAACTTTGAAACATATTTCATGTAACTAATCTTGCACCTGTAAACACACAGTAAGAATCACGTGGATAAACAGTTGAAGCAATCATGCATATTACATGATAAAATTACCTCCGGAGATATCAGGCCCTTCTTGAAGATAGGATTTGAAGAAGAAGCCTTAATTGATGACCCCAGCAGATCAGCTGGCTCAGAGTCATGCCCTTTGCCAACAAGACTTTCAGTTTTACCGCTGATAATGTCTGCAGGACAAGAGGGGCATTCATCTTTGGTGTCAGATACAAGGAAATTTTCTTTACTACTCTTTTTGTTCCTCGAGGAGAAAAAACTTGAAACTTTCCCTTTCAATGATGATTTCGAACTACTTATTTTCCTGTCCTCCGAAATTTCCAGTTTATCCTTCTGAGAAACTGAAACTAAGGCATGTAGCCTGGTTCCCAACTTATTAGATGATACAGGCAGAGACTTTGACCTGGTGAGATTTATTGTTGAACTATTCACATTTCTGTTTGTCCTCTGTTCACTGAGTAAGAGATAATTTGCATCCTTTGATTCTTGATTGGAACTGCCTCCTTCCTCAGGTGAAGCTACCTTCTTTGTCTCAGACAGAGCAAGCATTTCACCCAATGTACTCGAGCTTCTCCGTACATGTCTTTGTTCTTGACAGCTCCCACTAGATGCCATCATGACCCACCTTTCAGAAAGACGTTTCTTTGCTTCTCTGCAAACTGACGATTCTGGAGAATAAGATGCTCTACTAAAAGAGGAGGACGAGAATGGACTACCAAGCCTATTGATATAATCCCAGGAGTGCCTAGACAAAGGTGACACAGCTTCTGAATCACTACTATTACCAGCTGGATACTCAATTTCTGATCTATTGAATGAACTTTCATCAGCGACATAGCCATTAGAAAAAACTGACGAAATCAAGGTTTCATCTCGGTGGTGCCTACCAAGTTTTTCATGCATTTGCTGAGTAACTGCTTTTGCAATTTCTCTGGATTCCTGATTATCATTGTCTTCTTCTTCGCCAAAAAACTCTTCACCATGCACCCTTGCTGACTGGGATTGTAGAGAGCCCACAGCCTTATCATCAAGAATTTTTCCAAGACTTGGTTTTAGAACAACTATTCTAGTCGGTTGGGTAGGAGTTTCATAATTCTTCCAACTTGCAGAAGGGGAATTCCCCAGATGGCCTTTTTCCAAGCCATTCAGATGAACAAAGGCACACTTATCCGTTTGTTTTTCTTCTCTGTTCCCAGCAGCAACATCATGATTCCCAGCCATCTTTGAAGGTCTAAGAACAGTGATACGCTTTGTGTCAGGAGGAGGAATTGAATGCAAATCGTAAAGTTGATGTGAAATTGCAAAATTCGGTTCCTGCAGACACTTAAGAAATAAGTCTTTATTGGAATTCAAAACTTCTAACGCATCTTGGAATTGCTTAGACTGGCGAAGATTTCCATCCATGGAAAGGCATTTTGCTTCAACAAATTTCTGACGGACAAAAGCCAGCTTTGTGTCCTTTGTAGTTTCATCATGTCTTCCCTTCCGTGTTGATTTCTTTGATTGCTGCCATATTTCATAAACATCTTTGAATTCATCTGGCTCTACATAATGAGAAAGTCCATTCTGTTGTTCCCAGTTACTCATAGGTATCTCTGAATGACATCGAGGGTAACCTTTAGAGTGGTTTCTTTGCGTTGCTGCGCCAGGTTCATGTTGTGGAATGGGATCAAGCCCCATCAACTTTGCAACTAAATTAGGTGGCCTGTTTCTGGAGTCTACTTCTTTACACATCTCTTGCGCAATGAGCTTCTTCACAGGTGTCGTATTTGTTTTTTTGTTTGAAATTGTGTCCAGATATTCAGATACTATCTGCAATCCACACACAAGAATAAAATATATCGTCCATGTAAAATCTGGAAAACATTGCGAAGAAAATATTTTCCATATAATTACATAGTAATAGTCCTGTTACCACTTTTTCTTCAATTTGATCAAGAGAATGGCCCATGCTTGATACATCTGATCTGCTTCTTGAGACAGGTGAACCTGCAAATAGGTTGAAATTATGCAATTCAGCAAGATCAGATTATGGTCTGCTAAAGGAGAAATGCTACAAAATATGAAACTTCAATTCAATGGCCCCTTAATAAAAGAAGAAAAATTAAGTTAAGGGTGGCCCACGAAGAGAGGTGTATTATTAGAAATTTGTCTTCACCACTTATATAGATTTCTTCACCAAGTCGATGTGGGACAAGATTTAAGAGTTTTAACATGCCCCCTCACGTGTGGGCCGGAATGACACATCAGACTTCCATCACGTGGGTAGGCAAGAGAAGAGATAAAGAGATATAATCCATCATCTACTTGGGCCCGCTCTAATACCATATTAGAAATGGGCCACTCACCCCTTAAAAGGCCTTATAAGGGGGATGGTTATCCACACTTATACAGATTAGATGATGTATCGCCCAGAAAATTAGATCGGCAGATTGTGCAGAGCAAATAAGAATTAGGTATTCAAATTATGAGATTCAACCAGCAACAAATTTAAAACCCAGCAACCATTTATAAAATACTAGGTAGACCAAAAGAAAAGTAACAGACAACCACATTTAGAGGCTAATAAAAGATAACTCTGCAATAGATATAATCCATCTAGTTATTTTAATCATATATAATGGCCTCTTAGAATGTATATATCACATGCATGAGAACTCTAGAATTCAGTATAAAACATAACAGAACTTTCAAGTAGATAGAGTGTGCACCATCTCCATGTGGTTTATCAGTTAGAAGTCTGTCTGCAGATACACCAATGTTCAACTCGAACAGGTTCACCATTCTCCCTAAGTATCCTGGATGTGTCTTTTCAAAGTTTCTAGTTTTGCCATTGTTTGAAATACTATTCATGTCAATACCTGGTAAAAATAATATCTAAACCATATAACATAGACTGAAACGGTGGACCTCCCTGCTAAATACATAAAGCAAGAAAGTAATACCCAGAAAAAGGTAGATGTCCAGCAAGGGAAGGACTTCAGAATCTGCAGTTTTTAATCTGAAAACAGAAAAGCAACTTTAGAAAAATATAACCACCGCCGCAACAGAAACCCCCCATCACCCAGAAAATTAAAAAAAAAGCATAAGAAAAAAAAATTGGCTGACAAATTAAACTGTAATTGAATGATTTCCCTAAAAAATTGGCAATGTTAAAGAGAAAGGGAAGAGGGCAAATTGAGGGTAATAAAGAAAAAAGTAAGGCTTATTGCTCTGAAACAGAAAACTACGAAATGTTAACATTACCACACTTTTTCACCCACACAAAAAGATAAGAAAAAGAGTTAACCAAAAAAACTTGAAATACAACTAAGAATACCAATTTCCCTTACTTTAACTGATCAATATTTTTAGAAAGCTCACATTTGAGCTTAATTCATAAGCTTTCCATAACAAATTTAGGCAAAAGGCAAACTCGGATGCAAAAAGTAAGCCCGAGGAACACCACATTCAGTGGTAAAGCAAGTTAATTATTCAGGGGAAAGGTAAATTGAAGAAATTGAACATTACTTCAAAAAAACAGAAGTCCATGAATTTATTCATAAATCATAGGAGAAAGCTGCACCAAGAGAAAAAAAACAGAACAAAACGATAGAATCGGATTCGGCTCATTTCTTCACCTCCGGGAATCAAGATCCGACAAGTACAAAACCGTAAATGAAGCACCGGAGAGACTCCGATAACGATAAACGTGAACGCCTCAAACTACAACTCTTCCAACGCCAAGCTCCAACAATGCGAAAAATCAATCACGCAAATTAAAGTAGCGGTTTTAGATGTGAACAGAAGCAGGACACTCTAAATAAGAGACACGCCACGATGGAAGAAATCGGTGAAATCGCCGGATTTTTACATACCGGAAAAATGTCGCCGGAGAAAGAGAGAGCGAGTTTTGTTTGTATGTGTTCAGTAAGGTTCGCTTTTTTTGTTCTCCCCCGACTCGACCCGCTTATGTTTACTGACGCAACTAATCAAAATGCTAAACTTGAGTGATAAAATAGGTTAAATTTGTAATTAATTCCAAACTATTTGCTAATTACTAGCTACCACCAATCTTATATCACCAGCTTTCAGCGTCTAATGGTCTATAATCTGCCAATAGAATTTTACAGCTAATTTTTTTAATATGTACATTACATACTTCATTTTGTAATATTATAAGTAGGGATATCAATCGGGCCAGCCCATCGGGTTTCGGGCCAACCTTATTCAGGTTGCGGGTCAATCGAGTGCGTGCTAATCGGGTTGTGATTTTTCCGGGTTATAAAAGTTCAACCTTAACCCTAAAAGCTCGGGTTTCGGGTTAGCCCATCGAGTTAATCGGGTTGCTACCAATAAAATTAACATGCGATCAATCCAATAAATAATGGTAGAAATTAGTTATATTTATAAAATGTAAAATATTTAATTATGATAAATTTGAGATATATGCTTAAACTCAAACATAAATATGATCAAATACTAATATTTGAGATTTATGCAAAATAAAACATAAATATCAAGAAATTTTAAAGCATGTTTCGAAATTTAAATATATTTTTTAGTGAATTTGAAGTTTCTAATTCATTTATCTATTATTATTTTAATAATAACTTAATATATAATTTATATATTTAATATATAAAATGATTCAGTTATCTATTATTATATTAATAAAAACTTAATATATAATTTATATATTTAATATATAAAATGGAAAGTTATTTTTTCAGTAATCTATATTATAAAATAATCAATGAAGTGTCGAATTAGAGTCAAACAAATAGAACAATAGAAATTTTATCGGGTTTCCGGGCCAGCCCATCGGATTTTCGGGTCTGGCCCTAATGAGTTGCGATTTAATCGGGTGCGGGCTAATCGGGCTGCAATTTTATCGGGTTGAAAATTTTCAGCCCTATCCCTATAAATTTGGCGGACTATTCGGCCAATCCATGTGTTGCGGGCTAAATTGACATCGTTAATTATAAGTAACTATGTAATCTCTCCCATAATCTACGATCAATTTCTCCCATAACTTTTTATCTTTATTTTATTTTATTTTATTTTATTTTATTTTATTTTATTTTATTTTATTTTATTAGCTTGTAATAAAATTCTTATCGTCTATGATAAGATAACTTTTCATGGACGGAAATAGTAATTGAGAAGGAATAACAAGAGAGGGGAGTGGGAATAATTGAAGGGAAAAATGAGGTCAGTGCTCCATTTACATATTAATTCTGTACTTTTGGTATAGTTTTAGAAATCTTTCAGTGATTCAGCATTGCCAAATTTATTAGTAGTATTTCTGAATTAGACAATTTAATCAGTATTAAGTGCTTAAGAGCATCCACAATAGTGGATGAGCGATCAGCGAGCCGCTCGTCCGTCGCGCTCGTTCACTATTGTGACCGGCGAGCGGTCGGCGGACGACCCCTCATACGTCGGATAAGGCGCTCGTCCGTCCCGCTGTCCGTCGGCTCGTCCGCTATTGTGGGCACCCGACGGATGACCGAATTTTTCAATTTTTTTTAAAACTCTATATATACAGCTCGTTCCAGTTCATTTTCATTCGCACCACTTGTATTAATGAGTTTCTCTTCTTTCTCTCTACATTTCTCGAAATCTCGAAATGGCTAGTGGTAGTGGTAGTGGTGGGGTGGCAGTGGCCGGGATGATGAAGTATCGCGACGCATCCGCGAAGAGATACGAGCCTATACGTCCACTGAGATAAATCGTCTGATGAGGGAGGCCTTGCAGCAGCAGCAGCCGACGGTACCTCGCCCTATCCAGCATCGAGTTGTAGTACACCGCGACCACGTCGCTGCATACCAACAGTTGTTTGACGACTATTTCGCTGAGCAGCCGCACTTTGGGGACAACTTCTTCCGGCGGCGTTTTAGGATGCACCGGGATCTATTTATGCGTATCGTGAACGCTTTAGGCGTCGGTACAAGTACTTCCGATTCATGGAGGATGCGAGTGGCAGACCCGGTCACTCGCCTATACAGAAGTGCACTGCTGCAATTAGGCAGTTGGCCTACGGAGGCGCAGCCGACATGTTCGACGAGTACCTCCACATCGGTGAGACGACTGCCCGCGAATGTCTCAAGTATTTTTGTCAGGGCGTCATTCAAATATTAAGGGAGAGGTACATGCGGAAGCCTAACCCCCAAGACTGCCAGGATCTGATGGATATGCACGGGACGGTGCATGGGTTTCCCTGGATTTTGGGCAGTATAGATTGCATGCATTGGAAGTGCAAAAACTGCCCCACCGCCTAGAAGGGGGCACTACACAACCGACTTCAAAGGCAAGAATCCCACGACGATCCTCGAAGCCGTAGCCGACTACCGGTTGTGGATTTGACATGCATATTTTGGGGTAGCCGGGTCGGACAACGACATCAACGTCCTCCAGTCGTCTCCCCTTTTCAATGAGCAGTGCATGGGCATTGGTCCGGCCATCAGTTTTGTCGCCAACGGCAACCAGCATGATATGAGCTACTATTTGTCGGATGAGATATACCCTAGGTTGCCCGTCTTTGTGAAGAAGATCAGATGTCTAATCGAAGAAAAGAAGGTCTACTTTGCGAGCCGACAGGAGGTAGCGTGCAAGGATGTGGAGTGGACATTTGGTGTGCTCCAGGTTCGATGGGCGGCGGTGAAGGGTCCAACCCGTTTGTGGTATGACGACTGCATTGCTGATGTCATATACGCATGTATCATCATGCACAACATGATCGTTGAACAAGAAGGTCCAGAACTGACTGATTGGACCAATGAAGATGACGTCGGGCCAAGCCACGGCGTGACCACCGCCAGTGTATGAATGGGGATACCTCATGATGACGTCGGACGACTCCAAACACATGCCGACATGCGTCAACAAGAAGCCCATATTCAACTCCAACAAGATATAATTGAAGAGTTGTGGGCGCGGAGGAGTGCACGTTGATATTTATAATGTAATTTATTGAAATTATTTTTTTTAATTGTACTTTTTTATGTTTTTAGTTTAATGAAATTATGATTGCAATTTCTCCGTATTCGTGTCGAAATTTTAATTCCGTATTATTAAAATGTGAATTTATTTGTTGGGATGTCCTAGTGCTTGTCCACTATTGTGCAGTGGGATGTCCTAGTGATGTGACAGTGGGATGGGAAGTCCTAGTGACATGATAGAAGGTGTTTTTAGGAAGTCCTAGTGCTAGTCCGTGGGGAAGTCATTCCTATGGTGGATACTCTAACCAATGGAGTACATGAGAGTATAGTAGTATGACAAATACAGGTAACTTGGTTGTGGGCACCACCTGCCCATCATGTGGGACCTTGTCACAGCGTCACCTTATATAAATTAAATTAAGAAATCCATATTATACTCTTAATTTTTTTTTCAGGTCGATTGGGCTTTACTTCATCAAACTTATTTAGGAAATATATTGGGCCCAACCCAATCACTATCACAACTCTATTATCACAATGCACTAAGGGTGAATGAACATCGACGGAGGTATTTTATAATGCTAATTTTTTTAAAAATAGTTTATCAATGCAATGTATTAAAAATGTCGACACGATCATATTAAATGTTAACATAAAAGAAAATTTATGTTGATATTTTAATATGATCGTGTTGATATTTTTAGAGTAAAAGTAAAAAATGGTCTCAAACATATGATGATTTTATATGTTCACCCCCTAGCTTCGTGTAGCCGACTTCGTGTAGCCGACTTCGAGTAGCCGACTTCGTGCCCTAGCTTCACCCCCTTCTCTCGAGCAACTTGAGCGGCGACGCTCATGGACGCCACTCGTCGTGGCTGCGTGTATCCGACCATTCCTCGCTGCTTGTATCTCCCGGAGCCGGTTTCTCCCAAATCTACTTGAGTTCTTCAAAAAAAGATGAACTAAGAAAGAAGAAGAATCAACAGACAATATGTTCCTTTTAATTTAATTTGATTTTTTAGTATAATAGCTTTTTATTATTTTAGAAAAAAATAAAAATTTCTAATCTAAATCCATAATTTGGTCAAATTGACTAAACAACCGTTGACTGTTAATGTTAAACTGCACTGTCCAAAAAGGACTAAATCCGACTCATTTTCAATAGTGGTGGACGAAATAATTCAAAAGATAATGTTCTGGGCCAAAATCGTAAAATCGTCATATGATCAGGACCACTTTTGACATTTACTCATATTTTTAATACACTGCGTTGATATGCTAACTTGTGTTGAAATTTTAAATATTAATGTCAACATAGTGTATTACAATATCAACTAAGTTAATGTTGACATTTCAATGTCATAGTGTTGACATTTTTAATACACTGCATTGACGAGTTAGCAAAGTTAGCAACTTAAAAAAGTTAGCAACATATCTCACCTCCATCGATTGATATTTGAAGAACAAATTATTTTGACGTCAAAATATCTATCGTGTTTCTTATATTAAATCAGAATAATCTTCCACTTGTTTTTTTTCTACATAATACTCCATTCGTCCCACAAGAGTATGCACTCTTTCTATTTTAATCCGTCTCACAAGAGTATGCATTTTCTAATTTTGTGGACTTTTTCTATCTATTGAGGCGAGATTCATTCTCTACTGGTCATACTTTAATTACTTTTTTCTTTGTATCTCTCTTTTATTACCAATTGTGTATTAAAACTCATGCTCAACCAAAAGTGCATACTCTTGTGGGATGGAGAGAGTAGAAATTAAAAAAAAATTATTTATATATTGTATCTCTACAAATTCTGTAAGCATGATGGACACCTGAGAGGTGTTTCCCTTGTGTAATTGTACTCCCTAGTTTACATTGAGAGCATTCACAATAAATGTGTCGATCGTCAGCCCAATTGATCGGTGGTCCGATTAGCGCCCATTGTGACCAATCCGCCAATCGGCGACCTCCTCCGCCTGGCCCGAAACTCGATCAGTGCCTAGACCGGCGGTCAATCGGCGCCCATTGTGGCGCACAACCGTCGATCGCAATGTCGAAATTTTTTCAACCCATTATAAACTTAGATGTTCCATTCGCTGCACCAAAGATTGTGATCTTAAACCTCATTATATAATCACCCACGTCCTATACAAAAAGGCCATTTAAGATTGACACGCGTTTAATGCATGATTGATAAAGTAAGAGAGAATGAGAAAAAGTAGTTGAAATTATGTAGTGGGTGGTGGGACGCATAAATGATAAAGTAAAAGAGTAGGATAAAAAGGTTTCCATAAATGAATATTTTCTATTGGACGTACGAAAAAAAAGAAATATGGTCAAAATGCATATTCTTTGGAGACGGAGGGAGTATGTTTTAGACGATAGTACGACCAAAACTACAACTTACTCGGAATGAAATTATTCCAACATAGTTTATCTATGTGCGTACAGTTGGCAAAATCTAAAATTGGACGAACTAACTCTCACATAGGTTAAAAAAAAAAAACTTTCACATAGGTTGGTCCAATTCTTGCATTAGTTTAGTATCAGCCTCAAGAAGCAAAATCTCAACCTAACTTCACTTAAAAACAAAAGATGAAGATCAAAACAACATATAATCCCATTATATACTCCTTCTATCCCATTAAAAATGAAACATTTTTCTTTTTGGATTATCTCATTAAAAATGAAATGTTTCCTAAAATGGAAACAACTCTATCTCTACTTTTTCATATCTCTTACTTTACTTTCTCTTCATTAACTTACAAAACAACACTACATAAAATCCCGTGTCGATTCCCAAATATTTCATATTTAATGGGACGAAGGGAGTATATAAAATGAAAAGGTGAATTTGAGATATTTTTACACAAACAATGAGTAACTCCAATTTCTATAGGATCTACTACCATGTACCATGTTAAAGCTTGTGTTCAATTTATACTCACTCCGCCGTTATTCCATACATCACACTAGATAGATATCATATTCATAGAATAGGATGCACTTTCAAGATGCCTTGGTGGTGAAATGGTAGACACGCGAGACTCAAAATCTCGTGCTAAAGAGCGTGGAGGTTCGAGTCCTCTTCAAGGCATAATATTGAGAATGCTCATTGAATAAGCAATTCAATAAGAGACCTCGGATCAAATCGGTATTGATATACCGACCTGCACCCACCCCAGAGTATATGCTTCAACAGGAATCACACAAGGGTAGATTAGAAACCTCGGGTAAAATATCTACCTTTAACCCAGCGGATAAATTACATTACATAGTCCATGGATTGACGACTTACCTATTCAGTGGCTTTGGCACCAGACATTCGCAAAATAAGTACTATCATTTCGGGTCAATTCAATAATAGACGCCTGTTGGCATTCCACCCTTCCTTCTCCTTTAGAGCATCCGCAGTGGTGAGCAGCGGGTCGTCCGTCCGTCCGTGCCAGCGACACGACACCGCCTGCTCGCCGCTGCACTCTTGCCGCTGGCGCGGCGCATCTCTTATCTAAGAGCACGTCCGTGCCAGCGAGCAGCTGACGTGGCGCTCTTGATTGGCCAACGGAATTTCCATTGGAAATTCATTTTTTAAAATAAAAAATAATACCAAAAATTAAAAAAAAAAATTCAGATTCCCAAAAATATGGCCGTTTTTTTACCGTTTTTCTAGTATTTTTTTGCTTTTTTTTATTCCCAAAATCATCTATAAATACACACATTCATCATCCATTATTCACATCAAATCATCTCCCATTCATCTCTCATTCATATTTTTTCATACAACTTATCTGCATCTTCCTCTCTCACTCAAACCCTCTCAAATAGATTTCACTCATCTCATTGCGGAAGCGGGGCGCGAAGAACAAGAATACTATGAACAATATCGTGCTGCCTATGAAGCATAAGTCGCCGCGAATACCCCGCCCCTCCTCCTCGACCAACTAGATCAACTCGCTGCTACATCCACCGTGACCGGGAGGGAGCCAAGGAAAGGCTCGTTGCCGACTATTTTTCCGACCAGCCGCGGTTTCCGAAAGATTACTTTCTGCACCTTTTTAGCATGTCAAAATGCTTGTTTATGTGTATTGTCAACACATTATCCCCCGTGTTGAATACTTTCAAACAAGTACAGACGCAACCGGTCGGGAAAGTCTCTCAGCGTTGCAGAAGTGTACGTGTGCCATCCGACAACTTGCTAATGGGCAAACGACTGACCTCTTCGACGAGTATTTGCATGTCGGTGAGTCAACTGGAATCATTTGTCTTAAAAAATTTTGCGACGGCGTTCGTTCAGCTTTCGGTGAGGAATTCCTTCGGGCACCCACCACCGATGATTGTCAACGGTTGCTCCGTCTTCACGAAACAGTCCATGGTTTTCCCGGTATGCTTGGCAGCATTGAATGCATGCATTGGAGGTGGAAGAATTGTCGGACTGCTTGGAGGGGGCAACACCTAAGCGGCCACAAAGGCGGCGACCCAACACTCATCCTTAAAGCGGTCGCCGACTATCGCCTATGGATTTGGCATGCATATTTTGGTATTGCCGGATCCAACAACGACTTGAACGTGCTCTATTCTTCACCATTGTTCAATGATGTTTTGAATGGTGTAGCACCGGCGATCGACTTCACCGTCAACGGAAATGCATACCACATGGGCTACTATCTCGACGATGGTATCTACCCAAGATGGTCGACTTTCGTGAAGACGCTCAGCAACCCGCAAGACCCGAGACGGGTTCTTTTTGCGCAGCGTCAAGAGTCCGCTCGGAAAGACATCGAAAGAGCTTTTTGGGTCCTTCAAGCCCGATTCAACATTGTGAAGGCCCCGTCTCGGCTGTGGTACGTGAAAAATATCGCCGACATCATGTACACGTGTATTATCTTGCACAACATGATTATAGCTGACGAAGGACCGATGACGGCTAGCTTTTACGACGAGGATGAAGCCGGAAGCTCAACCGCGAGGTCTCCCCCACACCGAGGTGTGCATACGACGGTGGGCGAGAGGATCGAAACAAGGAACACAATGCGCGATACCCGATCCCACATTGTGTTACAAGAAAACCTAATCAAACACATTTTGTAATTTGTAATAGTATTCCGGATATTTTTAATACATTTTAATTTTATGGAAATGTTTTTATTTAAATTGAATAATAGAATGGTAGGACCCTTGAGCTTGTCTTTGCGGAAGAGCACGGATGTGAGTGTTGTGCTCTTGCCTAAGAGTATGGAGTAAAAGTGGGTTCGGACCCACATCCGTGCTCATTGGCAAGAGCACGAATGGGGATGCTCTTAGGGCCTAATCATGTTACTTGAAGCATTTCTTTAGAGCATGGATTTAAGAAAGTTGTGCTTAGTAAGTTAAATAGAGATAAAATATCATGTTACTTGAAGCATTTATTTGGAGCATGGATTTGAGAAAGTTGAGTATAGTAAGTCAATCTAGATAATGCAAGAGAATCCATGAAAATGACTCTAGGAACTTAGAATAATATGCAAATGAAAAGTAACTTGGAATAGAAGAACTACAAGTATTTTCCACTCAAGTGACTTCAAAGTAACTTGGAATAGAAGAACTAAAGTAACTTGGAATAGAAGAACTACAAGTATTTTCCACTCAAGTGTATAAAGTCAAATACAATCAAACTGCGTACAACCTATCAACATTCCTTTTCACTATATATTTATAAAGCATGAACGACTTACAATTACACGAGGATGGTAATCCTCAACCACCTCGGATAAGGCATATATTACTAATCTAAAAAAAAGAATTTGGCCAGACAAAAACCATACAAAAGCACCAAGGCATTTTGTTACAGATTGAATGAATTTCCCTGCCCCTAATGCGGAGAAACTTTGAACAAACTAAAAAACAACAAATAAAGAATAACTTTTTGTAATTTGTAGAAACAAAATTTGAAAATGAATTTACAGTATGTGATATCCAACCCACCGTCATGTTGCCTCAGTTGTGTAAAAATTGAAAGGCGGGATGCTCAAGAAGTTCCGGTGCTGGGTTCACATCTATGAAATCCTTCACTTCAATTGAGTTGGAAAGATCGTCAACCGAGAACGGGATGCTGCATTAAACATACATAGCCAGTTGGTTTAATTAGCACACAAGGAAAACAAAAGTTAACCAGAGCAGCATAACAACTTTATCTGAAAGAACCCTCATCCAAAACCACAGTATATATATATAAAATGTCAGCGATTAATTTCATTATTTTGTCAATTAGCAGCAATGACAAATTTTTTGGCAACTTTATTTTTAAAAGTTCATAGATTTCAGGACAAGGCTCATCATATTTTCTTTAATCCTTTGGCTTAATGAATAATGGATAATATTAAGAGTTTATCTGGATAACCATCACCAGATTCTATTAAAAGTTTTATGTACAGAACCTGAATCAAGTAATGAATAACCAACCACTAATTTTTCATAAAAACAAACTGTGAGATATATGTACATTTTAACTTTTAGAAACACATGGCCCTTGATTATCAAGCTAATAAAATAATAGGAAATACCTGGAACTATCATCCAACAGAAATGAGCTGCTACTTGCAGAGCTCGACTCCTCTGTCATTAGCACCCTCATACTGGCTATAACCTGTTGTTGGAGTCAGGAAACAAATTTACTCAATAAATTTATTTTTAATCAGAATGACAGCAAGATAATAGAGCATATAGTAGAGATTGAAAATTTACTTACTTCAGGGGACACACTACGAGTGTTATAGTTGTCATCCCAGTATAATGTACATATTCTGTGGAGCTGTTGAACACTCAAAATCTGAGATACCAATGACATTCGATGTGAGATAATATTGATGATATTTCCTATATCATAATAGTATTAATTCAAAGTAAAATTATCAGGAGGAATTTTTTGTTAAGAACCAATGGCAGTCCAATTTAGTTAAGGTTCATTTTGTTCGGTTCATTTTATTGTATACTGAAATAGAAGCAGATGCTGATGACTTACAGGACATAAATCATTAGTGATTTCATCATAAGATATTCTGTACTTCTGATGTATAACCTGCAGATAGGATTGAACAGAAAGGTTGGATAAGCAAATTTCAAAAGTGGTACACATTAAAAGATTAATAGACCTAACAAAAAACATATTCCTTCCGCACAAATAAACTTACCAGGAACCCAACAGCTTGTCTTATGTGTTTTAGTTCATCCCAAGCTGAACCTGCATACTGAGAAGCAGGAACAGTTCAGCAAGGTAATAGGATAGCAAATTGTTACTTTTAGCCCAAAAACTAGACGTTATTAATTTCACATCCATGTGGAGTACCTCTTCTTTAGCTTGGCAGCACCATAACTCTAGCTCTGCCAGTCCAGCTTTAACATATTCCCCATTGCTGAATGTACAACACTCACGGCGTAGTAGAAGGCTACGGGTAATATATATTCGGACAAAATTCGTGATTCATAGTAACAAAAGAAGTATACAAGGGGTTAAGTAATAAAGGACTCCATAATCACCTGTTAAACAATTGGACATTTATGGATGAAAATGTTTGAGCATATATCTTCTGGATGAGAACAGGAGGAACCTGTAATGGTAAATAATTGTCAGCATAACAAATTTTGCATAAAATAAGTGTTCAAATTCAATAAAACTGAAGACGTACAAAATTTTCTTTCAGGATTATCAAAAGGGAGTTTAGGCAATCGATAATCCCCTGCCAGTGATTTGTTTGGGAATCTTTGCCAAAGGATCGCCCAGATCTTAGTGCATTTCCCTTAGAGGTTCTTGGAGCCTGAGTAAGAAGAGAGAACAATGAAAGACACTAAATATTGCATTATCAACTTTCAAGTAAACCTCAAACATTATTCGATGCTCTAAATATACCTGAATGCATAAAGCAAGCAGTGAACTTAACTCCTTCTTCAAGTTGTCTCGAATAATTCCATATATCTTCTCAACATATGCAGTGAGCTGCTGCTTGAACAGGAGAGCAGGATACTTGGCTTCAACTTGGCGCACTGTTTCCAGTGCTGCTGCAGCACCAGCAAGGCTGACAGTTGAAGGTGAAGAACGGAAACCCTGTAAACAAACACATTTATATTATTCATGGCATCCCACAGAAGAATCACTTATAAGGCAAACTAAAAAAGAATATGAATACCATGGCCATCCTCCCAAACAGAGAGGTGGGCTTAACAGGAGTTGCAGCAACTGAACCAGCAGGTTTTAGACTTTTTTGGAGTAAGAACAGCAAAGTTGAGGTGTTTGACAACCAGTAAGCCATATGGTCATTGCTGTCTTGATCCTGCAGTCAGTTCTTGCTGAATTATTTCATAACTGAAAGAAGCTAATGATACTAGAAGAAACTATTTTCAAAAAAATTTCTAATAATTTTCATGAAGCTAGTCAAATTTGCTTCTTAATAAAGCAGACAGTTAACAGCCAGGTCATCCACACCCCTCTTGAGGACAAGAGAATACCATTAATATTATCAAATCTACAATTCCTTACACAATACTATAGAAAGCTAGAAGTTAAACCATTTCTCTAATTGATACATGTAACAGAACAACAGAACGAACATAAAACTTTAATCCAAATAACACCCCACTGCATCAGTGCATTGGAGCCTGTCTTGACTACTACATATTTATGCCAAATTCAAGCAAAATGATCACCCCCATTCAAATGAATATATCACGGAAAACAAGATCAATTACCTCAATAGCTGAACCGATCATCTGAATGAGACGATCAAACACACTAGTCCGGTCTGCTTCAAATGATCTCCAGTGTAAAAGAGATTTGTATATAGTGAAAGCAGCAACAGGTTTTCCTTGACTGAACCCAACATCTTTTGTTACACATTCCATGAGAGTATCAGCATCCTCCTGCATCAATTTTTGCAATTATTTAAACCCATCAACATTTTAAAATGGATGAAGTTAAGAAGAACATCTCAAAGTTCTAGTAGCAGTAGCACACACATGCTGTTGACGATCAGTTGGTGGTCTCCTTGGTTTGCTGTCAGGGGTTTCATATGCTTTTACTGGGGTATGTGGTATATCCTGCAACAAATTATGTTACATTCAAGATAAAGTACACATAACAACATAGGCACAGGGTGAGCTCATGCTCTATCAAATTCCATATTATTTTTCAGAAAAGGAACAGTACATTGGTTCTAATTGTTTCGCTGGCATGGTGCCCATTTTCCAATACCTGCACATAAGTTAATGAAACAGTCTGAGATTAAGCATGCAGAACAGAGAAATCCAACTAGCCCAAAAAATCAACCAACCTTGTCACCAAATTCTGATTGAAGTCCAGGCTTGGAAGTGGTCAACAAGGTTTGATGCCGAAGAATTTTGGTCTCAGTTTCCATGTCAGAGATTTTCTCTTGAAGACTGCACAGGTAAGTAAAAAACATAATTTTGCAACTAATTTATGTGTGCAAATATGAGTACAGGGCAATTTGCAGCAAAAGAATACAAAAATGAACCAAATAATATCTAACTTAGACACAAATATAACCTTTAAAAGATATTTAAAAAAATACTAACATGTGCATATTAGTCTTCAATTTCACTATCATTGATTCTGCATCCATGGCTTGCTTCAACCTCTCCTCACTAAGTTTGTTTGTCTCTTCATATTTCTTCTCTGTTTCAACTATTTTGGTTTCCAGGGAGCTAACCAGGGCCTACAAGAGATACAACCATAAAACAGTACATCACCTCAAGATTCATCAGTTATGACTGAACAGCACAAGGTTAATCCAGCTTACCTTAAGCTTTTCATTTTCAGCACTGAGTTTATCCATCATTTCATGGTCAATGATCGGAATCTCCTGAATTACAGGGATTTTCTCAGCAGCCCTTTTTGAAACTTCTTTTTCCTTCAACAACATGTCTTTAGTTTCTTTGAACTGTAGCTGAAGATCTTTCAGAGCTGTTTGCAATTTTGTATTCTCTTGTGTTTTTGCCTCTTCTAGGTCAGTCTACAGACATAGAATGCATATGAAAAAAAATCATTAAATGGGTTGACCTTCAAATTTTCAAAAGAAAAAAAAGAAAACATGTCATACAAGTATAACATACTCTCATTCGTTTCTCTAGCTGCAGTCTCCAAGTCAATTCTTCAACTTGCTTCTCTAATTTGTTCTTGGCAGCTTGCAGAGCACCAGTTTCTCTTGCAGCCTGTGTATAAGATTAATTAAGAAATAAAAATACAGCACATACATGGAGATTACAATTAGCACATTTATGATTATTGTGGTTTTTTTGTTATCACTATCACCGTATCACGGTTCTAGGAAAACAAAACCACACGTCGCAATTTATCAATGTAAAAGGGAGCAAGTTCCTCAACATTAGTTTCATTTTCTCTTTCAGTTTTATCATATGTTTAAGTTTAATTTTTGGTAAAGGGGTTACTGATTACCATCTTCAGTTTACGCAGTTCACCACGAGCAACCTTTGACCTCCATGCACATTGCGTGGTGATTGCAGCTTTTTTCAGCTTCGTATATTCTAAACGAGCTAAGAGCTTGCGACAATGACTCTGCAGTCATTCATATAATCCATCATAACCAAATTTGGAATGAACAAATAGCTTTACCCAAACAAATTGAAAATAACAAGAACAAAGTCATCTCAGGTGATTTATCATGAATTAAGATACCTGGATCATAATTGCAGCTCTCGTCTTCCATCTAAACCGGAGCTCATTACGAGCAGCCATGCCACGCATCCCAGTTTGAATGCAAACAGCAGACGAGCATAGCTCTAGGTATGTTTTCCTGGCAAGATGCATACGCAAATCTCTCTGAATCCTAAGACAAGCCACTTCTTGACGCATGCTTTCATATATTTTCCGAGTAAGTTCTCCTGGGGTAATAAATATAGAATTTCACAATTACGATATCAGATATCATGATTTTCTATACTTGTGTCAACTTAGAAAGCAAAAATAAAAGGTTACCTCGGCATACAGATTGAATAAGTATTGCAGATCGACGAACTAATGTGAAACTTTTTCGAGCCATATAAGAACGGACTTTCCGCTGTATTATGCTTGCTGATCTTCCCAACACCTCAGTCCTTCGAGCGTCCAGCTCGGCCATCTGCCCAGCTCTCAGAAACACTTTTGTTTTACCAATCTACAAGAGCAAGCTGAATTAGATATGCTTGCATTCCAAATTGAGAATTACATTTAACAATAATAAAAGCAATTGCAGATGCCAGAGGTATTTATCATGTGTCCTAAAAACCGGAAATGAGCATGCAAGAATGAGATATGTTGAAGTCCATATGGCACATTTTTATAGAAGCTCCACTCAAAAACATAAGAACAAGAGCTAGATATACACATTTGTTACAAATTGGGTGCATACTAAAAAATAGCGGTGTGCATGATAAATCAGAGATATTTCCATATGACACAATTTTATGGTCAAATAACTTAATAGAGACATGTTTTCATGGATAGTGCATACTCCAATGTGACATTATGGTACATGTTTTATGCTCAAGGTGATGCTAACACAAGAGGCTTAATTACAGGTGCAGAAGCAGGCATCAAAAATAAGAAGGGCACTTGAGTGCAGCGCTGACAATAATATTTTTGGTTGGAGATTATTTACATTTACGTCTCTTTTTATATTGCCCTACTTATCAAGATGGCTTTATATGATTGGTAGAATTTTATCATTAGAATTGGACTGAACCTAGTATCAACTCCCTTTCTGTGTAGTGGAGTCTTTGTACTTGCGTTGTACTGATAGGGTCTCATGCCTTTTCCCCAAGTTTCTCCACATCTATTAATATTATTTGATTTAGCATATCTTTTATTTTAGTGAGCTATATTTAGGCAATAAAGTATTAAACTTATTCGCATTACTGTTTTGGGCGGAAATTACCCCTAGAACTCCAACTAGGGTGTATCTTCTTCGTCTTCTTCTTCTCACTACAAATCGTTGGTGCTCTACAACCTCTTTTATATTGAGTTAGGAGTTACACAAGCTGAAGCCAAAAGGAACTACAAAAAATTAAATTTTTTCTAAGGCATACATAATGGACAATAAAGGATCCACAAAAAAATCTTCTTAGTCATTTTCTTGCTAAAATAACCAAGTTATACAGCATAATATATATTATCAAACAAAAACTGATCAATCAAAAATGCTGCTTACTGCCTTACAAGTTTTCATCAGGTGAATGGGATATTAATGAGTATAAGTACCCAAGATCTAGAGCAAAACTAAAACATGATAAGATACTAGCAGAAAAGTGAAGAACTTTTCAACCCAAAAAGTTTATAAAACTCTATATTGGAGAAACGGTTCATCACCTGATATCCTTCAAGTCCTACTTTCCCAAGAAGCTTCTTGCAAACAGCAACCTCATCAGTACTATCATAAATCCAATGTAAGTGAAAAGACCAACATCCCAGGCTATGATGGGGCAAAGGAAAAATCAAGGAAACACCTATAATACCTTCCATTTAGAACTTCAGGCGCAAGGATGCCAAAACGGTCTATAAATTCGTAGAATGGTCGTTTAGTAGGATATCCAGCACAGCTGATCCTAATTGCTTCCATAACACCCTGGATAAAGAGCAAGTATATTATATACATATATTAAACCATGTTTGCACGAGCCAAGAAACCAACAAATAGAACGAAAATAAGCATTACCCCACAGCGCAGTTGTTGCAGGACATTATGATTCTCAAATATTGCAGGCTTAAGAAGATTGTTTGGCTTCACACAGCGAATATAATGAGGTTCAGTTGAACTCAGAGTTTCTAGAAGAGATTGCAGTTGTTGCTGCAAGAAGAAGCAACAGAAGAAAACTTAGCACCTTTGTGTAACAACTAACAAACAGAAAGGATGAGACAAAAAATTGAAAAAGTAAAATAAAAATTAAAGCAATTCTATACTTTGAATCTTGAGCCAATGGAAGAGAATTTGGACTGTTTAGAGGACTCCTCATCTGATACTGGGAACAGACCAGAAACAAAGGAGCATTCAGAAGCATTCAGGAGTGCCTGATGCTCCCCAATTACATAATCCTTGTTTTTGTCCAGAAACAACTCAGTTTGATAAGTTACCTGATAAAAGAAACTTTTTCGTAAACCAAAAGTGCAGCAGTCTCACTTAGTAAATCCACACACATTTTCATGCAAAATGCATAGGAACATATAACTGAAACTCACGTCACCAGCGTAATGGCAAATGGTAAAATCAGAACGAGCCAGCTTGGGCTTGCTGAAGCGTTTATGGTTCTTAAACTCCCGGTAAAGACTTTCGGCAAATGTTTCATGGGTTGAACGCGGAAGCATGCTGCAGGACAAAGAAGGAATTATTAGTACCTGTAGTAGGAAGCCAATGGATTTAATAGAATCCCTACAAGATGAGAAGCATACCAGGCTTGATCAAGAAGAGCGATAATACCACCCCGCTTCTGCAAAATTCAAAGAATATTTATGCATATTAGAGAGAGCGAGTTTAGGTAAACAGGGTCAACAAGGGGAAAGTGTATAGATTAGAGTTGGCATCAGTAATATCACAATTGCTATTTTAAATGGAAGAGATTTCCAAACAATAGAAACCATTGTAGACATTCCCTTTCAAGCCTTGTGAAATACTTTTATAGTTTCTTTTTATATATAAAACATCGTTCTAACTCGCCGCAATAGTCCAGCATCAATAACAACATATTTAACAACTTCCTGGAGAAAACCACAAGGAAGAACAGTTAGTTGTAGCAAAATCAACTCAACCTTCTCAATCATATCTAAAATATCTTGATTGTCAATGAACTCAATGTAGCTCCAATCAATTTCTTCTCTTGTATACTCTTCTTGCTCCATTTTGAAAACATGCTGAAAAGTAAGATGGTTAAACACTTACACAAAAAATAGGTACCAGTGTTGTAAAAAACGCGCCCGGGGCGCGCTCGGGGCGCGGGTCGCCATGATCGAGGCCGGCTTCGCCCCAACATGGGTGAGCCGAGCGAGATACGTGGGGCGCCGTCGGGGCGCGCTCTGGGCGGTCGGGGCGACTGGAGCGAGAGACGGAACTAGCGACGGGGGCTTACCTGTTTACCGTCCGCCCTGCAGATTTTTTGTTTTACACAGAAAAAAGAAGAGGGAGGGGAGACGGAGACAGGATAGAGAGAGAGAGTTTACATTGGGAAACGAAATTGCTTTTTGACTTATTCATGTAGTACTCCATCAATTATTGTTTATTTTTATTTTTATTATTTGTATAAGTAACATATTTTATTAATTCCTTATATTTTAGGTTTATATAAAGCTAATTAAGTAATCTTTAGAACATCACAATCTCTATTTATGGAGCTTTTCATTTTACCTAATTTTGTTTTATGAATTAAATGAAGAGAAATAAAATAATAATTATATGTTTATTTGATAATTTGTTTTATGATTAAATGAAGAGATTTAAAATAATAATTATGTTTATTTAAATGAAGATAAATAAAATAATAATTTATTATTTCTTCCAATCTTTCATCTTTTTCCAACATGACTCTATTATAAAATCCATTAATTAAATATTATAATAAGTAAATTGATTATAATTCCTCCAATAATTCTTTTCTACCCAATGTCAAAATTGAACTTTAAAAATATTTTTTTCATTTTATGTAAATATAAGTATTTATATTATAGTGAATTATCTTTAATCATTATTATTACTAATATATAAATAATAAATAATGCGCCCCGATTCGTGGGTCCCTCGCCCCGGCGCCCCATCGCCCCGCTGGGGTCCAGCCTCATCGCCCCGGACCGACCCGCGACCCTAACAACACTTATAGGTACTAACAGATAAATAGTAAATGAAATAGTAAAAAACAAGCAAGATTAAAAGGATTAAGTACCTGATTAAAGTGCTGCTGAAGCTTCTCATTAGTCAAGTTTATGCAAAATTGTTCAAAGCTGAGGAGGTACAAAAGTTTATATTTAGAATTCAATGCAGAGAAAATGGTTGTACTTAATCATATTATTGGTCAGAGAAACACTACATTTAAGCAATTATTTAAAGGTTCTAAAGTCTAGACTAGGCATCATCTAATCAACATATTGTGGTCTTCACCACTACCTGGTAAAGCCTACAAGAAAACACAAGTAAATTCTCACCAAACAACTTACTGACTAATACATACTTTAATGAGATAAAATGAGTCCAGAACACACTTTCTGCAGACACTCACGAGTAGTATATTCAGTTTGGCTTATAGATTAAGTTAGGAGTTGAAAAATTGCAACCCAGCTACAAGTAATACAAGGAAACAGTTCATACTGCTGGATTACGGGTTCCATATTTTCAGTAGAAACTGGGAGTTCAAATAAATAAGTTAGAAACAAAGGCCTTGTTTGATTTCGGTTGAAAATACTTACTCTAACTGAAAATACTCCCAAATGTCTCAACCCACTCTTACTCAAAAGTTAAAACAAATGCTACTTCAATTTCGGACCCCCCATTAAAATCCTATATCACATTATCATTCATGTTTCATCATAGCTCAAACATATCGCATCACTCTATTGAATCCACCACTAACACCTTTATTCTTTATTTCTTACCACAAAGTTAAAATGAGGCCCACATAGAAAGAAAAGAAAAGATATAACAAAGTCTTGTTTTCAAAAGCTGAAAATGAAAACAGCAAGGCTACAAATTACAAAGGCACTTCAGTCGGTACTCAACTTAAAAACTATGGTATTCGGCTAGTGAGTAAACCTTAGTGCAGCTGAACAAATGGAACCGACCAGATCAATAATGAATACACAGCGTACCGGTTAAGCACCTGTTAGTCTTGAAACTCTCAAATCCATAGATATCCAGGACCCCTATTAAATACTTCGAATTTGGATCTTGACCAATTGAATTATTAATGTTGTCCACAAGCCTGCAAATAATCATGGTCAACAAAATCTGAGTAAGAAGGACAACCCCATTCATGTAAGGATTCTTATTGATGCTCGTCTCGTTAATAAACAGAGGCGGCACTTACCAGTCAAATAGCCTTGAGTAGACAACTTTGGCTAGAGCATCCCTCCTAGAAGCAGCAGTTTTTGGATCCACATCCGTGATTATGGACTCATCACGAGTCGTAATAACCTTTTTGCAGAGCGAGCCCTCCAAGGATTTTGCATCACACCTACAAAATGCCGATGCTTAAAAGAAGAAAATTTCTAACGGACAATAAAGATCAAAGTGACAACTCATCCTGTCAGTTAAAGCAGCTGCTGGCTAAAGGAAATTACATGAAAAGCTCAGCAGCTGTTCTTAAATGAAACCAAGATTTTTCATCTTTAGGCATGGATGAGTCAATTTCTTTTCCTTTTGCAAATTCAATGTTTCCAAGGTGGAGAATTGCAGCAATGACTCGAAATATGGCATCCTGTAATATTAATTTATGAGAATAAGGAAATAACAGAGTTAAAAATAGAAGACCTTAAATGGTATGTCATCTTAAAACACTCAAGTTAGTACCTGCTCCTGAACACTGATTCCCACAGTATCCATTGCTTTCCTTGTTGCTATATATTCTTTGGCATCATCAACTCCGTCAAGCTCATAGCAATTCGTCTGGTTCAAATAATGAAATGTTCTTGAGTTTCCCAACTTGTACTTTTGAACTTCCTACAATGATTGGAAGCAAATGGTATCCAAACATTAAAAATTTTGAACTCCAAGTGATTGTCAATAACATATACGTACAACTTATTGAGAAATACAAGCTTTGCAAGCTTTACATTTTAGTACAAAATCATGAAACATGGCAAGGGGAACTAACAGCAATCATAATGCAGAAGTGCAGATTTCCACTATCTGAAATAAAATGGGCCAGTTACCTCTTGGGGTGCAGCACAGAGCATATAGAAGCAGTGATAGTTTCTTTCAGGATCTGACAGTTGACAAACACGAGATCTTTCAAGCAAGTATGTTCTGACGGCAGCCCCAGAGATCCTACCCCTTTGATCAAACTGAAGCTCGACAAACTTACCGAAACGACTACATTTAACATCATGGGTGCATTAGCTGCATTGATGCATGAAATAGAGTACCAAATAAATTGCGCATAATATGCACACAATAGAGGCCAATAGAATCTTAGTACCTTGAATTATTATTTCTCACTGTCTTTGCATTACCAAATGCCTCAAGAACAGGATTTGACTGCAAGAAAGAGAAAAATATATAAAACAATCATAAGGTGATATGCTCAGACACCAAAACCAGAATCAACACCATTATTGGTTCATCGAACATGATGAAGCAGTTATTACCTCAAGAACTTGTTGCTCGACTGACCTTCCTTCTCCTGCAGATCTTCCTCCCATGTAAGCAAGGTATCTCATAAGCAACTTTGTGCTTTCTGTTTTACCTGCCCCACTCTCACCGCTAACCAAAATTGCCTGACTCTTTCCGTCATTCATCATAAGCCTGTTAAAAAAAGGGTCTCTTTAATAACAAAATACATCTATGGAAAAGTTTTAATCAATTGAAGCATTGCACACCTGTAAGCAGCATCTGCAACAGCGAATGGATGTGGACTCAGCTCACCAAAGGCTGCTCCTTTATATTGTTCCATCATATGACTATCATAGAGATGAGGCAATCTTTGAAAAGGATTGACAGCAATCAATATACTACCAGTGTAAGTCTGATGAGTGAGAAAATTAGTTAGAGTTATATTGGGCAAGGATTGCCAAAGATACAATTAAAGTGCAAAAATGTATCATAAGGTGAACAAATAGACTAAACTCACATATATCTCGTTAATATCATATCTAGATTTTAAATTCTGTAGAACTCCAGGTTCATGCAAATATGCTAACTTGGTCATATCATCCACCCCACAAGATGGAGCATCAGCATCCTTGGGATAGACATTAGAACACCTAGCAACAACCTGCAGAAAAAGTAAACAATGACCTTTTATAAAAATCATTAATTGGTTGATAGAGAAAAACCCAGTGTTATAATAAAAACAAGACGAGTTTATATGCGCTACTGCACAAAAAAGCAATATGGACAGAAATAATGTGTCTTCAAACAAAAAGAAAAATGGTTGGTAATAGAAACTGAAAAGCATGATAAAAAAATTTCCAGACACCAACATTTTTAGATGAAAAAAATTCTAATGATGGCTGACCGTGTTCCCTGATGTACAAAGGACTGTGATGTCTTCACCATTGACTGCAACAACTTCTCCATCTACCCAGGCTTCATTAGGATCCTCCACCCAAACAAGAGAGCCAACAACTGTAGCAGATGAAGCAACCTACAGCATTGAGCAGCATTCAGCCTTCACAATGACTCTCACATGACACACCAGAACAGGAGTCCTTTGACTTATTTAGAATTTTAGTATACAGTTGAAACATCACAGCAAGCTATGAAAGTCCATGTTTTATTTCGATAGGCTGTTACCGGACTCCTTAATTTCTGATTTACTAGTTGCTAGAGCACAAATATAGACCATGAAGTCCATATGTAATTTTAAATCACCTGTTCTAGACTCATGAAAAAATTTAGGTTACAAGCTGCGTGCAGCATAAACATCTTGCTCTAAAATGGACAATGTTTCATTCTAGTCAACTACATATTGTATAAGTGCTTATTTAGGGTAATATGAATGTCAATCTTCGAAGAGTTGACAAGTCAATTTACAAAACGAAGCTGTTTCTAGAGAATATAAATTAACAAATACTTTTGATTGCTTAACAAACAAAAACTTCTTTCAGTTGGCTGTAAAATTACTCAGAATTGGAAAGAGAAGCATTCCCACCTTTAGAATTAAGGTGAGCAGCAAAAATGTTCAAAAGATGAAACTAATTACGAAATTTCAAAAATAAACAAAAATCAGTGGGGATCACACACATTCATTCCATCTTCACTTGGCTATCTGCAAAAGATTCAAGCTTACACTACTAAATCATAAATTATAATCAAACACAAATGCAACAATAAGGCAGCATACAGACTGGCATTATGAGCATGAACAACGGATCATCCGTCGCATTCAGTTAACTAGCCAAGTCCATCAACAGGAAAACCAAACACAAAAGGAAACAAAAAGATCACATAAACACCAGATCAAGTAAAATTCTAAGAACAAGAGGTATCCACCAAAAAAAAACCCAACAAATCAGAAAAGATCAACAAAACAAAAAAGATATTGACTCATTACCATTGTGCTGCAACAACTTCAACCAGATCAGAAACTCCAGTTCCACCTCAATCAGCGCAGCCAATCCTCAACCAAAACTCAATAATAAAAATTAAACAACACTGCACAAAAACAGATCAACCCCACCGCTGCACTCACAACTCAATCAAATGCAGAAATGTAACACCAAATCACTTCAATCTACAAAACTCTATCCAACAAATTTTCGCTGCAATCGTATGCACAAGCTCTTCAATTCATTCACATATGCCAACAAAAAATACTAATGTAGAAGAAATCTAGCATATGACAGCAAAATGAGCTCTGTTTAATCGCCGCTCCGATTTTGAAGTTGAAATGTAGAAAATCGGAAGAGGCGTTCAGCTTGGAATGTGAACGATTAAACGACAAAGAGAGAGAATGATATAACCAGTAAAACTTTAATTAAACCCTTGTTTTTACATTGCGTAGTAAACGTAAAGTAATTTTTTTTATTTTTCCTTTTTTTTCAGAGGAAAGTCTTTCTCCTCTAGCGCTCGTTGCGGGATTTGGTCTTTTTCTTTTTATTCTTTTATTTTCTTTTAATTACTGATTTATTAACAGCAGTAAGCTTAGTTAATTTAAGGGGAGAATTATGTAAATGCCCTCGCTTATATTAATATATTTCTGTGGGGTCAACCCTTTGGAATGACACCGTCTATGTTTTTCTTTTTTCATTTCTCGGACTTTCGATTTAAATTGCAATAAATAAACGTTCAAAGTTCATAAGTTTACAAATTATCAATTCACAAAAAATACACCTAATCTAGTAAAGGGTAGAAAATTAATTTAATTTTTCGTATTGTAAAATTTTGTTTTCTTGCTTTTTATTGTTTTTTCAAAAAGTGAACTGAAAAACTAATACCCAGAAAATAGGATTTTACACATTTTTGGTACCTAATATTTATAAAATCACATTTTCAGTAAAAAATTCCAAATTCAGTCCTGGTTATTACTATTCTCTCTTTCAGCCCGTGAGGAGTATATTTGTCCATTAGCTTGATTTGAGTGAGTTAGTTAGAGCACCAAACTTGTAATTTTTGAATATTTTTGTACTTTTATTGTGATTTTTTAAGGACCAAAAAACTTCATGGTATTTATAAATCTTTGTATATTATCTCAAAATAAATTATTTAAATCTTTGTAATGTTATCTAAAAATGAATTGTTAATTTTTTAATATTATTTAAATTATTGCATTATAATCGGAAAATTAATATTTATTTGTATTGTTATTTAGAAAATACTGAATGGTTTATTTTGAAAGCATTCATTTTAGTTTAATGTTTGATTGCAACAACAATTTAAATAAAGTATATGAATTAAATAAACTACAACTCAATTCAATTTAAGTCAAAATAAACTAAAAATGAATGCTTTCAAAATAAATCATTCAATATTTACTAAATAGTAATACTACAAATACATTAATTTTCCGATTGTAATGCAATAATTTAAATAATGCTACAAATATTTTTAAATAACACTACAAAGATTTTATCACTATGCTTATTTAATTTTACAAATAGTTGGAATTACAATGTCCAAGTTTATAACAATTCAACAGCGTATCCAATAATGTAAAACCTCCCCTCCTCTTCTCCACCCAACCTTCTTGTTACATCATCTGTCTCCTTCCACTACATCCCCTCCTCTTTATTATAGACAACTACCACTTAGGTTTTCTATTTGGCTTGCTAGTTTTGGAAGAGTTGTGGCAGATGAGCGATGAAGCTAGAATGTGCATGGCGGTAGGTGACTAAGCATTTTCTTCTAAAACCTTTTAGGCGATGAAATGATAATACTCCTATTAAGTAGACGTATCTCAAACTCGTATAGACCGATGAACTTGACGCCGAGTCGAACCAAGCAAAATAATGCTAAAATGCAAGCACTATTAAACAATAGTTAAGCTAATGGTGGTTAAAAATAATGACAAGTCAAAAGAAATGGAATGCCAAAAAGGTGAGTACATTGAAATTAGAAATGGTTTACATAAATGTTAAATAAAAAAAGATTAAATTCATAAAAAAAACCTTCGTTGTAAAATTCAAAGAAGATTATGGATTCCATTAACGTTTTTTTATATTGTTTATAAAACCTTTTCACTCTTCTAATTTTATTAAAAAATCCATAATGATACTCTTATTATTTTAAAAAATATTTTCACTTCCACCCTCCTTAATTATTATTATAAAATAAACAAAAATCATTTCCTTAATTTTATTAAAAAAAATACATAATGATTTTCTTGTTATTTTCTTCAAACCTCTATTTATTTTATGTATAGATGGAGAAATGATCCAAACAAAAATGCATCTAAATCTAGAATTGCAACCCAAAGTGGCCTAGGATTAGAACTAATGGTCAATAATTGACTAAAAACACGAAAGTTCTGATTAATCAGTTTTAGGTTATTTTACAAAATCTAGGTTAGATGTAATTTTTAGTTCATTTTAGGTCATCCATTATTAAAATGACCTAGAAATACACTAACATGACTTAAACATGTCCTCCGTATGAATTTGTTATGCGTTTTTGTATTAAGATCTGGTTTTGCATAAATCAAAACCTATACAGATGTATAGATCTGGATGAACAAAGTGAGACATCCAAAATAAATTGTATGCTAGCCTAAAAATCCGATTGTTAGTTAATTAGATTTTCAATAAACAAAATATAACTAATAAACATTAGATATTCCATCCATTTCTATTTTTGGTAACTTTCTTTCACCAATTAATACACTTAACCATTTTCTTTTTCTCTCCAATTGGATATTCAACTATCTTTTTCTCTTCATTTGGTGTCCCATCTCCGGAGCTGTAACATCCACCTTTTCCACTTATCTTTTAAACCAATAGGGAGAAATTGAAATGTAAACGCATGTCGTTCTAAGATTTTCTTTTGGAGCTTAATTAGATGATTGTTCACCCTGTCTTCTTATGCTTGACCTAATATTTAAGTATCGATATACCAACAACTATGATTTAAAGATTTGTCTAAGGACGTATACATGATAAAGGAATATCTTTAACAAATGAATGAAGTACATGATTAAGGAGCAGCGAGCTACTTTATGAACAAATAGAACCAATGTGTTATTCATAAGTTGCTACATATATGTAAGCTTATGGAGTAGAATCGTTTAAGTTACAAATATACTTTTGGACTTCTTCCTCGCAACTCAAAAGAGCCCACTGCTTCGGCCATCCACACCTGGCCTGTTAGGCCCACGGGCAGACAGCCCCTCACAAATAATTCGTCACCACCCCAACCCATTCTATAAGCAGACCTGGAAAATGAAAACAAATATCATCAATTCCCTTAAGGGTTTGAGTTGTTTTTGGGGATTTCATTTTTTGGAAAGAAAAGAAGAGTAGGCCGACGGATAGGAATATAAGTGAATTGGGCCTCTTCTTTTAAAATTTGACTTGGGCTTTCCTTCTTTTCAACAAAAAAAAGAATTTGGGCCACTGCACATATTTAGCTGGGCCGGGATTTAATTCTTTCGGGCCATCAAATCAAATTCATGTGGGCCACTAATTTTAATTCATTTGGGAACTTTGACTTTTAATTCATTTGGACCATACTATATATTGGTCATGGTAGGATTGAACCAACAATTAATTTAATTGGACCTTACTAATTTAATCCCATTTTATATTTAAGAGAATTAATTAAGGATGGACTAATGATAAAATAAATCATAGAATGGGCTACCAATTAAAATACAAGCATGACTAAAAGCCTAATTTAGTCGATAAGTTTCCCTAATGAAGTCGATTAAATAATGGATAGCCGCTACGTAACTTCGCGACGTTAAAATTTATTTCCGGAATTTAACTAATGTTCGCAAGAATTAGAAATTCCCAATTAAACTAAATCGCTTGTTTTAATTAATACTTAAGGACTTTTTTATGGAATTAGAAAAAAAAGAAAGAAAGATGATCACACGCTTAGGAATGCATGTACGCTAAGTAAATAATTTCTTAAGTCTAATTTAAGTAAACTTATTGTTTCTAAAGGGGCGTCGTCGCACGTCAAGTGAGACCAAGTCGAGGGAAGCTCATTTGAGAGTTAAAGCAAACGAGGTGAACTTTTCTTTCAAAACGTGATTTTATGTGAAAACGTGAATATATTTTAATGAGTTGTCATGCCACGTTTTGTTTTATGATTACCTATCTGCTTGGCTACGCCAAACATGTTAAATCGAATTCGGGTCCTAGTAGGGCCGCAAACCCTAGTTAAAGTGGAAGGAGGGTAAAGTAAGAGAGAGAATAATGTAGAGAAAAGTCTTAACTAAATTATTCTCTCATCTCTTACTTTACACTCTCTCCACTCTAACTATTTATTATTTTTACAAAACGAGTACATAAAAGAAGTGTGACAAACTTTCAGGGACGAATGGAGTAGTAATTAAAATTAAAAAGTAAAATTAATAATTGAACAAGATGGAGCCTCACACATCCTATACATTTTTAGCTATTCAATGAAATATTTTTCCTATTTTTTCACTTTTTTAGAAAGTATGTATATGTACGTTTTTAATAATTTAATCAATTCATATTATTTATGAGAAAAATAATCTGAAAAATGTAAAAATGTCTTCATTCTGAAAAATTCGTATAACTCGACCTCATAATCCGAAAGGTCAGTAAATTTAATCTCAAATTCTAAAAGATGAACAAATTTAATCATTTTTTTTCTAAAATCTCAATATGGAGTAATGAATTTCATCTCCCATTCTATTCAAGATGTCAGATTTTTTTTAGTTTGTCAAAATTAAGACGTCTTTTCCCTCCTTTTAATAAAACGTGTTTCTATCCACACATTAGAATATTCAACTACATATTTCTATATATTATGAAAATAGTGCAATCTTGAAGTAGCTAAACTTAGAAAAGATTAGTTGCGTTGTAATAAATGTAAGGCTGGCCCTTGATAGTGTGAGGATTGAAGGCCTGTGCTAATTGTTATTTGTTGCAAGTGTTCAAGTCATTGAAGTGAAATACTTCATCTGCTGGCTACTATCGACTTAGTTTATGGCTTTGATTTAGTTATCCAATGACACAAGGTGTCAATTGTCAAGTATGTTCTCTTGATTCTTTCGATTTATAGTCATTTAAACTTTGTTGAGGATTTTAGGTGTGGCTTAGATTCGCTTTTGTTATTTGGTTATGTTGTGCGATTGTGGGAGGTCCTCTTGCCATGGGCGGACCCATGTGAATTTAGGGTGGGGCTAAAATCCTTAATAAAAATATTTTTTATACATTCTTCTTTTATTAATTTTTGAAATTCATTACACATGATCTAAAACCCCCAAAAATATAACTTTAGAACAAAGTTTAGAAATCACAGCTCTTATTCATATTTTTTCTTGCGCCTGCCCCTGCCTCTTGCTATGATGGATTTATTCGGTTTTTCTTTTATTCATGCATAGATAGTGTTATGTACATGTACCTTCGTCATTCTTTATTGTTGTATTTTGTCAGATTTGCAATTTATTATCGTTGGATCATTGTATCGCTATAAAT
The DNA here is from genome assembly GCF_004379255.2 of Salvia splendens. Lineage (NCBI taxonomy): Eukaryota > Viridiplantae > Streptophyta > Magnoliopsida > Lamiales > Lamiaceae > Salvia > Salvia splendens. The sequence continues at coordinate 24,796,993 of NC_056039.1, forward strand.
ATATGACTTTTAGCAATTTTTTGTTAAATTAAAAAACTCTTCGCCATAGACATATAACTTATGCATCTTAAAATGAGAATATTTATTAAACCATTTTCTTTTTTTACTGCATTCAAATCTATATTCATTGGAGTATCTGTAAGCACAGGATCTATATTGCACCGGCTATCGATTTAGGGAGATAACATAATACTAGTATGAAAATGGTTGAAAACTACTACTCCTACTATTAGAAAATGATAGTAATTATTTTTCGTTCGACTTCAAAATTTAAGAAAATGAAACTGAGTTCAGATAGGTGTGTTTAGTTGAATCATTGTTTTGAATTTGTTTCAAATCAAGACCTCTTTTGATGTGTACCAATAGTCACAGTCTCCCTGTGGTCACAAAAGCCATTTAATCCCCCGTTAATAATAAATTAATAATAATAATAATTTATTTAATCACCTCCAAATATTATATGCTTTGATATAATTACATTCATTGTGTTAATATACGAACAAAAGGGCCCCACCATGCATGTGCAACAGCCCTCATCCATATATGATACCCTCCCTCCTTATATATTTGTGTTTAATTAATTGCCATTGTAAATGCTATTATCATGATTTCACAAAAATAATGTTATTGTCATAATAATTACCACTAGATTAAACATCGATCATTAATATGAACCTACGAAAGTTAGTGGCTGCCATATGAAGTTATTTCGTAATCATATGTCAATTTTTGTCCCAGCCCTTTTCATCCTCAACATTTAACAATGTCTATTTTTGACAAATAAAATATGTAGATAAATGAGATAGTCACAATAGATGACATATTCCCTTCGTCCCATCCCATTAAATCATAACTTTAGGATGATACGAGTTTTAATGCAAAATTATTAAAGTAAGATAGAAAAAAATTAAAATATTATTAATGATAAAAATAATTCATCTCACAAGAGATAAATATTTACTAAAAAATAAAAGTAAACTAATTTTATAACAAAAGAAGATTATTATTTAAAGATGGAGGGTAATAGTAAAACATAAGAACTAGAGAGAGAATTGATTAGACTCAATTCTCCAACCTTTCTCTCTCTCAAACACATATAGTGAACAATAATAGTGAGGAGGGGATGTAATTTCACATGGTATCCATGATTCTCCCACTTTGGTTAGCCAAATTAGTGACACTCCACTCTTTTTATTTTAATCTCTTCTCACATGTTTGCATGTGAAATTCAGGAATTTTATGCTTTTATTCCAACTTGATCAATAACCAACCTTCATTTCTTCTTTTTTATTGGGGAAAATTTGTTCTTCTTGTCTGCATTTAAGTAGGATCTTTGTCATTCTTGGAAGCTGCATCATCTGCACAAATGATTTTTACATATGTTCCATTTGCCATTCCTTAATTACCATCAAAATATGAGACACACACATCTATGCATTACGGCAATTATATACTCCGTCTGTCTCATATTATTTGCACTTTTCTGTTTCGGCTCGTCCCAAATTACTTACACTATTTATATTTTAAGTAAAAATTAGGATATTTAATTAATAAATTATTGTTTATTAAGTACTTTCTTATTAAATGATTTTTCATTGAACTTAAAATACTAATTCAATTATACTAAAAAATCAATCCCAAATTTAAGACCTAGAAAGAAAAATGTGAATAACATAAGATAAGATGGAGAGAGTGCTTAGCATTTTGATTAACAAAGTCTGATTAAAAGATCCCATGTCAAAATTATGGAATCTTGATTGAAATTCTAATTAACCTGTTCGTTAACTATAATCATGATTAGTATATACTGTATATTTATCTCTATCCTAAACTTAAAATACAACATTCATATATTATTGACCTATGAATTATAGTAATAATAATTATGTCACAAAACCACTCCTAACTGAAAGTTAAATTAAACACACAACTTCATGCCTTTACTGGACTTGATTTTGTGTCATAATCTTGCAGTGAAAAAGTTACCTAGATTGTGTCATAATCTTGCAGTGAAAAAGTTACTAAATCTAGGTAAATTCGTCCACGTTAATTGTACTTTACACTATAAAATGAAGAAACAGCAAGTTTGACTGCCAATAATTAATATCCCCAAAAAAACACTAGAAGTTACAGCAAGAACAACACATTCTTTCCATGTTTCATGTAGGAAGAAAAGCCAAAATTTCTTGTCACTTTTAACAGCCTGTTGCAGAACCCAAGATCTCACGAGGTTGTAACAAAACTAAATAAAAAATTAAATAATCCCATGTTACATAAAGTGATGAAGAAGATGAGAAATTCAATGATTTGATCACTCTCTTGTTCATATAGAGCAAGTGCAACAAAATGATGAAAAAGTGATTCAAATCAAAATCAAAATCAAAATCAAAATCAACATGATCAAATCAAAACACAAGCTCTTGCTACCACTCTTTCTCTTCTTCTCTTTTAACTATATCTCCTCCTTCTCCACCAACAATGAAGCATCCCTTCTTCTCGACATTAAATCTACTCTCATTGATCCACTGGATAATCTAAGAGACTGGAAATTACCCGAAAACGACGTCGTCTCATCCCACTGCAGATGGAGTGGAGTGGGTTGCAGCAGCTACAATGGCATTGTTGAGAGTCTCAATCTCTCCAACATGAATCTCTCCGGTAATCTCCCTGACTCAATCCAGGGACTAACCGGCTTACGACATCTCACTCTCAGCTGCAACGACTTCGCGTTGCCATTGCAAATTTCATTCTCCAATCTTAGTGCTCTCGAGACCATCGACCTGAGCCAGAACTACTTCACTGGCGCATTTCCGCCCGGCCTTGGGCTGGCGCGGAGGCTGGCGTCCGTGAATGCCTCGGGGAACAACTTCTCGGGCCCTCTCCCGGACGACATTGGCAATTCCACGTCGCTGGTGAGCCTCGACCTCAGAGGGAACTTCTTCCAGGGCTCCATTCCTCGAAGCTACGGGAAGCTGGCGAGCTTGACGTTCCTCGGCCTGTCCGGGAATAATCTCACCGGGATGATACCAGCCGAGCTAGGACAGCTGCCCTGGCTCGAAACCATGATCCTTGGCTACAACGCTTTTGATGGCACAATTCCTCCAGAATTCGGAAATCTGACTAGTCTCAGATATTTAGACGTCGCCATTGCCAACTTAAGCGGCTCGATTCCACCGGAACTCGGGCGGTTGATCAACCTCACCACAGCATTCCTGTACCAGAACAATCTGGAAGGGGAGATTCCAGTTGAGCTGGCTAGATTGGGAGGAATTCAGTTGCTAGACATGTCTGAGAACATGTTGTCAGGAGAGATTCCGGACGAGATCGCGCAGCTGAAGAATCTGCAGCTGCTGAATCTGATGGGGAACGAGCTATCCGGCCCTGTTCCACCCGGCATGGCCAGGTTGGATCAGCTCCAAGTGCTTGAGCTCTGGAACAACTCACTCTCTGGTGCTCTTCCACCAAATCTCGGGGAAAGGGCACCTCTCGAGTGGCTCGACCTCTCGTCTAATATGTTCTCGGGTCCAATCCCGGCCTCCCTATGCAATGCAGGCAAACTGAGGAAGCTCATTCTGTTCAACAACGAATTCTCGGGTCCCATCCCCGACACTCTGGCCAGGTGCGCGTCGCTGGTTCGTGTCAGGATGCATAACAACCGCTTCAATGGATCCATCCCGGCTGGCTTCGGGAGACTAGCCAGGCTGCAGAGGCTGGAGCTTGCCAACAACAGCCTCATCGGCCTGATTCCGCCCGATCTCTCTGCTTCCTCTTCGCTCTCCTTCATTGATCTCTCCAGAAACCAACTCCGATCCCCTGTTCAATCTTCCATTCTCGCAATCCCAACGCTCCAAAGCTTTATCGCGTCGCGCAACAGCTTGTTTGGAGAGATCCCGAATCTGTTCCAAGACTGCCATGAATTATCAGTCCTGGATCTTTCCTTCAACGGTTTCACCGGGGACATTCCCATAAGCATTGCCTCGTGCGAGAAGCTGGTGACTCTGAACCTCCGGAACAATCGCCTCACGGGCCCCATCCCGCACCAGATTGCATCCATGCCTACCTTATCAGTGCTCGATCTATCAAACAATTCTCTCACCGGAGGAATCCCCGATAATCTCGGGAACTCACCGGCTCTAGAGTCGATGAATCTGTCCTACAACAAGCTCGAGGGCGTTGTTCCATCCAGTGGCATGCTCAGAACGATCAGCCCTGGCGATCTGGCAGGCAACCCCGGCCTTTGCGGTGGCGTGCTCCCTCCCTGCTCGCACGCCATGGCGAGCAGGGAGCGAGGCGTTCGTGCAAAGCATATTGTCGGAGGATGGATGATTGGAATTTCGACGTTTTTCCTGTTGGTAATGGCAGGAGTGGGAGCTCGGTATTCGTATCGAAAATGGCGGGAAGGGAACTGTTTTTATGATGAGGAGGAGAAAAGAAGCAGTGGGGAATGGCCTTGGAGGCTGATGGCATTCCAGAGGGTGGGATTCAACAGCAGCGACATCCTCTCCTGCATCCGCGAGTGCAATGTGGTAGGGATGGGGGCGGCGGGGACGGTGTACAGGGCCGAGATACCGAGGCTGAGCACGACGGTGGCGGTGAAGAAGCTGTGGATGGGAGGGGGGGAGGGCGTGGTCGGGGAGGTGAGCGTGCTGGCGAGGCTGAGGCACAGGAACATCGTGAGGCTGGTGGGGTTCCTCCACAACGACAGCGACGCGATGATAATCTGCGAGTTTGCGAAGAATGGGAGCCTGGGGGAGGCGTTGCACGGGAAGCAGGCGGGGATGCTGGTGGATTGGGTGGCGAGGTACAACGTGGCGCTTGGGGTGGCCCAGGGGCTGGCGTACCTCCACCACGACTGCCGCCCGCCCTTGATCCACCGCGATGTGAAGTCGAGCAACATCCTTCTGGACGAGCACCTGGAGGCCAGGGTGGCTGACTTCGGGCTGGCTAAGATGGTCTTGGCAAAGAATGAGACGGTCTCCATGGTCGCAGGGTCGTACGGTTACATCGCCCCAGGTTGGTTAGTTAGTTTGATCACGGATTCTATGTGATATGATAAGTTGATAACTGACAACTATGTCAACAATTTACGTATATATGTCAACACGAAGACATTTGTATGTCAACTATATGTATTTGACATACATACGTCTTTTTCTGTTGACATCTATACTTACATGTCAACAAAAGATATACATGTTGACAACTATAACGTAGATTGTTAACATAGTTGTCAGGTATTAACACTCTAGATTCTAGTATATAACTGATTGAAGCTAACTTTGTCATGTGTGTGTTAGAATATGGATGCACGTTGAAAGTGGACGAGAAGAGCGATGTGTACAGCTACGGAGTGGTTCTGATGGAGCTGGTGACGGGGAAGAGGCCGTTAGAGGCGGAGTTTGGAGAAGCGGTGGATATTGTGGGATGGATGAGAGGGAAGCAGAGGTTAGAGGAGGCTCTGGATCCGAGCGTGGGGAATACGAAGCACGTTCAAGAGGAGATGATGTTAGTGCTACGAATCGCTCTTCTTTGCACGGCAAAGCTTCCCAAGGACAGGCCTACCATGAGAGATGTGGTGAGCATGCTGGCAGAGGCCAAGCCTCGGAGGAAAAGCTCAGGGGGTAACAAGGAAAATCCAATCTTCACCACCACATCACCTCACCTGTAGATGGACTGGACTGTACTGTTTCACCTTTTCACTTAGTACTAGTATTTTTTATTTTTTTTAATTCTACTCGTCTATATCTTTATGGTGGAAGGAAAGGAAGGGGGGAATGACAATGACAAGAATCATGTATGTTTTTCTCAAAATAGGAATTAGCCTCCCGAAATTGAGGCTTTTAAAAAACTTACTACAAAATTGGATAAATGCAAATTCCAAATGCAATTTTGGAACAAAGTATATTTCATCTTCTCTTCATTCGATTTTCGCTGCTTTTTTTTTTATCTTCGGTGAATTGATTTGTTTAAATTAATTTTCAAATTATTGATTAAAATAATGATAAGATTTATGTACACGATGACCTATAGATTTTACTATAGTAATTTATAAAGAAAGTCAGTTGTCAGTTAAAATTCTACTCCCTCCATCCAATAAATATGAAACATGTGATTTCCACAAATGTGATTTTATATGTAATGTTATTTAATGAGTTAATGAAAAGAGAGAAAAAGTAAAGACACTATTATTTCTATTTTAGAAAACATTTCATTTTTAATGGAAAAACAAAAAAAAAACATTTTACTTTTAATTGGACAAAAGGAATATATTACTATTTTAAATGCCTCTACGAAATAGCATATCAATTGGAGGAGATAAGATGGGAAATGGTAGCAAGCGCATATAATGGAGCAATCAATTTGTGTGTGAACTATTACCACTGGTTTTCATGTTAAATATAACGAAAAAGATGAGGTAGATAGAAAACTTGGAGCTTTCAGGTAACTTACAAATACTGATAAAAACGTACCTAAGGCGCACCGGTGCATCCGTCTCAATTCCTACACCGGGGAACATTTTCTTACTCTGGCACTGATTAGATCATCTCGATCAATATTTCTCATTACTGGTACAAAATGGACACACACCCGCCCAAAATTGGAAGATGAAAAGCAACCAAGGGACGAAAACAAACCCATAAATATGAGAAAATTTGAACCCGAAGGCCACTCATAGATCTCTTAAAATAAGTTCACTTGAAAAAAACAGGACACCAACCAAAAGGAAGCATTTGCTTCAGCAATAAAACTGGAAGTCATGTCAACACACAATCACTGCTACATCATGTGCACCGGAGCCACCAGTTCCAACTCTTCTCTTTTAATATCGGTGGCACTTTGCTCACCTACCAGAACTCCTTCCCCCACGCCCACCTCTTCCTCGTAGCCCGCTCCCTGAATAAGAAAATTTTAATCCAGGAATAGTGTCAGCAAGGGACAAGTTGAAGAGGGAAAATGGAGGAAGAAGGAAAGACTGGGAACACGATTATAAAATAAAAGCAATTAGGGGCATATCAACTTTGTAGTTAAAAGTAGCAGGGAGAGATGTATACTTCCACCACGAGCAGCGCCACTGTTTGGTCTTCTCTCCTCAACATATACTTTCCTTCCACCCAATTGAATAGGAGAAGCCTGCCAAAAATAATTTCAAAAGACAAGATACACAGTTAATTCAAACTAATCGGAAACAGAGTGTTAACCACATTTCTATTTTTTTATTAGGTTACAGAAAAGTCAGGCTCATGTAAGGATACCAGCATAATAAAGTTATGCTACAACCAGAAACAGATTATATTTTTATTTGAAGTTGCAAATTTTAACCAAATTAAATTTCAAACACATCCAAAAGCAAAACACCTCCTAACAGTAATAATGACAGTTATAGCATGGTAACAGTCTACATGCCTTTGGTACTTCTTTAAGCCCCACGTTCCCCATATATATAGCTTAAAAAATCTAATTTGTCAAACACTGATTGCTAAGTAGGGGGGCGCTTGCTAAAATGCCCTCAAATTGCATGATTGAAAAAATTTGCACCTTGATCGCCATATACTGGATGAATGAGTTTGTTCTATTATTCTTCTTCAAAATTCAAAAGTAATAAATTATATACCTTGAGAGCATTTCGAACACTCTGAATATCTTCAAACTCAACAAACGCATAGCACACACCAGTATCCTGTACACCAAGATATCTTCAGGGATTCCACAACTAAATTAAGTTAAATACAATATTATAGGAAAGGAAGAATACCATGCGGTTCCTCAAGAAGATTCCATCATGCTTGATTCTCCCAAAATTCTCAAACTCTTGCTGAAGATCAAGACTTGTTACTGAAGATGGCAAATTTCTGACATATACAGATTTTGGTTCTTCTGACAAAGTAAATGACATCAAATTGGATGAGCTAGGGAATCAATTCAAAAGATAAACAGTCCAAACATTCATAATGAATTTTTTTTAGCAAATATTATAAGCCATATTGCCTGGTCGATCATCCATCAATGCACCTCCTAGTTTAGATATTTAGGCTTTTGGTATGTACGTATGGTTTTATTAGCGCTAATAAAACGAAATTTCCAGCTCTGACCTTCTTGTACCGGTAAGGATTCTTCTGTTACGTCCACACCAGATGAAGGAGGAGTTGAGATTCGCTGCTGCACCACAGGCTGTGAAATATGGTTCCAGTCTGCAACAGGTGGTCTTGGTGTGTAAGCTGGTTGCAAAATTGATGGTGGTTGAGCTCTTCCTTTAACCCGTAACTTATAATCCAAATAATGGTCAACAATTAGAAAGAGTTAATACAAGAAACTGAATTAAAAGATGGAAGCAGGAAAATTTTGAACAAGAACATTTACTAGAAAAAATAATTACACTGTAAATGGATGTATATGTTAAGCCTCAATTCGAAAAATGAGAAAACCGCCAGAAGGTGAAGAAGATTGACATATACTCCCTCCGTCCCACTCAAGATGGCCACATTCTCGAGTGGCACGGGATTTTAGGAAGTGTTTTAGGTAGAATAAAGTAGAGAGAAAAAAAGGTAGTTGAATATTTTAATGAGGAGAGGGGAGAGAGGAGATTATTTCCAAAATTGGAAGTGACCATCTTGATTGGGACAAAAAAAAAGGAAAGGTGGTCATCTTGAATGGGAAGGATGGAGTATCAAATTTATAAGCTTAAAATAAGCAAAGATTAGTGTCACCTGACTGAGATACAAAAAGTGCTCAAGTGTACAATTGTAAAGTTGTTCTTATTAGACACGCAGGAACAGTAAGTGTGGAACACAGCCACATAAACCAAGTGTAAGCTGATCTTACTCAATGCTCGACTAATGCCTAGTTTTCGTGGTCAATAAACGTGTAGCAATTTCACATTAAAGATTTGTGTCCAAGTTTCTATCAGGTAGGACAACTCAGTCACATTCTTGGACCGTTGATGCTAAGGAAATTTAAGATGGCTTAAATATAGCATTTGACTATGATTTAGATGTATCTAAGCAACAACAGAACGTACTATAGAAGCATAGGTGAGTTTCTCTGGTTCTCCAATAGGATCCTCCACAGAAAGCTGAGGTTCTTGCACAGTAGTTAGTGGATTTTGAAGAACATGACGTGTTTCTTCAAAATGAGATTCCTCTTCAAGTCTGTCAACTTCAAGCTCTGGCCCCTGCTCCAGCTCTGGCTCCAGTTCTTGAGCAGTATCCTGTCGAAGATGCTCCTCGTAACTGTACTCTAGAGCTGGCTCAACTCCTTCAACATGAACAGAGTTGCCGTAATCGCCTATCTCCTCCTCCAATGCATAATCAGAAACTGTTGTAGTTGTTGAACACATTGTATCAGACTATTGATAACACATCTAGACTTTCTCATCATGAAGTCCAGAAGTTTCCATATACTGTATAATCAATGTAATGAGAAACAAGACCACATGGAGTAACTGATTTAAAAAGCTTACTGATTTTCAGAATTAAGACTTTTACGTCATGTATCAAATCTAACACCTACTTCAGGGAGAGAACTGCGAGTACATGTGAACATCAATCTTTGGGCCAATGTAGCATTAGTCTAGGCTAAAATTGAACATGCATCTGCATCTAATTCAAATAATGTATTGAGTTTCAGTTCGAACACCAACTATACAAATTTAACAAACAAAAGAACCTCTGCTTGTGCCACTTAGTGATAAGGATGATATTTAAAAAATTAAAAGACCATGTGCAGTCAATTATACCAGGTGGGTCAGGAAGATGAGATGAAATAGTTGGGTGATAATCAACATGATGTTCCTGTACTGGAGCTGAAGGTTGGTGCGTCACCTCATCATCGGCAAAATGGAACATATCATTCAAAACAAAGTAACCTTTCTCTTGAGGAGCAAGGAAAAAAGTCTGCACAAACTTTCTCCAGTAATTGAAGTCTCTTGACTTCACAGAGCCAGTAACAACTACAAGAACACCTCCATTCCATGATTCAAGTGACTTTATTGTCTTTATCTCAATTCCAGAAAAATTAAGAGACATAAGCACTTCATGAATTGTCTGCAGGAAGAGAGACACACTTTTGCATTAGTAATTAATAAACTAGACACAGATCATGTAATCATTGATTGACATCCAGAAAAGCTCCAGCTAGGGCTGCAAATTCGGGTAGTGACACGAATAAAAAGGGTAGCCGAACCCAAAAACTCCAAAATATACCACCTGATACCCGACCCGCATATGATCCGGGTACCCTAATACCAGATGTGGGCGCCCAAACCCGACTAATCATGTAACAGTATAACCTTAATTAATTTTTTTTCATTTTTTTTGTTATATAAGCTAAATTGTGATGAGTATAATACTTATGAAAATTAACAAAATACTTGTGGAGCAAACTTCAATATTAATTAGTGCTTTAATTTTCTCAATTGTATGATAGTATTGACCAAACATATATACTAACAACAGACACTCGATAATATTCAAATAAAGAGGTTAAGTTTTTTTTTATATTACTAGTATTTGTTATGATTATGTACTGATTAATTACATTTGAACATGAAAAAAATACAAGCTTCTATCGTTACCCAATAAAACAGAACGAAACAATTCTTCGTGCACCCTAGATAAAACACACTTATAAGCACAAGCCCATAGTCGGGTACCCGAAACCCAAAAATCTCTCGCACCAATTACCCAAACACGTAATTTAGGGTTTTGGATCCGACGAGCATTGGGTCGGGATCGGGTAAACCCAAAACCCGACAACCGAATTTGCAGCCCTAGCTCCAAGAGACAAATCCAAAGCATAAATATTAAAAAGAGTGAAACAAATAGTCAACAGCAAAGAGTGAAAATGTTTTTTTTTCTCTCAAAATAGAAGAAACTTAAAAATAGGGCAGAGAAAACGTTCAATTGCTTTTCACATAACAAATTGCACCAAGCGGCTTAAGCCACAGCGAAGAAGCACATAAGAATGAAGAACCACTGGATCTGTTTCAGCCTGATGCTTCGAAATAAAAAATCAATGATCTTATGGAATGAGATCCACATCACAGTATCATGATAGAAATGTATAACGGAAAGGAGAAAAATTACTTTTGTAGCTAATAAACAATTAAGCAGATTTAATCGCTCGCAAAATAGATTGAGATCTTGCGTGGCGTAAAAACGGCGCATACCATCACATCAGAAGCAGACTCGCTGATTTCTCCATCAACTCGCATCATGGAGCTCGAATCATTGTAAAACTGGTGCACACACTCCCGCTGGTGCTGAAACACCTGATAGTACTGCTGAACGAAGTACGAACCGACCTGAGGAATTCCGGAAAAAGCGATTAAATCAAAAGGCTAAAAAAAAGTGAAGAGACGAAGTCACAATTACTCGCGAAGCATGCAAAAAGAAATTCGAAAAGCGAAAGTTGGAAGTACCTGCGATGCAGTAACCTGAGCTGAGTACTGGTTCACCATTCTCCGATTGAATCGGCCGACGGCGATGCTAAACCCTAGATCGAGGTTTTACGATTAGAGGTGCTAGCGTTTATTTGAATAAATAAAAGGAATTTATCCCGCTGCTTCTGTCTGTAGGAGAACGGCTTTTCGGAAAAGTGACGATAAATTCTTTTATATGTACATTTTTATTTTTATTTCTATTTCTCGAAGTATTTTGTTTTTTGTTTTTTTTTTTAAAATTTTTCTTTGTGGTAGTTTAGACAAATTTGTGTAAAATATTAAAATTTGGCCAAAGTTTATTGTCTTAGAAACCAATATCTCTATTTAAAACTATAATATTTGATGCATTCAAGGTTATTATTATTGATTATTTCATTTATAGTACTCATAAAATTCTTTTGTGTGTAGGTATTGCATTGATGTCTATTCAAGATTCAACAAATTAATCAATCTCCATTATTTGTTGAAATTTAGAAGATATTGAAGACTTGTCATGGGACTTCATTTTGGATTTACTATAATATGATGAAACTATTGAATACTTACATTGGATTTATTTTGCTATAATATGTTGTGGATTTAGTAACTATCATAAAACTTCATTAGTTCATTTTGGTTGACATTTTTTTTATGAATCAATGAATGGAATATAAACACGAAAAGTAAAGTACAAGCAAGACACGGGCATACCCGAGGGATACATGCCTAAGAGCCGAAGCTAAGTAGGCCGATGGGGGTGGGAGTAGACTCAAGGGAAAAGGTACCCATAAAGTCGGTATTACAATCTATAGAACATACATAACAGTACACATGTAAGATCAAACAAGTAACTTCACATCGGTTAGAGTCTTGACGGTGTCGTCTACTCGAAATGCTGCGGTACTTCCTTCCATCACTATGTGCTTGTACTCGTTGCTATCGTCCACGTTACCCCAATGGAGGTAGGGGTAGGGCCTCGTTAAAACCTCCAAGAGATAAAACCCAGTGGGAAAAAGAGTACCCCCGTAACTTCATTTTGGTTGACATTTGTTATTGTGGAATGTGGACTGAATATTTGTTTTTGTTGGTTGATGGATCATGAATATGCTTATAGGGGTGCGTTAGGGTGTCACCACTCTTAAAGTGCCAACGTGACAACAACGCAGCATGCATCGCATACATAGGTAAGCAATCTGCGATACATAAGGAAGCAACTCCACATAAGATTTCAAGCAACAACGATACAAAATCATAGCACTATGGCGATACCATAGTTCAAATGACAACCTACCTAAGCAAGCAATATATGATACATAAGCAAGCAATTTGTGATACATAGACAAACAACTCGGCATATAGTTCCAAGACAATACGAAATCACATATAATCAAGCAATCTGCGATACATAGGGAAGCAAACCTACCACGTGGCAAGCTAAGGTTGTATCTGCTCCTAAATCTAAGGGTCTTAATTGGTGGTAGATAATCATTTTAATTTGGGTTGTCATTTTAGTATAACCCTATAATCATGTTATGTTATGGTTTGTACTTTGTTAGTTGTAACTTTGAATGATTTTATTCAATTTTTTTGTTTTAGTTTTTTTGATTTTTCGGTTTCGTTCGGTTCAATTTTGGCCTAAATTCGGTTATTCGGGTTCGGTTTGATTTGGGCAAAAAGTTGAACCGAAATCTGAATGCTCACCCCTATTCTGGGAGGGGTGGGAATCACCAATGGTGGAGAAATCACTTCTTTATATCGTACATTCTTGTGTGTGTGAGTGTGGTGTTTTTGCTAACTCCTAGGACTAGATCGTAGTGTTTGTTATTATTTGTAGGTACTATTGATGCCTCATTATACTAGATCCAATATGATGGGGGATACACATCCTTAAGGAGTTGATAGGTGTGTGGGTACAAGTAATCTTATGCCCGGAGATGACTTGGCAAGCATGGTGTCTAACATGATGGCGGACATGAGGAAGGAATTTAAGGAGAGCCAATTGTCAATGCATGCCACCCAAAGTGCCCTAGTTGGAGACTTGAGGAGAGAGCTAAAGGAGAACCAAATGTCAATGCATGCTAAACGAAATGACTTATTCGGAGACTTGAAGGAGATAAAGGAAAACCAAGCAGCCACGCAAGACAAACAAAACGGTCTCCACAAGGAGATCGTCGCTTTGAAAGAAACGCGACCATAAAGTCGTCACTCCAACAAGTGACTCATATCGTCATCATGTCTTTGCGGGAAACAATGAGGAGGTGGAGAACTGAGTGACATGACTATGGGGGATGCGATGGTCGTGAATGATGATGTTATAGTAATAGGAATGGGGTGAATGAACGAAATGAGAATAGGGGACTGGAGAACCATGGGGACTGGATGGAATGATAGGTATGGGTAGGGTAGACATTATGAGAAGTTGCTGAGGGCTAGGTATGATGATCCCGACAAGTCTATCAAGTACACTTTCCCTGAGTTTCATGACAAGTTTAATCTTAAGCCTACTTAGAGTGGGAGTCTCAAGTAGACAAGGTTTTCTCTCTCCATAATTACTCCAATAGAGACAAAGTGAAGATAGCAATTGTCGAATTTCACAGATACGCGAATACATGGTGAAATGACAAGATGAGGGGAAGAAGAATGGATAAAGTAGGAGAAGCGGGCTCTTGGAAGGAGTTATGTGAACTTATGAAAAACACCTTTACACCCAAGGCTTATTATCTCAAACTTATGGCATGTTCAATTTATTGGAAATGCCAATAAAAAGGTCCATATCTGAGGTAAATCCAATGTTTAGTTTGACTCCACCCGAAGGCATAATTGAGTCAGTTGAGTCCACCCGGCAGGTGGCTCTTGGATGGCTAGGCCACCCGGGCGGGTGATCACCCGAAGGCACTGTTGAGGCAGCGACGTCCACCTGGGCGGGTGACTCTTGGACGGCTAGGCCACCCGGGCGGGTGGCTCACGCAGAGGCTAGATTTTGTGGGCATTTTCTTGGAATTTTGGCCTAAACTATAAGGCCATCCACTATGCGGCGCGCCACCGTCCCGCATTCAGTCGCGGAGAGACAGAACGCTCGCGCGACGCGTTGCGGCACACCGGCCCGTCCCGCGCCCGTCACGATCACGTCCCGCGACCCGTCCCTGCGAGACAAGAGACGGGCTGTGTCGCCACGTGCCATGGCACGTGGCGCGCCCTTGCGCCATGCGTGACGCCCACTCGCCGACCCGCGAGTAGGCGTCGTCACGCGCTGACGCAATAAATCTTTTTTAAAAAAAAAATTCAAAATTTTAAAAAAAATTAAAAAAATAAATTTGTAAACGGTAATATTACCGTTTATATCCGTTTTTTCTTTTTTTTTTTTATTTTTTAATTAATTTTTTTACTCTATAAATACTCCTAATTCATCCTCATTTCACACACAACACACATCTATTCTTCCTAAATCATCTCAATTTCCTATCCAATTTTCATCTAACAACTCATCACAAAATGTCCGGCGACGGCAACTCCGGCGGTGAAGGTTCCGGCGGGTGGGATCTCAACGCGTTCGGCGATTGGGAGACCATGTACAACACACTGGGTGGTTCCGGTTCGTCGACGCCGGGCACCCAGGGTTCGGCGACGCCGGGGGATACCAACTACCCAATTTTGACATGGATGCATATGCCCGTCCCTCCGCCCCGCGGTATTCGCAGGGATTATCCCAGATTCGAGAGGATTTTCACGTTGAACCCACGCCGGGAGTAGGCCGAGGCGGTGGAGGAGGCCGAGGCGGTGGAAGCTCCAGGGCGGAAGCCCAGGCGGGCGAGGAGGAGGAGGAGGAGGAGGAGGAGGAGGAAGAGGAAGAGGATGAAGATCTAGGCCGACATCCGTACATCAACAATGAAACAATGGCGGTGTACAATGCCTTGATTTCCGTCTCGTACGATCCCATCGTCGGGAATCAACAACCCCAGAAGTGCTTCTGGGAAAAGGTCATCGAGACCTACCACCAGATCAAGCCGAAAGGGTCCCGCAAGCGCACATATAAAATGCTCCGCTCTCACTTTGACCGAGTCGACAGACAGGTCAAAATATTCTGCGATATCTACTCGACCGAAGCGGCGCACTACCAAAGCGGCGCCACGGGAGCCAACATTATGAGGGCGGCTTTGCGCGTCTACAACCAGGACACTGACAAATAATTCAAATTTGTTGATGTTTGGCAGGTCGTCAAGGACGAGGAACGGTGGGCCGGCGGTGTCCGCTCCAGCTCGGGCTCAACCTCGAAGCACACAACGAGTGGCCAATACTCGTCTGGTGACACCGGTGAGGGCAGCGACGCACAAGAGACTGCCTCGCATGAGTTTGCGGGTACGGCCGGTGATGAGGGGGGATCCAGCTGTGGGCACCGTCGGCCGCAAGGGACGAAGGCGGCGAAAGCGGCTAGAGCGAGGAAGGGCTGAGGCGAATCAAGCCAGGCGGCCTCGGGATCAGGCTCGGGGGAGGCTCGAACTCCCTTATGGCCATGTACATGACCGCCACAATGGCGGACACTTCCCGCTTCTCTCCCGCCCAATACCAAGCCTGGTGGAACGGAATTGTGTATATGGTAGGACAACTTGGCCTTCCGCCTCCTATTGCACCTCCACCGCCTTCGGGGGATGATTCGCCGGCGAAATAGTTTTTTTATTTTCTTTAAATTTATATTTTAAATTATGCAACGTTTAATTTTTTAGGATTTTAATTGTGTATTTTTTTATTTTTTTAAATTTTAAGTTGTAATTTTTTATGTTGTGTGTTTTTTAATGAAGTGTGTTTGTTTTAATTGAATTGGGTTGGAAATAAAATTAAAAAATGAAATTGAATGAATAGTAATTTAAGGGACGATTTAAGGGACGGTTAAGGGACGGAAGTGATGGAGTAAAAAGGTACAGTGGGGCCCTCAAATAGTAGTTTAAGGGACGGTATAGAGACAGCGTAGTGGATGGCCTAAATAGGACATTTTTCTCATTTTTCTAGTTGGTTGATTGATGAATTAAGATATCTCCTTTGTGAGTTTTTCCTCTTTGAGGATCGTATCCAATTCCTTCATTGAAGGTTGGTTGTTTCTTTCTTTAGATTGATTCAAGTAGATGTATGCATCAATGATAGTGTATCCATTGAGTAGTGGAGCCAATGGGTGATTAGAGTTGATGAAAGTTGCCTAGGGTTGTTTCCATCTTTTTGGTCAAGGTCCTATGGTTGTAATTCTAATGTCTCATCTTATACACATGCTTTCATTTCTTATCTACCATGTTTCTCTATTTTGTATCTAGTTTTTTTTGCTAGGTCCAATCTATCTTTGCTTGTTTTTGTGTTTTGTTATTAGATCTACACTTTGGGCATAATCTTGGGTAATTACATGGATCTAATCAATCAAAAATCCTTATCATTCATCTTATTCCAATCCCCCAAATATTTTTCAAACTTCACCTTCATTGCTTTTGCAATATCTGACAGAATCGGATCTGAATAATCACTGCACTTTTTCTCAATCTCAATTTGTATAGCAAACATTGAAACTGCAATCAAATGAGATGTAGGGGTTTTTGATGTACTTAACTCTAAAGTCGCAATATAAAAATTCCCGAGAAAATATACAAATGCACATGCATTATCCCAATCATCTTTAAGTGGAGGCCTCATTCTTTTACTACTATTGTCATCTTTGTCATGGAAGTATGCTGCAAAAGGGTGTCATTCTTCATACATCCTCTCAAACACCCTTCTAAACTTCAATGCAACATCAAGCATCTTATAGGTTGAATTCCACCTAGTTTTCACATCCATGGGTACTGTTGATGTACTTGAAAACTTGGCGAGTACAACAAACTCCCTAAATTTGTTCAATCTAGAAGGGGATGAATGTAGGAAGACATCTGCATTCCTGATAGCCTTAATTGAAGAATTGAGCTTTTTCAATCTATCCTTTACAATTAAGTTAAGTATATAACATGCGCATCTCAAATGTAAATACTTTCCATCAAAAAGCAATATTGTTTCAATTCTCATTCTCTTTTTCAAATAGTCAATTGCACTATCATTAGAAGATGCATTGTCAACTACAATCGAGAATATTTTTTCTATCCCTTACTCTCTTAAGCAAAACTTAATCACCTTGCTTATTTCCTCCCTTACATGACTAGTGATTTTTGTGAAGTTAATTATTCTTTTATGCAACTTCCAATCACTATCTAGAAAATGCGCAGTGATAAACATATACTCCCTCCGTTCCACAATAATTGTCACTCTTTTCCATTTCGGTCCGTCCCATAATAATTGCCACACTTTATTTTTGTCTTATATGGTAAGTAGGTCCACATTTCACTAATTCACTTTACTCATTTTATAATAAAACCAATATAAAAAGTGCGTCCCACATTCAACTAACTTTTCCTACCAACTTTTCTTTACATTTCTTAAAACTCGTGCCCACAATAAGAGTGACAATTATTGTGGGACGGAGGGAATAGTTTATATTTTGGATCAATGTCCAATTATCTGCAGTAATGCTCACTCTTTGTCTCCTAATCACATTCTTAAATTCCTTCTTATGCTCTAAGTACAAATCATCAACCATACCTGCAACTTTCTTTCGATCAGGAATTCAAAATCTTAGTTCTAGTTCATGCGGGAGAACAACAAATCCCTTCCCTTCAACGGCCAGGAAAGACACGTCATCAATGATCACACATATTCAGTTACCTTCATTTCACACCTTTTTCTGATTAAAATTGTGTGCAACCAATTGATTTCCTTGTCCCATGGTCTCATTCATCAACACCGTTTGACCTTTCTCATGACCATGATTCTCATACAGTGGAGATAATGTGCATCTCTTCACTAAATGATTTATAAACCCACTTGTACTTCCACCCGAACATGGTATTTCAGCCTTGCAGTAATTGCATATCCCAGTTATTTGTTCACTGCCATTCTTTAATTTCTCTACTTTTTTTCCGCAATGATACCGACATGGGCTACGCTACGCTTCTTCTTTTTAGGAGCTAGGGGAGGCTTTTCTGTCGAATCTTCTACTGCTCGTTTTCGACTAGTACCACCATCAACTGTTGATGTGTCAACTATTTTTTATGGTTCATGAATAGGGGGATTAGGAAGCGCATGAGAAGATAAATATGTATTGTTAATTATGGAGCCTAATTTATCTCCTACCATGTTTAGTATTTGTTTCCTTGAAGTATTTTTTCCTTGTGATATATGTTTCCTAATTTGACTAGAATTAGGGCTCTCTAGTTGCTTATAAATAGAGGTGCTCCCTCATTGTTAAATTATGCTTATTCTGAAATTATATAGTGAAATCCCTGGCTTGGCATCGCCCCCAGACGTAGATACACATTGTATCGAACTGGGTAAACAATTTCTTGTGTTCATTCTCTTTCATATTCGTGATTGCATGTGTTTATTTCCCAACAACTGGTATCAGAGCCTAGGGTTTAAGAGGCAGAAATCACGATGGGGATCAACGAGAAAATTGCTGTAGAGAAGTTCGACGGATCTGATTTCAGATTTTGGAAGATGCAGGATTACCTGTACGGTAAAGATCTCTAGAAGCCTTTAAAAACCAAACCCGAAAAGATGGAACAGGAGGAGTGGGAGCTGCTGGACAGAAAAGCGATGAGCGCGATTAGGCTATCGTTGTCCAAGGATGTGGCATGAATAATAAATAAGTAACCGAGCGCGAGCTGCAAGGACCTCTCACTCACCGGAAATCGGATTTGAGAAAGTGAATATACTACATTTATCTACGTAAAATGTAGATCGACGCTATATCATTTAATTTCACAAAATTAGATGTCTCGTCACATTTATTATTTGGTCAAAATCCATTGAGCGGGCATATTTATTCCATGATTTCTACAATCCCCCACATGAGTGGAAATAGCCAAATGCATATGCATGCAGACACAAGCTCAACCCTCGAGAGGTATAAAAGCATAAGGATATGTAGTTGTTGGCTTTGAACCATCCATAGTCGACACCATCGGATACACAGGCAGCTTAGTAGCGCGATGCTTTGAACTAATCCCCCACGGCGTGCACCGAGACAATGGTGTTAACGCTTAAACACCTCAACCTCATCCGTTCTCACGTTTTGTGTCCATTGCGGTCTTGGACACCACTTTGGATTCATAAGTGCGTTTTATGAAGCGACCACACTTCGCACTTACATAGGTGATTCTTAGTCAAGTACCTTGCCATACTTGGTCTCTTTGAGAACTCCATCTCTTTGAGATCCTTAAGAACCATTAAAAGTCATAGACTTATCCTTTACCACTAGGCAAGTCTCCAACACTCTATTGCTCTTTAGGGAATAGATATAGTTGAGTGTTTCTCATGAACTCTCATAGCTTAGTTTTCCCATTGAACCAAGTTCTTGGGATCTCCAGTCATCATGGTTGGGTTACCACTATGACAATTCTTTAATTTGTGGGTTTCAAACCCATTCCCTCTAGCAACTTATTCATTTGATCAAGGTTTAACCCTTTGGTTAGCGGATCTGCTAGATTATCTATTGACTTCACATAGTCAATTGTAATCACTCCTGTTGTGATCAAATGTCTCACGGTGTTATGTCATCGACGTATATGTCGAGACTTACCATTATAGAAATCATTGTTTGCCCTTCCAATAGCGGCTTGGCTATCGTAGTGGATCAGCACTGGTGACACTGGCTTAGACCAATATGGAATATCTTCAAGGAAGTTCTTAAGCCACTCGGCTTCCTCACCAACCTTATCTAAGGCAATGAACTCCGATTCCATTGTTGATCGGGCTATACATGTCTGTTTTGTGGATTTCCACGATACAGCACCACCCCCAATAGTAAAGACGTATCCACTTGTTGAAAGTGAGTCTCTATTGTCGGATATCCAATTTGCATCACAGTACCCTTCAAGTACCGGGGGTATCTCGAGAAGTGTATCTCATGATTTGAGTATGTTTTAAATATCTCAAAACCCTCACAAGAGCTTTCCAATGCTCCTTGCTTGGATTGCTCGTGTAACGAATCAACTTGTTCACGGCACAAGGAATGTCAGGTCGAGTGCAATTAGTCAAGTACATAATGCATCCGATGACCCATGCATACTCTTCTTGTGCAACGGGCTCGCCTTTGTTCTTGCTCAAGTGAACGTCGAGTTCAATTGGAGTCTTAACCGGCGCGCCATCATTGGCTTTGAATTTATTCAATATCTTCTCAACATAATGTGATTGTGTTAAGATGATTCCATCAGACGTTCTTAGAATCTTCATTCCAAGAATTACATCGGCTAGACCCATGTCTTTCATGTCAAAGTTTCTCTTTAACATGGCCTTTGTATCGTTAATTACTTGAGTGTTGCTACCCAAGATTAACATATCATCAACGTATAGACACACTATAACATGACCGTTATTAGTGCTCTTGATGTAGACACATTTGTCGCACTCGTTGATTTTGAACCCATTTGATAACATCATATTATCAAACTTCAAGTGCCATTGCAATGGCGCTTGTTTCAATCCATATAGAGACTTTACAAGCTTGCATACCTTTTTCTCTTGTCCAGGTACTACAAACCCTTCGGGTTGCTCCATATAAATTTCATCTTCTAATTCACCATTTAGAAACACTGTCTTTACATCCATTTGATGAATCTCAAGATTGTGCAATGCAGCAATAGCGAGAAGCACTCGGATAGATGTAATCCTTGTTACAGGTGAATAGGTATCGAAGAAGTCATGTCCTTCCTTTTGTTTAAAACCCTTTAATACTAGTCCTTTACTACTAGTCGGGCTTTATACTTATCCACTGTTCCATCGACCTTAAATTTCCTTTTAAGTACCCATTTGCAACCTAGAGGTTTCGCACCTTCAGGTAGATCTACCAACACCCAAGTGTGGTTTAGCAAAATTGAGTCAATTTCGCTTTGAACAGCTTCTCTCCAATGTAGCCCGTTTGGGCCATTGAAGGCTACTTTTATAGATGTTGGTTCTTCATCTAACATAAAAACAATGTAGTCAGGACCAAATGTTTTTGGTGTTCTGACTCTAGTTCCACGTCTTAGTACTGTATCCTTTGGATCGGGCCTTGCACGCTTGCGCGATTCAGGTTCCTCATCCGCTGATTTAGAACTAGTGGCTTCCTCTTCAATTCTTGTCTCAGAATTGGTTAAGACTTTTTCCTTGTCTTTGCAAGGAAATGTATTTTCGAGAAATACAACATTCCTTGACTCAATCGTTGTTCCTACTGTAATAGTCGATATTTCATACTTGTGAACAACAAATCGATATGCACTAATATTAAGTGCATATCCAATGAAGATGCAATCAACCGTCTTAGGTCCGATTGTAACTTCTTTGGGCGGAGAAACCATCACCTTTGCCAAATACCCCCACACTTTGAGATATTTGTAGGATGGCTTCATTTCCTTCCACAACTCATAAGGAGTAACATCTTTTCCTTTGAGAGGGATTTTATTCAAGATATAGTTGGCTGTCAATGCAGCTTCCCCCCACATGTTATGTGGTAATCCTGAAGTCAGAAACAGTGCATTCATCATCTCTTTTAGAGTTCGATTCTTGCGTTCTGCGACACCATTAGATTGTGGTGAATATGGAGCAGTTGTTTGATGAATTATACCACTTGCGTTGCATAACTCCTCAAACGGGGCTACATATTCGCCTCCTCTATCGCTTCGAATCGTTTTGATTTTACAACCAAGTTGATTCTCGACTTCGTTCTTATAATTTTTGAACGCTTCTATTGCTTCATCTTTACTTCTTAAAAGATAAATATAGCAATAGTTTGTGCAATCATCTATGAAAGTGATAAAGTACTTTTTACCACCTCTAGTTTGCACCATCTTTAAATCACATACGTCCAAATGAATTAATTCAAGGGGTTTTGTGCTTCGTTCAACCGAGTGAAACGACAACTTAGTCATTTTTGCTTCAAGACAAATTTCACATTTATCTTGGGTATCCACTTCATTAGTCTTTAGTAAATCTAAATTCACTAATCTTTTAATGGCTTTTGAATTTACATGTCCCAATCTACAATGCCACAAATTTGAACACTCAGTCAAGTAAGAGGAAGTAGATGCTTTATTATTATTAGCCAACGGCTTTGCAACACTGCGAGTTGCTACACTAAGCTTGAAAAGCCCATTGGTTACATAACCTTTTCCGAGGGATTTTCCAAACTTGTACAATGCAAACTTATCAGACTCAAATACAAGTTTAAACCCCTTATTAACTACTATTGATCCTGACACTAGGTTCTTGCGGATGTCCGGGACATGCAGCACATCCTTCAAAGTGATAGTGACGCCAGACGTCATCATGAGAATCACATTGCCAATGCCGAGGACTTCGGACGATGCTTGATTCCCCATGTTGATCTTCCTCCCTTCAACAGCAGTGTAGGAGGCAAACTTGCTTCTATCTGAGCAGACATGAGCAGTAGCGCCGGTGTCGATGTACCAGCCACCCTTGTTGTCAACAAGGTTAACTTCTTCAGTGACCACAACAATGAGGTCGTTTTCATCCCAGTCCTTAAAACTCCTTCTCAACGACATGGGCAGCCGACCTCTTCTTCTTGCTGCGGTAGTCCTTTGCAAAGTGGCCCGGTTTGCCACATTTGTAGCAATCGCCTTCAAACTTCTTTGTAGGCTGCTTTCCCTTCTCTTTGTCACTTGGACGATTTGGGCGAGGGCGTTTGTTGGAGGGACTGCCCCGCTCTAACAGATTGGCTTTGGCTTCAAGTGGGGTGAAGCCCTTAGCCTTTTGGTCGCTTTTGCGCACATCAGCCTCAATGCGCAATTTCACGATCAAGTCTTCAAGGGTCATCTGCTTTCGCTTGTGCTTGAGATAGCTCTTGAAGTCCTTCCAACTAGGAGGAAGCTTGTCGATGATCGTACACCTTAGGAATTTATCGGGCAAGGTCATCCCTTCAGCCACTAATGCGTGGATGATCATTTGGAGCTCTTGGACTTGCTCCATGATGGGTCGAGAGTCGACCATCTTGTAGTCCATAAACTTGGATGCTACAACTTGTTCATTACCTGCAGCATTATCTATGCTATACTTCTTTTCTAGGCTTTCCCACATTTGTTTAGATGTGGTTACATTGGAGTATACATTGTAGAGGCTATCATCTAATGCACTTAAAATAAATTTTTTACATAGATAATCCCCTTTTCTCAAAGCATCATAGTCCGCCATGACTTCGAGCCTAGTCTCTTGATCGCTTGGCGAGGGCGGTTCGTTTTCCGTGAGGAAGTTGGCGACGCCCAATGTTGTTAAGTAGAACAACATCTTTTGGTACCACCTTTTGAAGTCAGATCCTCCAAACTTTGGTGGCTTCTCGGCAGGTGGCATCATTCTTAGTGCCAAAGGTGCCGAACTTGGTCCATGGAAGGAACCAATTCCGTTGCCCCCGAAGGAGCCAACAAAGTGGTTGGGCATAGAGCCCCCACCATTCATGTTGGGCATAGAGCCCGCCATGATCGTACTATCCCCAAAAGAACTAGCACCCGCGTGATACCCGAAGGCCCCAACATTCGTGTGAGACCCGAAGGCCCCAGCACTCGATCCATTAAAGGATCCGAAGGAACCACTAAAAGTGGAACCAACCGATCCACTCGAGGTGGATCCACCAGTGGGCCCAAGGGGGTTAACACAGTCTATACTCATACAATATTATATTTAATTATAACTTAAACCTAGTTTAATAACGATTGTCGTAGTATATACTCCTTTCTTTAAATATATTTTGTGTAATCACATATTGATTTCATATGTGTTCTTTTATTTGTTGTTTGTGGTATTTTCTTGTTCAAATTCTATTAAAAATATTCTAAACTAAATCATCGGGGAAAACAAACACAGACTATCTATCTTCTACTAAAACTCGATTACTATTTAGAGAACCGAAAGTTTTGGGAATTTTTGAAAACCAAGAACAATAAACAGTGCCATTTTAAAGGAAGAAACAAACCCTTAAAAAGTCCTCAGTCTCAATTAACAGTGTCGTTTTAAAGGAAGCTAATTGTAGTGTCTATTAAGTGGATCTAACTCGCCAACCTCCTCTCACGATTATGTAGCAAGTTATATTAAATCATAACCGAATGTGTCACTCAAACGTGAAGTATTATGGAACAACTTAAGAAAGAAACAAAGTAAGAACAAAACGTATGTTAAATAGAAATAGGAATTGTATAAACCAATAAAAGTTACTAACACATCCTTAGAATCATATGAGTTTAGTTACACATGATAGAATAATCTAAAAACATAGATTGAAGGGAAGACGGATAAGGCTCATTTCATGCATCGGTTTAAGGATAAAATGTGTACTACTTGATCGGTTTATCGCGCAAAACAAGTGTTAATTGTGCAGAAATGCCGCTTGACCAAGGCAGCAAGGCCGAACTGATCAAGCATGTACAAAAGGCGATAAAAGGCCAAAAATCGGGGAAGTTGATCAAGGGGAGTAGTCAAGCAGTTAAGGAGGAGACCACTGGGTATCAGAAGAAGGACATGCGAGGCTATGAGCTGGATGGTGCGCAACAATCTGTTATCAAGGACAACGTTCTAGAAGGGGACACGTGCTGATACATGAGACGCAAAGACGAAGCTGAGTCACGTATTTGTTACTGAAAAGCATCATAGATTCTAGAAGAAGAACCAGTAGCAATCCATGAGTCGATCATTCTCAACATGAGTGAATATTCCCTGTCAAGATCGTTATCCAGCTGGAGGCCGAGTCGAGCTTATAAATAGAGGATGTGCACCACATAAAGAAAAACGGATCCTTTACTTTCCGTCTAGTTTAGCTTAGTTTAGCTTAGTCCAGTTCTCTAGAATAGCTTAGCTTAGATAAAGTAGTGCATAGTTAGAAAGGGCAATCAAAGAAGCGCTGCAGAATACTTGTTATCTGTCGGCGTATTCCTAAATTACCCGCCGAGATTCTTCTCGGTTTTACTTGCTTTCTTATTTTCCGAAGATTTAACTTAGTTTCAAATTTACGTTGTACTTAGTTTAATTTTAATCGAAGTGTTTTATTTTAATCCGCACATTTACTTTTCCGCTGTCACGTGTAATTCACTTGACCCAGTAGTTAAAGTTCATTTGATCAAGTTAGCAAAATTTAATTATGTCTAGAGTACAAATAGTAGTTAAAAACTCTCAAGTTAAAGCGTGGCAGCAGTCAACCCCCCTGTTCACTACTCACACACTCGACACACCAACTTCTCTGGGGGATCAACCCTGAACTTGCCGCTTTACTGTTAAAGTAGTGCAAAATTGGGAGTTTACAAATTACATTGGTAGGAAACGAGCGAGAGCGAGTTCGAATCAATCAAGTGGCAATGATATTTGCTAACTGATCCAATCGGTTCGGTTATCTTCAATATAACTTGGTCCGAATTCGCGCCCCTCTCGAGGCCTTCCAAAATGGCGCCGTTGACGGGGAAGCATGGTGGTACTTTATGTTTGTGCGTAGTGCGTGGGTGTATATAATCTTATTTCTTTGTTTTCTCATACAACGCAGTGGACACTGGAATCATCTCTTTCTATACAGAGTGACTAATGCTCATTGGAGGGTCCAGGAAGCCGGCGTCGTCACCACTCGTTACACAGCAGCATTAGAAGCCTCAGCAGCCGCTGAACAGAACAAACAACCACCACCACTCGAACAAGCAGAGATGGCCCTCATCGTTGACGACTCATGAATTGGCTCTCTGCACGCTCATGATGAGAAGGAGCCCACATATGCCATTGCCGCTACTCCTGGGATGCGGACCATCGCGATCTAATCGGGAGTACTGGCCGTTTTGTCCCACTTTTACGGTCTTTCGAAGGAGTGTCTATACGCTTTTCTGGAGCAATTCTGCCGATACTGTGATATTCAGCCCGTGCCGGCTGGATCCACATCCGAAGATTATAGGCTCAAGGCTATTCCCTTCGTTTTGAAGGGCGATGCGGGTGTCTGGCTGTCAAGGTGGCCAGAAGGATCCATCAGTACCTGGGCTGAATTCCGCATGATATTCCTAGATCGATTTTTCCCAGCATCGAAAACAAGTGCCCTGAAAAGGGAGATTACAGAGGCTAGGCAGGAGTACGATGAGCCTCTCGGCCAGTACTGGGACAGATTCCAAGGTTTGCTTCAAGCATGCCCCAATCACAAGCTGGGGGAGCGGGAGATCTACTCGATCTTTTATGGCGGACTCACTGTGGATAGCAAGAATGATCTCAACCTCGCAGCTCAAGGAGATTTCTCAAAGACCGCATTCAGCCAAGCCAAAAATATACTGGAGAGGCTGATCGAGGCTAAGCTGTCGTATGAGACGTCTCGAGGGCAGTATAGGAGAGGGGCAGTGCATGAAGCAGAGGCGCGCAATGATGAAAAGTTGGAGACTCGATTTGAGCAGATGGAAAAGAAACTGCTGGAGGCAGTAGAGAAAGCCAAACCACCTCCACCACCTGCACCAAAGGAAACGTAGTATGTGCCGCAACCGTCCCCACCAGAAGAGCATCATTACTACTATTGTGAGTTTCCCCTGAGGTAGAACCGCAAGCTCAGGTGAATGTCGTTGGCCACTGGAACGCAAATGGCAACTGGATCCAGGGGAAGCAGAGAGATGCTCCATGGAGGGACCACCCCAATTTTTGATGGACTGATCAGAATCAAAGCCAACCGTTCCAGTTATCAACCCAGCAAGTACAACCCTCCGAAGGACGACCCAACTGGCCTGCACGGATCCAGGATAGACCAAACACTGGAGGGAACAGAATACAGAACGTACCTCAAGGAAACTGGTCCAGTGGAGGACAACCTAACTGGTCAAGCAGACAACCGGAGGGAAACTGAGGGTACAAACAGCAAGGCCCTCAGTTTAGCAACCAGGGAAGGCAGCCAAACAACCTGATGGTCAGCTACATCCCACCTCACCTACGGGGAAAACAGCACCCTGGAAATCAACAGTACAACCAGCCGAGATATCAGCAAGAACATTACGGGCAATCTGACTACCCGCAGGCCAACTATAGTGGGGGACCACCGAATCAAAGATACAACCGACACCCCAACGATGGCCACGGAGATATGTTGGTACCGCACCATCCACATGATGCGATGCGGGAAATCCAGGAGGCTCAGAAGGAGCAGCGGGCGACGTTGGAGATGCTGACAAAACAACTCTCCCAAGTTGCAGTGTCGGTGGGCGAGTTGAAGGGAAATGAAACCACTACGCAACCACCTGGTCGTGTGAATATTAGTGAAGTATCCCTGAGGTCGGGGAAAGTCTACCAAGGCCACATCCATCCTGCGATATCTCCAGCAACTGGTTCTGGACCAAGCCGTGAGGAAGAGGAAGAATCCAGTAGAGTGGATCAAGTGAGAGAAAAGGGCAAGGAGAAGGTGGGAGGTGAAGCCTCGGAAGAAAGTCAGAAAGCGGAAACTGAAAGGGTTAAGCCTTATCCGTACCGTGGAATGGTGACAAGGAAGAGGGATGCCACAATCGATGTGGCAAGTATGTTCAAGGGCGTGGAGATGAAGGTACCGCTCTTGACGGCGTTAAAAATGCCCCCGATCAGCAAGTTCATTAAGGACTACCTGGCAGGGAAGGTCAATGAGGAAGGGAGACTAATTACAGATGAGAACGTCTCTGCCGTGATCCAGAGAAGCGACCTTCCCTCCAAGAAGACTGATCCTGGAATGTTCACACTCCCTATTTCTATCAGAGATATCCAGGTGGAGCACGCTATGTGCGACTTAGGGGCATCAATCAACGTTCTACCATACTCCATCTATCAGAAGTTGGAAGCGACCAAGCTCATCGATACAGACATAATGATACAGTTGGCCGACAGATCGTGTATTCACCCAGAGGGAATCCTAGAAGACGTGATTGTTAAGGTGAATAACTTTCTATACCCAGCTGATTTTTTTGTAATCAAGATGACGGAACCCGCAGCAAAGGAGTCGAGTGGAGTCCTATTAGGACGACCGTTCCTGTCCACAACCAACACTATTATAGACGTCCGAAATGGGATGATAAGCCTGGATTTCAAAGGAGAGCAGTACACGTTCAATATTGATGAAGCCATGAAGAAGCCAGCTGACGGCGAGAACGTATACTCCATAGATGTCACTGAGCCCTTGGTACAGGAGTATTTGGAAGAAGAATTCTTAAAGAGACAGTTCACTGACTCCGCTGCAGATAAGGAGGTCGAAAAAGAAGTAGAAGAGTGGTATGATACCATGAAAGTTGGAGAGATGGACGACCAGGCCATCGTAAAAGTGATAACGGATTTTTGCGAGCGCCCGAGGCCAGCTGGGTCAAGTGGGACAACCAAGTGTCTAGCTTAGCGAAACAGCTTGATCAAGGCAAGCCACTGGAAAAAGAAGCAGCAGAGAACCCTCTACCCAATGAAGAGCCAAAGCCCGCAAAGGAATTGAAACCCCTTCCAGCACATCTAAAGTACGCCTACCTAGGTGAGGGCGAAGCACTGCCCGTTATCATCAACAGCCACTTGACCCAGGGGCAGGAAGACAAATTGCTGGAAGTATTAAGAAGAAATCAGAAGGCTATTGGCTGGAAGCTGAAAGATTTGGTGGGCATCAGCCCAGACTTATGTATGCATCACATACGACTGGAGGAAGGAGTCAAGCCATACCGCGACCAACAACGGAAACTCAACCCCAACATGAGGGAAGAGGTGCTGAAGGAAATTGTCAAGTTGGTTTCGATCGGGATTATCTATTCCATTCCTGACAGTAACTGAGTCAGCCCAGTAAAAAACGAAAAAAACAAATTAATCCCGACAAGGCCAGTGACTGGGTGGAGAATGTGCATAGATTATAGGAAGCTGAATCAAGCTACGAAGAATGATCACTTCCCTCTACCGTTCATTGATCAAATGTTGGAGAAATTGGAAGGGAAACAGTACTTCAACTTTCTGGATGGTTATAGTGGTTATTTCCAGATTGCTGTAAATCCAGATGACCAAGAGAAGACGACGTTCACCTGCCCCTTTGGCACTTACACTTACAGGAGGATGCCATTTGGCCTCTGTAATGCCCCGGGCACTTTCCAGAGATGCATGATGAGCATTTTCTCCGACCTGTTGGAAGACTGCATTGAGATATTCATGGACGACTTTACTGTCTATGGGACAATTTCGATCAAGGGCTGTATAGCCTAAACAGGGTTTTAGAAAGATGCCGCCAGAAGGACTTGGTTCTGAATTTCGAGAAATGTCATTTTATGGTTACTGAAGGAATAGTCTTGGGACATGTAGTGTCAAGCAGGGGAATCGAGGTCGACCTATCAAAAGTAGCGATCATTGCAAAGCTCCCATACCCCACCAACCAGAAGGAGATCAGAGCCTTTTTGGGGCATGCTGGGTTCTATAGAAGATTCATCATAGATTTCGGGAAAATAGCCCAGCCTCTGACGAGACTTCTCCAGAACGATGTGGAGTTTGAATTCTCAGATGACTGCAAAGCCGCGTTCCAATTTCTGAAAGACCGATTGATAGGCTCTCCTAGGGGTGGGTCGGTACGGTATACCGTACCGACTGTGCCATACCGCATACCGTACCGGAAAGTACGGTATGACAAAATTCAATACCGATACCGTACCGAATTTTCGGTATACCGAAATTCCGGTATACCGGAAATTCGGTATGATATTTTTTGATACCGTTACCATACCGTTATTACGGTATACCGTACCGTGTTTCGGTATACTGTAAAAATACGGTATACCGTAATAACGGTATGGTAACGGTAACGGTATACCGAAAAATAATTGGTTTCTTGATTTGTTCATTTACTAATTGGTTTCTCGATTGTTCATTATTTTTTGCTATCGGTAATTCGTCCATCACTCTATTCAATTTTATATTTTGGTTAGCATGTTATCAAGTATCATATTATATTTGTTGTTGCCGATGAAGTTGATCTTTAAGTATCTTTTAATATATATTTATGAATTATTTTGATTACATATATTCAAAATTTTATCCCATAATCGTGGTTAATGATAAAATGAAGGTACTTATTGATTATTTTTGGCTATTTAGACCGATAGTAGTAATAATTGGTCTTATAAATAAAATCTCCAAATAGATTTACAAGTGTAATGAAATAAAGATTCAATTTTTTCCCCCTAGGCTTTAATTTCAATCTATCATTATAAACATGCATACAAATTCTCAAAAATATTAACAAGGCACGGTCTTCCTTTGATTTGAATAAATTTTTAAAATACTAGCAAATAATATTTTTTTAATGTGAAAATACTAAAATTCAACATATATCAAAATTTGGCTCATTTGTTGGTTATGATGAGTATATTTTAAAGTTAAGGGTTTAGGATTTAGGTTTCAAGGTTTGGGTTTTTAGTGTATAGGGTCGCTATATTGCAATGAAATGAATCTCGACTAGAAAGTGTCTCACCAGTGCAATATTAAATTATTGCAACGTAAACTTGCTCCTACAGTTATAACTGAACAGTTAATTCATATTTTCACAGATTTAAAATGCTTTTTAATTTTAAGTCTGATATTTAAATGTCAAGACAGTTTATTAAAATGTCAACACAAATATGTGTTGAAATTTTAATGTGATCGTATTGACATTTTTAAGAAAAAGTAGCATTTAAACACACTCTTGTGTCTATGTGGGGTTAATGTGATTGAAAACGTATAATCCAAAGTAAGAGGATGTCGAATATTCTTTTGTTTATCATTTCACAACTTTTATTTCGCAAAATGAAATAAATATGAAGAAATTAAAATGACCCGTGCATCGCACGGGCGTGACACTAGTTAGTAATTTAAATTGGACATTTATTTCTCTTTAAGATTAAGAATGACTGATCAGTATCCTATTTATTCATCCTTCAATTTAAGTAGTATATAAAATAAGATAACATACAATGAATTAAACACTAATTAAACGATTTGATTCTTTTTCAGCTGCACATTTTTTAATTGACATTTTATGAAGTGGGACGAAGAATAAAACAAAATTTTTAATTACTTTGTATATTTGGAATATGACATTACACAAAGAATCATATACTAAATGGTGTGAGTTAATACAAATTCTTTCAAATGTGCTCTGTTGAAACATATTCCCGATATCGTATTTCCAATCTTCTTTCGGTGTTATGTGCTATTGTGTTTATTATATTTAATAGGATGAGTTGATAAAAAAATAATTCAGGTTAATTTTGAATTTGTTTGAATAAATTATCATTTGAATGTTTAATTTTATTGTATTAATTGATGTATTAAATTTTTTTATTATAATATATATATAAATGTAATATATATATATATATATATTACAACATATTTAATATATATATATATATATATATATATATATATATATATATATATATATAGGGATGTATTCATTTCCTTTTCCTATATTTCCTCCGTTTTCCTTCTTAATATCAGCCATTAGATTAGAGAAATGGACGGTCAAGATCAACATTGGGTAATTAATCCCGTGTTGCATTATTTGTCCTATTTTGTGCATTATGAGGGTACAATAGTAATCTAATAATGGCTGGAAACCGCTACGAATAATGGACCACATGTTCACGAGTAATGCATATAATTGCCTATATAATGCACAATATGTGAACTGCAATGTATACGAAAAAAATGTGCTGTGTTATGATGTTTGACACACGTTTCTTGTTTCCCCTAAGGGTTTAATAAGCTTAGGGGCTAGGGTATAGTACGTAGACATGTATGTAATCTTCACATGGTAACGAGTAATGGATATAATTGACTATATAATGCACAGTTTGTGAACTGCAATGCATACGAACAAGATGTGCTGTGTTATGATGTTTGACACACATTTCTTGTTTCCCCTAAGGGTTTAATAAGCTTAGGGGCTAGGGTATAGTACGTACGCATTAATAACAAATTATAAAACGATACGAATAATTCACCAAATTGTCACGAGTAATGGATGTTATTAACTATATAATGCACAATATGTGAACTGCAATGCATACGAATAAGATGTACCATGTTATGATGTTTGACACACGTTTCTTGTTTCCCCTAAGGGTTTAATAAGCTTAGGGGCTAGGGTATAGTACGTAGACATTACTAAATGCACGTATGTAATCTTCAATCCGTTGATTAACCCATATACACAATACCTCTAATAATGCATAATATACTGAGATAATGACAATTAACAGCTACATAATGCACTACCTAAACCAAATAATGCACATACGTATATTCCAATAACAACAATTTGTTAGTAATGTCTACGTACTATACCCTAGCCCCTAAGCTTATTAAACCCTTAGGGGAAACAAGAAACGTGTGTCAAACATCATAACATGGTACATCTTATTCGTATGCATTGCAGTTCACATATTGTGCATTATATAGTTAATAACATCCATTACTCGTGACAATTTGGTGAATTATTCGTATCGTTTTATAATTTGTTATTAATGCGTACGTACTATACCCTAGCCCCTAAGCTTATTAACCCTTAGGGGAAACAAGAAACGTGTGTCAAACATCATAACACAGCACATCTTGTTCGTATGCATTGCAGTTCACAAATTGTGCATTACATAGTCAATTATATCCATTACTCGTTACCATGTGAAGATTACATACGTGTCTACGTACTATACCCTAGCCCCTAAGCTTATTAAACCCTTAGGGGAAACAAGAAACGTGTGTCCAAACATCATAACATGGTACATCTTATTCGTATGCATTGCAGTTCACATATTGTGCATTATATAGTCAATTATATGCATTACTCGTGACCATGTGGTGCTTTATTCGCAGATACCAAAATGTGGCAGTTACTTTTCCGTCAAATGTCAATAATAACCCTGTAATGCATACAGCCACCTTCTATAATGCAACACGGAACCAGTTTTATAGAATCAATCTGATCCGTTGATGCCTTAGATCTAATGCGTAATATTAAGAAGGAAAAATGATCTAAGATGTGAAAAGGAGAATAACGCTCCCCTATATATATATATATATATATATATATATATATATATAATAATCTATCGGTATACCGGTATACCACGGTATACCGGTATACCGTGGATTCAGTATATACCGAAGTTTCGGTATACCATAGTATACCGGCATACCGCGGTATAGAAAAATTGATACCGTTACCGTACCGAAACACTGCGGTACGATATCATACCGTACCGGAAACTGCGGTATACCGAAAAATTGGTATTTTCGGTATTTTTCCGGTACGGTAAGTCCGGTATTATGGTATTTCGGTATAATTTCCCACCCCTAGGCTCTCCAATAATACGTGCCCCCGACGGGAATCACCCCTTTGAGGTGATGTGCGATGCTAGTGACTATGTTGTGGGGGCAGTATTAGGTCAGAAGATCGAAGGAAAGAGTTACGTCATTTTCTATGCTTCCAAAACTCTAAATCAGGAACAAAGGAACTATGACGTGACCGAGAAGATGATGCTATCGGTGGTCTTCGCATTCGAGAAGTTCAGACCTTACCTGTTAGGGTCTAAAGTGATAGTGTATACGGACCATGCAGCCATCAAATACCTCTTGACGAAGAAGGAATCGAAGCCGCGATTGATCACATGGGTACTCCTCTTACAGGAGTTTGATTGGGAAGCAGTGGATAAAAAGGGATGCGAGAACAAAGTGGCTGATCACCTAAGCCAAATTTTGCAAGACGATAACGGAGAGGCCATTTCAGATGCCTTCCTTGAGGAACACCTATATCTGGTCAAGACAACGTCTGAATGTCAGTGGGTCAACCAAGTGGAAGGGGTTGATCAAGCTGAGCAAGGAAGCAAGGAACAACACACGCAGAAGGAGCCATGGTTTGCTGACATGGCCAACTACTTGGTAACAGGAGAGCTGCCTGGGGGTGATGAGATTACAAGGGCGTAAAAGTTGAAGCTTAAAAGCGATTCCCGGTACTTCTATTGGGACGATCCTTACCTATGGAAAATGGGGGCAGATCAAGTAATCCGACGCTGTATACCCGAATGGGAGCAGGAAGATGTGATAATCCACTGCCACGCACTAGCTTGCGGTGGCCACTTTGGACCGAAGAAGACAGCAAGGAAAATACTTGATAGTGGGTTTTACTGGCCTTCCATCCATAAAGATGCTTACGAATTCTGCAAAAGGTGCCCTCGATGCCAGCTTACTGGAGGGATATCTACAAGAGATGAGATGCCTCATATCCCCATTATTGTCTGTGAAATATTTGATGTATGGGGAATCGACTTCATCGGACCCTTTCCTGCGTCTGAAGGCAATCTCTACATACTGGTGGCAGTGGACTATGTGTCCAAATGGATCGAGGCGAAGGCAACTAGGATGTGTGAGTCCAGAGAAGTGGCAAAGTTCTTGAAATGGAACATATTTGCCCGATACGGGGTGCCACGGGCTATTATCTCTGATCAAGGAACTCATTTCGTCAACAGAACTATCGAAGCCTTGATGCGAAAGTATGGAGTCCACCACCGCCTATCCACACCTTCCCACCCGCAGTCCAATGGACAGGCTGAAGTTTCTAATAGAGAAATCAAGGCAATTCTAGAAAAGACAGTCAATCCCACCAGGAAAGACTGGAGCCACTGACTGGAGGACGCACTCTGGGCCAACAGGACTGCATTCAAAACGCCTATCGGAATGTCCCCATACCAATTGGTATTTGGGAAAATGTGCCATTTACCTGTGGGAGTGGAACATCAAGCCTACTGGGCGGTCGAAGAAATGAATATGAACACAGAGGCTGGAGCTGCAGAGAGGAGAATGCAGCTACAGGAGCTTGAAGAGCTCCGTCTGGATGCCTATGATCTGCCATGTGGTACAAGGAAAAGACTAAGATGTGGCACGATAAGAACCTTCGCAAGAAGGAACTCAAGGTGGGCCAGAGGGTACTGCTGTTCCAATCCAGACTGAAATTGATGCCAGGGAAGCTCAGATCAAGGTGGATAGGTCCTTATACCATTATCGCCCTCCGAAAGAATGGAGCAATTGAACTCCAAGGAAGCAATCCAGATTCGCCTTCCTTCATGGTGAATGGCCATAGGGTGAAGCCATACAGAGAAGGAATGGAGGCATTTTTGGTGGACGACATTCCACTACTCATGCCTAACTCTCTCCAGTGATCAGGTAAAGGGGATGATCGGGTACTCATGGGTAGTCTGCTTGATCAAGCGACAAAGTCTTAATCTTTTAAACTGATCAAGTGACATCCTAGGGGAACCCGGTCAAGTCCTTAGTAGTTAGTGTAAATAGTTTTTAGTATGTTAGTTTTATTTTCTTAGTTAATTAAAAGTCGGAAGAAAGGAAGGAAACTGATCAAGTGGAGCAAATTGAGTTTCATCGAAAATTAATTGTCCACTTGATCAGTACAATTTGAATATAATGGTGATGCAGTGATTGAGTTGATCAGGGCAGGTGATGAAAGGACGTGCGCAGTCACTGAAAAGGTGTCAGGAAACGCCAACTGCTGCATTGAAAGGACGCCTTAGGGAGAAGGAGGAAGCGTATCAGAGAAGCTAAGCCAGCTGGCACTCTGAAAAGGCGCGCCCGTACGTGAAAGAGTCGCAAAGATCTGAATAGCCGCAGGGATCTCAACAGTCGAGAATCCCAACAACCGCGATATCATTATAAAAAGCAGCTTTCAGATCCGTATACCACTTTTACCCAAACCGTCTAACTTTCATTCCTTTTGCTCTCGTCAAGAATTCTCCCAAGATCTAATCCTTTTCCAGAACATCATCTTCTTTACCAAGACCTACCCACATTATCTGTAACAATGTTGATCCAACAAATCCCAACTTCATCCTCGTCTTCCAGTACCCGGGCCGATAGTGGTAACCAAGAAGCATCCTCTCAAGCGCAAATAGAAAACACTAGCCCACCTGCACCAACCAACGTTTCACTACCCGAAGTGGATGAAGAAGCTCAACGGCGCTTGACTAAAATCCTCCGGAGTATGCCCTCCGATTTGGATGTCCCCATTGCTTATGCCACCCTGAAGGCTCGACTGGGAATTTCCCTGTCAAAGGACAGAGCCACAACCTCCACACCACAAAACTTTCCATCTTCCCAAACACAAGCCCCCATTCGTATCCCTGAGCCTACACCCTTCGTTCTCTTGGTACCATACGGTGGGGACGATTCTGAAGAAGAGGGAGGGGTGCAGCCCGCCACCACCCCGGCCAAAGAAGTACCGTCCGTGCCGCCGCCACATGAACACGGCACCGCTGCTCCCAACGCTCCGACACCACCTAGTGGTGGAGGCTCCAACTCCCCTACTCTCCTAGAGCCGACACAACCAATCGAGGTTGTAAACATCGACGACGATTCTACGGAGGACCTTCTGCCCCCCTCCCCCAGCGAAATGTTACAACAAAGGGAGGCGGAATGGAACTTCATTCCTCATGCAAAGGATGAATCGGTCCCGGAGGGGGAGGAGGAGCTGTTGCACCGTCGGGCGAGCAGGGTGGAAGTCAACAAGCTGGTGGAGGAGGTAGGGGCTAGAATGGCCAGCATGCAGAGGGCAGAGGAAGGGCAGGATGAAAGACTCCATGTAGCGCGTCAGCTGTTGAATGAGCCGGATGAGCCGGAGAACTTAGGAGCCGTTGGGGCGATAAACCAGGTGGCCGGAGAGGCCGAGAAAGACAGGAGGGCTGTTGAGGACAGCCGTCACAAAGCTGAGAAGAAAAAGAAAGGGAATGAGACTGTCCCTCTTCCCCCCGAAGAGGATGCGCCCCGCAACCCGGGGCATTGTTATTGCCGACCAGCCTGCCCCTCTAAGAGAAGGAGATGGGGGCAGTGACGCTGAGGAATGGGAACTCCGGTGGGCCCGAACGTCCCGCATGCGACAGGGAAGGCCTGTATCACCCCTGCTGCCGAATATGCCAAACAAACTGTGGTGTTGACTACGGACCTCCTCCGGCAGATTCTGGTATTTGAAAACCCCAAGTGGAATGAGGAGGTCCACCAGAGGGTGACGGCTACGAAGCAGATGAAGGCAGGCAAGAGGTTCCACCAACCAGCCCTGGAGACGATCCGGGTTGTGGAGAGATTTACCCAGTATATTACTGGGATTGGTTTTCACTGGCTGCTGGAGATCGAGGATACCTTCGTGCCCGCGGACCTGGCCAAAGAATTCTTCACATCCTTCCGGTTTACTGGAAGTACAAACTTGGAAGCCAGGAGCGTCTCCTTCCGGGTGTTCGGGCGTAAGTAAAAGATGGGCCTGAACGAGTTCTCTGTGAGGATTGGACTCCATACAGAGACCCAGGTAGCTAGTGGAGAGTGGTTCGGGCGCGACATTGTCCTTCCTTAGAGGAGGCCGGATTTTGATCAGCAGGCAGTCTGGCAAACCTTATGCAACGGACGTGCCCCCGAGTTTAAAGCTTCTGAGTCTAGAGGGGACCATATTGCTGATCCGGCCCTCCGCCTTGCCCAAGTCTATCTAGCCTGCAATCTCCTTGGCCAAGCTAATACATTAGCACTCATTACTCTGGCTGAGCTCTACTTTATGTGGTGCATGAAGGAGCAAAGGAGGGTGCACCTGGGCTACTGGATTGCCTACTCGATAAGTCAGATTGCCAGCAGCCCTGCCCGCCACCTCAACGTTTGCCACCTTCTCGGAGCATACCTAAAGCGAAATTGGACCCTGGAATTCCAGCAAGGTGTGGATCTCCCCAGTCGCTTCCCAAAACCTGAACTGTTTAACATTGATTTCTTTGTAAGAATTCAGGTGCATGAAAGACTACGCGACGGGAGACTTCACTTCATCTCGAAGGCTCGGAAGAAGAAGCAGGCAGAGCAACATGAGACTAGGCAAGAAGAGCTGGAGTAAGCCAGAAGCGAGAAACAGAGGAGGATGACGGACCGCCCAGAAAGCTCAGCGAGGCCACCAAGGCAGAGGTTGGAGCTAATGACCGTCACAGAGCCAGAGGAGGCTGCCCGCGCTAGGGTTGGAACGGTACGGTATACCGCGCCAAAATGGCCATACCGTATACCGTACCGTACCGTGCGGTATGACCAAAAACCATACCTTTACCGTACCGCTTTTGTCGGTATACCTCAATTGCGGTATACTGAAAAGTCGGTATACCAAAATTTAGATATCGTTACCGTACCACTTTTATCGGTATACCGTACTGTGATTTCGGTATATCGCAATATGCGGTATACCGCGATATACCGTGATTTGCGGTATATACCGCAATTGCGGTATATAGCGTATTTGCGGTATATACCGCAAATTTACGGTATGATGCGGTATATACAAAATGCATACCTTTACCGTACCTAAAACTGTCGGTACGGTATGATACCGTACCGAAAAGTACGGTATACCCAAAATTCAGTATTTTCGGTATTTTGTCGGTATGGTAAGTGCGGTATTTCGGTATATTTTGCCAGCCCTAGCCCGCGCTAATAATGAATGGAGGCTCCGCATGGAGCAAATGCTGACGCAGCTAGTGGAGAATTCACAAGCCCAGTTGATCGCTCAAGCTAAGGTTCTGGAGGCTATCCGCCAACTGACTTTTGCTATGCGACCACCACCTCCCTCTGAAAGCTCTCCTCTACCTCGGCGCCAAACATCCTCCAGGCCACCTTCAACATCCCCAAGTCAGACTCACAGGAAACCCTAAGTACAACCCCCCATCTCAGCTCACGTTAATTTCAAAACAATTTTAGTTTTAATTTGTTTTAGGTATGTATAACTGTTATTCTATTCCGCATCACACTTAGACCTGTGATTGGGTCTAAGTGTGAGAAGTATGCATGCCATTTTTCTTTGTTTGCCTGCCTTATGTGTCTTTTGTTATTGTTTTTCTATATTTGTTAGCATGTTTTGATTGTCGGCACTGTCTCACACTTAGCCCAGTGTCTGGTCTAAGTGTGAGAAGTTTCCCTTGTTTATTATTGTGTCGTTGCCTGTGCCTAACCCTTTTTTCCACTGCATCCAGTCCCTCGAGGACGAGTTCATATGCAGTGGGGAGGGGGGACGGGTTAGTTACAGTAGAATCATACATGCTAAAATATTTTAAAAAAAAATAACAAATTCCAGTTAGTAATGAAAATGGCAATATGCATGAAATTGGATAAATGGAAGACTTGATTACTTCTTGGAAGAGTTAGAAAAATGATTCAGTATGCTCACATGTAAAAACTTGATTGCAAAAACTTGATCAATTTGAACGACGCAAGTATGATGGAAACGCTCAATTTCTAAACCAACTGTGAAGCCTCTCTATATGTGAGTTATAAGCCAAAAGTAGAACACTTTCTACTATTTTTACAAAAAGAAAATTTTACGAGAGGCTGACTTTTAATATTGAGATGAAAATTTCATAAGTAGTAAGGACTAAAGGGTCCTAGCCTTTTGAGCCGTTTCTTTTCCTTCGTTCCACGAACCCGCCTCGTTAATCAGCCACCCCTTAGTTAATCACTTTGTGCCCATACACTCTTACCCGTTCTTTGAAGCCTAAAAACCGAACTCAAGTTTCATATCACATGAGGAAAGAGGGTCAAAGAACGGGTCTAATGCATACATGTAAATATGTGCTTTTGGTTTTGAGTCTTGTTTTTCTTTTCGTCTTTTGTTACTTGTGAAATGAGTAAACCATGCCTGAAATGAGTAGAGGTAGGAAGATTGAGTGGGTGGATTCATGCTTAGTGGAGATGTAAGTGGTAAGAATGGATACGAATGGTTGCATGCTGTGGAGCTGAACATATAATACTAGCATCAAGGGATATTAAATGAGGGTTACAATTTGGATTGACATGTATCTACCCACCTAGCATCATTGCAAAACCTGCAAACCACATTAACTTCACGTTGCATTTCCACTCTAATCACATAATTAATGCGGTATACCGCCATTTTTTGGTGTGGACAAACTAACTTCATTTTTGCTACAATACGTATCATTCTAATTTGAGCACTTATTTGAGATAAATATGTTGGTTTGAAGTCATACCAATTACTGATATGGATTAAGTTTGAGTGCAACATACACAACAATGATGTAAAATTGTCTCAAGCACCACACGACACAAGCCATGGGACGTGTGGTAAATTATATTTTATATGAATAATATTCACATAATATCATCAGATTTAGTTCTGTTTTTAGGAAATAATGTCATGACTAATTTATTCTAAAGTAGAGTTTTTTTTTATTATTGTTTTAACTATCAGAAATTGATTTGGATTATGAATTAATCTAAATAGTATTAATTAACACTCTCTATACTTATACAATATTATATTTAATTATAACTTAAACCTAGTTTAATAACGATTATCGTAGTATATACTCCTTTCTTTAAATATATTTTGTGTAATCACATATTGATTTCATATGTGTTCTTTTATTTGTTGTTTGTGGTATTTTCTTGTTCAAATTCTATTAAAAATATTCTAAACTAAATCATTGGGGAAAACAAACCTAGAGTATCTATCTTCTACTAAAACTCAATTACTATTTAGAGAACCGAAAGTTTTGGGAATTTTTGAAAATAAAGAACAATAAACAGTGCCGTTTTAAAGGTAGAAACAGACCCTTAAAAAGTCCTCACTCTCAATTAACAGTGACGTTTTAAAGGAAGCTAATTGTAGTGTCTATTAAGTTGATCTAACTTGCCAACCTCCTCTCACGATTATGTAGCAAGTTATATTAAATCATCACCGAATGTGTCTCTCAAACGTGAAGTATTATGGAACAACTTAAGGAAGAAACAAAGTAAGAACAAACAGATGTTAAATAGAAATAGGAATTGTATAAACCAAGAAAAGTTACTAACACATCCCTAGAATCATATGAGTTTAGTTACACATGATAGAATAATCTAAAAACATAGATTGAAGGGAAGACGGATAAGGCTCATTTTATGCATCGGTTTAAGGGTAAAATGTGTACTACTTGATCGGTTTATCGTGCAAAACAAGTGTTAATTGTGCAGAAATTCCGCTTGACCAAGGCAGCAAGGCCGAACTGATCAAGCAAGTACAAAAGGCGATAAAAGGCCAAAAATCGGGGAAGTTGATCAAGGGGAGTAGTCAAGCAGTTAAGGAGGGGACCACTGGGTATCAGAAGAAGGGCATGCGAGGCTATGAGCTGGATGGTGTGCAGCAATCTGTTATCAAGGACAACGTTCTAGAAGGGGACACGTGCTGATACATGAGACGCAAGGACGGAGCTGAGTCACGCATTTGTTACTGAAAAGCGTCGTAGATTCTAGAAGAAGAACACGTAGCAATCCATGA
The DNA here is from genome assembly GCF_004379255.2 of Salvia splendens. Taxonomy (NCBI): domain Eukaryota; kingdom Viridiplantae; phylum Streptophyta; class Magnoliopsida; order Lamiales; family Lamiaceae; genus Salvia; species Salvia splendens. Next base: position 24,838,764 of record NC_056039.1, read on the forward strand.
GTCGCTCATTCTCAACATGAGTGAATATTCCCTGTCAAGATCGTTTTCCAGCTGGAGGCCGAGTCGAGCTTATAAATAAAGGATGTGCCACCACATAAAGAAAAACAGATCCTTTACTTCCCGTCTAGTTTAGCTTAGTTTAGCTTAGTCCAGTTCTCTAGAATAGCTTAGCTTAGATAAAGTAATGCGTAGTTAGAAAGGACAATCAAAAAAGCGCTACAGAATACTTGTTATCTGTCGGCGTATTCCTAAATTTCCCGTCGAGATTCTTCTCGGTTTTACTTGCTTTTTTATTTTTTGAAGTATTAGCTTAGTTTCAAATTTACGCTGTACTTAGTTTAATTTTAATCGAAGTGTTTTATTTTAATCCGCGCATTTACTTTTCCGCTGTCACCTGCAATTCACTTGACCCAGTAGTTAAAGTTCCTTTGATTAAGTTAGCAAAATTTAATCCTGTCTAGAGTAAAAACAGTAGTTAAAAACTCCTAAGTTAAAGCGAGGCAGCAGCCAACTCCCCTGTTCACTACTCACACACTCGACACACCAACTTCTCTGTGGGATCGACCCTGAACTTATCGCTTTACTGTTAAAGTAGTGCAAAATTGGGAGTTTACAAATTACATTGGTAGGAAACGAGCGAGAGCGAGTTCGAATCGATCAAGTGGCAACGACATTTGCTAACTGATCCAATTGGTTCGGTTATCTTGAATATAACTTGGTCCGAATTCGCGCCCCTCTCGAGGCCTTCCAAAGACAATGAAAATACAAGAACTAAAACAATAAAACCCAAAGGTTGAATCCTTGTAGCCTTGATGATCTTGATTCCTTCTTCAACTTCTTGCACAATGAAGCACTCTAACTTTTAAGCTCTGGAAAATATTTTGCAATGACAAGATCTATCTTTGATGAAGCTTTGGGGGCTATTTTTAGGGGAGAAATCGCCCCTTCTCATATAAGGAAAAAGGTTGCAAAATATGGTAAATCTCGCCGCTTTTTCCTGGCGAGCAGCTGCACCTTGGCCAGCGGTCGCCATTAGGCATGCACAAGGGTCGGGAACCGCCGGTTCCGGGCCCGAACCGGTGGGTCAAGGGTCGAGAAATCCATGAACCTGAACCGGCCCGCCTAGCTCCCGGCGGTTCCGGTTCCGGTTCAAAAAACCGGCGGTTTACACGGCGGTTCAAAACCGCCGGTTCCGGGCCAGTTCGACGGTTCGACGATTTTTTTTTTTTGCATTTTTCAACTTTTCAATTTTAATCAAATTACATTACACTTTTCAAGTTTGTTTTTGTATGAAATGTGAGTAAATAAAATTGAAAAAAATACGGCTAAAGTTGCAATTTTATTGAAATTGCATGTTTACAAATTACACGTTACAAGTTACAACAATTACAAATTGAAAACATATGGCGGTCTTGAAGTCTTAAACAAAATTTAAATACAAATGAGACTACTAGTGAAGAACTAATTACAAATGACAAGAAACGACGTTGAAGTTCTTAAACGTATAAGTGTATTATATATATACTCTTAACCGGCGAAGAAGATCTTTCTACATAACTAAATTAAGGACACCTTTAGCAATTCAACTTTAAATGTTGAGTTTCGTCTAACAATCAACAATTATAGTAGAATTGTCAAAAGTTTCCCTCATTTAGACGTATAGAGAAATATACTTCATCGACTAGAGTATATACAAATACAATTATGTAATTGTATTTGCATATTTTTAAAGTAGGAATTAATGGGAAAAAAAGAAATAAAAGAAAAAGGACTTGAGCTCAACTTAAATTAAAAATTTAAGTTGAGGTGCCTACGTATCCCAATTGCTCATTTGCATTAGGGAATCAAAGTCCACGTAGTTCTCTTACCTTACATACCTATTTGGCTTGGCCGGCGGCGGTTGACGGTTGGCCTAATCTTCATCCCCGGTGAATTCATCTTGTGATCCCTCTTGACGATCATTCCAATCATTTTCTTGTTCTTGGACGTCAGCTTTGGCCCAATCATCAAGTAACATGCTTCCATATTTTTCGCCGAGAGCTTACTTCTTGATTCATCCAAAATGCGCGAGCCAACACTAAAAGCGGACTCGACGGCGACGGTGGAAGCCAGAACAGAAAAAATCTCCTTGGCCATTGAAGCAAGGATGGGAAAATCTTTCTCGTGGGTTCCTCACCAATCGAGGACGTCGATTTGGGCGGGAGGAGTAGGACCTTCATCACCAAAGGAAAAGAGTGATTCAAAATATAAATCTAATTCACTGACCATACCTGAGGACCTTCCGCCGGTGCTGTAGTTGTATAGGTCGGCTAGTTGGGATTGCGCGTCGGGGTCATCATAATCGGCTTGAAATGCAAAGCCATAGTTATGTTGTGGAGGAGGGGGTCTTCTGACTTGGTGAGTGGTGTTATACTTGGTTTCATATTCGGTGTAGAGAGAGCAAGTTATACTCGAGGTTTTGTTGCACAACTGACCGGTTCGGGATGTTTATTTGAAAGGTTTCTGAGAGGTCGACTCCAAATTCGTCACTGGTATCCGATTGGATTGCTTGAAGGGGACCAAGATCAATTGAACTCAAATTGTTATAATAAAAATCTAAAATTCTAGAGGTACCTGCTAATTTCCATTTTGGATCCAATACCTTTGCAATCAAAAACACGTTAGGAATCTCACTGAAATACTTGGGCCATTTTTCAATCATATAATACAAAACGCACATTAACTCGGGAGAAGAGGAAGCATTTTTCATTGCAGTTTTAAAACCAAGGGATATGTACATGCAATGCTCCAAAACACGAACAGCAGTGCAATAATAAAGACCCGACAATTCACCAATCCGTCCAAACATCTGAGCAAATGTTCACCCTGTGGCCCATGTTAACTAAATAACGTGATAATTCTACCTTTTTCTCCAAGCACTGCCGAACGGTAGATCGTTGCACGGTCATTCTACCTATTCTTTTGATTGCTACATTCAACCCACTTTGCATAGTAACCTCAAAACTTTTGTCATCAAAAACATTAAAGGGCATATGCTTCATAGCCGCCCATCTAGTCATTGTATCATCAAAATTCTTTTTATCATATTTAAATAGAGGTGCACCTGACGAACCCGAGCCGGCGGGTTGGAAGTTTAGTTGGCTTTGGGTAGAGGCAGTGCCGCATTCTACCGGATGCTTTGCCACTAAATGGCGACGGAGGGTGCCATATCCACCACCGGCGGACCATTTGTACACTTTATCGCAATAGTTGCAGTAAACATGAAAGTCCGAAGTCTCTTCTTGAGAGTTCGGATCGTGAGGACTTGGAATCACCGCCGGGACCTTCTTGTAGTGTTTGATAAAAACGTCCGATTTCAAAGCTTTTTCCGTGTTAGTGGGTGCAGGGGGATGCATCTCCTCATTTCCACCGGTGCTAGAAGGAATGCGAGAATGCGATCTATCCTCGTTGTTGTCCGAGTCCGACGATATAGTAACGTCGAACTCCTCATCTTGTTGGGAACGACCTCCCCTACCCCCACCTTGTTGCATTTCAGCAAGTAGCATGGCGGTCCTATGATCTTCTTCCATCTACAAATATTATGTACGTAGAAGTTAAAAGTATGAACGCAAAAAAAAATTAATGAAATTTTGTGCATGTGAATTGGAAAACAAATTTTTCATTACTTACTTGCATGCGTTCGGCTTCCAATCGGGAAACCTCTTCCATAACATTTCGACGACTAGGTCGTCGAGATTTTGAGGGACGCGTAGTGCTTTGATCTTGGGCTATTCCCTTGCCCCGATAACCACGTCCCGATCCACCACGAGAAGAAGACATATTGAATATATTGATAAATGAAAAGTAATATGAACTTGGAATGAAATATGTATGAAGTATAAAAGAAGTGGTAAATTATGAGCACAACAAATATAGTAGTGCGTAGAAAGTGTAGAATTAAACTTGCGCAATTAGAGAGAATAAGGAGAGAATAGAGAAATGGAGATTGAGAATGAAATTCCGAAAATTCAAGGAATGGGGCAAGGAATAATGAAGGAGAAGTGGGGTATTTATAGGAGTAAAATTGGATTAAAAAAAAATTTTGAAATTTTGAAATCTGCCGTGAACCGCCGGTTTACCGCCGAAATCGGCGGTTCAACCCTAAACCGGCGGGTTCGCCACGGTTTGCGTCAGAAAACCGCCGGTTTCTGACAGAAAACCGGCGGTTTATGACCGGTTTTGCAGGCCTAAACACTGACCCTACGACCTAGCCTCTGAAAAGTTGCCGGAACCGTCGGAAACCGGCTCCCGAACCGCCGGTTTACCCCGACAAACCGCCTGTTAACCCCTCAACCCGGCGGTTTACCCTGCAAACCGCCGGTTCCAACGGCTATCCTAAACCCCTACGCGAACCCTACGAACCCCTAACCTACGAAACACTGTTCGATCCTTTGAACCGGCGGTTCGAACCGCCGAACCGCCGGTTCACGGTTCAATATATTGCCGAACCTGAACCGGCCCTTCCGACCCTTCAACCCGCCTGCCGGTTCAAACCGCCGGTTCCAGGCCTGGTTCCGGTTCATGAACCGGCGGGCCCGAACCGGCGTTTAACCGGCGGGCTGGGCCGGTTTGTGCATGCCTAGTCGCCATGAGTTGATTTGAGACTTCTGACCTTTGGCTGGAGGTCGCTGCACTTGTTACAGCGGTCACCATCCATCATCCCGTAACTCTCTGGCCTCTTGGTAGCGGTTGTTGGGCGTGTCTTGACTTTATCCACAACTTTTTCGGAGCGCTACGGGCTTAGCCGTCGTTTGGCGCCAGCGGTCGCCGACAGTGTTGCAGCGGACCGCTGGACATGCAGAACAACTCCAGATTTCCAATTTCGCATTTTGACTCCCTTTTTAGGCTCAAATATGCACATTTCTCACAAAACATGTCAAAATACCAAAATAGATAAAATATGCAAATAATGGATATGTAATGCAACTTTGACATTAAAAACGGACCAAAAGATAGCCTTAAAACTGTGCAAAATCCGAGTGTATCAACTCCCCCAAACTTACATTTTTGTTTGTCCTCGAACAAAACATAGAAGACACAAGAATAGACGCACGGAATGCACAAGGACTAGACGTCATAATTGCCTCAAAGTATAGAAAAGATAGATCAAGCATGTATTAACGCAATCAAATCAAGCAAGGCTTATTAGTGCACTTTCATTACTAACTCGTGGAACACCTTGAATTCATCCACTCACATATGGCAAACTTCAAAATATGGGAAGTGTTCAGTCACTCTCAAAGTGTATAAGGTAATGTGTATAAGCACTCAAATCATGCATCATGCAAAGTTTACCATATGCTAGGTCAAAGTCTAATCCATCCTCTACTAGATGTGATTAAGCATCAAAAGTCCGAAAGGTCTTTATTTTTTGTTGTAATGTAGGCTTTTTGGTAGGTGAGGAATATTTGGCTAAAAATAAAATCTCAAGTAGAGTAAAATAAACTCCACATTTCTTATAAACCTAAGACACTTTTAACATTTATTCTCCTTCAACTCACATTCCTAAACCTTTGATATTTCTTTTCTTCACAACCTTTCTTTCTCTTTTTCTGTCCTTTCTTTCTTTTTCTTTTCTTACATAGGCATCCTTTCTAGATTAAGGACACTTTTGAATTTTTCTATTCACAACTTGCACTTTTACAATTAAGCACACTACTTTTCACTTTTCACAATTTCCCCATCTCTCTCCAATTCCTTTACACAAGATCACATAAAAATAACTATACTAACCCAAGGAATTGTCTCCATTGATTTAGCTTCCAAAGAATAGGCTTAAAGGCTCAAAATTGACTCCAAAGGGATAAAAGAGATTTTCGACAAGGGTCAAAATTTTGGATATAAAAGTAGGTATGAAAAGATGGCCCAACATCCTCCTAAATCAACTTAAATACTATGTAAACTTAGGCAGACTAGGAGCAAGTTCTAGAAACATATACATGAATACAAATAAATCACATATGAAAGACATTAAGGTTCAAATCTCACAAGGTATAAGCATGATTCAAGGCGAACAAACAATTCACTAATTATGCACCTTTTTACCAAACCATCAAATCAAAACGTCAAGCCATGCTTATCAAAGATGAAAGAACTTTATATCATAGGCAACTCGGTCTAATGTGTCCCTAAGCATGCGTGTTTCTAAGTTCTTCATGCTAAGTTCATGACAAGGATTCAACTTCAGAAATTTTCAAAAACAAAAACAAAAACAAAAACAAAAACCTAAGCTCATGGTCCACCACTTCATCCCCCCAAACTTATTTACAACAAAGTGTAAAATAAGTTTGTAGAATCGGTAGGGACGTGAGTAAACTAAGGAAAACAGTAAAGATACCTTGAAATTTTTCACGTAGAGGTTGGACGAGCAAAATTTTGAAAAATTCGCGGCTGGAATGTGACAAACTCATAGTTTAGGATGGTTTTAGAGGTGATTAACCCATATTTTTATTGGATTAAGGTGTTTATTATAGGTTTTCACCCATTTAGTCATTAATTAGATGAAGTAATGAGTTTTTTGGAGTTTTGAAGTAAAAATAGGTTAAAACGGGCAAAACGGAGCGAACGAGGCTGATTCCAGAGAGTTCGCTCAGTCAGGCATTTTTGCACTTACAAATCGCCCGATCGGGCAATTTCTACTGACGCCCATTTTCTCCTTCTTTTCACTCCGGATATAAAAGGGGACTTCACACATTTGAGCCCTAACTCCCACACGACGATTCTGAGCAAAAGAGCAAGGTTTTGAAGAGGATTTGAAGGCTTACGAGCTTCCCCTCTCAAGAGATTGAAGGAGAAGACTCCCCACTATCAATTCTACCATATGGAGTTCTAGTTTCTATTTTCTATCCATGTCTTCTTTCATTTGCTTTATTTTCCTTTTGTTTCATCTTTGAACATGAGTAGCTAGATTTTCCTTAGGGATGTGGTGATGTTTGTATGGAATCCATGGGTTGATCCTTGATTTATGCTATCTATCTCTTGTGTTGGTTTTTGTTGGTTATTGAGCTCTTATTATCCAATTGCCTAGCTAACAATTTGATATATCTTGTTCTAATTAATGACATTGAGAGATGCATGATTAGAAGGGTTAGGTAATCAACAACTACGTGAGTTATATGTAATCGAGAGATGCATGAGCTAGAGAGAAGACTTAGGTCTATTGTTCTAGGGAGTTAATCTTGAATTGTATGGAAGAGACTCATACAATAGGGATTAATCCACGAGTTAGATGTACCCGAGAGGGGGTCTAACCAAGTAACCCGACCTTCCTAGCCACACACGAGAATTAATAGATGAGAATGATCCCTAGGTGAAACCCGTGATCCATACTAACGGATCCATATCCCTACCTATCCAATTTGTGTGAAAAACCATCCTTTGTTTGTCTTGCTTATTTATTTATCCTTACTTGATTAATTGTTCTTTTATCTTAGTTATAGAAAACCAAAAACCCCTCTTAGTAGTCTAAATAGTGTTCAAAGTTGCATTGTAATACTCAAACCGGCTTTTAGTCTTCGATGATCGATAATTTTAGCTTGTCATATGCTACTTATCCCGTACACTTGTGGGTGACGCTTTTTAATGTAAAATTAGCATGAGTCAGAGTGCGGTGAATGGCCAGCGGACCGTTGGACATCTTCAGCGGTCGCCGGGAAAGGGTCAGAACCGTTCCAGTGAGCAGCCAGCGGGCTGCTGCGCAAGGGCCAAAGGTCGCTGGCCGGAGTCCAGTGACTTTCTGTGCGTTCCCAGCGGGCTGCTGCGCAAGCGCCAGCGTTCGCTGGGAAGAGTCCAGTTAATGTGAATTTTAGGGATTCAAGACACATATGTTTGCCCCGAACTTGCTCTTGTAAATATTTCAATAACCCAAACAAACCCAACAAGAAATGAAACAGTAAAAATGGTGGAAAAGGGAGAAGGTGAAGGTGTTATGATTTAGATAGATGCTTGGAACCTATGGACCTTCTACAAAACAATGAAGACAACCCAAGGCAACTTTCACCAAAGCAAGAATCTAATGACTCCACAAAACTAGCAACACAAGAACTAGAATTGCATACCTTAACATTCAATCTAAGCCCGACAATAGATTAAAATGCAACCACAAGGGATTTTGATAAATCTTCAAAGATGAAGAGGAATGCTCACAATGGAGTCTTTGGTAGGTTTACAAAATGTTCAAAAGCTGCATAGAAAAAACCCTAACATGTCTATTTATACTATGAGTGAAAAGGAGCAAAATAAAACAAATCTTGGTCAAAAAGTCACATCCCGGACAAAACGCCCGACCGGGCGTTTCCCTAGAGGTTCATTTCGCCCGCCCGATCGAAGTTTCTGGACAAAAACTAATCTCTCGACAGAAACGCCCGACCAGGCGTTTTGCATGAGGAAAAACGCCCGCCCGCGCATTTTGTTCTGCACTGCGTGGCTTTCTTAAAACGATCATAACTTTCTTATCCGGGCTCCGATTGAGGCATGCAAGATACCCACGTGAAGCTCTTTCGACGATAAAGACAATGGTTGTCTTAAGAGAGGATTTGGACTTTATCTTCATAGGAAAATTCCGGTTTGAATCAGACCTCCCAATCCGGCTAGGCTCCTTGCCATGTCTCCACCCTCTTCTTGGACCCCAATCAACCCATGGCCCTCGACATCATTGCATTCTATGATTGTGAATACCTGGATTCACATCATCCTCTCCTTCTTTGTGAAAGGATTTGTCCTCAAATCCGGTTCTTCGATTCTTCTTTGTGACACCCGGATTCACATCATCCCCTCCTTCTTTTGAATGATTTGTCCTCAAATCCCGATCAAGTACACCAAGTATAGAATCAAGGTTGTCAACATGTTGCTTACTTAATTGCTCCAACACTTGGGAAATGAGTGATCCATCTTGACATTGCTTCCATGATCTTATTACCGGTAAGAAGTTACTCGATACATCCACGACTCGGGGTTCACATTCTAATCCTCCCAATTCTTGTCTCCTAAAATCATCAAAGAGAAAAGACAAGTCATAAGAGTTAGTAAAACAAGGGTCATTCTCCTCACCAATGGCAAAAGGAATAGGGTGATTTAGAGCCCTCCCAAGGTTGATATTAGAATCTAACAAGCAACTTTTTTTTCCTCACATGCTTGTAGTTTTTCTCTCTTGGTTTGTTTGATTCACACTCACCCCCACCACTCTCTCTTGGCTTTTGCATCTCACTTTTTAGCCTTTTCTCACACTCTATATTTTCTTTTCTCTCTTGCTGATTCCTCAAGTAGTCATTTACTTTAGCAATTTCATTGGGCTTCGTTTCAATGCTCAAGACTTGAAGGGATTTTAATGGCTCACATTCGTCTTCGACTTCCACTATGCTAGACACACCATAATTAAAAGTTAGGCGTGCGTCTAATTCATGCATGACCATGGACTCTTTTTTATCCTCACATTGCTCTTCATCATCATCGGTAACAAAATCCACTATATGCTTGACACGCTCTTTAACAATGTAGTTAACATTGTCACACTCACTTTGCATCAAGCTATTTGAAAGAGGAAAATTGGATGACAACCACGACGAAACCTTCGTGTGATAGCTAGGATGAGATAGGTCCACCTTCTTTGGGGAAATGCTCATTTGGCTCGTGTCACCACCACCAAGTCGGGGGTTAAAGCCTTTCCAACTCGAAGTAGTATTTCTTGGATGAACTTGCTTGTTTATAGAGACACTATCTTTAAGCATGGTAGATGTACTAGCTTGCATTGTGGACACACGTGTATCTATCTTGTCCACCTTATTTATCAAAGTGGCCAACATCTCCTCAATTGAGGACTCGACATACGAACCCATATTGATGTACCTACAAAACAAAATGTACAAAACTAGGGACAAGTCCCTTTTGTTAGTAACACAAATAACACACACACCCGAGAATTAAGAATTTAGTGAGGAGCTCACTTCCCATATTTTGTACCCCTTTTCCCCAAAACTCACACCCAATGTCACTCGGAGGGCTTAGAAATTTTGATGGCTAGGATACTCTCCCTCACTTGCTCTCAAGATGATAATCCACAAGGGTAGCACAATTCACAAACAAGATATGCAACTAGGCAAGTAATTACTAGTTCTAGAAGCTAAAAGATAAGTGAAAGTAAGGTGCTTGGCCAATGGGACAAATCAAAAAACACTTTGTGTGCACAATTTCACCCAACAACAATAGACCCAACAATTGATGTACTTTTGGTCTACAACTTTGGAACAATCACATTGACATACCCAAGAACATATATATCAATTTATAGCTAAAGCTCATGGATATATTTTGAAGTATCTCTTTTTTTTGATAATTTTCTAACAATTACAAGAACAAGAACCAATGGCTCTAGATACCAAATAATGTGAATCTTAGGGATTCAAGACACATATGTTTGCCCCGGACTTGCTCTTGTAAATATTTCAATAACCCAAACAAACCCAACAAGAAATGAAACAATAAAAATGGTGGAAAAGGGAGAAGGTGAAGGTGTTATGATTTAGATAGATGCTTGGAACCTATGGACCTTCTACAAAACAATGAAGACAACCCAAGGCAACTTTCACCAAAGCAAGAATCTAATGACTCCACAAAACTAGCAACACAAGAACTAGAATTGCATACCTTAACATTCAATCTAAGCCCGAATATAGATTAAAATGCAACCACAAGGGATTTTGATAAATCTTCAAAGATGAAGAGGAATGCTCACAATGGAGTCTTTGGTAGGTTTACAAAATGTTCAAAAGCTGCATAGAAAAAACCCTAACATGTCTATTTATACTATGGGTGAAAAGGAGCAAAATAAAACAAATCTTGGTCAAAAAGTCACATCCCGGACGAAACGCCCGACCGGGCGTTTCCCTAGGTTCATTTCGCCCGCCGGAGCGAAGTTTCTGGACAAAAACTAATCTCTCGACAGAAACGCCCGACCGGGCGTTTTGCATGAGGAAAAACGCCCGCCCGCGCATTTTGTTCTGCACTGCGCGGCTTTCTTAAAACGATCATAACTTCCTCATCCGGGCTCCGATTGAGGCATGCAAGATACCCACATGAAGCTCTTTCGACGATGAAGACAATGGTTGTCTTAAGAGAGGATTTGGAATTTATCTTCATAGGAAAATTCCGGTTTGAATCAGAACTCCCAATCCGGCTAGGCTCCTTGCCATGTCTCCACCCTCTTCTCGGACCCCAATCAACCCATGGCCCTCGACATCGTTGCATTCTATGATTGTGAATACCTGGATTCACATCACCAATACCTGCGAAAAAAATCATTACACTAAAACTAAAACTAAAACCAAAAACAACTTCAAAAAGATGTTCAAAAGCATAAAAAAATTGTCTAAAAAACAACTAATGATACAAGTGCTCATTTAAAGTCATGAGCTTGACTTCTTCATTCTTGAGGAGGAGGGAAGCAAGTATTGAGGTCGTCGAAGGCGCCGATGAGATAGGTGATGTCGCCACTCATGGTTTGGCGCTCCTCGCGAGCTTCGACAGCTATCCTTTGGAGCTCGGCGATTTGTTGACGTTGATGAGCATCCTCTAGCCTTTGTTGCTCCCAAAAGTCTTGTTCCGCCTTCCGCCAATCACCTTGTGCCGTCCATCCTTGGTGATTGAAGGCATTTTCTTGTTGTTGCTCTGTCCATCTATTGTCCTAAGTGCTGGACATGTTTTGCATATAGGAGAACATATCTCCTAATTGGGCGGAGGTGTTGGCTTGAAACTCCTCATTGACATTAGGCCTTTCGCGACGGCAGTTGGTTCTAGTGCAGCGGCGGAGGGCTTCAACTTCCTCCTCTTCTTCCTCTTCTTGTTGTGGCGGTGGCGGAGCCCCACTCCCTTGAGCTTGAGAATTCTCCGCCTCCTCTTAATAGTTTTCGATGGCGTCGAAGGCGGAGTCATCTTCGGGGTCGAAGGCGGGGATACGAGAAGGAATGTTCCTCATCCTAAACTCCCCATTGATGGGGTTGGCTTCGATGGCTCGTCGGTGGGCGACGGTGTCGAGCTTTCACATGGCTTGGTTGTCCCACGTGTCGACCTTGGTCAAGTGAGGAATGGGAACGGAAAAGTGATCCCGATCCACTTGCATGAAGAACGCTTGACCGCTAGAATCGATCTTCAATAGCCCAACCGAGAAGAGCATCTCATAAGTGATAAAACGCTCCCCCATATCCTCAGCGGTCGAGATGCCAATGTGTTCGGCAAGTGCCGTGATCAATCCTCCGCAACAAATATCACTCCCGTCCTTCTTGGAAATTCGGTCAACATAGAGAGTGAAGATGATCCCATAGTTGAACTCCCTTTTGGTGAGAAGGCACCACATAACATGAAGCTCGGTTTGGGAGACATTTCCACCATTGACTCTAGCGAATGGATGAGGACTTGGCATAGCCTGACTCATGATCGTCACCTTCGGTTGTCATCGCACCCCAAACATCAGAATATTCATACTCCACTTCTTCATCGGGATTGAGGTCGTAGCAATGGAACACCTCGCAAAGATCCTCCATGGAGAAAGGCTAACTCCGTAGCTCTTCGCATTCTCGGGCTATCCTCTTGTTGTCATTGTCCTACAAAAGAAAGTTCAAACTCTAAAAGAGCCCCAAATAATAGACAAGCAAACAAGGGTTCCCCCAAACTTGCACTCAACTAAGCATACATAGCAAATCAAATATGTGCAAGTTTGTATCAAATAAGCATCCTAAATTGTAGTATGTGATCATGTAAGACATAACCAACAATTTAGAACACTAAAAATCCATCCCCCAACGTGAATTCATCCTCATGCAGAGACATATCAACATTATCAACACAATTCAACAATCTCTTAAGACTACTCATGTATTGCAATGCATGGAAGTAATAATAGCCTCACAATGGTGTGAACATGATTGCAATATATAAACAACTATGAACAAGAGGGAATTCACCAACAAAGACCAACAATTCACCCCTATATGAAAAATCTAACCATGAAAAACAAGTAAAAGCATCATCACACTTATCCCCCATAATAGAACATGCTTTTCAACCGAACAATTCAACAAGATTGAAAAAAATCCATGGAAGAAATCAAACAAAACTAAGAAATTAGGTGTAAGATGCATACCTTGTGTTGAAGAGAATTGGACGATGAAAGCGTGAAATTTGGAATGGGATGAGAGAAAGAGAGTGTGGGTGTGTGAATTTGGTGATGTTGTGTAGTTGGGGTCGTGTGCTAGGAAGAATTGGAGAAAATGGTGGAAAGAAGGAGAGAAAACTCACCTTAAATAGGTGAAATCGCGTCTCTGACCTCTTCGTGGCGACCGCTACGAAAAGTGCAGTGACCGCTGCGCGTGTTATGAAAACGACGCATCTCCAACTGGCCGCTGTGGCCCGCACAACGACCGCTACAGCCCGCCGTAGGCCCGAACTGCTCCTGCACACTAAACACTTTGTGGCTACCGCTGTGGACTATGCAACGGTCGCTTCGATTAATTGTTTTTATAATTTTAATTTTTTTATGTGAACAGAAAATGCACGAAAATTAAAAGAAAAGCAGAAAACGAAAAATAAAAAATAAAGGGAAAAATAAATTGGGTTGTCTCCCAACAAGCGCCTTTGTTTTGAGTCGTTGGCTCGACTTGAAGTGGCCCAACTAAGTGGGTGGATCAGCGACTCTAGTGCTAAAAACCGCGAATTGGATCATTTTGTTACCAATTTTCTCCACCACTTGTATTTCCCGTTCGAGGTCTTGATCACGAAGACTTCGGGGTCGACTGGAACTTGAGGCTTCTTCTTGGCCTTCTTTTTCTTCTTGGCCTTCTCCTGAAAGGGAGATTTAGCTTGGTTAGGCGTATTTTTTTTAGGAGATTGGGAAGGAGTATGAACAATAAATATAGAAGGGTTAGAAGAATCTTCCCATTCAAATGGCTTATAAGGCTTAGATGTGCCAGTCATCATGACCGCCCTGCATTCGCGCTCCCTCCTTGCTTGTTGCGCCTCTTCATACTTAAGCCTTTCGCTCTCAATCTTGTAGGTGGAGCGACTGTAGTTGTCACAGATTGTGATCTCGCATCTACCTATATCAATAAGAGTTTTGCACGTGGCTAGAAAATCTCTGCCTAAGATTAGAGGTACATTTTTATCTACTTTCATGCCAAGGATAATGAAGTCGGCAGGGAAAAGGAAATCGTCTACCTTTACAAACACATCCTCAATCATGCCCACTGTCTTGATTTCCGAGTTGTCGGCCAACCTTATGATTACATCCGACGTCTTTAGAGGTCCGATGTTGAGCTTTTCATAGCACTTTAGTGGCATGATGTTGATGCTAACTCCCAAGTCACAAAAAGCCTTATCCACTTTTCTTTCTCCAATTGAGCACCTAATGATGAATTGACCGGGGTCCCTTTGCTTCACGGCCCTCTCCCGTTGAATGATCTCGCTGTAATGATGCGGCAACTTAACGTCAGCTTTGGTGGGTTTCTTCTTTCTCATCACGGTCTCCCTTAGTAGCTTCGCGTTCCTAGGTATCTCCTGCAACGATTCAACGAGAAGGATATTAGTATGGACCTTACAAACATATTTAAAAAAAATGCTTGAACTACTCTTCAAGCTTGAACTTTCTTCGGCTGGAAAGAGAGTACAATTCCGTTGTGCCGCATGAGCTCCTCCTTGGCGGGCGCCTCTGCCTCTTCAGTTGCGGGCCTCTGCGGTGTCTGTGGCGGTCCGCTAGGCATCGGGCAGATTCCACACTGTACCCCAGTAGCGGCCCGCTGTGGAGTGTGCGGTGGTCCGCTGGGCGTCGGGCAGTCCCCAGATTTCGTGCTGCCTTCATCCTTCTTCTGCTTGGCGGCCCACTTCTTGTTTATGTCTGCCACTCGTGCTGCTGCCTTTGGCTTGTCTTCCTCAATCTTCTTGTGGACTTGGTCCATTTGAGTCATAATGTTCGAGACGGCAGTGGCGATTGTGTTTATCCCTTGCACGAGATTGTTCAACCTTGCCTCAATGACCCCAATATTGGTGTCATTGGTCTTCCTGTCTTGCAGTAGCACTTCCAAAATTTTCATGATTCATTGGTCATACTTCTCCTCCTTTTTGATAAGCTCAACTACTCCACCTTTGTTAATATTAAATCCTGTGGGGGTTGCAAGAAATTATTATTAGAATAAGAAAGGTTAGGACGAGGACGGTTCCCATTATAATTATTGAAATTACCGCCCCCTGGTTGGGGCGATAATTGTTGTTGTAACCCCTATTGGGACCGCCTCCTTGTTGCACTTAGTTGATGTCTTCCATACGAGTGGGAGGAGCGTCGGGTTTGGTGACAGCTATGATGGAGGTCGGTGGAGCTGGATCCTCCCTTCTAGATGTGTCCATTTGGTCAACCCGAACTTTAAGCTCGACCAATTCCTTAGCAAAAGACCTCTCTTCAGCCTCCTCTATGGCCGCTACTCTCCTTGAGTTGTGCCTCTCTTTCGACCACCCTCTGTTGTTGGTGGCAAACTCCTCTATCACCGCCATGACATCCGGTCCACTCTTCCTTAAGAAACCCTCATTGGCCCTTGAATCCAACATAGCACAAATTTTTTCATTAAAGCCATTATATAGGATCCCTACCTGATGGTCCACGGTAAAACCGTGGTTAGGGAACTTGCGGAGTAGGCCTTTGAAATGAGAGACCGCCTCGTAGAGGGGCTCGTCGTGGCCTTGCATGAATTGGAAGATATCACTCTTGAGCTTCAAAATTGTGCCTGGCGGGTAGTACTTGTCGAGGAAGACAGCCACTATATCTTTCCACGTGGAGACTTGCTCTGTGGGTAAACACTCAAACCGCTCTTTAGCAGAATCAATTAAAGAAAAGGGAAATAGTCTTACCCTTATGGTGTCGTCGTTGACACCATTTAACTTTAAAGTGTTTGCAATCTCCACGAACGTCGAGAGGTGGCGGTTGCCATCTTCTGTGGCCCTGCCTGCAAAAGGAAACTGCTCAACCCTTTGAATAAGGGGCATTCATAGCTCAAAATTGTTAGCATCAATGTGAGGGCCTTCGGGAAAAGTAATCATATTCATGTGGTTGCATCACTGGCACTATTTCTTTATCCTTATTTTCTTGCACCTCGCGAGCAGCCCTTTCCGTCTCTCTCTCGTCCATCAACAGCTTGACTGTGGCTTGAAGCCTCTCTAACTCTGTTCTGTCTCCCATTGATCCTTGCTCACTTCTTATTTTCCTACGGGTCCTTTCAAGTTCGGGATCGAGTGGCTCTAAGATGTTCTTCCCAGAACGCATTCGCATACACAGCCTGAAAGGAATAAAACAAAAACAAATTAAACAAAAACTAAAAACAGAAAGTAATTAAAATCCCAAGTAGTAAAATTATCCGTTTGAAGGTATCACTTGATACACTTTTTATTAGCACTATAAATACCTGCAAGTATACAGAGTATGGATAGTATAGCTAAAGGTTAGTACCAGATATCGATCACGGGGAAAACAAACACAGACTTCCTATCTTCTACTAAAACTCAATTACCATTTGGAGAACCGAAAGTTTTGAGAATTTTTGAAAACAAAGAACAATAAAGAGCAAAGAAACAACTAATTGCAAATAAGTCACGAAGATAAAAGTATAGAGATAAGGGAATTCCAGGGATGTACTTTCACAATTATGGTTATACAAATTCCAACTACAACACCCTAGCACAGTTCTTAATTTGAGAGAACGAGACACCTAGTTTATGCTCATGCGATGCAAACGTTGATTACAAATATTAGGGTTGTCAATACTAAATACGTAACTCCTAGAAACTCCTAAGACCCTTATAAAGTCCTCACTCTCAATTAACAGTGCTGTTTTAAAGGAAGCTAATTGTAGTGTCTATTAAGTGGATCTAACTAGCCAACCTCCTCTCACGATTATGTAGCAAGTTATATTAAATCATCACCGAATGTGTCACTCAAACGTGAAGTATTATGGAACAACTTAAGGAAGAAACAAAGTAAGAACAAATAGATGTTAAATAGAAATAGGAATTGTATAAACCAAGAAAAGTTACTAACACATCCCTAGAATCCTATGAGTTTAGTTAGCATGCTTGTTTGGCTTAGCGGATGTGAAGGTGGAGCGGCAAAATGAGGTTGTCATACTTTCGGATAAAACTAAGAAGCTTCCTAGTTATGAGCCATACATAATCGAGACTACTGAGGTGAATGAAGAGGTGAACTCTCCGGCCATATTCCTCCTCCAACCGACAATGAGTCCACCACCGACCTAGGCATTTACTTCATAGACCTTGCTCCCGATGGACAACTCCGCACACGCTTCGAAAAGAGTCATTCCCTATCCCGCCTCATGCTATGAAAGCATCTTGCCATGGTGGTGCGCTAGGTGAAGCTGGCCCCTCAAGCAAGTTAACTCGTGCGCATCGAACTCACCAAGACCTTGGTATCCTCACAATATGGCATCCATAGGATGCTCAATAGGTAGGGCAGCAAGTCCAATAAGTTCACTGACAGTATAACGTGGATGAGGAGGACTGTTTCTTTTTGGTTTTGAATGCCCTGGAAATATAGGAACTATGGTACGTGGTTTAAAACTTTTGTTTTTGTTGGTCAGCGAATGATTCATCACATCGTGGTGTTAATTTTCAACCTTGTAATATATTATTCCATGAATGAATCATTCCTATCTTACTGGTATTAGTGGCTGCACTAACAAATATTTGAGCATTAATCTCAATGCTATGTGTGACTGTACATGACACAAAATAGTTCCACAAAAAAATCTTAATAACTACTGTATTTGCATTCACTAGCATCCGTAGGCAACAGAAAATAATAATATGGATCATTGATATATAGTTCGGGTACAAAATATGCTGGGGGCTTTCACAACCTGTTAACGTTCCACAAAATAAAACTTACCCCAAGCAGCTGGATGATCCAATGTATACCAAAATATTCACATATTTTAACGCACACTTGTTGCCACATTTGACATAATAATATAATACATATTATAGTAGACCACACAGCTTCACTTCAGTCGCTGAATCACCCAACGTTCCGGTTCTGTTAGATGAACCTTTTCACATATCCAAGATGAGCAGATGCTGGTATACCCATAAAAACCTCAAGACGTTGTGATTTCTCGCTAAAAATGTCACAAAGTTCATACCTTGTGAGTTTATCAATGGTGCTGAGTTTATCAAACACCTCCCTCTGCACCTTTCCCAAGTCAAACTCGTACCCAATCCTAGCAGCGATAACCTCAAAGCGGGAGTTAGTCTCCGCATGGAGGTTTGCAAGAAACTCCATACCCAATCCGTTTTTCATAGTAGAAGTGCGGCGCTGATCATCACCTGAGCTATGGTCTTGCAGCCCAGGCTGTTCCCCAAGTGCAGTGCTCTGTTCAGCCGGGATGTCGTCCATACAAGGGTGGTAATCATTTTCATTGCACTCACTTCCCAAAGTTTCTTGGGGACGCGCTCACGCAGCAGCATCCACGATGTCTTCAGTCATAGATCCGGTTGCTTGGTCCTTGCCAAAAATGCTCTTCCATGTCTCCCAAAAGGGCCAAAACTTCATCTGCATGAACTTGGCATGCTTGTCAGCCTACACACAGAGGGAATATACATTAAACTGTCCGCAAGCAAGTTAAACATAAATCGCATTCAAGTTCTCATTAGCAGCGAGTAAAGGAATAACACATTCACAATCTGCCCCTACGGTTCGTCATCACAATCAATTTTGAAATCCCCATGCGGATTGAAGCCAACCCCAGTTCGTGACAAGATCCCTCGCATACTGTTGTAGCTCTTTTTCCAAGCAGAAATTTTGGAAGTAACATGTAGGGTACCCTTGATGTCCGAGTTGGGGAATTCCTTGCGAATATTGTCTTCGATTTTCTGGAGATAACCAGCGTGAAACCCATTGTCTGATTTCCAACCCCGGGCAACGAGTTCAACTAAGGTTGTTGCGAATATCTCTTCCTCGCGTAAAGTCCATATCCTCCGTGAACGATCGTCTTTCCTGAACTTCACCATCGGCGACTCAGTTTTCCCTGCTCATTATACCATTTTAACATCAATCCTTCAACAGATCAAAACTTGAATAATCATGCTACAACTGAGTTTATTGTGGAGAGGTTGAGAGAGAACAAACCGTCACTGCCGGAACCAATCCCAGATCTAAGGCTACACGATTCGCGACAGACATTTTTTGCACAGAAATTTCATTTTCAAATTCCAACATAACACAAATAGAGACGTTCTACAAGTGTGTAATTCTACCACTTATTTGAACTCCTGCCCAGATTCACATATATCAAAATGTAGGGCATCTGTTGGAAAGAGAAACAACATTAATATGCCGCCCAACATTCATTATAGAGGGTTCAGTGATGCATAGTTCCTAAGCTTTGTAAAGTACCAATTTACATTTATTGATGTGCTAGAATATTCTCATTCACCCTATAAATACTAGGGTGATGAACATTAGGAATACACAAGAAAATACAAACTTTTTCCTCTCTACTCTCTACATAAACTATGTCTTACCAATCCTGCTATACCTCTCTCGATTACCATATTTAAGATGGTACCAGCGGCGAATCTGCCACCGACTCCAGCAGCTAATCTGCCACCGAGTCTGCCGCACACAGCCATAATCGAAGTGTAGAAAGTCATGGACTTTTGGCCGCTGCACAACCTATATCCGCCGCTTCCCGTGGCCCAACCGTCGACGGATGGAGCACGATTGCTAAAGCACTGGAGATTGTTGAAATCATGGAATTTGCGGTGTCGGAAAGCAACCAACAGATGCAGGCATGTTCAGCGTCGCCGGCGGAGGGTGAAGGAGCGTCGGCGTCGGAGGTTGTGTGGTTGGGAAGGAGGAAGAAGCGGAGGAGGCGCCAGGCCAGCGCACCGATGCACAGACGTCTTCCGGAAATCTCAGATACGGAAAGAGAAATGTAGTGGAGGCAACTACGGTTAAGAAGTTGCCAAAATGGGGGTTTTCTACAAACACTCCCTCCATTTTGCAAATAAGCCCTTCAAGTTTGAGAAAATCCCAAAATAAACCCCACCCCAAAAATCCCTACCAAAATCCCCCCAAGTCAATTCTGATATTACCAAATCCGCCCTAGTTGACCAAAAAATTGCAGAAAAAACTCCCTTTTGTCTGAATTTCCGAGAATACACCCTGAACTTTCGACAAACCATTGGATTTTTTACTGTGGGGCAACCGATACCATGTCCTTTGATGCATCGGACTTCCTTGATATTTCTCAATCCACAAAAATTTTTGTCCAAACAGCTAGTGGGGAGTTAGCACAAGTAGAGGGGGCGAGAACTGTCACTATCTCACCAACCCTTTGCCTCTCGAACTGCCTTTATGTTCCTTCATTGTTCCATAATCTTTTGTCTGTTAGTCATGTAACAAGAGATCTCAACTGCAAATTGCTAATGCAGCCTCATTTTTGTATGTTACAGGATATCAAGACGGGGACGATAGTTGGGCGTGACACTGAGTGACATGGATTGTACTACTTGGATGAGATAGCCCAACAGAGTACTGCGATGCTAACTCACGGACTAACTGACAGACAGATTTGGCTCTTGCATCTCCGGTTAGGGCACCCATCCATAAGTTATCTTCGCATACTCTTTCCTGAGTTAGTTTCTTCTATGCATGTTTTGAATTGCGAAACTTGTGTTTTAGCAAAAAGTCACAGACATTCCTTCAAATTAAACAACACTAGAGAAAAATCACCTTTTGCTTTGGTTCACTCTGATGTGTGGGGCCCTGCTCCGGTTACTGGAGGACAAGGTTTTCGATATTTTTTGTTGTTTATTGATGATTTTTAGCGTACGACTTGGATTTATTATTTGAAAACAAAATATAACTCTAGAATTCAAATCCTTAGATCTGATAATGGGAGGGAATACGTGAACTCTAAGATGATATCTTTCTTCACTGAAAATGACCTTGTCCACCAAACTTCATGTGCCTATACACCAGAACAAAATGGGGCAGCCGAGCTGAAAAATTGATATATCCTAGAAATCACCCGTGCCCTCCTCATTGAATCAAACATCCCAAAATCCTTCTGGC
The DNA here is from genome assembly GCF_004379255.2 of Salvia splendens. Lineage (NCBI taxonomy): Eukaryota > Viridiplantae > Streptophyta > Magnoliopsida > Lamiales > Lamiaceae > Salvia > Salvia splendens. The sequence continues at coordinate 24,859,921 of NC_056039.1, forward strand.
CAGAAGCCAACGCAACTTCAGTCTATCTCTTAAATCCTCTTCCCACAGGGATCCTTAACTTCAAAACTCCTCTAGAGGTCTTCTCTTCCCAAAACTTGGTACCATCGTCCCTCCATCTCGACCCCAAAATTTTTGGTTGTACCTTGTTTGTCCACATCCCCAAACATGACCGTGACAAATTCTCACCTTGTGCAGTTGAAGTGGTTAAATCTTCTCGCTCGACTCTAATGTCGAATGACTAGACTCAGGAGTAAGCAAGTGTGCACATATGAGAATTAATGCAAAGCTCGGTCCAGACACAACGCTCCTTAAATCCACTAGATCACTGGGTCCAGGAACTCAAGAGAACTACAGTGTTTTTGTCGTTGGACACACTCGACTCCCCTTCAAAAATAAATCCCTCAACCCGAATACTATTAATTAGTATAGGGAAGTGGGGTCGATCCCGCAGAGATGGATTCGCAAAGTAGTGCTAAGAGACTATGGAAACAAACGGCTGCTGCCACGCAAAAGGGTTGAGATTTTAACTATCACTAGATCTAGGCAAGAAATGTAAACTCTAAACCTAGGACACAGAAAACTTACTGGAATCAGACATCAAATCCGAAAGACACAATTACTCCCTAGACTAAGTAAACAATTACCTAATCTAGCTAAACAGAAAGCAACTAACAGTGGGGACCATGTTTCCAGAAATAGCAAGTACGGTAAAAGCTGTAGACAACCAACCCATGCAATTTCCTAACCAACTCAGACGCGTAAATGCAGAAAACAGAGCATACTCCTGGATTTGAACAGAATATAGAAATTTGGACGCCGAAAACTTGCTACGAATCGGAAATACACCAGATCTACGTAAACTAGGCGAAATGAAATGAAAACACGTAAGCGCGGCATAAAATTAAACACTCCTGCTCAGAATCACGTCGGACGCTTAATCCACTCCGGATCCAAGCAATCCAAACTCAACAATCAACAAAATCAACTCCATAGCTCCGATTCTAACAGATCTGCTCCGATCACTGCCAAATTCCAACAATCACGAACAACTCCACAACATTAACCAGACAAAACCCCGATTCATTCACAAACCAGCTCCATTCTCCCAGATTCAACCATTAACCTGCAATAATCCAGAAATCAACCAACTCCAACAATCCAACTCCAGAATTCAAGTAAACACAATCAAACAACAGTAACCATCACGATCGACATAAACGAAAACGAAACTGCATAAAAGTAAGAAATATCCAGAAACAAAAGAGATCCGAGCTTCGAACAGCGAAGCTCGGCGAATTCAGCAGAAACGAAAGCGGAAAATAAATTGTTTCTTCGCCCTAAAGAAGGACGGTGTTACAACCAGATCGAAAATGTATGAAAGCTAGAGGTGAACCCCCTAGTGTGCCCTGAATTTCCCACCGAAAGAACCCAAGAGTGTGAAGAGAATGGACTAAGCTACAGGCTATTAGCAAGGTCTCCACCGAGAAGATCCCTCCAGCTTGCATGCTTCTTCCTTTTATAGATGCGGACATAGCCTTCTAGAGTCTTCGTAGAAATCCCTATTCTACCCTTCAACTCCGAGGCTTCCTCCGTCAAGCAATTTCCTTCATAATGTCCACTTTTTCGCCAGTTTCCTAGGACCATGCAAGCGTCCTCTTCTTTTCCTGGATCTAGCGAAAACCTTCACACACCTGGCTTAAATCGTGCGTTAGACCCAGTAATTTCACGAAATAAAACCCCTAGACCGATGCATGAAATTAGCCTTATCAAACTGCTCACACTTAAACCATGCTTGTCCTCAAGTATGAAATACAAGAAAATAGGAATAAGGCGAATTTCAATGCATGGTTACCAAGTAAAATCCTAAAAATGAAAACAAACTCCTAGACCTAAGCAACTACGGAATTGGAAAAGAAAACAACACAAAGAACAGAAACACAACAAAACAAACAAGCATGAACTAGTTTCGAACTTTAAGCTACTATCCCCACAAGTTTAAGTTCAATTTGATCGATTACAGTCTTCAAATCTTCCCCCTTCCTTCGTCTGCCTAAACGGTCCGTCAGTTTGTCAAGATAGCCTATCGATTTCCCATCTGTTAGGTTCGCTCGATCACTCATTCCTCACCAGAGATGCTAGGATCAAAACGCTCCACAGTTAAGGTTATACCACTGATGCGTCGGGTTATGAGAGTTTTTCCCTTCTTACTTCTCCTTTCCTATGAATTTACCTGGGAGGCTACGATTTTTCTGCCCTTAAGGATTATAATTTTTTTCCTCATTTTTCTGTATTATGACCCCTTTTCCCCTGGACTTCGTCCAGCTTATACCTCCGAAATTTATTTTTTTTTTATTTTTTTTTTCAAACCTCCCCTGGACTTCGTCCAGCTTATACCTCCATTTCCTGGACTTCGTCCAGCTTATACCTCCGGTTTTCTGGACTTTGTCCAGCTTATACATTCTTAACCCATTTATTTTCTCCTTCATACTCTACTCCCTAAGCATCGAGTGGCAGCCCAATTTTCATGTTAGCACAAAAGGTGTTTAGGCTTATAACTCACTTTTATAGTAGGGCTGCACAGCTAGGTTATCTAAGGCATTTTCCATCGTCCTAACTTCATTCAGATCGCATTCGGCTTATTAAGGAAGAAGGTGTCAAAGTTGATCTGCTTTCTTTCTTCAATCACTCTTACTAAGGGAAACCTGCCTTATTATCTCACTAGCTCATGCGAAACACACATCCTAAAGACTCTAAAACAGAAAAAAAAAAAAAAACAGACACATACTTACTCCCCCCCTCCCACTTCACTCAAGCTTGTCCCCAAGCTATCCTAGTGAAGGGGGGAAAAGGAAGTAAGAACAGCGGACAACAAACAAAACATATGAACAAAACAAACTTCTCACACTTAGACCGAACATCGGGCTAAGTGGGAGAAGGCGCAACATACCAAACCAAGACATGCAAAACAAAAGCCCCTTCTCACACTTAGACCAAAAAATGGGCTAAGTGTGGGAAGGTATAACACATATATACAAACGAAGCATGCTGGCACATAAAAAACACAAACGAAAGAAAAACGAAAAGTAAAAGACAGAAAAAAAATAAGAATTACTTGGTTTTTGGGGGATTTTAATTCGGGGTCTGGCCCCCGCGAGGGCCAGACTTTGGTGGCACTGTCTGCTGGGTCACCTTAGCTTTCTTTCGTGCCGGTGACTCCGGCGTCTCCTTCTGATCTTCCGTGGGTCGGGGTACGGTTTTCTTCAAAATCACGGGCCTGGAGGAAGACGAGGTGGTCTGAGGCCTTTGGGCTTGTGGCGGCTTCTGCACAGCTAGACTCTCTTGACCCGGCGTCTTGGAACCGCCGCTAGGTTCAGGAAGTCCCGTCGGTGTCTCGGGGAACTTCGCTTGAAGCCACTTCGTCATCTTCATCATCAGTGTGACGCCCTCCGTCATCCGCTCAGTACATCTGGACGATGATACCACTAGATCAGAAATGCGCCCCTTGAGGGCCACCATTTCCTCCCGAACTTTCCCAACTACCGTCCTTATTTCTTCCAGTTCCGTTCGTACTCCAGCGACTTCTTTCCTGACACTCTCAGCCTCAGCATTATTCTTCCCTTCTCTCCACAGGGCCACAATCCCCTCCAAAACCATTTTCATTTCTGACCTCATCCAACCAACCTCCTTTCGCACTTCCTCTACTTCAATCCTGGCTCCTGCTTCCATGTCAGCAGTATCCTTCACTTCCACCACATCGGGTTCCTGTTTCACCTGAGTCTCTGACTGCCCAACCTCGTAAAAGCATACTTCCCTTCCGCGTGCGATCAACAACCCTTTATTGAAAAAATAATCCATGTTAAAAACCTCAGGGGGCGAGCATGTCTTTACCTCTCGGCATGCCTTATGGAACTTCATGATCACATTCCTCTGCAGATAAGCCCCGAGTAGGTGGCATGTGTATAGGTGCCGAGAAGGATTTGCAGTAACTTGATGGCAGGCTTGGGCTAACCAGTAGCCCAAGTGAACTCTTACCCCCGTAGCCATGCACCATGTGAAGTACAGATCGGCGGTAGTCAGAGCGTTGTTGGCTGTGCCCATTAAATTGTAACTAATAAAAGTCTGGGCAAATCGCAGGACCCTGTCCTCAATATGGTGTGCCTTCGAACAGCTTGTTTTAAACTGACCCACCCTCGGATGAGTCAAAAACTCCCATGCGCTTTGCGCTTTGAATCCCGGCGTCATTTTCGGCGGACCCACCATTCTTGCATTCCACAGGCCCTCATCGTCCTCCGTTCGTGTCAGCAAACCCATCCGCAAGGTCCATTCCCGGATGCTCATCGTATGTTCCTCATTGAGAAGTCTGAAATTAATTGAGTCAGCATCCAAATTGGTAGTGGACTTAAATCGGAAGGTGGAAAAGAATTCTCGGGCCAGGTCAATCGGAACCTCGACAGTACTGTGCTTGAGCAACCAATCGAAGCCTATGGCGTCGATATAAGTCCTGAATTCACCGTTGCAAGCAATCTTCTTGAGCTCCGATGAGCTATACATCTTTCCAGACTTAGCGACCTTCCCCTCAGTATTCTTCTCTTTATAAATGGCCTTGCGTTTTGGGTCGTCAAACTTCCTCATTTCATCTAGCAAGCTGTTTGTTATCCACACTTCGGCTGGCTCAAAGTTGAGTTCATCTTCTTGTTCTTCTTCCGAGTCGCTGGACTCAGAGGGGCTCTCGGTTTCTGCGGCATATGGCACCTTAGCTGCCGGCGGAAGTGTGGATTCAGTAGACTTCCCTCTTGCCTTCTTGGTCGAGTAAGGAGCAATTTGTTTCCCCTTCCTTTTCTTCTCAGCCGCTTGGCCGCGTTTCTCCTTATCACTCTCCCCCCTGCCAGGTCTGGGAGAGTTCTCTTGTTCAGATGCTGCGGTCTCTAGACCTAGCAATTCTTCCTCCGTCGGCTCCACTGTTTCATCAATCTCATCAAGGAGGTTCCGGCGAGCCCGCCTCCTAGCATCTCTGGGATTTACCGGTGAGTCGGTCTCCTCTGGGATCTCGGTCAGATCCACAATCAAATCCACCCCAGCGTCTGCGGGTTCCTGGCCAACTTCAGAATCGAGGGCTTCTCCCTCCGTGGACAACAATGGGGTTTCCCCCGAAATATAAACAGGGGTCTCTACCCTCTCAAATCCTTCTCCGACGTGGGCCTCAGTACCCACCGGTTTCTCGGGGGTATCCCCCTCCACATTTTGTTCAGAATTTAGGGCCTCGTCGCCCTCATCTTTACCAACTATAGGGGCCTCCCCCCACAGATTCTTTCAAAACAGGGGTTTCCCCCTCAGAAATACTAACATCAACAACAAAATCTTTGACTTCCCCAGGCGGTTTCAGAACATCTCTCTCAACACATTCCTCACTGGCGAGTACGGGATTCACCCCCTCGGAAACACTAATCGAAATAAGGGTTCCCCCCTCAGTTGTAGAGTCTAACCTTGGTTCGTTCACAGCCAACAATTCCAACCCTGTGACCAGATCTGAGTCGTCTTCACGATCCCCTGTTGTGGGTGGTTCCGGACTGGTGATGACTTCTTGAACGATTTCAGGTTCGGCGACGGGTTCTGAAACGGCCTCCGGTCGTGGTACACTAGAAGTCGGAGCAGCTTGTACGGATTTACCCATTGCGGTTGCAAACATGGCGAATGCCTCCATCGCCTTCTCCGCACCCCCGAATTTCTGGAATAGCTCGGCCATAAACGTTGCCGCACTTGAATCGGCGGATCCTGAGGTGTTCCCGGCACTTTGCTTGTTATCCATGGAGAACTCTGCAAAAATTTTTACACAGACTTGGACGGAAATTACTTTGATTAGGGTTAGAAAAGAGAAAGCCTAGAGAGAATTTGGGGAATTTCGGATGTAGAGAGAGAGAGAGTGAATAAGTAAAATAAAAGGAGAACACGGTTATTATCCGATAGGTATGGGCGAGGATGGTTTTTGTTGCAGGTGGTTTGCAGGCATGACGCTAGCGACCGTACGCCTCCCCATAAAGGTGTCTTTTGAAATCCGAGCTGGTGCCTACTCCCTCCAAAATTTTACTCCTCAATTCCCTGCCCAAGTAACTTCCTTCTGCAAAATCACACTTAGAGAAAAACATTAAACTAAAAATTGAAACGCCAGACTTCCCGGGTCTAGGGTATGACAATATCAAAAACATTCCTAAAGGAGCCTGGTATTTCAAAAATATTTTTGGAAGATTGTTTGTTTTCTGATTTGTTTGGGTTTTCTTGATTTACTAAAAGCGACTAAATATTTACAGTTTATGTTCCAGTGTTCTCAAGATTCCCTAGACCAGGCCATGATAAAACTTCTTCGATACTGGACCTAGGAAATCTCCAAGAACACTCACTTCCCAGAATGATCAGGCGATATTAGGGAGTACGCGTAGTGGAACTTCGTCCACTACACACATCTCCGAGTTATCCCTAAATACCTTTACCCTATGGCCATTGACAAGAAATGGAGTAGAGTTTGAAAAACTTCCCTGGATTTCTACCGCTCCGTTCGCACGCAGACTCACAACAGTGTATGGTCCAGTCCATTTGGACTTCAGCTTACCGGGCATTAACTTGAGTCGGGACTGGAACAGGAGAACCTTCTGCCCCACTTGCAGTTCCTTGGTCCGGAGATTCTTATCATGCCACAACTTGGTCTTTTCCTTGTACCACATTGCTGACTCATAGGATTCAAGTCGCAATTCTTCCAACTCCTGGAGTTGCAGTTTCCTCTCTTCCTCACAAGCTTGAGGATTCATATTAATCTCCTTGACCGCCCAGTACGCCTTGTGCTCAATTCCCACCGGCAAGTGACACATCTTACCGAATACTAACCTGTAAGGAGACATTCCAATGGGCGTTTTATACGCTGTTCTGTATGCCCATAATGCATCATCAATTCTCTTGCTCCAGTCTTTCCTCGACGGATTCACCGTTTTTTCCAGGATCGCTTTGATTTCTCTGTTTGATATTTCTGCCTGGCCGTTAGATTGAGGATGATAAGGTGTAGACAATCTGTGGTGGACGCCATACTTTCTCATCAAAGCTTCAATAGTCCGGTTGCGGAAATGCGTCCCATTGTCAGACATTATAGCTCTGGGCACTCCGTACCGATTGAAGACATTAGCTCTAAGAAACTTCGATACCTCCTTGGCTTCGCAAGATGTGGTCGCCTTGGCTTCTATCCATTTCGAAACATAATCCACTGCCACTAGTATGTATGTATTCCCGTATGAAGATGGAAATGGACCCATGAAGTCCATTCCCCAAACATCGAAAATTTCACAAACGATCACCGGGACTTGCGGCATTTCATCTCTTCTGGAGATTCCCCCAGTCTGTTGACACCTCTCACAATTCTGACAAAACTCGAACGCATCCTTATGCAATGTAGGCCAGTAAAAACCACTATCTAACACCTTCCTTGCGGTCTTCCTAGGTCCAAAGTGACCTCCACATGCTAGAGCATGGCAATGATTCAGCACATCCCTCTGTTCCCACTCCGGAATACACCTCCGGATTACTTGGTCGGCTCCCATTCGCCACAAATACGGGTCATCCCAGAAATAGTACTTGGCCTCGCTCTTCAATTTCATCTTCTGGGCCCGGGAAATTACTTGCGAACTGGGCACCTCTCAAGTGACTAAGTAATTTGCCAGGTCAGCGAACCATGGCTCAACGTTTTGATGACATTTCCCTTTTTCGGCATCCCTTGGACCTGTTAACACCATAATCTCTTCCCAGCTGATAGGTCGAAGAAATTTTTTCACGTAGTACAAATGTTCCTCTGGGAATGCATCCGGTATTGCTTCCTCGGTCTCCCCTTGAAATATCCTGCTCAGATGATCGGCTACTTTATTTTCTGTTCCCTTTTTGTCTCTAACTTCCCAATCGAATTCCTGCAAAAGCAACACCCATCGGATTAATCTCGGCTTGGATTCTTTCTTTGCCAACAGGTACTTTATAGCCGCGTGGTCGGTGAAGACTATCACCCTCGACCCAAGCAAGTACGGGCGAAATTTCTCAAATGAGTATACTACCGCCAGCATTTCTTTTTCAGTAGTGTCATAATTTCTCTGAGCTTGATTCAGCGTTTTTGAAGCATAAAAGATCACATAGCTTTTCCCATCAACTCTTTGACCTAGCACCGCTCCCACCGCATAATCGCTTGCGTCACACATAATCTCAAAGGGTAGATTCCAGTCGGGCGCTCTAATAATAGGCGCAGATACTAGCCTGTCTTTTAACAACTGAAAAGCCTTTTTGCATTCCTCATCAAAGACAAAATCAACATCGTTATGCAACAAGTGGGTGAGTGGCTGAGCAATTTTTGTGAAATCTTTTATGAACCTCCTATAGAATCCGGCATGCCCTAGGAATCCTCTCACCTCCTTCTGATTCGTCGGGTAAGGCAGTTTTGAGATCACCTCAATCTTTGCCTGGTCTACCTGTATACCTCTTTCCGAGACTACGTGCCCTAGGACAATTCCCTCAGGGACCATAAAGTGGCATTTCTCGAAGTTTAAAACCAAATGTTTTTCCTGGCACCTTCTCAATACTATATCCAAACTATCCAAACATGAGTCAAATGAATTCCTGTACACAGTGAAGTCGTCCATAAAAATCTCGATGCAGTCCTCCAAGAGATCCGAGAAGATACTCATCATACACCGCTGAAAAGTGCCTGGCGCATTGCACAGGCCAAACGGCATCCTCCTGTAAGCATACGTGCCGAAAGGACACGTGAAAGTTGTCTTCTCCTGGTCCTCGGGATCCACATAGATTTGAAAATACCAACTATACCCGTCTAGGAAACAGAAGTATTGCTTGCCCGCTAGCCTCTCCAGCATCTGGTCAATGAAAGGTAGAGGGAAATGGTCTTTCTTGGTCGCTTCATTTAACTTCCTATAATCGATGCACATCCTCCACCCAGTGACTAGTCTGGTGGGCACCAATTCATTCTTGTCGTTCTTGACCACCTGTATTCCTGACTTCTTGGGTACCATATGGACTGGACTCACTCATTCACTGTCTGGTATGGAATAAATGATTCCTAGGGAGAGTAGTTTCAATACTTCCTTCAGCACTTCCTCCCTCATGTTAGGATTCAATTTGCGTTGAGGATCTCTGCAGGCTTTTGCTCCTTCCTCCAAGCGGATGTGATGTATGCACAAATCTGGACTAATTCCTACCAGGTCAGAGAGTGTCCACCCAATAGCCTTCTTGTTTCTTCGGATTACCTTCAGCAGTTCCTCTTCCTGTCCCTCGGTCAAGCTGTTGTTGATAATCACAGGGAAAGTTTCATTTTCCTCTAAATAAGCATACTTTAGGCCTGGTGGAAGTGTTTTCAACTCTTTCTTGGGAACGTCTTTTTCCTGGGGCAAGGGATTTTTCTCTGTTATTTCGGTTGTCATTCCCTTCCTCGACCCAGCAGAACCTTCCACACTCGCCACATAAGGTGTATTCCTTGACCTAGCTAGCTCCGGATTTGCACAGAATTCCAGAATTGCTTCAGCTAACTCCTCATCAGATAACTCACTTGTGTTCATGGCTTGACACCAACTGGCCACTTCTCTATCAATGGCATGACTCATCTCGGAGTTCTCAATCTGTTCCTGCATTAATTCCGTCTCAAGGTATTCTTGGACCAAAGGGTTAATAACATCTATAGCATGCAAATTTTCAACGTCAAGAGGTTTCTTCATTGCCTCATCAATGCTGAATGTGTATTTCTCCCCATTATAATCAAGGCAAATTGTTCCATCAAATACATCAATGATAGTCTTAGCGGTACGTAGGAAGGGTCTCCCTAAAAGTACTCCGCCCGACTCTGCGGACTCATTATCACTCATCTTAATCACATGGAAATCAGCAGGGTACAAGAAGTCATGTACCTTGACTATCACATTCTCAAGCACCCCTTCAGGATAGATGCATGACCTGTCCACCAGTTGAATCACTACCTTCGTGTCTACCATGCCTACCCCCACTAATTTCTTGTATACGGAAAGTGGTAACACATTTATCGACGCACCCAAATCACACATAGCATGCTCGATTTTTACGTCACCAATAGAGATGGGTAAGGTGAACATACCTGGGTCATTGCATTTTGAAGGCATCTTCCTCTTCTGAATCACTGCGGAGACGTTCTCGCCTATCAGAATTTTCCCACTGGGTCTAGCCTTCCCAGCTATAAATTCCTTGATGAACTTGCTAAAGACTGGCATCTTCAGGGCCTGTAAGAATGGCAGATTGATCTCCAACTTCCCAAAAATGTCCATGAAATCCACCGGCTCTTCCTTTTGCTTCTTGGCTTCCCCTCGGCTTGGGAAGGGTTTCGGTCGCTTTCCTGCTCCGGTAGAACTTTCAGCTGATAACTCTCCAGTTTCTTTTCCCACTGCCTCATCTTCCAACTCAGGCTCTGGATCGAGGAAGAATGATTCAGTTGATCTAGGCAAAGGTTTCTCTAAATCTACTGTCTTAAGGTCATCCTTGACCAAGGGAATACTCCCCCCAAGTGTCTTGGCCTAGGAATTGTATCCTCTTCTTCCCTGTCTTCTTTGGGATCTGTCACCTCCTTTGTTCTTACCACTGGCCCATCATACCCTTTCCCGGATCTCAAGGTAATCTGACTTATATTAGCTCTATCAGGTGGCCTTACTGAGGCAGGAATTTTGCCCTCGTTTCCCCGCATATCACTCAAGGAAGTAGCTATTTGTGACAGTTGCTTTGCCAGCATATCCATCGCTGCCTTCTGTTCCTGTTGAGCATCTTGAAGCTTGTGCACTACGTCATTGTTCAATTGCAGGTTGTTTTGCATATGTTGCTGAGAACTGACGAGGTCGTGCACCATATCATCGATACTCTTTGGTGGTTTCGGGGGTTGACTGGGCCCTGGCCCTATACTCAGAGTTGGTCCACTTGCTTGATTCTGACGAGCGTTTCCTTGACCGCCTGAAGAGTTATTGTATTGATTTCCTTGGCCATGGTAATTGTTCTGAAAATTCCTGTGGTGTGGGGGTACATAAGAGTTCCCCTGATTGCTCTGATTCCTGTTTCCCCAGCTCGGGTGGTCTCCTTGGTTCCGATTAATCCAGTTGCCCTGCCCCTCTTGATTCCTTCCTGACCAGTTACCTTGTCTTTCGGGCTGAGGTGCAAACTGCTGACTTTGTTGTGGTGCCGGCTGATTCTGTTCATTGTCAGTCCATCTGAAATTTGGATGGTTTCTCCAAGGCGCATCTCTCTGTCTCCCTGGATTCCAGCTCCCATCGGGATTCCAACTTCCCATTGCATTGACCTGGGCCTGATAATCTCCTTCCTGGGTCCCGTAATATTGTTGCATTTGATTATCTCCTGGACCAGGAGATTTCTCCTTCCCTTGTGAAGCCAGTGGAATCGTCTTTTCAATCGCGTTCAAAAGAGCCTTCTCGAGCCTATCAATCCTTGCTTCGACTTTGTCATCTTCTTGTTCTCTCACAGCATGCACCGATCCTCTTTTTACTGCATTCCTAGGGTTATCGTACGCCTTCTTAGCGTCAATCAACTTCCCTAGGATCTCTCTTGCCTCACTTCCCCTTTTTCTTGTGAAATTTCCCCCACTCGAGGAGTTCATTAAGTCCTTTGACTCGGGAGTTGCTCCTTCGTAAAACAGAGAGTAGGTCTCTGCCTCTATCATTCGGTGATTCGGGCATGCATCCAACAACCCCTTAAATCTCGACCAATACTGACTCAACGATTCATCGTAATCTTGCTTACACTCTAGTATTTCTTTCTTAAGTGCATTCGTCTTGTTGGATGGGAAGAAATAATCTAAGAATTCTAACTTGAAGTCCCTCCACGTGCGGATAGAATCCGGAGGCAACCTCAATAGCCACGTATTCGCTTCCCCCTTCAAGGTAAACAGAATCGCTCGTAGGCGATAATCCTCATCTGTTGCATCATTCGGCCTCTTCTGAATACCACATAACTTACTGAATTCATTTAAGAACTCATACGGACACTCATTTCTACGCCCAGAGAACGTCGGAAAGATGCCGAGTACGTTTGTCTTGATCTCGATAGTTCTCTGACGTGGATTCATCACTATAGCTTGAGCTGGTTCTCCATCTAAATGGGCAGTGAGAGAGCCGATTTCTGGATCTGGGTCTACCACCTGCGCCATGACTACTTCCTCTGCTTCCCCTGTTTCTGACTCTGTTTCTGATTCGGGTGGTGATTCTGGATCTTCGCGTCCTGATGACGTCCAAGATTCGTCGCTAGTAAATTCACTCGGAAACGGATCTCCCGTGGTGAACCCTGATCTGGTGGTCACAGTAGAGACTGTATCCTTAACCCGCCAATCAAACTGGCCGTGTTTCCACCCAGATGAGTTGCTCCAGTAGGTAGATCTTGAGCCTCTGCTCATAAACTGTAAACAAAAGAGAAGGAAAACAAATCAAAACTATTTACACCACAGACTCTGAACACTAACACTAAGCATGCCATCCATCCCCGGCAACGGCGCCATTTGAAGTGGTTGAGTCTTCTCGCTCGACTCTAATGTCGAATGACTAGACTCAGGAGTAAGCAAGTGTGCACATATGAGAATTAATGCAAAGCTCGGTCCAGACACAACGCTCCTTAAATCCACTGGATCACTGGGTCCAGGAACTCAAGAGAACTACAGTGTTTTTGTCGTTGGACACACTCGACTCCCCTTCAAAAATAAATCCCTCAACCCGAATACTATGAATTAGTATAGGGAAGTGGGGTCGATCCCACAGAGATGGATTCGCAAAGTAGTGCTAAGAGACTATGGAAACAAACGACTGCTGCCACGCAAAAGGGTTGAGATTTTAACTATCACTAGATCTAGGCAAGAAATGTAAACTCTAAACCTAGGACACAGAAAACTTACTGGAATCAGACATCAAATCCGAAAGACACAATTACTCCCTAGACTAAGTAAACAATTACCTAATCTAGCTAAACAGAAAGCAACTAACAGTGGGGACCATGTTTCCAGAAATAGCAAGTACGGTAAAAGCTGTAGACAACCAACCCATGCAATTTCCTAACCAACTCAGACGCGTAAATGCAGAAAACAGAGCATACTCCTGGATTTGAACAGAATATAGAAATTTGGACGCCGAAAACTTGCTACGAATCGGAAATACACCAGATCTACGTAAACTAGGCGAAATGAAATGAAAACACGTAAGCGCGGCATAAAATTAAACACTCCTGCTCAGAATCACGTCGGACGCTTAATCCACTCCGGATCCAAGCAATCCAAACTCAACAATCAACAAAATCAACTCCATAGCTCCGATTCTAACAGATCTGCTCCGATCACCGCCAAATTCCAACAATCACGAACAACTCCACAACATTAACCAGACAAAACCCCAATTCATTCACAAACCAGCTCCATTCTCCCAGATTCAACCATTAACCTGCAATAATCCAGAAATCAACCAACTCCAACAATCCAACTCCAGAATTCAAGTAAACACAATCAAACAACAGTAACCATCACGATCAACGTAAACGAAAACGAAACTGCATTAAAGTAAGAAATATCCAGAAACAAAAGAGATCCGAGCTTCGAACAGCGAAGCTTGGCGAATTCAGCAGAAACGAAAGCGGAAAATAAATTGTTTCTTCGCCCTAAAGAAGGACGGTGTTACAACGAGATCGAAAATGTATGAAAGCTAGAGGTGAACCCCCTAGTGTGCCCTGAATTTCCCACCGAAAGAATCCAAGAGTGTGAAGAGAATGGACTAAGCTACAGGCTGTTAGCAAGGTCTCCACCGAGAAGATCCCTTCAGCTTGCATGCTTCTTCCTTTTATAGATGCGGACATAGCCTTCTAGAGTCTTCGTAGAAATCCCTATTCTACCCTTCAACTCCGAGGCTTCCTCCGTCAAGCAATTTCCTTCATAATGTCCACTTTTTCGCCAGTTTCCTAGGACCATGCAAGCGTCCTCTTCTTTTCCTGGATCTAGCGAAAACCTTCACACACCTGGCTTAAATCATGCGTTAGACCCAGTAATTTCACAAAATAAAACCCCTAGACCGATGCATGAAAATTAGCCTTATCAGCAGTCAAATGTGTCTTCTTGGGTTATGGAAAAAATCAAAAAGGGTATCGATGCTATCACCCTTCAACAGATCATATGTACACAACTATGAACTGCGACTTTGTTGAAAGCGAATATTTCTATAGCCAATCTAGCGGTCAGGGGGAAAGTAAGTTAGAAAACTCTAGTAGTGATGCACTAAATTGGTTATCTCTTTGGGGAGAAGCCATTCAGGGGGAGGGAGAGAACAACCAAACAAATGAGTCAGACCAAAATCCTGTCACAGAAGTTGGTCCAACGGAGGAAGTGAGCAGTACCATCGGGCAGTTAAATCCCCAAGAACATAATGTGACGCTTCAGGATCCCGCCGAGCTATCTGACCAGTCTTTGAATCCTGAGGTAAACACTTCAGATCCCAATATTGGTACCCTACCTGAAACCACTAACAGAGACAGGGAAAACCAAAGTGATACAGAAGAGCCACCGACAGAACAAGAGACTAGGCAAGATAGATTTCCTTACAGAAGTACAAAGGGCATCCCTTCTCGAAGATATTCACCAGACTGGAAAGGGCGAAGATCTAGATACTCCATCGCAAATCTCACCCAAGGGCACCTCACTGAAATGGCTAGGGCATTTGAAGCTGCACTTTATGAAGAAGAAGAGATTCCACAATCCTTCGATATGGCAATGAAACACAAGCATTGGAGGGAGGCCATGAAGAAGTAGATTGATGTCTTGATAAAAAATGAAACATGGGAAAAATGCACTCTACCTCCAGGAAAGAAACCAGTAGGATGTCGTTGGATCTTCACCATAAAAAGACGTGCAGATGTTTCAATCGAGAGATACAAGGCAAGATTGGTTGCTAAGAGATACACTCAGGTGTATGGAGTAGACTATGAAGAAACTTTCTCTCCTGTAGCAAAACTAGGGACAGTGAGAGCTCTGCTTTCAGTAGCTTCATGTAAAGAATGGCCATTATACCAGTTCAATGTTACAAATGCCTTTCTTCAAGGTGAACTTGAGAAGAATAAGAAAGTCTACATGGAGGTACCACCAGAGTTTTATGAAGAATTTGGGAATGGTCAAGTATGCAGACTGAAGAAGACCTTGTATGGATTAAAGCAATCCCCCAGAGTTTGGTTTGGAAGATTTTGCCAGACAATGTTCAAACATGGCTTCAAACAAAGCCATTCAGATCACACGCTATTCCTAAATGAAAGGGATGGAAAAATGACATGTTTGATCATCTATGTTGACGACATGATCATAACTGGAGATGATGCAGAAGAGATCTAAAATTTAAAGAAAAATCTTTTCAACGAATTTGAGATGAAAGACTTGGGAGCTTTGAAGTACTTCCTAGGAATTGAAGTGTAGAGATCCAACCACAGAATATTTCTAAGGCAAAAGAAGTATGTACTTGACATGCTTGCCGAAACGGGCCTACTAGATTGCAAGCTTGCTGAAACTCCGATGATGCCCAACCATGGGTTGAAGATTGAAGATGGAGCTAAGCCTGCAAATCGTGAAAGATATCAACGATTAGTAGGAAAACTTATCTATCTATCTCACACCAAACCCGACATCATTTATGCAGTTGGGGTTGTAAGTCAATTCATGCATCAACATCAAGAAGATCATATGGACGCTGCCATAAGGATTGTAAGATACTTAAAGGGGATAACCGGTTTTGGAGTATTCTTAGAAAAAAAAGAAGACTTGGAGATTGATGGATACACTGATGCTGATTGGGCAAGCAATCCGGAGGATAGAAAATCTACCGGATGATATTTTACATTTGTTGGGGGCAACCTTGTCACTTGGAGAAGCAAGAAGCAAAAAGTTGTAGCTCTATCAAGTGCAGAAGCTGAATTTCAAGGAATCAGAAGTGGCCTGATGGAGATACTTTGGCTTAGGAGATTGTTAACAGAAATTGACTTTCCACCCACTCGGAAGAGTCAGCTTTTCTGTGACAATAAAGTTGCAATTAGCATTTCAGAAAATCTCGTACAGCATGACAGGACCAAACATGTTGAGGTCGATCGTCACTTTATCAAAGAGAAACTTGAAAGCAGGATTATCGAGTTCCCATTTGTCCGATCTGAGGAACAACTGGCAGACATTCTCACCAAGGCACTGAGCCCTACAAAATTCAAAGAATTCCTTGGCAAGTTCAGTATCAGGGATAATGTTACTCAACTTGATGGGGGGTGTTGAAAAGAGAGACAACATTAATATGCCGCCCAACATTCATTATGGAGAGTTCCTAAGTGATGCAAAGTACCAATTTATATTTATTGATGTACTAGAATATTCTCATTCACCCTATAAATACTAGGGTGTTGAACATTTGGAATACACAAGAAAATACAAACTTTTTCCTCTGTACTCTCTACATAAACTATGTCTTACCAATCCTGCTATACCTCTCTCGATTACCATCTTTAAGAGCATCCATTAAAAAAAATGAAAATAATAAATTACATGAAATTTTGTACTCAACCGTAACCAATAAGTATAATCCCAGATTAACATTCACAACGCAAGAATTTGTCGAAAATCAAACACAAATGAGCAGGCAAAGTGTGGTAATCAACCCTCCGGAGAGGGAATCGAACGACGAGGATATTAACCCAAAATCAATAGAATTCAGGCATATCGTGTTGTGGTTTCAATCTCAGCTTCGATCTCCTCAGAAACATTGCGATTTGCGAGTGTTCAGACCCCAGAGTGTTCACCTATTCGAAGCGCGGAGATATGTGAAAATTGAAAATCGCCGCCCATTTTTTCATTTTAGCGGGGAAGATGCGGATTTTATTTTTTGGATGGGGTTAAATTGGTCAGATTCTAATAAGCATCTTTAAATAAATAATTTATTTCAGCAAATATGGGGTTATTCGTTGAAAACCAAAAACACCACATAATTTTGTGGGCCATTCTCATTCAAATCTAACCTAGATACAAATCTGACTAATATTGAAAAGGGAAACTGAATAGACCCTTCTTAGAGGGGAACTTCAAGATTTGAGACAAAACAAAGAGTGTTATGGAATGCTACTACGTTGCCTTTGCTCGATCCGCTGCTGGTCAGCCTCATTTTATTGTTGAAGAGGCTGCTGAACTTTTGGATATCTTCGCTTACTCGTCTGAAATGTATGCGAAACATCTTTATATTGTGTTCAACAACTCGGCCGCTTAGCGTTGTAGAGGTTGGTGACCCGTTCCCAAATTTTCTTCCAAATTTGGTGGTTCCCACGATCGAATCTTCCGAAGTGACAACCCACACCTCAAATAATTTATCCATCTCGACCCTCGTATGGCGTTGCCTTCTTGAAGTTAAGACAACGACCGAGTCGGGTCGTGGTTGGACATCTGGTCGGATGTCCACCTGAATGGCGCGCCAGTGTGCTGCATGTTTACTGGATAAGGTTAGACAAATTCAGTTGGAGGCCACAATCCGGACACATTGGCCGTCGCAGATCCTTGGGTACCTGATGTCGGGTAATCCTATCCCGGGTAATCCGGTGTCGGTGTGCTCCACCAGCTCCAGCTCTGGTTGGGCGGTAGTTGTTTTTCTGACATATTTTGCATAATAAGTTATGAAAATGTGTAAAGAAAAATTAGAGAGAGAGTTTGGTATGAATTTTTTTTGGATTATATAGATGATTTTGAGATAAATTTGAGTAAAACAAATGAAAAAAATAAAAATGGGAAAAATCCAGATATTTGGGGAAGTAGATTTTTTTTGTGATTTTTTTGAATTTTTCCGAACTTCTAAAAAATAAAAATTCAAAGCTCAAAATGACGCCCACCCGCGGGGGCACGTGTCATGGGCACGTCGACTCCACAGACCAAGCTGTGGTCTCCGCGGCGAGACGCTCTCTGCATTGAGCCGACGGGACAAGAAATCTCGTCCAATTGAGGACCATTGCGGATGCTCTTAATTGCAAAAAGTAAAATATACTCCATAGAAGGTTCAATATTAAAAAGTTTTAAAGTGTGATTGATTAAAAGTTCAGCGTTTTATCCACTTTATGTTTTAATGCCCGAAGCGGTGAAAGCAAGTCTATTACTATTCCAAAATCAAGTGTATTGACTATTTTCTCTTTTACTACCAGCACTGTATCAACTGCATTTTTTTCCCTCTCAAACTCACACTCAACAGTCGTCGTTGTATCTGAATTGTTAGTGACGGCAGAAGAATTCGGCTTAAGTGATTCCTGCAACTCGTGGCTACTCTCTTTAACAATTCTCCTTATATTTTTATTTTTGAGAAAAAGCACCCAAATTTCTTGAATGCATGCTCATTATTTCGTCCGCGATTCTTTAATTTAAGCTTTAGAGATTTTCTCTCGCATATTCTGTGTACATTTCCTGGCAACAAATTTTTAATTTATTCTTAATTTCCGTTTATTTTGTGTGGGCAATTAGGGTCTATGGGTTTATTCAGTATAGTAAAATTCATTCGTTTCCCCTCTTTTTGCCCGTGTGGAGAAATTCTCATTTGTTATTTTGACTACGTTTTAGTGTTGCTATCCCTTCATTGTGGAAGGTGGAGTGATTTTGTTGCCAGGTCATCTGGTGATGGTGAAGCTTTTATCAGGATTTATCAGATTTAACATGCCCTGTTTGCATTCTTAGTATACGTTGATAAGTCGATTAACATTATCTTCAGTGTCATAAGGTTATGAAAGATGGAATGTCTGGTTGAGCATTTTACAGACTCACGTTCTCTCCTTACATCTTTCTTGTTTGTGAGAATGGCTTCCATTTGCATGCTTATCTTGTGTTGCATGTATAGAACATATGGCTCCAAAAATTTGTCTAGTTGGTATTCCCTCCGTCCCTCTGTAGTAGAGAGGCGTTTATTTTTGGCACTAGATTAAAGAAATTGTGTTAAAAGTGAGTTAAGTGAAGGGAAAATAAAGTAGAAAAGGAAAAAGGTAGAGATATGACGAAAGAATAAAGTAAGAAAGAAGAAATAGGTTGCTTTTTGCCAAAAAAAAATGACTCAGCTACAGCAGGACAACCCAAAAATAAATACGACTCAGTATTATATTGAAGGATACTACATAGAAAATAAAAGGCATTGCTTCATGTTCTTCAGTAATTTTAGGGGCTTAGGAGTACTCTCTAACTTTGATTTGTCTCTTGCCACTGTCTCTACCACTTTTATGAATGTGGTGTACCATCTCTAATGATTTTGTGGATATTATTTGGCTCATCTGCTTGGATATTTCTGTGGTTGTATATTATTTGAACAAGTAAAAGTTCTGTCTTGGTTCGAGTGGGGATAGCATATCTCTTCTGCATGTCCGTGGAGTTTTGGAATATCCAAACATATCAGAGATAGAGAGGTAAGAATTTCCCGAACGAAACGCACTCCTTCGTACACGTCAGGAGTCCATTGATGAGAAGGGGCTGGGGAAAGCTTGAACCCAATTCCTACAGTGATGAATATGAGCGCAATTGAAATTCCCGGGGAGCTACACATTTTTGTATTGATAAGACCATTCGCTATTTCTTGAAGCTTGATCTCTCCCAGGGATAAACCATATAGCCAAGAGAAACCATGAACCATAATAGAATAGCTTGCCCCACCCATGAATATTTTGATTTGTAGAAGCACTTCATCTAGCCCGATATTATTTGCGTGAAGTTTAACCTGGAATTGAATGAAAATTGCTGATTCGAAGTAATTGTTATGTACTAGTTTTTATCACACTAAGTACTAATTAGTTAACAATTATGTGTTTTCTTCTTATCTACTTTTTAATGTGCTTGCTAGAAGAGCTTACTGGTGCATTGAAAGTTTATGAGCCTGCTTCATAAAAAACGGCTGAGATGAGCGGCAAGCAGACAAAAGCTAGGGTTGCCAATGCCTTTCGTGCTATGAAGGACATTGGAATTTCTGAAGCTATGGTGAAACCGGTTTTGAAGAATTTGCTAAAATTGTATGACAAAAATCGGGAACTCATTGAAGAGGAGAATTATAGGGCACTTGCTGATATTATATTTGAGGGACAAGAAGCCGAAGTAAGTGATGTATGCTATGTCTTCCATTGATGTTCTGTTTCCGTATCTTAGTTATTTTAGTTTAGTCAATAGCTTACTTCACATGACTTGCTGATGGACAGGGAAGTATGTTATCTTTTAATAGAATTGCTTGATTCCAATCTCAACAAAATCTTCTGTTCCTTTACAATGACTCTGCTAGTAACTATAGCAATTAATTATACAAGATTTAAATGTGCTTATATTTTCTACTCATCTTTCAGGCATCTGAGTGTTCCAAGAAGAAAACGAATGCTGAAGTAGGTTACCCTTTTGCACTATGCCATCCCTTAAAGTTTCAATTTTCAAGTGATATTTTTCATTCATTTTATTTTCCACGATCTTGTGATACTATTTGTCATGATTTTCCAAAATAGAAAAGGTTGGAGCAACAAGCTCAGGCAGCTGAAGAGTCGACACGGCCTTTAAAAAGGGTACGACTTGAATATCAAGATGGTCAAAGCACCTCCTCTGCTGCAGCTACTGATAGTGGTCCCACGACGCCCCTGATCATTCCTAAAGATGAACCAACTGAACCACCTAATATACGTCCACCAGAGGTAAATGCATCTCAAGGCTTGGTTTCGTCATCTCAGCCCAGTGCTGAAAACGGAAGGACTGATCCTCAGTTACTTAGTAAAGTAAAAGGAAAGCAGCCTATTTGTTCTGAACCCTTGGTTGTCCATGAGGCATGTGACCCCTGCCAGCCCGATAGCGCCACAAGTCCTTCTCATGCTATGAAGCTCAGAGACAGAGGAAAGCAATCCATCTGTCCTCAAACATCATCTGGGGATAAGAGTTTGTTTCCACATGGTTCTCCGCAGGCTACTCGTAAGGAGTGGAAAGTCGTGCGTGGTTGTGTTCCGGCTCCCAAAAAGAAGCGTGCTTTACTTTAATTATTCCTAAAGAAGAGCCTGTTACAGATGACTTTCCACAACTTGTGCGTCATGTTGCTATCATTGATCAAGGTTGGAATTTCCTCTGCGGCTGAGTGCTAATACGGTTCCAGATATTGCTTTCTTTTTTACTTTTGCACTGCCATTAGTATCACAATTACTGTTCTAGTCTTCGCTGATTGCCTTCCTCATTCCATGCTCTGTGCTGATTGGACTCCCTTGGATCATGAAAATCTTCTCCTATGATCCCCAAAAATGCTTAGTTTTATCATTTTGTCTGAACTCTGAAAGCAACACCACTAACTATTTATTAGTTTCAGTGTTACTAAATATCTGCCATGGCGCATTTATGTGGTGGTATTTGTAAAAACACCATCGCTACGGCAATTTGTGGCAGATTTTTATGGCTTCGCCATGGCGGTTGTTTTTTCATTTTCAGCCCATTAACCTGCAACCAGTCTCCTTCCCCAATTTAATATAGGGTTTTTAGTCTCTAAAACCTCAAATCAGCCTCCAAAATGGTAAAACATGAAAACCTTCATCTATCTCACTCTCAAGCCCTATCCCCTCTGCTCAGTAACTCACTAACTAGTAATTATGTTTTTGCTATTTTGTTGTAAATTGAAGTAATACATTTGTTACAACTTATATTTATAGTGAATAGTTTCTGTAACTTCAACGTCTAATTTGTTATAAAAAATTTCTGCAACAATAACTACAAACAAAAAGAATATGATGCATCAAAACAATATGATGCCGGTTGCAATAAAACAAGTGAACCTGTAAAAGAATATAATGCAGTTAAACAATATTTTTGTAACAGTATGACTTTAATATGTCGACTTGTCGAGGATGACTATACTGAGGTTGATGAGGATTTGAATTTAGACATAGTATGTATCGATGTATGACTTTACATTTTACTTATTGTCCTAAGACTTCAATTATTAGACATATTATGTAATGGTTTTTACTTTATGTTTTAATTGTTGTTCTAAGGTTTCAGAAATTATGTTTTTATCATTTTTATTTTTTGCATTTCGTATTTCATATTTTAATTTAGTTTTTATCTGTAATATTGTCGTAATAGGGTCTTGGTTTTGGTTGCAAGGGAGCCTTGGTTGATTATGGTACACTACTTTCTAGATTCTGATATATCCTTTTGTGTGCTAAATGTAAAGGAATGGGGTTGTTGTGTAGCTCTAGGTATATTTTAAAGTCCTAGACTAGAATTTATTTGAGATAAGATAACCAATAAATGTTCAGTAACCTTCCCTACAAGGAACATAATGACCTATTGATGATTTTGTTGTATGTTGCTTACTGCTCGTCACTCTGTAAGAAACTTCTGTAGAAACTTTAGTTTAATACTCACCATCAGTATCCCTGTAAATAATTTGCAGAGCCATCTACTGAAAGAGATTCATCTGATCGGAATGGTTCAGTTAGAGAACTGTCTTGTTTTGAACCCTCAGCTTCACCATCCATAAATGGAAAAGAAAGAAACAAGAGAGCTGCTGAAGCAATAACAAATCGTGAGCTTGAACTGGCATCAAGTCAGTTTGCTTCCAACCTAGAGATTGCTTCCTCGCCTCTTGGGGAGGTGAAAATTTCCTTGAGCTGCAACTTGCCTCTTGTAAGGCCTGATTCCGATATGCCTAGTCTTGAAACAGTACTACAACTGGTGGATGATAAATGTCTGAGATCACACAAAACTTTGGGCCCAAACTTTTCTGTGATGCATATTTTGAAATAAGTTTGTCAGTGCTTTCTAAATTTAAGATCAGATCAGAATAGTGTGGGCCCTTCAACCATAGACATGCATCCAACTCACTTACCGAGTAAATCAACTGCTACAGACGATCTTGGTGCTGGTGCACTGCGGTTAAATTCATTAACTGGAGCAAATGATCCCCAGTCTAATAGCAACTTACCTTTATCTGAAACACAACTGGTTACTTCTTGCAATGGCACAGATGATGGCTGTCATCTGGAGGAGAGGAATGGCGGGGATGGCCATGGAACCCATACTGAGAACAAAGAGCATCGTGTAGAAGAAACAAATGGTCAGAGCTTGGTGGTTGCTGATCACTCAGTAACTCCTGAAATAATCAATGCATGATCTTTTTGACATAGCAAAGGGACAAGAAAAAGTTATAATTTCACTGGTGAATGAAGTAAATAGCGAGTCCCCGCAATCCTTCTACTACATACGTGAAAATGTTGTTTTCCAAAGTGCTTCTGTGAATTTCTCCTTGTCCCATATTGGAGATAGCAGTTGTTCTGCTTGCTCTGGAAATTGCTTGTCATCTTCTGCACCTTGTGCATGTGCACATTTAGTTAGAGGTGAGTTTGCATATACTAAAGATGGTCTGGTTAAGGATGGACTTCTTAAAGAGTGTATTTCCATGAAACGTGATCTGAAGAAACAAAACCAGTTTTTGTGTAACGAATGTCCTCTGGAAATATCAAAGAGTGATGATACTCCTGAACCGTGCAAAGGTCATCTGGTGAGGAAGTTCATCAAAGAATGTTGGTTGAGATGTGGCTGCAATAAACAATGTGGCAACCGTGTGGTGCAGAGAGGAATAACTCGCAATTTACAGGTAGCAGTTTACTGTTGGCTGGAGCAAATTTGTATCCCAACTCTGGCAATTCATTGTATCAGTGTCCATGTCCTTTCCCTATGATTACATAATACTTTCCTTGTGTTTTCCTTGCCGAGTGTGAGCAGGTGTTCATGACCCCGGAAGGAAAAGGGTGGGGTCTGCGTACTCTGGAGGACCTGCCAGAAGGTGCTTTTGTTTGTGAATTTGTTGGAGAAGTATTGACCAATTCAGAGTTCTTTGGTCGCATTTTGAGGAGCGCTAAACAGGAGAAATATTCATATCCTATGGTCCTGGATGCTCATTGGGGTGCGAAAGAATCGCTGAAAAATGAAGAAGCGCTTTGTTTAGATGCTTCAAATTATGGAAATGTTGCAAGGTTTATTAACCACAGGTAAGTTTGTTTCAGTATTGAACTTGTGTTGCAGTTATTTGATGACTTTGTGTTTCTAAAATATAAGTTTAAATTGAGTTATTAGGTTGGGTCGGGTTGTATCAGCTAGATTCTACTCTGGATAAATGGTTTCATAAAAACTCTATTTGTAACCAATGGCATTTTGGTTGTTGAAGCTAATTATGTTCTCTATGATTGAGTGTTGATCTTCCTTGACTTGCACTGCTGGTGCTGGTGCAAATCTACTTGCTCAAAGAATTTTTGGTGCTAGAGTAAGTTGAGTACATTCTGAAGATAAAACATGTGTTTCTCGAATTACCTATTTGCTTCCAAGATATGTTGATTTTCTGATTCTAATTGCAGATTTTCTTAACATCCATTTCCCTTTTCTACCATTTTAGATGTTATGATTCAAATTTAGTGGAGATACCGGTGAAAGTGGAGACTTCTGATCACCACTACTATCGTGTGAGTAGTCGGAAACTTCAGATATATTTTACCCAGTTTTTGTCTTTTTTTGAGTTTTTTGTGACCAAATTCTGGATAATATTATTGGATGTGTCCCTAATTGCAGCTTGCTCTTTTCACTGCAAGAAAGATAACGGTTATGGAAGAACTCACTTGGGTAAGTCTAACTATTTCATTAGTCATGCTCTATCATAATATTTTTCCTTGTTACATTGTAAAGAGGCATAACGTGAAAAGGCTACAGATCATAAAGGAAAAGTTATTACTGAGGGGAATTTTTTTATGGCTGATCAAGTTACTTAAATTTTTGTTGTTTTATCGAAAGACAAAGTTACTTAAGAGATCATTTTTTTCTTTTGTTCAAGACTTCATTTTATCTCATGTGTGGAAGTATTAATTCTCTTTCACATAAAGTAGGCTTTTAATTCTCAAGATCTTTATAAGCTCTTACACTTGCAATCTTATTATCTGGAAGCTGCCATTGTGATCTTGTTTGACGTATAATGAGCTTATTCTGCTGTGGCATCATTGGAGATTTAGATATTATCTGTATGCTGATGCATTAAATATAACTTGGAAAGCTTACAGTTTTGGCTGTTAAGCTTTCAGGATTATGGCATTGATTTTGACTACCATGATCACCCTGTTAAGGCGTTTCACTGTCAATGTGGTAGCAAGTTCTGCCGCAACATTAGGCGGTCAAGTAAGAGCGACATTTTATCTCTTGCTGTCCCAGCTTACTGCTGATCCGTTGGTTTGAATACATAATGATGTTAAAGAAATCATCTCGTCTCCTCTGAAATGATTTTTCGCAGCTTATCATCCAGTCTTAGTCTTCTACCTGCAGTGAACATAAATATTCTCACATAAATTAAATTCAATGCTGGCATGCCTCATCATCTAAAACTTGGTATCTGTGTTGTTTACTTTGACCAGCTTCTAACCGGAATGTTTTGTGGTGTAGGAAGTAGAGCTTAAAGAATGTGACAAGGTGGTTGTAGCCGTCTGCCCTGATTGCAATTTTTCCGGTTGAACTCGGTTAAGTGATCTCTATGGATGCCATTTTCTGGCTTCTTCTTTGATGTAAATTCCCTCCTTGAATTGATATGCTATCTGCAGGCCATGCATGTCTAACCTGTTTTGATTTTGTGTTTCCTTGTGCAAATACTTACTCAACGGCCCATCCAAGAATGTTTTGGATTGTTACTAATATGTAGTGTTTCTCTAGTGGAGAGAGTGCGTAGTAAAACAACTGCTGCAATAAAAAATTGCAACTCTACTTATCTTTTCAATTTGTACCTTGTAAATGTCCCTAGTGTATCCATGGAGGTTCTCACACTCGATGAGCTTTATTCAAAGTTCTTTTTTGTTGATTCATTCTAAGTTTTAGATGTATAGTATCTAGTAAAAGTTAGTACTCCATGATTCTTAATTTAAAACTAAAAGGTATTGTCACACATGACAACTTGTTTAGGAATAAACTTTTGTTGTAAGTTTTTATTTTTCTTCTCTTAAAACAGTATACTTGTATATAAAAGTAAACGACATTCATATTTGAGTAAAGGAGTGGTTCTGTTTATAACTATATTAAAATCAGAATTTGAGAACTTATAAGTTACAAGTACAAACCATGTGGTACAAATCATATTAGTTGCTAACAATTTTAGTTGCTAACAATTGATGTGATGTGATGTGATGTGATGTGATGTGATGTGTTTTGTGTTGTCAAATATTAAATTCTCATAAGAAAGTTCTCAATTCAACCATTCGCCCCTTTTTCCTGAAAGTTTGTCCCATTTTTTCATTTTCGTTCATCTCACAAAATTTATCTCATTTCATTTTTTTATCATTTTTTGTAGTGGATCTCATATTTCACTAACTCATTCATACTCATATTTTATTATAAAATTAATATATAAAAATAGGACCAACATTTCACTAACTTTTTCAACTCACTTTTCATTACATTTTGTAAAACCCGTGTCGGGTCAAAATAAGACAATATTTGGGGGACGGAGGGAGTAATATTTTGTGACAAGAAGTTAATTTTAAATTTTCCGATATATTGATTTATTTGTACTCAATAATCACCCACATAAATGGGGGTGTCGAAACGGGTAGCGGGTATCGAGAAACCCTCAACCCGACCCGCTACCTGCCGGGTATTGGGTACCAGCTACCCGACGACAAAGGGAAATAGGGTGGGATCGGTATCCCCGTTAAATCCGATAATACCCGTTATTTCAATTTTATCCGATAATACCCGTTAATTAGTTTCAAGTTTATATGTAATCAGTTTATATTAAACTTTTGAAAGGTGATTTAATTTTAGATATGCTTGATGTTTCTATCATATTTGCTTATTTGAAATTTGGATTTGCATTATATTTCATACGTAGTCATATTATATTTATAGTCATATTATATTTAAGAGATGAGAAATCACCATATTTGTGCATAGTTAATAGTTGGAAATTATGCAAATACAACAAAGTAAAAAAAATACAAATCTAAAATCATAGTGTAGCAACTAGCAACAATCCCAAAATTCATTCTAGAATTACAAACATGTACATAAAATTATTGTATTAGATGACTAGCCTTGATGATAAGCGAATACTAAAAGCATAATACCATTGAATAATATAATACACAATTCAAATTATGCATGCGGGTTTGGATACCCGTAACTGCGGGTTTGGGATACCCCGATGCGGGTATCGGGTTACCCGTATAACTATACGGGTTGGGACTGGGTAGTATAATATTGAAGTTTTCGGGTACAAGTACCCGCAAAATTGGGTTTGGGTATCCGCGGGTACCCGTTTTGACACCCTACACATAAACATCTCAGATCTCCTTTTTTGTGTAGACATCTTCTCTAAACATACTGCAAATCCAAACATTTTTTGCATTTTTCTACGGAACAATACCAAATATGAGTGTATGTCGTAGCTACTATAAAAATTTTGTGAGATGTCCTAAAAAAATAAAAAAATGGTGTAAAATTTAAGTTTAATGTAATTGAATAAAATATAATTACTTTTTGGTGTGACATATACTCGAAATGAGTTTGCGTTTGATTTAAATGATTGGAGCTAAAGTGCACACATTTAGTTTCTTTTTGGTTTGGCCATAGGTGTACCAGACCCGCATTTGGCAGAATCCGACTAATCTTATTCGGTCGGGTTTGCGGATAAATGCCGAAAGTGAACTCGTGACCTCAAAGTCACCATAGCTCCGCGCTGCCAACTGCGCTACGACCCATTGTCAAAGTGCACAAATGTATTAGTGAAATATATATGTTTTAGTTAGACCAATTAAATTTTATACTATCGCATATGGCATTGAATATCAAATTTTAAAGAATAAAATGTTTCAGTAAGTCCAAAAAAAATAACAATGTTTGTTGGGCTTGTCATAGAAAGTAAGCGACTTGATTCATGGTTATGTTTGTGCGGTCCATTTATATGCAGCCCAATTAGTTGAAAACCCTAGCCCGCTTACGACTTCAAGCTTCCCTTAAAACCCTAACGCCTCCCTTCCGCATTCATTTCCAGAGAGAAAGGCGAAAATGTCGAAGAGAGGTACGATCCAATTCCCTCACATCGAATTCCAATTTACCGTCGCCTTGATTTAATGGTTTTTTGTGCTGATAGGACGCGGAGGCTCCGCGGGTAACAAGTTCAGGATGTCGCTGGGTCTGCCGGTGGCGGCGACGGTCAATTGCGCCGACAACACCGGCGCCAAGAACCTCTACATCATATCCGTGAAGGGAATCAAGGGCCGCCTCAACAGGCTTCCGTCTGCCTGCGTCGGCGACATGGTTATGGCGACCGTGAAGAAGGGGAAACCCGATCTCCGTAAGAAGGTCATGCCAGCCGTCATCGTTCGCCAGCGCAAGCCCTGGCGCCGAAAGGACGGCGTCTTCATGTATTTCGAAGGTGATGTTTCGCCTCCTGTTACTCAATTTCTGCTAAATCGGCGATTGTTTCAGTAATTTCATGAGAAATCTGGATTTTATATCTAGGGTTTGTGTCGTTCGATTAAGTTTTAGTTTGTTCTTTGCTCTCCACTCTTAATGTTTTGATTTTGCTATCTCAAACATCTGAAAATTGATTGAAAATTTTAATTTTTTCGAATAAAATATACACTTGTAGTAGATTATGTTATGTCACCATTCATGCTTTATGTTTGATATTGGTACAAAAAGTTTGAAGTTTGTGAACATAATACAAAAGGTTTCATTTGATTTTCATTTTAATACATTCCAGTCATCTATACTGCAAACTGTCTGCCTATGTGATAGTACAAAACATATACCTAATGAAACTTTTTGTGCAAAAATGAATCAATTTTGAATCATTTTGCATCCTCCTTAGGCAGTTAAACTTGCCTAGACTTCAAGCTTCTTGTACCATCTAATTACCCCTTTCATATTATGAATAAAAAATTCCTCCCTCTGCCCACTCAAGATGTCCAAATAAAGAGTGACACAGAGATTTTAGGAGGACCTTAGATGGAGTATATAGAGAGAAAAATGCAGTTGAATATTTTAAAGAGGAGAGGATTTATTTTCAAATATAGAAAGTTGATAACTTGAGTGGGATAAACTGCAAATGAAATGTGGACATTTTGAATGGGACGGAGGGAGTATTATTTTGGTCTTTGAAATTCTTATTATTACTATGATCAACAAGGTAGGTTTCATAATACAGCCACTTTGAAATGCTTATGCAAATACATAGACTCGCAAACCTAAGAGTTTATTCTTATGACCCTTCAACTTATAAAACCCCCTATTATGAATGAATTTCAAGTATTGCTTTACTTTTGATTTTATAATTAATTTGTTTTCTTTACAATTGCAGACAATGCTGGGGTTATTGTCAATCCCAAGGGTGAAATGAAAGGTAATTATACATTTATCTTTGCGCCATAGTTTTGCTTATTCATTTTGTTACAATATGTTAAATTGTCTGTATTGTCTGTTTTGTAGGGTCTGCCATTACTGGTCCTATTGGTAAGGAATGCGCTGATCTTTGGCCTAGGATTGCAAGCGCCGCCAATGCTATTGTCTAGAGAAGTTGAATCATGAGATTCTTCAAATTTTGTGCTTTTGTGAGTTTGTTAAAAAGAGACTTGAGATGATATGTTTTTTTTGGAATTTTTAAAGATATTTACCAGATTTATCTTATTTGAACCGCGTGATATACTCAGCTCCGAGGAAATTTTCTTCCATGCTAGTATATTTTTTTTAATTCTTGATTGGTGCTATGTTATATGCTGTGGCTTCTGATTCAATGATTCGTTCTTTGATCGTTATATTTTGCTGTTGATTCTATGTGCAGATCTTTAATAAGCATTTTGCTGGCAAATCTGTTGTATAATACCTTCTCGTTCTCTTCTTGTTTTTTAATAAGCATATTTTATAATAACCTGTGTGATTTTTTTATTGTTTATCCTTACCTTACCGAGATCAAATAAACTGTTGGCATGAAAATGACTTAATAGTTTGATGTCATTATATTACTTGATTTGTGTTTTTTTTTCCAGTTAATATTTTCTATTGCCAAATGTGATTATTTGAATGCTGTTCATATATTTTTGTTTTCATACTTCTAAAGGGAAGGTTGTCAAATTGGTTATTACGTTTCTGTTTATTTAACCAAAAAAAAGGTTGTCATATTCTTATTTATTAAATATTCGCTGCTCAAAACGTTGAACGTGAATAAGTTTTAGTTTGACAGAATAAATTTACTAGATTATCCACGCCTGCTTGATCTGAATCAAATGTTACTACGCTCTAATTAAGTGGTTTAAGACAGTATGCACATGCTAACCGTCATTTGTAATGGAAAATTGAGGTTCCTCTATGGACACTCCCTGTATGTGTATTAGGTACCGAATAGTTGATAAGAGGCTTGCTTCAAACCTTATTTTAACTAGTATCTCACTCGTGTTATGCACGGAACATTGAACTATTTAAAAAATATAATATGGTGGGTAAAATTTATCTAATATAGATAATATTTCTAATTATTTACTAAAGCTTATGCATAAATTGTGGGTAAAATTTATTGAATATGTAATAAAGAAATTGTGAACACCCGTTGACAAAGTGGGGGAAAAAGTCATATATAGTTCAACAGTAAAACATATTTGTAAATACAAATAAATAACTATAGATTAAATTACAAAACAATAATTCATATGTTCTGAAAAACTTCTTTGTAAACAACATTTACAGTAGAAGACACAGTACTATTAAGTTCGTCATTCCAAACTAAAATCTTCAATCATGCACGACTTGTAACTCTAGATACAACAACATATAATTGGCTGTGGCTAAAAACAGGTTTTTTAAAAAAATAATCTCACATGCGCAAGAGATTGACCTTGGCTCTTGTTAATTGTCATAGCATATGACACCGACAAAGGAAATTGTCGATGTCGAAATTTGAATGGCAGCGGTTGTGTCAAAAACACGAATGCAGCGTACTTTGACAACCAAAGAAATTGAGGAAGCCTCGAGCTCTTTGAGCATGGTGTGGAATGGTTCCATGTCGTCAAGCTTTCCTCCTATGGTAAGAGCAAAAATGGTATGCTTGAGTTTTCTATAAGGAAAGTAGGTATGTGTGGATACCCAGCCTTTGAACGACATATTTATAGGCTAAAATATTATGCATCGTAACCCTTGTAAAACCTCCCACTCACTCCACGTAGGCTTGCAAAATATGTGTGTGACAAATGGCTCATCGTTTCACGCCAAAATAACTACCGTTTATTTGGTAATTAATGCATGGTCGGGCGGTTTATTGATGAAATGTAGTGGAAGGCAGTTAATGGGTATAGGAAGAGTCACAACCCACGAACAAGCGATTAATATTTACTACTTATAATTTAGTAAAAAAACACTGTTTTATTTAAATAATAATTCTATTTTAAAATGACATTTCCCTAAATACCCTCAAAACTCTCCTCTTTTATACTAAAAACTCAAACCTTGAAACCTAAATCCTAAACCCTTAACTTTAAAATATACTCAATCCAAGCCTCCTAGCTCAACTGGTTGAGAAGGGAGGCAAGGATATGGCGCCATCCAGGAGGTCCTGAGTTCGAATCCTGGATGGCGCAACTTGGGATTAATTTCCCCTGTGGGCCTTTACAAGGCTTGTTGCCTTGGGGCTTGGCAAGCTTGCAGACCCCGACCCGCTTGATGGCGAGAGTTTACGGTCCCGACCCCGGCTGCCCCGGACCCGTCGAACGGGAGGCTAGAGAACGGGCCTGAGGAGGGGCTTGTTCACAGGCTGGTGCGCGGCTGTGTGTGTCAGGGCTAGTCCTCGAGCCATGAGGGGTTGTGTGTCAGGGTTAGCTCGCTTGCCGAATGTATCACGAACTCCAATGTGTGTGTGTGTGTGTAAAAAAAAACTTTAAAATATACTCATCATGACTGTCCAGAGCCTTTGTCCTAGCGGCAAGGAGTTTAGACATTATTGCATGAGGTGCCGAGTTCGAGCCCACTTAACATCAGTTGTAATTTCCTCCTATCTATAGTATAGAAGTTTATTTGTAATATCCTCCCTTATATAGGAGTTAATTTTTTTTAAAAATAAAATAAAATATATATATACTCATCATGACCAACAAATGAGCCAAATATCAATAAAATTCTCCCTCCGCCCTAGTTCAATTTTACTTTATTGATCACTTATTCTATTTTGGGGGTTTTAGATCAGTATTCGATATCTTACACTGGGTCGGCCTACTTGATAATCCTTACCGATAAAAGAGGTTTTTTTACCTAAATCTTGGCTGTAAATCGGTTTATATGCTTATATCAAGAAAATGCAATATTAATTAAAAAAAAACATGATGACATTCTGCTTTTTTTTCCTAAACATCAATTTCATAAATTAAAAATGAATTGGCACTCATTAATATTATTAATTGTCAATCAATCAACGATTCACCTATTAATTTCATTAATTTTGTGCATCTAATTTTATAATAGTTTTTAAATATCATATTTATATTCAACGGCTAAGCTAACTCCTTAATAATTCTTTCAAGCCCATGGTATATATCCAACTACAACAACTTTATAAAGTAAATAATTTAATACAATTTGTTTATTAATTGCCTTTATATATTAAATATACTAAAAATTGAATACAAATTTCACTAACTTTAAAATAAAATACATTAAATATATTATTAACATTTAAAGATTACATAACATATACCACAATATTAATACTATAAAATAGCTAACATTATTATATAGTTTTATTGTTTTTTAAGATGTTGGATAATCACAAAAAATTGAAGATAAAAGATATAAAAATTTATTCTTAGTTTACAATAATGTAGATATTAGCTAAACTCAAATGTGTAGAAAAAATTATACCACTATTATTTCATAAATATCGCCCTTCTCGCTAGTAATTATTTATCCCAAAATTATGAAGTCCAATTTAAAATTAGAGATGAAATCCTAAATCTAAAAAAAATCGCCGTTTACTTCTATGTTTCTTCCCAAAAATTTTCGATGAAAGGTTCTAGTCCAACCTTTATTCGTTTCCAAATTGAACCAGGTACAGTTATCATGCTCTATTCGAAAAATACTCACACAAGGAGGACGTGAATGCAATTTTCAAAATTTAAAAAAAAGGAGTTTTGCGTTCTTTCTCCGCCGGTGCATTTTCATTTTAATGGTGCATTCCACCTGGCGCACCGTCGTCCCTCTTTGTCCGCCCTCCACGAATCCAGGATCTCCGGCACCACCCGGGGATTCTACCTATCGAAACGCACAATCTATTCCCTCCAATCAACGCTTCCAGCGATAGTGCGTTTTTTAAGCTGCTCGATCGATCTCATTTCAAGTCCTTCCATGCGCCTTCCCAAAGCTCTACAGTTTCTTAGAC
This sequence comes from Salvia splendens, assembly GCF_004379255.2. NCBI lineage: Eukaryota > Viridiplantae > Streptophyta > Magnoliopsida > Lamiales > Lamiaceae > Salvia > Salvia splendens. The sequence continues at coordinate 24,893,376 of NC_056039.1, forward strand.
ATTGAAGGAAGAGAATTGGGGAAGGAATACGATATATGCAGATGGTTTATATAGAACCAAAGAACCAAAGCAATTTGGATTGGTGCAAATGAAAAGTTGCAGTGACTTTAATATCTTAAATAATAATGCATGCGTTTCATTTGGCTCATCCTATAATTTGGTTCATTATGATTTTGCAATTGCTTATGGAGAGTGCCAAATCCTCCAATTATTATAGTTTATGGGATCGTTGAGTCTTTTGGCTTTCCATTTCTTTGTAACCCTATTAGCTATAACTTAATTGTGATTAAAAGTTATAATATGCATTTAAATTAACCACAATGGCATCTTTGTTAAGTAACGCCTCAACTTTTCTTAATTGCATTTACTTCCCTTGCACAAAATTATTATTCAAAACGTCCCAAAACTTCCCTTTTATATATGTATAGATGATGTCGATCCAGCCGAAAACCAAAGGACTGACTGAAAGAAGATGGTTACTGTAGTACTCTAAAATACAGAGACATGGTAGTGAAGTAGTAGTGTCTTTCATTATTTGACATAGGTCATATATATACTCCCTCCGTCCCACAAGAATATGCACTCTTTTCTTTTTAATCTATCTCACAAGAATATGCACTTTCCAATTTTGGAAACTTTTTTCACTCTCCACTAGCAATACTTTAATTACTTTTTCTCTCTACTTCTCTCTTACTTTTCTAATTTTGCTTTAAAACCCGTGCCGAACTCAAAGTGCATATTGTTTGAGGATGGAGGATGTATATAGTACAAGACATTAAGCTAGGCTATGTCACATACCGATGTGGGATACTAAGAGCATCCCCATCCATGCTCTTTATGGGTCCGGACCCATATTTATTAATTTTTTACTCTCTGCTCTTCCGCAAGAGCACAATACCCACATTCATGCTCTTCCGCAAGAGCATACTCAAGGGTCCCACCATTCCATTATTCAATTTAAATATTTCAATTACTAAAAATATTTCCACAATATTAAAATGCATTAAAAATACCTGATATCATTACAAATTACTAAAATATTAAAAATTACATAATTAAAATTCTAAACATTAAAAATTACATAATTAAAATCCTAAAAATTGAGATTGAGAGAGTTATTTGGTATAATGTCATTTTTTTGTGTTTGAAATGAGAGTATTTATAGATGAAAGTATGAATTTTAGGGTAAAAATAATGAAAAAATAAATTAAAACTGTGAAAAAATGGATATATATTATTAGGAAGTGGGAAAATATTTTTTTTATTAAATCTGAATTTTTCAGATTTTTTTGAATTTTTCAAAATAAATAATAATAAAAAATGATAAACCAACGACCAACCACAACATGCCACGTCGGTTGCTCGTGCTCTTGTCGTTGGCACGGACGTGCTCTATGCATTGAGCAGGGCCATGCCGTCGGCAAGAGCACAACGTCGGACACCTGCATGCCGCGCCAACGGCACGGACGCAGTCCTTACTGACGAGCACCGATGGGGATGCTCTAATATTCTTAACATTTTCCCTCGAGCTGGAATATCTATATTAGTCATGTCCAGCTTGGTACAAATTCTCATTAATGTTTTTCCTCAACACATCGGTAGCAATAGTTGTCACGACCGCACTTCCTAAGGATAGGAAGCACGGGAAATCGTGACCCGTGGGGGAAATAAGAAGCGGGGAAGAAGGGGGAAAACAATTCAAGGCAATGCATCTTAACAATCAACGATGAAATTTCATTTAAATTGAACAACGTTTCAAAACCCAAGTTACATAATGAAGGATAACAGAGTTCGACAATAAAGAAAATAACAGAGTTCTAAGGACTTGAATAGCGGAAGTAATTTGAGAGTTTAGCTACTACTATGTATGAAGACATAATAGTAACCGGACCAGTTCTTGAATCATTACTCAACATCCTCCGCCTCCCGACCTCGCTCAACCTGCACATAGAGAAAACATATGCAGGGGCCGAGTACTTGATGCACCCAGTGAACTCATGCCCGAAATACATTCATCATTAAGATATGTCAAGCCATCATCGAGTGAATCCCGGGTTTTACTTTAAAGGCCGAGAAACACTAAAGTTCATTTCTTTAAAAAAGTGTCCGCCCGGACTAACATCATCCTCCATCATATACCATATCTGAACCATCATGTGAAACGAGACTGTGGCCACAATCTCGATCACTGGACCGGCCGACCTAGGGGACGGCTCACGATGCCTATCAGTGCACTAGTCCGAGTAGGGACTCACTCCCTAGTCAGACCCGAATTCGTTAACTATTAAAGTCTAGTAGGATATTATCCCAATAGACAATCAGATGGGCAATTCAAAACATAAAAACGGCATGACATACTATTTTAAACCACCCTTATTTCACCATAAATATATCATTTCAAAATAAAAGAATTTAAGTAGTAAAGCCCACCTCAAAAGCTTAGGATTTCCGTAAAATTCCCCGTTCCGACTTTTAGCGTGCGTGCGAACCACGTTTTCGGAAAACACATAACATTCATATCAAAACGCGGAAATGACGAAAATTAGAATGCATGCACTCTAATTAAATTCCTTAAATCTTCTTTCTCGGTTTTCGTGCATTTTTGGTTATTCGGCGGCCGCCCAAGGCGTCGCGTGCGACGCCGGTCGGCCGCTTACGCTCGTTTTTTTTCCTCCGTTGGCTCCTCGTATTTTCCATAACGTCGAAAATAATTTCTAAAAATTATTTAAGCGCATACTTTAATTTTCGTAATTATTTACCATTGAAAAAGTATTATTTCATACTTAGGATAAAATTATTCATTCTTCAAAAAAATTATTCCGGGAATTAATTAAATAATTTTCCCCCGATTAAATTTTAATTGCCGGCTTAAAAGATTAAATTACTTAGCCCACCTTATTCCTCCAAATTAATTGGTGAGCCCCATCAATTCAAAGAGAGCCCAAAATTCAACCTAAACCTCCAATTAATATTATAAGGCCCAACAAAAAAAAAAACACTTGGCCCAAATTCTATTCCACTCTCTATCTCCTCCTCTCTCTCTTTCTCTCTCCCTTCTTTCTCTCTCCCCGACTCTCTCTCATTCCTTCTTCTCGGCCGGCTGCACTTCCACTGCAGGGCCGCCGCCGCTCGTCGCCGGGAGAGCTGCTGCCCGCCGGAAGATACTGTTGTCGTCGGGAGCTGCCGCCGTCACCGAGGGTGCTGCCGTCATCGCTGCCATTTGATCGTCACCGTCGCAGACCGCAGGGAAGGAGCCGCTGCTGTCTCGCCGGGGAGGGAGCGTCGCGGTCGTCGCCGGGAAGGCAGCGAGCCGTGCCGTCTCTGCACGCCGTCAGCACCGGCGAGCGCGGCATGTCCGCCGCTGCCCTTCGCCGGCGGTAACTTCCTCTCGTTCGAAACTACCCCGAACGACCCCGAAACACACGTTATGATTATAAAGTTACGTTCTTTCTTAGTTTCGGTTACGTACGGCGATCGTTTGGAAGGTTCTAAGTTGATTTCTACTTAATTGGTTATGGAGGATGAATAAGGGCTATGCATCATGCAAGGCTATAGAAAACTCATGCTTTGAGGATGGAAGAGATAGTATACCTCAAGAGCTTGAACTTGATGGTGGTTGAACAAGAATGGTGGAAAGCAAATTTCTTCTTCTCCCTCCTTCCTCTCGGCTATTCCTCTCGCACGTCTCTCTCTCTCTTTTTTTTTGTGAAGTTGTGAATGTGAAGTGTTAGAGAGGAGATTAAAGAAGTAGTGGTTGTCTCTTGGGTTGTGGAAGTAATGGTGAAAGATAGAGGGGTGGAAAAATGGAGGGTCTCCCCCCTTGAAGAGAGAAAGCCGTCGGTCATGGGGAGGAGAAGAGAAGAAGAAAAATGGGGTTTTGGCTTGGTCTACTTTAAATCCATGCTTGGGCTTCAATAATTTATTTTGGTTTGGGCTCAATTTAATTGGATGCCCAAGTTAGAAATAATAATCTTACTTGGTGGATTAAAAGAGTGATTAGGATCCAAATTATTTTGTAGTTAATTGGACTCTAATTTATTTTGAAAAAGTCCAAAATAAATTCATACTTTATATTTTTCGTATTTTCCTTCGTTAATTAAAATTCACGGGTCCTTATTTAATTTTGTTATCTCGTTCTTCACAACCAAATATAATATCCCTTCGACCATTCCTCGATTTACGTGCATCGTTATCCATAGATAGAAAATATATTCCTTTCCACGTATTTCATTCGTCTTGCTAAAAATAGCAATTTCGTCGTCATTCTTTCAACGAGACCTCCAACATGTCTCCCAACGTTCACAATTAAACAATTAAGCACGTTCCTTTTCACATTTAACACATAAACCATAATTTTTTTCCATATCACATTTATCGAGAAGCACAACATCTCGGAATAATTTTATCACTTATTTTGTTACATAACATTAATTTCTTACTTAAGGTACGGGTGTTACATTCTACCCACCTTAACAGAAATTTCGTCCCGAAATTTACTCGTTCCTAACGAAAAGCTCTGGGTATTTCTCTTTCATTTTATCCTCGAGTTCCCAAGTAGCCTCCTCGTGACCATGATGTTTCCAAAGCACTTTCACGGAAACGATTGACTTATTCCTCAACTCTTGCACTTTCCTGTCCAGAATAGCTTCGGGCTTTTCCTCATAACTCAAGTCGGGATTCAAAATCATTTCCTCTTGATGCACCACGTGTTTGGGATCGAACATATACTTTCGTAATTGCGACACATGGAAAACGTTATGCACAGTCCCAAAACTTGGTGGTAGTGCCAACCTATACGCTACGGGTCCCACCTTCTCAAGGATTTCATAAGGCCATACGTATCGTGGCTTTAACTTCCCCTTTACACCGAACCTCGTTATCCCCTTCGACGGAGATACTTTCAAGAACACCTTATCTCCCGCATTGAACTGTAAATCTGTACGCCGGACATCAGCATACGACTTCTGTCGGTCTTGAGCTTCTTTTATCCTTTGTCGGATTTGTCGCACAATCTCTATCATTTCTTCGACCGAATCTGGCCCGAGTATTCTTCTTTCACCAACCTCATCCCAGTAGAGTGGTGATCTACACTTCCTCCCATACAATGCTTCATATGGGGCCATATTTATTGTCGCCCGGAAACTGTTGTTGTAGGCAAACTCGATCAGAGGTAGTACAACTTCCCAATTTTCTCCTCTGTCAAGAACCACGGCCCTCAACATGTCCTCGAGAGTTTGAATCGTTCTCTCGGACTGTCCATCAGTTTGTGGGTGGAAAGCAGTACTAAAATTCAGTCGTGTACCAAGCTCTCGTTGCAGACTCATCCAAAACCTTGAAGTGAACCTTGTATCTCGGTCTGACGTGATTGTTACTGGCACCCCATGTAGTCGAATGATTTCTTTCACATAAATCCGAGCTAGTTTGTCGGATCCATGCGTTATAGGAATGGGTATAAAATGCGCACTCTTGGTGAGGCGATCTATGATTACCCAAATGGCTGTATTCCCTTGTCGGGTCTTTGGTAATCCCGTCACAAAGTCCATGGCGATATGTTCCCACTTCCACTCCGGAATCTCCAACGGTTGCAACTTCCCATATGGTCGTTGATGTAAAGATTTTACTTGTTGACATGCCAAACATCTTTCCACAAACAAAGCTATGTCCCTCTTCATTCCATCCCACCAGAATGATCCCTTCAAGTCCTGGTACATCTTCGTACTTCCAGGATGTATGGAGTCTCGTGTGCCTCGGTCAGAATTTCATTTCGAAGTCCTTCGTCGCCTGGTACACATAGTCTCCCCTCGTAGGTGAGAGCATTATCAGCCTCCTCTCGAAACTTCTCTTGTTCGCCCTTTCTCACCTTCAGTCGAACTTTCTCCAAATTTTCATCATTACGTTGCCCTTCTATTATCCTTGTCCGTAGATCGGGTGCAATTACCAAGGTGGCAATCTTTCCCTTCACAGTCTCCGGGGCTCTCACTACCTCCAATCGCATCCTGCTAAAATCGTGAATCAACTCCGCTTCCTGAGTAAGAAAGGTCGCCAACTGTGGTTGGGCTTTTCGGCTCAAAGCATCTGCCACTACGTTTGCTTTGCCCGGATGATAGTTAATGCCACAGTCATAATCCTTGACTAGTTCGAGCCATCTGCGTTGCCTCATGTTCAAATCTTTCTGTTCAAAGAAGTATTTCAAACTCTTGTGGTCGGTAAAAATCTCACACCGAACTCCATAGAGATGGTGCCTCCAAATCTTCAATGCGTGCACAACGGCCGCTAGTTCTAAGTCATGAGTAGGGTAGTTCAACTCGTGTGGTCTCAACTGCCGCGAAGCATAGGCAATCACCTTACCATTCTGCATCAAAACACACCCTTGTCCAACCTTCGACGCATCAGTGTAAACCACATAGTCTACTCCCGGTTCCGGCACGGCTAGAATAGGTGCGGTGGTCAACTTCTCTTTCAGCAACTGGAAACTAGCCTCACACTCCGGTGTCCAATTGACCTTGGTCCCCTTCTTCAGTTGTTGAGTCATTGGCCTTGCGATTTTAGAAAATCCTTCAATAAATCTCCGGTAGTATCCTGCCAGTCCAAGGAAACTCCGGATCTCATTTGGGGTCTTCGGTGCCTTCCACTGTTGTACGGCCTCCACCTTTGCAGGGTCAACTCGAATCCCTTCGGCCGTCACAATATGCCCCAGAAAATTCACTTCCTTTAGCCAGAATTCACACTTACTGAACTTGGCGTACAACTTTTCCGTTCTGAGTGTTTCCAACGTGATCCTTAGGTGCTCCTCATGTTCTTTTTCATTCTTCGAGTAAACCAGTACATCATCTATGAACACCAGGACGAACTTGTCCAAGTATGGATGGAATACTCGATTCATTAAATCCATAAATACTGCCAGTGCATTTGTCAGTCCAAACGGCATTACTACAAACTCATAATGCCCATACCTCGTTCGGAATGCCGTCTTGGGTATGTCCTCCCTTCGTACCCTCAACTGGTGATATCCCGACCTTAAATCCATTTTCGAGAATACTCCTGCTCCCCTGAGTTGATCGAATAGGTCGTCTATTCTCGGCAGAGGATACTTGTTCTTGAGAGTTAACTTGTTCAATTCCCGGTAGTCTATGCACATCCTCAGTGTCCCGTCTTTCTTCTTCACAAACAGCACCGGTGCTCCCCACGGCGACACACTCGGTCGGATAAAACCCAAGTCCAGTAATTCTTGTAGCTGGATTTTGAGTTCTTCCAACTCCTTCGGCGCCATCCTATAGGGTGCTTTCGACACTGGTGCGGCTCCTGGTTCCAGATCGATAGTAAACTCCAACTATCGATCAGGCGGAGGGCCTGGCAACGCATCGGGAAATACGTCGGGAAACTCACGTACCACTGCCACATCTTCAACTTCCCTCTCTTTCTTGTCATGTCCCTGTAGATACACAAGATAAGCCGGACGCCCCTTTCTAATCATCGTAGTTGCTTGAAGTGCCGATATCACACAAGTTCGCTGATTCATCGAAATTCCGTGGAAGGTAGAGGGCTCCTTCCCCGGGGTTTGTAACGAGATTTGTCTCTCTTGGCATCGGATAGTGGCATAGTTTTCAGCTAGCCAGTCCATCCCCAGAATAATGTCGACGTTATCCATCGGCATAACATGCAAGTTGTGAGCCACTAAGCTAAGTTCTCCCACCATGAGTTCTATGTTCGAGCAAGATTGTGAAATTTCTACAAGACCTCCTACTGGTGAGTTCACATTCATCTTACGTTCAAGTTCAACAACAGGCAGTCTTAAAGCAGTCACGCAAGAGTGCGATATAAAGGAGTGCGACGCACCCGTATCAAACAGAACAGCAACAGGCATGTCAAGTAGTGTTCCCATACCTGCCAGATTTTCCTGTTTTGGCTCCCCCTGTGGGGCTTTAGCTTGCTTGCGTCCCAAGGCATAGGCCCTAGCTTGAGTCGGGTATGGTTGGCGACGTTGCTGCTGCTGCTGAGGTGGTGTAGGATTCCCTCGAGGTCCGTTCGGTGTTCCCCCACCTCCAGTGTTATTGTTGCTTGGGAACTCCTTGGCGAAATGTCCAACTCCCCCACACTTGTAGCACACGCTGGTCCCGACTCTGCATTCTCCCATGTGGTTCCTCTGACATTTGGCACAAAGCGGTGCTCTCTGGCGGAAATCTCCACTTTGGAATGGAGCCGCTTGCTTTCCTTTTCCCTAGGAAGAGTTTGGGGTACTCTGGAACCTCTTGTTGTCAAAGGGTGCGCGGGTCCCGTCCCATTTCCTCTTGTCCCGGAAATTCTGTTGTGGGGTCGACGGTGTCGGAGTAGTGGGTGTAATTGTCTTTTCCCGGGGCATCGCTTCCTCCACATCCAGTGCACGGGACAATGACTCGGCATACGAGAGTCTTCCACGGCATGCTAAAGCCATCCTGATTTCGTGCCTCAGACCGGCACAAAACTTTTCCGCCATCTTCTCATCTGTGTTTACCTGCTCCGGTGCATACCGAGACATGTCACATATGGCACGGTCATATTCTGTCACAGTCATCCGCCCCTGTTTCAAGTTGTAGAACTCGGCCTCCTTCGCCTTGCGGTAGCTCCTTGGAATGTATTTGTCATACAGTTCCTCCTTAAAGTCTTCCCACGTCAGGGTGTCTAACCGTTCCTGTGTCATTGTCCGCTGCTTAGTCGCCCACCAAAACTCTGCGGACCCGGTGAGCTGGTAAGTCACGCACGAGAGGCGCTCCTAGTCGGTACATCTTAAGAACTAAAAGATGCGTTCTATGGCCCGAATCCAGGTCTCGGCCTTGGTTGGATCTCTCATTCCGTCAAACACGGGAGGACGTTCCTTTCGGAACTCCTTCTCGATGTTCCGTTCCGGCTGTGGCGGTGGTGGAGGTGGTGGTGGTGGTTGTCCTTCAGGACCCACACTGCTTTGGGTCTCGTTGCTTGCTTCATTCTCGTGGTGAACGGCTGCACGTCGGGGAGGCATTCTGTTCAACACATGCGTTAGTACAAAAGTCCAATTTTACCATCACCACACCACACCACATAACTTTTCCAAAAGCGATAATACCAACTTTCCCAAACATAACAAGGTAAACGAACACCACGATAAAACAACGGAAAACTTTATTAACTTAAAACCAAGCAAGTGCGTGTTTCCACAAGGTCTTCGAAACAAGGAAAGAAAACAAACGTCAAAAGAAACTATTACATAGTTCGCCAAAACAAAACGTTCAAAAGCTAACAAACGGTAAAGAAACACTACTCCTCGGGAGCTCTCTCGTAATTCGCCCCTTCCTCGCTTTCAACCTCAACCTCTCTCACAAGGGGCTCTTCTTCGGGGTCTTCCTCATCCTCGAGAGGATCTTCCTCTTCTTCCTCATCATTCTCCCGCACATATGTAGCGACGTCGATATGCTTATCGACCATAAGAACTTCCTTCACGGGAGGTGCGGAGGTGCGCATCCCAAGCCTTCTCCTCTTAGGGCAGTTTGGTTGGGGCGTCTCACTCTCGTACCGACCCCCGCTGTAGGGGCTGCGACTCGATGAGGATGCCTCCTTCCTAGGAGGAGCATAGGGGGGTGGTCCACCACGAGCATCAACCAGTGCTTCCAAGAGAACCTTCACAAAACCATGCATGTCCCCTTGCATGCTGTAGTCGGGAAGCTTATGCCAGACGTATGACCGTGAAGCTTCGTCGGCCCTCCTATTCCAAGGCGCCGGTAGTCCATCAATCAACCTCTTAATTCCCTCATAGTGCCTCACTCCACAGCCATGAGCATCCCGCCAAAGTGTCAAGTAATCGGCGACATAAGATATCAAAGGGGCCCTCTCGTCCCTCTCGAACCCGCGATACATTTCCACCGCCCGCAATCCATTCTCGACGTACCTTTCCCTTAACGGTGCGTGGATCATGATCGCCATCTACATAAAAGTGAGTCCCCTTAGCAACCAGTCGCAGAACAAGAAACAAAGCAAGGTAGAAAAGATAAAACGCGTAAAGAACGTCATACGTACTACCGTGCATACCTGTCGATTTCCAAAAGGAAAAGTCGTAACAATTCTTTTCTTTCCTTTTTTTTTCGATTATCATCTAAGGATATATGTTTCGTCTTTTATAAACGTGGTACTTTTACAACTTCGTCTATCCTTCAATCTATCACAATCGCGTTTCACAAGGTTATCCTTGCCTCGTCACCTCATCATTCTTTGGAAATCGTGCCCTTCTGCGCCCCGTTCGTTCTATCACTTCTAATATACTTCGTTTCAAACTTTTGCCTTCTTTCGCGTTGAGCGCGGTGAGACGGAGTGTTGAGTGTTAAGCGAATACTCTTTTAGTCTAGCGAAACGAGTCTAGACTAGATTGAATAAATGACTCTCGGTCCAGAGCGGAAGGAAACATTGCTCTGATACCATTCTGTCACGACCGCACTTCCTAAGGATAGGAAGCACGGGAAATCGTGACCCGTGGGGGAAATAAGAAGCGGGGAAGAAGGGGGAAAACAATTCAAGGCAATGCATCTTAACAATCAACGATGAAATTCCATTTAAATTGAACAACGTTTCAAAACCCAAGTTACATAATGAAGGATAACAGAGTTCGACAATAAAGAAAATAACAGAGTTCTAAGGACTTGAATAGCGGAAGTAATTTGAGAGTTTAGCTACTACTATGTATGAAGACATAATAGTAACCGGACCAGTTCTTGAATTATCACTCAACATCCTCCGCCTCCCGACCTCGCTCAACCTGCACATAGAGAAAACATATGCAGGGGCTGAGTACTTGATGCACCCAGTGAACTCATGCCCGAAATACATTCATCATTAAGATATGTCAAGCCATCATCGAGTGAATCCCGGGTTTTACTTTAAAGGCCGAGAAACACTAAAGTTCATATCTTTAAAAAAGTGTCCGCGCGGACTAACATCATCCTCCATCATATACCATATCTGAACCATCATGTGAAATGAGACTGTGGCCACAATCTCGATCACTGGACCGGCCGACCTAGGGGACGGCTCACGATCCCTATCAGTGCACTAGTCCGAGTAGGGACTCACTCCCTAGTCAGACCCGAATTCGTTAACTATCAAAGTCTAGTAAGATATTATCCCAGTAGACAATCAAATGGGCAATTCCAAACATAAAAACGGCATGACATACTATTTCAAACCACCCTTATTTCACCATAAACATATCATTTCAAAATAAAAGAATTTAAGTAGTAAAGCCCACCTCAAAAGCTTAGGATTTTCGTAAAATTCCTCGTTCCGACTTTTAGCGTGCTTGCGAACCACCTTTTCGGAAAACACATAACATTCATATCAAAACGCGGAAACGACGAAAATTAGAATGCATGCACTCTAATTAAATTCCTTAAATCTTCTTTCTCGGTTTTCGTGCATTTTTGGTTATTCGGCGGCCGCCCAAGACGTCGCGTGCGACGCCGGTCGGCCGCTTACGCTCGTTTTTTTTCCTCCGTTGGCTCCTCGTATTTTCCATAACGTCGAAAATAATTTCTAAAAATTATTTAAGCGCATACTTTAATTTTCGTAATTATTTACCGTTGAAAAAGTATTATTTCATACTTAGGATAAAATTATTCATTCTTCAAAAAAAATTATTTCGGGAATTAATTAAATAATTTTCCCCGATTAAATTTTAAATGCCGGCTTAAAAGATTAGATTACTTAGCCAACCTTATTCCTCCAAATTAATTGGTGAGCCCCATCAATTCAAAGAGAGCCCAAAATTCAACCTAAACCTCCAATTAATATTATAAGGCCCAACAAAAAAAAACACTTGGCCCAAATTCTATTCCACTCTCTATCTCCTCTCTCTCTCTCCCTTCTTTCTCTCTCCCCGACTCTCTCTCGTTCCTTCTTCTCAGCCGGCTGCACTCCCACCGCAGGGCCGCCGCCGCTCGTCGCCGGGAGAGCTGCTGCCCGCCGGAAGATACTACTGTCGTCGGGAGCTGCCGCCGTCGCCGAGGGTGCTGCCGTCGTCGCCGTCGCAGACCGCAGGGAAGGAGCCGCTGCTATCTCGCCGGGGAGGGAGCGTCGCGGTCGTCGCCAGGAAGGCCGCGAGCCGTGCCGTCTCTGCACGCCGTCAGCACCGGCGAGCGCGGCATGTCCGCCGCTGCCCTTCGTCGGCGGTAACTTCCTCTCGTTCGAAACTACCCCGAACGAACCCGAAACACACGTTATGATTATAAAGTTACGTTCTTTCTTAGTTTCGGTTACGTACGTCGATCGTTTGGAAGGTTCTAAGTTGATTTCTACTTAATTGGTTATGGAGGATGAATAAGGGCTATGCATCATGCAAGGCTATAGAAAACTCATGCTTTGAGGATGGAAGAGATAGTATACCTCAAGAGCTTGAACTTGATGGTGGTTGAACAAGAATGGTGGAAAGCAAATTTCTTCTTCTCCCTCCTTCCTCTCGGCTATTCCTCTCGCACGTCTCTCTCTCTCTTTTTTTTTGTGAAGTTGTGAATCTGAAGTGTTAGAGAGGAGATTAAAGAAATATTGGTTGTCTCTTGGGTTGTGGAAGTAATGGTGGAAGATAGAGGGGTGGAAAAATGGAGGGTCTCCCCCCTTGAAGAGAGAAAGCCGTCGGTCATGGGGAGGAGAAGAGAAGAAGAAAAATGGGGTTTGGGCTTGGTCTACTTTAAATCCATGCTTGGGCTTCAATAATTTATTTTGGTTTGGGCTCAATTTAATTAGATGCCCAAGTTAGAAATAATACTCTTACTTGGTGGATTAAAAGAGTGATTAGGATCCAAATTATTTTGTAGTTAATTGGACTCTAATTTATTTTGAAAAAGTCCAAAATAAATTTATACTTTATATTTTTCATATTTTCCTTCGTTAATTAAAATTCACGGGTCCGTATTTAATTTTGTTATCTCGTTCTTCACAACCAAAAATTAAAGTACTTTTAACGGCTTCATTTATATTTGGTGTTGTCCTAAATATAATATCCCTTCGACCATTCCTCGATTTACTTGCATCGTTATCCATAGATAGAAAATATATTCCTTTCCACGTATTTCATTCGTCTTGCTAAAAATAGCGATTTCGTCGTCATTCTTTCAACGAGACCTCCAACATGTCTCCCAACGTTCACAATTAAATAATTAAGCATGTTCCTTTTCACATTTAACACATAAACCATAATTTTTTTCCATATCACATTTATCGAGAAGCACAGCATCTCGGAATAATTTTATCACTTATTTCGTTACATAACATTAATTTCTTACTTATGGTACGGGTGTTACAATAGTAGTAGTAGCAAAAAATGTAGCAATAGTCGCAGCCGTAGGGTAGTAGTAGTAGGGCAGAGTAGTAGTAGCAACTGTAGGGCTAGAAGTAGCAACTTTAGCATAGTAGTAGTTGTAGGGCAGTAGTAGCAAGTGTGGAAGAGGTGACATAAATAGGATAGTAGCAGCAGTTATAGCTTAGTAGCAATAGTAGCAACTGCAACAAAGTAGCAGTAGTGGCAGTGGCAGCATGGTAGCAGTTGCAGGATAGTAATAGTAACTATAAGTGTAGCAGAAGTACCAGATGGAAGGTAGTAGTGGTAGTTGTAGCAGAGTAGCAGTTGCAGTAGTAGTGAACATGATAAATCCAACTATAAACTGATCAGTCAGAGTTGCCGCAGTAACCCTAATTTGGGTAGAGAGTCGGATGGATAAAGTAACACAACAACAACAGTGGAAACCCTAATTTTGGCAGAGAATAGAGAAGAGTAGTTGTGCAATAAGGCAGAGTAGCGGTAGAAACCCAAATTTGGACAGAGTAAAGCAGAAACAACAAAAACCCTAATTTTGAGCGAGTAGAGCAACATCAGAAACACTAGTTTGGGTTTGGGCATAGTAGCGCAGTACAGTAAAACAGAATCATAATTTCGGTGGAGTAGAGCATCGAAGGAAGACCAGAGTGGGGGGACTGACTCATGCTAATTTTGCAACTATAAGCGTCACCCACAAGTGTACAGGATATGTAGCACGTGACAAGTTAAATTATCTAACCACAAAGACTAAAATACTAGAATGAATACTATGATGCAATGTCAAACATTATTTAGACTAATGAAAATGGGTTTTTGGTTTTTGTTATCTAAAGAAAATAATGAAATAGCAAACAAAGACAAACAAGATCAAACAATCAAAGAAAGCAAATTAAGAAATGTTTTCAAACAATCTAGGAAAGGTAGGGATATGGATCCATGGGGTGTGGATCACATTCACGGGTGTCACCTAGGGATCATGCGCATCTATTGGGTCTCATGTGTGGTTAGGAAGGTCGGGATGATTGGTTAGATCCCCTCTCGGGTGCATCTAACACGTGAGTTAATCTCTAGTGTAGGAGTCTCCTCCATACAATTCGAGATTGACTCCCAAAAACAACGGACCCAAGTCCTCTCTCTAGCTCATGCATCTCTCGATCACATGTAAGGCACGTAGTAGTTGATTATCTAACTAGTCTAATCAAACATTTCTCAATGGAAATAATTAAAACAAGATGTATCAAATTGGTTACTAAGCAATTACTCCCTCCGTCCCCTAAAGTTCATCCCAATTTGATCCGGCGCGGGTTTTAAGAAATTGTTTGACCTTGTATTAAATGAAGGTGTGTAGTGGAATAAGGGTCCCGAATTGATGAGATTGAGGGTGTATTTAATGTATATTTTTGGTAAGATGTCAAATGGGACAAACTTTGTGGGACGGACGGAAATGGTAAAATGAGAAAAACATTGAGGGACGGAGGGAATAGATAATAAAAGCTCAATAACCAACAAAACCAACACACAGAGATAGATAAGCATCAAATCAATGATCAACCCATAGATCTCATACAAACTTCACCAAATCCCTAGAAGAAATCAAGCGACTCATGATCAAAGTAAAAAAAATGAAATACAAAGAAATCAAAGCAAAACATGGATGGAAATGGAACTAAGAACTCCCTATAGGTGGAGTTGATGGGTGAGAGTCTTCTCCTTCAATCTCTTAAAAGGGGGAACTCCTTACCTTCAAATCCTCTTCAATCTCTTGATTTCTTGCTTAATTTGGTAGTGTGGAAGTTATGGATCGAAATGTGTGAAGTCCCTTTTATACTTGGAGTGAAAAATGGGCAAAATAAGGAATCTGTCAAAAACGCCCGGCCGAGCGATTTGCAAATACCAAACGCTCGACCGAACTTTCTCTCTGGAACTTGCAATTCACTTCAAAAAGCCCGGGCGGGCGTTTCTTCGGAGGGGAAATGCCCCGAGCGAACTATCTGTATCTTGATGTGCAATTCCAGCCAGAACGCCCGGGCGGGTATTTCTTCGCCTAGAAAACGCACAAGCGGGCAAAATCTCTGTATTGGCCCTTTCAACTCCGTTTAAGCTTGTTTTAGACATGTTTTTACATCAAAGCTTCGACACACTCGTTAGCTCTAAAAATAGAAAATAAGTGGATGAAACCTAAACTTTATACCTCAAATTACTCAACAACTTGTGTTAATAACCCACCTAAACATCCTATACTATGAGTTTATCAGGGACAGTATAGCGGGAAGCGCATAAACCATAATTTCATTTTTTAATGGAAACCCTAATTTTCTAGAGGGATTCGAATACACACTGATACCATGAAGTACAGTAAAATATAGAGACATAGTAGAGAAAGTAGTAGTATCTTTTATTAATCAACATAGGCCACATAAATACTCTCTCCATCCCATTAAATATAAAATATTTGGGAATCGATACGGTATTTTATGTAGTGTTGTTTTGTGAGTTAATAAATAAAGATTAAAGTAAGAGAGATGAAAAAGTAGAGCTAGAGTTGTTTGCATGTTAAGAAACGTTTCATTTTTAGTGGGATAATCTAAAAAGAAAAATGTTTCATTTTTAATGGGACAGAAAGAATATAGTGCAAGAGACTAAGCAAAGCTATGTCACGATCGAGGTGGGATACTAATATTGTTAACCGTTAGGAATAAGAGTTTGTTGAAGGGGCTAACTAATTTATTCTTAGTCTAAACGATACTTTAATATACTCAACTTGCCTCAATTATTGGAAATTCATGACACCCCAATTTGGGAATTTTCTAATTTGTCAATTAGTTGTTAGGGAAAAAAAATGCAAAATTTGAACAAAGTAACATGTTAGTTCATTATTAGTATATAAACCTTTCTTATGCCATGTTTAAACTTTACAACCTTGATTAATTTTATGTAATAAATAATTTAAACTCATGTGGATCTTAAGGAGTTGTTTTTCTTTCACATGGCCCCTAACCCTTTCAAAGCACAACACTACAATTTTCAGTAAGTTTAGTATTTTGATGTTAACAAGTCTTTGCAAAATTTCTGATGTTTTCGGATTAGAAACATGGCACGATAAACAAAATTCTTTAAGGCCATCTAATTAATTTGCATACTATTCAAATATGTCATAACATCCGAAAGCTTGTCATAATAGTTCGATAAAGCCGCCTAATTAATTTACATCATCTTTTCTGATTTTCATTCTTATTGTAAAAGAATATTTTATACTTACTCAACTTGGCTCAGTTGTTGGACATCCAGGACAACCCAATTTTGGATTATTTAATGTGTCAATTGGTTGTTAGACAAAAAAAAGTACAACTTAATTGAAGTAAGACTATACTATTCATCAAAAACTAGTTTGATTGTTTCTTTCCTGTAGGTTGATGGCTCAATTGCATCAGTACAGATCAAGGAAGAAAAAGAGAAGCTCAATCGAGCATCACAAACTCAGCAACACTCAGCAGCCGTCCGATGGAGTGTTAGTTTGAAGATTAGGTCGTAGCCGTTGGACTAGCCGTTAGATTTGTTAGGTTAAATAGTGGTTAGTTCTGTTCTTCCCCAAGTTTTTCCTTTCTTGATTGTAGCTCGTTTTTTCTCTCCAGCGATATACAATATTTTTCTTCGCACATCTCTCTCAACCTTCTGCAACTTCATACAAATTGCTCTCAATCCTTACAAATTGGCGCCGTCTGTGGGAAGTCGAAGTGAAGTTCTTGAGTTTGAGCTGATTTTACGTCTCTTTGGAAGCGAATCCGCGAAGATTGATGTCCTCTAGGTTTGAGGCGGAAAAGTTCACGGGCAAGAATGATTTTGCCCTCTGGAGAATGAAGATGCGAGCCATGTTGATCCAGCAAGGCCTGACATCGGCGCTTGCGGTCGACGATAAGGATGAGAAAGGGAAGGAGGTCTTAGATGAAAAGGCCATGGCCAAGAAGGCTGAGATCGAGGCAAAAGCGCACAGTGCGATTGTGCTTTGTCTCGGTGATAAAGTGCTGCGTGAAGTGGCAAAGGAGAAGACCGCGGTGAATATGATGACTCGGTTGGAAGATCTTTATCTCACGAAGTCTCTCGGGAACCGGCTGTTTATGAAACAGCGCCTCTACTCATATAAGTTCTTGGAGGGAACTGGGGTTTTGGAGCAATTAGAAGAGTTCGATAAAGCGGTTGATGATTTGGAAAATATCGATGTATCGATAGGTGATGAAGACAAGGCGATCTTGTTGCTCAATGCCCTGCCGCATTCCTATGATCAGTTTCGTGATGCTTTCTTGTATGGACGGGACAGAACTATTACATTGCTTGAAGTTCAGATGGCTTTAAGAGCAAAGGAGCTTCAAAAGGGTGAGTTGAAGGCCGCGGCATCAAATGCAGAGAGCCTCACTGTAAGAAAGTTCAAGCTGAAGAAACCATTCAAGAAGCCTCAAGAATTCTTCAAGAACGCTTCTCCAAGGCAGAAGGAAACCCGCTCCTGCCATTGGTGTAAGAAGCCGGGCCACTTGAAGAAAGATTGCTTCGCATGGAAGAGGAAGCAAGAGAGTGAAGGAAAAGCGGTCAACTCGGCTGAGGGGGTAGAAGATGAGGAGATCAATGAGGTTCTAAACGTTGTTGATGATCGAGTTCTGGGGTCTTGGATCATGGACTCCGGTTGCAGCTTCCACATGTGTCCAAACATTGAGTGGTTTGAGGAGATAGAAGAAGCCACTGGTTCAGTCATTTTGGGAAATAATCAGGTATGTTCGATCCAGGGGATTGGCTCAGTAAGGTTGAAATCTGATGATACAAAGGCTTCAATTGTTCTAAGCGGCGTAAGGTATATTCCTGATGTAAAACGGAACCTAATATCACTAGGATTCCTGGAAAGAAAAGGGTGTTTATTCAGGTCTGCCAATGGAAGGATGGAGGTGTGTAAAGATGGAAAAATACTCATGAGAGCAGAAAGGAGAGGAAGTCTTTACTATATGACTGCATTGATCTGTAACAAGAGATCTGGGGAAGCACATATGGTAACATCTTGCACACTGAGTCAGTGGCATACCAGATTGGGCCATCCATCAGCCGGGAGTGTGAAAGAATTGGTGAAGAAGGGAGTTCTGAGATGTTCGGACAGTGATGAGACCATATCTTGTGAGGAGTGTGTTCTGGGAAAGGCCAAGAAATTGCCCTATCCTAGAGGCACTCACTCATCCTCTCAACCTCTAGATTATGCACATAGTGATCTTTGGGGACCCGCTCAAGAGAGATCGATTGGAGGAGGCAGGTACTACATGAGTATAATCGATGACTACTCAAGAAAGTTATGGCTGTACATATTGAAGGAGAAATCTGAAGCCTTCAGCCGATTTAAGGAGTGGAGTGCAGAAGTAGAGGCAGAGAAATGGACATGTTTGAAGTGTTTCAGAACCGACAATGGACTTGAGTACCTATCTAAGGAGTTTGATGAGTATTGCAAGTCTAAAGGCATCAAGAGGCATAGAACGGTGCCATTGAACCCCCAACAAAATGGGGTGGCCGAGAGGTTCAATAGAACAGTGTTGGAAAGAGTTAGATGCATGCTTCTTGCTTCTGGATTGGGAAAAAGATTCTGGGCAGAGGCAGCTTCTACCACGGCCAAGCTTATGAATAAATGCCCTTCTTCTAGCCTGAATGGGGAGACCCCTGATTTCAGATGGTATGGGAGCTATGGTGGTTACTCTGAACTTAGAACTTTTGGGTGCAAAGCCTTTGCTCATGTGAAGCAAGGCAAGTTGGAAGCCCGGGCATTGAAGTGTGTCATGCTCGGGTATCAGCCAGGTGTTAAAGGATATAGGCTTTGGTGTATAGAGCCTGGGAATGGTAAGATTGTAATTAGCAGGGATGTGATTTTTTGGGAGCATGATCTACCATTCAAAGAGAAGACCTACAACAGTGACAGTGCAGCAACTAGTTCCACTTCAGCTATTGAGGTGGAGCCTTCAACTAAGGTGGAGCTTGAACCATTAAATGATACTCCTGAAGCATCTAATGATCCAGTGATAGATGGAGAAAATGCACAACAACTAGAGCCAGCACCAGCAAGTCTGGGAAATTGGAGACTTGCGAGGGACAGAACCAGGAGAACTATCAGGCTGCCAGCTAAGTATTCAGATGCTGAGTTCCTTTTCT
This sequence comes from Salvia splendens, assembly GCF_004379255.2. Lineage (NCBI taxonomy): Eukaryota > Viridiplantae > Streptophyta > Magnoliopsida > Lamiales > Lamiaceae > Salvia > Salvia splendens. Next base: position 24,912,856 of record NC_056039.1, read on the forward strand.
ATGCTCTGTTGGTTGCGGAGGAAGTTGAGTATTCAGAGCCTTGCTCCTACAATGAAGCCATGGAGAGTAAGGAATGGGAAAGGTGGATGCAAGCTATGATAGAAGAGATAGAATCTCTGTTAAAAAATGGCACTTGGGTGTTGGTGGAGAAACCGGATGGAAGGAGAGTTGTGAGCTGTAAATGGATCTTCAAGAAAAAGATTGAAGCTTCAGAAAATGAAGGGATAAGGTTTAAAGCTAGATTGGTGGCTAGGGGCTTTACACAAGAGCAAGGGATTGATTTTGATGAGGTTTTCAGCCCGGTGGTAAAGCACTCATCAATTAGAATATTGCTGGCTATTGTGGCAAATAGAGGCTGGGAATTAGAGCAGCTTGATGTAAAAACCGCCTTCTTGCATGGTGATCTTAGGGAGACAATCTACATGCAACAGCCTGAGGGCTTTATCAAACCAGAAAATAAGGGAAAGGTTTGTCTCCTTAAGAAGAGCATATATGGATTAAAGCAAGCTTCGAGGCAGTGGCATAGGAAATTTGATGATCACATGGTTGCTACTGGTTTTGTGAGTTCCAGATATGATGAATGCGTTTACATCAAGAAGGTTGGTGGAGTTGCTGTGGCTTTCTTATTGCTCTATGTTGATGACATGCTACTAGCCGGAGCATGCATGAAGGAGGTTCAAAAGGTCAAAGATGATTTGAACTCTGCATTTGAAATGAAGGACCTTGGCCCAGCCAAAAGGATTTTGGGCATGACACTGATAAGAAATAGAGAAGAAAGGAAGATTTGGCTGACTCAATCTGATTATGTATTAAGGATGTTGAGAAAGTTTGGCCCCGACAATGCAAAGGAAGTTTCGGTTCCAATGAGCCAGCATTATAAACTATCAATGGATCAAGCGCCTAAAACTGATGAAGATGCAGCAGAAATGCAGAAGATCCCCTATGCTAGTATAATAGGGAGTACTATGTATGCAATGATTAGCACGAGGCCTGACATTGCACAGGTTGTATCTGCAACTTCTAGATACATGTCAAATCATGGGAGGGAACATTGGTCAGCCTTGAGATGGTTGATGAAGTATATGAAGGGGGCCAGCAACTTGGGAATTCTGTTTAATGGTGCAAGGGAGTTAGCAGATGAGCCTTTAGTTGGCTGGTCAGATTCTGATTATGCAGGGAACATGGACACTCGAAGGTCCCAATCAGGCTACATTTTTACACTCTTTGGATCTGCTATAAGTTGGAAGAGTAGCCTTCAAGCTGTTCATGGCTCTTGCAGCAGCTGTCAAGGAGAGCTATTGGCTTAAAGGGATACTAAATGACTTTGGAATAACTCAGAGCTCGGTGGCTATTGGTTGTGATAACACAAGTACAATATGTTTAGCTAAGCATCCGGTGTATCATGAAAGGAGCAAACACATAGATGTGCGTTTGCACTTCATCCGAGAGAAGATAGAGGAGGGTGAGGTGAAGATATTCAAAGTGGACACGGCTGAGAATCCAGCGGATATGTTAACAAAGCAGTTGCCCAAAAACAAGCTTGAGCTATGCATGAAGCTTGTGAATGTATGCAAGATGGACTGATGGCATTCTGAGCAATCAAGGTGGAGGTTTGTAGGTTGATGGCTCAATTGCATCAGCACAGATCAAGGAAGAAAAAGAGAAGCTCAATCGAGCATCACAAACTCAGCAACACTCAGCAGCCGTCCGATGGAGTGTTAGTTTGAAGATTAGGTCGTAGCCGTTGGATCTAACTAGCCGTTAGATTTGTTAGGTTAAATAGTGGTTAGTTCTGTTCTTCCCCAAGTTTTTCCTTTCTTGATTGTAGCTCGTTTTTTCTCTCCAGCGATATACAATATTTTTCTTCGCACATCTCTCTCAACCTTCTTCAACTTCATACAAATTGCTCTCAATCCTTACATTTCCATTGCAAAATTAACATAGCCTTTCTTCTGTGAATTGGGATTGAGTGAAATGGCTATATATGGAGCTCTAGTTTCTGTTATGCAAATTATAGATCAAATTCAAAATCATCCACGCCCTCCTATTTCCATTGACCAAAAACAGGTTGAATCTCTCACAAAACTCATTGCTTCCCTCCAAATATTTCTTGAAGGTTATTCTTCCCATGTTGGCTACACTGAGGAAGAAGATGTGCGGAAGAGTCGCATTGCGGAAGCAGCTTACGATGCTGAAGATGTGATCGAGTCCTATATCGTCGATCAAATTAATATTCAAGTGAGAAATGAAGTAGAAAACACCAGCTCCATTCAAATCTTTCAAGGTCTTGTTTAATATACACACATAACATAAGTTAGCCTGAAATCTTATTTTTTAAATCATGTTTTCGGTTATCATTTGTTTTCTATAGGTGTGCAGAAGGTGATAAATGAGTGGGAGACACGCATTTCTGGAGCAAGATGTTGAAGCAAGAAATGTTGAAGCAAGAAATGATGTACAAGACATGAGCTCCACTAAATTCTGCCAAGGTCTTGTTCAATCATGTTATCGGTTTTTTGTAGTCCTTCAACTTCTATATATGTTTCTCCGAATTTCTATTCTAGCCGTGGTGATCATTTGCATTCAACAGATGTGCAGAAGGTGATAGAGAACATGAATTCGATGGATATTGATATTAAAGAGAAGATGGTGGTAGTCCAAGATCAACTCCACATCGTAAAGTATGAGAGTACGGCTACTGGTGCAGGCTCGTCTAGATCTGCTTCTGGTACTCAGAAGGTTACAATGGTTGGTTTTGATGAAGTCTTTGATCAAATGCTGGATAAGATCACTGGAGGACGACTCACTCGCCAAATTATCCTGATTGTTGGAATGGGTGGGATAGGCAAGACCACTCTGAAAGAATGGCACCAAGAAATGAAATATACAGTAAGGCTGTAAATAATCATTGTTGTTCATAGCAAGAAGACAATGTTTTTCATTGATGTGATATGTTCAACTGCCGACAATTTACAAGGAAGATCACTATATATACTAGACATAGAAGAACCTAGAACATAACATGGAACCCTAAATGACCAGCTGTCACATTAGCTAAACAACAAATTCAAATAACTGATTCTGAGAGGATATCTTGTTTTCTCACGTGTTGTGAATCCTTGAGCTCTTGACCAATGAACGACTGCCAGACATCAATATATCCTTCCATGATGGAGCGGGCTGAGGTGGCTTTTCCAAGTCATCAACTTTAGCTACTTTTGCAGCCTTGACATCCTCGTGTACATGATTTTTCAACTTAACATTTCTTGCTTCAGCTTGAACACTACATGGCTCCAAGATAGCCATGTTAACACTTGCCCTCAATTCAATCCCAGATAAGGAACAAATGCTCAGCTTGTTGCGCAGTCGGGAGAAGAATTGACACCCCAAAGGCTTGGTTAAAATGTCTGTTGTTTGATCTATAGTTGGAACATATCGAAGCTCCACTTTCTTTTCCTTCACCTTATCTCTTACAAAGTGAACATCAATCTCAATGTGCTTTGTTCTAGCATGTAATTCCAGATTACTTGCCAAAGCTATAGTGCTCATATTATCCACCCAAATGATTGGAGTTTTTGCATAAAAAACTCCCAGTTCATCAAGTAGACCAGCTATCCATGTTACTTCACAGGTCGTTTGAGCAAAACTTCTGTATTCAGCTTTTGTGCTCGTTCTAGAAACAATTGCTTGCTTCTTTGAAGACCATGAAACCAAGTTCTTTCCATAGTATACTGAAAGGACCAGGGGTGCGTAGGTGTCGTTCAAGCAAGGATATATCCTACTGGTCATGATAGAGATCCTAACTAAGCCTAGACCCTGGTTTCAAAGATTCCTCAACCCACTCCTACTGATCAGTATAGTGGTGATAAGAGTCGAATCCCACAGAGATGGTGAGTTTAAACTACCGCGGTGATATTTTGGAAGGTTTGGTTAGCTACCACGCTTGGGTTGAGTCTCTACCTAGACGGGAAATTAAGATGGTGTCCTACTGACTAGGAAGGGTGAATGGTGGTCGACATGTAGTGGTGTACGTGGAATTATGGTGGATGCGGTGTAACAGAAAATATGCGGAAAGTACTAGGTTTCTATAAAAGGCTAAACAGAAAAGCAGAGAATAAGTGGTAGTTGTGGTGACTAGCTGACAGATCTGCAGGGTGTACTAAAGGTGAAGGACAAAAAGCAAAAAGCGCCTGAAAAGCAAAGTGGTCCCAAACTTGGATATGGACATCATCTTCTTCAACAAACACAAACTAAAATCAGAAAACAAACCAGATTCAGCACCATAAAAACACAGATTAATAACTCACGAACACAGATCTACAATCAAACATTCCAAATCGAAAATCAAACATCGAAACTGAAATCCTGCCTACTGATCAGCATGGAAGAAAACAGGAAACACATAACTGCACCTTGCATGAAACAAACCTCTATGAAATAAAAGGAAACAGATTATGCTAACTCGAAGAAATAAACTACTAACTGGAAACACACGATTCGATACTCAAAACGACAAGAAACTCTAGATCTAAGCTAACTAGGCAAAAGGAAAAGAGATCGGCGAAGTAAACTGAACAGAAAACAACTTCATAGCATAAAACATGTTTGGATCTTCAAACAAAGTACTTCTAGGCGGTGAAATTCAAAAGCAAACAAAGATCCAGCGTAAGGAAAACAAGCAATTTAACTACGAAAGCGAAATAAAAGTGTTTTGCCACGCCGGGCGATGGAACTTCTAACTACGATCTTGCTGACTGGATGAGAACGTCTGGAACTCTGGGAACTTCTTAATCTTCAAGTGACCATGGCAGTGGCGAGGAATGAGGCTCTGGACTGGGCTGAAGGACTGAACTACCGAGAGAATTCTACCTAAGAGTGATGATGATGAATGAATGGATGATGCCTTTCTCTCTCAAAGTGGCTTCCTTTTATAGGGAGGCTTACCCTTGATTTTAGGGTAAAACCTTGCGGTGAGATGACTTCTTTGCCCTTAATTGTGATTGATCAGTCCCAGCTATCCTTCTTCTCCATCTCGAGCCATTTTTGCATGTATACTGGTCAGTACGTAATCGTCCTGACGCCCTTTTCACCTGAAGTATCTGAAGCTTTGCCTACTGGCTAGAACACTCAACCTGCACGCTTAAGCAACTTGTTTTGCAGATAAAGTTCAATTATGCACATCATACTGACCAGTAACCAAGGCCTAGAATACGACTTATCATATACACAATACCATGTCACTGATTTTTTGTCATCAAGGTCTGCAGCCCAATCTGAATCAGAAAAGGCTGTTAATGTTGAAAATGAAGACCATAGTCCATAGTCCCTGCTAAGTATCTTAATATTCGTTTTACTGTCTTCCAATGCACATCAAGTGGTGAAGCCATGAATTGGCTAACATTGTTGACAGAGAAACTAATTTCTGGTCTTGTTATTGCAGCATATTGAAGTGCTCCAACAGTACTTCTGTAGAGCTTACCATTCATGAAAGGATCTCTATCATTTTTGGACAACTTGAGTTTCGTAATCATAGGAGTTGTATATGGCTTACAATCCAGCATCTGGACTCTATTTAGAAGCTCTTTGATGTAGGCTGCTTGACAAAGATGAATGCCTTTTGCTGTGTGAGAAATCTCAACCCCAAGAAAATGCTTCACTTCCCCTAGATCCTTTAATGAGAAATGAGTGTTAAGCTGAGAAATAACCTCCTTGATTGCATTTGAAGAAGAACCAGTAATTAGCATATCATCCACATATATAAGAAGATAGATAGTTTCTTGTCTACGAATCCTAAAGAATAGAGAAGTATCTGCCTTTGATTGCTTGAAACCAATAGAAAGTACAACTGATTGGATAGTAGAGAGCCAGCACCTAGAAGCTTGTTTGAGACCATACAAGGCCTTGTTGAGCTTGCATACTAGATTAGGATTACCTTGTTCAAAACCAACAGGCTGCCTCATATATATCTCTTCCTCAAGATCACCGTGAAGAAATGCATTATTAACATCAAGATGAGATATAATCCAACCAGAAGATATAGCAATAGAGATGATGAGTCTGATGGTGGTTGGCTTGACAACCGGGCTAAAGGTTTCTGTAAAATCAAATCCAGGCTTTGAGAGAAGCCTTGTGCTACTAACCTAGCCTTGTGTCTAGCAATGCTACCATCAGCATGTCTCTTTAATCTGAAAACCCAAGTATTTCCTATCAAGTTCTTTCCTGGAGGTAAAAGTGTTAGGATCCAGGTTTTGTTTCTCAGCAAGGCTAGAAATTCTTCTAGCATAGCAGCTTTCCAAATGGGAATTAGCAAAGCTTCAAGAGCTGTTCTAGGAATGCAGGCAACAGATACAAGATATACCTTAGGTTTAAAAATCCCTGCTTTCCCTCTAGTGACCATTTGATGAGTAGATTTGACATTAGCATCATTAGTTGGCAAAACTGGAATATCAGATTCATTATTAGAAGGTGAAGTGATATTAGGAATGGACTGAGCGGACTGGAGGTTTTGTGGAGCTGATTGTGGAGAACTCAGAGGACAGCTTCCTAATGAAGGAGAAACATGATCATCATTGAAGAGAGGAAGAATTGGGGAGGGAGTAGAATGTGATGCAGCTGGAGAAGAAAAACCACCAGAATCATGACAGTGAGGTGGTGAGAATGTAGAGGGTATGATGGAAGGAAGAGGAGATGCATCATGTGATGGTGTAAAAGCTGATAAATTGGGAGAAGATGCAGTGATATTTGATGGTGAGGGAGATGATAAATTGGGAATAACAGATTCATCAAAAATGATGTCTCTAGTTACAATAAGCTTTCCAGATGGTAATAAGGCTTTATAGCCTTTGTGGGAGGTGCTGTAACCAAGGAAAATGGAGGGAGTGGATCTAAACTCAAGCTTGTGCTTGTTATATGATCTAGTGAAGGGGTAACAAAGACACCCAAATGATCTAAGCACAGAGTAGTTTGGCTTAATTTAATGCAATTTTTCAAAAGGAGAAATGAAGTTGAGAAGAGCTGTGGGCAGTCTGTTAATGAGATATGTAGCTGTTACAACAGCATCATCCCAAAACCTAGTAGCTAATCCAGCCTGAGAGAGCATAGACAAAGCCATCTCAATAATATGTCTATGCTTTCTTTCAGCCAAACCATTTTGTTGGGGAGTATATGGACAAGAAACTCTATGAGTAATTCCAGAACATGCCAAAAAACCAGAAAGACCTTGGAATTCTCCTCCCCAATCACTTTGTAAAGTTTTAATTTTGGCATTTAATTGGTTTTCAGCAAGATTTTTGAAAAGCTTGAATGCGGATTCTACATCACTTTTAGACTTAAGAAGAAAAAGCCAAGTGAAACAACTATAGTGGTCTATGAAAGTAACATAGTATTTGAATCCATTCCTTGAAATGACAGGAGATGGACCCCAAAGATCACTATGCACAAGTTCAAGAGGCTTTGAGTAAACAGTGGTAGAACTTTCATATGGTAATCTATAAGCTTTAGCAACGCAACAAGATTTACATAACTCATTGGATTTTATTGAATGGAAAGGAACATTACAGTTAGTGAGAGCCTGTTTGACTGTATCAAAAGCACAATGGCTAAGTCTCTTGTGCCATAACTCTAGGCTAACAACAGCTGTACTAGAAGAAGCTAAAGCTAAAGGAGAAACGGAAGCTAAAGACTTAGAACTTGAGACAGGAACACTGCTCTTGTCCTTATTGAAAGAGGCTGAAACGACTGAACTTGAACACTTGGAGCTGGAATTGGACTTGTGCAAGAAAAAGTGATAAAGTCCATGATCAAGAGTTCCCTTGAGGATGATTTCCTTGGATATCTGGTCTATCACAAAACAGAAGGTTGGGTGAAACTCAAAAAACACATCATTATCTCTAGCAAATTGGGAAACACTAAGAAGATTTTTAGATATTTGAGGCACATGAAGTAAGTTATGAAGAAATAAAGATCTAGATGAGTGGTGTGGAGATGATTTGAAAACAGAATTACCAACATGCTTTATGCTAATGCCATTACCATCACCAAGGTGCAAGAGTTTACCTCCACGATACTCACTGGCAGAATTGAGATTCCCAAAATCATGTGATATATGATTTGTTGCTCCTGAATCTGGATACCAGGATGTTGAAGAAGAAGCATCAATGTTATATTCAGAAGGAGTTTGTTGGACAGGAGCTTGTGAAGTATTTTGAAAGTAGCTTTGCCTTCTGATTTGAGCAACATTTGCAGCAGGATTCATCTGATAGCTTCCATGGCTAGCTGGATTTTGATTTCTTATATGAGGAGTATTTGGCACAAAGTTTTGTTCATATCTGTACCAGCATTTATCAGCTCCATGGCCTGGTTTTTGACACAGTTGGCAAATGATTTTTCCACCAGATCTACCACCTCTGCCTCCATATCTGCCACCTCTTCCTCTGAAATTAAAACCTCTGCCTCCATCATTCCTATAGTTGTTGTTGGTGCTGAAATTGCTTCTTTGATTTGATTGAACTAGGTGTGTAGAAGGCAAAGATGCATCAGCACTAATGGAGCTGGACTTTATTTCTTCCAGCCTTGACTCATAACTCATGAGTATTGCAGAAACATCTTGGACTGTCCATCCTTCTGTCTTCGAGGTAATAGTCACCATTACTGGGTTGTAATCAGTTCCCAAACCAGATAAAATATGCAAGATTTGATCCTCCTCACTAATTTTGCATCCTGCTGCTGCCAAAAGATCACAACAGCTCTTGACTTGGTTCAAGAAAGCACGCATGGAGAGAGACTCTTTCTTCAGAGTTTGCAACCGCATCTTGTACTGCATCACCTTGGCTTTTGATTGGTGTGCAAAACTTTTTTCAAGAGCCTGCCATATTTCATGGCTAGTGCTCAAACCAACTACCAAAATCATGATAGTTTCTGAGAGAGATGACTGGATCCAATGGGCCAGCCGCTGATCCTGCATATTCCAGTTTAAGAAATCTGGATTTGGCCTCTGTTGAGTGATGTCTTTGGAGGTAATGGTTTGGGGTGGAGCTGCTTGCTCTCCAGTGAGGTAACCCTCAAGACCATATCCTCTCACAGCCGACAACACGTGTTGCTTCCAAATAAGAAAATTGTCCTTAGAAAGTTGACGGACACTGGGGTATTTTGAGTAAAGCTGTTTGAAAATTTCAAACTGAACTGAGAATTTTGATCTCCATGCTCACTTGAGCCATCATTTGAATCGTCAGACATGATAACAAAAAGGAAAGGATGAAAAGAAAGAAACAAGAAGAAAGATGCATAGGATCAGAGCCTAGGCTCTGATACCATGAAAGAATGGCACCAAGAAATGAAATATACAGTAAGGCTGTAAATAATCATTGTTGTTCATAGCAAGAAGACAATGTTTTTCATTGATGTGATCTGTTCAACTGCCGACAATTTACAAGGAAGATCACTATATATATTAGACATAGAAGGACCTAGAACATAACATGGAACCCTAAATGACCAGCTGTCACATTAGCTAAACAACAAATTCAAATAACTGATTCTGAGAGGATATCTTGTTTTCTCACGTGTTGTGAATCCTTGAGCTCTTGACCAATGAACAACTGCCAGACATCAATATATCCTTCCATGATGGAGCGGGCTGAGGTGGCTTTTCCAAGTCATCAACTTTAGCTACTTTTGCAGCCTTGACATCCTCGTGTACATGATTTTTCAACTTAACATTTCTTGCTCCAGCTTGAACACTACATGGCTCCAAGATAGCCATGTTAACACACTCTTGCTCGAAATATCTATGTAAGTCCACTTGTCAAGGAATCTTTTAGTGTTTGTGCGTGGTCTGTAATTTCTCAAGAGTATAATGCACGGGAAATTCTTAGAAAAATTCTTGATCAAGTAGATAAGGGGAAGGGGGGTGATTTAAGTGAAGATGAGTTAGGAGATCATTTTTACAAATATTTGATAGGAAGGAAGTATTTTATTGTGATGGATGATATGTGGGACATAGAGGCATGGGATCGAGTTAGGAGATTCTTCCCGGATAGTAAAAACGGGAGTAGAATGGTAGTGACTGATAGAAATCCATGGGTTCCATTTTAAAACCAATTGGTGATAGGAGGAGGGGCCCATGAGACTTATATACTAGTTTCAGTTTTCTCTTGACACCGATGTGGGACAGTTATATGTTATATTTTTAGTTTCAATTGCCAACACCCTCCCTCAAACCCTTCAAGGTGAACCTTGGAGGGGTTGGACTTTTTTCTAACCTTGGAGGGGTTGGACTTTTTTCTAATCGATTGGATAATCGGTCCAATTTTTTTTGGATCGGTTGGGACCACTTGGCCCAAATTTTTAGCCCAGTTATACTGCTGGGTCAGTCTTTTTTTCGGTTTCAGCCCAGATATACTGCTGGGTCAGTTAAATATGACCCACAGTCGGCGACCCGCTTTGATACCATAATAGAAATCCATGGGTTCCATCCTAAAACCAATTGGTAATAAGAGGAGAGGCCCATGAGACTTATATAGTGGATTAAGCTCTTTGTGTGCACCGATGCGGGATATTATTATATTCATTTTTATGTTTCAATTGCCAACAGTGACTACGAGGCTATCAAACTTGGAATCTCAATTTAACTACTCCAATAGTTTTGATATGAAATTTTTGGATGAATATGCTAGTTGGGACCTATTCTGCAAAACTGTGTTTGGGGAAGAAGCTTGCCCTCTTGAGTTGGAGGACGTTGAGAAAAAGATTGTAAAAGGTTGTAAGTGATAGGAGGACTCTTATCAAAATCTGAACTGACAAACGAAATGTGGGGACATATTGAAAAGAATTTAAGTTCAATTGTGAATTTGGATGATAACGAGAGTTGCTTGCAAATTTAAAACCATGTTTTCTCTATATTGGAATACTTGATGAAGAATACCTACATTATGTGAAGAATATCAAGTTTGGTGAGGGAGTGCTAAAAAGGATGATCCCCAATATCAAAACATTGAAGTGATTATAACTGTCTCAACAACACTTCCAAGTTCTTAGGCTTTGTTGGTCGGAGTCATATTTTGCAAGAAGTGAGCTTTCTGTATTCCCTCAAGAAGTTGACTGACATTAATAAATACGAAGCTCCCATGGGGAATGCATGGAGACAAAAATAGGCCTTCTTCAAGTTGTCAAAACTGAAGAAGAAATCCTTTATTGGATCCGAATGGGAAACATTCGAAGACCTCAAGTTCTTGTTGATTGAGGATTGTGATGTAGAGTGGTGGATCACAGAGAGCACCCACTTTCCACGCCTTGAGCACCTGTAACTTCGCTCTTTATTCTGGTTGGGGGAGATTCCTTCATGCATGGGAGACATACCAACCCTTCACTCAATTGAGTTGAAACGTTGTAGTGACTCACCCCTAAAAATTAAGGAGGAGCAACAGGAACTCGACAATCAAGACCTTCAAATCATTGTGAGGTAACACCACCTTCATTTCCTTAATGATTATTTTAATATATTTTGTTTTAACCTTAACAATATTCCTCACTTAAAAAATTCTACTATCTCCACCACTATCTATCATTGAAATATTGTCCAGTTTTTTCATTTTAGTCCTCCACAAAAATGTTGTCCACTTTACTCTCTCTTTTTTTTCATTTTTGGTAAATGGTCCCTCACTTTCTATTAACTCATTACACTCACGTTCTATTATAAAACCAATACATAACATTGGGACCTACAATCCACTTACTTTTTCTACTCACTTTTCTTCACATTTCGTAAAACCCGTGCCGGGTCAAACATGGACTACATTTTGCGGACGGATGGCGTAATAAAATTGTACGTAGACTTGGACTAATTTGTTTTGTAAACAGTGCCTCCTCTAAGAGTGGATTCACTTATTCATTACCTCAAAAAAATACTCCATTCGTCCCACTTAAGATGTCCATATTCTTGATTGACATAAGATTTTAGGAGTTGTTAGGTGAAATAAGCAGAAAAAAATGTAGTTGAATATTTTAATGAGATAGGAGAGAGATTTATTTCCAAATATTAAAAATGAATATCTTGAGTGAGACAAACTAAAAAGTAAAGATGGACATCTTGAGGAACGTAACGATATAAGTTAAAGCACCCTTGAATGTTACTCTTATCTATTTTCCCATCCAAGTATTCTCTTGTATTCATTTCAAGATTGAGAATAGATTAAAGACCCATTTTTTATCCTAAACATATTGAGATTTTATGATTTTGGTCCAAAACATTATCTTTTGAATTATTCGGTCCCTCACAAATAAAAACGGGTCACATTTAGTCCGAATTGGACGAAAATGGTTAAATTTAACAGTCAACGAATATTAATTAAATTTTGACCGGATTAAATTAATAATTAAGTTAAGAATTAAGTTAAAAATTAAACTGCAGGAGCCGGTTCCTCTCCCCTCCACCTCCGAAGCCGGTCCCCTCTCCTCCGCCACCATCTCCGCCGCCGCCATACGGTGTCAATTGTCCCCCTTCGCCTTCGCCGCCCTGCGGCGGAGGCTGCGGAGGCATCTACTACTATCCGCCACCTCCACCAGCGCAAACCTCTTACTATCCGCCACCTTCCGGCGGCGGCGTGTACGCGGTGGATAGCGTACGGCGGAGATGGTATATCAGACAAATTTATTCAATAATCCTATATCAGTTTGCGTGAATAATTTGTAAAAAGAATAAATTAAATATTAAAGGGATTTTTGTTCAAGCAATCTGCAGCATCAATCAGCAAAATTGAGACCCTTACATCTACTTTCGACATAAACCTAATTGAGACAAACGAAAACTAAATGTTGATGATGAGCAAAACATGCTGGTGTGGCCACCTTCTCAGTTGCTGGATTTCTTGTTTGCCTTTGAGGAGCTAGCGTTGGCGGCGGCGAAGGTGGTGGGCCTATTGAGATCAGGGATGGGGATTCCAGCGGCAGCAGCGGCGAGGTGGTGGTTGAGCTCGTTGAGAAGATGGCGGCGGAGAGGGGACCGGCTCTTACTATCCGACATCGTATGGCGGCGGCAGAGATGGTGGCGGAGGATAGGTGACCGGCTCCTGAGGTGGAGGGGAGAGGACCAGCTCCGGCAGCGGAGGAGAGGGGACCAGCTCTGGTAGTGTAATTTTTAACTTAATATTAACTTGATTATTAACTTAATCCGGTCCGAATTCAATTAATATTCGTTGACAGTTAAATTTAACCATTTTCGTCCAATTCGGACTAAATGTGACCCATTTTTATTTGTGAGGGACCGAATAATTCAAAAAATAATATTTTGGACCAAAATCATAAAATCTCCGTATGTTTAGGACCAAAAAGGGCCTTTACTCTTGAGAAAATTAAGTTACAGGATTTTGTGAGTTTGCCCTTTTCGAAAATAATGATAAAATCACACGCATGCAGATTTCACTGGCATTATCTGATTCAAATTATCGATGCGTAACTGCAGAGACATTACCATCTCAGCATAGGAAAAAGCCGCCGCGATCAAGGAAGACGGTGAGTTTTTCTCGTACGTTCAACATCACCGTGATCTGAAGGTTGCAGCCACAACCTTCAGCCTCACAAGTTGTGTTCTATGAAACTACAAAACATCCAATTGTGTAGCTATAGTTAGCATCAAATATGTACATAGTTTGTGTTTCTCTCTTCGATTAAAGCAAGGAACTTACACTGATAAATCTCAAAGGCCCAGCATTTTTATTTGAAAAAGATGATCTGTTTGATGAAATGCCAGTTGAAATTATTTGACTAAAATTATTTGACTAATAAAATGAGATCACAAAGCTTCTTATGCATTTTGTAAGTGAGTAATCCATCCGTCCCACTTAAGATGACACATTTTTCTTTTTAGTTTGTCCCAACTAAGATGACACATTTCCTTTTTTGAAAACTTTCTCTCTCCAATTAATACACTCAACCACATTTTATCACTCCTATTAAAATATTCATTTCTCTTTTTCTCTATTTTAATACTTACACGCATCTCTTCTCTCTCCAATTAAACACATTAACCAATAACTCCTAAAATCTTATGCCGGCCAAGAAATGTGTCATCGTAGCTGTGACCGAGGGAGTAGTATTTTATTTCTAAAATTTCTAAAGGGGAATATATCTTGTATTTTTTGTGGATATTTATGCTACTATGAGCCCATTAACATGCCTACCTTTGTAGATATTTATGTGTTCTTATCATTTTATAATCAATTTTCTTTCATTTTTCATTTGAATTGACCAGCACTGGGCACTGGGCCTATCATATATCAGCAACAAGTCCAGTACGATGGGTAAGTAACAACAATTTGGGCCTTTATTGGGCCAACATATTTTAAAAGGACGTAGTATGTTCTCAATTGTTCATTTATCTTAGTAAATATGAGCAGTTTCCATGAGTCCACAAAATAACTCTAATGCTTATATTTTCCATGATAAGATTTGTTAGTATGTCGAATCAAATATAAATGATGAAAAATTGAATTTAATCAAGCCGTACCTAATAAATGATTTATTACTCTTTCCCGTTCGCCTCCATTTAGGATCCACGTGAGTTTTTATAAAGTAAAATTTCTGTCCATGAAAACAAAAAATTAATACAATATAGACCATCCTTGTATATACTTTTCTTTCATAAAAAAATAATCTAATTTGAAAATTTCACGGTTTCTATTGTATAATTGGCAAAGCGAAAGAAAAAAGTAGAGTGAAAGAGAAAGAGGTGAAAATTTCTCCAAATCTTCTACACATATTTCTCGTGTTCGAGTCGTGGTGATCATTTGCTTTCAATAGGTGTGCAGCAGGTGATAGAAAACATGTATTCGATCGAGATTGATATAAAGACAAGATGGTGGTAGTCCAAGATCAATCCAAATCGTAAAGTCTATCTGTTGTTGTTGCAGACTCGTCTAGATCTGCTTCATCTGCTCATAAGGTTACAATGATTGGTTTTGATGAAGTCTTGGATCAAATGGCGAACAAGATCACCGGAGGAAAACCATTTGCCAAATTATCCCAATTATTGGAATGGGTGGGAAGGCAAGACCACTCATGCTCGAAATACTCCGGCAATCTGTTCCATCTTAAGTGGAGCATTTTTATTCTGGCACGAGATTTTATGTAATGTTGTTTTGTGAGTTAAGTGAAAAGAATAAAGTAAGAAAGAAGAACCAAGTAGAGATAGTGATATTTCTACTTTTAGAAATATGTTATTTAAAGTGAGACATCAAAAAAAGAAAAATGATTCACTTAAAGTTGACGGAAGGAGTATCTATGTACGCAAGTCAACATGAAGGAATCTTTTAGTGTTTGTACGTGGTCTGTAATTTCTCAAGAGTATAATGCACGAGAGATTCTTAGAATATAATCTCATATTTCCATTTTGTATTCATCCAGAAAAAATAATTCTATACTAAATAATGAAAATTTATTAATTTATTCTACTCATTTGTCTCGTACCTCATTCATATTTTTTTCTTTCTTTATCTTATTATACTCATATTATCTCTTTCTTTCTTATATTTGATCCATTTTGCATAAAATTGAAGACGTCCATTAATCAGATTATATTTGGTGGATGTACGGAAGTATTCTCTGCGTCCTAAAAAAAGAGTAATTTCATCATTTTGAACCGTCTCATAGAATTAGATCAAGTTTAAATATAGAAAATTTTGAGCCAATTAGACACATGTGAATTTTGCAATTGATACGTGTTCCTATTTTAATCATTTTAGGATTTACAACTAAATTGATAGGTGTTCCTATTGTAATAATTTTATTTGTCTTAAATTATTATTGTAAATGTGTACCACACTAGATAATGAAACGGTAGAAGTATTTGCAAGAACAAATGAGAACAAAGCCAGAAAAGGGTGAGCAAACGATGTCGTTTGTACGTGCACATCGTCAAAACGGCGCCGTTGTGAGCACATCACGGGATTGGTACCCTAATAAGGGCAAGCTGCGAATCTGAAGCCGAGATTGATTTCTCACTCACAACACTCACACACTGATGGACTCTTTCACCGATGAGGCGAAGCTCTTCATCGGCGGCATAGGCTGGGAGACGACGGAGGAGCACCTCAGAGACCATTTCGGCCGCTACGGCGAGGTCGCTCACGCCGTCGTCATGCGCGACAGAGTCACCTCTCAGCCCCGCGGCTTCGGCTTCGTCGTCTTCTCCGATCCCTCCGTCATCCCCTCCGTCCTCCAGCAATCGCATAGCATCGAAGGCCGCACCGTAATTCTCTCTCTCACATGTCTGCTTAATCGAATCTATTTATGTGATCCTTGTTTTTTCTCGCCAAGTGTTCTACTTCACTGAATCTATTTATGGTTGATTTTGTGTTTTTTCTCTTTTTGAAAAGTATATAGCTTCTGGTATTTGATAAACGTAACTGTTAAACACATGTTTAGTTGAAAACGGATTGATGTATGTAACAGCATTAGCTCATTCGTAGCTGCTGAGTTATTCAATTCTTTGTTCAAGCGCTTGGTTTCAGATCTCAAGCATGGTTGCTTGTTGTTTTTTTTTTGCTAGATTAACTTGTGAGTTCATTAGGAGTTTGGGCGGTTCTAGATTAATTCTGTTGAAATCTACTACGATAGTCCTGGTAGAGGACAACACATGTTTTAATACGAAATTGGTAAAGTAAGAGAGGTAGAGATTAAAGGTGATTGAAGTATTGTTAGTGGAAAATGTGGCAAACCAAATTAGACAGAGAAACTTACCATAGATAGATATAGGCTACAAGCTTCCCTGTTGGTCGTCCTGGTTATTAAATATTAGCGAAGTCTTATTTACCTGAGGTGAAATATAGTCTTTGAGGATTCTACAGAATACTTCTTGTATTTGTTATCCTTTTCTTAAACCCTTTTTATTGCATATCCACCTATCCATTGATAAGTTTGTTTCAGTTTGAGAGGATTTTATAGGTTATGGTATTAGGAGGTCCAGTAGACCTGAGGGCTGAGGTTCATGCTTTGCTGATTTATTTCAGCTTTGAATCTGATTTCTACTGGTTGCATCTCTTGTCCAGTTTTCTTCATCACATTTGTATCATATTCGCCGCTGTCTGGGTTTCTAAGATGACAGAATATGCTTTCGTAAATTTATCATGTAGGTAGAGGATGGTAGTATACGAGGAGGTCTTCAAAGATTATTTGATATTTATTCATTTAAGTACTACACTTAGTCTTTCTTCCCACACCCCACACTCCTTGCTTTCTCAATTTCCTTTTTGTGAAATCATGGGAAGCTGCTGGTAGTAATTGCTTTCTTGGTTGATGGTTTTGACTTTTTAGTAAGTTGCATACATTTGATGTGATTATATATGTAAGTGAGAACAGTGTTGTTAAAATCGCGCCCCGAGCGCGCTTGGGTCGTGGGTCGCAAGGGTCGAGACCGACGTCGCCCCATTGTGGGTGGGTGGGTCGAGATTCAGGGGTCGCCGTTGGGGCGGCTGAGGCGACTGGGTCGAGCGGCTGGATGAAGAAGATCGTCGGCCATGGAAGCTCATAAATGGGTCTGTGAGAAGGAAGAGAGACGAGAATGAAGAGAGAAGAAGGGGGGTTTACGAGACAAGAAATTTTAAAAGTAAAGTAGGTAGAAGCTATAGCTAGGGCTTAGGGCAGGACCTATAAAAGTTAATAATCATTTTCTTCCCCCTTCACTTTTTTAATATTAGTATTAATATTGATTGTGAGATTCTCTATTCCTTAAATATGATTAGTTCTTATTTAAATAAAAAATACCTTTAATTACCAATTAAAATTACATTCAAATCTAATTAATATATTGTGATTGTTCTAATCAAATTAAATATATGTTGATTTTTATTTAACTATATAACTAATTTCTTAGAGAATTGCAACTGCGCTTTATTTATTTGTTTAATTTAAAATTACATTTTATAAATTACTATATTAATTTGAGAATTATAATTAAATTTATTAATTTTACATCTAAATAGTTATAAATTTAGGTTTTAATTTGTAATTTATGATTTTTTGAATATGAGTGGAGATTTATTGATTTTCATTATTTATTATTATTATTACTATTATTATTGTTATTATTATCTAAAGTCTCTAATAGATATTAATTTAGTTAATTATTTTAATATGGGGTAATGATGTATGTAGATTTATTTGATGTGACAAATATTCAAGCAACAAACTTATAAAAGTGACACAAATATAATCATCATTTGTCTATTCTGGCGCCCCGATTCGTGGGTCTCTCGCCCCGTCGCCCCATCGCCCCGCGACCCGGGGTCCCCCCTCATCGCCCCGGGGCGCCCCGCGACCCTAACAACACTGAGTGAGAAACGCCTAAATGTTCTCTTCAAGCTGATGTGTACCTCATAGAAGCAGATAAAAGACTCTGGAGTCATGAGCATATCTTACTCATTGTCCATTGACAAAGATCCAGTGATACTATATTTTCGCAGAGCATGGGGTGGTTTGGATGTTTTTAAATCATCTTTGGATTCTTTTGTGGCTAATTTAAGGTGTTTTTGGGCGTGAGAAAAATCCTTTGGTGAGTTATTGTTCCCATTGTATTTTCATTGATCGAAGAGGAATAGAAGAATTCAAAATGATATTGAGGATCATGTCATTTGATGTCTGGAACTTGGAATAGAATTAAAATAAAAAAGGGTAGCTTTGGGTCCTAAAGCATAATTATCTATACAATTGTTTGTATCATATATTGTTAGATTGGGTCACTGACTTTCTGGGTTCTACTTTTCCTTTTTTTGGGGGAGGGGGTAGATATCTTGTCCACTGTTTGTAGCGTATATTCATTATTAAAGAAAACTTATTCACTTTCACTATTACGAAAAAAATGTCATCCTCTCTAGGGTGCGGTAATGTTGTTTTGAGTAATTTAAATAGCTTATATCTGCAGTATTTAGCATTTTCTGCTTATGTATTTGATTTGATTGTGGCTATGTAGCATCTCTTTACCTTTCAAAAGCTAGTAAGTTGTCTACATAGTAAGAGCATCTCCAAGGGAGAAAGGTATACCGAGAAGGTATATTTCTCATTTACCTTCTCAAAAAGGTTATTATACTTTCTTAAAAAGTGGACTCCAAGAATAGAAGGTAAATTAAAAAGGCAAACAAAATAACAACTTTTTACCTTTTCTATCAAGAAGAGGTAAAGATACCTTCTCAAAATGAAAGAAGGTATAATACCTCCTCAAATGCCCTTTCCTTTGGAGTATGAAATTTTATGAAGAAGAGGTAAATATGGTAGTTATTTCTCTTTACCTCTCCATTTACCCTCTCCCTTGGAGATGCTCTAATGAAGTGTTCTTGTCAGTATGACTATGTCATCTCTAGCTTAAACTGATTGGGTTTTTTTGGATATGGGACCATTGTTTGTTCATCTGAGCTATCTCCGATCAGCTGCTTTTTTTCTGTTTTTTAATGTAGTTATTGAATTGTGTGTATTTCTCTCTATGGCCATCTGAGGTACAACCTTTTTTTAATCAGGTTGAAGCTAAGAGAGCGATGTCAAGAGAACAGCAGCAGACTCTGAAAACCGGAAGCAATAGTACTGGAGGAAATTTTGTAGGGTCTGAGAATCTCAAAAGTAAGAAGATATTTGTCGGGGGGTTGCCTTCTACCTTAAAAGAAGATGAATTTAGGGGATATTTTCAAGATTTTGGTAGTGTAACTGATGTAGTGATCATGTATGATACAAATACTGGCCGGCCACGTGGTTTTGGTTTCATCAGCTTTACCACAGAAGATTCTGTTGATAGAGTTCTTCAAAAGACCTTTCATGAGCTGAAAGGTAAGCTTGTCGAGGTAAAACGAGCACTCCCCAAAGATGCAGTCACAGGTGTTGGTTCTCGTGGAAGCTCCAGAGGCTACGGCTCGAATTTTTCTAGTAATGAATCATACACTAGTCCTATTGGAAACAGTAGAATGTTACAGCAAACACAACCATCAAATGGTGGTTATCACCCAAATCAACCTACAAGTGGTGGTTACCAACAGACACAACCAGCAAGTGGTGGTTATCCTCCTTATTCAGTTTATGGAGGTGCTAACTATGGTTATGCAGGGAATAGCAATCCTGGCTACGGTGCTTATGGTGGCTATGAGGTCGGTGGTCATGGAAGTGCCAATGCTGGTTATTCTGGTCCAGCAGGAGTTTATGGGAACCTAGGTTCACCAAATACCGATTTCTTGAAAAATCAATGGAGTAGCCAACAAGCTGGTTATGGTGCCTCTGGATATGGTCAAACTGCTAACTATGGGGCTTCTGTTTCTTGGAGCAATGCATCGAGGAGTAGTGCCAGTGGTTATGCACAAGCAGGAAGACCTCCGAGCGGTGCTTCTCAGTTTGTTAATAAAGGGTACAACTATAATGGTTATGGGGACGATGCATCTCACGCCTATGCTGGTGGGAATGCAATGCATCCCGATGGTAGTTGGAAACCGGAAAGTTGAAACACCTAGTCAAGATGGTTTTAGGGTTCAATCCACTATCTAAGCTTGGTGACTGAGCTTTGTTTCGAATATGTATCGATCATGTATTTGCAGTGTGCTTAAATCTAGCCGTATTTATCTTCTGTTACATTGTTTCTAAATCATGAATCTAGACAGAAATGAGAACGATTTTCCAGACCTTTCTTTTCTGCTTGTGTAATTATTCAGTTTATTTTGCTCATCAGCTCAATACATGAACTGGGTATGTTTCTTGTACCTCCTCGGGCTTTTACCAGGGGTTCTATATATACTTGTAAGATAAAACCCATTCGCGAGGGAGGACTCAATGAGTTTAGCGTTTTTACTCGAAAGAGAAGTAGGTGGCTTTCCGTCTCACATTCAGATGTGAACAATGCATGTTCTCTGTGTTCGGGGGTGAAAAGGATCCATTGTTTTCGACGAGCCCTGAATAAGGTAATCGATTGTTGTACTGGTTTCTTGTTTTGGTAAGCTTTGGATTAAGTTATAGTAATAGCCATTTTTTTTCTTAATTGGCGTCTGTTTATCTTCATTTATTGTTACTTGTTATTCTCTTAAATTCTCAACTAGATTTGATATTCTCATATATCTTGACAGCAGAACTAGTCATAATATATAGATGTGGTCGTAAAAAAAAAAAAAAAAAACTAGTCATAATATAGATCCAGAAAAAGACAAATCCTTTACAAGGGCGGCAATATTCAATATTAACAAGCGATTTAAGACATGATCTGTTTGTATTATATGAATGACTTATTTTGCATCCGGCAATGTCTATATCCTTAACCATTGAGTTTGGATTTGAAGACTTTTTTAAGTAACATGTTTTGCAATACTACAATTCCAGGACAAAATATACCATATAATGACGACATTTTATGAGGAAAGCTGGCCAAGAAATAATCTAGGGAGTGATAAGATTATTATAACAAAATCTATTGGGAATTAATAACAAGGATAAACTTAGATAGTATCCATTATTTTACTAAACATGGATTGCAACTCTAGAATATAAAAGACCTGTGAAAACTAACATTGTTTGATTAATGTCTCGTTGGAAGATAGTATTGGAGAAATTCTAATAATCAGTATAATACTCCCTCCATCCCACATTAGGAGTCCCGTTGACTTTTCTGCACTCGTTTTATAAAAATGATAGTTTGTAAGAATAATTTACAATCATTCTGTGTCTCTTTGATGTCCGGGATGCAGATGGAAGATAGAGGCCGTGCGGGTGGAGGAACGGGGGACTACACGAAAGATGGTACGGTAGACCTTAAAGGTATGCCAGTCCTCAGATCATCCACTGGCAAATGGAAAGCTTGCTACTTCATTGTTGGTAAGAAGGAAGTACACTTGCAGACTGATATTTCTTCCAATTCTTCATTTCCTATTCGGCTCATGTTGCCACCTGTTTCAGGATATGAAATATTCGAGAGGATGGCGTACTACGGAATTGCATCAAATCTCGTCATATATCTGACAAACAAGCTCCATGAAGGCACTGTAGAATCAGCAAACTAACTGGATTGGCACTGTTTGGATGACACCCCTTATTGGCGCATACATCGCAGACTCTTATCTTGGTCGATATTGGACCTTCATGATAGCTTCATCCATTTACCTTACGGTAATTAATCTTGTAAACGCAGACTTGATGACACTACGCTGATGTTGTTTCTACATATATAACATGACAGGGGATGGTATTGTTAACGTTCGTTGTTTCCTTGTCGGCCTTACACCCCCCGTCGTGTGGGGATGGAGTGAAAGAGCAAGATTGTGACAAGAAGGCCTCAACTCTTCAAATAGGTATATTCTACCTAGCCTTGTACATAATTGCAATAGGAACTGGTGGAACCAAGCCTAATATCTCAACAATGGGGGTTGACCAATTTGATGACTATGAGCCTAAAGAGAGGCTCCTAAAGCTCTCCTTCTTCAACTGGTGGGTGTTTAGCATCTTAGTGGGAACCCTTTTCTCCAACACTTTCCTTATCTACATCCAAGACAACGTCGGTTGGGCCGTTGGCTACGCTCTCCCTACCGCAGGACTTGCAGTGTCCATCGTGGTCTTCATTTTCGGGACACGCTACTATAGGCATAAGCCCCCACCGGGCAGCCCGCTAACTCGGATGGCAAGGGTTCTCGTCGCTACTGTGAGGAAGCTGGAGTTCTTCTACGATCAGGCGCCCGAGGGGATGAAGAGCATCGGGACGGCGTATTCGATGCTGAGTTTGGGGATTGGATACTTCTTGAGCAGTTTGGTGGTGTCGACTGTGGCTGATGTGAGCAAGAGAAATGGGAGGGGATGGATCATGAACAATCTCAATGTGTTTCATTTGGATTATTACTATGCATTTTGTGCAGTGTTGAGCTTTTTCAATCTTGTTTTCTTTCTGATTGTTGCTAAGTTTTGTGTGTATAATACAGAGGTGAGCAGCCAAACAGCAGAAAACAAGTTGGTTGCATGAGATTTTTCTTTTTACTCACTTTTTTTAAAATGTGTATTAGTTTTAAATCATGCTTTTTGGAGTGAGAATGAAAGTCGGGAAGAGCGGCCACGCCCAACGTAAGCGAGATTAGATCTCTGATCAATTCTGTTTGGAATTTCAGTTCACTAGTAAAGACACAAAAATTGAGACGCTATGAATTTTTTTTTTAAACAACCATAATTAAGGATGAAAAAAGAGAGGATAAGTTATCATAATCTTTTACTTTTTAAGGATATTTCTATTTGTGTCCCCTAATTTTAGTTAGGACACCGACACAAAGACACTTTATGAAGCGTTGTTGGCGGTATAATTAGACACCCAAATTAGAGTTTGTATTGGTTTATGTTTTATTCAGCTTTTTTGACTTGCTAATCCACCTATATTTTTACTGAATTCTTGTTTGTTTTTTTAGTCATCAATTCCCTTATTTGATTTCAATAAGAAGATAGGTTTTCTTTTAGTTACGTTGTGGATTGATTATATATGTCTCACAATTAAAGTGGTGGAATTGTTTTATTTTAAATTGTTAGGAAGTCCATGGACAAAAGAAGAGCACAAGCAATTCCTTATTGGATTGCAGAAGGGTTGGGAAGGAGACTGGAAAGGAATATGTGAGCATTTTGTCAAGACTCGCACGCCCATTCAAGTCGCTTCTCATGCTCGGAACTACTTCAGAAAACTCAATTCTCAATCGGTAGACCACCAAATCACTATATATACTCCTCCCGTCCCATAATAGATGTCCCACTTTTCTTATTTGGAAAAATTAACTTCTCTCACATTAATATAAACATACTAATTTCTCTTTCCTAATAAAATCCCGTGTCATTATCTAAGTGTGTCATCTATTATGGGACGAAAGGAGTACTTGTTTTTTATTTAGTTGATAACCATAATTGTCTAATGTTCTAGCTTTTCCATGAATCTGATTCAGAATACTTTACCTTACTAATTCAATGACAATATAAATTATTGCATGGAATTAGGTTGCTGCAAGGCCCATGGAAGATGCTAGAAACTTGCAACAGACCCCGGCTAAGCCAGTCGCCCGGCCAGCCTCCGTGCCCCAGCAAGAGACATCCAATGCCAATGCCAATGCTCATGCTCTATCATCAATGCAAGCTCGGAATCCATTCAAAATCTCTCAAAATTTCCTTGTCAACAATTTATCTCTGTCTTTCCTCTCGAGCCATTGTCCCGTCCACGGCCCAGGGCCATTCGCGGTTCCACGTCATGTCTGCCTACGATAATGGAGATAACATCCTAGTGTTGCTTAAGAAAAATAGAGTATGCATTGATTTAGAAATGGAGTAGATTTGTTCAATTAGTTTTTTAATATTAATCTCGTCGTCTTACTTTGTGTAATTCCTTTCCCAGCACCATTCAGTCCAGAATCACCAAAAATATTTCTTTCCTTTTCAATGTGAGAAATTATTTACATCTAATACATAAATTTTAACATATTTGCACAAGGCAAGAAAAAGTCAAAGTCTAAACATTTAATTTCTTTATAGATCAAAGCTTTCATCGCATCTTAAAAATTTGAGATATATATTTGGTGGAATAACTTGCTCACATATATTTGAGTAGGACTAATAGGAATAAAGAATGATTCATAAATAATTTGTTTATTTATGCATCAAGAAAGACTCAAAATCGTAAAAGGCGAGCAGAGGTCCAATGTACACAGGAGATTCAAAAGCAAGCAAAAACAACATAGTAACAACTAACACAAGAAGGCCTGCAAACCACAAACAAGAACCAAAGCAACCAAGTAACAACACCCCAAAGACGCAGCCAAAGAGAGAAAAAGAGATAGAAAAGTCAAACCCCGACCTTCACCAAGCAACAAACCTGCTACTTTTAATCACCGTTTCAACCTCTGATATTTATCAAACCTTTTGTTGATGAGCAGTGGCGGACGCAGAAATTTATTTTGGCAGGGGCTATACACTTACTTTATCCGTCCAAATTTAAAGTCCCGCTGGGGGGGGGGGGGGAGTCAACGGAATAAATGTCTCACTTTTACATATTGGTTTTATAATGAAATATAAATATAATGATTTAGTAGAGTGTCGAGTTCA
Source organism: Salvia splendens (assembly GCF_004379255.2). Taxonomy (NCBI): domain Eukaryota; kingdom Viridiplantae; phylum Streptophyta; class Magnoliopsida; order Lamiales; family Lamiaceae; genus Salvia; species Salvia splendens. The sequence goes on from NC_056039.1 coordinate 24,937,918, forward strand.
CTTATCCAAAAAAATGAATCCGATTTTAAATTGCAGGCGTATCAAAATGATGAAATCTGATATTATTTCACGAACGAAAGAAGTATTTTATATAATAAAAATTAAAATAGGATACATAATAGTTGCTTTGAACCTACCGGACCAAACTACAAACTCTACTTTTTATTGTCAAGTTTGTATAATTAAATAAATATAAAGAATTATTAAAAATCAATTTTTGTATAATAGAATTCACAAGAAAATTATAAGAGAAATTTTAAAATTACTAAAGCCAACCGCCAAAAATTGTTGTGATAAAAAATAATGAATCTGGATTGTTTTAATCTAGGCTTATTGAAGCAATAAGGGATGGATTTTTAAGCATTTATACCACAAACTAAGAAGTACTATGGAGTATAATTACTCTTCTACACGTTTACAGTCAAGACACGTCACATTTTATAGCATTATTATATTCAGAGATCATCCCCATTTAGGAGAGCGTGCGGTATTTTATTATAATAATACTTTACATTACAATTAGTCGTCTTCTTCAAGTTGCAAGTTGCGGCATCCATTTTTTTTTCTGCAACTCTCCAATTTTTAGATTTTTCAGCCCCTTCCACTTATCAACACTCGCCAATATGCTCTCCTACGGCAAAATTTTAGGAAGGGCTATGGATAAATTTTGAAAATTTTAAGAAATTTAGAAGAAGAAAAACATTTAAAAAAAACTTTTGGGAAGGGCTTAAGCCCCTCACTGCTCCTTACTGTGTCTGCCACTGTTGATGAGGTGAGTGAGAGTGCAAACCTTGGTCACCAACTCCTAATCCACAAGTGAAGGCGCAAGATTAACATTTTCTTCTCGAAGTCCCAATTTGGTTCAAAACCTTGAAATATCATTTTATTCCGAATAAACCAAATCAACTATGATATCACGTAAAACAAAGAGATCCACAACTTTCTGTCAAACTTGCGGAAAGGAGTGCCCAACCAAGAGAGGAAGCATGCTACTGGTTCTTTGGGTAAGCAAAAGGATAAATTCCACCGGTTGCAACAGTAATACCAAATGCTACTTCAGTTAAAGTGGAGATATGGTCGAGTAAGGGAGAGAATAATGTACAGAAGAGAAGACTCCCATCTACATTATTCTCTCTATTAATTTACTCTATCTCTCTCTCTCTCCCCATTTTAGCTATTTATTTATATCATTTTTTTAAACAAGTGCAGAAAATGAAATTTGACAAATTTTCAGGGACAGAGGGAGTATATCTCTTACAATATAGAAACATGCATCATGTAATATAAATAAATACCAATCATTTTTGTAAGTAAAATTTAACTTAAAACATAAAGTTACCATTTTTATTACTGTTATTAGTTTTAATAAAATCAAACCAAAAACCTTGTGTTTCCAAATAGTATATGATGCTTACTTATGATAGGAGTTGCAATTTTCTTCCCCGTTAGTCGATATTCGATAATGACCATTAGCTATATTATTTCTACATTGTACATTTGCAGTTAGTTTTAGTGCAAATAAATAGTGCATCAATCATGATATATATTTTGCTTGTGGTGGTTTGGGTAAAATGAACACAAACTTTTTCTATAATTCTCCGATCGAAGTGTGCAAGATATTCACTCGAAGAAGCTCGTCCTAAGATGAAGAGAGATGACCATAAATGTGTGAATGGAATTCATGATTTACCCTACCCGTTGTTTCTTTCAAAACCCAACAAACTCATTAAAACAACCAATCGATAGATAATTATGAGAATAAACTTAAATAGCTTCAGAACCAATCAAAACACACAAAGTCCATCCTTTAAATAGATGAAAAACCCGATTTTTTAAAAAATCAAAAGTCAAAGTTCTTGGAACTATATGTGCTTGGAAGTATGTTTGAACCCGAGCACGATCATTTTTCTCGGATATTATTAGTTACTCTGAGCATCAAAGTGGTTAGATCTATGCTTTTATCCGAACATCATGATTGTTCTAGGAAGTTATGAATTATTCCTAGCATCTATGTGCTCAGAACGTATCATGTCATAATCCGAGCACGTCCATCTTTCAACTGACATAGCACTATAGCACTAGACAAACAACAAGGTTGATGGAGCCGATTCAAGCCTAATTAGTGAACATTTCTAACAAATGAGAAGAAATACTAAGATTTTAAACTTTCTAGACTTAATGACAAATAAAATAATTTCATTTACATTAATCTCGTTTGTATTTTTTGATAATAATTTAGAAAATGAAATAAATTTAAATAATAAGTTATAAAAGAAATTACACAATAAGAATATGAAAAGCATTATAACTATTAAAAATCGGAATTACGACATAAAACCATTATTCCAAGCGCACACCGTGGTTGTAAAATTCCACTATTCAGTGCTTGGAAAATGCTGGGTATTTAATATTTACGAGCACTTAAGCCTATACCAACTATTTTTCAAACTCGATAAACACTATTTCCAAACTAGTAGAATTTTTGGCCATAATCCTCCATTTTTTGTTGGATTAATATTTCATTGATCTCGATTACGTTGAGTGTATGTCCCTAATCATGAAATGGATGTCATACCAGATATGTTTGCCCTATCACTATCTATTTACTTTGTTAACATCAAAATTACCAACCATAATATAATGTATCGCCTACATCAATGCAATTTCCTAATTTCAATTTTGGACTTATCGAAAGGCATTAGTCGGCAACTAAGATCCTTTAATAAACAATTTCAAACCGGGTTGTATTATATAAATGATTGTAGCAATAAACACTATTCCAATTAATTTTATATAGTATGATCATAGACATAAGAATCCGAGTATTTTAATGATTTAGGTATGGCTGGAAAATATTACTAGAAGCAGGACAATATTTAATAGTGATGAGGGCTACAAGATAGATCAGTCCAAGGACCTACTTTAGTAAGAGTATTGAATGTGACAATTATCGTTTCTCTAATTAATTAAGATCCCTCTTGTTTGTATCCTCCAAGATTGAATGACTTAGCAATGTTTCAACAGTGATTTGCAAGAATGTGATAAAGTTGTTTTTGTTTAATAGTGGAAAGTCATTGAACATGACGTACAAACTTCTATGTATAATTATTATAGACATTCTTTCTCATAAGAACCTAATTATTTGTAAAGGAAACACCTCTCTCTCTCTCTCTCTCTCTCTCTCTCTCTCTCTCATGTCAAGGGTGGAAGAGGAAGCACAAGGGGATTATACACAAGATGGTACCTTCGACCTCAAAGGTAGACCAGTTCTTAGATCAAAGACTGGAAAATGGAAGGCTTGCTACTTCATTGTTGGTAAGAATTTATTTTTGCACCATAACATTTTTATGGCTATATATATTTTGATAGGGTCATGTTTGGTTGTTAACTATATCTTAAATTGATAACTACTACCAAATCTAGTCCATCTGATTTGAAAATAAAACGTCAAGATCAATTTTCACGCGATGTCAACTAGCAGTTATAACATTGTCGATTAGAGTATATGATATGCTAACTAGCTATTTACCAATGTCAATCAAGATTATTAATGAAAATTGAATTTTGTTAGTTATAACTAGCTTTTTATAAATATCTTAAAACTTTGAACACATATAACTATCTCGATTTACATATTTTTTCACAAAACATGTATCAAATTAAATGTAATTAAGATCATAATTGCATATGTTTTGATGATAAATTTGATAATTCTATTTGAATTTTGAGTATTTTTGACAGTTATCCTCATGTCAACACATGTACATATAATATCAATCATATATGCATGTTATATGTCAATCAAATTTAGTTAACATTTTTACCATACCGTGTTGACATCATGAAAATTTCCATGTATAAGAAATGACTAAAAATCCTTTTCGAATTAATTAATATAAAATGAATTTCCATGTGACACAACCGTATACCACTGGATCATTTAGATCTAATGACTAGGAATTGGTAGTAGTTAGCAATTGGCAAATACTAGTTAATAATTGATCATATCCCTATATTGATATATAGACTTAAATTGTACGTTGCAGGGTATGAAGCTATTGAGAGGATGGCTTACTATGGGATTGCATCAAATCTAGTGATATATCTCACAAACAAGCTCCATGAAGGCACTGTAGAATCATCAAACAATGTGACTAACTGGATAGGCACTGTTTGGATGACACCCCTTATTGGTGCATACATCGCAGACACTTATCTTGGTCGATACTGGACTTTCATGATAGCTTCCTCAATTTACCTTATGGTAGACTACAACCTTTCATTTTATTTGTTTAAATTTTTGTGATGTTGATGATGTTTCTACATAATATGACCAGGGTATGATATTGTTAACGCTGGCTGTTTCGTTATCGGCCTTACACCCCCCGTCGTGTGGGGATGGGGTGAAGGAGCAAGATTGTGACAACAAGGCCTCAGCACTCCAAATAGGGATCTTCTACCTAGCCTTGTACATAATTGCAATAGGAACTGGTGGAACCAAGCCTAATATCTCAACCATGGGGGCTGATCAATTTGATGACTATGAGCCTAAGGAGAGGTTCCAAAAGCTCTCCTTCTTCAATTGGTGGATGTTTAGCATCTTCTTAGGCACCCTCTTCTCCAACACATTCCTCGTCTACATCCAAGATAACGTGGGTTGGACCGTTGGCTATGCCCTCCCAACAGTGGGGCTTGCAGTATCGATCATGGTCTTTATTGTTGGGACGCGCTTCTATAGACATAAGCCCCCCTCCGGTAGCCCCTTGACCAGGATGGCCCAGGTGCTTGTGGCTACCGTGAGGAAGTGGAGGGTGGTTGTACCCGACGAACCTAAAGAACTCCATGAGCTCCCCAGGGAGCACTACTCGGGTTCTGGCAAGTTCAGATTGGACCATACATCTACACTAAGGTCAGATAATCAATACTCCCTCTGTCCGTGAATATATTTTTAGTAAGTGGACCACATACTCCAGTAACTTGTAATACTCATATTTTACAACTCCATCCGTCCCTGAAAATTTGTCACATATATTCATTCCATCTGTCCCATAAAATTTGTTACATTTCACTTCTTTACCATTTTTTTATAGTGAACCTCATATTCCACTAATGCATACTCACTCACAATTTATTAGTATAAAATTAATACTCCATTCGTCCCTAAAAAATAGACTAGTTTTACCATCCTGGACCCCACAATCCACTAACACTCCTTGCACTATCTTTTTTCCTTCTCTCTTTCTCTTACTTTTTCTCATTTCTTTATTACTTTACCAATTATACATTAAAACCCATGTTATTTACAAAGTTTACTATTTAAAACCCGAGTATTTAGAAGTAGGGCCCACATTTCATGTTTTTAATCCACTTTCCATTACATTTCTTAAAAAAACCCATGTCCGGTCAAAACGTGACAAAATTTAAGGGACGCTAGGGAGTAATTTTTTCACTCATTTTCTTTCTAAGGTCAAACAATTTCTTAAAATATGTGGCGAGTCAAAACCAGTCTTTTAATCCGAGCTGGTACGCAGGTTTCTGGACAAAGCTGCAGTACAGAGCGGTCCCAAGTCGAAGTGGATGTTGTGCCCGGTAACTCAAGTGGAAGAAACAAAGCAAATGATGAAGATGATCCCAATCCTAGTAGCAACATTCATCCCCAGCACACTCCTCCCCCAAACCCAAACCCTCTTCATCAAGCAGGGCGCCACACTTGAGAGGGGCATCGGCCCCGGCTCCTTCAAGATCCCCCCGGCCTCCCTCAACGCCTTCGTCACCCTCTTCATGCTGGTCACCATCGTCCTCTACGACCGCCTCCTCGTCCCCTTGATCCGAAAATACACCAACAACCCCAGGGGCCTAACCCTCCTCCAGCGCATGGGGATCGGCCTCGTCCTCCACATAATCATCATGGCCACGGCCTCCTTAGCCGAGAGGCACCGCCTCAGCGTTGCTCACAGGAATGGAATCACCGGGAAGGACGAGATAGTGCCTCTATCCATCTTCATCCTTCTACCCCAGTTCGCCCTGATGGGGGTGGCAGATAACTTCGTGGAGGTTGCGAAGATCGAGTTCTTCTACGACCAGGCGCCCCACGGGATGAAGAGCCTCGGCGCGGCCTACTTCACCACCAGCTTGGGGATTGGATATTTCCTCAGTAGCTTTCTTCTCTCGACGGTGGCTGATGTGACGAAGAGGAATGGGAAGGGATGGATCATGAACAATCTCAATGTGTCGCATTTGGATTATTACTATGCGTTTTATGCTGTGATCAGTGTTGTTAACTTTGTTTTCTTCTTGGTTGTTGCGAGATTGTTTGTTTATAACACGGACATGGCTGACCGGGAACCGGGAGAAGGTCATGGCGCGGATTGATCTCGATTATGGCTTTCTGTTATCAAACTTCTATTGATGGTTTGGCGGATATATAATCGTTGTTGTGTGCTTCCATGTTTATATATGGAGGCTTATTTCACTTCTTATAAGTAAGAGCAAATTGTTAAAAAAGTACATCGAATTTGGACAAATTCTTATTAATCTTACGTTTGTCAAATATAGATAATTACTTCCTTCGTCCGCCATTAGTCATCACTACTTGATCGGCTCAAATTTTAAAAAATATCAAGAAAGTGAGTTGAAAATGTTAGTGGAATATAAGTTTTATTTGGATATTCCAAATGAAAAATGAGAATATATAATGAGAGAGAGATAGAGTGAGGGTAAGTATTTGTAGTTACATATGATTGATGAAGGCAAATTGTTAAACAACCACTATCTTTGGTTAAATTTTGATCAACCTCGTAGTTTTCAAATATAGTCAATTACATTATAGTAAATTTAATAATTTTCTCAATTGTCAAGTTAATAGAGATTTGAGAGCAATTGAGTATGACATAGAAAAACAAGATTAGACTAATATGTTTTGGCTTCCAAATTATACACGATTTTCCCCAAAACCAAATTAATGGTATAAATTAGAAAATTTCCCTCCATCCCAGCTAAGATAATATATTTCATAACTGATACTCCCTTTGTCCCACTAAAGATAACCAACTTTCCTTTTTGGTTTGTCCCAATCAAGATGACCCATTACTAAAAATGAAAATATTTTTATCTCTACTTTATTCTCTCTCTCTTACTTTACTCTCTCCACTAACACACAAAATTAAGGTGCATAAAATCCCGTGCCACCCAAGGAAGGGGCCATCTTCCTTGGGACGGAGGGAGTATGAGATTATAAAAATTACTCCATCCGTCCCATTAAATATGAAACATTTGAGAATCAGCATGAAATTTTATGTAGTGTTGTTTTGTGAGTTAATGAAGAGAGGGTAAAGTAAAAGAGATGAGAAAGTAGAGATAGAGTTGTTTCTATTTTAGGAAACGTTTTATTTTTAATGGGACAATCTAAAAAGAAAAATGTTTTATTTTTAATGGGATAGAAAGAGTATTAGTTAATGTGGTTGATTGGCAAGAGAGAGTGGGTGTTTGTATTAATTAAAAAGAATTAGGCACTTCAGTTAAAAAAGAATTAGCTTTTGGGCTAAATAAGAATTAGCCCCTTGGACTCGAAAATAATTAATTTGAGTAAAGATTCTCAAGTAAATTGGCTAAAACAAAGAATCAAAATTCTTCTGTCCAAAACTCTTTTATGTCTCGAAAAGAAATAAAGATTAAACAAAAAAAAAATACTTCGACTTCAAAATTTGACGTCCTTTTGAAAAATATTAAAAACATGGATAAAGTCAGGGTGTTATAAGTAGCGAGGTAGAATTTAATAGTAGTGTAACAAACATTTTATGGCTACGAAATTAATGACGGAGATTTGTTTTCCTCCAACACAAATTTTTTTGTGTCAACAAAGCAACAATAAATATTTCAAAAAATCCAATACATGACATGTTAAACATGTGCATATCTATTTTCACTTTATCAATAAGAGCATCTCCAGTAGCACTGGACGTCAAATAGCCATCAAATAGCCTTCACACTGCCACATCATCAGCACTACAATTCTCCTGCCACATCAGCTTGCCACATCAACTGGACATCAAATAGCCCTCACATAGCCTTCACACTACCTTTCCACATCACTAATAACAATTATATAATTTAATTTACACTTGTATCAACATACGGAATTTAATTTACGAGACAAATACGGAAAATAAGAATAATAATATTAAAATTTAAAAAGTACATTAATTATAAAAAAAAAGTACAATAATATAAAAAAAGTACAAAAATTAAAAAGTACATTAATTTAAAAAAATAAAACAAAATCACTCATCGCCGCCGTCCTCGTCTCCGTCGTCGCCCAGCGCTTCTTCACCGTCGTCGCCGCCGCCGCCGTCACCACCTACGCCGCGGCTATTCCCGCCGGTGTCCCTCCTCATCGCCTCCAATTCTTCACGCTGGCTCTGGAGCAATACACGAAGAAAATCCTTCACCTCGGGGTCCACCGCCGCTTGGAAGTCGGCTAAGGTCTTCACCATTTGAGCGCGCGTTTGTTGACGCGCGAAGAATTTGAGCTCCTCGGTAGACCTGCCGAGGGGGGATGCCGAATGGACGTCCTGGGAACTCGGGGTGCCCCCCCTCGCAACCTGCTGCGCCCGCCTTTGCCCAACCGGGCGAGGTCGGCGACCGAACGACCGAGGAGTCGGGACCTCCTGGGCCGTCTCAGGGAGGTCTGACGAACCACCGCTGCTGCCGCTATAATCTCCGGTATAGTTCAGTCTCTGCCTCTTCGGCCAGCCAGCGTCGACGCCTGCCCGGAATTTCTCCGACTCGTTGAGCACAACGTAGCAGTTCCAGTAGGTGAACTCATAGTACTTCTTATCCGGATCGGGGTAGGCTCTCTCCGCAATCCTCCTGCAGTCTTCCTCTGTTTGGCCACTGGTCTGCATGCGGAGGGCGTTGGCGTACAAACCCGAAAATCGAGAGACGCCAGCCCTGATTCGGTCCCAGCACTTCCGGACCTCCTCCCCGGTGCACGGTCGCCCTTCAGGGCAAAATGCCCTGTAGGCTGCGGCTATCTTTGCCCACAAGTTGACGATCCTCTGGTTGTTCGAAACCAGAGGATCGTCGCAGACACTCACCCACGCCTTGGCAACCGCAACGTTCTCCGCGTCTGTCCACTTCCTCCGGCCCCGGATTTCGGCTTGGGGCTGCGACGACTCGCCGACCTTCTTCGCCTTGCCCTTCTTCTTACCCCGCCCTACTCCCTGGCTTTGAATGAGAGTTTCCGAAACCTCGTTAATATCAAAACCCAAGTCCGCTAAGGAGAAGGTCTCCGTATACTGTGCATCCGTTGGGGTCGATGTGTGCGAAGAACCGGTGGAAAAATCAAAAGTCGGCCGATAGGCGTTGTCCCTCCCCGTGCGTCCCCTGCGCCGGGGGAATAATCTGTTGCGCCGGTGGCATCATCTGCTGCGCCGGTGGCTGCATGCCGGGTGCCCACCCCGGCATCATCTGCATAGGGTGCTGCATGCCGGGTGCCCACCCCGGAATCATATGTTGCCACGGGTACATGTTGTAGTACCCGCTCATCGGAGGCCAACCACCTCCCCCAGGAGCCGGGGAAGTATGGGACCCTGCCTCGGGAGTCGGGGGCGTCTGAGACCCTACACCGGGAGGCGGGGGAGTCTGAGACCATCCCCCGGGATTAACTGGAGTACCTTCGTAGTTGTTCTCCATTGCTCGTTATTGATCTTGTACAGAAAGTAAGGTAGAGAGAGAGTACTCGTTAAAACAAGTGGTGCGAATGAAAATGAGGTTCAACGCGCGTATATATAGTGTGTTCGAAAAACAAAAAAAAAAAATTTAAATCCGACGCCGGTTTGGCGCCGATCCGGGACGCACAATGGCGCCCGTGAGGATCGGCGTCGGAACCGGCGTCAGCGCGGGAATCGGCATGGCGACGCCGATTTTGACGCCGATTTCGCCCACGCCGGTTCCAATGGTTCGGCGTCAAACCGGCGTGGGCGAAAAATCGGCGTAGCGGTGGTGACGCCGGTTATTGTGCATGCTCTAAGAGGATTCAATAATGAATTATCGAACTACCATTTGTTCTTTCTGAATATTAGTTGGCTGGGAAACCAGTTAATTCCAAGGTGTTCGATAAAGTACTTTATTGCTAGAGTTTATGAGATATCTTTGCTCAACTTTAGGATGAGTTTCAAATAAGATAATAAGTAAATCACAAGGAAATGAATATATTCACTCGATTCATGAAAAATAATCTTATTTTATCATTTTTAGATATCCACTAAAATTATTCATTTTCTAAAATTAGAACTCTCTCATATTTTATCTACTTTTTCTCCCCTCTCCTTGATACTTTATCCATTTTTCCTCCATATATCTAAGTCAAATCACCGGCATTGCCTGTGTGAATAAGGCCATCCACAATAGGAATAGCCCAGCAATAGCCCAGCCATAGCCTAGCCACTGCCACATCATCAGCACTAAAAATCCTCCTGCCACATCATAAATAGCCCAGCCATAGCCTAGCCACATCATAAATAGCCCAGCCACATCACTAATAACAATTATATAAAATGACATAATTAACAATCACACAATATACGGAATTAAATTTACGCCACAAAAACGAGAAAATTCACTAATATTAATAAAATTTAAAAAGTACATTAATAAAAAAAATTACATAATTAAAAAAAAACTAACGTCGTGCAGTCCTCCGCGCCCATAACTCTTCAATTAAATCCTTTTGGAGTCGAATATGAGCCTCCGTTTGGCGCATGTCGGCATGTGCTTGGAGGCGGCCGTCTTCATCGTGGGGTACCCCACTCCGTACGTTAGGGGCGGCTACGTCATGGCTTGGACCAGCTTCATTATCGTCGTTGGCTCAATCAGTTAGTTGTCCACCTTCATCTTCGACAATCATGTTGTGCATGATTATACAGGCGTACATTATATCAGCAATGCAGTCGACGTGCCACAAACGCGTTGGCCCCTTAACTGCCGCCCATCGAGCCTGGAGCACACCAAATGCGCGTTCCACGTCCTTGCGCGCCGACTCCTGCCTTGCCGCAAAGTAGGCCTTCTTCTCATCTCCTGGGCATCGGATCGTCTTCACAAAGACGATCCACCTAGGGTATATCCCATCCGCCAAGTAGTAGCCCATATCATGTCGGTTGTCGTTGGCGACAAAACTGATGGCCGGACCGACACCCTGACACTGCTCGTTGAAAAGTGGCGACGAGTTGAGGACGTTGAGGTCGTTGTTCGAACCAGCTATCCCAAAATACGCATGCCAAATCCACAGCCGGTAATCAGCTACGGCCTCGAGGATCATCGTGGGATTCTTTCCCTAGTAGCCGGTAGTGTACATCCCATTCCAGGCGGCGGGGCAGTTCTTCCACTCCCAATGCATACAATCTATGCTGCCTAACATCCCTGGGAACCCATGCTGTTCCCCGTGCATCCGCAGCAAATCCCGGCAGTCATCGGTGGTAGGGCTTCGAAGGTACTGATCACCGAATATTTCAATCACGCCCTGACAGAAATACTTCATACACTCCAGGGCAGTCGTCTCACCGATGTGGAGGTACTCGTCCCACATGTCTGCAGCGCCTCAGTAGGCCAACTGCCGGATTGCCGCAGTGCACTTTTGAATAGGAGTGTGGCCGGGTCTGCCAGCCGCATCGTGCCTAAAGCGGAAATACAGATATCGTTGCTCCAATCCGTTAACAATACGCATAAACAGGGACCTGCGCATCCTAAAACGGCGCCTGAAAAGGTTGGCGTTGAACCGCGGCTCCTGTGCGAAGTAGTCTTCGTATAGGCGCTGATGTGCAGCTACGTGATCACGATCAATCACCGCTCGGCGGTGTACCACTGGTCGAGGTCGAGGTACCGCCGGCTGCAAGGCCCTCTGTATCCATTGATCAATCTCACGGTTCGTATAGGCCTCTAGCGCTTCGTTCATTATACGCTCGTACTCCTCAGCATCCCCACCACTACCACCGGCGTTACTCATTTCTAGGTGTTGATCTTGTACAAAAATTAAGATAGAGAGGGTACTCGTTAATACAAGTGGTGCGAATGAAAATGACGGGCAAGTCGCGTATATATAGTGTTTCGGAAACAAAAAAAAATTAAAAATTCGCGCTAGGCTGTGCGCTAGGCGATCTGGACTCTGCAATAGCGCCTAGCGGATCGCCTAGCGCACCGCCTAGCGCCGCGGAACCGCCGAGCGCTAGGCGGTTTTTTTCCGCGAAATCGGCTAGGCGGCTGCAATAGTTCGCCTAGCGCACCGCCTAGCGCCGGCGCTCGGCTAGGCGGTGCGCTAGGCGCTATTGTTGATGCTCTAATGATTGACAGAAGAGAAATTATCTAGTTCAATGGAAATCTTACGTTCAATTAATGTAGGTGTCGCTTTTATCTTTATTTCTATGTAGAAGTCATTTTCAAAAGCAGACTTCGTTGACCGCCATCGATATTAGAAAGTCGATATTTTTTTACTATATTTGGAGTGATTATACGAATTGACAGAATATTAAACGCGCAATATGGATAGGCCACGCAATGTTATTTTTAACTATTTTTATTAGGTCTCATATAGTAATATTTTGCTTGAATAGATTTTTATAATTTTGATTTCGTTTTAAGGAATCTAATCGACTCTTACTGCTTCAATATTATGCAATCAAGAAGGCTTTCAAGGAAATGAAAATTACATAGAGGTGTGAAAGGAAATGAAACTTACATAGAGTGAAAATTACATAGATGTGTGAATTATACTCCCACCGTCCATGAAATAATATCCATATTTATCATTTTAGTCGGTCCACAAAATAATATCCACATTTACCTTTTCTATTTTTGGTAAATAACACTCACTTTTCACTAACTTATTACGCTCACATTCTAGTATAAAACTAATTTATAAAGTGAGACACCTATCTAATTAACTTTTTCAACTCACTTCTCTTCATATTTTTTAAACCCGCACCGAGTCAAAGTGGGACTTTAAATCGTCGACGGAGGAATATTTTTATTTATGTACTATATATCACATCATATTACTTTATCATATTTCAATGCGCGTGTGCTGAGTAGAGCTCCAAGTGATCGATTCTTAACAAGGAATTGTATTTCTGGAACAAGAAATATAAGGCTTCGTTTGGTACATGGAATTGGAATTGGAATTGGAATTAGAATTATATGGAATTGACTGAACTTTAATTCAATTCCAAATTTTATGTTTGGTAAACTGAAGTAATTGATATGAAATTGAATTTGAAGAATTTGTGCACACACTATACACACTTTATACACAAAATATACACACACTTTACACAAAATTCTTGCCGGAACCTATAACATGCAAACCAAATGCACTACAACAGTTGCCCCAAAATACTAGTTTTTGGTGCTTCAGGTAATTTTTACCTCAGAGCTCATACAATAGATTAGAATAATATGAAGAAGAAAAAAAATAATAAAGTTAAACAAGGAGAGTACTTATCACCAAAAATTGTGTAATGATTATTACATGTAAAACAGATGACACAGTAATAGTGTAAAAGTAAAAAGGAGACCAACCAAGTCCTCAAACCAATTGTTAATAGAATGACTGAATATTTTATATATTGTGGAATTTTCTTATGGTCATGTGTCAATAAATAATCTCTAATTTTGAACGCATTTGTGACAAGAACAGTTAACGCATATGTGATTCGTACAACATGATCAGTTATTGAAGAGATTCATCTAAGCCAAAATATAGAAAATCCTCCCAAGTTTAAAAGAAAAAGAAAACAACAAGATTATCACAACCCACTCTATTTTAGTCTTCACTCAACTGCATCTCCATCTCCATCTCCATCTCCATCCGCATCTCCGCCAACGGATTTGTTTTTGGAGCGCTTGTGTTCGTTAGCTTCGGACTTCTTCCGACGCGTTTTCTTGGTAGCGTCGAGTGGATTGTTTTCTGTTGATCGGTGCCGCGACGGTTTTGTACCATGCTCCTTTCCTTGGGATTTCTTTCCCTTATGTGATCTCTTTGAATCTGTCAAAACCAAAAACCATATCATTTTCCTTTCTTTTTATTAATTATGTTCTCATGGGTCATGTTACGACTGTCTTATATTGATAACTGAAAACTATGTCAACAAACGAAGTCATTAATATGTCAACATACGTATGTCTTTTGGGGTTTTGATCTATGCAAAACTAGACCTTAATATAAAAGACGCAGAAAAAAATCATAAGAAGGGCATGTTTAAGTTAGTGTACTTTTTAGGCCATTTTAATAATGAACCTAAAATGAACTAAAAATGACATCAAACCCAGATTTTGTAAAATGATCTAAAACTTATTAATAATAAACTTATGTGTGTTTGGTCAATTATTGACCATTAGATCACCTAAGCTCAGGGTCAAGATTTGGGCTGTATTAGATGCATTCTTGTTTGGATAATCTCTCATATCTTCTGTTGACTTATGCATATTATAAAATAGAAATAAAACAAATTACGTTCCTTTTTTATGGGTAAATAAATTTGAATTTAAAGGCCGTGCCATGAAGGACCTCGAACTTGAAACCTTTGGTATCGGGCATTAACATCTCTACCGTTTGGTGCGCACACACACAACAAATTACATTCCTTAATACAAGGAAAAGAGCTAGATTAGATAGAATCTAACCTTCTGAGACATCAGCATTGTCTTTAGTGGGTTTGGAATTTTCAGAATTAGATTCATCATACCCTACATGAGAAACATGCTTTACATCTGTGGGAAGCCCAATCTGAATGTCTTGTTGTTCCTTTTGGTGCTCATCATCTGCCCATACAAATTAAATTGCATTATTTTTTCCAATTATATACATAAAACACATTCTTATTTAATCGCAATTCTTACCAAATATTTGAGAAATGTATCTAAGCCCTTTGAAGAGGCCCTTCATCTTTGTTGACATCTTACTTTATTTTGTGTCGTAGAAACGCCAATCATGACATCTTTCTTTTTTTTTTCTCTACCGATATAAATATATAAACAAATTTTTAATTTCAGCACTAAAAACCAATTTGTCTTTAACTTTTTTTCATGTTATGATCGAGAAGCAAATATTCAAGAATTTACAATTATGTTTTGGAGTTTTAAGCATGGAATGCTATTCTTGGTTTTTAATGCACGTTTGAAAACCAAGGAATTTTTGGGTTGGAACATGTGTTGGTTTTGACTAGGATGCCGCTGAACCTATTCTTCTTCTCAACCTCTCACACCATTATTTCAATATTGAAGCTACATTTTTAGTTTCTTTTTATAAATATATTGTTACATGCATTCAATATTTTTCGCTTTTATTTTCTACCGTATAGGCATGATTGCCCTTTGAATCACTCAAATATGTTCACTCTAAGCTCTTGCATGATATGTATTGACTTATTAATGAATACAACTCCCCATCTAGGCCTGCTTAACCGGCCGGTTCTGGTTCTATCCTGTCAGGTTTTACCGGGTACCCGGTTACCAATTTTCATGAATTCCAGAATCGGAACCGGAACCGGATCCAACCGGTTCTTACCCGGCCGATTCCGGTTACGAACCGGATCCGATTTGTAGTTTTAATTTTAATTTTTTTAAATATTTCAACATCTAGAAATATAGCAATATATACTGAAAAATTCAAAGAAACACATAAAAATAAAAATCAACAAGATAACAATATTCATCATCCAATATTCCAATACCTAAAAACAATAATTCAATAAATACTTAAAAAGTATAACACCTAAAAATCAAAATCAACACACAACACACATATAACAAGTATGCACCTAAACACATGCATCACCACACAAACACAACATCTTAAACACACACACAGCCCCATGCACTGACACACAACCTCAAGCCCTCAACACAGACACACACACACACGATATATACACACACACAACCCCTATAAGATAATTGGATACTAATTAATATCTTATAAAATCTAAAATAGATTTATTATTCGGTTCCGGGTAAGAACCGGTCAGCTCCGGGTAGAACCGGAACTGGAATTTTTGAGAACATTAGAACCGGTACCGGAACCGGAAAACCGGTTCCCGGTCAGTTCCGGTTCCGATTCCAGGTACCCGAGAATCGAAGAACCGATTAAGCAGGCCTGGACCCCATCTCTCATATAATTAGGGCCAATTTTCTTTTTCGTTTGTCTAATAGGAATAGTCCATATTCATTTATAGAAAATATTTTCTCCTTTACATTTACTTTATCATTTATGACTTTCACCATCCACTGCATTATTTCAACTATTTTCTTCTCTTTTACTTTACCAATTACGCATTAAAACTTGTAATAACCCCAATTAGTCTATCTTTATGGACAGAGGCAGTACTATATAAAACTTAACTAACGTTACAATAAAGTCATATCATAAGGATACAAAATTAGAGATACAATTACTTCCTTTAATATTAAGAAAATGGACAAAATTTAGGGCTCAAAGAAAAGTACCCTTAAATTAAAGACACATTTGTCAATTACTAACATTTGCTTTTCTAGGTGGTTCCATTTTCGTCCACTAGCGGATCTGGGGGTGGGAGGGGCCTTATCAGGATGTAAAATTGACATGTACGCCCCCTCTGTTTACCTCCAACGTCGTTCTGAAGACCGAAAGAAATAGTCATGTACTTCATAAACCAAGCTAGTAACATATATTCGGCCCCCTCCATTTTCGAATCCTGGATCCGCCACTTTACGTCCTTTAATTCTAGTCAGTACACCTAGAATGAAGACTTTTTTGATGCATAGTGTGCCTTAGAGTTTATATACTACTACCTCCGTTCCGCCATAAGCGAGCCACTTCTTTTGGCACAAGAATTAAGAAATTGATATTAAAAAAGTTAAATTAGAGAGAATAAAGTATGAGAGAGGAAAAAATAGAGGAGGAAAAAGAATAAAGTAGGTGGAAATAAAGTAGGAGAGATGATTTTTTTGCTTAAAATGGAAATTGCTTACTTATAACGGGACATCCCAAAAAAGAACGTGACTCACTTATTGCGGAACAGAAGGAGTATAAAATATGTTTTGAGTTTCTTTGTATAACTCTACATCCATTTTTATCCATCAATGAGAAAAATTATTTTGACACGATATATGTTATGTTTTATAAACAATTACATATATAAGCAAATAATTCTAAGTATTTTGCATTGTAGACTGTGGACAATGTCATCAAAGTAGGTGACTTAGTCGGTTCCTTGCACAATAAAAACAGTCTCACTACCTAGATAAGCTCTGGTCACCTATCATGAAGGGTTGCAATGTTAGTCCAAAAATCTTCTTGACTAGGGAAACTAACAATACTGGTGTGGTATATCAATGAATGAATTTAAAATTTAAACGACTCTTTATGGCTATATGTATAAAGACAAGTTTTAAGTGATTTTTATTTTTTAATCTCTATAGACAACATTGAGCAAATGTTATTAATTATACACTACTTTGATATATCCATAGTTGTGGGTTTTCTGTAATCCAGTAAACCTGATCTCGAGAATAATGGTAATTAATATATAGAAGTGCTCATATTGTTATTGCATTGAATCGTGTCCAACAGTCCCGAGTTGAAAATAACCTCAAGAGGAGTTCAAGAAAAGATTTTATTATTCAAAAACCATGTCTATTGAAATTTATTCTCTAAATAATATAAGGCATAATTTTGTCTCTTTATATATCAAGTCCTATAATCTATGATAAGCTTTATCCACGCAAATATAAGAATTGGAGTTTGAAATTACGGATACGACATGTGAACACGTAGCGAATTATCTATGATTCTTTAAAGATGGTAAGATCTGTATCTGTTGTATTTACTGGATTTATTTCCTTTACGAAAATTAAATGCATTTTTTCATGCAATCTAAGACGAAAAAGCCAAAATTATTCCACATAATCACCTACATCAATTATGAGTACCGAATTTATTGTTAGAGTTAGTATTCTTGATACACTCGGATTTTGTACGGTTCTAAGGACATCTTTTGGTCCGTTTTTAATGTCAAAGTTGCATTATATGTCCATTATTTGCATATTTTGTATATTTTGGTATTTTTGACATGTTTTGTGAGAAATATGCATATTTGAGCCTAAAAAAGAAGCCAAAACGCGAAGTTAGAAATCTGGAGCTGTTCTACATGTCCAGCGGTCCGCCGCAACATTGTCGGCGACCGCTGGCACCCAACGGCCGCTAAGCCAGTAGCTGCCCGCTCCGGTAAAGTTGTGCATGAAGTCAAGACACGCCCAACGACCGCTGGAGGATGCGTGGCGACCACTACCGATAGTCCAGAGAGTTACCAGATGATGGATGGCGACCGCTGAAACAAGTGAAGCCACCGCCAGCCAAAGGTCAGAAGCCTCGTATAACCTCATGGCGACTGCTGGCCAAGGTGCAGCGGCCCGCCAGGAAAAAACGGCGAACGAATTTGCCCTACTTTCTCTCCAAGATTTACCATATTTTGCAATCCTTTTCATTATTTGAGAAGGGGCGATTTCTCCCCTATAAATAGCCCCAAAGCTTCACAAAAAAGAAGTTCCTCTCTTTGCAAAATACTTCCAGAGTTCATAAGTTAGAGTACTTCATTGTGCAATGAGTTGAAGAAGAATTCAAGATCATCAAGGCTACAAGGATTCAACCTTTGGGTTTTATTGCTTGAGTTCTTATGTTTTCATTGTCTTCCCTTCAATCTATGTTTTTAGCTTATTCAATCATGTGTAACTAAACTCATAGGATTCTAGGGATGTGTTAGTAACTTTTATTGTTTTATACAATTCCTATTTCTATTTAATATCCGTTTGTTCTTACTTTGTTTTTTCCTTAAGTTATTCTGTAATACTTCACGTTTGAGTGCCACTGAAGAGAGGGGTTTTGCACGTGTGTCGTAGGCACGTGTCCCTACTTCAACAAGATTTATAGTTTTCCACTTTTGCAACAAATATTACTAAGTATAAGCGGCAAGAGAGGGGTCAAACCACAGAGTCTAGGGACCTACTCGAGATTGATTCTATGACACGGGGTTGGTGTTAGCCACCACGCCTTAAGCACTTGAACATGGACCTAAACACTAGAGTGGGAAACTTGAACTTTAAACATGAAAATTTGAGTTTGAGAGCTTAAATTAAATCCAAATAAAATGAGCATGAGTGTTTTGAAACCTTTGGGGAAAACATGGAATTGATATCAGAGACGGGGCAAGAAAAAAAATCATAAACTAATGGCAACTTGAAACAAAGAAATGCTTGAAATCATTTCAGAAACATCATCAACATGAAAATAAACCAAGGCTTCATAAAATTGGAAATAAACCGAGATCCAACGGCGGAGTTGTCAATTCTTCTGTTGAAACCGTTTAATCTAACTAGAAAGCAAGGTGTGAAGGAGCTTCTAAGATGGAGGCGTCAATTCCACCGTTGAAACGACCAACACACTGTAAATCTACACTAAAGTCTTGAAAACATGAAATAAAACGTAATCCCGACGCCGGAGTTGTCAATTCCTCTGTCGAAACCATAGAACTAAGCTAAGAAAGCGGTGGCGTTAAGCGCCTATGAGAGTTTCCTACCTAAACTACGATAGCGTCAAGCACTGTCACTTCATCGTGGAAAGCTTTTATTTAAAGGGCGGCTTCGACTTTAACCCTAAGGCAACTTCTCGTCCGATTTGACCATTTTACCTTTGCAGTAATTGAGGATAATTCAGCAGATACGTCTTCATGTGGTGAGCTCCTCTTGCAACCCAGTAATCTTATGTGGTGAACTCCACTTGATCAACTCAGTCATCTCATTTGGTGAACTCCACTTGATCAACTCAGTCATCTCATGTGGTGAACTCTGCTTGATCAACTTAGTCATCTCATGTGGTGAACTCCACTTGATCAACTCATTCATGTGGTGAACTCCACTTGATCAACTCAGTCATCTCATGTGGTGAACTCTGCTTGATCAACTTAGTCATCTCATGTGGTGAACTCCACTTGATCAACTCATTCATGTGGTGAACTCCACTTGATCAACTTGCTGGTTGGGCAGGCTTCATTGCTTGTCTCCAACTGATCAATTTGTCTTCAGATTTGGTCATTTTTTACTTCTTTTCCGAGTTGATCAACTTTTTCCTGCATTCTAGCGCTTCAACACTTTTTAGCACCTGCACACTTAAATTCACCACTTTTTCGCACATTATCACCCAGGTTAGTGTAATAAACCCCTATAAAACCATGCTTGTAACGAGCCCTATCAGACACATTCGGTGATGATTTAATATAACTTGCTACATAACCGTGAGAGAAGGTTGGCGAGTTAGATCCACTTAATAGACATTACAATTAGCTTCCCTTAAAACGACACTGTTAATTGAGAGTGAGGACTTTATAAGGGTCTTAGGAGCTTCTAGGAGTTACATATTTAGGATTGACAACCCTAATGTTCGTAATCAACGTTTGCATCGCATGAGCATAAGCTAGGTGACTCGTTCTATCAAAGTAAGAACTGTGCTAGGGTGTTGTAGTTGGAATTTGTATAACCATAATTGTGAAAGCACATCCCTGGAATTCCCTTTATCACTATACTTTTATCCCTATGATTTATTTGCAATTAGTTGTTTCTTTTTTTTCAAAGTTATTCGTTCTAAAAAATCATCCAATTTTCCGGTTTTCCAAATAGTAATTGAGTTTTAGTAGATGATAGACAATTTGTGTTTGCTTTCTCCATGATCGATATCCGGTACTAACCTTTAGCTATACTATTTCTACTATGTATACTTCCAAGTATTTATAGTGCTAATAAAAAATGCATCAATATTGTACATCATGTTCCGAGACTGCTTGTAACTTTTCATTTATTTTTATCAATCAATGAGATAAATTTTTTTGTTGCGTTGTGCTTTGCATATTCATTTATGAACTCTAATATCTGTTGGTGGGCTCCCAGGTCGAAGTCGTCTGGGACGTAAGTCGATCCTGCTTGCAACAACGGGCGAATTGTGCAAATTTCTTCTCGATTATTTCTTGTCCCACCTACAAGTTATCCATTGTTTATTATGTTTGTTGAATGGTTGTTTAGTTGACCATGCTCCTATTTATAATAAAAGAAAAAACCTAATCATAGGGCAGTTCGAGCTTCCTAACATTCAGGAAAGAACGCATAAAGAAAACCTAACGGTGCTCATGAAACACTCAACTCTCTACTCTAAATTAAATAACATTAATTAAATAAAACGAAACCTAATTAAACAAATACCCTTAACTGACAAATACGGAGTTTGCATATTTTTAAGTACTAGATTTGACTCGTTTTAAATGTCAATCATGAAAATTATGTTCTTGTTTTGCATATGTTATACATTTGATATTTTTGGCATGTTTGTTGATAAATGATGGAAAAAGACAGAAAAATGTGCAAAAAGGCCAAGGTGCAGCAGCCTCAGTTCAATCCGAGTTCCACGGAAGTTTTGGAGTCCAATCAGTGATTAATGCATATCATTATTTTCCTCTTTGAAATAGCTTCACGTGGATACCTTGAACGTCTCAATCGGAGTTCTGTGGAGAAAGTTATGACAATTCTACGAACATTGCGCAGTGTAGTTAAAGCTGACAGAAATTTAGGCGGAAATTCAAGGAAGAACATAAATTGTTGCCCAAATCTCTCCCATTTCTTGAAGGCCACGAAAATTATCAAAAATAAACTTTTTCCCAACCTATAAATACCTCTTAACCTAATTCATAGTCGTCATCTCAGAGCCTCCAATCTGTTAAGGAAGAAGTTCCTCAACGATAGAATTTGCGTCGAACATCGTGGGATCTCTTGCCCGTCTATCAATTCGGTGTCGAAAAGTAGGATTTGTGCGTTGTGCACAAGAAAGAGAAAAGCTGTGTGAAAATTTTTTATTTCTTGAGATGGGAAATAAAATACACACGTATTTATATCTAAGGACCCTAGGGTTGATTCGACTTATGATCCGGGAAAGAATTAACGAAGAAAATCCAAAAAGGAGCTTAACGAGCGCTCAACGAATATTTCAATAAAAATATAATATCCTAAGCAATTACAATAATTAAATGACTCAAAATAAATAATATCTTCCAACTTAACGAGACACAAAATCTCCATAGCGCGACGGTCGCTTCGACTGACGACGCTCCGACCTATCCCGCCGCACCGGCTCCGCCCGCTGCTCTTCCTCTGGCACGCTGGTGTCGGCGTCAATCTCATCTTCCTGTTGTGCATCGCGTTACTTCAGCCTTGCCGACGGAGGACCCGTAACACAATCCTTCTCCCTCTCTACACATTCTTCCATTGGAACGGAGCTCTGCGGATCCAGGCAAGAGAACACTGGAGATTGAAGATTCAACCTGGGTTTTATCTATTTCTTTCATGTCTAGTACTTTCATTATTGTTTTTACTACTTGTCTATGAGTAGTTAAACATCATTTGTAGATTTTTTTTGAAAATTATTATGAACATGTTTTGATTTATTGAATTGAACCTTTTCCTAGATCTTGGATTGTTTTGCTTGTTCTTGTGCTTTTATTGTTCTTTTTCTGGCCAACTTTAGAACTATGTCCGTTTACCTAGATTAATCGAGAGATAACTAGTTTTACATGGTAAAAGAAACGAGTACAACACATATGTTTATCTGCACTCGAGAGAGGGGATCCTTTGTGAGGGCATGAGTCTTAGGAACTTAAGGAGTTAGAATCTAATCTATTGGAATGAGACTTGATAGTTAGAGTCTAATCTATTGGATATGTGCACTCGAGAGAGGACTTATCCTAAAATCGCGACTTTCCTAATAATCCTAGAGACACGTAAATGTAAAGGTTCTGTGAGATTAATCATCAATAGGTCGTTGTAGTCGGATATAAAACTCTACATTCTTTAGCCTGCTTTGTATATTATTTTGTTTTTACACTTTCTTTTATTTATTAATTTATTTATTTATGTCTGGTTTAGAAATCTAAAACCAAAAACCCCGTGTCACTAGATAGTAAATGACGCTTGGTATATGATTATTAGTTGCAATCTTATTCCCTGTGTTCGATGTCGCGGTACAGACTTTTAGCTATACTAAATCTACCTTGTATACGTGGAAGTATTTTAGTGGTAATAAAATGCATCATTAACACGGGACATAATCCCCAAATCTTTTGGGGGGGTCTCCTTTGTCGTTGCGGACGACCCTTGTTGACCTCTGGTCAGGCGCATCTTCCTCCCCATCTTCGTTGGTCTAATTTTTTAGTTCTTCTTGAGGCGAGCCAGCGAGCTCGTCGTCCTTGTCCTACTGTTCAGACTGTGAGTGACGAGTAATCGTATCATACAACATAATATATTGGAGTTAATATCTACATACATGTATAAAGACAGATAGATCCATCTGCATATCAAGTCTACATACATGTATAAAGAGCAACTAAGAGAGCCAGCAACAGTGTCATGGTTAGACGATGTGGCGATTTGACGACGAGAGTGAGTTGCAGAGTTAAGGTTTGTGAAATAGAGAGAAATTTGGAGAGAGGCATGCTTTTCGGTTTCTATGTTAGAGAATGGTTTGAGTCTGTTTCATTGTTAAGAGAGATAGAATGAATGGAGCGTAAAACTTACATATAAAAGTGAAATCTACGTTTCACTAATATTTTTATATTTTTAACATCCATGTCAGGTTACAATATGACTTTAAATCGTGGACGGAGGATATCATAGACTTGACAATAAGACATCGTTTGGTAGCTATGTTATGTTTCAACTAGACATGATACAAATAGACAGTGGTAATTATCATAGTTTCGATTAGTTAATTTATCTTGATTGAGTGTTTGGTAGCTAAGGATAATTGTGAGCTATCCTATTTAGATGTTTGGTACAACAAGCTACGAATAAAGATAAAAATTACTATTGTCAAAACTATCTCATTAATTTAGGTTAATGATTCAACACACATATGCTTGCCCGAATTTATTCTTGCAAAGGTAACCAACAACCCAACACAACCAAACAAGAATCGAAACGATAAAAAAGGATGGTAGAGAAGAAGGTAAGAAGTGTTACTCCCTCCGTTTCGGAATAGAGTGCCTATTTAGTTATGACAAGAGTTTTAAGAAATGTAAAGAAAAGTGAGTTGAATAAGTTAGTGGAATATGAGTCTCACATATATATATTAGTTTTATAACAAAATGTGAGTGGAATAAGTTGGTAAAAGTGAAATCTGACTCTTATTGTGGGACAGACCGAAATGACAAAATAAGACTCTTATAGGACGAAGGGAGTATGATTTAGGTCAACAAAGGAACCCCAATGACTACTTCCACAAACAACAACCTAATGGCTCCAGCAACTAGCAACACAAGAACTAGTAAGCATACCTTAACAAATAATCCAAGCCCGACAATAGATTAAGTGCAACCACAAGGAATTTTGGATAAATCTTCAATGATAAAGATTGAGCTCGAATTTGAGTCTTTGTTCTTCAATAATGTTCAAAAGCTGCCCAACACAAGAACCCTGATTGAGTATTTATACTAGGGTAAAAAAGAGGGTTCAAAATCGGTAAAATACAAGTCTTTTCAAAAAGCCAGTCACGGATGGCGAGTCGCCATATTCCCAGGTGTGAACAGTCGGCGAGCCGCTAGCTTTGTATTACAAATTTCCGTGGGGATCTGGCGAGTTGCCATATTTGCCAAAGTGCAAAGTTGGCGAGTGGCTGGAGATGTCGCCAGAAATGCCTAGCCTTTTGGCGGGTCGCCGTCTTCGTCAAGGCACCGAGCTGGCGATCCGCCGGATCAGTCGAATTCCTCAGCACGCCTAGCGAGTGCCATGTTCGTCAGGGATCGAAGTTGGCCATCCGCTAGCTCTGTTCGGCTCTTCTCTAGCTGCATCTTTGCGGCTGCGCCTCGACTCCGATCACATTCTTCAACTTCTCGTCGCCTAAGCCTCGATTTTCCTCCTCTAAGAACAACTTCCTTAGGAATGTACTTATCCCTCTTGCCGTCTTCAGGTCGTCACTCTCGTCATGGGTCGGTGTAACTCTTGCACGACATGATTCGTGCTATGGTTCGCATTAGTTACTTTTTTTTATAGTAGATTTTATTATATTAAAAATACCCAAGCATACCATAACTTAGCATTTCTCATCGTACATTAATTATACGAACAATTATATAATTTAATTCTTGTTTTATTATATTGTTGCACATCATTAATTACATTAATTATTATTTGTTATATTGAAATATAATTAATGTATGTATGTGTATAAAATATAGTGTGTATATATATATATATAGCTATATATAAAAATGATGGGTAAAATTGTATTTTCCTAAAGCTAACTAGGTAGACTAGATATGTAACTTAGGCAAATGAGTAGTTACATTATTTCTTGAAACATAGGCTTTTAAGTGGAATTCGTCCTAGTCGGATATAAAACACGGTTTATATAGATGTATAACATAACTACCAAACAGATAACTAAACCCGGATAAGTTTTATTATCTAAGTGTAACATAGCTATCAAACATAAACGTGGACTCCAAAATGGTCGAGGGTGAGAATAAAGGTCAGAACTGAGAATAAAGGCCCAAAAAGAAAGGCAGAATTGATATTGGGCGAAAGCCCAATACTGTGAAAATGAAAAACCCTAGTCTTCGCTTTTCCTCTCATCCGCCTCTTCTCCCAAATCACACATTCTTCGCTTGTTTGCAGCAGCATAAGGAAATGGTAAGCTTCTTCTCCCTCTATCTCGTTTCCTCTCTCATCACAATCTTATTCCTTTCTATCCTCTCAGGCCTTCAAGAGGTACGTCGAGATCGGCCGCGTCGCCCTCGTCAATTACGGAAAGGACTATGGCAAGCTCGTCGTCATCGTCGACGTCATCGACCAAAACAGGGTGCGTTTCCCTATTTCACGTGTTGCATTTCGATTTTGTTAATTAATTCCTTGTTTCTGGAATACTTCATATTCCTTTAGAAGAATATGTATTGAATTTAGACTATTAGATTTGGGGCTTCTCTAATTATTAGATTTTTCTTTCCCTTTGGTTTGCATTTGTATCCGTATTTTAATTTAATTTATCTACGTCTCACTCTACTGATTATGCAATACCAGTTTACATAATTTGTTGTTGAGTTTTAGGTTTGTCACTTATCACCAGTTTGATCAATCAACAATGGAGATCAAGTTGTGTTGAAAAATAGTAGAGAGGAATAAAATAGGATAGATAAAGAGAGTAAAGCAAATAATGGAATATAGTAAGAATGATTTGATGTTTTGTTTTTTTTTAAAAAAGTATATGACTCAACTTAGTTGAGATGTCCAAAAAGGAATACGACTCACCTTATGGAGTAAAAAATGTGAGTGGAATGTGCGGTCTATTTACCATTTATGGTAAAAAGTGAAAGTAGATAATTAACGGGGGACGGACAAAAATGGCAAAGGTGAACAATTAATTGGGGATGGAGGGAATAATATTTAGGTTTCATTTGTTGATTTAGTAATCGAGCAACACAATGTAGTCATTATCTTGTCATTCTTGTTGTTTTACCTCTAATGAGTGATTTGTTTTATTGAATCTTATTAAATTTCAGTGAATGCATATTTCATCTTACAATCCTTTTTCTGATGGTACAGGCTCTTGTTGACTCCCCTGATATGGTCAGAAGCCAGATGAACTTCAAGAGGCTCTCTCTTACAGACATCAAGATTGACATCAAGAGGGTGCCAAAGAAGAAGACTCTTGTTGCTGCTATGGAGGCTGCTGATGTTAAGGGGAAATGGGAAAGCAGCTCGTGGGGAAAAAAGTTGATTGTTCAGAACAGGAGGGCTGCACTCAATGATTTTGACAGATTTAAGCTTATGTTGGCCAAGATCAAGGTATCTGTACCCTTACTGCAATTTATGCTTGTTACTCCGCTAGTATCTTACTCTCGAGTACATTATTGCCCTGTCTACTTATACGTTGATGCTCGTTCATAGGCTGAACTTCTTTCTTCTTTGCTTTACAGAAAGCGGGTGTTGTCCGACAAGAGCTTGCCAAGCTTAAGAAAGAGATTCCTGCATGAGTGTTATAGATTTTGGTTTAGGATTTTGAGACCTGTATTTGTTTCTTATGCAGCCCTTGTTATTGAAATCCAGAGAGTTAGATTTGTATTTCATATTTTCTTTGGCCGACATATTTTTTTTACTTGGACCTTGTCCATTTTTTTGGCTGTTTTAACAAAATTCTTAAATTTCGTTGTGATCTTTGTTTAGATTTGGCACAATTATATTTACTGAAACCGAGCGTGCAGCTGCTTGAAAATGGTACAAAGTGGAGTATTATAATATTCTTGCAATGTCAAATTTTTCTGGGAAATGAAGATAATTTAAATATTCTTTTGCTTGATAATGGTACAAAGTACTATAATATTGTACATTTAATCTTATAATGCTGTAGATGTTTTAATATGTAATGAACGAGTTGTGATTAATGTCGAACCAATGATATGTTGGTCTTTATTATAAGTCCATTTTACTTCATTCTTATAGGGGTATTAATTCTTTCTGGTACGTAACACTTTGAAATTATAGTATGTTTTTACTTATTTTCCGTAGGTTTTGAAATGATTCAATGCATACTTCATTTGCATTCATTGAACTAGGTATTTACTTTATTCACTTTTAAATATACAATTCATTTCGGTAGATTTATTACTTTATTCAACTACGTTATTACTTCATTGGGAAATGTTTTTTAGTTCATGTCTACATATACTTCATTCAAATAGTTTATTAGACCATTCAATTAGGATATCACTTCATTTTGTTGTCATAGCTGGAATTTCGGGAGTGTCATAGTGTCGACGGGATGGCCTTGACGTCTCCGTCCGCCGACTCCTGCCGAGAGAACGAATGAAGACGAGACCGATCACGATGCTGGGTACGTGGAGTCGATTCACAGCAGAGGCCAGAGAGCGCTACGGTGGCGGTGATAAACATTGCAGAGAGAAAGAACAGTACGCGACAGTAAAACTGTCTGTACGTACTAGAATGAAGTAAAAACCTACTAGAATGAAGTAATATATTCTGGAATGAAGTTAAATCATTCTAATATGTTATAACTTATTTGCCATGGGCTAAAGTAAAATAGGCTTGTGATGAAAGTAGAAATAATATATACTTCCTCCGTTCCAAAGAAGATGGCACACTTGGGAGATGACACGAGATTTTAGGAGTTGTTGTTTTGTGTGTTAAGTGGTGAGAGAAAATATAATTTTATAATTGATGTGAGGAAACTTTTTCCAAAAGAGGAAATCTGACATCTTTTGTGGGACAAACAAAAAAGGAAAGTGTGACATCTACTATGGGACGGAGGGAGTACATTTGCGCATCTCATCCATAAAAAACTAGATCTAAAGACCCTAATTTGGTCTAGTTCTGCAATAAGGGTGGATTTGCATATAATGGGACGTTGTAGTGACGCATTTCTTGATAAATTATACTCCTTCCGTTTTATAATAGTAGAGTCATTTTGTCATTTTGGTACGTTCACAATAGTGGAGTAATTTTTTTTAGCAAAAGTCAGCACATTTTCTTCTCACTTACTTTACTTTCTCTTACTTTATTCTCTATTCATTTCTCTACATTTTCAATTGTTAGAGGTTGTATACTAGAAATCACCTTTCGAGTGATTGAATACTGTAAAACCTTATATTTTATTTTCCTAAGGATGCAACAGATTATTTTTGTCATAATGTTGTTATGTTTTGCATTTAATGAATGTTTATTGCATATTTAAATGTATAAGCAACGTAACAAAGTCTAAGTCTTTGTTTTAGTAGATCGGTTGTGGGCGTCGTCCACTTTAAGGTAACACGGTTAGTTCTAAACAAAGAAAAATAAGAATATCACAACCTAGATAGGCCTAGACTACCTATCGTGAAAGGTTACAATGTCAGTCCGCATATTTCTAAGCCTTACTGAAATAAGATTACACTGGTGTGGTATAGCACTTAATTGGATCTAACAGCAAGACGAGTCTTTATGCTATCTACTGAAAGACGAGGCCTTGATAATTAATTTCTTAATCAATGTACGTTAGCATTGAGCATACGGTATTGATTATGCACTACTTTGACTTACCAAATGGTGCGGGTTTTTCGCAACCTAAGAATCCTGGTATATTTGGTAGTGGTGATTAATATCTAGCAGTGCTAGGATTGCTATTATATTGAATCGTGCGCGAGGTGAGTCTCGTTTGATAACATCCACAAGAGGAGCTCGAAAAAAGTTTTATTATTCGGAACCTAGCTAGTTGGAGTTTGATTACTCAATGAATAATAAATAAGCGTTTCTTGCTAAGTCCACTCTTGGAGTTAATAATATGTTAATTAATTAAGTTCATAGTAGACATCAATTAATTAATGGATTTTTCTGTCTTAAGCACGAGAAATGAACGACAAACAAATGGAAACCCGGAATACTTGTAATTTCGGATTTGGATGGGCAGTGCAATATTACTTCTGTAGTGGCTGCTCGTAATATTCCAATATAAGCTTATATTAAATTGTGGGTTCAATTTAATTAGTAAGAAGCTAATTGGAGGAGACCATATCCAAATTCTTCCATAGATCCATGTCTTGGCTCAATATGTGACTTAATATAAATAGGAGAATAAATGAGACAGAAAATATACATTAATTACCATCATAATTTTCATCCCCCTCTCTTTCTTCAAGAGGGACGATTTTCAGCTCCCTCCGTGAGCAGTTTCCGTCTTCTTTATTTAAGTCCTAATACTCTGGTGAGATCAACCCACACTGATATCAGCGTACAGTCCGGGAACCAGTCAGAAGATCTGTGGTTTAGTACTTAAGATCTTCACGTGGAGAAGGCGCTAGCTATCTTCGATTCTTTGGAGAATCAACGAGGTAAATTGGCTAACTCCGTAGTAAGCATGTTTTAGGTTTCAATTACGCTAAAAATGATTAAATTCAAGTTATGAGTATGATACATGTGAAAATTATGTGAATAGATTTTGTATAAATAATCTGCTAAATAGATCAAGATATTATGTGATCAATAAAGTGTTTTGTTGTTACGTGCCAATCCCATCATCAACTTCCGCTGCCAATCCCATCATCAATTTCTTATCTTATTCTTCCTTTATTTAACTCATTTACCGCAATTTTTCTTAAATTACGTGCCTAAAAGAAACGTCTCTACTACCGTAGAACGGAGGAAGTATATTTAATTAAAGATAATTTTATAAGCATTTTATCAAAACATGATCGCATACACAGATAAAAAAAATACATGAAAACTTATACTCCATCCGTCTCACAATAAGAGTCCTATTTTGTCATTTCGGTCTGTCTAATAATAAGAGTCATAGTTCACTTTTACCTGGTAAGTAGGTCTCACATTCCACCAATTTATTCAACTCGCATTTTATTATAAAACTACTAAATATAAGTGGGACCCTTATTCTACCAACTTTTCTTTACATTCCTTAAAACCCATGTCATAACTAAATAGGACTCATATTCCGGGACGGAGGGAGTATTCCTTAAGTCCGACAAAAATAGATATTTTTTTTCATTTTTTTTTTCCATTTTGGTTAGTCCCATAAAAATAGTCAACATCTAATTTTGATAACTTCTTTCCCTATAATTTTCCACTACCATACTCCAATAACCTTTTCTTTAGATATTTCTCATACTTTAACAATTATGCATAAAAATTCACGTCGTCCCAAATGTCTCTATTTATATGGGAAATGGGGAGTAATATGTACTCCTCCCGTCCGTGAATAGAAGTCCTATTTCTTTCCGGCACGGGTTTTAAGAAAAGTGGGTGGAAGAAAGTTAGTGGTATATGAGTATCATTTATATATACTCCTTCGGTCCACGAATAGGAGTCCCGTTTTTCCATTTTAGTCCATCCGCGAATAGGAGTCCTGGTTCACTTTGATCATAAATGGGAATAGGGTCCATATTCCACTAACTTATTCCACTGATATTTCATTTAATAATAAAGTATACAAACGAGACTCATATTCCACTAACTTTTTTCCATCCACTTTACTTAATATTTCTTAAAACTCGTGCCGCCAAGAAATGAGACTCCTAATGACGAATAGAGAGAGTATTAGAGCATCCACAATGGTGCGGATGTCCCGGCGGACATCCCCGCGGACATCCCAAAAACACCTCCTGTCACGTCATAAGGACTTCCCACTGCACTGCTACGTCATAAGGACATCCCACTGCACAGTGGTGGACATCCCGACGGACTTCCCACAATAATAAAAATTCACAAATTCACCAAATTAAAGAATTTACGGAATTAAAATTTCGACACAAATACGGAGAAATTGCAACCACTTTATTTAAAAAAAACATATATAGTACAAAAAAACATACATAATTATTAAAAAAAATTACACAGTTAAAAAAAACCGTCTTCTCACTCCTCGGATTCCCCGTCGCCAGTACCCTCGCCGTCCCCGCCGGTAGTCGTTATTTAGAGAGAGAGATACTCGTTAATACAAGTGGTGCGAATGAAACGAGTTCAACGAGCCGTATTTATAGAATTTTCTAAAAAAAACTCAGGACGTTCGCGCGGACGTTCGTGGAGTCAACGCAATGGCGGACGTCCGCAAGGACGTCGCGACGGACGTCCCCGGAACGCCGCGGAACTCCGGTATCCGCAGCGGACCTCCGTATCCGCGTCACCGCTGCACAATGGCGGACGTCCCACGCGGAACTCCGGCACGCCGGCCGGACGTCCGTCGGGACGGGCGCCATTGTGGATGCTCTTAGTTTTAAATAAAATGTGTATGAATTGAGTTAGTGGAAGGTGAAGCCTATTTATTATGTATAATAATTATAAATCTAGACTTTTATTCGTAAATGAATCAAAATAGAAAAATAAGACTCTTATTCGAAAATAAGTATCTTGGCCAACTTGCATTATAATGACCGTTGTCATGGATAAACATGATCTCGTAATTTGCATATAAAAATACATTTCTAAATTTTTCATGGTGTAAATGAAAATTATCAACCCCTCTTAATTATCGTAGGGTAATATAATTTTTTATAACTTACTAATATAATGATGTTCGTGGATATGATAAGTTGATTATTATTTTAAATTAATAACTGGCAATAGCGGCGGACCTACCTGGTACATGGCGGGTCTTTAGAACCCCCACACATTTTAGATAGGGGTGATTAAATACTAACTATTTTAATATGTACTTGTTAATTAAATTAATAAACTATATTTAAAATGTCAATACAGTTATATATTTAAAATGTCAATACAGTTACATGAATATGTCAACACAATTTTGTGTTAAAATTTTGTAAAAGTCAAGATAAATTTGTGTTGATATACTGTTGACATTTTTAATATAATATGTTGATTAGCATGTAACATATTAAGATAGTTAGCACACTAACGCAACCCATTTCAGATATGTCTATAAATATTATATATATACCATGGGATATGATCAGTTGATAACTTTTTTAAAATGATAACTGACAACTATGTCAACAACATACATTATAGATGTCAACACGAAGATATTTGTATGTCAACTAAATGTAGTTGACATATAAATAGGTGTCTACAATAGACATATGTATGTCAAATACATTTAGTTGAGATTCAAATGTCTTCGTGTTGACATCTATAACATAAATTGTTGACATAGTTGCCCGTTAACAATTTAAAATAGTTGTCAACATAACAATAACCTTGATGTTCAACTATATACATTTTAAATATAAATCTAAATATTCTCGATTGTGATCTTATAGACGAAATTTATTCTTGACTATTCAGTAATAATCCAATTTTGATACTAGTATTATATCAAAAAACTATAGTAGCAGATAAAACGGATATAGATGACTCATTATTTCTCCAGAGAAATGATATCCCGAAGAAATGGGTATTATGATTAATCATTCTTACATGGATAGCAAAAAATTCAGTTGTCTTGACGTTTCTTGGATATGTCTAGTGTAAAATCACTATATTCAACCATAATCAATTAGGCAAAATAATGAAGTTGCTTGATTAGGGGGATGAAAATAATTAAATGTTAACATTGATGTTCACTGAAGAATATTATATCCAATTAATTATGGGTATGGTTCAGATATATATAATGATAATTTGTCAGTTTGATCTTGATATATTCATTAGAAGTTGGAAAACTCCATATAAGAAATATTCGGAGGCCCACAATCAGATAATGTGGATTGGGGTTAGCTTAAATGGATCCATTATTGGCGTTGTACATCTCATCATCAATTAATCAGTACAAGGAATACTACGTACCAATGATTTATCTCATAATTCATCTATAAAATACTTGTGGATAATATAAAATTCGTAGCTCATAATCTTGTGGATAAGAATATTCATGCAACAAATTCCTTTTGCTCTTTTATTCTTAAAAAATCTTCCAATTTTCAATATTTGTGTGATTCATCGGCGTAAAATATGGTGAGTTTATTCAAGAATAATAAAGAAAAACACAATGGATATGGTCGAGTAACATGAGACTCGTCCATATTTAATCAAATGATCACAAATTTTATTTGAGATGCTTGCAAATCAATACTTGAAATAGTCATTGAGTCCGTTGATGGATATTTTTAATCTAACATCAACGGAGAATTAGTATGTTGTATGAAATGAGTGTTATTCCTTTTAATTATAGTCTATAATTTAATGTAATTTATTTAATTAAGTTAAGTTTTGATTAAAAAAATGTAACTATTACATGGATTCTTATTTAATTTATTTTATAATTTAAATTTTGAGAGAAATTTTAACTGTAGCCACTAGCATAGCAATAATGCCAAGTTCACTACTTTTGGTGTTGTGACAGAATAAAGGAATTGTGTAATCAAAATAAACAGAAACGTAAAGAAGACACAGATTTACGTGGTTCGCCAATTGGCTACATCCACAGGCAGGAACGGAGAACAGATTGTATTCATAGTGTTTTCAGATTATGGCTACAAATTTCAGATTGGATGCGATCTCTGCTGAAGCGGCAGGGATTGTGGGCGCCACTAACAGAAAAGGGAAAAGCAAAAAAGGCAGACGAGAAGGATGACGAGTGGGTCACCCTAGATGAAAAGGCTCACTCGACAATCATGTTGTGCCTGTCTGGGATGTTATCATCGAAGTCGTTAATCAGGAAACTGCGGCTGCCCTCTGGACGAAGTTGGAAAGTTTATACATGACGAACTCTCTAACCAATAAGTTGCTTCTGAAGCAACGTCTGTTCCGATTACGCATGCAGGAAGGTATGCCCCTTCGGGATCATCTGGAAAATTTGAACAAAATTTTGCTGGATTTGCGTAATGTTGATGTTAAAGTAGAAGATGAGGATGATGCTTTAATTCTGCTAGTTTCTTTGTCTGAGTCGTACGAGAATTTCGTTGAGTCTTTTATGACTGGGAAAGAAACTCTGTCTCTGGTCTGGTCTGAGAGACACATGTTCGAGTGGGGTCGACGATCCTGACAAGTCTGAGTCGGACCCGTAATGTGTCTCGATGTGGTCTCGGTTTGAGGGGGAGGTTTGTTGAGGACAAACCAATCCCACATCGGGAGTTTGAGGGAAGTTGGAAGGTGTATATAATTCATGTCCAACCCAATTAGTTTAAGCCTTTTGGGAGTGATCCAAAAAATAAATCTGTGCGAGCTAGACCCAAAGCGGACAATATCAAACTAATGTTGCCGACGCCGACAATCCTGACATTTGGTTGGTTGTTGTATAACAAGTTTCATTCAATTTATGCATGAACTTTGTCGACCACGTCAATACACAAATTTTGACATTGTACTTCATAATTTTGGTTTAAGTATATATTGTAGAATAATTGTACCTGAGTTGTAATAATAGTTTTTCTTTGTGTTTAGTTAGTTAAATGGAGTTATAATTTAAGACCAAAGTAGAAGGGAGAAGAGAAGGTAAAATAAGGAAGAGAATAAAGTAAGTGATATCCGATGTTTTGTTTTTAGCTATAAAGATAAAAAAAATTAAATAATTTGGGATAACTTAAAATAAAATATGACTAAAGTTACTAAAGATGGGGGAGTATTCAACTAGTAATAACCATTTTCCCAACTAAGAATAATACTATATATTTGTTTAATTTATCTAATGGTGTCAATGCATTTTATGTGAAAAAAATTATAATTACTTTATTATAGCAAATGGTGTTATAGTATGTTAATGTAAGATGGTTGTGGTATATCCTAAATTCAGTACATGATTCATTTTTCAACCTAACATACTGAGATTTGAATATGTGCCAATTCAGTTTTGAATGTATGCTGATTTAATTGTTGTGTTGATTTTACGAAATTCAGTATGCAAATCAGTAAGGACTGATCCTCATGTTTACATGCTATGTTTATTTACGAGATTTGGTGTGTATCAATATATAGAGTTCAGTATGAATCAGTATTCTGATCTATTGTCCACATACTTGATTTAGGAGAGAATAAAATTTTGATTCCGAAAATACCTCTTTGTATGAAATTTTGATTCCGAAAATACCTCTTTGTATGAAATACCCCCTCCGTCCCACTTAAAATGAAATATTTGGAAATCAGCACGAGATTTTATGTAGTATTGTTATGTTAGTTAATGAAGAGAGAGTAAATTAAGATAAATGAAAAAGTAGAAATAGAATTATTTCTATTTTAGGAAATGTTTCATTTTTAATTGGACATAGGGAGAATCAGTATATTGATCTAATAGTTGTTGGTACTCTCTAAGAGGGAAGTCGTATTTAAACGTGCCGTGCCCTTATAATACAATGCTTATAGTATTTTAATTTAAAACGTAAATTAATTTTAGACCATTAAATGTTAAAATGAGTAAATGATATCAAATCTTATGAACTTTAATAAATATTACTCCCTCCATCCCACTTAAAGTGAAACATTTGGGAATTGGCACGGGTTTTTATGTAGTGTTATTTTTTGAGTTAACGAAGAGTAAAGTAACAGAGATGAAAAAATAGATATAGAGTTATTTCCATTTTAGGAACATTTCATTTTTAATGAGACAATTCAAAAATTAAAAATTTTCATTTTCAATGGGACAGAGAGGGTATATAAAACATCAATAAAAAGTAAAATCGTCAATATGTCGTAATATGAAAACTTTTATGGTTTTTCCTGATATCAACATAGTATATAAAACATATCAACGCAATGATATAGATATTTGAACACATGTATAAGAAAATTTCAACACAGTTTTATTGATATTGTCCATGCATTATATTGAAACTTTTTTATGCATTTATTGATACATAATCTGTTTGTACGAATATTAAAATAAAAATTATAAAATTTCATTATTCGATCATCGTCGAAACATATGCAATTGAGATCTCGTTAGAATCATTATAAAATTACCTTTAATTTAATATATTTTAAAAAAAATTAATTGAGAGAGTTACATAAATTTAAAGTTTTAAGATGAATATGAGGAGAGAGAAAGTGTTGGTTTTAACTACCATATATAAGAATTGATATTCCCTCCGTTCAGCAATGGGAGTCCCGTTTTTCTGTTTTCATTCGTCTGGGAATAGGTGTCCCGGTCTACTTACTATATTTGGACAATCGAATTACCCCCCCCCCCCCGTCTCACTTATTTTCACTTCTGCCATAAAAAAAATCCTCTACCCACATTTCTTCTCACACAATGCAACGCTTCATTTTTTATTTTTTTCATTCCCACTCTCTCACTCTCTCTCTACCTCTCGGGAAAAGACGTCTAAACCGCCTCCTCCTCCTCCTCACTCTTTCTTACACGGATCACAGCTCCTCAGAAACATATGGTCGAGAATCTAGCAGAAACCCTAATCGACTACCACTTGTTCCTCATTCGAATCCGATGCCAGAGTGGACATTCGACACCTCGGATGGGTCAATCCTGACTCCTATTGCGACCCTTCTATCTCCAATCCCCACATACTTATGGGAGACATGTGATTCGATGTCCACCGTGGTTCCTGAAACTTCGATGGTTGAAGGCCCATCGTGGACGAATTCCTAGCCCTCTATGTTCCCTGAAACCCTAGAAATCACCATTGTTCCTGACACGCCACATTCTTAGTTCGATTATGAGCTTATTGTCACTGACACGCCAAATTCCCAGCTCGATTCTGAGCTCATTGTCCCTGGCATGCCGGGTTATGAAGGTCCTTCGTCTACTGTGTTCCCTGAAACTTTGATGGTCAAACGTTGGAAGCGTCCTGTCAAGGAGGAGAAGGAGTTCAAGAAAATCAACGTGATTGATAAGGCTCATTTCATGCATCGGTTTAAGGGTGAAATACATGCTACTTGATCAGTTTATCGCGCAAAATAAGTGTTAAATGTGCAGAAATACCACTTAACCAAGGCAGCAAGGCCGAACTGATCAAGCAAGTACAAAAGGCGATAAAAGGCCAAGAATCGGGGGAGTTGATCAAGGGGGAGCGATCAATCAGTTAGGTGGGGACCGCTGGCTTCTAGAAGAAGAACACGTGAGGAAATGAGCTGGATATAGCGCACCATTCTATTATCAAGGACGACGTTCTAGAAGGGGACACGTGCTGGAATATGAGACGCAAGGACGGAGCTGAGTCACGAATCTGTTACCAAAAAGCGTCGTCATTCTAGAAGAACAGCACGTAGCAATCAATGAGTCGCTCACTCTCAGAATAAGCGAATATTCCTTGTCAAGATCGTTATCCAGTTGGCGGTCTAATCGAGCTTATAAATAGAGGGTGTGCCACCACAAGAAGGCATCCGAGACTTTACTTTCGGTCTAGTTTAGCTTAGCTTAGTTATTTAGCGTAGTTCAGCTCTCTAGCTTAGTTTAGTT
This sequence comes from Salvia splendens, assembly GCF_004379255.2. Lineage (NCBI taxonomy): Eukaryota > Viridiplantae > Streptophyta > Magnoliopsida > Lamiales > Lamiaceae > Salvia > Salvia splendens. The sequence continues at coordinate 24,975,839 of NC_056039.1, forward strand.
CAGCTCTCTAGCTTAGTTTAGTTCAGTTCTCTAGCTTAGTTTAAAGGGCGACCGAAAGGGAGCGCTGCAGAATACTCATTTCTGTTAGCGTTATCTTAAGTTTCCCGCTGAGATTTTTCTCAGTTTTTACCGCTTTCTTAGATTCCAAAGTGTTAGCTTAGTTTAAATTTCACGTTGTACTCAGCTTTTAGTTTAATCAAAGTTATTTTCGCATTTAATCCGCGCATTTACTTTTTTGTTATTACCTGTAATTCACTTGATCCAGTAGTTAAATTTCCATTGATCAAGCTAGCTAGTTTAATTCTGTCTAGATTAAAACCAGTAGTTAAAAACTCCCAAGTTAAAGCGTGGCAGCAGCCAACCCCCCCTGTTCACTACTCACACACTCGACACACCAACTTCTCTGTAGGATCGACCCCGAACTTGCCGCTTTACTGTTAAAGTTGTGCAAAATTGGGAGTTATAAATTACTTTGGCAAGGCGGAAAGGGCGAGAGCTAGATTGCATTGATTAAGTGGAAACGACATTTGCTAATTGATCCAATCGGTACGGTTATCATTCCATATAACTTGATCCGCATTCTATTCGTGTTTTCGACCTCTTTCCAAGTCCTTCCAGTGATGCTCTTGCTTGGCATGGCAGATCTTTTTTAATCCTGTGAGTTTTCTAAGAGCCACCCTCTATCTAGGGTTTGGAGGTTCTTGGGCTTTGGGTATTTAGAGGTTTCCAAGGGGTTGGAACGAAAAGATGTGGCCGTGGCCTCTAATAAAAAAAAGGATGTCCTGTGATTTAGCCACCGCCAATTAGGGTTAGAAGGTTTAGTCTACTGCCCTTGATGAAATTGGCGTTCTTTGGCCAATTATATTGGTGGAATTTGTTGTTGGTTGGCTTATTTGGTCCTGCTAATGTGTTGTGGTGCATGTGTTGTGATTTAGCCACCCCCAATTTGGATTAGGAGGCTTTATATACTGCCCTATGATGAAAATTTAGTTCTTTGGCCGATTAAATGGAATGTGATTATGGAATTTGTCTTGTCCTATGCTGAAATTTTTGTCTGAGGACCTTCATGATATTGTATTGTTGATTTTGTTGCTGGTTTGTGTTGTTGGTTGGCTGATGTGCTGATCGGCTTTGTTTGTTGTGCTTTTCCTATGCTGAAATTTTTCTAAGGGCCTTCAGATTTGGAGGCTTGTGTCACTGCCCAATGCTGAAATTTTTCTAAGGGCCTTCATGATGATGTGTTGTGAAATCTGGTCATGGTTTGTGTTATTGGCCGGCTGATGTGGTGTTGGAAATTGTGTGTGGTGCTTGTCATGTGTGTATTAGCCACCCCTTTTAGGTTTGGAGGCTTGTGTCCTTGCCCAATAATGAAATTTTTCTGAGGGCCTTATATTATTAATTTGAATATGTTCATTACATCATCCCTGCACTATTTCTATACACCAAAAACCAAAAACATCAAACCACCCCATTCCATAAACACTAGGGTCTGAACAAAAACCAAAATGATTAGACCACCCTATTCTTTAAACACTAGGGCCTGGCCAAAACTCCAAAAACATCAGAGCCAAACCTAGAAGCTAAATACATTTGACAGAGGGCCAATATCGTACATTGAGCCATCATTGTTCTTTGGCAATTGTAAGTATTTCAGCACTTCTCTCACAACATTCCCCTCCACTTCCAGCACATTGGGGAGTCCCATAGTTCTTTCCGGCCTATCATTGTTGATGTGTGGAACTTTATACCCATTTCCACCTCTGCATTGTAGGATTTCTGTGAAGCAAGCCTGTAAGCTGAGGAATACTCTATTGAGAGTTTCTCATGTTGTAGTCAATGTTATTAAGCTAATTTCCGATTTCAAGCATAATTATTTCAAAATTCAAACAAATTGCAGAATATTATGATGCACTTTAAAAAGCATGCTTCTCTCTTTTGAAGTACAGTTAATACAGTTTGCCCAATGTCTTATGGAGAAGAAACCACATCAATGGCGGCTAGTGGTGCAGATTGTAGTAATGCTACTGCTACTAGAACTGATCTAGGGTGGAAGTATTGCATTCAAGTCAAGTGAACAAATGATCCACTAATAAAGTACAATGCATTTTTCGCATCACTAGGGGCAAAGAACACTTGATGCGAAAGAAGGGAAAGGTTGTTGCATGCCCTAAGTGTCCGAAAAGTGTTCGTGAAGAAATTTGGAAATATTTTACCAACAAAAGAGCTGCGGGATCCTCTCAAATTCCTATGTCAAGTCATTCTGCTAAACATGTTGATATTGGTGGCTTAGGGTTCAATGATGATGATGGTGAAGATGATATGGGACCTAATGTAGGTCAAACACAAAAGAAAGTAGATCGTCCTCTGAAAGGGCCTATGGATTTATATACTATATATACCGATACAACGATGCAAAAAGTGAAGCAAAGAGAGGTCGAGGCAGCTGAATGTGAAGGAAGCTGCTGACAAAGAAGTTGTATCCCGAGTTTATCAATACATTGCTCGTTTTTGGTACTAAGCGGGCTTGTCATTCAACTTGATTCAATTGCCAAGCTTTCAAGATATGCTCCATGCAGTTGGTGACTTTGGCAAGTATTTGCCTGCTTCTAGCTACCATGACATTCGAGTGCCTCTCTTAGAAAAGAGATCATATATACAAATTCATTGGTGAAGAAAAAGAAGAACGAATAGAAGCTTTATGGTTTCACAATCATGTCAGATAGATGGACTGATAGGAGACAAAAGACTATTTTAACTTATTGGCTAATTCTCCTAGTGGATCGGTCTTTATTAAATCTATTGATGGATCTAGCTTTGTCATAACAGGAGAAAATTGTTTCAGTTTCTTGATTCTGTTGCGGGGGAGGTCGGCAAAGAACATGTTCTCCAAGTAGTAACAGACAATGGGAGTAACTATGTAGTCGCTGGAAAGATGTTGATGGAAAAGAGAAAACATATTTATTGGACTCCATGTGCAGCTTACTGCGTAAAATTCATGCTTGAGGACATTGGTAAGACTCGGGTCATTCAAAGAACTATTTTAGGGCTATTAGTCTTGTTGGCTATATTTATAGCCACAGTTTTACCTTACACTTATTGAGAACTTTCACAAAGGACTTGGTGAGGCCGGCCATCATTCAGTTTCTTACATCCTTTTTATCATTATAAAGGTTGCACAATGATAAATATAACACTAGAAAATGTTTATTTCTAATGAGTGGATCCAAAACAAGCTTTCAAAAGAACCTAAGGGGAAGGAAGCAACTAGGACAATGAAAGAGCAGGTTTGTGCAGGCTCGTGTACTCTACTAGTCAGGAGGGTGATTCCCAATCTAGTTGTGTCGTTGGCACGATGACCTAAAAACCTGGTATCAACAATTTCCTCAACCCACATGTACTGGTTAGTATAGTGAGAGGAGGGGTCGAATCCCACAGAGATGGATGTTTGCTTCTTGTGATTGTGGTGATAATCTGGAAAGGGTTTGGTTAGATACCATGCATGGGTTGAGGTTCTATCTAGACATAAGCTAAAGGTTGGACCTGTACTCTACTGACTGGTAAGAAGTTCTCATATCGGGATCAGGTTGGGCACGTGAAAGGTAGGTTGGTACGACTCCGGTGCATGTGAAAAGTAGAAGTTTACTAAAAATAGGTAGACAGAGACAAAAACAGATCTCCGACCGAACTGGCTGATGAACCGCCGGATTCGCCAAAAGTCTGACAAAAGGTGAAGGCCAAAAGGTAAAAGCAGCTGAAAAGTAAAAGTGGTCCACAAATTGGATGCGGATGTTGTCTTCTCCAACAAGTATGCACAAAAATCAGATAAACACAGATTCCATTGATAACAACTCAGATTAACAACTTCACAAACCAAGATCCACAATTAAAAAGCTAAAACTCGAAGATTAACAACCAATAATCCCAGATTACGCATACTGACTAGCATGCAAGGTAGCGACAGTCACATAAACTCGGAATTCATGCATTAAAGTTCAGATCGAACGATTAAACACTTAGAATCCTAACTAGCAAACTCAGATCTACCCTACTCAACGAATTCATACTTCAACACTTCGAAAACTCATGCAAACACTGGATCTAACTAATCCAGGAAGAATAAAACACGATGGCAACGAAAAGATGAAAAAAAAACCAACTTCCATATGATAACGTTTGGATCTCAATAAAATACTTCAAAAACATCAAGAGATTTAAGTTCCAACGGTGGATCCAACGAGATAAAACAAAATACGAAGTTAAACTAAGAAAGCATGTAAAGATTGTTTTGCCACTCCAGGCGATGAAACAACATTCTGGCGACTACTACGGCTGGTGGAGCTGACGGTGAACGATCACGGTGGAACTCCGAGATCTCCAAGTGATTCTGACTGGTCGGCGAGGAACGAAAGGTGTGGAGCTAGCCTCCGCTCCGGAACTAAGACTTCCGAGAGCGGTTTCTAAGTGTGCCTTCTAAATATGAGTAGTCTCTTTTTTCATTCTTCATATGACCTTCTATTTATAGAGAGGCTTGCCCTAGGATTGAAGTTGTTCTTCTCTGTAATTTATCGCTTTTGCCCCCGTCAAATAGTTGGTCGTCTACTAGCAGTCCTCTCATTTCCATCTCGAGCCTTTGGGCATGCATCCTGGTCAGTATCGCACCCTTCTGGCGTCCTTTATCACTTGAAATCTCCGATTCATTCCTTGCTGACTTGTACCATTTCCTGCACATTTACGCAACTTTTCTTGCAGAATATGCATGTTAAGACTTGTACCATCATACTGACTAGTAACCAAGGCCTAGAATACGACTTATCAGACATCACAATATTCTCCTTCCTGGAAGAATGTGGTTCACATTCTCAAAGTTAAGGCTCCCCTAGTAGGGTTCTTAGATTGGTGGATGGTGAAAGGAAACCGGTAATGGGTCATACTTATGAGGCAATGGAGAAGGCAAAAGAAACAATCGCGAAGTCTTTTGATTGGCTTGAGCAATGATACCCCAAAGTTTTCGAGATTATTGATAGAAGGTGGAATTGCCAACTCCATAGGCCATTGCATGCAGCTATCTTTTATGATTATCCGGAAATGAGATTTGATGTTGAGTTAACTTCAGGGTTGTTTGACTGCATCTAAAGAGTGGTGCCAAAGAAAGAAGATCAAAAAGAGACAATGAAGCAGTTGCAAATTTACAAAGTTGCATCAGGCTTATTTGATGACGAAATTGCAAAAGAACAAATTTATGAATTGCCTCCTAGGTACTTTATTTGGCTTTGTAGCTAACTAGTGGAGTTTTCCCATTGCCTCAGCTCCGCTGTTGCAAAAATTTGCAATGAAATTTTAAGCTTGACTTGTAGTACTTCAGGGTGTGAGCATAATTGGAGTGTTTTTTAGCAGGTAATTGACAAATCTTTTATTATATTTTGGTTTTCAATTTTAAACTTATAATATAATATTATAATTATAAATCTATTATTATTTTTATATGGAAAATTCATTAAAAAACAAGCTCGAGCATGAAAAGTTACGTGATTTGGTTTATGTGAAATATAACCAAAAATTGTATGAAAGGTACGAACAAAGAAATGAACTCGATCCTCTTTCACTATATTACCTTGAATACTGTAATGAGTGGTTGGTTGGAGAGTTCGACGGTGCTAAAGGTGAAGGTAATGATATGGTTTTTGATGGAGAGAATATCACATATACTACGTCTAAGAAAAGAAAATAAACTTCTACATCATCAAGTTCTAGAAAAGCCTCAAGAACCACATACATATCTTGAAAAGGGAAAGGCAGATTGGTGACATGGGTGCTAGACATCAAGAGTCTTCATGGATTTATTGGGTTCCAAGGATGAGAGAGAAGACTTTCCAAGGATCCAGTAAAGCTAGAGGACCTCCAGAGGATATGAGGAATAGATAAGGCTCGGATTTGAGGACGCGTCAAGGATTTCAACTACAGCTAGATTCAACCGATAATCGTCCTATTGAGATTATATCCGAAAGCTCTGAAACTTCCACCATTGTCTTCGTCTTTGAAATAAATGCACATGGGTATCTTGCACACCCCAATCAGAGTCTGGATGAGGTAGATATGACCATTTTACAGAAGCCACGCGTTGCAGAAAAGTACCACCCGAGCGGGTGGCTTTCGGCGGAAAAAAGCCACCCAGCCGGGTGGCCTCCCGAAGGCACAATTGAGTCAGCGGAGTCCACCCTGGCGGGTGGTGACCCGAAGGCACTGTAGAGGCAGCGACGTCCACCAGGGCGAGTGGCTCACGCAGAGGTTAGATTTTGTGGACCTTTTCTTGGAATTTTGGTAAGGGTGAGCGAAAAAACTAAAAACCGGATATCCGAACCGAACCAAACCGAAATTTGAAATTCAGTTCAGTTTTTTTGGTTTTTCGGTTCGGTTCAGTTTTGAAAATAAAAAAAAAATCAGTTTTTCGGTTCAGGCGAAGAAAAAAGCTGAAAAAATGAATAACCGAATTATATATATATATATATATTCTTTTAATTTAATATAATATATTATATATATATTCTTTTAATGTATTCTACTATATAATACTCCATCCGTCCAAGAAAAATAGGGCACTTCCATTTTCTGCACTCGTTTTGAAAATGATAATAAATAGTTAAAGTGGAGAGAAAGAGAAGTTAGAGAGAGAATAATATAGACAAGAGAATTATCTACATTATTCTCTCTTGTACTTTACTTTCTCTCCACTTTAACTATTTATTATCATTTTTTCAAAACGAGTGCAGAAAATGAAAGTGTCCTATTTTTCGTGGACGGAGGGAGTAGTATATATTATATATATTATTAATTTTATATATTATATATATATATATTACATTAGTATATATAAAATAAAATAAAAATATATATATTAATATTATATGTTTTTTTCTATTTTTTCGGGTTTTTCGATTTATTTGGTTTTGTTCGGATTTTTAAGTTCGGTTTTCAGTTTTTTCGGTTTCAGTTTTTCGGGTTCGGTTCGGTTTGGATTTTAATCTAAATTCTATTTTTCGATTTTGGTTCAGTTTTGGCAAAAAAACCAAACCGAAACCCAAATGTTCACCCCTAAATTTTGGCATAAACTATAAATAGGACATTTTCTCTTTTTTCTAGTTGGTTGATTAATGAATTATGATATCTCCTTTGTGAGTTTTTCCTCTTTGAGGATTGTATCCAATTCCTTCATTGAAGGTTGCTTGTTTCTTTCCTAGATAGATTCAAGTATAGCTATGCATCAATGGAAGTCTACCCATTGAGTAGTAGAGTCAAGTGGTGATTAGAGTTGATGAAAGTTGCCTAGGGTTGTCTCCATCCTTTTGGTCAAGGTCCTTTGGTTGTACCTCTTTTCCCTCATCTTATACACATGCTTTCATTTCTTATCTTCCATGATTCTCTATTTTGGATCTAGTTTTTGTGGCTAGATCAACCCTATCTTTGTTTCAATTTGTGTTTTGTTGGTAGATCTAGACTTGTGGCATAATCTTGGGTATTTTAATGGATCTAGACAATCAAGATCCTTATCATTGGTGACAATGGTTGAAGAAAGAGAGCTTGTGAATGAAGAATCAGAAGATAAAGAAGTCGTGGATGTAGAAGAAGGATCTATTTCGTTGGTCCGGAGAAAGATGATATTGATAAGGATGAGGATGACTATGTTGGGGAGGATGATTTTGTTGTGGATGATGATAATTGAGAATGATTTTAATTTAGATTTTATAAGTATTATGATGATGACTTTATATTTTAAATGTTGAACTAAGACTTATTATTATAGTCATCATATATAATATATAATTGCTTATGACTTTATCCTTTATTTATTATTTTAATAGTTGATATTTACAATTGTTTATTGTTTTCTAAATTTTTGAATTTATGTGTACATATATTATTAATATTTTATTAATTAATTTATCTTCTGCCATACCGATACGTCATATCCCTCTGGCGATTTTTCGGCTTACCGTCGTAAGCCACCATACGCCATCCATAAAATTGGCTGCATTGACTGAATTGCTCTAAAAAACCTAGGTCTAATATGTTTGTATCAGAGGAATTAGGTGGTTGACAAATCAGATGGATTTTAAATGCATATGAATTGGCAATAGCCTGAAATTCTAGATCCATGGCAGTTATATGTGGTGTGGTATTGTTTTGCTGAATGTTAATCTCTTTACTTGCCCAAACAGGCCATTTGGCCTTAATCGCAAGTATAATCTGGCATAAATAAGAACGCATAGCTAAATGATTATCTTCATCGAGTTTTTTAAGTTTGATAGTAAAAAAAAAGTTGCATACCTTGTGGATAAGGCGGTCCTCATCACTGGCTTGTAGACTAAATTGATTGTCTTGGTTTCCATGGTTCCTCTAGGTTTGCTCTTTGACTATCATTGTTCTGGCAATACTTCAACGAAGGGAAATATTTCCACCTTACCGTCATAAAGTTGTCTGCCCCTCAATACCAAATTGTGGCCTACTTTTGGTGATATATCTCTTGGATTAGCATGATCTATATGGCTCATCCTCATCCGGCAAGAGGTAGTATCTGTTTGATGCCTTGGTCATATAGAACCACTTCTCATCTTTATACGTTATATTATGCATGCTTTGATATTGAACTTTACCTTGGGTTATTTGTGGCTGAAATTGACTAAGACTCCATCTTACCCTTGCTAGCTTATTCACTACAGTAAGTGCAGGTTTGATTGCATTTGTATGCGGCTGTAGTTGTTTTTGCTTCACCCACTCGCCAAATGTACTCTTGCCCACATTCAATTTTGCTGTCATTTTTCTAATTGAAGATCTTTCAAGAGTATATAAGTTTCTGACATTTTCTTCATCTAGTGTTAATTTGCCAACATGATGACAGCCTCTGATCTTTCCTTTCATGATAGCATGTTCTCCCCTCTACATATGTTCTTTGGATGTCTTTCGTAGCATGTATGTACACTATCTTCCTACTTATGCTAAATGTATCTGTTGTCCACATTACAACCCCTCTTGCAAGCACTCCATCATTGTTGTGTTTGAGTGGGAACTGCACCACATTGTTCTTAAGGTTGCTGCTCAAGTATAGGGTTTTCCTCTGCCCATTTTCCATCCCTATGATTAAATTTTTTTGAGGGATTTAAAACTAAAACTAATATGGGAGTTTTTTTTTTTGGAGATTTTGAGTTTCGGGGTTTGTAGAAGGTCTACTAAATGCAATTAGATGATGTATTTATAGGGAGTTGGAACTCTAATTTTTTTAAGTTCTAATTTCCTTTAAAAAATTTGTAGAGAGAAATTTCAAATTTTGATTTCCCCATGTATTTTGAACTAATGCTACTAAATTAGTAGTAATGGAAGGCATTTTTTATATTTTGAGCAATCTCTTTAATTTCAAGCATTAATGGCATTAAAATTGAACACAATTGAACACCAACGTCATTGTTATTAATGGCATTAAAATCGTGTTAATCAACATAAAAAAAATGTTCGCGGCCTCTTTTACAATAATGAAGTAAAAAAATTGAACATGATTAAGGTGTATCCCAAATTTCAATATCACACACCATTTATTATACACAAACAATTTCTTAAAACTCGTGCACATTAGAAATGAGACTTTTATTGCCGGACAGATGTAGTAATAATAAGATTTTAGTTTCTTTAATAAATTTTTAAATTTAAAATATAATTAATTGACATTATTTCAACTATTAGATTTCCTAATCTAATGACTAGGAATTGATCTTAGTTTAGAATTACTAATTAGTTAGCAATTAATTATAACCCTAATGAAATACTATTCTAATAATACTCCCTCTATCCCATTAAAAAATATGAACAATATGTATGACACAGGAATTAAGACAAAATTGGTAAGTAAGAGAGAGAATGAGAACGGTATGGTAAACTAAGAGAGAGAGTAGAATGGTAGTTAAAATAGTATTAGTGCATAATGGGAACTATATTATTAAATTGATATAACTTTCTAAAAAATGGAATGCATATATTTTTGTTTTTGTGGGACCAACGAAAATAGAAAGTGTACATATTTTTATTAGGAAGAGATGGGGAAGAAAGAGTAATATTCTATTACGAAATCTTATTTTCTTAGAATGGAAAAATTGCTCTCGCAATATCAATAACTAAACTAAACCGTCGTTCATCCAATTAGATTTACAAAGCAATTGCTATATCAAAGTTTTTCCTTTGATCCCTTTTTTACGAAGAAAAAAATACCTTTTTATTACTCCTAGTATTTTACAATATATAATGTGGAGATATACACATCTCGAATTGCTTGAAAATTGCGAATTTCGAAGCTCGGTTTATTGCGCCAACTCCGCCCGCAGCCGCTGTTTCAATACAACACAAAAGTCCATATTAGATTTACAGTATCAATACTAATAATAATAGATTTCAATTATATTCGGTGGTCGCGTAAAATCAATATTCAGATTATTATTAGAGATACCCAAGGTTTACGGTTCCAAATCGAAACCGTCAATTTTAGAACCGTGGTTTGGTTCAGGTTCAAAAATTTCTGAACCGAAATTATGAATAACCGCCGGAAAATCGTGAAACCGAGCCAGAACCGCAAAAAACCGTCAAAAACCGGCGGTTCAGAACCGTAAAAAAACCGCCAGTTTGAAACCGAAGTCGGCGGTTTTTGAACCGGAACCGCGAAACACCCTAGTGGTTCGGTTCCAGTTCTGCAATTTTCAAAACCATAACCGGCGCTTCCGAACCGTGAGCACCTTTATATTATGTCCTATGTTAAGCATTCTAAATTTGTGATCCATGCATCTTAATTATTCTTTATGTAACAAAATAAGCATTTTAAATATTTTTTAAATCTATATATTTAGTGCTTTACTTATATCACTTTGTATATATAATATTTAAACTAAAGTCCAAATTTAGTCATATACATTTGCTCTAAAAAACTTTTTGATCCTTTACATTAAGTTTGTTATCCATGCATCTTAATTATTCTTTATGTAACAAAATAAACATTTTAAATAATTTTTAAATCTATATATTTAGTGCTTTACTTATATCACTTTTGTAGTATAATATTTAGACTAAAGTCCAAATTTAGTCCTTTACATTTGCTCTAAAAAACTTTTTGATCATTTACATTAAGTTTGTTACTTTTTGGTCCCAAACAATATGTTTTGGTCCAAATTTAACATTTTCTGTTAAATTTAACGGTCAAACATAGTTTGACCAAGTTAGTAACTTAATTATAAATCTAATTAGTCAATTAACCTGATTAATTTATTATCAAAATTTATAAAAAAAATTTACCCATAATAACAATTAACTTACAATTTATAAAATATTTCATCAAAATTAAATTAAATTAAATTTATAAAATATTTTACCTATAACAAAAATTATACTGTATTTTTGAATATTTTATAAATTTTAATTTAATTTAATTTTTATTATAGGTAAAAAATATTTTATAAAGTTTAATATTATTAAATTTTTTAATATTATATAAATTTTAATTTAATTTAATGTTTATTATAGGTAAAAAATATTTTATAAATTTTAATATTATTAAGATTTTTAATATTTTATAAATTTTAATTCAAATTTATTTTTATTTATAGGTAAAAAATATTTTTTAAATTTTAATATTTTTTATTTTATGTATTAAAATATTTTATAAATTTTAATATTGAATTAGTGAGATTAATCGGTTTATTATATTTATAATTTAATCACTAATTTGATCAAATCACATTTGAGTGTTAAATTTAACGGAAAATGTTAAATATGGACCAAAATATATTATTTGGGACAAAAAGGTAACAAACTTAATGAAAGGGACAAAAAGTTTTTAGAGCAAATGTAAAGGATAAATTTGGACTTTAATCTAATATTTATGAAAATCTTGAATATATATAATATTTACAATGATTTTATATTTTAAAATGAATAATACTCCCTCCATCCCTCAAGAATATTCACTATTTCATTTTTAGTCCGTCCCACAAGAATATGTATTTTCTAATTTTGAAAAGTTTTTTCTCTCTAATGAGGTGGGACTCATTCTCCACTAACACTACTTTATTTACTTTTTCTCTCTACCTCTCTCTTACTTCACCAATTTTACATTAAAACTCGTGCCGATCTCAAAGTGCATATTCTTTGGGGACGGAGGGGATAGTACATATTTGCAAGCTAATGCATGTTTATATTTTATTAACGAATCTAGTGTTATTTAAATATTAACATAATAGTATTATTTATTTTATTATTAAAAATATTATTAAATTAAATATTTAATATTTAAATATTAAATTATGCTCCCGTCATTTTCGAGTTCTGGATATGCCACTTGGCAGTATATTCATTACTTTCTTGTGAGTTTGGGTTTTGTTGGAGGTGCCCACGAAATACAGGTAACACTAGCTAATACTCCAACAAGCATCAACACCTCTAATAATTGAATATGATTTCAAACTTATCACATGTTTAAATTCTCATTTTCACCAAATATACAAACATAAATAAATGAATGAGTTTGCCAGCCTCCTTGTCTCACCGCTCCCACAAAAACCTCCTTTTCCCTTAACAAAGAATCAACCTATATTTGCATTTATTTTATGCATAAATATTTGTACAACACACAAACAAAAACGCATACATATATAATTTCTCTCTCTCTCTCTCTAGAATTAATGGGTCTTAGAGACATTGGGCAGTCATTACCTCCGGGATTTAGGTTTAATCCGAGTGATGAAGAGCTGGTTTGCCATTATCTTCTTAAGAAGATTGCTAATGAAAAACTTGGTAGAGGCACTTTAGTTGAAATTGATCTTCATACTTGTGAGCCATGGCAGCTACCTGGTAATTCACCCCATCTTTCCTTTCTTTTCTTTTTCTATTGTGGATTTGTTCTCTTTTTTGTGTGTCAATTTTAGGGAGAAATTGATGTTTTCTTAGTCATATTTCTTTTCTGTTTTAAACAAATAAATCCATCCTTTCTCAAATGATTAAGATGGATATTAGAGGGATTGAACCTTTTTTTTATATCGAATTAATTCCAATTTAAAGTTTATATATTTTGTTTGGATCTATTAAATTTGACCTACACTCAATAATTCAGTCTGATATTATAATAGAAACGCATAAAATTCTATCTTAAAACTAATTAATTACTCCCTCCATCTCTGAAATTTTGTCACATTTTTCCATTCTATCTCATAAAATTTGTCGCATTTCACTTTTTACTATTTTTTGTAGTAGACCTCACATTCTACTATCTTATTATCACTCACATTTTATTATAAAATTAATACTTTAAAAGTAGGACCCACATCCAACTAACTTTTTCAACTCACTTTCTATTATATTTCTTAAAACTCGTGCCCAATCAAACTGTGACAAAATTTGAGTGATGGAGGGAGTATAAAAGAAAAAAAGTGATCCATAAGACTTTAATGGATTTAGAACTCTTTACATAAATAGAATTGCAATAGTTATATTTTTTTCATTTACCAGCATTTTCAAAGTCACTTAATTTCTTTTTTTCCAAAACTATTTTCCTTAAATTAATCAATTGTAAAAGGATTCTCTTTTTAAAGGAAAAAATTTAAGCGAGGATGTGCTTTGTTCCATGAATCGTAGTAATTATCGCAAGTTAATTTCATCATTTCTTAGAAGAAATTAAATATTCCCTGTCGGCGGTCGCCATCAAAGGAAAAAAAACTAGTGCATTATATTTTAAACTATGCAAAATCAAATTAATGTCGTTTATAGTTGTGTATGTAAGCGTACATATAAATTATGACTTGTAGGATAAGGCATCAAGCGTAAGGATTCGAACTTCGTTTGACACAAACGTGCTCCATCCGTCCCCCGACTTTTGTCACAGTTTGACCAGGCACAGCTTTTAAAAAATTAATGCAAAGGTTAAAAAAGTTAATAAAATATAGGTCCTACTTTTAAAGTATTAATTTTATACTATTAAAATGTGAGTGAGAATAAATTAGTGATGTGGGGTCCATCACAAAAAATGGTAAAAAAGTGAAATGTGATAAATTTTATGGGATTGGCGGAAATGGAAAAATATGACAAAATTTCAGGGACGGGATGATGTATTATATAATAAAGCAATGGATTAATAACCAATTATGACTCTTTGGTATTGTGTTAAATTTATCAACTTAAATTCCATATTTAGGAGTATTTGATTAAGTGCGGAAATTAAATACTTTGGCCGTTGAGAATCTTTTATGATGAATCTTGGCCAACTTTAATCACATAAAGAAATAATATTATGATACATGAGGCCAAATAATGTTCATATGTTCTTAGGTTAATTTGGACTAATACTCTAGGTCGTCGTTTTGGACGCAACAATAATTTTAATTGTTAGTGCAAGTATATGTTGAGCTCAATTAACAATTCGATAATTTTCAGATATGGCTAAGCTGAACTCAGAGGAGTGGTACTTCTTTAGCTTCCGCGATCGTAAATACGCCACCGGTTACAGGACCAACCGGGCCACCATCTCTGGCTATTGGAAGGCCACCGGCAAGGATCGTGCTGTGCTCGACCCGACCACCCGGGCCATCGTGGGGATGAGAAAAACACTGGTTTTTTACAAGCATAGGGCTCCCAATGGGGTCAAAACTGGATGGATCATGCATGAATTTCGCCTTGAGAACCCTCATATGCCTCCTAAGGTTGGTACAACTATTTAGTTCAATTTTTTTTAAATATATATATATTTAGTTCAATTTTCATTTCTCTTAATTTTATTTTTATTTTGAAAACTATGATAGCGAACCCTTTACTTTTATACTAACTAGAATCATGAATCCCACTCGTGAATTATTTGTTGTTTTTCTGATTATTTATATATATAATCTGATCAAGTTCTTTTTGTTTGATTTTACAAATATAAATGAGGGTTTATAATTACTTTTAGAATTTTATTTCTTTTGATTACTTTATAATTAGAGTATGATATGGTTTGGTCTTTAGTACTACTAATAACTACTTATTATTCTCTCCGTTTCTGAAAAGTATGAACAATTTCCTTTTTAGTCCGTCCTCAAAAAGTACAAACATTCTAATTTTGGAAACTCATTTCTTCTAATGATGAGGTGGAAGTATTATTCACTAACAATGCTTTATTTACTTTTTTTCTTTTTATCTTTACTTTACTAATTATGCATTAAAGCTCATGCCGAACCAAATGTTTACACTTTTTTGGGACGGAGGGAGTATGATAAAATATTTTATTTCTACTAGATCGTGAATGTGACCTTTTATAAACTACTAGCATGGAATTGTACTTCAATATAGTTTATAATGTCTAGTTTTATGGTTTAAGAAAAATGCGGTTAACTTAATTTAGCACATAATATTATATCGAGTTTGATAACTAATTAATATTTTGTGACCATAAATCACAGGAAGACTGGGTCTTATGCAGAATAATTTATAAATCGAGTAGCAGCCCACAAAATTTGGGTGATGGTGACACTTCTCCTAATTTGGCTGCATCACCAACAAGTGATCATGCCTTGCTCAATAATAGTCATCAAAACATGATTAACTCCATCTATCAAGGCCAAAACCCGAACCTGAACCCGAACACGTATCCCGTCCGCTCGGGATATTTGCATCTATACCCCGAGGAGCTTGACAAGGAAGTTGTGTCTAATCCATCGGCCTCCAATCCTAATTGCAAATTGATCGAGACCAAGTGTGAGGACGACTTTGGATTCTTGTTCGATATGAGCATCGACTACTCGGATGGACGGGATGGTGTATCCTCTTATGTTGAGGAGGTTAGATTTGATAACGTTAGCAGCTCGGTTTTTATTTGAATCATGTGTATGTATGTGTGTAGCATTTATTTGGATATATACTTGATTCATGTAGTTAATTGAAGTAGATGTACAAGGCCATGTGTGAATTTGTGAGTAGTAATGTTTGGATATATATGTGTATTTTTAGAAGAAAAAAAAAAGGATTCGATTTGATTAAGTTGCATAGTTCAAAATTTGTAATTTGTTATAAACAAAGCAATATTAGTTCTGTAGAATGGAAATTATTTTTTTTTCTATTAATAAAACTATGCAATCACATGCATTATGATTTATCAAACAAAATTATTTTAGTAAATAATCATAAATGGGCACTAAACGTTGTTAACACAAAAACATAATCTCTAAACGTTGTCCTGGAGAAGAGTGACGCTCCGCCTCCTGCTGCGGTAGAGTAGAAACCGATGTAGGAAAAGGAAAAAAAAGTGAGAAGGTCTCATGGTTTAGGATGTTTTAGTAGTTGTTTAACATGGGTTATTGAGTGATTTATGGCTTAATTTATAGGTTTTCATCCACTTATGCACTATTTAGGTGATTTAACGAGTTTGTCGAAGTTTTGGAGTTAAAACACGTGGGAGTGGGCTTAAACGGGGCTTAAAGAGGCGAGACAAAGAGAACGCCCGACTCGCGGGCTAGACCATGGAAAACACGCCCGAGTCGGGCGTTCTGCAGTTCAAAAACAGAGAGAATGCCCGAGCCTGGCATTTCACGCATTGAAGAACACCCGACCGTGCATTCGAGAGGTGTTTGCGAGTCAAAGAGAACGCCCGAGTCGGGCAATTCTCCTATCTCAGATCGTCCGACTGGGCGATTGCTCGTGATGTCTAATTTGCTGATTTTTTCACTCCAAGTATCAATACCAAGTTGAGAATTCTCATTTACCTTCTCAAAAAATGTAATTATACATTCTTAAAAAATAATGGACTCCAAAGAAAGAAGGTAAATCAAAAAGGCAAACAAAAATTACTAACTTTTGATCTTTTGTACCAAGAAGATTTAAAGATACCTTCTCAAAATGAAAGAAGGTATAATACCTCTACAAATATTTTTTCAATTGGAGCATAAAGTGTTACGAAGAAGACGTAAATATGATAAGTATTTCTCTTTACTTCTTCATTTACCCTTTCACTTGGAGATGCTCTAAGGAGTCCCAATCGTCTACATTCTTGAAGAGGAAGACTCCCCACCATCCAATTCATCCTTCGGAGTACTTTTGTTTAGTTTTGACCATGTTTTCCTCAATTTCCATGGATTTGTCCTTGTTTGTTGATGGGATGATGTGTAGCTAAACATCTTGTAGGATTTTGGTTATGACTACAACGGGTTGATAAATTAATTTAATGTTTTGATGTTTGCCTACCTTTATATCTTATTTTGTTGGTTCAATTGTGCTATTTGAATCCAATTGCCTAGCTAACATTAGGTTTCTTTGATTATTCGTTGTAACCGAGAGATATATATCTAAGTGAGAATAATTTAACAACAACCCGTGACAATTCACATTCGAGAGAAGGGATGATTCTGAGGGGCTCGGGAGTTAGATTAGATGTACTAGGAGGAGAATCTAGTAATTGAAGCTAATCCACATATTTGAGTGCACTCAAAAGAGGGCCTAGTCTAATCAAGTGATTTCCTAATAAGATTAGAGGTGAATTTAGTTAAACTTATGCATATGAGTTCATATCTCCTATTGTAATCGAATCTGAAATCCTATGATTTTCTACCTTGTGGAACAATTGTTGTTTGTTATTTTGATTATATTTTCTTTCATTACTGGACTAGGTAAAACCAAAAACATCATTTCATCATCTAGATAGTATTCAAAATCACATTGTGCTATTCAAACCGTTATTTAGTCATCGGGGATTGATAATTTTAATTTTCCACTCGCTACAAAAACCACGAGAATGGGTTGGGTCATTCATCTATACCGGGTCCGGCAGCAAAAACTTTCATACTAAACATTATGGTAAGACTTGAAAGTGACCCTTTTCCACCGGTTTCCTTTAAACCAAGTGCACTTGAGAGTTGAGAGATGGCTTATCCTAGGATTGCAACTTTTCTAATAATCAAGGAGACACGACATAGCTAAAAGGTTTAGTTAATTGAATTAAAATTGAGACTTTGTAGTTGGATCTGAGATCTGCTACTCTCCATATTTTATCAAAACACAATTTATCTTTTGTTTTGTTAACCTTATTGTTTAGTTAGTTATATTAGGACTCATAAAATAAACTCAATTTCGTAGTCTAGACAATAAACGATAACAATTCGAAGTAAAAGTGTTTTTTTGTCCACGTGGATACGATACTCTATCTTGCTTTTACTAAGATAGCTTTGTACACTTGCAAAATATTACTTGGCGAGCCTAGTTAAATCATAAGAAATCGGTTATGAACAAAACTTTTGATAGATATGGGTTACTAGTTGCTAAAAAATGCAAAAAATAGGAATGAAAACTGTACTTATTCACCAAATTGGCAAGTAGAACAGTTTTATTTGTTAATACTTCGTACTCCCATTGTCCCATTAAAAATGACAGCGTTAACAATTTTGGAATATCCCATTACAAATACTACGTTTCTTAAAACGGTAACAATATCATCTCTACTTATTCACCTTTCTTACTTTATTCTATCTTTATTAACTCACAAAACATTACCACATAAAATCCCATGCCAAAAATCAAATATTTCATATTTATTGGAACGGAGGGAGCATATATATTAACCCACCATCGCATGTGAACTCAATGCTGAATACTATGCTCGTTGCAATTTTAAGACAGAAGCGAAGCTGAAAAGATGAAGATACCTTTCCCAGGGAAGACCTCGGCGGATTAGCATCCATAAAAGATAAGATTAATGTTTGAGTTAATTTATCACACTTATTTCACGCCGGAAATTTGAGAAAACTTGGTGGATGATACTTCCGCAAATCTACCGTCTGTTGTTCTTCTTCAGCTCGTCAACGTCAAGTTCCACCGCCAGTACAGGAGAATCCTCACTTGCACTGAGATCACTGAAAAGAAGCATTACCGTTAACCACAATTTCTAACCAAACATCACTGTAGATATAAATTGTGATACGGAAAAAAAGGCTAACCTATTATTCACAGGCCCGTGATCTACATCATTCTTTAGGCAATATATAGCTCTACCGATAATGTCACTCAGAGTAACCGGACCAAATGATCGACTATCGTAGGAGTCCTGCCACACACACAAATGGAAAGAAATGAATGTAAGCACCAATCTCTGCCTATTACTCCCTCCGTACATGAAAAATAGGGCACTTTCATTTTCTACACTCGTTTTGAAAAAATAATAATAAATAGTTAAAGTGGAGAGAAAGTAAAGTACGAGAGAGAATAATGTAGACAAGAGACTTTTCTACATTATTCTCTCTCTTACTTTTCTTTCTCTACACTTTAACTATTTATTATCATTTTTTCAAAACGAGTGCAGAAAATGAAAGTGTCCTGGACGGAGGGAGTAGTATACATCTCTAGAATAATTTGGTCCTCCAAACATTCACATATTTACAACAATTTAAGAAATCGTGTGAAACTTGACTGATCAAAAGATGTGAATATTAAAGCATAAAGATGAAGAAAGCTATGAAGTGAATGTACAATGAAGTTCAATCCATTTTGAAGGATGCAACATTTTTATCATGCTCAATTGACTCACTCCAGAAATTCCCAGTGTATAAATTAAAATCTACATTTAAATTAAGTGTTTGGACAACTTTACACTGCGATGTCGCATGTTTTTTCCTAATGAAGGCAAAAACAGTCATTACTCAGAGTAGTTCAAAATCAAAATTATTTTGGCTTTACGTCCCACCAGCATAACGACTATTAAGGAAACAAAAGCAGGTATCGCAACAGAGGAACGGAACAAGGACTTCAAAGTTGCGATTGGAAGGTGTGGTATCTCTTCCGGAAGCTATAAATGTTTAGACTTAAGATAAATATGCGAACATATGCAGCATATACCTTGGGTTTTAGGTCTTCATTGTCAGCTAGAACCCAGCACTCGTTATCCTCAAGAACGAAAGGTTCATCTTTTTCATCAGTTGAAGCCATTTCGTATCCCTCAACGGCAGCTAACCTTCGAACCAGATACTTGTCTAAGTTCATGGGGTCCTTCAACACTACCAAGTCTCCAACAAAAACATTTCTACCACAAAAGATACAAACATTTATCCTCAAATATACAGAGATATGATAAAAAACAGATATTATGTACTCCCTCCGTACCCAGCTAAGATGACACACTTTCATTTTTAGTTTGTCCCAAATAAGATGACATATTTCTATTTTCGGAAACTCTCTCCAATTAATACACCCAACCACTTCTTCACTCTCCAATTAAAATATTCATCTCTCTTTCTCTCTCCATTTAATATCTACACCCACCTTTTCCCTCTCCAACTAAACACATGAACCAACAAATCCTAAAATCCCGTGCCGATTAAAATGTGTCATCTTAGCCGGGACGGAGGGATTATATTTAATAGCTAGCACCCTTTATTCAGCGGCAGAAATTTCCTACTAGCCTACCAAAAAGGGGTTAATAAAGAAGTAATCAACACAGAGCTAAACTTAGTAAATACCACTTTGTTTGAACTACTTGAAAGAGATGAACAAAGATGTTCCCAAAAACCCAGTTAGAGGAATAGAAAGAAATAGAGGCAACCAAATAACTATTGGAAACCAAAGGCATACGTTAGATCTGCATGCGGAATTCTCCGAACAAGAAAAGTTCCAGCTTCAGTCCCGATTGTTGGAGACACATCTTCTGATTTATTCTGATGCAAAAAAGTCAGCTTCCCTACAAGAATAGTTTTCATTATGGTATCAAAGCTTTTAGCATCCACACGTCCATGGGTCTGCATTGCACAAGATTCCCAAGGTGAAGCATAGTTCCTTCCAGCCGCACAATAGAAAGTAACAGAAAAACCATCATAGCATAAGCTTAAATCTTAATTATCATCCAAAAATTGAACAAGTCGAATAGTCTTGCTATAACTTAGTTATATATCTCCGGATAAAACAATTGAGAGTACAAACTAACAAACTCACTGATTCAACAATATACGCATAACAGGCATGACCATAAAAAACTAAGGCCTTACATACGCCGGTGGATAGAGATGGATTACTACAAGTTATTCAACAATGTCTTCATTATTCTTAACCTATAATGGGTGGATAACAGGAACCTCTTGACTGTTTAGATTTTGATTTATTTGACGGATGTCCACCGAAAGAGGTAATATACATACAATATACACATCTCTTTCTTCAGAACGCATAAAAATAAACATAAGATATTTATATACTCCATCCGTCCCCCAAATTTTGACACAGTTTGACCGGGCACGGGTTTTAAGAAATGTAATGGAAAGTGAGTTGAAAAAGTTGGTAGGACTGGGTCCTACTTTTAAAGTATTAGTTTTATAATAAAATTTGAGTAGTAATAAGTTAGTGGAATGTGGGGTACATTGCCAAAAATGGTAAAAAGTGAAATGTGACAAATTTTGTGGGACGGACGAAAATGGGAAAATGTGACAAAATTTCAGGGACAGGGGGGAGTAACATTTATGGCATTCAACATTCTCTTCATCAAACTATCTACCTACCAAACTCCAAATTCAAATAGTAACAAACCCATATTACGAGAATAACATTATGAGCACAGCTTGGGGCACACTGAAAATGAAGAGCAAAAAACCAAATACAAGAAAAGGGTTCCTAAATTTCACTCTTGCTAAGAGCATCTACAACCATTTACACTAAACTAAAACTCATTTTAGTGTAAAGGTTACATCAAATAATGATTTTCCTCCAACCATTTACTCTGAATTCAAACTTAAAATAATATTCTCTATATTATGTATTTTTTACTCATAAAATTCGAAAAAAGTTTCGGTTTTTGTTTTAGTGCAAACCTAAAAATAGGTATTTTTACTCAAAAACCAAAAATGGAATTGGTTTCGGACTACCATTGGAGCTAATTGTCTACTCCATTTTAGGTTTTAGTGTACCATTGGAGATGATCTAAGAATTCGAGTAAAATAAGGAGCGAATCTGGGCAAGAATTCCCTGTTATTTCAAGCCTTTATGAAATTCATTTTACTAGTGTTTGTCTATCTTCCTTGTTTTAATCAGAACTACTCCAACATCCTATAATAATAAAAATAAACAAAAAAAAAGCAAAACACACATGTAACAAATCCATAATTCATTTTTTGGCAGTGCGGCTGGAAAATTGATCGATTCCGTGTATTAGGTGTTAAAGCGAGAGGCAAGTTCGTTTCTTTGATTGAGTTTATAGCTTATAAGTGAAACAGAAAAGATGAAGGTGTGATCGCAAACACATGAATCAAGAGAGAATGTGTTACCTTCTGGTAGAGAGAGATAGAGTAGCCGACTTTGCTAGAGGCGTAGCGAAACCAATTCGAGAGGGACGCCATTGCAACAAATTCCCAATTGCAATTCTGTGCAGAGAACTCAGATTTCAGCCCTTAAACCCTCCCAAATAAATTTCCATTTTTTTTTTCTATTTTTTGCAATTTGTGGTTTAATTCGTATTTACGTGGAATTTAGATGCTTCAAGTTCAAACAATACTATTTCCTCATTTCCAAATTAATCTAAGGTATAATTTTTTTTACACAATTTTTTTAAAACGGTACTAATACTCTTTTCTAAAAATAGAAATTTTAATTCTAATGTAAAATTAGTAAAGGTAGAGAGATGGAGAGAAAAAGTAATAGAATTAGTGTTAGTGGATTGTGAAATCTATTTTTAATATAATAAAAAATTTTATCTTTAGGAAACAGATAGATAAAGTATAATAAGTAGATAAAATAAATTATAAAAGCAAATAAAATAGATAAATGAACACAAAACAAAGTACTATAAAAAATTTAAATAATTGATTTTTTATTATAAGGAAAAAAACACATTTAGCTCGATGATTTTAAAATAAATACTACGAATCAATTAATTTAGTGTATTTTTGCCACTCAGCTCAGTACTTTAGTGTATTTAATAAATAAAGTGAAAACATACAAGACCAAAATGTGTGATTTTTTTTTCACGTTTATATAGCTATTTTATTAAAAAAAACTACCCATAGGATCATATATTATTTTAATATATTTATACTAAGGTTTTTATTTTCTTTTTTTTCAGACGGATATATTTTTTTAATTCGCTTGTTTTACTATTTTGGGTTGTCCATCAAAATTGGATCAATTTCTACATATGGAAAGTTATAAACATGTATGTCCTACTAATAATATGGACCCTATAATCAACTAACACTATTTTCTCTTACTTTTTTCTTTCATCTCTTACTTCACTAATTGCACATTAAACTTGTGTCATACATAACTATGTCTATTTTTTTTTGGACGGAAGTAGTATAACCCTATTACCTTACAAACTATACAAACACATGCATTTAGTTTTGAATTTATTGGTCTGCAAAATGGAAAAAAAAAGTGTATGATGTGAATCTGGTTGTTCCGCGTCAAGAGACACCAACTCTGAGGAAGGGACTTAAGGACCCTACCGAATAGGCGTGGCGGTTGGATAGGAGAAGCACTTGACTGAGTCGGCATTACACGACAACCATGTGTGTTCTCGTCGAGGTGACGCAAAAAGACATACTATAAGAATGACTGAACTAGGAATGACATCACATCGTACTTCATCTTAATGCCACTTTCCTTAGATAAAATTGAACGAGGCATTAAACTCACGTCCCTTAATAAGCCATGAAAGCTTGTAAAGTTGGGGATGATTCACTGTTTTAAAACCCAATTTATCCACCATGCTTGTACAATTTCTCACCAACTACCCTCATCAATCATCAAATCGCAAACCTTCCCTTTTGTAGTGTACTTTTATGGAATATCATGTGTCGATCGGCAACCATTATTCATCCTCTGCAGCTGATATAATCAATACAGTATACAGTCCCGCTATCTACATAAACCAACTCAGCGCTCTCAACTCACCCACAGCCATCATCCTCATATTCATCAAATACAAGTGCATCCTCATCCCCAACGAATGTCACCATCTGCTTATTACGGACAATCAGCATATATATGATCGAATGCCTGAAATTAAAACACATCACCGGTCCTCGCCCTCTCATACCTGACCTAACAGGCTGGCTAGGTTTTGCTACGACTGGTGTTGTTGGTTTGAATTATCCTGTGCCACTACTACTTCCATGAAATTTGACGATTCACTGTTGGACCAACAACTCACAACTTTCTTTCCCTTCTTTTCTCAACTTTAAGAGCAAGGCTGCATGCATCTCCATAACTGAAATACCGTTGTAATCGCACAATGTCATAGATTTCAGAAAGAAGCGCTCCAAAATAACGAGCGATCGTTTGTTCCTCTTCTTTCTCGACATCACAACGCATCTGTAGATGATCAAATTCATTAGTAAAATCCTCCGCAGACAGATTACCATGCCTATTACCATGGTATTCAGTAAATCATGTCGGTAGATTTAAGAGTTTTAACACGTCCCCTCACGTATGGGCCGGAATGAGACATCGGACTTCCATCACATGGGTAGGCAAAAGAAGAGATGAAGAGATAAAACCAATCATCGACTTGGGCTGCTCTGATACCATATTAGAAATAGGTCACTCACCCCTGAAAATTCCTTTAAATGGGATTAGGGGAGGGTTACCCATACTTATATTGATCAGTTAGGATCATCACCAAGTCGATGTGGGATAAGATTTAAAAGTTTTAACAATCTCTTATTATGTTCCCACCAAATTGAAACATTTGTTAAAACTTTTTAGGTTTGTCAACTGCATATTAATTTGATATTGTTGTCCCCAAACTCGTACAGATTTATTATTGTGTCGCCCTCAAAAGGCATCAAATTAATTAGGGTAGGATATACTTGCACATTATTTTTAGAAAAAAAAATTCTCTTGTGCTCATAGCTAGCACTATTAAATCGTTTCTTCTTTTCCGTCGTGTCTAAATTTGAAGAGGCTGCTGCCCCACAAATGTGCCTAATAAGCAAACTGCCCCTTAAAACTCATTAGAGCAAAGGTAAAGAATAAGCAGAAACAGAGATCGAAGAAACCATCCACCAAATGCAAATAAATCTTGGTTGCAGGAGTGGATCAGGAACTGATATATCAGATATGTATAGATAGAGCAATTCTAACATTCGCATCCAATCTTGCAACAGGGAGTTCGTCATAATTGCGTCAAGTTATTCCAGATTAACAACAGCAGCACTAGACTATATTACGTATTTGATTTACATGAAACACGATTCACATACAACAACGAACAACTAAACACACCTTTAGCACCTCTTAAACTATTCTTTCAGCCAAGTTTGGATTCGTGTTTCTTTAAACTTCAATTAATTCAGACAACTCTTCATCCTGAAAGCCGAAGAATGGTCAGAACCAAAAGAAATATTATTGTAGTTGAAAGAAGTATAACTCAAAATGATTCAAGAACTAAAAGGTTAAAATACATTATATTGAATTGAAGAATTTCACCTTTTGAAGTGCTTCGGTAAGTCGTTTTTGGTCCACAACCAGATCGTCAGGTACTTCCGATCCCCATACGAGATCATGACAAGTTTCAAATAACCTTATGCAGTAATTGATGTCAGAGTTAGCCTCCTTCCGGGCTATATTAGCTTTCATAAGCTCTGCTGAAGCTTCAGCAGCACCAGTACAATAGCTGTTCCTTACAGTCTGGTCGCAACATTTGTAACCCCATTCATGATCTTTCCACCATGAACCCCAAACACTAGTGTCGTTGTTTATGTATACATCTTCTTCGTACTTAGCCATCTCCTGCATACATCATTGAATCAACAGGAGTGCAAACAAAATTTTCTAAGGCATAGGGGGGTTGGACACTGAAGTTTCATACTACACAATTCACATTTCTCTCTCAATTTACCCTTTGAACTTCTCCCTCATTACCAACTGCTTGGTGGTTACTAGAAATCTCAAAAAACATTCACAATAAGTTGGAAGTCCTTAAAAAACAAAAATCCAAGTGGAACTCGCCCAACATAACATGATGACCAGACAGAGCTTGCATTTGATTGTTATTACTCCAAAACTAGAATGCACAAACAATTCCAAGAATATCATGAGCTGCAGCATTTTGGGCATGTCAGGTGTGATAGATGCATTTCACTTGTGCTGTTAAGCGCCACCGTTAGTCTAACAGATATTTAGGGGGGAAAAGCATCCCGCATTAAAGCATCATATCAACTTAGCCAACATAACATGATGACAAAAATGCAGAATGCAGAAAATATGATGGAAAAAATAAACATTAGATTGTCACTCCTCCAAAAATAAAACGCACCAACAATTCCTAGAATTAGGGATGTCAATGTAACCCGAACCCGTGGGCCGGCCCGAATAACCCGATAAAAATACAGGGTTAGGGTTGTAATTTCGCAGCCCGAATTTAAAATCGGGCCATTCGGGCTGACCCGTTCGGGTTGTCGGGTTAGGCGGGCTGACCCGTTCGGGTTACGGGTCGGCCCGTCGGGTTGAAGGTTTCTGCACATCGAGCAGTTTTTGTAACGGTCATAACTTTCTCTACAAAGCTCCGATTGAGGCGTACAATATATCCACGCGAAGCTCTTTCGAAGACGAAGAGAATGATATGTATTAGAGGTTTATCAGACTTCAAAATCGCGAGAAACATTGACTCAAACAAGGCTGCTGCACATCCACATATTTTGTGTACATTTTCTAATCAATTTTCTATCATTTCTCAACAAACATGTAAACATACCAAAATATAGAAATATAATCAAAATCATCCAAGACAACCCTCTAAAACTATGCAAAATCCAAATACGTCAACCGACTATATAAGATCACAAAAAAAATCACCATGTGGTTCATGGATTCATAAATACGCGTATATAAAAGCTTTCTTTTAGTATATTTCCAATATAATAGTGCAAAGTGTTTTGACGTCGCTTCGTCATTGAATTATGCGTACTTTGATGATTCTTAGAGTTACTCCAATTAGGTAGCATCTTGATAATTCACTCTTTAACAATTCAAAATATTTTTGTTACATCTACGATGCACCTCTCACGTTATGAAAATTTTATTTAATTTTCTACGAATTGATTTATGTTTGAATTTTGAAACAAAGTATTGATTTATGTTTTAAATACATAAACATAAACATACTATTGATAGATATTTTGTAAATAATTATGTAATGAATAAGTTATTTAAATTTAAATAACTTAATCTTTTTTAAAAATATTAAAGAAAATTAAAAATATGTATTTCATTATTGAATGATTAATTAAAAATATGTATATAATTAAAGAAAATTTAAAATACGTATTATTTTTTGAAAATATTAAAAGAATTAAAAATACGCATTGGCCCGAATAACCCGGTGGGTTAGCCCGAAACCCGAAGGGTTAGGGTTAGGGTCGAACTTTTATAACCCGAAAAAATCATAACCCGAATAGCCCGTACCCGAATGGCCCGACAACCCGAACGGGTTGGCCCGAACCCGAACGGGTTGGCCCGATTGACATCCCTACCTAGAATATCATGACACTGCAGCCTTTTTAAGATGCATTTCACTTATGCACCACCATAAGACTAACACAACATTTGGGTAAAAAAAGCATTCCAAGTTAAAGTAACATATGAAATGAGAGATTTCAATTTCTGAATGTTAGAGAAAACTACAGCAATGACTCGGAAGCATCTCAGGTAGAAATTAAGATGGAAACGACATCTTGTCAAGGAGACAGGGCAGAGTTGGTCCGTACCTGGCCTTTTTATGATCCTACCAGCACGATCATATTCAACCTCTCGTTCACTCTGCCCAAGTAAGAGTTCTCATGGAATTACTTCATCATCAGCAGCATTACCATACTCCTCCATGATTTTGTCTTTAGTATCAGACTTCAGCTTCTCCTTGTTGATCTTGAAATTTTTATAAAGCAACTCAGCTTGCATATGAACGTCATGTCAAATGCTTCCCAAGCATGAACATTCAGCTGTTTGAACTCCAAAGCTTGACCACTCACTCTATTTTGATTGTCTCCCTATAATTTTCATAGGTTGCCAATCGTATAAGCAAGATCATGCAAGAGAAATAGCAACCACGACAATTAGCACAGTAAGTACACTCACAGCATAGAACGGGTCTTGGGGTCATAGTGGGCAGAGTTAACATCAAGATTGAGAAGATATTTTGCAGTATCCTCTCTAATACGTAAATTCCTGATAACAAGAGGACAATAATTAGGTATAATTTTAAATTTCACATTCTAAGTGCTTGAAATCAGTTGATCAAATAATGTGAGAGCAAAAATGTTTCAGTAGAGTTAATGCGTAAAACTGGTGGTGTGCAGAAAGAATACACATACATACCTCACCACCACTAGTACGCACGCGCTTCTCAACCTTCGCAAAGTCCATTTGTTTGCTCAAAAAAATGGAAATAAGTGATAAATTTTCAGGGAATTTAAGCAATACTATAATGATAGAATGAATGATATACTTGGTCAGCAAAATGCATCTTGTGGTGTGGGAGTTGCTGATGAGAGCAAGAACACATTCATGGAGCTCAAGAGGAAGAAGGGCTATCGTTACGTGATTTTCAAGATCGAGGAGAAGAAAAAGGAGGTTGTCGTTGACAAGACCGGCGGCCCTGCTCAAGACTACCAAGATTTTGCAGAGTCCTTGCCTCAGAAGGACTGTCGATATGCGGTGTATGATTTCGATTTTGTCACTACAGACAAGTGTCGAAAGAGCAAAATATTGTTCATTGTGAGAGATATAGTTGTACTATATCTTATTCAGAATCAGTATCAGTATCAAACATGATGATAATAAGGCCACATATGAAATGTGTTCAGGTCTCCTGCAGTGTCTAGAATTCGTTCCAAGATGTTACTCTTGTGATGTAAACTTCAATTTCTATAAAGACCATTGTAGTATTCAAATCAGAATCAGAAATGCAGAAGGATATATAAGTAATAATACTGAACCGGCATAGTCACGAGTATACATCTACTACAAGTCTAGTCTTTCATCTCCGTCCGTTATTACTAGGAGAGACATCATCACTCAAATGAACACCAAATCAAAAAAAAATGAAATGAAAAACTTAGTTAAACAAAAATGGTCTCAAATGAATTTAAAGTACCACATACTCAATCTTCATTTTCGCCACTCACATCCTCCAAAGATTTGCCCTTGGTCTCAGGCACCAAGAAAGTGAACAACAATCCTAAAAGATTCACAACTCCCAAAACAATCAAACAATTTTTCACCCCGATCCCTGGATGGTAACCAGCATCGACCTTTGCCGGGTCTTGGCTCTGCGCTAGCAACTGAAACCCGAACGCCCCTATAATGGCGCCAAACTTCCCGGCCGCGGCCGAGACCCCGTGGCAGGTGGACCTGAACCTGGCCGGGAAGATCTCGGCCGGGACAACGAATGTGGTGGCATTAGGCCCAAAGTTGGCGAAGAAAAATGTGAGCGAGTACATCACCACGAACCCGATTCTGTGCTCTGGCTGAGTCCAATGCTGGTACGGGATGGCTAGGGCGAACATGAACACGGTCATGAAGAAGAAACCGGAGAGCTGGATTGTGAAGCGGCCAATGACGTCGATGAGGGCCACAGTGAACCAGTATCCCGGGACGGTGGAGCAGAGGGCGATGAGCGTTTGAGCCCGGGCGATGGTGAAGACCTCTTGGAGGGCGTTCATGGTCTTGGCGGGCGGTATCCAGCCGATGGCACTGAAGACGTCCTTCTGGAAGAGGTTCTGGCTGTAGAAGGCGATGTCGAGGAGGAACCACGTGCTAGTTGTGCCGAGGAGATGGAGGCCGTGGCGGCGGAGGAACTCCTTGGAGAAGAGGTCGTAGCCCCCTTGGCGGGAGACCATGGCCTCGGTCTTCTGCTGCTCCGCCTCGATGTCCTCGTGGAGGACCTTGGCCATGTCGGCCGCGGCACGCTTGGCGTCCTTGGCCACAAGGGCCGTGTAGCGGGCGGTCTCGGGCATCTTGAGGCGCCAGTAGAAGGTGAGGAGGGCCGGTAGGGCGCCGAACATCAGGACGATGCGCCAGAGGTAGTCGGCCTGGGGGATGGTGGACGCGAACGGGTCGGCCTCGTAGGACGGGGACTTGTAGTAGGCGTTGAAGAGCCCCGAGAGGGTCATGGCGAAGATGCCCCCGGCCAGGATGCCGAAGCCCTGCATAGCGAAGACCGCGGCGATGAACGCGCCGCGGGTCTTCTTGTTGGAGTACTCGGACATGATGGTGGCCGAGAGGGGGTAGTCCCCGCCAATGCCGAAGCCGAGCCAAAACCGGAAGAAGCAGAGGGTGGCCATGACGGCCTTGGCGTCGCGGCCGAAGGAGAGGCCGGAGGCGATGGAGCATATGCACATGATCATGAGGGTGAGGCCGTAGACCTTCTTCCGGCCCATCTTGTCCCCGAGCCAGCCGAAGAAGAGCTGGCCCAATAAGGTGCCGCAGAGGGCCACGCCGTTGACAGCGGCGGACACGTTGGGAGGGAGCGACCCGGGCTTCGGCGAGCCGTCCACGTGGTAGTAGATGCGGCCGAGCATTTTGGTGACGAGTGAGATGCAAAAGAGATCGTAGGCATCAGTGAAGAAACCCATCCCCGCAATTATGATCGCCGTGAAATGATACCACTGCGTCTTCGCCACATCTAGCGCGTTCAACACCTTCAGATTGCTGTCTCCCGCCATTTTCCTATGATTTCAACACACAAAATTCATACTCAAAAATTCATGCTCAAAATTCTCACTAAATTGTGATGAAATTATCAATCAAATCGGCTCAATGCATGTAAATCAGATCAATACCAATTTGAAATCAGATCTAATGTGAAACATTCACCATGAAATCAGAGATGTATAATAAGAGAGAAAAACAAATCGAAACGATTCATGTATGGAAATAATTAGATTGATCACATGCATAAATCATGAAATAAATAAATAAATAAATAAATAATCAGTCACCTGTTTAAGAGAGAGAGAGAGAGAGATAGTTGGTACAGTTAGAGAAGGAACGAGTTATGTGTAGAACAAATCAAGTATGCAAATATGTATTTATATATATGAGGATGCCAGATGGAATCTACTTGGTATATTCGTCTCTCTTTTTTCGGCTTCTCTGTTTAAACCAGCCATAAAGTTTAATGTTTAATCCCTTATTTTCAGCATTTGTTGGATGTCACCCACATTTCGGTTGCAAATTTTATGTTTTTTTTATACTATGATACTAGTATTATATACCACTCTTATTTCAATTTTTATACTATAATACTTGACGAATTAAATCCAAGAGGCGCATAACGTATTGACTGATTCATCGATACTAAAATCACATACTCCTTATTTATAATTTTGAAATTATTATGGCTCATGTTTTCTATATACTCCTTACAACTTAGGTCATCCACAACGCTGTCTCTATACCGTCTCTTAAACCGTCTCTTAACTACTATTTGAGCACTATTTGAGGGCCCCACTGTCCTTTTTTCCTCCATCTCTTAACTAAGAGACGGAACCTGCAACGCTCCGTCTCTTAACCGTCTCTATACCGTCTCTTAATTACTATTCATTCAATTTAATTTATAAATTTTTTTTAAAACCCAATTCAATTTAAACAAACACACTTTATTAAAATTAAAACAACATTACAACTTAACATTAAAAAAACAAAGACATAATTAAAATTCTAAAAAAATAAAAATGACATAATTTAATCTTCTCCGAAAAAATTTTCCCAAATGTGCTCAATTAGATCCTCTTGGAGTTGGGTGTGGGCGCTAGAGTCGCGTGTCCTTGCCCGAATAGCCAACCGTTCTTGTATAGATGGATGCGCTCCACTTCGCGGCGGACTACTTGCGGTTGAGCTTCCGGGGGATTCGGGGTCGAACCAATTTCCGGCATCGGGTCCTTCGTCTCGGACAATCATGTTGTGCAAGATTATGCACGTATACATGATGTCGACCATGCTCTCCATGAACCACGAACAAGCCGGGGCTTTGATGATGTTGAAGCGCGCTTGGAGAACCCCGAACGCCCTCTCCACATCCTTGCGCGCAGCCTCCTGCTTCTGCGCAAAAAGAGCCTGCTTTGGGTTCGCTGGCCTGCCGCACGTCTTCACGAAGGTCGGCCACTTCGGGTAGATGCCGTCGGCGAGATAGTACCCCATTTTATACCGCCGGTTGTTGGCGACGAAGTTGATGGCCGGCGCTTTACCATCCAAAACTTCGGTAAAGAGGTCGGACTGTTGGAGCACGTTTACGTCGTTGTTCGAGCCAGGGACCCCGAAGTACGCGTGCCAGATCCAAAGTCGGTAGTCGGCAACGACCTCGAGTACAACGGTTGGGTGGGTGCCTTTGTGGCCGCTCGTGTAGGAACCCCTCCAAGCCACCGGGCAATTCTTCCATTGCCAGTGCATGCAATCGACACTGCCAAGCATCCCGAGGAATCCGTGCACTTGTTCGTGCAGGTTGAGGAGGAACTGACAATCCTCCGTGGTTGGCCTCCGGAGAAATTCGTCACTGAAGGCTGCCCGGACGCCTCTGCAGAAGTTGAGCAAGCACAAGCGCCCAGTGCTGTCTCCGATGTGCAGGTATTCGTCGAATATGTCAGCCGTTTGTCCAGTCGCAAGCTGTCGGATGGCTGCAGTACATTTCTGCAGCGTCGTGTGGCTGGGACGACCGACCGCGTCGAACCCTTCTCGGAAGAACTCCTCCCTAGCCGCCAAAGTATTCGCTATGTGGAGAAATAGCGGTTTCCGCATGCGGAAACGGCGACGGAAATAGGTATCCCCCCAAATCGGGTTATCGCAGAAGTAGTCGCGTACTAACCGTGCGGCGGCTTCCTCACGGTTCCGATTGATGTACTTCCGGGAGCGTCGTGGGGGTGGTGCGGCTTCCTCCGCCTCTCGTCGTCGATCTTCTTCGAGTGATTGTTCCATTAATTGACTCATTTGCTCAAAAGGATCCATTTGTTTGAGTTGATTGAAGATGGAAATTGGAGTGAAAGAGAGGATTTGAGAGGAATAGATGTGTGTTTGTGTTTGAAATGAGTATGAAATAGAATTATTTATAGAGTAAAAAAATTAAAAAATTTAAAAAATGAAAATAAAAATTTAACGGTAATATTACCGTTTGAAAAAAAAATTTAATTAAAAATCGATTTTTTTTAAAAAACGAATTATTGCGTCATCAGTGACGACGCCCACTCGCGGGCCAGCGAGTGGGCGTCACGCACGCATGGGGACGTGCCACGTGTCCCTGGCGCGTGACGAGCCATCTCGTCTCGTGTCTCGCCGAGACGAGCTACGTGACGAGACGGGCGCGAGATAGAGACGAGATGGGCGCTGCAATGCGTCTCGCGGGGGTCTCGTCTCTCCGAGACGAGACGCGAGCCCGGTGAGACGCCTTGTGGATGGTCTTAGTAGATATTGTGATAAATTATTTTAGGGATATTGTTGCATAATATCACGAACCTTTTCAAATATTTATTTTTCTCACAAACTTTAAACTTGACTTATAATATCATGGACTTAAGTAGTTATTGAATTTTTTGCACCGACAGACAAAATCTGGCTGCAACTTACTTACCATCACATCGCATTAGATATGGTTACCGCTTGAAAAATGATAGTTATGTGATTACAAAGTCCTTAAAAGGAAGATATGGTTATTCATTACATTGTAATATTATGACTAAAGTCTCAATTTAGTCCTTAACATATTGCTTTTTTTTGTCCAAAACATTATCTTTTGAATTATTCGGTCCCTTACATTTGAAATCGGAGCACATTTGGTCCATTTTGGACGGTTTCGTCAAATTTTTGACGGTTTTAATTACCGGATCACTAATCCGTCACTAACTGGGAGAAACTGGTCCATCACAAATCCGTCACTAAATTGCGAAACTATCCCTGTGTTGTACATAATTTACTCAATCTCGCATCGCGCGGCCAGCTCTGTGAAGCAGTTGACGCCTTGCCCTATTTATCTAAAGGAGGCGTTTTGCTCAACTACAAAACCATCGCCTCTCTCCTCCGCCGAATCGCCGATGAGAAGTCGCTCAAGGCGGGGAAATTGGTGCACCTCCATTGCAAGCTGACAAGATCGAAGCATCCCGACACTTTCCTTGCCAATCATTTGATAGAAATGTATGTGAAATGCGGCGATCATTCTAGGGCGCGGGAGGTGTTCGACAAAATGCGCGTGAGGAATTTGTATTCTTGGAATAATATGCTCTCTGGTTACGCGAAGCTGGGGATGGCGAAGGCTGCCCGGAAGGTGTTTGATAAAATTTCGGAGAGAGATTTCGTCAGTTGGAACACAATGATAATGGCGTATGTGCAGAGCGAGAGGTTAGATGAGGCTGTCAGGTGTTATTTGGAGCTGAGAAGGTCGGATTGTGGGTATAATGAGTATAGCTTTGCTGGGGTGTTGACAGTTTGTGTGAAGTTGAAGGCTTTGTGGTTGTTAAAGCAGCTGCATTGCCAAGTTTTTGTACTTGGATTCTTGACAAATGCTGTTCTATCGAGTTCTGTGATGGATGCGTGTGCGAGATGTGATGAGATGGGAGATGGGAGAAGGTTGTTCGATGAGATGAAATGAAGGGATGTTCTTGCTTGAATGTGGTGAGATGGGAGAAGGTTGTTCGATGAGGTTGTTCGCGCGTATTAGTGACGGATTTGTGACCCAGTAATTAAAACCGTCAAAAATTTGACGGAACCGTCCAAAATGGACCAAATGTGATCCGATTTCAAATGTGAGGGACCGAATAATTCAAAAGATAATGTTTTGGACCAAAATAAAAAAAACGCAATATGTTAAGGACTAAATTGAGACTTTAGTCTAATATTATATGTCAGGTTTAAAGTTTAAATTTCGTGAGAAAAAAAATTTTGGAATGTTTCGTGATATTTGATAGCTTTATTGAATGTTGCTAGATAAATATAGCCAATTTAGATAGATGCTCTGGTGAAAATTGTCATTAGGTTTCCATCATTTTTGTTAAAGGACGTTAAAAAGTCCCAAGTGGGATTCCTAACTCAAACACTATCCTTCTTTTATCCATATTTTTTGTTTATTTTCTTTTTCAAAGGCACGTCTTGAAAATATCAAATCTATGGATACAAGTTTCGTATCACATAATGGCATCACTCTTAACTATAATGAAACATGTTTGAATGGATTTAAACGACAATGAGGCACAAACCTTTCACATCAAAGTTCATTTTATAATACCCCTCCGTTCCATGAAAATATATCACTTATTTTCATGTTCGTCCTCAAAAATTTATCAACTTTCATTCTTACTATTTTTTGTAGTAGACCCTACAATCCACTAACTCGGATTTTATTATAAAATTAATATATAAAAGTAGGACTTAAATTACACTAACTTTTTCAACCCACTTTTTATTACATTTCTTAAAACTCATGCCATGTCAAATGATGACAAATTATTCAGGACGGAGGGAGTACTAATTATCGATAATATTTATATAGCTCCGTTCAATTTATTTTATAGCTTTAACTATAGATAATATTTTAAATAGGTTGAACTTTACCTTAAAGTTCATTTTATGATACCTACTAGTTAGAAAATTTCTAGTGGTGTGCTCATTCGTCCCACAAAGTTTGTCCATTTTACTATTTTCATTCGTCCCACAAAGTTTATCCCACTTGGAATCTTAACAGAAATAGACATTAAGAGCATCCACAATGGTTTTTGTCCAGCCACAAACTTCTCCTGCCACATCATCAGCACTAAAAATCCTCCTTCCACATCATCAGGACAAGCAAATAGCATAGCAATAGCCTAGCCACATCACTCAAAATTATATAAAACAAATAATTGACAATCACACAAAATACGGAATTAAATTTACGACACAGATACAGGAAAATCCAATAATTTTATTTAAATTAAAAAAAAAGTACATTTAAAAAAATTACATAATTAAAAAAAAACTAACGCCGTGCATTCTTCCGCACCCACAACTCTTCAATTAAATCCTTTTGAAGTCGAATATGAGCATCCGTTTGGCGCATGTCGGCATGTGCTTGGAGGAGGTCGGCTTCATAGTGCGGGACCTCCCTTCGTACGTTGGGGGCGGTCATGCCGTGGCTTGGACCGGTTTCATTATCGTCGTTGGCCCAACTAGTCAGTTGTACACCTTCATCTTCGACAATCATGTTGTGCATGATAATACAGACGTACATTATATCAGCAATGCAGTCGATATGCCACAAACGCGTTGGACCCCTAATTGCCACCCATCGAGACTGGAGCACACCAAATGCGCGCTCCACGTCCTTGCGCGCCGACTTCTGCCGTTCCGCAAAGTAGGCATTTCTCTCATCTGATGCGCATCTGATCGTATTCACAAAGACGGGCCACCTAGGGTATATCCCATCCGCCAAGTAGTAGCCCATATCATGCTGGTTGGCGACAAAACTAATTTCCGGACCGACGCCCTGGCACTGCTCGTTGAAAAGGGGCGATGAGTTGAGGACGTTGAGGTCGTTGTTCGACCCGGCTATCCCAAAATACGCATGCCAAATCCACAGCCGGTAGTCAGATACGGCCTCGAGGATCATCGTGGGATTCTTTCCCTTGTAGCCGGTCGTGTAGAACCCCTTTCAGGCAGCGGGACAGTTCTTACACTCCCATTGCTTACAATCTATGCTGCCTAACATACCCGAGAACCCATGCTTCTCCCCGTGCATCTGCATCAGATCCTAGCAGTCTTTGGGGGTGGGGCTTCGAAGGTACTGATCACGGAAAATTTCAATCACGCCCTGACAGAAATACTTCATACATTCAAGGGCAGTCGTCTCACCGATGTGGAGGTACTCGTCCCACATGTCTGCCGCATCGTGGCTGAAGCGGAAATACAGATATCGATGCTCCAAGGCGTTAACAATAAGCATAAACAGGGCTCTGCTCATCCTAAAACGGCGCCTGAAAAGGTTGGCGTTGAACCGCGGCTCCTGTGCGAAGTAGTCTTCGTATAGGCGCTGATGTGCAGCTACGTGATCACGATCAATCACTGTTCGGCAGTGGACAACTAGTCGTGGTCGAGGTACCGCCGGCTGCAAGGCCCTCTGCATCAGCCGATCAATCTCACGGTTCGTACAGGCCTCTAACGCTTCGTTCATTCGACGTTCGTACTCCTCAGCATCCTCACCACTACCACCACTACTACCACCAACGTTGCTCATTTCCTGTTGTTGATCTTGTACAGAAATTAAGATAGAGAGAGTACTCGTTAAAATAAGTGGTGCGAATGAAAATGACGTGCAAAGCGCGTATATATAGTGTTTAGAAAATTAAAAAATTAAAAAAAAATTCGCTCGCCGGTCCGGAGCCTGCAATGGCGGCGAGCGGACCGGCGAGCGCATCGGCCAGAGCTCGCCAATTTTTTCGCCGAAATGGCGCTCGCCGGTTACAATGGTTCGGCGAGCGCCGGAGATCGACTAGCCGGTCCGCTCGCCGCCATTGTGGATGCTCTAAATACACCTTACAATCTCCTCAATGTGAGACCCTTATTCCACTACATACTTTCATTTAATACAAAGTCAAACAATTTCTTAAAACCCGCGCTGGGTCAAAATGGGACAAACTTTGTGGAACGGAAGAGTATATGTCACTAGGGTCAGCCAACTTATTGACCCTGACCCAATACTACGTCGTTTGTAACTAATTAACTAACTTTTGATTTTGTACGAAATTGTTCTCTTTATAGCAAGACACCCCACATTATTTAGTATTGAAATAACGTCATTATAGATCATGGTGTTGAAAATCTTCCTCGACAATAAGTTTATCGTAATCACATATTCAACGCTTGAAAATAACATTGAACCGTATATCAGACTAGAGAGCAAAATTCGAACCATTTAAAATATTTGTTGATGATTGTGCATAAAATAAATTATTTAAAATAATTTTCAGCTATAAATGATCTTTGCTCAAAATTCGGCTAATAAAAATAGGGATATTGAAGCGTAATACCACAAAACTTTTCAAATTTTGTTTTTTCCCAGGAACTTTAAACTTGTTATAATATCACGAACTTAAATAGTTGTTGTATTTTTCCCACGAACATCAAATTCTGACTACATTAAAATGAGAATATGAGATGGATAACCATATTTGGCTTCCAGAGAGACTGTGTAATCACACCACTATCATTTTTCAGTCGTAACCATATCTTATGTAATGTAACAAAGAATGAAATGTAGCCAAATTTTGTCGCTGACGGGAAAAATTCAACAACTATACAAGTTGATGATATTGTAGGTCATGTTCAAAGTTAGTGGGAAAAAACAAAATTTAAAAAGTTTCGTGATATTAGGCGCCAATCTTAGTGTATATTGAATAGAGCTACCGAATTGCCTAGGCGAGCCAACTTGAGGTTAAAACCCAGCGGACCCAGAATCAGGCATTTTTGGTCCACCTGTCGTTTTCAAGTAGACGGGCAAGATTTTTCGAGTCCATTCTTGCAGATCAAGTCCTGTGTAAACCACCTGCAGGGCTCTGCTGTAAGCAGCTACTCCGGAAGTTAAAAAAATTGCAGAGTCATGACAGCAAACCTGAGCCCATAATACTACTTCCTTAGTAAAGTAGACCTCATGAAGAAATTACACAGATGCTACATCTGCCATCTGCTACCAAGTATTCAACTTTGTTGCATTTGTCCTTTCGTGTCGAAGATGAATTGCACCACTCTAATGGACACACATTACATCAATGGAACAAGTTGGGTGAGAAAAGGAAAGTTTGTTCAACTAAAGTTCATGAAATTCAGTCATAACTCCTTGAGTAAAAGAAATGAACACTGATGCAAAGTCAAATAAAGCCAAAACAATCCAACATCAGAAGAGTACTAACCAATGATAATGCCTTTTTTCGACTTAAATGTATTCAAGATATTTATTGTTTAACATAAGAATCCATTATAAGTCTTGAACTTGAAACAAATTATGCAATTAGGAAAAATAGAAAAAAAAATTCTGCAGTTACATTGTCTAATGCAAATGAAGGGTAGTTCAAATGCATGAGTGAAGAATAAGCTTACTTCTAACAATAAGGAATTCAACCACAACTTTGCAGGAAAAGAAATAAGTCAGTGCCAACTAAAGCATGGATTAGATCACAAGATATTTAACTTTTAGCATTTCTAAGATATAACTAAATAGATGGGGAATTTTACGTTGTGGAAACCGTACAAGAAGAAGCAGGGATTGGGCATAACGACCTTTACATGTATTACAACGTGGTACCTGCAGCAATGTTCTAAGGGAGAAAAGAAAAGATGCAGATTCATAATGTCATTAAAAGTCCAACAAGTGCCATATATTATTCTACTATATGATCAGTTGATAACTATCTTAAATTGAAGACAGCTGTTAACAACCTACGTTATGGATGTCAACTCGAAGACATTTGTATG
Source organism: Salvia splendens (assembly GCF_004379255.2). Taxonomy (NCBI): domain Eukaryota; kingdom Viridiplantae; phylum Streptophyta; class Magnoliopsida; order Lamiales; family Lamiaceae; genus Salvia; species Salvia splendens. Next base: position 25,015,274 of record NC_056039.1, read on the forward strand.
TCAACTAAATGTAGTTATGTCTTTTGTTGGCATGTACAAAAACATACGTTGTCAACTATAACGTACAAATCTCTTCGTGTTGACATCTATAACGTAGGTTGTTGACATAGTTGTCAGTTATCAATTTAATACGGTTGTCAACCTAACATGACCCTTGAACGGTTTCCTTTTTTCTGCTAAAATACTTATCGGGGACCTTGCATTGGTTCTTCAAGCAGATTACCAGTCTGGACATAATAAATCCATATGGAGCTGATGGATAGTAGTAAACACTATTGTATGCCAAGATCTACCGCTACTCTAAAATTGATCACTAAGATTATCGTGTCTTCAAAATTAAATGTAAAACAGACTGGAACTTCAAAGGAAAGGAACCTAAGCAGAGACAAGAGAGATATGGCAAAACTACCAGATTGGAAATTTGAATCTTACAGAGGTTTAAAACATGTATGATGGGAATTTGACTTGGTACACTCAGAAGCTGCTTCTAGTGCAGTCCATCTACTGGTACTGATGACAGAGGTGGAGTCGCCTTGAAAGTGGAGGAAAGAAAAGATCAGTAACCTTAAGTATAGAAGCAAACCACTAAAACATATAAAAAGTTGGCCTAGCAGACATTAAGAAATTGAAGAGATAGATTTGATTAGCTGACAAAATACAAGATAACTTTTTCCATGTGTATAAAGGTATTGACTACTCTCTACTTTATGACATGAATAAATGAATGACAATGCAGAAGGATCGTAATAGCTTTAGATTGTGGTCTTTTCAAGGGATCTTACCAGTAACCGAATCTGTCAAGAACCAGCCTTTCCTCTGTTAAAATAAACATTAAGATATAATACTACGAAACACTGGCTAGGAAGACTATTCTCACCCCACTGCAGAAGACAAAACTAGATAGGTCAAGCTTCTTAGTGTTGCCGCAATTCTTACTGACTCAATAAATTTATATCCCGTTAGGTTATAATCATGCTAAATGAAATGGCTGATAAAGCTGAATTAGATTTGAATACTGTATGCCAGTATATTATTATAACCTGCATTATCATGTCCTGTGTCAATTGGTTACGTAGAAGAAACTAATAAACGTTGATGTTAAACATTTTCTTTATATACATGTGGGATGTGTCAGTACAACAAGTGGGTGGTGTTCCATGTTAATTGCGGTATCTGCTGTGACATATCAAATTGTTAAAATCTAGCCCAACTAATTATTAACTAGGGAAGAGATAGACACAACACACTGACAGAACAACTTCCATCAGAAAAAGTCATCGAATGCCTCCTCCTGGCAGATCCTGCAAAATCCAACCATCAAGAGAGAAGAAAAGTATAATGTAATTTCTTACTGCAATTTTATTCAAACAAAGAAGGGAATAAAGATTTGGATCAAATGTGTTACATAGAAGGCTAATGAGAATAGAACAAGAATAAAAGAAAAAATGACTCCAATATTGATATCAAGCATTGTGAAACACATTTTAATTTCTATACGGTCGTATGGCAAGAGATAAAATTTGCCAGGTCAAGTCCTAACTCCAGTGTTTGTGGCCTCTCAGGGACTAGACTGACCTGAAACCTCAGCTTCTGAAAGATCCTCAACAATGAGCTTAAGAGCACTAGAACTGGCAGAATAAAAGTCTACTGGGGTTGAAGCAGGGGCTGGGAATGTGAAATCAGATTCAGAAGATGTCGATTCTGAAGAGGTGGAAGAACTATCACCTTTTTCATTCTTAGAAACAATAGCCAAAGCTGAACTTGATGTAGATGCACACAATAACATTTGTAGCTCTGAGAACTGGCCAGAGATGCTGTACATCATCCTGAGGCACACTAAATCATATCCAATATTAGTTAAATGATGCTGAGTTAACTTTTAAATCAGAATAGAGCATAATTTAAATCCATCAACCATATTTTGATATGAATTCTAAAGAATATTGAATTATAATAAAAAGTAAAACTATATTTGATCCACTGCATAGTGAAATAACAATTTTGACATCCTTATGTCAAGTAGGCATTCTCTAAAATGGAATTTCAGTAGCATTATATGGTGGTGGCAGGAATATCTTTCCAATCATATAAACTAGAAAATACAGGTCATCTAGTCTTAAATCAACATAAAATTCAAGAGAAATAATATCCTGTTTTCAGAGTATATCTGGCATAATTGGCATAATTACCATTAATCAGGAGAGAATCAAGAGGCATATGGTCTTCTGGGAGAAAATTGATAAATGACAAGGGATTTTAAGAGCTATGTACCTATTCAGTGATTCCTGAATTTGGTGAATTCTTCTTTCAGTTTCTTCTAACTTCAGCTGCTTTCCTTCAATTGATTCCAAAGCTTCAGCATACTGTCTCTCCATGACATCAGCTCGTTTTTTTTTCAGATTGTAACAATTCCTGTATATTACACGATAAAGAGTGCTGAATCAACAAGGAAAGAAAGCATTATCGATTGGAATTTGAGTTCCAACCAATTGGACCATAACAAAATCTAATTACTCATTACTGTTACCTTTAATCTTTTGACATCAGAATTTGAGTCTTCGGTCATTCCTAAATCTTCTTCCACTGTAACCCCTCTCTCCTTCATGGTCGAGAAGGATTCATCGATTGCGATGCGAGCAGCATCACTTGCGATATGAGCAGCTTCATCCTCAAGCTTGCAAGCTCTTGCAGCTTCATTTTCAAGTAGACTATTTGTTTTATCACCCTGGCTTTGCATAACATCCAATAACTGTTCCAGCTTTTTCTCCAAGGAAACCTGGCACAAGAATCCTCAATCTTAGTCAAAGATGTATAAAGCTGAGAAGTGAAATATTTATCAGGGTACAACTGTGCCTCCGTTTGCACACTCACATACAGATACAGACTAAACTTTTCATTTAACAGAAAGAAGAAAGTTATTTACTCGTAGATGTCTTTCCATCTCTAGTTCTGATCTCAGTTCGTTCACTAGCTTTTCTAGCTTACTCTTTGCTTCCTGAAGTGTGCTTGTTTCTCTTGAAGCCTACAAATAGTAGACAGAACCATCACAAGTGAGAAGAAAGCTGCAACATCAGATAAGAATAATTATTTTGTATTATAATCATGTCTCTTTCTTGTGCGAAAAAGATAGTAGAAGATAAAATTTATTTTCATTGCACTATAACTATAAACAGTCAATTGACAGATACATACAAGAAATAGAATCAATTAACACGAGACATAACATAAATGCACGACACATGCATTCCATGGGAGTAAGTTTGAGAGTTTCTAAATGAGATCACAATGACAGAATCCCAAACTAAAATAATTCGATGAGATTTCTATTGTTCAGTACAACTCGCATGAGCATTGAGATTGCAAGGCTTACAATTAAAATGATCATAGCAAATATAGCTCTAGCTACATAAGGATTCTTATGCCTACCACTTTCAGTTGTCGAAGCTCTCGCGTAGCTGCCACTCTCCTCCATCCACTCTGGAGAAAAACCATTGCCCTTATGGCTCGCCTAGCATATGAAATAGCTCTATGGCCGCACCACCGAGACTGAAAAAAGGGTCTATTATTCAAGGAAGAACATAAATAGTCAGACTTTTGCAGAGAAAACATGCAACTTAAATCACCTGTATAACTATTGCTGTTTTATTTTGTTTTGTTTTGTGAAATCATACTGTTTCCGTGCAGCCATTGCTCTTATTATTGCTTGCAGTGAAGTAGTTGCTCTCTTGAGTCTGTTGTAGTTCTGATTGAATTTATGCCATCTCCAATCCGTTTGGATTTTAAGAGCAGCCGCATCCTTTCTTATAACTTGGTAAAAGTTGTAAGCAAGCATTCCTGATACAGTGAAGAAAGAAGTGACAAGTGAGCTTGCATAATGGTTATAAGCTTAACATCAACTTGCTGAAAAACTAGGACTGCAATGAGTATACACGAGGCAAGATAGTTAGCCACAGAGTCTGAATATAAAAAACAGGTTCCTCTATGAATACATTAGATGATCAGACAAGTTAAAACAGACCTCTACATATAGATTGCAATATAACCGCTGCCTTGACCGTGGATGAATAATTTTTTCGGGCCCTATGAGTTTTAGTCTTTCTTTGTATCACCTTTGCAGCATCACCTAGTTTTAATGCTCGGTGAGCATCTAAAGTAGCCAACTGACCAGCTCTGAGGAAGACTGACATGTGTTACCATACCAGGCCTCATCAAGAAGAGCAATTCCTCCAGGTTTCTGCATCGAATCAAAAGCAGTTATAAGAAAATTTGCTTTTGCTACAGATTCTAGATATGAGATATTAGGAATAGGACAAGAAAAGATTACATGGGCAGTTGCACATACAATGGGATAACAAAACAATGTGACCTAGAGACAGATGGTTTAGTATTATAGAAACCTTCTCGATAAGATCTAGAACGTCTTGGTTATCGACAAAGTCTATGTAGCTCCAGGCAATCTCTTCTTTGATATATTCCTCCTGCTCCATCTCAAAAACATGCTGAAGAAAGAATAAAGAAAATAAAAAAGTTATTGTGCTGAGCACATTTATAAGCTGTATAAAAAGCAAGTCAAACTGAATACCTGATTAAAATGCTGCTGCAACTTTTCATTGGTAAAATTAATGCAAAACTGTTCAAAACTGCATCCATGAACTTTTAGTTAGTTCGGGTGCCTATGCCCATATATAGAGTTTCTCCATTCAATCAAAGCTTACCTATTAGTTTTAAAACTTTCAAAACCATATATGTCAAGGATTCCAATTAGACTTCTCGAAGACGAATCTTGCCCTATGGATAAATTTATTTTTTCCACCAACCTAAATATGCAGACCACGTCAAATTAGGTAAACCAGAAAACAAATAGTTGATTAATTTTTAGAAAATAAAAAATGTAGCACATGGCGCACAAATATCATACCAGTTAAACAAGCGAGAATATTTAGTCTTAGCTAATCCATCCCTACTAACTATTACACCATCAGGATCAAGACATCTATTAATAACTTCTTCTGGAGTGACCATCACACGCTTCAGTAACGCTTCTTCCAGAGCTTTAGAATCGCACCTAATATTGAAAAATATTACACTCGCTGAAATTATTACACTAATGCGAAAAAAGGGAGTCTTGCACGTATAAATGCCCTATTCATACATTAAAAGCTCTGCTGCAGTCTGAAGATGGAACTTTGATTTCTCATCCTTGAGAACCGATGAATCAATCTCTTCCCCCTTGGCAAATCTAACATTACCAAGATGGAGAATTGATGCGACAATTCTGAAGATTGAATCCTGTAGAATAAGAAAATATAAATTACTGACAGAAAAAGAGCATACGGGACAAAGGAGATCCTAATATGCTAGATGCTGTCGGAGTAAAGGATCGTCAACAAGGGCGTTCTAGTGCGTTGTAGATTCTTATCCAAGACTTGTATCATTTGAAGATCGTACCTGCTCTTCTTGACCAATTCCAACAACATTCATGGCTTTCCTTGTTGCCAAATAGTCATGAGCATCATCCACATCATCTAGCGCAAAGCAAGTAGATTGGTTTAGGTAGTGAAATGTCTGCGGATGTCCCAGCTTATACTTCTTAATGTCCTGACAAAAATAATAAGATATACGATTACTGGATTTTGAAGAAGCATAAACAGGAAGATGGTGTAGAAACGGCTTACCTCCTCTGGCGCTGCACACAAAAGGTAAAAACAGTGGTAATTGCGCTCAGGATGTGATATTTGACATACACGAGATCTCTCAAGCAGATATGTTCTGATGGCTGCCCCTGATATTCTTGCATGATGGTCAAACTGAAGTTCAACAAATTTACCAAATCGGCTGCATCATCAGACCCTAATCAGAATTTTGAATGCAGACTGCTATTATTCAGATTCAAATTCAAAACTTTTGATGCAGGATCCGAGCATGGTCTCACCTAGAATTGTTATTTCTGACAGTCTTGGCGTTTCCAAATGCTTCAAGGACTGGATTTGACTGAAAAGAACCATTAATAAGCTTCACATATATGTAAATGCAGAAGTAGATATTCTATTTCAATGTGTGTCAATATGATATTATTAGACTCTAGTCCAACATTTCCTCTACCGTATCACAATACAAGACAAAAGTGTATTTGATTTATAACTCTCAGGAGTACTTCCCAGAAATATTACAAAAGAGAACTCACTACTCCCTACATTCCCGAATTAGTATTCCCGACCATCAAAATTCATATTCCAAGAAAGAGGGTAATTTTACTATTTGTCCTCTAATTATTATGGGGAATATGAAGAGTTCTGCAAAGTCATAGTATTAAAAAACTGAACAAAGGTAAATTTGGTGCCATCATTTCTGCATATAGTTTTCAAATAAGAGGCTTATTCGGGGACAATACTTTTTCAAAATAGGACACTTATTAGGCAAAGGAGAAAGTATTTCCTAACCACATTTTCAAGTTGTAAACCTTACCTGTCAAACAGTATACACTTCATTTCCAGAAACACCTTTGACTGTACAAATGTTACCAGTTCAACTAGTCAAACTTTGCTACTCACTATTTCGAAAGCATTATTCGTTATAACATATTCTACAAGAAAATATTTTGAAAGAAAATAAACTATGAAAGATAAGATTATCAGTGATTAAATAGAAAATTAGATGACAAAACCTACCTCAAGAACTTGCTGTTCAACTGATCTTCCTTCACCTTCTTTATGGCCACCCAAATAAGCAAGATATTGCATAAGCATCTTAGTAGTTTTAGTCTTACTAGTTTCAGTCTTACCAGCACCACTTTCTCCGCTTACCAGTATTGAATTACTTGTCCCCTCATTCATCATATCTCTAATTTATCTTACAAGACTCAGTCATAACTGTAATTTATTTTTCATTGAAAAAACCACCACGAACAAGAGTGTGGCAACTATATATTACCTGAAGGCAGCCTCTCCAATTGCAAATACATGTGGACTCAATTCACCAAATGGTGCTCCTTTGTATCGTTCCATCATCTTTATGTCGTATAAGTCGGGAAGTCTTTGAAACGGGTTAACAGCAATAAGAATCCCCCCACTATAAGTCTGTAAAAACATTGTGAAAAGGAGATGCTCATGGCTCAATGTTACTCTTATCAGAATGGACATAGATTGAACATAAAGGTTAGAAGTGAAAGGAGATATCATCATACATAAATCTTATTGATTTGGTATCTTATTTCCAAGTTATGCAGAACTCCAGCTTCGTGCATATAAGACAGTTTGGTCATGTCGTTGAATCCCTCAGCATGGTCCTCTTCATCTTTCGGGTATGTTTTGGATATACTAGCTGTAACCTTAACAGTGGAAAGAGTTAAACAGATCTCAACTGTCTAAAACAGGCAACATTTTGACAGTTGAAGATCAATTTTCAAAAATAACAACAAGAAGAAGAAGGAAATCATACTAGACTGCAGTCTGATTAACCTTGGCAGTGTGTATCAGAAGAAAAGTATGTCTATTACACTAAATTATGGAAACTCATCTTCTCTGTTTCAGAGCAAACAATTCTTTGTTGGCAAATTGTACTTTCTGATCCAAAGAAGACGAGCAATGAGCTGTTCAAGTGACGTGGATCTATACTATAGTTCTTGAAAACATACTAGAACAACACAAACTCCATACAAAAAAAATGCTAGTTTACCGTCCTTCCATCAGATGTTTCGACTTCAACTTCGTCCCCGAGAATCTTTAGCACTTTCCCATCAATCCAAACAACCTCCGGATCCTCAACCCAAATGTGAGAACCTTCATACACTTTGGGTGGGGTGCCCTACAACAATTATTGATTTTCAGCTGGATGTAAGAGCATAAGTTGGTTACAAGAAGTCGTCTATGAAGTTCAACCACGAAGTTTCAGTTAATAGTGATTCCTAAAATTTTACACAAAAATTAAGTTAAAGTGATTAAACAAGTATTAACATCAGCGTCATGCTTCCAAATATTTATTAATATTCCAAATATCCTTAGATGAAATCAAACACATCACTTTCTAAGTATGGATATTACCGGATACATAAAGAAGATTCAAGATAACAACAACGTCATTCAGCTAGAGTTGCAAAAGATAATCATAATCTTCGCAATTATTTGCTTAAAGCATATGCAAAATGCTTCCACAAATTTAAACCACCATCATACCATCTTATTTTAGGCACCAAACCCTGATTATCATTTCATTCAATGACGCAAATTCGTGATCACAGTTTGAAAACGATTTCCACAAATCCGCGGCCAGAACAGATATGCAAAATCCGCGGCGATGTCAGATTTTTAAAATCAATTTTTAATGTTTTTCTTTGTTTTTGGTTTTGATCGGTGATAGGGTGAGTGTGGGAGTGACTAGTGAGAAAGGGTTGATGGAGAAGAGCGACACTGAAAACCCTATGATTTCGGAGCCGTTGAATCCTTCTGTGGATGGGGAGGTTTTTTGGCGGAGTGTCTCATTTATTCATTTCAACTATTTAGGCCATCCACAACGCTGTCTCTATACCGTCTCTTAAACCGTCTCTTAACTACTATTTGAGCACTATTTGAGGGCCCCACTGTCCTTTTTTCCTCCATCTCTTAACTAAGAGACGGAGGCTGCAACGCTCCGTCTCTTAACCGTCTCTATACCGTCTCTTAATTACTATTCATTCAATTTAATTTATAATTTTTTTTAAAACCCAATTCAATTTAAACAAACACACTTTATTAAAATTAAAACAATATTACAACTTAACATTAAAAAAGCGAAGACATAATTAAAATTCTAAAAAAATAAAAATGACATAATTTAATATTCTCCGCCAAAGTTTTCCCAAATGTGCTCAATTAGATCCTCTTGGAGTTGGGTGTGGGCGCTAGAGTCGCGTGTCCTTGCCCAAATAGCCAACCGTTCTTGTATAGATGGATGCGCTCCACTTCGCGGCGGACTACTTGCAGTTGAGCTTCCGGGGGATTCGGGGTCGAACCAATTTCCGGCATCGGGTCCTTCGTCTCGGACAATCATGTTGTGCAAGATTATGCACGTATACATGATGTCGACCATGCTCTCCATGAACCACGAACGAGCCGGGGCTTTGATGATGTTGAAGCGCGCTTGGAGAACCCCGAACGCCCTCTCCACATCCTTGCGCGCAGCCTCCTGCTTCTGCGCAAAAAGAGCCTGCTTTGGGTTCGCTGGCCTGCCGCACGTCTTCACGAAGGTCGGCCACTTCGGGTAGATGCCGTCGGCGAGATAGTACCCCATTTTATACCGTCGGTTGTTGGCGACGAAGTTGATGGCCGGCGCTTTACCATCCAAAACTTCGGTAAAGAGGTCGGACTGTTGGAGCACGTTTACGTCGTTGTTCGAGCCAGGGACCCCGAAGTACGCGTGCCAGATCCAAAGTCGGTAGTCGGCAACGGCCTCGAGTACAACGGTTGGGTGGGTGCCTTTGTGGCCGCTCGTGTAGGAACCCCTCCAAGCCACCGGGCAATTCTTCCATTGCCAGTGCATGCAATCGACACTGCCAAGCATCCCGGGGAATCCGTGCACTTGTTCGTGCAGGTTGAGGAGGAACTGACAATCCTCCGTGGTTGGCCTCCGGAGAAATTCGTCACTGAAGGCTGCCCGGACGCCTCTGCAGAAGTTGAGCAAGCACAAGCGCCCAGTACTGTCTCCGATGTGCAGGTATTCGTCGAATATGTCGGCCGTTTGTCCAGTCGCAAGCTGCCGGATGGCTGCAGTACATTTCTGCAGCGTCGTGTGGCTGGGACGACCGACCGCGTCGAACCCTTCTCGGAAGAACTCCTCCCTGGCCGCCAAAGTATTCGCTATGTGGAGAAATAGCGGTTTCCGCATGCGGAAACGGCGACGGAAATAGGTATCTCCCCAAATCGGGTTATCGCAGAAGTAGTCGCGTACTAACCGTGCGGCGGCTTCCTCCCGGTTCCGATTGATGTACTTCCGGGAGCGTCGTGGGGGTGGTGCGGCTTCCTCCGCCTCTCGTCGTCGATCTTCTTCGAGTGATTGTTCCATTAATTGACGCATTTGCTCAAAAGGATCCATTTGTTTGAGTTGATTGAAGATGGAAATTGGAGTGATAGAGAGGATTTGAGAGGAATAGATGTGTGTTTGTGTTTGAAATGAGTATGGAATAGAATTATTTATAGAGTAAAAAAATTAAAAATTTAAAAAATGAAAATAAATATTTAACGGTAATATTACCGTTTGAAAAAAAAAAAAAATTTTTTATTAAAAATCGATTTTTTTTTAAAAAAAATGAATTATTGCGTCATCAGTGACGACGCCCACTCGCGGGCCAGCGAGTGGGCGTCACGCACGCATGGGGACGTGCCACGTGTCTCGGGCGCGTGGCGAGACAGCTCGTCTCGTGTCTCTCCGAGACGAGCTACGCGACGAGCCGGTCGCGAGCTAGAGACGAGACGGGCGCTGCAATGCGTCTCGCGGGGGTCTCGTCTCTCCGAGACGAGACGCGAGCCCGGCGCGAGACGCGTTGTGGATGGTCTTATGATCTCCAATTTCGTTAATAAGAGAAAAAAAAAGTAATAAAATGATGAAAATATAAAAAAATTAAAATTTTAAAAATATAACTCATAACCTCTAAACATTGATTTTGATATGATATCCAATAAATATATATATAAATTAATAAAATTAATCATCCCACATTAAACTAAGTGTGACAATTTTATCCAAGCCCCTTGGCCTAGCGGTAAAGGGTGCTGGATACTGCGTCCATCCTGGAGGTCTCGAGTTCGAACCCTGGGTGGCGTAATTTGTCTTTCCTCCTTGTTATAGGAGTTGATTTGTAATTTCCTCCTTCATATATATGATATAAATATATGAAGTTAATTTAAAAAAAAAAAAAAAAAAAAAAAAAAAAAACTAAGTGTGACAATTTTGATTCTAAACATATGATAATTTTAATTTTAGTCTAAAATAATATGTTTGTTTGCTTACAGTGCTAGGATTTCATTTGTGATGGACCAATTAACTTGAGTGCTAGGATTTCATTCGCAATGTGAATCGCGATAATTCCAACAAATATTGCAGTTGATATCGACTAAGAAAGTAGGGAAAAAACTTCTAATGCCCGACCATTAAATCGCATATTGGCAGCCCACTTTAGAGGCAAAGCTAAGGCCTGAATATCCCATTTTTAGGACCCGTTCAGTCTGGCAGATATAGTGTGTTAACGGCCTAAATCCAAATATTTCGTACTGTTCAGTGGACATGTTTTTAAACATGTCAGCCCTCTATTAACAACATGGCCCGTCACTGTTCACCAGCATTTGACTGGATGTAAATCTTCCACAGAAGGTGTTATTAATTTCTGACTCCTTCAGATTATTTCAGCATTTGACTACTTTACCCCACCAAACTTGATTTCCCCCAAATTTGAATTCCCCCAAATTATCATCGTCACCCCCTCAATCCATCCCTAACTCACTCTCTCTCTCGCACGCCTCTCTGCGATCGACGTCGGAGGAGTGGCCGCCATGACCGGGCGCGAAAATTACCTCTGTTACATACATCACTCCATTGCTTAACCAAATCATACACATCTTTTCAGAACATTACAGTAGTTCACATATGCCTGAACCGCACAGAAAGGGGTAGTGAAAAGACCCGGGCCTTACAAATTATGTAATCTGAAACCCATACAACATGCCCATGTAGGTAATCGCTGTCCGAGGAAAGATTAAACCCACACTAAGGAAGCAGCAAAACATAGCATACCGTAATACAAACTCAGATTCAAGAACGCCTCTCCGCACGGGGAGGTTCCCGCTCGCACCTTTTGCTCGCACCTCAGGGAGATTCGGTCGTACCTTTCGCCGCTCAATGAGGTTTTGTAGAAGTAAAGACTGTGGTTCATTTTTTATTACATCCAGCCTTTTTGCCCAAAATAATTGGGTGGGAGTGGACTCAAATTTGAGATTTCGTTTCCCGCTGCTAAGTTTTTCGGAAGTGTTGAGCAGGGAATTTTGAAGAGATGGTGGGGGCTATTTGGTCAGATTACATGTTTGAAGAGGCAACTGTTTTTAAACTAGTCACCATTTCATGTTCACTGAACATGCAAACTAAATTCTGTGCAGGTGGGGCCCACCACCTAATTCAGCCACATATTTATCTCACGGCCATTAAAAAAACCATGAGAGTGAACAGGCCCTTAAGATGTTATATGTTCATTGACTTGTTGAGTAACATAATTAAGTACTCTCTTTTGTAAGGAGTGAAGCCTTATTTATTATACTCCATTTGTCCCATAATAGATGTAACACTTTTCTTTTTTAGTTTGTCCCACAAAAGATGTCACATTTCCTCTTTTGGAAAATTTTCCTCTCACATCAATTATAAAATTATATTTTCTCTCACCACTTAACACACATAACAATGTCTCCTAAAATCTCGTGTCATCTTCCAAGTGTACCATCTTCTTTGGGACAGAGGGAGTAGTAAGTAGAATAAATTTTAACTCTGTAAATTAAAAACTTGCTCAGAATATTTCTTGGAAATAATATCTGGAGTACGGAAACATGATTCTATCAAATAACAATGCCAGCTCTTCTCGTATGTTGATCATTTCTACCCAAAATGACACGATTATTGAGTTATGAAAAACCCGCACATATTTTACAAGACAAAAGGAGTGTATGACCAACACCTTATGCTCATTGTTATTTATATAGATTAAGAATTAAACAGTCATTGAAATCATGTACTTGGTTTTCTCAAGTATGAAGTTTTTATCTCAACATGATTTTGTATTCTACCACACTTCAATGTAACAACTATCCAATGTAAGAATAACTTTGGATTCACACTATCAGTTGTTAACACTATCAGTTGTTAACAATAGATTGTTTGTTGGGGTTATGGTGAATCATGCACAACGGAAGACTTGTATAAACAAATAAAAATAGATATATGATCTAATTGACCGATTATGGGATTATTCAAATCATATGTTAAACAATTAATTGCATGCTAGTGGGCAAATAATTCATGTATAAAGAATAAATTGTAAATCATAAATTCTAAGGTTTAGAATTACAAAATTGATTCTTCACTGACTTGAAGATTGCTTGCGCCTTCTCCACGTGATAATGTTAAGAGCTCAATCACGGATCTTCTGATTAATTCCCAAACTTTAATATTTTTGATATTTTTGATATTTTGATATTTTTACGTGTTTTGTGAAAAATGTGCAAAATAGAATAATTTGATTTGAGAAATAGATGAAACAAAGGAATTTCAGGGATAAAATTTTACTACTTCAATTTATTCAAAACACATATCCAAACAACGACTTCAAGGTTACTAGGGCGAGTCACCTAATTACTTCAGTTGATTGAACAACGTGGATTACTAGCATTAAGGTTGTCAATCTTAGCTAATACTTCATCCGTCCCCAAAGAATATACACTTTGGGTTCGGCACGAGTTTTAATGCAAAATTGGTAAAGTAAGAGAGAGGTAGAGAGAAAAAGTAATTAAAATATTGTTAGTGGGGAATGGATCCCACCTCATTAGAGATAAAAGAGTTTTCAAAATTGGAAAGTGTATATTCTTGTGAGACGGACTAAAAATGAAAGAGTGCATATTCTTGTGGGACGAATGGAGTAACTCCTAAAAGCACAATTAGACATGTGGATCTTGTTTTGATTCCCCCAGATGCCAATAAATCGACAAGATGTCTCACACCACTTGAAGGCGCATTATAGGATATAATTGAACGAAGTAAATATAAGTCTTGGATATCAAAAATAGGAATCAAATAAATATGAAGAGTTACTTTCCAATCCCCATAATTCAACAAATTAGTTACTTATGAATGAAGTAGTCAAATCCATAATAAAGAAAGAAAGCATAAAAACTTTATATAATAAAATCCAAAGGTAAAATCTGTTGGGGTTGGCAGCGGAAGCGTGCGTTCTTACGAATCACATAATTCTGATCTACTTAGCAGATTATTTAGACAAAATCTATTCGCGTAATTTTCATATGTATCATGCTCATAACTTGAATTTAAACATGCTTAAGCACAAATAATCCCTAAAACATGCTTGCTGCGGAATTAGTCAATTTACCTCGTTGATTCACTGAAGAATCGAAGATGGCTAGCGTCTTCTCCACGTGAAGATCTTGAATACTAAACCACAGATCTTCTTACTGGTTCCCGGACTGTAATCTGATATCAGTGTGGGCTGATCTCACCAGAATACTTAGGACTCAAATAAAGAAGACAGAAAATGCTCACGGAGAGAGCAAAAATCGTCCCCTATGATGGATAGGAGCTGGACGAAAATTTTGGAGAAAATAATGTGTATTTTATGTCTCCTTTATTCTCCTATTTATAATAAGGCACATATTGGGCCCAGTCAGGAATCTATGGAAGAATTTGGATATGGTCTCCCTCAATTAGCTTCTTACTAATTAAATTGAACCCACAATTTAATATAAGCTTATATTGGAATATTACGAGCAGCCACTACAGAAGTGATACTGCACTGCCCATTCAAATCCAAAATTACAAGTATTCCGAGTTTCCATTTGTTTGTCATCTATTTCTCGTGCTTAAGATAGAAACATCCATTAATTAATTATTGTCTGCTATGGACTTAATTAATTAACATATTATTAACTCCAAGAGTGGACTTAGCAAGAAACGTTTATTCATTATTCATAGAGTAATCAAACTCCAACTAGCTAGGTTCCAAATAATGAAACCTTGTTTCAAGCTCCTCTTGTGGATGTTATCAAATGAGACTCACCTCGCGCACGATTCAATATAATAGCAATCATGGCACCGCTAGATATTAATCACCACTACCCAATATACCAGGATTTTTGGGTTGCGAAAAACCCAAAAAATTAATTAGTGCATAATCAATACCGTATGCTCAATGCTAACGTACATTGATTAAGAAATTAATTATCAAGACCTCGTCTTTCAGTAGATAGCATAAAGACTCGTCTTGCTGTTAGATCCAATTCAGTGCTATACCACACCAAGATTTCAGTAAGGCTTAGAAATATGCGGACTAACATTGCAACCTTTCATGATAGGTAGTCTAGGCCTATCTAGGTTGTAAAATTCTTATTTTTCTTTGTTCGGAACTGACCGTGTTACCTTAAAGTGGACGACGCCCATAACCGGTCTACTAAAACAAAGACTTAGACTTTGTTATGTTGCTTATACATTTAAATATGCAATAAACATCCATTAAATGTAAAACATAACAATATTATGATAAAAATAATCTGTTCCATTCCTTTGGAAAATATCATATAGAGTTTTACAGTATTTAATCACTCGAAAGGTGATTTCTAGTATACAAACTCTAACACAATCTTGAATCTTGATGGCTCTAGTCTCCTATTTGTTCTCTTGCTCCAATCTCCAAGTGTTGAATGATACTTTGATTTCTCAATAGCAATGGCAAGTTGTCGGATGCGGACACTTTTGTTGTGTCGTAAGACTTTGCCAACCGGTGCAGTCAACTCGTTCTTGGAAGTACTTGTTAAGAACCGTTAATGTATTTGTAATGCCGGCACATGCGGAAACAATGTGGGAAATATTCATCTCCTCACCGTGGTTGCTCAGAAAAAAATAATATCGAATGAGCCTTTAGCAGGTTTTCTCCGCTCACGATGGGTGTAGCGGTAGGTTCTTTATGCGGGAGGTGTATTTACGGCCTTTTCCCGCTCTCTTTCTTACAGTGCTTGTGTAAGCAATCGAGTCATTTCCTCCTTGAGTCAGCCATACTTTGAGAATAAGGATAAAAAATTTGTAGAGAGGAAAATGAGTGAGAGAGTTTTTTTGTGTGAAAAAATTACTCTCTCCGTCTGCGAAAGAATGTCTCATTTTGACATTTCGGAATGCTCGCTATTAAAGTCTCATTTACCTTTTCCACTTTCAAGTAAGTGAACCCTACCATTGAACTAAATCATTAAATTTTTCTATTTTTATTTACAAAGTTCAACAATTTCTTAAAATTCACGCTGAATCAAAATGAGACTATAAATGGCTGACAGGGGAAATATGTGATAAATGAAGCATTTATAGATGATTTTGGAATCAATTGGATGATAAAAAAAATAAAAATAAAATGAGGAAAAAATAGTAGTGTTAAAACGAGAATATTTGGAGAAATAGAAAAAAACTATTCAATTTTGATTTTTTTTTCTATTTCTTTTAAAAAAACATTTGTCAGCGTCTGAACGGACGCCTACTCACGGGGTGGCAAGTGCTCATCACAGCCCAACCAGCGCATGTAGTAATGCCTCCCCCCCACCTCAAGTTGTCGATCACTTAACTAATTTTATAAACTACTTCAAAAAATCAAACTCTCCCCAATATGATTCAATCAATACTAAATCCATAGGGTAGATAACTCATCTAGGGAAACATGGGCTAAATTTCTAAGGAAAACAGGAAAAGCATAAAGCTTTAAAAAATTACTACCAAAGAAATAGACAAACTTATTAAAAAAGAAAATAGTCGGTTCAGATTGATTGGAATTAGTTTTTCTCACAACCAAATCTTGATTGAGTTCATGTCTTACCAATGTCTAGACCTAGCCTAGATAGACACCATGAAGAAAACAGACATTCAAAACGACGACTCCCACCTCGGCCCGCCTCAGCTCAACCAGCTTATGTACAGAACCAATCTAGCCTAATTAAGAAGATGAATTTTGACCAATAATATCCAAGCAAATCATGCGTTGGCCGACTGTGAAGGCAGTCTCGGGTGGTTGTGTTCGCCTTCATAAGTGACTATAAGCATCGCAGGATCTTGTAAGCATCGCTCCACATGTTTCCTAGCCGGGTACCCTCTCACGGTACTGCATTTGTAGTATCCCCTGCAGATCCAACCATTCATCGTAACCCAAAAATTTCACTCAAGATTGCTCAAACTAAGTTGAATCAAAGAAAAATGCAATAGCAACTCTTTGCAGATAACAAACAAGAGATGGATTCAGTTTCCATTTGAATATAGACGAAGATGCCAATGCCACATTACATCAACGAGGCCACAAAAACAAAACCACTCATAACGCCTAAATTGTGAAATTATGGAAGTGTTGATAGAGGGAAACAACAAGTGGTAAATCATTTGGATCAACTAGTATACGAAAACATCAAGAAATCAAAACATAAACTCTATCCGCAATTTCTAAACCACATTATGACTACAAACTAAGTAACAGCATCTCAATACGAGCAGTTTGAATTGCTATCGAAGAATAGTAGAATACTATGCCACGTTCTATAAAATAGGCCAAACAATCAAACCAATGACATGAAGAGTCTATGAAGTTGGCAATTGAAACTAAAAATATAACATATAACTGTCCCACATCGGTGTCAAGATAAAACTGAAACTAGTATATAAGTCTCATGGGCCCCTCCTCCTATCACCAATTGGTTTTAGGATGGAACCCATGGATTTCTATCATGGCTTCAGAGCAGGTTCTGAATTAGGGCTCAGAACAAATTCATCATCGCCCCATACCAATCTCGACAAAAAAAAAACAGAGAAACAAGTGAGAAAACCAAATCCCAATCAATCCCAAAATGGCCGACGAAAATAAACCCACCACAGAATCATCAAGCAGCAAGATACGTTCAAGCAAGAATGTAACTGTTGCATTCAAACTCAACGGAGGGAATTACCCGTTGTGGTCGCGACTGATGAAAGTCGCAATCGGGAGTAGGGGAGGCTACTCCCACATAACAGGAAAACCAGCCCCGCCGACGCCAGATAGCAAGGAGTACGAAGATTGGGAGGAGACCGATCTTATTGTCTTCTCCTGGATCGTGGACAACATCGAAACCAACATCATCGCAGATTTTGCTCATCACCAAACAGCCCAGGCACTCTGGGAGAGCCTAGCCGTCACTTACGAAAGCGAGGCGGATCTCTACCTCGTGTACGACCTAGAAGACAAGGCAAACACGATCAGACAAGGAGACATGGATCTGGAAACATATTACCGGAAGATCAACGGTATGTGGATCAATATTGATCGTTGCCAGAAACAGCCGATTAGCTGCTGTGACAAAGGAGTGAGCCAATTCCGAGAATTCTCAAACACCAAACGAGTACTTCGTTTTCTTGCCGGATTGAATGACGAATATGAAGGAGTCCGTCGCGATATCCTCAAAGAAGCGACACCACCCCCAATTGAAACTGCATACAGCTGGGTGAAGGAGGCAGCCCGACGCAAAATCGGGCCACCAAGTTTCCTCAACACCACAGACGAAAACAACCACGGAGGAGGCAACCTCACATCTGGAGGAATCGGTCACGGACTCGCGGCGCAAGGACAGAAACAACCCCACCGGGGTGGGAACTCACGACCGACGGCCACCGCACACCGCCCGGGAAGCAAATCGGCGGACAAATCGAAGTTATGGTGCTCCCATTGCGGAATGCAGAAGCACACGCGAGAAACGTGCTTCCAACTGATGGGATACCCCGATTGGTGGGAGGAGAGGCAGACGGCGAGGGCCAAGATGGCGGTCGGCTTAACCGTCGGAGCTGAGACGGGAAAACCGAATCCCGACAAATGGGAAGCACCGAACGGGAAAGGGAAGCAGAAAGAGGGAGGACC
This sequence comes from Salvia splendens, assembly GCF_004379255.2. NCBI lineage: Eukaryota > Viridiplantae > Streptophyta > Magnoliopsida > Lamiales > Lamiaceae > Salvia > Salvia splendens. Next base: position 25,033,920 of record NC_056039.1, read on the forward strand.
GGAAGCCTCCAGCGGAGGCGGAGGCGGAGGCGGCGGCGGCGTCGGCGCCGACAATTTCGCCGGGAGGAGGGATTGGAACGACGGGAGGGGCGGCGCTAGTAATGGAGGTAAAGGGTTGGGGGTTCACAACCCTAACCCTATCTGTTTTGGCACTTCACAAATACCCCCCCTTAAGTTCCGAAAATTATATAAAAGACCCCATGTTTTGCATAAAAACCCCTCTAGTTATGATAACTTGAATGATGACCCACGATTTATGGATTATTGTGAAAAGCCCCCCAATATCTATAAGAATACCCAGATCTGCCCCATTGACCTTAAAAATCGATTTGACCCCCTAAACCGAATTTCCGCTGCATATATTGTGAAAAATGGATTTAAGGGAGAGAAAAAGGGGTGGATTTTTTTATTGTGGGGCCATTGATACCATGACCCCAAATAAGGATGATTTTATTAGTTTTAGTAATGTTACTAAGACATATATACAGACTGCTAGTGGGGAATTGATCACTGTAGCTGGGGCGGGCACTATTGAGATATCCCCGACATTGAAACTTTCTAATTGCCTTTATGTTCCTACCTTGTCCCAAAGATTGATGTCTATAAGTCATGTGACGAAGGAATTAAACTGTACCCTGCTGATGCATCCTGACTTTTGTATCTTGCATGATATTCGGACGAGGAGGATACTTGGGCGTGGCACTGAGAGCCAAGGACTCTACTACGTGGACGAGATAGCTCAACAAGGAAGTGTGATGCTGGCTCACGGGTCCACGAAAAGAGAGATTTGGCTCTGGCACCAATGGCTGGGACACCCCTCCCCTGGTTATTTTAGTTTACTTTTTCCTAAATTTTCTATTCCGAAAGATTTTGCTTGTGAGACTTTTGTTTTGGCCAAAAGCCACAGACAATCGTTTAAACCTACAAATACTCGTATGAATTCTATTTTTTCCCTTGTTCATGCTGATGTTTGGGGTCCTGCACCTGTTGTTGGGGGGAATGGTTTTCGATACTTTGTCATATTTGTAGATGATTGCACTAGGATGACATGGATATATTTCTTAAAACACAAATCTGAAGTACCTGAAAAATTCGCCCTTTTCTTTACACTAGTTCAAACCCAGTTCCAGACCACTATAAAAACCCTTCGATCCGACAACGGCAGAGAATTCGTTAATCAAAAAATGACTGACTTCTTTACCGAAAAAGGCCTCATTCACCAAACCTCCTGCCCTTATACCCCCGAACAGAATGGAGTAGCCGAAAGAAAAAACCGAACCATCCTCGAAATCACCCGAGCCTTGATGATTGAGTCCAAAGTTCCCAAGTCTTTTTGGCCAGAAGCCGTGGCCACCTCGATCTTCCTTATTAACCGACTCCCCACGAAAATCTTGAACAAGAAAACACCCCTTGACACCTTGACTAAACTCACCAAAATTCCTGAACACTTGAACCTTCAGCCTAGAGTCTTCGGATGTACAGTGTATGTCCATGTTCCCAAACACGAGAGAACAAAATTATCACCTTGTGCCACCAAATGTGTCTTTGTGGGTTATGGGATTAATCAACGAGGGTATCGATGCTATGACCCAAACACACGAAAAGTCATAACCACAATGAACTGCAATTTCTTGGAAACAAAATTCTTTTACCATACCAACTTTAGTAGTCAGGGGGAGAGTGAGTCGGAAAACACTTTTGACTACCTAAGTTGGTTTGTGCCTCGGTCAAATCTTTCCAACGAGGACTCAACAGAAAAGGTTAGCACGGCCACCGAGCATGTCTCGACCACAGAGTCCTCTCAACCACCACCCGATGATCCTCCTCAACCGGTATCCGAGGTAACCTCCGATTCCCCTCAAGAGTCCATTCTCCCTAACCATATTGATACAGAGACTGCTCTAGACGAGAGCACTGGAAGGTACATACTTCCTCCTCGGAGCACTCAGGGAATTCCACCAAAAAGATATTCTCCGGAGAAGATAGGAAGACGAAGTCAGTATGCTGTCGCAAATTTCGCACAGGCAAACATGACAAAGATGGCGAGAGCCTTCGAAGCTGCCCTTATGAGGAAGAAGAAATCCCTTATACAGCAGAAGAGGCGTGGCAGAAAAAACAATGGAGGGATGCGATGCTAGTAGAAATGGATGCACTGCAGAAAAATAAAACTTGGGAAGTGAGCAAACTACCCAAAGGGGCAGCAACTGTGGGATGTAGATGGGTGTTCACTATCAAAAGACGACCAGACGGGTCAATTGATCGATACAAAGCAAGACTTGTAGCAAAGGGATACACCCAGACTTACGGTGTGGATTATGCTGAAACCTTCTCACCAGTGGCCAAAATCAATACAGTGAGGGTCCTGTTTTCGATCGCAGCTAACAGAGACTGGCCCCTTCATCAATTTGATGTGACGAATGCCTTTCTACACGGCGAGTTGACAAAACCAGTCTACATGGAACCTCCTCCAGGCTTCGAAGGAGATTTTTTAGATGGGAATGTTTGCAAACTAAAGAAGACTTTATATGGCTTGAAGCAATCCCCGAGAGCTTGGTTCGGCAGATTTACTGAAGTAATGAAGAAGTATGAATATCAGCAAAGCAACTCGGACCATACATTGTTCCTCAAGAAGAAAAAAGGGAAGATTACTTGTCTTATTATTTATGTGGATGACATGATCATTACAGGGGATGATGAAGAGGAGATAAGTCAGTTGAAGAAGAATTTGTTCAAAGAATTCGAGATGAAAGATTTAGGTGCCTTGAAATACTTCTTGGGCATCGAGGTGAAACGGTCAAAGCAGGGCATCTTCATCAATCAAAGAAAGTATGTACTCGACATCCTTGCAGAAACAGGAATGATAGACTGCAAGCCAGCAGACACTCCAATGGTTCAGAATCATGGATTACAGATTCGAGAAGGGGCAAAACAGGCGGATCGTGGGAAATACCAAAGACTAGTGGGGAAGCTTATTTACCTATCTCATACTAGGCCGGACTTGGCTTATGCCGTTGGAGTAGTAAGCCAGTTCATGCATACACCTCAGGAGGAACATTGGGAGGCCGTTCTACGAATAGTACGGTACTTAAAGGGCACACCAGGACACGAATTGTTGTTCAAAAAACACAACCACTTGGAGATACATGGATATACAGATGCAGATTGGGCAGGAAATCCAAATGATCGAAAGTCAACAGCCGGGTATTTCACCTTTGTAGGAGGCAATCTAGTGACATGGAGAAGCAAGAAGCAGAAGGTGGTGGCTCTGTCAAGTGCGGAAGCAGAGTTCCGAGGAATAAAGAGTGGACTAACCGAAGTACTATGGCTTAGGAGACTCATGACCGAGTTGGAACTCAAATCGGCCCAACCCTGCCGATTATTGTGTGATAACTAGGCAGCCATCAGCATCTCCGAGAATCCGGTCCAACACGATCGAACCAAGCATGTGGAGGTGGATAGACACTTCATAAAGGATACAATTGATGCAAAGATCGTGGAACTACCATTCGTCAGATCAGAAGATCAGCTGGCTGATATCTTGACCAAGGCAGTGAACTCTCAATCTTTCCACGGAGTATTGGACAAGTTAAGCATCGGTAATCCCGTCACTTAACTTGAGGGGGAGTGTTGGAAGGAAAGATACAACTTAATCAAGGGGAAATACTACACAATCAAGTGATTGGAAGAATTAGTGGTGATTGATATCTTTCTAATACCTTGTATAGAAATTAGGTATAGAGTTAATTACTTACCTTTTGTGGAGATATTGGCAGCCTATTTGAGGCGTGTAAATCCTTGTCAATAATCAATCAATAATGAGAATTATTCCCTCAATACCAAAGTTTATCATGGTATCAGAGCGGGTCGCCGACTGTGGGTCATATTTAACTGACCCAGCAATATATCTGGGCTGAAACCGAAAAAAATGACTGACCCAGCAGTATAACTGGGCTGAAAATTTGGGCCAAGTGGTCCCAACCGATCGAAAAAAATTGGACCGATTGTCCAATCGATAAGAAAAAAGTCCAACCCCTCCAAGGTTCATCTTGAAGGGTTTGAGGGAGGGTGTTGGCAATTGAAACTAAAAATATAACATATAACTGTCCCACATCGGTGTCAAGATAAAACTGAAACTAGTATATAAGTCTCATGGGCCCCTCCTCCTATCACCAATTGGTTTTAGGATGGAACCCACGGATTTCTATCAGCCTGCCATACTGAGGGTGAGGGGAGCCTTTGATCGGTTTCTGGCCATACTTCTTCCATGAGTGCTCATCAGGCGGAATATCGGTTATCTTGTTACTGATAGCAGGCACTTTGATAGACCTTTTCACTCTATGCTTCCTGCGTAAAAAACCATCACACAAATTAGGCTAGATAGCAAATTCAACTCACCCAAAACCTAAATCAAGCACCTCTTCTTAGAGCAATGGCATCTACCACTTCCTCCACATTTGACACTTCCATCCTCTCCCCTCCCGGAACACCTTCTCTTGTGATGAAACGATGCCTGATCAGCAGACCGCGCTGCACCAATCAAACGGAAGGCGCTCCCATCCACATTAGCAACGCTCCCATCATTACTCAACGAGGAGATGAATGACCTAGTCGAGGACATTGTAGGGGTGCACGAGGAGCTATCGAAGTTAAGGCTGACGCCACTATTGCTACACCTATACATAAGCTCAGCTTGCTGCTTCAACTTCTGCTGCTGCAAGAATTGGTAATTGGGCGAAAGTTCTTGCTGCGAGAGGCTGAGATTCTTTCCATGGGAGCTCAATTCCAAACAAGGGCTTCCCAATGTGATAGAATTATTGGCATTGGATACAGATTCTTGCTGGAGCAGATGAAGGGGCTTTGGTTGCTGCTGATAACCATTGTTTTGGAAAATAGGGGTTTCAAGAAATATGTTTGGAGGTTGGGATTTCTTGCTCTTTCTCACTCTAGCATGCCCACAGCTTGAGTTGAGGAGAGAAACTACTTTCTTGAAACACTGGACAGCCTCCCCTGTTTGTTGCACTAAATTTACACTAAAAATTTGATCTTGAGCTTGGTTTAAGATGCTAATCACTATATGGCAGCTATCTACAGCTACAATATTTTCCCTTTCAACCTCCTCCTCCATCACCACAAATTAAGAGAAATTATCCAAAACCCTAATCCCCAAAATTAGAAGGGGCAGCTTCCACCAAGACATGAGATGATAATTACAATAATTCCAAACACGATTATTCAATTTCAACAGAGATAGAAACTGAAAACCCAAATGCGGTAACCAAAGGATTTAATCCGAGATGGGAAAAAGGGGTTCATTTCGCAGAGTGAAAATCAACCAAAAAGCCCAGATGAAATCAATCAAACGTCAGCAGATAATCAAGCTGCAAACAACGGCTAAGATTAAAAAGCAAGAAAAAGAAAAAATCTGGAAGAAACGGACCTTGAGTTAATAAAAATGGTGTGGATTAAACTAGATTCTTTGAATTTTCCGCTGTGTTACGTTTATGGGATTGAAAGATGTTAAAGAGAAGACTTTTTTTGCTTCGCGTTGGCAGAGAACTGACGCGACCCAGAAAACAAATTTTCAAAAAGGCGCAATCTTTGAAATCTATCAATATATAGTGCCAGTTTTTGGACTATCATCTAGCCTTTTTTTTTTCGGATAACTGACATTCATTTTCTTTTTTTTAATACTTTTTGCAGACTTTATAGTAAAATCTTTTTAGTTAATTTTTTTAAAATTTATGTTCTAGACCCGTTGTTGCAGATTTTGTAGTTACATTTTTAGTAGGGGCGCGTGAACATGTGGGGTCAGTTGGAAAGTAAAAAAAATCATTTTTTGTGTTGTAGACCTATTTTCACTTTCTTGGCCTATTTTTTTACCTATTTTCTAAACTATGGCATATTATACATCACAATGACACTAATAATACAATATTTATATAAACCAACAATTACAAATCGAGATTTGTGCTTTTTTCTCCTCTGGTCTTTTTCTCTTCCAAACAACCCAACCTGAAATGAAAATTCATTTTGTCTTTGCACAATTTATATTAAATTCAGAATTTACTCACAACTTTTATTTAACTAGATAGTGCTTGTAAACTTTGATTATCCTATGTGGCAGAGCTCATTTGTTGTATGATATTTATTTTGTCTGCATACCTACTTCAAAAATTGTTCTGCAATAAATGGCTCTCTTAAAATTGGTGCTTAATCTTCCCTTTCCTATGCAACCTGATACATAAATAGAAAAATATATTTAAACAAGTTAGCAATATAATTAGTGAACTATTTTTATATAAATCGGTATTAAAATATGCTTAAATTGTTCTATAAATTAAAAGCAGAACAAACAATAGGCATGAATTTACTTTCTTTAATATTTTTTAAAACTTCTAATTAATTTCTAAAATTGCAATTATTGGATACAATATGAATGATTAAAGTCACAAGTTCATTTTTGTTTTTGGAAACCAAATACTAATGTTTTGATGCATCTAAATATTGGACTTTATAACCTATTTTTCAGCATAGTGAAATGAAAGACTAATAATGCATCTAAGTCTTATGTTTATTGCTTAATAACCCTAAACCCTAATCAATTGAAAGGCCATGAAATCTATTTTAAATCTGCCTCTAAGACTATTACTAAAGTATGATTAATTATAAGAACTTTAAGTTTTAAACCTGGAATGCAGGCATGGATGATAGAATCAGAAGTTATTTGGTTTGTAATATTAATGAAAGAACTTTAAGTTTTAAACCTGGAATGCAGGCATGGATGAAATATAGTTGCTTCAGCTTCCACGCATACCATGTCACATGTGGAAGATTGTAATAATTGTGTATCTTGGCTTTTTTATCTGACTGTTTTCTCTCTCCTTTTTGCTGCAGAGAGTGGCGGCTGTTGTGTTCTAAAGGGTTTTAGGCTGGCATTTATTTCACTGACATGCCACATGTATATATATTAGAAGAATAGGTTAGAAATACAAATAATAAAATTGTCATGAGTTGTATGTTTATAACCTTATGAAATTAAATGAGCCTAACCTTACTAAAGTCATATTCTAATTTCGATCATGTACATATATTATGTATAAAATGAGTGAGAAATATTTTAAAACGTTTTTTAAAAGCATGCAGTCCAATATTATTAATTACAGAAAATAATATTTAAGATTTTTTTTTTGTTTTGATATGTGGAAATACTCACTCATCATTGTGTCTTATTGGGAAACTGCATTGGTTTATTAAACAACATGCTTAGTATTTTTTCCTATAAATATCTTAGCAACTCCACAAATCTCACTCAACACTCATTCGTATTCCACAAATCAGTAATATCAACAGTGAAAATTCAGTTAGCACCAGTTTCTCTTACAAAATCACCTCTTTTTAGTTCTTTGTTTCTGTTCTTGGCTATGTTCAAGTTATTTTTACATTTTTTGTTGTTGTGAATAGTCATTTATTATGCAAGCACTTCTTAGCTGATTAAAGAACAATTATTTTTACCTCATCTAACATTTTGTTTGCATTCTTTGATTCCTTAATCGTGTTGCCAGTTGTTGTGCCTCCATTCTTGATCTGCATTTTCCTAAATAGAAGTTATTTTAGTAGTTTGCCAGCTCTTTTCATGAGTTACCGATCCTCCTATATTTGTTTGTTTAAAACAGGAAGTAGTAAATCAAGAATGACACCTTTCATAACCTTCCTCGACAATCTTCATCCCAGTTTCTCTAACTCTATCACCAAGGTCAGATGTGTCCGGATTTTTTATGGATATTCTGGTGACAAGAATGATTACAGTTTAGAAGTTGTATTTCATGATAGTAAGGTACGTTTAGTTTGAGAAAGCAAAGTATGCTGTCGAAATTGTAAGGAGACAACAGTATGTTTCAAACATAGGAATATCTTTTCTTTTTTTATGTATAGGGCAGCATAATACTCTTTTACCTACTGAACAACATACTCTTTTAATTAATACATACACATGTTCTAACCTTCTCAATGTCATAGCTGCAAACGAGCTCTGATCATGCTTATCAAGATCAGTTTACTCTTCCTGCGCTCGCATCTTTCTTCCTATTTTGAAAGGTTATGACTTTGCATAATATGACATAATCATTTGCTTAGATAAGGTCAAAGGATACTCCTATAGATTTATGTAATGATATAAAGCATTAAAAAATCATATTACAGGTTAATACATTAGAGACTATTAATCAGTTTTAGACCAGCACGGTGTGGAGTTTTATTAAAATGCTAATCTTTTTACCATTTTCAGATATTACTTGAGGTATACCTCAAGGCTTATGTTATGCATACCAATTTCCTCACCTGCTCTAAGTCATCTTTACAGTACAAGTTCTAGACTAAGTAATTGCACCTTAAATACTATATCTCCCATAATGTTCTAACTGATTTTATCTAAGTTTAATTTCTTTAGCAAATGTAAGACCTATGTGGGGAGCAAGTATAAGTATGAATTTAAGCACAGCAATCACACGAAATATGAGCATAAGCTCATTGCTAAATCCTGTATTAGATCTTTAAATAATCTGAAAGTGTGAAATAATCTGTGGTTTACATTCTGCTTCAACACTGAATGCCACTGCCACTTTTTTTTTATCAGTTGGTAGTTATGTTATAATACTAACTAATATAGGAATATATACAATACTAAATGGTTTTTACAGATTTTACTCTCTACCTATTTCACTTATCCATTATATCCTAATATTTTTTATTTGATCCTCCTCCCAACAACTTATAAAGCACTTAGATTTTTGAAGAGATGGTTAAAGAGATGAATAAAGAATAAAAAAAATTAAGAAAAAGAAGAAAAAATAAATCTTGAGACAAGTGCAGTATATTATTGAATCTTGGTAAGACTGAGATTGAAATATTTCCAAAAAATATATATTTTCTTTTGCAGTGCTTGCAAACATGAAATATTTTAAAATTTTAAAATATTGTCATATCAAAAAAGAGATGGCATACATGACATTGTATTTAAGAAAATTCTATAAATCTACAAAGTGAATAAAGAATTGGAGATGGATAAAGAATAAAAAAAATAATAAGAAAAAGAAGGATAATGAATAAAGAATAAAAAGTGCAACAAAACAAAATCATGACAAAAAAACCAAAGACCACTTACTAGACGTAAAGGCCAATATCTGAAATAGTTCAGATTTATTTTAAAATTTTAGAAAACCAATTTCCAAATTGACTTACAAAGAAAGTTTCGGTTCTCTATAAATACCACTTCCAACCAGACACTATTTGCACACTAACTGCTCAAATGAAAACAAATAACACCATATTAGAGGTATTTTTTCACCAATCTGCATTCCATCAGGAAATATTAAAGGCCATCACTGCAAAAACTCAAGCCAGGAGTTTTAACATTGTAGGCTACAACTTTAGAGATTGTGGGCTTCATAACCAACAGAATAATCTTAAGTATAGGACAAACCTGCATAACAAGGGTTCCAAGGAAGTTTAACATTGGAAATGGAATGATCAATAGACCATGTTTCCAACTATAAGAAGACAAACAAATGGACTACGAAAAAAATCATCATTGCAAAAGTACATTCGCAGCCGGTAAGCCTTGATCAAATGAATCCTGCTTTCCACTTTATTTCATGCCATCCATAAAAACACTGTTATAATTTATATAATTATATATACAAATTACTATATGAATTGTATTCACTATCTATTTCACTTATCTCATTATTTCTTGAAGTTTTTGGTTTATACCTCTAGCGAGTTTTTGGTTTATATCTCTAGCGAGCAATATGCAAAGTATCTAATACTATACTATTAGTAGTATTTTTCACATATATGATTTGTATGTTTACAGAGAATAGATGAAGCCTATAAATTTTATTTGAAATCCTACAGTTTTCGAATTTATAGCCACAAGTTGCAGTTACTTCTTTTTTTGCATACTTCTTTTTTAAGAGTAGAGTGTCTGAAACCCTATAATTTTTTAAATGATATCCTAAATGGGTCGGCCTGAATCCGTTTTCTTTTTTTACATTTTTGTTATGGTTTCGAACTAGGGTTTGTGTCCTTCTCTACTTAGAGACTCTATATTGCTTCTGAAATTAGGGGAAAAGCATTGTCAATACGAGTATAAAAAACTTCTTGAATAATTTTTTTTAATCGATCCAGAATTAGGCGATTTATGCAGATTAAGGAACGGAAGGGCAAGAAGTCGTTACCTTTTTCGGCTGATTGTGGTAAGGGAGGTAATTTCCTCTTATTTTATCTAGGGTTTGGAAGAAATCCAAACGATGCTTCTGTTGTAGTCGTGTAGGGGATGGATTTGGTCGATCTATAAGAGTGCACGGTTTCAAATGAAGCCCGAAAAACAAAAAAAAATAAGAACTTCTTGGTTGAGTAGCTGGAGTGGTACACGCCGCCGCCGATTGAGACTGCGTTTGAGACGTCGCCGGCTGAGAGTGCGATGTAGCCGTAGTCGTCGCCTTTTCTCTTAGTTCGTTAAAGCGGAATAGGTAGGGTTTCGTCGATGGAGGCGACACTTGAAATGGAGAGGAAAATGTATTTATATGGAGCATATTATATGTTAATAAATCCTAATGTATTTTAATTAGCCGATTTAATTGTATTAGTGTAATCTTAAGTTGATCAAATTTGGAGAATATTGTGTTGGGCCAATTTCAATTTTATTAGTTATTGGGCTTATCATTTATTTTGCCCTATGATTCTTAATAATAGTATCATTCTTTATTTAAATTTTGTAAGCTGCTCTATGTAAAATGTGCATACTCATTTGTGAGAAATAAGGAATAGTAATTTACGTTTTCACAATATAGACTTTTTTAACGGTCCATTGTAAAATTGTTCCATTATTTTTCTGTTATTTACTTTGGCTGCTAACCTTTTATTTGGTCCATATTTTTGGAGCTTTTATATATTCTAATTCCAACTTTGTAATATTATTCAAGTTAATTATTATGTTAATAGTTATTAATTTATTATTAAATATTTTATTTGGTATGCAATTTTTTATTTGACAAATTTAATTTTCTTATTTTATATATTGACATATATTTGTTTAATTGAATGAAATCATGAACTATTTTTCGTCCATATAATTTTCTTTTCTTTTTCTTCTATGATTGGGAATACATTTTCCTTTATTTGTATATCTTATTATGTTTAATTCGTGTATGTCCTTATTTGTTATTTTTTATGGTGCTACCCTTATATTTGATATTGGAAATTGTATATTTTAATACTGTAGTATGCTGAATATGAAATGTTTCATTACAGAATGTTAAGAGAATTTCAAATGTATGTTTGTTGTTGTTTATAATATTTTTAATTATTTATAATCTTATTAATACTATTTTTAATTAGCTAATATTTGTCTTTGTGATTTATTTTTCTATTTGATTTACCTGTAAAACAAAAGAGTGTTAGAAGTATATCAACAAATTTCTTAAATCCAATTAAAATTAATATAAATATTCAATTTTTAAACCTATCTATTGTAATTGAGATACTCTCATAATTTGTTCATCAATCAATTTCAAATTTTTGGTCCAAACATTTCGAGCAATTTTGCATTTCTGCAAAAAAAATCACAATTGTTAATAACATACTGTACATGCTTATTTTGAGAATTCCTACTGACGTCTATAGACATCACATTTTCTGAATCATAATCGATCTGTTTTTTCGGATAATTAATTTGATTTTGAAACTTTCATTGATTGCTCAACTAAAATCGGTCAAAATATGAATCTATGTCTTACCTTGGTTTGAAATCCTTCAATTTATTAAAGAAGCCTTTGAATTATCCTTCTTCTTCGTACGTTGTTGGATTTCTGTGAATCCTTCTTCTCCAATTCTTCTCTTTCTTCTTCGCCGTCTCTTTGAACACCGATCTGTCCCATTTTTGCCGATTAATAGAATTTGTGGTGGATCGTTGTTGTCGATGGGTTTTGCCGATTTGAATCCTCTATCAGCGATTGTGTTGGGCAATTAGATGTCGGCATCGGCGTTCTTGATTTGATTTTTGCCCGTGAGGAGTAGATTTTAGTGTTCTCTGATTGTTAAGGTATTTTGGATAAGGGCTTTTGGGATTATGTAAGTGTGTTGTTTGACTTTGGTTTAGGGCGACAGAGATGAGTGTGTGATTGTGATTTTGGCCGTGCTATGCACGAGACAAATACAATTAATATATTTGATTGTACTCAAAATATGTTTGTACTAATATGATTAATGATCATTAATCTTTTTTTTCTTTTATTTAGAGACAATTATTAAAGTTTTCTTAATTTAAATTTGATTTTAATGCTAACTTAATCTATTGGGGTGAAAAGGTTTGGGCCGTTTTTCTTTATTTTGTTTTCAATTGTTGGGCTTTCCATTTCATTTCATTTAGCCTACTCTATAATAATGAATTTGATTCGGTTCATAATAATTAGTTGGGCTAACATAATATTTTTGTTAGTATTGAATATGAAGTTTTAGATTTTAGTTTGTAAAGATGAAGTTGATAGCAGTAATGATTTTACTGTTAATATAATGAATAAAGAAGTGTTTCAAACTTATGAATTTTTTTATTGTTGTGTTAATTCTAAGTGTTGTTTCCACGTATGAAAATGTATGTTTTCGTCCCCAAAACTTATGAACTATTTATTTATTTCAAGTCTTAGATTAATAAGTGTTGTATGATTTTTTTTCACAAATTAAAAATGTAATTCGTATTAAATTGAGTGAGATGTGGAAATCCTTTTTTTAGATTAGTTCAAGAGGATCATGCTTCTTTTTAATTTAGTAGTACATTTTCCTTTATTCATATATCTTATTTTATTTCATCTACACATCTCTTTTTTTTATTTCTTTTATTTAACATTACTGCACTTATATTAGATATTAAGATTGTATAAATCGTATGCTAAGTATGAAATGGTTCATTTATAGTATTTTGAGATAAGTACATATTTTTTTTGTTATTGTTTATATTGATATGAATAATTGTATAAATCGTATGCTAAATATTAGAAATTATAATCATATAAATCATATGCTAAATATGAAATGGTTCATTTGTTTTGTTGATCGAATTTATAATGAACTATTTACTTTTTTCAAATAATTTTATTTATTTACTTTAGTATTTAGTATTTCTCAATCTTTTGTTTGCATATCCTATTTTATTTCTAATTTTTTCCTCATGTCCTTTCGTTACAGTGGATTGATAAATTGATAGATGTAGAAGTAGAAGTATGTTTTTTAAATCTTTATAATCTTATGAGTACAAAATGTAAATAGTTTCTATTCTTGATTTGCAATAATTTTTATATTTTTTCTATATATTTTTAATTGATTTAATTTCGTTTAAATATATTTTCTTATTTTTTAAAAATCATTTGGCCCGTGCATAGCACGCGTGGTAACACTAGTATTTATCGTTCTAAACTTCCAAAATATTTCTTGTGAAAGAACAATAAAGGCGTAAATATAGTGAGAGTATAGCATTAATATATCACTCGCCTTTAATTCATCCCCATTAATTTATCACATTTGGGATCTCTACAATAAAAGTAAATAGCTATAAATAGATTCCATTAAATACAATCTATATTCAATTTGATTGAGTCTGTAGTCACTTTATTCCAAAAAATAGTTCATTTTCTAATAAATTTTCTACACATGTTCACTAATATAATAATAATAATAATAATAATATACTTTCACAATTAGCTATCATTGCTCTACCTATTTTTCTATTACTCTCTATTATTTTACTAATCTTAAAATTGAAATTCATATTTTCTTAAAATCTCTATTATTAGAGTACTTTTACCTTAGAGTAGTTGAAAATTTTTCGCTTTTTGATAAAAATTAATTTAATAATATATTATTATTTTAGTTTTCTTTTTATTATTATTTTTTTTAATTGTCAATTTTATACTTCCTTCGTTTCATTCAAGATGTCCACTTCTTGAATGACATGGAATTTTAGATAGAGTAGTTGAATATGATAAAGTAGAGTGAAAAATGTGATTGAATATTTTAATGAGCAGAGATGAGAGAGAATTTTGTTTCCAAATATGGAAAATGGACATTTTCAGTGGACAAACTAAAAATGAAAGGTAGATATTTTGAGTGGGACAGAGGGAAAATGAAAACTATTTATCTTCACAAGCTAAACATCATTTTCTATAAATCTTATGTTTAAAGAAACACCACAACCATAATGAAATCAATGAAATAGATTATTAGTTTTATATAAATAGACTATTAGTGATCTAGGGAAACCACTATTTAAATGCATAACTATTTAAATGCATAACTAGAGAACGCGAATTTAGTTCACTATAAGAGTGATTTAGTTCACTACACGAAGGAGTGAACCAAAATATCATTACAGTGAACTAAATTCTTCACGGAGTAAATACTTCACTATAATAGTGTTTTGGTTCACTCATTGTTTTCAAATTCATATTGTGAACTAAAACGCCCATATAGTGAACTAGATCGTTTTGATCTAATGACTCAGATTTGTTCTCTAGTTATACTTTAATCATCTCCCTAGATAATTAATATTAGTAACAATTAATAAAAGTAAAAGTTTGTTTTTGTTCGTGTATATTACAAAAATAATTAATATTAGTAACAATTAATAAAAGTAAAAGTTTGTTTTTGTTCGTGTATAATATATGTATATTTATCTTTATTAAAAAGGTAAATATTCATGTAAAACATGAAGAGATACTATTTCGGTATGAGAGAGAAAGCTGGAAAGAGTACTTCTTTTATTTATGCATTTTGTTTATTAATTTAAGTACTTGTATTAACCATTTAATAACCCTCTTATATTTATAAATAAGTATAAGTGGTTTTTATTTTTAAGACAATATTATTTTATTTTATTTGGGGGGGGGGGGGGGGGGGTGTTCGTATTAATGTTTGGTCTGTATTGTTATTTTAATTATCTTTTTTTTACTTGGACCAGCAATTTTAGTTCCTACTATACAGTTTAATACGCTTCAAATTATAGTTCAGTAATTTTATAAAGGAAAATACTGAAACTAATCCATATTTTTATATTAACTTATTCGAACTATTCTCTTTATTTTGTGGAAATTTGTGGCTCTAATCTATAAATATAGGGAGTGCTCGATTGACAAGATTAAATCTCATGATTAAATATGTATCATGTTTGGTTCATAAGATTGAACCATTCAACTTAATCCTAGATGGATAGTCTCATGATATTAGTCATGGCAACGACGACACCATAATGTATTGATATGCGCAATTAAAGTTGTGATTTTTGCAGTTGAATTTAATGTTTCTTGCATGTTTTTTACTTTCAAATTATATGTTTCACCTGCAATCTATCCTTTATTTAAATTTAGATTTGCATCGCAAATTTTTTTCCGAAATCATAATCAAAGTGGCAAACTATAGTAAATATTTTTGTGTTAATTTAAGTAAGCAAACAAGAATCATCAGTCCAGCTCCTTTCATATTTGCATACCTACCTATTAATGAAGCAAATCACATTATCATTTGCTCACGTCCCTTCAAAGCCAGAGAATATAGATTTAATTCATCTATTAATGCTCCAAATGTTTGCTACTCTGTCGAATTAATGTTTTTAACTAGTATTTAGTTGTGTACATTACTATAGTAATTTATTTCAATAGCAATATATTACTACCAATTACTCTATATATGTTCCAAAGTAGCTCGATGTCACACTTGGAAGATTATATAGGATTTTAGGAGATGTTGTTTTGAACGTAAAATAGAAAGAAGATATATATTGTACTATTATGGAGTATAAAACTGTGAGAGAATTGTTTTTCCAAAACATGCTATCTTTTATAGAAGAAACTTAAAAAAGAAAGTAGGACATCACCCTTGAGACAATGGTACTACTTTTACAATATGATGGGTGTTCAGTTTACAAGATTGTATTCGGGATTAAATTTGTAGTGTGTTTGGTTCGTGAGATTTATTCTCACAACCCAATCCTAGATAGATAATTATGGGATAATTAGTCATAGCTAACCTCTATGACTAAAATAATCCTACAACTCAATCATAGATTATATCTTGGTATTAGTTTATCTTGGTAACCGAACACCATTGTGTATTACTTTCTCATTTCATAATATACTTTTTAATTATTATTAAGAAGGAAAACGATCTATTTTCTGGGTTTAATGGGCTTGATTAGTTTTATTTATTTAATAAGCTTAAGATGAGTGTGTTTCATAGCGGGTTAAAATAAATCAGATCGAAATTATTATCTACTAGTATTAAGTTAATTTATTTTGATATTATTACTTAATTTACTCTGAATTTTATTATAATTTTATACAAATAATAATTTCATATAAAATCATCGATGATAAATTGTTGTGGGGTAATATGTCATTTGAATAAAATATATGAGTAAATAAGTATTAAAACTAAGTGAATATTGAATATTCTTTTGGGTTTGAGTTTGACATAAATGATTGTAGTAAATTTACTATTTGATATGACATTTACTAAAAAATGGATTTATGTTTGGTGAAAATGGTTGGAGATTGTCTAAAAGCATCTTTAACCTACACTAAACTCAAACTCATTTTAGTGTAAATATCACATCAAATATGAATTTACTCCAATAATTTACACTAAACTCAAAATTAAAATAATATTATCTATATTATGTTTTTTACTCGGAAAATTTGAATAAGTTTTTGGTTGGTTTAGTGTAACCTAAAGATATGTATTTTTTTACGCAAAAACTAAAAATAAGATTGATTTTAGAGTACTATTTTAAATTTTAGTGTGCCGTTAAAGATAGTCTACATATCTAAATAATACACTATACTTTAACTATATGTCGCACACGTGTTCGATTCGTATTTGGCAAAAAATTAACAACTGAAAGTGTATTTGGATATTTGTTATGCTCGCCTGCTTTAGGTTCGTGGGACTTTGTAATAGCATCCATAAGAGCATCATTAACCCTGGCCCAGATTCAGGCCTTAAGTCCCCTCCACGTTGGTAATGAAAATTATGTCGAATAGATGGTATTTATAGAAATATTCAATTTTTTTTAAAAAAATCAAAATTGCGGCATGGATCCGGCCCGAACTCCCTCCAACGTTGGGCAGGACCGTGACGCGTCCCGTCCCATATGCGTGTAACGCCGGGCCGGGCCGTAACCAGATCCGCCTCAGGCCGATGGCTCGTCCTCAGGCGCGGCCGAGACCCGTCCCCGCACCCTCTAACGCACAGGCCACGAGCCGAGACCCAAGTGCGGTCTGGCCCGCTAGCGTTAACTATGCTGTAATGGATGTCCTCCCCTTAATCATCTCATCATCTATTACACGACCATGTAATCATTTGCCTTTTCTCTATGCAACTGTTTTTAGTCCTCCATTCTTAATTACTTTGTGTTATTCATTACTTTCTTTCGTTTCAAAAAATTATATGTACTTTTAGTTTGACTCATCTTTTAATACATAATTAATAAACTAAGAAAAAAATAGAAGAGTAAAGGCCAAATATGGTCATAAACATATGATTATTTTACGATTTTAGTAATGTATATTATGTTTTAAATTATTACATCCCACACATTTAAACTCGGGTCAGAATCAGTCCAAAATAGATGGAGCCATAAAAAACAGACGGTCGGGTCAACGTCTTTTAACCCATTTAAGCATTTTAATTAGATTTTTTAATTATTTCAAAATTAAAATTATTACTCTTAAATAAAGTAAATATAAGACCAACTCAACTCCTGCAGAGTTTGAAATGGAGGAAAGCCCAAAATCACCGATTTGAATCCTCTCGAGATGAACTTGCACGAGCCGTGAGACTACACCGGAAACGCACCGAGCAATTCGTCCCAACCTTCGGAGCACCTGGGCTGGGCACCATAAAATTCTTCAGATTCTTTGCAGCGGTGATCAACGATCTGAAGCTCTGCGCGTTGTAGACATCCTTCAAGCTTATCATCTGCTCGGCGAGGCTCCGGCAGCTGAGCGATGCTGATGGATCGGCGGTCGCATTTCAAGGTCAATTTAGTGACGGCGTTGAACGGCGGCAGACCAGGGAGGAGCGGTTCCGATCGGCGGCGGCGGAGAGTGAGTGGAGTTGAGTAATTTGGTGCAAACACAATTCCTTGTGTGGTGTTTCGGCTCAACCAAAATATTAGTTAAGTAGATATCTATGAACATATTTATACCCTAAAATAATACTCCATCCGTCCTTTAAAAATAGAACACTTTGTAAACGGCACGGGTTTTAATGTAGAATTGGTAAAGTAAGAGAGAAGGGAAAAAAATAAGAGAGAAGGAGAAAAAGTAAGAGAGAAGTAGTGTTAGTGGAATGTGAGGTCCATATTATTAGTAGTGTTTAATTGTTCTTAAATTGTTTACACAAACCAAATCAATAAAGTACGAAATTGATTGCAGTAAGTCAATATGGAACATTGTTTATGCATTAATTGGTACGGAAAATTGTTTCTGTATTATTTATGGTGATTAATGCATCAAATAGTGCATTGAATTAATTTGTAAATCAATAATGATTATTGCATTAAATTGTAAGCCAATTCAACACATTTATTACCGCCTACAATGAAAAGAAAAGAGGGAAAATTTGAAATCAGCTAAATTTGACGGAGGGAAAATTTCCCTCCAGAATTAAAGTTTGTTGCATTAACTAGTCATTTAAATACATAAGGCCAGTCATTCATTAGCATTCATTACAGAGAACTGCCATTTCAAAACAAAAAACTACACATTCCATACTCCCAAGATGGTAAAACAGAAAGACACCCTTGATACCACCGTGGACCAAAAAAATTTAATCGCCCAGTTTCTTCTACAATGTACCATTGAGGGAAATCTTCCTTTTGGATCAAAGAAGAAGGCAGCAACAACATTTGGAGTCAGCTACATGACAGTTCGTCGCATTTGGGCAGCAGCAATGGAGCAGGTTGCAAAAGGAGAGCCAATACAATTCAAGTCAAATAAGAAAGGCAAACAACATGCAGATTTATTATTGATTGATGAAGCTAAATTCAGGTCTCTGTCAGTGTTAGAAAGAACAACCATAAGAAAGATGGCTTCAAAGCTTGAGGTCAGTAAATCACTTGTAGGTGTATGGATTAAACAGGGAAAACTAAGGCCACACACAAATGCAATTAAATCTCAACTTTCAGAAGCAAATAAGATTGCTAGGATGAAATGGAGTTTGAGTCAGCTGAGGTTAGACAATAATTTGGATAAGATGTTTTACAACAGCATGCAAAACGTAGTTCATATTGACGAGAAGTGGTTTTACATGACCAAAGCATCAGATAGATACTACCTTCTCCCCGATGAAATTGAGCCCTATAGGTCCATCCAATCAAAAAGGTTCATCAATAAAGTTATGTTCATGTGTGCCGTAAGCAAGCCACACTTTGATAGTAATGGTGAATTGCTATTTGATGGGAAGTATGGAATTTTTCCATTTACTACTCAAGTGGCAGCACAACGAAACTCCAAGAATAGAGTTAGGGGTACATTAGAGACTAAGCCAATCAATTCAGTGAACAAAGAAATCATGAAAGACTGCATCATTAATCAGGTATGTATAGGAGTATAAGTTTATTCAATTTTTCAGTATTAATACATTTATCATTTATTTATCAGATTGTTCCAGCCATAAAAGCAAAATGGCCAGCTAGCTCATGCAAGGATATTATCATCCAACAAGATAATGCGAAACCACATATAATGCCAAATGATCAAGAATTCAAGGAAGCAGCAAATACGGATGGTTTCAATATTAAGATAGTTTGTCAGCCACCTAACTCTCCAGACACAAATGTTAATGACTTAGGTTTCTTTAGGGCCATCCAGTCATTACAAGATGACAAATCAGCCAAGAATGTGGATGACCTTTTGAAGAATGTGGTGGCTTCATTTGATGAACTGTCACCACACACTCTTGATAGTGTCTTCCTCACCTTACAAAGTTGCTTGACAGAGATATTGAGAGTAAAAGGTGGGAATAACTACAAGATTCCACATATGAACAAGCAACGGTTGAGAAATCTAGGGCTTCTACCAATGTTTCTTGAAGTGGACAAGGATTTGATTCGGGACAGCTTGAACTACCTACTGCTGCCTGAAAATGATGCTGGTGCCGATATTGATCTGTCATTTCTGAATGACTATTTCCAGATATAGTTAGCATTAGAATTGTAGGCTTTTTGTGCATTTTGGTAAGGTTGTCAAGTTAAAGTTTTTTGTACATTTTGGTAAGCATGTAATGTCTCAGCTTTTTGTACATGTTTGTCAACTAGTGTGATGCTTATTTGCAAGCCTCCAAACATATGGAATGAAATGTAATTCCACAGGGTGACTTCTAAATTAGACAACACAAGATATTCATACAGAATTGCATCATTGACATTCAAATTCAGATTCTGCCCCAACACAATGATCCAACAAATGCAAAACATTCATCCAACAAATGTAACACATTCATAGGACAGTCACATTCAGACGCAACACATTAAATACAACCAGCATTGCACACCAAGGACAATATATCGACAGATATAGCAAGATAGTCACCTGATTAGAGATCAAGTGTCAAAACTGCCGGACAAAATATCGCCAGAAGTTCGAGGAAAACTTTATCCGACTTAGGGCGCACTGTTCTCGGCCGAGAATCAAGGATTACAGTCTCGGATGTGGAGGATAATGTCTCAGATTCGTCAAACGACACCACCAACTCCGGCACCACCATGTCAGAGTCGTCAAGCAGATGACTCATCTCCGGCACCACCGCGTTCAATTCGTCGCACGGAAGGACCGTTTCCTGCACCACCGTTTCCAACTCATCTCCGGCACCACCACCGTTTGGATCTGACTCGAAACGTTCACGAGCGTGACTAGGGTTTACAGCAGGTCTTCGAAACAAACTTCGATTTACATTTCGATGGAATCGTTGCTGAGGGCTACGGCTGCGCTGCCGACTAGGGGGTGTATCCGGAACGACGGTTTCCATTTCGGACTCCATTGAGAAGATGGATCGAGCAGAAGAGGGAGGATGAGAGCGACGTGAAGGATG
Organism: Salvia splendens; assembly: GCF_004379255.2. Classification (NCBI taxonomy): domain Eukaryota; kingdom Viridiplantae; phylum Streptophyta; class Magnoliopsida; order Lamiales; family Lamiaceae; genus Salvia; species Salvia splendens. The sequence continues at coordinate 25,055,055 of NC_056039.1, forward strand.
AAGATGTAGATGAAGACGAAGATGAAGATGTTTCAATCTCAATTTTAGATAGGGCACGATTAATTTAGGTTTAGGAATTGGGTGGGTTGGGGTAATTAATTAGTTAGGGTAATTAGTTTACGAGTCAGAAATTATGAGGCTAAATAGAAAATTAAGTTTTAATTCTAATGGCATAAGTGGTAAATAAAATGATGTGTGGGGTTATAGTGTAGTTGAAAACTTTCCATTTTTGATTGTGTTCTAATTTTGGTGGACGTCCAAAAAAGGAAACTGTGTTCTATTTTTTGTGGACGGAGGGAGTAGTAAAAGAAATACCTGCAATAAACAAAATTCCCGATCTGAATTAAAAAAAGAAAAAATATGTTAAGTTTCACATATAACTTAAATAACGTAATTATGTCAAAAGTCCAATGTAATAATGAACAAAGAGGGCACATTTTGCATTCACGAGTCGAGCTCGAGCACAATCATGTAGTAATAAAATTTAAAAACAGGTACTTCAAGTCACTAAACATGCCACATTCACTCCTCACACCTCATCTTACAATGCATTCTCATCGCGACTTTGCTCCTAAACGCTGAAGTGCGGTGCTCGTGAAAGGCCAAATCGGGGCATGATGAGCCTAAGAATCAGGTGCCCTGCGAGCATAGCCCAACACCATCACGAAGTCCTTGGCTGATGAGCCGATTGTGGCTTTCACTCTGTCTGTACTAGTTGTTTGAAGCCACAGATCAACCAGATTGTTCAGCGTTAGTGTGGGGATGATGCTCTGCCCCATGCACTTCATCTCAACCTGGAGTTTGATTCGCAGGAAATATCAAATGAACTGATTGGAGATGTAAACTCTAATTCTTTGCAATCCAAATGCTGTGTGTGTGTGCATACTCCCACATAAGTGAATGCTCATAGGTATGGAAATGAGTTACCTCAACATCATTTGTAAGATCTAACTTCCTCTTGAGGTACTTTTGAATGAACGAAACTGGTATACTTCCATCCCTGTGAAAGAACGCCGTGAATAAAAATAAGATTCAGTTCTTCACTACATAATCCGTCATAGAAACAATTTTGTGAACTATGTATGCAAGTCTTAACTTACAAATTCTTCCTCAGTGATATTTCAGAAGAAACAACAATAATATAACCCAAGACTGAAAAAAATGTAGATTAAAGCCCTAGGGATTCGGCAAGCATCATCAGTCCAACATATCTTAAATTCGCTGAAGAAAATTGAAGTCCAACGTTCCAAATTATTTCAACTGTAATTCCTCTTCAGAGTTTGTTAGCAATTTCAGAAGGACCAATAACTATCAAGTGTGGTGCACCAATCACTCAAATCAGCAGTTTGTCCAATGAATCAACATAAAATCACAACTGACGTAGGGGATGGATGGCGAAAGAGGGTTTAAGGACGAAGGGCCAAAGAGGGTGCACAGAAAAAGCACATGAAAGGCCAAAGAGAATGCACAGATAAGCACAAGTATGAAAGGCCAATAAAATAGGGTGCACAGAAAAGCACGAGAAATTGGACGATTTGGTCATGATAAGGAAATTTAGATGATTTGATTTTGATAAGGAAACTAAGATGATTTGTTTTTGATAAGGAACTTAAATAGATAATGCAATTGGCAGGTATTTTATGTATTGTGAGGTAAAGGTAACTTGATTATCTACCACCCTTACTATAAACCACAGAAAGGTATTAAGAAGGAATGTATGTGAGCTCCAAGTTCAACCTTCACTTTTTGCACTTAGCTAAGTCATCATATGTTAAAGTATTTGATTTTAAATGAAGTTACTGTTTACAAATAGTCAAACACAGTCCAAAACTGTTAATATCCTCCAGCACTTAAAACTGCCATGGTTTATATGTAACTACTACAATATATGAGAAATTCAGCAAACTTGGATATAAGCTAATACATGCATCATGTGCATCCAGTCATCTACACATTCATAGAAATATCACTCAGAACATCAAATCAGGTCCAATATAAAATGCTGGAATCAAGATACCCCATTACCATCTCCAGTTAGTAAGAACTTTTCATGCATTTAGAGAGAGAGAATAGGTTAAGTTAATTGTAGAAACCAAATTAATTAGAGAAAATTTTGTGGATATAAGGACCACTTGCAATCTGCAGAAGACACCAATTGTAATTATCTAAGTGGATCAAAAGCACAAAATGAAGGCAAATCTGATATCGATTACTAGGAATGGAAATGATGGTGATTGGATCCAAGTGATTGCTGATTTCTAGGCCTATTGCATTATCTTTGATTTAGTTTTAAATTAAGAAAGTTAGGATTTCATGGGATTTGAATAAATTAGGGATTGATTGAATAATTGAATTAATTAGAGCAAATTTGGTGGGATTATTGTCTACTGCACTCCTATATATTTCATAGGGGAGCTTGAAGAATGTATCCAGAGAGATCAAAGCTATTAGGCGGTGAAAACCGAGGCCTCGGTGAGAGGATTATTATCCATTTTATTTCCAAGTTCTGTTGGTTCTTGTTTACAAAAACTTGAGAGTCATTTTCTGTTCTTTATCTTTGAGTTGTTTATCCATTGGTTCTTACTGCCTTATCACTCCATAACAAAATCTCAAAAAAATCATCAACGAAAATCTATAGTTCAGTTAAACAAATTCTTTCACATCTAGGCTTGAAACAAAAGATTAAAACACTTAAAGAAACTGATGTTGTTGATATTTGTTACGATTGTTTCAGATAGAGTATAAATGGTGTCAAAGCATATTCGTGAGATAAAGGGTCAATTTTTGCAGTAAAACAAGCAATATGCATGCACAATTTCGCTAGTTTCCATAATATTCAACCAGGATAGACAGACACTTAACACTAACCAGATATACATGTAAAGAGATTAACAATGCCTTCAAATTTGTAAAAGAAAGAAATATCATAATTAATTAATCTGAACAATTAAAACAAAGCTAATAACTAGGCACTATACTATCAATATATGATGTCATAAGAATAAAAGTTGAGCCGCTTATTGGTTATGCCAAAGCAGAAACATACAACAGCCAGAACAGCAAAACATAGTAAGAACTTACTTTATTCTCAAGTAACTTGCCGAAATCTGAGGCAAGGGCAATGCATCTCCATCTCTGAAAAGTTATTTTTTATATCAGGTTCATCAATAAGTTTCTGAATATTTAATCCTAATAAGATCAGCATAAGCCACTTACAGTTCGTTAGAGGCAACTAAAGAAAACCAAATAGGACAGTTTCTTCTTCTGTCAATTTTAGCACTGGCAGCATCAAGCAGAACCTGAGGCGGAACCCTGAAGTTCCCAAAATTTTGTGTTTTCTGCCGGATTTTGCGTAGCTTTTTAGGCCTCTCAATTTCCTGAGGGGTATGCTCTATACAATTCTTCTCTTCATTAATTTTGGATTTCTTCATCTGTTCCTTTATTTTGTTTTTTCTGAGAAGACCCTCCTTCTCATAGGGATTATTCTCTTCAGATTTGACATGAGAATCTAGTGTGTTGAACTTAGAGGATTTGCTTCGGCTTGCTGCTTCGACCAAACAAGTTAAAGGCTTCCACAAATCACCTTTTTCTTCCCATTGCTCAGAACAATTCTTTCCTTCTTTATCAGGACTGTGATGAGATGGCTCACATGCAGAGGAGTTCTGCAACAATAGCAGTAAGCTTAAAAATTGGTGCATGGAACGTACAAAGCCCATGCCTAATGTTTCACAATCTTCTATACTACACATACCTTTCTATTATTGTGAGTTGATTTGTTCAGCATCTCTTGTGAGCTAGAGCTTTCAGGTTGGTCCACAACAGAATTTAAAACGGGCCTTTCTATGGTAAAGCTGGATCCTCTTGATGCTTTTCTAGCAACAGATTTTGATCTTCTACCAGTCATGCTGACCTGTGTTGATACTCTTGGGGTATTGACCACCAACGATGAAAGAGATCTTTCCTTCCGCTTAGCAGGCAATGCAACAGGAGTCACTACCTCAGGGGCCTTAAGTTTTATCCTCTTATGTGGAAATATTTTTGCCCGCACATCTTGGAAATTATGATCCGGTCTAATCAGGAATGATATCAAATATTAGTTAAATGATGAGAAGACCATTCTAAATTTACCTCCGAATACAGAAACCTCCATGAATTACTATCTATGAACACAGAACACCAATATAAGACGTAATTTGACAGAGCTTTCAGAGTATACTGAAGTATAAAATGCCACCTTGACTATCTAAAGTAGAATTTTGACCAAAAAACTCCATTTAGCTTCACTATTGACATGCATTTCTATGTCCAACAAAGGGATTTAAAGACAGCATAAAAGCATGTTTAACAGGTTGTGTGCTTGTGCGACTTGTTTGTAGCTAAGATGGAAAACAGAAGTCATGATATCAACAAAATAAAAAAAATATAGTAGAACAGACCTCAACTTCTCCAATGCTACACATCCCAAGTCGATATTGCATACTGGACAACATTCCATTTCCTCGTCTGAAAGCTTCTTGTAAATGCATTTCCTGCAAACTATACAGCATCGTAGAAACAGAAAATTAAGTAATGCATAAATGAAGATGGATAGGCACAGACAACAAATTATCAGAAATTTTGGGGATAAGAAAAACAATGCATCATTGATTTGATCAAACATGCACAGTTAGCATAAAAAGAGGCAGTATTATTTGCATAAAACATAGCATATTCATATTTCCTGACCAATCATACGATTGGCCAATTTGGCCATATGTCGTGGGCCATGTAGCAAACTTAAATGGTTATTTTCAGATTCTAATGAGTCGCTTAAATGTTATTGATTATCATCATAGTCCTAAACAACATTACAACAATGAACTGCAGAGGCACGTACTGTTAATTGACCCATTCATGTTTAAAGCCTTTGGTGGGAATTTTTTTACACTTGTTTGAATCTGAATTAGCATGTGGTAACAGAAAATCTTTCAACTGTAAACTGAATATTCTCGAACCAAATCTCCTTCAATTCAATTCAGCAGCACTGACATTGTATATATCACAACGAATTAAGTATACAAAAGACAAATTCCCACAAACACAAGCGCGTAAAACCAGAAACGCATCTAAATACACAGATCCAATAGCTCGCAATCCGCATGACGAAAAGCCAGATTGAAAAAGGGCAGAATCGGAAGTCAGAAATCGAAATCGAAATCGAAATCGAAATCAAAATCGATATTTCAAATGCAAGCAGCCACGATTGATTAACGACTAAATCGGAAATCGGAGAGAGTTGAATGACAAAAACGAAGAGAAGAGAAGCTCACAAGTGTGGAGGCATTCGATAATTGTGGTGGCGTCGCGGAAGAGCTTGTGGCAGAGAGGGCATGTCATGCATGGGGCCAGCGCCTCCCTCCTCACCTCAACGACCTGATGCGACATCGTATTGTCCAATTCACTCAATTTCACGGAGCAACTCCAACCCACGCTACCTTATGCAGTGCATGCTGATGCTATTCCGCTATTCCCCCTAGCCCAAGCGCATACGAGGCCGGATTCACGTCCGTTTCCTTTCTCCTTTCTCTCTCTCTCTCTCTCTACTGCACCTGCATTAAACCCATCACCAAAAACCACACAATTATCTCATCAACTGAAAACATAAGACAATGGAGTGTGAGTGAGGCAAGGAATAGGAATAGCGCGGAGATTTGAGATGAATTGTTGTTTTGCTAACGAAAACCTGCGAATCGAGGAGTGATTGGGTGATTTGGGGGAAACGGGGACGTGGTGTCGAGGCGGAAGGGGTGTGCCGCCTTCACCTTGGGGGTGATCTGTAGGTGTGTGTGAGTGCGTGTAGTGTGTGTTTGCAGAGTCGAAATCGAAAAGGGGTTTGGTGATTCAATCAGCATGAACAAAATCTAGACTTTTTATTTATGGGACTATTTCCAACCCAAATTTAAATTTTCATTATGCAATAGTAAAGGTTAGTGAGAGGATAATTATGGTACAATAGGTCGTAAGAGCATCCACAACGGATACCCTCTCGCTATGCGTCTACGCCACGGCTCTCTGCCACGTCATTGTTCTCTACTTTTAACTAATCGTTATGCGTTTATCACAACAATCTCTGGCACATTACAGTTCCCTACTTTTTTCTGCGTCAAGTTACAAGTCTTACAATGGACATTCTCTTACATTAATTCATCTGTCTCAACTAAATTTTGGCATGAAGATCAGAAAATTGTATTAATGAGTTAAATAAATAACTATAAAATAAAATAGGAGAGAAAAATAAAGTAAGAAATGTAGGGATGTCAGTGCTGCCCGCAACCCGTGAGCTGGCACCGCTGGGCGGACCCGATTGACATCCTAAGGAGATATAAGAGGGTAAAAAAGGTGAGATTTGATGTTTTATTTTTTTTGCCAAAAGGATAAATAACTCAAGAGATAGAGGTATTTCATTCAAAATAACCATATCATTAATATTATATACCGGGTTTTCTTCCCATTGGTTTATTACTTTTGTTTGGAACATGATGAACTAGGTTTAAGCCGAATTCTATGAATTTGATACCTTTATTTCTATGTGTACGTAATATTTGATTCTATGCCTAGTTCATGTTTGTTATAATCCTCCTTGTATTTTTATATTTGGTTGCTTGAAAAATGCTTTTAGACTTGGCTATAATATTCGAAAGATGAACATTTAGATCAATCAAATTCGAGAAAAAGTGACATCTTGGGTGAGAGCTTGGATCATAGGAGCTTTAGGGATGGTACACTCATTCATAAGAGGAAAATTGGAGAATAGCTTGTAGATCGATCAACCACCCAATCGGCATAGAGTCATTGTCACCAATCCATAAGATTCACGTCATTTGATCGTGTCTTCATATTTTTTTATTATTTTATTTTTAGTTCTTTTTCTCATTTCATTGACCTAGAACTCCTCTCTCTTTGGTTATCTAGATGGTGATTGAGATTTAGTCGCGTTATTTAGGTCTTGGTACTATTCTTTGTGGATACGATCATACAATACTCTTCACCTGCTAATAATATACTACTACACTAACCATACACTTGCAGGTATAGCTCGTGTCTAAAATTAGGTGAGTCATCCGACGAATCAATCACTATATCCGACTAGTGTATGTGGCTTTTTATCCTACATGGCACAACTAAATCTAGGTGGCTTTTTATCCTACTTGTCAAGAACTTTAAAAATGGTCTAAAAATATCATAAATGTTTCACGGTTGCCAAAGTAGACAAATTTTCGATGAAAATATCTTATTCAGGTCATGCTGAGAAATAACACACGAAATGTAAAGTTTCTGAAATTTTGGATCACTTTTTCAAGTTCAAGAAAAATATCAGAATTGGCCAAAGTTCGTAGTTTTAGATATCAATATCTTTAGATATATTATGTACAACATTTAAAAATAATGCAATTTTAACATTTTTTATATAATGTTTGTTACTAATTTCTTTGATTACAATCTATTTTCTAATTTCTTATGTACGGTCTTAGAATTGTTTTGAAGTAATAAAGTAATTAATTTTATGTAGAATGATAACGTGTACTGCATCAAAAATAAAGTAATTAATTTTATTAGTATAGCACATTAATTCAGCTTTAAAGTAAATAAATAAAAATAAAAAAATTAATAAAATGTGAATCTTAATTTTATGGAATATAGTATTTTTATATTATAGGAGTATAAATAAGATTATTTAGAAGATGGAGGTTTTAATACTTTTAAATCTCATTTTTTTCCGTTAATAGTATTTAGCTATGCATCAAAACGTTATTATGTGATACAGTATATTCCACTGACTTTATCTTCACATATTACATTTCAGGGGCGTGTTATATTGCTAACTCATCTTTAAATTACTAATTACAACTAAATGATAGCCCATTAAAATTTTGAATTAAAGCTCAAGATCATTCAACCTTGAGTATCAATATCATGTACAAAAAATATCAATTAGGGTATTAATATCAACTAACAACAAAATAGTTATAACTAACTTTTTAAAAATATCCCAAAACTTTAAATGCATATAACTATCTCAATTTAAATTATTTTTCCGCATAACATATATCAAATTAAAGATAATTTCATAAGGATTCCAACGAGATCCAACATGCATATGTTTCGATGTTAAAATTTGATAATTTTTTTGTAAATATTCATAAATTTTGTTAATAGTTTTATATCAATACACATCACATAATATGTCAATATAATGTTTATACAATGTTAATATGAAATTGTATTGACATTGTCATGTCTTTGTGTTGATGTATTTCATACATTGTATTGACATTGTGTTTCTAAACCCTAAATTTGATAGTTGCTATTATCTTTTTTATCTTAAAAAATGAAAAATGAAATTACACATGACAAATTGTAGACCACAAGATTTCTAAAATCCTATAGTCTTAAATTAGTTATAGTTAGCAATTAAATAATGAGTTAGCAAATATCACTCCCTTTACCTTTCATGTGTATATATGATGTTCATATTTATTATTTAAACTTTTATTTGAATGTATAATTATTGTAAGATGAAGTTTTAGTTTATGATTTTTTTTTATTGAATAACGAATATTTGAGAGTTAGAGCATCCGCAACGGCGGCCGTCCCGGCGGACGTCCGCCATTAGGCAGCAGGGAGGCGGATGCGGACGTGCGTTGCGGACACCGGAGTTCTGCGGCATTCCGGGGACGTCCGTCGTGACGTCCGCCATTGCGGTGCCACGACTGACGTCCCGATTTTTAATTAAAAAAAAACTCTATATACGGCTCGTTGAACTTCATTTCATTCGCACCACTTGTTTTAACGAGTCTCTCTCTACTTTAATTTCTTTTGAAGATAAATGGAGCACCACGATAGTGATTCCCCCGCCACGAGCGAGTCACAAACGCCGACTTTTCCCGTTAGAGTTGGGGGAAATGCCAAGGGAAGTGCACCGATGTCCGGGATGATGCCCGGAATGGCGCCGATGATGCCTCAACCCCAAATGGCGAGGATGATGCTCGGGTACTACAATATGTACCCCCTTGGTGTAGGATGATGCCCCAAATGCCCGGGATGAGTGCCGCGATGATGGGGATGATGCCCCACATGCCCGGGATGATGATGCCTAGTATGCCTACCGCTGCGGGGGGAGCAGGCAGGGGGTCCCCCAATCACCTGGGGACAATAACTATCGCCCCTACATGAATTTATTGTCTAGTGATTCTCCCCCATAGTACTCCTCTGGAGAGTCAGTTCACCGGCATTGAGACTTTCTCTTTTGAGGAGTTGGGACTGTCTCCAGTCAGGGAGTCTCACTGAGATGCCACCGGCGGTAGGGAGGACACGGAAGCAAGGGAGAGGGAAGGGCAAGGGCACTACCTCGTCCTCACGTGCGGGGAACGAGGGTGAGGCGGGGGCCGAGGAGGAGGGAGAGGAAGCAGGAGGGAGAAATAGGACCATCTGGAGCATAGGAGAGTGCGTCGCGCTGGCGAATGCCTGGATCAGTGTAGTCGAGGATCCCTACGTCGGGGCTAACCAGCATATCGACAGAATGTGGTGGCGCATTAGCCAAAGCTACCTCCAATTCAAACCACCAGGTGGGAAGCCTCACGATGGAGAGCAATGCTAGAAACAGTGGGAGCGGCTGAGGAGGCAGCTCAGCAGATTTGCCGGCATCTACCAAAACAACCTCCGCACGGCAACCAGCGGCCTGTCCTCCGATGATGTGAAGCTTCTGTCTCACCAGCAGTTCACCGACAGTGAATTGGGTTTCGGGGAATTCAAATATTGGGAGGTCTATCTTTTTTATATAAAAAAAATTAACTCCTATATAAGGGAGGAAATTACAAATAAACTCCTATACTATAGATAGAAGGAAATTACAACTGATGTCAAGAGGGCTCGAACTCGGCACCTCATGCAATAATGTCTAAGCTCCTTGCCGCTAGGACAAAGGCTCTGGACATATTGGGAGGTCTATCTTGTGGTGCAGACTTCTGCCAAGTTTAGTTCGGGTGTTGAAGCTGGCTGGCCGAAGCGGACGAAGATCAACGCCTCCGGGGAGTACAGCAGCAGTGCCGGTTCCCACGAACTCCCTAATGCCAAGGCAGAGTTCCCGACCCCTCAATCGATTTCCCGCCGCCGTCGCTCGGTTGGGCAAAAGACCGCGATGCGGATGGCTAGGGGAAGCGCCAGCGGGTCCCCTGAGGTCCAATCGGAAACTCCTTTCCGGATCGATCCCGAGCTCCCCTCATTTGCCCGCATACAACAACATGAGACCATGATACACAACATGGATAAGTGGTATGCAGTGACTGACCCCTTATATAAGTTGATGCTGAAGGATGTCATTGACAGTATGCAACGCGATTTGGGGATGCCATCCCTGCGCGTGAGTGACGCCGGGACCGGCCACGGGCACGACGGGACTGGCGGCGGGGACGACGAGGAGTGAGACGGGGGCTCATTTGTCGAAGCTTGAGGTTGTTTTTTTTAACTATGTATTTTTTTTAATAATTATGTATGTTTTTTGTTTTAAATAAAGTGGTTGCATTTTCTCCGTATTCGTGTCGAATTTTTAATTCTGTAAATTGTTTAATTTGGTGAATTTGTGAATTTTTATTATTGTGGATGTCCGTTGGGATATCCGTCATTGTGCAGTGGGATGTCCTTATTATGTGGCATGAGATATTTTTGGGAAGTCCGTCGGGATGTCCGCCGGACATCCGTCCCACTGTGGATGCTAGTAAAATTGTTACTACACCAATAATTGTGAATAGGCTTTTAACAATTTTAAATAACCACTAAGGTACTTTCACAATTTCAAATTAATTTAAAAATTAAAAAAGTCAATATAGATAATCATGCTGCCTACGCGTACCAATCAACGCTGCCTACTCCTTTATTTCTCTTGATTCGCACGCTACAATTACCCAATGCTACCCATCATTTTGCTTTCAAATTCTTCTCCCTCCAAATACATTTACCTTTACGCAAATAAAACCTCAAATCTCATAAATATAAAAAAATTACTCGCGTTCCTTTCTTCATAGCTGAGGTAAAATTTTTCGGCACAGAGTTTAAGAAATGGATATTGAATGTATTAAATAAATAGATAAAAAAATAAAAGAGGAAAAAAAAGTAAAGAAAATAAAGTAGAGAGAATAAAGTAGAGAGAGTAAAGTAAGAAACAGAAAAAAGTTACTCCCTCCGTCCCACATAATTTGTCCTAGTTTTCCATTTTGATCTGTCCCACATAATTTGTCCCACTTCAAATATTCCATTTATGGCAAAAAATTAAACCCTTCCTAATTACAATCAGGCACCCCAAATTACACAATTAATGCAATTAATCTACCAAATATCTCCTCCCACCGTCTCCCCCATTTCGCCTCCCCCATTAAATTCGCCTCCCCTTCAATTTACTCCTCCCACCGTCTCCCCCATTCAATTCGCCTCCCAACCGTCTCCCCCATTCAAGACGCCTCTCACCGTCTCCCCCATTCAATTCGCCTCCCAACCGTCTCCCCCATTCAATTCGGCTCTCATTCCAATTCACTTTCCCTCATTCTAAAAACACTAGATCTACACTCATTCTTCCTCAATTCCCACCGCATCCACACAACCCGACTCCCCTTCCACTCCCAGTACTCCTTGTGAAAACCCTAGATCTACATCGATTCCTCCACAACTTCGACCGCCTCCACACAAATCGATGGATGTTTATCCCGACTCTCCTACTGGTTTTTTATCGGTCGATCTAGACGATCTCGTCGTCCCAGACACCCCGGACCATCTATGGGATTCTGACGCCGGAGCCCTAATTGACACCGTTGTCCCCGAAACCCCAGTTGATTTCGTCATACCCGTAGATGTGTGGTCTTCTCACTCCGCCATTGAGTACGATGACTGTGGTTGCCCCTACTACTGGCCACCACCACCAGCCACCCCCTACAACGGGCCACCACTACTAGCCACCCCCTACAATGGGCAACCAACCTCCCCACCATTCCAGCTCTAGCCGGCCCCATCATGTATTCTGACTTCGAGAGGCAGATTCTTGCTATTTTGCTGCCTGGAATCTTAGATTTAATCTAAGTATGTTGTCCCTCAATTTGGTTGTTTTCTTGATTGGGTAGTAGGCTGTGGTTTTGTAATTGGGTTGGAGGCTGTTGTTTTTAGTTAGGTTGGAGGTTGTAGTTGTTGGTGTGTTTGTTTGGGTTGGAGGCTATGGTTTTGTCATTGGGTTGGAGGCTGTTGTTTTTTGTTGGGTTGGAGGCTGTGGTTTTTAGTTGGATTGGAGGATGTGGTTGTTGGTGTGTTTGTTTGGGTTGGAGGCTGGTATTTGGTGTGTGTGTGTGGGGGGGGGGGGTCTGTGGTTGTTGGTGTGTTTGTGTGGATTGGGGGCTGTGGTTGTTTATGTGGGGTGGAGTCTGTGGTTGTTGGTGTGTTTGTGTGGATTGGAGGCTGTGGTTGTTTGTTTGGGGGGGGGGGGGAGTCTGGTTGTTGGAGTGTTTGTGTGGGTTGGAGGCTGTGATTGTTTGTTTGAGGGGGTCTCTGGTTGTTGGAGTAATTGCTGGTTGTCTGTTGTTCGTTGTGATGTGTTGTATGCTGATATTGAGATGATGCTAATTGTGTTGCTGATAACTGATCTGTTCCATGTATACTCCATAGCCCTGTGATGATTTGTTGTGTGTTGCTATTACTGATAGTTGTTGATTATTAAGCCACCCATCTTGTTAGGTTAGGAGGCTTATTTGTGAGTTGATATAAACACCAAGATTTGAGGGAAAATGTTTCATAAACACCATACACTGACATTACAAAAGCCACCCCTTTACATGGTTAGGAGGTTGTTTTGTTAGTTAGGCAGCCTTAGAAGCCACCCCCTTACACATGTATGGTTTGGAGGCTGCCCTATGATGATAATTTTCTGAGGGATTAGGATTTTAGAAGCCACCCCTACACATGTAGGTTTGGAGGCTTTACAAAAGATGTCAAAAACAGTTGATAGCATCAGCCACACCTAATCTTGAGGCTTCCACACCCAACTGCCAAAAAATGCTTCCTACTTACTCAAATTAGAAACCTACAGCTCTACAGATATGTGAGATGTCATATGATGTGCCAGCATCATTTTCTGTCTGTTGGAGGTATGCCACTGCAGCCTTGACAATATGTTCTTCAACCTCCAATGTGTGTGGAAGTATGCCCAGCCTTGACAACCTGTCTTTATTTATGTATGGAGTTTTGTAGCCATTTCCCCCTTCCACTTTCAAAATCTATGTTAAGCAAGTTTGAAGAGTTAGAAACACTTGTTGAGTCTTTGTGCACTAAGTTCTTCAAAAGAGCTTTGCACATTACTCAACAAGCCATCCACTCCCCTAGCCAGTTTGTCATCTTGTATAGACTGTATTGCTCTGAAAAAACCTAAATCCAACACATTACAATCTGGAGAATTAGCTAGTTGGCAAATGATATGGAATTTGAACCCATCCGTGTTTGCAACAGACTGAAATTCTGCATCATTATGCATGATGTGGGGTCTTGCATTGTCTTGTTGTATGAATATCTCCTTGCTTATGTTATCTGGCCATTTAGCCTTGATTGTTGGTATGATCTGCATAAGGGGTGCTTATGTGAGGTCTGGATTCTGATTTGTTGCAGTTGGATAAAAAAAGGAACAAAAACAGTGTACCTTTTGAATAAGGCAGTCTCTCATGACTTCCTTGTTCACTGATTGAATTGGCTTTGTCTCCAAGGTGCCTTTTGCTCTGTTCTTGGATTTTTTCTGTGCTGGCTCTTTTGTTGTGAATGGAAAGATGCCTATTTTTCCATCAAATATGACATCTCCATCTTGTCCAAAGTATAGTCTGCACATAGCACACATAAACATCACCTTTGTGATAAACCGCTTTGACTTACATGACCTATATGGTTCTTCCTCATCTGGCAGCAGGTAGTATCTATCCGTAGCCTTAGTCATGAAAAACCATTTTTCATCTATGTGCACTACATTGTGCATTGTGTGGTATTTGAGCATACCATTGTGCACCAGAGGCTGAACATGAATGAGACCCCATTTCATTCTTGCTAACTTGTTTGCGGCAGTAAGTTGGGGCTTCACAATATTTGTGTGTGGCCTCAGTTCCCCTGTTTTCACCTTTCTGCCCACTGCACTCTTACTTAACTCCAGTTTGACAGCCAGCTTGCGGATGGTAGATCTTTCAAGGAATGAAAGAGCTCTTACTCTGTTTGAATCAAGCTGAACTCTATCTTTGCGTTTGAATCCTTTAACACGATCTTGTATGCTCACAGGTACTCCACGCTGGATTTGGTTGCTGGCCTCTGCCCAGATTCTATGCACTGTCTTCTTGCTCACTCTAAAGTCTTTTGCTGTCTTCACAAAACCTCCATATGCTACTTTACCTTCATGTCTCAATTGTAGCAGCCTTTGAGCTATCAGATTTTTGGTATCCACTCCTACAATGCGCGAGTTTTTATCGCCGGTGATATCTCCGGCACTGTCTCCAGCAGCATACTCCATAGCCCTATGATGAAAATTTTCTGAGGGCAATACTTCTATAAATCTCCTTTTGTTGTATAGGTAGTCCTTTGTAGCTAGTGGTAGTTGGCCATTACCTAGTAAGTTCCCTCCAAAAAAATTTGTTTAAGTTTAGTGGGATTTGGGATTTCCCTCCCAGAAATCCTCTGTTGTAATCTTCATTAGACTTTTATTGAGAATTTATAGTGTATGGAGTTGTATAGAAGAGGCCATTTGAGTTAAAAAAACTGTGCATGTGTATAATCTGGAGCCTTGACAATTGAGCACCTGGGATTTAATTTTGTGCACATTAAAACAGTAATTACAATTAAAAAATTGAACTTTCCAAATTTAATTATCCTCAATTCATCAGTAATGCAAGATTTTCATCAAAATAGAAGAAAAGCAAACAAGGTGGGACCCCTTTTTCACTACCTATAAGTGTGCACAAACCGAACCGGACAGGCGGTTAACCGCCGGTTCGTGAACCGGACTCGGAACCAGAACCGGCTGTTTGAACCGTCCGGCGGTTCAGCGGTTAACACGGGCAGGTTCAGGTTCGGCAAAATCATGAACTGTGAACCGGCGGTTCAAAACCGGTGGTTCGGCGGTTTGAACCGCCGGTTCAACGGTTCAAACGGCTAAATCCGGGGTAGGTTCGTAGGGGTTCAAAGTAGGGACCGGTGTGAATCGGCGGTTTTGACGAAAACCGTCAGTTTTGGCCAAAAACCGCCGGTTCAAACCGGCTGTTCCGACCGGTTTCCGCCGGTTCCGGGTGCTTTTCAGGCGTAGGGGCTAGGGTGCAACGCATAGGCATACGTGTCGGTCAGAAACCGGTGGTTTTCTATCGGAAAACCTTGGAAAAACCACCGGTTTTGTGGAAAAACCACCGCTTTCATGGGTGAACCGCCGGTTCGGGCGGTAAACCGGCGATTTGGCGGAAAATTTGAAATTTTTTCTTTTTTTTTTATTTATTTCTTCCAATTTTACTCTTATAAATACCCCACTTCCCCTTCATTTCACCTCACCCCATTCTTGTGTTAATAAGAATTTCTCTTCTCAATCTCAATTTCTCTATTCTCTCCTCATTCTCTCTAATTGCTCAAGTTGTTAACTAGTTTCTACTTACTACTATATTTGTTGTTGTGCTCGTAATTCATCACTTATACAGTTATACTCCATACTACTTTCATTTATCAATATGTCTTCTTCTCGTGGTGGATCCGGACGTGGTGATCAGGGCAGGGGAATTGCCCAAGATCAAAGTACTACTCGTCCCTCAAAATCAAGGCGACCTAGTCATCGAGATGTTATGGAAGAGGTTTCCCGAGTAGCGGCTGAACGCATGCAAGTAAGTAATGAAAAATTATTTTTCCAATTCATATTTCATAATTTCCAATTGAGTTCAAAAATTTTTTTTTCGTTCATACTTATAACTTCAACTTATACAATATTTGTAGTTGGAAGAAGATCATAGGACCGCCATGCTACTCGTTGAAATGAAACAAGGTGGGGGAAGGGGAGGTGGTTCCCAACAAGACGACGAGTACAACGTTGCTATGTCGTCGGACTCGGACTCAGACAACAACGAGGATAGATCTCATTCTCGTATTCCGTCTAGCACCGACGGAAATGAGGAGATGCCTCCCCCTCCACCCACTAACCCGGCAAAAGCTTTGAAATCTGACATTTTTGTCAAACACTACAAGAAGGTCCCGGTGGTGATTCCAAGTCCTCATGATCCGCACTCGCAAGAAGAGACATCGGCTTTTCATGCTTACTGCAACTATTGCGATAAAGTGTACAAATTTGTGAGTGGTGGAGGATATGGCACCCTCCGTCGCCATTTGGTGACAAAACATCCGGTAGAATGCGGCACTACCTCTACCCAAACCCAACTCAACTTCCAACCCGGGCCTGGCGGCTCGGGTTCGTCAGGTACACCTCTGTTTAAATATGATCAAATTTTTTTTCTGATGTTATGACTAGATGGGCGGCAATGAAGCACTTTCCTTTTAACATTTATGATGACAAAAAATTTGAGGCTACTATTGATAAGTCGTATTCTAGGCCTAGGTTACGGGTCAGTATGATGTGCATAATTGAATTATATCTGCAAAACTAGTTGCTTAAGCGTGCAGGGTAAGCGTTCTAGCCAGTAGGCAGAGTTTCAGACACTTCAAGTGAAAAGGGCGTCAAGACGATTACGTACTGACCAGTATACGTGCAAAAATGGCTCGAGATGGAGAAGGAGGATAGCTGGGACTGCTCAATCACAATTAAGAGCAAAGAATTCATTTCACCGCAAGGTCTTACCCTAAAAATCAAGGGTAAGCCTCCCTATAAAAGGAAGCCACTTGGAAAAAAAAGAGGGTGGATCATCATCACTTTTAGGAGAGTTCTCTCGGAGTTTAGTCTTTCAGCCCAGTCCAGAATCTCGTTCCTCGCCACTGCCATGGTCACTTGAAGATGTAGATGTTCCCGGAGTTCCAAATCGTCCGTTCCAGCCAGCAAGACCGTAGCTTAGAGATTTCATCGCCCGGAGTGACAAAACACTTTTATTCGCTTTCGTAGTTTAATTTACTTGCTTTCCTTACGTTGGAATTCTTGCTTGCTTTTGGATATTTTCTGCTTTTGAAGTACTTGTTGAAGATCCGAACGTGTTAATGCTAAGAAGTTGATTTCCGTTCAGTTATGGTGTTGATTTCTTTTCCTTCCTATTCCGCCTAGTTAGCTTAGATCTAAGGTTCCTTGGTGTTTTAAGTGCTGAATCTTTTCTTTACTTGTTTCCGTCGCAATTTCCTTAGTTAAACGTGGAACTGTTCGATCGGGAGTGAATCGCTGCATGTGAAGTTTAGTTTGAGTGCGTTTCGTTTCCTGTTGACCAGTACGCGGAGTTGCAGTTTCTGTGTTTTGATTTCAGATTTGGTGTTCTTATTTGTGGATCTGTGTTCGCGAATTGATAAACTGTGTTTCTGTGTTGAATCTGGAATTATTTTCTGATTTTAGTTTGTGTTGTTGAAGAAGATGATGTCCAAGTCTAATGTTGGGGACCACTTTGCTTTTTAGATGCTTTTTTGCTTTTGTCATTTACTTTTTAGTTATAACCTGCAGATCTGTCAGCCTAGTCACCATGACTACCACTACCCTCTGAATATTCTGTCTAGCCCAAAATAGAATCCCGTACCTTCCAAATATTTTCTGTTACAAAAATGTCCCCCCATTTCCACGTACACAGCTGCACCTCTACACTACTTTCCCCATTCTAGTCAGTAGGAAATTACCTTTAAGTTCTTGCCTAGGTAGAAACTCAACCCGAGCGTGGTAGCTAACCAAACCATCCAGAATATCACCACAATAGTTTTAACGCACCATCTCTGTGGGATTCGACCCTTACCACCACTATACTGATCAGTAGGAGTGGGTTGAGGAATTTTTGAAACCAGGGTCTAGGCTTAGTTAGGATCTCTATCCTGACCAGTAGGATATATCCTTGCTTGAACGACACCTAAGCGCCCTGAGCCAACCAACCGTTCCAAATGGCGCCGTTGTCGGGGATGGATGGCGTTACTAGTTACTTTTGTGTGTGATACTTTGGCGTATATATTGTGCATAATCTTCTTTTTCTTTTCTTTTCATTTCAGTTTATGAGAAGCAGTTCGGCTCCTGACCAGGGGAGACCGAAGATACTTCAGCGAGGATCTATACTCGTAACCACTCATTCTGGCCTGTCGACAACCTTGTCTGACCTAGGCACGAGTAGTGACGAAGAGAAGGGCACCATAGAGGGACCGATACCAGAAGAGATACCACGGTTGGAAGGAAACCCAAGGGAAATGGCCAACCAGGGAGATGAGGACCCGGAGATCGGGACGCTGAACGCGCATACTGAAGGAGAACCCCCGCAAGCCATAGTCGTTACTCCAGGGCAAACCGCCTGCGATGTGAAGCCTCATGTGATCGCGATCCTGCCTACGTACTGCGGGAAGAGCTACAAAGGGCCGTATGAGTTTCTTCATGAGTTTTGCAAAATTTGTAGGGCGCAGAGGAGACCAGCAGGAGCAACTGAGGATGATTACAGGCTGAAGGCTTTGCCATTTGTGCTCAGGGGGGAAGCTAACACCTGGTTCATGCGCCTACCCCCCAACTCTATTGAGACTTGGGCCGATTTCAAGTCAGCATTTCTGGGCGAGTTTTTTCCGTCATCCAAGACAAGCGCGCTGAAGAGGGAAATAACTAATGTGAAGCAAGGGTATGATGAGCCCTTGAGTGATTATTGGGCAAGATACATGGGTCTTTTGGAATCATGTCCCAACCATAGCATGGCGGACATTGAAGTACATCATACTTTCTACGAAGGCATGAACGCAGTAACCAAGGACCTGGCAAATTCATCGTCAGGAGGAAGCTTCACGCAATTGCGGGTTAGCGAAGCAAAGCGAGTCCTAAGGAAGCTGCTGAATGCAAAGAAAGAGTATGACCATTCAAGGGAAGGATACAATCGAGAGCGGGCTGCTGTTGCCTCGGTTACTGATCAGGAAAATACACTGGAGCAGAAAATGGATTTGAAAATGGATGAGCTGAAGAAGTCACTTCTGAGGGCGATCGAGAAGAGCACTCCACCACCTCCCCCAGCTGGGAATTACAAGGGTGCAGAGCAGGGAAATCAAGGACCGAACTATGATCAGCCTAATGATTTCGGGAATATGGAGCAAGTTAATGCTGCGGGGTACTTCAATTCTAGTGGGCATTGGATTCAAGGTAGGCAACGGGATGCACCATGGAGGGATCATCCAAACTTCCGATGGGGTGACGGGAGCCAAAATCAGAATCAAGGTCAGAATCAGTATAACCCTCATCCGAACCAAAACCCTACCCGTGGACCAGCAAACCCAGACTACCAGCCCAACTGGTCAGGAAGAAACCAACATTCCCAAAACCAAAACCCACAAAACCAGAACCCGAACCCTGTCTATGTGCCACCCCACCAGAGAAACTTCCAAAACTTCCAAAATCAGCCAAACCCAGGACCCCAAAACCATCAGAACCAAAATCAATTCCAAGGCCAGCACCAGAATCAATATCCTCAAGATCAGTACACCCCTCCTGCCCAGTATAACCAATACCCGCCTAATCAAGGCTAGCAAAACTCCCAGAACTATCAACACCAAGGGCCAAGTCATTTCCAAAACTCGAACAGGTCAAGGAGATCCGTTGAGGACATGATGGGTGAAATGCTAGCGTCACAACAGAGCATCAAAGGAGAATTGCAATCCCATAATGAGGTCGTGCAGGGGATGCAAAACGCCCAGAAAGAACATAAGGTGAACATGGATATGATGAATAGGCAGTTAGCTCAACTGGCCAGTTCGGTGGGTGATTTGAAGGGAAATGCAGGGAAACTCCCATCTACAATCCAAATGCCCGAAAAGGCAAATGTGAGTAAGGTTACGTTGAGGTCAGGAACCACTTATGACGCGCCTCAACCGAAACAACCTGGTGGAGGATCCAATGGAACGAAGATAGGAGGTGATACCATTTCAGCGGAAGAATTAGGGAGAACTATGCCTCGGATGAAAGATCCATTCTTCTTGGATGATACACCAAGTGTACGAGGTGAACCCGACACCCTACTGACCAGGAAGGAACCTCCTCAAGAGGTAGAGCCCAAAATGGAGGCTCAGACCCAGGAACTACCCAAGAAAAACTCCAAGAATGTTGCTGAGGAACCAGTAGAGGAGAAAAAAGGGGAGAAACCATTCCCATTCCGATTTGTTACAAAGAGGAAGAAAGAGAACCCGGTTGACTACTTGTCGATTTTTGGTAAGTTGGATGTCACCATACCATTCCTCCAAGCCGTGAAGCTACCCCCTCTTGGGAAATTCATAAAGGACTTCATGGCCGGGAGAGCCCAGAAGGATGGCAAGATTATGGTGGAAGGGATAGCGTCAGCAATAGTGCAAGAGAAGTTGCCACCCAAGAGAGCCGATCCAGGTATGTTCACTCTGCCTATAGCTATACGAGATGTGAAGGTCAAACATGAAATGTGTGATTTGGGGGCATCCATAAATGTCATGCCATTGTTTATCTATAACCGATTGAAGGGAGTTAGATTGTCGAATACTAGGGTGTTGATCCAACTGGCTGATAGGTCGTGCATAAGTCCTGAAGGAGTTTTAGAAAACGTGTTAGTAAGAGTGCATGATTTTACCTATCCTGCTGATTTTTATGTGATCAAAATGAGTGAGCATGAAGCTAGGGAATCTAGTGGAGTGTTGTTAGGAAGGCCATTTTTGAGAACGGCTAAGACAATAGTGGACATGGCCGAGGGGACAATTTGCATTGATTTTCATGGAGAGAAATTCACTTTTGATATCAATGAAGCCATGAAGAAACCGATTGATTCTGAAAATTTGTGTTATGTTGATGTGATTGACCCCCTTGTCCAAGATTTTCTTGAGACCGAACTATTGCAGGAGAAACTCCAAGCGTTAGATGTTTATGAGCAGGCTGACATCGAAGCTGCTGCATGGTGCGATCTGATCAGTAGCCAAGGGTTAACTGATGAGGAAATAGAAGCAGCAATCAAGGAATTCTGTCAGAAATCGGAGTTCATTGGAGCCGCAGGGATTCAGCTACCAGCCAGTATAGAAGAACCATCGGAGGGAGATTTAGAAAAAGAAGGAGAGATTGAGAAAAACCCTCTACCCGAAGACACACTTTCACCTCAAGTTGAGCTGAAGAAGTTACCACCAAATTTGAAGTATGCCTTCCTCGGAGAGGAGAACTCATATCCAGTGATCATCAGTAGCAGCCTTACGAAGGAACAAGAGGCTAGGCTACTGGCCGTGCTGAGCAAGAACAAGAAAGCGATTGGTTGGAGTCTTACAGATTTAGTGGGAATTAGCCCCGATGTCTGCATGCACCACATTAGGTTGGAGGAAGGAGCGAAGGCAAATCGAGATGCTCAAAGGAAGGTAAACCCTAACATGCGAGAAGAGATATTGAAGGAGATCTTGAAGTTGTTGTCGCTAGGGATTATCTATTCAGTACCGGATAGTGAGTGGGTCAGCCCGATCCACATGGTCCCAAAGAAGTCGGGCATCCAAGTAGTTCAGAATGAGAGGAATGAACTGATCCCAACGAGGCTAGTCACGGGTTGGCGAATGTGCATCGATTACCGTAAGCTGAACAATGCGACCAGGAAGGACCATTTTCCCCTGCCGTTCATCGACCAAATGTTGGAGAGATTAGCTGGGAAGAAGTTTTTCTGCTTTCTAGATGGGTACAGCGGGTATTTCCAAATTTACGTAGATCCTGAGGACCAGGACAAGACCACTTTCACTTGCCCGTTTGGAACCTATGCATACCGTCGCATGCCTTTCGGCCTGTGCAACGCTCCAGGTACGTTTCAACGATGTATGATGAGCATATTTTCCGATTTGATTGAGGATTGCATAGAGATATTGATGGACGATTTCACGGTTTACGGAGACTCGTTCGACTCTTGCCTTCACCATTTGGATATAGTTTTGGAAAGATGTCAAGCAAAGAGTTTGGTTTTGAACTTTGAAAAGTGCCATTTTATGGTCACCGAAGGGATAGTTTTAGGACACGTGGTCTCAGAAAGAGGTATCCAAGTGGATCGAGCCAAGGTAGATGTTATATCCAAATTACCATACCCTACTGATCAGAAGGGAATAAGGGGTTTTCTGGGGCACGCCGGATTTTATCAAAGATTTATCAAGGATTTCTCCAAGATCGCCCAGCCCCTTACTAGATTACTTCAGAATGACGTAGAATTCATCTTTGATGAGCAATGCAAGACTGCTTTCAACCTTCTCAAGGAAAAGTTGACATCCGCACCTGTCATAAGGGCTCTTGACTGGAACCATCCTTTCGAAGTAATGTGCGACGCCAGCGATTTTGCGGTAGGAGCCGTGCTGGGTCAGAAGATCGACAGGAAGAGGTACGTAATTTTTTATGCGTCCAAGACTTTAAATCAAGCCCAGCGGAATTACGATACCACTGAAAAGGAGATGCTGGCAGTGGTGTATTCTTTCGAGAAGTTCAGGCCATATTTGTTGGGATCCAAAGTCATAGTGTATACTGACCATGCGGCGATTAAGTATCTGATTGCCAAGAAGGAATCCAAACCACGCTTGATCCGATGGGTACTCTTGTTACAAGAATTCGACTGGGAGGTAGAAGATAAGCGAGGAGTCGAGAACAAGGTGGCAGACCATTTGAGCAGAATAGTGCAAGATGGAAACGGTGACGAAGTGCACGATAAATTTCCAGAGGAACATTTGTGTAAGGTGATTTTTGCGCCCAGAAGAATTGATTGGGAAGAAGTGTTCAAGCTTACTGGTCAGAATGATACAGCAAAAGGAAAAGAGAAGGTAGGGCAGGAACCATGGTATGCGGACCTGGCCAACTACCTAGTGACTGGAGAGCTTCCAGAAGTGCCGAGTGTTACCAAGGCCCAAAGAATGAAGATCAAGAGTGAAGCAAAATACTACTTTTGGGACGACCCCTATTTGTGGAGGGTATGGTCCGATCAAGTGATAAGGAGGTGCATTCCTGACTGGGAGCAGCGGGATGTTTTAACCCACTGCCATTCATTAGCATGCGGAGGACATTTCGGGTCCAAGAAGACGACAAGGAAGATTTTGGATAGCGGCTTTTATTGGCCAACCCTCAACAAAGATGCGTACGAGTTTTGCAGAAGTTGTGAGCGTTGCCAACAGACCGGTGGAATATCAGCCCGGGATGAAATGCCGCAGGTACCCGTAATAGTTTGCGAGCTATTCGACATATGGGGAATGGATTTCATGGGGCCTTTTCCTTCATCCTATGGGAATCTGTATATCCTAGTTGCTGTAGACTACGTCTCCAAATGGGTAGAAGCCAAGGCCACAGGCACGTGTGAAGCCAAGGAAGTGGCCAAGTTCTTAAAGAGTCATATCTTCAGCCGATTCGGTGTACCCAGGGTGATCATATCCGATCAAGGTACACACTTCTGTAATCGCACAATTGAAGCCTTGATGAAGAAATACGGTGTGCACCATAGACTATCCAGCCCTTACCATCCGCAAGCAAATGGTCAAGCAGAAATCTCTAACCGCGAGATAAAGAAAATTTTGGAGAAGACGGTGAACACTTCTAGGAAGGATTGGAGTGTAAAGTTTGAGGATGCTCTCTGGGCGTATCGAACAGCCTACAAGACCCCCATAGGCATGTCCCCTTACCGGATTGTTTTTGGAAAGATGTGCCATTTACCAGTTGGGATCGAGCATCGAGCATACTGGGCAGTACAGAAAGTGAATATGGATGCTATAGCCTGTGAAGAGGAAAGGAAGCTGCAACTGCAGGAGCTTGAGGAACTTAGATTGGAGTCATTCGACTCCGCCATGTGGTACAAAGAACGAACTAAATTATGGCATGATCGAAATCTGAGAACTAAGGAGCTCCATGTTGGCCAGAAAGTACTACTCTTCCAGTCAAGATTGAAGCTTATGCCAGGGAAACTCAAGTCCAAGTGGACAGGACCTTACATCATAACTGCACTCCGATCTAATGGGGCAGTAGAAATTTCAGGGAGTTTCTCTAACTTTGAACCTTTCATAGTAAATGGGCATATGTTGAAAATATTCAGGGATAATAGCGAGGTGGGTGTGGTGGATGAAATTCCACTACAGCCACTTACATCGGTTTCATACTGATCAGTAAGATAGGAATTTGGAGTTCCGCGCGGCCAGTTTCCCTTTGAAAATAGTTTGCATATACTGGCCAAGTTGAATTCCAAATTGCCTAAGGAAGTTGTAAATATTGTAAATACGTAATTAATCTTTGCACGCTAGATAATTCCTAAAAATCCAAAAATATTTTCGGGCCTTAATTTTAATTTGAAGTGCACATTGACCAAGGGATTACTTATCTGGTGCTATTTCAAAATTTTATTTAAGTGCCCATTTGAATTAGTTTCTTTTTTAGGTAAGTATGGGAAAAATTATGGAGAGGACGAAAATTTGAATTAAAGCTTGTGCAGCTTTTGCAGGGTGACAGCAGGAAAAATGGCGCGTGAGCAGAGGGAAAAGACGCGCGGACCAATCAGAGGCCAGAAACCTCAACCGCCCTCCCCGTCTGAAACGTCGCGACCGGCTACCCCTGATAACCGGTTACAACCACCTGGAACTGCATTCTCTCTCCCACACAACCATACCGCTTTACCTTTTCCCCTCACAAACCCTCATTTTGCAATTACACTCTCTCTCTCGAAAAATTCCTCTTTCATCTCCGCCGACTCCCAACCCTAATTTCCAGATCGTAATTTCCGCTCATGGGTAAGAAGGCATTCACCAAGAAAACCAAACCCAGCCGCCGAGAAACCCCAGAGGCACGACCACAGCCAACCCCACCAGCACCCGTCGCTCAGCCACCGCCTATGATTTCCATGGATGCCATGATGGCATTTCTTCGCCAACAGGACCCAACTAGGGACTGGACGACGGCTCTGACCAGTTTCGGCCAAACGGGGGGCGTCGGAACCACATCCAGCGAAGCTCCGCCTGCGCCGGTAAGTCATGCAGCAGATTCAGTACCGGAATCGGCAGAACTCGACGCTATCGCCGCACATTACGACTCCGACTCTGAGGAGCGTAAGAAAAAGTCGAGTCCAGGCAAGACAACTCCGGAGGGGAGCGAAGGAACAGAGAAAACGCCGGATGCGAAACCGGTATTTCAAGAAGTGAGAAGGCCGGAAATAGATTTGAATGAATCGGCCAGAAAACAAGGCCTCATGACAGACGAAGAATTTGACTCGATTCTGAACAGGATCAACCGGAGAGAAGAGGACACTGCACCAATGGCTGAGGGTCTAGACCTCGCATTGGGGGCAGTAGGAAACAGGGAGAAAGCCACATCAGGAAACATACCGGAAGGCCGACCTTTCCAGTTGGTAGGAGGGAAAGGAGAAGCACCGAGTAAAGAAAAAGAACCAGTAGACCCCCAAGTGAAAGCCGGGGATGATAGAATACAAGTAAGAGAGGAAGGTACTGCGTCTACGGAAGTCAAGGACACAGGAACAGAGACAGCGGAGCCAGAAGTAGAAACACCTCAGGTTGTAAAGCCGATTCCGGTCAGGCGAAAACTGGTGGTGAAAGCAGACCCCAAGGCAGACTCGCTCAAGCCGCAGAGGGTATCGCAACGTTGTTTAGGTAAGTGGGCCTCCAGCAGGGCCAAACCGAACACGGCGGAGGACCCCATAGAGATCGCAAGCGAGGAAGGGCGAGCCACTCCGAAAGAGGCTGAAGGTGAATTTGTTCAAGCTACTGATCAGGAAGACACAGGGGTGTCTCCAGTACAGAACGAACCGGGCACGACAACGGAAGGAATGGCTGGGGACCCGAACCTCACGTCAGCGTCAGGAAGGTCTGATGGATCTGAGAAGGACGAGGCCTTACTCCAAGCTGAGGAGGAAGCCAGGTACCAGATAGAAAGGAAAAGGAAAGGAAAAACCGTTGTGAAAAATAAGCCGAGTACCAAAAAACCGCGCACCGTGAACACAGGCATAGTGATCACTGAGGCTGACCCGAGGACCCCATCAAACCGGCAAACACAGAGTGACAGTGAATATGAGATCAGTGAAGAATCTGAATCCGATAGCGATACGACCATGGAAGATGAGGAGTACAAGGAGCAGCAACTCCCTAACGATCATCGGGAACTATTGCATCCACCTGCAGAACCACTCCGATATAAGCGTTGGACGGTGGAGCTCACAGATGACGTGGTGGAGGAGATGAAAATTTTTTACTCCAAGGAGCTCCAGTCCATCTATCGCACCAAGAACGCAAAAGGCAAGAAGGTTAAGTGTGGAAAGGTAATTCATCTCCCCTCATTAGATGAACTGAAGGTTCGGGAATCGTTTCTCGCCCTTGTGCAAGAGCTGGGTTTTGAATGGCTGTTAAGAAATGAGAATTTGAATGTTCCGGTCGATTTGGCCAAAGAATTTTTCGCAACCTTTCGAGTCAAGGTCACAACGGATTTGGATGTAGAGTGTATCAGTTTCAGAGTATTTGGAGGTGAGATTAGGATGAATTTGATTGAATGGACTGTTCGGCTAGGAATATGCAGTTTGGAGGAGGCAATAGGGCCCGAGTGGAGAGATAGGGAGCGGGGGATTCCCCGCAGGCATGTGGAATTCGAGCCCCAGGTAGCTTGGGAAGAACTTACTCACCCCTAGGGGCAGGACAATTTCAGTCCACTATCTCCCGATCTATCCATCTCAACGATCCTAATCTACGCCTGGTTCAACTCTTCTTGGATTACAACCTTTTAGGGCAGTCCAATTCGGCAGTCCGGACATCGATGACGGAGCTGTATCTTATGTGGTGTGCCAAGAAAGGCAGGAAGTTGCACTTAGGGTTCTGGACTGCATACACATGTCACCTCATCGCTACCCACCCAGCACGGAATATTTCCCTCTGCCATATATTGGGAATCTTTGTGAGAGACAACATCACCGTTTCGGAGGACGAAGACTTAACCCCCTTGACGATGGTGGACGCCCCAGGATTGTTTGATACCCCCCTGTTCGTCCGGACGAATACGGTGTACATGAGGCAAGGCGTGCCACACTTCTATGCGATGGGAGAGGAAGCTGTACCCACTGCTCGGTTAGCAGCAGCTCATGAAGCACCGGCACACGACCAGAGGCAAGAGGGGATGGAAAAAGTTGTGGAGGAAATAGCGGAGGAAAGCAGACAGATAAGGGCAGAAATGATCGGATTGGCATCAGACCAGGAACAGCGTCAAGCCAGAATGGAGAAGGCAATGGACGAAGTTAGAGATGAGAATAAGCAGTTGAAGGCAGAAATGGTCAAGCTAGCGGGAGTAGTGGAACGGATGTTGGAAGGATCTGCAGAGCAGAGGACATTGGCTCAGAGGCAAGATGCTATGGAGACGTTAGTGACTACTTTAGGAGAGGAGAACCATCGATTGATCACGGAGATGGGCCGAATGGCATCCGTGATAGATGAGTTGTTGAAGGAAGTGACCAGCCGGAAGAAGGAACCAGCTACAGGAACCAGCGGCCATGGAGGCCAGGACGATGAGACCCACCCACCAGAGACAATGATAGAAGAGCCCGAGGAAGAGAACGCCGAGGTGCCGGCAGAGGCCGAGGAACCGGCGAAGGAAAATGAGGATCACACTGGAACGGAAGAGGAACCCCTGGAAAAGCAGCCTACACCACCTACCCCACGGAGGAGCAGGAGACTTCGCTAGGCCACCTCCCCACCCTGACAAGTTAGTTTTTTTTTAGCTTTCTGTTTGTTTTTAAGTTTTTGTTGGTGTTAGCATGTTTTTGTTTTTTTTCTTTTTCTTGTTTCATACGCATGTTGACTCACACTTAGTCCGTTGCACGGCCTAAGTGTAAGGAGTTTTATATATATGTGTGTTTTGTTGGTCTGTTTAGGTTTTCAAACTCTCCCACTTAGCCTATTCCATAGTCTAAGTGTGAGAAGTTTTAGCTTGAATTTGTTGTTTCTTTATGTTTGTCTATGTGTCCATCATACTGGTCATTACCTTTTCCACTTCACAGCCTTATCTGAGGGCAGACACTTGTGAAGTGGGAGGGGGGACGCAATGACCAGTATGATGAGTATGTGTATATGTGTAGTTTTTGTGTTCGTGCTTGTGTTAGTGTCCTGTTAAGTTTAGTTTTTTTAATTTGTGTGTTGATTGGGCTTAAAACTCAACCGTCTTGAGCTGACGGTGAAGGGAACTGAGGGAAATAAGACATGCTGGAAAATCGAAACCACCCTCCCTAGTACCTCCTAGTCAGGATAGATGATGTGAGTATGAGAGAAAAGCCCATACTTAGAGCCAAACGCGAAAGCCCTTTTCAAATGTGAGTTATAAGCTTAAAGTGGAACCACTTTCCACAAATATTGAAAAGAAGGAGAGGCTGCCACAATTCGCCTAGGATGAAGTGACCACGAGTAGCAAACAGTGAAGGCAGTAGGAAACCCCCCTCCGTTTAAAAAAAAAAAAAAAAAAAAAAAAAAAAAAAACCACCCTTAGAACCTCTCTTCCCAACTCTTTTACCCAGATAAATACCCCTAGCCACTGGGGCTGTGTGTGTGCAAGGCATGAGGCGAATGAAGCTTACTGGCCAGAAAGATGTGAAAGAGAGCAGACTCCAGCTGGGCAAGAAAGTTCGGAAGAAAATCGACCAGGGAGTTATCCCGGGTCCACAAAAAGAAAAAAAGGGGGAGAGAAGAAGGTATAAGGGTGGCGAAGCCACAAAGGAAAAAAAAAAGAGAAGAATGTGGAGAAAAATAGTCAGAAACTTGACCACGCAAAAAAAAAAAAAAGAGAAGGAATAAGGGTGGCAAAGCCACAAGATGATACTGACCAGTTGGAGACCAAGCCAGAAGCGCCAGCTAAGAAGCAACTGATCAGAAGCCTAATGCACACAGTTCCCCCCCACATCAATAAAATAGAAATGTTGAAACTTAGAGCCTTAGGAACATC
The DNA here is from genome assembly GCF_004379255.2 of Salvia splendens. Classification (NCBI taxonomy): domain Eukaryota; kingdom Viridiplantae; phylum Streptophyta; class Magnoliopsida; order Lamiales; family Lamiaceae; genus Salvia; species Salvia splendens. The sequence continues at coordinate 25,084,147 of NC_056039.1, forward strand.
TACCCCAAAACACTACAACCCAATAGCCCCATTACAAGCCTTTAAGCCCCTCAGTAGCTGCACGTGAGATCCAAGTCCGAAGCAAGTGTGGTTGAGCATATTGAGAGAATGCGATCCCAACATTCCTGGTGAGGTATGAGAGACCGAGTGAATCTAGTGTTTGGCCGAGAGTTTGGGCGATCTTGACAAGCGGATATACTGACCAGGAAGGAATGGGGGGTGGCAGAAGTTCAAGGCTGTCTAAGGCCGGATTGCACCAGATCCCGAGGTAAGGGATGGTTGAAAATATAGCCCAATCTTTGTGTTTTTATGTTTGTGTGTTTGTGTATTTTTTCTGTGTTTGACCAAGTGTTTTTCTTTGCGTCGTTGTAGTATAGAGTCTAGTTTAGGTAGAGTCGGTCAGGGGAGTAACCAGGCTAGAATTCGACTTATTCCTTTTTGTTTGTTCTTCACGCTTGAGGACAAGCATGTGGTAAGTGTGAGCAGTTTGATAAGTCGTATTCTAGGCCTAGGTTACGGGTCAGTATGATGTGCATAATTGAATTATATCTGCAAAACTAGTTGCTTAAGCGTGCAGGGTAAGCGTTCTAGCCAGTAGGCAGAGTTTCAGACACTTCAAGTGAAAAGGGCGTCAAGACGATTACGTACTGACCAGTATACGTGCAAAAATGGCTCGAGATGGAGAAGGAGGATAGCTGGGACTGCTCAATCACAATTAAGGGCAAAGAAGTCATTTCACCGCAAGGTCTTACCCTAAAAATCAAGGGTAAGCCTCCCTATAAAAGGAAGCCACTTGGAAAAAAAGAGGGTGGATCATCATCACTTTTAGGAGAGTTCTCTCGGAGTTTAGTCTTTCAGCCCAGTCCAGAATCTCGTTCCTCGCCACTGCCATGGTCACTTGAAGATGTAGATGTTCCCGGAGTTCCAAATCGTTCGTTCCAGCCAGCAAGACCGTAGCTTAGAGATTTCATCGCCCGGAGTGGCAAAACACTTTTATTCGCTTTCGTAGTTTAATTTACTTGCTTTCCTTACGTTGGAATTCTTGCTTGCTTTTGGATATTTTCTGCTTTTGAATATTTTCTGCTTTTGAAGTACTTGTTGAAGATCCGAACGTGTTAATGCTAAGAAGTTGATTTCTGTTCAGTTATGGTGTTGATTTCTTTTCCTTCCTATTCCGCCTAGTTAGCTTAGATCTAAGGTTCCTTGGTGTTTTAAGTGCTGAATCTTTTCTTTCCTTGTTTCCGTCGCAATTTCCTTAGTTAAACGTGGAACTGTTCGATCGGGAGTGAATCGCTGCATGTGAAGTTTAGTTTGAGTGCGTTTCGTTTCCTGTTGACCAGTACGCGGAGTTGCAGTTTCTGTGTTTTGATTTCAGATTTGGTGTTCTTATTTGTGGATCTGTGTTCACGAATTGATAAACTGTGTTTCTGTGTTGAATCTGGAATTATTTTCTGATTTTAGTTTGTGTTGTTGAAGAAGATGATGTCCAAGTCTAATGTTGGGGACCACTTTGTTTTTTAGATGTTTTTTTGCTTTTGTCCTTTACTTTTTAGTTATAACCTGCAGATCTGTCAGCCTAGTCACCATGACTACCACTACCCTCTGAATATTCTGTCTAGCCCAAAATAGAATCCCATACCTTCCAAATATTTTCTGTTACAAAAATGTCTCCCCATTTCCACGTACACAGCTGCACCTCTACACTACTTTCCCCATTCTAGTCAGTAGGAAATTACCTTTAAGTTCTTGCCTAGGTAGAAACTCAACCCGAACGTGGTAGCTAACCAAACCATCCAGAATATCACCACAATAGTTTTAACGCACCATCTCTGTGGGATTCGACCCTTACCACCACTATACTGATCAGTAGGAGTGGGTTGAGGAATTTTTGAAACCAGGGTCTAGGCTTAGTTAGGATCTCTATCCTGACCAGTAGGATATATCCTTGCTTGAATGACACCTAAGCGCCCTGAGCCAACCAACCGTTTCAACTATGCAAAGTGGTTTGAACGTAGCAATCAAGAGAATTGGTAGAATGACCGTGCAACGATCTACCGTTCGGCAATGTTTGGAGAAAAAGGTAGAATTATCACGTTATTTAGTCAACTTGGGCCACAGAGTGAACATTTGCTCCGATGTGTGGACAGATTGTTTTAACCGTCATTCATACATGGGCATTACGGTTCACTTTGTGGACAATAGTTGAACTTTAAACAAACGTTTAATAGGTTTTAGAGAATTTGAAACTCCACACACTGCACCAGAAATTGCTTCTTTGATTATACAAGTTTTAAATGAGTTTCAATTATGCAACAAGATATTTTCTATCGGTTTTGATAATGCAACCGCCAACACGGCGGCAATTGGCGATTTGATTGCGGCTTGTACATCGGTAATTGGAGGTAAGTATTTTCATCAAAGATGCATTTGTTATATTTTAAATTTATGTGTACAAGATGCACTTGAATTATGGCAAAAGCATGTTTCTCCTATTAGAACTGCAGTTAGATTAATCCATCAAAAGCCAGCTATTGGCAAAGCATGGAAGAAATATTGCCATCAAAAGAATGTCAGGTATACGAATTTTACTATGGATGTGTCTCATAGATGGAATTCGACATATGATTGTCTGAATTCTACTTTGACACATAAAGATGCTTTATATGATTTTTATAGAACTTATCCCGTTCATGATTTATATCTTTCGCATAGTTGTTGGGAACATAGTGTGGCTTTATTTAAATTGTTTAAAAATTTTATAAATGTTACTGTTGAATTATCGGGTGTTTATTATTGCACTGCTGTTCGTGTTTTAGAATATTGCATGTACATATCCCTTGGTTTTAAAACTGCAATGAAAAATGCTTCCTCTTCGCCTGAGCTAATGTGTGTCTTATATTACATGATTGAAAAATGGCTCAAGTATTTCAGTGAGATTCCAACCGTGTTTTTGATTGCAAAGGTATTGGATCCAAAATGGAAATTAGCCGATACCTCACGGATTTTAGATTTTTATTATAACAACTTGAGTTCAATTGATCTTGGCCCCCTTCAAGCACTTCAATCCGATACCAGTGACGAATTTGGAGTAGACCTCTCAGAAACCTTTCAAATAAACCTCCCGGACCGGTCCATTATCCAACAAACCTCGAGTTTAACTTGTGCGCTCTCTACACCGAATATGAAACCAAGTATAACAACACCCACCAAGTCAGAAGACCCCCCCTCCTCCACAACAAAACTATGGCTTTGCATTTCAAGCCAATTATGATGACCCCGACGCCGCGTCCCAACTAGCCGACCTACACAGCTACAGCACCGGCGGAAGGAGCTCAGGTATGGTAAGTGAATTGGATTTATATTTCGATTCACTCTTTTCATTTGGTGATGAAGGTCCTACTCCTCCGGCCCAACTCGACGTCATCGATTGGTGGGGAACCCACGAGAAAGATTTTCTCATCCTTGCATCAATGGCCAAGGAGATTTTCTCTGTTCCGGCTTCCACTGTCGCCGTCGAGTCCGCTTTTAGTGTTGGCTCGCGTGTGTTGGATGAATCAAGAAGTAAGCTCTCGGCGAAAAATATGGAAGCCGTGATGTTACTTGATGATTGGGCCAAAGCCGACGTCAGAGAACAAGAAAATGATTGGGATGATCGTCAGGAGGGATCACAAGATGAATTCACCGGGGATGAATCGTAGGCCAACCGTAAACCGCCGCCGGCCAAGCCAAATAGATAAGTAAGGTAAGAGAACTACGTGGGCTTTGATTCCCTAATGCAAATGAGCATTGGGGATACGTATGCATCTCAACTTAAATTTTAAATTTAAGTTGAGTTCAAGTCCTTTTTCCTTTATTTCTTTTTTTCCCATTTGTTCATATTTTAAAAATATGCAAATACAATTACATAATTGTATTTGTATATACTCTAGTCGATGAAGTAGATTTCTCTATACGACTAAATCCGTGAAACTTTTGGCAATTCTACTATAATTGTTGATTGTTATACTAAACTCAACATTTAAAGTTGAATTGCTAAAGGTGTCCTTAATTTAGTTATGTAGAAAGATCTCCTTCGCCGATTAAGAGTATATATACTTATAATTTTTTTAATAAGAACTTCTAAGTCTTTTTTGTCAACACTTGTAACTTGTAATTGTTGTAACTTGTATTTAAATTTTTCGATTTGTAATTGTTGTAACTTGTATTTAAATTTTTCGATTTGTAATTGTTGTAACTTGTAAACGTGTAATTTCAGTAAAATTCCAACTTTCATCGTACATTTTTGAATAAATATTACACGTTGGAGTCGTAATTTAATTGAAAAATGCAAAAAAAAACAAAAATTGGCCGAACCGGCCCGAAAACCGGCGGTTTTGAACCGCCGCTTGAACTGCCGGTTTTTTTAACCGGAACCGGAACTGCCGGGACCCTAGGCGGGCCGGTTCCGGTTCATGCATTTCGTGAACCGTGAACCGCTGGTTCATGAACCGGAACCGGCGGTTCATGAACCGTGTGCCAGCCTAACTACCTATCTTCATTTAAATCAAAGTCAAACAACAATTCTTAAAACTCGTGTCATGTCAAACTGACCCGAATTATGTGGGATGGAGGGAGTACTATATAGGGAAATGACTCAACTATGGAGAAACTTTTTAAAATGAAAAAATGACTCAACTATGGAGAAACGGGGGATGACCTAATCCAATTTTATATTTCTATATCGACGTCCAACATTAATTCAGAAACACAGCGTCCCAACTTTTTGTTTTATGTCACTTCCCGTAAGGATCCGTTTAATAAGGTGGATAACATACAATGTGGTGTGATAGTTAATATGGGATAAAAATTAGGGCCACATGTAGAATAGTAGTATGTGGATAAAGTTTTTATTATGTACAACACTTAAAACTCATACTATAAACCCTAAAAATAGTTGGCTGAACGGTATGAGTTTTAATAAAAAAAAATTAAAGTGAGAGAGAAAGATAAAACGTGGGTAGAGTATGAAAAAGAAGGAGAAAATGCGAATAAAGTACGAAAGAAAATAAAAAAGAAAAGATGAATGAATGGTAGGTATAAGTTGTACACCCTCCGTCCACGAAAAATAGTCATATTTTGCCATCTTGGATGTCACAAAAAATAGTCTCATTTCTACGTATGAAAAGTTTTTCTCTCATGCTTTATCCACTTATTCTCTTAATCTCTCTTTAGTTTACTACTTTTTCTCATTTTTTCCTACTTTATTAATTTCTTATTAAAACTCGTGTCGTCTACAAATGAAACTATACTTTATGGACAAAAGGAGTAAATAAATAAGAATATAAGGACGATAATTTGAAAGAAACTTTCTATTTTTGGATGGATACGTTTCTATGGACGGCCGAAATGAAGAATGTGACAATTTTGCATGGAAGGACGGAATATTTTATTTTCTACGCAATGTTAATACTTTTCTATTCATCGATGCAGTGGTAAAAAAATGCTTGAAACTCAAAATACATCAGTTTCCAGAATTTAAACACTCAACTAAAACAATGACCAAGAACTACAAATCAACAAAAACTAAACCAGAAACTTCAAATTAGAGGAACTCCACCACGCCGAGTGACGGCCGCTACCACCGGGTCGCGGACGACGACAACCATGTTGGCTTACTGTCACCCCCCCTTAAAATATTTTCTAAGCAAATGGTCGTATAATAAACTTTCAATGCCAGGGATGATGAAAACTGAACTTTCATCTTTGTATAAAGAAATATAACCATTTCAAATTACACAACAAAGATAATGTCAACTTAGCCTCAATCACGAAGCATAACAACAACAATGGAATCTAATTTGCTAAGTACTAACTTACTAAGCCCGAGTATAGTGATGCAACTTGTATAACAAGACTTTTCCAGCAGCATTTCCCACAGCCACGAAACCTCCGTGTGGGCTGAAATCCATACAGCTCGGATAGTGCACGGCCTTATTAGGAGGCGGCCAGTTTGAGAACACAGTTAAAGACGGGACGTGAACCAGCTTCATGCTATTCTTTTTCAAGCGAGAACCGATGGCCAGAATTTTTGCATCTGGATTAAATTTCATGAAATCCACCTTCGTAGTCAAGTTCTCAATAACTTTAATAGGTTTCCTCTTCCCACCTATGAAATCGTCTCGGTTGTAGATGTTCACAATCCCACTGTCTGAACCTGCCGCAAATAAATTTCCAACAGGGGGGACGGACAGAGCTGTGCCTGTCAGGCAACCTTCATCCACGCCCTTGTGGAAGCACGACCTAGTCCTCAGATCCCAGTGATAAATCTGCCCATCACCCCCGGAACTCAACAATTGTTGCCCATCATTAGTGAATGCCACGGATCTAACACTTCCATTCATCTTCAGTGTTCCGATCAGTTCTTTCGTCTTTGATGACACTAACAGAATGTATCCTTCGTTTCCAACAAAGGCGATGGTTTTAGAATCAGGGCTGACCTCAAAAGATTCCAAGCTCTTCTCATCCCTTCCTGCAAAAGGGCATATCTTATCTACATGAGATTTGACTAAATCAAATGCATAAGCAAACTTCCTCCTTCCTGATATGATGGCCTGTGATCCATCAGGTAAGAATGCAGCCTTTCGAATAGGACAGTCTTCAAGGAAAATGCTCTGTATCATCTCATTTTTCTTCCCATCTACTTGAAAGAACTTCAAAGTTCTATCCAATCCACCAACAAGGAGCAACTGCGCATTCTTGTGGAACTGGACGGAATTAACGGGACCTTGTGAAGGGTCCTTCATATTAGCATCTGACAGTCTCGAGTATTCAAGAAGCCCCGCCAATAACTTCACACTCCTCTTTAAAACAAGACCTTCATTTGTCATGAGGATATCATCGGCATATTCTGGATGTTCATAACCACTGGCTACCACCACTCCATTTTCTCTGTCAGAATCGTCATCTTCAGAACTGCACACTGGCTGAGCATTGGGACGTGCCCAGTCAGTACCTCGGTTCATCTTCATATGCTGAGCTCTCAATCTTGCCTCATACGCTTCGCCAGGAATTACACTTTCATCTTCTCCTTTCCTCAGCTTCCTCAGTTTGTTGAATTTAGCAATGTTTATACTAGTCTTCTTCTCTTCATCATCAACCCACACGGGTTTTCTTTCACTGTTCCTCTGCGTATCAGGAGTCTCATCTCCAGACTCGATACCCTCCTCGTACACAGACAATGTACTATCTGCAGATCTATCAGTGAAAAACACCGCGGAGCTGTTGTCCACCTCCCCAATAGCTTCTTCATCATCATCATTCCCGAACCCAATCGGTGAGTACAAGGAGCTAAACAGAAATCTTTCGAGCTTCTTTCTCTGCTTCCCCTCCTCGATTTCCAATTGCTCGTCATCATCCTCCTTTCGTCCTTTCTTTCTCTTCTTATTCCTTGTAGGATCTATGATAATCCTGTCTCCATCTACAACTTCTTCTTCTTCACCCCTTTCTTCAACAATTTCAATCTTGTCTTTCCCCATCAACCTCAATTTTTCCTTCTCTGCCTCCTTAGGTACAGCATTTTGAGAAATTAAGCTCATTTTCCACAGGCCACAAACTGCTCAAACCAAATCAAAGAGTAAAAAAACTAAGCAATTGTATCACCATACATAAATAAAATCATACAGTAAATGCATAAACAATTAACTATGAACAAATTGGCAGAATATCACAAAAATATTCTTCGGAAAAAAATAGAGAATCCCTAGCGGAATCGCCACCAACAAAAAGGCTTAAATTTGGATTACCTCCTCCGCCACGTGCAAATGGAGGGAGGCGGCGGTCTAGATTTCTTGATCTCTCGCTACAGAAACTACGGCGGAGAAGTGAAAAATCCACGACGGTGGTGCTCTAGGGTTTAGCCTGTGGCGGGAGCTGACGCGCTATAGTTGAAACTTTGAAACTATAAAATGGGCTTCAAACATTTGGGCTTTCCACTGCACGTTTTACGAAACGGGGTTCAAATATTTGGGCTTTTCGATAAAGAGAATCACGCGTTCGGTTTGAAATATTATGTCTGGTGATAAAAATATGTCCGTTCAGCTTAAAAGATTATATTTTATGATTCAATATGCATTATATTCGGTGAATGAAATTGAATCTCACAACTTAAATCTTTATGTATTCATATTCATATTCATATGGTAGATATTGTTCAAAACAAAACACTTGTCAGTCCATTGGATCTTGTGATTTAACGGTTAGATTAATGCCATGTGTCATCTAATAATGTACTTCATCCGTTTCATAGTAGTGGAGACATTTCTTTTCGGCACGTGGATTAAGAAAAAGATGTGTAATGTTTTAAACAAAAAGATAATAAAATAAAGAGAAAAGAAAAAGTAGAGAGAATAAAGTAAGAGATAGAGAAAAGTAAGTGATAATAAATGTGTTGACGTTTACTAAAAAGGAAAATGACTCTACTAAATAACAAAATGATTCCACTACTATGGGATGGGGGAGTAGATTATTAGTCTAATAATGTAACTTAGCTAATAGTGTACTATTTTGGTAAAATAATGTGGATTATTAGTCTAATAATGTAACTTGACTAATAATGTAGCATCTTAGACTAATAATGTAGCTTATCATAACCATCTAATCCAAGGATCTAAGGGTTGTAATTTGTGCTGTGTTTTATGCTAAGGAGTTGTGAGGATCCTAATACACTCATTAGATAATTAATCATAACAATCGAACACAACATTATATTTAATTTATAAAATTGAATCTTACAACTTAATCTTATATAATTAGTAAATAATAAGTTACAGTCATCATATTCAATTAAAATAATTTCAAAACTTAATTCTATATGAGCCCTATTAAAATAAACTTGATTTTATGTAATGTCAAACTCTCTCTCATATTTTATTAAAATATAGCACCCATATTTTATTAAAATTTAGAATAAGGGATTGAAACTTGTTATTTTATTTATTTATTTATTTCAAAATTGAATTTTGGAATTATGAAAGTGATTTATAAATTACTACTTTGGAATGGATACTTGAGAATTTATGTTATACTCCATTCCTACTCTATTAAGTGTTCACTTTCTTTCTAAATAAATTTTAAGAAATGTAAAAGAGAATGAATTGAAAAATTTTGTGAAATATGAGTTTCACTTCTATATATTAGTTTATAATAGAATGTTAATTAATGAATTTTGGTACGAATTGAAGGATAAAAAAATGAAAAAAAACAAAAAATGAACAATAATAAATAATTATATTTGGAAAAGTGAGATTATTTTTTTAATTTCAATGATAGGTCGTCACCGCTTGCCCAAGTCGCGCCATGTGGTGGGGGCTCGTGGGTTGACTAGATCAGCAGATCCAAATAAGCCCCCATTCTCAGGCGACCATTCGGGACGAGAAGCATTCAACAGTGACCAAATGCCGTTCCCTCCCGGCAGGACATGACAAAGGCCAAACAACAGTTGCGGATGCTCAAAAATATTGACTATTTGAAAACTTTTCCACCCCTTTATATTCGTGTTCAAATCTAAACCCCAATTATATTTTAGTGCTAATATAAAGTAAATCAATTTTTTTTTGTGATTGTCAGGGACCTATGCAAAATGACACAACCGAAACAAATGAAGGCTAAATGTGACAATCATAAAAAATGCAAAAAAAAGAACCTATCTGTGCATAATATGGTAGCTAACATATCACACAAAATCACATTTCCAACTGCAAGTCTAATTTAATAAGCAGACAAAGCAAAACACATTGATGACATAGTAGAACAAGAAAACAAGTCAGATTGCTTTTTAGAACCAAACTAGAAAAGGTCAAATGCTACTAGAATTGATTTCAAAACACTAGGGCAAAAAGTAAACCATTATCTAATGTAAGTATCCATTTCCACTAAGCACTGAAAATAACACCACTCTAAAACAATTTACACATTCATACCTTTGAAGGGCCCATGGATACACTACCAACCCCATTAGAAAAAGGTGCTTTAGTCATTCCACCATTGATAGCAAAATAAGAACATCAAGAGAGGTTGACTTTGTTCTCTCTTCCAACTAGGCGGCAGACGTTTCAGCGACTTTCGTCGAGGCAGAGACAAGGTGAGGAAAGATCGGTCCGTGTGATATGACTAAGATTCTTGGAGAGGTCGGGATTAGGATGGGGGGTCAGATTCGGGTTTCACTAGGAAGGTAGTGTCTGGAGGTTGTGTGTTGTAGATAGCCGAAGCAAGGGATATTGGCATGATACATAGCGCCTTGGATTGAAGAAACTGCATTGCAGCCCTTACGTTTTCTTCCATAAGCTTTGCTACCTGCCTCTCTGTGCCATCATTTGACCATTTATCCCAAGCTGGCTGAGTTCTTCCACCGTCACTGCATTCTTCCTTCAAAAGTCACACAAACCAAATGTAAGATATGAAAAGGCTAGGTCCTTAGTGAATCTAGCTTTTTCAGCCCATTATTTATGTTACCTATACTGATGATATTGGGATGTCTGTCACAAGCGGTGCCACTGCACCGGCTCCTCCTAGTCTACTCAGCTCAACACCTGTACGAAGAGTGTTGCTAATAAAAATAAGTCTCAAAAAAACCTTAGGAGTTGACACTTGGAGGTTACAACGAAAGGGAAGTCGGATTTTCTTTTTATCACGAGGATGATTAATTTCCGTAAGAAATGCTTTAATCTTGAATGCATGAAGTTTTATAAACAACCACATTATACAAACAATTTTTATCATTTGCTATTTTCATAACAATAATGGAGCCAGGTGTTAAGTCTTTAATTATCACAGCCATTATACAAATGCCAGGAAATATTGCATTTAACTGTTCTTGTATGCTTAAAATCTCACAAACCCTATTTTGAATTGACTGTTAATGCGAAACATGATCTTAAAACACTGACAGGTTATCTGTATTTTAATCTTAACTTACTAATGTCGAATGGGGTTTGAATCAGTGTTTACCTTCACTTGGAGCCTTAAGAACTTGACGTAATCCACAATTTCATCAAGCATAGCTGCTCTGTCTGTCTGCATAAGATAAGTATTTCAATTAGAGTAAGCGTAAGAACTTCCATTTATACAAATTAAAATCCATAACATTTTTGGGGGTATAATTGCTATGATTGTACTATTAGATAAGGTTTGGCTCCAAAGAAATGCATATAAAAATAATCCTATAGAAAGTCATATGCATTACAGACCAAGAGGGAGAAAACAGATGCCATTGGAAAAAATCATTATCAAAGAACTAGGTAAAACAAAACAAGATGAGAAGTGAGAACATTTGGCATGTACATAAACAAAAGTAGGACAATAGAATTATATATACTTCAATCCACATTCTGCATCTGAAAAGGCCAAGTGAGAATCACCGTATGCTAACCATCACTATGTAGACGGATTGATACAAGAGAATGATGGCAAGCAAAAGCTTAAACTATAGACAACTTGATGTTAACGGCTATGCAACTAACAGTACACATTAAAGTTGAAATGATGAACACACAAAAGGAAAGAGAAAATTTCATCATAGCCTCATGTTAATAAAACAAGTATAGTAAGACATCTAAATACGAGGTTCATTCATTTTCTTTGACCGAAAAAAGCATAAAAATTCTTGTACCTTGTTGACACTGGGAACCAAATCTTGCAATGCTCTTATTCTTTCGGCTATTCTCTCTCTCCGCAACTAGCACAAGAAATAATAATTAATGTTAATGAAGTGTCTAAATATGCACTAGCATCCTGAAAGGTGATCTCCAAAACTACTAAGCATACCCTTTCAGCTATACTGTGTGGATCAGTCGCTTGGCCTCGTCTAGCCCGCACCCTCGGACGAATTCCAGGCGGATTTGGCGCCGCCTGTACAGTGTTGTTCATCATCGGCTGTCATGAAAACCCTAATAAAATGAATAATTAGCATTTCTTTAAACATTAATACAGAAATGGCACCACAATTTCAAACAGATCAATCAGGTCTATTCTTCAAAGCAAACAGTTTTTTCATAACTAAATTACAAATTCAGTCTACAACAGGAGAAAAACTATATAAACAGCACAATTAAATTAATGATAATCCGAGACTCGATAAGATAAATTGTGGAGGAATTTACCCCTTTGATGGAAGGAGCGCGGGAATCGACAAAATCATCGCGGTGGAACCTCTTCCCGCTGCCGGATGCGTCGTTGTAGCCTCCCTTGCCCTGGTCCAAGCTCAGCCCGAGGGGAAAGCCGCCGCCGAGGGGGTCGACGCCGTTTAAATGAGGCGAGACGAGCTGCAGCATCATCGTGGGCGAAGGAGCTTCGTTTGCGACCAAACTAGCGTCGGCTGCGGCGGCGTAGTTTTGAAACCCTAAAATCTGGTCGAGGAAGTCGTCGGAGGGGGCTTCGCCGGGATTGTTCGACATGACGGATTTCAGATTGAAGATTGCTGGAATTCACAATTCACCGCAGCAATTCTGCTGGCTGTATACATCACTCTATCAGTGTATATGTACGTGCAAATTGTGTGAGTGAGAGAGAGAGCAATGGTAAAGGCGAGGTTCTTTGTTCGTCTTTAAAAGGATTCGACTTCTCAAACTGGTTATACTTTTATTTAAATTTACATCTTTACCTTATCCTTTTTATAAGAGTGAACTACTTCTTGAGTAACTAAGAGCATCCATAATAATGGACTAACTTTTGCCCTAGCCATCGGCTGGCGACTCGGACGTGGCGTTAGTCCACTACTGCATGCGGCGAGTGGGACGGATGAGAGGTCGGGCGTGGACTTCGGGTGTTGGCCGATCGCTCGCCACACAATAGGCGGCTAGCAATCGGCTAACGGCCTAAGTCTGCGCCCGACCTCTCGCCCGTCGTGCGTTAGTCCGTCCCACTCACCGCACGCAGAAGTGGACTAACTCCACGCCCGAGCCACCAGCCGGTGGCTAGGGCGAAAGTTGTGCGGCAAGCGATCGGCTAACACCCGAAAATTAATTTTTTTTATTTCAACTCTATATATACGGCTCGTTGCACTTCATTTCATTCACAGCACTTATATTAACTAGTATCTTTTCCTCCTCTCTCATTTCTGTAGAAAAAAAATGGCTCATGATGGTGATGATGATCCAATGTAGCAAATTCACGACTATTTGTGGGACCAAACATCCACGAAGATAGATCGGTTGGTGCAACAGCACGTGCGGCAACTGATGCATCCGGCGGTCCCTCGCCCCATCCACCATCGGTGTACAGTCAGCCAGGACCACGTTGGTGCCCACCAATGGTTGTTTGACGACTACTTCACTGAGGAGTCGCGTTTTGGGAAGTAATTTTTCTGTCGGCGTTTTAGAATGCACCGACCGCTCTTTCTGCACATCGTGTCGGCTTTAGAGGCCCAATACAAGTATTTTCGGTTCATAGAGGATGCGAGCGGTAGACCCGGTCTATCGCCGATACAGAAATGCACTGCTGCAATTAGGCAGTTGGCCTACATGTTTGAGGAGTACCTTCGCATCAGCGAAACGACTACCCGTGAGTGTCTGGTGCATTTTTGTCGGAGCATTATCCACATATTCGGGGATACGTACCTTCGAAAGCCTACCACTCACGACTGCCAAGGTATGATGACTATGCCCGGGAGGGTGCGCAGTTTTCTTGGAATGTTGGGCAGCATAGATTGTATGCATTGGGAGTGGAAGAACTGTCTCGGCACTTGGAAATGGATGTACACGTCCGACTTCAAAGGAAAGAATCACACGATGATCCTCGAAGCCGTGGCTGACTACCGGCTATGGATTTGATATGTGAATTTTGGGGTCGCCGGGTCGAACAACAACATCAACGTCCTACAGTTGTCGCCCCTTTCAATGAGCAGTGCCTTGGCGTGGGTCCGACCATCAATTTTGTAGCCAACGGCAACTAGCACAATATGTGCTACTATTTGGCTGAGGTGGCCCGTATCGGTGAAGACGATCAGATGCCCAACCGATCCAAAGAAAATTTACTTTGCGCAACGATAAGAGGCTGCGCGCAAGGATGTAGAGCGGGCATTTGGTGTGCTCCAGTCACGATGGGTTGCGATGAAGGGTCCAACACGCCTGTGGTATTCTGACTGCATTGTTGATCTCATGTACGCATGTATCATCATGCATAACATGATAGTCGAAAATGAAGATGCAGAACTCACTAATTGGGCCAATGAAGATGGTGCCAGACCAAGCCACGGGGTGGCCATCGCCTTTGTACAAATGGGGATACCCCGGGACGACGCCGAAAGGGTCCACGCATTTGCTGATATGCGCTAGTAAGAAGTCCAATTCGACTGCAACATGATATAATTGAAGAGTTATGGGCACGTAGGATTGTACGTTGATATCTTTTGTATTTTGTTTGAATGGTTGATTAACCGTTTTTTTAAATTATAGTGGATGTACAACTACTACTTAAAATAAAATAGTTGAAGTGATTGCCTTTAATAATATAGCGAACTTTTAAAATAAATATGTTAATACAAAAATTAATTATGTTTGTTATTATTAATCTGGCTGATGTAATTAACATCTTGTTCTCAAATACACTGAGTTTAAAGAAATCATTGTCAAAGACAAACAAGAGTTTCATGAAAGTCATTGTCAAAGACTAACAAGAGTCAAAGTGGTGGACTATTTTACCATGTCAAAAATGATCACCACCCACCATAAACAAATGTCAAAAACTTATAATGCCTTTTGACTCCATACTGAAAGTGGGTCATGTTCCACGATATCAAGTTTGCCTTCTGACTAGAAAATAATAAGGATAAGTATAGCACGATATATTCTTTTATTTATTATTAATGTCTTGTACATCTAGGGGGCGTTTGAATAACTAGAAAGGGGTGGATATGGGCCCTTATCCATGTTTATTTTTCTGTTTGGTTACAAAATCGATTTTTACACACGACCCGATATAAACACGCTGACCCGAAAGATTTTGAGATTGGTATCACAGTTCAATGAGAAACTGAATACCTCTTCTCAATTGCGATAAGGCCCTCTTCCCGATGCAGCAACCTAGATTGAAATTTTGGAGACGATTTTACCCATATCCTTCCGTCGTTTAGCTCTCTTCCTCTCATTTCTTCCACACAATTTCCAGTTGGCAGTGTATAGCTCGTTCACCACGCCGATTATTCGACTTCCCCAAGCGATGGACGCCGAAGATGCCCGGCAAAAGCAGGTAACCCCCTTATCATCCCCCTTCGGCTAACTAGTCCGTCGGGGTTCTAATTGTGATTATGTGAGTAATTTTGTTCCAATTTTTACCGTCTAATTTGTGCAGCTCATTCTCAGTTGAATCCAATTTGTTATTGCTGGACGTGGTAGTCTGTTATTCAGCCCCAATTTCATCATTCCATGTCGAATCCATACAATTCGATGTCGCTTGTGGGCATTTATTTCTATAAATTTTGGGTGTAATCGCCTCATTCAATAGCTTACTTTGGTTTGTGAAATACCTTTTTGCTCTACTAATTCAATTTGTAAATTATAAAATGGGTCAAATTTGGTTAAAGATGAAAGTTGCAAGTAAATGTAGTTTTTAATAGATTGTGTTTCTCAACTGGTAACTGATCTAACAAATGTGTAATCTTATTACTTAGTACGACACAAATTTCATGTTGATAAATTAGGAGAATTTTGTCTAATCTTGCTGCCTATGTCTATATTGGATTTGTTTAAGAGATTAGTGCAATGAGTTTATGACAGAAAGTTAAGAAGAAAATAAAAATCACATATTGAATTAAAATGGTGAGGTGTGTTATGGTTGCCGATGTCTAAAAGTATTTTTAAGAAATTGGAGTTTACAGTTGGTACACTTTATAGTTCAATTACCCGAATATCATGTTGATAAATTAGGAGGAAAATGTCTACTCTGGAAATTAGTTCAAAGAACTTTCTCTGCATTTGTTCCCAAGATTTTCTTCTATGAATTATCAAGTTCTAATTATAGTTTCTACAGATAAAGTGCCGCCGCATAACATGTACTCAGTTACTGCTTTTATTGGAGGAAATCATTCAATCTCATCAAATGAACATGCTCCTCCTATTGACATTGGTTGTAATCCTCATCGGTTTACCCCGAAGGAAACGACATATTCATCAGTTGAGGGGGAGATATGTACTTGTTGATAGAATTCCAGCTCAAGTCAAGCACATGGATAGGCTTGTAAGAGTTTCAGACCGATATTGCTTTGACACTATGAGCATGAACAGGAATGCTTTTGGTCGCTTGTGTCGTATTCTTCGCCAATACAGCGGCCTAACTGACTCCAAGTACATAAGGGTTGAGGAGCAGGTGGCTATGTTCTTATGCATCTTATCCCATCACAAGAAAACTAGAATTATTGGTTTTGAATTCACAAGGTCCTCGCATACAGTGTCCCGATACATGCACAATGTTCTGGGTGGTGTTCTCAAACTCCATGAAACATTATTTGTCTAGCCAGAACCTGCCCCGGATAATTGCACCGACCATCATTGGAAGTGGTTCAAGGTTAGTATCTTCACTGAGCTAATGGAATAAATTTGTTGTTTATTCATAACCTAATTCGTTCAACAGTTATGTTTTTATTTGCAGGAGTAAGTTATTGTTTGTTTTGTTGTTCTTGAATGGTGTTGGATTGTTGTTTTGTTGTAAAATAACCTGTCAACATCCTGTTTTTGCTCCTACGTTCACAATCACCTGTTTTTTGCTGCTGTGAATAATAATAAATGGTGTTGTTTGTATAGGGTGCTGTAGGAGCATTAGATGGGACATACATAAATGTGCGAGTGCCCATTGAGGACCAACCCAGGTTCCGTTCTCGGAAAGTGCAAATATCAACCAACACTCTTGCTGCATGTGATAGATTTTTACGGTTCACATATGTACTTCCTGGCTGGGAAGGATCGGCCGGGGATTCGAGGGTTCTCCACGATGCAGTCTCAAGGCCACATGGGCTGCGCGTCCCCATAGGTACGAATATGAAGCATCAATTACGTTGCTTTGCCAAATCATGTTCTGTTTTGTTACTGAACCATTACGTTTTCTATTATTTGCAGGCACATACTACCTATGTGATAATGCATATGCTAATAGCGAGGGTTTTCTCACACCATACAAAGGAGTGCGTTATCATCTTAAAGAGTGGGGTCCTGCCGCACATGTGCCTCAGAATCCAGAGGAGCTCTTCAATATGAGACACACCAAAGCGCGCAATATCATTGAACGGGCTTTTGCCATACTGAAGATGCGGTGGGGTATACTAAGGAGTCCTAGCTTCTACCCGCTAAAGGTTCAAATCAGGCTAATCACATGTTGCTTTATTCTTTCCAACTTTATCCGGCGTGAAATGGATGACGACCCTATCGAGAATCAACTTGACACCGAACTAGGGGAAGTTGCAGAAGGTGAAGAGCTAGGGGAGAACCTCGGTTATGTTGATAGCATTGAGCCTACAGATGCATGGACTAACAAGAGAAGAGATTTGGCATTGCACATGTGGAATAACCGAGATGGTCATTAAGAGAGAGACCTACGACTAAATCTATTTGACTAGCGAACTTTGGTACTCTTTTGCAGATATTTTGTATGGAGTGACTTCAACTAATTAGCACTTGTACTACTTATTTGGCTTTGTTGATGAAATTGTTATTTATAAGAACCTAGTGATGCATTTAAAAAACTCTACGTTTGTCAGTATTATATGGCTAATTCTTGTCAATCATAGATTAGTTACAATATCCAAACTAGTAATTTTTTGGACATCATAGATTAGTTACCTGATAAGTAGCATATTTCATAGACAATATCCATAATGGTTTTTATACAAAATAGATGGTTCACCTATAGCATATATCACACAGTAGAGGGTGAACACATTTAAGAGTTTTGCATTTTAGCATAAGGCTAAGCACAAAAGATATCAACAACCATCGTTGCAAAAAGGTCAGATCTTGCACTGAAGACCAACCATCTAACCGATGTTGTTCTCTTCAAGGAGGAACATGACGAAATCTGGCCTATCAGCCTGATCCATCCCCGGGAATAGGTCGAGCCTCTCAGTTTCCTTTGCAAGTATCTTTGCAGCTGTGAACTTTTGTCTCTTGGTCAGCCCCTGGACCACACCAAGAAGTTGAAGCACCTCCTCCCTTTTAGTGGTCAAGTTGAACTCATAGCCAATCCTAGTGGACAAGGTGTGTAGTCGCTCGTTTGTGTCATTGTTAATGCGTTTCATCATCTCAAGTACCCCATCCAATGCTTCTCCAGCCTTGCGTTTCTTATTTGCTTTCTTCAATGTGGGACTGTTCATGTCAGTGTCACACGCACTATCAACCACAAGACTCGCACTATCAACCACAGGAACCGGATGTTCCCCTTCTCCAACTGATTCTCCAACATAAATGTCATCCATGTCAGGGTAATAGTCGTTATTTGTGTCCACGTACGTGTTCTCCTGGGTGGCATGAAACACGCTGAGTAGATTCAGCT
The DNA here is from genome assembly GCF_004379255.2 of Salvia splendens. Lineage (NCBI taxonomy): Eukaryota > Viridiplantae > Streptophyta > Magnoliopsida > Lamiales > Lamiaceae > Salvia > Salvia splendens. The sequence continues at coordinate 25,102,657 of NC_056039.1, forward strand.
GCGTCCTTTGCACTTCCGCCAATAGCTCGGTCCTTGCCATATATAATTTTCCATGCTTCGAAGTAGGGCCAAGACTTACCTCTCATGTACTTTGCATCCTTATCCGACTACACATAATTGAGACAAAAATCATTGGCAGTTATACACAATAGACCTTATGTAAAAAAGAGAACAACTACCTTGATAATCTATGCCCATTGTTCCTCGTCACACTCTATTTTGTAATCACCATTGTCATTGAAGCCGACTCCGCTGCGATTGAGTATGTTACAGATCAAGCCATAGTTCTTTTTCCATGTTGTTATCTTTGACCAAATGTGCGGATGGATTTTCAGATCAGTTTTCGGGTTTTGCCGGCGCAAGTCTTCTTCGATCCTTTTCATGTATCCATTACGAAAACCGTTATCCGATTTCAATCCATTAGCAACAAGTTCTTTCGTGGACATGATAAGAGTTTCTTCCTCCTTATCTGACCAACTCCTACGTGTCCTGTCACCCTTTGGTCCGCTAGACCGTCCAATGTTTCTTCCTGTCATTTGTAAATATTTGTAAAACTCAAGGTTGCTGTCAAGAGTTGCATTATCAGGAACAAATTATTTACATTGTGCATTGATTTGAATAATGTCATAGGGTGAAAAATTACATCGTTCCAACAATAATTGTAAACAATCTGACATGGCTTGCAAAAAAACGCAACAATGGCACAACAATTGTTAGGAGGCAGGTACTAGCAACACAAGCCAAATGAGAGATGCATACACGAGAGAGACGCTAATACAAAAATGCTTACAACATACAACACATTTGAAGACCAACCTTCCATTATAGGGATGCTGATCCCGACACCAAGCAACGGGAAAGTGCACTTCAGGTTAAAAATTTGCTTTGATTTTATGTTCTTTTAGGAGCGCCTACAATGGCAGGAACGGGAGAGTGGGAGAGCGGGAAAGATTTTATTTATATCGGTAATCTCAAGTAGGGTTAGATGTAGGACATAAATGGAAATTCTTATTTTAATGGAGGACATTTTTGCCATTCTATAAAAAAGGTTGGTTTGGGCACGCTTTGTTTTTCTAGTTGGACTAGAGACACCCAATTTGGTACCAAACATCCTTTAACTACAAAGGTTGAAACCAATATGACAATATGAGGGTGGAAAAAGTGAAAAGGGCTCATATCCATAGTTTACTTATGCACATATTCAAACGCCCCCTAATCTTCAAATCAAGAAAAAACCAACAAACTTGATTTGAGGATTATATTTAAAACATCAACATTGTTCACTTCATAAATAAAAGGGTGCTATCTAGTCCTCAAAAAGTTCTTATCTTTGGATACATTCTTTATTAACAAATCATTTTTTTTCGTTCTATATATCTTATATTTTACTAATTTTTTATTAAAATTCGTGTTATTTCAAATACTCTATTTTTATAAACAGAAGTAGTACTCCTAGTAATTAGTTGAATTTACACTTAATATGAGTTACAAGATCTCTTTAACGAAGCACAAAATTATGGGTAAATCTTGGTAGTAGCATGCAAACCAGAACTTTGTTCGTAAAATGTGCTTCTAACTAGCAATTCAACAAATTTAACATAGGTCTACTAAAGATGGGGAATATCTAGAGTTCTAGACTATCAATATTAATTTGGATAATTATTTCAAACACATTATTAAATATAAGAAATAATAATTTCTCTCCAACAAATGATGGAGGTCGAAATTTACTGAGGTAAATAGGCTAAAATAATTGTGCATGGACTCTTAATTAAACACAATCATTTTGAATTTTCACCAAAATTAAACTAGTCACATAATTACGCAAATTAAATTAAATCACATAAAGACAAACATAAAATCACGTAATTAAGAGCACGAATTTTTAGGGCACAGTAGAACAGTTCTAATATTTAAATAAGTCTTTCTTGTATTTACTGAAAGATGAGGTCTCAGTAATTATTATTTCTTAATAATGTATCTTACATTAAACACATGATATTGATTATGCACTAATTTCGAACTAGACAACTCTTGAAAAAATAAAAAAATAAATTAAGTAACTAAAGTCAAACAGGGGACTAAAACTAATTAATGTATATTTTTATCTAAGCGCGAGAAATAATAAATTAAAGAAGATGGTTTGGATTACTCTTAATTTCAGACCGGACAGATAGTCAATATTATTCATTTGTAGTAGTTTATTATAATATTCTGTTTGGACTTGAATTAAATTGAGACTCGATTAAATTAGTAAAATTGCAATCTCGAATTCCTAATATGACCCATAATAACTCTATATAAAAAGACTAGGCAAAAGATAGAAGAACTAACTCATCATAACTTTTGAAAATTCCTATCCTATGGCTTTGGTATTGTCTCTCTTATTTGAAAGAAATTCTATCTTCATTTTAGTTTAGTCATTTCCGGTTTTAATAAGTTTTGCTCACCCAAAGAGCATAACCTATGTTCAGGAAACAGAATTAGACGATATATGGTTGAGTACAAAGAACATCACATGGAGAAATAGCAAGCAATATTTGATTCTTTGGAGAATTAGTCTGGTAATTTCTACACCGTAGAATTCATGATTTAGGATTTATATTTTTTATGCATGATTTGTTTACGTTCTAGTATGCAATTTATCTATTTCGCATGTGAATTTAATTAATCTCATAATTTGTCAAATAGATCTATATCTGATTTATTTGTATATACTAGTATTTTATTATGCATGGTTCACCATAATCCCAACAAATGCGTCACAAGTGTGACACATGAGGAGAACACGTCACACACTTAAACATAGCTTTAGAGGCATTAAACACAATATTATGTCCCTTCCTCTGTGCGCATTTGTTCTGCGATTTCTCCTCCCTACCTCCGTTTTGCGGCAATTTTCAAGTATGTATCCTCAACACTTTCTTATATTATTAGTATTTTACATATTTAGCATCTTATTTTTCTAGAATTTGATGTTTTCCATCCAAAATTTTGAAATGTTTGGGGTTTGTGTTAAGTTTTTTAAATTTTGGATTGTTTGTTATGTAACTGTGTCTGTAATGTACTTGTGAGATGTAATTGCAACTACTTTTAAATATTTTTGTTGTTAATTGCTATGTATATTGTAGTATTTTGTTATTTATATAAGCTGGAACATCTTTTTTAGTATATCAACTATGCCAAATGAGCAAATTTGGTCCGTAACATTTCATAATATCTTTTGAGGTCCATTAACTATAAGTTAATATTAATTCAACTACTTTTGGGCTATTTCCAATATTTTCATGACCAAAGTACCCATGAAGGGCAATTCAATCTATTTATTCATCCACTTTTTTCTTTCTTCTAATTTATTTGGGATTAAGTTTAATAGATCTTATACTATTATTATTATTAATATATACCATATCTTATTTAAATATTATGATATTACTTTCTAGTGCTAGTTAATACTTTTATATGGTTACATTCTCAACTATTTAGATATAACTAAGATAAATATTTTATTTTAATGAATCTCTTAATTTTTTAAACTGAAAATTTAAGTTAATCATAATATATAATATATACTACATTGAAATAAAAATTTAATAAAGTAGAAAAAATAAGATTCACGAATAGTCAAGGGAATAGATATGAGAACTATGAACAGTTTTCATGATGTTGTAAATGACCTAATGAAAATATTAAGACGCGACATTGTGATATTAAACAATTGATAGCAACTATTGATTTTTTATTTAATTAAACAATCATAGATTTAAATTAATCATATATTCAACTAAGAATGTCATTGTCTTTTTTATTAAATTGATTATTGATAATTTCAACTGTTTTTTTTAAATTACAATTATTACATTAGAGTAGATAAAATAAACCGCAACTCTTTGAATTATTTAAGATTCTATGTATGTTAATAAATTTTAATTTATTTTTAATCATCAATTTTGTATTGCACTTAAAAATAGCATATTCTATGTATAGCTTAAGATTAAAAACTAATATTCAATCTAATAAATTGAGCTACTTTTATATACAAATATTGTATAAGTATAATGTTTACATATATTTATATCTAAGTTATTTCACTATTAATATTAAATATAGTACAATGATTTAAAATATTATAAATAAGTAAAACTAAACGTAAATAATTAATAGTAATAGAATATTAATATAATTAAGATATTTTTATTTTGAAATTAAAAATAGAGAGAACTATTTTTTTGGTACATCAACTATCCCAAATTACATACTTTAATGAAAATGAGAGGGTAAATAGATTGAATTGCCTCGTTGGTCTTAAGGGTACTTTGGACATGAAAATATTGGAAATAGCCAAAAAGTAGTTGAATTGATATTAATTTATAGTTGATGGACCTAAAAAGATATTATGAAATGTTACGGACCAAATTTGCTCATTTAGAATAGTTGATGTACTAAAAAAGATGTGTTAGAAATTAAGTAAGTTTGTATTGTATTATTGTGCGATTTAATTTTAATATTTGACTATTATTGTTACAACTTATTTACACGGGGTGTTCTGATAATGAAGAACTATGTTATGAATCCAAGGGTCTATCGTTATTATTTTTATAGAATTCACACATCTCTAGAAGAGTGTGGGTAGGGAGGAAGTGGGTTTGTTCAATATCTATGATAGAAGGAAAGTTGTTGGAAAGCATTTTAAGGTGGGTGTGATCCATTTCTAATATATTGTTGTTCATTGCTGGGGCGACATGGGATGATAAAATATTCAGACATAGCAGCAACAACACCAATGGTCGGTGCTGGACGTCGTGGGGTGCGGGTCTGATCTGGTAATGGATTTGGTTCGCGTGTGCTGGGCTGTCGCAGACCGCTGCTATTGGGCGTGATTGGCTGTACTGCTGATTCATTATTTCTCCTCTTGTCAGATCAAAATGAATCAATGGCTAGGTTGTTGGTTTAATTTTGCTTGGGCTAATGAATATTTGCAGTTGGGCTGCTATTTCTTTCAAAATGGGTCAAAGATAATCACAAATGAGATGTTGAATTGTATTGCATGTACAGACAAGTTATAGTAATTACTTATATAAATTCCTATTGTAGACAAGTTATTATTATTATAGAAATAATAATACATATGTTTAATTTTAATTTGGAATTAATATTAAATCCACTTTTAATTAGAGAATAAAATTTGATTTTATTTGTTGATCATTTTGATATCCCATGTGATAAGCATGCTATTTTTATGCTTATTTATTTAACTATAGTAGTTAGAGACCATTTTATTGTCTGGGTAGGCGACGCCCAGTATGTGTAGTCCGTGTTATAATATGTTTGGGTAGGCGGCGCCCAGTAATTGTTTAAGTTTTTAATATTTGAAATTAAATTGACTATTAGTATCACAAAATTATACCCACACAATATAAGTCTTGTTTTTGAATTGTTTGATGTTCCTAGCCTTTTCGACCACGAGTTTTACGCCCTCGCGTTTACTCTAAATTCACAAGGTTTAGGCTCATTCATAGATGCATGGTTGGCATCGTATGATGGAGTTGACTTACTTAAATTATTTTGAGTAGCCCTCGCAACCAAAATAATTTATGGACGTATATTAATTGGATTAATAAACCAAGAATTGTAAAAGTGTTGTTACAATTGGCTTAGAGGCCTACCTAGTAATATTATTATAGTCATCAGCTCTCGCAGAGGCTACAACTATATAGACTTGAATCTTGGACAACTAAAATTTATATTTGATATAAATTCGTATTTTATGTTTGGGAGCATAATATACGTTAAAATTAGTGGGAGCTAATCAATACAATAAACCCGTGTTCGATTAGTGATGTGTATGTGATCTTTATATGTTTTTCTAATTTGTCTCATTTTTATTTTCTGTTCAGATAATATGTCAAACTTATCTTATGAGTGTATGATGGAAACAAACAAATTGACTGGGTCAAATTTCATGGAGTGGCAGAGAGACTGTGCCAAACTCAAGGCACAAAGTGCAATGAGTGAGAGCTCAGCTATGTTTGTCATTGAGATAAATATTTCTATCAATAACTCACAATCCTGGCTATTGGATACTGCTTGTGGTGTATATACATATATATATGTATAGGGGTGCATTATAATGATAACCCCAATTTCCGTAATAACCCTATAACTAAATCTGGACCACACATTTTTAAAATCACGTGGTCTAGATTCAAACTTAGCTTTCATTCATAACAAAGGCGCAGAGGGTAAATATGTCATGTCGCTTATTTAATTTCTGAATTTCGCTCATGATAAAATTTACGTATCCAAATTTCGCTCATTTAAATACGTAAAATCTTATTTCCCATGATATACAGATGTATGAGGTTCAGTTACACGTATATATGAGGTTCTGTTATACGTAAAATCTTATCTCCCATGATATACAAATTTCGCTCATTAAATACGTAAAATCTTATTTAAGTATCATTTTATCAATTTATCAGTCAAAAGTATCATTTTATCAACTCAGAGTATCATTCTATCCGGCAAAACTATCATTCTATGCAATAAACCTAACACATATCATTTTATCATTTTATCAGTCAAAAGTATCATTTTATCAACTCAGAGTATCATTCTATCCCGCAAAACTATCATTCTATGCAATAAACCTAACATATATCATTTTATCAGTCACTCAAAAGTATCATTTTATCAACTCAGAGTATCATTCTATCCGACAAAACTACCATTCTATGCAATAAACCTAACATATATCATTTTATCAGTCAGTCAAAAGTATCATTTTATCAACTCAGAGTATCATTCTATCCGGCAAAACTATCATTCTATGCAATAAACCTAACATATATCATTTTATCATTTTATCAGTCAGTCAAAAGTATCATTTTATCAACTCAGAGTATCATTCTATCCGGCAAAACTATCATTCTATGCAATAAAATGATAAAATGATATATGTTAGGTTTATTGCATAGAATGATAGTTTTGCCGGATAAAATGATACTCTGAGATGATAAAATGATAATATGTCATTTCCCTCATTTAATTTCTGAATTTCGCCAAATATCACGTAAAATGATAAAATGATATATGTTAGGTTTATTGCATAGAATTATAGTTTTGCCGGATAGAATGATACTCTGAGATGATAAAATGATATTATGTCATTTCCCTCATTTAAATTCTGAATTTCGCCAAATATCACGTAAAATGATAAAATGATATATGTTAGGTTTATTGCATAGAATGATAGTTTTACCGGATAGAATGATACTCTGAGTTGATAAAATGATACTTTTGACTGACTGATAAAATGATAAAATGATATATGTTAGGTTTATTGCATAGAATGATAGTTTTGCCGGATAGAATGATACTCTAAGTTCATAAAATGATACTTTTGACTGACTGATAAAATGATATATGTTTAGTTTATTGCATAGAATGATAGTTTTGCCGGATACAATGATACTCTGAGTTGATAAAATGATACTTTTGACTGACTAATAAAATGATAAAATGATAGGTTTATTGCATAGAATGATAGTTTTGCCGGATAGAATGATACTCTGAGTTGATAAAATGATACTTTTGACCGACTGATAAAATGATAAAATGATAGGTTTATTGCATAGAATGATAGTTTTGCCGCATAGAATGATACTCTGAGTTGATAAAATGATACTTTTGCCGATAAAATGATAGTCCGAGTTGATAAAATGATAGTTTTGCTTGATAGAATGATACTCTGAGTAGATAAAATGATACTTTTGGCGATAAAATGATAGTTTTGCCAGATAGAATTATACTTTCAGCCGATAGAATGATAGGTATGTTTGGTGTATAAAATGACATTTTTGTTTAATAAAATGATACTTTTACCTGATAAAATGACACTAACCTTATAAAAATGATACTCTGAGTTGATAAAATGATACGTTTACTGTTTTGTAGGTTTGTATATTATGTATTGTGCCGATTATATTACGTTTATTGCATAGAATGATAGTTTTGCCTATAGAATGATACTCTAAGTAGATAAAATGATACTTTTGGCTTATAAATGTTAGGTTTAATGCCTCAAATGACAGTTTTGCCGCATAGAATGATACTCTGAGTTGATAAAATGATACTTTTGCTGATAAAATGATAGTCTGAGTTGATAAAATGATAGTTTTGTTTGATAGAATGATACTCTGAGTAGATAAAATGATACTTTTGGCGATAAAATGATAGTTTTGCCGGATAGAATGATACTTTTAGCTGATAGAATGATAGTTTTGCCGGGTAGAATGATACTTTCATCCGATAGAATGATAGATATTTTTGGTGTATAAAATGACATTTTTTTTAATAAAATGAAACTTTTACCTGATAAAATGATAATCTAAGCGGATAAAATGACAATAAGCTTATAAAAATGATAGTTTAGCTGTAGAAATTGCTTATAAGCTGATAAAATGATACTTTAATGTGACAAAATGACATAAAACTAATAAAATGATAGTTTTGCCGGATATAATGATACTTTCAGCCGATAGAATGATAGTTTTGCCGGGTAGAATGATACTTTCAGCCGATAGAATGATAGGTATTTTTGGCGTATAAAATGACATTTTTGTTTAATAAAATGATACTTTTACCTGATAAAATGATAATCTAAGCGGATAAAATGACAGTTAGCTTATAAAAATGATAGTTTAGCTGAAGAAATTGCATATAAGCAGATAAAATGATACTTTAACGTGACAAAATGACATAAAACTGATAAAATGATAGTTTTGCCGGATAGAATGATACTTTCAGCCGATAGAATGATAGTTTTACCGGGTAGAATGATACTTTCAGCCGATAGAATGATAGGTATTTTTGGTGTATAAAATGACATTTTTGTTTAATAAAATGATACTTTTACCTTATAAAATGATAATCTAAGCGGATAAAATGACAGTTAGCTTATAAAAATTATAGTTTAGCTGAAGAAATTGCATATAAGCTGATAAAATGATACTTTAACGTGACAAAATGACATAAAACTGATAAAATGATAGTTTTGCCGGATAGAATGATACTTTCAGCCGATAGAATGATAGTTTTGTCGGGTAGAATGATACTTTCTGCCGAAAGAATGATAGGTATTTTTGGTGTATAAAATGACATTTTTGTTTAATAAAATGATACTTTTACCTTATAAAATGATAATCTAAGCGGATAAAATGACAGTAACCTTATAAAAATGATACTCTGAGTTGATAAAATGATACGTTTACTGCTTTGTGATAAAATGATAGGTTTATTTCATAGAGTGATAGTTTTGCCGGATAGAATGATACTCTGAGTTGATAAAATTATACTTTTTTGACTGACTGATAAAATGATAAAATGATAGGTTTATTGCATAGAATGATAGTTTTGCCGGATAGAATGATACTCTGAGTTGATAAAATGATACTTTTGACTGACTGATAAAATGAGCGAAATTCAGAAATTAAATGAGCGAAATTTGGATACGTAAATTTTATCATGAGCGAAATGACATATTTACCCCCGCGCTTTTTTTATGAAGTAAATCTAAGTTTGAATCTAGACCGCGTGATTTTAAAAATGTGTGGTCCAGATTTAGTTATAGGGTTATTACGGAAATTGGGGTTATCATTATAATGCACCCCTATATATATATATATATGCTTGAATGCAAACAGAACATTCTCAATGTGCAAAATAAAAGACTTAAGCTATGTAATACGGATAATGCTACTTATCTTTGGCATTGTAGACTTGGTCATATCAATGAGAAAATGATAGCGAGATTGAGAAAGTTAGACTATCTAAATTCATTTGATTTTGAATCATATGGTGCTTGTGAATTCCGTCTCAAAGGAAAGATGACCAATAAATCAACTTTCTGGGAAAGAGGTGCGCGCTAATGATGTGCTAGAGTTTATCCACACAGATGTGTGCGGACCGTTTCCAACTCAAGCAAAAGGTGGTTATTCGTACTTCATTACTTTCACTGATGATTTGACAAGAGGTATGGATACGTGTATCTAAGGAAACACAAATCTGAGGCCTTTAAGAAATTTAAAGAGTTTAAGTGTGAAGCTGAGAAACAACTTGGGAAATGTATCAAAACTCATCGATCAGATCGAGGAGAGGAATACTTGAGCCGACAATTTCTTGATTACTTGAAATCACATGGAAACCAATCAGATTGGACACCTCCTGGTATACCACAAATAAATGGAGTGTCTGAAAGGAGAAATCAAACATTATTAATTATGGTTTGATCCATGATGAGTTTAGCTAGTCTCCCTTTATTTCTCTGGGGTCATGCTTTATCGACTGCTATTTACATTCTGTATAGAGTTCCATCTAAATCAGTTGAGAAAACACCATATGAGTTATGGTATGGAAAAAAGCTTTGTCTTAACTATATGCGGACTTGGGGTTATCCAACTTTAAACAAATGACTGATAAGTTGGAATCTAAAAGTGAAAGGTGTTACTTTGTGGGATATCCTAAACAAACTAGAGGATATGAATTCTACTGACTGGCGATCACAAGATGATAATCTCTAGGAATGTGACGTTTCTTGAAGACAATTATGTCTTAAAGGAACAAGGTCACAATATTGTAGATCTTGAAGAAATTCAAGAACCTCAAGATAAAGTTGAGGATGAGGTATTGACAAATGATTTGAACAATAACTCAGTGAGAGTTTTTAATGATCTATTGGGAGGGGAATTACTATTAGAGGAGATGATAAGGCTCATTTCATGCATCGGTTTAAGGGTAAAATGTATGCTACTTGATCGGTTTATCGCGTAAAACAAGTGTTAAATGTGCAGAAATGCCACTTGACCAAGGCATCAAGGCCGATTGATCAAGCGAGTACAAAAGGCGATAAAAGGCCAAGAATCGGGGGAGTAGATCAGGGGGGAGCGATCAAGCAGTTAGGTGGGGACCGCTGGCTTCTAGAAGAAGAACACTTGAGGAAATGAGCTGGATATGGCGCACCATTTTGTTATCAAGGACGACGTTCTAGAAGGGGACACGTGCTAGCTTATGAGACGCAAGGACGGAGCTGAGTCAAGAATCTGTTACTCAAAAGCGTCGTCATTCTAGAAGAAAGGCACGTAGCAATCAATGAGTCGCTCATTCTCAGCATGAGCGAATATTCCCTGTCAAGATCGTTATCCAGTTGGAGGCCGAATCGAGCTTATAAATAGAGGGTGTGCCACCACAAGAAGAAGAATCTGATACTTTACTTTCCGTCTAGTTTAGCTTAGCTTAGTTATCTAGTTTAGTTCAGCTCTCTAGTTTAGTTTAGTTCAGTTCTCTAGCTTAGTTTAGCTCTCCAGATAGCTTAGTTAAAAGGGCGACCGAAGGGAGCGTTGCAGAATACTCATTTCTGTTTGCGTTATCTTAAGTCTCCCGCTAAGATTCATCTCAGTTTTTACCGCTTTCTTAGTTTCCGAAGTGTTAGCTTAGTTTAAATTTCATGCTATACTCAGTTTTAGTTTAATCAAAGTTATTTTCGCTTTTAATCCGCGCATTTATTTTTCCACTATCACCTGCAATTCACTTGACCCAGTAGTTAAAGTTCCGTTGATCAAGCTAGCTAGTTTAATTCTGCCTAGAGTAAAAACAATAGTTAAAACTCCCATGTTAAAGCTTGGAAGCAGCCAACTCCCTGTTCACTACCCACACACTCGACACACCAACTTCTCTGTGGGATCGACCCCGAACTTGCCGCTTTACTGTTAAAGTAGTGCAAAATTGAGAGTTTATAGATTACTTTGGTAAGGAAGAAAGAGCGAGAGCAAGACTGCAGTGATTAAGTGGCAATGACATTTGCTAACTAATCCTACCAGTTCTGTTATCATTCCATATAACTTGATCCGCTTTCTAATCGCGTTTTCGTCTCTTTCCAAGCTCTTCCAAAATGGCGCCGTTGCCGAGGAAGCATGGTGTTACTTTATGTTTGTGCGTAGTGCGTAGGTGTATATAGTTTTATTTCCTTATTTTCTCATTTTCTGTTTTTCACTGTTGATGAGAAGGTACCAACGCGGTGGACACTGGAATCACCCCTTTTCTATACAGAGAGATTAACGCTCATTGGAGAGTCTAGGAAGCCGGAGTTGTCACCACTCGTTACAGAGCCGCATTAGAAGCAGCAGCAGCCGCCGAGCAAAATACACAACCTCCTCCACCTGAACAAGCAGGAACAAAGATGGCCCTCGCCGACAATGACTCTGGAATCGGTTCTTTACACGCTCATGACGATAGGGAGCCTATACATGCCATTGCCACTACTCCTGGGATGCGGACCATCGCGATCAAATCAGGAGTACTGGCCGTTTTGTCCCACTTCTACGGTCTTTCGAAGGAGTGTCCGTACGCTTTTCTGGAGGAATTCTACCGATACTGTGATATTAAGCCTGTGCCGGCTGGATCCACATCCGAAGATTACAGGCTTAAAGCTATTCCCTTCGTTTTGAAGGGCGATGCGGGTGTCTGGCTGTCGAGGCTGCCAGAAGGTTCCATCAGGACATGGGCTGAGTTCCGCATGATATTTCTCGATCGCTTCTTCCCAGCATCGAAGACAAGTGCCCTGAAAAGGGAGATTACAGAGGCTAGGGAGGAGTACGACGAGCCCCTCGGCCAGTATTGGGACAGATTCCAAGGTTTGCTTCAAGCATGCCCCAACCACAAGATGGAGGAGAAGGAAGTCTACTATGTTTTCTACAGTGGACTCACTGTGGATAGCAAGAACGACCTCAACCTCGCAGCTCAAGGGGACTTCTCGAAAACCACATTTAGCCAAGCCAAAAATATCCTGGAGAGGCTTATTGAGGCCAAGCGGACGTATAAGACATCTCGAGAGCAGTATAGGAGAGGAGCAGTGCACGTGGCAGAGGCGCAGAATGATGAAAAGTTGGAGGCTCGATTTGAGCAGCTGGAAAAAAAATTGCTACAGGCAGTAGAGAAAGCCAGGCCACCTCCACCACCTACACCAAAAGAGCCACAGTATGTGCCGCAGCCGTCACCACCAGAAGAGCATCACTACTACTATTGCGAGTTTTCCCCTGAGGTAGAGCCACAGGCCCAAGCAAATGCCGTTGGCCACTGGAACGCAAATGGCAACTGGATCCAGGGGAAGCAGAGAGATGCTTCATGGAGGGACCACCCCAATTTTCGATGGACTGATCAGAATCAAGGCCAACCGCTCCAGTTATTAACCCAGCAAGTACAACCCTCTGAAGGGCAACCCAACTGGCCAGCACGGATCCAGGATAGACCAAACTCTGGAGGAAACAGAATACAGAACGTACCTCAAGGAAACTGGTCCAGTGGAGGATAGCCCAACTGGTCAAGCAGACAACCGGAGGGAAACTGAGGGTATAGACAGCAAGGCCCTCAGTTTAACAACCAGGGAAGGCAGCCGAACAACCAGATGGTCACGTACATCCCACCACACCTACCGGGAAATTAGCACGCTGGAAATCAACAGTACAACCAGCCGCGATATCAGCAAGAACACTACGGGCTATCTGACTACCCGCAGCCCAACTATAGTGGGGGACCGCCGAATCAAAAATACAACCGACACCCCAATGAAGGCCACTGAGATATGTTGGTACCGCACCATCCAAATGATGCGATGCGGGAAATCCAGGAGGCTCAGAAAGAGCAGCGGGCGGCGTTGGAAATGCTGAAAAAACAACTCTCTCAAGTTGCAGAGTCGCTGGGCGAGTTGAAGGGGAATGCAGCTACTATACAACCACCTGGTCGCGAGAATATTAGTGAAGTATCCTTGAGGTCGGGAAAAGTCTACCAAAGCCCCAGCCATCCTGCGATATCTCCAGCAACAGGTTCCGGACAAAGCCGTGAGGGAGAGGGAGAATCTAGTAGAGTGGATCAAGTAAAAGAAAATGGCAAGGAGAAGGTGGAAGGTGAGGCCTCGGAAGAAAGTCAGAAGGAAGAAACTGAAAGGGTTATGCCTTATCCGTACCGTGGAATGGTGACAAGGAAAAGGGATGCCACAATCGATGTGGCAGGTATGTTCAAGGACGTGGATGTGAAGGTACCGCTCTTGGCGGCGTTAAAAATGCCTCCGATCAGTAAGTTCATTAAAGACTACCTGGCAGGGAAGGTCAATGAGGAAGGGAGACTAATTACAGACGAGAACGTCTCTGCCGTAATCCAGAGAAGGGACCTCCCATCCAAGAAAACTGATCCTGGAATGTTCACACTCCCTATTTCTATCGGAGACATCCAGGTGGAGCACGCTATGTGTGACTTAGGGGCATCAATCAACGTTCTGCCATACTCCATCTATCGGAAGTTAGGAGCGGCCAAGCTCGTCGACACTGACATAATGATACAGTTGGCCGACAGATCGTGTATTCACCCAGAGGGGATTCTGGAAGACGTGATTGTTAAGGTGAATAACTTTCTATACCCAGCTGATTTTTTGTGATCAAAATGACGGAACCCGCGACAAAGGAGTCGAGTGGAGTCCTACTAGGACGACCGTTCCTGTCAACAGCCAGCACTATTATAGACGTCCGAAATGAGACGATAAGCCAGGATTTCAAGGGAGAGCAGTATACGTTGAATATTAATGAAGCCATGAAAAAACCAGTTGACGGCGAAAACGTATACTCCATAGATGTGACTGAGCCCTTGGTACAGGAGTATTTGGAGGAAGAATTATTAAAGAGACAGTTCACTGACTCCGCTGCAGATAAGGAGGTCGAAAAAGAAGTGGAAGAGTGGTACGATACCATGAAAGTCAGAGAGATGGACGACCAGGCCGTCGTGAAAGCAATAACGGAATTTTGCGGGCGCCCGAGGCCAGCTCGGTCAAGTAGGACAGATCAAGTTTCTAGCTTAGCGAAACGGCTTGATCAAGGCAAGCCACTGGAACAAGAGGCAGCAGAGAACCCTCTGCCCAATGAAGAGCCAAAACCCGCAAAGGAATTGAAACCTCTTCCATCACATCTAAAGTACGCCTACCTAGGTGAGGACGAAACAATGCTCGTTATCATCAACATCCACTTGACCCAGGGGCAAGAAGACAGATTGTTGGAAGTATTAAGAAGAAATCAGAAGGCTATTGGCTGAAAGCTGACAGATTTAGTGGGCATCAGCCCAGACTTATGTATGCATCACATACGACTGGAGGAAGGAGCCAAGCCACACCGCGACCAACAACGGAAACTCAACCCCGACATGAGGGAAGAGGTGCTGAAGGAAATTGTCAAGTTGGTTTCGATCGGGATTATCTATTCCATTCCTGACAGTAACTGGGTCAGCCCAGTACACATGGTGCCTAAGAAATGAGAGATTCAGGTGGTAAAAAATGAAAAAAATGAATTAATACCGACAAGGCCAGTTACTGGGTGGAGAATGTGCATAGATTATAGGAAGCTGAATCAAGCTACGAAGAAGGATCACTTCCCTCTTCCATTCATTGATCAAATGTGGAGAAACTGGCAGGAAAGCAGTATTTCAGCTTCCTGGATGGCTATAGCGGTTATTTCCAGATCGTTGTGAATCCAGATGACCAAGAGAAGACGACGTTCACTTGCCCCTTTGGCACTTACGCTTACAGGAGAATGCCCTTTGGCCTTTGTAATGCCCCGGGCACCTTCCAGAGATGCATGATGAGTATTTTCTCGGACCTGTTGGAAGACTGTATTGAGATCTTCATGGACGACTTTACTGTCTATGGGGACGATTTCGATCAAGGACTGCATAACCTAAACATGGTATTAGAAAGATGCCGCCAGAAGGACTTGGTTCTGAATTTCGAGAAATGCCATTTTATGGTTACTGAAAGGATAGTCTTGGGACATGTAGTGTCAAGAAGGGGAATCGAGGTCGACCCAGCTAAAGTAGCGGTCATCGCTAAACTCCCATACCCAACCAACCAGAAGGAGATCAGAGCCTTTTTGGGGCATGCTGGGTTCTATAGAAGATTCATCAAAGATTTCGCGAAAATAGCCCAGCCTCTGACGAGACTTATCCAGAACAATGTGGAGTTTAACTTCTCAGATGTCTGCAAAACCGCATTCCAATTTCTGAAGGATAGATTGATAAGCTCCCCAATAATACGTGCCCCCGAATGGAATCACCCTTCGAGCTGATGTGTGATGCTAGTGACTATGCTGTGGGGGCAGTATTAGGGCAGAAGATTAAAGGAAAAAGTTACGTCATTTTCTACGCTTCCAAAACTCTGAATCAGGCACAAAGGAGTTATGACGTGACCGAGAAGGAAATGCTATCGGTGGTTTTCGCATACGAGAAGTTCAGACCTTACATGCTAGGGTCTAAAGTGATAGTGTATACGGACCATGCGGCCATCAAATACCTCTTGACAAAGAAGGAATCGAAGCCGCGATTGATCAGATGGGTACTCCTCTTACAGGAGTTTGATTGGGAAGCAGTGGATAAAAAGGGATGCGAGAACAAAGTGGCTGATCACCTAAGCTGAATTTTGCAAAACGATAACGATGAAGCCATTTTAGACGCCTTTCCTAAGGAACACCTATATCTGGTCAAGACAACGTCTGAATGTCAGTGGGTCAACCAAGTAGAAGAGATTGATCAAGCTGAGCAAGGAAGCAAGGAACAACACACGCGGAAAGAGCCATGGTTTGCTGACATGGGCAACTACTTGGTAACAAGAGAGCTACCCGGGGGTGATGAAATTACAAGGGCACAAAAGTTGAAGCTTAAGAGCAATTCTCGGTACTTCTATTGGGACGATCCTTACCTATGGAAAATGGGGGCAGATCAAGTAATCCGACGCTGTATACCCGAATGTGAGCAGGAAGATGTAATGATCCACTGCCACGCACTAGCTTGTGGTGGCCACTTTGGACCAAAGAAGACAGCAAGGAAAGTACTTGATAGTGGGTTTTTCTGGCCTTCCATCCGTAAAGATGCTTACGAATTCTGCAAAAGGTGCCCTCGATGCCAGCTTACTGGAGGGATATCTACAAGAGATGAGATGCCTCAGATCCCCATTATTGTCTGCGAAATATTTGATGTATGGGGAATGGACTTCATAGGACCCTTTCCCGCGTCTGAAGAAAATCTATACATACTGGTGGCAGTGGACTATGTGTCCAAATGGATTGAGGCAAAGGCAACTAGAACGTGTGAGTCCAAAGAAGTGGCGAAGTTCTTGAAATCGAACATATTTTCCCGATACGGGGTACCACGGGCTATTATCTCTGACCAAGGAACTCATTTCGTCAACAGAACTATCGAAGCCTTGATGCGAAAGTATGGAGTCCACCACTTCCTATCCACACCTTACCACCCACAGTCCAATGGACAGGCTGAGGTTTCGAATAGAGAAATCAAGGCAATTCTAGAAAAAAGAGTCAATCCCACCAGGAAAGACTAGAGCCGCCGACTCGAGGATACACTCTGGGCTTACAGGATATCGTTCAAAACGCCTATCGGAATGTCCCCGTACCGATTGGTATTGGGAAAATGTGCCATTTACCTATAGGGGTGGAACATCAAGACTACTGGGCAGTCAAAGAAATGAACATAATCACCGAGGCTGGAACTGCAGAAAGGAGAATGCAGCTACAAGAGCTTGAAGAGCTCTGTCTGGATGCCTATGACTCTGCCATGTGGTTCAAAGAAAAGACCAAAATGTGGCACGACAAGAACCTTCGCAAGAAGGAACTCAAGGTGGGCCAGAGGGTACTGCTGTTCCAGTCCAGACTGAAATTGATGCCAGGAAAGCTCAGATCAAGGTGGATAGATCCTTATACCATTATCGCCCTCCGAAAGAATTGAGCAATCGAACTCCAAGGAATCAATCCAGATTCGCCTTCCTTCATGGTGAATGGTCATAGGGTAAAGCCATACAGAGAAGGAATGGAGGCATTTGTGGTGGACGACATTCCACTACTCATGTGTGACTCTCTCCAGTGATCAGGTAACAGGGATGATCGGGTACTCATGGGTAGTCTGCTTGATCAAGCGACAAAGTACTTATCTATTAAACTGATCAAGTGACATCCTAGGGGAACCCGGTCAAGTCCTTAGTAATTAGTGTAAATAGTCTTTAGTATGTTAGTTTTATTTTATTAGTAAATTAAAAGTCAGAAGAAAGGAAAGAAACTGATCAAGTGGAGCCAATTGATTTTTATCAAAAACTAATTTTCCACTTGGTCAGAACAATTCGAAATTAATTGATGGTACAATGATTGAGTTGAGCAGGGCAGGTGATGAAAGGACGTGCGCAGTCACTGAAAAGGTGTCAGGAAGCGCCAACCGTCACAGTGGAAGGACACCTTGGAGAGAGGGACAAAACGTATCAGAGAAGCTAAGCCAGCTGGTACTTTGAAAAGGCGCGTCTGTACGCGAAGAGCCGCAAGGATCTCAACAGTATAGAATCCCAATAGTCGCGATATTATTATAAAGGCAGATTTCGGATCTGCAGACCACTTTTACCCGAGCCATCTACGATTCATTCCTTTTACTCTCCTCAAGAATCTTCCCAAGTTCAAAACCCTTCTTCCAAAAACATCACCTCCTCCAACACGATCTACCCACATTACCAGTAAATATGTTGCTCGAACAGCTCCCAACTTCATCTTCATCTTCCAGTACTTGTGCCGATAGTGATTGCCAACAGGCCTCCTTTCAAGCCCAAATAGAAAACCCTAGCCCACCTACACCAACTAACGCTCCATTACCCGAGGTAGACAAAGAGGCTCAACGGCACTTAACCAAAATCCTCCAGAGTCTGCCCTCCGATTTGGATCCCGCCATTGCTTATGCAACCCTGAAGGCACGACTGGGAGTTTCCTTGTCAAGGGACCGAGCCACAACCTCCACAACACTAAACCCTCAATCTTCCCAAACACAAGCCCCCATTCGTATCCCTAAATCTACAACCTTCGCTCCCTTGGTACCATACGGTGGGGACGATTCTGAAGACGGGAAAGAGGCACAACTCGCCGCCGCCCCGGCCGAAGGAGCACCGTCTGTGCAGCCGCCACATGCAGAAGGCACGACTGCTCCCAGCACTCCGACACCACCCAGTGGCGGAGGATCCAACTCCCCTGCCCTCCGAGGGTCGACACAACCCATTGAGGTTGTAAACATTAATGACGATTCTACGAAGGACCTTCTGCCTCCTCCCAGAGAAATATTACAATGAAGGGGAGCAGAATGGAACTTCATTCCTCAGGCAGAGGATGAATCGGTTCCAGAGGAGGAAGAGGAGTTGTTGCACCGTCGGGCACGCAAAGGGGGCATCAATAGGCTGGTGGAGGGGGTGGAGGCTAGAATGGCCAGCATGCAAAGGGCAGAAGAAGGGCAAGAGGAAAGACGCCGTATAGCACGACAATTGTCGAGTACGCCAGATGAGCCAGAGAACCTAGGAGCCGCTGGGGCGATAAACTAGGAGGCCGGAGAGGCCGAGAGAAAAAAGAGGTCTGTTGAGGACAGCCGGAAGAAAAGGAAAGGGAAGGGGACTGTTCCTACTCCCTCGAAGAAGATGCGCCCCGCCACTCGGGGCATTGTTATTGCTGATCAACCTGCCCCTTCAAGAGAAGGAGGTGGGGGCAGTGACACTGAGGATAGGGAACTCCGGTGCGCCGGACATCCCGCAGGCAACAGGGAAGGCCGGCATCACCCTCCGCTGCTGAATATACCAAACAGACTGTGGTGTTGACCACGGACCTCCTCCGGCAGATGCTGGTATTTGAAAACCCCAAGTGGAATGAGGAGGTCCAACAGAGGATGACGGACACGAAGAAGATAAAGGTAGGCAAGAGACTTCACCAACCATCCCTGGAGACGATCCGGGTTGAGGAAAAATTTACCCAGCATATTACTGGTATTGGTTTTGAATGGCTGCTGGAGATCGAGGATACCTTCGTGCCCGCAGATCTGGCCAAAGAGTTCTTCACATCCTTCCGGTTTACCGGAAGTACGAACTTGGAAGCCAAGAGCATTTCCTACCGGGTGTTCGGGCGCAAACAGAAGATGACCCTGATCGAGTTCTCTGTGCGAATGGGGCTGTAAACAGAAGCCCAAGTCGCTAGTGGAGAATGGTTCGGGCGCGACATCGGCCTTCCTCAGAGGAGGTCCGACTTTGATCAGCAGGCAGTCTGGCAGGCCTTATGCAATGGACTTGCCCCCGAGTTTAAAGCTTCTGAGTCCAGAGGGGACCATATTGCTGATCCGTCGCTCCGTCTTGCTCAAGCCTACCTAGCATGCAATCTCCTTGGCCACCACAACACATTGTCAATCATCACTCTGGCCGAGCTCTATTTTATGTGGTGCATGAAGGAACAAAGGAGGGTGCATCTGGGCTACTGGATTGCTTACTCGATCAGTCAGATTGCAAATCACCCTGCCCGCCACCTCAACGTTTGCCACCTTCTCGGAGCTTACCTAAAGCGAAATTGGACCCTGGAATTCCAGGAGGGTGTGGAGCTTCCCAGTCGCTGCCCAAAACCAGAACTGTTTAACACTGATTTCTTTGTAAGAATTCAGGTACTTGAAAGGCTGCGCGACGGGAGACTCCGCTTTATCTCGAAGGTTCGGAAGGAAAAGCAGGCAGAGCAACAGGGGGCAAGGAAGGCAGAGCTGGAGGAGCCCAGACGCGATAAAAGGAGGATGACGACGGATCGGCCGGTGAGTCCCGACAGGCAGCCAAAGCAGAGGTTGGAGCTAACAACTATACCAGAGCCAGAGGAGGCTGCACGCGCTAACAATGAGTGGAGGCTCCGCATAGAGCAAATGCTGACGCAGCTAGTGGCAAATTCAGATGCCCACTGGTCGCTCAATCCAGGATTCTGCAGGCTATTCGCCAGCTGACCCTCGCTATGCAACCACCACCTCCCTCTGATAGCTCTCCTCCACCTCGGCGCCAAACATCCTCCAGGCCACTTTCAGCATTCCCAAGTCAGCCTCACAAGAAACCCTAAGTACAACCTCCCCAAATCTCATTTCATTTTGCTTCAAACAATTTAATTTTCTTGTTGGTTTGTAAATACTTGTTTCACACTTAGACCTCTTGGGTCTAAGTGTGAGAAGCATGCATGCTCGTTTTTGCTTTTATTATTGTTGCCTGCTTTATTGTCTTGTGTAGTTGTTTATATATTTGTTAGCATGTTTTGATTGCTGGCACTGTCTCACACTTAGCCCAGTGCCTGGTCTAAGTGTGAGAAGTTTCCCTTGTTTGTTGTGCCGTTGCCTGTGCTAACCCTTTTTTCCACTGCATCCAATCCCTCGAGGACGAGTTCATTTGCAGTGGGGAGGGGAGACGGGTTAGTTACAGTAAAATCATACATGCTAAAATTTTTTAAAAATAACAAATTCTAGTTAGTAATAAATTAGGCAATATGTATGAAATTGGATAAAGGGAAGACTTGATTACCTTTTGGAAGAGTTAGAAAAAGGATTCAATATGCTCGCATGTAAAAACTTGATTGCAAAAACTTGATCAATTTGAACGACACAAGTATGATGGAAATGCTCAATTTCTAAACCAACTTTGAAGTCTCTCTATATGTGAGTTATAAGCCAAAAGTAGAACACTTTCTACTATTTTTAGAAAAGATATTTTTACGAGAGGCTGACTTTTAGTATTGAGATGAAAATTGCACAAGTAGTAAGGACTAAAGGCATTAGGACTTAACCACTTGAGCCGTTTCTTTTCCTTCGTTCCACAAACCCGCCTCACTAATCAAGGCACCCCTTTGTTAACCACGTTGAGCCCATACACTCTTACCCATTCTTTGAAGCCTTAAAACCAAATTCAAAGTTTCATATCACATGAGGAAAGATGGTCAAGGAGATGAAGTTTATCAAGGGAAACAAAAGGGGATATCAATAGAATGAATGAATTAAAGGGTAGTTAGGTTGATCAAGTTAGACAATCGGGTTGATCATTAAAAAAAATGAAGAAAAGATTTGAGAAAAAGAAAAGGCAGGAAATAGTTGTAACCTGACCCGGAAAATCAAAAGTTAGAAAAGGAGCCGAAAGTTATAAAGCTAAAGGTCGAAGTTTGACCGAGAATGAGCATCAAGAAGAGAAAGAAATAAATGTCCCAAATCTGATCCAGCGAGTTAGTCAAATCTTTGGCTTTTTGACTCATGTGATTTTTCTTTTAAAAAATTTATTTTTTGAACTTAGAACCCCTAGGACCCTACCCTAATACGTTACTACCCTTGAGCCACGTTACAACCCAAAACAAAGACCTTAAGGAACTATCTTGTGCAGTTCGATTCAATGTATTAAATTTATGGCAACACCGAGTGAACAGTCCTAACATCTCTGGTGAGAAATGAGTGACTGAGTGAATCCAACAGTGGTTTTTAAATTGAGCAATCTTGACAAGCTGACACCTTGATCAAGCAAAAGCGAAAGAGAAGGAACACAAGCTACTGGCAAATGGATTGACCTCGACCTCGGGTATGATTGTCGGAAAATTATTCGGTGTATTGCTTGCATGTGAATACGTGCTTTTATCTTAAGGTCTTGTTTCTCTTTTCGTTTTTTCTTTTACTTGTGAAATAAGTAAACCATGCCTGAAATTTGCCTTATCTTTTTCTTTTTTTTTTCTTTATACTTGAGGACAAGTATGTTTTAAGTGTGAGCAGTTTGATAAGGCTCATTTCATGCATCAGTTTAAGGGTAAAATGTATGCTACTTGATCGGTTTATCGCGCAAAACAAGTGTTAAATGTGCAGAAATGCCACTTGACCAAGGCAGCATGGCAGAACTGATCAAGCAAGTACAAAAGGCGATAAAAGACCAAGAATCGGGGGAGTGATCAAGCAGTTAGGCGGGGACCGCTGGCTTCTAGAAGAAGAACACATGAGGAAATGAGCTGGATATGGCGCACCATTCTGTTATCAAGGACGACGTTCTAGAAGGGGACACGTGCTAGCTTATGAGACGCAAGGACGGAGCTGAGTCAGGAATCTGTTACTCAAAAGCGTCGTCATTCTAGAAGAAAGGCACGTAGCAATCAGTGAGTCGCTCATTCTCAGCATGAGCGAATATTCCCTGTCAAGATCGTAATCCAGCTGGAGGCCGAATCGAGCTTATAAATAGAGGGTGTGCCACCACAAGAAGAAGAATCTGATACTTTACTTTCCGTCTAGTTTAGCTTAGCTTAGTTATCTAGTTTAGTTCAGCTCTCTAGTTTAGTTTAGTTTAGTTTAGTTCAGTTCTCTAGCTTAGTTTAGCTCTCCAGATAGCTTAGTTAAAAGGGTGATCGAAGGGAGCGTTGCAGAATACTCATTTCTGTTAGCGTTATCTTAAGTCTCCCGCTGAGATTCATCCTAGTTTTTACCGCTTTCTTAGTTTCCGAAGTGTTAGCTTAGTTTAAATTTCACGCTGTAATCAGTTTTAGTTTAATCAAAGTTATTTTCACTTTTAATCCGCGCATTTAATTTTCCGCTATCACCTGCAATTCACTTGACCCAGTAGTTAAAGTTCTGTTGAGCAAGCTAGCTAGTTTAATTCTGCCTAGAGTAAAAACAGTAGTTAAAACTCCCAAGTTAAAGCGTGACAGTAGCCAACCCCCTGTTCACTACCCACACACTCGACACACCAACTTCTCTGTGGGATCAACCCCGAACTTGCCGCTTTACTGTTAAAGTAGTGCAAAATTGAGAGTTTATAAATTACTTTGGTAAGGAAGAAAGAGCGAGAGCAAGACTGCAGTGATTAAGTGGCAACGACATTTGCTAACTGATCCTACCGGTTCGGTTATCATTCCATATAACTTGATCCGCTTTCTAATCGGGTTTTTGTCTCTTTTCAAGCCCTTCCAGGAGACTTTAGAGGGACTCTCGAAGAACTTCCTCAAGACAATGAGATGCATCAAAGACAAGATGATACAATAGTTGCATCACCTCTACCTCAAGAAGATCATAGTTATATTCCTGAACCACCTCACATTTAGAATGAACAGCCCGAACCAGAGGAAAACCAACTCAATAGACCTAAAAGGATTCGTCGTGTACCTGAGAGACTGAATCTATGACAAACACAGATTTTGCATATTTTTAAGGACTAGATTTGACTCGTTTTAAAATCAATCATGCAAATTATGTTCTTAAATTGCATATGTTATACATTTGGTATTTTTGATGTGTTTGTTGATAAATTATAGACAAAGACAGAAAAAGGTGCAAAAAGGCCAAGGTGCAACAACCTCAGTTCAAGCCGAGTTTCCCGGAAGTTTTGGAGTCCAATCAGTGATTAATGCATACCATTCTCTTCCTCTTCGAGTTTACCGCCAGTTTTGGAGTCCAATTAGTGATTAATGCATACCATTCTCTTTCTCTTTGAAAGAGCTTCGCGTGGATACCTTGAACATCTCAATCGGAGTTTTGGGGAGAAAGTTATGAGCATTCTACGAAAATTGTGCGGTGCAGTCAAAGCTGATGGAAATTTAGGCGGAAATTCAAGGAATAAAATAAACTGTTGCCCAAATCTCTCCCATTTTTGTAGGGCACGAAAAATATTAAAAATGAACCTTTTGTCCACCTTATAAATACCCAAACCTAATTCATAATCATCATCTCAGAGCCTCCAACCATCTCCATCTCTATACTTCTTCCATCCCGTATTCCACATATTATTCTTCCAACTTCCATTGGAGCGGAGCTCTGCAGATCCAAGCAGGAGAAGACTGAAGACTGCATAATTCGACCTTGGGTTTTGTTTTGTTTTTCTTCATGTCTAGTAGTCCCTCCGTTCTATGTTAATAGAGTCATTTTTCTATTTAGTGAAGTTCCAAGATAATTGAGTAATTTCCATTTTTGGCAAAAAGTAACTCTTACTTTTATTTTATTCTCCCTTCATCTCTCCTACTTTATTCTCTTCTACTTTATTCACCATTCATTTAACACACTATTCTTAAACTCTGTGCCGAAAAGAAATGCCTCTATTAACAAGGAAATGAGAGAGTATGTTTTGTTGTTTTTACTTGTCTATGAATAGTAAACATCTTTCGTAGAATTTTTGGTAAACATGCTATGATTTTGAGTTATATATTCAATCGTTTTTCCTTATTCGCTCTTGTAGTTATTTTAATTTCTCTTGTACTTATACGTTTATTTGATTGGCTATCTTATAAATGCATGTGGATTCTACTACAATAATCGGGAGATGAGTAGTTTAATTTGAAAGAGGAGAAATTGATGTCTTTGCCAATAAAATCGGAAGATTTGAGCCTTTGAATGAAGCAATTTTATCTTAGGAGCTTTTAGGAGTTGTTGCCTTAGTTATAGGAAGGAGACTTCGGTTCTAGATAGCAAACTACGAATTGTATGCTTCGAGAGAAGATATGGTTTTAAATCTATGATAGCTTAGTAACTCTAGAGACCGTAATTCAAGGAAGTCGATAGAATATTAGCTTTTGATTGTGGCTCCTAAAATTCTACATTCCTTAGCCTGCTTTGTATTATTTTGTTTTTATGTTTTCTGTTATTTGTTTATTTATTTATGTCTAGTTTAATTAATCAATCCAAAAATCTTGTCACTAAATAGTATATGACGCTTAGTACATAATAGATAGTTGCAACCTTATTCCATGTGTTCGATATCCCGGTATTGACCTTTAGCTATACTAGATCTACCTTGTATACTTGTAAGTATTTTTAGTGCTAATAAATAATGCATCAATCTAATGGTTGAGAACCAAGATGATGATGTTGATTCAGATGACGATTAGCCTAAGACCTATATCGAGATCAAGAATGGGGTTAGCATGGAATTTGTACCCATAGTTTGTCCCATTTCACTTTTTACTATTTTTATAGTGGACCTCATATTCAACTAACTCATTCCTACTCACCTTTTATTATGAAACTAATATATAAAAGTAGGACTCACATTCCCCTAATTTTTTCAACTCACTTTTCATTATATTTCTTAAAACCCGTGCCCGGTCAAAGTGAGACAAACTATCTGGGACGGAGGGAGTACTTAATTAACACTTTTAGGTGATCTTTTCCTATCGTAGCTGGTATTGTATTCTTAATGACATCTGATTCGATACATGATATACTGATTCCAACCGTAGAATCATATGATACAAATGGACCTATGAGCTTCACCAAATGCTCTGATTCTACATTCATGTTTTCCTGGATGTCTGAGTAAGTTATGAAGCCAATATGTGTTCGAGGATAACCAGGCAAGCTATCCAAACTTGACTTAATAGTTTGTGCCATGTATTATCACTAACTGCATATGCAAGTCATTAAGAAATTTCAATAGTTGCATATGCAGTTAGTGATAATACATGGCACAAACTATTAAGTCAAGTTTGGATAGCTTGCCTGGTTATCCTCGAACACATATTGGCTTCATAACTTACTCAGACATCCAGGAAAACATGAATGTAGAATCAGAGCATTTGGTGAAGCTCATAGGTCCATTTGTATCATATGATTCTACGGTTGGAATCAGTATATCATGTATCGAATCAATTGTTCCCGAATCACTGAAATTCTTACCTTAGTATGGATTAGCCTTGTGTAAGTCGACACCTCTACGCGGTGGATATGATGATGTGCAACTTGATGAATGTGCCGCGACAGGTTTTACCATGACGGCTTTTTAAAAAAAAATAAAATAAACTCCAATATAAATGAGGCACTACAAAAAAACTGTTGGTTACTAGCGAAAAATCTTCTTGCTAATTATCATAATTCCGTTGGTAAAATTGGTTAGCAACGGATTAACAACAGGATCTGTTCCGCTGCTAAATACTTCGCTGCTAAATTTTAGCAATGACTAAATTGTGTTACTAATATTTTAGTAACGAATTAGCAACATAATGAGTCCGTTGATAAATGTTGGCATCGAAAATGGATCAAAATTTTTACCAACAAACTCAGTTCGTTACTAACATTTAGTAGCCGATTAGCAACGCCATTAATCTGCTGCTAAATTGTTGGCATAAAAAAGAGATCGTAAACTTAATAGCAGATCCAGTTCGTTACTAATTGTTAGTAGCGGATTAGCAACGCCATTAATCTGCCGCTAAATTGTTGGCATCAAAAAGGGATCAAAAACATAAAAACAGATCCAGTATGTTACTAATTGTTAGTAGTGGATTAACAATGCACCAAATCCGCTCCTAAATTGTTGGGGAAAAAGGGATCGAAACTGTAGCAACAAATTGTTAGCAATAGACTAGCAGCACACTTAATAGTCCAGAGCCTTTGTCCTAGCGGCAAGGAGCTTAGACATTGCATGAGGTGCCGAGTTCGAGACCTCTTGACATCAGTTGTAATTTCCTCCTATCTATAGTATAAGAGTTTATTTGTAATTTCCTCCCTTATATAAGAGTTAATTTTTGAAAAAAAAAAAGATTAGCAGCACACTTAATACGTCCTAAAATTTTCGGCAATAGACAGGCATCTAAAACTTTAGTAACATACTCACTTCACTACTAATTATTAGCAACGAATTTGCAACAAGCTCAACGCCCCTAATGTAATATTTTTTTTAAATCATAGATTGGTATTTCGCTACTAAGTTCAAGTTACACATTGTTGTTACAATTATTTGCTTTTTAATCCAATTACAACAAACTCCTAACAATAAACCAATAAACTATAAAATGAATAAATTAATTTGTAGACAAAAATAATATAGAAATTGATAACTAATAATGTATTTTTCCAAAAAATACATAAGTCTGATACTATTATGAGTTTAAATTATAACGATGTGTAAATAAAAAATGGATGTCAATCTTCTAATTCTGTAGAATCATCACGACTAGACGGAGCATTAGAGTGACTCGAGTGTTGGGACTGTTGGGGCATATATTGGTCGATCCTCTCTTTTATAGTCTTCACTTCTTGTGTTGTGCTATGAATGATTCATACATACTGTCACTAACAGGAACACCTTTTTCGGCCACCTATTTATCAAAATATAATAAGACTAACATTACTACAAATGATAAATCTACTTTAAGAATTTTTATATACATCGCACTTACCAACTTCGGAGCTTTTGCTGCGGAAGATGATGAGCCTCCATAATTCATATCGTATCCAGTGTCAGGTCCATCAGGTGCGGTATATCTGGCCTTCCTCGCGATAGTTGCCTATAACCTCTGATTTCTTCCAATAGTCAACCAATCCATCCCACATCTCTTCCAGCACGTAATCTGGTCTTCCTTGCTTCTTATAATTCATTTTCTTTATGTATGTAATGAATAAAGAGAATTGAATTCTGGCTCTTTTCTCCCAAAGTGTTCGAACTTCATGCTCCCAAGAATCAGGCCAAAAACATGTTTTCTGTAGAAACGATAAATGAGTAGGACAAAGAGGGCTTGAACTCGACACCTCATACAATAATGTCTAAGCTCCTTGCTGCTAGGACAAGGGCTCTGGACTTTAACCATGACGGCTTTGCCTGTTAAAAAGTTGCTGAAACTGCTCTATCCAAACCTGGTTCGTGTGGATGATCTTCTTGCAATTTAGTACAGGGAGTTCTCTAATAAATGAGTAGTTAGCATCTTCAAGACATATTGATTTAATTGTCTACATCCTTAGTATATGGAGATCCCTTTACCTTTAGTATTCATTGATGAATGAAATTAAGTTAGTGTGCATTTGAAGATGTTGTTGATTGAAATTTTACAGACAATTTAATTTGCAAGTGAGGTGTGGTCAATTGGTGTTTGATTGGGCGCCAAATTTAAGAAAGTGAATACTAATACTCTGTTAAGGATAAAGTTCCTCAACGATAGGAAATCGCGTCGAATGTCGCGCGAGCTTTGCCCCGTCGATCAATCCGGCGTAGAATTCTAAGGTTCGTGCTTTGTGCACAAGTGAAAAAAATTTAAATTGCATAAAAGAAGTATTTTATTTCTTGAATGAATAATATGAATAACAATGTCCACTATTTATAATAGTGAATACTAACTTAATGAGCAAGACAAAAGATATGGACTAGATATGCAAATCCATAATTAACTAACTAACTAACTAAATAATAATAATAATAATCATCGTATCAACTCCCACATGGTTGAAATCCACCTTGTCCTGAAGGTGGGCACCATGAAGCAACGATGAGTGTCGAGGAATCCTCCTGGGTCAAACATACACCGAATAGTTGAGCGTCTCCCTGAATCAATGCGTCCATGAATGCGCAAGCATAGAGTGTCATTTTGCGGAGGAATCAAACGGGCATCGACATCGAGTGATGTTAATCGATGATTCATATTTGCAACATTCTTCACATGTGATGAATCACTCAATAATTCCATTGACGCGTTGCACCTCATGGAATTACCAAAATCAACCTTAGCTTGAAGAACCTTGATTGGAAAAGCATTCAGTTGCATCGAGCACTCAAACTGCCCTTGAACTTGTTCCTCCTCACGCTTGTGATCCTTACTGGGTTTCGTCTCCTTCTCAGCCTTTTCAACACCACAAAAACCAGCAGAAGAATCAAGAATCTTCTCGGTGGAATAATCAAATCCATCCTCAATGGAGCCATCCTCCTCGTCTATCACCTTAATCGGAGGCAATTCTTCTGTCCGAACCTCTTCCAAGATCGGCATCTCTATGTCACTGGAATCGGAGATAGGTTCAGTGAAAATCTGAAATTGGGCATGCTCCGGCGGACGGGGCAAATGTTGGATTTCAACAAACCCATTGGCAGGGGTTGAGATCGGGACAGCAGCAGTGGGCAGCGGCGTGGCTGTCGGTGGACACCAGCAGGACTGTGAGTGTTGCGGGGGTGGCTGTGGCCGCTGAGGCGGTTGATAAGGATGATCATATGGTGAGTATCCCTGCTGCGTGCGCAACCTTGGCGGGTCCCAACGAGAGGGTGGTGGTGGATAGTACAAATCTAGCTCGTAGGACGATGGTTGTTGATATGCAGTTTCCTGGCGCAGCCATGGCGGGTCCCAGGAAGTGGGCTAACGGGCTTGGTAGGGATGGTGTTGCGGGTGGAGTCATCCATCCTGTGAATATGGATATGATGGCTGTTGATCTAACGCTCTGATCGGATGGTCCGGGGGTTGATATACGGGCTGCAACGGTGGCTGGTAGGGCGCGTGAGGTGGCTGTGCGGCGGTGTACAACCGGGGTTGGTCGGGTGGATCAGGTTCGGGTTGCAACGGAGGGAGCGTTGCTGCCACCCTGCGCTGATGCTCAACCAATCGGGTCTCGAGCCGGGCGAGCCTAGCGTGAATATTCTCCCATGTTGCTGCTGTTGAATTCAATTGCAAGCCTTCAGATGCTTGCGATATCTCCCACCATGAACGAAGATTGACTTCGGCCATGAGTTCGAGAATGAAAGCACCACTTGTTAAGGATAAAGTTCCTCAACGATAGGAAATCGCGTCGAATGTCGCGGGAGCTTTGCCCGTCGATCAATCCGGCGTCGAATTCTAAGGTTCGTGCTTTGTGCACGAGAGAAAAAAACGTTAAATTGCGTAAAAGAAGTATTTTATTTCTTGAATGAATAATATGAATAACAATGTCCACTATTTATAATAGTGGATACTAACTTAATAAGCAAGACAAAAGATATGGAAAAGATATGCAAATCCATAATTAACTAACTAACTAAATAATAATAATAATAATAATAATAATAATAATAATCATCGTATCATACTCCCTCGGTCCCATTAAAAATGAAACGTTTTCCTTTTTCGGTTATCCCATTAAAAATGAAACGTTTTCCTTTTTCGTTTATCCCATTAAAAATGGAACGTTTTTAAAATGTAAACAACATTATCTCTACTTTTGCATATCTATTACTTTATTCTATCTTCATTAACTCACAAAACAGTACTATATAAAATACTATATAAAATCGTGTGCTGAAATCTAGATTTAGTGGGACAGAGGGAGTGCTAGATTTATTAATTTTGGGAAGGGCATAAAGGGATCTCAAAAGCAGCAAACATAGCGCCATTATGTCTTCAACTTCTTATCCTCTCTTTCTCACCCAAGATTAATGTATGTTTCTTTTTTGTCTTAAATTTGAAATATAATACACAAAGTGACATGAAGGTTAGGTGCCATTATGTTTTTGTGTTCTTCATGAAATATTGTGAAAATAAGTGTACACGTGTATTAGTGACCTTGAAATGAAATGTTAGAGCTATTTACATGAAATGGATAGTTTAAAGTTCTAAACCAAATATGTTGATGATCAACACTGAATCATGTATTCCTTGACGGAGATTTGGTTATAATTAGAGAACAATTTTTGTTATCATCGTAAATTTTTCATCACGATCCTTAATTGGAACCATCACTCAAGGTCAGTTAATGCCTAGTATATATCTATAGTTCTACACCCTACCAATAATGCCAAAGTAAATATTAACTAATTTCAAAATAATAATAAAAATAAAAATAATTATCCATACGCTTTTATGTGCCCACATGCCGTACAAAGAGATTGCAACCTGTGTTACAAACCCGATGTATTAATATTATGTAAAACAAATTAGCTTACGAAATACGAATAGAACTACTCTTGTAAAGTTTATAACAAGGAAAATATAGTTATAATAATAATAATAATAATTGTAATAATTATAATAATAATTATGAAAACTCGATAACTTTTAAATTAATAGACTAGAGTAATAATCCACCAAATTCTCGTTTATTCTTACAAAAGCAAACAGTTTGATCTTAAATGATAATACAAAAATGACCACACCATTTACCAAAAAAATAGTGAATCAATATAATAGTTCGTTCCCCATCTCATATGTGATAATTCGAACCCTTGATTCATTGGATAAAAGAAAATTAACTTTACCAATTAAGTTGCACTTCACCTAATATTAAAAACATTACAAATAAAAAGGAGAAACAAAGAACATGACATCATTTTTTTTTCTTGTGATCCCATGGATAGGTGAAACTGCCACATGATCTGATCTTCCCGGAGGTAAGTTAAGATCATGCTGGCAGCTTCAGCTACAAGTGGTCCACTATCATAGCTTCGTCTCTCGGTGCAGAAGCCGGCTGCGGCCATGGCGGCGGAGTGAAGAAGAGAGAGGGAGAGAGAGGTATAGGAGTAGTGATTCATATATGCATCAAGTTTACTCTTTATACACATATATAGATGGTGATAAATAAATTATAAATGTGTTAACATAAAAATGTAGTGGTGGAGTGGTCCTGAGCATGAAAGTGAGACAAAGTTGAATATTGTCACGCCCACGCCACCACAACATATATGTCCCCTAAATAAATCCTCTCAATACTTCTTTAGTTTATTTGACTCCATAATTAATGCAGTCAATCTTAGCAATGTTAAAATATGTTATTTATGGTTAATATTGTAGAGTAAAGGCCAAAATTGGTCCTGAATATATGTCTATTTTACGATTTTGGTCATAAACTTTATCTTTTAAATTTTTGCATCCTGAACATTTCAAATCGGATCACAATTGATCATGGACTAACTATTCCGTTAAAAACTAACGGTCAACGAGTTTAATCCCGATTTTGACCAAATTAGACTGTTAATTATGATTTTTTACTCCCTAATTATTTTAACAAATATTCATTTAAAATATGAGATCAGCTAAATTGCAAAAGACGCTGTTTTTATCTTGTTGAATAATACTAGTAGGAACAATTTACCATAAATATTCAGTAAAATGCAGAAAATTATGATTTGAAATCGAACTAAAAGTAAAGCTTTTTAATTCAGATTTAAGAGCAAAATTGATAGAACCACCTCACCATCAACTTGTAAGTAAATCCTAATAACATGGAAACAAGCATGCCTTTTGCAACGGAAGTTTGACCAGGAAATTGATAGTAGCAGAATGTACATCTCTCTCTCTAAAGCAGCTGCGAAAATAGGCAGGAATGCAGCACAAATCTCAATTCTGCTTAAAAAATATGATCTCTCGCATTGAGATGACAACTCTGCAGCTCCAATCTAATGAAATTGAGAGAATTGGAAGCGAATTGAACAGACAGCTAGCCAGGGACCACGAAGAGAGAGAGAGAGAGAGTTGTAACGGTGAAGAGGTTACAGTGCAGAAACGAGAAAGCCCAGTCCAGGAAGAACAAAAAAACTAGGGCTAAAAATGAGAGGAAGGAAGAAGATGAAAGAAAATTGGGAAACGCTTTGGGAGGAAGGAAGGAAGAAGATGAAATAAGTGGGGAATCTATTATTTATTTCATATTTTAAATGAATATTTATTAAAATAATTAAGAAAATAATTAGGGAGTAAAAAATCATAATTAACATTCTAATTTGGTCAAAAGACCGTTAGTTTTTAACGGAACAGTTAGTCCAGGACCTATTGTGATCCGATTTGAAATGTTCAAGATGCAAAAATTCAAAAGATAAAGTTTAGGATCAAAATCGTAAAATGGACATACGTTCAGGACCAATTTTGACATTTACTCAATATTGTATTGGTTTCAAAATTCCAATTCATTTAAGTGGGAGTCGATGAAACAATGTGGAAGAAATCAAGAGTTTAGTACTTTCACCATCGCAATTTAAAGATCTACTTTGCTTTTTTGAACTATTTACTGCTTAAAGATTCATTTAATTTTTTTTAAGTACGCATGCACTAATTTTTTTCACTCACACAATACATTAGTGTAAAACTAAAAATAGGACTCAAAGTTTAGGGTTTAATTAGGGATTTTTCCACTAATGTCCTTCACAACTTCACACTATTTAATAGAACCTGCACCAAAATCAAAATAACTCTTTAATCATGAACAGAAAGAGTATTATTTTTAAGAAGCGGTATGACATAGTCCCTTCATCTCATTTTAAGTGATATGTTTTTTTGTATTGGATGTTTCACTCTAATTGGCATACTATTTCTTGAAAATGAAAATATTATTATCTCTATTTTATTCTCACTTCTACTTGTTTCTTCTCACTCCACTCAAGATACAAAATAAAATTGTAGAAAATGTCGTGCCAAATAGAAAATGCTTTAGTTAGAGTGAGAAGAAGGAAGGAAGTATTTAATTACGCTTGCATGGCATATAAAATAATATTGTATCATACTCGACGTGCATCACTCGATACAAAACTAATGATCTAAATCTTCTTTGCAAACATAGTGCATTCCCCCTCGCCTTTCTTTCTCTCTGGCCATAGTTACGTGGGACAATTGAATTTTACTTATGTTGGGATATGATCAATCGAAAAAAAAAAGAAAACAAAATTTTTTTTACAAAACTATGTGCGTACATATTGAGGTCGATGGGGTGGATCCACGCCCAAGTAAATGTGTTCCTTACTCATCACTTAAATATCATTGAATCCTCCACTAAAATATTTTTTGGATAATTATATAATTAATAAACAGTAGTAGTACAAAATATTTGTAATATGTGAGTACAATCTCTAACATATTGTCACTTCAATCATTTCTCAAATTTGATCTTTCAACAACTTCCATGAATTCAGTCTTAAATTTGTCTCTTCAATCTTATCACACTTGACTTTATAGTTTTATAACATTAATTACATATCACCTTAATTATTTTTTAATTAGTTTAAACACTAGATTTTAACATTTAACATTATCATTATCATTAACTACGAGGATTATAACACTAATCAGGGGTACCACCAAATCAAATGCTAACTTTCTCAAATTGGAATAATTATTAGAGTAAATTCTCCAATTCTTGGATTTTTTTTTATTATGGTTTTGTGCATTTTATAAATTGTTTTGATAATCACATCTTAAATGACACTACTACTACTACTATGCATTATTACTATGAAGGCTTGTCTATTTGAATATCTTACCTAACTCTGCTTTCTCAAGACACTTTACACTTTCTAATTAAATAGTTTCTTCATCTTAATCTCTTTTTAATAGATTCATATTCACAACTACAAAATCCATAAGATAGGGCAATTTTAATTCAAACCCCACCTTTTTCTTTAACCCTAATACTAGTGATGGTTGGGCGAATTTTTGATGGTAGTAAATGCAGGTAAGGAATATAGATCACGACACAAAGAATTACGTGGTTCGATTTACTGAGGTAAATCTACGTCCACGGGGAGAAAGGAGGGCAAGATTGTATTGCTTGATCTGGTTTACAGCTTACAAATACAGACTTGCTATATGATCTTTTATGTCTAGAGAGCCCCTTTTTCCTTCTGATCTAAGTTCTATTTATACATTGAACTAAGATCGTGGCTTGCATCACCTATAACTAGGTCGTGGCTTACATCACCACTAACTAGGTCGTGGCTTACATCACCACTAACTAGGTCGTGGCTTACATCACCACTAAGTATGTCGTGGATGTCGTGGAGGTCATGAGATCCTGCATGGGTCCACCACTAAATAGATCGTGTAGTGGAGGTCGTGGAGGTTCTGCATGGGTCCACTATCTCCCAGTTCGGTCGAATACTGAGACCGAACTGCTGAACTATTGCCGAGCAGCTTTTGCCGATCTGAGAGTAGAGCTTGATTGGTCGGCTTTTACCGAGCCGTAGGCTGGGGCCGAACTCTTTGGTAATGCCGAACTGATTGGTCGGCTTTTACCGAGCTGTAGGCTAGGGCCGAACTCTTTGGTAATGCCGAACTGATACTCTTCCTTGGGCTTTGGGCTGATGGGCCGTCACTGCTATTGGGCTTGTTTAGTACGTACCCCATCACTACCCCCCCCCGAAAAGCGAAGTGAATCACTTCGGCGAAGCGAGTCACTTCGGCATTCTGGATAAAGGTACGGGGGAGGCTGACGTCAGGGGACGTGCCTTGCGCGTGACTGCATTAAATGCGACAGTAAAATCCGGCCGTTGAATCCTGAAAAGGTGGGATTCGAAACGGTGCGATGATTTTGAAATCTTCTCCGAATCTGATAAATACGTCCTTTCTTCATCAGTTGAACACTTTTGCTATTGCTTCTTCTGCATTCTCTCTGTTTTGCGTAAAAATTTCCTTCCGCTTTCAAGAATTTCTTCAGAATTTCTTCAGACTTTCAAAGAGTAAGAACTATGTCTTCTTCTTCTTCTTCTGAGTCAGGTAGCGGTAGGAAAGGGGATAAGGGGTCTTCTAGCCGGAAAGAATCCGGGGAGAAGACCGTAGAGTATTTTCACAGCATCTTGAGTAAGGATACTGTGATATCCTTACACGAAAAATATTTTTTTCCTGGGGGGAAGGTTGCGATTCCCGACGACCTTCATAGGGCTGACTCGCCGCCGGAGGGTTACGCCACCGTTTATGAAGCCGGCTTGGAATGCGGGCTTCGTTTCCCTCTTCCCCCTGCCTTTGTAGAGCTGCTAGATTTTTTTCAACTCCCTTTAGGTCAGGTGACTCCGAATTCTTGGAGGCACTTATCGGCCTTTGCTGCCGAACTGCGTAGGCTAGATAAGGATCTGTCTCTGAGGGCAATCCTTAATTTTTTCCAGTTTAAGAGGAAGGGATCTTGGTTTTACTTGATCCCTTTACAGCCTTTTAGGGCCTTCTGCAAAACCAAGTGGCCAAAGTGGCAACATCGCTTCTTTTTTTATAATAGGACAGCGGCTCCGGGCTTTCCTTGGAGAGGGCCGAAGTCCGTGATTCCTCATCCTCGGTTAGAACCGTTGGACGAGCTCGAGGGCGAGCTCAATAAGATTCCTATGGTTAGGAAGCAGTACCTGGAGTCTGAGCTCGTCAAGGGCGACTTCGTGTTCGACTCCTCGTCTTCGGATGAAGAGACCGAGGGTGAGGAATTCTTTTTTGTGCCTTACTGCTTTTGTGGCGAAAACTAACTTTGCTTTCTTGCTTTTTGGCAGTGTACATGCTGAATAAGATTAGCCGCAAATCCTCCGAGCTTAAGGAGCCGGAGAAAGAGAAGGCAACCAGCTCGGCGCCTGATGCCGAGAAGAATCCGAAGAGGCAAAAGACCTCTTCGGATCCAAAGAAGCCGGAGTCGACTTCGGCAAGTAGGAAGGGGAAGACCCAGAAGCCCCCAAGAGCGCCGGAGAAAGACGTGGTCTTGGCGCCTCCTTCGGAACATATCTGTGAGCCCTTTTTATGGCCCACGGACTTCGCCGAGGTGAATTCTCTTCTTGATTTTCTGGCCTTGCTTTTTTTCCTGTATTTTTTGTAGCCCCTCTGTTGACTTTTTGCTTTTTCCATTTTCAGAGGAACGATATGCTCTCCAAGCTCGTCGCCGTCGAACTCTCCAAAGCGTCCAACGACTATGCTGAGATGCAGAGGAAGTTGGCGGCTGCTTGTCACCGGGCCGAGCAGGCTGAGGCAAACTTTGAGAAAGCCAGAGCTGCTAGGATTTCGGCCCAGGATGAAGCTCAGTTTGCCAAAAACCAGCTCGTCATCCAGCGAGAGCAGACGAAACGGAGGGATGCTGCCGCCGTGGTTGCCCAAGGAGAGGCTCTCCGTGCTTTCGCGGAGAAACTCTTTCTGAGCAACCAATTTTCGGCCTTTGTCGGTGATCTGCTGAAACTGATGACCGATAAAGCCGAGCAGGGTCCCGAAGTCATCCTGCCGCTGTACGGCCGAGAGATAGCAGCTCGGCTTCAGAGTCTGCCGGTGCTTGAGGAGCTTGCTTCGTCCTCGGTCCTGCTTTCTGCAGACCAAGTTCGTAGTTGCCGAGCTGACCGCGATGAGAACATGGAGGCTATCTTTGCCTCCATAGGGTCAGTTTCACCCGCTCCAATTTTCCATGGAGAGGGTGAGACCGAGCAGCATGAGCGGCAGACCGGCGATGAGCAGGCCGAGCAGGAGGCGCAGCAGATCGGCTACAGTGGCGCCGAGCAGGCTGGGGAGAGCAGGGAGGCCGAGGCTGAAGCTGAAGCAGACAAGGAGAAGGAAGCTGAACCTCACCGAGAAGGCGGAGACGAAGCTGGCGGAGTATGATTTCGTCTCCCTTCTCTTAGTTTAGTTTTTTCCTTCTTGTAAAACGGCCTTGAAGCCCTTGTGTAGAAAATTTTTTTTCTTATGAATGAAAAAATTCTTCTTTCTGCTCTCGTGTCTTCGTATAGCCTTTCGTACTCTCTTTTACTCCTGTTGTGGTTTACTACCTGCTCAGTAATCTGAAATGCCGAACTGACATAGCTGCTCTATATTCTGAACTCTTAAGGAGCTGGAGGTACTTCACTGGAAGCGGCTGTACTCTTCGGCTTTAGACGAAGCTGAGAAAAGAGCCATAGCTGACCAGGTGAAGAATGACGAACTCTTGGCTCGTTCAGTGAAGCTGGAGGCCGACAATAAGGACTTAGAGTCCGAAAAGAAAGATCTGGAGGCCGAGCTGAATACCGCCGTCGCTGAGAGGACTGCGTATGAGGATTTCATCTGCAGGCGCGGGGGAATGACCATCTCTGAAGTTCAGGAACGAGTTGACGAATTGTGGGAGGAATATCATGTACTCCGGAGGAACAATGCGCTGGAGAGCTCGGTTTGCCAACAAGTCGTGAATTCATTGCGGCGCTATGCTTCTCGGTACGACATCATTCTTTCCCGGCGTCCTTCAATCGAGAGATTCCTTAGGCATTTCCCGCCAACAGATGGTCGCACTCCAGCTCAAACCCCTGATTCACTTGCTCAAAACCCTACTCCAAGTCAGCAACGAACTCAGGAACAGCCGGAAACGTCAAGACGAGAACGGACTCAGGAGCAACCGGAAACGTCAAGACAAGGACGGACTGAAGTTCGTAGAGGAGCTGTGATTATGAGTGAGCAAGATCAACAAATGCTTCGTGAAGAGACTCTTCGCCGCCGAGGTGCCAGAGCTTCCCGGGCTCAGGGAAGAGGCGGTAGGTCGATTAGAGCATCTCGTCGACCTGCTTATTCTTCAGCTGCCCGGAATGACCGAACTCGGCTTCACGAGGATTTTGTGAATAGATGGCTCAACTTTAGCAACCAGGGACAGTAGAATAGTCCTTTGTAATGGCGTAACGCCTTCTCGTAGGGCAGCGGAGTTGTATGCCGAACAAGATTTAATAAATGAAATCTTCATTTCGCTTCTATCACTGCGTATTTACAGCTTAGCGAAAAAATTTCATCGTGCTCGTCCTCGGTCTTATGAAGTAAACTTCTTTGACCGGACTCGTCCTCGGTCTTATGAAGTAAGCTTCTTTGACCGGACTCGTCTTTGGCCTTATGAAGTAAACTTCTTTGATCGGACTTGGTCCTCGGTCTTATGAAATAAACTTCTTTGACCGGACTCGTCTTTGGTCTTATGAAGTAAATTTCTTTGATCGGACTTGGTCCTCGGTCTTATGAAATAAACTTCTTTGACCGGACTCGTCTTTGGTCTTATGAAGTAAATTTCTTTGACCGGACTAAGCTTGTGTCCTAATTTGGGGATCGGACTTTCCCTTGTCCTAATTCGGCGAGTTTTATCGCGTGGATCGGACTTTCCCTTGTCCTAATTCGGCGAGTTTTATCGCGTGGATCGGACTTTCCCTTTGTTGCAGTTCGTTTCAGACGAACTGCTTGTTTCTTAAGCTGAATTGTGGTCTTGTATCCTCCTTAGAAGCTTGGACTCACAATCGTTGGCTTATACATGTTCTAAAAAGGGGATCAGCCTTCGAAGAACAAGATACCTCAGTAACATTTGTAAGAGACGACACGCACATAGACAGACAAAACGCACATAGACAAATAAAAAGGACGAACAAGATTTTAAACTTTTATAAAACAAGCACAAAGAACAAGTAAAAAACAAAGAAAGCACATACCTCTAGGACCGAACTAGACACAAGACTGACTGACCGGACTGTCTCTTACAAATGGAACTTCTTAAGGTTGGAAATGTGCCATGTTCGGGGTACTTGTTCTCCTGACACGTGAGTCAATTTGTAAGACCCTTTGCCGAGGACTTCTGACACCCGATATGGACCTTCCCATGTGGGTTCGAGTTTGCCCAGCTTTTCTGCTCGGCTTACTTCGTTGTTTCTCAAGACGAGATCTCCCACTTGAAATTGCAGCTTTTTCACCCTTTGGTTATAATACCGGGCTACTTGCTCCTTGTACTTGGCTGCTTTTATGCAGGCCAATTCTCTTCTTTCTTCGGCCAGATCTAGTTCGGCTCTCAGTCCATCATCATTCATTTCTGAAGAGAAATTTAGAGTTCGGGGACTGGGTACGCCGATCTCAACCGGAATCACAGCTTCAGTGCCGTACACCAGACTGTACGGAGTTTCACCGTTGGATTTTTTGGGTGTAGTTCGGTAGGACCATAGGACTTGAGGGAGATTTTCTACCCATTGTCCTTTGGCTTGTTCTAACCGAGCTTTTAACCCTTTCACCAAGATACGGTTTGTTACCTCCGTTTGTCCATTTGCTTGTGGGTGGGAGACCGAAGTGAACCGCTGTTGAATATTCAGCTCTTGGCACCAATTCTTGAATGTCTTGTCGGTGAACTGAGTCCCATTATCCGAAATGAGGATGTGGGGTATGCCAAATCGGCACACTATGTTCTTCCAGACGAAATCCAATGCCTTCGAGCTCGTTATCGTAGCTAATGGTTCAGCCTCCACCCACTTCGTGAAGTAATCCACGGCAACGATAAGGAATTTCATTTGCCGAGGAGCTTGTGGTAGTGGTCCTACTATGTCTATGCCCCATTGCATAAAAGGCCAAGGGCTTTGCATAGCACATAGATCGGTCTGCGGCATCCTTGGGATATTTGCATGGATTTGGCACTTCGTACATGTCTTGACGAGCTGCACTGCTTCTTGTACCAAAGTTGGCCAATAATATCCCCATCTCAGAACTTTTTTAGCTAAAGCTCTAGCTCCGATGTGGCTACCGCAAGATCCTTCATGGACTTCTCTAAGGATGTAGTCCGTCTCTTCTGGTCCTACACATCGCAATAACGGTTGAAGGTAGGACTTTCTGTATAGGACTCCTGCATGAAGTTCATACCGAAGTGCTCGGCATGTGATTTTCCGAGCTTCTCTCTTATCCTCGGGCAGTTGTCCTTGATCTAGATACTGTAAGATCGGCGTCATCCAGTTCGGCGAGCTGGTTACTGAATATACCTCAGCTTCATCAATGCTTCGGTGTAGTAATTCCTCCACCTTTGAGCTCGGATATGAGGCCAACTTACTTAAAGTATCTGCTCGGCTGTTTTCCGCTCTGGGAATGCGGATTATCCGAAAATAAGAGAAACTTCGGCTAATGCTTTGCGCTTTGTCCAAGTATTTTTTCATCCTCTCATCTCGGGCTTCACTTGTACCCAGCATGTGATTCATTATGACTTGTGAATCACAATGGATTTTGAGAGATTTGACAAATAGACTTTGCGCTAATTGAAGTCCGGCAAGGAGGGCTTCGTATTCGGCTTCGTTATTAGTAGTTGGGAATAAGAACCGAAGTGAATAAGTTACCTCGTGTCCGTCGGGAGCGATAAGTAGAATACCAGCTCCACTTCCCGTCTTATTCGAAGCTCCATCTACGAATCCACTCCAGCAGTCCGGCGGTTCTACTTCGGATTCCTGGGGCTGTGTTAGTTCGTCCTTGGCAGGATTTTTCTGTTCGGCAATAACAGGGATTGCTTGATCGAACTTTGCCTCTGCAAGAAAATCTGCCAAGGCTTGTCCCTTGATGGCTTTCCGAGGTAGATATTCTATTGAGTGTTCTCCCAACTCTATGGCCCATTTGGCGATTCTGCCTGATGCTTCTGGCTTGGTCAAAACTTGCCGAAGTGGCAGATCGGTTAAGACGCATACCTTGTGAGCATAGAAGTATGGCCGCAGTCTCCTTGCTGCATTTACTAACGCCAGAGCAATTTTTTCCAGAGGTTGATACCTTGTTTCTGGACCTCTTAATGCTCGGCTTGTAAAGTAGATGGGAAGCTGCTTTAGGCCTTCTTCTCGTACAAGCACCGCGCTAATGGTTTGATCTGATGCCGCTAAGTATAAGAATATCACTTCGGCATCTGTTGGAGCAGAGAGAATTGGAAGCTTGGCTAAATAACTTTTGAGCTCGTCAAAAGCCTTTTTCTGTTCGGCTCCCCACTCAAACTTTGGTGCCTTTTTCAACACTTTGAAGAACGGCAGTTGCTTTTCGGCTGCTTGGGAAAGGAATCTATTCAGTGCGGCTAGACATCCAGTTAGTCTTTGCACATCATGTATGGACTTCGGCATCGCCATGTTCTGAACAACTTGAACTTTTGAGGGATTTGCCTTGAGTCCGTCCTTTGAAACCCAACAACCCAGAAATTTTCCCGAATCTACCAAAAAGGTACATTTTTGGGGATTGAGTTTGAGGTTGGCTTTTTTGAGCACGTCGAGGGTGGATTTGAGGTTGTCTTCGTACTCCGAAGTGCTTCTGCTTTTGACGACTATGTCGTCAACATACACTTCAACCTCTTTTCCGATCAAATGCCGAAAAAGCTTATCTACCATCCTTTGATATGTGGCTCCAGCATTCTTTAAACCGAATGGCATCTTTTTATAAGCAAAGATGCCGAAGTCAGTAATGAAAGCCGTTTTTGAAGCATCACTCTCATCCATTAAAACTTGGTGGTAGCCTTTGTATAAATCAAGAAAACAGAAAATTTCGAAGCCGATCAAAGCTTCTACTTTTTTATCTATGTTCGGAAGGGGATAGCAATCTTTAGGACAGTGCTTGTTTAGATCGGTAAAATCTATGCACATCCGCCATCCTCCTTCTTTTTTCTTGATCATCACAGGATTGGCCACCCAAGAAGGATATTTCACCTCGAATAATACATCCGCTTTCAGTAATTGGCGGACTTCGTCATGGATGACTTGATTTCTTTCTGCCGCAAAGAGTCTTTGCTTCTGTTTTATAGGCCGGACTGAAGGATCAATATTTAACCGATGAGTGATTACCTCAGGGGGCACTCCGGTCATGTCCAACGGAGACCATGCAAAGACATCTTTGTACTCCTTGAGGAGCTGGATGGTCTTTTCTCGGAGTAGAGGCGTTCCCGCGAAACCGATCTTGACCGTTCTGGATGGATCATCTTCGTATAACTGAACGGTCATTGAGTTCGACTCTGGTGTGACTTCGGTCATTTCGCTTGCCTCTGACTCCGGCTGCTGTGATTGCTATGCTTGATGATGCCGATCTGATTGCTCGGCACTTTTAAGTGCAATCTGCAGACACTCTTTTGCTCTCTTTTGATCACCTCGGATGACCGCTATCCCACCTTTAGTGGGAATCTTGATGGTGAGGTGATAAGTAGAGCAAATGGCCCGAACTGCGTTGAGCCAGTCTCTTCCCAAGATGATGTTGTACGGGGACCGAGCTTTTACCACAAAGAACTCGATCATCGTACTGGAGCTTGTAGGCGCTTTTCCCACCGTGATCGGAAGGCTGATAATACCTTCAGGGCGGGTGTCCTCCTGGGCGAAACTTTTCAGAGGAAGCGGAGCCGGACTGAGCCGAGCTGGATCCACTTCTAGTTTATCGAAACATTCTTTAAAAAGAATGCTGACTGACGCTCCGGTATCCACAAACACTCTGTGGATCAGTTTGTTTGCCACTCCAGCTTGGATGACAATAGCGTCTTGATGAGGAGAGATGGCCGGGACGGGATCTGCATCTGAAAATGTAATCACTTCGTCCTGCTTCAGCCTTTTATGCGTTGGCTCCTCTCGATTGAAGTCTCTGCGCTCTGACTTCAGGGACGATTTAGTCTTCCCGGCAGGGAGAGCATCAATAGTCAGGATTACTCCATCATATTGCAGCTCGTCATCGTCTTCGGGGTCCTGTTGCTTTTTCAGATCCTGAGGAGCGCAGTTTGCACCTCTCTGCTTTTTGTTCTTTTTCGGCTGCTTGCTTTGGTATTTTTTTAACGTCCCTGCTTTCACAAGAGCGTCAATACCTGCAGCCAAATGTCGGCACTCCTCGGTATCGTGACCGTGGTCTTGATGGAAGGAGCAATATTGATCCTGAGGTCGACGCGCGGCCGATTTCGTCATCCGCTTTGGTTTTTCGAACATATCGGAATGCAGTTCGAAAATTTCCGCTCTCGGCTTGTTCAATGGTACGAACTGGGCGGGCGGCTTCTCGGGATTGAGACGTGGCCCCAATCGGTCTTGCACCGGAGTCCTTTGAATCCTTTCAAAAGGAGTTCGGCGAGGATGTCCTTGATCGCCAAAAGGAGTTCGGCGAGGATGTCCCTGATCGCTATGATCGGGCTTCCTCCTGTCTCCTCGGGATGAGCTGTCTAAAGACCGTTTGCGACGGTCTGCCTCATCGGCACGGGAGAACTGGTCCGCAATGTCCCACATCTCTTGAGCTGTTTACGGACTGCATTCCACGAGCTTTCTGTAGAGAGCTCCGGGCAGGATTCCATTTTGGAACGCCGAAATGACAAGTAGATCATTGAGATCATCTACTTGTAGGCATTCCTTATGGAATCTCGTCATAAAGTCGCTGATCTTTTCGTCGCGACCTTGACGTATAGAAAGCAGCTGAGCCGAAGTGATTCGGGCTTCCGCTTTCTGAAAGAACCTCCTGTGGAAAGCATCCATTAGATCTCGGTAAGATCTAATGCTGCCTTGGGGGAGGCTATCGAACCACCTTCTTGCGTTCCCGATAAGCAGCTCGGGAAACAGCTTACACATGTGAACCTCATTGAGACCTTGGTTCGCCATATTATACTGATAGCGTCCCAAGA
Source organism: Salvia splendens (assembly GCF_004379255.2). Classification (NCBI taxonomy): domain Eukaryota; kingdom Viridiplantae; phylum Streptophyta; class Magnoliopsida; order Lamiales; family Lamiaceae; genus Salvia; species Salvia splendens. The sequence continues at coordinate 25,147,288 of NC_056039.1, forward strand.
AATCATGAGGATCCACTAACCCATCATAAGTCATCGACGGAGTTCGGTAGTTCTGTGGCAAGGGAGTTCGGGTGATATCGTCCGAGAACGGAGTCTTCAATGCTCCGTACATGGCGAACCCGACATCTCTTCGGTATGGAGGAGATGGAGTTCTCCTGTGATTCCGGTACCGAGGAGGAACAGGAACATGTCGGGGTTGAGGATTCTTTTTCCTGGAAGACACGGCACTACTGCGGTAGTGACTTTCATGTCTGGATGAGGAGGGAGAATCCACCGTTTTCGTCTCTGGCTTTTGGCCCTTTTGCAGGAAAATTAAGAACTCTTCCTGCTTCTCGGCCAAAAACAACTTGACAGCCTCGTTCAAATCGGGCTGCTGGGAAGACTCGGTGCGATGAGTCTTTGAGCGGCTTGTTCCTTCTCCGTGAGAACTGGAAGTAGATTTCTCCCGAGGCTGTTTTCCAGACCTGCGGGCTGGACTAGCTTCCTCAGGGTTATCACGAACGGTATTATGGGTGTTATGTGATCTGGTATGCATTTTTTTTGGTGGAAGAGGATCAAAAACTCGCTTTATCACAAATTTGGTTCTTATTTTCCCACAGACGGCGCCAGTGATGGTTGGGCGAATTTTTGATGGTAGTAAATGCAGGTAAGGAATATAGATCACGACACAAAGAATTACGTGGTTCGATTTACTGAGGTAAATCTATGATGGGGTACGTACTAAACAAGCCCAATAGCAGTGACGGCCCATTAGCCCAAAGCCCAAGGAAGAGTATCAGTTCGGCATTACCAAAGAGTTCGGCCCTAGCCTACAGCTCGGTAAAAGCCGACCAATCAGTTCGGCATTACCAAAGAGTTCGGCCCCAGCCTACGGCTCGGTAAAAGCCGACCAATCAAGCTCTACTCTCAGATCGGCAAAAGCTGCTCGGCAATAGTTCAGCAGTTCGGTCTCAGTATTCGACCGAACTGGGAGATAGTGGACCCATGCAGAACCTCCACGACCTCCACTACACGATCTATTTAGTGGTGGACCCATGCAGGATCTCATGACCTCCACGACATCCACGACATACTTAGTGGTGATGTAAGCCACGACCTAGTTAGTGGTGATGTAAGCCACGACCTAGTTAGTGGTGATGTAAGCCACGACCTAGTTATAGGTGATGCAAGCCACGATCTTAGTTCAATGTATAAATAGAACTTAGATCAGAAGGAAAAGGGGCTCTCTAGACATAAAAGATCATATAGCAAGTCTGTATTTGTAAGCTGTAAACCAGATCAAGCAATACAATCTTGCCCTCCTTTCTCCCCGTGGACGTAGATTTACCTCAGTAAATCGAACCACGTAATTCTTTGTGTCGTGATCTATATTCCTTACCTGCATTTACTACCATCAAAAATTCGCCCAACCATCACTGGCGCCGTCTGTGGGAAAATAAGAACCAAATTTGTGATAAAGCGAGTTTTTGATCCTCTTCCACCAAAAAAAAATGCATACCAGATCACATAACACCCATAATACCGTTCGTGATAACCCTGAGGAAGCTAGTCCAGCCCGCAGGTCTGGAAAACAGCCTCGGGAGAAATCTACTTCCAGTTCTCACGGAGAAGGAACAAGCCGCTCAAAGACTTATCGCACCGAGTCTTCCCAGCAGCCCGATTTGAACGAGGCTGTCAAGTTGTTTTTGGCCGAGAAGCAGGAAGAGTTCTTAATTTTCCTGCAAAAGGGCCAAAAGCCAGAGACGAAAACGGTGGATTCTCCCTCCTCATCCAGACATGAAAGTCACTACCGCAGTAGTGCCGTGTCTTCCAGGAAAAAGAATCCTCAACCCCGACATGTTCCTGTTCCTCCTCGGTACCGGAATCACAGGAGAACTCCATCTCCTCCATACCGAAGAGATGTCGGGTTCGCCATGTACGGAGCATTGAAGACTCCGTTCTCGGACGATATCACCCGAACTCCCTTGCCACAGAACTACCGAACTCCGTCGATGACTTATGATGGGTTAGTGGATCCTCATGATTTCTTGGGACGCTATCAGTATAATATGGCGAACCAAGGTCTCAATGAGGTTCACATGTGTAAGCTGTTTCCCGAGCTGCTTATCGGGAACGCAAGAAGGTGGTTCGATAGCCTCCCCCAAGGCAGCATTAGATCTTACCGAGATCTAATGGATGCTTTCCACAGGAGGTTCTTTCAGAAAGCGGAAGCCCGAATCACTTCGGCTCAGCTGCTTTCTATACGTCAAGGTCGCGACGAAAAGATCAGCGACTTTATGACGAGATTCCATAAGGAATGCCTACAAGTAGATGATCTCAATGATCTACTTGTCATTTCGGCGTTCCAAAATGGAATCCTGCCCGGAGCTCTCTACAGAAAGCTCGTGGAATGCAGTCCGCAAACAGCTCAAGAGATGTGGGACATTGCGGACCAGTTCTCCCGTGCCGATGAGGCAGACCGTCGCAAACGGTCTTTAGACAGCTCATCCCGAGGAGACAGGAGGAAGCCCGATCATAGCGATCAGGGACATCCTCGCCGAACTCCTTTTGAAAGGATTCAAAGGACTCCGGTGCAAGACCGATTGGGGCCACGTCTCAATCCCGAGAAGCCGCCCGCCCAGTTCGTACCATTGAACAAGCCGAGAGCGGAAATTTTCGAACTGCATTCCGATATGTTCGAAAAACCAAAGCGGATGACGAAATCGGCCGCGCGTCGACCTCAGGATCAATATTGCTCCTTCCATCAAGACCACGGTCACGATACCGAGGAGTGGCGACATTTGGCTGCAGGTATTGACGCTCTTGTGAAAGCAGGGACGTTAAAAAAATACCAAAGCAAGCAGCCGAAAAAGAACAAAAAGCAGAGAGGTGCAAACTGCGCTCCTCAGGATCTGAAAAAGCAACAGGACCCCGAAGACGATGACGAGCTGCAATATGATGGAGTAATCCTGACTATTGATGCTCTCCCTGCCGGGAAGACTAAATCGTCCCTGAAGTCAGAGCGCAGAGACTTCAATCGAGAGGAGCCAACGCATAAAAGGCTGAAGCAGGACGAAGTGATTACATTTTCAGATGCAGATCCCGTCCCGGCCATCTCTCCTCATCAAGACGCTATTGTCATCCAAGCTGGAGTGGCAAACAAACTGATCCACAGAGTGTTTGTGGATACCGGAGCGTCAGTCAGCATTCTTTTTAAAGAATGTTTCGATAAACTAGAAGTGGATCCAGCTCGGCTCAGTCCGGCTCCGCTTCCTCTGAAAAGTTTCGCCCAGGAGGACACCCGCCCTGAAGGTATTATCAGCCTTCCGATCACGGTGGGAAAAGCGCCTACAAGCTCCAGTACGATGATCGAGTTCTTTGTGGTAAAAGCTCGGTCCCCGTACAACATCATCTTGGGAAGAGACTGGCTCAACGCAGTTCGGGCCATTTGCTCTACTTATCACCTCACCATCAAGATTCCCACTAAAGGTGGGATAGCGGTCATCCGAGGTGATCAAAAGAGAGCAAAAGAGTGTCTGCAGATTGCACTTAAAAGTGCCGAGCAATCAGATCGGCATCATCAAGCATAGCAATCACAGCAGCCGGAGTCAGAGGCAAGCGAAATGACCGAAGTCACACCAGAGTCGAACTCAATGACCGTTCAGTTATACGAAGATGATCCATCCAGAACGGTCAAGATCGGTTTCGCGGGAACGCCTCTACTCCGAGAAAAGACCATCCAGCTCCTCAAGGAGTACAAAGATGTCTTTGCATGGTCTCCGTTGGACATGACCGGAGTGCCCCCTGAGGTAATCACTCATCGGTTAAATATTGATCCTTCAGTCCGGCCTATAAAACAGAAGCAAAGACTCTTTGCGGCAGAAAGAAATCAAGTCATCCATGACGAAGTCCGCCAATTACTGAAAGCGGATGTATTATTCGAGGTGAAATATCCTTCTTGGGTGGCCAATCCTGTGATGATCAAGAAAAAAGAAGGAGGATGGCGGATGTGCATAGATTTTACCGATCTAAACAAGCACTGTCCTAAAGATTGCTATCCCCTTCCGAACATAGATAAAAAAAGTAGAAGCTTTGATCGGCTTCGAAATTTTCTGTTTTCTTGATTTATACAAAGGCTACCACCAAGTTTTAATGGATGAGAGTGATGCTTCAAAAACGGCTTTCATTACTGACTTCGGCATCTTTGCTTATAAAAAGATGCCATTCGGTTTAAAGAATGCTGGAGCCACATATCAAAGGATGGTAGATAAGCTTTTTCGGCATTTGATCGGAAAAGAGGTTGAAGTGTATGTTGACGACATAGTCGTCAAAAGCAGAAGCACTTCGGAGTACGAAGACAACCTCAAATCCACCCTCGACGTGCTCAAAAAAGCCAACCTCAAACTCAATCCCCAAAAATGTACCTTTTTGGTAGAATCGGGAAAATTTCTGGGTTGATGGGTTTCAAAGGACGGACTCAAGGCAAATCCCTCAAAAGTTCAAGTTGTTCAGAACATGGCGATGCCGAAGTCCATACATGATGTGCAAAGACTAACTGGATGTCTAGCCGCACTGAATAGATTCCTTTCCCAAGCAGCCGAAAAAGCAACTGCCGTTCTTCAAAGTGTTGAAAAAGGCACCAAAGTTTGAGTGGGGAGCCGAACAGAAAAAGGCTTTTGACGAGCTCAAAAGTTATTTAGCCAAGCTTCCAATTCTCTCTGCTCCAACAGATGCCGAAGTGATATTCTTATACTTAGCGGCATCAGATCAAACCATTAGCGCGGTGCTTGTACGAGAAGAAGGCCTAAAGCAGCTTCCCATCTACTTTACAAGCCGAGCATTAAGAGGTCCAGAAACAAGGTATCAACCTCTGGAAAAAATTGCTCTGGCGTTAGTAAATGCAGCAAGGAGACTGCGGCCATACTTCTATGCTCACAAGGTATGCGTCTTAACCGATCTGCCACTTCGGCAAGTTTTGACCAAGCCAGAAGCATCAGGCAGAATCGCCAAATGGGCCATAGAGTTGGGAGAACACTCAATAGAATATCTACCTCGGAAAGCCATCAAGGGACAAGCCTTGGCAGATTTTCTTGCAGAGGCAAAGTTCGATCAAGCAATCCCTGTTATTGCCGAACAGAAAAATCCTGCCAAGGACGAACTAACACAGCCCCAGGAATCCGAAGTAGAACCGCCGGACTGCTGGAGTGGATTCGTAGATGGAGCTTCGAATAAGACGGGAAGTGGAGCTGGTATTCTACTTATCGCTCCCGACGGACACGAGGTAACTTATTCACTTCGGTTCTTATTCCCAACTACTAATAACGAAGCCGAATACGAAGCCCTCCTTGCCGGACTTCAATTAGCGCAAAGTCTATTTGTCAAATCTCTCAAAATCCATTGTGATTCACAAGTCATAATGAATCACATGCTGGGTACAAGTGAAGCCCGAGATGAGAGGATGAAAAAATACTTGGACAAAGCGCAAAGCATTAGCCGAAGTTTCTCTTATTTTCGGATAATCCGCATTCCCAGAGCGGAAAACAGCCGAGCAGATACTTTAAGTAAGTTGGCCTCATATCCGAGCTCAAAGGTGGAGGAATTACTACACCGAAGCATTGATGAAGCTGAGGTATATTCAGTAACCAGCTCGCCGAACTGGATGACGCCGATCTTACAGTATCTAGATCAAGGACAACTGCCCGAGGATAAGAGAGAAGCTCGGAAAATCACATGCCGAGCACTTCGGTATGAACTTCATGCAGGAGTCCTATACAGAAAGTCCTACCTTCAACCGTTATTGCGATGTGTAGGACCAGAAGAGACGGACTACATCCTTAGAGAAGTCCATGAAGGATCTTGCGGTAGCCACATCGGAGCTAGAGCTTTAGCTAAAAAAGTTCTGAGATGGGGATATTATTGGCCAACTTTGGTACAAGAAGCAGTGCAGCTCGTCAAGACATGTACGAAGTGCCAAATCCATGCAAATATCCCAAGGATGCCGCAGACCGATCTATGTGCTATGCAAAGCCCTTGGCCTTTTATGCAATGGGGCATAGACATAGTAGGACCACTACCACAAGCTCCTCGGCAAATGAAATTCCTTATCGTTGCCGTGGATTACTTCACGAAGTGGGTGGAGGCTGAACCATTAGCTACGATAACGAGCTCGAAGGCATTGGATTTCGTCTGGAAGAACATAGTGTGCCGATTTGGCATACCCCACATCCTCATTTCGGATAATGGGACTCAGTTCACCGACAAGACATTCAAGAATTGGTGCCAAGAGCTGAATATTCAACAGCGGTTCACTTCGGTCTCCCACCCACAAGCAAATGGACAAACGGAGGTAACAAACCGTATCTTGGTGAAAGGGTTAAAAGCTCGGTTAGAACAAGCCAAAGGACAATGGGTAGAAAATCTCCCTCAAGTCCTATGGTCCTACCGAACTACACCCAAAAAATCCAACGGTGAAACTCCGTACAGTCTGGTGTACGGCACTGAAGCCGTGATTCCGGTTGAGATCGGCGTACCCAGTCCCCGAACTCTAAATTTCTCTTCAGAAATGAATGATGATGGACTGAGAGCCGAACTAGATCTGGCCGAAGAAAGAAGAGAATTGGCCTGCATAAAAGCAGCCAAGTACAAGGAGCAAGTAGCCCGGTATTATAACCAAAGGGTGAAAAAGCTGCAATTTCAAGTGGGAGATCTCGTCTTGAGAAACAACGAAGTAAGCCGAGCAGAAAAGCTGGGCAAACTCGAACCCACATGGGAAGGTCCATATCGGGTGTCAGAAGTCCTCGGCAAAGGGTCTTACAAATTGACTCACGTGTCAGGAGAACAAGTACCCCGAACATGGCACATTTCCAACCTTAAGAAGTTCCATTTGTAAGAGACAGTCCGGTCAGTCAGTCTTGTGTCTAGTTCGGTCCTAGAGGTATGTGCTTTCTTTGTTTTTTACTTGTTCTTTGTGCTTGTTTTATAAAAGTTTAAAATCTTGTTCGTCCTTTTTATTTGTCTATGTGCGTTTTGTCTGTCTATGTGCGTGTCGTCTCTTACAAATGTTACTGAGGTATCTTGTTCTTCGAAGGCTGATCCCCTTTTTAGAACATGTATAAGCCAACGATTGTGAGTCCAAGCTTCTAAGGAGGATACAAGACCACAATTCAGCTTAAGAAACAAGCAGTTCGTCTGAAACGAACTGCAACAAAGGGAAAGTCCGATCCACGCGATAAAACTCGCCGAATTAGGACAAGGGAAAGTCCGATCCACGCGATAAAACTCGCCGAATTAGGACAAGGGAAAGTCCGATCCCCAAATTAGGACACAAGCTTAGTCCGGTCAAAGAAATTTACTTCATAAGACCAAAGACGAGTCCGGTCAAAGAAGTTTATTTCATAAGACCGAGGACCAAGTCCGATCAAAGAAATTTACTTCATAAGACCAAAGACGAGTCCGGTCAAAGAAGTTTATTTCATAAGACCGAGGACCAAGTCCGATCAAAGAAGTTTACTTCATAAGGCCAAAGACGAGTCCGGTCAAAGAAGCTTACTTCATAAGACCGAGGACGAGTCCGGTCAAAGAAGTTTACTTCATAAGACCGAGGACGAGCACGATGAAATTTTTTCGCTAAGCTGTAAATACGCAGTGATAGAAGCGAAATGAAGATTTCATTTATTAAATCTTGTTCGGCATACAACTCCGCTGCCCTACGAGAAGGCGTTACGCCATTACAAAGGACTATTCTACTGTCCCTGGTTGCTAAAGTTGAGCCATCTATTCACAAAATCCTCGTGAAGCCGAGTTCGGTCATTCCGGGCAGCTGAAGAATAAGCAGGTCGACGAGATGCTCTAATCGACCTACCGCCTCTTCCCTGAGCCCGGGAAGCTCTGGCACCTCGGCGGCGAAGAGTCTCTTCACGAAGCATTTGTTGATCTTGCTCACTCATAATCACAGCTCCTCTACGAACTTCAGTCCGTCCTTGTCTTGACGTTTCCGGTTGCTCCTGAGTCCGTTCTCGTCTTGACGTTTCCGGCTGTTCCTGAGTTCGTTGCTGACTTGGAGTAGGGTTTTGAGCAAGTGAATCAGGGGTTTGAGCTGGAGTGCGACCATCTGTTGGCGGGAAATGCCTAAGGAATCTCTCGATTGAAGGACGCCGGGAAAGAATGATGTCGTACCGAGAAGCATAGCGCCGCAATGATTTCACAACTTGTTGGCAAGCCGAGCTCTCCAGCGCATTGTTCCTCCGGAGTACATGATATTCCTCCCACAATTCGTCAACTCGTTCCTGAACTTCAGAGATGGTCATTCCCCCGCGCCTGCAGATGAAATCCTCATACGCAGTCCTCTCAGCGACGGCGGTATTCAGCTCGGCCTCCAGATCTTTCTTTTCGGACTCTAAGTCCTTATTGTCGGCCTCCAGCTTCACTGAACGAGCCAAGAGTTCGTCATTCTTCACCTGGTCAGCTATGGCTCTTTTCTCAGCTTCGTCTAAAGCCGAAGAGTACAGCCGCTTCCAGTGAAGTACCTCCAGCTCCTTAAGAGTTCAGAATATAGAGCAGCTATGTCAGTTCGGCATTTCAGATTACTGAGCAGGTAGTAAACCACAACAGGAGTAAAAGAGAGTACGAAAGGCTATACGAAGACACGAGAGCAGAAAGAAGAATTTTTTCATTCATAAGAAAAAAAATTTTCTACACAAGGGCTTCAAGGCCGTTTTACAAGAAGGAAGAAACTAAACTAAGAGAAGGGAGACGAAATCATACTCCGCCAGCTTCGTCTCCGCCTTCTCGGTGAGGTTCAGCTTCCTTCTCCTTGTCTGCTTCAGCTTCAGCCTCGGCCTCCCTGCTCTCCCCAGCCTGCTCGGCGCCACTGTAGCCGATCTGCTGCGCCTCCTGCTCGGCCTGCTCATCGCCGGTCTGCCGCTCATGCTGCTCGGTCTCACCCTCTCCATGGAAAATTGGAGCGGGTGAAACTGACCCTATGGAGGCAAAGATAGCCTCCATGTTCTCATCGCGGTCAGCTCGGCAACTACGAACTTGGTCTGCAGAAAGCAGGACCGAGGACGAAGCAAGCTCCTCAAGCACCGGCAGACTCTGAAGCCGAGCTGCTATCTCTCGGCCGTACAGCGGCAGGATGACTTCGGGACCCTGCTCGGCTTTATCGGTCATCAGTTTCAGCAGATCACCGACAAAGGCCGAAAATTGGTTGCTCAGAAAGAGTTTCTCCGCGAAAGCACGGAGAGCCTCTCCTTGGGCAACCACGGCGGCAGCATCCCTCCGTTTCGTCTGCTCTCGCTGGATGACGAGCTGGTTTTTGGCAAACTGAGCTTCATCCTGGGCCGAAATCCTAGCAGCTCTGGCTTTCTCAAAGTTTGCCTCAGCCTGCTCGGCCCGGTGACAAGCAGCCGCCAACTTCCTCTGCATCTCAGCATAGTCGTTGGACGCTTTGGAGAGTTCGACGGCGACGAGCTTGGAGAGCATATCGTTCCTCTGAAAATGGAAAAAGCAAAAAGTCAACAGAGGGGCTACAAAAAATACAGGAAAAAAAGCAAGGCCAGAAAATCAAGAAGAGAATTCACCTCGGCGAAGTCCGTGGGCCATAAAAAGGGCTCACAGATATGTTCCGAAGGAGGCGCCAAGACCACGTCTTTCTCCGGCGCTCTTGGGGGCTTCTGGGTCTTCCCCTTCCTACTTGCCGAAGTCGACTCCGGCTTCTTTGGATCCGAAGAGGTCTTTTGCCTCTTCGGATTCTTCTCGGCATCAGGCGCCGAGCTGGTTGCCTTCTCTTTCTCCGGCTCCTTAAGCTCGGAGGATTTGCGGCTAATCTTATTCAGCATGTACACTGCCAAAAAGCAAGAAAGCAAAGTTAGTTTTCGCCACAAAAGCAGTAAGGCACAAAAAAGAATTCCTCACCCTCGGTCTCTTCATCCGAAGACGAGGAGTCGAACACGAAGTCGCCCTTGACGAGCTCAGACTCCAGGTACTGCTTCCTAACCATAGGAATCTTATTGAGCTCGCCCTCGAGCTCGTCCAACGGTTCTAACCGAGGATGAGGAATCACGGACTTCGGCCCTCTCCAAGGAAAGCCCGGAGCCGCTGTCCTATTATAAAAAAAGAAGCGATGTTGCCACTTTGGCCACTTGGTTTTGCAGAAGGCCCTAAAAGGCTGTAAAGGGATCAAGTAAAACCAAGATCCCTTCCTCTTAAACTGGAAAAAATTAAGGATTGCCCTCAGAGACAGATCCTTATCTAGCCTACGCAGTTCGGCAGCAAAGGCCGATAAGTGCCTCCAAGAATTCGGAGTCACCTGACCTAAAGGGAGTTGAAAAAAATCTAGCAGCTCTACAAAGGCAGGGGGAAGAGGGAAACGAAGCCCGCATTCCAAGCCGGCTTCATAAACGGTGGCGTAACCCTCCGGCGGCGAGTCAGCCCTATGAAGGTCGTCGGGAATCGCAACCTTCCCCCCAGGAAAAAAATATTTTTCGTGTAAGGATATCACAGTATCCTTACTCAAGATGCTGTGAAAATACTCTACGGTCTTCTCCCCGGATTCTTTCCGGCTAGAAGACCCCTTATCCCCTTTCCTACCGCTACCTGACTCAGAAGAAGAAGAAGACATAGTTCTTACTCTTTGAAAGTCTGAAGAAATTCTGAAGAAATTCTTGAAAGCGGAAGGAAATTTTTACGCAAAACAGAGAGAATGCAGAAGAAGCAATAGCAAAAGTGTTCAACTGATGAAGAAAGGACGTATTTATCAGATTCGGAGAAGATTTCAAAATCATCGCACCGTTTCGAATCCCACCTTTTCAGGATTCAACGGCCGGATTTTACTGTCGCATTTAATGCAGTCACGCGCAAGGCACGTCCCCTGACGTCAGCCTCCCCCGTACCTTTATCCAGAATGCCGAAGTGACTCGCTTCGCCGAAGTGATTCACTTCGCTTTTCGGGGGGGGTAGTGATGGGGTACGTACTAAACAAGCCCAATAGCAGTGACGGCCCATCAGCCCAAAGCCCAAGGAAGAGTATCAGTTCGGCATTACCAAAGAGTTCGGCCCTAGCCTACAGCTCGGTAAAAGCCGACCAATCAGTTCGGCATTACCAAAGAGTTCGGCCCCAGCCTACGGCTCGGTAAAAGCCGACCAATCAAGCTCTACTCTCAGATCGGCAAAAGCTGCTCGGCAATAGTTCAGCAGTTCGGTCTCAGTATTCGACCGAACTGGGAGATAGTGGACCCATGCAGAACCTCCACGACCTCCACTACACGATCTATTTAGTGGTGGACCCATGCAGGATCTCATGACCTCCACGACATCCACGACATACTTAGTGGTGATGTAAGCCACGACCTAGTTAGTGGTGATGTAAGCCACGACCTAGTTAGTGGTGATGTAAGCCACGACCTAGTTATAGGTGATGCAAGCCACGATCTTAGTTCAATATATAAATAGAACTTAGATCAGAAGGAAAAGGGGCTCTCTAGACATAAAAGATCATATAGCAAGTCTGTATTTGTAAGCTGTAAACCAGATCAAGCAATACAATCTTGCCCTCCTTTCTCCCCGTGGACGTAGATTTACCTCAGTAAATCGAACCACGTAATTCTTTGTGTCGTGATCTATATTCCTTACCTGCATTTACTACCATCAAAAATTCGCCCAACCATCAATCTACGTCCACGGGGAGAAAGGAGGGCAAGATTGTATTGCTTGATCTGGTTTACAGCTTACAAATACAGACTTGCTATATGATCTTTTATGTCTAGAGAGCCCCTTTTCCTTCTGATCTAAGTTCTATTTATACATTGAACTAAGATCGCGGCTTGCATCACCTATAACTAGGTCGTGGCTTACATCACCACTAACTAGGTCGTGGCTTACATCACCACTAACTAGGTCGTGGCTTACATCACCACTAAGTATGTCGTGGATGTCGTGGAGGTCATGAGATCCTGCATGGGTCCACCACTAAATAGATCGTGTAGTGGAGGTCGTGGAGGTTCTGCATGGGTCCACTATCTCCCAGTTCGGTCGAATACTGAGACCGAACTGCTGAACTATTGCCGAGCAGCTTTTGCCGATCTGAGAGTAGAGCTTGATTGGTCGGCTTTTACCGAGCCGTAGGCTGGGGCCGAACTCTTTGGTAATGCCGAACTGATTGGTCGGCTTTTACCGAGCTGTAGGCTAGGGCCGAACTCTTTGGTAGTGCCGAACTGATACTCTTCCTTGGGCTTTGGGCTGATGGGCCGTCACTGCTATTGGGCTTGTTTAGTACGTACCCCATCAACTAGCTAGTAGGGCAAAAATTGAACAAAGTCACGTGACCTCAACCTCCAAAATTGGCCTACCCCCAAAATACACATATGATGCAAGCTGGTAACAATGATCTGTACCATGGATACCTTCTGCAGTTTCCTCTTTTAGTGTTTTATCCCATACCCCAATGGAGACAAACTTCTTTTCATACATGGAATGCCATTTGTCAGATTCATGCCATTTCCCACATCCAATGTTGTCCAAAAAAGCAACTCTCTAAAGACTCACACTATGAATATAGCAACATACTCAACTCCAATCTATAAAGCTAAATATATCATATTACAACAAATATGCAACACCCAACCAAACCAATACTTGCTGTCATGACATAGACCCTTCCTCTCTCTCTCTCTCTCTCTCCCATGTTTTGTTTAATTTGATTCTTTTGGTTAGGTCCATGCATAAAAAGAGCCAATTGGGGCATGGAGAGTCACTGTGTCAAGAAAGTGGGAAGCCCTTAGAAAAAGTTCTCACACATTATGGCATGAAGAAGACCTTTCACCAATATTTATGGGTTTTGTCCTAATAATCATGCTAATAAACTATGATTAGTAGGAGCATTTACAATCGTGAATTGTGATTATTCTTAATCAAGCATCCTATTTTTAACTTAATGCTTGTTGGAGGCTGGGAAAGAAGTGTACAATTGATATCATGATATGTAATTATTGAAAGTTTAATTACGTTTCAAATATCACGGTTTGGTATTGGATATATCGTTTCCATGATTGCGCTAAAAAAAATAAACTTACTATCTTTTAAGGATATAAAAAATAGAGACGCAATTACTTGCGCTGAATTTTTTTAAAAAACATGCAAAAGATCACGTCTAAGTTGAGGACAAATTGTCTTGATCTTTTACATTTCTAAAACCTTTTATATGCATCTCTTAATTTATGTTGGGGCACCAATTGCGTACATTTTTAAAGCATCGGTGGTATATTTAGAAACATAAATTAGCGTGTATTAAAAAATGTCATTGATTGTTCTTCTTTAACTTTTGTAGTGTTGCCAGGTTAATTTTTTTAGAATTTCTTACAAATCTTGAATGATAAAGAAAGAATGCAAATTAACTCACCTAAATAACACTTAAGACGTTTGGATATTTCATAATTTGCCAACCAAATCATCAAGTTTGCATGAAAAAGATAACATACAGCATTGACAAATGGGAATAAGAAACAATTATGTAGTAATGTGATCTCAAGAATCCGTTGTCGTCCAGCGGTTAGGATATCTGGCTTTCACCCAGGAGACCCGGGTTTGATTCCCGGCAACGGAACTTTTCTTTATTTATGAGTTTTTTTAAGCGAAAACTATTGTTTCAATTTCATTATTTAATTTGGGCTATCTGATTCCACAAAACTAGGTAGTATTTTAATATAGTGATAAAATCACAACAATTTATATACTATTGTTATACAACTAAAATTCCTTTTGGTGCACAATTTATATACGTCCCCATTTTTAAAATTTTTTTTGGTAAAGAAAGCAGGCTAAGTCTGAGTTGAAAATAAACCAACGACAATGCGAAATGCCTAATCTATCATGGAGGAGCCAAATATTAAGACCTGGTGGTGGTTGATCCAAAGCATGCACCCCCGAGCAAAGCTGTAGGCATGGTGTGATAAGAAGTCCGGTGCAAAATTCCCCCCACGATACACATGGTGCACCACTGCCGAGTCAAACTCTAAGATTAATTTACAAATCATTCCCACTACAGTCTTGCAACTAACAGACACCTCTAACTTTCCCAGTATCATAGCAATCGTTACAAAGTTATCGCTCTCCACCTCCAACACTCTTATTTCAAGTGTCTTTGCAAGCTCCAACCCATGGAAAATACACCAAATTTCAGCCAAAAGAATAGAACATACCCCAATATTCACGACAAATCCATGTCTCCATTGCCCTGTATCATCCCGAATCACGCCACCACCAAACGTTTGTCTCGATTCACTCTCCAATGATGCGTCAGTATTTAGTTTCAATATACTCGGCGGAGGGAGCTTCCAGGAGACTAAAATCTGCCCTCTAGAAACTTTCTCATCTACTGTGGTGGCAAGTCGTGTATCCTCAATATTTTTCGCCATGATAATGGCTAGAGAACTGACACTTATCGGCTCCAGTCGTTCCCCATTCAAGACAAAACCACATCTTCTCTTCCAAATATGCCAACTTCCATTTCCAAAGACCGTGCACCATCGTACGCCATTTTTCATTCTAAACTTGGAGCTAGCGTGATGCACTAACCACTCATTAAATTGCATGGAAGTATTAAAGAACCCCTCAACCCCATCATATTTAAGAATTTATTTATACTCAATATTTACAACTCATTGCACTTCGTTTTTTTATATTTGATAAATACCAACAATTAAAATGAATTAATCGTATTTTTGAATTTGTTTTATTGGCTAGGGCGTCGGCTAGTCCTAGTGCTAGGCTATTATTGTGCAGTGGGGATGTCCTAGTGATGTGGCAGTGCAGTGGAAAGTCCTAGTGACATTGTAGGAGGTGTTTTTGGGAAGTTCTAGTGTCAGGCTATTGGGACATCCGCCCTATTGTGGATGCTAAGGAGAGAATTTGGCGATTTCAAAATGTTTGGTCTGGCTCAATACATTACCGGGGAGGGAAAGAGGTTTGGGAGCGAGTCCAGTCTTGCAGACAGATCTGGTGCACCCAGAATGTGCGTTATGTGCATTGGTCTGCACCTGAATTTTTTTTTCTATCAAGATTTATCAATAAAATAGACTTTTCATAAAAATAAAAGATGTATTGAAATTTTTTAAAAAATTCAAAATATTTTTTAAAATGACTTTCCAAGTCTTTGATATAAAATGAAAATCTTGATTTTATAACTATAATCCAGAATTGGGACATTAAATCTTAACACAAACATTTCTATGAGCGATGAGTTAGAGAATCCGCAGCTGAATATTTGTGGCTCAGATGGATACATTGTGGGAGAAAGCGGAAGCGCAGAAGTAAAAATCCGCAAGCTATCTCGACCTTTTTTATTTAATATATAATTGTGTTGCTTTTGTATAAAAATTTGATAGAAAATGATTAATTTGATTGACATGGATGAAACATGCACAACCAAAAAATTGTTGATTATTCCCACAAATAATTCAATACCATCTCTTTCAATTTCATATAATAACACACTTCAAAAAATTACACCCAACCTTTAGTCCTCTCCTCTATAATCAACCATCTTCTTCACCTCCTTCAGCATGCTGATCCCACTTGTTTCAATGTTCCCAACGGCAGCCAATTATAATTAAATGTGAGTAAAATGAATTAGTGTGATTTGTCTAGTAGTAGTAGATGATTTATTATGCTAACCGCAGGGACAAGTCCAATTTCGATGTTGGCAAAGACGACGCCGATGTAGGTTGTGAACGCTAGTGAACATCCTGAATGGATATTGACTATTTCTATGGGACGAACGAAAAAAGAAATTTATCCTATTTCTATGGGACGAAGGGAGTATTAATTTGGAATGGTTCCTCTCTCAATGGAAGCTAGTTTTAAGTTGAGGAATTATAAGATTAAGTTTGCTCATATAGATAATGAGGTATACTGTGTGACCCATTAGAAGGAGGCCCATTACATTTATTTATGTGGCTTGATCCATATTTGAACACATCTCTTCTAAAGATAGAATCTAAAATGCCTGAATTACATGAGGCTTATAACACTTTAAGTCCATTATTTATATACCACTCCCTCCATCTTGGAAGTCTTATTTTTTAATCAGCCAGAATTTAAAAAGGGATATTGGTCTCTAAAATTATGAACTTTGCCTAAAATTTGATATTTTCCATGAACTTTGAAATTGACCTATAATATCACAAACTTTGCATTTTGTTTGGTATTTCCCAAACTCACTCAAATAAGATATTTTCATCAAAATCTTATTTTACGTAGGTAACCGTGATACGTTTTATGATATTTTAAACCACTTTTTAAGTTCATAACATGCAGGATAAAAAGTCACGTTGAAAACCACGTTGATTTAATTGTGTCAAGTATGATAAAAAAAAAGCCTCGTAAGTTAGTCAAATATAGTAATAGACATGCCGTGGGAAATATCAAACAAATGACAAAGTTTGTGATATTATATATTAATTTTAAAATTTATGGGAAATACCAAATTTTAGGCAAAATTCATGATTTTAGAGACCAATTTCCCTTTTAAGAAATAGTTCAAGTATACAATAATTGGAGTATGATAGTAGAATTTGACGTCCACTTAAAGTGTTATTTCATTTATGAATTTTGATTTCATTTTTTTTTGTTACGGTATTTTACTCATTTTATAATCACATTATTTATAAATTGAGCTTTTATAAATCCTGTTTTTAACAAAGATTGAGTAGATTAAATTAACAAGAGGAAATTTAAAAGGATGCCTTCCATTACTAGTTTTGGCCATTGGAATTTTGGTTCTGAACAAAAACCGGGTGCAAAAGAAGATGTGCAAATTCTTATGGTGGTGAAGTTTTACAAAATTAAATCTCTTGCTTTTTGGAGAGAAGAATATTTGTGTTGAATAAAGTAAAGAGAGTAGAGAGAACTATACTAATTATAAATGATGTGTCCTTTATTTCAAAAAATAAATATTAAGTGATGTTTCACATCATTAATTGACCGTCAACTCATTTTTTATGTCATTTATAATAAGTCGGAATTCATCTTTGATGGGAAATTGATACCATAGTCACAATTTGTGATCCTTGCCAAGTTTGAAATTCAAAGAAAAAAATTAAAATTTTCTAAAATTGTGTTATATTATAAGTCAATAATATAAAATAATGCGTGTGTGAATATAATTAGTATAGGTGTGAATAACGTGATGGAGCATCGTTAAAGAAAATTTGTCCAAAATAAAGTTGATGAGAAACCAGCACTTTAATTATGTTATGTATCTTTATTCAATAACAAATACTAAAAGAAAAGAAAGGAATACTCGTGACTTTCATTCTCCTTTTGTGATGGACTCTGCATTATACTCCCTCCGTCCCGTGCTACTCGCACGTTTGCTTTTAGGCTCGTCACAAAGTCCTTACACTATTTATAATTTAAGTTAGAATTAATGCATTTAATTAATATGTTAGTTTAAGTTAAGAGCTCTTTTATTAAGTGATGTCTCATTACACCTAAAATTCTTTTTTAATTACACAAAAAAATCAATCCCAAATTTACGACCTAAAATGAAAAGTGCGAGTAGCATGGGACGGAGGGAGTAGTAGCTAACAAGGTACCCAAATCTCTTGGATCGTGAGAGATTAAATCAGAAAAAAAAAAGATAATTTGAGCAACTAAATTCTATTTCACATAGTAATTTGATCATGTGAACTTATAATTAAACACCGGTTGCTTGTTCATGGAGACAATGTGGTAAAGGTAAATTCCAAAATCTTAATTTCCTCCAAAGAAGAGGATAAGATAATCTAATAGTATTTCAATTTTTATATACTTTACCCGTCCACGAAAAATAGTCTCATTTTACTATTTTTATATGCTTCATCCGTCCATTAAAAATAGCCTCGTTTTGCCATTTTGGAATGTCCAAAAAAATAGTCTCATTTCTAAAATGAAAACTTTCTTTCATACTTTACACTTTTCTCCTTCTCTTTCTTATTCTTTCCCTCTCTCTTTCTTTTTCACTTTCACTCTTCTACTTTATCTACTTTTCCTCTATTTTCTCTTACTTTACCAATATTTCATTCAACTTATTCCGTCTACAAATGGGACTATTTTTGCAGATGGAGAGAGTATTTAATCACAGTTAAAATTTAGTTAGATAGTTTACAGAAGAAAAATTGCAAGGCGGATAAACCTTTAAATAAAAATTTGAAAATCATCATTCTTGTCCTATATCGATTTGATAATTTTCCGATTTATATATTCTTAGATAATCATTCTTTTATGAGACATTTTAAGAGGATGAGTGTCTATTTCTACAGGGTATCGGAGCAACCCAAGTCGATATGGATCTTTTTGTTTCTGTTTGTTGAAGTCAGATGTGCATTTCTACCCACGGGGACATATTGAAAACCATCTCCATATTGACTTGTTGATCATATTGTCTCATGTATATATTACTCCCTCCGTCCGTCATTGAATGTCGTAATTTTTTTTCGTTCATCTGCCAATATATGCCCCATTTCACTTTTACTATTTTAATAAATGGAACTCACATTCTCCTAACTCATTCCACTCACATTTTATTACTACTAATACTCCCTCCACATTTTTTTGGAGTGTCCCACTCTAAATGACATATTTCTGAAAAAATCCATCACTCTGTACTTTTTCTCTCTCTCTCTCTCTTACTTTATTCTCTACATTTAACTCACAAAACAACACTATATAATAAAACCATATACCAAATAAAAAATGTACTACCACTTAGAGTGAGACTAGGGGAGTATATAAAAGTAAGACCCAAAATACATTAACTTCTACTATCCATTTTTTTTTCATAAAATCAAATAATCTCTTAAAGCCTGAGCCGATCAACTATGAGATATTTAATCATGAACGAGCAGAGTATAATATAATCTTATCTTTCCTCCTAATTGTCAAACTTACCAAAACTCAAAGGAAAGATTGAAGGAATCATTGAAGATTACATTACCAAAATCAAATGAGGCATTAGAGGGAAGAGATACATAATTGATATTCCATTCATTGTCCTAGAATAGATTTATGTACTTCCTAAAATACATTATACTCCTCACTATAAAAAGGAGAATGATTGTTGTATTACATACACTAAAAAAAATAAAAACGCTAATCTTCTTCTTCAAACATCCTCAAACACTTCGATATGCATAGCCCTTCCAAATCTCTCGATAACCATCGTTAAGATGGTACCAGAGCGGGACGATTCGGGCTTGAGACTCAGAGCAATATCATCATCGTCTCAAGTACCTTTCCCGACCCTTTGAAACCTGCAGTACACAAACAATAACCATGTCAGATTCGAACAACACCCCAATTACACTCTCAGCCGAACAATTCGCTGAGTTCATGAGACTAAGCATGTCTCAGAAAAACCAAAACCAACAGCCTTCATCCATTGAATCACTAGGCGAAGTACGCCTGGCCGAGAAACTCAACGGAGATAATTATCCGTTGTGGGCCAAACTGATGAGTCGGGCGATTCGAGGGAAGGGCCTGGCATCTCACATCGCTGGAGTTACAGACCCTCCCCCTCCGACGGATCCAAGCTACAATCGATGGCAGCAAAGAGATGATTGTTGCTTCAACTGGATTATAAGCAACGTCGATGCCAGCCTCGTAAACGAGGTCTCCCAATACGAAACGACATTCTACTTGTGGGATAGTCTAGCCACAACGTACGGGAGCGGCGCCGACCAATTCCAGATTTCAGACCTGCATAGACAAGCGTACACAATCAAACAAGGCGAGATGACACTAGAAAATCTATGGCAGAAGCTTCAAGACCTCTGGATATCAATCGACACCAGAGATCCAAACCCGATGGACACCCCAACAATCATTGAAAAATACAACCAAAACACCCAGAGGCACAAGTTGTATCAATTTGTCTGGGCACTAGACGACCACAGATACAACAAAATCAAGAGGGAGATTCTGAATATGGATCCAATCCCGACGGCGAGGAAAGCGTACGGGATGGTAAGACGAGAATCAGTAAATGAGAAGCTACTCAACCCAGAACTTGGAATCGGCGTGGGGCTGGCCGCAATCGACCGGAATCGAACCCTCACACCACAACACAGCCAACCACCGAGGAATCCCAAAGATGAAGATAAGAGCAAATTAGTATGCAGCCACTGTGGGGGAAAGAAACACACCAGGGAGACGTGCTTTCATATTCACGGCTTCCCGGAATGGTGGGAAGAGATGAAACGAGCGAGACAAGCTCGGAACACAGGCCGAAACGGTGGAGGCAGAGGAGGCGGACGAGCCTCAGCGGCGGTTGCTCTCGAACAAGCCACCTACACCGCGATTCCGGCGGGCGGCAGTGGAGGCAGCGGCAACGACGGAGTCAACGCCAGAGGCGGCGAGACCAGAACGGCGGAGAAACCCCCAATCGCTTCTATCGCGCTAGCAAAGACATGGTCAGAAGGTAACAATTTATCAACCGCAGGCCTCGACGGCAGTGGCGGCGCGGGTAGGGCGGAAGGAACTAGGGTTCCCGAAGGCCAATTGGGGGAGACGGGCCAAATGGGGAAGAAGGCTACGTTTTGTGATTTAATCCACAATTCTCCTAAATCCCATACCCAACCCCAGCATACACTTATCTCTCAAAAACCACCCCACAACCCTTCCCAATTACAAAACAACCCCCACCCTGGAAATATCTCAACAAAACCACCCCAGAACTCTAAACATTTTCAAATTCAACCCCACCGATTAAAATTATCCCAAAACCACTCCACACTTCTACCAAATTCCAAATTAAACCCCCACATGCAAAAACCTTATAAATTACACCCCAAAAATCCGTATTTGTCGATCATCAGCCCAACATACCATGGCAAAACTCATTTGATGCCTTAGCCTGCTCCTTCACTTCCACTTCCGGCCCAAAGGATCCATACTGGATTTTTTACTGTGGAGCGACCGATACAATTTCGTTCGAAGCCTCAGACTTTGTATCTATTACCACCCCAAAAAAACCTATGTCCAAACTGCTAGCGGGGATCTGGCACGAGTCATGGGGGAGGGCACCATACACATCTCACCCACCCTCTGCCTCTCTAATTGCCTTTTTGTTCCGTCTTTATCTCATAAGTTGTTGTCCATTAGTCACGTGACTAAAGAACTGAACTGTAAATTACTAATGCAACCTCGATTTTGTGTGTTGCAGGATATCAAGACGGGGACGATAGTTGGGCGTGGCACTGAGCGAAGCGGACTGTACTACGTGGATGAGATAGCCCAACAGAGTGCTGCAATGATGTTGACTCCCGGACCGACAGACAGACAGGCAGGCTTGGCTTTGGCATCGTCGGTTAGGGCACCCATCCTTAGGATATTTTCACTTTCTTTTTCCTAAATTAGCTAGATCTTTGAAATTTTTTCATTGTGATACTTGTGTGTTGGCCAAAAATCATAGACATACTTTCAAGTTAAACAATACAAGAGTCAAAACTCCTTTTGCTTTAATACACTCAGATGTTTGGGGTCCTGCTCCTATCACTGGGGGACAAGGTTTTCGTTATTTTGTGCTTTTTATTGATGACTATTCCCGCATGACCTGGATCTATTTTTTGAAAAATAAGCATGATGTGTTTGATAAGTTCGTAGATTTCTATAACCTTATTCGAACTCAATACAAACATAACATCCAGACCCTTAGATCAGACAACGGGGGGGAATTTGTCAACAACAAAATGCAAGAGTTTTTTAGGGAAAAAGGCCTCATCCACCAAACCTCTTGTGCATACAATCCAGAACAGAATGGGGTAGCCGAAAGGAAAAACCGCTATATCCTAGAAATAACCCGAGCTCTACTCATTGAATCCAAAATACCCAAGTCTTTCTGGCCGGAGGCTATAGCTACTGCCGTTTACCTCATAAATCGCCTACCAACCGGCATTCTTGGCTTTAAGACTCCCTTAGACACCTTTTCTCAGCATTTTGAAATCCCATCATCCCTATCCCTTGAACCAAGAGTATTTGGTTGCTCCGTTTTTGTCCAAATTCCCAAACATGAACGTACCAAATTTGATCCCTGTGCCCTCAAATGTGTCTTCCTTGGCTATGGAAAAAACCAAAAAGAATACCGCTGCTATGACCCAAAAACCCGTAGAATCCACACCACCATGAATTGTGATTTCGTGGAAGGAGAATATTTCTACGACCAATCTAGTAGTCAGGGGGAGACTTCAGACAATAGTCCAAAAGATGACCACCTAGATTGGCTACCAGATATTGGAAACTACCATTTAGGGGGAGAGCCACATCCAAGGGAAACAGGGGGAGAGTCACAGCCAAGCCCTGTCACAGACGTTGGTCCACCTGAGGAAGTTAGCAACACCGCCGGGCCGTCAAGTCCGGTAGTACAGAACGAAGACCAAAGTGGCACTGACCAACCATCAGCCCCGTCTTCGATTCCCGAGGTAAACAATTCAGATTTTAATTGTAATACCCGTTTTTTTTTCTTCTTTTTTCTCTATCTTTTAAACTATGATTTTTGACTTAAGAACGAGCGAGTGATAGACCTTGAATAAAATACCGTGTTTGTTTCGATTGGTTGTGAATGGAAATAGTGAATGCTTGAATTATTGTTGGTTAATTGTGTGGTGTAAGTTGTCGACGAGATTAACGTGAGAGTCGTCGATGGGAAATTTTGGGCGTTCGTTTACAATGTACTTGGAATAACACCAAAGTACTAAAATAATAAAACACCACAATTTAATCAATGTACTAAAATTTATATATTTTTGGGCCTATCACTTTTGTCTATTTACTTTCTTTTAGCCCATTTATCCTTATTCAATTGGGCCACTTTTAATATAGCCATTTATTATAATTCCTATTGAATTCCTGCAGCCAATATAAATCCCTTCTTCTAAACCCACGTTTTTTCCATCAATATCTCCACCCACAAAATTCTCTCCAACAAACAAATCTAATCTCTGCATTATATATCTCTCCCCACAACTGCATCTTTTATCAGCCGTTTCAAAATCTCCAGTGCAGTTTTCGTCCCTTCCAACAAGGTATAATCTTCCACTTTCACTCACCGTAAACCACTCTCTAGACATTAAATCCATAGCACCATTTTGTTTTGTCACAGTGAAAAGGAGGAATCGAGCAGACTGTGAATCCAAATTCTCCTTGCAATCCCAATTTATTCTCTTCTTTCCAAAGGTAGAGTCCCTAATTTTGGAAATCCCCTGCACACTAACATTCAAACATTCATAGTAGTACACAAATTGAATTTTTTTGAATCTGCAGAATGTTTTGTGCTTGATAAAGTCTCGATCTTTAAGGCAATTAGAAATTATCCTCTCATTCCTTTAATCTCTAGTTCTTGGAAATCCTTTTCTGCCCATTAATATTTGAAATCGAATAATTAGAAATCATAGGAAAGCTTGAATAATAATAGAATGGGGAAAGGGGAGAGCGAGAGCTTACCGTTGGGAGTAGCGGCGCTCCGACGGAGGGGCTGACCGCCTGACCGGGCGGACAGCGGTGGCGACGGAGAGGTTGCGACGGCAGTGAATTTTTGGCAGCCTTGGGCGATGGCTGCTGGAACAGCTTGAAGAATTTAGAGAGAGATAGTAGTACAGTAACAGTGGTGAATGGAGGCAGAGAAAGAGAGAGTGATTGTTTTATTATAGGCTTTTAAATTGAAGAGGAGGTAGTGAATGTATACGTGTAGTTGTTTGGCAGTAATATTAGGTTACAGCATTTTCGTTTCCTTTCATTTCTATTTTCTGTTCTTTTTTTTTTCCTTTATGCCAATATGTGATTATAAATATAATAATAAGTGTGTACACATGTTTGTGAAGGGAGTATACGTGGGTTAGTCAGGGAGTATATATATATTTAAATTCTTTTATTTAGTTATTACTTTTGTCTATTAAGATTACGGAGGAGCTAGAGTATTTTAAGATAGTATCGTTTTCTTAAGTTAAGTGTTGGGAAATTTTAATAATTTTGTTTTTTAATAATTTTGTTCGGCCATTATTTTGTTATGAGCTAGTTGGGAATATTTATACTTTGCTTAGTTATGGGATAAATTTAGTTTTGTTAACAGATTACTTAAGTGATGTTTTGAGCC
Source organism: Salvia splendens (assembly GCF_004379255.2). Lineage (NCBI taxonomy): Eukaryota > Viridiplantae > Streptophyta > Magnoliopsida > Lamiales > Lamiaceae > Salvia > Salvia splendens. Next base: position 25,171,385 of record NC_056039.1, read on the forward strand.
ATAAAATACGAGGATATAGTTTCTAAGAAATGACGGGAGAATAAATTGAGCACACACTTAGGATGCATGCATGGTTTAAATTAATTTATTTTGCAAAGTCTGATTGTTGCATATTATATTATTTCAAAAAGGGTGAACTTGTGCACGTTGTTGCGGTTGGAACAGGAAGTGTTTGGGGAGTTAAGCTGTTGAGGTGTGCTTTCTTTTTAAATAAGGACTATGTCCTAAATATATTTTGATGTGAAAAGGAGGTGAAAATGTTTGTCTTGCCATGTTTTGTATTTTGAATGAACCTATCTGAAGTGGCTATGCCATGTATGTTTAATCGAATTCGGGTCCCAGTAGGGCCGCAAACCCTGCTCGGACTAGTGTACACCCCGTAGATCGTGTGCTATCTCTTTGGAGTTGGCCGGTCTAGTGACTTGGTTCGTGGCCACGTTCCTTGTCATGTATGTTCAGATATGGTGATGGTGGATGTGGATGGAAAATGGTTGCGCAACCGACTTTTATGTGAAATGCTTTTTAGTGTACTTGGGTTCTTTTAATTAAAACCCCCCAATGTCACTTGATTATGGCTTGACAAACTATGTTTTGGCATGTGTCCACTGAGTGCATCAAGTACTCAGCCCTGCATATTGTTTTTCTTAATGTGCAGATTGAGCGGTGATGGGCGTGGAGGATGTTGAGCAGAGTTCATGGATTGTTTAGTCATGATTAATAATTGTTGGATTTGTAGTGTCTTCATACTCGACATTTTCCGTGTCTTGAACGCTTCCGCCAAGAGTCATTTTCTTTAGAATTGGTTAGTCATGCAGAGTCGAACTCGCTACAAAAAAATATAGTTTTCTGTCCATTCGTTATTTCCTTAGAGTTGACATTATTGTTAGGATAATATTATGACGTTTTCAAATTTAATTCAGTTATTAAATTTTTGGTCAAATGTGTATGTTTTTCCCCTTTCTTCCCCGCTTCTTTAATCCTCCCCTAGTCGCGATCAACCGTATTTTCTATCCTTAGAAATGCGGGCGTGACAGAGTGGTATCAGAGCGATTTTCTTTCCGCTCTGGACCAAAGAGTCTCATTTGCTTCTTGATCTAGATTAGTATCCCTAGATGAAAATAATTAAATAATTAAATAAACAATTTTTTTTTAAAAAAAGTGTCAATGGCTCAACATCCGACCATCGCGCTCAACCTGAAAAGAGGTAACCAAAATTTTTGTAAGTGATTTTGTGGTAAATATTCTGGGAATGGAAATGATTAGTTGTGCATGATGGAATTAGATTGGCGAGAAAAAATTTATGTTGTTGAAACTTGTGGAATTTTTGAAAATAATTGAACTATAAATGAAAGCATGCTAGCTCTTTTCCTATTGAGATTTTGAGGAACATAATGTTGTTATGTGTTGAGACGTCTGGTGATAATTGTTTGTGTATGCTCGATTATGTGGTCTTTACGTGATGATTTGAGTCATGACTCGTAGATACTGAAGTATGATATTTTGAATTCCTTGTGTGATTGCGGACTGTTTTGGATGAACGTTAGACTTTACATCATCGATTCTAATTGTATGTAGCAACTCAATTATTGCTCCTCCGAGCAAATTAAATGAACGTGGAACAGCGAACCATAGTGAATCTCTAATACCGAAAGAATAAAAGAAAAATAATGAGTATAAACGTTCGGAAAGTGTGGATGAAATTTTGAGTGATGATAGTTAGTGTTACATGCGCATACGTAGCTTGCTTTATTATACGTATTTTATAATCGTTATATATGAAAGGTTGCGTGAGAAGTCGTGATACGAGAAGGTAGTGATTAATAATTGGAGCGACCATATTGATCTATGCATTTTGAATCAGAATGCCACCGAGACGTGGACGTAGACCTAGGCGTGGACGTGGAGAGGAGGACCCGGTGGACCCTCAGAATGTAGAGGGAGAACAACCACCACCACCACCGCCTCCACCACCACCACCACCCCCGCCTCAACCCAAACAATATATTGATACCTTTTTTAGGCAAAAACCCCCACAGTTTGATGGACTGGGAGAGCCGTCTAAGGCAGAGACCTGGATACGCGCCCTCGAGCGCATATTTGATTTTATGGAGTGCACCGACAAGGAACGCCTCGCTTGTGTGACTTTTCAATTAACGGGTCCCGCAGATTTTTGGTGGGATACCAAGCTAAGAACAATGAACCCTGAACGTCGTGAAGCGCTTACTTGGGAGATATTCAAGGAAGAGATATACAATAAGTACGTTCCCATGAGCTATAGGCGAGCAAAGGTAGTTGAATTCCATACTTTGAAGCAAGGGAATATGACGGTGACAGAGTACGACCGTGCACTGTGTGAAATGACTCGATATGCTCCCGAGTTGGTGGATACAGATGAGAAAATGGCAGAAAAGTTCCGTGCTGGTCTCAAGCACGAAATAAGGGTAGCAGTGGCAAGTCGCAGAGGACTTTCATATTCTGAGATTTTGGCTTGTGCATTAGATGTGGAAGAAGCGTTGCCTAAGGAGATGACAGTAGCAAATACTACACCAGTGTCACTTCAACAATATAATTTCAGAGATAAGAGGAAATGGGATGGAGATAGGACTCCATACGATAACAAGAGGCAGCAACCCATCAGAAACCCACTGCAGTACGGAGGTAGGCAGAGTGCTCCCTATCAGAGGGGTGACTTCCGGCCTAGAGCCCCTCAGTGTGCTAAGTGCTTTAAGAGCCATTTTGGGGAGTGCAGAGAAAAGAGCAATAAATGCTACACTTGTGGTGGAAATGGTCACTTCTCAAGAGAATGCCCGAGTAAGATTAAGGGGATGGGAGCAAGACAGAACAATCAAGGGTTCCATCCGCAAGCGCGGGCACTACAAGCTGAAACGAGGGGATACTTACCCGCACCACAACAACAACAGCAGCAACGTCGCCAAGGACTTCCCACTCAAGCAAGGGCATATGCTTTAAAAGGGAAACAACCTACGAACCAGCAAGGGAATCAAGAGCAAGGAAACTTGGCAGGTATGGGCACGCTCCTCGACATGCCTATTGTTATTTTGTTTGATACGGGTGCATCACATTCTTTTATATCAGTATAATGTGTGAATACCTTAGAACTGCCTATCATTAGAACTGAACAAAGAATGAGTGTGACTTCACCCGTAGGAGGAACTATAGATATTTCACAAATTTGCTCGAATGTAGAATTTATTATGGGAGAACTTAAGCTAGTTGCACATAAATTACAAGTCATGTCGATGGGGAATGTAGAATAAATTTTGGGAATGGATTGGTTGGCCGAGAATCATGTTACCATTCGCTGTAAAGAGAGGGAGATCTCTTTTCAAACTCCGGGAAAGGAACCGACTATATTTTATGGGATTTCTATGAATCGACGGAAGTCCATAATTTCTACTCTTCAAGCGACGACTATGATGAGGAAGGGATGCCCAGCGTATCTCGTCTATCTAAATGGAGAAGAGAAGAAAGAAAGAAACATAGAGGATGTGGCAATAGTGAAAGAATTTCCTGACGTTTTTCCCAACGCCTTACCAGGACCACCACCCGACAGACAGTTGGAGTTTAAAATTGATTAGGAGCCAGGATCAGCCCCGATATCTAAGGCACCATATCGTATGGCGCCTAAGGAATTGGAAGAACTTAAGATACAACTACAGGAGTTGCTAGACTTGGGTTTCATTAGACCCAGTGTGTCGCCGTGGGGAGCACCAGTATTGTTCGCGAAGAAGAAGGATGGAACATTGAGGATGTGCATAGATTATCGGGAGTTGAACAAGTTGACTCTCAAGAACAAGTATCCATTGCCGAGGATAGATGATTTGTTTGATCAACTCCGTGGAGCTGGAGTATTCTCGAAAATGGATTTGAGATCGGGATACCATCAACTGAGAGTCCGACGAGAAGATGTACCCAAGACGGCTTTCCGAACCAGATACGACCGTTATGAGTTTATAGTGATGCCTTTCGGATTGACAAATGCCCCGGCTGTATTTATGGACCTTATGAATCGTGTGTTCCATCCATACTTGGACAAGTTCGTCTTAGTCTTCATAGACGATGTCCTTATCTACTCAAAGAATGAGGAGGATCATGAAGAACATTTGAGGACTGCCTTGGAGACATTAAGGGCCGAGAAACTCTACGCCAAGTTCAGTAAGTGTGAATTTTGGCTCAAAGAAGTGAATTTCCTTGGGCACATAGTGAGCGCAGATGGAATTCGAGTAGACCCCGCAAAGGTAGAAGTTGTACAGAAATGGAAATCACCAACCACACCTAACGAAATTCGGAGTTTCCTAGGACTGGCGGGATATTACCGGAGATTCATCGAGGGATTCTCTAGGATAGCGAGGCCAATGACGCAACAACTAAAGAAGGGTATCAAAGTGAATTGGACGCCGGAGTGTGAGGCCAATTTTCAGTTATTAAAAGAGAAGTTGACCACCGCACCGATTCTCGCTATGCCAGAGCCGGACACTAACTACGTGGTGTATACCGATGCATCAAAAGTTGGACTCGGATGTGTACTTATGCAGAAGGGGAAAGTGATTGCGTATGCATCAAGGCAGTTGCGGCCACATGAGTTGAACTATCCGACGCATGACTTGGAGTTAGCAGCAGTTGTACATGCTTTGAAGATTTGGAGACACCATCTTTATGGAGTTCGATGTGAGATATATACGGACCATAAAAGCCTCAAGTACTTCTTTGAACAAAAGGATTTGAACATGCGCCAGCGTAGATGGCTTGAGTTGGTGAAGGATTACGATTGCAGTATAAACTACCACCCAGGAAAGGCGAATGTAGTGGCTGATGCCCTAAGTAGAAAGTCCCAACCTCAATTGGCCACTTTTCTCACGAACGAGGAGAACTTGATTCGAGAGTTCAGTAAAATGCGATTAGAGGTAGTGAGAGCACCCGAGACAGTAGAAGGAAGGGTTGCCACCTTGGTAATGGAACCCGACCTAAGGGCTAGTATCGTGGAATACTTTACTTGAGAAAATCCATTCGGAAGTGAGGATAGGGGAGCAAGAAAATTTTCACGAGGAGGCGGATAATGCCATCACATTCAAGGGCAGGTTGTGCGTGCCTAGAGACGAAGAGCTTAGAAATGAAATCATGAGGGAAGCACACGAAACACCGTATACTGCGCACCCGGGGAGTACCAAGATGTATCGAGATATGAAGAGACAGTTTTGGTGGAATGGCATGAAAAAGCATGTAGCGGCATTGTGGAGAGGTGTCTAGCATGTCAGCAAGTGAAAGCTCTACATCAACGACCTTATGGGAGACTACAACCACTTGAGATACCGGAGTGGAAATGGGAGCACATTGCAATGGATTTCGTGACGGGATTACCGAGATCCCAACGAGGAAACACTGTTATTTTGGTGATTATTGATCGTCTCACAAAATCTGCTCACTTTGTACCGATTCGCGATACCTATGGAGCCAATAAGTTGTCTAAGATGTATGTGAAAGAGATTATACGCTTACATGGAGTACCAGTGACTATTACATGTGATCGTGATGCGAAGTTTACCCCTAGATTTTGGATGAGCCTACAACGAGAGTTAGGCACTAAGTTAAATTTCAGCACTGCATTCCACCCGCAGACTGATGGGCAATCAGAGAGGACGATACAGACTTTGGAGGACATGTTGAGAGCCGTAGTGCTAGATCGAGGAGTAGGTTGGGAGGAAGTGTTGCCACTAATAGAGTTCGCTTACAACAATAGCTATCAGGCGACTATTAACATGGCCCCATATGAGGCATTGTATGGGAAGAAGTGTAGATCACCACTTTACTGGGATGAAGCGGGTGAGAGAAGAGTTCTTGGACCAGACTCGGTGGAAGAAATGATTGAGATTGTTCGACAAATTCGTGAGAGGATCAAGGAAGCTCAGGATAGACAGAAATCATATGCTGATGTTCGACGAACCGATCTCTAATTTGAGGCAGGAGATAAAGTTTTTCTGAAGGTAGCCCCGTCAAAAGGAATAACTCGGTTTGGTGTGAAAGGTAAGTTAAGACCACGATTTATTGGACCTTATGAGATTCTTGACAGAGTGGGTACCGTAGCGTATAGATTGGCGCTACCACCAAGCTTTGGGAGAGTACACAATGTTTTCCATGTGTCACAATTGAGAAAGTATGTGTTCGACCCTAACCACATAATTCATCAAGAGGAGATGATGATCGTGAATCCGAATTTGAGTTACGAAGAGAAGCCTGAAGCCATTCTGGATAGGAAAGTGCAACAGTTGAGAAACAAGTCTATTGCCTCGGTGAAGGTTCGATGGAGGAATCACGGTGTTGAGGAAGCTACGTGGGAATTGGAAGACAAGATGAGGGAGAAGTACCCAGAATTGTTTGAATGATCTAAGCAAATTTCGGGACGAAATTTTTGTGAAGGTGGGTAGATTGTAATACCCGTTTTTTTTCTTCTTTTTTCTCTATCTTTTAAACTATGATTTTTGACTTAAGAACGAGCGAGTGATAGACCTTGAATAAAATACCGTGTTTGTTTCGATTGGTTGTGAATGAAAATAGTGAATGCTTGAATTATTGTTGGTTAATTGTGTGGTGTAAGTTGTCGACGAGATTAACGTGAGAGTCGTCGATGGGAAATTTTGGGCGTTCGTTTACAATGTACTTGGAATAACACCAAAGTACTAAAATAATAAAACACCACAATTTAATCAATGTACTAAAATTTATATATTTGTTTTATCCTTATTCAATTGGGCCACTTTTAATATAGCCATTTATTATAATTCCTATTGAATTCCTGCAGCCAATATAAATCCCTTCTTCTAAACCCACGTTTTTTCCATCAATATCTCCACCCACAAAATTCTCTCCAACAAACAAATCTAATCTCTGCATTATATATCTCTCCCCACAACTGCATCTTTTATCAGCCGTTTCAAAATCTCCAGTGCAGTTTTCGTCCCTTCCAACAAGGTATAATCTTCCACTTTCACTCACCGTAAACCACTCTCTAGACATTAAATCCATAGCACCATTTTGTTTTGTCACAGTGAAAAGGAGGAATCGAGCAGACTGTGAATCCAAATTCTCCTTGCAATCCCAATTTATTCTCTTCTTTCCAAAGGTAGAGTCCCTAATTTTGGAAATCCCCTGCACACTAACATTCAAACATTCATAGTAGTACACAAATTGAATTTTTTTGAATCTGCAGAATGTTTTGTGCTTGATAAAGTCTCGATCTTTAAGGCAATTAGAAATTATCCTCTCATTCCTTTAATCTCTAGTTCTTGGAAATCCTTTTCTGCCCATTAATATTTGAAATCGAATAATTAGAAATCATAGGAAAGCTTGAATAATAATAGAATGGGGAAAGGGGAGAGCGAGAGCTTACCGTTGGGAGTAGCGGCGCTCCGACGGAGGGGCTGACCGCCTGACCGGGCGGACAGCGGTGGCGACGGAGAGGTTGCGACGGCAGTGAATTTTTGGCAGCCTTGGGCGATGGCTGCTGGAACAGCTTGAAGAATTTAGAGAGAGATAGTAGTACAGTAACAGTGGTGAATGGAGGCAGAGAAAGAGAGAGTGATTGTTTTATTATAGGCTTTTAAATTGAAGAGGAGGTAGTGAATGTATACGTGTAGTTGTTTGGCAGTAATATTAGGTTACAGCATTTTCGTTTCCTTTCATTTCTATTTTCTGTTCTTTTTTTTTTCCTTTATGCCAATATGTGATTATAAATATAATAATAAGTGTGTACACATGTTTGTGAAGGGAGTATACGTGGGTTAGTCAGGGAGTATATATATATTTAAATTCTTTTATTTAGTTATTACTTTTGTCTATTAAGATTACGGAGGAGCTAGAGTATTTTAAGATAGTATCGTTTTCTTAAGTTAAGTGTTGGGAAATTTTAATAATTTTGTTTTTTAATAATTTTGTTCGGCCATTATTTTGTTATGAGCTAGTTGGGAATATTTATACTTTGCTTAGTTATGGGATAAATTTAGTTTTGTTAACAGATTACTTAAGTGATGTTTTGAGCCATAAAATACGAGGATATAGTTTCTAAGAAATGACGGGAGAATAAATTGAGCACACACTTAGGATGCATGCATGGTTTAAATTAATTTATTTTGCAAAGTCTGATTGTTGCATATTATATTATTTCAAAAAGGGTGAACTTGTGCACGTTGTTGCGGTTGGAACAGGAAGTGTTTGGGGAGTTAAGCTGTTGAGGTGTGCTTTCTTTTTAAATAAGGACTATGTCCTAAATATATTTTGATGTGAAAAGGAGGTGAAAATGTTTGTCTTGCCATGTTTTGTATTTTGAATGAACCTATCTGAAGTGGCTATGCCATGTATGTTTAATCGAATTCGGGTCCCAGTAGGGCCGCAAACCCTGCTCGGACTAGTGTACACCCCGTAGATCGTGTGCTATCTCTTTGGAGTTGGCCGGTCTAGTGACTTGGTTCGTGGCCACGTTCCTTGTCATGTATGTTCAGATATGGTGATGGTGGATGTGGATGGAAAATGGTTGCGCAACCGACTTTTATGTGAAATGCTTTTTAGTGTACTTGGGTTCTTTTAATTAAAACCCCCCAATGTCACTTGATTATGGCTTGACAAACTATGTTTTGGCATGTGTCCACTGAGTGCATCAAGTACTCAGCCCTGCATATTGTTTTTCTTAATGTGCAGATTGAGCGGTGATGGGCGTGGAGGATGTTGAGCAGAGTTCATGGATTGTTTAGTCATGATTAATAATTGTTGGATTTGTAGTGTCTTCATACTCGACATTTTCCGTGTCTTGAACGCTTCCGCCAAGAGTCATTTTCTTTAGAATTGGTTAGTCATGCAGAGTCGAACTCGCTACAAAAAAATATAGTTTTCTGTCCATTCGTTATTTCCTTAGAGTTGACATTATTGTTAGGATAATATTATGACGTTTTCAAATTTAATTCAGTTATTAAATTTTTGGTCAAATGTGTATGTTTTTCCCCTTTCTTCCCCGCTTCTTTAATCCTCCCCTAGTCGCGATCAACCGTATTTTCTATCCTTAGAAATGCGGGCGTGACATTACTAATACACCCTTGGAATGCACTAATCTTGATAGGGGCACTAATGAAGAATGTGGAGTTAGTGGAGAAAGTGGAGACTCATACGAGTTGCCCCCAAGAAGAAAAAGAGGGGTCCCTCCACGACAGTACTCACCAGACTGGAAAGGAAGAAAGGCCAAATATGCAGTATCCAATATTGCTCACAGCCACCTTTCAGATATGGCCAAGGCATTTGAAGCTGCCTTGTATGAGGAAGAAGACATCCCTCAGTCCTTTGAAGAAGCCAGCAGACATAAGCACTGGAGAGAAGCCATGAAGAAGGAGATAGATGCCCTAATGAAAAACGACACATGGGAGAAATGTGCACTACCAGAAGGAAAGAAGCCAGTTGGATGTCGTGGATATTCACCATAAAGAGAAGAGCAGATGGTTCAATCGAGAGATACAAGGCAAGACTAGTGGCAAAAGGGTACACCCAAGTATATGGAGTGGATTATGAAGAGACATTCTCCCCAGTAGCTAAGATGGAAACTGTGCGAACATTACTATCAGTAGCAGCATGTATAGACTGGACACTACACCAGTTTGACGTGACCAACGCCTTTCTTCATGGAGAGCTTGAACAGAACAAGGAGGTCCCACCAGGTTTCTCTGAAGAGTTTGGAGGAGGAGAGGTGTGCCGGTTACGAAAAACTCTGTACGGATTGAAGCAGTCTCCACGAATCTGGTTCGGAAGATTCTGCCAAGCTATGACCAAGCATGTATTCCAACAAAGTCATTCCGATCACATGCTCTTCACAAAAAGGAGAGACGACAAGGTAACATGTCTAATTATCTATGTTGATGACATGATTATCACTAGAGATGATGTGGAAGAAATCCAGAGGTTGAAGGAAAACATGTTCAAGGAATTTGAGATGAAGGATCTAGGAGCGCTGAAATACTTCTTGGGAATAGAAGTGTTGAGATCCCGACACGGAATATTCCTAAGACAGAAAAAGTATGTCTTAGATCTATTGACAGAAACCGGTCTCCTCGAAAGTAAGCCTGCAGACACCCCGATGGTTCCAAACCATGGTCTGAAGATAGAGGAAGGAGCGGAACTAGCAGACAGGGAAAGATATCAACGACTTGTTGGAAAGCTCATCTATCTCTCACATACTAGACCAGACATCGCATATGCAGTGGGCATTGTGAGTCAATTCATGCACCAACCTCAAGCTAATCACATGGAGGCAGCTTTGAGGATCGTACGGTACTTGAAAGGTACGATAGGCTATGGAATATTTCTAGCCAAGAGGGAAGACCTAGAGATTGATGGCTACACAGATGCTGACTGGGCAAGCAATCCAGTGGATAGAAAATCTACGGGAGGTTACTTTACGTTCATCGGGGGAAACTTGGTTACTTGGAGGAGCAAGAAACAAAAGGTTGTAGCTCTATCTAGCGCTGAAGCCGAGTTCCGAGGAATGAAAAGTGGACTCATGGAAATCCTTTGGCTGAGGAGATTGCTCACCGAGATTGGTTTCCCACCTACTCGGAAGAGTCAATTGTTTTGTGATAGCAAGGCTGCCATTAGCATCTCAGAAAATCCGGTGCAACACGACAGAACAAAGCATGTGGAAGTGGACCGACACTTCATCAAAGAAAAACTGGAAGGAGGCATTATTGAATTTCCGTTTGTCCGTTCTGAAGAACAACTTGCGGACATATTGACCAAGGCGGTTCACCCAAAGATCTTCAAAGAAATATTGGGCAAGTTAAGCATCGGGGATACCATTGCTAAACTTGAGGGGGAGTGTCAAACTTACCAAAACTCAAAGGAAAGATTGAAGGAATCATTGAAGATTACATTACCAAAATCAAAGGAGGCATTAGAGGGAAGAGATACATAATTGATATTCCATTCATTGTCCTAGAATAGATTTATCTACTTCCTAAAATACATTGTACTCCTCACTATAAAAAGGAGAATGATTGTTGTATTACATACACTAAAAAAAATAAAAACGCCAATCTTCTTCTTCAAACATCCTCAAACACTTCGATATGCATAGCCTTTCCAAATCTCTCGATAACCATCGTTAAGACTAATGAGGTTTTTTAAGGACGCGAGTGACCTATTTATAAGACAAGACCTCCTCTCAGTTCGACCAAGTGTGATTGAGATGGAGGAAGAGAGAGATCCACTCCAAAGCCTATTCCAAAACGTGATGAAAAGCAAGTGGGATGAAGTGATCCAATCATACAGAGGGAATAAAGAATTCCACACCGAGAAGATCACGAGCTCCTGCGACACGGCGCTGCACATAGCCATCTCCAACGGCGAGGAGCCCGTGGTCGAGCAGCTCGTCGCGATCGTGTGCAAAACCGAAGGCGCCCTCTCGTCTAAGAACGAGCTCGGAAACACGCCCCTTCACCTCGCTGCCTATCTCGGCGACGCCAAGATGTGCCTCTGCATCGCTAGCCACGACCCGAGCCTCATGGGGATCCGCAACCGCGACAAAGAGACGACGTTCTTCCTGGCCGTGCGCCACGGCAGGAAGGGCGCGTTTTATGCCCTGCACTCGATTTGTAGGGGCGAGGAAGGCTACAAATATTGTAGGGGCATAGACGGAGAGACCATTTTGCATTCCGCCATCCACGGAGAGTATTTTGGTACTACTATTATCACATTTTTGTTTTTCGTGAAATGTTGTCTGTATTGCTTTTATTGATGTTTTTTTTCATTTTTGGTAAATGAAGCGCGCTTTCCAAAGACTCATTGCACTCACATTCTATTATAAAACTAATAAATAAATGTGGAACCCACGTTCAACTGACTTTTTCCACTTACTTTTCTTCACATTTCTTAAAACTCGCGCCGAGTCAAATACGAGCAACATTTCACGGACGAAGTTTTTTTTGGTACTCTCTACGTTCGTGAAATGTTGTCCGCTTTGCTTTTTTTCATTTTTGGTGAATTGAGCTCACTTTTCACTAATTTACAGTCACGTTCTATTATAAGACTAATAGTAATATATAAATGTGGAACACTCATTCCACTAACCTTTTCTACACCCTTTTCTTCACATTTCATAAAACTCGCCGAGTCAAATATAGACAACATTTCACGGACGGAAGGAGTACTATCTCATTTTTGTTTGTTTCTCCCTTGGTTCTATAATAGTGGAGTCATTTCGCCATTTTCGTACGTTCCATAGTAGTGGAGTCATTTCCCTTTTTAGTAAAAGTCAGCACATTTCTTCTCGCATAAATTACTCTCTCTCTTACTGTATTCTCTCTTCATCTCTCTACCGTTTTCATTTCTACGTTATTCTTCCTTTACTTAACTCACTGAACACATTTTTTCTTAAATCGCGTGCCGAAAAAAATGCCTCCACTACTGCGAAACGGATGGAGTACTAATTTAGAGCTAGTGATGAAATAATTGATTAATTTTGTGATATATTTGCAGATTTGGCATTTGATATCATAGCAGACTACGACAAGCTTGTGGAGGCCGTGACCGAGAACGGTGCGTCGCCGCTACATATTCTAGCGAACAAGCCATCTGCATTTAGAAGTGGAAGCCATATTAGAGGCATTGATAAACTCATCTATCACTGTGAGTCTTTTCCTTAATTAAAACAACAATCAATCTAGGTGTGTTTGAATTGAAGTTTATCTTTCATTTAGATAAGAATAAAATTATTTTGTAGAAATGCTTTTCTTGTTTTTCCATTTCTATTTGTTGTGTTTGAATTGATGATATGTTATCTATAGTCCTTAATATCACATATTTAGTTTGTTATTTAAAGCCATACTATAGTAGGAAATTCTAAAAGTATCCTCTGTCTTTTTCTATATTTTCAAGATTGATAGCTATATTAGTAAATTTCACGTAATTTAAGATTGGTATAGTGTTACACATATTGTTATCACTAAATTTTCCATGATAATAAAACACCCTTTTTCAGTCTTAATTCAACGGGCCACACAGAAAATTTAACCAATATATCAAACACTAGATTGGACCATTAAAAGCACTTTAAGTGTGCCTATCTACCAATTCAAATTGTAAGTTTTACTATTCCCCGTCCCAATTAAGATGACACAATAGTATACAATTGAGTAATTATTTGATTAATTATGTTATATTAGTTAATTCAAGTGGAGCTCTTTTTATTCATCCAAATTGAGCTACTTTATTTGATTTTAAATTGTTTTTTCTTTAAGAGAATGGGCCTGACTTTACGAGGTTGGTTAAAACATTGGTGAAGGAATTAGTATATATTCTTAAAGACTTGATGTTTGTACAAAGAATGTGTAGCATGGAATATTAATCCCTGTGAAATTAAGGCATATTTGTGGATGAGCTTGAGCATAAGACGATGCACAATGAAGCAGTGAATCTTCAATATAGTGAAGATGCAAAATATCCAGAGAATTATCACACCTGCCTCATTACCTTCAAAAAACTCTGGGGTATACTTTCCTATTTATTATATATTCTAATTATCCAAAAAATTATACTCCCTTCGTTTTTTAAAAATGGTAACTATTTTCATTTTGGGTCATCCCTTAAAAATAAAAAACTTTAGAATTTTTCTATTTTAGGACATAGACCTCATAATGCAGTAACTCTACTTTCACTACTTTTTCTTTTCTTCTCTCTTATTTTACTTATTTTTCTTTTTCTCTATCTTACTTTACCAATTTTTCTCACTTACTTTACCAATTGTGTATTAAAACCCGTGTCGTTTCAAATGTTTTCATTTTTTGAATACGGAGGGAGTACAACTAATTGATTTTGGCACACCTTAATCCTTTATTTTCTTCATTTAGAGATTTGATTCTTGTTAATGCAGTGGGTCACAGCCACCAGAAATATACACACGATGAAGAAAATATAAAACAGAAACAAATGGCCCAAACTCAACAAGAAGAAGAGGAAGAGATTCCAAAAGGCTTTCTTGAAAAACTAAGTGAGCATTCACAACATATTCTATAATTAGAAAAATTTTATTCTTTGAGTGCAATAAAAAATAAAAATCATCAATTTTTATTTTCATTGAGTTTTATATATTTTGCATGATACATAACCTATATTCTGTTGTCGGAGTACAAAATTAAATATTTAATAGGTTTTAAAATATTTATAAACCATGTGCAAAACTAATATTTTTGTCAAAATTGGTAGTTTGTTTTTGCACTTAGTCCGAATTAGCATGACTACACTCATTTTAAAGGTACTTCAGACTTCAGAAATTTTGTCCATTTCATTGTATTAAAACTAGGGAAGATATATTCAATAATATAATCGATAGTTTCATCTATGGTTGATTTAATTTTACTCTTCAGGGTATGTCTTGTGTGGAAGGAGGAGTGCACATGCAGAGCGCTTCCAATTTGAAGGGTGTAAACAAGGTCGATTTAACTTGTGCATAAAAAACTCTTTTTTATTTTGAAAATAATAGTACTCCCTCCGTCCCGGACTACTCGAACGTTTACTTTTCGGCACGGAGATTAAGGAATGAGTAATTAGTGTTTTAAGTAGAATGGCTAATAAAGTTGGTGAATTTTAAGGTCATTTTTTTATCGAATATTTGCTTCCAATCCAAAATTAAAATTGAAACCCTATGAATCATCGTTCTTGTTCATCCAATATTTTGCTTCCAACCCAAAATTAAAACTGAAACTCTAAATTTGGGTCTTGAATCATCGTTCTTCTCTTGTTCATATTGTCCTCAGTGGCGGATCCAATTCAATACAAAAGGGTACAATTAATTGTACCCCCAAATTCCAATCTGATTAGTAGCGCAGTGGTGAAATTACACTCATTCGATGTGGAGAACACAGTTCGATTGCTAGCATAGACAATTTTGTCTTTTAATTTTGATCTTGGATTTTGAGCATTTGTTTAATCTGTAACGGATTATGCTTTTTAGCTATTATTAGCATTTATTTATCCTTTAATGGATTTTTTTTGTAACTCTTTTAAGCATTTATTTTCCTATAAAGCATTATAATTACAATATTTAACTCTTTTAACTTTTCTATTTCTAATACATATAGTTTTTTTTATTGATTACGTTTTTTAATTTTGTTCTAATACATTGAACTTTTTTTAATCATTTCTCAATGTTCTTTTCTTTCACTTCTTTGTACATTATTTTAATTTAATATAAAGTTTTATATTTTCAGTTCCTAATTCATTAAAAAAATTATATCCTTTTTATCGTACATAAATTTTAGACGATTCGTTTTAGTTAGTGAAAGCTATCCAAATAATAATACTAAAACCAACTCATTTATTTCTATAATAAAATTTCTTAATTCTAAAATGACACTCCTACTATATATTATGATGATTAAAATGTATTAAAGAGAATATAAAAGATTGGTGGAAATTTTAAAAATCCAATTCACTATTTTTTCGTACCCCCGAATAAAAAATCCTGGATCCGCCACTGCATGTGATTGTGTTTAATTATAAATCCTGGATCAAAAATCCTGGATCATACTATATCATTTAATGTGGATGTGTGTGGGTATGTGATTGTGTTTAATTATAATGGCTTATTTGTTTTGGTTATGTGTTCTGTATTTAAATGGTGTTTTGCCTTTAACGCGACCTTGTATGTGCGCACATATTTTATATTGTTACATAGTTAATCCTTTTTTAATATTTAAGTACAACAAACTCAATATTTATATACTCCCTCCGTCCCGTTATAGCAGTCACAGTTACTTTTGTCCACTTGTTTTATGAAATTGATAATAAATAGTTAAAGTGGGGAATAGTAAAGTCTCTTCTCCACAATATTCTCTCTCTTTGTTTACCATTTCTTCCACTTTAACTATTTATTATCATTTTTACAAAACAAGTGCACAAAAGTAACCGAGACTGCTAAAGCGGGACGGAGGGAGTACTAAGCTATTTTAATTTGTTCGATCAGTAGTGGTTTTAACCAAATGCAAGGCCCAAGGACATGAATTCCTTCCTAAGAACTGCATCAATTTTTTTAACTTTGTCAAGTTAATATCCAAAGTAATGCTGGTAATCCTTGGATTAGGTAAGCTTCTCCACTCTTTGTATTTCATGTACCTTTGTTTTCAATTCATAATACAAGAATTTTCGTTTTGTTGGGTTAAGAAATACAAAAATCAATTAATTGAATTTTCAGTAGCAAGGTTCAAGTTTAATACTTATATGCTGATATTTAGCCGAATCAAATACCAAAATGATACTCCAGTATGGAGTATATTTTTAAGGGGATGATAGTCACAAAAATTATGACTTAATTTGACCGAACTTCAATATTTTCTTTGAACTTTTAATGTGATCGGAAATGTCATGAACTTTAGACTTTGTGTGAATTTCCAAATTTCTGTCTATTAATATAGTGTCATTATAATTTTTTTTAAATACACACTCCACACCACTGACCACCCTCCACCTTGAGTAAAAATTTAATAGTCGATGTGGTATGTCCAACCATTCACGGTTGCAGAAATATTCTCTATCCATTTTTCTCTTGATAAACTATGAATTTATTCATCTGACCACCTTGACTTTAACTTTACTAGAAAAAAAAGAGTCGGGTCGGGCTAAGAAATTTGTACAGCGTCCAAAGTCGATGACATTTCCGACCACATTTAAATTTAAGTTCATGAAAAATACGTGATGTCAGCCAAAGTTGGTGATTTTTGCACCCTATTTTATAATGTGCATTGATTGACATTTACATGTAACATGATATATTGGAGCATGTTTTTATGGAGGTGTTTGAGTTGGATTTTTTTTCAACAATGAATGTGATCAAGGCTCAAAAAAAGTGGATAAGATTAAAGAGAAGAAGACAAAGCATATCTGGTCAATACAAATCATGGAGAAACTATTAGATGCTGCCTCTTTTCACGAATATGAATACAATGGGAGGCGCCCCAACATTCAACCCTTAGGCAAAAGCACCCCAATCGTCACGGCTAAGCCTGATGATGATAATGGTGGTGTTGGTGCGAAGGAGGAGGCCAAAACTGAAAAATCAAAGGCCACAGAGGGGGATGAGAGCTTAGAATGCGAAAAATGCAAGAAAATCGGTGTTGGGGTGGATGGGATTGTTGCGGCATTGAAGGCGGTTTGCTCCGGGGGCTCGGCCCTCGACATGGAGAAGAGGGAGACGCCGCGGCCAGGAGTGGGGTGGTGGAGGGGATTTTGGGGCGGTTTCCGGTGGCAATTAATGACATGAATGTTGATGGGAAGAATGTTGTTTTGCTATCGGCAGCCACATGTGTACAATTTTTTGCTTGATTGGGATACAATTTTTAGGAAGACTGATGAGATGGAAAAGAGTGCATTGCATCTTGCTGCTAGGTTTGGTGAGTATAAGCCTTGGCACATTCCTTGTAACGCCCCACTTTTCGAACCCTAATTTTTTCAAACCCTAAGACGTTTGTATTTATTGCTTTGATTGTCGAATTAAATGACGAATTGTTATGTGATTGAATTGGTGACCTAATTTTGATTTGACCGAGTCAAATTCGTTGATTTTATGACGTGGCTTAAATTAATTGATGTGGAATGAAATATATTGCGGTAAATCATATTTTAGGGGGAGTGAGATTTAATTAGAATCATCAATAATTACCTTGCCCTTTTATTGGAATTTTCGACCACCATTAATTAATGGAGAAGAATTCTATTTTCTTGGATTTAATTATTTGCTTGGAATAATTATCCAAATTAAGTCCAAAGCCAATTATTCTTTATTTCTCCATGAAAATTTTCGATCCCTATACTACTCCAAGGAAGATTTCGAAATTCTCCTACTTTTAGAAGGGGAGAAATTAATTATTATTTACTTGATTCCTTACTTATTTCTTTCCATAAATGAATTGGAATATCCTAGCAAATCTTGCCCTACTTTATTCTATTAAAGATTTGGAAATTTTTCCTTCTGGGAGGAACCAAATCACACGCCTACTTCCTATTAATTTGGGAGGATTTTATTATTTTATTCTGCTCCGTATTATTTTATCCCACTCCGTAAAAGTACCAAATTAATCATAGGCTAATTAAATAGCCAAGATTTTGAAAATCTCCTTAATTCTTTCTAAAAAAATCATGCCTATTTTTCTTTCTCTCATATTCTCCCAAATCTTTAATTAATTGTGGAGATTATTCTTGAACTCTATAAATAAGAGAGCAACCCTAAAACCTAGAATCAAAAAAATCGCTCCCCCCCTTCCCTTGAAGTTCACGCCATTTTCCTCCCCACACCTCTCCCACATGTTCTTCTACTCTACTCAAGATCCTTTCGATTCGCCAAGAGTTTGTTGAAGAATCAAGGGTTATATTCGCTTTCTACCGATTGTTTCGTCCAAGAAAGGTAAATTCAAACCTATATTCTTCATCCTCTCCATCCCAACTCTTCTTTTGTTTCCCTCATGCAACTAGAGAGTGTAGGGAATGCAGATCTAAGGGTTTAATCGGAGGGAATGTGTAATCGTATGTGTGAATGCTTTTTGATTTCAATTGGTTGATGATTTAATGAATCCTCGGTGAATGATATGTGATTTCATGAAAATATGTGTCTAAGGACCCTTTTTAGCATGCTTGTATGCTAAAACCATGAAAAGGTTGATTTTGAATAAGTGGGGGTAAACCCTAATTCGAATTCCTAAAAGCATGAGAAACTGTGATTCCGAACAGTAAGTTTCGACTCGTTTTTGACTAACCAAATGAACTCCGATTTGACCGATTCTTTTTCCTAAGTAAACTTCATGATGTCTTCTGTGTTGTGTGTAAATTTCAACTCATTTGGATAAAATATGAAATTTTGGTGAATTTTTAAAGTTGACTGCACAATTCTGTCAGAAACATGTTTTCTCGACCAGTAGGTAACGTCTTTGATTTGACCGACTTAAAAAAGGTATTTTGACATGAAATTTAAACTGGAAGTTATTTGATGAGTCTACTGCTTTGTCATAAAATTTTAGCCCCAACGGAAGTCGTGTGAAATTCTAGTGATTTTTACAAAATGATATCGCAGTGCTGCCAGAATTCTATCTTTACAAAAGCAACTATGTTGTTATGTGAAATGATATACATGATTTATATAAGTGTTTAAGAACCACTCTATGATGAAGTGATGTGTTATTCGTTGATGTGAACTATGGTGTGTTCCCTTGTGTTGATGAACGTTTGGGAATGGGTGCATTAAAGAGACGATGGAAGGAACGGTAGGGCATGCATAATAATTTATTGTGATAAAAGGCTGATTGGATTGTGGTGTTGATAAGGGTGGTCGTGCGTACGTGAGCACAAGGAACGGGGTTTGCGTTGAGTTGTATATTGTGTTATATAAGCAAGCAAGGTGGGCTCACTTTTACTAAACTCTGTTACGTTTAAAAAGTATGATTGTGGAGCTATAAGGGTGGTTTAAAGTGTTTATCATGCCGTGATTTATTTTAACGTGCCTATCTGATGTGGCTTTTGCCACTATTATTTAAATCGAATTCGGGTCCTCGTAGGGCCGCAAACCCTACTTGGATTAGTGTACACCTATGGTAGACTGTGTGCTAGCGTACGGGCTGGCCGGTCTAGTGACCTGGTTTGCGGCCGCGTTCCTTGTCATGTATTGGCAGATATGACTAACGTCTATGGGAAAATGACTGATCAATCGACTTTTACAATAGGAAATGATTTTGAGTGCCTCAGGCCTTTCTAAAGCTAAACCCCGATGGTTACTTATGTATGGCATGATAAACTATATCTTTATTGAAAATATTTTCGGCATAAGTCCACTGAGTATCTTTATAGTACTCAGCCCTGCATGTGTTTTCCCTATGTGCAGGTTGAGCGGCGGCGAGAGGTTGGTGGTGTTGAGCAAGTAACTTAACGAACTTAATGTTTATCTTTGAACTATGGGTGTCGTTGTGTCTTCACACATGACGTCACTCCTTCTCTTGGTCATTTTCCGCTGCGATATTTCTTTTACTTATTTGTTGTTGGGCCCAAACTTGAATTTGTCCGGTTATTGGTTTCTTGTAATTTTGTTGGATAATGTCAAACTCTTAATCTTTTCCTTGAGTACTAATTGCCGGCCCAACTCATTATTTAAACCCGGGTCCTCATCTTGTTTTATACTTAATTGCTCATTTAATATGTTGGTCAAACCTCCTTGATGAAACCCTAGCCTATTTTCATTGTTATATTTAAGTCTGGTTAAGTCGCGATCGCCGCATTTATTATACCCTATAAGGGCGGTCGTGACAGTTTGGTATCAGAGCCTCAGTTTCTTTCCGCTCTGGACCCAAGAGTCTTGTTGAGTCAAAGTCTTTTTATGTGTAAATTGACTAATTGATAATCGCCGAAGGCTCAACACCACAACTCGTCTCCGCCCAACCACAAAGAATGAGGTAACAAGTATCTCAATTTATATTGATCCGAACCTGTGAAATGTTGGAAATTTCGATGGGGATATTCCTCTGGTGGAAAATGAAATTATTTCGATGGGAATCGAAGATAATATGATGTCTTCGAAAATGTTGTTTGAAGTGTAGGATGATGAAAATACATGGATATGAAATTGCTTAATACGACTATGCCAAAAATGATGAATACTGTTGTGCACACCCCGATAAAGAAAATCGGTGAATATGTGATTGGACTTCTATGAGTTTGGATAGATGAAATTCTAAATGATTGAAAATTTCATGAATTGTGAAACGTGAAGTATGAGTGTGATTACTTGATCATACTAGGAAACACCTATGGCTTTTGGAAAATGTTGTGAAGATATGAACCGTGAGACACTATGAGATTATACAATTGCTTTTGTTTAACAGTGAGGCATGATGGCGTTGAATGTGTTGGATATTGAAGTATGATTGTGAACTTGTATTGGTTGATGTAGAGATTTTCTATTACGTCCACGAAACTGCAAATTTTTACTTGAAGAAAGTACATGTTGCTTCCATGAACGACAAAACTTTTATGCCTAGGCGGTTAAAATTTCATGACTATGAAACTGTGAAATGCAAAGCATGATACGCGTGTAGTTGCGAGTTGTGATTGTGATACAGATGAGCATGAACTGCATGATTTATGAAATGCGATTCCATGGATGATTGATTGACTGAGTGTTACTATTCACATATATTAATGTACGATGTTTGTTATGCTATGGAACACCAAATGATTTATACGAATAAATGTGTTGATTGTGCAATATATGTATGACGTTTATTCATGACCGGTGAAGTACGAGGTATCGTATAGAACCACCATTAAAGTGAAATGTGGAACTTTTGAACTTAGTTGCAAACATAAGAGTCATATGAAGCTTGAGTTAGGTAATGATCAGATATACGTTGAAGTACGAGGCTTCAAGCTATGCTTGAAATTATAGAGTGCCTAAGAGGTAGGCCAGACTGAACGTGCTAGAACTTAGTTGTAAGTTGACAACTGCAATATCACTTTCCTGAGTGATAAAACCAACAAATATATATATTTCGAACTTTGGTGTATCCTCACAATGACGAGATCATACCTAAGATCTAATAAAACTATGCAGTCTTGCATACCATGCCAAAGTGGCGATGCGACACAAATACGATGACGTTTACGACACCTTAAGACCACGTGTACAGCGGCAATGCTTTTCAAAAACTACGTGGCATGGCACGAAGACTTTGAAGATGCGACCAAAAAAAAAGTTATTAATTTCGACTATACGATGAATCTCAACTTGGAATCCACGATTTCATAGAACGATGTTACCATGTTCGGGCTCGCGAAAAATGTGTGAGGGAGTGCGACCCTTGTAGCTAGAATGAACGATTTTTTAAATCAACAGTACTTACTTGGATTATAAATTCTTTTCGGGACGTTTTGAATAAACATGAGCCATTGTCTATTTAAACACCTTGGTTGACTCCCAATTTGCAAGTAATGTCCATTATCGAGTTATGACTCGCTTTCAGTTCTTGAAAATTTGTACTTGCCTTCATGACCTTGGACATCTTGATTAGTCGTCTTCTTTGATTCATCTTTCGTAAGGACAATATCTTGACCTTGTGAACTTCCGTCGTTGAACTTCATTCCTAAGGTTGTTTGCATTTATGACCTTCAGTATAATCACACCTCCATACATGTTGTCTTCAAAGGATGGAATATTCTTCTTGGAACTACTGGTTCACCTCTTTATTTTGTAACCATGTATGTGGCAAGTTCTTTCTTGCAGAAGTGAAACTCTTTTTAGCTCGGTTTCACTACATATATTGCTTCATACTCAATGATTTTTCTTTCTGCAACACCAAGTTAAGGCTATCTTGTTCTCTTCTTCCTTAACGGGTTGATCGTGTTAAATTTCTGAAAAGTTCCATTAACTTTGAGTTGTCTTTAACAAACCCGCGAACCCATTGATGTGATTTCATCTTTTCCAATAACATGATATTGTTGAACCATCATTTGTACTACTTCATGACATTTTCCCATGTTTCTAAATCCTGCCGCGACTGATTGTTTTAGGCTTTGACATGTTTGAACGATATCCTTCATTGCTGTCCGGAATTTTGCAAATTGTGATCTAGCAGTCGGCTATGAAATTTGAGAATTTTTGCAGTTTCATCCTGTTTCCATGACCTATCTCATGTTCTTCCGAGCTCTCATCAGAAGTAAATTCTCAAAGCCCTATGGGTTTTATTTGATACCTCTAAACCATTTAATTCTCAGAATGGACGGGTTGAGTCCAATGAAACTCAATCATTACATTGTTGTTCTTGTTTCCTTGATTAATTTTGGAGCCTTCCCGACTAAAGACATCCTTAGCAATGTTGCAACAATTGGAATTCTGTTCATATCCGAGTAAGACTGTTGGGTAAATTTTCAAATCCTTGTTACTAGACGGTAGAGAAATGCAGTAGTCGACTTGGATATACACAAGGAATAAGTTTCTATAGTCAGACATGCTCTAAAATGACACACCAACCAGAAGCGTCGACATAACAGACGAGATACATATATGCGTGAACGATAAGCGAATATCGAATATGAGAAGATGTAGTTACAGTCACCATCGTGCGAGGAAATTGTAAAGGAAGTACAAGCCCCTTCATAGAGTTATTGCACAAAATAAATATCGTCAACAAGGGAGAACATATGAAAGATGACGAGAAAGAGCCACGGGACGACGAGACGATCGAGAAAAGAAATGTGTGATAATACCATGAATATTAGAAAATTGTGTGGGAGTTGGAAGACAAAACGAGGAGAGTTAATAGAAATTTTCATGGGAGAACCTAAGTTAGTCGCTCACAAGTTGTAAGTTATGGCGATGAGGGATATCGACGTAATTCTAGGAATGGTTTGGTTAACCACATATTTTTGCGACGATTTGTTGCAAGGAGAGAAAATTTTCTCTGCAAGCCCTGGGGAAGGTACCCACCATATACTATGGAATCTCGATGAACCGGTGAACATCTATCATCTCCGCGCTCCAAGCTAGTACGATGGTAAGAAGGGGCGTCCCGCCTGTCTTGCCTATCTACAAGGAGAGGAGGTAGGAGAAAGGAAAGTGAAAGATGTTGCCGTTGTACGAGAATTTCTCGACGTTTTCCCCGAAACCTTGCCTGGACCACCGCCAGATCGACAACTGGAGTTCACAATCGACCTAGAGCTAGAGTCGGTGCCTGTGTCCAAGGCACCATACCGAATGGCGCCTAAAGAGTAGAAGAACTCGAGATACAACTTCAAGAGCTTATGGACCTGAGTTTCATTATGCCCAGTGTTTCACCGTAGGGGCGCGCCTGTGCTCTTTGTGAAAAAGAAGGATGGATCGATGAGAATGTGTATCGATTATAGGGAGCTGAACAAGATGACCCTCAAGAACAAATATCCACTGCCGAGGATAGATGACCTATTCGATCAACTTCGATGAGCCGGTGTATTCTCTAAGATGGACTTAAGGTCCGGGTACCATCAGTTGAGATTCCGAAGAGAGGATATACCAAAGACGGCCTTTCGAATGAGATATGGTCACTATGAATTTGTCGTAATGCCGTTCGATTTGACGAATGCACCTGCTGTATTCATGGACTTGATGAACCGAGTGTTTCATCCCTACTTGGATAAGTTTGTCTTGGTGTTCATTGATGACATGCTAATTTACTCGAAGAATGAGAAAGAGCACGAGGAACATCTGCGAATCACCTTGGAGACCTTGAGGAGCGAGAAGTTGTACGCCAAATTCAGCAAGTGTGAGTTTTGGCTTAAGCAAGTAAATTTCCTTGGTCACATCGTGTCGAAAGAAGAAATTCGAGTAGATCCCGCTAAGGTTGAGGCGGTGCAACAGTGGAAAGCACCTTCAACACCAAACGAGATTCGGAGTTTCCTAGGTTTGGCGGGATACTACCGAATTTTTATAGAAGGGTTCTCCAAGATAGCGAGACCCATGACACAACAACTCAAGAAGGGGGTAAAAGTCAATTGGACTCCCGAGTGCGAGGCTAGTTTTAACCTCTTGAAGGAGAAGCTAACTAGTGCACCGATCTTAGCTGTACCAGAACCTGGAGTGAACTACGTGGTATACACGGACGCCTCGAAGGTGGGACTTGGACGTGTGTTGATGCAAAACAACAAAGTGATTGCTTACGCATCCCGACAATTGAGGCCACACGAGTTGAACTATCCAACCCACGACTTGGAATTAGCAGCAGTGGTACACGCCTTAAAGATTTGGAGACATCATCTCTACGGAGTTCGATGTGAGATCTTTACGGACCACAAAAGCCTGAAATATTTCTTCGAGCAAAAGGATTTAAACATGCGACAACGAAGATGGCTCGAATTGGTGAAGGACTACGATTGTGGCATCAACTACCACCCTGGCAAGGCAAATGTAGTGGCAGATGCCTTGAGCCGGAAGAGTCATTCCCAATTGGCCAGTTTTCTCACCAAAGAAGAAAACTTGGTCCGCGAGTTTGGTAAGATGCGTTTGGAAGTGGTGAGAGCACCAAGAACAGTGGAAGCGCGAATCGCCACTTTAGTTGTTGAACCTGATCTAAGGACAAGAGTTGTTAAAGCACAACGAATGGATGCGAAACTAGAGGAAGTTCGTATAGAAGTGCGAACCGGCGAATCTGGAAACTTTAGTGAAGAAGGTGACAACGCACTCACCTTTAAAGGAAGGCTATGCATATCGGACGACGAAGAGCTCAAAAATGAAGTGATGAGCGAGGCACACGAGACTCCTTACACCGCCCACCCAGGAAGTACGAAGATGTATCGAGACTTGAAGAAGTCCTTCTGGTGGAATGGTATGAAGAGGGATATAGTGGCATTTGTGGAGCGCTGCTTAGCCTGCCAACAGGTGAAGGCTCTACATCAACGACCTTACGAGAAGTTGCAACCACTAGAAATCCCTGAGTGGAAATGGGAGCACATTGCCATGGACTTTGTGACAGCCTTGCCAAAAACGCAAAGAGGGAATACTGCCATATGGGTGTTATAGACCGACTCACCAAGAGTGCACACTTCATACCGATACCCATAACCTATGGATCAAACAAGCTAGCTCAAGTGTATATAAAAGAAATAGTGCGACTGCATGGAGTCCCCGTGACGATCACGTCTGACCGTGACCCGAAATTCACATCGAGATTCTGGATCAGCCTACAACGTGAGCTAGGCACTCGACTGAACTTCAGCACCACTTTTCACCCGCAGACGGACGGGCAATCCGAAAGAACGATCCAAACCCTCGAGGATATGTTAAGAGCTGTGGTGTTGGACCGGGGAGGGATTTGGGAGTCCACACTCCCCTTAATCGAATTCTCCTACAACAACAGTTTCCAAGCAACGATAAACATGGCTCCGTACAAAGCCTTGTACGGGAGAAAGTGTAGATCCCCGCTCTACTGGGACGAAGTTGGTGAGAGAAGGGTACTCGGGCCCGACGCAGTTGAAGAGATGGTTAGAATCGTTCGACAAATTCGTGCGAGGATAAAAGAAGCTCAAGACAGACAAAAGTCATACGCGGATGTACGACGAACCGACTTACAATTTCAAGCTGGCGACAAGGTTTTTCTCAAAGTATCCCCGTCGAAAGGGATAACGCGTTTTGGTGTCAAGGGAAAGTTGAAACCGCGATTTATTGGACCTTATGAAATCCTCGAAGGAGTGGGTCCTGTTGCTTACCGTTTGGCGTTACCCCCAAACCTCGGGAACGTGCACAACGTCTTTCATGTGTCGCAGTTGCGGAAATACGTGTTTGACCCAAAGCACGTGATTCACTACCAAGAAGTCGCGTTGAACCCAGACTTGAGCTACGAGGAGAAACCCCAAACGATTCTAGACCGAAGGGTCGAGAACTTGAGGAACAGACCAGTTGCGTACGTGAAAGTGCAGTGGAGAAACCACGGGCACGAAGAAGCCACGTGGGAGCTTGAGGACAAGATGATGGATCTATACCCAGAGCTCTTCCCATGAGAGTGCCAAAATTTCGGGACGAAATTTCTTTTAAGAGTGGTAGGATGTAACGCCCCACTTTTCGAACCCTAATTTTTTCAAACCCTAAGACGTTTGTATTTATTGCTTTGATTGTCGAATTAAATGACGAATTGTTATGTGATTGAATTGGTGACCTAATTTTGATTTGACCGAGTCAAATTCGTTGATTTTATGACGTGGCTTAAATTAATTGATGTGGAATGAAATATATTGCGGTAAATCATATTTTAGGGGGAGTGAGATTTAATTAGAATCATCAATAATTACCTTGCCCTTTTATTGGAATTTTCGACCACCATTAATTAATGGAGAGGAATTCTATTTTCTTGGATTTAATTATTTGCTTGGGATAATTATCCAAATTAAGTCCAAAGCCAATTATTCTTTATTTCTCCATGAAAATTTTCGATCCCTATACTACTCCAAGGAAGATTTCGAAATTCTCCTACTTTTAGGAGGGGAGAAATTAATTATTATTTACTTGATTCCTTACTTATTTCTTTCCATAAATGAAATGGAATATCCTAGCAAATCTTGCCCTACTTTATTCTATTAAAGATTTGAAAAATTTTCCTTGTGGGAGGAACCAAATCACACGCCCACTTCCTATTAATTTGGGAGGATTTTATTATTTTATTCTGCTCCGTATTATTTTATCTCACTCCGTAAAAGTACCAAATTAATCATAGGCTAATTAAATAGCCAAGATTTTGAAAATCTCCTTAATTCTTTCTAAAAAAATCATACCTATTTTTCCTTCTCTCATATTCTCCCAAATCTTTAATTAATTGTGGAGATTATTCTTGAACTCTATAAATAAGAGAGCAACCCTAAAACCTAGAATCAAAAAAATCGCTCCCCCCCCTTCCCTTAAAGTTCACGCCATTTTCCTCCCCACACCTCTCCCACATGTTCTTCTACTCTACTCAAGATCCTTTCGATTCGCCAAGAGTTTGTTGAAGAATCAAGGGTTATATTCGCTTTCTACCGATTGTTTCGTCCAAGAAAGGTAAATTCAAACCTATATTCTTCATCCTCTCCATCCCAACTCTTCTTTTGTTTCCCTCATGCATCTAGAGAGTGTAGGGAATGCAGATCTAAGGGTTTAATCGTTGGGAATGTGTAATCGTATGTGTGAATGCTTTTTGATTTCAATTGGTTGATGATTTAATGAATCCTCGGTGAATGATATGTGATTTCATGAAAATATGTGTCTAAGGACCCTTTTTAGCATGCTTGTATGTTAAAACCATGAAAAGGTTGATTTTGAATAAGTGGGGGTAAACCCTAATTCGAATTCCTAAAAGCATGAGAAACTGTGATTCCGAACAGTAAGTTTCGACTCGTTTTTGACTAACCAAATGAACTCCGATTTGACCGATTCTTTTTCCTGAGTAAACTTCATGATGTGTTCTGTGTTGTGTGTAAATTTCAACTCATTTGGATAAAATATGAAATTTTGGTGAATTTTTAAAGTTGACTGCACAATTCTGTCAGAAACATGTTTTCTCGACCAGTAGGTTACGTCTTTTATTTGACCGACTTAAAAAAGGTATTTTGACATGAAATTTAAACTGGAAGTTATTTGATGAGTCTACTGCTTTGTCGTAAAATTTTAGCCCCAACGGAAGTTGTGTGAAATTCTAGTGATTTTTACAAAATGATATCGCAGTGCTGCCAGAATTCTATCTTTACAAAAGCAACTATGTTGTTATGTGAAATGATATACATGATTTATATAAGTGTTTAAGAACCACTCTATGATGAAGTGATGTGTTATTCGTTGATGTGAACTATGGTGTGTTCCCTTGTGTTGATGAACGTTTGGGAATGGGTGCATTAAAGAGACGATGGAAGGAACGGTAGGGCATGCATAATAATTTATTGTGATAAAAGGCTGATTGGATTGTGGTGTTGATAAGGGTGGTCGTGCGTACGTGAGCACAAGGAACGGGGTTTGCGTTGAGTTGTATATTGTGATATATAAGCAAGCAAGGTGGGCTCACTTTTACTAAACTCTGTTACGTTTAAAAAGTATGATTGTGGAGCTATAAGGGTGGTTTAAAGTGTTTATCATGCCGTGATTTATTTTAACGTGCCTATCTGATGTGGCTTTTGCCACTATTATTTAAATCGAATTCGGGTCCTCGTAGGGCCGCAAACCCTACTTGGATTAGTGTACACCTATGGTAGACTGTGTGCTAGCGTACGGGCTGGCCGGTCTAGTGACCTGGTTTACGGCCGCATTCCTTGTCATGTATTGGCAGATATGACTAACGTCTATGGGAAAATGACTGATCAATCGACTTTTACAATGGGAAATGATTTTGAGTGCCTCAGGCCTTTCTAAAGCTAAACCCCGATGGTTACTTATGTTTGGCATGATAAACTATATCTTTATGAAAATATTTTCGGCATAAGTCCACTGAGTATCTTTATAGTACTCAGCCCTGCATGTGTTTTCCCTATGTGCAGGTTGAGCGGCGGCGAGAGGTTGGTGGTGTTGAGCAAGTAACTTAACGAACTTAATGTTTATCTTTGAACTATGGGTGTCGTTGTGTCTTCACACATGACGTCACTCCTTCTCTTGGTCGTTTTCCGCTGCGATATTTCTTTTACTTATTTGTTGTTAGGCCCAAACTTGAATTTGTCCGGTTATTGGTTTCTTGTAATTTTGTTGGATAATGTCAAACTCTTAATCGTTTCCTTGAGTACTAATTGCCGGCCCAACTCATTATTTAAACCCGGGTCCTCATCTTGTTTTATACTTAATTGCTCATTTAATATGTTGGTCAAACCTCCTTGATGAAACCCTAGCCTATTTTCATTGTTATATTTAAGTTTGTTTAAGTCGCGATCGCCGCATTTATTATACCCTAGAAGGGCGGTCGTGACATTCCTGGTGATGCTCTACAGATGCAGTGGGAGATCAAGGTATGGATCCTACCTTCGTGTTTCTAAATACATCACTTACGCTTTTAAACAACATATCTAAAATAAAATCAAATGAAAGCGTCCCACAAATACAAAATGTTAATGTGTAGTGGACAACAGAACAGCTGGCGAAGCAGGGCGGGGCGTGGCTCATCAGCACCTCCCAGTCATGCTCGGTAGAGGCGGCTCTGATTGCAACGGTGGCCTTCGCAACAGCGGGACCCCAACCTTGCCAAACCAGCCGGCCTTCAGCGTGTTCGCCATATCCTCACTGGTGGCCTTGTGCTTCTCGGTGATCATGTTCCTGCCCATCCTGACTTCGAGAAAGACTTAGGCGCAGACCTGCCGAGAAAGCTGCTGGTTGGGCTTCCCCATGTATGCCATTATCTGCTTGCCAGTAACGTTCTTCGCCATCAACCAGTTCCCTTTGTATTTTGATCTCGTTTGGGCTACGATTCGGAAAGTCCCTCAGCGAAGCTCCAAGTGATATATACAACTCCATTCGGTTGTTTATGTGAGTTAATTTAGGGCTGGCAATTTTTGACACGACACGATAACACGACACGAACCGGCACGAAAATAATGGGTTTGGGTCGGAGCTTATTGGGTTCGTGTCCTTATCGGGTCGACCCGTTAAGGACACGAAAATTTCGTGTCGTGTTCGTGTCGTGTTCGTGTCGGGTTCGTGTTATCCGTTAACAATACGTGTTCGTGTCGTGTTCGTGTTATCCGTTAACAAATAATATTTTAATATTATTAATTCTTATTATTTTCATTTTTAATAGGATTAACCGTTATCAGGTCGTGTTGTTATCGAGTCGTTATCGTGTCATCTCGTGTACGTGTTGTTATCGTGTCGTGTTGACCCGAATTGGTTCGTGTCGTTAATGGGTTCGTGTCGTGTTCATGTCTGAAGATTTCGTGTCGTGTTCGTGTTTGAGGTTTTCTTAACGGGTCGTGTTCGTGTTTGTTGTTATCGTGTTCGTGTCGTTATCGTGTCGACACGATAACGACCCGACACGCACGATTTGCCACCCCTAAGTTAATTGAAGAGAATAAAGCTGAGAGTTTTATATTTTTATTTTAAGAAATATTTTATTTTGAGTGAAAATTTGAAAAATGTATCACAATAAGACTCTGTGTTTATTTCCAAAGTCATGTTTGAAATGTTTCTGCGTTGTATCAAAACATCCAACAAATCCGGTATCAAGAGTCATTCGATTCTACATTGGCGTCAGTGTAGAACATGGTTCAACCCTAGTTTTCCAAATTGGAAAAATCAAATGAGAATCTTGATGTAGTCACAATACTTGTGTGATATATTGCTCAAGATGATTACAGAGAACCGCCTCCCAAAAAGCACGCACTGACTAAAGAATAACCTCAAAGAAGAAAGGAAACAAGACAAAAAAAGATTGTGTTCACTATAGGAATTGATGAAACCATGCACGTTTGGAGGTTTTAAACAATTCTTTCATTAAAATTGGAAAGACGAAGTGAGTTGGACTTCAAATCCTACGTGGTGAATTTGAAAGTTTGACCATGTCTAAAACACAAAACATTTTTTACTATTTCACAAGAACTTTGATTGTTGGGAATCAAATGAAAAGGCAGGGAGAGAATATTGAAGATGTTTGTGTTAAGAAAATTCTCCGTTCCTTGACATCTAAATTTGAGCACGACAGCACGTCGTTAGGCTATTGAAAAATCTAAATATCGTAATACCATGTTGACTCGCTTTTATTTTAACAAGATAAAACCTGCAAGTGTACGAGGCTATTGTAGTTTTAGGCAAGTTAAGAGTATCGTATCCATGGAGATTATTTTACTAACTTAAGTACCTCGAGTTAACGTCATTCATTATTTGTACTATTCAAATGAGTTTTGTGTTACTATATCCTAAGATAATAAAATGATTAAATTAAATTAAAAGAAAATATGGATGTAAAATTTGGAAAAAAGGTAGAATTTAAAGATCCGATAACAAAGATATATCGTTGAATTAACCAAATTATAAGCATTACCTTTATGTCTCTAGAATTGCTAGGACAATCATTATTATAGATTAATTAAGTCCTCTCCCAAGTGCATCTAACCCGTTGATTAAACTCTAACACTAAAGTCCCTTTCAAATGCTTCAAGTTTAACTCCTACTAGTTCATAAGATCAAAGCCCTCACTCAGGTCGTCACTTCTCTCGAATGTAATTAGTCTAGATATTGATTATCTTTTATTCACGCTAAACTATTCATCTCCCGAATATTATAGCAAAGCCAACAATGAACACACAATAGCGACTCGAATGAATGTAAATAAGCACAAGGATAATCAAAACAATTGCAAGAGCTAAGTATAGACCATACTCAATTAACAACCACAATTCTACGTCAACGTATCGTCATTACAATTCGACAAAGGAATTAGATACTCATAATCATAACAAAATCAATTGAAATATTCAAAGTCATTGTTCAAGAATTCAAGCAAACTAGAATATGAACTCCCGAAGGTGTGTGGATCGGATTGGAGGCTTCATCTTTAATCTTTTGAACAATCCTTGTCTCCTACCCTTTCCACTCTTCGTCAAAGATGAAAAATAGTGTTTGGAGGCTCGTGTGTCTGAATGTGTCTTCGGAGTTGTGCCCTAGGCTTATTATACTCGGCGGTTGGAGCTCGGAGCTAACGGCTACTAGCCGTTGGGATCTTTGTTTAGTTAGGAGAAGCTGTAACTGAATCTTGGGTAATTTCTTGATTGCTCTTGTTTGAGAGATGTTAGTATAAGTAGTAGAGAGCAGTTCCTAGTAGTTGTAACTTCACTTGAAATCAAGCTCAATAATACTCACGAAAGTTTTACTCTCTAAAACCCAATTCTTCCTTTTCTCACATTCGAGTTCATACTTGTTGTTGCGTTATTCGATCGAGGCTTTCTACAATTGGCGCCGTCTGTGGGAAATCTTGAAGGTGCTTGATCATTCTAGTTCGTAACAATGGCGGCTAGACTTGATGTGGAGAAATTCAATGGAAGAAATGACTATGGCTTGTGGAAAATGAAAATGAGAGCTATACTGGTGCAACAAGGCCTTTCTGCTGTTCTTGCCGCGGATGATTCGGATGAGAAGGGAAAGGGTGCTGCACTAGATGATAAAGCACAGGCTAAGCTCGAAGAGATGCAACTCAAAGCGCATAGTGCAGTTATCCTGTGTTTAGGGGATAAAGTCTTGCGCGAAGTGCAGGGTGAGAAGACCGCTGCAGGTATCATGAAGAGGCTAGATGATGTGTATCTAGCCAGGTCCTTGGCTAACCGGTTGTATATGAAAAGGAGGCTCTATTCTTACAGTTTTTCAGAAGATAAGCCAATCGTGGAGCAGTTGGAAGACTTTGCGAAGTCAGTGGATGATTTAGAAGCTGTGGATGTAAAGATAAGTGATGAAGATAAAGCTATATTGGTCTTGAATGCCCTCCCGAATACCTACGATCAACTTAGGGATGCAATTCTTTATGGAAGAGATAAGGTGATCACCTATGGTGAGGTACATGCAGCTCTAATGGCAAAGGAGCTTCAAAAGGGGGGTCATAAGAATCAAGATCAACATCAGCCTGAATCTCTTAGCATCAAGAAGTGGAATAAGAAACCGTTCATGAAAAGGGCTGAGGAAGCTAAGTCTGATGGGTCTGCAGTGAAGGAAAAGAGGTCTTGCCATTGGTGCAAGAAACCTGGGCATTTGAAGAGGGACTGTTATGGCTGGAAGAAGAAGATAGCTTCTGAATCCAAATCCCATTCGAATGTTGTTAACAGTGATGGAGAGGAACCAGCTGAAGTAATGAATATAATGGACAAGATTGAAAGGGGCTCGTGGATTATGGACTCGGGATGCTCATTCCATATATGCCTCTATGCAGACTAGTTTCATGATCTGAGGGATTGCAGTGGATCAGTGTTATTTGGGAATGACAGAGCATGTAGCATCAAAGGCATTGGTAACATAAAACTGAGGCTAAGGGATGGATCTGTAGTAATATTGTCTGATGTGAGATATATACCTGAAGTCAAGAGGAATTTGGTCTCACTTGGAACTCTTGAGAAGAAGGGTTATTCTTTCATCTCTGAAAATGGAGTCATGAAGGTTTGCAAGGGAGCAGTGGTGAAGATGATGGCTGAGAGAGGTGGAAGTCTATATTATTTGCAAGCC
The DNA here is from genome assembly GCF_004379255.2 of Salvia splendens. Classification (NCBI taxonomy): domain Eukaryota; kingdom Viridiplantae; phylum Streptophyta; class Magnoliopsida; order Lamiales; family Lamiaceae; genus Salvia; species Salvia splendens. The sequence continues at coordinate 25,205,073 of NC_056039.1, forward strand.
ACTGTGGTGATGGGTGAAGTTAATGCAACTATCAGACAAGACTTGATGGCTTGGCATCTCAAGCTGGGGCACCCGGCTGAAGGGACCTTGAAAGCGATGGCTCAAAAGGGCCTTATTGACATCAGTGGCATGGATAATATGAAGAAATGCCAAGACTGCTTGCTAGGAAAATCCAAGAAGAAGTTCTTTCCAGCAGGTACTCATTCATCATCCTCACCATTAGACTATATTCATTCAGACCTTTGGGGGCCCTCACCAATTAAGAGTTTGGGTGGAGGGAAATACTACATGTCTATTATTGATGACTTTTCAAGGAAGGTATGGGTATTCATCTTAAAAGAAAAATCAGATGCATTCATTACATTCAAGAATTGGTGTAAGGAGTTGGAAAATGAAAGGGGGGCGGTTCCTAAGGTCTTGAGGACTGACAATGGCTTGGAGTACTTGTCCAAGGATTTTGATCAATTTTGCAAGGACAAATGAATTAAGAGGCACAGGACCGTACCTGCAAATCCTCAACAAAATGGGGTTGCTGAGAGGATGAACCGCACACTCCTTGAAAGGGTCAGATGCTTGATGTCTTCTTCTGGTGTAAGCAAAAGTTTCTGGGCAGAGGCTGTGACAACAGCAGCTTTCTTGATTAACAAATGTCCATCTTCAGCAATTGGAGGCGCAATACCTGATGAGAAATGGCATGGTGCAAGGCCTGACTATTCAAGATTGAAGCCCTTTGGGTGTAGAGCCTTTGCACACTTCAAGCAAGGCAAATTGAATGCAAGGGCCTTGCAGTGCATTATGCTCGGGTATGAGAGAGGTGTTAAGGGATATCGGTTGTGGTGTACTGAACCAGGGAGGCAAAAGGTGTTAATCAGTAGAGATGTTGTATTTCTAGATGACAACATGCCCTATCTGAAGCAAGAAAGTGGTAAGATTCCATATTCTGACTTCGGTGAGTCCAGTGATGCTTTGACAGAAGTAAAAAAGAGCACTCATGATGAGGCTAGTGTGGAGAACTATGAGGCAGGTGGAGGAATTTTCACTGATCATGATGATCATGTTGATCATGATCAGCAACCTAATGTTGACATGCCTCAAGACTCCACACCACATGGTCCAGATCCTCCACTTGCTGCAAGAAGGCCAAAAAGGACTATCAGGCCACCAGCAAGGTTTAATGAGTATGAGATGTTGTATTATGCTCTTCATGTTGCTGAGGAGTTGGATGCTACTGAACCAGGCACTTATTCTGAAGCAGTAACTGGAGCAGAGAGAGAACAGTGGATAAGAGCAATGAAAGATGAAGTGGAATCCTTGATTGCTAACAAAACCAGGATCTTGGTTGATAAGGTGGAGTCCAGAAAGCTCATAGGATGCAAGTGGGTCTATAAGAAGAAGCTTGAGGCTGCAAACACTCATACAGTGAGGTTCAAAGCTAGGCTTGTAGCAAAGGGGTACAATCAAGAAGAAAGGATTGATTTCAATGAGGTATATTCCCCTATTGTGAAACACAATTCCATCCGAGTTCTATTGGCTGTGGCAGCTAGAAAGGGGTGGGAGTTGGAGCAGATGGATGTCAAGACAGCATTTTTGAATGGAGACCTTGAAGAAACAATCTACATGGCCCAGCCTCAAGGCTTTGAAGTACCAGGTTCTGAGCATAAAGTATGCATGCTCAAGAAAAGCATCTATGGCCTTAAGCAATCCAGCCGCCAATGGTATTTGAAATTTGGTGAGAGTTTGTCAAGGCTGGGATTTGCTAGATCACCTTATGACAGCTGTGTGTTTGTAAGGAGGCAAGCTAATAAAAATCCCATCTATCTACTCTTATATGTGGACGACATGTTGCTAGCTGGTGAGGATATAAGGGAGATTAAGAGAGTGAAACAACAGCTGCAGAAGGATTTTGAGATGAAGGATCTTGGGAATGCAAGTAGGATCCTAGGCATGGATATTATTAGAGACAAAGGCAGCAAGAGGCTTTCAGACAGATTACATCGACAAGATGTTGAAGAAATTCAGACTTGACAACATGAGAAAGACTTCAACACCAATGCCTATACACTTCAAGTTGAGCAGTGATCAGAAGGCAGAAACTGAAGAAGAAAGAAGGGAGATGGAGTTAATTCCCTACTCTAATATTGTTGGGAGTCTAATGTATCTTATGATATGCACGAGGCCAGATATAGCCCATGCTATCAGCACAACTAGCCGTTACATGGCTGGGTTTAGCAGACAACACTGGAATGCCTTAAAGTGGTCACTGAGGTATCTTGGTGGAGCAAGTAAGCTGGGAATTCTGTTCTCAGGTGGAGGTGAGGTAGAAGAAGAGCCTTTGGTGGGGTATTGTGATTCTGATTATGCCTCAAGCATTGACACTAGAAGGTCTCAGACAGGGTACATTTTTACACTATTTGGATCTGCAATATGCTGGAAGTCGAGCTTGCAGAGTGTAGTTGCGTTGAGCACAACCGAGGCTGAATATATGTCTCTTACATCGGCTGTGAAAGAAAGCAAATGGCTGCTGGGACTTGTGTCAGAATTTGGAGTTGTGCAAGAAGGAGTAACAGTTTTTTGTGACAATAGTGGAGCGATATGCCTTGCAAAACATAAAATGTTTCATGAACGTAGCAAGCACATTGACGTGAGGCTACACTTCATCAGGGATGAGGTTGAAAGTGGTAGAGTGAGGGTGAAGAAGATTGACACCGCACACAACCCGCTGATATGCTTACAAAGCCTTTAAACAAAGACAAGTTTGAATATTGTTGTAGGTTGGTAAGCTTGTGCTCGGTCGAGAGATGAACATTGCCTTGTAGCCAAGGTGGAGATTGTTGTATATTTGGCTATCAAAGCAATAGAGTTGCGTGGAGTGAAGAATAGAATGCATAAGACTCAACCGAGAACAAGCAGGTTTCAAAAGGCGGTTGGAGCTCGGAGCTAACGGCTACTAGCCGTTGGGATCTTTGTTTAGTTAGGAGAAGCTGTAACTGAATCTTGGGTAATTTCTTGATTGCTCTTGTTTGAGAGATGTTAGTATAAGTAGTAGAGAGCAGTTCCTAGTAGTTGTAACTTCACTTGAAATCAAGCTCAATAATACTCACGAAAGTTTTACTCTCCAAAACCCAATTCTTCCTTTTCTCACATTCGAGTTCATACTTGTTGTTGCGTTATTCGATCGAGGCTTTCTACAACCTAGAAATAGGAATTGACGTCAGTTTCGGCACATCGTCGGGTTCATAAAAGATGCGAACTCAGTGAGGCACCGAGAAGTCTCCGACTCACCCTCATCACCCAGTAGGTCCCAAACTCGGCGACTCGCTGACTTTCTTAGCTTCTTTGTTTTCGGCTTAGGGCTCCCTTTCGCCTTTTATACTCCATTCGTCCCATAAAAATATGAGCACTTGAAATGACATGTGAATTAATTCACGATTGGTAAAGTAAGAGAGATGAGAAGATTTGTCGTTAAAGTAGTGCTAGTTGATAATGGGACGCACACATTATTATTAGTGTTTAAGGAGTTGTGATAATGGGCCATAATTGTATAAGTTGTAAATAAATTTATGTATATGAGTAATGAGTTGAGGACTACCTTCAATAAATGTAAATTCCTATATTTTGTTGGGACAAACAAAAACAAAAAGTATACATATTTTATGGGACGGGGGAAGTACATGTTTTGGACTTTTTTCTGCACAAAATGGTCAAACCGATATAATAGAGAAATAGATATAATCACGCCAAACGAAGCCAAAATGTGATAAAAACCATGCGAGACTACTCTTTAAGCCCATGCAAAATCCAAGCTGATCACATGTCTATTGATCTGTGAAAGGTCTTCAGGGTGCGTAGGTGTCGTTCAAGCAAGGATATATCCTAATGGTCAGGATAGAGATCCTAACTAAGCCTAGACCCTGGTTTCAAAGATTCCTCAACCCACTCCTACTGATCAGTATAGTGGTGATAAGGGTCGAATCCCACAGAGATGGTGCGTTTAAACTACCGCGGTGATATTTTGGAAGGTTTGGTTAGCTACCACGCTTGGGTTGAGTCTCTACCTAGACTGGAAATTAAGATGGTGTCCTACTGACTAGGAAAGGTGAATGGTAGTCGACATGTAGTAGTGTACGTGGAATTATGGTGGATACGGTGTAACAGAAAATATGCGGAAAGTACTAGGTTACTATAGGCTAAACAGAAAAAATAGAGAATAAGTGGTAGTTGTGGTGACTAGGCTGACAGATCTGCAGGGTGTACTAAAGGTGAAGGACAAAAGCAAAAAGCTTCTAAAAAAGCAAAAGTGGTCCCAAACTTGGATTTGGACATCATCTTCTTCAATAACCACAAACTAAAATCAGAAAACAAATTCAGATTCAACACGGAAAACACAGATTATCAACTCGCGAACACAGATCTAAAACAACGAAATCAGATCTGAAATCAAACACTGGAGCTGGATTTCTGCATACTGGTCAACATGAACAAACGATTCGGAAATTAAAACTAAGCTTTGTATGCGACGATTCACAATCAAACAGTGCCAGATTATACTATCCTAGAGAAACTTGCTACGTAAAACAGAAATTATAAATTCAGCACTTAAAACACCAAGAAACTTTAGATCTAAGCTAACTAGGCAAGTAAGGAAAAGAAAACAACACCATAAACGAAACGGAAATTAACTTCATAGCATAAACACGTTCAGATCTTCATCAAGCACTTCAAAAGCAGAAAATATCCCAAAAGCAACAAAGATCCAACGTAAGGAAAATGCATGTAAATTAAACTACGAAAGCGAAATAAAAGTGTTTTGCCACTCTGGGCGATGAAATCTCTAAACTATGATCTTGCTGGCTGGAACAAGGATGACTGGTACTCCGGGAACATCTGGGAACATCTGGACGTCAGGTGATCATGGCTGCGGTGAGGCAAGAAGTGGGACACGGCTGAAAGACTAGTATTACCGAGAGAACTCTCTACCTAAAGATGGTGGTGAATGAGTGAATGTGTCTCTCTTTTCTCTCTCCAAGTGGCTTCCTTTTATAGGGAGGCTTACCCTTGATTTTAGGGTAAAACCTTGCGGTGAGATGACTTCTTTGCCCTCAATTATGGGTAATCCGTCCCAGCTATCCGTCTTCTCCATCTCAAGCCGTTTCAGCACGAATACTGATCAGTATGAGATCATGCTGGCGCCCTTTTTCACCTGAACATTCCGAAACTTCCCTACTGGCTAGAACACTTAACCTGCACACTTTGAGCAACTGTTTTGCAGATATAATCAATTTTGCACAACATACTGACCAGTAACCAAGGCCCAGAATACGACTTATCAAACTGCTCACACTTACCACATGCTTGTCCTCAAGCTTGAAGAACAAACAAAAAGAAATAAGTCGAATTCTAGCCTGGTTACTGCCCTGACCGACTCTACCTAAACTAGACTCTATACTACAACGGAAAGAGAAAACAAGAAACACAAAAACAAGCACAGAAAAGAAAACACATAAACGAAACACAGAAAAACTAAACACAAAGATTGGGCTATATTTTCAACCATCCCTCCCCTCGGGATCAGGTGTAATCCGGCCTCAGACAGCCTTGAACTTCCGCCGCCCCCCTTTTCTCTCCCAGTTAGTATATCCGCTCGTCAAGATCGCCCAAACTTTCGGCCAAACACTAGGTTCACTCAGTCACTCATACCTCACCAGGAATGTTAGGACTGCATTCTCTCATTATGCTCAACCACAGTTGCTTCGGACTTAGATATCACGTGCAGCTACTGAAGGGCTTAAAGGCTTGTAACGGGGCTATTGGTTTGTAGTGCTTTGGGTGGATGTTCCTAAGGCTCTAAGGTTCAAAAAACTGCTATTTTATTTGATTTGGGGGAACTGTGTGCATTTGAGCCTCTGGTTAGTTGCTTTTCTTAGCTGGCGCTTCTAGTTTTGATCTCCAACTGGTCAGTAGCATCTTTGTGGCTTCGCCACCCTTATTCCTTCATTCATTTTTGTGGTCAAGTTTTCTGACCATTTTTCTCCATTTTTTTTTGCTTCGCCACCCTTATACCTTCTTCTTTTTGGGACCTGGGATGACTCCCTGGTCGATTTTCTTCTGAACTTCCTTGCCCAGCTGGTTCCTGCCTTCTCATACATCCTTCTGGCCAGTAAGCTCTAATCGTCTCATGCCTTGCACACACAGTCCCAATGGCTAGGGGTGTATATCTGGGTATAAAGAGTTAAGAAAATGGGTTCTAAAGGTAGTTTTTTTTTTCGAGGGGGGGGGGGGGTTTCCTACTGCCTTCAGTGTTGCTACACGTAGTCACTTCACCCTAGGCAATTTGTGGCAGCCACTCTTTTCTTTTCTAAACATGTGGAAAGTGGTTCCACTTAAAGCTTATAACTCACATTTTAAGAGGGCTTTCGTGTTTGGCTCTAAGTATGGGCTTTTCTTTCATACTCGCATCATCTATCCTGGCTAGGAGGTACTAAGGGGGGTGGTTTCGGTTTTCCAGCATGTCCTATCTCCCTCAATTCCCTTCACCGTCAGCTCAAGACGGTTGAGTTTTAAGCCCAATCAACACACAAAAGAAAAAAAAACTAGACCTAAAAAGTCACTAACACAAGCACAAACACAACGACTACACATATATACATACTCATCATACTGGTCATGGCATCCCCCCTCCCACTTCACAAGTGTCTGCCCTCAGATAGGGCTGTGAAGTGGAAAAGGTAAAGGCCAGTATGATGGACACATAGACAAACAGACAAAAACAACAAATTAAAACTAAAACTTCTCACACTTAGACTATGGAATAGGCTAAGTGGGAGAGTTTGAAAACCTAAACAGAACCCAACAAACAAAACACACATATATACAAAACTCCTCACACTTAGGCCATGCAATGGGCTAAGTGTGAGTCGGCATGCTTACGAAAAACAGAAAACACAAACACATGCGCCAAAAAAGACAAACCCTTTACTTCTCACACTTAGACTATAAAATAGGCTAAGTGTTATGAATAGGGTTTGCGCACAAACAGAATTTATACTACCTGAACAAACAAAACACAATTAAAAAACGAAAACTAAAAACTGAAAAAAATTAAAAGTAAACTAACTGGTCAGGTGGGGTGGTCTATCGGTGACGCCTGCTACTTCGCGGCGCAGGCGGTGCAGGTGGTTTCTTTTCAGTTCCAGCTTGGTTCTCGTCAAAGTCCGCCGGCTCCTCAGCATGCGCCGGCACATCGGTCTCCTTTTCTTCTGTCTCAGGTACTTGCGGTTCATCAGCTCGGCCTCCATGGCCACTTGGTTCAACAGCTTGTTCCTTCCTCTGGTTGGTATTCTCTCCTAGGATGCTATCGATATTGGATAACATCCTATTCATTGCTTGCTGCATCTTGTAGTTCTCCTTTCCCAAATCTGTCACTATCACCTCTATCGAGGCCTGCCTCTGAGCCAACAACTTTTGCTCTGCAGCCCCTTTCAACATTCGTTCCACCACCGATGCCAATCGCATCACCTCCGCTTTCAACTGTTGATTTTCTTCTCTCACTTCTTCCATCGCTTTCTCCATCCTTTCTTGTCTCTGCTCCTGATCCTGTGTTCCCGGATGTGCTGCAGATCTCCCAGTCGGTACAGCTTCTTCTCCCATTGCGTAGAATTGGGGTGCGCCCTGCCTCATGTAAATGGTGTTCGTTCGGGCGAATAAAGGTGTATCAAAAAGACCAGGAGGATCCACCATGATGATGTTGTTTCTGACGAACACTCCCAAGATATGGCAGAGAGTGAGGTTCCTCGCTGGGTGGGTGGCAATTAGATGGCATTGGTAGGCGGTCCAAAAACCCAGATGCAACTTCCTCCCCTGCTTGGTGCACCAGAGAAGATATAACTCCGTCATCGATGTCCTAACAGCGGAGTTCGACTGCCCCAATAAATTGAAATCCAGGTAAAGCTGTACAAGACGCAGAATTGGATTGTTGAAATGAACGGAGCGAGAAATAGTGGACTGGAATTGCCCTGCATCAGGGTGAGTAAGTTCCTCCCAGGCCTCCTGGGGCTCAAATTCCACATGTCTGCGGGGAATTCCCCGCTCCCTATTTCTCCACTCAGGCCCTATGGCCTCCTCTAGACTGCACATTCCCAGACGCACGGTCCACTCAATCAAACTCATCCGTATCTCTCCTCCAAACAGCCTAAAACTGATACACTCCTCATCTAGATCAGTGGTGACCTTAAATCTAAAGGTCGTGAAAAACTCCTTTGCCAATCTAACCGGGACACTAGGATCCCCATTCTCCAACAACCATTCGAATCCTAACGCGTGCAAATAAGATAGAAACTGCTCGCGGACACCTAACTCATCCAAAGAATAAATGTGAAGTACCTTTCCGCTCTTCACCTGCTTACTCCCTTCATCCTTACTATCGAAAGCTTTTTGTAGCTCCTTCGAGTCGAAAAGCTTCATCTCTTCCACCAGTTCATCAGTAAGGTCCACTGTCCAGCGCTTATATCGGAGTCTCTCTGCCGGCGTATGTAATAACTCCTGATGATCGTTCGGAAGTTTCTGTTCCTTGTACTCCTCATCCTCCATGGACGTATCACTAGCCGATTCAGATTCCTCACTGAACTCATACTCACTATCACTCTGCTCTCGTCGGCTGGATGGGGTCCTCTGAGCAGCCTCAGTGATCACTATGCCAGTGTTCACGAGACGCGGTTTCTTGGTGCTAGGCTTCTTCTTCATAGGGGCCTTCCCCTTTCGTTTTCTCTCCTCACGGTATCTCACTTCCTCTCTGTCAACTTTGTCTTTTTCTTCTTCGGGTTCTTTCTCAGCTTGTGATAAAAATGGATCCTGGGTAGTAGGACCGGTCTCCCTGTGGCCTACTGACCTGGATGCGAGGTCCAGACCCTCAGCCATCCCGTCAGCCTCTTCACCTTGGCCACTCAGTGTTGGAGAGACCGCTTTGGTTTCCATTGCAGTATCCTCTAGGTCAGCAACAGGTAAAGACTCATCCCCAGGTTTTGTGGGAGTGGTCCTCTCCTCTTCGCTCAAGATTTCCACGGGATCTGCCTCTGTGTTCGGCTTCGCCCTACTAGCTGCCCACTTTCCCAAGCATCTCTGCGAAACCCTCTGCGGTTTAGGCCGGTCTGCCTTAGGATCAACCTTCAATATTAAGCTCCGCTTTATGGGCTTGGGCTTCACTACTGGAGGCGCCTCTGGTTCTGGCTCTGGGATTTCTGCAGCTGGTTCCTCCTCTTCTACCTGCATTCTACCACCCCCTACTTCTACTCGAGGATCTACTGGCTCCGGCTCTTTCTCTTCTTCGTGTACTTCCTCCTTCCCTTCTACTGACTGGGAAGTATGACCTTCCGGTGTGGTTCCTGTAACGGCTTTCTCAACCCCTCCTACTGACCTTGATGCGAGGTCTAGACCCTCAGCCATCAAAGCAGTATCTTCTCTGCGGTTTACCTCTTCCATGATTGACTCAAACTCCGTATCGGTCATAAGGCTGCGCTTTTGTGCCGATTCGTTCAGATCTATTTCTTCCCTAACCCTTTCTTGACGGACGGTCTCCACAGTAGGTGTTCTCTCCGTTTCGCCACTCCCTTCATGGGTTGTCTCTTCTTGGCTGGTCCTTTTCTTACGCTCCTCAGGGTCGGAGTCGTAATAGGCGGCGACAGCGTCGAGCTCCGCCGAATCTGGCACCGAGGTCTCCGACGGCGCGGTCGCCGATGAAGATCCCTCCTCTGATTATTCCTCTGCGTGACTCACCGGTGCAGGTGGAATTTCACTGGGTGCGGTTATATTCCCCTGCCCTCTGATTTGGCTGAAATTCGCCATCTCCGCCGCCCAGTTCCTAGTGGGGTCTTGTAAACGGAGAAACTACGCTATTGCGTCTAGAGATATCATCGGTGGGGCTTGCTGAGTTGGTGCCGAAGGTTGAGGGTTCGGCGGTGGTTGCATTCCAGGGTTTTCTTCACGGCGAGACGAAGGTGGTTTAATCTTAGTAGCGAACGCCTTTTTCCCCATGGTTTCAGTGGTGATTTGTTGGTGGGGTCTTGGGTTTTGATTTCTGGGAGAGAGTTGGGTTTGAGAATTTCTTGAAAGGGAAATTGAAAATGAGGGTTTGTGAGGGAGAAGGGTTAAGAATTTCTTGAAAGCGAATTTGAAAATGAGGGTTTGTGAGGGAAAAGTGTTGGGACGGTGAGTTTAATTTGGGTGAGAGAGAGCAGTTGCAGGTGGTTGTAACCGGCTATCAGGGGTTGCCGGTCGCGACGCTTCAGAAGGGAGGCGGTTGAGATTGCTGGCCTCTGATTGGTCAGCGTGTCCCTTCTCTCTGCTCACGCGCCACTCTTAGCAGCTGTCACCCTGCAAAAGCTGCACAAGCCTTAATTCAAATTATCGTCCCCTCCATAATTTCCCCTATACTTACCTAAAAAAGAAACTAAATCAAACGGGCACCTAAATAAAAATTGAAATAGCACCAGATAAGTAATCCATTGGTCAATGTATAATCCAAATTAAAATTAAGGCCCGAAAATATTTTTGGATTTTGAGAGATTATCTTGCATGCAAAGATTAACTACGTATTTACAATATTTACATCTTCCTTAGGCAATTTGGAATTCTACTCGGCCAGTATATGCAAACTATTTTCAAAAAGAACTAGCCACGTGGAACTCCAAATTCCTATCTTACTGATCAGTAGACCACCGTAGTAAGTGGTTGCAGTGGAATTTCGTCCACTACACCCACCTCACTATTTTCCCTAAAAATTTTTAGCCTATGTCCGTTTACTATGAAAGGTTCAGAGTTAGGAAAACTCCCTGAAATTTCTACAGCTCCATTAGATCGGAGTGCAGTGATGGTATAAGGTCCTGTCCATTTGAACTTGAGTTTCCCTGGCATAAGCTTCAATCTTGACTGGAAGAGTAGTACTTTCTGGCCAACATGGAGTTCCTTAGTTCTCAGATTTCGATCATGCCACAATTTAGTTCGCTCTTTGTACCACATGGCTGAGTCGAATGACTCCAATCTAAGTTCCTCAAGCTCCTGCAGTTGCAGCTTCCTTTCCTCTTCACAGGCTGTAGCATCCATATTCACTTTCTGTACTGCCCAGTATGCTCGATGCTCGATCCCAACCGATAAGTGGCACACCTTCCCAAAAACAATCCGGTAAGGGGACATGCCTATGGGGGTTTTGTAGGCTGTTCGATATGCCCAGAGAGCATCCTCTAACCTTACACTCCAATCCTTCCTAGAAGTGTTCACAGTCTTCTCCAGAATTTTCTTTATCTCACGGTTAGAAATCTCCGCTTGACCATTTGCTTGCGGATGGTAAGGGCTGGATAGTCTATGGTGCACGCCGTATTTCTTCATTAAGGCTTCAATTGTGCGATTACAGAAGTGTGTACCTTGATCGGATATGATCGCCCTAGGCACACCGAATCGGCTGAAGATATGACTCTTTAAGAACTTGGCCACCTCCTTGGCTTCACACGTGCTTGTGGCCTTGGCTTCTACCCATTTGGAGACGTAGTCTACGGCAACTAGGATATACAGATTCCCATAGGATGAAGGAAACGGACCCATGAAGTCCATTCCCCATATGTCGAATAGCTCGCAAACTATTATAGGTACCTGCCGCATTTCATCCCGGGCAGATATTCCACCGGTCAGTTGGCAACGCTCACAGCTCCTGCAGAACTCGTACGCATCCTTGTTGAGAGTTGTCCAGTAAAAGCCGCTATCCAGAATCTTCCTGGCCGTCTTCTTGGACCCGAAGTGCCCTCCACATGCTAACGAATGGCAGTGTGTTAAAACATCCCGCTGCTCCCAGTCCGGAATGCACCTCCTTATCACTTGATCGGACCCCACTCTCCACAGATAGAGGTCGTCCTAAAAGTAGTATTTTGCTTCACTCTTGACCTTCATTCTTTGGGCTTTGGTAACACTCGGTACTTCTGGAAGCTCTCCAGTTACTAGGTAGTTGGCCAGGTCCGCATACCATGGCTCTTGTCCTACCTTCTCTTTTCCTTTTGTTGTATCATTCTGACCAGTAAGGTTGAAAACTTCTTCCCAATCAATTTTTCTGGGCGCAAAAATCACCTCACACAAATGTTCCTCCGGAAACTTGTCATGTACTTCCTCACCGTTTCCATCTTGCATTATTCTGCTCAAATGGTCCGCCACCTTGTTCTCGACTCTTCTCTTATCTTCCACCTCCCAATCAAATTCTTATAACAAGAGTACCCATCGGATCAAACGTGGTTTGGATTCCTTCTTGGCAATCAGATACTTAATCGCTGCATGGTCAGTATACACTATGACTTTGGATCCCAGCAAATATGGCCGGAACTTCTCGAAAGAATACACTACTGCCAACATCTCTTTTTCAGTGGTATCGTAATTCCGCTGGGCTTGATTTAGAGTCTTGGACGCATAAAAAATTATGTACCTCTTCCCATCGATCTTCTGACCCAGCACGGCTCCTACAGCAAAATCGCTGGCGTCGCACATTACTTCGAAAGGATGGTTCCAGTCAGGAGCCCTTATGATAGGTGCGGATATCAGCTTTTCCTTGAGAAGATTGAAAGCAGCCTTGCATTGCTCATCAAAAACGAACTCCACGTCATTCTGAAGTAATCTGGTAAGGGGCTGGGCGATCTTGGAGAAATCCTTGATAAATCTTCGATAAAATCCGGCGTGCCCCAGAAAACCCCTTATTCCCTTCTGATCAGTAGGGAATGGCAATTTTGATATAACATCCACCTTGGCTCGATCCACTTGGATACCTCTTTCTGAGACCACGTGTCCTAGAACTATCCCTTCGGTGACCATAAAATGGCACTTCTCAAAGTTCAAAACCAAACTCTTTGCTTGACACCTTTCCAAAACTATATCCAAATGGCGAAGGCAAGAGTCGAACGAGTCTCCGTAAACTGTGAAGTCATCCATGAATATCTCTATGCAATCCTCAATCAAATCGGAAAATATGCTCATCATACATCGTTGAAATGTCCCTGGAGCGTTGCATAGGCCGAAAGGCATGCGACGGTATGCATAGGTTCCAAACGGGCAAGTGAAAGTGGTCTTGTCCTGGTCCTCAGGATCTACGTAAATTTGGAAATACCCGTTGTACCCATCTAGAAAGCAGAAAAACTTCTTCCCAGCTAATCTTTCCAACATTTGGTCGATGAAAGGCAGGAGAAAATGGTCCTTTCTGGTTGCATTGTTCAGCTTACGGTAATCGATGCACATTCGCCAGCCCGTGACTAGCCTCGTTGGGATCAGCTCATTCCTCTCATTCTGAACTACTTGGATGCCCGACTTCTTTGGGACCATGTGGATCGGGCTGACCCACTCACTATCCGGTACTGAATAGATAATCCCTAGCGACAACAGCTTCAAGATTTCCTTCAATATCTCTTCTCGCATGTTAGGGTTTACCTTCCTTTGAGCATCTCGATGTGCCTTCGCTCCTTCCTCCAACCTAATGTGGTGCATGCAGACGTCGGGGCTAATTCCAACTAAATCTGTAAGACTCCATCCAATCGTCTTCTTGTTCTTGCTCAGCACGGTCAGTAGCCTAGCCTCTTGTTCCTTCGTAAGGCTGCTACTGATGATCACTGGATATGAGTTCTCCTCTCCAAGGAAGGCATACTTCAAATTCGGAGGCAACTTCTTCAGCTCAACTTGGGGTGGAAGTGTATCTTCGGGTAGAGGGTTTTTCTCAGTCTCTCCTTCTTTTTCTAAATCTCCCTCTGATGGTTCTTCTATACTGACTGGTAGCTGAGCCCCTTGATAAGTCGTATTCTAGGCCTTGGTTACGGGTCAGTATGATGTGCTTAATTGATTATATTTGCAAAACAGTTGTTTAAAGTGTGCAGGTTAAGCATTCTAGCCAGTAGGGAAGTTTCGGAATGTTCAGGTGAAGGAGGCGCCAGCATGATCTCATACTGATCAGTATTCGTGCTAAAACGGCTTGAGATGGAGAAGACGGATAGCTGGGACGGATTACCCACAATTAAGGGCAAAGAAGTCAAATTGCAACGAGGATTTACCCTAAATCAAGGGTAGCCTGCCTATAAAAGGAAGCCAAATTGGAGAGAGAGCAGACACATTCACTCATTCACCACCATCTTTAGGTAGAAAGTTTTCTCGGTAGTTTCAGTCTGTCAGCCGTGTCCCACTTCTTGCCTCGCCGTAGCCATGATCACTTGACGTTCAGATGTTCCCAGAATTCCAGTCATCGTCCATTCCAGCCAGCAAGATCGTAGTTTAGAGTCTCATCGCCCGGAGTGGCAAACCACTTTTACATTGCTTTCGTAGTTTTAAAATTTCTCGCTTTCCTTACGTTGGATCTTGTTTGCCTTTGGATATTTTCTGCTTTTGAAGTACTTTGTTGAAGATCCGAACGTGTTTATGCTATGAAGTTGATTTCCGTTTCGTTTATTGTAGTGTTTCTTTATTCCCTTGCCTAGTTAGCTTAGATCTAAAGTTTCTCGGTGTTTAAAGTGCTGAATCTCTCAATTCCGTTTACGTAACAAATTTCTTTAGGATAGATAAACAAGTACTGTTTGATCGGAAAGTAGATCGTTGCATGCAAAGCTTAGTTTTAATTTCTGAATCGTTCTTTCATGTTGACCAGTATGCAGAAGTCCAGTTTCAGTGTTTGATTTCAGATTTGATTTCTTAGTTTTGGATCTGTGTTTGTGAGTTGTTAATTTGAGTTTTCCGTGTTGAATCTGGAATTGTTATCTGAATTTTGGAAGTGTTTGTTGAAGAAGATGATGTCTATTTCAATTGGAGGGGACCACTTACTTTTCGAGATGCTTTTGCTTTTGTCCTTCACTTTTAGTTAAGCCCTGTCAGCCTAGTCATCAAACTTCCACTACACTCTGAATATTCTGTTTAGCCCAAAATAGAAACCCGTACCTTCCAAATATTTTCTATTACAAAATTGTCTCCCCATTCCACGTACACAGTTACATTCCAAATGTTTTCCTTACCGTCTGACCAGTAGAACACCTCCTTTAAGTTCCAGCCTAGGTAGAAACTCAACCCAAGCATGGTAGCTAACCAAATCTTCCAATTGTCACCGCGGTAGTTTAAGAACGCACCATCTCTGTGGGATTCGACCCTTACCACCACTATACTGATCAGTAGAAGTGGGTTGAGGAATCTTTGAAACCAAGGTCTAGGTTAGTTAGGATCTCTATCCTGATCAGTAGGATATATCCTTACTTGAACGACACCTACGCACCCAGGTCCTTTTCAAATGGTGCCGTTGCCGGGGATGGATAGCGTTATTTGCAATTACTGTGAGTGATACTTCGGTGTATATATTGTGCATAACCTTTCTTTTTTTCTTTTCTTTTCAGTTTATGAGAAGCAGTTCGGCTCCTGACCAGTGGAGGCCGAAGATACTTCAGCGAGGATCGATACTCGTAACCACTCGATCCGGGTTGTCGACGGCTTTATCTGACCTAGGTTCGAGTAGCGACGAAGAGCAATACAACATAGAAGGACCAATACCAGAGGAGATACCACTGTTGGAAGGCATTCCAGTTCAGATGGCCGCCAACGGAGATGAGGATCCAGAGATCGGTACCCTTAACGCGCATACCGAGGGAGAACCATCGCAAGCCATAGTCGTCACTCCAGGGCAAACCGCCTGCGATGTGAAGCCTCATGTGATCGCGATTCTGCCTACATACTGTGGGAAGAGCTATGAAGGGCCGTATGAGTTTCTGCATGAGTTTTGTAAAATTTATAGGGCGCAGAGGAGACCAGCAGGAGCGAATGAGGATGATTATAGGTTGAAGGCCTTGCCATTTGTGCTCAAGGGGGAAGCCAACACCTGGTTCATGCGCCTGCCCCCCAACTCCATTGAGACTTGGGCCGATTTCAAGTCAGCATTCCTAGGCGAGTTTTTCCCGTCATCAAAGACAAGCGCGCTGAAAAGGGAAATAACTAATGTGAAGCAAGGGTATGATGAACCCTTGAGCGATTATTGGGCAAGATACATGGGTCTTTTGGAATCATGTCCCAACCATCGCATGGCGGACATTGAAGTGCATCATACTTTCTACGAAGGTATGAACGCGGTAACCAAGGATCTAGCAAATTCATCGTCAGGAGGAAGCTTCACACAATTACGGGTCAGCGAAGCGAAGAGAGTCCTAAGGAAGCTACTGAATGCAAAGAAAGAGTATGACCATTCAAGGGAAGGATACAACCGAGAGCGGGCTGCTGTTGTCTCGTCTACTGATCAGGAAAATAAACTGGAGCAGAAAATGGCCTTGAAGATGGATGAGCTGAAGAAGTCACTTCTGAGTGCGATCGAGAAAAGCACCCCACCACCTCCCCCAGCTGGGAATTACAAAGGTGCAGAACAGGGAAATCAAGGACCGAACTATGAGCAGCCTAGTGACTACGTGAATATGGAACAGGTCAATGCTGCGGGGTACTTCAATTCCAGTGGGCATTGGATTCAGGGTAGACAACGGGATGCACCATGGAGGGATCATCCAAACTTTCGATGGGGAGACGGGGGCCAAAATCAGAACCAAGGACAGAACCAGTATAACCCCAATCCAAACCAAAACCCTAACCGTGGACTAGCAAACCCAGACTACCAGCCCAACTGGTCAGGAAGAAACCAACAAACCCAAAATCAAAGCCCACAAAGCCAAAACCCGAATCCTGTTTATGTACCACCCCACCAGAGAAACTTCCACAGTTTCCAAAATCAGCCAAATCATGCACCCCAACACCATCAGAACCAAAATCAGTTTCAAGCCCAGCACCAGAATCAATATCCTCAAGATCAGTACGTCCCTCCTGCCCAGTATAACCAATACCCGCCTAATCAAGGCCAGCAAAACTTCCAGAACTATCAACACCAAGGGCCGAATCATTTCCAAAATCCGAACAGGCCAAGAAGGTCCGTTGAGGACATGATGGGTGAAATGCTAGCGTCACAACAGAGCATCAAAGGAGACTTGCAATCCCATAACGAGGTCGTGCAGGGGATGCAAAATGCCCAGAAAGAACATAAGGCGAACATGGATATGATGAATAGGCAGTTAGCCCAACTGGCCAGTTCGGTGGGGGATTTGAAGGGAAATGCAGGTAAACTCCCATCTACAGTCCAAATGCCCGACAAGGCAAATGTGAGTAAGGTTACGTTGCGGACCGGAACTACTTATGACGCGCCTCAACCCAAACGACCTAGTGGAGGATCTAACGGGACGAAGATAGGAGGCGATACCATTTCAGCGGAAGAACTAGGGAGGCCTATGCCTCAGATGCAGGATCCATTCTTCTTGAATGCTACACCAATTGTAGAAGATGAACCCGAAACCCTACTGACCAGGAAGGAACCTCATCGAGAAGAAGAGCCCAGAATGGAAGCCCAGACTCAGGAACTACCCCGGAAAGACTCCAAGAAGGTTGCTAAGGGACAAGTAGATGAGAAAAAAGGGGAGAAACCATTCCCATTCCGATTTGTTACAAAGAGGAAGAAAGAGAACCCGGTTGACTATTTGTCGATTTTTGGGAAGTTGGATGTCACCATACCATTTCTCCAAGCCGTGAAACTACCCCCTCTTGGGAAATTCATAAAGGACTTCATAGCCGGGAGAGCCCAGAAAGATGGCAAGATTATGGTGGAAGGGATAGCGTCAGCAATAGTGCAAGAGACGTTACCACCCAAGAGAGCCGACCCAGGTATGTTTACCTTACCAATAACTGTTGGAGATGTGAAGGTCGAACATGCAATGTGTGATTTGGGGGCGTCTATAAATGTCATGCCATTGTCTATCTATAACCGGTTGAAGGGAGTGAGGCTGTCAAGTACTAGAGTATTGATCCAACTGGCTGATAGGTCGTGCATAAGTCCGGAGGGAGTTTTAGAGGATGTATTAGTTAGAGTGCATGATTTTACATACCCTGCTGATTTTTATGTGATCAAAATGAGTGAGCATGAAGCGAGGGAGTCTAGTGGAGTCTTGTTAGGAAGACCATTTTTGAGAACGGCCAAGACGATCGTGGATATGGCTGAGGGGACTATTTGCATTGATTTTCATGGGGAGAAGTTTACCTTTGATATAAATGATGCCATGAAGAAACCTATTGATTCTGAAAATCTATGCTATGTTGATGTGATTGACCCTTTAGTCCAAGATTTTCTTGAGACCGAACTATTGCAGGAGAGACTCCAGGCTTTAGATGTTTATGAACAGGCTGACGTAGAAGCTGCTGCATGGTGTGATCTGATCAGTAGCCAGGGGTTGACCGATGAAGAAATTGAAGGAGCAATCAAGGATTTTTGTCAAAAGTCGGAGTTCATAGGAGCCGCAGGGGCTCAGCTACCAGTCAGTATAGAAGAACCATCAGAAGGATATTTAGAAAAAGGGGAAGAGTCAGAGAAAAACCCCCTAACCGAAGACACACTTCCACCCCAAGTTGAGCTGAAGAAGTTACCCTCGAATTTGAAGTATGCCTTCCTCGGAGGTGAGAACTCCTATCCAGTGATCATCAGCAGCAGCCTTACGAAGGAACAAGAAGCTAGGCTACTGACCGTGCTGAGCAAGAACAAGAAGGCGATTGGATGGAGTCTTACAGATTTAGTTGGAATTAGCCCCGACGTCTGCATGCACCATATTAGGCTGGAAGAGGGAGCAAAGGCACATCGAGATGCCCACAGGAAAGTAAACCCTAACATGCGAGAGGAAATATTGAAGGAAATCTTGAAGTTGTTGTCGCTAGGGATTATCTATTCAGTGCCAGACAGTGAGTGGGTTAGCCCGATCCACATGGTTCCAAAGAAGTCGGGAATCCAAGTCGTCCAAAATGAGAGGAATGAGCTGATTCCAACGAGGCTAGTCACGGGTTGGCGAATGTGCATCGATTACCGCAAGCTGAACAATGCAACAAGGAAGGATCACTTCCCTCTGCCTTTTATCGACCAGATGTTGGAGCGACTCGCTGGGAAGAAGTACTTTTGCTTCTTGGATGGGTACAGCGGATATTTCCAAATCTACGTGGATCTTGAAGACCAGGATAAGACCACCTTCACTTGCCCATTCGGAACTTATGCATACCGGCGCATGCCTTTCGGCCTATACAACGCTCCAGGTACGTTTCAACGTTGCATGATGAGCATATTTTCTGATTTGATTGAGGATTGCATAGAGATATTCATGGATGACTTTACGGTCTACGGAGACTCGTTCGATTCTTGCCTTCATCATTTGGATATAGTTCTTGAGAGATGTCAAACGAAGAGTTTGGTTTTGAACTTTGAGAAGTGCCATTTTATGGTCACCGAAGGGATTGTTCTGGGACACGTGGTCTCGGAAAGGGGAATCCAGGTGGATCGAGCAAAGGTGGACGTTATATCTAAATTACCATTCCCTACTGATCAGAAGGGGATTAGGGGTTTTCTGGGGCATGCCGGATTTTATCGACGATTTATTAAGGATTTCTCCAAAATCGCCCAACCCCTTACCAGGCTACTTCAAAATGACGTGGAGTTCGTTTTTGATGAGCAATGCAAGGCTGCTTTCAATCTTCTCAAGGAAAAGCTGATATCCGCACCTATCATACGGGCTCCTGACTGGGACCATCCTTTCGAAGTAATGTGCGACGCCAGCGACTTTGCGGTAGGGGCCGTGCTGGGTCAGAAGATCGATGGGAAGAGGTACGTAATTTTTTATGCGTCCAAGACTTTGAATCAAGCCCAGCGGAATTACGATACCACTGAAAAGGAGATGCTGGCAGTGGTGTATTCTTTCGAGAAGTTCCGGCCATATGTGTTGGGATCCAAGGTCATAGTATATACTGACCATGCAGCCATTAAGTATCTGATTGCCAAGAAGGAATCCAAACCACGCTTGATCCGATGGGTACTCTTGTTACAAGAATTTGATTGGGAGGAGGAAGATAAGAGAGGAGTCGAGAACAAGGTGGCAGACCATTTGAGCAGAATAATGCAAGATGGAAACAGTGACGAAGTGCATGATAAGTTTCCAGAGGAACATTTATGTGAGGTGATTTTTGCGCCCAGGAAAATTGATTGGGAAGAAGTGTACAAACTTACTGGTCAGAATGATACAGCAAAAGGAAAGGAGAAGGTAGGGCAGGAGCCATGGTATGCGGACCTGGCCAACTACCTAGTAACTGGAGAACTTCCAGAAGCACCAAGTGTTACCAAGGCACAAAGAATGAAGATCAAGAGTGAAGCAAAATACTACTTTTGGGACGACCCCTACCTATGGAGGGTAGGATCCGATCAAGTGATAAGAAGGTGCATTCCTGACTGGGAGCAGCGGGATGTTCTAACCCACTGCCATTCGTTAGCATGCGGAGGACATTTCGGATCCAAGAAGACGGCAAGGAAGATTATGGATAGCGGCTTTTATTGGCCAACACTCAACAAAGATGCGTACGAGTTCTGCAGAAGTTGCGAGCGTTGCCAACTGACCGGTGGAATATCTGCCCGGGACGAAATGCCGCAGGTACCCATAATAGTTTGCGAGCTATTCGACATATGGGGAATGGATTTCATGGGGCCTTTTCCTTCGTCCTATGGCAATCTGTATATCCTAGTCGCGGTATATTACGTCTCCAAATGGGTAGAAGCCAAGGCCACAAGTACGTGTGAAGCAAAGGAGGTGGCCAAGTTCTTAAAGAGTCATATCTTCAGCCGGTTCGGAGTTCCAAGGGCGATCATATCAGATCAAGGTACACACTTCTGTAATCGCACAATTGAAGCCTTAATGAAGAAATACGGTGTGCACCATAGACTTTCCAGCCCGTACCATCCGCAAGCCAATGGTCAAGCGGAGATCTCTAACCGTGAGATAAAGAAGATTTTGGAGAAGACTGTGAACACTTCGAGGAAAGACTGCAGTGTGAGGTTAGAGGATGCTCTCTGGGCGTATCGAACAGCCTACAAAACCCCCATAGGCATGTCCCCTTACCGGATCGTTTTTGGGAAGATGTGCCATTTACCGGTTGGGATCGAGCATCGAGCATACTGGGCAGTACAGAAAGTGAATATGGATGCTACAGCCTGCGAAGAGGAAAGGAAGCTGCAGCTGCAGGAGCTTGAGGAACTTAGATTGGAGTCATTCGACTCAGCCATGTGGTACAAGGAGCGAACCAAACTGTGGCATGATCGAAATCTGAGAACTAAGGAGCTCCACGTTGGCCAGAAAGTACTACTCTTCCAGTCAAGATTGAAGCTTATGCCAGGGAAATTCAAGTCCAAATGGACAGGACCTTACATCATAACTGCACTCAGATCCAATGGAGCAGTAGAAATTTCAGGGAGTTTTCCTAACTCGGAACCTTTCATAGTAAATGGACATAGGTTGAAAATATTCAGGGAGAATAGCGAAGTGGGTGTAGTGGATGAAATTCCACTGCAAACACTTACATCGGTTTCATACTGATCAGTAAGATAGGAATTTGGAATTCCACATGGCTAGTTCCATTTTGATAATTTTCTGCGTATACTGGCCAAGTAGGATTCCAAATTACCCAAGAAAGGTGTAAATATTGTAAATACTTAATTAGTCTTTGCATGTCAGATAATTTCTAAGAAAATCCAAAAATATTTTCGGGCCTTAAATTTAATTTGGAGTACACATTGACCAAGAGACTACCTATTTGGTGCTATTTCAATTCTAATTTAAGAGCCCATTTGAATTATTTCCCTTATTAGGCAAGTAATGGTAGGTTTCGAGAAAAGACGAAATTTTGAATTAAGACTTATGCAGCTTTTGCAGGGTGGCAGCGGCTGGAGTGGCGTGGAGCAGAGAGAGTAGACGCGATAGCCAATCAGGGGCCAGCATTCCTAACCGCCTTCCGTCCAAGCGTCGCGACCGGCAACTCCCTATAGCCGGTTGTAACCACCCGCAACTGCTATCTCTCGCCTAAATTAAACGAGCGTCCCAAACTTTATCCCTCACAAACCCTCATTTTCAAATTCCCTTTTTTTTCAAGAGATATTATCCCATACTCTCTCAAGAAAGCGTAAATCACAAACCCTCATTTTCTTCCATTTTCTCCCACATATCAAGACCAAATTCCACTCTTTACAAGCCCTAATTTTCAGCCATGGGGAAGAAAGCATTTGCTACCAAAATCAAACCGCCCTCAAAGAAAACCAGTGAGGAAGGAAACCTTGAAATACCACCACCACTAAACCCACAACGTCCCGCGCCAACACAACAAGCCCCGCCGATGGTCTCTCTGGATGCAATGGCGGAGTTTCTCCGATTGCAGGATCCGAATAGGAATTGGGCAGCGGAGTTAGAGTATTTTAACCAAGGTAGAGGGCAAGGGAGCGGAGCCGGAGCAACTCATGCGGCAACCATGCCAGTAACCACTACGCAACCCTTGACCCCTATTTCATCTACATTGCCGATTCCGTCGATGATTCCCCAAGAAAGCAACCCCCCAACTGAAGCCGAAATGACAGAGATGGAAGGAATTTTTCCGACGACCCAGGAAGCCGAACTTGAGGATCTCGAGGCCATTGCGGCTTATTATGCCTCTGATGAAGAAGAAAGAGCGGAAAGGCTGAGAAGGGAGCAACAAGACCAGGAAGGGGGAGAAGGAATTGAGGAGACGCCAGAAGTGGAAGCGGTTCGCCAAGAAGTAATTAGGGAGGAGATCGACCTGAATAAGTCGGCCCAAAAGCGCGGCCTCATGACGGAAACGGAGTTTGAATCAATAGTGGAAGAGGTGAATCGCAGGGAAGATACTGCTCTAATGGCTGAGGGTCTAGACCTCGCATCGAGGGCAGTAGGAGAGGATGAACAAGCTTTTACAGAACCCATACCGAAGGATAAGGCATCCCAGTCAGTAGGGGAAGATGAGAGGGAAGAACAGAGTGAAGAGAAAGGGCCAGAGCCAGTTGATACCCAAGTGGAAGCAGGGGATGATCGAATGCAAGTAGATGAGGAGAGACCAACCGTAGACACTCAAGTACCGGAAGCTGTGGCGCCTCCCGTCTTAAAACCCCACCCAGTGAAGCGGCAATTGGTTCTGAAGACGCGGGTATCTCAGCGATGCCTGGGCAAAAGAGCAGCCAGCAAGGCCAAGACAAGCACGGCTGAGAACCCAGTAGAGATCGAGAGCGAGGAAGAAAAAGCCACTCCAACGAAGGCAGGGGGTGAACCGGCACAGCCTACTGCTCAGGAGGAAGAAGCACAATATCAGCGAGCCAGAAAGAGGAAAGGGAAGGCTCCAATCCAGAAGAAAGCAGTAACAAAGAGGTCCAGGGCAGCAAACACAGGAATTGTGATTACCGAAGCTTCTCAGAGGATCCCATCGAGCCGGCAAGAGCAGAGTGATAGTGAGTATGAGATTAGTGAGGAGTCTGCATCGGATAGTGATGAGTCCGTGGAAGAGGAGGAATATGGGGAACAGTCGCTCCCACGTGATCACCGAGAGCTTGTCCACCCACCAGTGGAGAGGCTCCGATATAGAAGATGGACCATGGATTTCACAAATGAGATCGCCGAGGAGATGAAACTCTTCGAGAAGCAGAAACTGAAGGATACCTTCGAGAGTCTGGACGATGGCAGCAAGGAAATTAAGTGCGGCAAGGTAATACACTACCCTTCTCTGGATGAACTAGGTGTTCGTGACCAATTCCTTGCTTATATCAATGCTTTGGGTTTTGAGTGGCTACTGCAAAATGGGGATCCACGTATCAGTGTGAGATTAGCGAAGGAGTTCTTCACTACCTTTCGGTTTAAGGTGACAACGGACCTGGATGAAGTGTCCATTAGTTTTAGATTGTTTGCGGCAGAGTTTAGTATGAACTTGATAGAGTGGACATGTCGGATGGGCATGTGTACATTGGAAGAAGCGATCAGTTCTGAGTGGAGAGACAGGGAGAGGGGTATCCCTCGTAGGCACGTGGAATTTGATCAACAGGAGGCCTGGGCTGAACTTACTCACCCCGGCGCTGGAGAATTCGCGTCCACTGTTTCCCGTTCCATCCATTTCAATGATCCAGTTCTGCGACTAATACAGCTCCACCTTGATGCCAACCTGCTGGGCCAATCTAACTCAGCCGTCCGCACTTCAATGACGGAGGTGTATCTCCTTTGGTGCGCAAGACAGGGACGCAAGCTGCATCTTGGATTTTGGACGGCATATCAGTGCCACTTGATCGCTACGCACCCTGCCAGAAACCTCACTCTTTGCCACATTTTGGGAGCTTTCGTAGGCAACAACCTCATTATCACTGAGGCTGAAGACTTGTCTCCGCTGCCCATGGTGCGGCCACCGGGATTATTCGACATACCTTACTTCGTTAGGACAAATGCGGTCTACATGAGGGTGGGACGACCGCAATTTTATGCAATGGGTGAGGAAGCCACGGCAGGAGGAAGAGTCGCGTTATTGGAAAGGACGGTTACTGAATTGGCGGAGGAGAACAGCCAGATGAGGGCAGAAATGATCCGATTGGCATCAGTAGTGGAACGGGTGTTGAAGGAATCTGCGGAGCAGAGGATACTGACCCAGAGGCAAGCGTCTATGGAAGTGATCGTGACTAATTTAGGAGAGGAGAACCACAAGATACAGACGGAGATGAATAGGATGTTGTCCATGATCGACAATATCCTAGAGGAGGTGAGCCATCAGAGGGCGGCTGAAGCTATGAGAGTAAGGGGCAGTGTAGCCCAGGATACCGGACCAAGCGGCCATGCTGGCCAGGATGTTGAACCACAAGTCCCAGAGACCGTAGTGAAGGAGCAAGAGGAAGAGAAAGCCGAGGTGCCGGCAACTGCCGAGGAGCCGGCAAAGGATGATGAGAACCAAGCTGGAATGGAGACAGACCAACCGGAGGACCAACCGATAGAACGACCTGCACCACCTGCCCCACGAAGGAGCAGGAGACTCCGATAGACCCCCCCCTACTGACCAAGTTAGTTTTTCTTTTTAAGTTTCAGTTTTTCTTTTAACTTTTCGTATTGTTGTTATGAGTTGGTTTTTGTTTAGGTAGTATAATTTGTGTTTGTGCGCAAACCCCACTTCATAACACTTAGCCTATTCCATAGTCTAAGTGTGAGAAGTTAAGGGTTTGTTTCTTTGGAGCATGTTTTCTTTGTTTTGATGTCGCATGCATGTTAGCTCACACTTAGCCCATTGCATGGTCTAAGTGTGAGGAGTTTGTATATATGTGTTTGTGGTTATGTTTTGTTGATCTCTGTATAGGTGATAAAACCTCTCTCACTTAGCCTATTCCATAGTCTAAGTGTGAGAAGTTTTTGTTTTAGTTTTGCTGTTTGTTGTCTGTGTGCCATCGTACTGGCCATTACCTTTTCCACTTCACAGCCTTATCTGAGGGCAGACACTTGTGAAGTGAGAGGGGGGACGCAATGGCCAGTAGGATGTATGTATATATGTGTAGTTTTATGTTGTGTGTGATTGGGCTTAAAACTCAACCGTCTTGAGCTGAAGGTGAGGGGAATTGAGGGAGATAGGACATGCTGGAAAACCTAAACCATCCCCGTTAGTACCTCCTAGTCAGGATAGATGAGGTGAGTATGAGAGAAAAGCCCATACTTAGAGCCAAACACGAAAGCCCTCTAAAAATGTGAGTTATAAGCCTTAAAGTGGAACCACTTTCCACATATATTGGAAAGAAAAGAGAGGCTGCCACAATTCGCCTAGGGTGAAGTGATCACGGGTAGCAAATACTGAAGGCAGTAGGAACCCCCTCCCCCCCCCCCGTTTTTTTAAAAAAAAAAAAAAAAAAAAAAAAAAAAAAAAAAACCGCCTTTAGAACCCTTTCTTCTTAACCTTTTATATACCCAGATAAACACCCCAGCCGACTGGGACTGTGTAAGGCATGTAACAAATGGAGCTTACTGGCCAGGAAGAAGTGCGGTAAAGCAGAAACCAGCTGGGCGAAAAAGTTAGAAGAAAATCGACCAGGGAGTCATTCCCAGTCCAAAAAAGAGAAGAAGGAAAAAGGGTGGCGAAGCCACGAAGGAACGAAAAAAAAAAAAAAAAAAAGAGGGAACCGAGAAAATGAAGAAAATGGTCAGAAAGATTTGACCACAAAAAAGAGATGAATGAAGGAATAAGGGTGGCGAAGCCACAAGATGCTACTGACCAGTGGAGACCAAAGCCAGAAGCGCCAACTAAAGAAAGCAACTGATCAGAAGCCTAATATACACAGTCCCCCCCCCCCCCCCCCCGCATAAATAAAAATAGAAATTTTGAACCTTAGAGCCTTAGGAACATCCACCGAAAACATTACAAGCCAACAACCCCGTTACAAGCCTATAAGTCCTTCAGTAGCCGCTCGTGGAATCTAAGTCCGGAGCAATTGTGGTGAGCATAATGAGAGAATGCAGTCCTAACATTCCTGGTGAGGTATGAGTGACTGAGCGAACCTAGTGTTGGGCCGAGAGTGTGGGCGATCTTGACAAACAGATATACTGACTGGAAGAGAAAAGGGGGGTGGCAGAAGTTCAAGGCTGTCTAAGGCCGGATTGCACCTGATCCAGAGGGGAGGGATGGTTGAAAAAATA
The DNA here is from genome assembly GCF_004379255.2 of Salvia splendens. Lineage (NCBI taxonomy): Eukaryota > Viridiplantae > Streptophyta > Magnoliopsida > Lamiales > Lamiaceae > Salvia > Salvia splendens. The sequence continues at coordinate 25,231,643 of NC_056039.1, forward strand.
GCCCGATCTATGTGTTTTCAGTCTTTTATGTGTTTATGTTTCTCTGTGTTTGTTTGTGTTTTTCTTTGCGTCATAGTTTAGAGTCTAAGTTAGGTAGAGTCGGTCAGGGGAGTAACCAGGCTAGAATTCGACTTATTCTTTTCTTTGTTTGTTCTTCACGCTTGAGGACAAGCCTGTGGTAAGTGTGAGCAGTTTGATAAGTCGTATTCTAGGCCTTGGTTACGGGTCAGTATGATGTGCTTAATTGATTATATTTGCAAAACAGTTGTTTAAAGTGTGCAGGTTAAGCATTCTAGCCAGTAGGGAAGTTTCGGAATGTTCAGGTGAAGGAGGCGCCAGCATGATCTCATACTGATCAGTATTCGTGCTAAAACGGCTTGAGATGGAGAAGACGGATAGCTGGGACGGATTACCCACAATTAAGGGCAAAGAAGTCAAATTGCAACGAGGATTTACCCTAAATCAAGGGTAGCCTCCCTATAAAAGGAAGCCAAATTGGAGAGAGAGCAGACACATTCACTCATTCACCACCATCTTTAGGTAGAAAGTTTTCTCGGTAGTTTCAGTCTTTCAGCCGTGTCCCACTTCTTGCCTCGCCGTAGCCATGATCACTTGACGTTCAGATGTTCCCAGAATTCCAGTCATCGTCCATTCCAGCCAGCAAGATCGTAGTTTAGAGTCTCATCGCCCGGAGTGGCAAACCACTTTTACATTGCTTTCGTAGTTTTAAAATTTCTCGCTTTCCTTACGTTGGATCTTGTTTGCCTTTGGATACTTTCTGCTTTTGAAGTACTTTGTTGAAGATCCGAACGTGTTTATGCTAAGAAGTTGATTTCCGTTTTGTTTATTGTGGTGTTTCTTTATTCCCTTGCCTAGTTAGCTTAGATCTAAAGTTTCTCGGTGTTTAAAGTGCTGAATCTCTCAATTCCGTTTACGTAACAAATTTCTTTAGGATAGATAAACAAGTACTGTTTGATCGGAAAGTAGATCGTTGCATGCAAAGCTTAGTTTTAATTTCTGAATCGTTCTTTCATGTTGACCAGTATGCAGAAGTCCAGTTTCAGTGTTTGATTTCAGATTTGATTTCTTAGTTTTGGATCTGTGTTTGTGAGTTGTTAATCTGAGTTTTCCGTGTTGAATCTGGAATTGTTATCTGAATTTTGGAAGTGTTTGTTGAAGAAGATGATGTCTATTTCAATTGGAGGGGACCACTTACTTTTCGAGATGCTTTTGCTTTTGTCCTTCACTTTTAGTTAAGCCCTGTCAGCCTAGTCATCAAACTTCCACTACACTCTGAATATTCTGTTTAGCCCAAAATAGAAACCCGTACCTTCCAAATATTTTCTGTTACAAAATTGTCTCCCCATTCCACGTACACAGTTACATTCCAAATGTTTTCCTTACCGTCTGACCAGTAGAACACCTCCTTTAAGTTCCAGCCTAGGTAGAAACTCAACCCAAGCGTGGTAGCTAACCAAATCTTCCAATTGTCACCGCGGTAGTTTAAGAACGCACCATCTCTGTGGGATTCGACCCTTACCACCACTATACTGATCAGTAGAAGTGGGTTGAGGAATCTTTGAAACCAAGGTCTAGGTTAGTTAGGATCTCTATCCTGATCAGTAGGATATATCCTTGCTTGAACGACACCTACGCACCCAGGTCCTTTCACCCCTGCGGCTCCAATGAACTCCGATTTCTGACAGAATTCCTTGATCGCTACTTCTATTTCTTCATCAGTCAACCCTTGGCTACTGATCAGATTACACCATGCAGCAGCTTCTATGTCAGCCTGTTCATAAACATCTAAAGCCTGAAGTTTCTCCTGCAATAGTTCGGTCTCAAGAAAATCTTGGACTAGGGGTCAATCACATCAACATAGCATAGATTTTCAGAATCGATGGGTTTCTTCATGGCATCATTTATATCGAAGGTGAACTTCTCCCCATGAAAATCAATGCAAATAGTCCCCTCAGCCATATCCACTATTGTCTTGGCCGTTCTCAGAAAAGGTCTTCCTAACAAGACTCCACTAGACTCCCTCGCTTCATGCTCACTCATTTTGATCACATAAAAATCAGCAGGGTATGTAAAATCATGCACTCTTACTAACACATTTTCTAAAACTCCCTCAGGACTTATGCATGACCTATCAGCCAGTTGGATCAACACCCTAGTATTTGACAGCCTCACTCCTTTCAACCGGTTATAGATAGACAATGGCATGACATTTATAGATGCCCCCAAATCACACATTGCATGTTCGACCTTCACATCTCCTACAGTTATGGGTTGGGTGAACATACCTGGGTCGGCTCTCTTGGGTGGTAACTTCTCTTGCACTATTGCTGACGCTATCCCTTCCACCATAATCTTGCCATCCTTCTGGGCTCTCCCGGCTATGAAGTCCTTTATGAATTTCCCGAGAGGGGGTAGCTTCACGGCTTGGAGGAATGGTATGGTGACATCCAACTTCCCAAAAATCGACAAGTAGTCAACCGGGTTCTCTTTCTTTCTCTTTGTAACAAATCGGAATGGGAATGGTTTCTCCCCTTTTTTCTCCTCTCCTGGTCCCTCAGCAACCTTCTTGGAGTCTTTCTTGGGTAGTTCCTAGGTCTGGGCCTCCATTCTGGGCTCTTCCTCTTGAGGAGGTTCCTTCCTGGTCAGTAGGGTGTCGGGTTCACCTCTTACACTTGGTGTATCATCCAAGAAGAATGGATCCTGCATCCGAGGCATAGGTCTCCCTAATTCTTCCGCTGAAATGGTATCGCCTCCTATCTTCGTTCCATTGGATCCTCCACTAGGTCGTTTCGGTTGAGGCGCGTCATAAGTAGTTCCTGACCTCAACGTAACCTTACTCACATTTGCCTTTTCGGGCACTTGGACTGTAGATGGGAGCTTCCCCGCATTTTCCTTCAAATCACCCACCGAACTGGCCAGTTGATCTAACTGCCTATTCATCATATCCATGTTCGCCTTATGTTCCTTCTGGGCATTTTGCATCCCCTGCACGACCTCATTATGGGATTGCAATTCTCCTTTGATGCTCTGTTGTGACGCTAGCATTTCACCCATCATGTCCTCAACGGATCTCCTTGGCCTGTTCGAATTTTGGAAATGACTCGGCCCTTGGTGTTGATAGTTCTGGAAGTTTTGCTGGCCTTGATTAGGCGGGTATTGGTTATACTGGGCAGGGGGGTGTACTGATCTTGAGGATATTGATTCTGGTGCTGGCCTTGGAATTGATTTTGGTTCTGATGGTGTTGGGGTCCTGGGTTCGGCTGATTTTGGAAATTTTGGAAGTTTCTCTGGTGGGGCGGCACATAGACAGGGTTCGAGTTCTGGTTTTGTGGGTTTTGGTTTTGGGATTGTTGGTTTCTTCCTGACTAGTTGGGCTGGTAGTCTGGGTTTGCTGTTCCACGGTTAGGGTTTTGGTTCGAATGGGGGTTGTACTGGTTCTGACCTTGGTTCTAATTTTGGCTTCCGTCACCCCATCGGAAGTTTGGATGATCCCTCCATGGTGCATCCCGTTGTCTACCTTGAATCCAATGCCCACTAGAATTGAAGTACCCCGCAGCATTAACTTGCTCCATATTCCCGAAGTCATTAGGCTGATCGTAGTTCGGTCCTTGATTTCCCTGCTCTGCACCATTGTAACTCCCAGCTGGGGGAGGTGATGGAGTGCTCTTCTCGATCGCACTCAGAAGTGACTTCTTCAGCTCCTCCATTTTCAAATCCATTTTCTGCTCCAGCTTATTTTCTTGATCAGTAGACGAGGCAACAGCAGCCCGCTCTCGGTTGTATCCTTCCCTTGAATGGTCATATTCTTTCTTTGTATTCAGTAGCTTCCTTAGGACTCTCTTCGCTTCGCTGACCTGTAGCTGCGTGAAGCTTCCTCCTGACGATGAATTTGCCAGGTCCTTGGTTACCGCGTTCATACCTTCGTAGAAAGTATGATGTACTTCAATGTCCGCCATGCGATGGTTGGGACATGATTCCAAAAGACCCATGTATCTTGCCCAATAATCACTCAAGGGTTCATCATACCCTTGCTTCACATTAGTTATTTCTCTCTTCAGCGCGCTTGTCTTGGATGACGGAAAAAACTCGCCCAGGAATGCTGACTTGAAATCGGCCCAAGTTTCAATAGAGTTGGGGGGCAGGCGCATGAACCAGGTGTTAGCTTCTCCCTTGAGCACAAATGGCAAAGCCTTCAGCCTATAATCATCCTCAGTCGCTCCTGCTGGTCTCCTCTGCGCCCTACAAATTTTACAAAACTCATGAAGAAACTCATACGGCCCTTCATAGCTCTTCCCACAGTATGTAGGTAGGATCGCGATCACATGAGGTTTCACATCGCAGGCGGTTTGCCCTGGAGTAACGACTATGGCTTGCGGGGGCTCTCCTTCAGTATGTGCGTTCAGCGTCCCGATCTCCGGGTCTTCATCTCCCTGGTTGGCCATTTCCCTTGGGATGCCTTCCAACAGTGGTTTCTCTTCTGGTATTGGTCCGTCTATGGTGCCATTCTCTTTGTCACTACTCGTGCCTAGGTCAGACAAGGTGGTCGACAGGCCAGAACGAGTGGTTACGAGTATAGTTCCTCGCTTGAGTATTTTCGGCCTCCACTGATCAGGAGGCGAGCTACTGCTCATAAATTGAAATGAAAAGAAAAAAGAAAATTATACACAATATATACACCAAAGTATCACACACAATAGCAACTCAAAAACGCCATCCATCCCCGGCAACGGCGCCATTTGAAAGGTCTTCAGGGTGCGTAGGTGTCGTTCAAGCAAGGATATATCCTAATGGTCAGGATAGAGATCCTAACTAAGCCTAGACCCTGGTTTCAAAGATTCCTCAACCCACTCCTACTGATCAGTATAGTGGTGATAAGGGTCGAATCCCACAGAGATGATGCGTTTAAACTACCGCGGTGATATTTTGGAAGGTTTGGTTAGCTACCACGCTTGGGTTGAGTCTCTACCTAGACTGGAAATCAAGATGGTGTCCTACTGACTAGGAAGGGTGAATGGTGGTCGACATGTAGTAGTGTACGTGGAATTATGGTGGATACGGTGTAACAGAAAATATGCGGAAAGTACTAGGTTACTATAAAAGGCTAAACAGAAAAAACAGAGAATAAGTGGTAGTTGTGGTGACTAGGCTGACAGATCTGCAGGGTGTACTAAAGGTGAAGGACAAAAGCAAAAAGCTTCTAAAAAAGCAAAAGTGGTCCCAAACTTGGATATGGACATCATCTTCTTCAACAACCACAAACTAAAATCAGAAAACAAATCCAGATTCAACACGGAAAACACAGATTATCAACTCGCGAACACAGATCTAAAACAACGAAATCAGATCTGAAATCAAACACTGGAGCTGGACTTCTGCATACTGGTCAACATAGACGAACGATTCGGAAATTAAAACTAAGCTTTGTATGCGAAACAGTGCCAGATTATACTATCCTAGAGAAACTTGCTACGTAAAACAGAAATTATAAATTCAGCACTTAAAACACCAAGAAACTTTAGATCTAAGCTAACTAGGCAATGAAGGAAAAGAAAACAACACCATAAACGAAACGGAAATTAACTTCATAGTATAAACACGTTCGGATCTTCATCAAGCACTTCAAAAGCAGAAAATATCCCAAAAGCAACAAAGATCCAACGTAAGGAAAATGCAAGTAAATTAAACTACGAAAGCGAAATAAAAGTGTTTTGCCACTCCGGGCGATGGAATCTCTAAACTATGATCTTGCTGGCTGGAACAAGGATGACTGGTACTCCGGGAACATCTGGGAACATCTGGACGTCAGGTGATCATGGCTGCGGCGAGGCAAGAAGTGGGACACGGCTGAAAGACTGGTATTACCGAGAGAACTCTCTACCTAAAGATGGTGGTGAATGAGTGAATGTGTCTCTCTTTTCTCTCTCCAAGTGACTTCCTTTTATAGGGAGGCTTACCCTTGATTTTAGGGTAAAACCTTGCGGTGAGATGACTTCTTTGTCCTCAATTATGGGTAATCCGTCCCAGCTATCCGTCTTCTCCATCTCAAGCCGTTTCAGCACGAATACTGATCAGTATGAGATCATGCTGGCGCCCTTTTTCACCTGAACATTCCGAAACTTTCCTACTGGCTAGAACACTTAACCTGCACACTTTGAGCAACTGTTTTGCAGATATAATCAATTTTGCACAACATACTGACCAGTAACCAAGGCCTAGAATACGACTTATCAATCTGCATATGGAAAGTATGTGCATATAGGTGAGAAGCCTGCTACATTCATTGGTTATGACGCCACTAATAGGTAGGATGAAGGTCTGTAAACTTAATGATGTTGGCTGGTTGGTGTTGATTTGGTTACCTAAGCCAATGGTAAAGACGAAGCATGAAAAGTCAGGCTCCGTGATTCCTTACGGACAAGGAATCTTATAGGGGATGCATTCTTACAATCATAATTGAAGGAGAGGGCAACATTAACAAATATCAGTGGACAAATTACAGTAAAATCAAGAGATAGAAATGGAGAGGAAGAAAGACTTGCAAGGTGGATATAAGGGAGCCAAGAAAACAACTCTAATTCATTACTTTTGTGCGATTTGAGGGTAAATTCATTTGTATCTTTTACAATTCATCCCATTTTAGGTAAATTCCTATTATAATCGATTATCATACATTGTTCTTCGATTCTATTCATTGTTCTTCGTCATGTTTACATTCTATCACCAAATTCCTTCTCCAACAATGAGAAACGAGCAACAAGAAGTTTAGCTCCAGAACCAGAAGGGTGTAACATGACACACCATATCACCATATCATGTTTACATTCTATCAGCAAATTCCTTCTTCAATTTTTAGTATCAACACTGACACACCATATCATCTCTCCATGTGATACAAAATTGCACCTATCTAGGTGCTTATACCATGCAAAAGCAGCAGAATGTATCCACTATTTCACAGAACAAAGGCATAGAAAATTCATCGTATAACCACATACACAGATAACGCAATCATGTGACAGAATGCGATAGTATCTAAATGTAAGAACAACACAATACAAGTAGATATATATAACAACAAACTAATCATCGAGAAGAAAATATAAGAGATTCTATCTAGGAAACATGACCAGACAAATTGTTCGCTACATTAACAAGAGAGAATGACAATGTAGATAACCTCAAGTATTGTAAACAAGCTATGGTAAACTAAATAAAATTCAGTACATCTGAATGAGGGGCACGTCTATTGACATATCCAACTGAAATAATTTTCTCGAATCAGAAACACCTGAAACCACTGCAATGAAAAGAATGCATGTATAATCCATATGCCCATTTAAAAATATGACAAAAATAACACAAAACTCTGTCCATGATTACCTGTAAACGGCCTTTTTTTTATGAAACCTGCCAAACAAAGAAATATAGTTTCTAGATATTGAGAGCCGCAGGAAAAGCTCACAAAAGATAACAGTGTCCATCAAACCCCAAGCATTAACGTTGACACGAGCAAACTCACTAGACCCAACTCCACATGGACCATGTCTAAGAACTAAGAGCGGAATGATACTCTAGTTTGATTTCCCTTCCCATTTTTCTATTCAAAAACCAGAAAATATAGCAAAGGGAAATCCACATCTTTGCAATGCAACAAAGAAGTCAGCAACTATTGTTAAGAAATAACAATAGATGGAAGAAAAAGTGATGATTAATTATAGATCTACATGAGACATAATTTAAGAGTTCAGCAGGTGAAAAGAGAAAGCTAACAAGATTAGGAGTAATGGCAAGGCTAATAACAGGCAGTATCGGGTGGAGGATATAGAGGTATATCCTAGAGAGCTTAACCAAGTAAGATCCTGAAATATATACAAGCTGCAGAAAGAAAGGACCCGAATGCAATGAGGTAATAGGTAGAGCGAGAATGAGCCAGCCCACATAGAGTTTGAGAGAGCTTTATAGCTAATCCAACAGCAACAAACATTCCTATGTCAAGATATATTCAACTGATCAAGTGCAATATCAACCACCATGTTAGAGCTATCCAATACCATGGCAGCATACGCTCACCCTTACCCTTACCCTTACCCTTACCTTTTCCTTCTACTAACAACTGTACAGGCAAAATATCCATTTCTGACCCACCAAATAGAAACAGAAACACCAACCAACCAAGCCCATCCAAACAGAATTACCAATATCCAGATAACTTCCCCGAAAGTCAACCAATCCAGCCGTCACATTTCTAGAACTTCACAAACGCCACCACTTCCAAACAAAAAGCAATCAAGGCAAGTTAGCCTACGGATAGACCTTATTCTTTATACCGAGTCTACAACTAACCACCTAAAACAGCAGATAAACTTCTTCCCTACTTACAGTTATACGTCATTCATCGGTAATATCAAGGTTGAGGATGTGACAAAGGTTCTTTGTCGCAGACTCAGTCCTGTCCAACAGATGGCCAAAAGAAGGGGGGTCAAATGTATCTCTGGGATAACTAGGTGAACTTCGATCATATTCATAAAGATCAGATGGACTACGGCCCCTGGTGGGCGAAGCAGGTGCAGATTTAGCAATTGGACGCATATTGATTTCTGATGCAAAGGTAGGTAATCAAGGGAAACCGTTCTTTTGGGGTGCACTGTGAGCATCCGCAATGGGCGGACGATGGTATGCCCGATGGCGCCATCTATCGTCCGCACCAATTGCGGGTGTGCGCCATAGGGCGCGGACGATAGTCGCGCCCTATACTTCGGTCGCAGAGGATAGTGCGGACGATGGCCATCGTCCATCGTCCGCGGCCATCGTCCGCGATAGACGATGGTCATCGTCCGCGCCATCGTCTGCCCATTGTGGAGGTCGCGGACGATCGACCGCGGACGATGGCACGCGGTTTCATTTTTTTATAAATACAGTTCATTTGTAACATTTCATTTCACGCGATTTCATTTTCGAAACTTACATTTACATAATTACTACGAAATGGATTCAAGCCCCAATAGTCCTACGTTTAGTGCAGGGGCGCATTGGCCGGGTACAGAACCCGGCGATTATCGTAGTTCGACACCAACACCCATTACGATCCCGATTTCAGTACGGAATCGTATGGGTTGTCTGACATGGAGCCGTCTCCGCACAGCCCGACCGCAGCGGCCGATCCCGACCCCGCCGCGACCGCTTCCGCCCCAGCCAGAAAGAAGCGGAACAGGCAGCGGGCGCAGAAGTTGTCGCCTCCCGGTGATTGCGATGAGTACGCCCCCGGCCGTACGAACTACAACGACGACGAAACTCTCACTTTGGCCCGGTGTTGGGTAGATATATCGGAAGATCCAATATTCGCGAACAACCAGCGAAAGATCGCGTACTGGGAACGCATCGCGGACCTCTACAATTCGGTCAAGCCGTCGACCGCGTACAAGCGCAAGCGTGAGCAACTCCGCAAGCACTGGGATCAAGTCAAGAAGCAAGTGAACTTGTACGCGGCGGAGTTCGAGAAGTTCACGCGGTCACAGGTGAGCGGCGAGAGCGCGAGCGACGTGCGCACTAAAGCGATGTTGTCGTTTTCAAGCACGAGGCCATCTGGGCGCTCTTGAGGGAGAAGCAGAAGTTCCAAGGTGGAATTCTGCACACTGGTGCGCCGAAGAGGACAAAGGTCACCGAAGTTGGTGACTACACGAGCAGCGGCAGCGGCAGTCACCCGGTTGACCTCAACCGGACGTACGTGGATGAAGGGAGTTGCGGCACACCGGTGTCCTTCCGGCGTCCTCCCGGCGTCAAGGCTGCGAAGGCCAAGGGGAAGGCGACCGCGACCTCATCGTCGAGCGCTGCAACCCAAGCTCCGGTCCCGGTAGAGCTCTCGACCCAGACGGCCACCGCGTTTGAGTCGTTAGCAACAGCGTCGATGGCAAGGACGATGTAGCAGACGCACAGGGCCCTCAAGAAGTGTACCGACCCCGACGAAACCGAATATCTCCGGGCGTTACTCGATGAGCTGCGTCGGAAGTTGGGAATTGGTCCGACTTAGTTTTTTTTTATTATTAGTTCAATGATGTAACTTTTTTTTATTAAAACTTCGCTGTTTGTTATTTAGACCGTTTTTTATTTACTCGTTACTTGTTTATTTGAAAACAGTTAAATTAATTAAACAAAACTATAAAATGATGATGTGGCGCGCCATAGGGCGCACCTTAGGGCGCCCCACTGCAAGTGGGGAGGTAGGAGGATAAAACTGCTGACGTGGCGCGCCATAGGGCGCCCCATTGCTAATGCCATGAGAAATTCGGTAAAGGCAATGAACTCGGTGGAGGGCATATAGCCGAACGTTCAGAGAAATGAATTTTCCCCACATCTTCAAATTTGATCTTAAATGGGATAGCAGCCAAACTGGTTTTGGCATTTGGTTTACGGTCCTTTTTGTTTTCACTAGAGGGGGTTCTGGGTGACAAGGGAGTAGATAAGGAATCCTTAGTTAAGGAGTGGGAGTAAGATCTCAAAAGGGGTTGGAAGTAACCCTTTCCCAGACTGAAATTTCGGGCAATTAATTCCCCTAAAATTATCAGAAGCCGCTGAACCAAATGAACCGAACTTTGACGAATCATGGCGACGATTCCTACCATAATATTGATGGTGATTCCTATGATGAGTAGCAATAACTAGAGTCTCCATCTCAAATCCACTCAATGAGTCAATTCAATTTTTCCCCCTTCTCTCCTAACTGTTCATAACCAAAACAAACTCCAATACGTACGAGACAACAATCACAGCTCCCGGAAACAATTAAATCGACCGTAAACTTCAGATCGCCTCCAAAACCACCCAAATCGGAGCAAATCAAAACCAATTTTCAGAAAACCATACACACGCAACAATCGCCTTCTCACACTTCAGTTTCTGCTTCAGATCTACACGCAACAAACAAGAGCAAACGCAGAGCGAAAATGACGACATAGAATTGAAAATAACATCGAAAACCAGAATTAAGGATAGAAGCTCAACACATAGGAACACGAAAGTAGAACTAGGGGTGGCACGGTACGGTATACCGCACTCAAAATGTCATACCGCATACCGTACCGCAAATTGTGGTATGGAAAAATATCATACCTATACCTTACCGAATTTTGTGGTATACCTCATTGCGGTATACCACAAAATTCGGTATGATTATTTTCGATACCGTTACCATACCGTCTATGCGGTATACCATACAGTGGACTTGATTTGCATCTTTGCATATGTATGTTTGGGGTTGGGGGCGGTTGAACTAAAATATGAAAGTATGGTTAGAGATTTTAACATATTAACTATTTTTTATATAAATTTTAAATACAACATATATATCAAATTTTTGGCAAATACCGTAAATGCGGTATGTTGCGGTATACCGCGGTATAGGAAAATCTATACATTTACCGTACCGATAGATATCGGTACAGTATCATAACGTACCGCAACTTGCGGTATACAGCAAATTCGGTATTTTCGGTATTTTTTCGGGACGATAAGTGCGCTATTTCGGTATTACGGTATATTTTGCCAGCCCTAATGTAAAACAATAAGCAGGAAATGGATCCAAATCGAGGAATAACTGATGGTTGGAGTGTAGCGAGGTCAATCAGAGTTAGATTTTTGTTTTTATCGCTCTACAGAATACAACAGTGTTTGCGTTTGCGTTTGCGAAGAGAGTGAAATATAGAAAGTGAATAATAGTGAGGGGAGAAATGGGAATCCACACAGATACAGATACAGATACAGATACAGGCGAGCTTTTGCTTTGAAATCAGAAAGGAGAAATCGCAGGATCTCAAAATTACTTTTAATTTGAATGCCAATTACTGACACCAAAGTACCTATAAAATCGTGGATGGATGATTCTGCCCTCAATCTAAATTCGATGTTGCAAAATCGATCCCATCCCATTTTCTTTTTTTCATATAGTATAAATTTTCAAGAGTAAAGGCCAAAATTGGTCCTGAACATATAGTCATTTTACGATTTTGGTCCTAAACATTATCTTTTGGATTTTTTGGTCCTGCACATATGGACATTTGATCATTTTGGTCCTCCGTCAATATTTCCGTTAAAAACTAACGGTCAACATTATCTTTTGGATTTTTTGGTCCTGCACATATGGACATTTGATCATTTTGGTCCTGCACAAAAATAATATTTTCTTAAAATCTAAGCATAATATTCTTAAAAAATTAATTAATATTTTTTAATTAATAAAATTAAAGTATAGTGGTATTTTTTAATTAATTTTTTCATGAATTTGAAGAAAATATTATGCTTAGATTTTATTAAAAATAATTTTTTAATTATTTAATTTTATTATATAGATTTAATATTAATATACTTTAATTTTATTATTTTGATTAAAAAATGATTATTTTAATTTGGTAATTTTTATTTTATTGTGTAATATCATGTTTAAATCGTATAATAACATCATGTTTTAGTCGTTATAATATTTTTAATCAACAAAAATAACTAAAAATTAAAGTTTTATAATTTTTTAATTAATAAAAAATAATTATTTTTTTTCTTAACGTGTAACCCAAACCCGACCCAAACACGACCCGACCCAACCCATTGTTTTAGTCAAAAATCGGCCGTTGACCGTTAGTTTTTAACGAAAATGTTGACGGAGGACCAAAATGATCAAAATTCCATATGTGCAGGACCAAAATGATCAAATATCCATATGTGCAGGACCAAAAAATCCAAAAGATAATGTTGACCGTTAGTTTTTAACGAAAATGTTGACGGGGGGACCAAAATGATCAAATTTCCATATGTGCAGGACCAAAATGATCAAATGTCCATATGTGCAGAACCAAAAAATCCAAAAGATAATGTTTAGGACCAAAATCGTAAAATGGCTATATGTTCAGGACCAATTTTGGCCTTTACTCAATTTTCAACTTAGAAAAAACTATCACGAACTTTATCCGATTTTGTTATTTTATACCAGCGTAAAAACTCAAGCTATGTTAACGGATTGAAGAACAATTTTGAAGGGCGTGCTTCAAAAAAAACTACTACTACTCAAAGATGGAAAAACTTGAAACTCTCGAAGTTGTTGAGAAATTAACAAAATAAATCTGTATCACGATATTATTTACCCGAATTTTTTGTCAATAAAAAATAACAAATTCAGATAAAGTTCGTGATGTTATTTGCTAAGTTAAAAATTTGCGGAAAAAATCCAACTTTTTTAAAGTTAGGGGCCAATATCCTTTTTTATCACAGGTATACCGAATCCACTTTCGGCGGAATCTGACCAATCTTGCTCAACCGAGTTTGCAGATTAAGGGCAAAAGTCTCCCGGTGGATGATGGGGTTTGAACCCGTGACCTTAAGGTCACCACAGCTCCGCATTGTCAATTGCGCTACAATCAGTTGGTCAGCTAATATCCTTCTTTCACATCATCATTTCTCCCAATATTTTCATCAAAATCCTTGAACCTTTATTCATGATATAGGATTTTAGGAAGTTTTGTATTGTTGTTAAATATAGATGGAGAGAGAGTATAAATTTTAGATTAATATGAGAATTTTTTTTCTAAAATTAGAAATGAATATTTTTAGTTGGAAAAACTAAAAGGGACAGAGAAACATTTTTTATGGGACTGAATAAAGTATAAATAATAATATTAAAAAGTAAAATTCCGAAAAGTTAAAAGTCCTAATATGTAAGATAAAATGACTTCGACTTCTTTAGAGCGTCCACTATAACGTGGACGCGGCTATAGCCGCGAGCGGAGCGGAAGCGGGGCGGCTTATAGTGTGAAGGGTGTCCGCCGCGGGGGTGGACGCGGCGGGTGGAGGGAGGGGCGGCGGACGCGGAATCGCCGGGTGCGGGGCGAGGACGCGGCGGGGGGCTATAGCCGCGCCTATAGGCGCGGCGCCTATAGTGGGGGGAGGGAGGCCGCGGCGGCTGCTAAGAAAAAAGAAGAAAGTCTTATTCTTTTGGCTGACGATTTTGTTTATTTAGCATTTGACACTTTGTTTATAGTTTTAGACAATGTATTGGCACTTGTATCAAGATTTTATGTTCACTGTATGCTTCTCCAATCCTTTTGTGGATATCTACTAGAAAATCTATTGACTCATTGATAAAATTCTTCTCTCAGTAGTCAGCTTATGGTTGCTTGTTTTTTTAACAACAATCTTGTTTTTTAGTTTTATTCGTATAGTCGGCTTCTTCTAACTACGTATAGCCCGATAAATTTGTTCATAATTACTTGAAATATTATAAAATGAATGTTGATTATAAAATTTGGGGGCTATTGGAGGTGTCCACTATAGTGCCGGACACAAATATTTGGGGCTATGGACAAAAAATTGGGGCTATGGACAAAAAACTGGGGCGGGGCTATTAGGCGTGTCCACCTTATAGTGGACACCCTTAGGCACCGTTCGGTTGCCCCGATACAACCCGACTACCCCTGACAAACCATACAATCTGCCGTTTGGTTTGCGAGATTCATTCTTGTTAAGGCCCGCAACTGTATACAAGACCCGTTACTAACGCACGACTCCAGGTCCGGCTCCCTCCCCTGCGACAAATATTATCTTGGCTAAAGACAATCTTCTCCTTCATTTTTTTACCTTTGCTTTCGCCACTTTCTCTCACCAATAGAGAAAATTAGGTATATAATGATATAAGAAAAAAAAATTAGTGTTGGCACGTATATGATTTTTTGTATCCCCTCATCTTTTATTTTCTGTGCATGTTAAAGCTTTGGAGGGTGTTTTGTGTTTATGGTTTTATGAAGGGGATGATGATGATGGAAATTTATTTTCGAAAAAGAAAATGGGGAAGATGGTGGAAAGAGAAAATGACGGTGGAAAGAGAAAATGAATAAATTAAAATTAGGAGACAACGTGTGCGATGGAAGAAAAATAGTATATTGTGAGTGAGTCATCGATGGATACAATAGTGATGTTTGGATACAATAGTGATGTAATGAAGAGGTTTTTTAATTATTACTAATATAATGTGCTGGCGCAGCTAAGGTTATTTTAGTAAATTCGCAAATTTGGGTATGTATGTTAAAAATTAGCTGATTAACCGAACACCTTTCTTTTTTGCATGATTTAATCTTTCCTTATCCAATATTGACTCTAGGTATAATTCTATCTAAATAACCGAACATGACCTTAGGGTATAATTCTTCAATCCATCCATCCCCAGTAGGCAATTTCTCGCCCTTCATGTGTTGTTGTGAAAGTTCAATTTCGTCGACTCCATAATAGTCGATATTCACCATTGACGACAAATCCGTTAATAAATAAGCAGGCACATTATCCGTTTCGATGTTCCAGCTAGCCAAAAAAACTCCAGAGGTCGTTGGAGCATATCAAGTGAAGCGACGTTTTCAACGTATCCGGCCCGGCCATTAATGGTGGTCCCGCCAAGTCTTGCAACTTTAACAATTGTCGGATACCATCGCGGAAGCCAATTTTGGCAGGTATCAATTTTAAGTTTTTAACGGAAGGTTGTTAGTGGATGACAAGTAAGTCTATATAATTATTTGAAAAAAAAGTAAGCCACTATAATTATCTATTCCACAATTATTTATGCAGATTTGAAATATTTTGTGGGCGTTCGGTTTGCAAGATTGTATCCCGAGATTAAATATGTAGCGTGTTTGGTTCATGAGATTCAACACCACAACTCAATCCTAGATGGATAATCATGGGATAATTAGTCATAGCTAACCCTCTATGGGGGTGTTCGGTTTGCAAGATTGTATCTCGGGATTAAATATGTAATATGTTTGGTTCAAGATATTCAATCCCACAACTCAATCCTAGATAGATAATCATGATATAATTAGTCATAGCTAATCCCCTATGACTAAAATAATGTAACAACTTAATCATAAATTATATTTTTGTATTATTTTATCTTGAAAACCGAACACCACATATGATAAAAATAATCTCACAACTCTATTATAGATTGTCTCTTGGTACTATTTTATCAAGTAAACCAAACACCACCTTTATTTGCTAATTTAGTCTTAGAGTCATCTTTAATAATAGACAACGAATTGTATTAAAAATTATACACATCGAAAATCATGCATCGTTTAACCACATGTGCTTGAATATGTGTATTGAGAGGTTTTATAGGAAAACAATATAAAACCAAAGCATGCACACTAATTTAAATTAAGATTATTTACATAGAAAATAAAACTACAGATTTGATCTAGTTTATAAATACGAGCGGTGGAGATGGAAATCGATCGGACTAAATCTGCGGGTGATGACGACGACGACGACGCGGTCACAATTGGCGAGGCTTTGGAAGCGACAGCCCTCTCCGCGGGAAACAAGGTGATTGACAAGAGTGACGTTGCCGCGATACAAGCGGCAGAGGATCGCGCGACCGGGCTCGGCCACCTTGTGCCTGGTGGCATCGGCGCAGAAGCCGAATCTGCGGCCGCACACAACATGAAGGCCACGAGGGATGATGAGAAGACCACGCTTGCCGACGTTTTGACCGTAAATAATTATTTTGAAATTTGAAAATGTCATGGATTTGTTGTTTATATTTATGTGTGATTGATTTTGTAGGATGCTAGTGAGAAATTGGTGGCCGATAAGGCGGTGACGAGGGAAGATGCGCAGAGGGTGATGTATGCGGAGCTGAGGAACAACGATGATCAACCCACGAACCCGGGTGGTGTAGCTGCTAACGTTGCGGCCGCGGCCATGCTTAATCAGAAGTGACGCAGTGTTAGTTTGTTATTTGAAAATGAATTGAAATTTAAAGCACGGTGAAATCAAGCTACTTTACCACTAGGTCAATTCACACACACGACAAACATGTTTTTTATATGTAAAGTAGTCGTTAGTTAAACGCTCTAAATACCTTCTTCTGTGTGTACTGTGTAGGAGTTGTAGCCCCTACAATCATACTAGGATTGTTTAGGATCGCATTCTCGATGAGTGTATTAATTTGATGTTCTTGGTGACAAATTTGTTCTTCCCATAGGGTGGTGGTATATGAATTATCCGAGTTTGAGTCAGCTGATAGTAAAGATTTGTCGTTCAAAGATATATTCTCAAGTAGAATGAGCAAACTCAGAATTTTGTGTTATACCTTGAAAAGTATTTTATCAGCTATTTATAAAACTATACCCATACATGTTATCTAGTGTATCAAAAATAGAAATACCAAGAAGCGACACTTGCATGTGAATGAGATGATAAAGACGTATGCATGTTAGTCATTGACGGATCCAGAAATCTTAATTCGAGATCGAATACAATAAATAAATAAATAAATAAAATATGTAGATAATAAAATGTGATAAAAATATATACTTAAGTAGCACTATCTATGATTGTGCGTGGTAGAGGATATCCATATCTCAAAAAATACCTTTCCATTAATTATAAAAGTTTACAAGAATCCAACATTAAAAAGAAAGAAATATTCAAGAATTATATTTCAAGATCAACTACTGTGTAAGTCTACATAATCAAGATTCATTAATGAAATACATACTATAATTTAAAATTTTAAAATATATGATATAGCTATTTATGTTAATTAACTTTTAAATTTATTATTAGTAATCAATCGTGGAACACACGATTCAATTTATAATTAAATATATCAAAAATCAAAGACAATAATATAGAACAATTTAAATAATCCAAAGAATAAAGGTTCAGTAATAAAATTATACAAATAAATTAAACACATACTACTATTAATAGATAAATATGATAAAACAATAAAGTTAAATAATTTTAATAGTTTAGTACTTGAAAATTTGTTTTAATTGATACAGCGGCCGACCCAATAGTAAGAATACAATATACTTTAACTTTACTATTGAGTTTAGGAATAGTAGAGTGTCCTATTTTCAAATAGGGAAACTAATAAAATGTACTCCCTTCGTTCTATAATAGGAGTCATATTTAGTATAGACATAGATTTTAAGAAATATAAAGAATAGTAGATTGAAAAAGTTAGTGGAATATAGTCTCGACTTTTTTATATTGATTTTATAATATAATGTGAGTGAAATGAGTTAGTGAAATGTGAGATGTACTAACCATTTATGGTAAAAATGAAAGGTAACTTTTATTGTGTGATGGATCGAAATGACAAAGTATGCTCTTATTGTGACGAATGAAGTAGAATTTACATGGGCAATTGGCCCAAGAGCCAATTTTTTTTATTTTTAATAATCTAAATCCCAACCCCGAGTAGATATATTTCCTCACTTTTTTTCATTTATTTAACTTTTACATAGCATAGCATAGCATAGCATAAGATGAGAGTTAAAACTCAAGATTGTTCATCTTCTCGTAGCAATAGACGGCCAACGTCTTCTCCTTGCAAGGTTGCAACATAGAAACAGTGTAGTGAAGTGGGGTCGAATAGGAGCCATCATGATGGTCGACGGCCGACTCTAGTGGTATTGCATGTGATAGGAATCCAATGCAATCAAATACTTTGTGAGATAAGTGTTTTGCAACAAACTTATATTACATGACTTAATTATTAAAATTAATATTACATTAATAAAAACACATCAAACTAAGCCGCATAAGCGAAAGTTGCAAGTTAATACTCACTCCGTCCTTTTATAATTGAGTCGTATTCCTTTTTTTAGTTGTCCCGCTATAGCTGAGCCATTTTTTATGGCAAAAAGCAACATATTTCTTCTCTCTTACATTACTCTCTTTTACTTTATTATCTCTTCATCTCTTTACCTTATTCTTTTCCAACTTTATTTTCCCTTCACTTAACTCACTTTTAACACAATTTCTTAAATCTCATACCGAAAAGAAACATCTCTACCACAGAGGAACGGAGAGAGTATTACATAACTAAAGACAAACAAAACTAACTCCAAACTAAGTTGCATAAGCTAAAATTACAAAGCAAATATTAAATTTGTTTTCCAAATACAATTTTCGTTAGTGTTCGTCTCAGATTCATCAACAAGAATTAAGTGATCTCTCTCCAACAGCTTAATCAACATTTTTGCATCTTTTTTACGCTCTAACTCCATTCGAGTCTTCACTAGCTCAATCTCGCTATCTTTGGTTAACCTTAACGCGCGAATTTCTGCAGCAAAAACGTTATTAGCATAATCAGATTGTGTTGCCTTTACTTTCCTTTTTCTTTTTGCCTTGTCTCAAGCCATAGACCATGAAGTAGTTGGATTTCCCGATAAGGGAGTTTTTGGATTTAAAGGGATAGAAAAATCTTCAGATTCAGAAGTCGTTGTCATTTTTTAGTTGTTGCCATTTTGTGATCATCAACCTTGTAGCATGAAGAACATGTGTATTATCATGAATGCTCCATTTGGGATGTTTGCGCATATCTTTATTAAAAACTATCAAATCTTGAAATTTATTGTCGCATGCTCTCTAGATGCTAACAGCTTCTTTCTCAACACCATGATTGCTCATTACACTCATCTTTCGTATGTTTGTTTCCTTGCAAGTTTGCATTTTCTTTAAATTGTTTCCATTGACATTTTCAAAGATTCCATGTTTCTTATGTGGATCTGAATTGTATTTTCTGGAAAATTCGGAAATTTAAGGAGCCAGGATTTTTGGATGAGTGTTGCTATTTTTGAGGATTCTGATAATTTTGAAACCAAATATTATAGTATATAATTTGGTTCATTTGGATCCGTAAATTTTTATGATGCAAAGTATGTGAAAATAACAATGCAAAAAACATTGATGGGAGAAAAAAAGTACTCCATCCGTCTCACCAAATATGACTCACTTTCCTTTTTAGTTTGTTCATCCAAGATGACTCATTACTGAAAATAGAAACATTTTTATCTCTACTTTATTCATCTCTACTTAACATATAAAATAAAACTTCATACATTCTCGTGTCACCCAAGGAATGAGCCATCTTCCTTAGAACGAAGGGGGTACTAACTTGGATTTGAAATGGTAAGACATTAGTAAGGATAAATATAGTAAAAAATAAAAAAAATATATAATAGATAAATAAATATATTATGAAATAAAAAGCTCATAAAATAATACTCCCTCCGTCCCACAATAATTGTCACGACCGCCCTTTAGGGTTATTAAATGCGGCGATCGCGACCTAACAAGACTTAAATGCAATCAAAGAAAAGGGACTAGGGTTTTATAAAAGGGGTTTGACTAAGGTAATTAATGAACAATAATCAAAAGGAAAAGGGTCAGGGTGACGTTTTCACAGATAGACCAAATAGAGAAAACAATCATCATCATTGATATTCAAAATAACAAGGGTTCGACGTACTCAAAAACATATCATGCCTTTAGATTCTAAACGGAAAATCAAAATAGTTTCAAGATCAACTAAAAAAATAAGTAAAACAGGTTTCAGCGGAAGCATCCAAGAGAAGAGTGAAGTCGTGTAAGAAGACACGACGACACTCGGAGTTTCAAGACAATACTATCAATTATTTTAATTTGCTCAACACCGCCAACCGCTCGTCGCCGCTCAACCCGCACATAAGGAAAACACATGCAGGGCTGAGTACTATAAAAATACTCAGTGGACTTATGCCGAAAACATTTTCATAAAGATCATTATTTATTATGCCATACGTAAGTAACCCTTCAAATCATAATTCATCAAATTAGCTTGAAATATGTTCACCATACACAATTCAGTCACTGCTATTGATTCAAAGTACAAAGAGGGAAAGCTAAAAATCAAATTTCCCTCTACAAAAAAAATGAGGGAAATTTGAACTCCTAAAAGTACAACTTCAAAGCTGCTATTAATACCTCACCTACACTCATTTACTCCACTTCTAACCACCTCAATCTGAAAAACTCCCAAAAAAAGCTCCCAACAGTTTTGTTGATGTAAATCCCTCAGAAAAAATTCATCATATGGATGGATATTGGGCAGCGGCCAACAAAACACTTGAATAGCAGCATCAAGAACAACATGGTGCAGTTTCTACTCAAGCACAGCCATGATGGAGTGCTCGCAAGAGGGGCTGTTATGGAAGCAGCAGATGCATTTGAAGTTAGTAGGAAAACCGTGTACAGGGTATGGAAGGCAGCCAAGGAGCTGATGCAAAGGGGAGAACCTGCAATTATGCAAGGAAAGATTAAAGGATACCATCATGCTGATCAATTAAAAATTGATGAAGAAAAGGTTAGAAACTTATCTACTCTTGAGAGAGCTTCACTGAGAAAAATGGCGGTCAAATTAAATGTTAGCAAGAGCACATTAGGTCAGTGGGTAAAGCATGGTAAACTAAGGCCACATACAAATGCAATCAAACCTGCACTCACCAATGTCAATAAGATAGCAAGGGTTAGATGGAGTCTTAGTCAACTTCAGCCACAAATTACTCAAGGTAGAGTTCCATATCAAAGCATGCACAATGTAGTGCATATAGATGAAAAATGGTTCTATATGACCAAGGCCTCAGACAGGTACTACCTCTTGCCGGATGAGGATGAGCCATATAGGGCATGCAAATCAAAGAGATTCATAACCAAAGTTATGTTTATGTGTGCTGTCAGTAGACCACATTTTGGTATGGATGGGCAGCCAACATATGATGGTAAGGTGGGAATATTTCCCTTCACTGTAAGTAATGCCAGCATAGAGGAGATCAAAGAACAGGCCCAAAGGGACCATGAAAACCAAGGCAGTCCATTCAGTAACAAAGGAAGTGATGAGGGACTGCCTGATCAACAAGGTATATCCAACTTTTTCATGCTATCAGATCTTAACAACTCATGAAAGATCATCATTTAGCTAACCATAATGTTCTCCATGACAGATTATACCTGCAATAAAGGCCAGGTGGCCTGTTTGGGCAAGTAAAGACATCTACATTCAGCAAGATAATGCAACCCCACACATAACAGCCATGGATCCAGAGTTTCAAGCTGTTGCCAATTCAGATGGATTTAGAATCCAACTGATTTGTCAACCAACTAATTCCCCTAACACTAACATCTTAGACTTGGGTTTTTTTAGAGCAATTCAGTCACTGCAGTATGAGAAACCATGCAAGACTGTGGATGAACTTGTGGGGAATGTGTGTAGCTCTTTTGCAGAGCTTTCACCACAAACACTCAACAGAGTATTCCTAAGTTTGCAGGCTTGTCTCACTGAAATCCTCAGGTGTAGGGGTGGAAATGGCTACAAAGTTTCACACATCAACAAAGATAGGCTACAAAGAACAGTGGGACTGCCCAATCAGCTTGAGGTGGAGGAGGATGTTGTGAGAGAGGTGCTACAATGGCTACAAATGCCAGAGAACAATTATGGGTCAGTGTATGATATAGGCCACCTGTCAAGTGCATTTGGCATCTAAGTAAGCCAAAGTGATTGTCACGACCGCACTTCCTAAGGATAGAAAGCACGGTGGATCGCGACTAATGGGGGAATTAAGAAGCGGGGAAGAAGGGGAAACGATCAAGAGGAGTACGACATATCGATCAAAATACGAAATTTCATTTATCACCAAGGTTTCAAATCCCGAAGGTACATAACGTGAATGACATAGTTTGACAATTCAAAGGAATTAAAAGAAATTCTTAAAACTTGACGTAGCGGAAGCATTTTGAGAGTTAGCTACTATTATGTATGAAGACACAATAGCAACCGGATCATTTATTGAATACTGTCTCTGTCCAATGCTCAACATCCTCCGTCCCCCGTCCACGCTCAACCTGCACATAGGGAAAACATATGCAGGGCTGAGTACTTGATGCACTCAGTGGACAAATGCCAAAACAGTTATATCATGCCACCATTGAGTGACCTCGGGGTTTTAACTTGAAAAGGCCCGAGACACTAAAAATATCTCAATCACAACCTTTCAACTCATCCTCAAATCATTTTTCCTCATCATTTCAAAACACAACCATTTCTTCTTGATTTATTTAAGAAACTGCCATATCTGTTCTTTAGGGTGCCGTGTAAGGGGCCACTTTCCACGAGCACGAAAACCGGCCAACCCATTCGATGACTCACGGTCCTCATCGTGTACACTAGTCCGAGTAGTGACGTACCCTTGCTAGGACCCGAATTCGATTAAACGCATAGTAGGGACTCACTCCCCACTAAGCAATCATCAACATCATCATCAATCTCATCAACATCAATCTCATCAACATCAACATCCTGTGAACGAGAATGTGGCCGCAAACTCGATCACTGGACCGGCCGACCCAAAAGACGGCTCACGATCCCCATTGGTGTACACTAGCCTGAGTAGGGACTCACTCCCTAGTCAGACCCGAATTCGATTTCAATAGGTCTAGTAGGGACAACTCCCTTGCTAAACAAACAGATAGGCATTTCTCAAAACAAAACATGGCATGATATTCCTTTTACAAACTTTATTTTCCTCAAAAACGTATTTGAAACATAAATCACTTTTCTGTTAAGGTCGAGCATCAATTCACATCACATCAACAAGTCGAGCATTTCACTACCACTTAAAAAGCTACACAGCGCAACACTTGACAATCACTTTCACTTTAAGCACATAAATCACATAATCATGTAATAATCGCAATCACAGGCATTTCGTCACATAAAATGATGCTCGAATCAATATATTAAAACTAAAGCTCTTGAAAGTATTAGTTCGAAAGCCCACCTCGATCGTTTAAAGCTTTAACTTGTGCTTCATTCCATCTTTGAAAAGCGTGCGTGAAAAGCCTTCGTCATCATGAGTGTTTCCCTTAGCCTATCTCTTTTAATTTGTAATCTGGCCCAAATTAATTTTCTTCTTGGCCACCTTAATTCTCCACCAAATTAATTTTCTTCTGAGGCCCAAACAAAAGTGGCCCAACATCATTTCCTCTTCACCATCGGTATTTCGCCTCTTCCTCCATTTTAAATTCTTCCCAAAAAAAAAAAAGAATTTCCCAAAGTCTGCGCCGCATCAGTTTGCAAAGGCACAATGAATTCCTTGCATAATTTCCAATTTCCTCATCAATTGGAATCTTCCCCAAATCATCTCCTCTTTCTCACGTGACTTACATTGCTGCAACTCTTTCTCTCCATCTAATTATCTCTCAATTTTGACAGCAACTCTCCCACTCTATCCCTCCGTTCTCGGCCTCTCTTTCAACCTCGTCACTTCTCATTCTAACTCGCCGCTGCCTTTGCTTCGCGGCGCTGTTGCTGTCTCGGTTGGCCGTCATCGCCGAGCAGCCGCTGCTGCGGTGGCTCTTTGTCACCACGTTCCATCCGTGAGTCCATCGCCGTCACGATCAGCCCTTGCTGCCCGTTGTTGCTGCTGTCCGTTGGTTGCGAGGCTGCTGTTCGGAGTAGGAGTCGTCGCCGTCCAGTCCTCCATCGCCGCCTCTGTCCAGCGCCGCGTCAGCCACTGTTCGTCGCTGTTACAGTGCAGCCCGTGCTGCTGCTGTCTGCCGTTCGTGTGGCAGCTGATCGGAGCAGAAGTCGTTGCCGTCATCCCGATCAGCGCCAATCTCTTCTTACAATAGGCCATATGCTTTCACCTTAACTCTTCCTTCTGTTTTGATTGGAATGGCTAAAGATTGTGAAGAGTGAAGGGGTTGATATAATTAAATTGTGTGACCCTTGGCCTGTAGGATTAATGAGGAAGATGGAAGGTTTGAAAGGCGGAGGGTCTACATGAACAAAGGAACCGGCCGAGAGGGAAGGAAAAAGAAGAAAGAAGAAGAGTTCTTGGGCTTACCCCATTTTCTTGGAGAGATATTGGGCTCCAAATAAATTAAAAGGTCTTGGGCTCAATTTAATTTGGAAGCCCAAGTTAGTAATACTATTATTATTTGGTGGATTTATCATAATTAGGATCCAAGCTATTTTGTAGGTAATTGGACTCTAATTTATTTTGAAAAGCCCAAATAAATTCATACTTTATGTTTTCATATTTTCCTTCGACAATTAAAACTCACGGGACTTTATTAAATTTTGTTATCTCGTTCTTCACAAACAAAAATTAAAGAACGCTTAACGGCACGACTTATATTTGGTGTTGTTCCAAATATAATTCCTTCAACCATTAATCGATTTACGCGCGTCGTCTTCCAAAAAAAAATATATATATCCATCTCCACGTATTTCATCCGTCTTGCCAAAAATAGCAACTTCATCGTCATTCTTTCAACGAGTCCTTCAAACACGTCTCCTAGAAAACTCCATTATTTAACTAAAAGAGACGTCCTTACTTCACGACATATTTTAATTAGTACTTAAAAAGTACGGGCGTTACAGTGATGTTTTTGGAATATGGTAGTCTGATTTTTTTAGTGTGTTGGTCAGCCCCTATTATTTTTGGGTTAGGGTCTGCTGTTTTTGTTTTTTTGGTGTATAGACATAGTGCAAACCTAATGTAATGCACATAGAATGATGATACAAGACCCTTAGAAAAATTTCATCATAGGGTATGGACACAAGCCTCCAAACCTATTAAAGGGGTGGCTTTTAACTTAACCATATTGAACACATACAAACCCCATCATCACAGAGACTACAAACAGCATATTCCACCAAGTATAGCCACAATTCCAATCAGATTAGCAACTCAGAATAATTTCATCATATTGCAGCAAGTAAAGCCTCCAAACCTATTAAAGTGGCGGCTTTTAACTTAACCATATTGAACACATACAAACCCCATCATCACAGAGACTACAAACAGCATATTCCACCAAGTATAGCCACAATTCACCATCATATTAGCAACTCAGAATAATTTCATCATAGTTCAGCAAGTAAAGCCTCCAAACCTAACCAAGGGGTGGCTTTTCACTCACAATAACCAGCACATACATCATCATAAAAGCAGCAGAGACTAATTTTCGAAATTCCATCACATATCAGTAGATTCAGCCTCCTAACCCAAACTGGGGGTGGCTTAAACAGAATACAATAACCAAGAACAGCCCAATGCACAAATTCCACCAACAAACATTCAATTCCACCAACAAACCTAATTTCAGCACATAGGGCAAGATCAAACCTCCTAACCCAAAATGGGGGTGGCTTAAACAGCAACAACTCAAAATAACCCTACAGAAACCCCCAAAATCAGACCAAACGAGAATCTCCAAACCCTAGATAGGGGGTGATTCTTAAAAACTCACAACATTAGAGGAGGTCTTTCATGCCAGGCAAGAGAATCTCCTTGAACCACTCCTCTTCCTCAACAGGCATCGTCGCCTCTTTACCCGCGGTGTTTCAGGCACCACGGTGGAGTCATCAACACCATAACCCGGCGTATCAGGGACGATGAGCTCCGAATCGAGCCAAGCATCGGGCGTATCAGGGACGTGTAGCTCCGAATCGAGCATGGTCTCCGGCGTATCAGTGACGACTAGCTCCGAATCGAGCTTACATTCCAGATCTGGGGTTTCAACGGACATAGATGGCTTAGAATCGGTCGAATCGACCTTCGATTCCACCATCGGAGTTTCATCAACCACAGTGGACATCGAATCGAACGAATCGAACCCATTGATGGGGGATAGGGTTTCAGAGGGTACATAGTCCATTTAGGCTAGAGTGAAGAGGAGGAGGAGGCGGCGAGTAGATCTAGGGTTTTGGAATAGAGAGAGGGTGAGAGACCGAGCGAGCGAGAGATAAAATGAGGTTGAATGAGAGTGAGAGTGAGAGAGAGTGAGGGAAAAAATTAGATTTTGGGTGGGTGTTTTAATTAATGGCATATAGTGTAATTTGTTGAGAAGGGTGGGGATAATTAAATTGTCCAAATATGGTAAGTAGAACCGGGACTCCTATTGCCGGACGGACAAAAACAGAAAAACGGGACTTCTATTCGCGGACGGAAGGAGTATATCCCACTTCAAAACTTGAACTAATACATGGAAACCGAACACCTCTGGAAAGGTTTAATTATGTGGGCCCAAAAGCCACAACTATTATCAGCTTTAATTTCCAATAAACCATCTCAAGCTTTCATTTCTAATAAAACCATCTCAAGCAAAGTAAACACACACTTAAAATTTCATATTCTTTTCGGCGGTAATAGTTATACAAGACCAGTTATTACAAAATTGAAAAATCAAAAGCTCGCACAATTGATTAAGACAGAATCTGGAACAAAACTGAAGCAGAATCCAAAATTCAAATCTTCAACAATAAAAAAACTCAAGACATATATAAGTGATTGAAAGCCTAGATATCCATAAGACAGAGAAACAAGATTCTCATCGCTTCTTTGAGACACCGACAGTCTTTCCCCTGCGACCAGTAGTCTTGGTGTGCTGACCACGCACACGAAGGCCCCAATAGTGACGCAGACCACGGTGGTTCCTGCAGGTATCAAATACAAGATACAAACATAAGGTGAAGAACAACTTGTTAATACAAAAACACGGGAATGTTTAAAGAATCTGACCTGATCTTCTTCAAGCGTTCAAGGTCATCCCTGAGCTTCATGTCCAAGGCATTGGACGTCACTTGGGAGAACTTCCCGTCCTTGTAATCCTTCTTCCTATTCAGAAACCAGTCTGGGATCTTGAATTGGCGGGGATTTGCCACGATCACCATCAAGCTATCTAACTCAGCAGCGGTCAGCTCACCAGCCCTGTACAAGCCATAACAAACAACTCTTACACATTTTCCTACAAAGCACTCACACCTAGCAAGAATTCATATCCATAAAAGTAAAAAGTAATTAAATTCAACAAGATGCAACATGAATCTAACACCGGATGACTTAGATATAAATCATAATTCATTATCCTTTAGATAAAAATACAATTATTTCAAAAATTCTTACTGTATAAGCACTGAATCAAAGAACCTGACTGTTTTAAAATACAAATTTTGTGCTCAAAATGAAAGTTTGTTATGTTAAGAAGAGCAAAGAAAAATCTGTCCAGTGCAGGTTAGGTGAGTGGGCTTTCGATTGAAGGCAAAGGATTTCCAAAGCTAGACAGCAGAGTTGTACTTCATATTTGGATGAATAAAACACAGGAAATAAAACAGTGACCAAAGACATGATAAGGAATCTAAAAAATGCGTGAAATTCAGTCCGAAGTGCAGAGTTTACCTAGTAAACCAACATCTAAGGTACCGTTAGATATGGCTCATTATCAGTATGATTATCCATTTAAATTTGACAGGTGGTTATGACTCATTATGCATGTTCAAATAATCTTTCAAACCAAAAGGACCCTAGAGAGACTATTTCTATCTTATATAAGAAGACACGATAAAAGCTACTCCATATTTTCCTCCATTTCATATAAATAGAGATTCAAATTGTTTCCTAAAATCAGAAACTCTCCATTTTAGAAAATGACCCAACAATGCACTGACACTAATTACACTACTTTTTTTCTCTCTCTTTTTTACTTTATCCTTTATTCATTTTTTCTCATCTGTCTCTCTAACTTAACCAATTTCCGTGCCATTTCCAAAGATTTATTTTTAGGAAACGGAGGGAGTAACAGATTTTTTTAATCAAATTAGATCAAACCTAGCAAGCAACCTACGAAATTAGGAGTACAAATAAAGCGAACAATAACCCGTGGCACACTGCAAATCTAGTGAATGAGAAGCAAAATCGAAAAATTGAATTGGAGTGTGAGAGAGAGTGAAACCTCTTGTTCATGTCGATATCAGCTTTCTTACAAACAATGTTGGAGAAACGGCGACCGATACCCTTAATCGAGGTCATGGCGAACATGATCTTCTGCTTGCCATCGACATTTGTGTTCTGCACACGCAGAATGTGCTGGAAATCCTCGTTTGCAACAAGCGACTGCAAAATTGAACATACAAATTAATCAATAACCAGAGATGAACATATCGCAGAAATCACAAGGTAATAATTTTAAAGAGACGAACCATTGCTCTGGACTAGGGTTCCCTGAGCCGTCGAAACACTGATGAAGAAATTTACAAAACCCAGATAAGATGCAATATTGCATACCCTGATTTATACGAACCCTAAGCCCATAAGTTTGGGCTCGTAATAAATTGGGCCGAAATTTGAGAAAAGTATCAATAATCGATTATGAAATTTCGTTGGTCGACTAATTTTTTGAAAAAATAATTAAATAAGCTATTACTTGTATAAAAGCCGTATGTTGGAAAAATTTATAGCAATATCAATTCGTTACATTCCACATAATGTCAAGTTAAAAACACGATTATGTTCTGGTATCAAAATAAAGAAGGAAATTGTTACTTGTTTTAGGGTATTATTTCAAAGCATTGGTGAAAAAATGTAGTAAATAGGTGTTTTTTTTTTCAATAAAAAACGCCCTTTATGAGGCGGAGGGTTTAGGCAGACCCTCAACCCGTAAATAAGATCAAAATATAATGTAGCCCAAAAGTGACTAAGATCGAAAATAAGAACATGAAAATGTAAATCAGGGGTCCCACAAGCCGGGATCCTCCATCATATCAAGACGCAAAGAAATGCTCGTGAGCTCACGCTCAATCCACATCTCTAGGTCGGAAACGGAAGTTAGGATATCCCAGCTGGTTAATCCTAACAAGCGCCTTCAAGTACCGAGGCGCAGAGATAGGGTCAAAGTATGTAAGTGCAGGGATCTGGACCCCCCCCCACCTGCCAGAAAGTCGGCAGCCAGGTTCCGTGTGAGAAGCGAACGTGCCGCTGAGATGTCATGCTCCGGATCAAAGCCATATGATGTCTAAATCTACGGAGTCAAGATGTCCAGATGATAACAACCTAACCAGAGCCGCTGAGTCCAGCTCTATCCAAATGTGAGTAGAGAGCTCCATAGCCATCTCCAAACCCCGAATCAGAGCCAATAGCTCCGCTTCAAAGCTCAATGATGCAGCAACCGGAGCACAGAAGGCCCGCAGAAGGCCTCCATCAGAATCACGAACCAATCCTCACTCCCCCGCCTCCAGTGTCGATGTAGAGAAGGCACCGTCTGTGTTCAGCTTCACCCAAGGTGCATCAGGGGGATGCCATAGAACCATGAGCGACCGCAGAACACGCTGTCTGGGGGTGAAGGGCATGAAATGTCACACCTCAACCCCTCTGACGTATACTCTTATAATAAATAAATCCCTTATCATAAAAGCAATCAATACAGTGTCTAATTCATAGAACACCCATATTATATAAGTTCAAACCAACACTTATTCGATACATATTTCAAAATATCTTGTAAAGTAGTAGAACCCTCTCACCACTCTATATACTATACATTTATCTACATGCAAAATGATGAGGAGGAGAAGGTTGCCAATATGCGTCAGCCGCCGAACCTGATAACACGTGGAGTTCCTATGACCCATGTCAGTCAAAACTTTACTGTTATCTTATTCAGAAAGCTCTGACTTCCAATCCACGGCCCTCCATCC
Source organism: Salvia splendens (assembly GCF_004379255.2). NCBI lineage: Eukaryota > Viridiplantae > Streptophyta > Magnoliopsida > Lamiales > Lamiaceae > Salvia > Salvia splendens. Next base: position 25,262,004 of record NC_056039.1, read on the forward strand.
CTTGAATAATTTTCTTTTTCTTCAACTGTTTTTTTTATATTGCCACTCTTTTCTTTTTCTACTGATTCTTTATTTCGATTTTTTTTTTACAACTAACCCTCGATAATTCCCTTCCTCTCTTTTTTTTCCTTCACCGAAATAGGCATATATATATTTATAGGATCGGTGGAAATTTTTAAAATTAAACCGACCTCAGACTAAGCAAAAATATTGATGTGTATACACGACACGTATTTCTTAGCATTACACTTGTGAAGTTTTTATCATCTCTATATATGTGTTGTGTCTCATACACAACACCTACGTGTCTCACTCCCATAATATTACACATACTATTAAACACACACACATTATTACACATACTAATTTATAACTATAATTAGTTGTGCATGGCTATACGTAGCCATATACACACATTGCTATTGGACACATACTTATTTATATATATATATATATATATATATATATATATATATATATATATAGGGATGTATTCATATCCTTTTCTCATATATTCTTCTTTTTCCTTCTTAATCTCAACCTTTAATTTTATAAATCGGATGGCTGAAATTAATCACTGATTCCATTAAATTATAATACCTTAATAAACGATTAAGGGTAGATTTGGTACATGATTATTTGATAGTTATGGAAATCCCATGATTCTCTCATGGGAATATACGGCAGTTTTTTTCCAAAAAACACGTCGATGAAGGAAGGTAATGTTGCGGTGTATATGATTTCGAATCTCTATTTTTTTCCAAGGTTTCAATTATCACAATTCTCAAATCTTTGCTCAATTAATCCTCGGGAGTGTAAGGTTGTCTAATTGGCGTTGGATCTACAGCTTTCGTTTCTAATCAATGGAAGAAGGTAAATCTCGAAGCTTCACGATTCTGTTTTTATTGCGGATGTTTCTGTCTCAATTTGTAGCAGTTTGATTATCTGATTTTTAACCAGCAATAATTAAGTGTATTGTGTTGCCATGGTATAACATGAGCGCTTGCTCTGAAACCTTCCTTCATGGATTCGCTCTCGGCATGTCGAAGGTATTAGGTTGAAACGAGACATATAATGCACATCTAGATGAAGCATAATGAACTTATGATCATATGTAATGCATAATTCTTTGAACTGCTATGTTTTCGGGGTAAAACGGTTTTTTCTGGTTTGCGATGTGTGGCGCACGTTGCTTTTTTCCCCGTAAGGGTTTAATAATCCTAGGGGCTAGGGTATAGTATGTAAACATTAATAATAACATTTAACAAAGCTTTGTGTCTGACCCAGTAATAAATTACGTAGGTCTATAACGTACATAGTTTAATGGATAAAGTTTTTAACAATAATGCATCAACTGATTAACCGTAATGCACTATATTGTTTGTATAATGCATAATATATTATTTGGAATGTGTATGTTGTACGAATTAAAACAGGTATGATTTTATGTGCATTATTACTGGATGTTACTGCTTTACGCATTGCCGCAAGTTGCATTATGATATGTTTACGCTACTGAAGAAATATATATAGTATGCATTATTAATTGATGTAAGTGCATTACGAATTACAATATGTTGCATTATGATATATTTTAGATTCTGACTGCAGGTAATTGTCATGTATGCAGGTATTGTATGATCTTCACTCCTTTCACTGGAAAGGATAATCATGGTAGTCCTGTGACATTTGCAGCGGGGCTGGTTTGCAGCGAGAAAACAGGGGCTTTTGCTTGGCTGTTCAGACATTTTGTAGATTGTATGGGTGTAGCACCCAGGATGATTGTGACCGATCAAGATTTGGGTATGCGATCAGCGATTGAAGAGGTCCTAGTCGGCACACGTCACCGTTGGTGTATGTGGCATATTATGCATAAATTGGCAGTCAAGGTACCAAACAGATTATTGCGGGACGACAATTTCAAAAAGGAGTTTAACGCTTGTGTTTGGTCGGACCTATTAGAGCCGGACGAATTCGAGGAGGAGTGGAATAGATTGATCGTACATCATCAGCTAGAGGACGTCGAATGGTTCAAAACATTGTATACATATAGGGAGGTTACCATTGCATTACACATTAGGGGTGGTGCATTATTTGGTTAAAATTCACAAACAACGTTTAACAATGCATTACGTAGTACGAATACTTACATTATATGTAGATATGACGCACATAAAACTGAGGCGTACCTTATATGTTGCTTAATAAATGTAATGTAAAATATACAAATGCATTATGTGGAGGTGCCATTGCATTATTCCTACGCATTGGTGCATTATTTGGTTAAAATTCACAAACAACGTTTAATAATGCATTACGTATTACGAATACTTACATTATATGCAGATATGATGCACACAAAATTGAGGCGTACTATATACGGCTCAGTATATTAGGTGTACAATATACACAAGCATTATTTGGTTATGCCTTTGCATTACGCATAAGGTTTGGTGCATTATTTGGTATATGTTGGTCATTATGAGAGTACATCGTCCACCTAAACAGACCAAAAAAACATAACACAAACAAGCAAATAACATAATACATCCATTAATGGTCGCCAGAGTTTCACATGATAGAAATCAAAAAATGCTATTTTAAAAAACATTGTTCAGTGTATTCAAGCTTGCAAAAAGGAAATAAAGTGCAAATTCTTCCAACAAATACTAGAAATAATCACGCCCTACAACCCATAATTTTCTACCCACTTTTCGAAATTGAAAATTTTAGGTTTATCTCTCCAGAACTTGGTTGCCTTTTTTTGGTTTGCGGCACCGCGGACATTGTAGGGAGAAGTCAGTAGCACCCTTGCAAATTTGATTCGAAACATTTCAAGACTTTTGCTTCCCTTTACCGGAATCAAATCATCGACTGCATCATCGAGTTCTGATCTTACTCGTTTTTTCTGAAATTGCACAAACAAAGAATCAAATTCAAACCTTTTCCATACAGTAGAGTACGATATGTGTAATGATGTGTTCGTCATAATGTGTTCATATTAATGCAACCGGCATACTTAATCAGATCACATGAATGATTGCGTAACACATTCGCATAATGCATTAAACATCCCTGATAATGCACTAATAATCACTGATAATGCACTCAATATTACTGGTAATGCCAGTAGATACCACTGACAATGCAATCAATAATAATGATAATGCATTAGATAATACTGATGATGCACTAAATATTACTTAAAATGCATAAAATACTACTGATAATTGACAAAATATTACTGATAATTCATTACATACTCCTGATAATGCGTTATTATTTCATCGGACTACACATTTTTTCACAGAACCTCTGTACTGCATATTTTATGAAACACAATTCATACATTATGTTCGGAAATTCAAATGACCTTATCACGCATTTCATCCAAAATGCAAATGTACTTGTGTTACCAACAAATTGTAATACAAAACACACAATTTCAGTTCGACAATTAATCTGTAATGCACGTTTTGATAAACATAATGCATAACATATGTTACATAATGCTTAGTTCATATGAATTAAACTCCATATAAAAAAAGTATTTTTCAATTTGTAACTAATATACCACAAATAATGCACATAATAACTCCAAAAACCCATGCTTATAGTTCCACAAATCATTGAATATATCTGAAATTATGAACCGTGTGAAGTATTTAGTCATCACACCACACAACATGTATACTGGGGATTTAACAGAATTGCTAAAACCATCACTCACAATATGAAAAAACAAATATTGATTTGAAGCAGGACGATGTAAAATTATACCTGCAGCCTCTGTTACTTGCGATAGCGGACGACCCCTCTTCGGCATTTTCGATCTGGCAAAACCAACAAACACGTATCATGGTATTGGAATTCATCATTATATAACCGAACCCAAAAACGGGTCTGCGAAATCACGAAACCACCGCTTTGGTCTGCAAAATCACAAAAAAAAGACACGTAAATCACTCTTGAAACATACCTATTGGAAATTAGTCGGGGTTTCCGAGTCGATTTCAGCGTTGAAAGCTAATTCCCTCGGAAAATTTGGTCGAGAAAATCAAAAATCTCCAAAAGCGGCGCTGGGGATGTTGAAATATAGGGTTTTCGTAGTGGAGAGAGTGGGAGTAGATGTAAGGGTTGTGGGATTAATGACTGATGGAAGAAGGAGAATTGTTGCGTTCGAAATCCCGTAAAATTAGCAGTTTCCAAGATTTGGCGGTTCAGCTTCTGTCAAATGGCCAAATTACCCCTATACTGCATTACGCCAACTTCTATAATGCAACGCGGATGAAAATTTAGGCACACAATCCAATCCGTCGATTCCCTAGATCTAATGGTTATTATTAAGAAGGAAAAAGGATGTAAGAGTGGAAAAGGAGAATAAGGCCCCCCTATATATATATATATATATATATATATATATATATATATATATATATATATATATATATATATATATATATATATATATATACTACTACTACTACTACTTTAAATCCCATGCACACACAACTACTTTAATTCAATGATTTAATATACTAAACAAATTTATATTATACATAATATATTCATTATTTATTTTGAAATACGGAATAAAATATGCAATGATGCAAAATGATGTACGTTTCGGGTTAGGGATGTCACAATTCTTCCCCTCTTAAAGAATTTTGTCCGCAAAATTCGCTTTCCCCCTGAGCTAATGCATCCAATAAAATCACTAACCCGTAAACAGATGTGGATAGTTCTTTCTCATTTTTTCTTCAGTTTCCCAAGTAGCCTCTTCGACTCTGTGATTCCGCCAACTAACTTTAACCATTGGGATCTCTTTTCTTCGTAATTGTTTAACTTGTCGGTCTACAATATTAACTGGTTCCTCTATGTTACTCAGATTCTCAGAAATCTGTATATCAGGATCTCTCAGAACATGTGATAGACCAGATCGATAACGTCGAGGCATACTGACGTGGAAAACATTATGAATTTGTTCTAACTCTGAAGGTAATGCTAACCTGTACGCTAACGGTCCAACTCTTTCGACAATATCATATGGCCCAATATAACGAGGACTCAACTTACTTTTATAACTCTTCGGTCTATCCCATGTCGCTTTCAATCTGCTTTTAATAATGTCAATCTTGGACAGTTTCTCGAATAATCTCTGACATTTCTAGAATCTCTATATATTGCACTTCTACATTTTCTACTATACAATGTCTCATATTCAACTCCTTCTAACTCATCAAATATTTCAATCTGTTATGATCGGCCGAAATTCAAAAAGTCTCTCCATGCAGATAAGGATGCCAAATCTTCGAAGGAACACAACACTGCTAAATCCAGATCAGAAATAGAATAAGAAGCTTCATGTACTCGTGATTATCCTTGATGCATAAGCAATAAACTTTCCATTTTTTTAATAGAAGAAAAACCAAATCCATGTTGCAGTGCATTACTGTAAATAACATAATATCATATACCTGTGGAAATAACCAATATAGACGACATAGTCAATCAATGCTTCAACTCATCAAAACTGTTTTGACATGCTTCACTCCATATAAGAGGAGAACTCTTCCGTAATAACATCTTCACCAATTCAACCATAATCGAGAATCCTAACCTTGCAATAAGATGTTTATCTCTCAAACTTGTAATGCTTACTGCAAGTGATTAACATGCTCATCTGTACTTCGTGAAATATACTAGTAAGTCAATAAAAATAATCACTAAGTGATATAGGAATGGTTGAGAGACTTCGTTCATCAATGCCATAAATAATTGTAGGTGCAATAGTTAATTTGAAAGACATAACCAAAACTCATAATAGTCGTACTGAGTTTAAAATGGTGTCTCTCAAGATTCTCTTTAGCTATCTTTAACTGATGGTATCTTGATCGAAAATCAGTACTCGAAAACAGTTGCATACCTTGAAATTGATCAAATAAGTCTTCTATTCTCGGCAATAGATATTTATTCTTCACAGTCACTTGATTCGACTTCCAATAGTGTATATAATGCCGCAGTGTGTCGTCTTTCTTCTTCAAAAATAATATTGGTGCTAGTAAAACATTGAGTCATACATATCTCTTGTCTGACAACTCTTGTAACTATTTTTTTTAACTCTTGAAACTCTAATCAAGACATTTGATAAGGATGAGTAGAAATAGATACAGTACCTGGTAGTAACTCAATAGTGGAGTTTGTCTCTTGATCAGGTGATAACCCAGAGAGATTTCCACTTCGAATAAATTGAAAAGTCGATGTAGCTAATATAAGACAAGTTGCAATTGGTCGATACCATTAAATATCATTCGATCTCGTCTCGATGATTATATTACCATTTCTTTAACATGACAAGCTGCCTTAGTTCGATGAAGTGACAACCAATTTATACCCGTGATAATATCAAATTTGTGTATGAACAAGAAAATCAATATTCGCTAGCAGCTCAACTGAATTAACTCGCACCACGTAGTCTAGATAAACCGTGTATACTGAAACAATGTCAGCTCGTAATCAATAACAAACATAGTTCCTTGTAAAGACAAAAACTCTCTTTACTTCCATCACACACTTCTTGTATATATTTATCATTAAATTCTCTAGGAAAATCGTCTGAACTGAGTACCAGAGGTTGTATCATAGATTGTGGGACTGTTTATCACCAATAGTAAGTATTGCTCCAAAAAAAAGTGACACTGTATAATCAAAACACTCATCTGACATACAACTCATCTGATTGAACACATGTTCTATCCTTTTCAACCATATCTCGTACTCAGCCGGATCAGTAGTCTCATAAAGTCAACAATTCCATTTTTCGGTGCTATTTAATATTTCTACCTCTTTGACTCATCATTGGTCCATGTATTTACTGGAAATCACCATATAATGCAATATGTATGTGAGATGTTTCTATAATTAATTGATGATGCAGGGCGGCTGACCCTTCTCTCCTCAGTGAGATATGTTTATGACAATACAAATGCAAATGATACTTATAACCAATACGTATCATATGCAATGCATGGATGCAATGTCCCAGCGGGATCCTTATCCCTGCTCTGATACCACCTAAACTGTCACACCTCAACCCCTCTAACGTATACTCTTATAATAAATAAATCCCTTATCATAAAAGCAATCAATACAGTGTCTAATTCATAGAACACCCATATTATATAAGTTCAAACCAACACTTATTCGATACATATTTCAAAATATCTTGTAAAGTAGTAGAACCCTCTCACCACTCTATATACTATACATTTATCTACATGCAAAATGATGAGGAGGAGAAGGTTTCCAATATGCGTCAGCCGCCGAACCTGATAACACGTGGAGTTCCTATGACCCATGTCAGTCAAAACTTTACTGTTATCTTATTCAGAAAGCTCTGACTTCCAATCCACGGCCCTCCATCCCTTGAATAATTTTCTTTTTCTTCAACTGTTTTTTTTATATTGCCACTCTTTTCTTTTTCTACTGATTCTTTATTTTGATTTTTTTTACAACTAACCCTCGATAATTCCCTTCCTCTCTTTTTTTTCCTTCACCGAAATAGGCATATATATATTTATAGGATCGGTGGAAATTTTTAAAATTAAACCGACCTCAGACTAAGCAAAAATATTGATGTGTATACACGACACGTATTTCTTAGCATTACACTTGTGAAGTTTTTATCATCTCTATATATGTGTTGTGTCTCATACACAACACCTACGTGTCTCACTCCCATAATATTACACATACTATTAAACACACACACATTATTACACATACTAATTTATAACTATAATTAGTTGTGCATGGCTATACGTAGCCATATACACACATTGCTATTGGACACATACTTATTTATATATATATATATATATATATATATATATATATATATATATATATATACTACTACTACTTTAAATCCCATGCACACACAACTACTTTAATTCAATGATTTAATATACTAAACAAATTTATATTATACATAATATATTCATTATTTATGTTGAAATACGGAATAAAATATGCAATGATGCAAAATGATGTACGTTTCGGGTTAGGGATGTCACATGAAATCAACTGACGGTGCGCATCCCCTCCAATGCTTCGGGGCAAGCTTGCCGGCCAGAACAAGCACATGCATGTGATGAGTGACCTGCCAAATAACATGTGAGTGACGAAAAGGACGACCACCATGTTTGCAGTCGTTCCTCTCCGTCGAAAGAAACCAAGCAATCAAACAAGGAACCAGAAAACTAATATGCATGGTGGAAGCCCTCTGAAAAGAGGACCTACGCCAGTGACCTAATCTAAGTGCAATATCAGTCCTCGTGTTGATCGGTGTGTGCGAGGAAGGAAACCAGGCATCGAAATACTCCCATGCAAAAACCGCCGACTAACTCGAGAAGAAAACATGACTAAGAGACTCGACCGAAGGAGACCTACAACACTGACACCTAGACGCTAACTCAATCCCCCTTCTCTGCAACCTCTCATCCACCGGCAACCTACCAAATAAAAGCCTCCAAAAGAACACCGAGATGGTAGAAGTCAACCCCTGATTCCAAATAAGGCTAAAAATCTCCCTCTTCGGCAACCTAGTCCGGATGCTCTCCCAGACTGAGGTCACAGAGAACTCGCCATGGCTAGTCAGACTCCACCGGCTCACATCCTTCCCCCCCAACTCGATTGGCGTGGCTCTAATCTGGTCTATCACATCAAGAGGTACGCCAAACCTGAAAGATAAACTATGCAGCATATCCCCATCCCATGCATAATCATGCCAATATGATGCAACGGCCTGAGATTGGGAGGATCATTTCCCGGGATGCACATACTCCAGATGGGGCTAGTCCCAAGCCAGACATCATCCCAGAAGCTGATCTTCCCCTCACCCAAGGACCAATGAATATACTCATGCATGTATGACCAAATACGACGCAAACTAGGTGTTGAACCAAAGAAGACTCCTAGACTGGCTTCTAAGAGAAAAAATTCCCTAGTGTAGAAATACCAAATGGCATAATGAGTTAGTATGTCCAACAAATAGTTATTTGACAAATGGAACTCTAAAAAAGCCATATTCCAACTATACATATGTATACATAGAAATTAATTGATTTAAATCTAAATTCAATTATTACTTTAAATTATGGAAATTTCTCCAAAATATTTTGGACCATCATATACGTACTCCCAATTGCATATTGCATATTGTAACTAATGTGAGTAATATATGCGTACAAATGTACAATCATAAATTTTTACATGCTATCAATTTTTTTTTAAAAGCTGAAAATAATTTTTGCATGCTGTCAAAAAAAGTTTAAAAAAAACTCAAAATAATTAATAATTATATCAACAAAATTTAAATTAATAGCCAAAATAAAATTTTGTTGACATATTATTAATTATTTTCAAATTTTACTAGGTTTTTTATGACATGTAAAATTCAAGAAATTTGAAAATAAAAAAATAAAATAGCAAAGGCACTTATAATTGCACGATCCCATTAGATTCAATATGCAGTCGGAGTGTATGTAAGGGATGGTTTAATATATTTTGTAGAAATCTCCATATTTGAAAAGAATGAATGAGATTAGGATTTATATTCATTAGTTTCCATGTATAGGTATGTATAGTCGGAATATGACTTTTTTGGAGTTCCATTTGTCTAAGTAACTACTTGTTGGACATACCCACTCATCATGACATTTGGAGAATTTTTTTCTTGACTTCTAAACTAAGCTAAAAAGATGGATAACAATAATTAAATTGAAACAACGATAAGTTCAAGCATATGAAAACTAAGGGGGGAAAACCTAGTTGACAAGAAATAGTGTGATAGCTTGTAGTCAGACTTAAACTTAAATTAATTTAACTAATTATATTAAGGATCGTATTTGTTTTATATTCATCACAATTGATAAAATTGTAGTACTGTGAAGTTTGCGGCTCTTTTCAGGAAACCCAACCACATTTTAAGTTCGGGTCCAATATCAATATCCACTTCCACTTGGTGGTGGCCCTATTTCGATACGTGTCAACTTCTGAGTGGTTTGAGCTCCCTGACTCCTTTTAGCCTTGGTGACCTCTCTCATTATTCTCATTCACTCATTTTTCACCCTTTGCCTCCTTTACATTGTTTCTCCTTCTTTGCGAGTGTGAGGGATTGTGATTGTGGTGAGAGGCTGTTGCAATAACCTCTAGTATTAGGGTTGACCGATTATTGGTTCTTGGGTTGTCTGAATATTATAGTAGTGGTTTGAGAGTTCATTTGTTTGGTTTCAAGTGTGAATGTGGATCTAGGGTTCGATGTGCCAAGCTTGACAGATTGTGGTCTGCCTGTGTATTCCCTTAGTGCAAATCGGAGTTGCCTGGATATTGTGGGTCGGATATCAAAGGATCCGTGCAATTGTACTTGGTGCAACTTGAGCCACTTTGATATTAAGTTTAGCTTTGTTCCGGTTCCTATATGATTTATATTTTTTGTGTCTTGACATTACTAACAATTTACTTTGTGTTTCAAGCTAATTTCCTTGAGAATTGCTAACATTTCAATGCGATGTTATAACAGTTAGTAATTCTTGTATTAATCTAATGAGCGCAGCGGAAATAACTTACAAGAATAACATATCTAGATTCATAATAGATATTCGACGTTGAGCAGCAATCAGATATACTTACTTGTTGTGTATTTGTTTCCACGATTGATTGATTCCTGCTGATTGAATCCACTACTATCGAGGTCCACGTGTATTCCAATCCGATACAGGAACAATTCCCAGTACAATTGCTCAACCGATGAAAGCTAGGAAATCCTCTATCAAGCTTTAACGTAATCTATGACTGTGACTTTTCTGTTCTCTTTGATGTGTTCTTTCACGTTCTCCACAAAGAAGAATATAAACAAAAAATGGGAAGATGAATAGCCACATGGGCTTTGGGCCAATGAGCTTGTGAATAAATATAATTATTGCCGAACTATAATTATATAACTCATATTAATCTAATTCTAGCCCATTTCCGTTCAATAATATATTTTGGTCTTATTTTATACTCCCTCCGTCCACAAAAAATAGAACACAGTTTCCTTTTTTGGACGTCCACCAAAATTAGAACACAATCAAAAATGGAAAGTTTTCAACTACACTATAACCCCACACATCATTTTATTTACCACTTATGCCATTAGAATTAAAACTTAATTTTCTATTTAGCCTCATAATTTCTGACTCGTAAACTAATTACCCCAACTAATTAATTACCCCAACCCACCCAATTCCTAAACCTAAATTAATCGTGCCCTATCTAAAATTGAGATTGAAACATCTTCATCTTCGTCTTCATCTACATCTTCATCCTTCACGTCGCTCTCATCCTCCCTCTTCTGCTCGATCCATCTTCTCAATGGAGTCCGAAATGGAAACCGTCGTTCCGGATACACCCCCTAGTCGGCAGCGCAGCCGTAGCCCTCAGCAACGATTCCATCGAAATGTAAATCGAAGTTTGTTTCGAAGACCTGCTGTAAACCCTAGTCACGCTCGTGAACGTTTCGAGTCAGATCCAAACGGTGGTGGTGCCGGAGACGAGTTGGAAACGGTGGTGCAGGAAACGGTCCTTCCGTGCGACGAATTGAACGCGGTGGTGCCGGAGATGAGTCATCTGCTTGACGACTCTGACATGGTGGTGCCGGAGTTGGTGGTGTCGTTTGACGAATCTGAGACATTATCCTCCACATCCGAGACTGTAATCCTTGATTCTCGGCCGAGAACAGTGCGCCCTAAGTCGGATAAAGTTTTCCTCGAACTTCTGGCGATATTTTGTCCGGCAGTTTTGACACTTGATCTCTAATCAGGTGACTATCTTGCTATATCTGTCGATATATTGTCCTTGGTGTGCAATGCTGGTTGTATTTAATGTGTTGCGTCTGAATGTGACTGTCCTATGAATGTGTTACATTTGTTGGATGAATGTTTTGCATTTGTTGGATCATTGTGTTGGGGCAGAATCTGAATTTGAATGTCAATGATGCAATTCTGTATGAATATCTTGTGTTGTCTAATTTAGAAGTCACCCTGTGGAATTACATTTCATTCCATATGTTTGGAGGCTTGCAAATAAGCATCACACTAGTTGACAAACATGTACAAAAAGCTGAGACATTACATGCTTACCAAAATGTACAAAAAACTTTAACTTGACAACCTTACCAAAATGCACAAAAAGCCTACACTTCTAATGCTAACTATATCTGGAAATAGTCATTCAGAAATGACAGATCAATATCGGCACCAGCATCATTTTCAGGCAGCAGTAGGTAGTTCAAGCTGTCCCGAATCAAATCCTTGTCCACTTCAAGAAACATTGGTAGAAGCCCTAGATTTCTCAACCGTTGCTTGTTCATATGTGGAATCTTGTAGTTATTCCCACCTTTTACTCTCAATATCTCTGTCAAGCAACTTTGTAAGGTGAGGAAGACACTATCAAGAGTGTGTGGTGACAGTTCATCAAATGAAGCCACCACATTCTTCAAAAGGTCATCCACATTCTTGGTTGATTTGTCATCTTGTAATGACTGGATGGCCCTAAAGAAACATAAGTCATTAACATTTGTGTCTGGAGAGTTAGGTGGCTGACAAACTATCTTAATATTGAAACCATCCGTATTTGCTGCTTCCTTGAATTCTTGATCATTTGGCATTATATGTGGTTTCGCATTATCTTGTTGGATGATAATATCCTTGCATGAGCTAGCTGGCCATTTTGCTTTTATGGCTGGAACAATCTGATAAATAAATGATAAATGTATTAATACTGAAAAATTGAATAAACTTATACTCCTATACATACCTGATTAATGATGCAGTCTTTCATGATTTCTTTGTTCACTGAATTGATTGGCTTAGTCTCTAATGTACCCCTAACTCTATTCTTGGAGTTTCGTTGTGCTGCCACTTGAGTAGTAAATGGAAAAATTCCATACTTCCCATCAAATAGCAATTCACCATTACTATCAAAGTGTGGCCTGCTTACGGCACACATGAACATAACTTTATTGATGAACCTTTTTGATTGGATGGACCTATAGGGCTCAATTTTATCGGGGAGAAGGTAGTATCTATCTGATGCTTTGGTCATGTAAAACCACTTCTCGTCAATATGAACTACGTTTTGCATGCTGTTGTAAAACATCTTATCCAAATTATTGTCTAACCTCAGCTGACTCAAACTCCATTTCATCCTAGCAATCTTATTTGCTTCTGAAAGTTGAGATTTAATTGCATTTGTGTGTGGCCTTAGTTTTCCCTGTTTAATCCATACACCTACAAGTGATTTACTGACCTCAAGCTTTGAAGCCATCTTTCTTATGGTTGTTCTTTCTAACACTGACAGAGACCTGAATTTAGCTTCATCAATCAATAGTAAATCTGCATGTTGTTTGCCTTTCTTATTTGACTTGAATTGTATTGGCTCTCCTTTTGCAACCTGCTCCATTGCTGCTGCCCAAATGCGACGAACTGTCATGTAGCTGACTCCAAATGTTGTTGCTGCCTTCTTCTTTGATCCAAAAGGAAGATTTCCCTCAATGGTACATTGTAGAAGAAACTGGGCGATTAAATTTTTTTGGTCCACGGTGGTATCAAGGGTGTCTTTCTGTTTTACCATCTTGGGAGTATGGAATGTGTAGTTTTTTGTTTTGAAATGGCAGTTCTCTGTAATGAATGCTAATGAATGACTGGCCTTATGTATTTAAATGACTAGTTAATGCAACAAACTTTAATTCTGGAGGGAAATTTTCCCTCCGTCAAATTTAGCTGATTTCAAATTTTCCCTCTTTTCTTTTCATTGTAGGCGGTAATAAATGTGTTGAATTGGCTTACAATTTAATGCAATAATCATTATTGATTTACAAATTAATTCAATGCACTATTTGATGCATTAATCACCATAAATAATACAGAAACAATTTTCCGTACCAATTAATGCATAAACAATGTTCCATATTGACTTACTGCAATCAATTTCGTACTTTATTGATTTGGTTTGTGTAAACAATTTAAGAACAATTTCTCATACTCATTTCAAACATTAAATCCAAATCCATTAATTACGTCAATTTCCAAAATGAAATGAAAATTTCAAACCATCTTCAATTTTCCATAAGAAACTACTTTATGCAAATTTCCAACCATTAGTGCAATTTCCCAACCGTTAAAGCAGTTTTCCAACCCTGGATACAATTTTCCATTTCCAAAAATGAAAATTTGAAGTTAATTTGTTGAATTTAATTATAGTCATTGATCCTAGTTCCTAATTAAATATACTTGTGTTACCTAACACAATTAAACACTACTAATAATATGGACCCCACATTCCACTAACACTACTTCTCTCTTACTTTTTCTCCTTCTCTCTTATTTTTTTCCCTTCTCTCTTACTTTACCAATTCTACATTAAAACCCGTGCCGTTTACAAAGTGTTCTATTTTTAAAGGACGGAGGGAGTATATGATAATACAAATTTGAAGAAATTTATAGAAATGTGGAGTGAATAAAATAATCAACTAAATTTTGTTGAATGAGGTAATTGTTAAAAAATATTATGATAAATTTCTCATATCGTATACATAAGGTACTCTAACTATTACAATTAAAAACAAAATGACAAGAATAACTGAATCGGAAACTACAACGGAAATAGTAAAATAAACCAAACTATAAATTAAGTCGAGGAAAATGCTCTTTCCGCAAGACAAATTACGCCTCGGCTAATGCTCACGAATTGGCGTATTGACCCTAAAGATAAAACGACTTCCTCCTAGCGTGTAGCACTTCAAACCCACTAGGAACCGACGAACATGATGGAGTTCCGAGAATTAAGTTAGACAATGCTCATAAAATGCATACTATGATGTAGAGAGCTAGAAATAGTAGAGAATGTTTGTTGTGGTGTTTGTCACGCTGCAAGTCAATATCTTTATAGGCGCAAAAAGAGAATAAAGGTTTTAGACTTAAAATATAATAAATCATTATATTAAAATAAATATAATGGAAGTTAAAAGAAGTGGAAAGGCCAAATGTCTCTATTTTAATTCTCACGTATCCAACAGTAATGTAAATATGTAATAGTATGACATCTATTAGTATCATAGAAATGTGACTTGAATCTAGTTTAGCCAATAATTCATAATTTTATTAGCGATTTCCCCATTTTTGTTTATTAAAAATGCACAATCTCCATCAGACTTGCATTTCACAATTAAAATGTTAGGAGTGTCCACGGTTCGTAAACCGCCGGTTCCGGTTTTGAGAAAGGCGGAACCGGAACCGAACCGTGAGGCTATTTCACGGTTCCGGTCCCGGTTACGGTTCCGAACCGCCAGTTTTCGGACAGTTCTCACGGTTTTGGCAGTTTTGGCGGTTTTTTTTGCTATGTAATTTGAAATTTGGACTTATACAATAAATTGGAACAAGACAATGGATAATTAAAATTGAAATAAAACGAATAAGGTGAAAATCATATCAATTTTATTGAATTTGAGTTGTAACGGATAATGATACATTACAATTTACAATACATATACAAGTATACAACAATGTGATATAATTTACAAGTGTCGTCGGAACATAAATAAAAAAACATGAAATAGGGGGAAAAAGGAAAAAATTGAAAAGGGCTTGAGCTCAACTTAAACTTTCAAAGTTAAAACTTTTCAAATTTAAGTTAAGTTGCCTACGTATCCACAATTTTATTGAGAAATCAAAGCCCACGTAGTTCTCTTACCTTGCTTACCTTTTTGGTCGGTCGTGCTCGTCATTCACCACCCCCCCCCCCCCCGTCATTGATATTGTTGAGCACCCTCGCTTTCGACCTCGTCATCGGTGGAAAAGTCTTCACCATCACTCTCTACGTGGAAGTCGAAATCCGGCTCTTGTGCTCTCATGTCCGCCTTTGCCCAATCATCAAGTAACATAGTGGCTCCCATGTTTTTGGCGGAGAGATTGCTCCTTTTATCGTTTAGGACACAACCGCCGATACTAAAAGCTTCCTCAACGGCGACGGTGGAAGCGGGAATGGCGAAAATCTCCTTAGCCATTATCGAGAGTATCGGAAACTCTCGATAGCCGATCAGTTCCCAAGAATAGATACGTAAGGTTGCTTTTACGTTTTACCAGTGTTATCTTGTCTCATAAATCCAAATCAAATAGTCAAATCCAAACCGCAGGTTCCGGTTATAACCGCAGGTTCCGGTTATAACCGCAGGTTAAATTGATTTTTTTTATCAACGGTCATTTTAAAAAGGTACATTACTGATTCCCCTTCTCTCTCACCATAAATACAGTCGTTTCATTACTTAAATTCAGCCGATTCTGAACTACACTCACCTTCTTCACTTTTTCAAACCACCATTCCCTTCACAATCCTTCTTTTATTTGCTCAATCTTAGCTATGTCTAGTGTAGGAAGTGAGAAGAGAAAATGTAAGAAGCTGCGGGCGGTGCCACCACCCAAAGGCTACACTCAATTCGAAAAGCTAGTAGATCCGATCGCCGGAGATCTCAAAAATGGGGGGAAATGGATCAATTTGAATTCAAAATCAGAATAAAAAAAAATTGAAAATCGGCCGCTGTTTTGGGGTAAAACCGGCAGAACCGCCGGTTTCACGGTTAACCGCCGGTTCCAGTCAAAAAACCACCTGAAAAAGCTGCCAACAGCTGATGCCTCGGATACCTCGCCGGAACCGGCGGTTCAGTGACGGTTTCGTTTCGTAAAATCTGGAACCGGAACCGGCCCGTGGTTATACGACGGTTCCGGTTCGTAAAAATTGTCATGGTTCCGGTTCGGCGGTTAACCGCCGGAACCGAAAACCGTGGGCACCTCTAGGTAGGAGTATCTCTGTTCTAGAGCCATTCTCCCATTGTTCTCAACTTATCTTCTTCATTTTATCCCTCACAATTTCCAGCTCAAAGCTCTCTTGGGTTTTCAAGAATTCCCACAAAAGCAGAAGCCAAACAACCATTAGGAGGAGCGAGTTTGGCGATGGAGTCGACCCAGTTCAAGAACCCTCCTTCTTAATACAGGACATGGATGGCTATCTCAATTATCTCTCCACCTTCCTGGTAAAGCCTATTTCCCCTTTCTCTCATACAATAATATATATGTAAAAAATCAGCCTTTTCATTCCTTTTACCTGTTACTATTGTTTTTTTGAAATTTTATTTTTTTCCCCTCAGAAGATGATTTTAATTTACATTTCGTTTGCTTATTGTGCAACTGGTATTTGGTAGTTTGAAATTGAATGTTATTTAAACTATTTCAATTTTATTCATCCATGATTACTGAAAACCATGAAATGCATAAGTGACTTAATGCCAGTTACTCATAAATTAATGATACCAACCAAAATTTTGTGTTTGATATTGCTGTTAAGTTGAGTTATTCTAACCACGAGTCTTGTAGCATAGCAAATAGCTTTACCACTTAATGTGTATTTACCACTAATTAAGCTATATGAAGTAACAGACTCTTTGGAATAATCTTAAATATCAAATGAATATTTTGACAACCTTTCTCTAGATGGATATACCCAAGACTGCATTTTTGAAGCAGTTTGGACTTCCTCTAATATGATAGTCTTTTCTCTGCCTTGATGCACGGCATCTTTGTGCTGGTTATAGCGCTTCGGAAGAATGATCGCCTTGTTCTCATCCTCTAAGCCGACATCTATATTTTCAAGATCGTCAATAAATTAACTCAATTCGTCCAACTGCTCACTTATCCCTTTGTCAACTCCCTTTTCTTGGATGGGGATTGCTCATTTCCTTCTTCCTTCATCATTGGATCCACTATCAAAGCCTCAGCCAACCTTGTTGAATTAGCACGGCCTTCGTCTTTATCCTCCACAAACCGAAGTTGTTCTTGCCAAGGGTATTTCAGCCTCAAACCTTGCAGTTGCCATATAAATTTTTAAGGGCAAATTGTCCGTAAAGTCATCAACTTTCAAAAAAATTTAGTTTTTCCTGTGAACTTTAATAAGCCATGAACTTTAAACCCGTGCTCCGATTTCCCAAGTTGGGTTCCGGCTAAGTAGTGTGCTGATGTGGAAGATGATGTGGACGCTGAGTGTGTGATGACATGACATTTTTTTTAAATCCTGGATTACCACTTGAGAAACTCGCCACCTCAGAAAAAGATGTGAAATTGCGTATATCACCACATAAGAATGAAAGCCGTATTCAGCACATAAGAGTGAAATCGCGTAATTAGCACACGAGAATGAAATCCTAATTTTAATTTAATTCAACATGCATATAACGACGACGTCGTTTTATGTACTGTTGACGATTTGCCAAGTCACACATCCGACGTGCCACATAGGATAAGTTTGTGCCGAAATGAAATTTACACAGTCCGCTAAAGTTCATGACTTTTCATGCAACATTTAATGTTAACGGAAAAAACCAAACTTTTTTTTAAAAGTTCATAACTTTACATGCAATTTACCCAATTTTTAATTGTATGATCGACAAAATGCAATGCAAATCGAGGAAAGAACACAAATGAGTTTTACGTCGTTCGATTGTAAGATATACGTTCAGGGACAAAGGATGATGATATTTTGTTCAACAACAGTCAACAAACCACATATCTTGGTTACATAAAATGTAACTAGAACTGGCATCAAGATAATCCAAAACCCCAACAAGGATTTCTGCTCTCTTTACTCTCTTCTGTTTCTAGCTAAAAGAGTAAATGAATTACGTCTGCTTCTCATAGCTATGTCCTATATATATGGGCTGTGATATTAACTGCTCAGCCGGTCACCTTTTTTCAGCAGATTAACGTTTAACAGCTTCCATATGTAACACTTTAGTCTTTCTATTGCTAGTTGCACAGCCGTAACATCAATACTTGTTGTGTGGTCATGAAGAGCCATTGGTTCCCTCTCTCAACGAATTTACAGCTATTTGGCTTTCCTTTGTGACGGTGGCATCTTCCAATTTGGGCGGCACCTCCTATCCTATCCCATCCCCAAATCCTTCATCACCATATACTACTTTGCAAAACCCCAGCCCAAAAACAACTCCATCATGTCTTCGCACTGCCTGATTTGATTGGAGAACCTCGCTCAGCCCAATCACGTTTCCCCCTTCCCTGATTTGGTTGGAGATCAAACAACGACCTCAGCCATTCCATTCCATCACCTCAGTGTCTCCGCCGACGAAAATCGCGAATTTTCTGGTGTAGCACCGATGTTGCCGCCAAACCTCCTCATCGATAGAGTAACAGTGTTTGTTGCGGGTGAGATCTGGATCTGTGTATGGTTGATAATGAAGAGGAGAAAGGATGTGGGCAAAAATGGAACCAAATATTTTATCCATCCCAGATAATATCATGGATTATATAGTCATTCAATTTTCCTAACCGAACATAGGATTAATTTTATACATGATTCAGTTTCACCAACCAAACGCCCACGAAATATACTGTGTATTATATTAAATGTCGCACACTATCACTGCAAACCACCATACTTTTAGATTTATTTTTCCCAATATACTTTTATGCTTACACATTTCATGATCTATTTAATGAAGCATCATATTATTTCGTGTTCGAATAAAATAAAAGATTTTATGAAAATTACCTGTAAATAACAATTTAGGCCATAATCACTCAACACACATGCAATGTAAAAATGTCACCAAGGAATGAACAGCCAGAGTTAAAATACATCTGTATCGTTACACTTTTACAGATACGTGCGTACACCTAGTTTATAATCGAAGGAGACGGTAACACGGGGATTTGAATCCGAGACCTCTTCCTTTGACAAAGATCCTGTCTTTACATTTCGAAACATGCTAAACTTAGTCATCCTTGGGGGCAGCCGTCAATAGAAGCCTCTCTTCAGCCTGTTTCCCTTCAGAAGACATCTCCTCAGCTAGCAGCGACTGCAGATCACTACCGTTGGCCAGGCTGTTGAACTCGACAGCTTTGGAAGGCATTGTTGGATAGCGTCGTTGGGCGAAAGTCATCAGCCTTTTGATAGATTGTAAATACTTACGGGTAGTCTCATCGTTCATGATGTGTGCCACACTGTTCGTGTAGATCTTCTCACGGGCAGAACGTTCGTGGATACCAACCATAGTAACTCCAATGGGCCAGGGAGCATTCCCGATGGCCATTTTAATGTAGTGATCCATCGCAGCTAGGTAGTCCCGTTTCATACAGCACTTGACAACAATCATCAATGCCTGCCGGATATCATCAGGAAGAACCTAGAAACGAACAAAGGCAAACATAAGTCCTAAGTTTGTCTGCGCCTTGAAAATAAATCACTTGTATGGGCAGCAATATAGACAAAGAACATATATTTGCTTATTATTTTTCAACCTCTCTCATCAATAATTTTTATCCTTAACTATACAGTTCAATGATAAATCACATATCACTAAAATTATAATGCATCAAAATGAAGAAACAATATTTTCTCTTACACTAAATTTAAAATTGTAATGCATCAAAATATTGTGATTATCTTTTTTTTAGAATCAAATTTGCCATTTGTTATACAAGCATTACTTTATGCATTACTGAAGCAGACTCAAAAAAAACTCAGGCTTTTCTTTCAGCCACATTGGTCAGAACTTCGTAAAATAATTATTTGCCAGAATCCCTCAAACAAACCTCGACTACCTAACATCTCTAAGCAAGAGAAAAGATGCTTTATCCATGTATAGCTGCTAGTGAAAGCTTTTACAAGTTAGTTGCACATGAATGGAAATATGACATCTGGTTTTGCTTTAGTCACCTACATGACTGAAAACATATATCAAGTGTTATGTCATCCTAAACTGAATTCCTCATAAACAAAACTCCAACCGGCATTGATGTCCGTCCCTATAGATAAACTGAAACAATCTAGCCCGAGCATAAATAAAAACTCAAATGCATAAAAAGATAGCAAGTGTTATCTATCCCATCCTAATCAACATTGCCTAAATTCATCACCATGGCACATGATACTGATGGTAATTGACAAAGTTTAGAGATAGTAAAAAGTTATCAAGCCTACATTGTTTGCACTACATTTGGAGGTAGAAAAATACAAAGTCTTTTTGCTTGTACCAACATTCCTACACCTGTTATGCGCTACTACTGACACCTTTTCGGCTCACACTTTTCTACGAATTGTGAAACTGGGATGGTGGTTGTAGCAATGAATTTATCTAACAAGGTTGAAAATAGCTAGCAAATATTGACCATATACCTAAATTTGAAACTTTTGATTCATCAATTGAAGCTAAATCCAACACCACTTGCTCTAGATTAATCTTTCACTCAACACTCCAATAAACCATCAATTCAATTGTATATAAACAGAGACATCGTTTAAAGATGAAAGTAAAATCAGAAGAGTGAAAGAAATTAATCAACCAACTCACCTTCTTTCTGCAGAACTTGAACAATGGGCTCAAATACCGAGCACATTGCTTAAACGTTGCCACCATCGACTTCCCTTTGGCGGTCCTCTTTTCCGTCTCACTCATCTCATCAAGCTCCTGATTCCACTCATTCAACAACTTCTTGAAAAACACCAGAATCTTATCTTCGTCGCACAACTCCTCAAAATTCGCCTTCATTCTCTTAATATCCTTGTCGTGATCAACCCCCGAGGATGCCCCGTCGCCGCTGTGATCCTTATCCCCATCCCCACCGTCCTCATCCTCGCCTCGATCCTCCCTCGACTTCCTCTTCCTGTCGCTCACAATCCCCGACTTTTGCCGCTTCTTCAGCTCCACAATATCCCGCAGGAAGTCATTCGTCTGCCCTTCCGTCATATCGTCGTCTACCTCGAACAGCCCGGCCTTCAGCACGTACTTGAGGCGGTCGAGCCTCGCCTCATCGTCTTCGCCGAAGAGCGTCACCGGCTGTTTGAGGAAGCGGAGGCGGCGGATCACCTCCTGCTTCGGTAGATTGAGATTGTCGATGTTCTGCTCCTCGACTAGGGATTTGGACGAAGACGATTCGGGCTTGGATTTGGAGTTTTCGGTGTTGGAATTTGGGGCTGAGGAGGATTTCTTATCCTTACTCTGGTGATCTTGCTGCAGCTGCAGCTGCTTCTTGAGGAGGGCTTTGGCCTCGGATTCCCGCTTCTCCTCCTCGCGCAGCCGCTGGAGGCGTTTCTGCTCGATTTCCGAACGCTTGAAGAACTTCTTTCCGCCGACGTCCTGCTCCAGACTCTGCCGTTTCTTCAGCATTTCCTGCTTAAGAATGTCCATCGTCTCGATTCAATTACGGCGAAGATTGTTCGATTCAAGAGTAGTGAGCTGAGGATTGGGGATCTGTGGCTAGGGTTTTCTTCTGGTTTCGGTATTGGCTTTGTTGAAGAAGGGTATTTTCGTTAATAAATAACGGTCTAATTCGGATTCCTGTAATATTTTGATTTGAAAAAAATGAAAACCAAAAAGTTAAGTCATTACTATTTCAAAATTTCATTTTGATTTGTAAACTTCTTTAAAAATAAAAATAAAATAAATAAAAAAATTAATACTAGAATATCAGTGCTATTTTTATATCTACGTTATAAAAAATATGAATGGATTATATAGTGAAATGTAAAATTTATCAAATAAGATTTTAAATCATTATGGTGTATAGTGAAATTTAAAATTTATTAAATGAGATTTTAAATCATAAAAAATAATATGCCGTGAACTCCAGTTACATATACATTCATTGTTTTATTTTATAAGTTCAGTTTATTTCTAATACATTAAAAATTATTAATAACTTTTTTTAAATATATAAAATTTATAAAAATAAAAAATAAATTTATTATTTTATTTATTTAATTTCTATTAAATATATACAATTAAATATTTTAATAATATTTTTTAATATGTTAAAAATAAACTTAAGGAGTAACATTAAAACACACAACACGCGTTTCATATTTGCCTCTTCTTTTTCTTTTACCGTTCGATTGCTCTTGTGCCCCAGTGTCTGTTATTCTGTTCAGAAAATTCAAATCCAATCAATATCGCGAATCGGCGGATATGACGACGATCCGGAGGTTTTGCTGCAACGATCTCCTCCGCTTCGCATCGGTGAACCTCGACCATCTCACTGAAACAGTTACTTCTCTCTATCATCTCTTAATTTAATCCAATTTCTTGCTGCAAGCGTTAACGTAATTCCGCCCCTAATTACCGCCGTCAATTGAATTTTTCAGTTCAACATGTCGTTCTATATGACCTACTTGGCGCGGTGGCCGGATTATTTCCACGTTGCCGACGCTCCTGGAAACCGAGTTATGGGCTACAGTAAGTTCCAATCTGTAGAGTATTAGTAATTTTTTGGTTGATTGTTTGGGCTAATTTTGGAATTCACGTTTGTCGATTCCCGAAGCGATAGGATATTAGTATTTGTTTCTACAATCTGAAGAAATTTGTGTGGATTTAAGTCAGCATGAGAGCACATAGATATCTATACATCATAATCTAGCGAAGTAGTGGAAATGTCAACAGATTGTGAGTGTTTTAGGTTTTCTTCAATTTTTTTTTCGTTTGAGGTGTGAGTGCAATGCTTGGATCATGCAGTTATGGGCAAGGTTGAGGGGCAAGGAGAGTCATGGCATGGTCATGTCACTGCAGTAACTGTAGATCCTGAATATCGGAGGCAACAATTGGCAAAGAAACTCATGAACCTACTCGAGGAAATCAGCGACAAAATGTGAGAATGCTACTCTCCCTTATTAGCTCTATTAACCGCAGTAGGGGTTTATAATGCACCAGCTATCATCTTATAAGTTGTTCAAGAGCAAAGTGTTTATAAAATTTTTAAGATACTACTGCTGACAATTTTGTAACCTAAGAGTCATATCTAAACATTTCTAAGGCTAAAAAGAAATAATTTAAGGACTTGTTAGGTTTTTATAGGATATCGAGGTCCTAAGATCTTTTCTGAAGCTTACATGACCATTTCCAAAGTCCAAACTGAATCTATAAAACTCCAGCAAAAGATATTTTATAAGCTGTCAAACATATACATAGCTTGAATTCTCAGTAAAAGCTCCATCTTTCGTAGAAAGTTAGAAGATCTTATGGATTCTGGAAAGCCAGGGCGCATCAATGGGTTTGATTGCAATTATCAAAGATGTTCTCTTTTATAGAGAAATTACCAGTTTTATTCTCTATCACATGTCTCAATGCCTAGACCCTTTTCTCTCTTCTCTTTTTTGATGCTCTGGTTATGTTTGTCAAACTTTGGTCTAAAGTATATCCTACGCTGTTTTTACATTGAGCTCTTTTTCCAGACTTTGCTTTAAATCTTGTTCTCAGTTTTGGTCCTCGATTAAATTTCAAAGCATTTTCTCACTTTTTTATTATGTTTTATTTCATTTCTTCTTTTTTCAGGGTCTAAAGTGTATTATACTTATGAAACTGAAGCATTAAAATTATGATATGTGCTTTGTGAGGTTCCTAATTATTAGTGCAGTAGTTTCAAATTTGATTACTTCTTTGTATCTCAATGTGAATACTTAATTATGAGTCTGGCCACGGTAATGTTGGTGAAAAAACTCTTCTGCAAGCTAGCAAACATTAAATTTTGTACGATTTTCAGTTACAATATGCTAAAGTAAGCTTAATTTTTGAAGTGACAAAGCTTATTTTGTGGATCTTTTTGTGAGAGCTTCAAATACACCTGCCATCAAGATGTATGAGAAGGTATGTGTATGTCAGAGTAACTTTTCACTTCTTGGTTTTTTCCCCTTCATTATCGGTTCGTCTAATAATTAATATCTGTTGAAGCATGTAGATAATCTTTATATGTATTCACATAAGCTGTGATACTCATTTTGTTGTTTTTTTCCCTTCAGCTTGACTACGTTGTTTATAGACGTGTACTTCGGTATTACTCCGGAGAGGAAGATGGTTTGGGTATGTTGTAAAATGCATGACTCTAATAAGGTTATTTGTGTTTGGCCTTTCATTACTACCTCTTTTGATCCGTGTTCCTGATTTTTGTCTTTTCTTTTAAGATATGAGGAAGGCTTTATCAAGAGACGTGGAAAAGAAGTCTATTATTCCTCTCAAACGCCCGATCACTCCAGATGAACTGGAATATGATTAGCTGTGACTAATCATGAGGAACATTCGTTGATCAGGCATGCATGAAGCACCGGCCTTTGAATAATTTGGATAAACCTAAACTTTCTATTTTTAGAAACTTGACCTCTTTTATCAGACCATTGATTTGAAATTTTGATGTTAGAGAATGATTTTTACATCTATATACACATCTCTTTTGTTTCATATCATGAATCCTTCATTGCTGCATATCCCATGCTTTTTAACATACTTAAAAGATATAACATCAAACTTGTTTCATATCTTCCGTTCTAGTTTTTTACATTCCTTGTGCTGCTTCGCGACTTAGATCCATGTGTATATGATGTTATGTGTAAAATGTTCACTATCATGAATACGATTGACATAATGTATCCCAATCTTAATGTAATAGGAAAAGTGGGAAATAAAATTTGAAGTACGGAATGGTGTAGGAGACAATATCCATAGAGAAACTGCAGATTACTTAATAGTTTGTTATTGAAACTCTCTTGTGCAATGTATTTTTCGCTTATCATACACATGATTTATTCGGGCTCTCTCCTGGAAATCTAGTCAACTTTTTCAAACAATTCTTTGTTCATGTGGGAGTCTATAGTGTCTGTATGACAATAGGCAGTGTAATAGAAACTTCTAGCAACACTGAAAAAGCTTTGCTTGGTAGCAGAAGGCAAATCTTCCAACGTTTTTGTGAAAACTAATTTCACTAGTTCTTGCATGCCTGCTTCTATTTGGAAAGTTGTCCCAGTTACCAGTCGGCTTGTAGACCCTTGTGCATCATACACCTGCTTGGATGTGGATGTATTATCTTAGTATAATTGCTTGGAGGGAAAACTCCAAAAATTTCAAGTGTAAAAGGTAACTTTTCCTCTAACCTTTACATTCTGGAATACGCGAAGCTGGTGGCAGACTTTGCTTGTTGCCTCCAAGAGCTGCTGATATTTTGGATGGGAAAATGATGATTCATCCAATCCGGAGCTCAAATGAGTCGTGTGCAGGAGAAGCCGTGCTTCTGCTTCCCCCAGGTCACCTCCTTCTTCCCATGTCTTCAGCCATTTTTTCCACTGAATATATCATGTAGGGTACACGAGTCTGCTGAGTTGTAATCTTATGTTTGTATAGAACGTAATCTTGAATTAGTATGAGAGTTCTAGAGTTACCGCATTAGACAACTGCTCATATGTGCCTCTGCCTTCTGCCACCAGGGTTACATTGTTGATCAAAACTTCAACCAATCTGTTTACCTGTTTATGTCTGGTAATTGATATACATATGCAGATATGGGCATTTTCTTTCATTAGAAGCATTCTTGAAAGTTTACTTATACATTTATTAGAAATAAGTTGAGAGAGGTTACATTGTTGATCAAAACTTCAACCAATCTGTTTACCGGTTTATGTCTGGTAATTGATATACATATGCAGATATGGGCATTTTCTTTCATTAGAAGCATTCTTGAAAGTTTACTTATACATTTATTAGAAATAAGTTAAGAGACATGTTCCCACCTTCCTCCATTTTGGTTATTAATGATGCTTCCGTTTTCAAATTCATCAACAAACTCTCTCTTTTGTTCATCGGAGAGTTTTTGGTTGTTTCAACTAAAATTGTTGTTATAGCCCAAGCTAGCCTCTCACTTGATTTTTCCAGCTCAAATGCAGTTGAGGCTGCTATGTAGTAAGCTTGGAGAAGGCTTCTTTCGCTCAACCCAAACTCCCCTAGGTTGCAATCTCTATACCATCTACAACCACATCAAAGAAAGATTTATGTATTTATTACATTTTGATTATCCCAAAATGTTTTCTTACGTTTGCATGCTATTCCACTCCAACTGATGCACATACTGACAATGTTTGTAATCTAATTTTGCCAGCTCAAGGTATGTGTTGGAGTTCACATATAACATCCTGTGAATGAATAACAAGATGGTTAGTATCCCATGACTTGGACCGAGTTAGGTTGACCTTGCCATTTTTATTGCTTATGCCCCGAAAGACCCCGAATTTTGAAATGTTTATACCTCCCCCAAAATAACCTGATATATATTGAACCCATCCCGAAAAAGGTCGATACATATTTACTAGGATTGCAAATGAAATGATAGAGAATAAATTAATTACCTGTACAAAGTTTTCCCAATCCAAACATCATAATCACCCCCATATTGTTCTAAGAAGAATCGTGCTTCCAGCCGTGGCAGACTAGCGTAGAATGGGACATCCAATGCATATGCCACCTATTAGAATTATAGATAGTACTAATTTCTTATGCAAAACAACTTTAATTAGGGAAGGACTGCTAGATGAACTGATAAAATAGAACATAATTCAAATAGAATCTGGAGCATCCGTAGACCACCTCACCGGGAAGGTCTTTGGTAATGATCCACTTGTCTACTATTGAGTTAGTAGGTCTTTTTTGATGCAGTAAGTTAGCTGTGAAGTTTCTGGCATCAAGAAGTATGTGTTCTTGAGGGAACATAAGTTGAGAAGCTCTATACAAATTGTACAATCCCGTAACAGCATGGGTCATATCTCCTGGTAAGCTGTAGAATTCTCCAGCTTCCTCGAATGGTTTGAAAGCATCTGTTTGGATAAAAGGGAAAAAGAGAGCTGTGAGTGAAATAAAATGTTGGTATACTTTGTTGTTCGAGTTTGGGGGAGGGGTTAGCAGTGAACATTTTGTGTACCTATAGAAACATTGAAACCGTACAGCCTTAACAGCCTGAATCCCATTGAAATTCCTTCTGTCCAGTATCTGTAGCATCTCATACATATCAAATAACTAGATATAGTGTATACCAAATTGGTGAAATATCAATCAAATCATTTTTAAAACAATTATGGGGCTTATATTCGTTAATCTATATTAGTGCTCTAACTAGTACCTGTAAACATAGTCAAGGCATTCTTCAATTTCAACCTGAAAAAATCGAGAAATTCCTAATCTCCGCAAGCGATCCACAGACCATAGATGCTCAAACATGTCGACAGGGCATTATTTGTAAGTAGGTTTTCAATGTTGCGAAAAAAGAAGAGAGAAGCATACTTGTACCTCTGCCATTGAATATCTTGACAGTCTTGAGCAGAAACTCAAGGCATAACTCGTATTTGGTATGTTGGAGAGCGTAGGTAGTGATTGCCGGCGGGCGAAAGAAACGCACCCTGGCTTCGCAAATCCAATAGTTTGTCCCAGTTAAGGCTGAAGAGCAGTGTTGTTTGCGATCACCCCACTATCCATCATCCAACTGGTTGTTAGAAATCCAGTCTAGGCTCGTTCGAAACTGTGGCCTTCCACGAGCGCTACCCATGCTGTGTCGTATGGTGACACACACACAGTTATCTCGCCATCGTCCATGTCTTGGAACATCAAACCAATCATTTCAATCAACCGTATCTTCTCCGATTCTATCTTCTTTTGATACATATATTTGGTGTCAGAACCAAAAACGAATTCAGAATCAAACCTCGATATAGGACAAATGAATATTTTGTTCAAATCAGGATTACTACAAGATATAGGACAACGCTTGTGGTAACTTGGAATCTATTTCGTCAGTCTTGAACAAATGAATATTTTGTTGACTAGTAGTATGTTGTTAGTTGGATCGGGTCTTATTAGATCGAGCGACTCAATGAACAAATGGAGATTTATTTTGAGAGTAATTAATGTTTCTTACACATAGTTCCGGGGTGCTGTTAGCTTGATAACTTTCTTAAATTGGTAACTGACAACTATCTCAACAACCTACACGAAGATATTTGTATGTTAACTAATATAGTTATTTAGTTAACATACATGTCTTCTGTTGACATCAATATTTATATGAACAGAAGACATAGCTAAGGGATATTATCAAGATAGGGCCCGATGTAGATTAATGTCCTAGTTGTGGAACAAAATGACTTTGGTTCCATGTGTTTGATAAACTAGGTAAATAATTCTATATCAGCCACCCATATTTGATAGGAAATTTTCATATTAAGATAATAATATATATTTACATATTTGTCCTTCTGAATGTTTATAATCCCCAACTGACTCTGAGTAATGCATACCCACGCCCACAGATTAAAGTCAGTTGTCTCATTGTAGAGCTTCTTGGCAATGGCGGTCTTGTGTGACCCTCCCATTCCCCAGACTGATATAATTCAATCCTCTATATCTTTCCCTAGGTAATGAACAAGCTACTCTACCTCATCCTCCATGCCTAGGAATCAATCTGCCATCTCCAAATTGGGGAAAGTCTTCTTGGACATCTTGTTTCCAGCCGAGCTTTCCCCTTCTCTATTTGGATTGATGATTATGCTTCTTTTTATGATGTTTCCTCTCCAGATTCGATGTAATTTGTGAAATCTCGGAGCCTAATTGATGGAGTGAGCTGCAATCTGTCAAAATGCAGGAATATTTGTGAATGAACTGTGTGAGGCCTCTTCTCCTTGAAGAGACTTGATAAGCTGCGTATATTTCAATGGCGGATTCGGATCTGTAGATGAGATCTCTGATCTCTGAGATCCAATTGGAGATTGTTCTGTTTTTATGTCGTCTTTTGTCAGCATCTAGGAGGAAACACTTCATCTCTTTGAGCTGCCTCTCGAGCTCCTTGACTTGATCGACCGCACCAGCTAAAGAAACTTTCGTAGTTGCTGGTATGATTTTCTTGGAGAAGAGTTGGGGATGAAAGAAGGTTGAATGACAAAGGGTATGAAAGGTATAGTTTTCTATTTCTAGGTACACAATACAAGTCGGGATTGCTATCCCACAAAAATTGTAAGATACAAACCCACACATTTCCAGCCTATTTCAGCGGGCCTAGATAGGCCATATCAATAAACAAGGGATGGTGTGGTGGGCTAAATAGGTTATCAAACAGATGGAAATATGGAGATACATATTTATTTCTAGGCATTACTTAGTTATCAAACGAGACCTAAATGTCTTTGTGTTGACATATATAACATAAGTTGTTGAAATAGTTGTTAGTTTATAAATTTTAAAAAGTTATCAATCGATCATATCCCTATAGTTCTTCCTGAATTATGATGAAACACTGTTGAATTTGTATGGTTATTTCCCTACAACTAGTAAATTGAGGTTCTAGTTATTCATTGAGTGAGCACGAGTGTGTGTGTATGTATTATAACTAAAAATACATAATTACCAAAACACAATAAGAAATATTCGAAATATGGTTAATTATGTGATAGCACTATGAGATTTGTGAGGCCATCTCTAACCATTTATACTAAACTCATCCATTTTTGAGTATATGTCATACCAATAACTAGTTTTACTCACCATTTACACCATATTCAAATTTTACATAAATTTTGAGTATTTCTCTCATAAAATTTTTGCAGTAACACAATATTTGGTGCTAGGCCATCTCCAATCACGCACCAAAGCTCATTTTTTGTGTAGACAATTTTTCCTACCATACACTAAACTCAAATCCATTTTTGGAGTTTTCAATGGAATAACACCAAATATGGTGTTTACTACAAAATTTTTATGAGACAAATACTCAAAAATGATGTAAAACTTAAATCTAATGCAAATGGTTGGGGTAAAATTTGTAGTTTTCAAATATAAGGTGAGCTTATACACCACAAAAAGAAATTATAAAGCTCACCAGATTAATTGGAGTTTGACCGTCCGAATTTCTTGATGCTGCTAATTGACATCTGCAAATTCCCTCTGCGTATTTTATGCTTCCTGTGGACGCGCGTTCGGTTTAATAGAAAAAATAGTATTTCCTTTGTTTCAACTAAGTTGAGTTGTATTATTTTTTGTGTTTAAAGCTTTAGGATGTTTTTTAGGAAAAAGAAAATAGTTTGTTTTAATCTCTTTGTATAAGGATTGACCTTATTACCATTTTCAACTTATTCAATAATGCTTCAATAAAGAATAAACTAATTCATTTTCAATTTATTTAATATTTTTTTAGTTAAAAATATAATTCACTTGACATTATATAAAACATTAATATTCACAACACACACACATTAATATTAAAAGACATTGCATAAATATAATTTAATCCCTTTATATAAGGATTGACATTATTACCAAAACTAATAGGAGAATTGGAATTAATACCCTAGAAAGTTACTAAGTAAATGTTTACAATGCAAAGAATAAAAGACAGTATTGTGAGTACAAGAAGTTGGATAAAAATATAAATAAAAAATGGTTATATTAAGTGTGAAATTTTACCATAACATCGGCTACTAGGCTTTGGTTTGATTTGCTTAATGGGTGCGGGATAAAGAGCTTGTGTTGTCAAATTTTGGTGAAAAGGAATGCGAGAGAGAGGGAGAAATACGGCAGTGATGATGGCAAATGACATGTTTGCTTCAATGCTCACTATTTTTTCACACTGATTTAGAGATGAGATGGCTTGGCTTATTTATAGGTGATTTGGGTGGGATATTACTTGCTATTTGAGGAAATTGAGTATTTCATTTTTTAATCAATTTTTGCCTTTGAACACATGGTATTTTAAACGAATAGATATGCATTATATTTATTTTTTGATGATCTAAATATTCTTCCTCGATTGAGCTTTTATTCGAGAATCAAACAACAAACCTATTCATCGACAAACTTTGAGACGATGCATCAAAAACAGTGTCCATTTCGGCAACAAATTACAGACGAATGATGTCGTTAGGAATCGTCTTTGGCATTTACCAATAGACAATGTGGTCGTCATTACTACATCGGTTGTTTGAACTAATAGTAGTACTTGATATCAAACTATTGTTATTGTGACTTTGTTGATTATTATTGTTGCTTGTTTTCCTCTTATTGTTGTCAAAACTAGGTTATAAACACCTATCAGTTGGTAAACATGCGTAACAGACATCTCAAGATGGTCCTCCGATAAACTCAATTCATCGGTAAATTTTTATGGACGATGCTTTTTATGTCACTGTGCTATCCAACTCAAATATGTTGGTATTTGGTAAAATACATTACTAACAGAATTTTTAGGCTTACTAAAGGAAAATCAGTTGGTAATCTTTGCTCTATAATAGTTTGTCATTAAGAAATAAATATATTACTCCCTCCAAGATTTCTGGCCAAAAGCTAGTGACTTGACATGATGCGGTTGGGCTGACAATGAGACAAGATCGACAAGCTAATATGCAAGGGGAATTTAGCTACACAAGCTCACTAGTATATTGCCACATTAGAACATTATTTCATTAGGACATTCACTTAAATTTTGAACTACATTCACTTAAATGAAAAGGTCAATGAGACTAGGGTGTTGTGACTTGTGAGTGACTGAGAGAATAAAGAGAAGTATTGGTAGAACGATAGGGATTCTTAAACAAAGACTCTGGGGACAATGTCTGCTTGTTTGATGGAAACTAAAAATGTTAGGTATTAGGGAAAATGATTTCTGTCAATTTTATTTTTCCATGGTCTGAATTGCAAAGATTCTAGAAATTCTACTACTCATTTGGTTTTAATACGATACAAAGGATGATAATATAATTAATTTATAGTATTTTCTCTGTCCCTATCGAGTCAAAAATTTTGGGGGCAAGATTAAAAAAAATTGTGTTGAAAAATAGAAGAGTGGAATAAAATATGAAATATAAAGAAAGAGTAAATGAGGTTATCGAATAAAGTAAGACCAATTAGATGTTTTGTTTTTTTGTCAAAAAATGAAATGACTCCACTTAGTTGGAATCCCTCAACCAAAAATATGATTTAACTTAGTTGGGATGAAGAAAGTAATAAACAAGTACCAAACGTATAGATTATCACATCATCCGTTCTCTAATGCACAATACTAATTACGATTATGATAATTTTAGTATATTTATTATTTTAGTACTTAAAAATTTTTACTTCCTCCATCCATCAAGAATATGCACTATTTCCTTTTTAGTCCGTCCCACAAGAATATGCACTTTCTAATTTTGGAAAGTTTTTTTTTCTCTCTAATGAGGTGGGACTCATTCTCCACTAACAATACTTTGTTTACTTTTTCTCTCTATCTGTCTCTTACTTCACCAATTTTACATTAAAACTCGTGTAAACCCCAAAGTACATATTCTTTGGGGACGGAGGGAGTATTATTTACAAAATTCTATTACATCTGTTCACAAGAAATAGACTAATTTTACCATTTTTGCACCAAAATTAGATATGAAAGCATGTTAACAAATACTAACCTACAATCATTATAAATATAGATACAACAATCCACTAACACTACTTATACCACCTTTTTCCTCATTCTCTTACTTTACTAAATACACATTAAAACTCATTCCATTTACAACTTTGTCTATTTTTCATGGACGGATGTAGTAATAAATTACAAATATATACAAAATACATCAAAAAATGTTATATAAAATACTACTGAGTGTATTTAATTAAAATAGCAAAGTGTGTAAATAAGCTACAAATAATCTTTAAATATTCAATAAAAACAAAATATAAAAGTTAGACATGGAGCACATAAATTAAAGTAACATTATCTTAATAATTCTATTAAAATATACTCTCTCAATTCCATCATAGTTGAGTTATTTTACCATTTCAAAAATTCCTTCATAATTATGTCATTTCTCTATATGGCTGTTTGATTGCTTGGTTTCTTTGGACGGAGAGGAACGGCTGCAAGCATGGCGGTCGTCCTTTTCGTCACTCTCATGTTATTTAGCAGGTCACTCACCACCTGCACGTGCTTGTCTTGGCCGGCAAGATCACCCCGACCCACTGGAGGGGATGCTCGCCGTCGGTTGATTTCATGCCTTTCTCCCCCATACAGCGTGTTCTGCGGTCACTCATAGTCCTATAGCATCCCCTGATGCCCCTCGGGTGAAGCTAAACACTGACGATGCCTTCTTACATCAACAATGGAGGCGGGGGAGGGAGGATTGGTTCGAGGCTCTGATGGAGGACTTTTGCGTGCCTTCTGTGCTCCAATAGCCGCATCATCGAGCTTTAAGGCGGAGCTGTTGGCTCTGATTCGGGGGTTCGAGATGGCTATGGAGCTTTCGACACACATCTGGATTGAGCTTGACTCAGCGGCTCTGGTTACATTGTTGTCATCTAGACAGCTTGGCGCTGCGGATTTCAGACATCACATGGCTTTGATCCGGAGTATGACTTCTCAGCGACATGTTCGGTTCTCACACATCTACAGAGAAGGGAACCGAGCTGCTGAATTTCTTGCAGGTAGGGGGTTCAGACCCCTGCCCTTACTTACTATGATCAAATCTCTGCGCCTCGGTTCTGAAGGCGCTCGTTAGGATGGACCAGCTGGGATATCCTAACTTCCGTTTCCGACGTAGAGATGTGGGTTGATCCAGCTTCTTTGGTGGCTGGTTTTGATAATTTTTCGTTTCTCCCTCGTATATATATAGTCAGTTTTTTTTCCACTTGATAGTACGGAGGATCTCGACTTGTGGGACCTCTACTTGACTTCTTCATGTTCTTGTTTAGATCCTAGTCACTTTTGGGCTAAGATCATGTTGTTAGAACATTTTATCTTGATATTATTTACGGGTTGGAGGTCTGCCTAAACCTCCCGCCCACAAAGGGCGTTTTTTATTATTATAATAATAATAATAATAATAATAATAATAATAACAATAATAATAATAATAATAATAATAATAATAATAATAATAATAATAATAATAATAATAATAATAATAATAATAATGAACTCACTTCATTCTCTCCACTTTATTCATTTTTCTACTTTTTCATCTCTCTTACTTTTCACTCCCCCCATTTAACACAATAAATATTTTTTTTGTTAAACTTCGTGCCAAAAAGAAATGCCTCAACTATGGCGGAACGGAGGGAGTATTTTTCTTTAATGCCTAAACATTTTTTCATTTTGAATAGAATATACTCCCTCCGTCCCATTACAAGTGATGGATTTCTTTTGGACACGAGAATTAAGAAAATGATATGTATTTAGTTAAAGTGGAGAGAGTAAAGTACGAGAGAGAAAAAATAAGAGAGATATAGAGAGAATAAAGTAAGAAAGAGAGAATAAAGTAAGAGATAGTTGATGTTTTGTTTTTAGCTAAAAAAGGAAATTGATCACTTGTGGTGGGACAACTCAAAATGGAAAATTAATCACTTGTGGTGGGACGGAGGGAGTATGTAATGTTAAGAGAGTAACTACTTCTAAAATCCTCTTATTCAATATATAATCCGTTCGTCCCAAGGTAGTTGATTCGTTCTTCTATTGCACTCGTTTTGAGAAAATGGTACTAATAAATAGTTAATGTCGAGAGAGAATAATGTAAGAGAGTGAGTAATGTAAATAAGAGTTACGCTACTTTCTTTGGACTTTAATTATTTATTAGGAGTATCATTTTTTAAGACGGGTGTAAAAAAAAACAACTCAATCAACTTGGGACGGAGGGAGTGTGAACAAAAGGCTAGCTCAGTAGAAACAAATAGAGGCATCGTGTATTGTGCCCCTATTTATATATGATTATAAATGCAATAAGTAGGCCCGCAGGGGCATAGCGCAGTTGGCAACGGAGGGGCAGATCTTGCTGCAATGAGCCGGAGTTCAAATCTCACTGTTATCGTGCAGTTACTTCCATCTCTCAGGCACAAGTGTGAGGCCTTGGGAGATGGGCTTCTGGCAGCCAGTGGGTTAAGGCCTCCCCTTTAACGGGCTACTGTGTACCCTGATTTACCCCCATAACTAGATTTAATAATTCCTTTAGATGTCATTAGGTTGTTATGACTCATTATCATATGATTATCCATACAAGATTAAAATGTGGGATTTTAGTTGGAGGGGTGACTATGAATCATTATCATATGATCATGATAAGTTATAGGAGTAATATTCAATCTCATAAATCAAACATAATACTTATTTAATTATGAGATATAATATTTCAAACTGAATTTGTGTTAAATGAAAATAAAAAAAAATAAAAAGAATGTGAAAATATAGTAATAATATTTTCAAAAAAAAATAGACACGAAAACAAATCTTAAAAAACTATCAGGTTGTGTAACAAATCATAAATTTGCTAATGAATCCAAAATCTTACTTCCACCATCAAGCTCAAAATGGCAACATTCTTGATTGGCACGATGTTTTAAGTGAAATAGTTGTTTGTGATAAAATAGAGTGTAAAAGTGGTTGAATATTTTAATGGGGAGAGAGGAGAGAGGGATTTAATCCAAAATATAGAAAATGAACATCTTGAATTGGACAAACAAAAAAGGAAAGGTGGAAATCTTGAATGAGACGAATGGAGCACTTTGTTAATAGAGATGGTCAAATGATTTCAATGATACATGGAACATGAAGGGGAGAGATGTCCATAAAAAGGAGAGAATTAGAGGAAATAAGAAGAGAAATTTGTGCATGGGAAGAGCTATTGCTCTCCAATAGTCTTCCCACAACTCTCCCAAAAATACCCCCTTCCACATCATTAAGTCCTCCCAAAAGTACCCACAGCCCTACAATGGCCTTCAGCCCTCCCATTTTAGTTCATTTTAATTTGTTGGTATTTCATCAAATATTTAAAACAATGATTGCGAAATTAATTGGACATAATAAGAAGGAAATACAATCATACTACAATAAAATTTTAAACAAAAATTGTAAATTACTAGAACGAGAAGTGTGAATAAAATGAAGTGCAACAACGTGAATATATAGAGTTCAAATTAAAAAAAATCAAAATCGAACGGCGGTCGAATTGCGCGCAATAGGCGCTGAGCCACCGACGAAGTCACGGCGCCCCTCCCCACCCCTTTTTTGGCACGGCGCGCGCAGTGGCACCGTCCCCGACCGTCGAGCCACACGGCGGTGGCACGGTTGGTGACACGGGCCATTGTGAATGCTCTTAGACGATTGCGCCAACTAGGGGAAGACCGAGTAACAACTTTTTGTTACAATAATGGGAGTTAACGAAATGTTAAACAAGCTAATGATATTTGAATTTTAATTGCATAATTGTAATAGGCGTAGTTTAAATAGGGAATAAGCCCTTCATTTGTAGCATGACATTTATCAATTTAAATAATATCTCTCTTTCTCCATCCCAATCATCGTCTTCTGCAAATAGAACAATTCAATTCAGTCGGATCTCGGTTGCCTTTCACGACGCCGACGACCCTAGTTTCGTACCATTGAGGCGAGATACAAGTCAAAAATTGATAGTGAGAAAAAGGAAAAGAAATCTACAACATAAATAAATAGAAGTGAGAGAGATAATGTACTTTCCCGTTTCTTATTACTATAATTTTAAAATCAGAGACAAAGAATACCTTAGTTGTACTAAGAAGTCACAATCTTGAAATGTTATGTTAACAAACTTTTTTACTTTTAGAGATTTAATTACTTTCCTTTATTATTCACCCATATGAAGAAATTTAATAATTGAGAAATAGATTCCTTTCCTGTACAAACAAATATATACCTTTAAGTAGAATAGTTAATACTCCTTCCATCCTTAAAAAAATAAGGATATTTGGGACAACATGGAAGTTAATGTATAATTGATAAAGTAAGAGAAATCAAAAGAATGGTTAAAATAGTTTTAGTGAATAGTAGGACTCACATTATAATTACTCCCTCCGTCTCATAATAGATGTCACATTTTCCTTTTAGTTTATCTCATAAAAGATATCACATTTCCTTTTATAGAAAAATCACTCTCTCACATTAATATAAATATAATATTTCTTCTCTCCACCTAACCCAAAAAATAATACTCCCTCCGTCCCGGGCTACTCGCTCATTTCCTTTTCGGCTCGGAGATTAAGGAATGAGTGTATAGGAAAGTCAAAAATGACGGCTGTAGGTGAAATTTTTTACTAAAAATGGAAAGAGTGCAAGTAACTTGGGACGCCCAAAAAGGAAATAAGTGCGAGTAGTGCGGGACGGAGGGAGTATTTCCTAAAACCACGTGTCATTCTCCAAGTATGTCATCTATTATGGGACGGAGGGAATAGTATTTAATGGTGGACACGAGTGATATAAATTGTAAATAAATTGATGTATATAGTTAATGAGTTTTGGAGAAGTTTATAAAGTTTCTATAAATGAAATGAGATATTTTTATAAGATTGACGAAAAAAGAAAGTGACCTTATTTTTATGGGACGAATGGAGTAGCGTTGAACGATTGAAACAAAGATTGTGTCGAACTTTATATATCCTTGTCAAAAAGTCAAAATCAATTTTTTCGTTTTGTTTTTAGAAGTGTTAAACTAAATATTTTTGTCTATCATTTTCGGCTATTTTAGCATAATAAAACAATAAAAATTCCTGAATCGTTGTTACAACATTTAAAAAGGTTATCACAATTATCTAAACTTAATTTTCCTAAAGAAACATATATTCTCCAATTAAAGTAAAAACTAAGGTGGAATTGCATGTTAATTAACATAAATTTTTATACTAATTTCAGTCAAAAGGACAAAGTTGATTCCAAAATCAAATTTTCGTGCGAAATATGTCAAATAGAAAAACAAATCCGTGTCATTTAACAACTACTATATACTCCATATTTTAAAATGAGTGAACTACGTATTTAGTTCCCGAATTATGTGTTAATAGTCCCTAAATTTTAAAAATATAATCATAAATCCCTTGATTTTGCTTTAATCACGCTGGTGGTCCTTTTTCACTGCTCATAATGATTTTGCCTAAATTTTGTAGTTGGAGGACATATTTTATAGTATAATATTTTCTCTAGTATTGGATTTGACATATTTTTTTTTTATAATTTAAATGTCTGAAATGATATTATGGTTTACTTTGTTGGCATTTGGTTAGTTAGACAAGATAATATGCAATTATGAGATTAGCTACAATATGATTAAATTAGTCAAAAGGTGAATATAAGATGGTTAGTTATGAGATAACGAAGGCGTCACGGGTGGATCTTTTGAGAAAAACACAACAGAACAAGAGATAAGATTGGTCATGATCTTTAATCACAAACAATCATGATAATTGAACTGCTCCATTTGTGTTCTTGCACAATTTTCTTATAATATATTTAGAGGATTCAAAAATTAATAAAGAGCCAAAACTGAAGAGAAAATAATCGATAGATAGTTGATAGTGAGGACAAAATTCTATAAATGGGTGATTCGGGAAAAATGCTTCCATAAATCGGTTGTTTTTTTATTATATCAATGGGTATTACGCATTCTTAGAATGTGTATCTCAATTGAAAATTTAAAACCGCAGCAAACACGAACGAAACTCTGACTCGCCATTTTTTACACACACACACACATACATCGGAGTTCGTGATACATTTGGCAAGCTAACTAGCCCTTCCCAACCCTCGTGGCTCGTGAACTAGCCTCCCTCCAACCGGATTCGGTCTCGTGAACTAGCCTTGGTCAAGCTCGTAGACCAACCACCCTCCGACGGGTTCGTCCCGTAGACCAGCGCTGTCCCGGACGGGTCAAGGCTCATCAGCTTGCCAAGCCCCAAGGCAACAAGCCTTGTAAAGGCCCACAGGGGAAATTAATCTCAGGTTACACCATCCAGGATTCGAACTTAAGACCTCTTGGATGGGTGGTATCCTTGCCTCCATTCTCAACCAGTTGAGCTAGGAGTCATGGATACTCTGACTCGCCATTATGAACCTCCACTGTTGTTCTGGACTCTTTTGCCGCCGCCGTCGTTCCCTCCCCTCACGATATGTATCTCTCTCTATCCCTGTTGCCTTTTGCCTAAGGTTTGTGCACTCTTCTGTACTCCATCCGTCCCACAATATGAGTCACTCTTATTGTGGGTAGGGGTTTTAAGAAAATATAAAGAATAGTGGGTTGGAAAAGTTAGTGGTGTATGATTGATAAGTCTCGTTTCATACTTTGGTTCGTGAGTGAATTTACGTGCTTGTTGAGTAGATAATCTTTGGGATATGTATCTCTCTCTATCCCTGTTGCCTTTTGCCCAAGGTTTGTACACTCTTTTGTACTCCATTCATCCCACAATAGGAGTCATTCTTATTGTAGGTAGGGTTTTAAGAAAATGTAAAGAATAGTGGGTTGGAAAAGTTAGTGGTGTATGATTGATAAGTTTCCTATACTTGCAACCGCATCACATAAATGAAAGCATAATCTCTGGGATTAATACCAACACCTTCCAACCCACGCAAATTGGATAATAATATTTTTCAAGCTCCTATGCATGATCGAGTGTTGGGGCATATAGAACGAATTGGATTCGGTGGCATGTACCACAGTGGAAAGCCGAAGATGTTGGACGCTTCACTTATTGGCGCATTGATTGAGAGGTGGCGTCCCGAGACACACACGTTTCACCTTCCAGTTGGTGAAGCTACAGTGATCCTTCAAGATATCGAGGCGCTTTAGGGTTTAAGGGTCGATGGTGAACCTGTAATCCTTCCACAAGTGAACCACCCGAGGCAGTATTGGGTGGATACGTGTTTGTCGTTTTAGGGTATAGAACCTAGTCAGGTTGAATTGAAGTTGGGAAAATTTTATGCCACTACACTGAAGGATGTCGTTAGCCGCCGTCTTGACGACGATCTACCTAAGCATCATTACATGCAGCATGCACGTATATTCGTGCTACTCCTATTAGGTTGTTTGATCATCTCAGACACTTCGGGGAGAAAAATTCCCTTCTACCACATTCTATTACTAGTTAACAAGAATCAGTGTTCACAACTTAGCTGGGGTGCAGCAGCGTTCGCCATTTTATATCACTACCTTTGTGAAGCTTCATGTCAAAAGAGGAAAGATATCGGTGGCACATTGGCCCTGCTACAGATGTGGGCATGGGAGATGATACCTAGTATTCGACCGAGGTGGTTGATAGGGTAGAGTATGATGGTATGACATCGTGTGCAATAATGTAAGTTAAACCTTTATTCTTTCTCATTAACTTATGTATATCGTGTGTTTACAGGGATTTCAATTGTTTCTTAATTCTAATAATACAAAATGAAACTCTAATTAAAATGTTTTAATCTTCCACAATTTGCCAAACAAAATTAATTTTTATAAGTTGATATATTCAATTAATTGGTCAATCAGTTGATATACTTAATTGAGAATTCTAACTCTTCGATTAAATCTCATCAAATTTTCTAATTAGTAGTAAATAAAGTTCACATACAAACCAACATCATAGAGTATTAATGTTCAGCTACAAACCAACATCAAATAGTAAAAATTGTCCTACTTGTCCAAAGTTCAAGTACAGTCCACCATCAAATAGTAAATAAAGTTCAACTACAAACCAGCATAAAATAGTAATAATGTTCAACAACAAACCACAATCAAACTACAAACAATCACACAATGCGCCCTGTTGTGCAGTTACGCCTGTCGTGCCCTACTTGCCCACAGTTCTTGCAACTCCTCTGTCGCCTTGGCTGATCATGTTCATTTTCATCCATCTGGTTCAGTATCCTTGGTCTTCTATATCGACCGCGAGAATAAAGAACAAGTTTCCCTATTAAACACTCCAATGTCCATGGTGGTACCTCCCTGGGTGTCTATCAGATATGATGCAAACGTTTCCATTGCCTTTCATTACATGAAGTTTGATTAACTTCATAAACCAATTCCAACTATCACTAGTCTCAATATCAACAATGGCGTAAGCAACAGATAAGCACTTCTTGTTTGCATCAAACCCAACAGCGCAAAGAAGTTTACCTTTGAGCCTTCCATGCAAATGAGTTCTGTAAACTATTAGCACTGGCTTGCAAAGCTAAAAAGCCTCCTCACACGGCCCGAATGCCCAAAATACATACTTGAACAACTTTCGTGTCTCGGTACTATGTCTTTCACCATGATGTCACTCAGCAATTGTTCCACGGGTGCACTTTTGTAACTCAATCATATAACTAGGCAAATCTTCGAATGATGACTCTCATCCACCAAAACAAGCTCTATAGCATTCCTCCGAGCATACCATGATTTCTTGTAGGATATTTCAACATGATACATTTGCTTCACATCCTCAATAATGGAGTTAGGGTACTCGGGGTCCTTTAGAATATGATGCTTAATGCACACAACCACCATTGCTGATGAAACTTTGGCGTGGTCCATGGAGTTAGGATTACCTACAAAAGTGTGTCTATCAACCCATTGTCTGATTTCCCATTTGTGGTCGTGCTTCCTCAGTGTAGCTCGGAGCTTCCAAATACAAACTGTCTGGTTCCGTCGTCACCCTCCCCCCTCTTTTGAATTTTTGCATGCCACATTCCACTTTGTTGGTTTACTTTCCACCACTTTATATTCTTTTGTGGATGATTCCAAATGCCACAAAGTAAAAGCAGTCTTCAATTGTAGTTTGGTATCAAATTTTGTTCCTAACCCAATCCGTGTAGGATTCTTCTCATCCTAAAACCAACTGCTTGATTTTGAATAATCATTGTTATTTCCGTAGTAATTACCTTATGTCGTCGGAAGAGTATGAAAGTAAGGTAACCATGGATGCT
This sequence comes from Salvia splendens, assembly GCF_004379255.2. Classification (NCBI taxonomy): domain Eukaryota; kingdom Viridiplantae; phylum Streptophyta; class Magnoliopsida; order Lamiales; family Lamiaceae; genus Salvia; species Salvia splendens. The sequence continues at coordinate 25,304,615 of NC_056039.1, forward strand.
CATACTCCTGCTATTTTCGCTCTTCAGGGACTACTAGGACATACCCATGAGGCACATTCAATGTCTCACATCCGCGTAAACCTGGTCGTCCACCTGGGCGGCCAGTACTTATTGGTCGATTGCGATAACAACTACACTTCATCCACCTATAGGCCCGCCGGCTGTCGCTCGGCCCAGTGCTCACTGGCCAGAGCCACAGGGTGCGGGGACTGTTTCAACGGGCCTCGGCCCCTGGGTACAACAACAACACCTGCAGCCTCACCCCCGACAACCCCTTTACCCGCACTTCCAAGGGCAGGGAGCAGGCCGAGGACGTCGTCTCGGCCCGGTCAACCGACGGGTCAAACCCGGGCCATAACGTCACGGTCCCCAGATTTTTATTTGTTTACGGGCCGACTTTCCTGACCCAGGGCATGGCGGGATCGGCCTCGGTCGGGATGCCGTCGCTATTCTCCGCGGCGTTTAATTTTCGCCGCAAGTTCGCTATCTGTCTGTCCGAGTCAGTGACCTCGGACGACGTGATTTTGTTCGGCGACAGTCCGTACAACTTCATCCGCGGGGGCATCCCTGGCATACACGCCACTGTTCATGAACCCGGTAAGCACGGCGGGGGCGTTTTCCCAGGAGGAGGCCTCGACCGAGTACTTCATCAATATCAGATCCAAATTGACGCTCCTCGAGATCAACGCCGAGGGGAATGGAGGGGCCAAGATAAGGACAGTCAACCAGTACACTCTGCTCGAGACCTCGATCTACAGAGCAGTAGTGGACGCTTTCTCCAGAGCCACTGCTGGGATCGGAGGGTTTATTCTGCGACCTTGATTATTCTTGGGTTTATTCCTTTCATGAATTGCTTGATCACCACTTGATTGTGTAGGATTAATTAGATTAATCGGGAGAAGAAATAATTAATCTAGAAATAAGAATAATTGGCACCTTAATATAATAGAACTCGGGAGAGTTGGGGTTTTGAGTGAGGTCTTTGATCTTATCGTGCTTTTGGGAGTTTGGGGTTTAGGATTAGAAGGGGACTTCAATTCTAGAACCTATTCTACAGGTTTCTCATCTCGGGAGGGGGTTTAATCTATAATTGCTAACGACTTAATAACTCTAGGGATACCAAAAGTTAAGGCAAATAGATTGGATAAGAGCTTGGAATTGTACAATCGAATCCTTGAGTTCTACAATTTTCTCCATATTATCTTTTCACATCCTGTTTACTTGTTCTTATTTGTTTACTTACTTATTATATGCTTTTATTAGTGTTAAAACAAATTAAACGTTTCCCTATTGTCTAGATAGTAGTTAACATTTGTTCGTGGTAGTTAAGTTGGTACAAATTTGTCTCTGTGGAATACGATACTCTTGCTTGTTAATTACTACACTAGCTCCATACACTTCCTGGTATTACTTGTGTTAAAATAAGTTGAGTCAGCTAGTCTTGCTTGTATCAAAATAGTAGCAACACAAATTTTGTTTTTGTTGCTTGAATTAAGCACGTGTAAGGTTGTTCATCTTTGTGTAACCTGAGTGAAAATGAAATGGATGTTATTTCTAATGCGTGAGAAATAGTCTGTAGTATCTCTGTTCGTGAAAAATAGATCCAAAAATTGGATTAAGTAAGGGAAAAAAGATGAATAAGGTATGAGAGAATTTTCTATTTTTGAAATTAGACTTTTTTTGTATGAATTTTAAATGAGAAAATTAGACTATTTTTTAAAGATCGAATGAAATATATAGAGTAAATATAATTATAATGAAAAGGCACAACTAATGTTAGCTTCTTTTTAAGTGAAAATACCATCCCCTAGGTAATTGAGGAGTTTCTTATTGGCACTAAATAAAAAGAGAGTGCTTAGTTAGTTCATTGGAGTGAGAATAAAGTCTAATGAAATAAAGAAAAGAATACAGTAGGACAGTAGGAGAAAATAACATATGTAATTGGAGTGAAAGAAAGTAAAAGAGAGAATAAAGTAAGAGAAATTAATTGTGTTAGTTTTTTATGTAAAATAAAATGACTCAATTATAGTCAGACAAATAAACAAGAGTACTCTCTCGTACCTTAAAAATATGAACTATTTTCATTTTAGTATGTCCCTTAAAATTATGAACTTTCTATTTTAGAAATCAATTGTCTTTTTTAATAGGGTGAGATCCATCCTCCACTAATTATATTTCAATAATTTTTCATTTTATATATTTTTCTTTTACTTTATCAATTGCGTATTAAAACATTTCCTCTTTAAAGGTTAACATATTTTCAAGGGACAAATAGAGTATTATAAATAAATGCTAAATCAAGTTGTGTTATAGGTTTAGTTCCAATGAAAGAGAAGACTATAAACAAAATGGAAGAAAGTGCAAATCCCTAAACACATCTTATCTCGAAGAATAAATGACTGTTGGTTATCTCTACAAAGCATGCATATCCTTATAAAAGAAAGTGCAAATCCCTAAACATTTTTCTTTCAATTGTTCATTCTTTGTAGGACCTCCTTCAGGCTTTGATGCTTCACCATAATAAGCATACCATTTAATTAATCAACCATAATTGGGGTAATGAAGACTACTTATAAAAGATGTCGGGGGATGAGAATATGCCATTTATATCCTTGTATTACCTTCACAAAAGGGATATACTTCGTAGAAATAAATTGTAGTAACAAATTAATAAACTTATTAAGTTACGTTCCACTATATTTGAATCTTTTTTTTTAATTTTGGGACATTCTACAATAATAGAGTCATTTCCTATTTTAGTAAAAAGTAAATTATTTTCTCTTTCTTATTTTATTTTCTCTCAAACTTTATTCTCTTCTTTTTTTCATTTTCTACTTTATTATCTCTTCATTTAATATATTTAATACTCCTGCCGTCCCACTTTAGGAGTTTCAGTTTACCATTTTTTGGTGTCCCACTTTAGGAGTCTCGGTTCGAATATTCTATAAATGGTAATAGGTCTCACATTCACTAACATTTCTGCAGATACTCGAACCCAAAAAAACTTTAATATTTCATTATCCGATCCCGACCCATTTAGTTAAACAGGCATCCCAATACCCGGATAGGGTTTCCCAAACCCGCCGTTGCAGGTACCCGAACCCGTTGGGTGCATGCAGCGGCGTATCCAATAAGGAACAAGGGGGTACAACTGTACCCCCAAAATTTTATAACTAGTATATTGAAATCTTAAATAAGTATATGTAATCAAAATGGTGCGGCGGTTGGAGTCTCCAGTGTTATGGTTGAATGCTTTTGCATGCCAGCTGTTTTATTATTCATCTTTCTTTCTTACTCTCTTACATGAAACTATGTTTTAATTATTACTCTTTCACTTTATGTTTTAATTATTACTCTTTGTTTAATATCATTTAGAATTAAATCAACTTTCTTTCAATTTTCATATTTTAATCACTTGATTTTTTGTTTTCGGCACACTTCTTTTATAGTACACTTTTCTTTCTTACACTCATTTGTAGCTCTCTTATGGCTTTGTTTTCTTCAATTTTTACTTTTTGTTGAAGAATATATATTTTAAAATCAAACATTTCCGGCAAAACACATTCATAGATCCTTATACTTTAATCAAAATGTTCATTGGATCCTCGTACAATTTTTTCGTTTTAATAGGTCCTTATACCTTTCTCATAAATTTCATCACATCCTCGTACAATTTTTTCGTTTTAGTAGGTCCTTATACTTTGATTATCACTTTTATTAGGACCTATTATGAAAATATTATGAAAAGTATAAGGACCTATTAAAACAAAAAAATTGTACAAGGACCTAATGAACATTTTGACTAAAGTATAAGGACGTAAGAATGTATTTTGCCAACATTTCCTCAATGCTCGTTTATGATCATACATAAAATATGAAAAATATATTTGACGTAAAACATGAGAAATAAATTATATAGAAAATGGTAAGGATGCATTATGTCGTTTTTTTAAGTAATTGAAGTTTTTGCCTAAAATAAGTCAAAAGATGATTTTTAATTAAAAAATACATTCTGCAAAATTTATTTTAATTTTTTCTTTAATCCATTTTTTATATATGATGAACTTTCTTAAGAAAAAGATTAAACATACAGATTTTGTTCAAAATCAAAATAAAGAGAAGAAAATTGATTTTTCGGATTTTAAAATTCTATATTGTGGTGATAATTTACGCACCCCAAATCAAAAATCTTGAATTCGCCACTGGGTGCATGCAATACGACACTGGCAACTACTGTACAATATTTATAGATGTCGCCAAGTCATCTTTCATTCATCATCGATGTGAGAATTATTTTTCAATCTTGAAATACAAATTGACATATTCAAGTGGGACTAACATATAAACATTGTGAGAGTTGTGTACATTTCATAAAATCCACTAAATTAAAATATTATTATTTAAATATAGTATTAGATACTAGTATATGATTAAAGTAAGCTTTAATTATTTTCTAAATTAAATATGAAAAATAATGGTATCAGCTTTATTTTTAGCACTATACCTTCAATAATAACGATACCCCACTCCCCAGTAGAAATCCTAATACAATATTTCAATAAATAAATATTGTAAATATATGTTCTATGGAAAAGTAATTTTCATAAAATATTGCCAATAAGATATCCAAATATTTTACAAATTTCAAAGCTAAACAACAAATATTCTTAATTAATTTGGTTTACTGTACCATGCCGCTTTTCTATTTGTTTATTTATTTTCCTTTTAATTAGAGAAGCCATACCTTTAGTGTGTTTATAACTTTAATTGCCAATTTTGATTTAATTTATTGTGTATATATGAAATCAATGGATCGGGTATACCCGATACCCGATGTTTAGCTACTTTTAATACCTGCACCCGACCTCGATCCCAACTTTTGCGGGTAGCGGGTATCCAATATCCGGTGGGTATCAGGTCAGGTCAGGAATTACTTGATACCCGCTACCTGTTTTGACACCCCTAAACCATTATATAAAAGTAGGACTCACATTCCACTCTCTTTTTTTACTATCTTTCCTTCATATTTCTTAAAACTCGTGTCGAACTCAAATGAGACTCCTAAAGTGGGACGGGGGGAGTATTTTTTTTTAATCTCTGCGTCAGATAGAAATGACTCTACTACCGTTGAACAGAGGGAGTGTTTGTTTTGTCTTATAAAATAAAACGTGTAACTACCTTTTTTTCTTTTTCGGGACATACCCCTCCGGTCTCCATTAAATGTTTTCATATTTGACTAATCCGAGTTTTAAGAAATTATTTGATTTTGTGAAGAAAAAAGTTTGTGGAATGTAGATCCAAGTTTTATATACTCCCTCCTCCCAAATTAGGCCAAGTCAAAATATGGAAATTTTTTAACCAATTACATACCACTAATTATATAGACTCAACAATCCACTAGCACTACTTCTATTATCTTTATCCACTCTCTTATTTCACCAATTGCATATTAAAACTCGTGTTATATATAAGTTTGTCTATTTTTTTTAAGAATGAGACAATATTAATTTTATAATAATTATAAATAGAATGAAGTAGTGGAATGTAACGTCCATTTACTAAAATTAATAAAAGTAAAATGAAATATTTATTAGGCACCATTCAAATAAAAAAATATGAGAAAAGTGATAGAACGAGTATTGTTTATAAAGAAAAAACAGGTCTCGCCAAATTATGTTTTTTGAGACACAATCTTACTAAAAAGAAGTGAGATCCAACCGCTCATTTCAAACATCCCAACCACAATCAGTAATCTCTTTAATCATTTGATTTATCCATCTCTTTTCATATTTTAATATCACTCTCACATTTTTGGTCAAATAACTTTAAACACTTTAGAATAGTAAAAACTTTGGCTTATTGACCAGTTTTACTATCACCGAATAATAAAAACTTTTCTCAAACCTCTCCAAGGGATATTATAATACCACACATGCACATAATTTAATGTAATAACATATCTTATATTCCCTCAATCCTATTAAATATGAAACATTTAGGAATCAAACACGAGATTCCTATTAAATATGAAACATTTAGGAATCAAACACGAGATTTTATGTAATGTTGTTTTGTGAGTTAATAAAAAAGGTAGAGATAGAGTTGTTTCCGTTTTAGAAAAATTTTATTTTTAATAGGACAAATCCGAAAAGGAAAATGTTTCGTTTTTAATTGGACAAAAAGAGTATATACTAGTCATCAATTACTACTATCTAAAATATCATGTTTATTAGTTTATCAAAAATCCGCATATATTGATAATTGATAAATCCAAGTATCATATGATTAAATGACAAATGTCATATGTTATATACAAATGTTATACTCCCTCCGTCCACTAATAAAGGGGGTGTTTTGATCCAACACGTGTTTTAAAAAATGTAGTACTTAGAAAGTTATTTGAAAAGATTAGTGGAAGGTGTGTCTTACTTTTATATTTCCTTCATCAACGAAAAATAGACCACATTATGAATGGCACGAGTTTTAATGTGGAATTGGTAAGTAAGAGAGAAGTAGTGTTAGTGGAATGTGAGGTCCATATTATTAGTAGTGTTTAATTGTGTTAGGTAGCAAATGTGGGGTCCTTTTCCAAACTTGGTCTATTTTTCGTGGACAACTAAAAATGACATATGTGGTCTATTTTTCGTGGACGGAGGCAATATTTAGTTTTATAATAAATGTGAATAAAGTAAAGTTAGTGGGATATAAAGTTCTTTACCAAAAGTAGTAAAAAGTAGTAGTAAATGAGAAGTTTAATGGTTGATGGAGGTAGTACTAGACTTCTGAAATTATATCTTTCAGTAGTGATGCACTTTTTATTAGCACTATAAATAACTGCAAATATACAGAGTAGGAATAGTATAGCTAAAGGTTAGTATCAGATATCGATCACGGGGAAAACAAACACAGACCGTCTATCTTCTACTAAAACTCTGATAAGGCTAATTTCATGCATAGGTCTAGGGGATAAATTCGTGAATTTGCTGGGTCTAACACATGTTTTAAGCAGGTGTATAGAGGAAATTCACCAGGTCCAGGAAAAGAAGGAGGTAATCACACGCCCGAGGAAACTGGCGAATAAGTGAACATTGTGAAAGAAATTGCAAGACGGAGTAAATCTCAGAACTGGAGGGTAGAATGGAGATTTCTACGAAGGTTCTAGAAGATTATGTCAGTGTCTATAAAAGGAAGGTTGCATGCATTCTGGAGGGATCTTCTCGGGGTGGAGACCTCACTAACAGTCTGCAGCTAGTTCACTTTTCTATACACTTGGGTTCTTAGAGGGAAATTCAGGGGGTTTCGCGCTTGGTTTCATTTTCCGCTTTCTCGTATTTTCAAGTTGGGTTGTAACACCGTCCTGTTGAGGGTGAAGAAACAAGTTTCTGTTTGCTCGTATTTTGTGGATTTCACCGAGCTTCGCTGCTCGAAGCTCGGCACTCTGTTTTATCGACTATTCCGTGTTTTATGCAAGTTTAATTTTCTGTTATGTCGATGTTTGATTTTGCTGTTGTGATTTTCTGGAGTTTGAGCTAGCTTACTTGTTTTGGATGCGTTTCGCAATTGTTTACTGAATCTATGCAGAGTAATGGCTGGATCGGAGTGATCGGAGTTTGTTGGTGAATGAATCGGAGGTTTGAATTTGGTTTTGTAGCTTGATTGTGGAAACGTTTAAATTCGGAGTTGATCGGAGTAGATCTGTTAGATCGGAAGTTATGGAGTGGAATCTAGTTGTTGTTGGTTTCGGATTGCTTGGATCCGAAGTGGATTAAGCGTTCAACGTGAGATCTGAGCAGAGTTGGTTTATTTTGATGCCTAGTCTTCGTGTTTTCATTTCGCTTCGTCTAGTATATGTAGATCTGAGTTATTTCCGGTTATTCGTAAGTTTCCGACGACCAAACTTTTACATTCTGTTCGAATCTGGGAATGTGCTCTGTTTCCTTCATCTTCGTGTTTAATTCCGTTGAAGAAATGCATGCCGTTGTGAGTTGAATGCTCAGTTAGTTATTTGCAGCTTTTCTGCCGCACTTGCTATTTCTGGGTCATGGTCCCCACTGTTAATTGTTTTCTGTCTAGCTAAATTAGGTAGTCGTTTACACGGTCTAGGAAGTAAGCTTAATATACCGAAGTCTTGATGATGTTTGATCTCAGCATGTTTACAGCTTTCTAGGTCTAGCGTTTATATTTCCTGCCTAGGTCTAGTAGTAGTTATACCTCAACCCTGTTTGCGTGGCAGCAGCCGCTTAGTCAAGAGTCTCTAAATACTCTCTTACGTGTCCATCTTCGTGGGATCGACCCCTGCTTCTCTATACTAATTTATAGTATTCGGGTTGAGGGATCTTTGAAGGAGAGTTTTGTGTGTACAACGACAGAGTATTCCGTGTTCCCTTGAGTTCCTAGACCAAGTGATCTAGTGGATTCACAGGACTTGGTGTCTCGACCTCACAACATATAAACACACGCTACTCTTAAACTCGAGACTTCAAATGGCGCCGTTGCCGGGGATGGATTGCGTATTTTGTGATTGTTTTTAGAGATTTTTGGCGTACATAGTTTTGATTTATTTTTCTTTTCTTTTCAGTTTATGAGCAGAGGCTCGCGGACTGGATTTTGGAGTAACTCATCTGGGTGGAGGGACGATAGATTTATTTGGCAGATCAAGGATACAGAATCCACGGTCACCACCAGATCAGGGTTATCTATGGGAGATCCATTTCCGTTCGGTTCGGAAAGTGAAGAGGATTGGAGTTCATCCGGAAGGGAGGATCCCAAGTCACCAACAGAGTCGGAAACAGAGTCAGAAACAGATGAAGTAGTTATGGCGCAAGTAGTAGATCCAGATCCAGAGATCGGTTCATTAACTGCCCATTTAGATGGAGAACCAGCTCAAGCTATAGTGATGAATCCACGCCAGAGGACTATTGAGATCAAGACAAACGTACTCGGCATCTTGCCAACGTTCTCTGGGCGTAGAAATGAGTGTCCGTACGAGTTCTTAAATGAATTCAGTAAGTTGTGTGGTATTCAGAAGAGGCCGAATGGTGCAACAGAGGAGGATTATCGCCTACGTGTAATTCCGTTTACCTTAAAGGGGGAAGCCAACATGTGGTTATTGAGGTTGCCCCCGGATTCTATCCGCACATGGAGGAATTTCAAGTTAGAATTCTTAGATTATTTCTTCCCATCCAACAAGACGAATGCACTGAAAAAAGAAATATTAGAGTGTAAGCAGGATTACGACGAATCTTTGAGTCAGTATTGGTCGAGATTCAAGGGGTTGTTGGATGCATGCCCGAATCACCGAATGATAGAGGCAGAGACCTACTCTCTATTTTACGAAGGGGCGACTCCTGAGTCGAAGGACTTAATGAATTCCTCGAGTGTGGGGAATTTCACAAGAAAGGGGGGAAGTGAAGCAAGAGAAATACTGGGGAAGTTGATCGATGCTAAGAAGGCATACGATAACCCTAGGAATGCAGTGAGGAGAGGATCGGTGAATGCCATAAGAGAGCAAGAAGATGATAAAGTAGAAGCAAGGATTGACAGGCTCGAGAAGGCTCTTTTGAACGCGATTGAAAAGACAATTCCACTAGCTTCACAAGGGAAGGAGAAATCTCCTGGTCCAGGAGATAATCAAATTCAACAATATTACGGGGACCCAGGAAGGAGATTATCAGGCCCAAGTCAATGCAATGGGAAGTTGGAATCCCGACGGGAGCTGGAATTCAAGGAGACAGAGAGATGCACCCTGGAGGAACCATCCAAATTTCAGATGGACCGACAACGAACAGAACCAGCCAGCACCACAACAGAATCAGCAGTTTGCACCTCAGCCCGAGAGACAAGGTAACTGGTCAGGAAGGAACCAAGAGGGGCAGGGCAACTGGATCAATCGGAAACAAGGAGACCACTCGAGCTGGGGAAACAGAAATCAGAACAATCAAGGGAACTCTTATGTACCACCGCACCAAAGGAATTTTCAAAACAATTACCAGGGTCCAGGAAATCAGTACAACAACTCTTCGGAGGTCAAGGAAACGCTCGTCATAATCAAGTGAGTGGACCGACTCTGAGTATAGGGCCAGGGCCCAGTCAGCCACCTAAGAGTATCGATGATATGGTGCACGACCTCGTCAGTTCTCAGCAACATATGCAAAACAACCTGCAATCGAACAATGACGTAGTGCACAAGCTTCAAGACGCTCAGCAGGAGCAAAAGGCAGCAATGGATATGCTAGCAAAGCAATTATCCCAGATAGCCACCTCTCTGAGTGATATGAGGGGGAATGAAGGAAAGATTCCCGCCTCAGTAAGGCCACCTGATAGAGCGAATAAGTCAGATTACCTTGAGATCCGGGAAGGGATATGAGGGGCCAGTGGTAAGAACGAAGGAAGCGACAGATCCCAAGGAAGGCAACAGGAACTTGGAGGGCTATAATTCCTTGCTCAAGGATGACCTTATGGCACGAGACTTGGAGAGATCCTTGCCTAGGTCAACTGAACCATTCTTCCTCAATTCAGAGCCGGAGTTGGAGAACGAGGCAGTAGGGGAGGAAACTGGAGAGTTCACGGCTGAAAGTTCTAAAGGAGCAGGGAAGCGACTGAAGCCTTTCCCAAGCCGGAGGGAAGCCAAGAAGAAGAAGGAAGAGCCGGTAGATTTCATGGATATTTTTGGGAAGCTGGAGATTAATCTACCATTCTTACAGGCTTTGAAATTGCCGGTGTTTAGCAAGTTCATCAAGGAATTTATAGCTGGGAAGGCTAGACCCAGTGGAAAATTTTGATAGGTGAGAACGTATGCGCAGTGATTCAAAAGCGGAGGATGCCTTCGAAGTGCAATGATCCAGGTATGTTTACTTTGTCCATCTCTATTGGTGATGTAAAAATCGAGCATGCTATGTGTGACTTGGGTGCATCCATAAATGTGTTACCACTGTCTATATACAAGAAGTTAGTAGGGGTAGGCATGGTGGACACGAAAGTTGTGATCCAATTGGCAGACAGGTCATGCATTTGTCCTGAATGAGTGCTTGAAAACGTGATAGTGAAGGTACATGACTTCTTGTACCCAGCTGATTTTCATGTGATTAAAATGAGTGATAGTGAGTCCGTAGAGTCTGGCGGAGTACTTTTAGGGAGACCTTTCCTACGTACCGCCAAGACTATCATTGATGTCTTTGATGGCACCATCTGCCTTGATTACAATTGGGAGAAATATACATTCAGCATCGATGAGGCAATGAAGAAAGACGTTAAAAATTTGCATGCTATAGATGTTATTAACCCCTTGGTCCAGGAGTATCTTGAGACAGAATTAATGCAGGTACAGATCGAGAATTCCGAGATGAGTCATGCCATTGATAGAGAAGTAGCCAGTTGGTGTGAAGCCATGAAGACGAGTGAGTTATCAGATGATGAACTAGCTGAAGCGATTCTGGAATTCTGCACGAACCCGGAGCTAGCTAGATCAAGGAGGACACCTTATGTGGCGAGCATGGAAATTCTACTGAGTCTACGAATGGAATAACAACTTAGTCGACATAGAAAAATCTCTTACCCCAGGAAAAGGATGTCCCCAAGAAAGAGTTGAAAACACTTCCACCTGGGCTCAAGTATGCTTATCTAGAGGAGAATGAAAATTTCCCGGTGATTATTAACAGTAGCTTGACCGAGGGACAAGAAGAGGAATTGTTGAAGGTAATTCGGAGGAACAAAAAGGCTATTGGGTGGACACTATCTGACTTGGTAGGAATCAGTCCAGATCTGTGCATGCATCATATTAGGCTAGAAGAAGGAGCAAAAGCCTGTGGGGACCCGCAACGCAAGTTGAATCCGAACATGAGGGAAGAGGTGCTGAATGAAGTATTAAAGCTACTATCCCTAGAAATCATTTATTCCATACCAGACAGTGAATGGGTTAGTCCAGTACATATGGTACCAAAGAAATCGGGAATACAGGTGGTCAAGAACGATAAGAATGAGTTGGTCCCCACTCGACTTGTTACTGGGTGGAGGATGTGTATTGGCTACCGGAAGCTGAACGAGGCTACTAAGAAGGATCACTTCCCGTTACCTTTCATTGACCAGATGTTGGAGAGGTTGGCGGGCAAGCAATATTTCTGTTTCCTGGACGGATATAGTGGGTATTTTCAAATCTACGTGGATCCCGAGGACCAGGAGAAGACAACTTTCACGTGTCCCTTTGGAACGTATGCTTACAGAAGAATGTCGTTTGGTCTGTGCAATGCGCCAGGCACTTTTCAGTGGTGTATGATGAGTATCTTCTCGGACCTCCTGGAGGATTGCATCGAGATTTTTATGGACGACTTCACTGTGTACGAGAATTCATTTGACTCATGTTTGGCAAGTTTGGATATAGTGCTGAGGAGGTGCCAGGAAAAGCATTTGGTTTTGAATTTCGAGAAATGCCACTTTATGGTCCCTGAGGGAATTGTCCTAGGGCATGTGGTATCAGAAAGAGTCATACAGGTAGATCAAGCAAAAATCGATGTTATCTCAAAACTGCCTTACCCGACGAATCAGAAAGAAGTGAGAGGATTCCTCGGGCACGCAGGATCTATAGAAGGTTTATAAAGGATTTCGCAAGGATTGCTCAACTACTCACTCACTTGTTGCATAACGCTGTTGATTTTGTATTCGATGAGGAGTGCAAGAAAGCTTTTCAGTTGTTGAAGGATCGATTAGTTTCTGCTCCCATTATCAGAGCACCAGATTGGAGTTTGCCATTTGAAATAAAGTGCGACGCAAGTGACTACGCAGTGGGAGCAGTGCTAGGTCAAAGAGTGGATGGGAAAAGCTACGTAATTTTCTATGCTTCGAAAACGCTCAATCAAGCAAAGAAGAACTACGACACCACTGAAAAGGAGATGCTGGCGGTAGTGTACTCATTTGAGAAGTTTCGCCCGTACTTGCTGGGGTCGAAGGTGATCGTTTTCACAGACCACGCAGCTATTAAGTACCTGCTAGCAAAGAAGGAGTCTAAACCGAGGTTAATCCGTTGGGTGTTACTTTTACAAGAATTTGATTGGGAGGTTAAAGACAAGAAAGGGACTGAGAACAAGGTGGCTTACCACCTGAGTCGTATTTTTCAAGGTGAGACCGACGAAGCTATACATAATGCGTTTTCAGAAGAGCATCTGTACTATGTAGGGAAATTTCCTAGACCTGTCAGTTGGGAAAAGATCATGGTGTTAACAGGTCCAGGAGATTCTGTGAAGGGAAAATGTCATCTAAACGATGAGCCATGGTTCGCAGACCTGGCAAATTACTTGGTCACTGGAGAGGTGCCCAGTTCGCAGGAAATTTCCCGGGCCCAGAAGATGAAGCTCAAGAGCGAAGCCAAGTATTATTTCTGGGACGACCCGTATTTGTGGAGAATGGGAGCTGACCAGGTAATCCGGAGGTGTATCTCAGAGTGGGAACAGAGGGATGTGCTGAATCATTGCCATGCCCTAGCTTGTGGAGGTCATTTTGGACCTAGGAAAACTGCAAGGAAAGTGTTAGATAGTGGTTTTTACTGGCCTACATTGCATAAGGATGCTTTCGAGTTTTGTCAGAACTGTGAGAGGTGCCAACAGACAGGGGGAATCTCCAGGAGAGACGAAATGCCGCAAGTCCCAGTGATTGTCTGTGAGATCTTCGATGTCTGGAGGATGGACTTCATGGGTCCATTTTCGTCTTCATACGGGAATGCATACATACTTGTGGTAGTTGATTATGTTTCGAAATGGATAGAGGCCAAGGCGACCACATCTTGTGAAACTAAAGAGGTAGCGAAATTTCTTAGAGCTAACATCTTTAATAGGTACGGAGCGCCCAGAGCTATAATATCTGACAATGGGACGCATTTCCGTAACCGGACTATTGAAGCTCTAATGAGAAAGTACGGAGTTCACCAACGTCTTTCCACACCGTACCATCCTCAATCAAATGGGCAAGCGGAGGTTTCCAACAGGGAGATAAAGGCGATACTGGAGAAGACGGTTAATCAGTCTAGGAAGGACTGGAGTAAGAGGCTTGGAGATACACTATGGGCTTACAGGACAGCATACAAGACGCCTATTGGGATGTCACCCTACAGGCTTGTGTTTGGCAAAATGTGTCACTTGCCCGTGGGAGTAGAACACCGAGCATATTGGGCGGTCAAGGAGATCAACATGAGACCCCAACCCTGCGAAGGAGAGAGAAAATTGCAGCTACAGGAGTTGGAGGAGCTAAGGCTGGAGTCATATGAATCGGCAATGTGGTACAAAGAAAAGACGAGACTCTGGTATGACAAGAATCTCCGGACCAAGGAACTGCAAGTTGGGCAGAAAGTTCTCCTGTTCCAATCCCGGCTCAAGTTAATGCCTGGTAAGCTGAAGTCCAAATGGATTGGACCGTACACTGTTGTGAGTCTTCGTGCAAATGGAGCAGTAGAGATCCAGGGAAATGCTTCAAACTCTACCCCTTTTCTTGTCAATGGTCATAGGGTGAAGGTATTTAGGGATAACTCGGAGATATGTGTAGTGGACGACGTGCCGCTACGTGCACTCCCTGATATCGCCTAACCGGTCTGGGAAGAAAGTGTTCTCAGAGAATTCCTGGGGTCAGGTGACTAAGAAGGTTTTATATATACCTTGACCTTAGGAATCTTGAGGGCACTTGGAAACAAAATTTGTAAATATTTAATCGATTTCTTTAAATCAAGGAAACCCAAACAAATCAGAAAAAAATAATCTTCCAAAAATATTTTTCGGAATACCAAACTCCTAAGAGGAATTTTTATACTGTCATATCCTTGACCTGGGAGTCTGGCGTTTCATTTTTAGTTTGACGTTTTTCTAAGTATGATATTGCAGAGATATTCACATGTGGCAGAGAGTTGAGGAGTAAAATTTTGGAGAGAGTTAGCACCGGTTCGAATTTCAAAAGGTAACTTTATGGGGAGGCGTACGGTTGCTAGCGTCACACCTGCAACTGCCTGCAACCCGTCCTCTCTCATACCCACAGGCTATAACCGTGCTTTAGCCTTTATTTTCCATATCATATTCACTCTCTCTACAAAAAAATTCCCCAACTTCTCTCTCAAACCCTATTTTTCTCTAACCCTAATCGGAGCAATTTTCTTCCGAGTTCTTGTTAAAATTCTACAGAATCTACCATGGACAACACAAAGAACACAGGAAGCACCTCTGGAACCGCCGAATCTAACGCGGCGGCGTTCATGGTCGACCTATTACAGAAGCTTGGGGGGCCAGAGGAGGCGATGAAGGCGTTCGCCATGTTCACCACTATGATGGGGACGACTACCACTGCTCCACCGCCACAAGTTACAGAGACGGAGAGACCCCAACCGGAGGCCATTTATTCGAAGGCCGAACCAGCCGCCATCGTAGCAGAAACAACCGCCGCGGACAAACCTGAGGAGGAGGCAGATCTGGCTGCGGGTTTGGAGCTCTTGACTGTAAGCGTACCAAGGTTAGACTCTGTTATGGAGGGGGAAACCCCTGTTTTGGCTGATAAATCTGTTGGTGTGTCTGTGGGGGAAACCCCGATGGATGTTATTTCTGTGGTTATTGCTAATATTTCTGAGAGGGAAACCTCTGTTACTAGGGAGTTGGAAGAGGGGGAAACCCCTGGTGTTGGTGAGAATGTTGTGGGAGGAGAAACCCTAGAAGAATTTGGGGGCGATGAGGCCCAAGTTTCTTAGAAGAATGTTGGTGAGGGGAGGACCCCTGAAAGAGTCGTGGGTACTGAAGCCAACAATGAAGGAGATTTGGCTGGGGTGGAAACCCCTGTTTATATCACAGGGGAAACCCCTTTGATGTCTGAGGAGGGAGAAGCCCTCGTTACTGAAAATGTACAAGACCCTGTTGGTGACAGGGTAAAGTTAATCGTGGATTTGACAGATGTCCCAGAGGCGACAATTTCACCGGTAAATGCAAGGGATGCCCATAGACGAGCCCGCCGGAGCTTGTTAGATGAAGTTGACGATACGGGAAGGGAAGCGCTGGGTCATGAGGCCGCAGCGGAGGAAAAAGACAACTCTCCCAGACCCGGTGGTGGGGAGGGTGACGAAGAAGGACGCAGCCAGGCGGCAGACAGAAAAAGGAAGGGAAAGCAGGCCGCTACTTCCTTGACCAAGCGAGCGAAAGGGAAATCTGTTGAAGCTTCTATCCCTCCACCCGCAAAGGTTCCTTATGCTGCCGAATCTGATAGCCCTGCCGAGTCTAGCGACTCCGAAGAGGAACCTGACGAGGAGCTCAATTTCGACCCTACGGAAGTTTGGTTGACCAAGGAACTACTGGATTCCATGAGGAAATTCTCGGACCCCAGGCGTGCAGCAACGTTTAAAGAAAAGAGTGCCCAGGGTAAGCTTGCGAAGTCCGGGAAAAGATATGATCCCGCGGAGCTAAAGGAGATTGCTTCCGATGCCGAATTCTGGGAGTATATCGACGCAATCGGGTTCGACTAGTTACTGAAACACAGCTCTTTCGAAGTCCCGACAGCAGCAGCGCGTGAGTTCTTTTCAACCTTTCGATTGAAGTCTACGAATGATTTGGATGCCGACTCTATTACTTTCCGCCTCTTCAATGAAGAGCACGAAATGAGCATTCACGAGTGGACGCTCCGCATGAGGCTGTTGTCACGCACGCAGGACGATGAAGGACTGTGGAATGACAGGATGGTAGGTCCACCGAAGTTTACTCCAGGTTTCCGTCCACAGAGCGCCTGGGAGTTTATAACCCACCCGAAGGTGGGTAAGTTTAAGACAAGTTGTTCAAAGGCTTCCCACATTGCCAATCAGATCCTGCGATTCGCTCAGACGTTCATCAGTTATAACTTGATGGGAACTGCGAGCGCTGCTTTGACCACGCCCGACCTATACTTCACTTGGTGTATGGACAAGGGAGTCCGTATGCACCTGGGCTACTGGCTAGCCTAGGCTTGCCATCAAATGGCCGCAAATCCTTCCAGACATATGTACACATGCCACATCCTAGGGGCATACCTGCAACACAACGTAATATTGAAGATAGCCAAGTCGTGCCGGGATGTGGAGATGTGCATGCCCCCAGAGGTTTTCAATATCGACTATTTCTTCAATAAGGGGCTTCTATACATGTCTGGGAAGGAGGTATGCTTTTATGAGGTCGGCGGGTCGGACATCCAGGTGAAACATGAAATAGCAAGTATGGGGGCAGGAGCCAAGGTTGAAGTTGAAGAAATGAGGAAGGAGGTTGGATGGATGAGGTCAGAAATCAAGATGGTTAGAGAAGAGATTGTCTACGGGGTAAAGGAAGAGACAGTGTCGATTTTGAGAGAGTACGGAAAGAGGTCGCAGGAGTGAGAACGGAGGTAGACGAGATGAGAATGGAAGTCGGGAAGGTCAGAGAGGAGGTCGTGGCCCTCAAGGGACGTCTCACCGACCTTGTGGCAGCGTCAACAAGGCACACTGATAGGTTGGCAGAAGGCGTCTCGCTGATGATGATAATGACGAAGTGGCTCAGAGCGAAGTTTCCCGAGGCGCCGGAATCTCTTCCTGGCCCTGGCAGCGTTTCTAAACCATCAGGGCAACGTCTATCTCTCCAGAAGCCTCCCCAGGAGACGAGGCCTCTAACTGCCTCGTCCGCGACTAAGCCCTTGACCATAAGAAAGGCAGTGCCGGGACAGCGTGACGAGATGACAGAGACGCTGGATTCGCCGGCAAAGAAGAAAGCTAAAGTGACCCAACCGTCCGCCCCACTCAAGGCTGGCTCCCGCGGGGGCCAGACCCCGAATTGATTTCCCCCCAAACCAAGTAACTTTTACTCTTCCATTTCTTTTAGGTTTTTTTTTTGCTTTCTGTTTGTGTTAATCTGTGCCAGCATGCTCTGTTCTGTATATACGTGTTGTACCTTCCCACACTTAGCCCAATCATTGGTCTAAGTGTGAGAAGGGGTTGTTCTGTTTTTTTTTTTTTGCATGTTTGGTTTTGTTTGTGTGCCTTCTCCCACTTAGCCCGATGTATGGTCTAAGTGTGAGAAGTTTGTTTTGTTCGTCCTTCCCTATTTCCCCACTTCACCAGGATAGCTTGGGGACAAGCTTGAGTGAAGCGGGAGGGGGAGGGAGTAAGTGCATTATTTGTATTTGAATATGAGTCTTAATATCTCTAGGTTTTTATGTTTGTGTGTTGCATGAGGTAGTGGATATAATAAGGCAAAAATTCCCTTAGTGAGAGCGATTGAAGAAAGGATACACGTCAACTTTGATGCCTTTTTCCTTAATAAACTAAAAGCGGTCTGAATGAAGTAAGGACGATAGAAAATGTCTTAGATAACTTAGCTGTGCAGCCCTACTATAAAAGCAAGTTATAAGCCTAAACACTTTGAGCTAACATGTAAAAAAAACTGGGCTGCCACTTGATGCTTAGGGAGTAGAGTCTAAAGGAGAAAAAATGGGTTATGGAGGAATAAGCTGGACGAAGTCCAGAAGTGGTGGTGTAAGCTGGAACTAGTTCATGTTTGTGTGTTGTTTCTCTTTGTGTGTTGTTTTCTTTTATGAATCTGTAATTGTCTAGGTCTATGGGTCTGTTTTTGTGTTAGTGTTTTGTTTGTAGAGTCGTTCTTGGGAACCGTGCATTGAAATTCGCCTTATTCCTTTTTCTTGTCTTTCATGCTTGAGGACAAGCATGGTTTAAGTGTGAGCAGTTTGATAAGGCTAATTTCATGCATAGGTCTAGGGGATAAATTCGTGAATTTGCTGAGTCTAACACATGTTTTAAGCCAGGTGTATAGAGGAAATTCGCCAGGTCTAGGAAAAGAAGGAGGCAATCACGCGCCCGAGGAAACTGGCGAATAAGTAAACATTGTGAAAGAAATTGCAAGACGGAGTAAATCTCAGAACTGGAGGGTAGAATGGAGATTTCTACGAAGGTTCTAGAAGATTATGTTTGTTTCTATAAAAGGAAGGTTGCATGCATTCTGGAGGGATCTTCTCGAGGTGGAGACCTCACTAACAGTCTGCAGCTAGTTCACTTTTCTATACACTTGGGTTCTTAGAGGGAAATTCAGGGGGTTTCGCGCTTGGGTTCATTTTGCGCTTTCTCGTATTTTCAAGTTGGGTTGTAACACCGTCCTATTGAGGGCGAAGAAACATGTTTCCGTTTATTTTGCTCGTATTTTGTGGATTTCACCGAGCTTCGCTGCTCGAAGCTCGGCACTCTGTTTTATCGACTATTCCGTGTTTTATGCAAGTTTAATTTTCTGTTATGTCGATGTCTGATTTTGCTGTTGTGATTTTCTGGAGTTTGAGCTAGCTTACTTGTTTTGGATGCGTTTCGCAATTGTTTACTGAATCTGTGCAGAGTAATGGCTGGATCA
Source organism: Salvia splendens (assembly GCF_004379255.2). Lineage (NCBI taxonomy): Eukaryota > Viridiplantae > Streptophyta > Magnoliopsida > Lamiales > Lamiaceae > Salvia > Salvia splendens. The sequence goes on from NC_056039.1 coordinate 25,323,976, forward strand.
GAGTGATCGGAGTTTGTTGGTGAATGAATCGGAGGTTTGAATTTGGTTTTGTAGCTTGATTGTGGAAACGTTTAAATTCGGAGTTGATCGGAGTAGATCTGTTAGATCGGGAGTTATGGAGTGGAATCTAGTTGTTGTTGGTTTCGGATTGCTTGGATCCGAAGTGGATTAAGCGTTCGACGTGAGATCTTAGCAGAGTTGGTTTATTTTGATGCCTAGTCTTCGTGTTCTCATTTCGCTTCGTCTAGTATATGTAGATCTGAGTTATTTCCGGTTATTCGTAAGTTTCCGACGACCAAACTTTTACATTCTGTTCGAATCTGGGAATGTGCTCTGTTTCCTTCATCTTCGTGTTTAATTCCGTTGAAGAAATGCATGTCGTTGTGAGTTGAATGCTCAGTTAGTTATTTGCAGCTTTTCTACCGTACTTGCTATTTCTGGGTCATGGTCCCCACTGTTAATTGTTTTCTGTCTAGCTAAATTAGGTAGTCGTTTACACGGTCTAGGAAGTAAGCTTAATATACCGAAGTCTTGATGATGTTTGATCTCAGCATGTTTACAGCTTTCTAGGTCTAGCGTTTATATTTCCTGCCTAGGTCTAGTAGTAGTTATACCTCAACCATGTTTGCGTGGCAGGAGCCGCTTAGTCAAGAGTCTCTAAATGCTCTCTTACGTGTCCATCTTCGTGGGATCGACCCCTGCTTCTCTATACTAATTTATAGTATTCGGGTTGAGGGATCTTTGAAGGGGAGTTTTGTGTGTACAACGACAGAGTATTCCGTGTTCCCTTGAGTTCCTAGACCAAGTGATCTAGTGGATTCATAGGACTTGGTGTCTCGACCTCACAACATATAAACCCACGCTACTCTTAAACTCGCAACTTCAAACTCAATCACTATTTGGAAAACCGAAAGTTTTGAGAATTTTTGAAAACAAAAAACTTTCAAAAGCAAAGAAACAACTAATTGCAAATAACCACGGAGATAAAAGTATAGAGATAAGGGAATTCTAGGGATGTGATTTCACAATTATGGTTATACAAATTCCAACTACAACACTCTAGCACAGTTCTTACTTTGATAGAACGAGTCATCTAGTTTATGCTCATGCGATACAAACGTTGATTACAAGCATTAGGGTTGTTAATCCTAAATACGTAACTCCTAAAAGCTCCTAAGACCCTTAAAAAAATTTCACTCTCAATTAACAGTGTCATTTTAAAGGAAGCTAATTGTAGTGTCTATTAAGTGAATCTAACTCACCAACCTCCTCTCACGATTATGTAGCAAGTTATATTAAATCATCAGTGAATGTGTCACTCGTGATACGTAATGTGTCTTCATTTTCTATCTTAATTTTAATAATGATAATATGTACCTAGAAATATGATAGACAACTCCAAGCACCGGCTAATCGATCACTAGAAATAAAACTAATTGTGGAAAACAATTATTTGTGGTTTTATATTCCAATTTTAAGGAATGGAAATGACATAAGTCAACAAAGAAAACGGAACATAATTCAAATGACAATTATTCCTCAAATTTAACTGGCATAAATAACTGCAAGATCGCGCATAGCAAATTTTGGGCCTAACACAATTATGTGAAATGAAATGAATAACCATATTTAAATTTTAAAGACTTTGTAGTCATGTCACTATCATATTATTTATCTACAGGAACCTAATGTAATAGTAACAAATAAAATATAGCTGGATTTTGTCGCAAGTGGAAAAAATTCAAGTTCATAATACTATATGCCAATTTGTGAAAAAAAACCAATTTTTTTTTGAAAAATTTCATAATATTAGATGTCATATAGCTTATTTATACACAGCAAGTAAGACAGAGACAAATTACAATCAAAAGTTGGCATAGTCTTGCTGCTAATTACAAACAATCAAAAGTTGGCACAGTCCTTTGCTGCTAATTACAAACACAGTTAGTTAATGTCCCACCTTCATAATTAATTGGAACAAAGCACAAATTACGAACAGATATAAGACTCTAAAACCACCCTTTATAGACCACACGAAGGGAGAAGATATGAAATCATAACATTTACAGCTTGCATCAAACTAGATACAGATGCCGCAGCAAGAAACTGATGCTAATTAACCCTAATGAAAAACCTATGCCAATTTCTCTCATCTGAGCTATTTGAACCTACCTGGTAAATCGCAACTTATGTTAGCCTTTGCTTAACACGTCTGCCATTGGCATCACTTCCGTCCAGGATATCTTCAGTTCCTCGCTTGCCCGAGGCTATTGAGTGTTCATTGATCCCCGCAACATATTCCAATAAATCAGTTAGAACATTAGGACAGCTTTCCTTCAGGTACTCAAACCCATCTGTCTGCATTACAGCTGCATTGAAGGGACACCAGCCTGTTAGTTACATTAAATAGAAGAATACCCAAACTCAACTGAATCACGCACTAGGTTTCAATATCTTGATGACTGACTATGCCTATAAGAGCTATAACAACCCAACAAGATGAGGTTTATCATTTAATGCACACAATATCCAACTCAATTCCTTCAAAGACTATTTATGTTTTATGAGAATAATGAAGTGGAACCTGCGGGCTAGTAAATCGATGCAATGTGTCAATAAACAGTGATCCTAGTGACTAATGATTATAGAACTCAGCCAACCACTATCAAAAAGTTCCTACCAGCAAAAGGAATAATATCTTTTCTTCATTCCACATATATAGGATACTCACAGCTTACAAGTGAAATAATACATACAGCTCAAATTGATTCACAATTAAGACTCGCATGTTCAGAGCATAACAAAAAAAGGCAAGGCAATTAAAAATTGACACCAGAAGAAGACCAAACATCAGCAATTAGAACCATTATAGTAAATTAGCAATGCTCCTGCACTAATTAATCTGGGAAACTAGCATGCACTTCCTTAGGCTTAGACGCGACACTAATTAGTAGTATAAACTACAAATAAGCATTTTCACTCATGTATAAAGCTAAAAGCAAATGCATGGGAAATACATACCTCTAAGATTTTCAGGCAATGCCACAAATTTGAGACAGACGGCTTTTAGCTGGAAACAATGGTGCTGTTCTGCCAGTGCCAATGTTGTTGCAACAGTATTAATTGCTACATCCTCACAGAGTTTAGCCTCGCAGAGCAACCTGAGCCTATCTAAACCATACCGATCAGCAGCAGCAAGTAGGTGCTGAGACATCAAGGTTGAAGCCCATTTTGGGTTCATTCCAGTAAGCTCTTCCATATCAGGTAGTGAGTCCCAGTACATAAAATGAAGCAACGCCTGCAAGGTAGAATGACATAGGGGTTACAGCATAAGGACAATTAACACGAGGAGCACATACCCAGCTCAAATGCTAGTTAATTAAGTTCATTTTCAAGATCTGGCAGAAAACACGATGCAAATACCCAAAATATCATGTTAATCAGAAACACAGTCCACAAGTATCCTCAAAGTTCTTACTATCTTCATAAGGATACATTCTCTCAGGCCAAAAAGAAGCAAATCAAGTAATTTACCCATTGCATGAACTGCCTCACAAAAACATATTGAAGCAATTTGCAAATAGAAGAGCTTCATAGGCATGTAGAGAAAGATAAGTTACTGTCACAGACAGTGTTGACAAAATGTCGTTCGGGTCGCCTGGGTCGAGACCATCACCGCCCCAATATGGGTGGGTTGATCAAGATACAGGGTCGCCGCTGGGTCGCCTGGGTCGAGTGGGTCGCCTGGGTCGAGTGAGTCGCCTGGGTCGCCCTAAGGCCTAAACACATGCTATCTCCGATTTCTCAAATCTCTCACATGTTTTCTGACTCTCTCAATCACAATTCTCTATATATATGCATGCACCACATCAAACTTTTCAAACCTACTTTCTACACTTTAGAATTCGGCCTCTTCACTCCTAAACAAATAAACAATTCAAACATCTTTTGCTGCCACCCTTCATATATTCCTTTGTTTTGATATTTTCAGACAATGGTTTCAATTATTTATTGTGTTATGACTTATGAATTGTTTTGATATTTTGATCATTTCTATTTTCCATTTTATCTCTATTCACATGAATTGCGTCTACATTTATATTATTTGATATATTATAAACATTAGAGCAATATATTTATTTTATTTAATATTAAAAGGCAAAAAAATTAACCTAGCTTTGTGGGTCTCTCGACCCCGTCGACTCGTCGACCCGCGACCCGAATTTTCACCTCATCGACCCGGTGCGCCCCTCGACCCTAACAATACTGGTCACAGATTCTACACATCTATAGTGTTAACAAATATAACTGCAAAAAAATTAGAACTGCAGCACCTCAAATCAAGATGAATACAAATAAATAAACAGATAGAAAGTCTAGTTAATAGCTATAATGAAGATTTAGTATATGAAGCCTCATATGACAAAATTTGAAGTAGACAAATATATGGAAACCCATTAACATAAAGACATTGAACAGTTTTTGGGTGTGGGAGAAGTAGCAAACTACCTTAAAAACTGATGCCTTCATGTCCTCAACTTTTATACATCGTGTGTTCAGATCTTTCATTGGACCATATAATTGAGCCCTGAATACCGGAGACCGGCCTGCAAGTACTAATTTGTGAGCGGAAAAGGTTTCTCCGTCGACTTCAAAATTTACATCAGTTCCTTTTCCACTTTTAAGCAGCTTCCCGAATTGCTGACCAATGTCTGACGGGGGTAACGGGATACAGTAGATCTTAGGTCCCTCTGTGCGAGACTTGACAACACCAACACAACAACGAATTTGAAGACAATCATCTTTAAGGTAGTCAGAAGTTTCCAGAGCATTTCTTTTGAAAAAGCGCTTATAACCCCTGCACCCAAAGTTATAAATGTATGTTAGACTGACCATTTATTTCACTCATTACTATTCAATTTGAGTTTAGAACAAGAAAGTTACATACATACAACAGAGAAAATATGCAAGAGGAGGGAATTCAATTACAGCTTTGCATAAGATACTTAACTAGAAGATGCTTGTCTGATAGAAAACCAGATCAGACAACTTATGACTCTTCTCCAGGTGTGCCCCATAGCTGCGAGCAACAGCTTGAGCAAAGTAAATACAAAATAAAAAGAACTATACAAAGAAGACTATGCTAAATAAAGCATCAATAGAAACATAGGCAACTATGCTTAGATAGACCGCAGAGACATAACAGCAAAGAACAATGAATGTAAGGCTATGAAACTCACAGACTGAAACCTTGCATCCCTCAGTTATAATTTCACCAATAATCAGACAGAACAATACACTAAGCAACTGCATCTAAGGTATATTCTGGTAAAAATTCTTAAGCGCTAAGTGCTACAAATGTGTTCTTCTTTTCAAGGCGACTTGCACCACGAAGTTTCATACTCCCTTCGTCCCATAAATATATGTGCACTTTCCATTCCCGTCTGTCCCATAAAATTATGAGCATTTCCATTTATGGAAAGTTGTCCCAACTCATTACCAATATACATCAACTTATTTACAACTTATACCATTATAGCCCACCATTACACTCATTATCCACTTATTAATAATGTGGGTCTCACTATCCACTAAAACTATTTTAACTACCCTTCTCCTCCACTATCTTACTTTACCAATTGTGCATTAATTCCCATGCCATTTCAAATGCACATATTTTTATGGCACGGAGGAAGTATTTTCAGTAAAAGGCCTTACAGAAAAACCTCCACGTGTTGCTTCCAGCCCCACATCAATGAGAGGACACATGTTCAACATTTTCCTCCAAGGCAAGACCTTTCACAAGAAAACAAATTGACACCCCGAAATAAGGAGAAAACGTTGAAATTAAACCACCAACCATACATAACACCAACATCTATGTATATCCGGAAGTAATGTCGAACTCCTATTCTAACAGTCTAAGCTAACATCAGTACGACTACACAATCGAACGTATTCAACAAGACAATTAAGCCAATGGAAATAAACCAAACGCGAGAAATAGGAAAGAAAACCCACCACATGCTGCCTCGATATTTAAGTGTGTAAGGCCCGCTCTCCAACGCCCTGCTAAAATGGCTATGCACCTTGTGCCTCTCCCTTCCACTCTGATCGAGCAGACTAAGCTCAAAAAGCGCCCTAACATCGGTCCCCTCACTCGCCAAAGCGATGAAAAGCGAGACGTAGGTAGAATTATCCTCCGCGCTCTTCCCATCGGGGTAGAAATAAATCGACCAATCGTATCCGCCAACCATAAACGTATCCGACGCTACGTACTTCCCAATCCCGATCCCCTTCGACAGCGAGTACCCCGCGATCATGAACTCGTGGGACCCGTTAACGGTTTCCGTTCTCGACGTTGACGTGGTCAAAGCCGGATCCGACGGTTTCGATACCTCCAGAGTAAACCTTCCCATTCCAAATAGGTAGAAGAGGGATGAAGTAATCGGGGAACTTTGGGTTGAATGAGAATTGTCGGAAAAAAAACAATTTGGGGGAATTAGGACAGATCTGAGCTAAATTCGGATGATTTAAACAGCGCTTGGACTAAATTGGTGGATATGGATGAGGTAAGTGAGGAGGGAGACGATTGCGCGTGAATCTAGCGTCTTGATCGTTGGAATTTAATTGGAATTTGAGAATTCAGATAGGTAGAGGATGAAATTCTAGGGTTTTGGGGAGCTTATAGAGAGAGAAGATTTAGGTGATGAGCGCATGCCAGAGTATATATAGTTGCGTAACTAGACGTATAAATTTCACTTTGTTTCCGTTTTTTATACATTTGTACTTAAAAATTTGTATAAAAAAACTTATAAAGAAATGCATAATGGATAAAGTAAGATAAAATATAAAAAAATATATTACTCTTAATTTTTAAATTTACTTGAATTAAATTAAAAGTTACTTTTGTTATATTACTCTCTTGTCTCATTAAATATGAAATATTTCCATTTTTAGATTATCTCATTAAAAATGAAACATTTTCTAAAATGGAAACAATATCGTCTTTACATTTTTTTATCTCTCTAACTTTATTTTTTTCTCATTAAATCACAAAAAATACTATATAAAATCTCGAGCCGAAAAGTAAATGTTTCATTTTCAATGAGACGGGAAGAGTATTATGCAGCGATAAGAAAGAAATGATATGAAGACTTTATGTCAAATTTTAACATGATTTCAAGCTTAATTCAAATGTATATAATATTTAGTAAGAATATATATTTTTTAAGTAGCAAATATTGAAGTTAAAATTTCATTATTTTTAAGTGGTTGCAAATTGTTTAGTATGTAATATATTTTAAATCAATTATTATTATAAAATCGACTGTTAATCTAAAATGTTTTACAAAGTTTGATTATGCAGCACAATTTATGTACATTTATTACTATTTTTTATTAATTAATCTCAACCATAATATTATCGTTCTACATTACTAAAACATCAAACAATTTTTATTCTTTTTTTTTTGGTAATTACTTTTTTGTTCTTAATTTAATACACCAAATAAATTTACTCAAAATTCCATATTTTCCAAGAAATTGATTAGGTAATAATCATAATTAACTCTCATAATTAGAAGATTCCAGAACCAGAGTAACGACAAAATCTGAATTTCCACGAATCACAGCCACATGAAAATTGAAACGTGAAATCACATCAAACTAACCCTAGATTTTCTCGGTGACGAACAGATATTTGGAAATTTGACCCTTTGAACAAAAATGGAGAAACAAAATTCTGATTTTTGAAATCAAAGAATAGATGGATTTGGGCTTGATGGTTTCACACAGTTGCCCTCATGGATTGGGGGCTGTTTTCAATCCTGAACATCCGTCCACCAGGCTGCCGAAGGTATACACAATTTCCATTTACTATCTTTACTACCTTATTACTTTCAATCCATAGTTCAGGATTTTTTTTTCTGTGTTTTGAGCTAGAAAGAAATGAAATTGCATGAATTCCATGAATTTGATGCGGTAAAGATTATATTTTTGTGTGTTTAGTGTGTCTAAAATGATGGGGGTTTTGCTGAATTTCAGTTTTAGGGGAAGCTTTTGAGTTTGGATGAAATGGGGTGACTCAGATTAAGTGATTGGTGGGATTCTTCGATTGGGAAGATTAGAGAAAGGACTGAAACTGATATTGTATTTGATTTTGATCCAATAATTAAGCTTCAAGATAAATGAACAATGACTACTGATGATCATCATGCAATTGCATTTGTTTGAATGAATTGGGCGACTATGCTTTGACTTGCTCAGGGTTGAGCTTTTAGATTCATACAAGTGATCATCGTTTCTATAGTCGGCTTGTTTCCTGGTTCGACCTGGCTTCCCTTACCTGCAAAAGTTTTTTAAAAAAGACCAATCTTGCTAGGCTTACCGTATATTTTGGTTCTTGTTGTTATTTTCAGTTCACTATTTTAAGTCATTTCTATATTGGAAGATGGCATGATTCGCTATATTACATATATTCCATGCACACAAGATATAGCAATAGTGCAATACACTACCGAACACGTGAAGTGAATATTTTTTCTGATTCCTTGTGATGTTTGTTTCCGAAGAGATGGAATTTTGACAGATCCCCTTTTACCTTTTCTTGTTTCAGGAGTTGCACCGTTTTCTCCAATATCGCAGTCCAAATCAAGACCTTGTAAATTCTAAGTCCTTCAGTTTATGCCCGCAGCAGAAGGATGAATTGAAATTATCAGGTGGACTATTGGACTGTAACGACTCAGCCTTGAAAAACTCTATAAGGTCAACACTCATTGATGTTCAAGGTTCGCGGCTCTCAGATTCTCTGCTTCAGCACTCATACAATTTTAAAGTTCATAAAATAATCAACTCGTCTTTTCTTAAGCCTTATATTAATTTTTTTCCATTATATTACTACTTAGCATGCTTCGTTGCTCCATCAGAATATTAATAGAATACGGTTCATCTATTAGTTTGTCGAATCAATAGATGGGACATATTAGTAGTACTGAATTGATCTATTTCGAAGCAGATGTTCATCCAGAGTCACTACTCTTGGGCTTCGGAATTGCTGAACAATGCACAAGACATGAGAAAATATTGGAGTTACTTGCATCGGGGTCAATTGAAGTAGAGAATGGTTTACTAGATCTGTCCATGCTCTATGATATGATGGGGCCTCGAAACCTCATAACTGATTCAGCTCAGCAACCATTGACATCTTGTGGTGAACGGTGTCTTTGTGCTGCTGAGTCTCTTGTTTACCCATCAAGAGAACTGTACATGAAGGAACCAGTATTGAATGTAGTTGGAGACAGGAGCAGTTGTAGAGAGCATACATTGCAGCATATGGGGGAGGATATGACTCATGTGGTTCCTGTCATTTCTCACCTTCATTTCTCGAAGAACACAGTTACGTCTAGACGAAGAGCAATGCTGGTCCCTTATTTTGAATGGTACCCCCCTCATTTCTTTACTTGGCCCTGCGTAACTTTGTGTTTGCACATACATTTTATTGGGCTGGTTTGTAGGTTAGGAGAAATTGAAGCATAATTTGTATAAATAGTTAAATACCGATCGATGCCTTGAAGTACAGAACTTAAACTCTAGAGGAAGACAACTTTGAGTTAATCAACTATGACTTTGAATTCCTTGTTTGTTTGCCTTCCCTAGTGAGTTCAAACAACGTACTAACCAACTTGATATCTTAAAGGATTTAGGCCTTTATTCTCTTCATCTTGTAATGAGTTGATTATCGGGATTTTGAAGTGCTTGTTTTATTTTACTAATAAAATATATGTAGACAAAATTTCCTTAATTCTTGCATTCAATTTTTTTCTAGGCGGAGAAGAGGGCGTTCTAATATGGATCCATCAAAGCTTGCAACAGAGAAAGTTGAACCGCTCAATAGGTAAGAACATGCTTTTATCTGAATTTGTGTTTGTTCAAGGACGTATATTTTATGAATGTAAACGAACGACAAAACAGCAGCATATATATTACAATTCGTGTATGAAAGCTTTTTTCTTGTGTGGTCAGTCATGTAAAAGAGAAGGTGAAGACCTCACAGAAGAGAAAGGCAAGTCCCAAAACGATGAAGGAGAGAGACATCTCATGCAACAGCTACCTTTACGCGTGTGAAAGTCTGCTCTCCATAATTGTCAACAGGAAGCAGCAGGGCAGGAATGAAATCGCCTCGTTGAAGAAATCTGGTCCTCAGCTCAATGATCTTCTGACCGGTTTTTCTGCCAGCATTGCTGGAACTGGTGTTGCTGTTGTCCTAGGTGTTGTCTGCAGAGTTTTGTGCAACCAGGTGCCATTCTGCACGTCAAAACTTTTGAGCACCGGATTCGGTTTAGGGCTGGTTTGGCTTTCTTCAGCTGTGAATAGATTAAGGAACACGGTTATCTCTATCAGCAAATCTTCTGGGAAGTTGGGTGCTCACGAAGAGGAAATGATGGATCGACTGGATAGAAATTTGAAGGATGTTTGGTTCCGAGTAGCTGCAGTGATGACGGTTGCAGTGCTGCAGTTGGCCTGATCAGGAAAGGCTCTGTATATTGCTTTGATGGACTTATGCGTGTACTAATAGCTTGAACTTGAATTGGTTGACAATATATATCGAGAAACGCTAGCCTTTCCTTGTGTAGTCGGGTCACGGTAACTATTTGCGATTATAAGAGTTATATGCTGCATAACAATAAAACAACATACTAGCTTTACAAAAATAACATTGGCAGTTGTTGATATGCTTCCATAACAAGAATTTTATTTTTGTACTAAAATGGCTATATATCTTGAAACAAAACCACATCAACAAGAATTGGAATATAACAGTAGCAACTGTAAGCTTTATAAACATATGCAAGTATCTATCCGTAATCAGCGTGTGATACAACAGAAGACCGAAATATACAGTATGCGGAGCTTCGAATAGGCAAAACTTCAAGACTCTAGAAATAAAATCTCACAACCGAAGATCAAAGCTCATCTTTTGTTGGAGATGTTTGATAACAAGCTTCATCCCAGTAGTAGGGGAACTTTAACCTCGTAGCTGTGTGTGGCATATTCCAATCATCGTATATGAACCTAAAACCAAAAATCATAAACCGTCAAAACACAAACTACAGGGCGCAGCAGATTAACATCTCATTATAACCACATTATAAGAGTATTATGTTCCCGCAGCTTGTCTGATTTGCCTCATAAGAAATATCTCAGGCGAGCACATAGAGGCCCAACAAGAGTCGGGGGAAAGATCACTTCTGTGAAGATGCCTAACTTTAGAAACAGGCTGCTCTGCCCAATACATCAAAATCGATTATTTCTTGATGATAGTGTAACCAGGGGTTAATACTCCAACGCATGAAGTATATCTTCACAAAGTAATGACAGTTGAACATACTTGATGGACTGATGGAGTTCTAGAAGTCCAAAAATCTAATGCAGCGAGTAGTGAGGCCTATCTATTGGCAATGAGACAGAGTACATTGTAACTTACACTTTAACCGGAGGTCTAGATATAACAACAAGAACTTGCAAATCCTCGTGTTCATCCGTGTTCCACACCTGCATATAATCACAGTCGGGAGAAAACGAGAAGGTATTTTATTCAAAGTGGGCAAGGGCCAATCAGCATTATTAAAGTCAGTTATTGAAGAGCTATTGAAATTTTAATCAATATTTCAGTGGACGGGAGAAAAAAACAGATCAACATTCAGTGAAGTCAGGACCCCAAATGCATATTTTATCATAAGTTAAATAATATTGTACATGAAAGAAAGATTCCTAGTCCTAACAGATGCCAAGCCACAATAGGTTTCATAAATATTTATCTTCTCAGCATCAACTCATCACCCCTGACTAGCTAATCAAACCAACACTGATCCAATATCTTCGATTCTTCTATATTCCTCCCACTATGATTCGATCCACAACGCACAACTCCAAAAAACACACCCTGCTGCTTTAGCATATCACGTGTAACAATCATCACCTAAATCTACGAGGACAAAATTCAAGACAACAGAAAACCAAACAAGCCAAAATACCTGATGAGCATCATTCACAGGAACAAAAAATGTACTATTCTTGAAAATCGGAAATTCCTGAGGACTGCCTGGATAATTTTTGTGTGAATTTGAGGCAAGGTAGAGTGTGCCACTCCCTTTCAGAACAACAAAGATTTCCTCACATGAATGCCGATGAATCGGTGTACGAGCACCCGGAGCAAATGTCTGAAGCCAAACCTCAATCTGCCAAAGGCATCATTCAAACAAAGCACACCTATTTCAAATGTGAAAATTTAAATAACTAGAAACTGAAGAATCCTCATTTAAACAAAGCACTGAAATCATCATACTATAAAACTCAACTAAGCTGGGAATTAGAAAAACCCTAGCTCAATCAAAGCACTAAGACCAGAATTACTCAATAGAATTCAAAATTGAGAAAACACAAAGCGTAAAAAGGAATTAATTGAGCTATAATTACCTCCTTAAAACCGTGCAATGCAGAACCGGCAACGGTGATGTGAGATAAACCCTGCCTACCATAGTTATCCTGAGGAATTTCACTTATGTTTCGGACTATGGGAAATCCTGCAATTCAACGATATGATTTATAAGTTGTTGATTAAATTGATGCACGCAATCTGTGTGACGAAATGAAGCGCTTACCATTGACTGCACAGGAAGAACTTTCGACAGTGGTAGAGAAGTGAAGTGCGATGAAGAAAGGAATCCAAAGAAAAGCCATCATTTTTCGAGATTCTTCGGCTTCAATTTGCAAATTTATACTCCAGTTTTGAAGGAAACATGGAAATTATAATTATTGTTTAATACTCATCTCTTAAATATAGTGGAGTATAAATTAGAGTATTTCTTTTTTCATTTGTCACAATACCAAACTTCTCACTTGTAATAGTAGTAGTAGTAAATTTTACACAATAAATCGTTCGGCAAATAAAAATTTATGTATTTTGTTATAGGCATATGATTTAAACAAGAATGCATTTAAATACAAAAATAAGACTCAAATCTTGGTCCAAGAATTAAGTGAATTAGTGGTCAATAATTAACCAAAAACACGGAGGATCATTATTATACAGTTTTAGGTCATATTATAAAATTTGGGTTTGATGTTATATTAAGATCATTTTAGGTCATCCTTTGTTAGAATGGCCTAAAAATAAACTAACAATGACCTAAAAATGCTATACGTATGATTCTATTTTGCGTTCTGTTACTTCTGTAATTAAATCTAGTTTTGCATAGATCTAACCTCATTACAACACTATAAATTTGTTTTATAAACTACGTTGTTTAAGGGTGTCCACTATAGGAGGACAACCGCCTCCCACCACCGCCCCCCTTCTCGCACAGCCGTTTCATAGCCGCGGCTCACCGTTTCCACGCAATAGGGCGCCGCGGCCCTCGCCCCACCCCTTCTTCCTCAGCTGTGTCCTTGGCGACTCGGCGCCGAACGCCCTTCCGCCCCCGATTTTTTGTCCACTTCGGGGTGGACGCCCTACCCACTATAGACAGGCGCGACTTTGCCGGGGCGGCCGGCGTGCCGCCCCTATAGTGGACACTCTAAAAGGAACCAACGATTAGATGACGTAGACATTAAATTCCACATTTACTTTCAACAATGTGAGACTTGTGACATGTGATGTGTGACATATGTTGTGCGTCGTGGTACGGGCGACATGAATTATGGATCAAGATCTTAGCAATCGATTTTTTAGTTGTCTTTAGGCCAGTTTGGTGGGGGGTTTTTCTACCCCAATTTAATACTTCTGGACCACAATAACATCCTCCCTTCCTCCAATGACCACCTTTCTTTTTTTGTTTGTCCTAATTAAGATGGTCATATTCCAATTTTGAAAATAACCTCATCTCTCCTCTCTCCTCATTAAAATATTCAACTACCTCTTTCCTCTCCGCTTTATTCCACCTAACAACACCTCCTAAAATCTCATGTCACTCAAGAATGTGTCCATCTTGGGAGTACCAATAAGACATGACACAGTTTCTGCATTGGGCTCATGCATGCATATAGCCTATAGGGTATTTTAGGGGCGTCTCTCGGAACGACCAACGATGTAAACGTCAATCTAGGTATGTCTGTCAAATGGCCAATGTCATGAACACATGTCCAGATGCATCTCTAGTCAATCAAAAATAGACATATAGTTTTGTATGAGACAGATTTTAATGTGCAATTGATAAAGTAGTAATATATAGGGGAAAAAAGTAAGAGAGTTGTAATGTTAGTGTATCGTAGGTCCAGTAGTATTTAAATATTTTAAACTTTTTATATTTAAAAATTAGTGTAATCTTGGTGAATGAATCAAAATGGTAAAACTGGTCTATTTTGTATGGAGGGTGCTAATATTTTCCAAGTTGTTCTAATTTCAATCTTTTCTTAGAGCATCTCCAGTGGTTCTGGACATGCAATAGCCCTCCCATAGCCTTGCCACTGTCACATCATCAGCACTAAAATCCTCCCGCCACATCATCTGGACATGTAACAGAACATGCAATAGCCCTCCCATAGCCTATCCACATCACTAATAACAATTATATAATTTAATTTACAATCGTAGCAACATACGGAATTTAATTTACGAGACAAATACAGAAAAATTGAATAATACTATTAAAATTTCACAAAGTACAATAATTTAAAAAAAAGTACATTAATTTTAAAAAAAGTACAAAAATTTAAAAGTACAATAACAAAATTTACATAAAAAATCACTCATCGTCGCCGTCCTCGCCTCCGTCGTCGCCCAACCCTTCGTCGTATATATAGTGTTTCGAAAATTTTTTAAAAAAATTAAAAATCTGACGCCGGTCTGACACCGATCTGGGGCCTACAATGGCGCCGTGAGGATCGGTGTCAGCCCAAGAATCGGCGTGAGCACGCCGATTTCGCCGACGCCGGCTGCAATGGTTCGGCGTCAGCACCGGCGTCCGCGAAAAATCGGCGTGCCGGTGCCGACGCTGCCATTGGAGATGCTCCTACTTCCCTGTAAATAGATACTATACCAATTACTCCTAATAAATCGTGTATAATTAATTATGTTGGCAAAATATAGAGATTCTAAAATAGAAATGGAGACGATATTTTGAATTTTTGTTTTGGCCCTAAAGAAAGAAAAGCAGTGAAGTTGACAACAACAAAAAAAATTGATAAACACCACCGTTTTCTCTCTCTAATCGCTCCTCCTAATCTTTGGTGGTCGTTCCGGGTCTCCGGAGGTGTATCATAGTCTCATTTTCCCGGAAATTTTCCCCCTTCACTCGCCGATCTCTCGCTAATGGGGTCTTGATCAGGTTATTCCACACTTTACCTTTCCTCTTCGTTTTCGGTTTTATTGATTTCTACGCCTTCTTATTCATTCTAATTGGAAGAATTTCTGTGTGATTTTGTTATTAGAATATATTGCAGCGATCAAGGTTATTTTTTTCTGTTAATTGCCGTTGCTTCTCAAATTAATTAAATTTTACGAACTAGGGTTTTGATCCTTACAAAGGAAGTGTGTAATTGGGCATCAAGATTCAATTTCAATTCGAATTTCTGGTAGCTGGTTGTGTGTGTTTGGATTCGAATACAATTGCGCCAAAGATCTCTGCAACTGAAGTTTATATGATTCCTTCCTTCCTTGAAGTTATGAAATTCTTGAAATTGGAGTTGTATGTGTGTGTAAAGGGAGCTGCAACGGATGAACATGCTATTTGATGCAGGGTCCTCTTTGAGTTTCCGTGATAAGAGTAGCTGTTGGATCGATCATATGAGGTGCTTACTCGGTTCATTGGGCGATTCAGATGTACAACTGCTGGTGTGTTTTTACTTTTCTTGAATTTGCTTAGTTTCGAGTTCAATTGCTGAGTTTGCTTACAAGCTTTAGCTTCAATTTTTGTTTTATTTGGAGTCGTGAATGATTAATCTTCTATCTGAATTCCTATTGGACAGGTGAATTTCGGTGAATTGAATTCTTTCACGCATAAGCTTGTCGAATTATCATATTGGAGTTCTAGTAATATAGTAGAGGGAGGGTATTATGGCTGAGGGAGTCGAGCAACTTGAACTTAAGTTCAGAATCTTCGATGGGACAGATATCGGTCATGGTTCTTATTCGTCATCCATCACAGTTGCAACTCTTAAGCAAAGGCTTCTTTCCGAGTGGCCTCAAGGTTTTCTTCTCTTTATGATTTCGTTTGTGTTACTTGACTTTCTCTACATAAGTGGTTCTCTTTCCTAATCAATTCTGAGGATTCCATTTTGCAGTTTCATTGTTAGGATGAGTAGTTTCTAGGATGGACCAGTGTCGATTGTTTGATAATATGGGATTTACAACTTTTATGTCTGTTTCACCAACTTTTATCGGAGATTTTGATCAAGCCTATTCTCTTCTGCATCAACAGATAAATCAGTAGTCCCAAAGTCAGTAAATGATATGAAAATAATCCATGCTGGGAAGGTTTTGGAGAATGCCAAAACAGTTGCTGAATCTAGAGCGCACGTAGGCGACCATCCCAGTGGAGTTATTACAATGCATGTTGTTGTACAGCCAGCTGTTGTTAAGAAAAAGACAGGTTCGTTTCGCTTGACTTGGCATTAAAAGTTTCCCATGTTATTTGCTGCAATACTAATATCATTTGGCTGCGTTGGACTAAAGCCGCCGCTTGCAAATCATATCCCAATTTTCAATGTGATGGCAGTAGATAGATATCAGCATAGTAAAGCTTGTGTTCTTAATCACGATTTACTTGTTGCACCATAAGGTCTAAAGTCGAGCAATCGTCTTGTAATTTCAATGCAGATAAGAATCTATCCGGGAAACAAAAACAGGGCTCGTGTTCCTGCACTTTTTCCTGCACTATCCTTTAGGGGCCTGCCTGTAAAGAGCATCAAAATGGTGAGGCCATCTTTTCGTGCCCTTTTTTGTTTTTGTTTTTGTTTTGTAGTTTTTACTTTCATTGAAATATAATATAGTGCACCGTAGCATCAACGATGAAAGGCTCTTTGAGAAACTAAATGAATTGGCCTCTATAATTTGAAACATTGCGTTCATACATGTAATCATCAATCTTTGTGGATCTAAATTTGTGCACTTCTTGTTTTCTGGTCTCAAATCAACTATGATGAGATAAAATTGAAAGAGAAAAAAACTTAGCTTCTTCTTTTGTGAATGTAATAATGGTCTTTAATTTTGAAGCTCAATTGTTTAATTGCCCACTTAAATTACTCCATAACTCAGCAAGGCAACCTATCCTAGAATAGGTCGATTTGTTTGATTTATTGGAGTGTTTATTTGCTCAAGAATATACACATGTTATTCAGAAGTTCACCATATCCATATCTAATGTTTGTGTTTTTGCATACATGATAAATCTAGTTTGAGTTTTGGTTTAGTTGAAGAAAATCTTGTGTTTTGTTTCTTCTGTTTGAAAGGCTTATTTTTATCTAGAAATATAAGATGAGATTATCTTGTGAAAAGTTCGTTGAGCTGGTTCGTTTTACCAAAAATGCTGAGTTTTTCCTTGTTATTCAAAAAATAAAGAAATAAAGCAAATTACAAGAAAAACCATCATAACTTGGTGAAATTCTGGGCGATTTCTACAACTTTAAAAAAATGGTCAATTACTGCATGTTATAATTTTGACATTTTTTTCAACCTAATCTCATATTTGAGAGAAATTATATTTGATGTGGCAAACAGAAATGTTAACTAAATGTTGCTTTTTAATACACTTAGTAAGTCACATATTTAATTTTTATAAATGTAAATGCCATGTTAATAAATTCATAAAGACGTTATAAAAAATTTCAGCAGAAGGGGGTATCACTCAAAAGTATCCACAACTTGGTTTGAGTTCAGTAGTATCAATATGAATGCATATATTTCATTGCAATGCTTTTGCTTTTACTTTTACTTTTACTTTAGTTTCAATGGATTCAGTTAGTGGTTACTTGTTTTGCAAAAATAAAATACTTAAACAAGCTACAAAAAATTGTTGGCGAAAATGAACCCCCCATGGCTCTTTCTATTTGAAAATAGGAAAAAAAAATTAAGGATCTTATCACCTTTGATTCAATTTCTCTTTTAATATGAAGAATTTATGCTCATGGAGTTTTAAAGGCCAAAATACCAAATTTATCAAGAACATTTTTACATCATCACAACTCATCAGGTCGGAATCAGAAATGAAATTGGGAGTAGTATCCAATAATGGAATAAAACCAATATAATACGTGTTCTAGAGTGGTAGTTTGAAGTTTGTATAAGAGAAGGAAAACAATGAGCCTCCCAAAGAATTGTTACACAATTAAGCCCAGATTTTAAACCTAATATATATGAAACAAAAATTTATTTTACACCATTTAAACTTGATTTACAAGAAATTAAAGAATTAAAGTACTATTTTCGTCCCACTCAAAATGTCCACATTATTGAGTGACACATGATTCTAGGAGAAGTTGTTAGATGGAGTAAGTAGAAAGAAAAATGTAGAATATTTTAATGGCGAGAGATAAGAGAATGATTTAATTCTAAATATAGAAAGTGAACATATTGAGTGAGACAAATTAAAAAGGAAAAAAAATGGACACTTGAATGAGACGGAAGGAGTAAAACATACTCCTTCGGTGCACGTTACTTGAGTCACTTTTTTTTACATTTGTTTTGTAAAAATTAAAATATTAAAGTGAAGAGAAAGTAAAGTAAAGTAAAAGAGAGAATTGTGTTACTATTTCTAAGATTTTCTTATTTTACCAAAAAATATAGTAGTATCTGTTAGTATTTACAAAAAGGATGATTTCTTCATGAAATAAAAAGAGGAATTATTAGTACGCATAAATAGAAACGACGACGACACATCTTATCCTCGGAGAAGATGGGAATAAATGTGTTGAGCTTGGCGACACCAACAATCGTAAACCCAATAATCAACAACGGGATGCATAAATTCGCCAAGATCGAGTCACCAAACAACAAGCTTCAACTCCGCCGCGCCGGATTTCCCAACACTAGAACTAGAAGACTCCGTTGCTCGATTCGCGACGAACAACACCTGGATTCACCTCAAGAACTCAGGGTTCCTAGCCATTGGTTGGAGCCTCGTAGAGCCGCTGAGGTTAATCTAATTTTCTTATTAATTATTTTTATTTCTATTTCTATTTTTCAGATCAATTTTACCATTTTAGAAAACAATTTAGGTTGTAATAAATTTAAGCATACGTATGGTGAGACGTAGATCAGATTGATTCATTGATTGTGGGTAGTTTACATAATTTGCAGGGCTTAAGCCCCTCCCCGTTTCATTTAGGGTCCGTTAATGTTTGAAGTAAAAAAGATCTACGATTCTAGTCCACTGTGAAGCGGTTTTTAAAAAATTTTACTATATCCGTCCTATAAAAATATATGCACAATTAATGCACAATTGATAAATTAAGAGAATGAAGGATTTCAAGGTAGTGGAAACCTACATTATTATGGTATTAGTGTTTAGAATACGTGCATTAGTGTTTAATAAGTTATAATGATTTGTTATAGTTGTATAAGTTGTAAATAAATTGATATATATATATGAGTAAATGGAAATGTCATATTTTTATAAGACTGACAAAATGGAAATCACACATATTTTGTGGAACGGAGGGACTAGGGAGTATAAATATACCTAAAAACCCGTAAAATTGATTGTGATGAGCAGGAATCGGCATGGCTAAGAGAGACGCTGCAGAAGTGGTTGGACGAGGAGTACTGCCCTGAGGCGACGAACGTAGAAATAAGCAAGATTGCGGGTGATTCACTGTACAAATCGTTGGTGGAAAAACGAGCTGATTTGGGAGAGATCCTCTTGAAAATGGCTCTTGAACTGGAGTCCATATCCTACCAAGATAGCTTCCATGGAGCCTTCTCCTCAGCAAATGCAGCTGTTAATCTTATTGTTCAGCGAATATTGCAGGACTAATCTATCAATATATGTATATATTGCTTAGAATCTATGGAGTGGAAATTATTGTTGATGGATTCAATTCTCATGTTTTGTCATCCAAATCTTGCAACAACTCCTACTTTACTTTTCTTATTACTCCCCCCACCCCGTTTCTTATAAATAGGGCCTACCTGGATGGCTCGGGTTTATTAGTAAAGTATGCAAGAGAAAGAGAAAATCATGTTAGTGACAATAGAAAGTGAGCTAATTTTATTGGATGACTAAAGTAACAAAACAAGACTGTATTTTGGTAGGAGTATAATAATAAGGGTCGTCCGCCATGCCATTATATGTCTCATTTTTCCTTTTTCGTCTGTTCACAATAAATGTCATATTTCACTTTTACTATATTCGGTAAGTAGACCTTACATTCCACGTGGACAAAGGGTACTATAATTAGAAAAATAAAATAACCACAAAAAGGGGCATTCCAAGAATTGAACTCGGGAGCTCTCACACCCTAAGCAAGAATCATACCACTAGGCCAAAAGTCCATTTATGTCAACGAGTCATTTTCTTTATTTAACTAGAAGGGGGAGGGGGGGGGGGGGGGGACTTGCAATGATCTTCTGTCATTATCTATTGTCACAGATCACAATCCTTCCTTTCCAAGAAATACAAGTGAGAACGGAATAGAAAATCTTTACTTCCAAATGGATTGTTATATTTTTTTTATCAAACTCCTCATCTATTGGTGTTTTTATCTAGCATACGGAAATAGATAAGACTTGAGCAAAATCATGCTGTCATTTTTGCTTGCAACTAATGCAAATGCAAATGTTTGTCGTCAACAATTGGGTTGCTTCAATTTTCTACAAAGACATTACAAAGAGTCTAACTATCGAGAAGCTAGTATATTTGAAATCGGACAAAGAAAACAACTTTTCTCCTATACATCAAAAATTCTTTGTGTAAATTCTCATCACCTACGTTATTATCAAAATATTTTAAGGATTCATTTTAGTACATAAACTATATGATGAATGAACATAGGAATAGAAAAGATATTTTAAGAATTCATTTCAATATTAAGATGTATTATGAATCAACATATAAAACAACGATATTTTAAATGTACATTTTGGTGCATACGGAATAAGATATACTATTAAGAATCAACACCAAAATAAAACAAAGAAAGATGACATAATTAAGACTTGAACAAAGATTTCATGTTTCAAAGACTAACAATTTTATGATGTATATTGACCAACAACTTATTTGTACAAATGAGGGGAGCCATCATGCCATAGTATTTTCCGACTCGATAATAATGGACCATTAAGCTCTTCGGACAGGCCAACCAGTTAAATATCGAACCTAAAAGAAAGTAAACCAGACCAATATGTTTATTATCATACCTATGATTTGTTTTCTCATGATATTTTCTTAGGAGTGTTACTAGAATTATGACCCAATCTCTTATTGTAAATTGAATCCGGAATTATTTAGTTAAGTTTATGGTTTAGCATCGCTCCTATAGACATATATACACATCATACGGTACTGGTTAAACTATTCTTGTGTTCATAATGAAAATGTTTTATGAAAGATGAATATATTACAAAAGAATATTTGAACATCACTACGCTGAGAAAAGATATGCTTAAAAATGCTGATAAATCAGTTTTATGTATATAAATGTTAAAAATTCTTAATTCTTATCCCACGGAGTGACTTGGTGATGATCCTAGCTCCTCTATATAAGTGTGGATAACCCTCCTCTTTATAAGGTTTTTTAAGGGGTGAGTGATTCGTTTCTTAAGTGGTCCATTTCTAATAACAAACAAGATAGTATTAATTAAATACATCATCTGTAGTGGGATTTGATTTGATTTCAAAGTTACACTGTCTTTGCTTCGAATTCGATATGTGTGCTTATATTAAAATTATTACTATTACTATACAATTTTATTTTATTTTTTTTGTTTGACCACATGTGTACCGAACCCGCCTTTTGGCGGAATCCGACTAATTCTGTTCGACCGGGTTTGCAGATTAAGGCCGAAAGTCTCCCAACGGGTGGCTATACAATTTTTTTAATACAACTATACAATTATTTTGTTCACTCAATGATGAGATTCTATCCAGCTAGTCTGCCTATATAGTTTTGTTTTAATATTGATGAACACTGTATTAAAACAGAAATTCACAATTGCTATATTGAATAAACATTGGTATCATGCGATATCTGCAACTTATACATGAGATATGAACAGCACATAGAGTTTTGAAAATATTTGTTTTTATTTCTTTCTAGCTTCATCTTAATTTTATCAAATAAATAAATAATTATGAGTATAAAGGCCTAATAGTCTATAATTTTTATTATATTTTATATCTGTCGTATCTAAATATTTGAAACCAGCAACTAAAGGTCTACAGTTAATAATGTTACGAAGGCTAAAATGTGAAAAAATTGCATTATGCTCAGTGTGGATACTGTAATATTTATTAATTGGATGTTGATATGCACAGTTTTATCTTTTACAAGTGATTATATAGAAATTCAGTTTCATGGAGAACATTTATAGACTTAGTTATAATACTCCAGCCGTCCGTCCTAACTAAATTGAGTCAAATATTTTTGGTGTAGAAATTAAGAAATTATGTTGAAAAGTAGGAGAGGAGAATAAAGTATGAAAGATAAAGAGAGAGTAAAATAGGTGATGAAATAAAGTAAAATCGATTGAATGTTTTGTTTTATGTTAAAAAAAAGAAATAACTCAAC
The DNA here is from genome assembly GCF_004379255.2 of Salvia splendens. NCBI lineage: Eukaryota > Viridiplantae > Streptophyta > Magnoliopsida > Lamiales > Lamiaceae > Salvia > Salvia splendens. Next base: position 25,346,701 of record NC_056039.1, read on the forward strand.
TTAGTTGAGACATCCCACAAAAGAATACGACTCAACTTAGTTTGGACGAAGAGGGTATTACAGCTCCTTTCTAAGTCAGTATCAACTACTCCTACTTATGTATATATATATATGGCCATGTTATATAGACAATTGTCCCAAAATTTAATCTCGGTTCCGATCCATAGAAATATACCACTTAGAGCATCTCCAGGGGGAGAATGTATATAGAAAAGTTATATTATGTATTTACCTTCTTAAAAAGTGAAATATACATTTTTAAAAAGTAACACATTCCAAAGAAAAAAAGTATATAGAAAGGTAAATTATTTTTTAAAAATAAAATAATAGTATAAAATGCATTAAAAACATAAAGTGTAATACCTTCTCAAATACATTACTCCCTAGAGAAGGGGTTTTCATGAAAAGAAGACAAATATGGTTGTTATAGATTTGACCTCTCTGGGGAGGTAAAGATACCTCTTAAAAATGGAAAAATGTATAATACCTTCTCAAATTACCTCTTCCATTGGAGAATGATTTTTCATGAAAAAGGTAAATATGATAGTTATATTAGTTTACCTCTCCATTTACCCATCCCCTTGGAGATGCTCTTAGGGTTGATATGGATTTTAATGCATAATTAATAAGAATGATAAAATAAAAAAGTAGTTGAAATTGTGCAGTAGATGATGAGACTCATGAATAATAAAGTAAATGAGAAGAAAAAATATAAATTATTTTCATTTTGGTTTGTTTCCTAAAAATTGAAACTTTCTAAATTTTCTATTTTAGGAAGTGGATCTATTTTTTCTCTTATCTCTCTTATTTTATCCATTGTTCTCTCTTATTTTATTAATTATTCTTTTTAACTTTACCAATAATGTATTCAAATTCGTGTCGTTTCAAAAGTCTCTATTTTTAAAAAACGGAGATAGTATCAAACGAGTGATTAATAAAATTTTTTTTGAAACTGTTCATTGTAAATAAGTCATTTGTTCTTTTATTAGCCTCTTTTTTATTTCTACACTATTTGTTTATTATTTTTATTTTATTAACTCTCGATTTAACTAGCGAGACTCAATTACATAAATCAAGTGCTAAAAATTAGTACTGTAATTGTTTTAAAGGGAACTAATAGTGTAGACTTTATGAAATCCTAATTGGTTAAATAATCTCTAATAACAGTCGTAGTTTCGGAGTCATTTATCTTAGAGCATCCACAATAGCGCCTAGCCGAGCGCCGGCGCTAGGCGGTGCGCTAGGCGATCTATTGCAGCCGCCTAGCGCTCGGCGGTTCCGCGGCGCTAGGCGATCCGCTAGGCGCTATTGCAGCGTCCGGATCGCCTAGCGGGAATTTTTAATTTTTTTTTCCGAAACACTATATATACGCGACTTGCCTGTCATTTTCATTCGCACCACTTGTATTAACGAGTACTCTCTCTATCTAAATTTCTGTACAAGATCAATAACGGTAAATGGATCTCAACAACGAGCCTACTTCAGGGAGTAGCGGATCTCAAACTCCTCCGATCCCCGTGGGAGGTGGATGGAGTCAGATGCACCCATACTACAACATGTACCCGTGGCAGCAGATGATGCCCGGGATACCAGCGGGGGGGAGTCCGCCGGGGGCGTTTCCGGCGATGTCGGGGTGGGCACCCAGTGTCCAGATGCCGGGATGGGCACCCGGGATGCAGATGATGCCCGGGGGGTACCGGCGACGCAGGGGACGCCCGCGACACAGGGGACGCCGGGGGACGTCTATCGCCCCAGTTTTGATTTTTCTACTGGTTCGTCGCACAGATCGACGCCAACGGAGGCTGCGCCTCCGGCCCAGTTTGACACTTTCTCCTTCGATGACTTGGGGTTAGATCTTTCCGGTGTTCCGGATGCTCCCGTTCAAACGGGGGGCGCAGGGCGCCCCAAAGAAGAAAGGCAAGGGGAAAAGGGTCAGCGAGTCCTCGCAGCCGGGTGAGGACGACAACTCGGTATGGAGGAGGTGGACGGACGCGGAGAACGTCGCGCTGTCCAAGGCGTGGGTGAGTGTTTGCGACGATCCTCTCGTTTCGAACAACCAGAGGATCGTCAACTTGTGGGGCAAGATAGCAGCAGCCTACCAGAGGTTTTGCCCGGAGGGGAGGCCACACAATGGGGAGGATTGCCGGAAGGGGTGGGACCGAATCAGGGTTGCGGTCTCCCGATTTTCGGGCTTGTACACCAACGCCCTCCGCATGATGAGCAGTGGGCAAACGGAGGACGACTGTAGGAGGATAGCGGAGAAAGCCTTCCCCCTGAAGGGGGTGTACAAGGAATTCACCTACTGGAACTGCTATCTTGTGCTGAACGACTCCGAGTAGGTGTCGACTCTGGCTGGCTAAAGAAGCAACGGTTGAACTATTCCGGTGATTTCAGTGGCAGTAGCGGTGGTTCCCACGACCTCCCTGAGACGGCCCAGGAGGTCCCGACCCCTCGTTCGTTTGCTCGCCGTACTCGACCGGTTGGGCACAGGCGGGCTCAACGGGAGGCGAGGGCGGTCGCCGGGGGTTCACAGGAGGTCCAGTCGGCATCCCCCCTTGGCCAATCCACAACGGATCTCAAATTCTTCGCGCGTCAACAAACGCGTGCTCAGATGGTCAAGACGATGGTCGAATGGCGGGCGGCGGTGGACCCCGTGGAGAAGAGTTTGCTTCAAACATTGCTTCTGAGCATGCAGGAGGATTTGGAGGCGACACGGAGGGAAGCCGCCGGGAGTAGAGGCGGCGGCGACGGAGGCGGAGGCGGAGGCGATGGTGGCGACAGCGACGGAGGAGACGACGACGGCGACGAGGAGTGAATTATTGTACTTTTTTAAAAATTATTGTAATTTTTTTTAATTATTGTACTTTTTTAAATTATTGTACTTTTTAAAATTTTAATAGTATTATTAATGTTTCCCGTATATGTCTCGTAAATTAAATTTCGTATATTGTGTGATTGTTAATTATTTCATATTGTATATATTTGTTAATAGTGATGTGGATATTATGTGGCTAGGCTATGGCTGGGCTATTGCTGGGCTATTTGTTTGTTTTGATGATGTGGCAGGAGGATTTTTAGTGCTGATGATGTGGCAGTGGCTAGGCTATGGCTGGGCTATTCCTATTGTGGATGGCCTTAGACCATCCACAAACCACAATGCCGCCCAGCCGACCGCTCAGCCGAGCGTCGGCGTTGGGCGGTTCGCTGGGCGGTCTATTGCAGTCGCCCAGCGGGCGAATGGAGAGAGAAATCGCGCAGCGCTGGGGGGTCGCGTGGCGCTGGGCGGTCCGCTCGGCGCTATTGCAGCGCCCGAATCGCCCAGCGCACCGCCTAGCGCGAAATTAAATTTTTTTTTCCCGAAACACTATATATACGCGCTTTGCTCGTCATTTTTTTTTCTCAAAACACTATATATACGCGGCGACGACGGAGACAAGGAGTGAATTGACACTCCTTTTTATTATTGTATTTTTTTTAAATTAATGTATTTTTTTTAATTATTGTATTTTTTTAAATTTTAATATTATTATTAAACTTTTCCCGTATATGTCTCGTAAATTAAATTTCTTATATTGTGTGATTGTTAATTATTTCATTTTGTATATATTTGTTAATAGTGATGTGGATATTATGTGGCTAGGCTATGGCTGGGCTATTGTTGGGCTATTGCTGGGCTATTTGCTTGTTTTGATGATGTGGCAGGAGGATTTTTAGTGCTGATGATGTGGCAGTGGCTAAGCTATGGCTGAGCTATTGCTGTGCTATTCCTATGGTGGATGGTCGAACACTCAAATTTATAAAAAGGAAAAGGCAAAATTGAATAGAACTAATACAAGTCACAGTTGGCACGGGAACTGAATTCATTGTTTGTATTCTTGCCTACGTGGCTAGGCGGGACAGTCTGTCACGTTAGTGTTTTGCCCTCATCTTCATGTTTATCTACGACTTTGCCACTTAATAGCTGAATGTAGAATCTTATGCCTATGGCAATGGGTAAGCAAGTCCAATAATTATTGAACAGACAAAATTGCTTAAAGCTAGAACTCAAACAAAAATTATTCCGTTCGGAATTGCACTAATTTTTTTATTATATTTTTAATCGTATAATTCTAATAAATACTAATTAATGAATTAATTTGAGATTTTTCATTAATATTGACAAATGTTTTTATGATGAGGAAACATCTTTTTTAGTACATCAACTATCTCAACTAATTAAATTTGGTCCGTAATATTTCATAATATCTTTTGAGGTCCATTAACTATAAGTTAATATTAATTCAACTACTTTTTGACTATTTTCAATATTTTCATGACCAAAGTACCCATGAGGGGCAATTCAATCTATTTATTCATCCATTTTTTTCTTTCTTCTAATTTATTTGGGATTAAGTTTAATAGATCTTATACTATTATTAATTAATATAAAATATACCTTATTTGAATATTATGATATTACTTTCTAGTGCTAGTTAATACTTTTATATGGTTACATTCTCAATTATTTAGATAAAATTAAGATAAATATTTTATTTTAATGAATCTCGTAATTTTATTAAACTGAAAATTTAAGTTAATTACACTATATAATATATACTACATTGAAATAAAAATTTAATAAAGTATAAAAAATATGATTCACGAATAGCCGAGGGAATAGATATGAGAACTATGAACAATTTTCATGATGTTGTAAATGACCTAATGATAATATTAAGACGCGGCATTGTGATATTAAACAATTGATTTGCAACTATTGTTTTTTTATTTAATTAAACAGTCATAGATTTAAATTAATCATATATTCAAGTAAGAATATCATTATCTTTTTATTAAATTGATTATTGATAATTTCAACTAATATTTTTAGACTACAATTACTACATAAGAGTAGATAAAATAAAACTTAGCTCTTTTAATTATTTAAGATTCTATGTATGTTAATAAATTTTAATTTTTTTGTAATTATCAATTTTGTATTGCACTTAAAAATAGCATATTCTATGTATAGCTTTAAGATTGAAAAATTAATATTCCATCTAATAAATTGAATTAATTTTATATAATATTTACATATATTTATATCTAAGTCATTTCACTATTAATATTAAATATAATACAATGATTTACAATATTACAAATAAGTAAAACTAAACGTAAATAATTAATAGTAATAAAATATTAATATTATTAAGATACTTTTATTTTGAAATGAAAATTTGAGGGAAAAAAAGATACATCAACTATCCCAAATTACATATTTTAATGAAAATGAGAGGGTAAATAGATTGAATTGCCCTCATTGGCCCTTATGGGTACTTTGGTCATGAAAATATTGGAAATAGCCAAAAAAATTGTTGAATTGATATTAACTTATAGTTGATGGACCTTAAAAGATACTCACTCGGTCCGACATTAGGAATCCCGGTTAGACATTTCCATAAAAAGTGAAATAAAAATATTATAAAATAAAACACTAAAAACCACAAGTAAAAACACATCCAAAAAATAAAGCAAATAATAATGCAAATAGGTCACACATTCCATTATCACATACTCCAATTATTACATACTCAAACATTTCTTAAAATCCACACCCAATTCAACCGAGACTCTTAATGCCGGACGGAGGGAGTATTATGAAATGTTATGAATCAAATTTGCTCATCTGAGATAGTTGAATTACTTAAAAAAGATGTTCCTCTTTTATTATTTTACTGAATGGCACATCTCGTAAATAAGAAGAAATAGGAGGGCGGTTTGGCGACGTAAATCCAGAGACGATTTTCCTTGGAATACGACTCGGAACAAAAATGGAAAGGACTTTGAAAATCATCACAGATCACCGTTAAGCATTTTCCCTCAAACTGAGAGAGAGAGAGAGAGAGAGAGAGTTGTAGAGAGAGAAAGTAGCAGTAGCTGTAGTTGTGACGCGGACGGTGGTAATGGCGGAAGGAGAGAGCGTGAAGCTCTTCGTAGGCCAAGTGCCGAAGCAGATGTCGGAGGTTCAGCTCCTCCAAGCGTTGAGAGATTTCGCCCTCGTCGACGAGGTCAAACTCATCAGAGACAAAGAGACGCGCGCTTCCAGAGGTCCGATTCCATCCTCATTTGCATGTCTCTTTCCAGAATGCGATTTCTGTTTTTTTTTATTTAAAATTAGCTTGAATCAGGATGTTGTTTCGCCATATGCCCTTCTAGAGAGGAGGCAGACAAGGCTGTCAACGCGTGCCATGAGAAGATCACGCTGCCTGGGGTTAGTATCATCGCAATTTAGGCAATGTGGTTGTTTTATGTCGCTAGAATGATTTAATTTTCCAATTCAGGCGTCTAGGCTGTTGCAAATGAAGTATGCTGATGGAGAACTGGAAAGACTAGGTATATGTAGCTATTTTGTGTTAATGATGGTTAATAATAGTAGTATTATGAATTAATCACTTGTAAATGTATTATCAGAGAATAAATTGTTCATTGGTATGCTTCCGAAAACTGTTTCTGATGCTGAGGTGTCAGCTCTATTTTCGGTATATGGAACGATAAAGGACTTGCAAATTCTCAGGGGGTCTGGTCAAACTAGCAAAGGTTAATGGCTTGAATCCTCTTTTCTTATGTTCAAGTTGGCTTGTTTTGTGAGGTTTTCTTTTGCAATATACATATTGAAGCAAAGCAATGCGATGTTACTTGTATTTTTAAGCTAACATACATCTTCGTTCGAATAGGTTGTGCTTTTATGAAATTTGAGACAAAAGAGCAAGCACTTGCGGCAATAGAGGCACTTAATGGAAAGCATAAGATGGAGGTGTGTGTCAATTTAGCAGTTCATGTTTATATGAAATTTTAAGTATTCACTCAGCATGCTTTGATGCATCTACAAACTTGTTAAAGAGCCAAACCTTTTTTTGTGACATAAGCATGCTCTTCAGAGTAATCTAATAAGTATGTCGAATTCATGTCTTAAAAGGTTGTCTGTACTCAAAGTTGCAGTATCTGATTTATAATCGATATTTTCCGCACAAGGTTGCTTTAGTTTTCCTTGGAAAATTTTGTATTTCTCATATGTACTATGAATTGGACTGCTATTTGTATAGCAAGTTTCATTTGGTTATTCTTGAGCGTATGCAGGAAACTCAAGAATCCACTTCTCGCAAAATCATCTTTACTATGAAAATGGTTGTCTTTTTTTAATATTTTTCTGGCTTCTGAAACCACTCCTCTGTTGAATTTTGAAGCAAAGTTATTTTTTTTTTATGGTCCCCAGTAGAAGTATACATCTCCTATCTTTTCAAGAAAAAACATTCTTCTCCTTAAATTTTTAGTCTTACGGTGACAGGGTTCTTATATTCCTTTGGTGGTCAAGTGGGCTGATACAGAGAAGGAAAGACAGACTCGGAAAGTTCGAAAAGCACTTTTGCAAGCTTCGACTTTGCAAATAGCTTCTGGACAACAACAAGCCGTATATGGTGCTCTACCAATGAGTTATATGCCTGCATATAATGGCTATGGTTATCAGGTTTGTTGGATTTTTATTAGGAAAATGTCCTCTTCAGAAGTTTTCTTATTGTACAATGCAGTTTTGTAGCTAAAGGAGTACTGTTCTCCTTTGGTACTGCCGTACTGGTATTTAATTCTAAATGTTCATTTATATCAATTTCTCTTTTTTGTAGACACCAGGTCCTTATAATTTTGTGCGCTATCGCCTACCTCAGTTGCAGAATCGACCAACCTTCCCTAATTTCGTACCAACTACAGACCAAGGACGTTCTATACGTGGAGCCGTTCCTGATCCTTCATCCGGAGCTTCATCAAGTAATTATGCAGCGCCATCTGCAAACTACATAGGTTCTGCTTATCCAACCACACCAGGGGTTCATTATCCCTGGACACATCCTAGAGCAATCATGAATAATCAGCAATTTGGAGCTTCTTCAACTTTGTCACCATCTAGTTCTAGTAGCCAAGCTGTAGCTGCTTCACGTGTTAGACCAAGCTCTTTGGTTCACGTTGAAGGTCGTTGAATCTTCTTCACTCTGATTCTGCTGTCTTTTCCCTAGTTCTTTTGTTTTGTTGATACTCACATGTACTGTGTTCCTTCCTTGTGTTCCCTCTTGAAGACCAGGTCCTCGCGGAGCTAATCTATTTATCTTCCACATTCCCCAACAATATGGTGATGTACAGCTTGCAAATCTGTTTCTGCGTTTTGGTAGGGTTCTGAGTGCAAAAGTTTTTGTTGACAAAACAACGAATGTCAGCAAGTGTTTTGGTATGAACTCTCTTAAATTTTTTCTATCTGATGCAAGTTATATTTAATGGTTTTCCTTCTAATGAGCCGCTATCTGCAGGATTTGTTAGTTATGATTCACCAGCAGCAGCACAAAATGCAATTAATGCAATGAATGGCTATCAGTTAGGTGGTAAAAAATTGAAGGTTCAACTCAAAAGGGAGAGTAACAAAAAAAATCTGAACTTTGAGGTAAGTGATGAAGACAGCTGAATTCATCAAGTGTGAATTCAGAATCTCGGATTTGGAAAATGCTGCAATTCTGTTCAGTCCAAGAACCTTGTAATTTCCTCGTATAAATTGTATATTGTACTCGTAGTTTGTAAAACAGTTGTCGTACGTTTCACATTGAATTTATTTAATTTAATGTAATTTAATTTAATTTAATTTAATTTAATTTATATGACTTGTTTGTTTATGAGAAGTAACTAGACTGTTTCTGAAGTTATTTTATATTTTTAAAAATATCATCTAAAATTTGACCTTTTGATGTTCCCTACTTGTGTAAGATTCAACTGCACAGAAAGGTTGGAAATTTCTGCCATGCCGGCATGGAGCTTATAAAGCGCCCTGCAATCACCTGGAGGCTGGAGTGTCAAGGTGAATTCGTGCAAATTTAAATACTACTCTACTGCTGCAGTTGTTAATGTGACCAAAATTATCATATTGACTGTTGAAAGTTGAAACCATATTTTGCTCGTATTCTGGTGGTTTCTTCGACTTGTTAGTTGCTTCACTGCAACGGCACTTCCTAGCTGAAATATGTTTTATTTGATTTCAGGTTTTCACCTTTTGTTGCTTCTAACGTCTTTGGTCCAGTTTTGTCACAGATGCTTCCTGTTTATGATCCATTATGAATAAAGGTAGTCTCACTTGGATTGAAAAACTGTTTTTTATTTTTTCAGGTTTCCTGCATATATGATTGGTTGTTTGAGTACAATTCATTCTCTTAGTTATGACCGATGCAGGCTACTAAATTTCGTCGATTATTTCGGAAGACTATATTTTTTAAGGTCAGATACATTTACCATTCGAGTCACATGTTCGTTTTTGGATATATATATATAGAGAGAGAGGTTACAACCATATGCATCTTCACCTTCAACTAGAGTGAGAACATGGATTAACCTTGTATGTGATTGAGATCTTGATATCTAATTTATGCTTCTAGGCTTTGGGAGGAAATTAGGCTTTGCTCAAAGGCGGAAATTAGGCTTGTAGAATTCAGGTTTTGCATACATGTTAAGAAGAAAAGCCTGGAAACCGTCTCCGGAGCTTTGAGCTTTTCCATATTATTAAGGTACGAGCTCCAAGCATCTATAATACTAGGGGTCATTGCCTTGAACGGAGCTAAAGACTTGAACTCACTCTGCACAATTGTGGTAAAACTGTCTTGGTAGACAACAGAATCCATGAACAACATTAAACCGTTCAACAAACTAACCGATGTTCCTGCAATAGCAAAAGCATAACTAAAAAACTTACTGATTTTGGTAAGATGCCTTAAGTACCCAGTAGTACACTTCTTTGTCAACATTATTAGGCTTGGCTGTTATTCGAACCGGCCCGCTCGTTGAATGGAGACCACGCAGTGAGACTGACTTTCTTCAAACGAGTGCTTGCTTGATTCTTATCCTCCTGCATGAATGCACAATATGTTTACAACAAGTCAGAAACAACCATACGGGGTTAATGTAACATATGTACTAATTTAATGTAATCATTAAATAAGTTATTCCATACCACATCTCCATGTTCATCTATTTGGATCTGTTTTTTTTAAATTAGCTCTTATATAAGGGAGGAAATTACAAATAAACTCATATATTATAGATAGGAGGATTTTTTTAATTAACTCTTATATGAGGAAGGAAATTACAAATAAACTTTTTAAATTAACTCTTGTATAAGGGAGGAAATTACAAATAAACCTTTTAAATTAACTCTTATATAAGGGAGGAAATTATAAATAAACTCCTATACTATAGATAGGAGGAAATTACAACTGATTTTTTTTATTTTAAATTAACTCTTATATAAGGGGGGAAATTACAAATAAACTCATATACTATATAGATAGGAGGAAATTACAACTGATTTTTTTAATTTTAAATTAACTCTTATATAAGTGAGGAAATTACAAATAAACTCATATACTATAGAATAATGTCTAAGCTCCTTGCCGCTAGGACAAAGGCTCTGGACATCTATTTGGATCTGTTTAGCTTCCTTTTTCCTGCAGCAACCACCTTTGGAATGGCCAACTCTTTTGCCTTCCCGCCATCTATATAGATAGGAGGAAATTACTACTGATTTTTTTTAATTTCAAATTAACTCTTATATAAGGGAGGAAATTACAAATAAACTCCTATACTATAGATAGGAGGAAATTACAACTGATGTCAAGAGGGCTCGAACTCGGCACCTCATGCAATAATGTCTAAGCTCCTTGCCGCTAGGACAAAGGCTCTGGACATCTATTTGGATCTGTTTAGCTTCCCTTTTCCTGCATCAACCACCTTTGGAATGGCCAACTCTTTTGCCTTCCCACCATCTGCAGCTCCATCTTTTGTTGGTTGTGTTGTTTTTTCAACACAAATCTCAACGCCTTTCTACTTGGCTGAAGCAGGTATCTGATTGAAAAAAAACAAATTAAAATTAATGAGGGGAACCACCTATATAATGTAGCAATACATGCAGTAATACATGCATATGATGCACGTACAATAATGTGTGCAACTGTAGTCGCAATAATGTACCAAGACATGTATAATAATACTTGTATCATAAAATTTCAACCCTATGATATTACCAGTTTATAGACAATGCCCTTAAGATGTAAATACCTTGACACTCGCTATGGCTCCACCTTTTTTTGTGGCAGATATCTTTTCATGACTAATGTCAACTGCTTTGGCCTTTCTCTGCTCAGTCACCTGTAATACAAATGACAACCCATTGCATAATGACCATTTTAATGTACATTTGAACAAAAAATGCTAAAATGTAACAAACCTTGGCTTGCTGTTTCTGGGCTTTACTCTTAGCTCCTGCAGCAGCTACAACTTTCTTCACCACATTTGTATAATGTGATTGATCAATTCTTTTTTAAGACCCTTGTACACAAAAGCATCATTCGGTTGGCAATATTTGAAAACAGGTTAATAATGTACAATTGATAGAACACTAAAAAAAATTGTCAATTAAATACCACAGTCTTGTTCATCTCTCCCAAACCAGCCTCAATATCTAGTGATGTCCCACTTGCACCTACTGTCGTATGCTTTTTAGATGGTTCTTCAAGTTCGGCTCCACCATTATTGTTTGATATATGACATTGAAGAAATCATCTTCTCTTGACTTGTGCCTTGGACCGGTATCCTCCACATCATCTACTGGTTGATCGTCTATTGGCTCATCATGTACTGGCTCATCATTATTGTTTGCCTCACCTCGACCACTACCTTTTGCCCCATCGGTTACCTGTGTAGCAAATGGTCAGGACAATCGAAGCCCTCTAAATTGAACGACGACCTATTGAAGATGTTATTCATCGTCTTCTTTTTGTCGTACGCCACCATCATCTTCTCCATTTCTGCAATCCACTCAAGACTGTACTCTTCTTCATCTTCCCTACCCTGAGTCAGTGTTGTTACAATCTCATCATCGTCTACCACATTGTCATCTTCGATTGTCCTGACCCCTTTGCTACACAGGTAACCGATGGGGCAGAAGATAGTGGTCGTGGGAAGGCAAACAATAATGATGAGCCAGTAGATGATGTGGAGGATACCGGTCCAAGGCACGAGTCAAGAGAAGATGATTTCTTCAATGTCATATCAAACGATGATGGTGGAGCCGAACTTGAAGAACCATCTAAAAAGCATACGCCAGTAGGTGCAAGTGGGACATCACCAGATATTGAGGCTGGTTTGGGAGAGATGAACAAGACTGTGGTATTTAATTGACAATTTTTTTTAGTGTTCTGTCATTTGAACATTATTAACCTATTTTCAAACATTGCCAACAAAAAAATATGGTGGATCCGTAGTGAGTGTCAAGGTATTTACATCTTAAGGGTATTGTCTATAAACTGGTAATATCATAGGGTTGAAATTTTATGATATAAGCATATTATTATACATGTATTGGTACATTATTGCGACTACAGTTGCACACATTATTGTACGTGCATCATATGCATGTATTGCTATATTATATAGGTGGTTCCCCTCATTAATTTGTTTTTTTTCAATCAGATACTGCTTCAGCCAAGGGGAAAGGCGTTGAGATTTGTGTTGAAAAAACAACACAGCTAACAAAAGATGGAGCTGCAGAGGGTGGGAAGGGAAAAGAGTTGGCCATTCCAAAGGTGGTTATGTAGGAAAAGGGAAGCCAAGCAGATCCAAATAGATGAACATGGAGATGTGGTATGGAATAACTTATTTAATGATTACATTAGTACATATGTTACATTAACCCCGTATGGTTGTTTCTGACTTGTTGTAAACATATTGTGCATTCATGCAGGAGGGTAAGAATCAAGCAAGCACTCGTTTGAAGAAAGTCAGTCTCGTTGTGCGGTCTCCATTCAACGAGCGGGTGGTTCGAATAGCATCCTAGCCTAATAATGTTGACAAAGAAGTGTACTACTGGGTACTTAACACAACTGACCAAAATTAATAAGTTTTTTAGTTATGCTTTTGCGGGAACATCAGTTAGTTTGTTGAACGGTTTAATGTTATTCAGGGATTCTGTTGTTTACTAAGACAACTTTACCAGAACTGTGCAGAGTGAGTTCAAGTCTTTAGCTCCGTTCAAGGCAGTGACCCCTGGTATTATAGATGCTTGGAGCTCGTACCTTAATAATATGGAAAAGCTCAAGGCCTCAGAGACGGTTTCCTGGCTTTTCTTCTCAACACGTTCATACGTGAGTGGAAAATTTTATTATGATGTTTACAAATTACTCTGATAATTACAAATAATTAACTAGTTAGCCCAAAATAATTGTACAAACACACGGTGGTGGACACACCACTTGATTGGGGAGAACAAAGACTGTTCGACACGTACTGGACTCTTCTTTTTGAGCAAGCGTTGTGTACATGTATCTTTCAGTGGGAGAACTATGACTTGGTAACTGATGTAGGAATAATGTATATGATGCCGTTAATGATGTGCAATATAATGTACTTTTGATTGTGTAGTTTTTCTTCCCAATTTGGTGTAGCAGCCAAGAATACTACTATGTTTCGATCTTCCTGATGGTAAAATGAATATCATTGGCCATAGCCTGGCTGAATCTCATGGTTCATTCAATGCCAAATACCGGGAAACACCCTCAATGCTGGAATGTAATGCACCTTTTTTCATGTCTATGTTATGTTACGTTGCATTATATTCCTCGGAAGTTACATTATTTGGAGTTCTTAGCCAATTTATTTTTTTATGTAGAAAAAGTTCCAAGGAGATGCACTTTGTAGGTTTCAAAAATGGAGACTCAAATCAAAAAAATTTAGTAGTCATGTGGTAACAATGCTGTGGAGGAATAATATAGCCTCAATGGAGACGGGGGTGTATGTGATGCGTCATATGGAGACCTACTTTGGCGAAAGGGAAAAAGAATGTGACTGCGGACTCAGTGCAAAGGGGACAAAGAGCTTAATAATGTTGCGAATAAAGTTTGCGAATAAACTGCCGCCGCCAGGAATTGGAGAGAAAAGCCGCCAAAGTTCAACTTTGATAAGTGGTTCGACGAATATGGGATGAAGTGATCGTCTGGATACTGAATGGGTACTTTGTTTTGAACCAAATCAATTGTGCTAAACTTGTTGGAATTGGAATTATATTTTGGTATTAACTTATGAAATCATTAACTCTCAACATATAATGAATATAAGTATAATGCATGGTTGTTAGTGATACAGTTTTAATGTATCGAATGACTAAAATAATGGACAAGTATTTTGTAATGTACTATAAGGGAATAATAATGTACTATAAGTTAATTGCTTGTTAATAAATATGTTTGTAATGTATTATAAGGGAATAATAATGTACAAATTAGTGAATAATGTAAAATAAGGGAATAATAATGTACTATAAGTGAACAATAATGTAACTGATGTCAATATCAACCAGAGATGTATTATTAGAAACCAAACTGAAACCCAAGTAAAGGGAATGTATTGAATAATAAAACAAATGCGAAAAACAAAACAAATAATGTAGTTTGCTAAAATACATCAACATTCTCATTGCAACACCCATGCATTCAACAATATATGACTTTAATGTACTGTAAGGGAATAATAATGTACTTCATGTGCATAATAATGTGCATAATAATGTACTATAAGTTAATTGCTTGTTAATAAATATGTTTGTAATGTATTATAAGTGAATAATGTAAAATAAGGTAATAATAATATACTTTAAGTGAGTGAATAATGTAAAATAAGGTAACAATAATGTACTATAAGTGAGTAATAATGAAACAAAACAAATAATATAGTTTGCTAAAATACATCAACATACTCGTTGCAACACCCATGCATTCAACAATATAGGACCTTAATGTACTATAAAGGAATAATAATAATAATGTACTTCATGTGAATAATAATGTACTATAAGTTAATTGCTTGTTAATAAATATATTTGTAATGTATTATTAAGTGAATAATAATATACAAAATAAGTGAATAATGTAAAATAAGGTAATAATAATGTACTATAAGTGAGTAATAATGTAACTCATGTCAATATCAACCAGAGATGTATTATTAGAAACCAAGCTGAAACTCAAGCTAAGGGAATGTATTGAATAATAAAACTAATGCGAAAAACAAACAAATAATGTAGTTTGCTAAAATACATCAACATTTCCTCTTGCCCTACCTCAGCTCATTCTCGTTCCCCATCTCTTTAAGCATTTGACAGTTTCTAAAGTCGTGGTGTCCCATCTCATCGCAAGCATTACACCGTCGAAGAGGCCTACTAGCCTCCTTTATAGCATTTTGTCTCTTGGAAATCAGACGGCTCGTAGAGCTGCTAGTGTGGCCCTTTGTTTTGACAACATCCGGAGGATGGACCTCAACTACTTCGGGTCTTACCATTCCATAAAACTCTTCAATCATTCTCCTCTTTTCTGAGGCCGACGTTGTAGGAGTTCCAGATTGAAGAGAATTACCAAGTTCTTCAACACCACCTACGAAAGCACGAAGCACATCAATGTCCGTCTCAAATCATCGAAGAAACCCACATAACATCGAAAACCCTTGATTTGAAACAATTTGTCTATCGTCAACAATGGATCTGGTAGGTAAAGTGTCATCAAACTGACCATGGACAACCTTGGCTAACGGAGTCTTCATCCATCTGCTTTCGCAGTATTTCTCAGGAATTTTTTTCATTTCATTGTTTTTGAACAAAAAAAAGATATGGTTGCACATATATCCCTACCTACCGAACAGTTTGCATTCGCACGAGTATGACTCATCAGTCTTATAGTGTCTCACAAAATACGAATTGCGATTGATGTCCTCAAGTTTGTAGGAGTCAACCATATCTGTAGATGAAAAACCCAGAACGCGGCATCTATCATTACCCTCAACAATTTCTTCTTGTATTTTCTTGAACATACTATCGGTGTACAGCGTCGAATCATGTTTCTCGAATGGCAAGGTAGTGGCCAATATGGGCAGGGCAGTTGTATTGTGGTAGTCCAACTTTGCTCTAGCATTCAGCTGAAATTCCAATGCATTGTTGAAATTCAAGTAGAATTCGGCAATGTTGGAGCGGGGCTTCAAAAAGTTTTTATAGAAGTTGTTCTCCGACTCAGATATGGATATCGTCCTAATCATCAAACCAAGTGAAAAATCTCTGAAGTATGCAGGTATCCAGAATTTCCTATAGTCGAACAATGTGTTGAACCAGTCAACGTCTTCCAGACCATGACGTTCCACTACTCCACTCCACTCTTCTTCGAACTGGTCAAGTTCAAGCAGGTCGCACCAAACATAGGCATTGAATTTTTTCTTGAAATCTTCATCCTTTAGTAACCAGTTCAGAACCTTGGTTGCCAACTTATACATAATATGCCACAAACACCATCTGTGTCGAGTGCCGACAAGAACCTCTTCAATAACTGATCTCATCCCCAAATCTTGGTCTGTTACAATCATTTTTGGTACAGCACCAATGCACCAAAATGTTTGATCTCAGAGCCTCCAATCCTTCCCCTATCTACACTTCCTTCCATCTCATCTTCCACACTTAAATTCCTCCACCTTCCATTGGAGCGGAGCTTTGCAGATCCAAGCAAGAGAAGACTGAAGATTGAAGATTCAACCTTGGTTTTTTATCAATTTCTTTCATGTCTCGTACTTTTATTGTTTTTACTATTTGTCTATGAGTAGTTAAACATCATTTGTAGATTTTTGGGTGAAGACTATTGTGAACATGTTTTGATTTATTGAACTGAACCTTTTCCTTAAAAAAAACAAAATGTTTAAATAACCAAGCAAATGCCCTTGTTTTCTCGTTGCACACCAACCCAACATCGAAAGTTACAGGTTTTCCATGATTGTCCTTTCCCGTGAATGGCGTGAAGATCATACAATACTTGCGTTTGACAAGCAAAGAAATACGTCATTAGCTATGAATAATGTATAGGACAAGCGTAGTAATGTAGTACTGTCCCGACTGTGGGCTGTGATTATCTATAAGGTGTCGCAGAGAGTAATGTACAATACAAGCCTTGTAATGTAACAATAAGTAATGTAGGGTAATAAGTAAATAATGTATACATGCAGGGGCGGGCGCAAAAATTTTCGATAGTAGGGGCTAAACTATATTCTCTCCATCCACAATAAAATATGCAATTTGAGAACGGCATAAATTTTACATAATTAATAAAGTAAGAGAATGAGAAAAAATATAAAATAATATACTCCCTCCGTTTTCGGTCACTTTTTGCGCACCCATTTTATAAAAAATGACAATAAATAATTAAAGTGGAGAAATGGTAAAGTACGAGAGAAAATAATGTTGAGAGGATTATCATTTTTGTAAAACGAGTGTGTAAAAGTGACTGAAACTCTTAAAATTGGACGAAGAGAGTAATAAATAATAGAACTCATAAATTAGAAAAGTAAGAGTGAAATAGAAAATGTTTCCATAAATTAGTGTGCACTCCTAAATAAAAAGATGAATTTAATACGATGAACTTTTTAAAGCATCAGTTTTATTAAAAATACATTTGAATTTTCGGTTGGACTTTTAATTTAAAATAACAAGCTAATAAGTGAAATCATTTAATGCAGCCGGTGCTTTATTAATAATATTATATTTTAATTTTTTAAAATTAAGTCTCTTCCTCAACAAGGCACAACTGCCATTGTTCTTTCTTTCTACCGCTACAAATATTCAGTTCAGCCCCTCTTCTTACTCAATTTCTGATGATTTACTCTTCAATAACCTAAATTTGGTGAGGGATAATGACCGTTTTAAAAATAATTACAAATTTTAGAAGTAGAGAAAACATAAAAATAAGAATTTGGGGAAGGGCTTAAGACCTCCCCTTCCCTTTACTGCGTCCACCCATATATACATGTTTGTGTTGTAGGTAGAGTCAAAAGCCACAATATCACCAAACATATGGTAATTCTTCTTTATCAAACCATCGCACCGAAAGAGAGCAACCAACTGGTTAATACCGTTAACTTCATAGTGATATGTGAACGCCTCCGACAGTTTCTTCTTCTTAGCCATATCATCCAACACCATTTATACGTCAAACCCATGTGCGTATGCTTTGATGTCTCGAGAAGAGTTCCTGATATCCCCGACAGTGCAACCAATAAGTTCAAACCCACCGAGAATTTCCTTCAACTCCTTGAAGGTAAGTGTGGGGCCTATATTAGCCTTCAAACAGTCAAGGATGAATTTGTGATGTACGTCATCCAACTTTCGATTAAGTGCCATAAACTGCTGATGCTGAACCTTAACCATGTAAGGCATATGAACCTCGTTGAACTCCTGAATAATATAACCTTGAAGTCCTCCTTCGGAGAAGAACTTGAACGATATACTCGCTTTACAACCACAACGCTTGAATAACCGTCTGCATTTCATAGAAAAACCAATACATGCATTCATTTGGTCATCCTCGTTTGACTTCTAGTTGTCTTTCCTATTGCATACAACATAATACCAAGTAGTAACACCGTCCGTCTTTCTTATTCCTTGTTTGCGTGTATCAAATCCAACAGCGCGGGCATACACATCGTAAAACGTGAAAGCAAAATCTAGTAATTGGAACTTTTGACCGATGGCGGGCTTCAAGTGTGCAGAACTTTCAGGTACAACCAACACTATATACAATAACAACAAATTGCAACAAAACATCTCAGAAAAATATACATTACAGTACAATCATCGTACATTACTAAGTAAATAAAATACATTAAACTAAAGTATTTGTACATTAAATTTATCGCTTAACACTACTTCCTATCTGAGATGATAACTAAACCCTAGATGAATGACTGAAACTCGTGGCCTTTGGCGACGTTTGTGCTACTTAGTTCGTACTACATTCTAGCCCCAATGATTGCTAGACCCTTGGGGAATATATTTAACTTGCGCCAAACAATCAAAAACTGCCAATCTTACATTACTCGAAAGGGAGAAAATACATTACACTACCATTATGGTACATTAAAATTCGTTTGTAAGCTACCAAGACTTGCACAATAATTAAATTCGAGGTGTGGTGCGGTAATACACCCTAGCCCTACGTCGAGATTAACCCTACGAGATTCTAACTCAATTAAGGCTATTGTGGTCTAAAACTACAAGTAAACCCTACTGGAATTGTACATTACTGACCGCAAATTCACAATAGGTATTTCATAAAATTATACAACACAACCAAACAATACATACAGTAAGTTTCTGCAATGAACTATTACTCCAACTAATCGGTATTTTAGTGAACAAATCGGGTTTATAATCAATGAAGGAAAAAATTAATTACCTTCTTCCATTGTTGAGAAAAATGAAAGCAATGAACGAGTGCTCCAACTAATCGGTATTTTACGAGAAAAAAAATAAAGAACCGGACTTCTTCAATTGGGAAAAATCGACAACAATTTAGGGAGAATGTCTTCAACGGAGAAAAAAAGATGAACGTTTAGGGAGAGAAGAAAGATTGTAGCGACAAAAACCGCTGTGATCTTTGATAAAGATAATCAAGGAAATTACCATAACAAACTCATTTGTGTATACCAAAAATGACCTTTCGAATTGTTTAAATATTTTAATTAAATACATGTGGCATTATTTTTGGCCATCAAATCTTCTAATTGTGGGACTGTGATTTAGTTTGAAGAATGAACAATAATTGGCCCGTAATGTACATTCATATAATGTTCATTATATAGTTTTATTCATTACAAATACATGAAATGAATGTTCATAATTTATAGTAATACAAAAGAAGTGTTGTGGAACTGTTACGGACGTCCTCCGTAACGTGACCGGCTATCTATCTTCTCGGACGGATAGGGGCTGGGAAATAATTTGGGGGATACGGATGAACGAAGACGGAGGATGAGCTCTCAATGAAAGCACCAGTTGTTACGGACGTTCTCCGTAACGAGGCCGGATGGCTAACTTCTCGGAGAGATAAGGTGATCGAACCTTCGACGTGCTCGAAGGAAAGCTCACGAATTGCTGATTTTCGGACTTTCTCCGATGAACAACAATTTGGAAACGAAATATGATATTCTTGTTACTCAAGACAAGTTTGTGGAAAATAATATATTCATTGAATGATTGAATGATAACAAGCTCTGCTATTTATAATACTATAATACTACTACCTAACTTATTGAACAAGAAAACAAAGATATGGAAAAGATATGGTGAAATAAAAGATAACTAAATAGAATAATATCTTAAGGATATTCCCTAATAATATGTAGAGGATGATCGTATCAACTCCCCCACGGTTGAAATCCACCTTGTCCTCAAGGTGGGAACCACGAACCATTGACGAGAGTTGAAAGCAAAAGCTTTAGCTAGGCGTCTCCTCCCGGATCAAACACATATCGAACAGCTGAATGTCTCCCTTTTTCACCCTTGTCAAAAATCAACAAAGGAGACCCAATGTTGTCGGCAGAATTCCATGCCAAAATGAAAATCTTGTTCACGCCTCTCAGAATGCTCAAACATGGCGTGTCATTGCGCGGAGGGATCAACCTTGCATCGGTATCGAGCGAGGTTGATCGATGAATCATACTTGTAACCTCACCTACATTCCAACCCATATAGACACAAGCCATTACGGGCAAACTCGTGTAAGAACCATCTCCTTTCTTACCCACTTCTTTAGACTTTAATCTCAGCTCATCCATTTCTACTATAAGGTCCGATTTTGTTGTCTCAAGTGCAGCCTTATACTCAACTATAATATTCTCAATCTCCATCATCTCTTCTCCTTCTTGTAT
The DNA here is from genome assembly GCF_004379255.2 of Salvia splendens. Lineage (NCBI taxonomy): Eukaryota > Viridiplantae > Streptophyta > Magnoliopsida > Lamiales > Lamiaceae > Salvia > Salvia splendens. The sequence goes on from NC_056039.1 coordinate 25,367,491, forward strand.
ATTTGTTACCCATTTTTTCTTCATTGAGCTCGGGATAGCAGCTTGTGGATGCAGATTAGACACCGCAAATGGTGTTGTCACGGGCAGGGAGTGCAAGGGCTGGAAAGGTCCCGGAGCGGCGTAGGGTAGCAGCTCCAAAGGCGGTAAAGGACTCGGCCGCTGCAGCTGGCGATCTGATTGGGGCAGCGGCGGCGACGGTTGGTAATTTTGGTTGGGCTGCTTTGCCGAAATGGTTGCTGTCAGAGGTGATTCCAAACATGAAGGCTGGCGAGTCGCAGGTTGATCCGATTGCTGAAATACGAGCGGCCGTCGCTGGATCGATGGGTTTCCCTGAGGTGGTTGGAAATCCGGCCTAAGATTTATAGACTCGGTGGTGCTGTGTCGCGGTGGAGCCAATGAGACATTGGGGTATAAACCCGACTGCCCACGAGAAGCCATAGTATTTCTCGATGGAGGGTATTCTAGCGTCCGGTGCGACGAAGAAACAACTGGCTCATCGGGCTGCGATAATGATCGGAATTTGCTCACTCGGTCATCTGTGGCATCGACATGAGTTTCCTTCCTGTCCCATACGTCCAACAAGTGATCTAACTCTGCATTAATCGGTTCCTCCGCTATGATTGCTGAACGAGGCTGCCGAGACGCGGGCCCTCTAACGGAATACCTTCTGGGAAAGGTGTACAGCGGCGCCGCTGTGTCACGCGCCGTGTAAGGTTGATTCCGACGTGAGTTAGGGACATGGGCCAACGGCTGATCATACACCGAGACCTCGTTGAAGGGGCGTTGCCTTGGTGTCTCTCGATAGACAGGTGGGTCCCAACAGGTAGGTCGGCGCTTGGGCGGTGATGGCGAGTACATATCTAGCTCGTAGGATGAAGAATGCTGATATGCAGTGGTCCGACGGGTCCATGGTGGGTCCCAGTTGTCGCGACGACGAGTCTGCCTTGGCTCCCGGTTGAACGGTTGCCGTGCTAAATTGTCCACCCGTCGATCCAAGTTGTCGAAGCGAGCATTCAACTTTTCAAACCCTAAAGTGATTGGGTCGACAGAAGACTTCCCGGATTGATCTCTTTGGTCCGGTCGATAGTCGCCGGTGTTGGGGTGTCGCAGCGGGCAGATCTGCAGCGCCGGCGTCGCCTCCCTCGTCGGCAGTTCCGACGTATATTGGCCATGGTGTGTTGACGTCATGAGTACGGTGGAGTGGATTAGATGCGGTTGTGATGGTAGTGCTGTGGCTGAATTTTTTTTTTTTTTTTTTTTTTTTTTTTTTTTTTTTGGGAAAGCACCAGTTGTTACGGACGTCCTCCGTAACGTGACCGGCTATCTATCTTCTCGGACGGATAGGGGCTGGGAAATAATTTGGGGGATACGGATGAACGAAGACGGAGGATGAGCTCTCAATGAAAGCACCAGTTGTTACGGACGTTCTCCGTAACGAGGCCGGATGGCTAACTTCTCGGAGAGATAAGGTGATCGAACCTTCGACGTGCTCGAAGGAAAGCTCACGAATTGCTGATTTTCGGACTTTCTCCGATGAACAACAATTTGGAAACGAAATATGATATTCTTGTTACTCAAGACAAGTTTGTGGAAAATAATATATTCATTGAATGATTGAATGATAACAAGCTCTGCTATTTATAATACTATAATACTACTACCTAACTTATTGAACAAGAAAACAAAGATATGGAAAAGATATGGTGAAATAAAAGATAACTAAATAGAATAATATCTTAAGGATATTCCCTAATAATATGTAGAGGATGATCGTATCAGGAACATTTATAAATTAATTAATTGAATTACTATATTATAAATTAGTTTTATTTTTAGTTATATTATTCTATAGCAGTACAAAACAAGTGATATGCAACATTTATGATAAATTTTCACATTGTTTCGAGCTTAACTCAAAATAATGATATAATCTTCAATAGAAAATTTACTTTTTTCTTAAATTTGTAGATAATTAATTTAAAATTATAATCTTTTCCTAAATTGTTATTTAGAATGATTAGCATATAATTTAGTTTAAGTTAATTCATATTTATAAATTAATTTTTAATGTAAAATATTTAAAATGTTCAAATGTACATTTTTATGTACGTTTGCCACTACCCAATAAATAAATACGTCTCTATACAATATTTTTATGGCACTCGTGAAAATTTGTAACTCATAAAATTCTCAATTTTATAAATGTAATAGAAAACGGCAGTCTTATTTTGCATCACTCTCACCGCAATTCTCAATTTTTAGGGCACTCGTGAAAATTTGTAACTCAGAAAAATGAAGACGTCAGCTACTCCGGCGAAGCCCAGCGGCGGCGAAGTATTTAAAAGAGAAGAAAGTCTGAAACCTCAATTCCGGCTGGCCAAAGACGATACGAAACCGGCGCTCCGAGACCCCGTAAGAATCGCCCAATTACTTTCACCTCTGCTTAATTCAAGTCCAGGCCTCCTAATTAGGTTTTTGTTTGGGGATTTGATGCTCCATAGATTTTGAGATCCGATCCAATTGAGACTGAGGAAGCCGTGCTGCGATTGCCTCCGCTACCAGATAACATCACATCCAAATAAATTCAGTACGTATTTCTCCCAATTTTTTTCCTTGTAATTTTTCTCTTCTTTTGTGTGATTTATTTATGAATTATATTTGAAATGTAGTAATGTACACTGTGAATCCAGTCACTTCGAATTTATATTGTCATCTTCTCCTAAGTTTTGTATCACAAAACCGAATAATGTGATTTGATGCTTGATATCTTGTTAGGAAAGTATTCGTTTTATTTTTGTAAATGGAAATGCTCAAACTACAAGTGTGGTGAGCAGAGTTTATATCTGAACATGGCCCATCAGCAAAAACCAATGAAGATACAGAAGGAACCGAACATGCAACACAAAACAATAACTTACCCATCGATAGCCGAACAACGCCAAGACCGAGGAACAAGAAATGAGCATAACAAAACATAACCTCCATTGGCAACACAATACCTTAGTCAACAGTTCAACAAGCATTGATTGCTCAGAGATATTCCAGTGCCCATCTATCTTGTATCTCTATTATCGAGCGCATCTTCTTCGCGTACTCTTAGGGACCGTTCATCCTCTAATCACCAAATATTTATTCTAAAGCTAAGGTGCCAAAACAACCATTTCTTCTCTAAGGAGTACCAAGCTAGGAACGAAAACACATTGACGGTTGGCTGGGGATACAAACGGATATGTTCCACTGATCACAATAGAAGTTACACAAGCTACTAAAGATTTTGCAGCCGAAGAAGAAATTCTCAATAGGTTTCAGCTCTTCTTTGCATTGCACACACTTGTCATCACCGATATCAGTCACTCCAAGTTTGAGCAAACCCTCTTTGGTGTTATTGGCGAAAACAACCTCTCTTTGGTGTTATTGAGGAAAACATTCATTTAGCTCTAGCTAAATTGCTATACTTTTATACTGTATGACTTTGTGAAATATAAAATTTATTTGGATTCCATTCCCCCAAAAGAATATTTGAATTCCATTGAATGTTTTATAATCACACTTGTAAGAGCATCCACAATGGACAGGATTAGTGGCTGGAATATAGTCTGCCACATCAGCATTTCTTAGTCCGGACTATCCTCCTGCAGTGGTGCAGACTAGTGGTTGGACTAGGGTCCGCTGTTTCAAATTTATATTTAATTTTGCTTTTTTTGTTCTCAAGTACTTCCTCCGTCCCTTAAAATTTGTCACATTTTTCTATTTTCATCCCTCCCACGAAATTTGTCACATTTTACCATTTTTGGTAGTGAACCCCATATTCACTAACTCATTTCATCCCAACTAAGTTGATACAAAACTTTTGGATAGAGATTAAGAAATTGTGTTGAAAAGTAAGAGAGATGAATAAAGTAGGAAAGATAAAGAGAGAGTAAAGTAGGTGATGTAATAGAGTAAGAATGATTGGATGTTTTGTTTTTGCCAAAAAAAGATGACTCAACTTAATTGGGACATCCCAAAAAGGAATACGAGTCAACTTAGTTGGGACGGAGAGAGTATATAAAAGTAGGACTCATTCTCCACTAACTCTTTAACTCACTTTCCATTACATTTCTTAAAACTCGTGCTCGGTCAAAGTGTGACAAAATTTAAGAGGCGGAGGGAGTAATAAATAGCAAAATACTCCCTATGTTCCATAGTAATAGAGTCATTTTGCCATTTTGGTACGTTCCATAGTAATAGAGTCATTTCCTTTTTAATAAAAGTTAACACATTTCTCCACACCTACTTTACTCTCTGTTACTTTATTCTCTTTTCATCTCTCTACCTTTTTCATTTTCCACTTCATACTCCATTTACTTAAGTCACCTAACACAATTTTCTTAATCTCCGTGCCGAAAAGAAACGCCTCCATTATTATGGAACGGAGGGAGTATAATATATAAAACACAATAAATTTAAACAAAACACCTACATTACTTAAATTAAATTTACATTATCATAAAAATATAAACATGCTTATAGGAAAAAGTATGTATAAAAACAAAGAATCGAATGAAATGAGAAAGGTATAATAGAAGTCAAAATAAAAATAAAACGTTGAGTTTGGTGTTTGAACACACAACCTCTATGATTTTTCAAGACACATGTACCATTAGACTAAGCATAGTTTTGTGTTGAAATCAAACAAATTTATACATAAAGCAACAAAAACAATATTTTAAGTATAAAACTAATTGTCCCACATCGAAATCACAGAGAAACTTGGAGTTGAAAACCTATCTATAAAACAACCATTTATCTCACATCGAAGTAACGATGAAAGTTGGAGTTGAAAACCTATCTATAAAAGGTTTACTCAAGCAATGCGAAATTTGCTCATCTAGTGTGAAGGATTGTATAATGCAAAATATAATCTTGCACTAATTACATATTCGTCTTTTTTGTAGGGATAGTTGTGAAATTATAGTTTTTTTAATTTTACAATTGATTTTTTAAATAAAATTTGATATTTTAAATTAAAAATTAATTTTTTTTATCTCCGGACCTATCGTCCAGGCCCTGCAGTGGTCGGATGATAGTTCTGACGATCCAAGGACACCCCATTGTCCGCTGACGAAAGTTCATGCGTGGTGATCGTCCGCCCGCTCGTCTATCCGCATGCAGTGGTAAAGTTGGGCGGACGATCAGCCGGACGAGTGCTCCACTGCAGGCCGATGGACGAGCAAGCGGACGAGAGGTATGCCTGAACTTTCGTCCATGGATGAAGCGTCGCCCGTGTCTCGTCCAACCTATCGTCTGGCCACTACAGGGCCCGAACGATAGTTTCAGAGGATAAAAATTCAATTTTTAATTATAAAAAAATAATTTATTAAATTAAAATAAACAAACTATAATTTCACCACGATCTATACAAAAAATAGATTCGTGAATTAATGAAAGATTATATTTTGTAGATTAAAATCTTTCCCGCTAGATGATCAAGTTTTGCATTGCTTGAGTGAACCTTTTATAGATGGGTTTTTAACTCCAACTTTCTTTGTGATTTCGATGTAGATAGATAGTTTTTTAACTCCAAGTTTCTTTGTGATTTCGATGTGGGACAAGTAGTTTTATACTTAAAATAGAGTTTTTGTTGCTTTATGTAAAAATTCGTTTGATTTCAATACAAAATCTATGTTTAGTAATTAGTCTAGTGGTAAATGTGTTTTGAAAAATCATAGAGGTTGTGGGTTCAAGCCCCATACTCGACATTTTTTTTATTTTGACTTTTATTATACTTTTCTCATTTTGTTCGATTCTTTTTTTTATACTTTTTTCATATAAGCATGTATATATTTTATGATAATGTAAATTTAATTTAAGTCATGTAGGTGTTTTTTTCAATTAATATAAGTTTTATTTTTAAAAAAATTTGTTGTGTTTTAGTACTCCATATTTTATATTTTGCTATTTATTACTATTTGAAAACAAAAGAAATTAAAATTAAATATAAATTGAAAGGGCATACGGTAGTCCGCACTGCAGCGGGAGGTTAGTTCGGATTAAGAAATGCTAATGTGGCGACTGTCCGGCCGGACAATTGTGGATGCTATAATGGAGATGATAATAAGTTGAGAGTTGAATTGAGTAATTTTGAGTTGGTCAGATATTTTAGGTATGGGCCTTTTCAAAATTAAAAGCGTGCGTTACATGATAAAGTATTGTGTAGCTGGAATATAAACTATTCGTAGAGAGGACAAAAAAGAATGATCCAAATTCAAGAACTTGTCACAGTCAAACATGCATGTCTTAATTAAGCTCATTTTTATGTCTACACGATTTCACCAGAACTTAGCATGATATCAAATTCCAGAATTTTAAAACACAAACTTATACTAAAACTATACACCAGTGTACAAATCAAAATCAAAATCAAAATCAAAATCAAAATCATTTGTGTTAGTGTTTTAGTTATTGTTACATGTTCTCTTCAATTTCAATAATTTGTGATTTAGTATAATTTCACAACTAGGATACACCAATCCAATTATAATGTTTTTATACTTCATTCGTCTCTGAAAAGTATGAACTCTTTCTTTTTTAGTCCGTTTATGAAAAGTATGAATATTGTATTTTTGGAAACTCTCTTCTCTCTAATGACGTGGGTCACATTCCCTACTAATAAATTTTAAAAACTTTTTTCTATTTCGCTCTCTTACTTTACCAATTAAAACTCGTGCCGAACCAAATATCATATTTTTTAGGGACGGATGAAGTATTTAATTCTCCTTTTTATTTTTACAATTAGATACATAATACCACCGCCGTTTACCAAAAACAGACATAATTGTATATAACACGAGTTTTAATGCGCAATTGATCTAGTAAGAGAAATGGAGAAAAAGTAAGACAAAAGTAGTGTTTGTAGATCGTGGGGTCTATATTATTAGTAGTATTCAAATATTTAAGACTTTTTATATTTAGAAATTGGTCTAAATTTGATGGACGGTCCAAAGTAATAATACTGATCTATTTTTTTTTTGGACAGAGGTAGTATTTAAGAATTTAATTTTTTGTGATAAGTTTTTAATAGAGGATTCAATGATATTAAGAAATTGCGAGTAGCTAGTGGTCCATTACTCCAATCCATTGTGAAAGCAAGAGAGAAGAGGCCCCCCAATTCCTTCTAGAAGTAAGGGTGGCGTGTGGCTGTAATATAGCCAATTTTGTACTAGGAAGATGAAATCAACTTACAAATACCAAAAATATAAATGCATATGTCGGCCCACAACATTTCCTTACAGCATTCCGGCTAATGCAACTATAAAGAGGGAGAGTTGTATTTGTTATTTGTAAACTGTACTAGTATGGATGCCATTTCTCCAACCATGGTGGGTGAGACAGTGTTGGTTGATGCATCTTCATTCATGTTATTTGAGGCGAGTGGCGATTCCGAATCCCAGTATTACGACACGGGGGAGCAGGCCAAATCCACGGCTGAGGACGATGCCGAGTCCTGCACCTGCACCTGCACCTGCGCCTTTTTATCCCGCACTAGCGCCCCGGCTCGTATTGACGATGATATTGATGATGAGGACGATGGTTGTGCAGCTGAGCTGGAGGATGGAGTGGTTGATCAATACAATTCTATTGCCACTAAAAACCGAGAGGAGACAGATAGGCTATTTTGGGAGGCTTGTTTGTCGTCGTAAATAGTTTTACTTTAATATCAGTTTCAAATCGTTATCGTGTCATGACAACTACAATTATATTGTTGGATTTTTTGATATGACATGAAAATTCTACACGAGCACGCGCGAATTTAATGGGTTTTGCAACAAGTCTTATTTGGTCGAATCACTAATAAAACTGATGATTTCGAGTTGGGTTTCAGTTAAACCGTATTGTGTTGGATCGTTGACCCAACAATGACCCAAGCCTCGTGATTTGTAAGCCTAAGTTTTGACACACATATATATACAAATGCATTATTTGTCATTTATATTACGGCGAGATAATAAAAATACACATTTTTATGATAATGAATCAAATAATATCAATAAACAACTTCAAACTTGACTTTTTATTAACTCAAATTTATTGGCGAGTGGAATCAAATTGAAGGCATGTACAAGTCGCTTGATTGTAGCTTAAGAGAAAATATAAGTCCCTACAATTTTCTTTAACAAGATTGCCTTCTTTGGGACGAAAATTAACTTGTATACAAAGACCGACTTTAATAAAAGAAAAACTTTAATCTTAAACTTCTAGATAAGAAGAATGTTTAGGTTGGATACATATTTTCATGGGATTGTAGTTCAATTGGTAAGAGCACCACCGTGTCAAGGCAGCAGTTGCGGGATTGAGCCTTGTCAATAAATACATCAATTCATTTGTCCATCTTCATTCCCAATAGGGATCCTTTTTTCCGTTTTGCAATTCTCATCAAGGTAGGGCTGGCAAATCGTGCGGATTGGGTCGTTATCGGGTTGACCCGATAACGACCCAACCCAATAAGGTCAAACCCGAACCCAACCTGTTAAGGAAACCTCAAACCCGAATACGAATCCGACCCGCCACCTCCGAACCTGGACACGACCCGGACACGACCCAAACACGATAGCGACACGAACCGCTTTGGGTTGACCCGACACGATAGCAACACGATATCAACCTGAACACGATAACAACACGAACCACTTTGGGTTGACCCGACGCGATAACAGCAAGACAACAACCTAAATGCCATATTTTTTGGGGTGAGCTGCGAACGGCTGGAACCGACGAGCGGCGACTCTGGAACGATGGAGGCGGCTAACTGCGACGCGAATCCAGCAAAGCGGCAAAGAGACAGCAGCGCTCTCCCTCCCCGAGACCGGTGGTTGTTCGAACCCGAGCACAGCAACAAGACAGTTGCGCGATTGGAGCCGTGGTGGTACGTCGGCGTGCTCGAATGGAATGGAGTGAGAGGGAGGCGAAGGCAGCGGTGCTGCGTCACTCGCAAGGGATTTAATTTGGGGATTTCTCCTGTGTGAAATTTTAAATTGAGGAGATGGGGGGACCGATTCAATGCAGGTATGAGAATGGGGAGGGGGGAGAACGGAGACGGTGGTGGTGCGTCGCTATGAGAAACGAGAAGGTGTAGTGAGGCGGAAGAAAGAAAAGAGAGATAGGGATTTGCTCTAATTTTGGGGATTTTGGGAAGATGGCATAGTGAAACTGTGAAAGTGACCTACTCTATTTTTATTTTTTTTTCAAAGTGACTAAATTAAATTTAATAAAAAATAAAAATAATAAAATATTAATTTTTAACAGGTTACCTGCATCCGACCCGCATCCGACCCGAATTTTTCGTGTTCTTATTGGGTCAACCCAATAATGGCCTGTATCCAATAAGACTTGATCCAAACCCAATTATTTCGTGCAGATTCGTGTCGGATTATCGTGTCGTGTCAAAAATTGTCAGCCCTATATCAAGGGGCATTTTTCATTACTTCAACTATAATTTAGTTGTTTAGACAATTTTCTTTTATCAATTGATTATAGCAGTCATCACTATAGGCATAAATGAGAAATTATTATCAGTTTTTGAAAAGAGAAAATAAGATAGATAAATTTTTTTATTAATGACTTCAAAATGTTTGTAATGGGTAGCTTAATAATAGTAAAACACTAAGAGCATCCACATCGGCGAACACAAGCTTGTCCGTCCGTCCATGCCAGCGTTCTTGCCGCTGGCAAGGCGCTGCTCGATGCATCGAGCACGTCCGTGCCACCGAGCAGGCGACGTGGCAGCTTCCTAAGCCGTTGGCAATTTATTTTTTTTTTAAAAAATGGATTTTAATTAAAAAAATCTGATTAAAAATAAAAAAAAAATTTTCCCACTTCCCAAAAAATTATATCCGTTTTCTACCCACTTTTAATTTATTTTTCAATTTTTTTCCCAAAAATACACATTTTCATCTATAAATACCCACTTCCACACTAAAAATTCACACTACACAATTCTCATCTAAATTCTCTCATTTTCATTCTCAATTCTCAATCTTTCTTTCACTCTTACTCTTACAACAAAACAATGTCTGGCCACGGCGATCACCCCCCGCTCCCACGGTTGGAACCCCGATTGGTTCGGTTCACAACCGTTTCCTAGTCCGAAAATGGAATATTCGGCCCCTCCTCAAACCCAAGGTTCGGAAGTTTCGGGTGGCTACCGGCCTTACCCGATCAACGACCAAGATGCCCCCGAAGGGCAATACGGGTGGACACCCGAGCATAGAGCGAGGTCGAGCGACACCTCCCAAACTCTGACTCCTCCTACTCGCGGTGTCCGCACACTATACACTCCGGCGGAGATGGAGCAATTGTTCAAAGCGTTCTTGTCAATCTCCGAAGATCCGGAGGTTAGCACGAACCAATCCGGCGATCATTATTGGTGGCGCATCTGTCGCCGGTACAATGAAAACCGACCGGCTGGAACAATCGAGCGCAACGAGAGTATGGTGCGCAACGCCATATACAGAGCCAACGAAGAAATCCAAAAGTTCCACGGGTATTACCTCCAAGAAGAGCGGCCGGAGCGAGGTCGCCATCATCAGTTCCGCCTTGTCGACCTACCAATCCATGAACTACAAGCCGTTCAAGTACCTCAACATTTGGTAGGAGACGCGGTCGCATCCAAAGTATAGGGGAGGCGTAGCATCCTCCTTTAGCGGCTCCTCCAACGGTCAAGGTCGGTATCCCTATCCGACGTCGGCTCCAAAGACGTGGCTAGCCAACTTTCCGGAGCTAACTTGGGTAGCCCCGACGCCGGCCCGGGCAGTTCCCAACGCCGGCCACAAGGAAGGAAGAAGGGGCGGCCAATCGCCGCCGCGCCGCGACTCCATCCGCCCCCGCTCCCGCTCCCGCTCCCTTTGTGCCACCTCAACCCCCCATCAACTCGTTGTAGGGGGTTTTGGCCCAACTCAATTTGGCCGATAGGTCAAATATGACCCCCGAGCAACTTCGGTCGCATGTAGCGATGATACGGGGTCTCCAAAGAACGTTGGAGTTATTGCCGGATGATGACTAGTCTTACCCGGAGGCATTTTTACGCTTAAATTACATAATTTTATTTTTTAGGAGTTTAATTATGTAATTTTTATTTTTTAGGATTTTAAGTATGTAATTTTTATTTTTTAGTATTTTAAATATGTAATTTTTATTTTTTAGGAATTTAATTTTGTAATTTTTAATTTTTTTGTAATTTGTAATATTATTCCGGTTATTTTTAATGTATTTTAATTTTGTGGAGATTTTTTTATTTAAATTGAATAATGGAATGGTGGGACTCTTGTGCTCGTCCTTGCAGAAGAGCACGGATGTGGGTGTTGTGCTCTTGCCTAAGAGCAGGCAGAAAAAGTAGAGTCGGGCCACATCTGTGCTCGTTGGCAAGAGCACGGATGTGGATGCTTTAAGGATGTGTTCGCTAATGAGATAAGGAAATGCCTGGATTTGTATCTTGGGCAGATTTAGGTTGGTAGGGCCCTCAGATTTGGTTAGGCCATCCACAATAGGAATAGCCCAACAATAGCCCAGTCATAGCCTAGCTACAAACTCCTCCTCCCACATCATTATTAATAAAAATCTTCTTGTCACATCATCAAAACAAGCAAATAGTCCAGTCATACCCCAGCCATAGCCTAGCAACATCACTAGCCACATCACTAATAACAATTATATAAAAATGAAATAATTAACAGTCACACAATATACGGAATTTAATTTACGAGACACATACGGGAAACATTAATAATACTATTAAAATTTTAAAAAGTACAATAATTTTTAAAAAGTACAATAATTCACTCCTCGTCTCCTCCGTCGCTGTCGCCACCATCGCCTCCGCCTCCGTCGCCACCATCGCCTCTGTCGCCACTGTCGCCGCCGCCTCTACTCGCGCCGGTCTCCCTCCGTGCCGCCTCCAAATCCTCCTGCATGCTTAGGAGCAATGTTTGAAGCAAACTCTTCTCCACGGGGTCCACCGCCGCCCGCCATTCGGCCATCGTCTTGACCATCTGATTGCGCGTTTGTTGACGCGCGAAGAATTTGAGATCCGCTGTGGATTGACCAAGGGAGGATGTCGACTGGACCTCCTGTGAATCCTCGGCTGCCCCCCTCACCTCCCGTTGAGCCCGCTTGTGCCCAACTGGGCGAGTTCGGCTAGCGAACGAACGAGGGGTCGGGACCTCCTGGGCCGTCTCGGGGAGGTCGTGGGAACCACCGCTGCTGCTGCTGAAATCACCGATATAGTTCAGTCGTTGCTTCTCCGCTACTCGGAACTTCTCGGAGTCATTCAACACAAGATAGCAGTTCCAGTAGGTGAAGTCCTTATATAACCCGGGCTGGGGGGAAGGCTTTCTCTGCTATCCTCCTGCAGTCTTCCTCCGTTTGGCCACTACTCTGCATGCGGAGGGCGTTGGCGTACAAACCAGAAAATCGGGAGACGGCAGCCCTGATTCGGTCTCACCCCTTCCGGCAATCCTCCCCGTTGGTCGCCTCCCCTCCGGGCAAAATCTCTGATAGGCTGCTGCTATCTTGCCCCACAAGTTGACAATCCTCTGGTTGTTAGAAACAAGAGGATCGTCGCAAACACTCACCCACGCCTTGGACAACGCGACGTTCTCCGCATCCGTCCACCTTCTCCGTACCGAGTCGTCGTCCTCACCCGCCTGCGACGACTCCCCGACCTTCTTCCCCTTACCCTTCTTCTTTGGGGCGCCACGACCCTGCACTGCTCCCCCCATTTGAACAAGAGTATCCGGAACTCCGAGAATATCAAACCCCAACTCCTCTAAGGAAAAAGCATCAAATTGCGTGAACTGCGCATCCGTTGAGGTCGATGTGTGCGAAGAAGCAGTCGAAAAATCAAAACTGGGGCGATAGACGTCCCCCTCCCCCGGCGTCCCCTGCGTCGCCGGTACCCCCCCGTCGGGGGCTGCATCGCCGTCCCCCTCCCCCCCGGGGCATCATCTGCATCCCGGGCACCCCCCCCGGCATCATCTGCATCCCAGGCGCCCACCCCGGCATTTTCTGCATACCGGGTTGCATCCCCGGTACCCCCTGCCACGCCGGCATACTCCCCCCAGGCATATTCCCCCCGGCTGTCATCCCGGGCATCATCCCCTGCCACAAGTACATGTTGTAGTACCCTGGCATCGGACCCCATCTACCTCCCACGAGTACCGGGAGAGTTTGAGACCCGCTCGTCACTGGAGTACCTTCATTGGTGTTCTCCATTTCTCGATGTTCACCATTTCGGATGGCCTTATACATGTATGCGTTTGGTTGACAAGAATTAGGTCCAAAAATAGAAACCAAACGAGAACTCCAAATATTTTCATAATTCCACACCATACCCTTCAACCTCCTAGAGTTGTGGCAAATGAAAACAAGTCGAGATACATACTCCGAATTGGATATAACTCATTGGTGTTTCAGCTGCTCGTGTTCGAAAATAATGGTTGCCAATGGTGAAATCGCTGAACTTGATGATAGGTCAACGATGAGGTGTAGGTGGCAGAGTTTAATCACAGATGCCACCGTCTCCTCCACACCGCCCCTGCTCACCAATGTCCGGTGGCTCAGATCTGCCCCCTCTCTCTCAGCTCGATTCAGCACCATTAGTGCCTGAATCACGACACTTTTGTGAATTGAACCATGCAGGCTTGACACAAATTCCAGTGCTCATGAGTCTAAAAACAGTGACACTGAACATGTTGATTCGGCAAGAATTGGAGCCATTTCATTCCAATTCTTGGACAGTGAACACGTCCCGACATTGAATCATAAGCTCTACTCTATGCAATTCAATGATTTATGGATCACTCTGAACTCATCCAAAATGAATGTTAAAATCACTAACCATTTGATTCACATCAAAGATTATGTCACTATCACATCAGTAGTCGTTTATATAAGCGCTCATCAGATAAAACCACATTGTTTATAAACGAAGAAATATAGTTTAGTCGAGTAAGCTCTTGAGTTGATGTGCGTTGGTTACTATTTGGTTTAAAATGGTCAAGTACTAGTACAGTATTTCTCTGGTTGCATACAAATGAATGCTGCTAAGATGATATTCTTTTAATTTTTTAGTAATTATTATAGGTGATCAAAATATAAGACTCGTTTCCAACTAAAGTAGGTTCCAACCTAATGCGATAGTTTAAGAACAGAGCAAAAGAAATTTGGTAATTAGGGAGGCTTGTATATGGACCGACGATCCAAACCATTACCATTCCAAAATTCCTAAACCACAACCCATCCAAATAACAGAATTTAATTCTCAACAAAAACCTTAAAATTCCTGCGACGCAGAACCGATCTCTTTGTCCCTTCCACCAGTCTTCTTCGGCAACAGAGTCTGGTGAATATTCGGTAAAACACCTCCATTAGCTATTGTCACATGCCCCAACAGCTTGCTCAACTCTTCGTCGTTCCTCACTGCCAGCTGTATGTGACGCGGAACAATCCTGTTCTTCTTATTGTCTCTGGCAGCATTTCCAGCAAGTTCCAACACCTACACAAATCAATAGATTACAGTATTCACAATTTCATTAGAAATTTGGGGGAAAACACAAATCTAGGTTATCACATTTTTGGGTAATCGAAGAATTGCAACACTCAATTGACGCGATTTGATGCAATCGGAAGTGTAGTACAAATCTAGGATATCACATTTTTGGTGAATCGAAGAATTGCAACACTCAATTGATTCGATTTGATGAAATCGGGAGCCAAATGCAGCAGATCTAAACGGTAATTACCTCAGCGGCGAGGTACTCGAGGACAGCGGAGAGATAGACGGGGGCGCCGGCTCCGACGCGCTCGGCGTATTTACCGGCCTTGAGGAAACGAGCGATTCTGCCGACGGGGAACTGGAGGCCGGCTTTGGAGGAGCGGGAGACGGATTTGGAGGCCTTGGGCTTGCCTCTTCCGCCCTTGGTGGTAGATGCGGCGTTGGAACTCATTTTCACTGAAGCGGTTGATTGGTAGCTTTGGAAACCCTTGGACTGGATTGAGGGATTTTGGAGAGTGGCGAATGATTGAAAGTGCGAGGGACGTGGGTTTATATAGGGACGAATGGTGGATTCTGATTGGCTGGAGGGGTGGGGCGTGGATTGCCACATTCGCATCGAGAATTAATGGAGCGAGGATTTTGAATATGTTGCCGCAATTGGAAAATTATTTTGGCGGGAGTTATGCGCTATCGGATATTGGGTTGGGCCGGACTAAAACATATTGGGCCGTAGGCTGAAATATCTAATCCCAAGCTATTCCTTCCGCCGTCTAATTTTGCCCTTTTTGTCCACCGACTAATAAATATTTCATTTGCTTTTTTTACTATGGATCACACATTCGCTATAAAATTAATACTCTTTTCGTCCCAAGTTATTTGAGTCGTATTCCTTTTTGGGTTGTCCCAAATTACTTGAATCATTTCTCTTTTTGACTAAAAACAAAACTTATAATCACACATACTTTATTTTTTCTTTTACTTTACTTTCTCTCTTCTCTCTTACTTTATTCTGTCTTCTACTTTATTTTATTTTATTTAACTCATTAAACACAATTTTCTTAAATTCCGTGCCAAAAAGAAACATCTCAAGTAACGTGAGACGGAGGGGATATATAAAAAAAGACTCACTTTTCACTAATTTTTCCTATTATTTTTTACTATGTTTTTTAAAACTCGTGTCCAGTCAAACTTGGTCTTGTAATTATGAACGAAGGAAGTAATTTTAATTGATAGGAGTATTATTTATATACTCACCCGTCCCATAAAAATATGAACATTTTCCTTCTCCACCTGTTCCATAAAAATATGAGTATTTTCGTCATGGAAAGTTGTCTATAACTCATTACTCATATACATCAAATTATTTACAACTTATACCATTGGAGCCCAATATTAAATATTAATAATATTATGGGTCTCATTATCCACTAATACTATTTCAACTGTTTTTCTCCGCATATCTCTTACTTTATTAATTGTGTAATAATTTGTATAATATCTTAAATGTTTATATTTTTATGGAATGGAAGGAGCGATAATATGCACGTATCACCAAATCAAATTTGCAACAACTATGATTATCGGACCGGAGTGAAACATGCTTGTAATGATTGTTCCAAAATGGTATGCCATGTATTTATGTACGGATGGTTTTTCCAAGTCCAAAACCGTTGAAGTGTTTTGTTTAAACATTCATATAGCCCGTTTATATTTCATAGAACATCCACAATAGCAATGACTTCCCTACGGACTAGCACTAGGACTTCCCAAAAACATCTTTTATCACATCATAAGGACTTCCCACCCCAGTGCCACATCACTAGGACTTCCCACTGCATAATAGTGGACTAGCACTAGGGCATCCCAACAATACAATTTCACATTTTTATACGGAATATAATACGAAATTCAAAATTCAACACGAATACGAGGAAAATGCAATCATAAGTTCATTATAAATTAATACAATTTAAAAAAAAACAATTACATCATAAATATCAACGTGCATTCTTCCGCGCCCACAACTCATCAATTATATCCTACTGGAGTCGAATATGAGCTTCTTGTTAGCGCATGTCGGCATGAGCTTGGAGCCGCCCGACGTCATCATGAGGTATCCCCATGGGTACATTGGCGGTGGCCACGCCGTGGCTTGGCCCGACGACATCTTCATTGGTCCAATCAGATAGTTCTGGACCTTCTTGTTCGACAATCATGTTGTACAAGATAATACACGCGTACATGATATCAGCAATGCAGTCGCCATACCAAAAACGGGTTGGTCCCTTCACCGCCGCCCATCGAGCCTAGAGCACACCAAATGCCCGCTTCACATCCTTGCGCGCTGTCTCCTGTCGGCTCGCAAAGTAGACCTTCTTATCTTCGAGCGGATATCTGATCGTCTTCACAAATACGGGCACCTAGGGTATATCACATCCACCAAATAGTAGCCTATATGATGCTGGTTGTCGTTGGCGACAAAACTAATGGTCGGACCAACGCCCTGGCACTGCTCGTTGAAATGAGGCGACGACTGGAGGACGTTGACGTCGTTGTTCCCTCCGGCTACCCCAAAATATGCATGCCAAATCCAAAGTCGGTAGTCAGCTACGGCTTCGAGGATCATCGTCAGATTCTTACCTTTGAAGTCGGTCGTGTAGGGACCCTTCTAAGCGGTAAGGCAGTTCTTCCACTCCCAATGCATGCAATCTATACTGCACAACATCCTAGGAAACCCGTGCACCGTCCCGTGCATATCCATCAGTTCCTGACAGTCTTGGGGGGTAGGCTTCCACAGGTACGTCTCCCCGAATATTTGAATGACGCCGATATGGAGGTACTCCTCTAATATGTCGGTCGCGCCTCCGTAAGCCAACTGCCTAATTGCAACAGTGCACTTCTGCATAGGCGTGTGTCCGGGTTTGCCACTCGCATCCCTCCTGAATCGGAAGTACTTGTACCGACACTCTAAAGCGTTCACGATACGCATAAATAGATCTCGGTGCATCCTAAAACGCCGCCAGAAGAAGTTGTCCCCAAACCGCGGCTGCTCGCTGAAATAGTCCTCAAACAACCGTTGGTGTGCAGCGACGTGGTCCCGGGGTACTACAGCTCTATGCTGGATGGGGCGAGGTATCGTCGGCTACTGCTGCGAGACCGCCTTCATCATGCGGTTTATCTCAGCGGACGTATACGCCCGTATCTGTTCGCAGATTTGCCGCGATGCTTCACTATCCCTGCCACCATCGCCCGCACCACTACCACTGTCACCCGCACCACTACCATCCGCACCACCACTACCACTAGCTATTTCGGGATGTCGAGAAATATAGTTGAAGAAGAGAAACTCGTTAATACAAGTGATGCGAATGAAAAAGAACCGAAACGAGCCGTATATATAGAGTTTTTAAAATATAAAAAATCAAAAAACCGCTAGTCCGTCGGGTGCCCGCAATAGCAGACGAGACGGCGGACGAGCTGACGGACGAGCGAGATATACGACGGATGAGGGGTCGTCCGCCCGACTCGTCCGTGAGCGTCTCGCCGATCATAATAGTGGACGAGCGGCTCGCCGGTCGCTCGTCCGTCGGCTCGTCCACTATTGTGGATGCTCTAACTAAAATTAGTTGGTAAAATTATAAAAGGTATTCCCTCTATCCCTTATTTGTTTATTTGTCAAGTGATTAATATTCTTTTTTCTAGGACATTTCAAGTTAAGTGAGTCATTTCTATTTTTGACATTATCAGTTGATATTTTAATATCACCATATTAATATTTTTAATATACTATATTGATGAGTTAGTAGGGTTAGAAATTTAAAAAATTAGCAATATATAGCACCCCTACACATGTATCTATGATTTATAATTTAGTTGTTTAGACATTTTTCTTCAGTCTATTAGAGCATCCGCAATAGAGGCGAGCGCACCGGCTCGCCGATTTTTTGCGGGCGAGCGCAATTTTGTTTTTTTTTTCGAAATTTTAATATTATTATTAAATTTTCCCGTATATGTGTCGTAAATTTAATTCCTTATTTGGTGTGATTGTTTAATTATTTGTTTTTAGTGCTGATGATGTGGCTGGGCTATTGCTTGTCCAGTTGCTTGTCCTGCTGATGTGGCAGGAGGAATTTAGTGCGGCTGATGTGGCGGAGGAGTTTGTGGCTGGGCTATTGGTTGTCCACGAACTATTGTGGATGCTCTTAGTTAGAGCATAAGTCACTATAATAAATCATTATTATTTTTTATAAATAAAGAGAGAAAATAAGATAAATAAGAAATTTATTAATGACATCGAAATGTCTGTATTACAGACTCTGTAATGGGTAACTCAATACTAAACTTTATAATGATTTATTGGCTGACATGGAATCATAAGCTCTATTCTTATAGACCACTCTGAACTCATCCAAAATACGTAATTGTTAAATTCACTAACCATGTGATTCACATCTAGGATGAATTTGCTTTAACTGTCACAGTTGGTGGAGAAGGAACCAACCAAGAAAATATTTTTTTCGCAATAGAATTGATTCTCTAATGTCTTGAATCCAAGAAACACTTAATGGAAAGATCAAAGTTAAAACTGTTTTTACTATGTGAACCAGAAATGATTCTGTTTTTTTTAAAAATTGACCTTGGCATCAAAAAGGGAAAACAAACAACAATATAATAGAGATCAATCCTATCAAAAACATGACTCCCAACTCCAACAAAATCTTAGTAGATCAAACAGAACTCATCTCACTAACTTCACCTTCTAGCAGCAATCAGCAGCATTGGTGAAATTATCCCCTGTATTTCTAGCAAAGACTCTTGTATTCTCATCTCCTCTTCAACATCTCTCTTCAGATTTCTGATAGAATTTCTTAGTTCATCTGAAGATCTTATATCCTCTGCCCTCGACTCAACGACCTTCCTCGCCAACCTCATCAGCAGCCCTGCATATCGTGGCATGGTGGAGTACTTCTGCAAAAACACCAACAGCAACCCGAGCTCCTCCACGTCCAAATTGGCTACACATTTCATCAACTTCCTGCGCGCCACCAGCTCCTCCATCACAGCCACGACACTCTCCGGATTTCTCTTGTTCAAAGCAGCTACCAGCGCCTCCCTGTGCCTAAACTTCCTCAACAGCTTATCGAACTCGGCCATCTTCACCTTCTTCGCCCTCTTGATCAAGTAATCCCCTTCCGAGGGCTTCACGTTCTGCCCTCGCTGGAAGTACCTAAAGTACGAAGGCCTTAGAACCTTCCTCCCCGGCTCATCATCCACGATTTTCCAATGCGAATTAGTAGCTCCTACTTCCTCGCTCTCCACCTTCGCCTTCCTTCTCCCGATATACAAGTTCCCTTTCGACGTCCCTATGACACGAGTGGAGCAATCGGGCGAAAATTCAACTGAGAGAAGCGGCTCCGGGAACCTCATGGAGTGAGTGATCTTCAGCTTTGCATAGTCAAACACCTTCATATATCCATCCAATGCAACACTCAATATCCTATTCCCCTCGGCTTCTTCCTCTCCGCCCCCTCGCGCGACCTTCCCCATACAGAGGGCGGTAACCGTCTTGATATGGCTCTCCATCGAATACAGCAGCTTCCCACCGCCAATCACATCCCATATCTTAACGAAATTCCCACCGGCCGTGGCGATTAGGCCTCCGGAGGGGAGGTAAATCACACTCTCCACAGGCTTCTCGTGATTCAATTCCAACACAGAGCCCGAATTCGACACGCGCACATCCCAAACCCTAACCCTATGATCGTACGATCCGGAAACGAACATTTCATCGCTAATCGGGGAAGCATCGCCGCAGCGCACATAATCCTTGTGCCCTAGCAGATTAAACACGCATTTCTCGGTCGCGACATCCCAATACTTGACAACGGAATCGTCTCCGCCAGAAAAGAGGTGGAGCTTATCTGCGGCGCGAGGGTAATTCACTGACCGGACGGCGGCGGCGTGGCCTTTCAGGCGGCGGAGGTGGCTGCGGGATTTTGCGTCGAACACGTGGACGGTGCCGGTCAGGTCTCCGGCGGCGAGGAGTTTTCCGTCGCAGCGGAAGGAGACGGCGGCGGCGGTGTCGGAGAAGGAGGAGATTGGGGGTTTAGGCTCGAGAGTTGTGGCGGAGAAGATGGAGACGCTGGCGGAATGCGTGGCGACGAAATCGTGAGGGGCTGTCGGCGAAAAGGCGATGGAATTTATTGGGAAAGTGAAGGATTTGGAAGGTGTGGTTTCGATATCTTTGGGGATTTTGAAGGATCGCCAGTACTTGGCCTCCGGGGTGGGAGTGAGTTTGCTGGAGGTGGGGCGGAGCTTCGGCTTAACAGGGAAGGATTCCGCCATTGTTGAACGGCGGGTGATTAGGGTTTAGGGAATTGGGGAAGAATTGCTGCTCAGAGAGGAAATAGGGTTTATGACCTCGTGTATATATACACAGGTCACTATTTGAAAAAATATTAATCTTCTTTCTCTCTGAAAAGCATGAATAGTGGCATTTGAATTCGTTCTGAAAAGTGGCATTTGAATTTTGGAACAATTAAAACACATTACTCATTCACGTCATTTTATTACAACTTATATCCACACTATACTACTTCTCTGTCGACAAAAAATACATACATTTTACCATTTTAATTGTCCACTAAAAAATAATCTTATTTCTATCAATACATTTAAACCACACATTACTCCTTATCTTTCTTATTTTATTCACTTTTTCTCATTTTCTCTCTTATTTTATCAATTTCTTTTTAAAACTCGAATCATCCACAAATTAAACTATATTTTTTGGACGAAGGGAGTAGTTTTTTAGTCACAATTAAATTGAGGTATTTTTTAGTTGCAGAGTTTAAAAAATTAAGTTAAATTGATAAAATAAAAGTGATAAAGAAAGTAAAAATAATTCAAAATCATTTAAGGAATACTATTTTTTCGAGTTCGTAACATTCGTACTTTACAATTTTGAGTGTGTTTTCAGTTTCACTGAGATTTCTTCAAAAATGAAAATAAAAAATTTAAGTGGTTTAGTTTGATTTCTTCTCAATCTTTGTATTTCTCTTCTATACACCAGTAATCCTATTCTCATCTAGTAATAGTACATTGCTTTGATGGATTGAGCAATTTTTATTATGAGATCATTCAAATACTCAATCCTATCGATTCTCGAATTTAATCTATCCGCCAAAATATAAACGCCTCGTATCTGGAATGGTAATATGAGGATGACTTGAATCACTACAAGCATACCACAATAATTGGTTGCACAGAAAAGGGTGATCAACTGGCCCTGGGCAAATCGTTCGAATCCATCCATCACCCACTCGTGACCTCTTATGATAAGCTGCAACTTGTTCTTCTTACAGAAATCTGTGACCCGATCAGGCTGTAGGAAATAAATCGATAAGCAAACAGTATGACAAGACATCGGGACAAGAATAGAATGTCGTGATGAAATCGTGAAACAGCATACCCCAAATGTCACAAGTCCAGGTCCTCTAGCATTTGGTCTCAAGCCCCTCAATACTATCATTTTCAATCGGATCCGACCTGAGGAGAAATGTGATAAGCACGAGATGCCCCTGGATATAAGCTGAATAGGGCTGTGAAGTAAAATATAGTACCATAACAAATCCATTAGCACTGTCGAACCAGCAGCATCCATTTTTATGGGCCTCTCCAGATTCTCTATCTGTTCGACTGAATGTATCGACCTCCCTATGCCACCATGCATGCAAATGATCCTTTTCTCAATAAACGCAGTAAGTGGGAGATAATTAAACAACTGGTTGAATCGTGTCCAAGCCCAAATCCCATCACTTTCCCCCTGCAGGAATGTCAATCAGCCTCTATCGAAAACGTGTTGACGGGGAATATTTTGTATACTTGAGGTATATACCATTCTTTCAATACATTCGATGTGAAAACCGAAAAGTGCATTGATGTCTGCAGTTTCATGATTTCCTCTTATCAGGTGAACATTCTCTGGGTATTCGATCTAAGGCCCATGTAAGTCAACAGTTAAAAATAGGCAAAAAAGCGAATATGCAACTGACGACAACGTTCAGTTATTAGTTCAAAACCTTGCCTTAAGAGCAAGGAGCAAAGTTATAGTTTCCAAGCTGTGCTGTCCACGATCGACATAATCTCCCAAGAATAAATAGTCTATGTAACTGAAACGGAAAAGATACAAATTAATGTCAGAGCAAATGAAGAACTTGTCATTTGCAGAGTGAAAGAGGTACAGCCTCCACAAGCTACAACAAGAAACTTACGTAATGTCTCCAGCAGTTGAAGGAAATCCATATTCGTCAAAAAGCCGCATCAGATCACCAAACTGTCCATGAAGGTCACCGAAAACTTTTACAGGAGCTTTCAATTGAAGCACTGTTTGCTCCTGCATGAAAATCTGCTCAGCAGCATAACAAAGCTCACCGACTTCGTAAGAGTCCAAAAAGAACTTTCTATTCACAGGAGGCTTCCAATTCTGAGGCCTCAACAAAGTTGATATGATCTGCATAAACGATAATCAAATTAGTATTAGATGACATTTTCGCATGTTGAGAAACTTTTACTTTAAAGAGACAGAAGATAACTGAAACCCAGCGAAGCTTGCCTTTTATGCAAGCCTTGAGGAGACTTCTGCCTTGCAAACTTTTTAGTAGGATTTGATAGGTCATTACTCATTATGTGATGGTAGCATTCGCCTACTTTCGTTTTCAAATTGATCCAAGGATAACTGTCGTACCATACCCCCAAGTTTCCAACAGTTTCTTTTGCTATTACAACGTGCAATATTGGAGAATATAAGCTTTCGTTGTTCCCATCATCCCTATACAGTATACTGCTGTGCAGAAAAAACAAGAGCAAATCTTACGGCTCTAGGATGAAGGCGGACATCAACTTCGGTGCCATACACAAAAAGCTCAAATTAATCCAAGCCAGATCGAACAAGGGAATTTGGCATAAGTGATAGATGTGTGCCAATGGAATTCACAATGCTTACGGCAGCTAAGGCAGAAGTTCACTTAATTAACAGAAACCACTAGACAATCTCCCAAAAATTAACAAATTTTTCAATTGAAGCTTGCAATAACATCCGGTGTCTTTTCAGATTATCGGAAACACAATATTCTTCACTGCTATCCATGTAGTAATATCCCTCGTTTTGTGGTGAAAATAACTCCTAAGATATCATTCAATCAAATATCATAATGTGTATTTTTTGTATAACGGAAAGCTTGCTAGCACTCACCATCATTGCCACTAACGGTGACAAGATATCGTTGTGCGACCAAGTCCATGACATGTCCGTATCTAGGCCCGGGCCCCTGTCCTTGAACTACAACACTGCCTCCCAGAAAACAGCGTAGCAAGTCAAACAAAGCTCATGCACTGAAAAACCAGATAAAGTAAATAGGCAACAACATTATCTTTACCGATGCCACTTGAACTTGTCGTTTGTCAAATCAAGCACATAAAGGTCATCTGTCGAATGCCCCGCAGGACCTATCCCACCCTGGCAAAGGACAGACCCTAAGTAAACAAAATCTAAATTTAACAGAGCATAGTTTTTCAACCATGAGAAACTCCAATCACCTGAAACACAACCATGGTGCCAACAGCTGCGGCGGCGTGTGCAGCTCTAGGTGATGGTGGCTCTCCAGCTGGTCGAAGCCTGATCAAATCATTACTGTAAGCAAATCTCATCAACAAAAGTAGAAACTAAAATCCTTCTTTGGAATTCAACTTAAACAACACACACACAAAAAGGAAGACAAACCTGGTTCATTTTCTAGTAAGTACATCGTAAGAATGTATACAATTCGTCACTCCATCCAACCCTAAAAAAACACATTAGCTTAGAATTTCAACAACTAATCAAATTCCAAACAAAAGAAAAACCAGAAAATCGAAATCAAAAGAGAGAATATTACGAATGCCAGAGGCGTCACCGCTGCCACTGTCAATGGCGATGGCGGTGAGAGTGTGGCCGCAGCGGGGACCCGGCGCGTCCTCATCACTGTCCCAATAGCTCTCTACATATCGATATTCCGGCGCAGGATGCAGCCACGGCTTCGATCCCATTCACAAATCAATCAACTCAGCAGAAACGCTGGATAAAAAAAATCACGCGCAATTGAGCAAATTAGCTCAAGAAATCCACGAAATTGGAACCCTAGAACTGATTAAGCACAAATCCAGAGAAGCAAACTGGACTCTCCTTCACTGAGAATGGTTGCCAGATAATTCAAGTTCAAATTTTTCGAAAGGCAAAGAACCGTTTTTTATACATGGATTCGGATTGTATTATTGATAAGTACACTTAGAGCATCCCTAACCGTCCCTTAAAATAACATTACAGCATAAAATAATAATACAACTTAAAATTTTAAAAAAATATATAATTAAAATCTTAAAAAAATAAAAATGACATAATTTAAAACATTCAAGGATGTCTCTATAAAAGAGAAACAACTAAGAATGATTTTGTCTCACATCGAAAGTGAAATATAAAACATTCAAGGATGTCTCTATAAAAGAAGAACAACCAAGAATGAGTTTATCTCACATCGAAAGTGAAACATAAAACATTCAAGGTTGTCTCTACAAAAGAGAAGCAACCAAGAATGACTTTGTCCTACATCGAAAGTGGAACATAAAACATTCAAGGTTGTCTCTATAAAAGAGAAGCAACCAAGAATGACTTTGTTCCACATTGAAAGTGAAACATAAAATATTCAAGGTTGTCTCTATATAAGAGAAGCAACCAAGAATGACTTTGTCTCACATCGAAAGTGGAACATAAAATATTCAAGGTTGTCTCTATAAAAGAGAAGCAACCAAGAATGAGTTTCATAAATTCGCAAGCCCATCAAATATATGTGGGCTATTACGAATTTCTTGTATTTATTTATTTGTAAAAATTGTTTTTAAATATAAAAACAATTTTTATAAATAAAAGTATTTTTTTAAAATTTGATTTTTTTAAAAAAAATTGATTTATTGCATCATCGTGACGACGCCCACTCGCGGGCCGGCGAGTGGGCGTCACGCATGGCGCAGGGGCGCGCCACGTCGCCACGGCGCGTGGCGTGACAGCCCGTCCCGTGTCTCGCAGGCACGGGGCGGGACGGGACGGCCTGTCGCAACGCGTCGCGCGAGCGTTCCGTCCCTGCGCGACGGATCGCGGGACGGTGGCGCGCCGCGTAGTGGATGCCCTTAACAAATTTGAAATTAGAGAAAGGGTTTCATGGATTGATGAATGAAGATGATAATTGGAAGATTTATTGGCAAGAAATGAAGAAAACCCACTCGCCAGAGTCAACCGTTATTACGCTTTTTTTCAAAAAAGATCCCTTTTTATAGCATGTCAATTTTTGGCATATTCAAATTTGATGAAAAAAAAATGTAGTAGGACATATTTTCAAATACACATGCTATTATTAATTGGGCACAAAATATCTCTATCTAAAACACATAAGTGATAAATGTGCTAAATTCTACGTACATAACTGAACATTTTAGGTATTTTATATATTAATTTTTTTATTAATTATAATTAATTTAAAATAAAATAGGAAAAGATTTAAATTTTCAAGTTAAATAATGCAGATTTGGAAAAAGATTAACATTTCTATTGTAAATATTAAAGCATCATAAATCCTCTAAATTATTCGTTCAAATTAAATGTTGATCAGCTCTTATGCATTTTGACAAATCATTCAAACCAATAAATTGAAAACCAAATTATTCCCAGAATATGGAACGAATCACACTGAAATGATTGAAGATGTAAAGCACGAATAAACTTTTGGGAAACAAGAACAAAAATAACTGTGAATTCTCTTTTATAATTTCCTAAAGATTTCTTAAATGTATCAAATTATTTCTGAAAAAGTTCGAGGAATTCGCAGTAAAAATACGAAACATGAAATGATATTTAACACCTTAATTCAATCGAAAAATAACCAAAAGATTATACACGTGATTTACCCAAAACAAACTTATTCAATTATTTTATCAAACTCGTTATGTTCATATATTTCATGTAGGAGTGAGCAAAAAAAAATCCAAAAGACGAATATTTGAATCGATTCAAATTGAATTTTAAATTTTGGTTCGATTTTATTCCGATTTAGGCTCCATTATGTTTCATTTTTTTTTTAAAATGTCAGTTTTTAATTCAATTCGGTATGAGATATAAAAAATGCAATAAACCTTTATTAAATATTATTATACTCCATTCGTCCATGATAAATATGATTTTTTGGTGAGCACGAATTTTAATATAAAATTGATAAATTATGAGAGATAAAAAGAAAAGATAATAAAAATATTGCTAGCAGAAAATGGGATCCACATTATGTAGGATTAATGTGTTACTTAAATGTATCCTAAATTAGAAATTTCATAATTTCCAGTAATTGACTAAAACAGAAAATAGATCAGAACAAATGAGAGTAGTATACATACAAATATGAGAGTATTATGAAATTTTGAATTAATGTGTGACGCACTTTATTATGATAAAGGTTATGACGTCAAAGTATATTTCAATCATAACTAGTTGTATGTTAGGTTTTAAATAAATGAAATGACAAATAGCTAGAAATCAAATTCTCATTGTACAATTAATAATTTAGTTAATATAATTAATTGGAAAAATCACAAATAGCACTATTATAAGAGTTACTAACAAAAAATATAATAATGGAATAGGAAATTTCATTTATACTCTCTTAGTCCACAAAAAATAATTTCATTTGTGAATGACACGAGTTTTAATTAGAAATTTGTAAAGTAAGAGACTAACAGAGAAGGAGAAAAAGTAAATAAAGCAAAAGAGATGGAAAGAGAAAAGTGAATAAAGTATGAGAGAAAACATTCCATTTTCAGAAATGGAACTATTTTTTGTAGATGTTCCCAAATGACAAAATGAGACTATTTTTTGTGGTCGGAGGAAGTATAATGAATAGTTTTGACGCTTGTGCAAGAGGGTCTAGAACCGGTTTTCAAGGTCGTCCCATGGGACGAAGGCAGTGAAAGCTAGCCGTAGATGAGGACATACCCAAGCCAAGCGTCCCCCAAGATCCACCCCTTCCCCCGCCTCCTAATCCGAGTATTTTATTCGAATATTTGTCCCATACACCCAACACCGACATCGACCGTATGAATTTGTAACAAGTTGTTCATGACTAGACGATTGAAGCCAACATAATTTTTAATTTTTTAAGATTTAGTTATACTCCCTTCGTTTCCTAAAAAATGGAAATTCTTTTCTTTTTAATCTACTCACTTCGTCCCAGTTTAAGAGTCATATTTAAAATTTACCATATTTGAACATAAAATTTAACCTCAATGTTGATGAAATTTACACTCAAATGCCATTATTTTCATAAAAATAAAACAAAAGAAACACATTTTACATACAAAAAGTCAAAAGGGTCCCACTTTCCACTACCCCACTTCAACTATTACACACGACAATAATTTCTTAAAACCCGTGCCCTAACTAAATTGCACTCCTAAATTGGGATAGAGGGAGTATTACCTAAAAATAGATACTTTCCTTTTTAAGAAATGGATCTCACTAATTCCACTACTCTCTCTCTTTTGCTTCCCATTTTTTCTTTTCCCCTCTCTTATTTACCAATTTTGCATTAAAGTCTGTGTCATTCTAAAATTCCTATGTTTAGGAAACGAAGGGAGTATATTTTTAAATTTTTAGTATTTAAATAATACAAATTTACTTTTTAAGATTTAATTATATAAGTTTTAATATTTAGGAATTTGTAATGTCATTTTTGGATTTTTTTATTGAAATTTTATTATCAATAAAAATGTCTTTATTAATTATTTTTTTAAGATGAAGAATGGAATAGTTTGACCTAAGATGTTATAGGTTTTGTCTCTTAATTAAAAGATGAAATAAAAAATGATTAAAAGTAATACTTCCTCCGTTCTATAGTAACGGAGGCATTTCTTTTCGGCACGAATATTAAAAAAATTGTGTTAGTTGAGTTAAATAAATGAAAAATAAAGTGAAAAATGAAAAATGTAGAGAGATGAAGAGAGAAAAAGTAAGAGAGAGTAAAGTAGATATGGAAAAATGTGTTGAGTTTTACTAAAAAAGGAAATGACTCTATTACTATGGAATGTACCAAAATGGCAAAATGACTCTATTACTATAGAACGGAGGGAGTATATGACTTACAAATAGTTAAGAAATATCTTTGTATATTGTTGTGGATACTCCTAGAACATCTTCAAGGAAAATGGTAAATGGAGAAATAAAAAGAAATAAATACCATATTTACCTCTTCCTTTTCTTGAAATAAAAGATAAAAACTACTTATTTTTATTTGCCTTTTTAATTTACATTCTTTCCTTAGATTCTATTAGTACTATTTTTTTAAGAAAGCATAACTACATTTTTGAAAAGATAAGTAAAAAATATACCCTATCAATTGAGGAGAGACTATTAAGAAAAATTAATAATGAAATACTACTAAAAAAATTGATTATGTCATGCCACGTCGGTAGACGTTTATAAAATTGCTTAGCAGATTAAACCCCATTGTTTATAAACTAGGAAATAGTAGTATCCTCAGTGGTGCGGATGTCTCGGTGGACATCCCAAAAACGCCTCATGTCACGTCATAAAGACTTCCCACTGCACTGCCACGTCATAAAGACATCCCACTGCACAGTGGCAGACATCCCTAAGGACATCCCGACGGACTTCCCACAATAATAAAAATTCACAAATTCACCAAATTAAACAATTTACAGAATTAAAATTTCGACACAAATACGGGGAAATTGCAACCACTTTATTTAAAAAAACATACATAGCACAAAAAAACATACATAATTATTAAAAAAATTTACATAGTTAAAAAAAAATACTGTCGTCTCACTCCTCGGATTCCCCGCTGCCAGTACCCTCGTCGTCCCCGCCGGTAGTCCCCTCGTCGCCACTCTCTACCATGTCTCCCAACCCCAAATCGCGCCGCATACTGTTGATGATATCTGATGTAAATCAAATAATGCTAATTTTACTCCAATATTTCTCCTAATTTTTATATTAAATCATATGTCAATTAATCATTAAAGTAATTATTATTTAGTAGTTGATATATGTGTGTAAGTTGGAGAAATTCGTACTGTACAAAGTGTAAGTTAGAGTTTTATTTGTTTTGGTCAGCAATTATACACGTGGGTCCCAGCAAAGAATTAAAAAATAATAATAAAGTGGTTGAGGATTTCGAGGAAAGAAGGCGTGACATGGGCAAGAAGAAAAAAGAAAAGATATAAAAGAGAGGGAGAAAGGCAGCAGTGGGGGGACGGCACTTTTGAGAGCAGACACACGGAGAGAAGAAATTAGATACTTCCATTGAGCAATTGAGGGGACTGTTCTGGAGGAATTCGGCATGAGAAAGAGAGAAGAGAAAGGAGAAAATTCCAGTCATCATCAACTCCAAATTTACTCCATGGTTTCTAGGGTTTTATCTCCATTTATCATTGTTCTTGGTTTAATTATGTTAGGCTAAGAATCTTGTGTTACTCCAAACACGTAGTATGACATTTTGATTTCGTGATTTATTCTATGCTCGTTTTTATCTCATGTTCGTTATTACTACTTATTTAATTGAATGAATTTATTACTTTAGGTGCATCTTTAGTGATAATTCTATAGTCTTGATTTGATGCCTCTTTAGCTTGAATTGAGATGGATTGTGGTGGTAATGAATTATCAATTGGAATTGTTTAGATGACAACTTGATAATGGATTTTGATCTTAATTGCAATTGTACTTTGAATCTCGCGCTTCCGTAGGGTTCTTAGGATTATTGAATTTGGTTTAAAGAGTAAGTGTTTAGCTATTTTTTGACTAGTTGATGTTTAGTGCTTGCAAGGTGAATAATTTTAAATTTTCCCGAACGTATGAGATAGAATTGAATGCATAGGATTAATCCGTGTCTTGTTTACAAGTGTTTGGAGTAACACTTGTCTCGCTTGTGTTAATTTGAATTCAACTTTATTTTTCATTATTTTCAGAAAACAAACTTCAAACAAAACTTTAATCTTTATTGTTATTTTTATTTATTTGGAGTTAAACGAACTTACTTTCCCTGTGGATCGACACCTTAAATTACTATACACGAAGTTGTACTCTTGCAGTGAAGTGGTAATATTAGGGATAATTTTGTGAACTTGAGTGCATATCTATTCTGATTTAAAAAGACCTAAAATTACACATCAAGTTTTGGCGCCGTTGCCGGGGAAGGCAATAGGTTGTTTAACTTTCTATTTTATTTTTATTTTTATCTTTTTAATTTTATTTTATAGGTAGTTAATTCGTGTTCTTACGCGTGATAATCATCTACCACGTCTGGACTCGATGACGAAGGAGTGTTTTATTTGTGGTAGTATCTTTCTAACTCCTTATGTTTTTTTTCTTTTTTCTTTTTTCTTTTTTCTTTTTTCTTTTTTCTTTTTTCTTTTTTCTTTTTTATCTTTTAAAGTTTGCTAGTACACATTCAAGCACACACTTTTTCAAAGACTAACCCCGAAGTTGTCGAGATGTCTCGCTTTCGGTAGAATTGGATATTTGAGTTGTGCTTGGTTTCTTTTTGTGTTGTGTAGGTGTTCTAGAAAATTGAAAAAAAACAGTGGGTGCGAACCAGATCTAAGGGTACACCACAATTTGGGTTATTGATACATCATAGAAGAGGACAGAATTCAGCTGTGATTGATACACATCAGGACTATCAGAGTCCAGTGGGAGAAAATCCAATTTTGAAACAAATTTTGAGAGTAGTAACAGTGATTCAGAAGCTGAGTCGATGGCCGAAAACAATAACAATGTTCATCCTGTGGAAAAGTTTGGCGATACTGTCAGATCGGGAGTTGATCACCCGGGAAATTTTGCCTATGCTACGGATAACATAAGCATCCCACCTCACTACATCAGCTTGGTGAATGGTGGCATCTTGTTCCATGGTCGTGAAGACGAAGAGCCCATAAGCCACCTCAATGCATTCTATGAGTTGACCATGAACCACAGACCTGCGAATGTGCCACATGATAATATCAAGAGAGCTCTCTTTCCTTTTTCGTTGAGAGACAAAGCACTAGAGTGGTACGACTCACTTCCAGGGTACAATGTGGCGACCTTTGAAGATCTGAAATCCAAGTTTCTTCTGAAATATAATTCACCAATGAAGACCGAGAGATTGAGGGATGCCATCACATCTTTTCGGCAGCAAGATGATGAATCTTTTGCTGAAGCATGGAAAAGGTTTACTGAGATGTTGAGAAAGTGTCCCAGCCATGGTCTTGCTCCTGGTCGTGATCTTGTCAAATTTTACCAAGGCTTAAACAATGAAAGCATGAGAGTTATAAATGCAAGTACTAGTGGAGATCTTGATAATAAGACACATGAGGAAGTGAGAACCTTGTTTCAAAAACTAGCAGATAATCAAAGAAACTGGTACAATCCAAGGAGAGTGGTTGAGAAGAAAGGAAATACCTTCGGAGCTTCAATAGAATCTGAAAGAATGACTGCAGTTGAGGCACAACTAGCTAATATTAGCACCCAAATGACATCGGTGGTTAAAATAGTATCTTCCATGCAGTTGAACCCACAACCTCAAATTTTTCCAATGGTTAGATGTGGACTGTGTCAAGGTGGGCATCACACAGATCAATGTCAAATGATCCAATCCCAAGAAACAGTTGAAGATGTGAATTACATAGGCAATAACCGCCAAGGTTTTAGCCAAGGGGATCAATTCAATAACAATCATCAGAACTGGAAGCCTCAACAACAAGGGAATTGGAACCAAGCTGTGTCAAGTAACAATGGTGGGAACCAATGGCGAAACAACTCCCAACCCCCTGGTTTTGATAAGAAACCTTCACTAGAAGATCAGATGGGACAGATATTCGCTTTCATGTCAAAGAGTCAAAAAGAGAATGATTTCTTCAAAGAGAAAACAATTGAGAAGTTTGGACAACTCGAGGCTTCTATGAGGAATTTGGAAACACAAATAGGGCAGCTTGCTACAGCTTCTCATACAAGAACTCCTGGCACCATTCCAAGTGATACAGTGCCCAACCCCAAGGGAAATGAACATTGCAAAGCAGTCACCCTGAGAAGCGGAAGAAATTTGGATTCAATGCCTTTAATGGACGACCAAGGTACTTCCGGCATCTCGCACGCAGGGGCGGATGAGATGTTAGGCTTGCATTCCTCGCACGAAGGGGCGGACAAGGCATGTAATGGAAGTCCCGTGCAGGATGCCCAACATGGTCAAGAACATGCTGCATCCGGCAGCAAGGAACAAGGTGATGAATCTAAGTTAAATGGAAGACTTACAGCAGGAGAGAAAGACAAAAAGGTCAATGAGACAGAACCTAAGAAGAGCAAGTCCAGTATTCCTAACGACATTCCACCGCCTCCATATCCATTCACGAGAAAGAAGAGAGTGCGGCAAGAAAAGAGTTTTGAGTGGATGATGAATGTGATTAGAAAAGTGAATGTAAGCATCTCATTAGTGGATCTTTTCACCAATTTCCCGAGATTCTCCAAGTTCTTCAAAGACATGATGGCGAACAAGGAGAAACTTCATGATGAGGGGATTGTGGCATTGAGCACGAATTGCTCACAACTGATATCTGGAATCATGCCAACGAAGATAAGAGATCCAGGAGGTTGCATCATACCATGTGAAATTGGTAACACGATTTTCACAAAGTGTTTATTGGACCAAGGTTCAGGGATCTCACTGAAGGCATTGAAAACTGCTCGTGCCATTGGTTTGGAGGAAAGAATGGAGCCAATTGACATCGCTCTACAATTGGCTGATCACTCCATAGTGAAGCCCACTGGAATTGTTGAGGATGTTTTGGTTAAAATCGATAAGTTCATCATTCCCGTTGATTTTATTGTGCTTGACATGCCAGAAGATAAAGAAGTGCCCATTTTGTTTGGTAGACCATTTCTAGCAACGGGAGATGTATTGCTTGGAGCAAAGGATAACTCTGTTACATTCAGAATTAATGGTGAGCAACTGACTATCAATGTTGAGAAAGCCTATGTTGGTGGTGAAAGTGGTAAGGAAGCAAGAGAGGCGGTCACACTAGAGAGTCCGAAAGTGTAGGCCGAGGATGAAGAAGGTCGAGCCAACGGCTATAAAAAAGGGTACTGATTGGGAGGCAACCCAAGTCTTTTATTGTTTTTTTTTTGCTTTCATATATTGGGGGTTTTGTTTGCTCAGTTCTTTCCCTCAATATTTATTTTGAATTGAGCATTTTTTATTTTTATTTTTTGCTTTTTTGTGTAAGAGTGAAGATGGAGGCCGTGTCTCTGCTGTTGGAAAAAGAGTCGCCCAACCCACCCACCCATGAGCTTCACAATGACAGGAGAGTATCTTTATACCTACCTTATATTTGTCTTCTACCTTGGGGACAATGTAGAATTTAAGTTTGGGGGAGGGTTGAAATTCTGAATTCTGTGTGTGCATGTTAGAATAATTTCCTATGGATTGTTACTTGCTCATACTTGTTGGGAGTCACTAAGTGGACTTAGCTTTTCCTGTGAACTTGTGCTATGAACTTAGTTATCACTTACTTACTTCTGGAGAACAAGGAGTCTTACTTGTTAATTTAGGAAAGATTAGTGTTTTTTGGTGTCTGATTTCTTGAGCTAAGGAGAGAGAAGTATTTCGGTTTTGAAAAATGAGTTAAAAAATCTATATGGTTAATTTGCATAATTTGAGTAGGACTTGAATATATTTTGTTGATGTCGATGCACAAAAATGATCTAGGCATTAGGACTAAAAGCCTCATAAACCCCTAGCGAGCCAGTTTGAGCCTTATAGCCTAATTTCTTTGTTAAAATTTTGAAGTCACTATATTAGCCTACATGATATATCCTTTTGTTATCCCTTCTTTTCAGTCCTTGTCACAAAAATTGAGGTGCTAGCACATTTTTGGGTAGTTGCGGTTGGTGGCAAGAAAAAAGGTCATAAGTTTAGATGCTTGTTATGTGATATCCAATTTATGTTTGAGAAATAAAGTGCAAAGTTGTTAAGTGAAAAAGAAAAAAGAGGCAGCATGTTCATAGAGAAAAAGCCAAGGCTAAAAAAAAGAAAAAAAACTCAAATTAGTGCTCGAAAGAAAGAAAAAAAGTAGCTTGACTTGATTTGTTATGTTGAAAAATCTTAAGTTTGGGGGTGGTGAGCTGTGGAAATTTCATGCTTAATTATTATGAAGCTTTGGGAGATGTTGTCCTATGGGATGTGCTAGTATTCTTGATTTTGGTTGAATGAGCTACTAACCAAATTTGATATCCTACCTTAACCAAAAGCCCCATTACAACCACAAATAAAGACCATTTGATTTGTGCAAAGGTATTGACATTTTGTTGATGAGTTCTACTTTGAGTTTTGTGGAAAGACCTTATAGATTTAAAATAGAGAATAGCCGAATAAACTTCTTTTGACGATTTAGCTACGATGGTTTGAGACACTAGAGTCATTGCTTGGACTTGGATTGCTTGTTTGATAACTAGATCTTAGGGAGCTGGTTTGTGTTCATACTTTCATTCTAAGTCATGTTCAAAGGAGAATGTGGAGTTAGCTTAGGTAATCTCTTGACTTGTGAGAGTTTTTATGATATGAATTTGTGGATTTCAAGAGTCTCGTCATGAATTGAAAACTTTGTGCTTGATTGCTTATCTTACTCGAGGACGAGCAAAAACTTAAGTTTGAGGGTATTTAATGTAAATCAAATAATGCTAATTTTACTCCAATATTTCTCCTAATTTTTATATTAAATCATATGTCAATTAATCATTAAAGTAATTATTATTTAGTAGTTGATATATGTGTGTAAGTTGGAGAAATACGTACGGTACAAAGTGAAAGTTAGAGTTTTATTTGTTTTGGTCAGCAATTATACACGTGGATCCCAGCAATGAATTAAATAATAATAATAATAATAATAAAGTGGTTGAGGATTTGGAGGAAAGAAGGCGTGACTTGGGTAAGAAGAAAAAAGAAAAGATATAAAAGAGAGGGAGAAAGGCAGCAGTGGGGGGACGGCACTTTTGAGAGCAGACACACGGAGAGAAGAAATTAGATACTTCCATTGAGCAATTGAGGGGACTGTTCTGGAGGAATTCGGCATGAGAAAGAGAGAAGAGAAAGGAGAAAATTCCAGTCATCATCAACTCCAAATTTACTCCATGGTTTCTAGGGTTTTATCTCCATTTATCATTGTTCTTGGTTTAATTATGTTAGGCTAAGAATCTTGTGTTACTCCAAACACGTAGTATGACATTTTGATTTCGTGATTTATTCTATGCTCGTTTTTATCTCATGTTCGTTATTACTACTTATTTAATTGAATGAATTTATTACTTTAGGTGCATCTTTAGTGACAATTCTATAGTCTTGATTTAATGTCTCTTTAGCTTGAATTGAGACGGATTGTGGTGGTAATGAATTATCAATTGGAATTGTTTAGATGACAACTTTAAAATGGATTTTGATCTTAATTGCAATTGTACTTTGAATCTCGCGCTTCCGTAGGGTTCTTAGGATTATTGAATTTGGTTTAAAGAATAAGTGTTTAGCTATTCATTGACTAGTTGATGTTTAGCATGTTTAGTGCTTGCAAGGTAAATAATTTTAAATTTTCCCGAACGTATGAGATAGAATTGAATGCATAGGATTAATCCGTGTCTTGTTTACAAGTGTTTGGAGTAACAATTGTCTCGCTTGTGTTAATTTGAATTCAACTTTATTTTTCATTATTTTCAGAAAACAAACTTCAAACAAAAACCTTAATCTTTATTGTTATTTTTATTTATTTGGAGTTAAACGAACTTACCTTCCCTGTGGATCGACACCTTAAATTAGTATACATGAAGCTGTACTCTTGCAGTGAAGTGGTAATATTAGGGATAATTTTGTGAACTTGAGTGCATATCTATTCTAATTTAAAAAGACCTAAAATTACACATCAATATCCTTCAGCGACAACCTGTAATGGCGATCGGTCGATGTCCGCCATTCAACCATTGCACGTAACAGGGTTTCATGTTGCGCGACGTGGGCGAGTGAGGGGAGCTCGGGATCGTTTTAGGTAGGAGCTGCTGATTGGGCCTCGGCAGACCCGCTGGCGCTTCCACTCGCCATCCGCGCCGCGGACTTTTGCCACACCGGGCGACGGTGGCGGGCCGACGATGAAGGTGTCGGGAACTCTGCCTCGGCGGGGGGAGTTCGTGGAAACCAGCACTGCTACTGTACTCCCCGGAGGCGCTGATCTTCGTCCGCTTCGGCCAGCCAGATTCAGCACCAGCAGTAAATTTGACCGAAGACTGCACCACAAGATACGCCTCCCAATATTTGAATTCCCCGAATCCCGCCGCAGCATCTGTGAACTGATGGTGAGACAGAAGCTTCACATCCTCGGCAGACATGCCGCTGGTTGCCGAGCGGAGGTTGTTTGTGTAAATGCCGGCAAATCGGCTGAGCTGCCTCTTCAGCCGCTCCTACTGTTTCCGGCATTGCTCTCCGTTGTGAGGCTTCTCCCCTGGCGGTTTGAATTGGAGGTAGCTTTGGCTAATGCGCCACATCCTGTCGATATGCAGGTTAGCCCCGATATCTCCACTATACTGATCCACGCATTCGCAAGCGCGATGCACTCTTCTGTGCTCTAGACGGTCCTCTTTTTCCCGCTGGATCCCTCTCCCACCTCAGCGGTCACCGCCGCAGGCGAGGTAGTGCCCCGTCCCCTGCCCCTCCCTCTCTCTGTCCTCCCCCTCCTCCCCGTCGTCGTTGGTGCGTCTGTGGGAGAATCCCGGATCGGAGATAGCCTTAACTCCTCCATCGAAAACGTCTCGATGTCAGTGAACTGAGTCTCGAGAAGAGTACTCGGGGGGTTTTCCATCGACAGTAAATCCATATAGGGGCGATAGACATTGTCCACCGGTGATTGGGGGACCCCTGCTGCATACTCCCCCCGCAGCAACAGACGAGCCTTGCATCATCATCACAAGCATCTGGGGCGACATCATCCCCGGCATTAGGGTCATTCCAGCACTCACCCCGGGCATTTAGGGCAGCATCCCATACCAAGGCGGGTACATGTTGTAGTACCCGGGCATCATCACCACCGTCATTTGGGGTTGGGGCATTATCCCCGCCATTCCGGACATCGTGGCAGACATTAGGGTACTTCCGCCAACGGGAAAGATCGGTCCCTGTGACTCGCTCGTGGCAAGAGAATCACTATCGTAGTGCTCCATTTATCTTCGAAAGAAAAATATTTAGAGAGAGATACTCGTTAATATAAGTGGGGCGAATGAAATGAAATTCAACAAGCCGTATTTATAGAATTTTCGAAAAAAAAATAATCGGTACGTCCGCGCGGACGTCCGTGGGTCAACGCAATGGCGGACTTCTGCAAGGACGTCGCCACTGACGTCCCGGGAACACCGCAGAACTCCGCAGCGGACGTTCGTATCCGCGTCACCTTTGCACAATGGCGGACGTCCGAATGTCCACAAGAACAGGCGCCATTGCAGATGCTCTTAGTCGAGTAAGCTATAGAGTTGGTGTGCGTAACTACTCTGTTTAAAAGCAAGAGGCTTGTTGCAAACAAATGAATGCTGCTTAATTTGTTTTACAAATTAAATGATACTTACTATTCTTTTAATTTTGATATGCATTTAGTAATTATTATATGTGATCAAAATGTATGACTGATTTTGCCTAAACCAAAAGTTTAAGAACAGAGAAAAAGAAATCTCGAAATAATCTTCTTGACAAACGACTATATATTCAATCCAAACAAAAATTAGGGAGGCTTGTATATGGACCAGCCATCCATGCCATAACCCATCCAAAACACAGAATTTAATTCACAGCAAAAACCTTAAAATTCCTGCGACGCAGAACCGATCTCTTTGTCCCTTCCGCCAGTCTTCTTCGGCAACAGAGTCTGGTGAATATTTGGCAAAACACCTCCATTAGCTATTGTCACATGCCCCAACAGCTTGCTCAACTCTTCATCGTTCCTCACTGCCAGCTGTATGTGTCGCGGAACAATCCTATTCTTCTTATTGTCTCTAGCAGCATTTCCAGCAAGCTCCAACACCTACACAAACAAATAAATTGCATTATTCACAAATTCAACAGAAAATTTGGGGGAAAACATACAATACAGATCAAAAATCAATTCATCACTGCAGAAATAAAAATTAAATCCGACTAATCTAGGATATCACAATTTTGATGAATCGAAAAATTGCTCAATTGACGCGATTTGATGCAATCGGAAGTGTAGTACAAATCTAGGATATCACATTTTTATGAATCGAAAATTTGAAGACAAATGCGGTAGATCTAAACGGTAATTACCTCAGCGGCGAGGTACTCGAGGACAGCGGATAGATAGACAGGGGCGCCGGCTCCGACGCGCTCGGCATATTTACCGGCCTTGAGGAAACGAGCGATTCTGCCGACGGGGAACTGGAGGCCGGCTTTGGAGGAGCGGGAGACGGATTTGGAGGCCTTGGGCTTGCCTCTTCCGCCCTTGGTGGTAGATGCGGCGTTGGAACTCATTCTCACTGAAGCGGTTGATTGGTAGCTTTGGAAACCCTTGGACTGAATTGAGGGATTTTGGAGAGTGGCGAATGATTGAAAGCATCAGGGACGCAAGGGTTTATATAGGGATGAATGGTGGATTCTGATTGGCTGGATGGGTTCGGCGCGGATTGCCACATTCGTATCGAGAATTAATGGAGCGAGGATTTTGAATCGGCAAATTATTTTGGCGGGATTTATTGTGGCGCAATCGGATTAGGCATGCACAACGGTTCAGAATCGCCAGTTCCGGTTCATGAACCGGCGGTTCACGGTTCATCATATGCATGAACCGGAACCGGCCCGCCAAGGGTCCCGGCGGTTCCGATTTCGGTTCAAAAAACCGGCGATTTACGTGGCGATTCAAAACCGCCGGTTTTCGGCCTGAACCGCCGGTTCGGCGGTTCGGCCAATTTTTTTTTTTTTTTGCACTTATCAATTAAATTACTACTTCATCGTGTAATATTTATTCAATTTAAGATTAAATTACATTTCACTTTTCAAAGTTGTACGACTCCAATAATCAACGGTTATTATAGTTATAGCTACTGTAGTTTCTGCACCTTTCAATAGTTTGATTGCTTGGCGTAGCCGCGTAGGGTTATGATATTTTGTAGATGTTGCAGAATTGAGTGATATTGTTTCTGATTTATGATTTTTGAGTGTTCCTTGCTTTGTGTCGATTGATTTTACTATAAACATTTCTAATTTAACTATTGTAGCTTCAGCACTTTCAATAGTTCGATTGATTTTTTTTTGCATTATTTTTATTTGTTTATGTATGAAATGTGCTTAAATAAAATTTAAAAAATACGATTAAAGTTGCAATTTTATTGAAATTACATGTTTACAACAATTACAAATCGAAAAAATCTTGAGGTCTTGAAGTCTTAAACAAAAATTTTAATACAAACAAGACTACTAGTCAACAACGAAGCTAATTACAAATGACAAAAACGACGTAGAAGTTCTTATAAAAAAACTTATAAGTATATATACTCTTAATCGGCGAAGGAGATCTTTCTACATAACCAAATTAAGGACATATTTAGCAATTCAACTTTAAATGTTGAGTTTAGTCTAACAATCAACAATTATAGTAGAATTGTCAAAAGTTTCCCGGATTTAGCCGTATAGAGAAATCTACTTCATCGACTAGAGTATATACAAATACAATTATGTAATTGTATTTGCATATTTTTAAAGTAGGAACAAATGGAAAAAAAATAAAGGAAAGAGGACTTGAGCTCAACTTAAATTTAAAATTTAAGTTGAGATGCCTACGTATCCCCAATGCTCATTTGCATTAAGGAATCAAAGCCCACATAGTTCTCTTACCTTACTTACCTATTTGGCTTGGCCGGCGGCGGTTGACGGTTGGCCTACGATTCATCTTGTGATCCCTCCCGACGATCATCCCAATCATTTTCTTGTTCTCGGACGGCAGCTTTGGCCCAATCATCAAGTAACATCACG
This sequence comes from Salvia splendens, assembly GCF_004379255.2. Taxonomy (NCBI): domain Eukaryota; kingdom Viridiplantae; phylum Streptophyta; class Magnoliopsida; order Lamiales; family Lamiaceae; genus Salvia; species Salvia splendens. The sequence goes on from NC_056039.1 coordinate 25,408,159, forward strand.
GCTTCCATATTTTCCGCCGAGAGCTTACTTCTTGATTCATCCAACACACGCGAGCCAACACTAAAAGCGGACTCGACGGCGACAGTGGAAGCCGGAAGAGAAAAAATCTCCTTGGCCATTGACGCAAGGATGAGAAAATCTTTCTCGTGGGTTCCCCACCAATCGAGGATGTCGATTTGGGAGGGAGGAGTAGGACCTTCATCACCAAAGGAAAACAGTGAATCGAAATATAAATCTAATTCACTTACCATACCTGAGGACCTTCCGCCGGTGCTGTAGCTGTATAGGTCGGCTAGTTGGGATTGCGCGTCGGGGTAATCATAATCGGCTTGAAATGCAAAGCCATAGTTATGTTGTGGATGAGGGAGGGGTCTTTTGACTTGGTGGGTATTTTTATACTTGGTTTCATATTCGGTGTAGAGAGCGCGCAAGTTAAACTCGAAGGTTTGTTGGATAATGGACCGGTCTGGGAGGGTTATTTGAAAGGTTTAGTTCCCGCTTTGCTTCAGGCAGGCACCCCCTATAGAATGCTAGGACTTGATGCATCGGATTCAATCCATGGTTGGGGCACCTCTTCATCAGTCCCTTAAATCTTTCCCAAGCTCCTCGAATACTCTCTTGGGGAGTCATCTCAAAAGAAATGATTTCTGACTGCCTCTTCAACGCCTCACTCGGTGGGTAGTATTTTTCTAAGAACTTTTCCACCATTGCCTCCCACGTATGAATGGAGTTGGGCTCCATACTGTCCAGCCAATCCTTGGCATCATCCTCCAGAGAGAAAAGAAACACCCTTAGTCTGATCTGCTCATCTGTGACTCCATTTATCTTCGTTGTGTTGCAAATCTGGATGAATTTAGTGAGATGCTTGTTAGGATCCTCGGTGGATCGGCCTCTGAAAGCATTGTTCTCAGCCATCTGAAGTAGTCCTCTTCTGAGTTCAAATGTGTTGGCATTGACCTTGTTGCCAACAGTTGGGTTTGCCACCCCATGATATGCATACATGTTTTGAACAGGTACCACATTCTGCCTTTGATTTAACTGCCTCTGCAAGTCTTCGAGCTATTGTTGAAGTTGAGCATTCGTTGGAGGAGGCGGTGGTGGAACATTATTCTCGTCTCCGTTCTCCATCAGAATAGGAGATTGTGGCTCAAACTGAATAGGGGAGTGAACTGGTGACGGAGTAGGTGACGGTGATTCTTGAACCGGTGAAGGTGATCGTCTATGGACCGGAGAAGAGACTCGGATCCTTTGATTTAGCCTTCTCAAAGCGTTTCTCCTTCTGTTGGATGCTTCGATCTCAAGATCGATAGGCTCTAAAGGTAGACCTCTAGAGCGTGTGTGCATACAACCTGAAACAAGAAAACTCAATGTGAGAGCTCAAAAATAAAATAAAAATTAAAGCAATAAAGTCTAAACTAGTAATCTCTATCTTCACCACGATATTGAGCTAAATTAACACAAATTGTCCCCGGCAACAGCGCCAAAAACTTGACTCAACTTATTTTAACACAAGAAATTCCCGCAAGTGTACGGGGCTAATGTAGCACAAAGCAAGCAAGAGTATCGTATCCCACAGAGACAAAATGTGTAAACTCAAGTACCACAGACCGATTTCAACTACTATCTAGACAAAACAAAGGTTTGGTTTTGGTAAATAACTAATGAACATAAGCAAAGTAAAATAAGAGACAAAAGATAAAGTTTCAAATAAGAGAACGAGGTAGAGCTTTGGATCCGACTACAATACCCACAATGTAAACAACTCAACAACTTTGATTACCCGTTGAAGTCTCTAGGATTAGAAGGACAATCGCTATTCTAGGCTAAGCCCCCTCTCGAGTGCACTCTACCTGTTGATTAACTATTAATACTGAAGTCTCATTCTAATACTTCACAATTAACTCATATACTCAAAAGATTCAAGTCCTCACCCTAGAATTCCTTCTCTCGAATGCAAATTATCTAGGTGTTGTTCATTCTTTTATCAATACTAAATAGGTATCTCTCGATTACTCCAAACTAGGTCAATATATCCAATTGGTAGCTAGGCAATTGAATTGAAAGGCACAAGAATGAAACAAAATAATCACAAGCGCATAGGTAATCAAAAGCTATTGAATCAATCACAAGTATTCATTGTAGTCTTCACCAAAACTCTACAAAGGATTTAGCTACTCATATCCAATTCAAAAACATAAAAATAATCCATAGTCATTGAATTAAACATGAAAACCAATGAAAATACTCCCAAGAATGGATTGAATGGCAATTCGTCTTCGTCTTCAATCTTGTTGAAGATTGGGACTCCTTGTCTCACAAATCCGCTCTCAAAACATTCAAGAACTACAGTTGGGCGTGTATGATGTGTTGAGGTCGAAAACCTAGGTCTCCTTTTATACCCGGGGCGGAAATAATAGCAATTCAATCTCGCAGAACACATCGCCCGGCCGGGCGATTTTAAGTCGCCAAAACGCCCGGTCGGGTGAACTTTCAAGAGTTCGCGACCAAAACGCCCGGTCGGGCATTTTTCCCTTAAAAATCGTTCGAAAGGGCTTCGCGTGAGTATCTTGCACGCCCCCATCGGAGTCCGGATGAGAGAGTTATGGCTATTATACGAAAGTCGCGCATTGAAGCGCGCCTGGTCAGGCGATTCTTCCTTCAAGCTCGTTTTCAAGTCATTTGCACCTGTTTTAGCTCCAAACACTCGACAAACTCGTCAAAACACTTATGTAGTGGATAATGGATGTAAACTCAAGTAGTATGCTACAAAAACACTGAAATGTTCACGTTAAACATCCAAAATACTTGCTAAACCACAAGTTTATCAATAGCTGACTTTTGATGGATTAATCTAACTGCAGTTCTAATAGGAGAAACATGCTTTTGCCATAATTCAAGCGCATCTTATACACATAAATTTAAAATATGACAAATACATCTTTGATGAAAATACTTACCTCCAATTACCGGAGCACAAGCCGCAATCAAATCGCTAATACTTGCGGTGTTAGCAGTTGCATTATTAAAACCAATAGAAAATATCTTGTTGCATAATTGAAACTCATTCAAAACTTGTATAATCAAAGAAGCAATTTCGGGTGCAGTGTGTGGAGTTTCAAATTCTCTAAAACCTATTAAACACTTGTTTAAAGTTCAACTATTGTCCACAAAGTGAACTGTAATGCCAATGTGTGAATGGCGGTTAAAATAATCAGTCCACACATCTGAACAAATGTTCACTTTGTGGCCCAGGTTAACTAAATAACGTGATAATTCAACCTTTTTCTCTAAATATTGCCTAACGGTAGATCGTTGAACGATCATTCAACCTATTCTTTTGATAGCTACGTTTAAACCACTTTGCATAGTAACCTCATATTTTTTGTCGTCATAAATGTTAAAAGGAAAATGCTTCATTGCCGCCCATCTAGTCAAAACATCAGAATTTTTTTTTTGATCATGTTTAAAAAGAGGCGTACATGACGAACCCGAGCCACCGGGTTGGAAGTTTAGTTGGGTTTGGGTAGAGGTAGTGCCGCATTCTACCGGATGCTTTGTCACCAAATGGCGACGGAGGGTGCCATATCCCCCACCACGCGAGAATTTGTAGACTTTATCGCAATAGTTGCAATACGCATGAAACGCCGATGTCTCTTCTTGAGAGTGCGGATCATGAGGACTTGGAATCACCACCGGGACCTTCTTATAGTGTTTGACAAAAATATCAGATTTCAAAGCTTTTGCAGTGTTAGTGGGTGGAGGGGGATGCATCTCCGCATTTCCGCCGGTGCTAGACGGAATACGAGAATGGGATCTATCCTCATTGTTGTCCGAGTCTGACGATGTAGCCACGTCGTACTCGTCATCTTGTTGGGAACCACCTCCCCTACCCCCACCTTGTTGCATTTCAGCGAGTAGCAAGATGGTCCTATGATCTTCTTCTATCTATAAATATTATATAAGTTGAAGTTATAAGTATGAACACAAAAAAAATTTATAAACTCAATTTTATGAAATTATGAAATATGAATTGTAAAAATAATTTTTCATTACTTACTTGCATGCGTTCAGCCTGCACTCGGGAAACCTCTTCCATAATTTCTCGACGACTAGGTCTCCTTGATTTTGAGGGATGACTAGTACTTTGATCTTGGGCAATTCCCTTGCCCCGATCACCACGTCCCGGTCCACCACGAGAAGAAGACATAATGATAAATGAAAGTAGTATGGATGGAATATGTATGGATTATGGAATAAGTGGTAAATTACGAGCACAACAACAAATATAGTAGTAAGTAGAAACTAGTAAACAATTGAGCAATTAGAGAGAATGAGGAGAGAATAGAGAAATGGAGATTGAGAGAAGGAAATCCTTGTTAACACAAGAATGGGGTGAGTATAAATGAGGGGAAAGTGGGGTATTAATAGGAGTAAAATTGGAAGAAATAAAAAACAATTTGAAATTTCAAATTCGGCAGAAACCGCCGGTTTACCGCCTAAACCGGCGGTTCAACCACAAAACGGTGGTTCAGTCCACAGTTTTCTGACGGAAACCGCTGGTTTCTGACCGAAAACCGGCGGTTTCTGACCGGTTTTCAAGCTACGCCCTGCCACCTGAAAAGTCACCGGAATCGGCGGAAACCGCCGGTTTTCTTCAACCCTAGCCTGCACCCCTACGGACCCTAGCCCAGAATGCGCCGTTGGAACCGTTAAACCGCCGGTTCACGGTTCAACAATACCTTGACCCTTAATCGGCCCGTCTGAACCGGCAACCCGCCAGACGGTTCAAACCTCCGGTTCCGGTTCCGGTTCATGAACCGGCGGTCCCGAACCGGCGATTAACCGCCGGTCAGTTCGGTTTATGCATGTCTAAATCGGATATTGGGTTGGGCCGGATTAAAACATATTAGAGCATTAGCAGTGGCGGACGTCAACGTGGAATTCCCACCGGCGTGCGGGAATTCCGTGGCGGACGTCCGCCATTGTGCGTGGCATACACGGATACAGAATTTCGTCGAGGAATTTGCCGTTCCGCGGCGTTCCGCAGGGAATTCCGTGCGGACGTCCGCCATTGCGTTGACTTGCATGGACGTCTGCGTGGAATTCCCCGTATATTGCATTAAATGGTTTTTTTTCGGTTCCTATATATACATCTGTTGAACTTCATTTCATTCGCACCACTTGTATTAACGAGTATTTCTCTCTAAAAATACCTTTCTTTCGATAAACAATGGAGCACCACGATAGCGATTCCCCCACTTCGAGCGAGTCACCGGCGCCGCATTTTTCCATCGGCGGGAGTCGATGTCCACTGCGATGTCTCAAATGCCTGGGATGATGCCCCAATCTCAAATGCCACCGGGTATGATGCCCCAATACTACAACATGTACCCGCAGTGGTATGGGATGATGCCCCATATGCCCGGGGCGAGTACCAGAATGATGCCCCAGATGTCGGGGATGATGCAGGGATCACCTGTCGCTGCGGGGGAGTAGGCAGGGGGTCCCCCAATCGCCGGTGGACAACGTCTATCGGCCCTATATGGACCTACTGTCGACGGACAACCCGACGAGTTCTCCTCTCGAGACTCAATTCACTGGCAATGACACGTTCTCGCTCGAGGAGTTGGGGCTTTCTCCGATCCGGGATTCTCCCACCGACGCATCACCGGCGACAGTGAGGAGGGGAGGGACCGGGCGAGGGAGGGGCAGGGGACGGGGCGTCCCGGTGTACGATGGTGAGGTGGGGGCCGCTGAGGTGGGGGAGGGAACCAACGAGAACATATCTGATTCTTAAACTGGACTACCTCACAAATGAAGAGAAGAAAACAAATTCTTCTAAATCATATGCTTTGTCATTGGCCAATATTAGTGGTTGACGATGTTATTCTACTACTATTAATTTTTGCATTTTGTACAATATAGTTACAAAAATAGTATAGATATTCTGGAGGTGACAGTAATGCTAAAAAAGACAAGCTGATTCAAATTTATGACTTTTCATGTCAATAAAATAAATTGTCATAAATGGACTCCATATTCTATTAGCTCATTTCACTTGCAATAATTATAAAAATAATAGTAGTATATAAAAATATGACTCACATATTTCATTAATTTTTCTTCTCATTTTTTTTAACAAAGTCCAATAATTTACTAAATCTCGCACCTTAAAAAATGAGGCAACTATGGGAACAAGAGTGAGTGTGATTTTCGGGAATCACTAGTTTACTTTTTATAGAGTAGTCATTCTTTCCATCTACTAAGATAATGATCATTTCATTTTATTTTAATTTCTTCTTACTATTTAAGATAAAGTGAACTAAATAAAAGGGATCATGCATATGATAATATTAATTTATGTACCATCCTCACAAAATTATATATTATGAATGTGTCCATCTTAAAATTAAAATATTACTAAGCCTTATTATACAAAAATATTTACATCTTAAATAATATTATAAAATATTACTAAGTCTTAACTGTTACTATTAATTAACGTCAAAGCAATTAAGATAAATGGAGAGAGAGCAACAAAACAGTGCATATATTATGAATTAAATGGTCGATTTTGAGTTAGAAGAGCCCATTCAGAGTAACTTTTTACGTGTAAATTCAATGTTTTTTCAAAATCAAAAAAATTAAATGATTCAAATAAAGTTCTTCTCTATATACATTTCGGATTGTGAATATAGGAAAATTAAAGTACAATAATAGGTATAAGAAACTAATACTAACCAAAAAACTATAGATGATTAATCCTTCCGGCAGAAAAATCCCTTAGTTGTGGGAGATGCTTTGATAAGGGAAAAACCCTTATCAAGTGAAAAAGATAAATAAAGTTGCAGAGAAACAATCGTGCTCTGTCGACAATCAGTCTAAACGAAAAACTAAATAAAGATAAAAGACAAATAATTATGATTTCATTGCTTCATTCCAAAAGATAACAATAGCTCATATTTATAATGCTAGTAACTTAGCGAACAAGAAAAAAGATATCCTAAAAATATGATAAATCAAAGCTAATTAATTAATAAAGATAAGAGAATCTTCATATAGATATGCACGTATCATGCTTCACCGCTGGCAGGAATGTCGGATAGGGCGGCGGCCCAACGACGAATGCTGAGGGTCCTGACCGTCTTGAAGCTGTGCGATCGCGGCAGCATGGAGAAAAGGTTTGACGATTTTGATAAAATTAGATAAACGAGGCCTTGAACCAAAAAGAAGAGCGTCACCTTCACCACAATGGTCCCATCCATTTCAATGATTAACGATGTAAAATTCACAAAGTTATTAAACAGAATTTATCAAAAATTATTTAGTTATCATTTGATTACACCCCTATATATAATAGACGCTATTTGAAAATGGGGTAGTTTTATTAAAAGAGTAATACATATTTGGAAATCTCACAATCAATTCTTTAAAAAGTTTCCTCATAGACATGACACTCTTTACCTTTTCCTTTTCCTAAAATAAAAACAATGATAATCGGATGTTTTATGCGTTTTGTTTAGACTAGAGAGAAAAGAAGGACGAAAATTGCATGTGAAATATTGTAGCAAGTTCAATAATAATAATGTTTATGGCATTTTGCCTACTTTTATTGATAGAGTAGTGGAGATAGTTTGTGTGATCTGGATGGATTTTGTAGTAAGCTTCCATAAGTATTTATTAAATTTATGGTTTATTAAATTTTGATAGACGATGATATATTCTAATTACAATATATTAACAAAATCTAGTTGGAAGTTTGAATAGGAATTAAAAAGTTCTGAAAGTAATAAATCAGTCCTACTAGTTACAATTAACAAAATTCAATACTAATAATGTGAGTAGAATTTACAAAATCCTTACTAGTCTCTAATTAATCATTAATTGCGTCCCTGCATCCACACACTAGTATTTAGCAAATGGGTTTCCCTTCTTTTCCAAACACACTAATTTATTTGATATTACTAGACGTGCACGGTTATAATCAGATCGATGGTTAACCTCTAGTTCTGAGTTGAAATTGAAACCGTATTCTCATCGTTCAACCGTAATCATGAGTTATTATCTGAGTTGTTACGATTTATCAATAAAGTTGCACGTGTCACAGAAGCTCTTCTATCGGTGAAGATTCATTACTATATAACCAAGGCAAATCCAGATACTCCTTATTTAAGGGTCAACAGTTCTGAGTTGCTTACCGTTTGATGTCACGGAGGGAGTAACGTTGTTCTCGATTTTAGTAAATATATATATATATAGGGATGTATTCATTTCATTTTTTATCTTTTGTATATATATACTTTTCATGAACGCATGATTTGAGTTTAACTATTTAATATTGAAAATAAAATATAATTTATATACTATTATTTGTTATTCTTTATAACTTCTAAATCCAATCTATATCGACATCCCAAAATTTAGTAAATGCTACGCTCCATGATATTCATATAATACATTTATAATTAGAATGATACTAAAATATGTAAATATATATAAAATGATGTCATAGCCCTCCCAAAAGTTTTATAATTTAATTCATTTTAATTTTTGGTGTTTATCTAATATTAAAAAAAATAAAATTCAGTGAGTTTTATATAAAGTAGAAATTAAAAAATGAAAAATATAGAAAAATCGGGACAGCTCTCGCTCGGCGCACAATAGTCTCATTTATTTTTTCCCATTTTAAATAGGTGGTGGACCCATCATTTAACCAAATCATTACACTCAATATTCTATTAATATATTTTACTAATTATAAATTAAAATAATTTATAAAAATTCATGTCGGATCAAAATAAAATTATAAATGGCAGAACGATGGAGCAGGACTAGTATAATTGTTAAGGGTATCCACAGTGGTGATAGCCCAGCAATAGCCCAGCCACAAACTCCTCCTGCCACATCATCAATACTAAAAATCCTCCTGCCACATCAGAAATAGCTCAGCCATAGCCTAGCCATATCATAAATAGCCCAGCCACATCAATAGCCACATCACTAATAACACAATATACGGAATTTAATTTACGAGACATATACGGGAAACATTAATAATACTATTTTAATTTAAAAAAAAGTACAATAAATTTAAAAAAGTACTAAAATTTTAAAAAGTACATTAATAATAAAAATTACATTAAAAAAAGTACATTTTACAAAATTACATAAATAAAAAAAAACTAACTCCGAGCAGTCCTCCGCGCCCATAACTCTTCAATTAAATCCTTTTGGAGTCGAATATGAGCTTCCGTTTGGCGCATGTCGGCATGTGCTTGGAGGAGGCCGGCTTCATTGTGAGGTACCCCACTCCGTGCGTTGGGGACGGCCACGCCGTGGCTTGGACCGACTTCATTATCGTCGTTGGCCCAATCCGTCAGTTGTACACCTTCATCTTCGACAATCATGTTGTGCATGATAATACAGGCGTACATTATATCAGCAATGCAGTCGACGTGCCACAAACGCGTTGGACCCCTAATCGCCGCCATCGAGCCTGGAGCACACCAAATGCGCACTCCACGTCCTTCGTATAGGCGCTGATGTGCAGCTACGTGATCACGATCAATCGCTTGTCGGCGATGGACAACTGGCCGAGGTCGAGGTACCGCCGGCTGCAAGGCTCTTTGCATCCATTGGTCTATCCCGCGGTTGGTATATGCCTCAAACGCTTCGGCCATTCGACGTTCGTACTCCTCAGCGTCCCCCCCACTACCTCCACTACCATCTCCCGCGTTACTCATTTCTCGGTGTTGATCTTGTATAGAAATTAAGATAGAGAGAGTACTCGTTAATACAAGTGGTGCGAATGAAAATGAAGTGCAAATCGCATATATATACTGTCTCGAAAATTTAAAAAAAAAAAAAATAAAAAAACCGCTGGGCGATGCGCTGGGCGATCCCGACGCTGCAATGGCGCTGAGCGGATCGCCCAGCGCCCGTCGACCGCCTAGCGCTAGGCGATTTTTAATTCCGAAAAACCGCTCGGCGGTTTTCGGAAGCTGCAATGGTTCGCCTAGCGACCGCGTAGCGCCGGCGCTCGGCTAGGCGGTGCGCTAGGCGCCTTTGTGGATAGCCTAATAATGTTTTCTGGGAAACGACAATGGATAAGGTTTGAGAAATGTAAAATTAAAATCATTAGCAAGGAGCAGTGATGCACTGACTCAAAAAAATTTTAAAACTCAAACATATCTTCTTCTTTTCTAGCTGCACTTTATAATTTTTGGCCTGTGGGTTCTTCTGTTTCGATTTGTGTTGGGTTTATTGTTTTCATTTTGCTGTTTGAGATTTTGCACAAATTTTCTTATATTTCGTGAAATGGGTAATTCTTGATTTTCTGGGATGTTATAATTCTGGGCAGTTCTTGCTGATGCAACTCTAAGAAATCAAATTTGTAAGTTTCCCTGATTATATATGTATTCTATTCAATGACTGCAAGTTGTATATTGTTTCATATTTCTCTAAATATAAGGAAAGATTACATTTTTCATGTGTTCATGATTGATTTTGACAGGTTTATTCATCTTGCACTATGATTATTAGAATTCTATTACCATAACAAGAAGAATTAAGAAGAATCAATTGTGGTAGGTACAATGTTGTCTGTAGCTGAAGATACAGATGCTGATAGCACCATAGGCTATTATTTTGGTAAATTGGAGATTGAAAATGAGCTTTCTTATGGCTCAAGTGATTATTTGCCTAGTCGAAGAAAGTGTGATTCATTCGATCAAGATATAGCTCAGCTAACGAAGCTTCAGTCGAGGCCAAACGAGCATTTCAGCTGCGTTTCACCCGGGAACCGTGAGTTTCCTGTCTCGACTTTGAAGATGTTGGCAGGCCGAGAAGCTAATCTCTCGGGAAGAGGAAGGTTCTCGTTACCAGATTGTCGTCATGTTTTAAGTAGATATCTGCCGGTTAATGGCCCTTGGATTGTAGACCAGATGTCTACAAGGGCTTATGTGTCTCAGTTTTCCGATGACGGTTCCCTGCTTATCGCTGCTTTTCAGGTATCACCACTTTCGAAATGCATGAGGCGAGTTTGTAGCGTATCTCAGAGTTGTTTTAAATGTGTTATAGGAGTATAAGATAAGAATTGGTTTTCAATTGAATGGATTGTATGTGTTATGTTAAATTGTTAATTATGATGCTTGTGTTATTTCATGATGCAAGATCTTCATATTGAGTTTTGTCGAACAGGGTAGTCAGATTAGGATATACGATGTTGAAAGGGAATGGAAAGTTCGGAAGAACATTTTGGCCAGAAGCCTAAGGTGGACCATCACGGATACTTCCCTTTCTCCTGATCAACGATGCCTTGTGAGTTCTCCATGTTACAGCGATGATTGGTTCAATGGTTATAACTTTCATAAATGATGATCTCTGAATTGTTGGTCTTAATCTTGTTGTGTTTGGAATTGGAACTTTTTTTTGCAGGTCTACGCTAGCATGTCACCCGTCATCCAGATTGTTGATGCTGGATCTTCTACGTCTGAATCTCTTGCTAACATCACCGTAAGAAACATTATTTTCTCGCATGTCAAGTTCTTAGTTATCGAACAGGCTGGGACCTATCCATTTCTTTTCTCCCCCCAATGGGTTTGGAAACGACTCCTGTTTGCTTTGAGGTGGATTTTTGTGGTGATATGTTGCTTGCTGTGGCTTCTGTATCGTGCAGGAAGTCCACGACGGTTTGGATCTCTCTTCTCAGGATGATGGGGGATACTCTTTCGGAATCTTTTCTCTGCAATTCTCTACTGCTGGCCAAGAAGTTGTGGCTGGAAGCAGCAATGGGCATATACACGTTTGTGACCTCAACGCGAAAAAAGTCTCTCTTCGAATATCTGCACACACGGTTCATACTTTCCCTTTGAATTCATTTATACTCTAATGGCTATTGGAATTTCCTTTCCCTGTGAGATTAACATATTATCTTTCTTCTTTTTCTTATTACTTGTTGATGTTGATGCTTATGTCATGCTTGCAGTCTGATGTCAACAGTGTATGTTTCGTTGACGAGAGTGGCAATCTCATTTGTTCTGGCAGCGACGACAGCTTCTGCAAGGTAATTCCTAACGAGCTTGCCAACCCTAATCGTTGTGATCAAATGAGAGGTTTTACCACAGAAACTAAGTAATGATACCATCGATTTTGTTCTAGGTCTGGGACAGACGTTGCTTTGCAGGGAGCGGGAAGCCAGCTGGGGTGCTAATGGGCCATCTCGAGGGGATTACCTTCACTGATAGCCGCAGAGATGGCCGTTATTTGATAACCAACAGTAAAGATCAATCTATCAAACTGTGGGATCTACGAAAAATGTCTCCTAACTCTGTTTGGTATGATTCCTCTTGTCCACTACCTTGACATATACTCCCTCCGTTCTACAGTAATAGAGTCCTTTCATTTTTTAAACTCGTTTTATTGTTTCAGCTATCGAGGATACAGGAACTACGAATGGGATTACAGATGGATGAACTACCCTCAACGAGCAAAAGATTTTAAGCATCCACACGATCAATCCGTAGCTACGTATAAAGGCCATTCAGTCCTGCGCACACTCATCCGTTGTTACTTCTCGCCACAATACAGGTAAACTCTCAACAAACGCCCGCCTAATCCATATTTTTTGTTCATTTTAACATTGGCTAACGCGCTTGGTGTGTGTTCTTCCCATAATTGGCAGCACGGGGCAGAAGTACATCTACACGGGATCACACGATTCCTGCATCTACATTTATGATTTGGTAAGTATTCAATATATTCGATTCCATCTTACTATAGCATTCCCCTTCAACTGCATTTGATGAATGTGGACAGGTGAGTGGCGCGCAAGTGGCCAAGTTGCAACACCATGGATCTACGGTGAGGGATTGTAGTTGGCACCCGACCTACCCGGTGTTGGTTAGTTCGGCGTGGGATGGTGAAGTGGTGAAGTGGGAGTTCCCTGGAAATGGAGAGTCAACAATCAGCAACACCAAATAATAGTATGATGCAAATTCGATAATTTGTTGTATCACTTGTATATAGCAGATTCAAATCATCATACACTAGTACTGAAAATGATACAAAGTAGTAAAACGAGTAATTTCATCCCATCATATTCTTTCCAAATCAAATTTCTTCTTGCTTCTTAGTTGATTGCAAACGAGTTTCCATCCCGTGGGCAAGTTTTTCAAATCGTTTTCGAGCTGATTTTCTTTCACTTCATCGTGAGGCATATTCCGATCAAAACAAGACGTCGTTTACTCAAAATACAAAGCTAAGAAATAAGGGCAATCACATTATTTTTCTACTCCTGTAAATATATATATATATGGCTGGAACAAAATAAATCGTTGAATGAGCATTACATGGCCAAACTCAACAAAAAGAAATGAATGAATAAAATCACTAGAAAGCAACTGATGCATCCGTCGCCTTCCTCCTAAACGGCTTCCACCAAAAAAAGGACACGGGAGCATCCGTGCCCTTGAGAGCGACGCACTATCTGGAGAACACATGGATGCCCAAGTTGTAATACAGAGAGAGGAACCAATTCACACTGAACAAGAATAGTAAAAGCATATACAGCTATGGTTGGAGAGAGAAGACATAATGTAATAATGAGCTTATTCAAAAGAAGTTTGTTTTTTTTACATAACTTGCACCCATCACATTTTTGGTACAGTTTTCCTTATCTCATGCCCTTCATCTATATTATATTGCTCCATAAGCCATGCACCGTCACATCGGAAAATCTGGTGCTCGAAAATGGAGTCAATAATGTAGATCATTTCATTGTCATTCTCTCAAGTCCTTTTTCGTATTTATTTCCCTCTACCATGGCCAGAATATACAATAGAACTGATTGGATGCATTCAATTCAGATGCTTTTTCTGATCTTTTGAAGCCTCCCAAATATTTGATTTTGAACTACTTCTCTAGCAGATGGTCTCCGAGCAGGATTAGCATCCATCATCGCCTGAAGATTAAGCCAGAAAATGTGCAATGAAACTTGGTATAAAACTGTGGTTACATTTGTGCTGCTAATCATCAAGAGAGTTAGTTAATATACCTTGATTAAATTCTGGAACTGTATTGAGTGGCTTGGAAGAAGAGGTAGCCTTCCTTCCCTGAGATGGAGAAAATGAGGGCCTGATTCAGGTAAGGGCGACCCCTTCACGAGTTCATACATGGAAGCTCCTAAGGAGAATATGTCAACTTTGTCTAGACTATCATAGTTATCGTTCAGAATTTCTTGGGGCATATAGCGTGCATCGCCCTCTTCAACTGGCAAGCTTTTATCAATCATAGTTGCACAACCAAAATCACCAAGTTTATAAACTCCCTCTTTTGCATAAATATTATCTGGCTTTACATCTAAGTGAGCTATGCCTCTACTGTGTATAAACTGCAATGCTTTTGCAATCTGCAAAATGTAAACAACTTTATGATCACAAATCTCCACAAATAAATTCATAGCAATGAGCAACAATTAAGAAGGATGTTCATGAATATCCATGACACACATTCATCAGAACCTTCAAATCACTTATCCATCGCACAAAAGAAGCTAATGAGGAGAGCTTTGGAAACACCAAAGAGAATTAGAATTATTCACCTGATACATGACATCTAAAGCTTCGACCTCTGTCAATGATCTGGATAATGTATTGACAGAAAGGCTGTGATCACACAACTCCAACTGGATGTAGAGATGCTCGTTCTCGAACCAAGAACAGTAGTAGGTGACTACATTCTCGTGGTACCCTGAAAGAAATATGATTCATATATTAGTTTGAGAATCTCTGCTTTTGCAGATATTTAGGAAAACATTTTGTGCAGAAAACCTAAGGCTGCCAAAGCTTGAACTTCCATCAAAGCCTTCTGCCTGCAAAAAAAAGTATAAAAGTAAGTATGGTGAACAACAAGTATCCTTAACCCAAGTAGATGAACTATTAATATTGCACCTTTCTGTTTCCTGATGCAACTGTTTCATGCTAAGTTTCACCGCATACATGCAACCTTCGATCCTCTTCAGCACTTTGAAAACATTATTGAAGTTTCCACTGCCAATTTTCTAATAATAATAGTTACAGTTAGAAATGGATAACAAATTCAATCAGTGGAGACGGGAGAGCAAGGCTATGTTGATCTCCTAACCTCAATTTCATGGAAATCTGTCCGATAGCGTGAAAGGCCATCACCACCAATACCAGCAGAGTAATAACCTGGAGGCAACACATACAAAATGTTACAGAACGACTAGTTTAAACTTGGAAAATAAATCAGTTGGCTTTCTAAGATAAAAGGTTGCATCACAATGGTATAAAATGTCCCTCATTCCCAATAATAAAATAAAACTAGATGTTTCACTTAAATTTTCAAAAGAAAGGCTACTGAATAACAATGTCTGCACCTGCACATTTGGATCTTTGATTGCTAAAAGGATCAGCATAAAAGTCCGAAGCATTCTTGACGTATGGATTGCTTACGCATGGAGGAGGCATAACTCTGCACCGTAAAGCCACTACAGATTGTGAAACATAACCACCACGGCTATTTTGTAACTCAACCGCTGTTCCTGTCTCCATTGCATCAGTCCTTGAAGTATCATTTCCAAGATCTTCACATGGTTGATGACCAAAATCAGTTGATCCAAAAGATGTTTTGAGATCAACATCTGGGATAGCAGTCAGCAGTGCACATCAAGCATCAGAAAAATTTAGAGCACATAATTGAGCTCTCGTGTCATTCAATAAAAGGACAAGAGAGAAAACATCATTTAATGGAACAGAAACATCTCGTTTCCAATGAGATAATATAGCCCTATAAAATCTTTGAACTAAATAAGCACGGTGATATTGGGGATTTTGAATCAGAAAAAACCCTAATTGGGAGGAAATGTCATTTTTCTTTCATTTGCTTTGTGTACATAAATCTTCAAACCTAGTAAAAGGCGCAACATTTCTTCAATGCAACATTAGAGATCACAGCACTAACCGATTTTCGGGCGCTTGCTCCTAACAGTCTTAACTTTCTCCGGCGATTTGGGGCATTCAACAGTTTCCTTCAACACAACACGACGCTACGATATTAGCACCTCAAAACTCGAAACCAACAAATTGACAAAATCATACCTTGCTCCGATCCACGCTGCTTCCAATCGGCGGAATCATCTCAGGAGTAATATAATCAGGGGTGCTGCAAAGAAGAAAAAGAAATTGAATCAACAAAAGAGCTAGAGAGGGGCAGAGGACATAGCGATGGAAGAGAAAAAAAACCAGAAGAAATCCTGGCTAAGGATGAAATCTTTCTCGGGATCGAAATCGAGAGGCATGGAGTCGGAATGAGCTGCTTCGGAATCGAGAAGGCTCTGGAAGCGGGAGGGATTAAGCGAGACTTGATCGAGGTGCACCATCAAATGATTGGAGAAGGTGCCTTTCACCATCACGCTGCGATTGCGATTGCGATTGCTACCTCTTCGATTTGTTGCTCCGTTTCCCTTTTAAGGTCGGAGCTTTTCTCCTCAATTCATCAACTCTCTCTCTCTCTACGATGAGATTTCGAATTACTGTTGAAAAGAGGGCGAAATGAATTCAAATTCACGCGCGTTGGGAGAAAGGAGATGCGCCACTGAAGATTTGGTGGGAAGATTATATATGGAAGATTATTTTTAATTAAAATTAATATGAATCGAACCATATATCCAATTCAATGTGCAAGTAATTAATAACTACTACTACTACTTCGATATGATTCAGTTTACTTTGATTTTTCAGATTACAAATATTTTGTCGACCTCTAGTCCCAGTTGTCTACTTAATTAAATTATGAAAAATGTTTTGGAGACATAATGTCTAAGACATAATGAGGTTAAAGTAGTCATTTTAGATTTTTTTATATTTTTATTTAAATAAATGTTTTGTACATATACCATACTACCCTTGTGCATATAAAAACATTTTTTTATATTTAAGAATTACTTGCTTAGGAAAGTTGTGTGTATTTATATGGATGGCTTGCTTTAAGCAAATTATACTCAAATTGTATGAAGTGTATTAAATACTCCAATGATGCTAAGTCACGATTTTTAAAAAATATAATTTTAAATAATGAATTTAAACTTTATTTAAATAATACATTATAAAATTATATTTTTTAAATTCTAAACTTATAGGTACTAAATAGATTTAACAATCAATCTTAATTTTATCATTACAAAACATTATTGAATCTATAATTTATATGTATAAAATTAATAAATCAATTTAATTGCTTGAGTTCTTAGAGCATCAAAATTAAGATTTGAAATTTATACATGTTTTAATTTATTAATGGACAAAATGTTAGGGAACAACAATTTAAATTTGTATACTAGAATTAAATTGTTAGATAGTGTCAAAATAATTTAATTAAGTAATAATTTCTATAGCTAAAATAATTTAGCTATAGAAATTTAATAGTCATATTTCACAATTAAAAATTTTCATTTTTCATGCACAACCCTTTCTTTCATGAGATCATAACAAGTAAAAAATTAAGTATCTATACATACATCTATTTACTACTAGTATTTTAAAATTTAGAATTTTAAACATTATTAATAACAAAAAAAAATAATTGGACGTGAATGACTATTACTATTTCGTTGGACGATAACACTAAGAAACTAAGTATATATGCATGTAGTCATTTTTATGATTCAGAATTTAAATAATAATTTAATACTAATAAAATAATTTGATGAGAATGACTATTACTATTTCGTTATACTAGTCTTTTACAATATAGAACTTTAACGATTATTTAATAATAAAATACTTGGATGCGAATGAATATTCCTATTTCGCTGGGTAATAACACTAAGAAATTTAGTATATATACACATGTAGTCGTTTTATGACTTCAAAGTTTAATAATTACTAATAAAATAATTTGATGCAAATGACTATTATCATTTCACTAGATGATAACAAGTAGAAATTAAGTATATAACATATTTATACTACTACTATTTTAAAATTTAGAATTTTACACATTATTTATAGAAAAAAAATAATTGTATGTGAATGACTATTATTATTTCGTTGGATGACAACACTAAGAAATTAAGTATGTATATGCATGTAATCATTTTTACGATTCAGAATTTTAATAATTATTTAATACTAATAAAATAATTTGATGAGAATGACTATTACTATTTCGATGGATGATAACAATTAGAAATTAAGTGCATATACACATGTAATTATTTTTATGACTTATAATTTTAATAATTATTTAATACTAATAAAATAATTTGATGCGAATGACAATTACTATTTCGTTGGACGATAACACTAAGAAATTAAGTATGTATATGCATGTAGTCACTTTAATGACTTAGAATTTTAAAAATTATTTAATATTACTAATAAAATAATTTGATGAGAATGACGATTACTATTTCGTTGGACGATAACACTAACAAATTAAGTATGTATATGCATGTAGTCATTTTTATGACTTAGAATTTTAACAATTATTTAATATTACTAATAAAATAATTTGATGAGAATGACTATTACTATTTTGTTGGACGATAACACTAAGAAACTAAGTATGTATATGCATGTAGTCATTTTTATGAGTTAGAATTTTAATACTAATAAAATAATTTGATGCAAATGACTATTACTACTATTTAGTTGGACGATAACACTAAGAAATTGAGTATCTATATGCATGTACTCATTTTTATGACTTTAAATTTTAATAATTATTTAATACTACTAATAACATAATTTGATGTAAGTACTATTACCGTTTCGTTGGATGATAACACTTAGAAATTAAGTATATATATACATGTAGCCGTTTTTATGACTTATAATTTTAATAATTTTTTAATACTAATAAATAATTTGTTAAAAAATACAAGAATTTTTACTTTTTGAAACGTTATAAAGTTAATTTTCTAAGCATAATTTTATAGAGTCGAAGTCTAACTAGTAGTTGTCAATCAAAATATAAAAAAAATATTACATGTGATAAAAGCTAAGAAAATTAATACAAAAATACAAAAGATAACGCAAACAAATGATTCATCATAATAACTACTACTATTATTTAATCATACAATTCAAATTTGAATAAGAAATTTAACAAAAAAAATAATAAAACCGGCTGTGAAAGTATAACATAAAAAAAGAAAATAACTCATAATTAAATTATCAACTGATTAGATAAAAATTTATTTGTAAAAATAATAATATATGAAGTTATCAAATTATTTTATTATTAAATAGTAATAATTTAGTATGTATTTTGATAATTAATACTATAGTAACTAATTTATAATCTAAATTCATGATTTTTAAATAAATAATATAGTATAAAATTAACATGAAAAATGATATGTAAACATACAAAAAGTTTCGAGGTTTATCTCTAATCATATCAATAAATATGCATTTAGATAAAGATATTTAATTTGATTTAATATTCCTTAAATAGATTTGTATCCATTTATTATGATATTGGGTAAACTAGTCATAATAAAAAATATATCTATGTCAAAATGCCATAAGGGTATTATGGCTTGGAGACATTATGTCTCTAAATCACTACCCTTAAATTATATCAAACCTAAACATACCTACTATGGTGTGCGATGATATTTATTTGGATTTTTTTAAAAGGAGCGGAGTACGTATTATTTAGTGTATTTTATTATTTAGTGTTATGATTTGATTTACTTTCTTATTTTTATCTCAATACGTATATTTTTTTTCTTTTGCTTTGGTAATTTTTTAAATTTTCAAAATGACCTTCTTCATCTCTTATACTCCATCCGTTCACGAAAAATAGGGCATTTTGTGACTGATACAAGTTTTAATGTAGAATTGGTAAAATAAGAGAGAAAGAAAAAAAGTAAGAGAAAAGTAGTGTTAGTGGAATGTGAAGTTCATATTTTTAGTAGGAGAGAAGAGAAAAAAGTAAGAGAGTGGTAGTATTAGTGGAATGTGGGGTTCATATTATTAGTAAGAGAATTGAAAAAAATAAGACAGAAGTTGTTTAAATTTTTTTTCCTTTTTTGAAGGTGCCCTATTTTTCGTGGACAGCCAAAAAATATAAATATGCCCTATTTTTTGTGGAGGGAGGGAATAATACTAAAGCATTTGAAGAGATCATTGGAAGTTGATGATGAGAAGGGGCTAAATTTTAAATTTGAAACTGCACATGAAAGCAACAATGGCTTCAAACTAGTGTGAGGAAGAAGGGCAATCTATCAAAATGTAAACAAGTACTCCGAATTTTCTCCATTCATAAAAAATAGATTAATTTTAATATTTTGGAGTGTCCACTAAAATTAGATCAATTCTAAATATGGAAAATTTTTAAAAAATACTAACTTGTGCATCATGCTAAATATGGACCACAAGATCCACTAATACTACTTTCGCTACATTTTCCCCCTCTCTCTCTCTCTCTTTTATTTTACTAATAACATATTAAACTCGTGTCATCTATATTTTTTTTTGGTTAGGACAAAGATAGTATAACAGCATTACTATAAATAAAGATAGTATTGGCCCTATTGGGTATTGGGCTTTTAAGGGCATCCATAGCCCCAACTCGGATTCAGACTCCAAGTCTCCTCCACGTCATCATTCCCCTAAATTTCAGTCGCAGACAGAAACCTTCTAACCCTACAGGTCTCATCTAGGCCCCAACTATTAAATTGCACTATTCACAATTCCTGTCACACCTCAACCTCTCTGACGTATACTCGTTTAATAAATAAATCTCTTATCATAAAAGCAATTATAACACGAGAAATTCATTTTCAATTCAAAAATAATAAATTATAAACTAGAAATTAAAAAAAATTGATCTAAGAAAATCAATATAAGAGCTCCACTTTCAAATTTCCGACATATAATTATAAATTATACTATAAATTAAAAAAAATGAAAACATAAAAAAAATCAGCTCCCTCTTCTGTCACCCCTCTCCCTCTCTTCTTCTTCCTCTCCCTCTTCTTCCTCTTCCAAACTAGAAAAAATTTGAAATTGAGGCCTGGGTCCGGCCCGGGACCCACCGGGGCATGACCCCGCATCCTCCAACCCCGAGCCGGGCCGCAACGGGGAGCGGCCCGGGCCTCAACTGCGGCACCAGGCGCGTCCTGGGCCGCTCCTCGCCATCCTCCATTGCGCTAGGCGGCAGGCCGGGACCCGGGTGCGGTCCGGCCCACGTCGTTAAGGATGCTCTAAAGTGAGATTTTGGACACTCCCGTGAAAGTATTGAGTGGAATAGGAGTAATTTTTTGTAGAGATCTTGACTAGATAAATATAAGTGTATATTGAGGGCTTTTTAAAAATAGAGTTCTACTTTTATTTTAAAATATTAGTTGTTGAGACAACTTTCCTCTTGTTAAATTTTGTTGGTAATTTTTAGTTTTATATTTACTCTTTTCTTTTTAATTTAATTACATAAATAATTATTTATATATTTACTTGGTAAAATTGAAATATTATTAGTGAAGAACAAATCTTGTCTTATTAGGGAGAAAATATTTCCTAAAATAGAAACTTTCTATTTTTAAAGAACTATAAAATGAAATAATTTCTATTTTCAAAGAGCGGAGTGTGTGTAATATATATGTATATCCCCTACCAAAAATATTTTCTGCGTCCGCCTCTGACAGCACATATTATAAATATGTGTGGAGTTTTTTATTGTTATTATTATGAAGAATTAATCTCATTCTCTTCTCTGGCACTTCAAGTCTTCAACTATGGTTGTTCTCTCTTCTCTCTACAAATTCACATTAATCTCTCTCACAAATAATTCACCACGCCTCTTTCTAGTGATTTACTATTGTAACACCATGTCCGCCGTGTTGTCAATATCTCCTCCTACCCCTTGGTTTTATAGTGTTAATTAATGCTGCCATTTCGTAAGTAAATAATGTGTAGTTATTTTGATCTTGCTAATAATGTAAAATACAGTTATTTAGTGACCACTAAATTTAGACGTATCGACTACCATTATGAACATAGAAATATTATGTACTAAGATATATTTGTAATCAAAGTTGCTCAATAATCTATAACTATATAAAGTGACAGTTGTGGAGATATTAACAGAATGCCACTGAAAGCAGTTTGTGCGGGAAAACAAGAGTCTATTAATTAGGAGTAAAATATTCATCATCTCGAGAAATGGATTGACTGCAAATCTGCTGTCATAGAGCAAAAGTGGTTTCTCTCTTCGTGCTCTCCGTGTGTTTGCTCTTCCTAAAAAGAGTTGGCTTACCAGAAAAGTTTGGTAGAATTATTTATGAAAATGAACACTTATTACAACCAAACATCTCTCCCTCACCCTAAAAAATTATCCGCCGCATCAGTTCGTCTGCCTCGAGACCTCGCCTCCTCCGCTCTCCTTACTTTCTCAGTCCAGAGGCTGCACGCAGCGCCTGACCGCCTCCATTGATGGCGCTCTGCCACTGCCTCGCGAACTCCGGTGCCGCACCGTCGTTGCGTGGGTCACCGCGGCTTGTTGCTGTCAGTGTCGTCGTCCGGGTCGTTGTGCGACTACTCGCTGACAGTCCCACCCACGAAAGCTAAGCATTTTATTTTAAAATCTTGCTTAAAGTTCGACTTTTGAAAATTCAAACATTTGGTTATTGATTTGAAACTTTAGTTTGGAAGATTTAGATGGTATTGTTAGTTGTGTGGAGTTTCCCATGAGTTACATATTTTAACATGCTCATGCTCAGAATTTGAAAGTAAAGAACTTTTACCTCCGTTGAAAAAAAGTGGAGAACTCTTTTGACTATGGTTATCTTGATTTCTGCCAAAATCATACGAGCTTGATTGTAAGAGAAATCTACCTTGAACATGATTCAGACTAATATAGGAAGTGTCGTGCTCCTTCCTCTGCACTCTCTCCTTTTCTTACTCTAGACATTTTTTTTTAATTGTGAAATGTGAAATTTGGGATAAAATTCTTTATAGATTGCGAGAATCGGCTGAGTATAGACCGTGGTGTAATGTAGAAGGGGTTAATTTTGGTATAATTGGTATTAATGGGCATTAATTTTGTTTAAATTAGTTTAACTGTCAATCAATGGTTTTATTTGCTTATATTAATCATGAATTGATTGTAGGTAACGGTTGGAAAAAAAAAATTATGAAGCAGATTGGTCATGATAAATCGTGAAGAACTCGCCGGCGACACCAAAGGAAGCAACCCGCCTGCTGTGGTGGGGCTGGCAGTGCTGTGGAGACTGTGTTTTCCGTACGGGACAAGAGGGTAGATAAGGAGCTCCCACAAGTGGGCTAAGTCGGAGGACATTGTGAGGGAGTTGCGGAACTTCCACCGCCAAGCTCTGCCAGGTTGCTGATGCTATGACAGTGGAGATGCACGCTGGTCTAGATTCGGAGGGCGGTAGTTAGCTAAGATGCTCGTAAGTTATGCTGACAATCTTCCCATAGGGTGTGCTTTTATATATGATTGTGCACAAATGTGTTTGTGTTTCCTGGTTGTATTTGATATGCTTCTGTATTTATACTATTTGACTTGATTTTAGCAATAATCTTGCTCAAATCTGGTACATTTGGCCCTTATTCGAAATCCCAACTGCCATTAGCTAATAATTCTTGATTTCAGACACAATAAACTAGTTTTTATTTCAGATTGGAGGTATGAGGAGTAGGCCGATGGTAACATTGATTTGTATGGTGGGGTTTGTACAGCTTTTGGGTTTTCCAACTACGTAGTAAAACTTATTTGTTGATAACTTTTACTTTTAGTCACCGACATTATGATTTCTGATTCTGTTATCTTGGTATATGTTTATTGAGGAGCTATGATTATTTTTTATTTTTAGGATGTCCTTAATATCTCATTTTGATTGTGTTGTATACAATAACACTATTAATAAAAGTCAAGGTTAATCACTTGCTCATGTTGGGTTATATGTGAAAAATATGTGTTGTCATGGACAATTAATATTTTTCTAAATGTTACGTATAAGGAAGTTTTTCAAAATATATGAACTTCATTTACTTCTGTATGATTTTTAGTTTTTATGCTTTTTCTCTGGAAAAGCATTATAGAATCAACACATTTTTTTTAAATTGACAATATTGGCTTACGAAGGAAGTTTTGAAGTATTACTCCCTCTTTTTCTAACTAAGTTGAGTCAAAACTTTTAGGCACGTAGATTAAGAAATTGTGTTGAAAAATATGAGAGAAAAATAAAGTAGAAATAATAAAGAGAGAGTAAAGTATGTGATAGAATAAAATAAGAGTGATTGGATGTTTTGTCTTTTGTCAAAAGAGGAAATGACTCGACTTAGTTGAGACATCTAAAAAAGGAATACGACTCAACTTAGTTGGGACGGAGGGAATAATTAATAGACATAATGTGATTTTTTTTCCTATGACAAAGTTGAAATGCCATGTATTGTGATTTATGTGAACTAGGAGTACTTGCTTCTGTACCAAAGGCTACACCTACACTAGGCAAACTTGTAAGCGGCTCGGGGCGATGACGCAGAGGTGGATGGTTGCAGTGGTCGACAACTTTGGAGGAATCGGAGGGAAAGTGGACCGCAAAAACAAAGAAAGGTGACATAGAGAGGATTTTTTTCGGCAGGAATTGACTAGATACAAATAATTCAAGATTTAAGCTTCCAAACATCACTTTAATTGGTGATTTAAAGGGAGAAATTTCTCGGCTGACCAAAAAGAAACCTAGAGGAGACGATTATATTATGTTATCTCTCTTTTTTCCATCTATGTGTGTATATATGTAGGTGTGCATAAAAGGGGTTTTGCGATGAAAGGTGGCAACAACGATGGCATTGCCGGTGGTGGATGGCAGCTTCGGACAACCGAGACCATGGCGAAGAGAAAACAGGAGAGATGGAAAGGAGGTTGATTGGTTACGCCACCTTCAAGCATGTTGATTCGCTGTCGGTGGCTCATAGCGATTGAACGCTGGACGTTGTGAAAAAATGTTATTATTCTGTTCGAAAAATATACAAAACTCTTATAACCAACATTTCTATGTTACTTTAATTTTCAATTTATTTAATTTTACATTTGTAATGGTCTAAAATAGTGTTATTAGTAGTACAATTTTTTATATTTAAAGTCCACAAAATAATACTCATTTTCATTATTTTTTATTTATATTAATTTATTGAATGTGTAATCATTGAAAATTATTTGGCCCGTGCATAGCACGGGTGATAGCATTAGTTTAGTAACTAATCGAGTCGAAATGAAATCCCATCCAACCAAAACTAAGCATTATTGAAAAAAATAACCGTTCCTTATATTCTACTCTTATAAATTCAAATTCAAAATCAGAAGTATGCAATTCATTTCCCGCAATAAAAAATAATCAATCATTTTGAATCTCTTCCCAGAATCCATGGTGAAGCGCACTCCATCTGATTCCCCCCCTCCTCCGCCCGACGCCAAGCGATCCAAGGTTCAATCTCATATGATTCTTTCATTCGTTTCTTGTGTTTGATGCCAATTTTGAATTCTGCATACAGCCGGCGTCAGAGGGAGAAATTGACGGGGCGGCCAAAGGTGAGGATGCTAAGGCGCCGGCGGCCAAAGGTGATTATCCCCTTCCCTTCTTCCTTTCTAGATTACTTTACAATTCTTTGCATATGTTGGAAATTTAGTGAATTCTTGAAAATCAGATGCTGCTAAAGGGAAGCCGAATAGGTTAACCATAGTACACTCACGGGAAGGGCTGGTGCTGCGGCAGCCGGATTCTGGGAATCCGTGGGGAAAACTCATATCTCAGTGTTCAGAGGTGTGTGTCTGCGTGTTTACTCTTTATGTCACTATCTTGAAAAGGCTAATAAATAATTCAAATTAATGTGAATCTTGGAATGAGATTCATGACAATTATGTTGTATCGACTGTGTCAATTTGGGATATCATATTTTCTGAATTTTGATTTCATATCTGGTAATGTAAAAATGGATAAAGTATTTACCCGATTTCTATATTTTAGGTCATGGAAATAACTTTTTTAATCTCAATATGGAATCAGAAACAAGGGAGTATTATGCATTCCATACTAAAAAGTTTAACTTGGACAGGTCCGTTGTTGGAAGTGACGGGTACAAGACAATGTTGCTTGTCTCATCCTGATAAGTGATGTTTAGGGGGAATACTTCAGTGTTGCTAAGCTTTAAATCTAGCACGGCTATCAATGAGGGTTTAGTGACTCTTCATTCACATGCCAACATCTTGATTACCTTTCTTTATCTTAATTTGTTTCGTGCACTTTTCCTATCCCAGAATTCCCATGTTATTCTGCATCTCCCTACTTTAAGTGTTGGTAAATCCGAGGAATGTGGCTTGTGGGTCATAGATCCAGCAGTCGGTAAGTTGTTGTGTAATCTGAAGCACATTGAAACTGAGGTATGTTGTGATTGTCAATGTGGTACATAAGGCAGGGATTCCAACTATCATGGTTACTGATTCTATGCTCATTTCCCAATTCACAGAGAGGGGTTTCGGAAACATTGCTTGAAATCGTTGGGAAAAAAGGAGCTGTTCAAGTTAATGGAAAGGCTTACGTTGAAAAATCCATCATCTTTATAAATGGAGGTGATGAGATTATCTTTAGCTCAAAAACTAAACAGGCTTATGTATCCTATTGTCTGTGGTGTTCTAAGAGTAGTTTCTTCATCATATTGTACCTGTTTATTTCCTTGACATATTACTAGATTTTCCAACTCCTTAGATCGAAAACTAGCGTGCACCCTTCAGTAAGTAGCTTAGAAGCTCATGGTGGATCCAAAAATGGATTGCGTATTGAGGCTAGATCAGGTGAAACTTCTGCAGTTGCCGTTGGGTCAACTCTGGCCTCCCTCTCACATCCTACTGATGAATTGTCTCTTACTCCACCATCATCTCGGAATGGCGAGGAGGTGGAACAAGGGTCTGAACTTCCATCAGTGCCTTCTACTTGCAAAGTGTCAGACAATTGTATCATTGATACCGGTATGGAAGATGCTTTTTCCTGTAAAGACGATGTTCTGTAGTAGTTATTAAGAATACTGGTGCTCCATCTTCTGGTATTGCCACCGATAACCTGTTTTACATTTTTAGCAGGCCCATCAAAAATTCTTGATGATCATAACAAACACAGAGATCAAATAAAGGGTTCTCCTCCTCTCTTTCCACAGTCTCCAGGACGTCAAAAATTTATAGAGGGCTTACGGAAATGTTTTATAGATGTGAAAGATCTGGGTGTTTCATTTGAGAAGTTTCCCTATTATCTAAGGTACTTGCTTATTGTGTACCACATCACCTTTACCACTGATAAACTCTCTACCCTTTTTAATAAATAGGATAGATTATGCATTTACTATGCTGGCTTCCTACTTGAATGCTCATTTTTGTTAACAGTGAGACCACCAAGAATGTCCTTGTATCTTCGTCATACATATATTTGAAGTGTCCGAACATGGGGAAGCTTATTTCAGAACTCCCTGCGGTGTGCCCAAGAATTTTGTTGTCAGGTCCAGGAGGTAGTATATCTCCATACTCGAATATTTAAGTATGTTTTTCCTACTTTATTGGCAGATCTTGACCATCGCATTACGTGTTTTCTTCGCAGGTTCAGAAATGTATCAGGAAGCATTGACTAGGGCAATTGCTAATTTTTTTGGCGTGAGACTCCTTATAGTCAACAAGATTATGTTATCTGGTGTAAGTTTCCACTGTAAATGTTTAGAAACTTAAATAGTGTCCGTTTTCTTTCATCAGTTAGTTCTATTGCTCGTTTGTGCAATTATATTTTCTGATTTTTGATTTAAAAATTTGTTTAGGGGGGATTAACTAAGGAAGTTGAATCCCCAAAAGAAAGTTCAGAGCCTGAGAGAGCTACTGTGTTTGCTAAGCGAACAACTGTTGATGTACACCTTAGGGAACTATCGTCGAGTGTGGATGCTGCTATAGCCTCTTCTGCGCAGTCTAAGGATGAAGCATCTACTGCTACGTCAAAGAACTACGCTTTCAGAAAAGGTATACTTAGCTTTTTTTGCCTGTTTGTCTAAATTTAGATTTCGGATTTTTTTATGTTAAGTGGTTAAAGTGGAATTTGGCAGGTAATAGAGTAAAGTTTGTTGGCACTTTAGTAGCATTTGGCAATTCTCCCGGTCAATTTCCAATTAGGTAAATTATGGAATTTGTTGTTCAAATTTACCGATGATGTTTATCTGTTTCTTTCTCATGTACTCTCGATATAACCTGTCACTTTATTGGATGTTGGTGGCATGAAATTGCACAAGTTAAACATATTATTTGCTAAATATCCCGTTTTGATGTCACCTTGTGTTTGGATATACATGCTGTTAGATCATCTAAAATATTATGAGAATGTGGGGTTGATGAGCTGTACCAATTGCTTGTATGATTGTATCAATGTGTTGTGGGTTGTCCTTATTTGTAAGTCCGATAACATACGATTTTGTGCAGGAGTCCAAAATATGGTTCCAGAGGCAAGGTGGTTCTTGTATTTGAAGGTAATGGCTATGCTAAAATTGGGGTTAGATTCAATACAGCAGTTCCCGAAGGTAATGACCTCGGGGGCCTCTGCGAACGAGATCATGGTTTTTTTTGTTCCGGTAAGACTTAAGAATTTGCTTAACTTGTTTCTGTTCCCTTGTCTTATTTAACTTCTATAACTAGAAAATGTGATTATTTTTCTCCATGTGCAGCTGGCTCACTAAGTCTTGAGAGTCCAAATGACGATGACATTGATGAGCTTGTCATTAATGATCTCTTTGAGGTCAACTTTGTTGCTATGTGAAATTTGAAGTATTTATCACACTAGAATCCATTTTTTTATTTTGCATGATTGTGGTTTTTAAAAGTAATGTTTACATGTAATGATTCTGTAGGTTGCTTCCATGGAAAGTAAAAAGGGTTCGTTAATTTTGTTTTTCAAAGACATCGAGAAATTGGTGATTAGGAATCTGGAAGCATTTAAAGCCTTTAAAATGAAGCTCGAAGCTTTGCCAGAAAATGTTGTTGCCATAGCTTCACATACTCAGATGGACACCCCAAAGGCAAAAGTATGCGATGATCTTTAATTTAATATTTCTACATAACAACACACACGCTGATACTTTTGTTTATGTATAATTTTGTGAGTTGTGACACTGTAATTCACATTCTGGATCCAGCCTCCACCTCTCGTGCTTCTCGCAAAGTTAAACCAAACAGGATTCTTGGACATGCGTCCTGTAGGGGTATGAGTTAACTGCACTTGTATACTCTGTGTTCTAAATTTGTGTTCACTTTTAATTTAGTTACATGGATTTTGTCATTGATGTGTATGAAAACAGTCTTGACATGCATTTCCCCTTTATTGAGATGTTCATTAAGATCGATTTGAATGGTGATTCGCGTACTTCATCATTTCTAGCATACATGCGAGTTATGCAGTTGGTTGACATGGTCATGAAAATGACGACATTAGCGCATGTACAACTTCTCTTCATAAGACAGCATTTTATTTTTTGATAGGATATGGGTAACTTGCAAGACAAAAACAAAGAGGCCCCAAAAAGTACGAAGCAGCTCAGTAGTCTTTTCCCAAACAAAGTGACGGTACAGATTCCTCAGGTAATTATAGTTTTTGGCTTCCACATGATGCTACTTCGATTATTTGAAGAGAAAGAAGTACTAACTGCTGCTAAAATATGACAGGATGAAGAAATGCTGGAGGACTGGAAACAAATGCTCGATCAAGATGCCAAGACAATGAAATCACAGTCAAATATTGCCCTTATCCGCTCGGTTAGTCTTGCTGGTCCATCACCCCTTCAGAAGTATCTGTCTCTGGACTTTGTTGCAAATTGCAATATTGATATTTGGACAAACTTCTTGTATCATTTTTTGGCCTAATATTTTGTGTCTCTCTTTGTCAATATATTTCAGGTTCTAAGTCGGTTTAGATATGTTTGCCCTGATTTGGAAACATTGTGCATCGAAGATGAAGCTTTGTCTGCTGAAAGTCAGTCATACAATTTCACTTCATATCTCTAAATGAAGTGTCGTGATTCTCAATTGGATAATCCTTTATACTTGTTCTAATGATGACAGATGTTGAAAGAGCTATCGGATGGGCTTTGACTCATCGCTTCATGTACTACACTCTACCAAATGTCACAGATACATCAATTGTCATTCAAAGTGCAAGGTAAATAAATATGTGTTTACTATCCTGTTACCACTGATTGGGGCTTGAGAATTGAGTAGTTGGTTTCTGATGACAGTCCCGATACTATTCTTCTTTCTTCTCTATATTGCAGTATCAAATATGGGCTCGACATTCTACGCGGCACCAAAGACGGAAACCAGAGTTTAAAAAAATCTCTCAAGGTGAAGTGTGTGGAGTTTCGATCTTTGTGTTTGTTGTAAAATGAACTGTTCCACTGGACTGTTTCACTTAATTTGGTACATGAAAATAATTTTTAATGTTTTAGGACGTGGCTACTGATAATGAATTTGAGAAAAGGCTCCTTGCTGAGGTCATTTCACCCGGTGACATTGGTGTTAGTTTCGACGACATTGGAGCATTGGAGAATGTGAAGGAAACTTTGAAGGAAGTAGTGATGCTACCTCTGCAAAGGCCAGAACTGTTCAACAAAGGACAACTTAGAAAAGTAAATGCTATTTGTGCTCAAAGCAAATCAGAAAATTGAGCATTCTTTTCATTTGTCATGAAATCGATACCTTCTTGTACTAATTGTGTCGTTTGCAGCCTTGTAAGGGAGTATTGCTCTTTGGGCCTCCTGGCACGGGTAAAACAATGCTTGCAAAAGCTGTTGCAACGGAAGCAGGTGCAAACTTCATCAACATATCTACGTCTAGCATTACCTCAAAGGTGGGTTTTTTGCTAGCCTTGAACATTTCTTAGTTATTCTCATCTGTTTATCCCTATCTGTGGTTGATTGTAATTATTTTGCACTCAGTGGTTTGGTGAAGGGGAGAAATACGTGAAAGCAGTCTTCACTTTGGCCAGCAAAATATCGCCCAGTGTTATATTTGTTGATGAGGTCAGTCTAATCATCTGTTAGTTTTTTTCGTTGTGATATCATTTACTATGGTCTTCTCGATAAAGATTTTGATATATGTCGCCACAGGTTGACAGTATGTTAAGGAAACGGGAATCCCAAGGAGAACATGAGGCGATGCGTAAAATGAAAAATGAATTTATGGTTAACTGGGACGGCTTGCGTACAAAGGATAAGGAACGAGTGCTAGTACTTGCTGCAACAAACAGGCCTTTTGATCTCGATGAGGCAGTAATAAGGAGGCTTCCCAGGAGGTGTTATCATTGCCCTTTCGAACAGATTTTTCAATTATCTAAAGAAGCATTCCTCGTCAGTTCTCTTGATCTATTTATAATTCGACCAGGTTGATGGTCAGTCTGCCCGATGCTCAAAATAGGGCTAAAATCTTAAAGGTGATATTAGCCATAGAAGAGCTAGGTCCAGATGTGGATCTCGAAGCAGTAGCTCAAATGACCGAGGGGTATTCAGGAAGTGATCTAAAGGTTTGATCGTTTTTTCTGCATGAGTTCTAAATAGTTCGGTTTTGGCTTGTAATCTCGTCAAAATTCAATTTATTGACCCCTTCATTTGCAAAACATGTCTGTTTCTTAGAATCTGTGTGTGGCTGCTTCATATTTCCCGATAAGACAACTTTTGGAGAAGGAGAAGCAGGTACATTCACATGATTGAAGCTTTCTTCTCATCTTATGCCATGTTGGTTTTCACTTACAATAGAATACCGTGCAATTCTATAGGAAAAAGCCTTGGCACTGGCCGAGAACAGACCATTGCCTTCATTGCATACCAGTTCAGACGTTCGGTGCCTGACTATGGATGACTTCAAAGAAGCACATGCACAGGTGCATATACTGATGAAGATATATGCTCTGATATAGAATGGTTCAAAATTAATTTTTTTAAAGTCAAAATATAAGCTTGTTAACGAAACGAACTCCTTATACCTCTGTATGTTTCTTTACTAGTTACATAATCTGTTCTCCTTAACATTTTATTTGTGGAGGTATGGACAGATACATAATCTTGTTTTCTTGCCTTCAAGTATGGAATTTTGTCAAGTTTTCATTGCCCTGAAATAAGAATGACATTGGTGAGTTGGATGGAAATGTAGGTATGTGCAAGTGTTTCATCGGAATCACAAAATGTGACCGAGCTTCAACAGTGGAACGAACTATATGGCGAAGGCGGAACGAGAAACAAGACACCACTTAGCTACTTCATTTAGAGGAAGAAACTACATTTGTATATGAAGGAGTATAAAACATCTAGGTAGGTTTGTTTTTTTCTCCATCCCTAACCTAATCATGTGCATAATCATGTGTATAAATTCATTGGTAATTTTGTCACCAATAAAAAGAGTAATTCTACTGATTTTTCCTTCATCTTTACCTGTATATTCTTGTTTGATTCAATAAATTCCAAATTTACTTCACTTCAGATGAACATAAGTATATAGATGAATTGTGATCATGGTATAGAGAGTGATTGGTTTTATGATTGAATAAATAAACCAAACTCTTGCACCTTTTGGTTTGGTTCCTTTTCCATTCCATTTTCAGCTTGATTTTATCTACTGGAAACAGAAGTCAATAAGAAAAAGCAAAACCCCAAAATTGGCTAGTACTATTATGCAATCGATTAGGTGTTATGGTTACAAACTTACAACTTGGGTTCCCAAAAACAAACATTTATTTTTAGTTATTTAACTCTTCTCTTTAGAGTATATTTTGGTTAAAATATATAAATCGTACATGTCTACATACTTTGATATGAATATCTATACTATACCCAGTAGAGGAATTCAAAACAGAAATGGAATAACAAGTGATATGCAGAAGCAAAAACAAAACTGAAAATATTAGTCTCAGCCCATAGATGAACCATTTCTCATAAAATTCCATAATTGGCCATTTTGAGCCTTATAAACCTATTTTTATTGATGAGCCAATATTCAAATAGAAATCTCCGCTTCATTGTAATGAACATTGAAGAAAAGGAACATATTTTGTATCATTAGTTGAGATTGAGGTATAATGTTAGGATGCCTTGAATCATTACTGTTTGCCGCTAGCCAAACGGGGGTCTCGCTGCCCGGTCAGCGAGTCGGGGGTCAAGGGGGGCGACGCTATGATATGTTTATGTTTTTGGCCTTAATTGTTGTATTAGGCCCAGTTCGCCTCTTGTACCTATTTATATAGAAGTAGGGCACAAAAATTAGGTATCTGTAACCGCAGTAATAATACAATTAGTTCTCCGTTCTTGCCCGTGGATGTAGCCAACACAACGTTGGTGAACCACGTAAATTATGTGTCTCTTTACGTTCTTTCGTTTGTCGATTACACAATTGCCCTATTTGTCATAACACTTAAATTTGACAATGTGAATTGTGATATTATCAAATGGTTTTAGGATAAATCAATGTGATAGATGTGTTCCAACTAAACATAAATAACAAATAAGATGTAATGTATCTTTACATTGATGACATGTTAATCATGAACAACATGAAAAACATGTTAAAGAGAAACTTTAACATTAAATATATGAGGCTAGATGATAAGATTTTAAGAACATGTCTTGTCACACTCTTATTTTGTGGAGAAAGTGCTCAAGAAGTTCAATGTTTATAATTGCTTGCCGGATACGACCCTGATATAACTCAATATTGATTTGAGCAAGAATTGATGTATGCCCATTGAACAAGAAGATTATATACAAGTGTTTAATGTATCTTATAAATTGCACTCAACCCAACATAGTTTGCGCAATGAACAAGGTGAGTTGTTACACGATAAAACCAAGTAAGGTGAGTTGACTACCAATATGAAAACAGCTCCAAAAACCAATCGACCACTTTTAATGTGAGATATATATCGGGCATTTATTCTGAAAGTATAGACCCGCCCGTAAAAGGAAGGATTTCGGACGCAAGCAGATCTATACCATCAAAACTTTTAGTCAGCTAAACCATCCAAAAAAATACTCCCTCCGTCCCGCACTACTCGCACGTATTTCCTTTTTGGGCGTCCCAAGTTACTTGCACTCTTTCCATTTTTAGTAAAAATTTTCACCTACAACCGTCATTTTTGACTTTCATATACACTCATTCCTTAATCTCCGTGCCGAAAAGGAAATGAGCGAGTAGCTCGGGACGGAGGGAGTATTTGTTTAAAAATTGAGATTATAATTATCATGATAATTCCAATGAATTGCATCCATTTATAAGTCCAAAGCCAATTTTTTCATGTTACATTGCTGAATGAAATAAGCAACGACCTTTCCATCCACGTGAATTCTTGGCGTTGCACTCATTCTGTTCGCTCTCTGTGGCAGGCGACGTCGAAGGTTGACTGAATTTGGAGAAGCGAGCGCTGTCATCTCCCGATCGCTTGTCCAGCCATGCCAAGATGTCTGAGAACACGATCTTGATGTTGTCGTCTGGCTCTCCCGCCGTTAGCCCATGCCACATCCCGGCATACATCTTCATCGTCTTGTCTGCGCTGCTGGCTTGCTCGTACAAGGCCCTGCTAACTTCCGGGTCCGTCACCGTGTCGGCTTCACCATGCAACACGAAGAACGGCAGTGTCACCTGTCGAATGATAACCAAAATATGAGTTTCTCATATAACATGGAAAGAAATGCAACATGAAAATGTAAGCCAACTAGAGGTATCATGGCGAGGTAACAGAGGAAACGAGTACACAAGGAATCCAACCTCAAAGATCTAGATTGCATCGACAAAACCAATTGAAAGAATGAAATCGAAGCACAGAGATATGAATTTAGTATGTTGCGTTGATCGTGTGCATACTATAATCTCAAATTCGTCGAGAAGAGCAGATGATTTAACAAACATAGAGTATGAAAAGAAGTACTCTATGTCAGAGGCACCGATAATAGTCAAAAACAAAGAAACGAGCTCGTGAAATGGAAGAGGAAAACAACTGAATTAGTATAGGAGACAACCTCATTCAAGCTGTCCTCGAGGTTCATGCTAGTTCTGAGAAGTTCAAGAGCCGTCTTTAACCTTGGTTTCTCTTGATATATCAACTTGTTGCCACGTATCTGCGTGAAAACGTTGCGGCGTTCGTGATTGTACCACAAAACTATATCGAGACAAACTCACCTGTTCTCGTTTTACAGGATCCTTGAAGGCTGAATCAATGACGTCCTTTGTTGGAACAATCTTCCATTTAGGAATGACGTCTTCCACCCTCGTTAAAAGGCTGATGATTATAGGGTGTGGCTTCACCTTCTCCGATATCTAACAATTTCACATCAAAAACGGAACCAAAATCAACACAAGTGATTCTCTGCTGTATCTCGGTACACAGTATTAGGACATGGACCGAGCACTAAAGTTACGATATCTCTTATTGACAAATTGAAATGCAGTGCACGACCTTGCACATAGGAGCGACTAGAATGGCACCATCCCAAAAACTAGCATCTTTCTTGTGTATTAGCAGAGCAACTGCCCCTCCCATTGATTCTCCGTACAAGAATCTTCTCTTTCTCTTATACTCTTCCCGTGCTGAAAAATTCAAGAAAACCATTATTGCTTAGTACTATTGAAGAGGATTCTCATGAATTATATCAGATCTATTTGCCAGCTCTTGAATACAGCAATCAGGTTCGTTCCATATATCTCTACAAACTAATCAATTCCATCCTCCGTGATTCATGACTTTTTGCCACCAGAGTTCGGTGACTCACCACAGACTGACTTGAAATATTCACTGCAGTCGTTAACAATATTGTCGAAGCTCTTGATGTAACATCGAGCACCTGAGGACTGCCCGTGGCCTTCGTAATCAATTCCAAAAACAGCATAGCCATGATTCGACAGTTCAACCCCAACACCTAATAATCAAAAGAAAAAAAGATAAAATATTCAATTGGAACTTAAAGTCTCAATTCATGTTCAAAGTTCTAATACAATCACTACTAGAGTAACTTTACACCGATACAAGTCGTAAGGAATCATATCCTGGCATTGCCTAAATCAACAAGTGCGGCTAAGATGAAACAGTGAACACACGCCAAGGTTTTCCTCTAACCAGATTAACGTGCCTCCATAAATATATCGGCAGAGAACATCATCTAGGTAAACCTAATAACCAAACATGCCAACATGAAAATTTCTTGGTGAAGTGGCAATCGACATTCTAACCTCGCACTAATAGTAGTACCTTTACCGTGCAATAAATGACTGAAATAGATAACGGCGAACAAGCATCCTATCACATCCTCGAGATCGGTCTTTTGGCACATAAATGACTAACCAGTTCTTGCACTTATGATCAAGATATCCATCGAGTATATACTACATTTGCAACACAATATGCAAGTTCATCCAAGTTTAAGAAAAATACCGAACAAACAAAAGATTCAAGCAGAATTCTATGATGGAAACAAACAACAGTCACATGCTTCTACACACATCATTCAAGAATGAATATTGACTGTTTTAATGTGAGATAAAATTAAACTTCATGAAGTTACCTTTCATGAAGTTACCGCATTCCATGCCATAACCTGCAATCCATTCATTATCATCATTTCAAATGAAAACCATTGATGAAAAAAATAGTACTCCCACATTCCCACAATAAGAGTCCTATTTTGCCATTTTCGTCCATCTCACTATAAGAGTCTTATGTCACTTTTACCATAAATGGTAAATAGGCCTCACATTCCACGAACTTATTTCACTCATATTTTATTACTATAAAACTAACTTTTCATCTCTTTCTATACATTTCTTAAAATTCGTGCTCAAACAAAATAGGACTCCTATTACAGGACGACGCTTAAAGTACTAGTAGTAGTACATTAGAATGAGTGTGTGTGCGTGTGTGTGAGAGAGAGAGAGGTGAAACCATGGCAGAGAAAAACCAGAGCTTTTGGAGAAGAAATAGGCAACCATTTGCAAGTAAATAGCTCCACCCCTCTAGAATTCGTTATATACTCCTAAAATTCAACACAAAAACAAGCTCATGTCAACAAAAACCTCAAAATTCTAGAAGCATTTAAACAAAAAAAAAGACAGAATCAAACAAAAGGCCACCTCACAATATATAACATCCATCTAGATCCAACTTTACCGGATCAAAACACAAACATTTTTTTGACTTAAGACTTGGAAATAAGCAAAATTTTGTTTCAACTATGAAGAAACTGGATAAGGCACGAGCAAATGAGGCGGTTTGATTGATGTGGTTATGATTTATGGTTTTGGTTAAAAATGAAGTTGGAAAAAGTTCCAAACTCTGTGCTTGGGGTTACGTGTAGAGGAAACTGGCGATAATACACGTATAAATATAATTATATAATATTATATTTATATGATGGGGATGCATGTGGGGTGAATCATTGGAGTTGAGGATGAAGATTCAGACACCCATTCTTCTTCATCCTCCTCTCGCTCTCTCTTCATCACGCTTCTCGAAATTTATAGTCATCGCCCATCATTCTAGCGAAGCCACGTGTGTAGCCATCATTATATTTTATTTTTATTTCTATTTCTATTTCGACTAAATTAGGATGCATCCTTTTTAATTATATTTCGCGTAATTTACTCCGAGTAGTACTAATTAAATTTAGGCTTCCAAATACAGTACCTCATTGCTATTTTATGACTAAACTCTTTTTATATTGCATGGAGATTTTCATTTTTAGACTTTATTCATACATCAAAGGGATAATAAGGCATGAATCATGATTCCACATTTCCACCCACTTAGTCTCAAGTTTGCAACTTCTTTTTTCATGAATTGAGTGTCTTGAGATGATGATCCATCTGAAGTTTGTACAATGCTGATGTAACCATATGCTCTCTTCATCCGAAAATAAGAGTTTTAGTTGTCACTTTCCAAGAAATTATTTGAGTGTGCGCTACTAATTGGAGTGTGATAGTGAAACATACAACTCATATCATATGCATAGTTTACTTTTTATTTTGAGATTTTTTAACTTTAATAATTTTAATTTAATTTTTAGTTTCACTTTGTTTCCCTTTTCTTATTTCCTTTTTTGAATATTCAATTTTATTCCCTTTGAAAATGAATTGGTACACCGACGTAATAAGGAATGGTTTTGTGTGAAATGGAGAAGACGAATACATCGTTTTTTAATAATTTATTTACATTTTTATTAACTTTGCATTAGAATATAGTTTAACTTTTTAATTTGGTCAAAATGCATTTAATCCTATTTTTCCAAAAAAATAACCATACGTGGTTCAAATTATGTTATTTATAACCAAAAGCTTAATTTAGAATTTTTATTAAAAAAAAAAGACTATCAGAAAAACTAAGTCCAAAAAATTGGGTCCAAGGCCCATAAACTGAAGCCTGCTGGATTTCCAATCTCAGTCAGATCCAAAATTTTAACCTAAAGCCCATATCAACCAACTCAAGAAACCCTAATATATCTGTTTATCTCTATTCCTCTCTTTCTAAACGCACAGTTCACACTCAGCCGTTCGATTCAACACCAGTAAGCAAAATTTCTTCCATTTTCACTATATTAATCCGTCGTTGTGTTGTAATTCCGAAGTTTCCTCTTAATTTTTTGTAGGCGAAGAAAAATTGTGCGAAGATGAGCAAAGGCACGGCGGCTGCGGCGGTGAAGGGCGGGAAGAAGAAGGGCGTTACCTTCGTCATCGATTGCTCGAAGCCGGTGGAGGATAAGATCATGGAGATCGCTTCGCTGGAGAAGTTTTTGCAGGAGAGAATTAAGGTCGGTGGCAAAGCCGGTGCTCTCGGCGATTCCGTTACTGTCAGCCGCGACAAGAGCAAGATCACCGTCACCGCCGATTCCACTTTCTCCAAGAGGTGTGTTAATTAAGTTTTGCTCATGTGTAATGTTGTGGATTTCGCTATTTGAATGAGCTGATGCGGAAATGCTGAATCAATTAAAATATTTTTTTTTCAATTGTGTAATGTTGTGGATTGGCCTATTTGAATTAGCTGGGAATGAATTGCTGAATCAACTAAAATGAAGTTTGTTTCAACTGTGTAATGTTGTGGACTGGCTTATTTGAATTAGCCGATAATGAATTGCTGAATCAACTATTTTTTTCCAATTGTGTAGATTGGCCTATTTTAATGAGCTGATAATGAAATGCTGAATCAACAAAAATGACTTATTTTCAATTGCTCAATCTTTATATTGGTGAACGGTGTATAGAAATAGTAAACCATCTATTAAGCTAGTTTTGACAACTGCATTGCCTTGATTTGAATAGAGGGGATTTCTTGAATGAAATGTCAGTTATGCAGCGTGGAACCATAGGGCTATGTTGCATCGGTTTGTACTGAAATGTGCATTTGCACTTTCATTTGTTGGTAAGTTATTTTTGGATTAAAAGATTGTGACTCTTGTTGATGTCCAGGTATTTGAAGTATTTGACTAAGAAATACTTGAAGAAGCACAATGTGAGGGATTGGCTTCGCGTGATTTCATCCAACAAAGAAAGAAACGTGTACGAACTTCGCTACTTCAACATTGCCGAGCAAGAGGGCGAGGAGGAAGACTAAATATAGAGAGATTAGTTTCATGTTCCTTTTATGCTTGGACGAAACCTCTTTTTTGGATCAATTGTGTTGTTTGTTTGGTCTTCATTCTAATATTTCTGAGACTGTTTATTACTACTATTAGATTGAATTTTGATGTCATCATCTGCTTTCCTTACATAGTTACACATTTGTGCTATAAAACATTGATCTAGGATAGTAATGCAGGTCCAGTGTCGTTGCTTTGATTGGTGGTTTAGGTTGTTTTCAGATTGGTGGTGCATAAAAGGATTGGCTTTTCTTGTACTTCAATGAGTTCCTAATCTTCAAGTTTGTCATCTGGTGGTTCGCTTATGGTGGGGAGGGAGTACAATATATGTGTATGAGAGAGAGAAAAGTAGATGAGTGAAAAGAATAAAGTAGGTTTAAGAGAGATATTTTTTTGCTTATAAGGAAAATGACTCACTTATGGTGGGACATTCCATAAAGGAAAGTGACTCGCTTATGATGGGACGAGGGTGTATATTTTGCATTCGTAATCTTTGTGTTCTTTCATAAAATAAGGATGATCGACTTGATATAGATCCATGAAAATATTCAAGATTATGCCACAAGTGTAGATCTACCAACAAAACACAAGTTGAAATAAAGATAGAGCGGATCTAGTCACTAAAACTAGATCCAAAATAGAGAATCATGGAAGATAAGAAATGAAAACGTGTGTATAAGATGAGGGATTAGAATTACAACCATAGGACATTGACCAAAAGAAGGTAATTTTCATCAACTCTAATCACTCATTGGCTCCACTAATCAATGGATACACTTCCATTGATGCATACCTATACTTGAATCTATCTAGGAAAGAGACAAGCAACCTTCAATGAAGGAATTTGGACACTCCTCAAAGAGAAAACTCACTTGGGTTGTAATTTTTAATTCAGCAAAATCCCCCATAAAAAATGACATCAAAAGGTATTTATACTAATGGTCAGAAATTCAAGAAAAGACCCACAAAATCTAAGGGTTGTGTCACTTCACCCGGCCGGGTGAATTGCGAGGTGCAAAACACCCGGCCGGGTGTTCTCTCTAGAATCGGCACCATTTCGCTCGGTCGGGAGATTTTCAAGTGCAAAACGCCCGACCGAGTTTTCCTTCTGCCTCGACGTTCCTTGCTTCCCCGGTTGTCTTCCATTCTTCAACTCGATCCCCATAGTCGGCTCCTCTGCCTTTAAAGACTCCTCCTGCATGGTCCTTTGAATGAAGGTGGAAAGCCCCTCTCGTATCCGCCTCGCCATGAACCTCGCCGTGGATCCTTCATGTGGGGTCGCATCACGACTTCATCAAA
Organism: Salvia splendens; assembly: GCF_004379255.2. Lineage (NCBI taxonomy): Eukaryota > Viridiplantae > Streptophyta > Magnoliopsida > Lamiales > Lamiaceae > Salvia > Salvia splendens. The sequence goes on from NC_056039.1 coordinate 25,449,120, forward strand.
GAAAACCTCTTCTACTAATATTTACCTAGCAATTGCTCTATGAAAAGATAAAGAGAGAAGATTTATTTGGAATTGAGTTGGAAAATTGAAAATTCGATGCTGCTCCTCAAAGAGAAAACTCACTTGGGTTGTAATTTTTAATTCAGCAAAATCCCCCATAAAAATGACATCAAAATGTATTTATACTAATGGTCAGAAATTCAAGAAAAGACCCACAAAATCTAAGGGTTGTGTCACTTCACCCGGCCGGGTGAATTGCGAGGTGCAAAACACCCGGCCGGGTGTTCTCTCTAGAATCGGCACCATTTCGCTCGGTCGGGCGATTTTCAAGTGCAAAACGCCCGACCGAGTTTTCCTTCTGCCTCGACGTTCCTTGCTTCCCCGGTTGTCTTCCATTCTTCAACTCGATCCCCATAGTCGGCTCCTCTGCCTTTAAAGACTCCTCCTGCATGGTCCTTTGAATGAAGGTGGAAAGCCCCTCTCGTATCCGCCTCGCCATGAACCTCGCCGTGGATCCTTCATGTGGGGTCGCATCACGACTTCATCAAAGAAAACCTCTTCTACTAATATTTACCTAGCAATTGCTCTATGAAAAGATAAAGAGAGAAGATTTATTTGGAATTGAGTTGGAAAATTGAAAATTCGATGCTGCTCCTCAAAGAGAAAACTCACTTGGGTTGTAATTTTTAATTCAGCAAAATCCCCCATAAAAAATGACATCAAAAGGTATTTATACTAATGGTCAGAAATTCAAGAAAAGACCCACAAAATCTAAAGGTTGTGTCACTTCACCCGGCCGGGTGAATTGCGAGGTGCAAAACACCCGGCCGGGTGTTCTCTCTAGAATCGGCACCATTTCGCTCGGTCGGGCGATTTTCAAGTGCAAAACGCCCGACCGAGTTTTCCTTCTGCCTCGACGTTCCTTGCTTCCCCGGTTGTCTTCCATTCTTCAACTCGATCCCCATAGTCGGCTCCTCTGCCTTTAAAGACTCCTCCTGCATGGTCCTTTGAATGAAGGTGGAAAGCCCCTCTCGTATCCGCCTCGCCATGAACCTCGCCGTGGATCCTTCATGTGGGGTCGCATCACGACTTCATCAAAGAAAACCTCTTCTACTAATATTTACCTAGCAATTGCTCTATGAAAAGATAAAGAGAGAAGATTTATTTGGAATTGAGTTGGAAAATTGAAAATTCGATGCTGCATTTAAGAACAAATTTTTTATCTTAGTAACTTAAATTTTACTCCCTCCGTCCCGCACTACTCGCACCTTTCTTTTTGGGCACGGAGATTAAGGAATGAGTGATAGACAAAGTCAACAATTACGGATGTAGGTATAAATTGTTACTAAAAATGGAAAGAGTGCAAATAACTTGGGACGCCCAGAAAGGAAATAAGTGCAAGTAGTGCGGGACGGAGGGAGTATTTCATATATTGCTCTGTGTATCTATCGTGGATCTTAGTATTGCTTTGTGTATCTATTCGAGGATCTTAGTACTCTCTTTGTCCGTCATTAGGAGTCTCATTTGAGTTCGACATATGTTTTAATGAAGATAGTGAAATGTAAGACCTATTTTTGTAGATTACTTATAGTTTTATAATGAAATGTAAGTGAAATATTGAGTTAGTTGAATATGAGGTGTACCTATTTATAGAAAAAATGAAGTGGGACTCCTAATGACCGACAAACTAATCAGTAAATAGGGACTCCTAATGGCGGGCAAATGGATTACTAAAAAGTTTTGATGAGTATAAAATAGCTTTGACACCTTATGTATTGTAGATCATGTTGGCGGGTATTAGGGGTGTCGAAATGGGTACCCGCGGTGTAGATCATGATTTACTTTGTATCCATGAATGAAATAGAATGGAAAAATAAAAAATAAAATACACGATATATGTTAGCTTGTGGGTTGGAATAACAGAAAATGAAAGAAACGCATGTAGAATAGAATACTGAAGAGGAGATTTAGAAAATAAATTCTACATAAACTAAAATGCTCAAATTAATTGATTATAAATTAAAAACCCCTAATCCTATAACAATCGGGTATTTCGGGTATACCCGTTACCCGCAAAATCCAAAATTATAATACCCGACCCCGACCCGTTTCCCATTGTCGTCGGGTAGCGGGTACCCGATATCCTCCGGGTATCGGGTCGGGATGGGAATTACCCGTTACCCGCTACCCGTTTCGACACCCCTACCGGGTATTATTATACTATTTGGCTAGATAACAATAGTTCAGTTTTTTTTATCATTCAAGGGAATATTTATACTCTGGTTTCTCCAAGACTAAATTAGCACAAATAATTTGATAAAACAATCCAAATATCTTGATTTGAAACAATACTAATTCAAAAATACTTTAGCTCAAAAAGACATAAGGTGATATTAAATCAAAAAGTACATTCAAGGTATGCATCGGGTATGCCTCCAAAGCTTAATAAATAGTTAGAGAGAGAAAATAAATTAAGAGAGAGAATAATATGGAAGAGACTCTCTTCTACATTATTCTTTCTCTTACTTTACTTTTCCTCTATTTTAACTATTTATTGTGATTTTTTCAAAATACGTGTGAAAAATAAAAGGGGTCATCTTAAATGGGATAGAGGGAGTATTAGTGTTGCAAGGCATTCAAGCCATGCATGAGGTGTGCATCCAAAGCATTGTATAGTGCTACTAGACATAAATCTCATTGACCTTGATCTCGATCTCGATCTCTACAACGATAATAACACTAGACGTGGCTCCGGAGCTTCGTATAGTGCTGCAAGACTTGTAAATCAAATACACACAAACTATTAAACTTGACTTACTATTGTTTAGGATGTGTCTGGTTGGTTATTTAGGCTCCCTAATTGGGCCTTATCTATAGCTATCACATGTTTGGTTAGTCAGTTTTCATTTATAATGGGCCCGAGAATTAGGCCAAGGCCTGGTGAATTAATGCCCATTTCTTTAGTTAACCAATCTTTCCAAAATCTTGAGTTTTCGTATCTGCATAGGTGAGTAAAGCCATTATTTCTCTGAATTTACCTAAACATCTCCATTTTGCCTCATTTTCGAATCAATTCACAAATACACATATCTTCTCTTCATTCACCTCAGACCTTCCAACCGTGACCCAAGGAGAAAGCTCACCGGCAAGGTCGGCCATATCCAAGCTTGCTATGCTGTGCTGCAACGATATCTTTTTCACTGATCCAACAATGTTTTGTACCCATGCCTTTTTCAGAATTAGTTTGTTACCTACTCATGATTTTTCCTCATTCCATTAGGCAAAACCAAATTTTGATGAAAAGGATTGAAGATGATCAATTCTTGGACCTTCTGACTGTGAAAACTGTCAGAAGTTCTCTATTTCCAGGTTAATGGCAATCTTGTCTCCCCAACACATATGCTTGTGAATGCTGAAGTAGTGGGGATCATAACATATAATGTCAGTTCATTTGTTCACACTTCTCTCTATATCTGCCTATACTTCCCCTATTCAATGTCACCGCATGATATCATGCATATTATTGTCTCGTTAAGTTGTGTGTTGTGCCTGTCCCTAGCAGCCACTTTTCATTCTCATTATGGAACCACCTTATATTATTGCATTATCCACAATAGGATAGGGTGGTGTTCGGTTGCCAAGAAAATACAGTAGGGATCGGTGGATGAGATGAGCAGAGTGTGAAATGAATGTTTTTGGTGCTTGTATGTATGCGGGGGATTTCTCGATCCATTTATAATGTTTCAATCTCCTATTTTATTTAATCACAATGCTTGCACCAAACGAGCTTTCTGTTGATCAAAAAATATCTGTCGTCTCGTGTCTTGTCTAAAACCAAGCTGGTGTGAGTTACAGCTCTTCACTTTTTTATGACTTCATATCGCCAAACTTACAACCCTTCCCATAATTCCACATCTTTCTCAATTCTATAGTCAACTCAGTCCCATTTCTTAAACCACTAAGGCCGTGAGATTTTCATTTTTAACATTTGGATAATTAAATTTTCCAAGAATTGAGCCATAATTAGCCACATATATAATTCTTTTCCCCATTGTTTAGTATCCTTGATTTGGCCAAAATATTACCCAAAATAAAGACTTTGACCTAATAGAATTATTTATTGACAAATTTATCCCTCCAAGTGGAAAGGTAGGGCAAATGTGTAAAGCCAGGTATATTTTTTGATGTATTTTTCAATGTACAAACAAATCTTACTTATAAGGCAAGATTTCAATTCTTCCTCAATTGATATGAACAGGGCGGATCCCACCTCAATTGTAAGTGCCCCAATAATTAATTAGTGGAAGGTGAACAACTATAATTCCTTCAATTGGATAAAAAATTGCCCAATTCTTACATAGTGAACACGCTCTAAGTCATAAATTATTGCAAATCTCCCATTTCTTTTTGAGTAAAATCATAAGCTTTTCGTTGGCAAGTGGAAGGAGTGTTTATAAATGCTGTAATATTTTTTATTAGCACTAAAATAAGATTGAAAGTGGACAATGTTAAGTGTAAATTAAGGTGGTGTTCGGTTTCTAAAATAAAAGAATACCAAGATATAATCTAGGATTGAGTTGTGAGATTATTTTAGGAATAAAGGTTAGCTATGACTAATTATCTTATGATTATCTATCTAGGATTGAATTGTTGGATTGAATCTCATTAACCAAACAAACTACATATTTAATCTCGGGATACAATATTGCAGACCGAATACACGCCTAAGAATACGCATAAATAACGTATTCCCATGGACTGATGATTAGAAATGTAGATCGAGAAGGCCCAATTAATATAGGCCCAAACTTTATTTAAACTCGAACTAATTTCACAAATGAAAGCCCAATTATATTACATAACCCTAATCCATCGCGTTATAAAATTGCATCTTCTCCGCTCATCACTTTTCCTCCTTTTGCGAGATACAGAAATGGTGTCGCTAAAGCTGCAGAAGCGGCTATCCGCCAGCGTCCTCAAGTGCGGCAAGGGCAAGGTCTGGCTCGACCCTAATGAAGTTAACGAAATCTCCATGGCTAATTCTCGTACGCTCTCGAACCTTTTCTGCGATCTGTGCGATTTGTTTCTATTGGCGCTATGTCTAGCTGCAGAATGCTTAATTTAAAATTTGGATGTTAATATTAATGACTGTGAGGGGTTTCATATGTTTCGGATTATTTTAGATGGAAATGCACTTTTTGTTGTTGGTTCATCGCTTAATTGATTAATCTCATTGAGCTTGTTTGATAAACTTTTCATTGGATAATTTCGGATTGCAAATAATTTGTGTAAAACTTTTAGCTTTTTGATATGTCGGTCAGTTATGCTTCGTATTTTACCTAGAGTCGGTTATTATGTATCAGTGTGTTTCTGGATGCAATTGTGAAACGCTTTAGCTTGTTCAGATCGGTAGCACAAACTAGTGAAAGCTCTACTGCCGTGTCAAGATTTTTTTTTGAGTCTGACCTAATTTTTGTTGTCTATATTATGACTAAAAATCAGCTGAATCTCTTTGAATGAAAAAATACCATTTTATTCATTACTCTTAACACTATATATCGTCTGTTTTTTGGTTCTACTCACTATTAATCTTTTAATTTCCTAGCATTTATAATGAGTTTCTACCAGTGATTATTTCATTGCTCTGTTTTGTAGTTGATGTTCTTCCTTTTTGATGTAGGACAAAACATTAGGAAACTGGTCAAGGATGGTTTCATTATCAGGAAGCCCACCAAGATTCATTCACGATCACGGGCTCGTCGGATGAAAGAGGCCAAGAGGAAGGGTCGTCACTCTGGATATGGTACAGTCCTGCACTTCTTGTCTAGCATTTAATGTATATTCGGATCACTCTGAAGTTAATTGAGGGTCCTGTTCGTTAATTAGATTAAAAGTCTAAAGATTCCCATTCCATTTTCTTTTTTATGTCAACATGCATGGTGTCGAGACTCTATATTAAGATGGATTTCATAGAATGGATTCATTTGGTTTAACCCACTTCAGATTACTATTTTACTTTTGTAGTTTATAAATATTTATGAATTTCTGAATGAATACAGGTAAAAGAAAGGGTACCAGGGAGGCAAGGCTGCCCACAAAAATTCTTTGGATGAGGAGAATGAGAGTGCTAAGACGTTTGCTGAGGAAATATAGGGAGGCGAAGAAGATTGACAAGCATATGTACCATGACATGTACATGAGAGTGAAGGGTAATGTTTTCAAGAACAAGCGTGTTCTCATGGAGAGCATCCACAAGTCTAAGGCTGAGAAGGCTAGGGAGAAAACGCTGTCTGACCAGTTCGAGGCTAAGCGAGCTAAGAACAAAGCTAGCAGGGAAAGGAAGTTTGCAAGAAGAGAAGAACGACTAGCACAGGTAACATTGATTGAATTTTTTTCCTTACTAACTCTCATGTATTAGAACAAGCACATATATTAGAAAGCAGCATTCTACACCGGATTTTCTTAATTGTTTCTTGTATGATTTCAGGGACCGGGGGAGAAAGTAGCACCACCACCGGCTGCGGCCACTCCTGTCCCTACATCTCAGTAAGTGACTGAAATGTATATTTGCCATTGCAATTGGTTTATTACCATGAAATCTAGTTTGACTAACAGCCTTAAAAATTATCTGCGATGCAGAGGTACTAAGAAGGCTAAGAAGTGAGATCTCAGATGACCGCTTTTGTGCTCATGGTAGTGATCTACGCTCTCTCGATGGTTTTGTTAGTATCACAACTAGTATCTTAAATTGTTTTGTCGTCATCACATAACTATGCTCTCTAATGCAAGGATTTATGGTTTGTGATATTCTAGACAAAGTTTGTGATATTCTAGATCAATTTTAAAGTTCATGGCCCAAAGTTTATGGTTTTAGGGATCAATATCCTTTTTAGAAATGAGACTATTTTTTGTGGATATTGCAAAATTGCTAAATGTGACTATATTTCACTGATGGAGAGTGTACTATTCTTGCCAATCATCCACAAGAATTTTCCATTACTTGGAGTTGTTCAAAATAGAGTTGGTTTTGGCATTCCGAGCGATCCATCAGTTTATGGGCACGCCTTTAGATCAGGATGAGTGAACTCGTCTACCCTTTGAGAATGTTATAGTCTGACTTATTGTTCTTCCTTTCTCAAAGCCAATTAATGTCGAACCATTTACATCATTCCTTATTTTTTGAAATGATTTTTCCTCAAATCCTAAATATTTGCTTTTTTATCATGACCAAAATACTTCATTATAACCCAACTTAGTAACTTGTATTGTCTCGGTAAAAAAAAATTGCAATTTAAGTGCACATACTTTTTGTTGCTGAAACAAGCCCACTCTTTACATTGCTTGAACATCTAGCATAACTGAAGTGAGTTTTTATTAGCATTAAGATTATATGCAAGCTTGCGTACATTGATTTAACACTTCTTATAATACTATCGGACCGGGACGTGGGAGACTTTAGAGTTGAGGTTTCAACCTTTTTGTATGAATAGTCTAACTAAAGGTAAAACGGAATATTGAACACATGGACGAATAGTCAATATGAGTACTACAATAAAGGTTTATGTACTAGATCTCAATTTTTTTTTTAAATAAATAATATAATTGAAACAAAATACGGAGTACTATTTATTCTATAGATAAAATTGGATAAATTTGAAACCAACCGATAAAATTGGAGAAGTTTGAAGCCAAATCAATACGGACCCATATGTCGATTTAAACACTTTGAATCTAGTATTTGAGACTTTTAAATTGTACATTGACAAAAATTAATTTAAATAATAAATTATTCATTATTTTCAAAATTTATATGTGAAGCGAAGAATTTTGTATTGTGTAGGTGTTGACCAATAACTTTTTGCTTTTTATTCTAGCCAATGATTATATTTTCCTGAAAACTGGGCAATCGTGTAAATAATCTTATAACTCTTTTCATTATATTAGTATAGATATAGAATGCGTATTAAAACTCGTATCGTTTCAAAATTGATCTATTTTTAGGAGATGATTGAGTAACACTCAATCATTTTTTTGTCTTTTCACTTTAAGTTCGTGGCCTACTTGTAAAGTTTTAATTGTAGCATCGGCTAATTCAACATATTTATGCTGCATACAAAAAGTATAATATTGAAGAGAAAATACAATGAAATACAGTATAATGTATAACTACATTTCTAAGCTCTAACTCTGAACACTTAGTTAAATCTCAAAATGGTGGAACATTTGACTTGAACTACCAAAGCTGGATAAAGCATGATAACTTGAGAATGTTAAAATGCAATTTATTTTCGATTAACAAAAAAATACCAGTTAAAATTTTTAGACAAGTAATACAAATATTTCCTTTCTTTTAGAAATTATATTTCAGAAGTCTTTTACTACTAATTTCCTTATACTATCAAAGATTTTTTATATGCTTTGTTCTACCTCATATATTACAATAAAAGAATAAAATATAAAGAATATAATTTTAACTTTTACCATTAGTTTGTTCAAGATTCCAAATTCAATATTGGCAACTATCATTTAACACTATAATTCCATTCAAACTAGATAAGTAAGGAACAATTAAAATCCGTTTCCATTTTGTCAACGAGAATTCTGTTCAATCACATTTATGTTCATGTTTATATTCTTATATTATTATTATAGTCATGCAAAGGTTCGTATGTTCACTTCTCATAGACTTATTTATATACTCCATGTTCCACGTTACTTTGACTAATTTCATTTTTTTTCACTCATTTTAAGAAAAAATAATAATACTAATAAATAGTTAAAGTGAATAAATAGTAAAGTAAGAAGAGAGTAATATAGAGGAGAGTATTCTCGTTTGTATTATGTTTGTTACTTTTCTCGCTCTCACTTCAACTATTTATTAGTACTCCCTCCGTCTCGGGCTACTCGCTCATTTCCTTTTCGGCTCGGAGATTAAGGAATGAGTGTATAGGAAAGTAAAAAATGACGGCTGTAGGTGAAATTTTTTACTAAAAATGGAAAGAGTGCAAGTAACTTGGGACGCCCAAAAAGGAAATAAGTGCGAGTAGTGCGGGACGAAGGGAGTATAATTTTTTCAAAACGAATGCAAAATAGAAGTAACTCAAATAACATGGAACAAATGGAATACCATATGCACTAAGTTCAAAATTGATTTTATTAGACATAACTAAGACCTATTATAAGCCATCAGAAAATGGATGACGAAGATCGTGAAGTGTGCATTGTTGGTTTTAGATGACTGACTATGATACAAAGATACACTAACCGAGCGTAATACAACCCAATGAAGAACGGAGAAACTAAACGGAAATAAACTGAATTGAAATAACAAATTAGAAACTATAAACCGTAGATATAATTTGTAGGCAAAGTCGAGGAGTCCTCCTTCCGCAAGACGAGATACGCCCCGGTAGTGCTCTCGGTTTGGCGTGTCGTCCCCAAAGATAAAACGGCTTCGTCTCTGAAGTAGCAGCACCGCTAGCAGCAGAGCTCCAACGAACGGGAGTAAGGCGAGGGCAGAGCTTTGAAGGGAAGATTATGCAGAGAGGGAGAGAGCGTGTATGCAAGAATGTGTTCAATCGTATGCAATGCATGGAGTGAATGCCTATTTATAGGCCAAGTCCACCCATTGGGCATTGATAGAGTCAGCAGCCATTATGTGTGCCATGATGGCTTGACTGTAACCGCCGTGGGTTACTGACTGGTGCACTAGCCATTGGGAGCTGAAGAGACACGACGCATTTGGACACACTACACGACGGGATACACCATGGACCGTCGGGGTCCATCGGGGACCTTTTATCTCCCGTTATGCGTCGGGGTCTAGCGGGGACCTTTTGTTTCCCGTTATGCGTCGGGGTCCAGCGGGGACATGACGTGGACCAGGACCACCATGAGTCGGGGTCCGTCGGGGATAGCGTGGAGTTTGAGGTGGTCTAAAAAGAACAAGTGGGGCTTGAACCACGCTCAACGACCAGCTCTAAAGAGCAGCCCAAAGACCACCCAAATACCAGTTGCCAAGATCCAAGGCACACGACGCCCGGTGCACGGGTCACGGTGCGTGGCTCGCGGGCGGACGGCGGAGCGTGCGCGTGTGGGCTCTATCACCCATCTTATTCCACGATAATTATTACACATAATAATTCATCTTATTAAATACTTCATCAAAGAAGTTTATCATCCCCGATGTGGGATAATTAACACTTAGTTAATTAATCCCTTAGTTTTTCTCATAGCTCATTTCTAGCTTTATTGTGGCCAACTTTAATATATTATTTCTCACTCATCGGGAATTGGATTTGAGAAAATGAATATACTACGGTCATCTACTCGGAACGTAGATCGACGCTATTGCATTTAATTTCACAAAATTAAATGTCTTGTAACATTTATTATTAGTCAAAGTCGTTTGACCAAGCATGATTCCAACATGCATATCATTACAAAAGTTTGGAAATATTAAAAAATAATCATAGAAAAATATAGCGGTTAATCACGTAACAAATTAAAGCTAATCACTTTTTTCTTTCCTAAAAAATCTCTTAATTTTAAATTTCACATAATTCTCTATTTAAATTAATTTTTATAAAACATACTCTCTCTTACGTTACTTGAGGCATTTCTTTTTCACAGTCATTTAAAAAAAATTAAAGTGGAGAAAAAGTAAAGTAAGAGTAAAAATAATGTAGAGAAGAGTCTTCTCTACATTATTCATTCTCTTACATTACTCATCTCCGCTTTAAATATTTATTATCATATTTTCCTAAAACAAGTGCAAAAAATAAGTTACTCAAGTAATGTGGATCGAAGGGAGTATATCAAATGAAGTGTCTCATAGCAAAAAATTACATCATGCTATATTTTTGAGTTTATCAACATAATCCTTACATAATGTAAAAATTAACGACATGATTGACTAAGTGTATTAAATGACGTCGTTTGAATAACTAAACTGTTCGTTCGCATGATATTCTTCGTTTGACAAAATCATACTATATAATTTTCTTCAAATCATAGACTATGGGACAATTGAAAAAAACATATCAAAATTATAATATAATCAGCCAATTTTAAAAATTATAAGATAGATCAAAATTTGATTAAACTTTATGATTTTTTTCTATAAATCAATCTATTTACCCTTATAGAAATATGATTTGTCCCCATTCTATAAATCAAGCTTCAATCAATGTTTATGCTTATATTCAAAGTTTTGATGGTATTAGAGCATCCCCATCTGTGCTCTTGCCAAAGAGCACGGATGTTGGCTCAGACCCATTTTTATTACTTTTTTACTCTCTGCTCTTAGGCAAGAGCACAACACCCACATTCATGCTCTTCCGCAAGGACATGCTCAAGGGTCCCACCATTCTATTATTCAATTTAAATAAAAATATTTCCACAATATTAAAATGTATTAAAAATATCCGGAATACTATTACAAATTACAAAAAAAATAAAAATTACATGATTAAAATACTAAAAATTAAAAATTACATAATTAAAATACTAAAAATTTAAAATTACATAATTAAAATCCTAAAAAATAAAAAATACATAATTAAAGGCTAAAAAATACCCCCGTGGAAGACTATTCCTCTGGCCCTATCCCCAATGTTCTTCGGAGACCCAGTTTCATTGCCAAATGTGAATCAAGTTGCTCGGGGGTCATATTTGACCTATCGGCCAAATTGAGTTGAGTCAAAAGGGTCCACAACGAGTTGGTGGGGGTGTAACACCCCGAAAATTGTGACTTTTTTTATTTTTATTTGATGGCTTATTTTATTTTAATTAATGTGGATGTTGAATGAGAATTTCTTTTGTGAAAATTGAGTCTCTATTTGTTTGAGTTAATTATGTGAAATTAGTTGTTGTGGGTTATGTGAGTTAATGTGATTAAGCTTCCAATGTGTGAATTAAATTAAGTGGGATCATGCATAATCATTCTAGCCATTTAATTTGAAATTTTCGGCCCTCCTATTTATTGGAAATAATACTTTCTTTCTTGGATTTAATTAATTGCTTTGGGATATTTATCCAAATTAAATCCAAACCAAATTATGCCATCCCTTGAGATTTTTGAAATCTCCTAATAATTAGGAGAATGAATTATTTTGTGGATTTAATTGGTATCTTGTTTATTTCCTTCCTTGAATTAAAATCCAATTAAATCTTACCATATCTTACCAAATTTAAATCCTATTCCTGTTTGATTTGAGGATTTAAGTATTTTTTTCCCTTGATCTCTCTCATTCCACACGCCTACTTTCATTTTTAATTATGGGATTTTATTTTATTCCCCCATAATTTAATTATTTTATTTAATTGTGGGATTTATCATAGACTATAAATTAAAAGAACCCTAACCTTAGCCCTCATATTTTTCGCCATTATCTTTCCTACCGATTGTTTTTGAACAAGAAAGGTATATTTGAATTCTCTTTCTCATCCTTTCCATTGAACCCATGTTTCTTGATCCCCTCATGCATATAGTGAGTGTAGAAATCATAGATCTAAAAATTAATCGGTTGGGATTGATGTTTTTCATGAGAAAGTATGTGGATATGTGTTTATGTATGTGTATGTGTGAGGTTGTGGATGATTCGTTGGTGAATGATATGTGAATATATGAGAACTTGGTTGTGAGATCTTTTTGAAGCATGGTTATGTGTTGGAAGCATGAATATATGTGTTTGGATGAATGATAGATAAACCCTAATTCGAATTTGTGAAGTATGAAAACTGTGGTGTTCAGACAGTAGATTCCGACGTGTGTTTGACACACCAAACGGTCTTATTTTGGCACGAATTTTTAACTGAGTAAAATATGAGATGTCTTCTATGTTGTGTATAAATTTCAGCCTCTTTTGACAAAATATGAATTTTAAATGATTTTTTAAAATTAACTGCGCAGTTTTGTCAGAATTTGTATTCTCGTCCAGTGAGTTTCGTTTTTGATTTGACCGACCTAAAGATGTGATTTTGATGTGAAATTTTAACTAGATGATCCTTGCTGTGTCTAATGTGTTTTGATAAAATTTAAGCCCCAACGGAGGTCGGATGGATTTTTAATGATTTTTACAAAACGGCTATGCAGTTCTGCCAGATTTCTGTCATGTTAAAATAATACTTGTTGTCAAGTTTTGAGTGGATAAATGATACATGTGTGAATAAGAAACGTATCCTATGATGTGTCTATGTATTACACGTTGATGTATGCTTGAGTGTTCGTTTCGTTTTTGTTGATGAACGTTTGGGGATGGGCAATCTAAGAAAACGATGAAAGGAATGATAGGGCATGCATGAGTAACGTGTTGATAGAAAACTGATTGTGTTGTATTATGTGGTTATAATGTTTATAAGGGTTGTTGTGCGTATGTGGGTACGAAGAGCAAGGATTTCAATAAAGTTGTGAACCGTGTTTGTAAGCAATCGAGGTGGGCTTTCTTTTACAAATCTCTTTACCTTTCGAAAATATGATGTGGTGTTATAAGGGTTGTTTAACTTGTTATGTCATGCCATGTTGTTTTTGTTTATGAGATTGTTGCCTGATGTCTAGTTCGTCTGAGCTTGCTCCGTTAGGCTATATGGCTGTGTTGTGAAACGAATTCGGGTCTGAGTAGGGCCGCAAACCCTATCCAGCTGTGTACACTGGTGGGATCGTGAGCCGTCCTTGCTAGTCGGCCAGTCTCGTGGGCAAATAGTGTGGCCACACTTTCGTCGCACTGTGGAATGATGATTTTGATTGATGGATTTATGAGAAAATGGGGAGATTGTTTGACTGGTCAGTCTATGAAACGTTTTTATGTTCTCGATGATATTTCTTAACTACATGTAAAACTCGAGATCACTGGTATGGATGACATAACTGTTAAAATGTTTTCGGCATGAGCCCATTGAGTACAACAAGTACTCAGCCCTGCATATGTTTTCCCTATGTGCAGGTTGAGCGGGATGTTGCGATGGATGTTGAGTCGGCCTATGAATTTTGGATGCGTTGTGTCCTCATACATAGGCGTCATCCTATGACTCTCTTGATAACCTATTTCCGCTGCTATTATTGAAACTGTGACGCAAGAATTATTTTATTTCGTACGATTTTTGTCTTGTCAAATACTTTGAGACTTTAACCCGCTGCTTCCTTCGTTACTCTGAAATGGCTTTCGTAAACAAAAACAAATGTTCTTTTAGGAGCTAATTGGATTTTTGATATTTATTTTTCCGCTGTTTTCTTTGAAAAATTGTTTGCTAGAAATCTCCGCACTATTTGATATTGTAATTATGACATTAAGTATTTTGAACTAAAATCCGTTGCTTAACTTTTCAATGAACTAAAATATTCTCCTTCTTAAGTTAATTGGGTCCTTCATATGAACTGTCGTCCTTTAAATGTTGTCCTTTATTGCTTTCTCGTGGTCACGACCTCCTCGTTTTATTATCCGTAGTATGGGCGGTCGTGACAGGGGGGTTGAGGTGGCACAAAGAGAGCGGGAGCGGGGGCAGATGGAGTCGCGGCGTGACGGCGGTTGGTCGTCACCTTCTTCTTTCCTTGCGGCCGGCGTTGGGAACTGCTCGGGCCGGCGTCGGGGCTACCCAAATTAGCTCCGGCGAGTTGGCTAGCCACCTCATCCTCACCGGCGTCGGATAGGGATACCGACCTCGACCGTTTGCTGGAGGAGTTGAAGGAGCTGGAGGAGGATGATACGTCTCCCCTATACTTCGGATGCACATGCACCTCCTGCCAAGCACTGATGTACTTGAACAGTTTGTAATTTATGGATTGGTAGGTCGTCAAGGCGGCACTGATGATGTCGAGCTCGCTCCTACCTCTCCCCGCTGACCGCTCTTCCTGGAGGTAATTCCCCTGGAACTTTTGGATTTCTTCGTTAGCTCTGAATATGGCATTGCGCACCATACTCTCATTGTGTTCGATGGTTCCAACCGGGTGGTTTTCATTGTACCGGCGAGAGACGCGCCACCAAAACCTATCCCCGCTTTGGTTCGTGCATATCTCCGAATCTTTGAAGATAATCAAATACGCTTTGAATAATTGATCCATCTCCGCCGGAGTGTACGGGGTGCGGACACCATGAGGAGTAGGAGTAGGAGGAGTTTGAGAGCTGCCGCCGCCGCTCCCTCCCGATCTGGGTTCGAGTGCCCACCCGTATCGCCCATCGGGGGCATCTTGGTCGTCCACCGGGTAAGGCCGGTAGCCACCTGGAACTTGAGAACCTTGGGTTTGAGGAGGGGCCAAAAATTGCGTTTCCGAACTAGGAAATGGTTGTGAGCCGAACCATTCGGGGTTCCAACCGCGGGAGTCAGAGGGGTGATCGCCGGAGCCGGACATTTTTTTGTAAGTAAGAGTGAAAGATTGAGAATTGATAAGAGAAGATGAGAGAATTTAGATGGGAATTGTGTAGTGTGGTGTGAAATTTTTGGTGTGGAAGTGGAGGTATTTATAGATGAAAACGTGAATTTTGGGGAAAAAATTGAAAAATAAATTAAAAGTGGGGAAAAAACGGATATAATTTATTGGGAAGTGGGAAAATATTTTTTTTATTTAATTCAGATTTTTTAAAATTAAATCCGATTTTTTAAAAAAAGAAAAAGAAAAAACAAAATTGCCAACAACATGGACGTGCTCGATGCATCGAGCAGCGCCATGCCAGCGGCAAGAGCACATCGGCGAGCAGGATCAGCCGCGCTAGCGGCACATATGCCGTCCTTACCGGCGAGCACCGCTGCGGATGCTCTTATGTTTATGGAAAGAATCTTTGGAATTGTATAAAATCATATAAATTCCATGACTGTGCCACTAAATACCCCTGTTTTCGAATAAAAAGAAATGCAAAATATATTTAAATGACTGCATCAAATTCTAGCGAAGGAATATTTTTTATTTTACATTTCTTTTATTAATAACAAAGAATTAACGTAAAAAACCATTTTCTTAATTTATAATTGCAATTAGTTTTATTATTTATTCACTTTCCGAAGTAGATCCACCCTCTATAATTTATAACAGCTAATTAAACCGAAGCTGATTAATTTAGACAAAAAATTACTATGATGAAAAAAGTCAAACTAAAATTAGATAAGAAGTTAAAGAGTGATTTTCAGATGTGTTTGTGAGTATATTTATATAATTAGGGGTAAAATAGAGGAGGTTTTCGGTGGGTTGTTGAGACCTTCGGAGCGAAATCGAGGCTTTGTCTTCTCTTCTGAGTTTACAGACAGTCTCTCTCTCTCTCTCTCTCTCTCTCTCTCTACACATATATACGCACAACCGACACGTATGAATAGGCGATTCCTTCCGTTTCCTCAATTTTCATTTTTGATCTGTAAGTCGAAGATTTTCTGCATCAATTCTGTAATTATTTAGGTTCTATGTCTTGAATTGATTCACAATTTTGCAGAATTTTGCGTGTTTTTGCATCTTCGTGTACCGCGTTTCGGATATTGGTGGACTTGTAAAACCCCGGATCTTGTTCGATTTGGATTGTTTCGGGTTGTATTTTGTGGAATTAGGCGGGTTTTGTTCCTGGATCTGTGTGTTTATTAACTAGCTCGGATCAATTAGGGTTTTAAAATTTAGGGGTGAGTTTTGTGGAATCTAAAGTTAGGTTTGATTGAATGGCTTCGAATCCTCCATTCTCGGTGGAGGATATTACAGACGAGGATTTTTTTGATAAATTAGTGGATGATGACGACGATGTGGACTTTAAAGTCTCCCCATCGGCGGAATCTGGAGGCCATCATGTCGTGACGGACGGGAATGAATCTGACGAGGCTAAGGCTTTTGCCAATTTGAGTATCAATGAGCTTGATGATCACGGTGAGGTTAATGTTGAACAAGTCTCCAGCAGTGATCGTAGCGTAGTTGATGATTTAAGTGCAAAAGTGGAGACAGCTGAACAGATTAGCAAAGTGGAAACAGGGGGTGAGCATGGGATTCCATTGGTGTCAGCTGATTCATTTGAATTTGGTACCGTGTTACAAAAACTGGAAAATGAAAATGGCGGTGCTAATGTTTCGGTCAATGCTGACAGTGGCAAGGCTGAAAATGTGGGTGTCTCTGACGTGCCAATGCTGAGCAAGACTACTAGTGGTAGCGAAATAGGGGCTCCTGGAATTAAAGAAGTTGCCTGGAGTGCCTTTAATGAGGAGTCGGTTCAGAATGATAGCAATGGCTTTGGATCGTACTCAGACTTTTTCACCGAATTTGGTGGGGAAAATCCATCTGAAGCATTTAGCAACACAGTGGGGCTTATTTCAAATAATGGGTCGCAAGATGCTGTTGGAAATGATGTACATGGATCCACTTATATGGATACTGCAGACAATTACGGGCAGTACAATCATACACAGAATGATAGTATTGCAGCAGATCAGAGTTCATCTGTTCAGGATATGAGTAGCACCCAGTACTGGGAAAATCAATACCCAGGTTGGAAGTATGACTACGGTACTGGAAAATGGTATCAGGTTGATGGCTATGATGGGGGTTCTAGTGTGGAAGGAAATGCTGACTCTAATGTAACTTCTACTTGGGGAGGGGCTGGTGGTCAGGTTGATCTCTCTTACATGCAGCAAACTGGTCATTCTGTATCTGGAGCTGTAGCTGAGGCAGGTAAAACAGAGACCGTTTCTAACTGGAACCAGACCTCTCTGGCCAGTGATGCTACGAAAAAAACAAACTGGAATCAGGTGTCAGAAGCGAGTGGTAATAGCAGTGTGGTTTCATCAGACTGGAATCAGGCATCTAATGATAATAATGGTTACCCAGCTCATATGGTATTTGATCCTCAGTACCCTGGGTGGTACTACGATACTATTGCCCAAGAATGGCGTGCTTTAGAGTCATACGCCCAATCTGAGCAGTCTACTGCTCAAGTCTACGATCAGACGAGTAAGGGTGATTATTCATTTACTGATACATTTTCTCAGAACAACACACTGACGGCAAGCAGTTTTCATGATCAAGGTAATAATTACAATCCTCAAATCTTTGGCAGCCAAAGCCCAGATCAGAATTGGTTGGGATCAGTCAACAACTACAACCAACAAAACCAAGTAACAGAAAATAATTATGCACAGAATGTTTCTGCAAGTCTGCATGGAAGTCAACAAAGTAACATTCATTATGCAGTAAAGGATCCATATTATGAGAATCTAAGCCAGCATCAGAACAACAACTATTCTATGCCTTCCCAGTTTGTTGGCGGAAACTTCAGTCAACATTTCAATGACTCCAAAGTCAATCAAAATGACCAGAAATACTTTTCAAATGACTTTTATGGCAATCAAAACGCTGTAAACTTCTCCCAGCAACAGATTCAAAATACTCAAATGACATACAATCCTGCGTC
The DNA here is from genome assembly GCF_004379255.2 of Salvia splendens. Classification (NCBI taxonomy): domain Eukaryota; kingdom Viridiplantae; phylum Streptophyta; class Magnoliopsida; order Lamiales; family Lamiaceae; genus Salvia; species Salvia splendens. Next base: position 25,467,488 of record NC_056039.1, read on the forward strand.
GGGGAGGTCATCTGCTGGTCGTCCTGCTCATGCTTTAGTTGTCTTTGGTTTTGGTGGCAAGCTCGTTGTGATGAACCATAACAACTCTAATGAAAATTTGAACTTTGGAAGCCAGGTATGTGTTTGTGCCATTCTCATAGGTTCTGTTAATAACTGGCCTTGTATTGCATGCTTATAAAATTTTATTTTTCATGAAGAATCCTGTGGGTGGCTCAATAACTGTTCTCAACTTATCAGAAGTTGTGACTGGCAACATTGATGCTGTAAATCATGGAAGGGGCGTAAGCACTTATTTCCAGGCTCTCTGCCAGCATTCTCTTCCAGGTCCTCTTACAGGTGGAAGTGTGGCCACTAAGGAGTTGAATAAATGGATTGAGGAAAGGTTAAATTCTGAGCCTGCACATATGGATTACAGAAAGGCTGAAGTGTTGAAGCTGCTCCTGTCACTGTTAAAAATAGCCTGTCAGTATTATGGAAAACTTCGATCTCCTTATGGCACAGATGCTGCGATGAAGGTAAATTATTAAGTCATAGAAGGATGGATTTACTTTTGTTTACTAAGAGCCATTCTTCTTTTTTGTCATCAATATCTGCTTCAAAAATGTGGTAGCCTCTTTTTGAAAATTACCACTAATTCCATGAAATATACCTAATAACAGCTACCTGACTATAATATTATCTTCTGTATGTGTGGTGTATCTTATGCTATTCCCTTTTCTCTCCGGGTATGTCACTCGTCTGATATTTATGTAACAGAATAGTTTTATACTTAACCACTTTCAAACATAATAACATATAAACAAATAAAATCTTAAGCCCTGTCATGTGAATAATATTCAGCTACTCAGTGGTAGGGTCTAGGATACCATGTCAGCTATAATTTCATTCCATCATCCTGCATGCCTATGTTGCTTATGGCTAACCACTGTAACTGTTATAAACTATTGTGCTGGCTAAGCCTTATGCAAACTGAAGATATTAATCTTCTGTTTGAATTTGTAAAAGTACATAGCCACTGAATCAAATATTCTAGTAACTTGATAAGTTGAGTGGTGGATATCAAGTTTTTGTTCTTGTAACTATTGTTCTATTACAGTCTACAGAAATTAGTTGCTTATATATCTGCGTCCTTGGTACTTGTCATTACCTTGATTTCTATGTCCGTATTTTGATCATTTATTTTTTTCAAACAGGAAAGTGATGCTCCAGAATCGGCGGTTGCCAAACTGTTTGCTTTTGCTAAAAGAAATGGGTCACAGTTTAATCAGTATGGTGATGTTACCCGATGCTTGCAGCAACTTCCATCTGAAGGACAATTGCAGGTACTCAATCATTTACCGTGCAATAGCATGTTAAATCTTTTAATAAATAATTCTATATATGACAGATAAAATTCTGTTTTAGGCCACTGCTGCTGAGGTTCAAAATCTTCTGGTTTCCGGAAGAAAGAAGGAAGCTTTAGAATGTGCACAGGAGGGACAATTATGGGGTCCTGCCCTTGTTCTTGCTGCTCAACTTGGTGATCAAGTTAGTTCATCTCAAACCTGTTTCCGGTTAATAAAATTTGAATCCTCTCTTGGCCTATGTATCTTTATTATAACTTTGTTGACGGAAAAACATGTGCAGTTCTATGTTGACACTGTCAAGCAAATGGCACTTCGCCAGTTAGTGGCTGGGTCACCCTTGCGAACACTATGCCTGCTCATTGCTGGCCAACCAGCTGACGTCTTCTCTGCAGATACTACAGCTGTTAACAACATGGCTGGTTCTATAAATGTGCCTCAACAACCTGCACAGGTGTGAAGTAAATGCTTTGAAAAACTTTCTGCTATTTTACCAGATGTTGTTTTAAAAAATTTAGCTAAAATAGTTGTTTATAAGGGTTGAAAATGTGCTCTATGCATCACTAGAGGATCTAGTTGGATATTCTCTGTTTCCTTCTGTTTCTTAATTTGTATGTTGTTAGATTTGGGCAGCATGTTAAGTTTATCTCCTCTGTTAACTACCCAGTTTGGAGCCAATTACATGCTGGACGACTGGGAAGAAAATTTGGCTGTGATAACTGCAAATAGAACAAAGGATGATGAGCTTGTGCTTATCCATCTCGGTGATTGTTTGTGGAAGGAAAGAAGTGATGTATGTCTAGTTTCGCTCGAACTATTCCTTTTTTTACGTTTGGTAGTTCCTTCAGTCCTTCCTAACTCGTGATTTAATGAATTACTTTTGCTTAGATAATTGCTGCTCATATATGCTATTTGGTTGCGGAAGCTAGCTTTGAGCCGTATTCAGACAGTGCAAGATTGTGTCTCATTGGTGCGAATCATTTGAAGATGCCGCGGACGTATGCAAGTCCAGAAGCAATTCAGGTTTGCCAGAGTTACCATTACTGGCCAGAGCAGTCTTAACCTTTTGAGAACATGTAATCCACTGCCTAGGGTACTGAGTCTGAATTTCAATCAGCCTGGAAGAAATTCTATATGAAATACACAAATATCATAGTTTATAGTCCACTTTTTCTGACATTTTTCTTACCTGAGAGTACGTAGTATTATCCTTTAGCACTCTCCTTGTAACTGCTCCAACATTTTATCAGTTGGGTCAACTATTTGTAGCATATAACTTACATCCACTTCGTGTTAACAAATATGAATAGTATTTTTCTGTGTGGATAGAATTCTTCCAAGGCCATATAAACTGTGGTTGTGTCTTGCAGAAGCATAATAAATTAAGTAGTTTTATTGCTGGCTTGTATTTAGTAGTACATTGATATTAGCCCCAACTGAATATGTGACCTTTGTGTATTTTAACAGAGGACAGAGATATATGAGTATTCAAAGACACTTGGGAACTCTCAGTTCGTCCTACTTTCATTTCAACCTTATAAGTATGTATATGCACTCATGTTGGCTGAAGTTGGGAGGACGTCGGAGGCATTAAAGTATTTATCTTATACCTAAAACATCTTTTGTGGATTCTTGTCTTTGTTTTCTAAATTATTATGATGTAGGTACTGTCAAGCGGTACTAAAATCGCTTAAAACTGGACGAACTCTGGAGCTGGAGAATCTGAGGAATTTAGTTTCATCCCTTGAGGATAGGATTAAAGCTCATCAACAGGTGAATTGTGCTTCCTCTAATTTGCATCATTGATTTTTAGTATATTCTTAGAACTGGAACCTCTTTTGATGCAGGGAGGATTCTCTGTAAACTTAGCTCCCAAGGAATTTATCGGTAAATTGCTAAACCTTTTTGACAGTACTGCCCATCGTGTTGTTGGTGGGGGCCTGCCACCTCCTGCACCGACAACAGGCGGTGCTGTTTATGGTAATGAGAATCATTACCAGTCGGGTGGACCCAGAGTGTCCAGTAGTCAATCAACAATGGCTATGTCTTCATTAGTTCCTCAATCCATGGAACCTATAAATGAATGGGCAGCTGATAACAAAAAGATTATGCACACAAGAAGTGTTTCAGAACCTGACTTTGGAAGGAGTCCGATGCAGGTTTCTTTCAGCCCTTTTATATGCTATTTTGCCTGAATAGGCTCGTTCAATATGTTGAATTATGTCATATGTGTAAATAATGACATGATATCTTCTTTTGACGTGTAGAGTCAGGCTGATCCATCGAAAGAAGCAACTTCTGCTAGCACACAGGACAAAGCATCAGCAGGAGGTGGTGCATCTCGCTTAGGTCGTTTTAGTTTTGGATCTCAGCTCTTTCAGAAGACTGTTGGTTTAGTACTCAATCGTCAAGGTGGTCGCCAGGTATATTTACTGAGCTCCCTGTTTTCCAAAAACATGCCTTAAATTTACTTTATAATTTGAAATATGCATTTATTGTTTGGTTGATCCTGTTTGTACTTGTTCCTAGGCAAAATTGGGTGAGACAAATAAGTTTTATTATGATGAAAAACTAAAGAGATGGGTGGAGGAAGGTGTCGATCCTCCAGCACCAGAAGCAGCTCTTCCGCCGCCACCCAAGGCTTCAGTTTTTCAGAATGGAGCATCAGAAATGAATTCATTGAAAAGTGAACCTTCTCATAACAATGGGAACCTAGAATTTAAAAGCCCAAGCACTATGGATAACAGTCCAGGAATGCCACCACTTCCTCCGACAGCCAATCAGTACTCGGCACGTGGAAGGATGGGTGTTCGCTCTAGGTAAATTCTTTAAACTACTTTTATAATTCGTGTTGCTACTTGGATGTGGAAACAAAACGTTTGTGTAATAATGCTGAGGTAAGGACTTGTTTGGTGCTCTTGGGTCAGGCATCAGGGATTGAACTTATATAAATTTCTCAAGCTTTACTCCCATGAGAACTGATGTTGCAACTGTTTGAAAGAGAAGTTATCAATCAAATACTAATACTTAGCTCTTATCTGATTAGTTCCCTCTTTTAATGGCCAGGTATGTTGACACTTTCAACCGAGGTGGTGGGAATGCAGTAAGTGGGTTCCAGTCGCCTTCTGTACCTTCTGCGAAACCAGCAGGTGGCATCAACCCAAAATTTTTCGTTCCCGCACCAGCATCCCATGCTGAGCAGCTTGTCGTCGAAGAAAAGCAGAATGCTTCCACCACTTATGAAAATGCTTCTTCCTCTCCTCCTAATGACTCGTTCCATTCACCAACTCCCTCATCTTCCATGGCAGCTATGCAAAGATTTGGAAGCATGAGTAACATATACAACAAGGAGGCAAATGATAGCTCGTTTGCGTTAAATTCACGGCGAACTGCTTCATGGGGTGGGAGCTTAAATGACTCAATGAGCCCTCCAAATAGGACACAACCTCCGGGAGAGCCACTGGGCATGCGTCCTCCATCTTTCAGGCAAAGTGACACTTCGCTAGCAGATTCCTCAGTGAGTGGTGGCAGTTACGGAGAAGAACTACAAGAAGTCGAACTCTGATATCCGCAAGATGTACATAACAAATTTATCCATACAGCCAGAGCCTGTTCAATTCATAGATTGTCTGCAGCAAGTGATGGAGATCGACAAATTTTCTATCCTTTTATTTTCCTTCTCCATTTCGATATAGCCCCTTTTTTTATTTTTGTGGCACGCAATTCTCCAATTATATGTTTCGTGTTTTTACTATTGTATTTTAAATGTTATTTAGTATACTTTATAGAGGTTTGCTCATCATTCAAAATGAAACACTGTTCTGGTCGTGGGAAAGTAATAGCGCGCGAACTGTACACATTCGAGCAAAGAATAGGAATGTTGCGCAGAGGATTTTGATAAGTTATAAACAGTTGAATAATTTGTAACATTTTGTTTCATTTGCTAAACGCCTGGTTTTGAACGTTTCATTTGCAAAATCACTGATAAAAACTAATGTTCTTGAAATATTCTCAACAGTGATACACCAACGTTCCAGCATATATATGGCACAACTGGCACTTTTTCCAGTCTTTTTATGACGTAAAGATAATGAATGAATTATTTTAGATACATTCACAACTAAACCAAGTACACGATTGCGACATTTTACAGAAAAAAAAAATCTAACTGCGAAATTTGGTGTTCCAATCGAGGGCAGTATACTCTGAAATGTCAAAAATCAGCTGATCCAGGTGCTCGAGGGAAGGGTATTGCATCTCTTATATTGTCGACCCCAGTAGCAAACTGCACAAGCCTCTCGAAACCCAACCCGAACCCGGCATGGGGAACTGTCACACAAGAATAGCAGAGGGTGCATTTTGAGTCCTGCTGGTAGCAGTAGTAATCCCATAATTAAGAGGGAAGACTTGGTCCTATATACTTCGAAAGTACGCAATTTCTGTACATTTTGCCAGAAACCGCCTTTTGATACTAAAGCCTAAAATCCTATACCAAATCATCACATTAAACTTCAAGATTGATTAATCAATAATGAAACGCAAAACTTGGGGGGCTATCTCTAGTGTCAAAATATGTAAGAAGGTGCCTATATGGGGATCCACATATAATTTCTTTGGTGTTTCAATCAAGATAGGGGTACTGGCTTGTGGATCTTGACCCTTGATGCGGTCTCACACAAGACCCCATAATGAATATATTTTTGGAAGACCCCATAATGAATATATTTTTGGAATAATGCACTAAAATGTCGATGGCAGTTCCAAAATCCTGAGGTGTTTGGTAAAAATTACATTTCTGAATGTTTTTGGGACTATTTTGCCACCACTCCTTAGATTAAAGATGCCCCTCTCCCAAGTGTAACACGAGTAATATAGTATTTCACCCTCAATTTTAAGATACTTGGTACATATTCAGCATCAGCTATAGTGCTTGAACTCGATAAGATAGGAATGAAAAATTGGATGAAGTATAAGCCTCACCTGAACCATAACGCCGCAGGTCAAGGTACCACCAGTAGCTCTCCTTGTTGAGCTTTAAATCATCCAACCTTTGTTCCAGATAAGCAAGGCGTTCTTCTCTTTGGCTTCCACCAATGAGTTCACCAATCTGAAGAATGGTAGTTTAGAACACAAGAAAATAGAAAGATAGTACTTCAAATGCAGAGACCATGACTTTTCTGCATGCCTAAGTAACACCTTAGAAGGAAGTGGTGGGTTGGTTTGGTGGAGGTGGGGTAGGAAGGTGGCATATGCAGATTGCATGGAGTCTGAAGATAAAGCCAAGCAGATTGAGATGGAATACTGTGCATAATATTATCCAAATGTATCACAACAAGCAAATATTGTGCAATCGATGGAGTAAAAGGAACTTAATGCAACGCAATATGTGTGCAGAACTGCATACTATATTTGTCATCACATTATATTATCTGATAGATAGAATTATGGTTCTGATATATTTACCCGAGGAACCAACATATCCATGGCTGCAACAGTCCGCCCATCATCATTTTGGCGCATGTAAAATGCCTTGATATCCTGAGAGTTAAGAGAACAAAATCCAATCCCCAATCTGTAGAGGAATATAATGCAAATAGGCTCAGGAAGAAGATATTCTTACCTTCGGATAATCTCTTACAATGACAGGACATCCACCAAAACCTTGCTCAGTTATATATCGTTCATGCTCACTTTGAAGATCACATCCCCATGTTACCTATAAACAACATATAAAAAAGGTCAAATGGTTAAATAGGCTGTCCTAGTTGAAAAAAGAAAAGAAAAAATTGAAGTGCTGGGCCATAAGACAAGCACCGGAAATTCAAATTTCTTCTTTGCTTTCAGGAGAAGTTCAACTGCATCAGTGTATGTCAGCTGGACAACCTTTTTCTCAACTACATCCTGACATGTGTGTTTCAAAATGAGACAATAATCAGAAAATATAATACGAACATATAACAATTGGCATAAATAGTACGGAGTAGCAGAAAGCTAAAGTTAGCATGATGGAGACTAAGAAATGCTCTTAAAAGTCAAGGAAAGAAGGCCCAAACGACTGAGTTAGAACCCATACACTTAGCCGGTCGATGATTCCTTTCTCAATCCAAGTATTGAAGAAATCCATATCTTCTTTGCAGTTTTCAAGAACGTATTTTACCTGTCAAACAAAACAAGAAAGACAAGCCAGTGTTAGAAACACAGCACAAATTAAAGGATGTTGATAAAATCATAGAAGGACAATAGGTTTGTACGGGTAACCTACTACATACTGGAGATATGCAGTTGCACAAGCCATGTCATCTTCTAGATCGGCAAATGCAAGTTCTGGTTCTATCATCTTGGGAAAGAAAAGCAGTAGTCAAGATTTTTGCGACAATATAAATGCACATAAACACTAATTCCTGGAAGGAAATAATGGAGAACAGAAAACAAATCGGAAGTATCCAAGTCAGTAACTTAGTAAATCCTATGTATACCCAAAATTCAGCCAAGTGCCGAGATGTATTTGAATTTTCTGCTCTAAATGTAGGACCAAAAGTATATACCTGGCAGAGAGCAAATAAAATATTAACAGACAATATACACAGCAAGTAAATAAGCAACTGTAAAAGTTCCAGATAGCTTTAAATTGCTAATCACTAGATATGGTAAGTGCATATTAATTGACAAGCAAGAGTTTTACATCCGTAAGAGCAGTAGCATATGTTTCAGCATTCAGTTGCCCAGATACTGTTAGAAAAGCTGGTTTCCCAAAGAAGTCCTGCCCAGACAATAAACAAAGAACACGTCAAACATTAATTTGTTTTCATTGCTTTTACATAAGAATGCATAAGTAGTAATCTATCACATGATATCTGCTACAGAAAAAGACAGCTATCAGCAGAGCATCATTCGAAGATATTGCTTAAATGACTGTAACCTGAGGACCACCCCAAGAAAGCCTACTCACTCCAATTGAGACACAGAAAGCTCACAAGGAGAACAGAGAAAAATTAGCACAGCAAAATATAAATGTTGTAATGCCCCAGCAATTAGCACAGCAAAATATAAATGTTTTAATGCGAAATGTCTTTCAATGTAGTTGATTTTGACAAAGGAAAAGCAACAGAACCTTGCCTTGGACCAATCGACTGAACCATCCTGTGTTGTGGGGATGGCATTAACTGGAGAATGCACAGCTTCACTGGGGTTTGAAAACTGTTCAAGGAACAAATGTTATCACGTTAACCAGCATAAATAGAACATACTTATACTTCCTCGTGATATAACTGATAATATAAGTAGAAGCAAACATGTGACAATGGCAGAAGAACTAGTAAAGCTCCACCATAATTCCTCAAACAAATAAAACAAGAAATCAGGGTAAAACCAGTGAATAACATGGATTTGTGATTGTTTACTGGGACATGCTGCATCGTAATTTATCTCCCTTGATTAACTATATATGGTGTGACTTTTGAAATACTGTTTCCAACAGGAAATTAGACCTACTAATCGTGCATATTAATATTTCAAAACCAGATTAAGCTGGTGCCATTAGTGGGGTCAGATGAGATGTTATAAGAGAAAATCGAAGGGAATGCATGGAGGGGTCAAAATTTTGCCCCTATATGAGGCACGCAACTGGGATGGGTCCAGAGGTATAGCTTACTTGAAAAGCTGAAACTGAAATTCTCTATGGATGCAAAAATAAGAACTGAAATGAGAAGGAAATAAAAAACCAACAAAGAGAGATAACAATCTTGAATGTGCCTAACAGAAAAAACTGGAGAATAATTTGCAAAGGTGCAATCGAGCTATCAAGCTGCTTGTGTGATGAATGCCTAAACGTTATCCAACTCAATTTAAGCATGAAAGCAAACTATGTCGAACAAAGTTATATCAAGAATACAGGATAAACATACCAAGGTTGTTACACAAAACTGTTCACCAGCTCCTTCACAATCTGAAGCAGTTATGATTGGGCTGGAAAGCCAAAGAAAGCCATTTTCTTTAAAAAACTTGTGTGTGGCATAGGCCAAAGCATTGCGCACCCTTGCAACCTAAGCCAAGAACAGATTTGTTTAGCTAACAAAAATAGCCATACACTGATTAATACTATCCAAAGAGCACTGCCAGATGATGTTAGCAAAAGAATGAAATAAACAAATATGTATGGTGGCAAGAAGAATAATATATATCTGAATCTGATCACAAGATCAGGAAGAAATGTTATCTTTCACTTTCATGTGGACAATAAACTGTTCATGAATGAATAATTTTTTACAAAAGCACAAATGGCCATAGCAAGGCAATCGCCTACAGTTTAGACGGGGTCGGGGAGATAATAAAACTTCTGAAGATGTTAAAGCTATAATATGCTAATCGACTTACTACCAGAAGCGTTGGTAGAGCTAAAAGAGAGTACATAATCTGGCATGGAATGATTCACTGACTTTTTACCAACTAGCAAAGGATGCTCACAGGGATCTTACAGAAGGCCAGGATATGATTCTTTTTCTCTGGTCGAATCAATATTACTGTTTTGTCTATAGAATATTAAAAACCATTGGGGTGGAGGGAAGGATGGTGAAAACCAGAACTTATAACTCAATATTCAGTTGCTCCGTTTGGAAAGTAAAGATGAGTCTTACCGCCCCAAAAGTATTTGTACGTGGACGCAAATGAGCTTTAGTTCTTAAGAACTCTTTGCTGACCCTTTTCTTCTGGATTGGGAAAGAAGGATCACTCGTACCAACCTACATAAAAGGTTGATGGTTGAATATAAATCACAACATCAGCATATCTGAAGAAAATACAACAGAAAGTAGAGTACACAACTTTCTATTACATTTCTTAAAACCTGTGCCGGGTCTAAGTGGGACACATATTGGGGGCGGAGGGAGTAAAATTGATTACAAAATTTGAAAAAAAAAAAATTAATTAATTTATTCCGTTAAGTACTTAGTTAAGCAGTAATTAATACACTAGTCGGGTTGACCGTCAATCTTTAACGACTCTGTCATTTTTAGGAAAAAATGTACCAAATCGAGAAGTTAAGGACCAAAAGATATCAAGCTTAATGTTCTGGATCAAAATCGTAACACGGACATATATTTAGGACCATAAATAGACTTTAGTCAAAAATTAAAGCAGAAGTAGATATGCATGATCATGGAAAAAGTTAATCAACGGTAGCTTTATAGACTTCAATGGTCCACTTACTCGCTGGACCAACATGAAGAGATTTCTTGATGAAATAACCATTATCATTCCTAATTAATGCAATATAAGTCAAAGAAACTACAGTATGGAAAAGAAAAATTATAAAAATATAAAGATAAAAGTAAATGAGAAGTATTTACCGTAACAAGTTTATCCACCTTCAATTCTACTTTTTGCTTTGACCCTTGACTGGCTACTACAGTTCCTTGTATCCACACTGAAGCACCAGTAGAAATCACACCACTCTCCACCTATTAATTGGAATTGATGACAAAAATGATGAAACAGATCCACCCAGTTCATATTAATGTAGATGAGGTCCAGAAATAAAACAAACGCCCAATTCAACAAAAAATAGGATTTAGAAAAAAGGTTCTTATATCATTCGTCACTAGCACATAAATTTGATCCAGATAAGCCCAAGTATGACCATCACTTGGTGAGGATTTTTTTCTTGCGACGCAAGTTCACGAGGTAGGTACATCACATAAAAGTAGAAGTTGCTAAAAACTATTTACATCAAATGAAGAAGCTAAAGGTAAATATTAACTTCACTTGTCCAAGTGCTCTAAGTTTTTTTTGCTCCAAGTTATGAGCACAAAGTATCTAAATTCTTAAAAATGTAGAAATTACAGCATCTGAGAATGGTTTATCCAAAATATTCAATTGGAATAATCTCTAAAATTCCTTGATGAAGTCTCATTAACATATGTATAAACTATTCAATAAATCTTGATGCTTTGTATGAATAAATAAAATGTACAAGTAATATATTGCTTCAATTCCCCTTTCTTTTAAATGCTTCTGCTAAAACTAAGTTTTCATTTGTAATACTGTTTCACTTACTATGAAACTTGAACTTCCATACATCCTGATTTTGAGTAAATAGTTTCTCTTATTTTAATAACGTCCAAGCAATATATTGCTTCAATTCTCCTTTCTTCCCCGCTTCTTAAATCCTTCCCTAGTCGCGATCAAACCGTTCTTGCTCTCCTTAGCAAGGGGTAGACATTTTCATTTTATCTGTGTACAATAAACTTCTAGACTTTACTATCAACACAAGGATTGAGCTAAACTATTATGTAGTTTGAAAATAGAATAGAATAATATCAAAGTGGAAACAATAAGAAAATAGAGCTCGAGAGGAGGTATTCTATCCCATTATAAATGCAGGCTAAGAACTCACACTATGCAGAAGAACAAGTTTGATGCAGTTTATCAGATGAAGAACAAGAGATGCCAAACAAAGTGAACAAAAAGTAAAGTACGGGAACAAATCTCTCTATACAGAAAATACTAGATTTTGTGGGCCATCTAAGTGGTTCAAAAAATCAATAAACAGATTGCAGTAAGTTTCTCAGAAAGAGAGAGTAATTCACTGGTGCAGGTCGATCATAACAATTGAACTTGTCTGTGGATCAATCACCCAACAAAACAGGCATAACAATGAAGCATACAAAAAAGAAATCCAATTAGCATTATTAACTTTACCTGATCATAACCATCGGCATCAGAACTCATCACACATTGCATGTTTGAAAGACAAGAACCGTCATTAACCTAATCACCACAGATAAAATTATTCAACAATCAAAACAGAAAATGTCAATCAATCACAAAGTAGTAGTAGAAGAGAAATTGGAATCGCACCTCGATAAATGTGACGCTGCTCTGAGCCCTAAGCGTTCTAACCCATCCCCTGACTACAAGAGTCTCCCCCAATCGATCCAGCCCCTCGTCATTTCCTCCTTTAATGTCCACAATTTTGAGCTTCCTGCGGAATTCGCGGATTTTCGCGCCTTTTTCTGACTCGATTGGCTCGGCCTTGGTAGCCTCGCCGGAGGAGACGCTGGCGGAAGCCGCGGTGCAGAAGCTGCAGTGGTGGCGGGAGACCGCGGCGGAGGAGAATAGAAGCAATGGAGCAACCGAGCGGTTGATTGCGGGATTGTTGAGATGAGCCAATAGAGGGGCGGCGGCGGAAGATAACGGTTTGAGGAGGCGGAGAGTGGTGGCGGCAGCCGCCATTTTGAAGGTTGAATGTGTGTGAAGTGAGTGTGAGAGCTGAGGTTTTGGATATAACTGATTAGGCCTATCAAAATGGATATCGATTATTGGATACCCGATATCCAAACCCAAAAAATTGGGAAATTGGATATTCGAAATCCGAAAAATCGGGTTTCGGATCGGGATCGGGTAATGAGAATATTGGATTTTCGGGTATCGGGTCCGATCGGGTATATCTGAATTATTCAATTTTTTAAAATTAATAAATTATACTTATTCTGAAATTATATATCCTTTGACCAGTTTGCTAGTGCTTGCATTTGCTAAATATGATAATTAGATAAATGTGTAAGCCATTTATATATTTTTAAAACTAAATGGTTGTTGCCTGTTAGTTAGAGCATCCGCAGCGGTGGCGGTTGGCGCCACCGCCGTCCGTGCCAGCGGCAAGGCGAAGGACCGCCACCGCTGCAACCGCGCCGCTGGCACGGCGCTGCTCGATGTATCGAGCACGTCCGTGCCAGCGGACGCACACGTGGCGGTCTCCCATTCGCCAACGGCATAGCCGTTGGTTTCAAACATTTTTTTATTTTTTTTTTAAAAAATCGGATTTTTATTAAAAAAATCGATAAAAAATAAAAAAATAATTTTTCACTTCCCCAAAAAATTATAACCGTTTTTCCCCACTTTTTAATTTTTTTTTTATTTTTTTTACCCCAAAAATACACACTTTCATCTATAAATACCCCCAATTTCACTCCAAAAAATTCACACTTTCACTACACAATTCTCATCATCAATCTCTCATATCCATTTTCATCTTCCTCTCACACCCTACAACACCACTATGTCCGGTAACGACGACAACCCAAGCGGCTCTCACGGTTGGAACCCCGAATGGTTCGGTTCGCAACCGTTTCATAGTCCGGAAACGGAATATTCGGCCCCTCCTCTCACCCAAGATTCGGGCGTTCCGAGTGGCTACCGGCCATACCCAATCGACGATCAAGGTGCCTCCGATGGGCGCTACGGGTGGACACCGGAGCCTAGGCCTCGCGCCCCTTCCCAAATGCCGAATCCTCCATCTCGCGCCGGTGTCCGCACACCGTACTCTCCGGCGGAGATGGAAAGATTGTTCAAGGCGTACTTGGAAATCTCCGAAGATGCGGTGGTTGGAACGAACCAATCCGGCGATCACTTTTGGTGGCGCGTCTCTAGCCGGTACAATGCACACCGGCCGCCGGGAACGATCGAGCGCAACGAGAGTATGGTGCGCAACTGCATCGGCCGAGCCAACGAAGAAATTGGCAAGTTCAACGGCTATTTCATCCAGGAGTCCCGGAATGCCGGGAGCGGCCGAAGCGAGGTCGACATCATCACCGCCTCGCTGAGCACCTACCAATCCATGAACGGTAAGTCGTTCAAATATCTTAACGTTTGGCAGGAGACGCGGACGCACCCGAAGTATAAGGGAGGCATAACATCCTTCTCTAGCGGCTCCTCCAAACGCTCACGGTCGGCATCCCTATCCGACGCCGGCGAAGAAGTGGCTAGCCAACTCGCCGAAGCTAACTTGGGTAGCCCCGATGCCCAACCAAGCGGTTCCCGACGCCGACCGCAAGGTAGGAAGAAGGCGGCGGCCGAACGACGTCGCGCCGCGACTCCATCTGCCCTTGCTCCCGAACCCGCACCCTATGTTCCACCTCCACCCCCGAACAACTCGTTGTGGGCCCTTTTGGCCCAACTCAATATGGCCGATAGGTCAACTATGACCCCCACGCAACTTCAAACGCACGAGTCCATGATATTGGGTCTCCAAAAACAATTGGGGTTGGTGCCGCCGGATGCGTAGTCTTCCTCGGGTTATATTAGCCAATAATTATGTAATTTTTAATTTTTAGGAGTTTAATTATGTAATTTTTAATTTTTAGTATTTTAATTATGTAATTTTTAATTTTTAGGATTTTAATTATGTCTTTTTATTTTATTTGTAATTTGTTATTTTTATTGTGATTTTTTTAATGAATTTTAGTATTATGAAAATGTTTTTGTGTAATTGAATTTTATATTAATTGTGCTCGTCCTTGCGGAAGAGCACAGTTGTGGGTGTTGTGCTCTTGCCAGAGAGCAGGCATGAATAGTACCGCCCGGGCCCACAACCGTGCCGCTGGCAAGAGCACGGTTGTGGATGCTCTTATGCTCACTTATGCATATGCGCTTCGAGTTCGATTATGAAAATTAAGCCATATCAAATTAAGTTAGTTTTGATATTTGAGATGCCATATAGTTTTAGAAAACTAATCGTGATATGATTCAAGATACTTTTGCTTATATATGGCACGGTTATGGTTTTCAAATTTTTTTATATTTCAATTAATTTTAATTTATAGTGAATTTAAGTTCATTATTTAAAACAAAAATATGGTGTATTTGGTAATTAGTACTCCCTCCGTTTCACCATAGTTGAGGCGAAACTTTTCGGCACGAAATTTAAGAAATAGATGTTGAGTGTGTTGAATAAATAGAAAAAATAAGTAAAAGAGAGAAAAAGATGGAGAGAATAAAGTAGAGAGAAAAAAGTAAGAGATAGTAAAGTAAGAAAGAGAAAATAATTACTCCCTATATATGAAAATGACTCAACTATGAAGAAACTTCTCAAAATGAAAAAATGACTCAACTATGAAGAAACGGAGGGAATACTATAGTTTAGTAGTACTGCATATGCACATATTGATGATCGAGATTCGAATAGTATCACATCACTAAATATGCAAGTATCAGATTAAATACGTTATATATTTAGCCAGATCATTCTTGGGGAGGAATGAATCAACCGTTACATATTCAATTAGGTCGTTACGGAAAATTATTGGCTGGAATAACTATTTAATCAATAAGCATGTTCAGTGAGTGTAGTTAATTTTCTAAAAAAAATCAAAATCAAAATCAAAATCAAAATCAAAATCAAAATCAAAATCGGGACTAGATACTCGATTATTCGAGACTGGGTACCTGAGTCGGGTATCCGAAATAAAATTCGGATCGGGTATCGGGTATTAGATTTTGGGAAATTCGGATCGGGTATCCACGGGTACCCGATTTGACAGGCCTATAACTGATATACTCTCCGCAACACTTGTATATTTCAGAGCTACATAGTACTCCCTCCATTCCATAGTAATGAAAGCGTTTCTTTTCGGCACGAAAATTAAGAAAATTATGTTAGGTGAGTTAAGTAAATGGAGAATAAAGTGGAAAATGAAAAAAAGTAGAGAGGTGAAGAGAGAATAAAGTAAGATAGAGTAAATTAGGTGTGGAGAAATGTGTTGACTTTTACTAAAAATGGAAATGACTCTATTACTATGGAACGTACCAAAATGACAAAATGACTCTATTACTATGGAACAGAGGGAGTATTTTTTATTTACTCGTATTATTTTAATATTTAAGTATTAAATTTAAATTGTGTAAATTGTCGATCAAAACACGAATTTTGGGTCTTTCTTAATTCCTTGGTCGCAAAATAGGAGTTCATAGTTGACTAGACATGGATTTTAGAGAAGAGTGAACTATATAAACAATACATGATCTTTCACTTTCGTACATAAATGGTACATGGTCTTTATTTTATACTCCCTCCGTTCACGAAAAATAGAGCACATTTGCCATTTTTGGGTGTCCACAAAAAATAGAGCACATTTAAAAAAACAAAGTTTTCAACAACTTCTCTCTTACTTTTTTCCCTTCTCTCTTACTCCCTCTGTTCCACAGTAATAGAATCATTTCATTTTGAGCACTCGTTTTGAAAAAATGATAATAAATGGTTAAAGTAGAGAAATAGTAAAGTAAGATAGAGAATAGTGTAGAGAATCTACCATATTCTCTATCTTACTTTACTATTTCTATATTCTAACCATTTATTATCATTTTTCCAAAACGAGTGCTCAAAATGAAATGCCTCTATTACTGTGGAACGGAGAGAGTACTAATAATATGGGACCTACATTCCACTAATACTACTCCTCTCTTACTTTTTTCCTTTCTCTCTTACTAATAATATGGACCCCACATTCTACTAACACTACTTCTCTTTTACTTTTTCCATTTCTCTCTTATTTTACCAATTCCACATTAAAACTCTGTCATTCACCATGTGTCCTATTTTTCGTGGATGGAGGGAGTATCGTTTTTGGTATCCCGTGACAAAAATAACCCTAGGTACTAAATATGTGATTTTTTTGTTATGGAAAATATTTTTGGAAATTTCAATTAAATAGTAGTATCAAATATGTGATTTCTTTTTTCTTCCTTTCTTATTTTTTTCTTCTTCTTTCTTTTTTGGATTTTTATCTTCCTTTCTTTTTCTCCTTAATTTATGTTCCTTTTTTTTTCTTTTCTCTTCTTTTTCTTCTTACTTTTTAGTATTTTATACATACATCTAATTAAATTCATAATATAAATCAAGAACAAAATACCTAATTAAATTAATTATTTAAACTAATTAAATCAATTGAATATTTTTAATTAAATTATTTTATACTCATTTTAGGGTTGAAATATCTAACTAAAAATATTCAATTGTTTATACCATTATGCATACAATTTACAATTTAAAATATTTATTAAGGCTATATTGATTAGTTATTAATTTAATATAAAATAATAATAATAATAGTTAATATTATATGATTCATAATTTAAATAATTATACTATAATTATTTATTAATTAATACTAGTTTTTAGTATTATAACAATAATATTATTATAATAATAATTAAATATAATTATAATTATGATTTTAATTAAGTATATTTGAATAATATTTAAAAAATAAATAAATTATTAATTTATGACATCACAATAATAATATTAATATTGATTAATAATAATATTATCACTTTTGGTACTAGTTTTGTATATGCCCAAAATATCCTCAATGACACAAATGGAAAAATGTATTTGTTTAGAGGATATTTTGAGGTGAAAATTGCACTAGGTACAAAAAATGTGATTTATAGGTACAAAAAATGATATAAAAAAATCAGGTATTATTTATGTGCAAAAGTGAAATATAATGTACTATCATTTATGTAGTTCACTCTTTTTATTATTATTATTATGTATGATTTTTAAGTGAGGATCAATTAATGTAGCTATAGTGATAGTTCTGTTATTGGATAATGTAAATGGAGTAAGAGTTAGTTCCATATACCACAATCAATTTTATCCATTTTACAAGTAGTTTAAGTAATGATAATGATTTAAAAATGTATTGCGCGTGGAAAAAGTGGTAGACCATTTTTTAAAAAGTACTACTAATATTTTATATAAAATATGTTCGCATGATAACATCTATAAATATAAAGACATTAATTTTCGCAGAATGGAAGATATACATCTCAATATAGGCTACTTTGTACGTATATATATTGGCCCAATTATGGAGTGCTTAAGAGTTAAGAATAAGGTCTAATGTTAGTATTTTCTAGGCGATCACTATATATAACAAAACAATATACTAATAAAAAACATTTATTAGAAATATCATTTATGATTTCTACAAAATTAGCCTACACATTCGTTGGTAAAAGTTTCAAAACCATATCAAATACACTTTCATTACCTTCCCTTCCCTTCCCTTCGCAGAGGTTCACTCAACATCGAAATAGTGGTGGCGCCAAGTGTGCATCCCCCTCTTGCAATCATCTCTTTCAATACAAGAATCACATCGTCCATCTTGTTCCATTTGAGAAGACCTTGAACGAAAACATTGTACGTCTCACTATTGGGCAAACAACCCTCGTTCACCATTTGCATCATCAGCCTCTCCCATCCGCCCTTCTTTGCAGAGTGCACCAACAAGAATTGTACATGTTACAACATCAGGCTGCAAATTTTTGGAAGGAAGCTCGTCAAACACGTCCTTTGTCCATCTGAGTTTACCATCTTTGCACAATCCATCAATGAGGATATTATAATTTCCATGGTATGCAACATGGAAAAAGCTTCGTCAATACGATGAGCACTGCACAAGCCACGTAACAAGATAGCGTAAGTCAATACAGTTGGATACACTTGTAGAGCTTCCATCTCTTTCAGCAACTTGAAGCCCTCAAATTAAGACCTCTAGCATTATGTTATAAGAAATCACATTGCACTCTAACCCTTTCCTTCTAATCAAGGTAAATAGGCGATAAACTTCATTAACTTGTCCTAGTTTACAATACCCGTTCATCAAACTAGTGTAGCTTCTAACATTATGCTTGATGCCCGATTTCACTGCTAGTTGGAAAATGTTTCTAGCTTTTGCCATTTGTCCTAGCAAACAATATCCATTCATCAATGCAGTGTATGTTAAAATGTTAGGTTGGACATCAATTTGCTTCATACTAGTTACCAACATATGCTCAGCCTCTTCCATCTTTCTCTCTCGGCATAGAGCATCTATAAAAATAGTACAAGTGACCACATCGGGGAATACCTTATTCGATATCATCTTCCTCAAGATGTCTTCAGCCTCATTACCTCTTCTATGATAGCATAACCCCTCAATTACAGTATTATATGTCACAACATCCGGTGAAATCCCCTTATCACCCAAGGAGGAGAAAAGTCGAAGAGCTTCGTCCACCTTACTATCTTTACACAGAGCATCAATAACTATGGTGTAAGCATAAACATTAAGTTTGCTCCTATCTTTTTCCAATCGATGAAGCAATTCAAGCGCCTCAAGAGTACCTCCGGCTTTGCATAACCCGTTAATCATAGTACTATATGCTTGTTCATCGGGATTGCAGAGAGCTGCTCCGCAGACAACTTCCAACATAGCTTTGCTGCCTCTGGGATCCTTCTGACCAATAAAAGCCCTTTGACGAGAGTGGTAAAAGTTACCACATCAGACTCGTATCCACGTTTGAAGAAAATGCCTAAAATCGCAAACCCAAAATCAGGTCTTTTCAATCGGCAGAAGCAATCGATTGCAATATTCAAGGTGTAGTGATCAATACGAGCACCCCTTTGAAGCATTTCGTCGAACAGGTGGAGGGCGAGTGAGTACTGCTGCATCTTGACCACCGCACTCAATAACTTGGTGAAATCAATAACAGAAGGGGGAGACTGCATTCTCATCATATCCCGGAATTGATCGACGGCTTCATCGGGATATCAAATCTGGGATAAACCGAAAAGCATCGAATTTGGTGGCTGGCGTTGATGAATGAGTGATATTGGAGGGGTCTCAACCAACAATTTGACAAAACTCTTCTGAAGATCATTGCTTTCTGGAAATTTGGGTAGATTTCTCTTTCAGCTAAAAATATTGGAATCTGGGGATGCGATCATTTACCATCAATAATTGTTCTCTTTGAACGGGATGCGATCCATTGCTAAATAATACCAATTTTTAACTATTAGATTAGGAGATTTAGTGGTTAATATAATGCTAATAGATTATATTTTAAATGTAAAGAATTATTATATAAAATTAAAAGTTATTAATGTCAATTCTCTCTTATTAAAATTATCCAAAAATTTTAAATTTATGTAACTCACTCGATTTAAATTATTTTTAAAAAAAATATATCAATTTAAATGTAATTTTATAAGGATTCTAACGAGATCTCAATTGCATATGGTCCGACGACGTTCGGATGATGGAATTTTATAATTTTTATTTCAGTTTTCGTATATGTTGATAAACAGATTTTTATCAACGAATACATCAAAAATATCAATATAATGCATGTAAAATATCAATATAATGCATGTAGAATCTCAACATAATACAAGTAAAATTTCAATAAAACTGTGTTGATATTTTCGTGTACTTGTTTTGAAATATTCATGTCATTGTGTTGATATTTGTAATACACTATGTTGATATAAAAAAACACGAAAATTATGATATGATAATAGAATGACGATCTTATCATTTTGTTGATATTTTGTCTACTATTTGTTGAAATTCGTAAGATTTAATCTCATCCACTCATTTTGAAATGTAATGGTGAAGATTTGGTCTTAATTTTAGATTATGATATTATAAGTAATAGAAGATGACCCCTTTTTGAACAGTTGTAATTTTACGCATACCATCAAATATATTTTTTACAAAATACTACTCCATATAGGTATAAAAAAACTAAACTCCGACTAATATATAATTATAGATTAAGTTTTAATTATTAAATAACAAATGGAAGCATGAAATTAAACATACGAGACCATTTTTGGATACCTATTAATTCATTTTAAGATTGTTTTAGTTCATTCAAAAAGTATAAACTCCTAAAAAGTATGAACTCGTACGAATTAAAATAATTTAAAAATAACCTCTACGTAATGAACTAAATCAATTAAAAATTGACCTGATTAATATCTGAAAATGATCTTCATTTAGTTATTTGGTTAGTTACTACTCTTTTAACTACCCTGTTTAATGGTCTTGAGTTATCTAATGCATCTTAATCAATATATATTGAGTATTGAGTATATATTGAATATATATTGAGTATTGAGTAAGTAACATTTTAATAAAACAAATATGGAAATATTTGGAAATAGTAAAACTAAATTTGACTTATACTTGAGTTATTAGATAAAACAGGAAAAAATACATTTAATTGAAATATCAAAATAGTCATTTAGACTAGTTCTAAATTACGAGTTCGTGAAAATTAAGAGTAAAATTGTTTGAGTGACTATTTTTTGTAACCTTTACATCTATTTTTTTAAGAGCATTAGCAATGTGGCGCTCTAAGGGATGCCCTAAAGCCCGCCCTATGCACCGCCACATCAGCATTTTATCCTCCTACCCTTCCAATGCAGTGGGGCGCCCACTAAGTGTTGGGGTTTGAAGCCCCTTGCACAGCGGAAGACTTGTACAAAACAAATAAATCAGACGTGAGATCTATTTGACCGATTACGGGATTAATCTATTCACATGTTAACACAGAATTGCATGCTAGAACGCAAATAATTCATGTTCATAGAATATAAATCCTAAACATGAATTCTACGGTTTAGAGTTACCGATTTGATTCTCCAAAGAATCGTCGATTGCTCGCGCCCTCTCCTCGATGATCTTCTATACTAGACCACGGATCTTCTGACTGGTGTCCCGAACTATATTCCGACATCAGGGTGGGCTGATCTTATCGAAACACTAGGACTCGAATAAAAAAGACACAAATTCCTCACGGAGGAGGAGCTGAAAAACTCACGGAGGAGATTTTTCTAAGGAAAAATCGTCTCTCTCTTTAAAATAAGAGTGGGCGAAATTTTCCACTTCAAAAATTCTTATTTTCTATCTCCTTTTTTCTCCTATTTATAATAGTTACATATTGGGCCCAATCAGGGATCTATGGAAGGCTTTGGATATGAGCTCACCCAATTAGCTTTTTACTAATTAAATTGAACCCACAATTTAATACAAGCTTATATTGGAATATTACGAGCAACCACTGCAGACGTAATATTGACCTCCCTCTCCAAGTCCGAAATTACAAGTAATCCGTGTTTCCATTTTTTTTTTATTATTTATTTCTCGCGCTTAAGATATAAATGTCCATTAATTAATTAAAGTCTGCTATGGGCTTAATTAATTAACATCTTATTAATTCCAAGAGTGGACTTAGCAAGAAACACTTATTTATTATTCATAGAGTAATAAAACTCCAACTGGCCAGTTTCCGAATAATAATACCTTGTTCAAGCTCCTCTTGAGGACATTATCAAACGAGACTCACCTCGCGCACGATTCAACATAATAGCAATCCTAGCACCGCTAGATAATGATCACCACTACCCAATATACCTGGATCGTTGGGTGATGAAAAACCCACACATTTGGTAAGTCAAAGTAGTAGATACTCAATATTGTATGCTTAATGTTAACGTACATTGATTAAAAAATAGATATTTATCAAGACCTCGTCTTTCAGTAGATAGCATAAAGACTCGTCTTGCTGTTAGATCCATTCAGTGCTATACCACACCAACGCCATCTTATTTCAATAAGGCTTAGAAATAATCGGACTGACATTGCAACCTTTCACGATAGGTAGCCAAAGCCTATCTAGGTTGTGAAATTCTTCTTTTTCTTTTGCAAAGCATTGCATAGAACCGACTGTAGTTACCTTAAAATGGACGACACCCACAACCAGTCTACTAAGCAAAAGACTTAGGCTTTGTTTACTTCTTATGCATTTAAATATTTATAAAACATCTTATAAACGCACAAGCAAACACAATGTAATAATATACTGATTCTATTCGTGCGAAATGCTCGAATAATGCTGAATCTGGTCAAAAGTGGATTGTAGAGTTTTTCCGTACACAAGCAAGATACTAAACCTAACAATAAGCCGCTCTAAAGGCCGCCATAAACATTTTCTTTATTTGAATATTTAAATAACTACAAAAATTGAAAAAAAAAACCTTCATTTCATTTAAAATTAATACATTACAATACGAATTAAAAAATATTTAAATAACTACAAAAACTGGAAAAAAAACCTTCATTTCATTAAAAAAAATACGCATTTGAAAAAAAAACGAAAACACATTGCGTCGTCCGCGTCGCCCACAATGGACGGACGACGCATCGGGCATCGTCCGCGCGCCCACAGTGGGCGGACGCTGGCGCGCCCGAGGCATCGGGCGGCCTATCGTCCGCCCCATTGCGGATGCTCTAAATAAAACATAAATATGATTATTTAAAAGTGAGTGTCAATTAATGAAGCAATAGTGATAGTTCTGTTATTGGATATTATAGTTATGTGCATATACTACAATATTTTTATCCATATTATAGTTTGTAATACTCTTAAAAATAGGCATAATAATGTGTGATACATGTTTTAATAAAAATATATTAGCGTAATAAGCGTAGAAATGGTTTAAAATTTAAAAGTAGTGTAATTAATGATAACGATTTTAAAAGGTATTGCGACTACAAATGTAAAGAGACTAACTTTTATAAACATACAAAAAAGATAAAAAATTAGTACTACTACTATTTTTAAAGTATGAAAGGTGTATAACTAATAAATATTGGGGATATTTTTGTGGCCAACTTAAATATGCTTTTCATAACATTGGATCCCAAAAATGGGTACTTTTATATATTTGAGCCGCCCAGTTATGGCCTTATTAAATAATGAGAGTGAACCACATAAATGATATTTGATCTTTCACATTCGCACATAAATAGTACATGATCTTTATTTTATATCGTTTTTAGTGCTCCACTACAAAAACAATTCTAAGTATCAAACATGTGAATTTTTTTATTATGGAGGATATTTTTGAAAATTTCAATTAAATAGTATATCAAACATGTGATTTCTTTTTTTCTTCCTTTCTTATTTCTTTTTTTCTTCTTTAGTTTCTGCTTCTTTCTTTTTTCTTCATTTTCTTCTTTCTTTTTAGCATTTTATCTTCCTTTCTTCTTTCTTTTTTCTCCTTAATTTATGTTTCCTCTTTTTTCTTTTCTCTTCCTTTTCTTCTTTCTTTTTAGTGTTTAATACATACATCTAGTTACATTCATAATATAAATCAAGAACAAAACACCTAATTAAATTAATTATTAAACAAATTAAATTAATTCAATATTTTTAATTAAATTATTTTATACTCATTTTAGGGTTGAAACACCTAACTAAAAATATTCAATTGTTTATATCATTACGAATACAGTTCGCAATTTTAAATTTTTATTAAGACTATATTGATTAG
Source organism: Salvia splendens (assembly GCF_004379255.2). NCBI lineage: Eukaryota > Viridiplantae > Streptophyta > Magnoliopsida > Lamiales > Lamiaceae > Salvia > Salvia splendens. The sequence continues at coordinate 25,491,776 of NC_056039.1, forward strand.
TTATTAATTTAATATAAAATAATAACAACAATAATAATAGTTATTATTATAATATTATACTATGATTCATAATTTAAATAATTATACTATAATTATTTATTAATTAATACTTTAAAGAGTGAGGAGAATGAGAGAATGAGAGAATATATTATAATATCACTTTTGGTACTAGTTTTGTGTATGCCCAAAAATATCCTTTATGACACAAATGAAAAAATATACTCCATTTGTTTAGAGGGCATTTTGGGGTGAAAATTGCATCAGGTACCAAAAATGTGATTTATAGGTATAAAAAATGATATAAAATAAAGATCAGGTACCATTTATGTAGTTCACTATTTAGAGAATGTACGTTAGAAAAAATTAAGAAATAGTAATAATCTTATTTTATATATTAATTTTATAATAAAATGAGAGTAAAATATAGAATTAATTTTATAAAAAAATCATAAGAGATGGACTAAAATGACAAAAATAGAATATGGTTTAAAACCAACAAAGACTAATTTAATATGGCTCCTTGGTAGTCATGTTCATAAAAACTTGGCCCGCATGTATTAAAGTGTTTTGTGATTACTAATATGGCTCCTTGGTAGTCACTGGTTGCACAAGAAAAGCTAAGACCACACACTTAGCAACTGTCAAAGAGTATACAGCAAGTAACAATCCACATGAATCATTCTAGCATGTATACACATAGCTCTGTAGTTTTCTTTTTATGTAAGTTTGCTCCTTGTTCTAAAAAGAGAAGTCAGAAATAAGATCACTACAGTTTTAATTTGGCATGTACAAACATTAAGCGAGAAATTTGTAACAAAAAGAGCTAAGCAAGCCCAAAAAGAAACCCAAACACAGATTTACCTCTCCCCTCCCTAAATAGGAAAGCCAAGAAGAACCTCTCATGTCTCTTATGACAAAAACTTCATTTTGGATGGATGGATGGATGGGTGGGTTTGGCTTGCTCCTCTCCAAAATCTAGCAGAGTTTGGTGTCCATCATTCACTACTCCAAAACACAGGAGTGTTTTGTCAATCATCTTCCTTTGGAGGCCATGTATTCGATGAAATGGGAACTCATAAATAAGACTTCTATTGGAACTCAATAGAGGACATGTCGGATCAAATGAGAACACATAAGATCCCTCTTGCCTAAAATATTCCATGTGCAGTTCGATTTGAAAGATTTTATTGATTGATACATATTATGTTCCGTTCATGAGATAATGAGTCAAAACTTAGTCGTAAATAGATAATCATATGACAATTAGTCATAGCAATCAAACATCTCATACTATATTTACGGATACACAGATAACATTAGTCAAAATATCTCAAGTGATAAAACTAAACATTCATCTTCCAACCTTCAAAATTCCAATTATAGGTTACAATATTTCCTGTATTCACTATGATGGACGGACACAGGGTTAACTCCACGAATAAATACGAAGATCAAGACGAGAACAAATCAATGACAAATCAAGAATTGTTGCTCATCCCAATCAGTTGTAGCAACAACTACATGAAGAAACATGAACTAGAGCTCCAAAATTGTGGTACACAAGTACTTTGTGAGGGAGAACAGATTCAACATACAAACTATGAGCAAATTGCTTACAGTCCAAACTCATCGCAAAACTGAATGATATCCGGAGCTCATCTGGTGATTCGCTGATGAGACTAGTATACGTTGGTATGGATACCGCACCTTTGACTAATATCTGACAAACTGCCGTGTGTCATCTTCACCTTTCCTTCCATACGGGTTGCTCTTGCTGAACCCATGTCGGCTTCCATCACTTTTATGTGATTTCTTCCTGAACTTAGAGGCATTGCTGTCAATGTTTAAGTTCACTTTAGGAGGTGAACTGAAACAAAATGAAGCAGCCACAGCCTGCCAAGAACCAGAATCAGCAAGATGCGAAAATAAAATCATAAATTCCAATATGACAGGTGTTTTTATGGTATTTGTGCACAACAATACTGCACTCAAAGTGACATACATATATGCACACAAAAAGAGGGACTCCATATACAGAAGTCAATGGGGCCAGCCCTACTCAGTTTGCCTTGTACAACCTGTGGCCCTATTTTTTTTAGTGTAGCTGACAGACTGGCCCGCTCAACTCGCCAGACCGAACAGGCATGCTCAATTAATCTAATTCTTAAACCGGTAATGATTTTTCAGCCCTAACCCTTTATATTTATTAATTAGCGGGCTAATCGGGTCACCCCGCAATTTTGGGCTGAACTGACACCCCAAACTTTATTCTCCTATAGACGAAAAATTGATAAAAATTTTAGTGGTCAAAACCAATTAGATGTGAATTACACAAGGAAAATTAACTACTTCTACAGCCACGTTCCGTAATACATTTATTTCGGTATGCACGCGACAAATGTTTAAGTTAGAAGGATATGAAATACCTCTAGATCAAGCCGGTGAACATTAAAGATGTCCTTCATAGAGTGTGAATTGTACGCGAGTATGTAAGATCTGTAGGCATCTTTAGCTGACTTGTTCAAATGATAGTTTTCAGAGATTATGTTTACCTGTATCGCAAGCATAATGACAGTTGAGTTCTAACATAACCGGATAAAGAGGGAAGTGCACATACTAAGAAACAACTAATTGAAAGCCTTGTAAACAAGAACATACCAACTTAGATTGGGCATTCACTATTTTCTTCTCATCATAATCATACTCTTTGACTGGCACTTTTGCAGCCTGAAATTCCAGTAATCACATTTTCAGAGAATAATAAAAAAAACAAGACAATAAGCATACGAAATTGCAGCATATGGCATGCCACATTTCTAATACTAATAACAGAATTAAAGCAATAACAGCTGGATTAATGGATATAATGAAACAAAGAGATTTTTTTCTTTTACTAAAGAACTAAAAGAGATCTTCAGCCTTCACAGTGTGCCAGAGAACATCCATGATTGAGGAACAGAAAACATCAGTTCCATATGCTAATCAACTGAAAGGACTTTAATAAACTAAGGAAACCACTCCTTATTTAAAATTCGGTTGAAGCTACTCATTATGGAATGTAAAGCCCAGGACTCCAGCAACAGAACTAGATTAATGTAACATTGCACCGGTGAGTGTAGGCTTATTTCTATTATGGCCAACTCAATTGTCATACAATATTCCATGGAATCACATAGGACTCCTACCTTGAGGTATTTTAGAAAGCCAAGCTCTTCTGGAATCAAGAAAAGCAAAGCATTCCCTTTCGCACCTGCCCCACGAGCTGTTCGACCAACTCTATGGACATATTCCTGAAAGCATTGACACCCATGTCAGGAAGGGTGGGCAGGACACTAAAAACTTTATGGATATACAATAGTCAATTTTACAGGAGCTGGTTTTCATTACCTTGGGCTCATCAGGAGGGTCATACTGCACAATCCAGTCCTGCAGAAAGAATTGTAAACAGATTACCGCAAGCAGCGTATCTCTCGGAAATAAAGATCAGCTTACCAAAAGTAAAAAAACATACCACTGCAGGAATATCAAGCCCACGAGCAGCAACATCCGTACACAATAAGATACCCTTCTCAGCTTTGCAGAAATCAAAAAAGGTAGTCGTTCTTTTCTGCTGCTTTTGCTTGCCATCTATATCATCACAATCAATCTGAATGTATCTAAGAAGTTCCGAATGGAACTTGACAGAATTGCAAGATGAGAAGAAAACCATGACTTTCTTTGTCAGATTTTTCTTCAAGAAGGAATAGAGAAGATTAAATCTCTTGGCACAAGGGACAACACAATAACCTTGCTGCAGCCCTTCATTGGTGACCTACACCATTTAATATTAGGTTAGTTTAGAAGTAAAATGTTTAACCTTATAAACAAAAAAGAGAAAGTGAAAAACTTCCGCACCCTCTTCCTTCCATCATCCACATCAATATAAACTGGCTTTGTCTGAAATGACAACCTTACAAGGTCCTCAACCTGAAATGAGTACAAGATTTCCTTTTTAGTTTGTCATCAAAGAGCAAACAAAAACATTACAATCCAATAAGCTGGAAACTACCCTTATGTTTTCACTTCCAGAAAAATTCAACATATATATGATAATTTAATTTTGAGGCCTAAGCATTGGCAGACCAGACAAGTAGATAATTCAATATTACCATTTCAATTTTATATGTTCGAGTACTATCAGTTTACTAGTTTTTTTTTCCAAAACAACAGTGACGGATACTTTCTCCTGCAAAAAGAATAGATGTACCTTCTTTGTTTGTGTAGCTGAGAAAAGAGCTGTTTGCCTCTCCTACACAAGGTGGCATATTAGAGGTCAGACATGAATTACCACAGAGTAAATAAACCAATTATTCACCAAGGAAATTTTATAATGAAAACCTAAAATTTATACTTCCAATGGCATTAAACAGAGTATGATCCAAAATAAGCCAACCAAGGACTTCCAAATTCTTATCCGTGAAACACACAAGAAGTATATATCCAATAATGAATACTTATGAGGAAATAATTACTGATATGTACCTTGGGCAAAATTTTAATAATTTGCTTCATTTCTTCTTCAAAATTAGCTTCCAGAATCCGATCAGCTTCATCAATCACAAGGCACTGCATATTCCAAAAAATTAGCATAGAAGGCAAGAGTCGTCCAACAACAACAATAGACTAACACAGAAGGGTGTATTGTCTTGGGCAAGATCCTTTAGCTAAAACATTACAACAAAGATAAAGTGATCTGTGGTAGTAGTTACAACGCGTTATGCAGCAAGTAGAAAAGTAGTTATGTTCATAACTTTCTCATCGGCAACAAATAAGATGCAGCATAGGCTCATCAGGAGCATCCTTCCAGGTATGTAAAAAGAAGCTTTTCAATACAGAATAACACTGGAATGGAAATGCTTATTGCAGCAAATAATCCATTTAAAATAAAAGCATAATAAGAATCAAGTTGGTAGTTGGTACATGGGGTGATGCAGGGGAGACATTGAGTGGATGCAGTCATACCTTCAGATTTTTATATATAAAGCCCTTTGTATTTTGGAGATGGTCAAGAAGTCGACCAGGGGTTGCTACCAAAAGATTAACTCCTTTTACAATACGCTCTGCTTCTCCTCTTCGCGCTGCACCCCCAATTACCAATCCCAGTGTCTGCGAATGATACTTCAGAAGGTCCTTAGCTACTGCATGTGTCTGCATCATTTAGCTAAAGTTAAGTCTTGAAACAAGAACATTCAAATTAAAGGATTTCTCTGCAACCAAATGATGTCAATTCATAGGTTACAAATTGGAGTGAGGGGTATATAGAGGAGTGTATAGCACACCCAATCCAAACGAATCATGCACCACCACCACGGTAGTTCATCAATCAGCTAATAAAAATGGCACAATGAGCTTGACAAGATCAGGTTTAGGTGAACTGAAGTGCACAAAGAGGTTTTTTCAAGGGAGGCCTTCAGACCGCGAGTTCACAATACCATAAAATGATTCAAAAAATCTGAATGCCCAAGTTACCTAGATAAGTAAAGCAAACAAGAAACAAATATCTTAGTAGAAGGAAAATCCAACCACTAATACCCTAGCAAAGTTAGTAATAAGATGAATATCCCTACCCAAGCTTAGACGACTACAAATACATGATTGTAAATCCATGCAAAAAGGCAGCAGGCCGTAGTAACAAACAACAGGTGAAATCAACTACTGTTAAAACATTCAATTCAATCTTCAGCATAGCCAAAGAGGGGCAAATATTAAGTTTTATGCGGAGCATAACAAATACTAATGAAAATGAAAAAGGAAAGCGTGTACCTGTATGGCCAACTCCCTTGTCGGACAAATGACAATAACACCAGTTCCATTTCGAGGTGTGAAACGTATGTTAAACAACAATTCAACAGCTGGAACCAAAAAGGCAAGTGTTTTTCCAGAACCTGTCCTTGCAGCTCCAAGAACATCTTTCCCTTCCAATAGCGGCGGAATTGATCTAGCTTGAATCTGTATCACCCAACACAAATAAAAAAGCACAAATAATCAGCAATTCTAGATTACATTACGAATGATTCCTAAAAGGAACTTTTTAATTACCTGAGTCATGTACTCAAATTTCATATCTCTAATTGCATCCATAGAGGGCTTTGATATCGGCAGCGCTTCAAAAGCTTCGCTGCTCATAATCCCCGACGAATTGACCTTCGTCTCACTCTTCAAACCACTCTCCTCCTTTTCTACCTCCACTTCTTCTTCTTTCTCGGCTTCTCCAGCTGTGTTAATTTCCTTCTTCCTTTTCTTCTCTTTCTTCTCCTCCTCCTCCACGACCACTTCTTCTTCCTCAGCCATTTCGTTTACGGCGTCGTGTTTCAAGTCTTCTTCTACTTGCACCTCTTCTTCGTTTTTTTGGGGCTTTGGAGTTTTGCTTTTGTCTCTGTTTCTCTTGCGCTTCTTCTTCGATGAGTCCATAGCTCCTTTAGCTACGGTATCAATAGCGGCCATTTCGACGGCGGCGAAGGAGAAGAAGCGTGTGACGGCGGTGGCGGAAAGAGGGATTGAAAAGGAGAGGGAATTAATAGCGGGCGAAGGAGAAGAAGCGTGGGCGCCCAAATTGATTGGGCCGGCCCATCAGAGTTTATGGTGGAATTCAATTATTAGAAATTTAGAATTGTTTGAAAACATACTACTCCCTCTTGCCCCAATACAAATCTCATTTTTGCCCGTTACAAGTTTTAAGAAATTATTTAACTTATTAAAGATAGTGGTGGAGAAATTTAGTGAAATGTGATACCTATTTTTTATATAATATTAATTTATAATAATATATGAGTGAAAAGAGATTTCTATTAGGGACCGGAGGAAAATGTAAAAATTGGACTTCTATTAGGGATCGGAGGGAGTAGTAATATTATGGACGACATTAGAAACAACTTCCTTCGTCTCCCATTTATAGTCCCACTTTGATTTGCACGGATTTTAAGATATACCTCATCCGTCCCAAGGTATTTGGGACATTTCTTTTGAGCACGAGATTTAAGAAATTGATTTGTTAAAGGTTAAAGTGGAGAAAAGAAAGTAAGAGAAGGAATAAAGTAAAAGAGATTAAGAGGAGTAAAGTAAGAGAATAAAATTTTTACCAAAAATGAAAATGACTTAACTATTTTGGGATAAAAAAAATGACTCAACTACCTTGGGACGGATGGAGTATGAAAGAAAATGTATAAAAAAAAGTTAGTAGAATATATATCCTTTTTTTATATACTAGTAGTATTAATTTTTTTGTTAAATGTGGGTGAAATGATTTAGCGGATTATGTAGCCTACTTACCTAAAATAAATGTGAGTCTTTCTTTAAGTTATACCATTTTTATCGTAATAGGAGTCTTAGAGTATCTTTCATTTTCATAATTAAAATCTCTGAATATATACATAGCCTGATCTTTGAAGGGGAACATATGCCTTGCAATCTAGTATAGTATTGTTTGGTTATAGACTAAGGTTTAGAGGAGTTATTTTTATCTTTTTTCAATAAATTTCCCTTTCTTTAAATTTGTCGAGTATTTGGTGTGTGTAATGTGTTTTATACCTCTATAAGTTATTGTGTACTTTTGTCGAATACTTGGTAGGTGTCCCCAAGAAACTTGCTAACAGAGACGATATTTATCGAGCATTTGGTGTGTGTAATGTGCTTTATACCTCTATAAGTTATTGTGTACTTTTGTCGAATACTTGGTAGGTTTCACCAAGTCGCTTGCTAATAGAAAGGATATGCCTCGGTCCCATAAAAATATGGGCATATGATATGGCATAGGAATTAAGACAGAATCGGTAAAGTAAAAGAGAGGAGGAGAAGGGTAGTTAAAGTAGTATTAGTGCATAGTGAGACCCACATTATTATTAGTGTTTTAATGGTGGTATAAGTTGTAATAGCTTGATGTATAGAGGTAATAAATTTGGATAACCTTCCATAAATGGAAATGCCCATTTTTTAAAGGACGAGTGAAAATGAAAAGTGCATATATTTTTAAAGGACAAGGAGTGTGTGTATATATCAAACTTGGAGAGTTATAATATGATAAATGATATCTCCAAAATTACTAGAAGAATAGTGGATAATTTCTCACTATTTTAAAGTGAAAATCAAAGGAACTATTAAAGGGAAACAATATCCATTAAATAAATAAAAAAATACAACTACATTTTAAGGGTCACACATACCAAAAACAGAAATCTAACAAAACAATAGTATGCATTACGTATATGCCAACATACGCATCACGTAAGTAGGATGAGGGTCATCAGGTAAGCCCATAAAGAAATCTAGTCGATTTGTTTCTTTAATAAGGGTGGCACACACATCAAATTTTTCTTGAATAGTTAGCCTAAGAATATGGCCCAAATGATCGTATACCTCATTCCGTCCCTTGTTTATCTCAATTTCATAACCGACTTTGTAAGATAAGACTTTCATTTGAGAATTGTTGTTCTCATGCATTTCACTAAACAAATCAAAGAAATCATCCACCCCATCACCAATATTGTGATTTTTATAGGATTGTTTTGGAGGTGGGTAATCTCTTTTGCTTTGGACACATTTTCCTCTCTACATCGTTAGGAACACTATCTTGAACATTCCTGTTCACAAAAACGTCTTCTAAGTTGACATGTTAATCACCACCAACTCTCGTGTTCCCTATTTGTCATATCCTTCTAATACATTAATAGATTCGAGATATCTTCAATGTTCATGTTGTTCGCTCGGTCATGACCAAATATGTGTTTCCAGCATTTCCGTCAACCTGAGACATAAAGATCAAATATCATTATCATTTCAAAACCTAAAGTTTGAAAATAAATCTACAGAGTTAGTAATTTCAAAACCTAAAGTTTGAAAATAAATCTACAGAGTTGTACTAATATCAATAAATATTAAATGATGTAAAATACATTAATGATCTATTGTTTGTTCTCACACTCAATCCTGTGATCTTCATTGAGATTGAATCCAATCCCAATACGACTGAGAGTTACTTGCAGCGAGTAATAACTCTTTGTCCATATAGTAGTCTTTATAGGGTGTGAGGGTAAGCCCTTATATTAGTTTTAGAGAAATCATATTTGAAAGCATCTTCAAATGAGGTATCCAGTTATGAAACCATTGCCCTACTTCCGTCCTTCACGAAAAGACCAACCACGTCTTGTCTTTTCTCTTTTGTTGGGTTTGTTACACCCCGTATTGCTACTACATGTGGAGAAGATCGTCATTGACGATATATGAGTGTCCATGTAAAATTCTTTAAAAACAAATTATTCATTATAGAGTGCCACACAAAATCACGTACCTTTTGTCCCATGACTATAACCGACCACCATTTTTGAACCTTTACACTCGGCCATGCCTAACCAATAATTAGAAAATATAGTGTAATTCCAAAATAAACTAAATTAAGAACAAATGTGTTGATGATTTAATATGTAGCCTACTATAGTATTTCCAACAACAACAATATTAATGATTAGATTGATTATCGCCAAGCCATTACATAAATAGAATTTAGCAATTTAAGGAAACGTAACTAAAGACGATTGAGAGAACTTCTTTTATAGCTTAAGGGTTCGAGTCAACACGAGGTAGATGAGGAACCATTATTGATTCTCTTTTAAAAGAAACTTCTTTTATAGTTTAGGGGTTCGAGTCAGTACTTTGTAGAAGAAGTTATTGTCATTCTCAACCTAAATAGATGTGGATAATCATTCATGAATGGTTGCTAGTGTCGATCTGAAGTCACTTCCTATTTTGGATGATCGGTACCATTGGAGTGTAATATAGCACCAAATGTATCACGTTGAGGTATGTACTTTTTGCTACGTAAACCAACTACGAGATCTCAATAACTATTTATTTCAATATATATATAAGTAACATTGGCATACGCTACTTTGGCTTGTCAATACATGCAGATTTTCCATAACCTAATATAATGCTATCTTGGATATCAGTGACTAACATGCGAAAATAGTTTACATGTAAACACGTAATAACTTTTGTAGGATTTATACAAAAATTTCATTCCTACATCATATTCAACTCAAACACGTGTTTCCTTCTCGCGTGTCTAAGTAAACATGTGTTTCAAAAATACGTACCCCTCGCGTGTCTAGCCTAAGACATGTTGAAACACGTTTTTTGCAAATACGTTTTAGGTTAACGACGCGTTAACCCTCACGTGTCTAGCCTAAGACGCGTTAACCTTACACAACCCTACTTGTTTGTTTCAATTATTCAAAAACCCTAATTAGATCTCACAATTATCAGAAACACAAGTTAGGTCTCGTAGTTTCAATTATTAGAAAAACCCTAAAATAATTAATCGGGCTCCTTTATATTATTAGTTGGGCTGGAAACCATAAAGTCTACTCAAATTTAGAAGTCTACATGTAGGAGAAGCCACTATTACATTAGAAGAAGTACATGTGTTATGGGGTCTACTTGCACATGGATTACCTTTCACAAGAAATAGTTGTAGTGAACAAGGATGACAGGATCTATGTGATGAACTGTTGGGATTCTCTCCACATTAATGTGAGATGAAGGAAAACGAGTTATATGTATCGACCCTAGTACATAGAATGGTGGTGGAACCTTTACAGGATGGTCTACACCCTGAAGCCTACATCTAATTGGCACGTGTGATTGTGTTTGTGTTATTGGGTGCGTTGATATTACACAATGGATCAGGGTGTAAAGTACCTTTGATTTGGTTAACCGTGCTTCGGAATGTTGAGGATGTATCTAGGTATAGTTGGACAAGTGTTGCACTTGCTACATTGTACCATAATTTTTGCTAGGCTTCCATGGGTAGGAGGAAAGATATTGGAGGTCCAACGGTACTTCTATAGCTGTGGGGGTGGGAGAGAATGTCCACTATTAGACCCGACTTTGTGGTGACATGTATGCATACATACAACACTCCATGTGCAACAATGTAAGCTTAATGTGTAAATATTTTGGTGTTTTCAATGGTAAAACATTTATCATATTTCCAACATGTAGAGGCGGGACCTACACTAGTGCAATGGGGTTCTATGGGACCTCCCAGCCAATTGAGTTATTTGTATACAATAGGTATATGAATAAAGTAAATTCATATTCATTAGCTAAGGGTATCCACTATAGTATAGCCGCTACTATAGCCCCGGAGGGGGCGATCGCAGGGCGGCTTATAGTGGGGGCGACGTCCGCCCCGAAGCGGAAAAAAAATGGGGCGGAAGGCCTTCCGCTGAGAAATGTGCGAGGATGCGCCGGTGGGCAGGGGGTGGGGCGGCCTATAGTGGGGGCGGTTTGCGGCGGGGCGGGGTGGGGCAGACGTTTTTTTTGTTTTTTATTTTTTGTTTTTTTAAATTCAATTTAATTTACCTATAAATACATCCCATTTCACTCATTATTTTTACAACATTCCAATTCTTCACTCATACTTTCTCTCACTAAAATTTTTGGATTCCATTGGTATTTAAAATGGACGATTTGTGGAACGACGCGCGGAATTCTCTGATTCAAGAGGTGCAGCACGAGGCCGACGAGGAGGAAGCGGCGCGCGCAGCAGAAGTGGCGGAGGCCATTTTTTTCTAATTACGTATATTCCGATAATTTTAATTATAATTGAATTAAAATAAATGAAAAAAATTGGGGCTATTGGAAGTGTCCGCCTATAGTGGTGGAAACTTTTTTTTAGGCGCGGACAAAAAAACTGGAGCTGTGGACAAAAAAGGGGCGGGGCTATTGGGGACATCCGCCTTATAGTGGATACTCTAAGTTCAGTTGGTTTCAGAAGTTGCCTTGGCCCCACTATGGCATGGGATCGAGTCCTAGCGGAATTTTTATCTTTTTTGACTTTTGACATTCTAATTCATTTTATCTCTCATTTATAGATGATGTAGATTTGGTATCTTTTATGAATTTCATCATACTAATTCATTTGTCTATTAGTGTATTTTTAATTATATTATTCACTCTCAAATTAGGTTTGGTGTTTTTTTTTTAATTTTCTCATATTAATTCATTTGTCTATTAGTAGTAAATAATTTATTTATATAAATATTTATTTTCTCACACTATAAATTTTGTACTACAATTTAATTTATTTTTTACTTGGTAAATATTGTTATTATAATATTATAAAATAATATATCTTTTATTTATATTGTTCATTCTAAAATTATTATTGTTATCCATATCTCTCTTGCAACTCTATATTATTTAGGGCTGGGTCGATACTCGATACGATATATCGTATAGAAAATATTGTATCGTATATCGTATCGAAAATATCGATATGAAAGAATTTCATATCGTTATCGTATCGAAAGTTTCGATATATCGAAACTTTCGATATAGATAATATCAATATCATTATCGTATCGATATTTCGATATATCGTACCAAAATTCGATATATCGTTTAGAACGATATATCAAAGATCAATACGATAATCGAAATATCGTACAATTTCAAATACCTGTATATCGAAAATTATAATTTCATAACAGAAAATTAACATAAAAATTATTAAAACTTCAACACAATAAAATAAACATTGTTCTCATCTCCATAATCAAAATACAACACAACCAAGTACAAAAAAACACCATAAAGTTTGAACAAACTCCATGACAATAATTAGCAAAAACTAGTAGTTGTCTTGATCTTGATTCTTGAACACCAAACCCTTCATCTTGTCGAAATCATCTAGAAATATTAACCTACATGGTATATTTTAGTGTCAACGATGTTAGAAATATTCATGTCGGGCTATTTCTAACATCGTTGACACTAAAGTATACCACAAATGTCCATACCTTCTCCGTTCATAAAAAATAGTCTCACTTATGGACGACACAAGTTTTAATTCAAAATTGATAAAATATGAGAGAGAAATATATAAAGTATGTAAAATATGAAAAAGAAAGATAAAATGTTGATAAAGTAGAAGATAAAAGATAAAATGTGAAGAATAAAATAAAAGTGACTTCCCATTTTTTGAATGGGACTAATTTTGGTAGACGGATGAAAATGAAAAGATAAGATTATTTTTTTGTGAACGGAGGAAGTAGTAATTTGGAACTCCCAGTATAGAAATCCTGCGTCCGCCACTACCAACATGACCAGTAAAATAAATAAGACTTTTATATATATATATATATATGTGAGGGTTTATCTAGTAATTTATATCTCCAACATGACTAGGTAAAATTAATAAGACTTTTATATATGTGTGTTTATCTAGTAATTTAATGGATAAATTGTTGTTATAGTTTATTTGGATATCGTACTGTAACACTCCACTTTTTGAACCATAATTTTCGAATCTTAAATTTTTTTATTTAGTGCTTTTAATGTCGTGAATTAAATAATGAGTGAAATTGTCGTTTGATATTGTTGTGACCTAGTTTTGATTTAGATTTTTGACTGGGTCAACTTCTTTCATTACGTGAAGTGGCTTTTTGAATAATTGGTGCTTGGTGAATTTAATTGTTTTTGAATGGTTGGAATTGTTGCCAAGGCACGAGAGAACTTTCTTGACTAGTTTGATATTGTGATGGCGAAATTACAATGCGTAATTTAAATAATTCTTATATTTATTTGAGTCAATTACATGTTAGAATCTAATAAATTAAAATATAAATGAAGTAATTAAATCCTGCACTCGTGAGCCCAAATGAGGAGGAATTGTTTGAGCCCAAATGAGGAGACCCTTTTCTTTCACCGCCAGATTCTCTTCTATTCACCATTTCACAGTGCTCCCTCCCTATTTTCTGCAAGGAAATCTCCTCCAATTTGAAAATATAGCCAATCAGCAATTAAATGCAATCAATCACCCAATTAAGCCAATCCAAAACACGGTTACGCCCTAAACCCTCACCAAAACCTTCTCTAGCCGCCTTCTCCCACACAATTCACATTTTTCACAGTCAAGGAGAAGAGAGGGTGCCAAAGTAATAATCAAAATTTGATCATTCAACACCAACCAAACTCAAGGTAATCACAGATCACTCATCGCAGTAGCCTGTGCGCTGCGATGTGGAACCAGTGGAGCGAGTGCTGAGCGGCGGCTTCACTAGCCACGACGGAGAAGTGACGGCGGGCTCCGACGGAGATGATTCGGGTGTGTACGCAAGAATGAGAGAGATGCTTCAATTTGGGGATGTTTCTGTAGAGAGAGAAAGGGTGTAGCCGGCGGTGGAGTATGAAATCGGAGTATTTGGTTCAAAGTGATCTTACTTTGAATTGGGCTTCGGAGTATTTGGGAGTTTTTGTTTTTATCATTTGTTTGGACTAAGTTAGTGATTAATTTTTTGGCTGCTTTCTTTTGAGTTGGTTTATTTTAAAATAGAGTAAATGCCAAAATTGGTCCTGAACATATAGTCATTTTACGATTTTGGTCATAAACATTATCTTTTGGATTTTTTGGTCCTGCACATATGGACATTTGATCATTTTGGTCCTCCGTCAATATTTCCGTTAAAAACTAACGGTCAACATTATCTTTTGGATTTTTTGGTCCTGCACATATGGACATTTGATCATTTTGGTCCTGCACATATGGAATTTTGATCATTTTGGTCCTCCGTCAATATTTCGTTAAAAACTAACGGTCAACGGCCGATTTTTGACTAAAACAATGGGTTGGGTCGGGTCGTGTTTGGGTCGGGTTTGGGTTACACGTTAAGAAAAAAATAATATTTTCTTAAAATCTAAGCATAATATTTTCGTTAAAATCTAAGCATAATATTCTTAAAAAATTAATTAATATTTTTTAATTAATAAAATTAAAGTATAGTATTTTTTAATTAATTTTTTCATGAATTTGAAGAAAATATTATGCTTAGATTTTATTAAAAATAATTTTTTAATTATTTAATTTTATTATATAGATTTAATATTAGTATACTTTAATTTTATTATTTTGATTAAAAAATGATTATTTTAATTTGGTAATTTTTTATTTTATCGTGTAATATCATGTTTAAATCGTATAATAACATCATGTTTTAGTCGTTATAATATTTTTAATCAACAAAAATAACTAAAAATTAAAGTTTTATAATTTTTTAATTAATAAAAAATAATTATTTTTTTCCTTAACGTGTAACCCAAACCCGACCCAACCACGACCCGACCCAACCCATTGTTTTAGTCAAAAATCGGCCGTTGACCGTTAGTTTTTAACGAAAATGTTGACGGAGGACCAAAATGATCAAAATTCCATATGTGCAGGACCAAAATGATCAAATATCCATATGTGCAGGACCAAAAAATCCAAAAGATAATGTTGACCGTTAGTTTTTAACGAAAATGTTGACGGAGGACCAAAATGATCAAATTTCCATATGTGCAGGACCAAAATGATCAAATGTCCATATGTGCAGGACCAAAAAATCCAAAAGATAATGTTTAGGACCAAAATCGTAAAATGGCTATATGTTCAGGACCAATTTTGGCCTTTACTCTTTAAAATAACTAGTTTTAATACCCGTGCTATGCACGGGACATAAAAGTTTCAAATTATAAATACAAAATAAATGAATATATAAAACCATAAATCATGTATGGCTATCTATATCTTTCACCCAACTATTACATTAGTACGCACAAAAATAAAATGCATATACAAAAGGTACAAATACACACAAAGTGACAAATGACAAAAAACACTACACAAACATCTAAATTTAATAGACGTTTTGTTTTATGAAAGATATATAACAAAGACACATTCAATAAAAACACGTGTAAGATGAGGAGAATCCTCTGTTGTGTTATACTATAACATAGCGGGGGTTGCTATGGTTAAACGTAACCACTATCATATGAAAAGCAGTAGGATGGTAGAATTTTAAACACGTAGTACTCTAATTCTATTTCTCTCATTGTTTTTCCCTATTTCTTTCTTTAATTAAATATCTGGGGGCCAATGCAACTTTTTTACATGGAATAACATTACTACCAATAAACTTGTAGAGCTTAATAGAAATAAAAAAAATGAAAACAAATTAGAGAAGGTATTGCTTCTTATTGAATGGTTGTAGAGTTTGATCTTTAAAAGAATTTAGAATCATAGCATAAAGTATCTAAATTGACCAAATGCACATAGTAATAATTTTTTTAATTTAAACTGAAAATATTGAATGGCTTGGTTGATAGTATGAGATATTAGTAGTTTTTTCAAACTTTTTGAAAAAAGTTTCCAATATTGCAACGATGAGAATCGTGAGCAACATTGAAATTTATATTTCATACTAATCCAACTGAATAACTCAAAATATTGAAATTTAAAAACAATAATCAAACTTTCTGTCTGATATATGCTAACTTAAAACTTTTTTACAAATTTAAAACATTAGTGAAACATTTTGTATGTATGGTGTAATTACCCTTCAGTATAGACTAAAACCTTTAATCATTCATGGACTCGTTACTCTTGAAATTGCAACACACAATTGTCAATGACTAAAAAAATGTCTTTTAAGAAATAGGCCAACATGAGCAAACAAATACAAAAATAAATGTTTTTTCACAATTAATATATTCGTTTTTGCCAAATTTAAATTCTATACTGGAAAATATACCTAAACATGAAAAAATAAACTAAGAAAAATTTAAAAATACTTGAAAATTTTATCGTCCGTCTTGAGTTGAAGTAACACTAAATTTACGATCTAATATAAAGAAAATAACGTATAGTATAGAAATATAAGTAAATCAAAGTCAACTTAATTCTAACTATATATAAACTTAATTATTTATTAAAAAAATTATTTAAAAAATATATATTATACAAAGTTCAATAAATAAAAAATGTAAATTAAAAATTATATTTAATCAAGAAAGATGTACAATAAATTGATTACATAGTTTTATAAGAAGTACTAAAAGCCTACAAAATATTAAACAAAAATTTCAAACAATATACAATAAATTAATAATATTCTAAAACCCTAATGCAACATGCGACGCCTCCATCTCTCTCAAGTTTCTCTCTCCCTCACTCCTTCCTCCTCCTCCTTAACTGGCGGCGGAAATCATCTCCCCGGCCAGAGCACCGCTCTCCTTCCACACAGCCTCACCGCTCGTCCCGCCTGTCGCGCCGCCTTACCTGCCGCGCCGTCGCGCATTCCTCCCTCGCGACGCTGCTCTACCTTACTTGCCATGGTCGCCGCCTTTCTCTCCTTCTCGCGGTTCCACCTCTTGGCCACCGGCTTGTGGACTCCTCCATGCCACCCAACCGCCGTCGCCGGTTACCAACCCCTCTCTCTCGTAACTCTCAGGTATCGGGCTTGCCGGCGTGCGAGTCCAGCCGCCACCACCGCCGGCTCTCCTTCTCTTTATTCCGTTCCGCCGCTGTCGACCCTCCTGCACCACCGCCGCCGCAGTAACCTATCCTGCACAGCAACAACGTCGCCGCTTCCCTTCATCTCCGGCATCTCTCTCGTCGCCTCACCCGCCGGCTGTCGCCAGATTCCAAGCAGAACCAAACCTGCTATACTGCAATCACAAAATTAGTCCACAAAATGCAGATTCTAGTCCATCTATTTAAAAGTGTTTCAAATCTTCTTCAAGAAATTTGCATTTGGTTGGACTATTTGAGAAGCCACTATTGCTCCATAGGAGCTGCCTTTTTTATATCCAATGGTAATATAGTGTTGCATGTATGCATGCCTAAGTATATTTAAATTAGGCTTTAAGCAACTATTTATCTTGCATGTATGCATGCCTATACGTTTGCTTAATATTTACTTCATGCCTTCTAAATTTAGAAGTCTTAAATCTTTAATTAAATCAACGATTTAATTTATTCGGAGTCTTGCTGAACTGCTCGGATATATTATATTCCCGGATTATTTTCTTTAAGTATTTTGAAATACTTACTTGACTACTAAAAGTCCAATTTAATCATTTATTGGACATTATGTTAACGTGGCTAACATTTTCCTTTCTTCTGTGACTTACGAAATTAAATTTCAGTCTTAAATTTATCTAGCGCAGTGGCCCAATTTAATTAAAGAGTCCAACTCTTCTTCTTTCTCTCTTTTTTTATTGAGGCCTAATAGAATTTAATTGTCATGGTCCCAATCAATTATTAATGGGCATGGCCCAAACTCTACTTTACTTAAAAGAGGCCCAAATCAGGGAGCCCCAATTTCTACCCCCAATTCGTCACTCTCTCTTCCTCCCTCATTTCTTCTTAAATTTTTCCCCAATTCTCAAACTCAAAATCAGCGGCGGTCTTCTTCTTTCTCAAATCCGCGCCACCCTTCACGGTTCTGTCACCGTCGCCGGCGAATCACGCCATCTCTCCGTCGAGCTCTCTCCTTCAAGCTCTTTCTTTCTGTCGAGTTCTCTCTCTCTCTCCGCCGAGCTCTCGGTTGGAGAGAAGGCGTCGAGGCTCCGGTCGATGGGGAGTCGCTGCCCATTCGTCGCTGCCCGTTCTTCGCGGTGACGGGGTCGTCGTCGAACCTTTGTCATGTTCCAGCTCATCGCGGGGAATCTAACGGGCAGTCTCCCACTCCGGCGCGGTGTGGTCGCCTCGGAGGACAGCCCCGATTACTTAGCTAAGTCTTCTTTTCCTTTTTCCCGCTGTTTTCCTTGTTATAGAGCTATGGCAGTTCCCCCCTTCCCCCCTTTTTTGTTCTTTATGTTCTAAATCTCTTATGGTTTATTGGAATGAGTTGCTAGTTTATTTAGCAACACTATTTACTGATTCATACCAGTTCTCCATAGGAGCTGCCTTTTTTCTTGGTTGTCAGTTTGCAAAATGACCAAAAGGGTAAATAAAATAGCTTCACAATTTCCCGCCAAAAAGGACAAATAAGCCTTTTCAGTAAACTGGCACTTTAGATTATGATAGATTACTTATGAAATGCAATGGAGTAGAATAAATCCTTATGACCCAAGTCATCATTTTGCAAAAATGTTGAGGACGTGAGCGGCCGGCCGGCGTCGCCGCGACACCTTGGACGGCCGAAATTAATCGAAATAATTAAGTTTTCAATCGGAGAAAATTCGTAACTCGGTCGATAAAAATAATCAAAGTCATAGGATGCATGCATCTTATTTATTTATTTGATTCCTTGTGTTGATCTATGTGTTATTTTAAAATTCTAAAGGTGATATCTCGCAACTGAATCGTGATCGCAATGGAAAGAATATATTTACGGAATAAGCATGGACTTTCTTTTAAATAAGGACAATGTCTTAAATATTTTATCGATGAGAATGAAAATATGTTTATCATGCCGTGTTTTGATTTTTAACGTGCCTATCTGATGTGGCTTTTGCCATCTATGTTTAAATCGAATTCGGGTCCTTGTAGGGCCGCAAACCCTACTTGGATTAGTGTACACCTATGGTAGACCGTGTGCCAGCGTACGGGTTGGCCGGTCTAGTGACTTGGTTTGTGGCCACATTCCAAGTCATGTATGAGTAGATATGGTAGACGTCTATGGGAAAATGGCTGCCCTGCCGCGAGTTTTGAACGATGAAATATTTTGGTGCCTCGGGCCTTTCTAAAGCTAAAACCCCGATGGTTACTTGAAAATGACATGATAAATATAATATTTTGATAACTGTGTTTTCGGCATAAGTCCACTGAGTATTTATAGTACTCAGCCCTGCATGTGTTTTTCTTATGCGCAGGTTGAACGGCGACGAGCTGGGTGGTGTTGAGCTTAAATTGAAGTCATGCTGGTTATTATTTGAATTCCGAGTGCCGTCGTGTCTTCATACATGACACCACTATTTCTCTTGAACGCTTCCGCTGAGATGATACTATTTTTCACAATTTTGCTTTGAACCTCATTTACTCTTGGATTATTAATTATGATATCTATTGACCTTGGATTTAATTGCTAAGACATTACTCTGATTTTTCCTCTGTTATTTGAATATTAAATATTTTGGTCAACTCTTTATTGAAACCCTAGAATATTTCCCTTTCTTAAAGTCATATTAGTCGCAACCACCCGCATTTATCAACCCTAGAAAGGGCGGTCGTGACACGTACTCTAGGCACTAATTGCTCGACATCTGTAACAGCATGGACAACATTTGGAGATATGTGACATATATGGTGTGTGGTGCTATTGTCGAGGCACATGAGCCTGAGCGTGTTGTGTGACAATTTGCTGGGACTCCTTTCATTCCAGAAATGCATGATTGTGGATTCAATGATTCTCATTTCAATACAAACCGTTGAGCGATATCTAAGAAGAATTGACAATTAGAGAATATGAATTATATTCAACAATGGGGAGAGAAGGTTGGACACTATGTCTACCAACTACTTGGAACCTCCCGGAAGTGATTAGGAGCTGGTGGACAGAACACGGGCGTACAAGAAGTGGTATAACAAGATAACATTACATACATCACTCGGTCGGGCAGTCGCCCAAATGTGGTGATGAACACTGGTGCATCATCATCAACGATAACTGTAAGTATAATTTTACATAATTATTTTATCGTTGTATTTATTTATATCGTTAACTATGCACATTTTTTGTGACAATTTGAGATAATGGGACGTGTGTATCACTTGACGTGTGATGTGGACGAGAATAACTCCTTAACATTATTACATGATATTAGGAAGTTTGTTCATAATTGCCTTGTTGAATGCGGCAAGAGTGGGCATATAGTCTTGCCTGCTACACAACGTACATATATGGATATGTCCCGGGGTTTCGGTCCAATAGCCCGTGGTTGTGGTCAGAAAGGTGTCCAAACTGACAGACATGGTAATTTTACGTCATTTCATGATGTCCTAGGACATGCCAAAGTCATCACATGACACAGATGAAGAAAATAAGAATTGAGATGACAACATGGATATCCACGACCAAGACATACCAGAGTCATTACATGACGCAGCTGAAGAAAATAGGAATTGGGATGACGACATGGATATCCATGATCATAATAATTCAGAAATGCAGAATCAACTAGCACCAGATCTATCTGTTCATATGATGCCTCCCTCCAGCTGATGCTGAAGTAGATGATGGAAATGAAAATGTTGATGCTACAAAGGATAGTGCACACGTGGACCGCCCCACTATACCAATTAGAAGGTCTAAATGTGTGAATAAGGGAAAGAAGCCAAATAAATATACACCAGGATAGTGCATGTGTAAACTGTATTATGTGATTGTATTGGAATACTTGTCGAGTATTGTGTTGGAACATTTACCTTTATTGTATTGTTGGATTTTGTAGGAGTTATTGGTGTGTTGTGTTGGTATTTTGTTATATGTTTTTTTTACCGGTGGTTTGATCAATATATATGGTAAAATCTACTGAAATTTTTTAAAACTATTTGCAAATGAGTCCCTGACCTTAATAATCTATTCAGTAGCTTAACATTCGACAGAAACATAATCTATTCAGTAGCTCAACATTCCACATAAACATTATACGTCAAGAATTTCTCCTTCAACGTGAGCCATGGATTGACTAGGGTCCAAGAATGAGAGAGAAGACACGCCAAGAATCCAAAAAAGCTCGAGGGCCACTTGAGGATGCGAGGAAAAGAGAAGGCTTGGATTTGAGGACAAATCCTTTCCGAGAAGGGGAGGATGATACGATCATGGAAGCCGTGCATCAAGAATTTCAACTGCAGCTGAATTCGATCAATCATTGTCCTCTCAAGATGACGTCCAAGCACTTTCCAAAGACTACCAATGTCTTCGTCTTCAAAATAGCTTCACGTGAGTACCTTACACGCCTCAATTGGAATTCGATGGAGAGAGTTATGGTCGATTTATGAAAGTCATGCAGTGAAGAACAGGTGATTCCCGAGAAAAGTGTTTCTATTCACAGAAGTTCATATTTTCCCTATGAGATGTTCTGTCAAGGTTTTATTATACAAATACCTAACTAGTTGGGATTAATTAATGTACAATATGAATGTCATATGAACTTTTTAACACTCTTTGGAAAAAGAAGTTAATTATATTAAGTTGGTCAACAAACTTCAAATAATTAATGGATATAGAATATCTTAAATATAAGAGATGAATTAAATTAAAAAGGAGCATATATGAGACCAATCCAAATTAAAATGGTCTACTCCCTCCTCCGTCCCAAGGAAGATGACTCCTTCCTTGGGCGGCACAAGATTTTATGTATCTTTATTTTGTGTGTTAAGTGGAGAGATGAAAGTAAGAGAGAGGGAATAAAGTAGAGATAAGGATGTTTCCAATTTTAGTAATGGGTCATCTTGATTGAGACAAACAATAAAGAAAAGTGAGATCATCTTATGTGAGAGAGAGAATATTAATTTAATTAAATAGAAGTCTTAGGATGAGGCTAATCCAAATCTCGTTAGATCCTAGTCAAGCTCACAACATAACAACTAAATGTGGAGGAGAATCATACAACAATATATATATGTATTAGATGAACAATACGTGTGTATTGCATGAATAGTAATAGGTGTGTGTTAGATTTATAGTACTAGATTTGTTAGATAAATATACAAATAAAACAAATTGAATAATTCCATCTCCAATAGAAGATAGAATTTGATTTTACAGGGGAATGAGAACTGAATTCCTAAGGCAGTTTGCTATTTCTCTGCAATTTCTCAAATTGTGATATTTTCTCTCTCATAGATTTAAAATTCTGACAATTTATTGGCTATGCAATATTCAAACTCTTGAGTAAGGGTAATTGATTCAAGTGTTAATCTAATAGAATGAGTGACGAAGTAGCAGAGCCTCATCTACAAAAATATGATAAAAAATAAAAAGTATTTCCATAGCATCATGCTTTGGATCCTTTTATTTGATATGTTTCCTACCAAGAATTAATTTCATGGAATTAATTCAAGAATTCTCCGAAATCATCATATCACATTCTCGAACGGTGATCTTCAATATATCCTCAACAGATTGTCCTCCAGCGGCGACATGGTAATAAATAACGATGCGATCATGAGAGGGATTGATGGTTTTCCACCGAAAAAGAAAATTGAGAGAAAGAAAACCTTACTCCATCCGTCTCATAAAAATAGGACATTTGGGACAACACGTGAATTAATGCACAATTGATAAATAAAATACTCTATCCGTCCCACAAGAATATAAGCTCTTTCGTTTTTAGTTTGTCCCACAAGAATATGCACTTTCAATTTTGGAAACTTTTTTTTTCTAATGTGGTGGGACCCATTCCCACTAACAATACTTTTACTTTTTCTCTCTATCTCTCTGTTACTTTACCAATTTTGCATTAAAATCCGTGCCGTACCCAACATGCATATTCTTTGGGGACGGAGGGAGAAGTATTAGTGGATAGTGAGACCCATATTTTATTAGTGTTTAATGGTGTACCGTAATGGTATAAGTTTTAAATAAATTGAAATATATATATATATAGGGGTGCATTATAATGATAACCCCAATTTCCGTAATAACCCTATAACTAAATCTGGACCACACATTTTTAAAATCACGTGGTCTAGATTCAAACTTAGATTTACTTCATAAAAAAGCGCGGGGTAAATATGTCATTTCGCTCATGATAAAATTTACGTATCCAAATTTCGCTCATTTAATTTCTGAATTTCGCTCATTTTATCAGTCAGTCAAAAGTATCATTTTATCAACTCAGAGTATCATTCTATCTGGTAAAACTATCATTCTATGCAATAAACCTAACATATATCATTTTATCAGTCAGTCAAAAGTATCATTTTATCAACTCAGAGTATCATTCTATGAAATAAACCTATCATTTTATCACAAAGCATTAAACGTATCATTTTATCAACTCAGAGTATCATTTATATAAGGTTACTGTCATTTTATCCGCTTAGATTATCATTTTATTAAACAAAAATGTCATTTTATACACCAAAAATACCTATCATTCTATCGGCTAAAAGTATCATTCTACCCGCCAAAACTATCATTTTATCAGTTTTATGTCATTTTGTCACGTTAAAGTATCATTTTATCAGCTTATATGCAATTTCTTCAGCTAAACTATCATTTTTATAAGCTAATTGTCATTTTATCCGCTTAGATTATCATTTTATCAGGTAAAAGTATCATTTTATTAAACAAAAATGTCATTTTATACACCAAAAATACCTATCATTCTATCGGCTAAAAGTATCATTCTACCCGGCAAAACTATCATTCTATCAGGTGAAAGTATCATTCTATCCGGCAAAGCTATCATTTTATCAGTTTTATGTCATTTTGTCACGTTAAAGTATCATTTTATCAACTCAGAGTATCATTCTATCCGGCAAAACTATCATTCTATGCAATAAACCTATCATTTTATCATTGTATCATTTTATCAGTCAGTCAAAAGTATCATTTTATCAACTCAGAGTATCATTCTATCTGGCAAAACTATCATTCTATCGGGTGAAAGTATCATTCTATCCGGCAAAACTATCATTTTTTTAGTTTTATGTCATTTTGTCACGTTAAAGTATCATTTTATCAACTCAGAGTATCATTCTATCCGGCAAAACTATCATTCTATGCAATAAACCTATCATTTTATCATTTTATGAGTCAGTCAAAAGTATCATTTTATCGACTCAGAGTATCATTCTATCCGGCAAAACTATCATTCTATCGGGTGAAAGTATCATTCTATCCGGCAAAA
Source organism: Salvia splendens (assembly GCF_004379255.2). Lineage (NCBI taxonomy): Eukaryota > Viridiplantae > Streptophyta > Magnoliopsida > Lamiales > Lamiaceae > Salvia > Salvia splendens. The sequence continues at coordinate 25,516,436 of NC_056039.1, forward strand.
CTATCATTTTATCAGTTTTATGTCATTTTGTCACGTTAAAGTATCATTTTATCAACTCAGAGTATCATTCTATCCGACAAAACTATCATTCTATGCAATCAACCTATCATTTTATCAGTCAGTCAAAAGTATCATTTTATCGACTCAGAGTATCATTCTATCCGGCAAAACTATCATTCTATGCAATAAACCTATCATTTTATCAGTCAGTCAAAAGTATCATTTTATCAACTCAGAGTATCATTCTATCTGGCAAAACTATCATTCTATGCAATACACCTATCATTTTATCAGTCAGTCAAAAGTATCATTTTATCAACTCAGAGTATCATTCTATCCGGCAAAACTATCATTCTATGCAATAAACCTATCATTTTATCATTTTATCAGTCAGTCAAAAGTATCATTTTATCAACTCAGAGTATCATTCTATCCGGCAAAACTATCATTCTATGCAATAAACCTATCATTTTATCAGTCAGTCAAAAGTATCATTTTATCAACTCAGAGTATCATTCTATCCGGCAAAACTATCATTCTATGCAATAAACCTATCATTTTATCATTTTACGTGATATTTGGCGAAATTTAGAAATTAAATGAGGGAAATGACAGTTTTACCCCGCGCTTTTTTTATGAAGTAAATCTAAGTTTGAATCTCAAAACTATCATTCTATGCAATAAACCTATCATTTTATCATTTTATCATTTTACGTGATATTTGGCAAAATTCAGAAATTAAATGAGAGAAATGACAGTTTTACCCTCGCACTTTTTTTTATGAAGTAAATCTAAGTTTGAATCTCAACCGCATGATTAGAAATATGTGTGGTCCAGATTTGGTTATAGGGTTATTACGATATTTAGGGGTTATCATATGATCACGACTATATATATATATATATATATATATATATAGGTAATGAGGTAGAGAGAACTTTCCATAGATAGAAATGAGCTACTTTTATGGAGCGGATGGAAAAGGAATGTATCCTTGTTTATATGGGACGGAGAGTGTACAACCAGTATAAGATTTCATATAAAGAAATCTGGGTTGCACATGCAGAAAAAAAAAACTAGGTATATGGGTGCGAGAGGGAGAGGGTATTGTGGGGGGTAGATTTTAACCTATTTTTCAAAAGTTAAGCGACTTCGTTTTGATTGGTTGGTGTAGTGCTACGCAAACACTATGTTAGCTTTAATTTAGGCAAATATTCTAATTGCAAAGATATCACAACAATGTCCAGACTCATGTATTTTTGACAATTTGTGTGCAAAATCAAAATTTGATCCAAATTCATGTGTTTAAGCACCAACATCCCTTAATGAAGTTAAACCCTCTTTAGTTTCAATACAAATATCTTGTGGTTTTGCATCTAAATTTTAATGTCACTTGTAGCTAGGGTTCGAAAATTTGAGCCACAAATAGACATAATCCTTGAGCTTTCATTGTTATCTGAAGATATATTTGAAACAGCAAAAATGATGTGTTGTTCCTATCAACCATATATATGCACATGGAAGTAAACTACGCAGCTGGCTCTTTAACTACTTCAACTAATTCTCTTCGATATTTATAAATACTTAAAAAATTGCAAAATATGATTTTGAAGCGTGTCAGATCATATACTATCAAGGTGTAGTTGTTGAAGACCATAAATATTAGTATTTCCTATTTAAGGTGTCTAAGCTGATTAAATAAGGACTTGTTTAGAGCATCTCCAGTAAGACTGAACGTCAAATAGCCCTCACATAGCCTTCACACTGCCACATCATCAGCACTACAATTCTCCTGCCACATCAACTGAACATCAAATAGCCCTCACATAGCCTTCACACTACCTATCCACATCACTAATAACAATTATATAATTTAACTTACACTCGTATCAACATACGGAATTTAATTTACGAGACAAATACGGAAAATTCGAATAATAATATTAAAACTTAAAAAGTACATTAATTTAAAAAAAATACATTTAAAAAATTACATAAATTTACATAAAAACTAACACCTTGCAATCATCCGCGCCCACAACTCTTCAACTAAATCCTTTTGGAGTCGAATATGAGCCTCCGTCTGACGCATGTCGGCATGTGCTTGGAGGAGGGCTTCTTCATCGTGAGGTACCCCACCTCGTACGTTGGCGGTGGCGACGCCGTGGCTTGGACCGGCATTACTCATTTCTTAAATTGATCTTGTACAGAAAGTAAGGTAGAGAGAGAGTACTCGTTAAAACAAGTGGTGCGAATGAAAATGACGTTCAAAGCGCGTATATATAGTGTTTTCAAAAGAAAAAAAAATAAATAAAATCTGACGCCGGTTTGACGCCGATCCGGAACCCACAATGGCGCCGTGAGGATCGGCGTCGGAACCGGCGTCATCGCGCGAATCGGCATGGCCACGCCGATTTTGTCGCCGATTTCGCCGACGCCGGTTCCAATGGTTCGGCGTCAGAACCGGCGTCGGCGAAAAATCGGCGTCGCGATTTTGACTCCGACATTGGAGATGCTCTTAAGTAAGCAATATGCGGCGCGCACCTCTTCGCCCCGGTGCATCCCACACTCCTAACGACACTGCTGTTAACAAGTACTCCCTCTGTTCGCGAATAGGAGTCCCGATTAGCCATTTTGGTCCGTCCGCGAATAGGAATCCCGGTTCATCATTTCTATAAATGGTAAAAGATCCTACATTCCACCAATCCATTCCACTCACATATCATTTAAAATTAATATATACAAGTGGGGTCCATATTCCACTATCTTTCTTTCCCCCACTTTTCTCAACATTTCTTAAAAATCCGTATTGAAAAGAAATGAGACTCCTATTCGCATACGAAGGGAATACTAACTACAATTCAGGCCTTATCCCACCAAGAGACAAAATATTTTCTAAGACAAGTCTAAGGAATCAAGATTCTATGTTTGCTTTTGAAATAAAAACCAGCTTTTCACCCATTACCTCTATTCACCAAGATAAAACAACTCTTCGACTAAACAAGAAACTTAACTGTCAAAGAGCTGCTTCATCCTAACTACTTGGGCCAAAAACCCCACCCTTAAACTCATCCATATATAGCTTGGGGCATAAATGAAGGTTGGACTCGTTCTACTGTTGGGGAATATTTTGGTTAAATAGAATTAGGAAATCCTATTAGAATGACTTGGATAACTTAGAATCGTGTAGAACACTTTCAGATCAAGTATTTTGAGTGTATCAAAATCAATGATCGGATAATACTAAGTTCTTAGATGATTGTTACTCATTTCTGTCATGTATTTAACCAAAAAACCAATAGCCAAAGCAGTTACCACTAAACCGCCAAAGCAGTTAACTAATCAAACTGATCCAAAACAGTTACTAACTGTCTCAAACTGCCAAAACTATTGCCACCAAAATCAGATTAGAATAGGAAAATTCAACTGAATCAACCGAATTAATTCCCAAGAATTAAAGTGCTAACACACTAAGAGTGCTAATACACTAAAATTCCAACATTCCTCCCCTATTTTAGTGTATATATAAGCTTGATCAAATAAACAAAACAGAAAACAAAATTATGCATAAATGAAAATATCTCAAGGATTGAATTTCCATTTTAGTATAGTAAAGTACAAATATTCGAATTATAAGAGTGGTCTAAGACTTGAACTCTTACAATTTCTTTGAATATCAGTCTTAAAATACACATAACTTTCCAACTAATCAATCTAAACCTGACACCTTAATAACAAGTCTAGTGTCCATATCTTTCAATAAACATTTATAAAACTAAGTCCAGAGCTTTATTGAAACAACTTGGATTCCATGTTTATATAGGTAGCTTTTCATCTTGTCCTGCCAAAACAATTTGTCAAAAAAGCCATTAAGAAGCAAAGCTTCAACCTCTTTTAAACTGACAGAGTAATACACATACCTCGGATGGTTTGAACATGTGTCAATCTCACATGTTTAGGCTTTCCACATTGAATTCCACATCTAACATCAAGTTAGAAGGGAATTGGGTATCCCAAACAGATAAGATTAGATAGACTTGAGCCCCACCCTTTTAGCAGATTTGATAACTAAATCTTTTGCCAAGCCTTTGGTTAGATGGTCTGCCAGATTTTGTTGTGTCCCAACAAATTCAACTGAAATGACCCCATGAGTGATCAGATCCCTAACCATGCTATGTCTGACACCTAAATGTCTAGACTTCCCATATTAAACTTGGCTATACACTTTAGCCAAAGTTGCAGCACTGTCACATCTTATTGAGATAGGTGATATAGGCTTAGGCCATAAAGGAATTTCATATATCAAATTCCTAAGCCATTCTGTCTCCTTTCCAGCTGCAGCAAGTGCCACAAATTCTGATTCCATTGTAGAATTTGTGATACAAGTCTGTTTCTTTGAAGCCCATGAGATGGCTCCACCTCCCAGCAAGTAAATCCAACCACTAGTAGAGGAATGATCCTCTAGATTGGTTATCCAACTTGCATCCGAATATCCTTCCAAAACTGAAGGAAAATCAGAATAACACAAACCATAGTTCATGGTTCCCTTGAGGTACTTGAATAGCCTCCTCACTGCCTGCCAGTGATGTATGCTTGGATTATGAGTAAACCTGCTCAACCTTCCAACAGCAAATGCTATATCAGGCCTAGTGCTGATCATAGCATACATCAGACATCCAATTGCTTTAGAGTATTCCAATTGGGAAACTGCCTTCCCTTTATTAGGCAAGAGTTTTACATTAGGATCTATGGGAGTACTTACAGAAGTACAATTTCCATAATTGAACTTCTTCAATACTTTCTCAATGTAATGAGATTGTGTAATAGAAATCATGTTAGGTGCTTCTCTTTTGATCCTAATCCCCAATATGACTTCAGCCTCACCTAAGTCTTTCATAGAAAACTTAGATGATAAGAACTCCTTTGTTTTATCTATTTGGTCTTGGCTAGTACCAAATATAAGCATATCATCCACATAAAGACAAATAATGACTCCTTTACCAGATTTGTCAAGCTTTGAATAAACACACTTATCAGCCTGATTTAGAAGAAAACCATTTGATAAAATAATGTCATCAAACTTTTGATGCCATTGCTTGGGTGCTTGTTTCAAACCATATAATGACTTAATCAACTTGCACACCTTGTGTTCATTTCCTGGTAAGGTGTATCCCTCAGGCTGCTTCATATAAATTTCCTCATCCAAATCACCATTCAAGAAGGCTGTCTTGACATCCATTTGGTGAATGAGAAGTTTATGAATAGAAGCCATAGCCACTAGCAATCTGATAGTGGATATTCTAGCCACAGGTGCATAGGTATCAAAATAGTCTATGCCCTCTTTTTGTCTAAATCCTTGAATGACAAGCCTAGCTTTGAACTTGTCTATGGATCCATCAACTTTCATCTTTCTTTTAAAGATCCATCTACACCCCAATGGTTTGCAGCCAGGGGGTAAATCAGTTAATGCCCAAGTGTTATTTTGGAGTATAGAATCCATTTCATCATCTATAGCCTCTTTCCAAAATGAGACATCCCTAGATGACATGGCTTCTTTGAAAGTCTTAGGATCCTCTTCAATAATAAAACAATAGGGGTATTGGGATTGCAGCTCATCCCTTGATCCTTCAATGAGATGGATTTGAAATCCTTCATCCAAGTTACTTTGATTCCTTGGCCTAACACTCCTTCTAACCCAATGTTGAGTTGAAGGTTCCTCTGATTGTTGTTCAGAGATTACCAATCTGTTTTCAGAATTTGAAAACAAATCCTTAGGCCTTGAGATAGATGTGAATCTATTCTCATCAAAGATTGCATCCCTTGACTCTATTACAGAGTTCACAGAAACAGACTTATTAGGTTCTAGAACATAAAACCTATAAGCCTTGGAATGATTTGCATATCCAATAAAAATGCAGTCAATTCCTTTTTCACCCAATATCCTTCGTTTAGGATCATTGAGTCTTACCACTGCTCTACAGCCCCACACCTTAAGATAGTTTAAGTTTGGAGGTTTTCCAAACCACAACTCATAGGGTGATGTTTTACTTTTCTTATTTGGGACTCTATTCAAGAGATAACAAGCAGTTAATATAGCTTCTCCCCAAAATCCCTCATTTAGTCCAGAATATGAGAGCATAGAGTTAACCATTTCTTTCAAAACTCTATTCTTTCTTTCTGAAATCCCATTCTGCTGTGGTGTATAAGGGGCAGTAGTTTGGTGGATTATTCCCACTGATTCAAAGTAATGAGGATCATAATACTCACCTCCCCTATCTGACCTAAAGACTTTTATACATTCACCCTTTTGTACCTCAACTTCTGTTTTGTACACTTTGAATTTCTCTAAGGCTTCATCCTTAGAATTCAGCAAATATATATAACAAAATCTAGTTGAGTCATCAATAAAAGTAATGACATACTTTCTATTTCCAATTGATGGGGTTGAATGAAAGTCACAAAGGTCACTGTGAATCAATTCAAGCAGTTTTGATTCTCTCACAACATCACTAAATGGTTGCCTTGTTATCTTTGTTAACATACATGTTTTACATTTATCTTTGCTAACATTAAAGGCAGGGATTAGACTACTTTTAGACATTTCAATACGTCTTTTATAATGAACATGTCCTAACCTCTCATGCCACAGATTTGAAGTTGATTGTTCATTAGTGGTGATCACATAAACAGATTTATCCTCAAAAGGTGATTCAATGTTTAATCTTAACATTCCATTACATAAATAACCAAAACCAACAAACACACCATGTTTAGATAAAACATACTCCCTCCGTCCCCTAATAGGAGTCGTTGTTTGACCGGGCACGAGTTTTAAGAAATGTAAAGAAAAGTTGGTTGAAAAAGTTAGTGGAATGTGGGACCCACTTTTTTTATATTGGTTTTATAATAAAATGTGAGTGGAGTGAGTTAGTGGAATGTGGAACCTACTACCATTTATGGTAAAAATAAAGAGTGACTCTTAATGGGGGACGGCCCAAAAAGGAAATTAGCGACTCTTATTCGGGGACGGAGGGAGTATTTATTTGCTTCAATTACTTGTTTGTAGCCTAGGTTATTTATTACAGTACCACTCATTAGATTCTTTCTAATAGTGGGAACATACAATACATCTAATAGCAACAATTGTTTTCCAGAAGTAAAAACAAGTCTAACATTTCCTATTCCTTCTACTGATTCACTAGAGCTATTCCCCATCCTGATCACTGATCCATCAGAGATCATCTGCAAAGGTGTAAACCATCTTTTATCCTTGCATACATGGTTTGTTGCCCCAGAATCCACCCACCAAGTGAGTTCATCATCCTGTACATAGAATGAACTTGGTGTTTCAGAAACATAATTCTGAATAGAAATGTTAGGATTAAGTATGTTCATACCTTGAGGTACATTGAGATCCTTAGATCCACCAGGTCCAGAATTGGAACCACTGGTACTTGTTCCAGTCTTGAATCCCTTCTTTCCAGACCTACAATCTTTCTTAAAATGGCCTGGTTTTCCACATTTCCAGCAAACATACTTTTGTTTCTTATTATCAGAAGATTCTCCTTGATTCATCTTCCTTTTCCCTTTAAACTTCTTTCCATCTTCTATCATGTTGACAGACGATGAACCAGCAACACCCTTTTCCTTGTTCTTTTCCATCTCCTGAATCCTTAAAGACTCTTCTATCCGGAGATGAGAACCAAGTTGCACCAAGGAAAGTTCTTCATTTTGATGCTTTAGAGTGTGTTTGAAGTCTTTCCAAGAGGGGGGCAATTTATCAATGACACTAGAAACTGATATGGATTCATCCATATGCATCTGGTGTTGTTGAAATTGTCCAAGAATCCTTAGCAATTCATTGTATTGTTCCATTACTAGTCTAGAGTCTAGCATCTTATAATTATTGAAATTACTAACAAGGAATTTCTTGCTAGAGGCATCCTCTGCCATATATTTAGACTCTAGAGACTCCCAAAGTTCTTTGGATGATTCAACATTTTGATAAATATCGAAAAGAGAATCTGTCATACCATTAAGGATGTGCCCTCTGCACACATAGTCATCATTTTCCCATTTTTGCCTTCTTCTTGTCTGTTCCAGAGATTCCTCCTCTGCAAGTTCAGGCATTGTGGTGGTGAGAACATGAACAACCTTCAGGGTGGTAAGCAAGAAGTGCATCTTCTTTCTCCATCTTCGAAATTCCACTCCTTCAAACTTCTCCAATTTTGTGAATTTTGCAGTCATATCTCTAACAGAATCATGTCCAGTCATCTTCTAAAATACTTGATCTTTGTAAGGGAATATTTTGGTTAAATAGAATTAGGAAATCCTATTAGAATGACTTGGATAACTTAGAATCGTGTAGAACACTTTCAGATCAAGTATTTTGAGTGTATCAAAATCAATGATCGGATAATACTAAGTTCTTAGATGATTGTTACTCATTTCTGTCATGTATTTAACCAAAAAACCAACAGCCAAAGCAGTTAACTAATCAAACTAATCCAAAACAGTTACTGTCTCAAACTGCCAAAACTGTTGCCACCAAAATCAGATTAGAATAGGAAAATTCAACTGAATCAACCGAATTAATTCCCAAGAATTAAAGTGCTAACACCCTAAGAGTGCTAATACACTAAAATTCCAACATCTACTACTCCACATTGTTAGGATATAACAAAATCATCATCATAAAGAATGTATAGAAACACAGCTGGCTCATTAACGAGGCCATGTAACAACAGATCATTTGATTTGCTGACAAAACAAAAAAAATTTGGTTCGAAAAGCCCCTAACATCAATAGGATCAATAAACCTCTCTTTACCAATCTCTTACCTAAAACCCAAAATTACATAGTAGCATAGTAAACAGTGGATTTTTGGGTTACAGAGGCATTTTCCTATGAAGACTGGAAGCAACAGAGATGTTACCCATGAGGGAGGAAAAATGCTGCATTCTAGCGCTGAATGCATGATAAACATGCATACTTACCTAGACAAGAGTGCTCCGAGTGCAACACGTGCAGCCAACCAACAATAATAGCCTGAAAATTATGGAAGCGGTAATTCAGCTTATGATTGCATTTTAAGTAAAAATAAAGACACCAATTTACAAAATCTTCATCTGGTACTGTGACAGCAACCTGTAACTATACTATATTCACATGATTCTTCATATCCATACCCTAAAAACCTACAGTTCTATGCCGAAGAATTATTATATTTGCTTTGGAGTGCTGTTCTTTTGATTCATAACAAGGCAATTCGGTTGCAAGAAATTCACCCTGTTTTGAACCTCACCTAAACTGTCACAAATGACACAAGGGGATTTAAAGGTTGACAACTCACCATTTCCATTTTTCCAAAAAAAATCAGTATCGATTATAAGCTTTCCCAAAGTCACTACGTCTGCGACGCTGGAAGTCGTCATAATTGTCATGGGACCTATTAGAAGGATAACACTCCATAGCATTAGGAAACCTGCCCCTTGAGTGCATACTACCAGGTCCAGAGTGATAAAGATTTTCAGAACAGTCAAAGTCTGGGTAACTTGGTTGCTTATAACCAGCAAAACCAGATTCGGGAATGTGTTGACATGCTTGGTGCCTCCTCTGTTCATGTAACTGAAGAAACTCTTCCCACATATTTGCATGTTCAATCTTTAGTGTAGCTACTTTTCTCATGAAATTCTCCCTCATCTCTGTAACAACCTAAAATCGGAGAGAGGGGGAAAAATGAACAGAGATTAATTACTAGGACTTTGCTAATAGCCTAAAACTTAAAAATGGACTGGGCCAAAATGAATATAGCAACAGCATTACATATCAGAATTCATGTGATTGGAAAGATATATACTCCAGTATAATTATTATTTTAGCTTAAGCGCAGTCAGGCCTATGCAATATGCACAAAATTAAGCTTGAAATGACTTCATTTATAAATCTAGAAGCATAATAAACCTCACGATGCTTGTAATTTTCATCATCTTCTTCTTTGTCCCGATGTTTAGCAAGTTCCATAGCCTCCCTTTTATACTGCAACTCCAAATCCTCCAGTGTCTGGAGAAAGGAAGGGCATTCAAACTTACTTTCAGGCTGCATAGCAGATCCACCTCTGTCAGCACTCCATCCATCTGCCCTGAAGTTGCTTCTATTCTGAGAATGGCCTTCATATGAGTTAAAGGAGTTTCCTGCGTAAGAAGGACGGACTGGAGACTTGGAATGGCTTGACCGACCTCTACCTCCATCAATACCATAAGCTTCACCAAAGGAAAGTATTGTTTAGCACTTCCTTTCAAGATGTTTAACAATTCTTGCAGCTTTATCATGACACTATCTTAAATCCTCTTAGTGAATCCATCTGGGGCAAGCAAGACTTGGGAATCTTTGATAAAAAAAAATCGTTTGGGAGACCATCCTTTTTCAATTCAGAACCACCATGTAAGTAATACCAGAATCGAACAAAACGCTTGAGCCTAAGAACTTACCTCTTGCTGCAAAAAAGATTATAAAAACAAGCAATATTACTGAAAACGATGGACCAGACAAATATGAAGCTTATCTGAGCCTGAAAAGTAATGGAGTACTAATAATGTAAGGCAATAATATATCCAAATTCCACCTACCATGGGGAGAGACGCTTGAGAGTTTTTGAAGATCTTCTCGCACACGGTTTTCCACACTCCTCTCTTGTCTACCATACCTATGAGAAATATGTGCAGTACGGTGGGGGCTGGAATTGGACTTTTGGGATCCAGACCGTCCCAGTCGAGATATAACAGGACTTCTACGTTCAAATGATCTGGACTGTGAAACTGGGGAGCTTGATGAACCTTTGCGCTCGCCCTCTTCAAGATATTTATTAACACCCTTATTATCACCCTCTTCTTTAATCTTATGAACAGCATCAACACCTTTCTTCAAGATCAACCTATCCTTGCCACTGACAATTATGAATTTCTCGTTGATTTTTATTGTACATCCAATATCTTTCTCAATTTTGTTTACTACATCTTCTGAGAACAAAGCCTTCACGTGAGGATCTCTTGCAGGTACCCTTTCAAAGAAGTCTTGCGACTTGCGATTAGCTCCAAGAGTAGATGGGCAACCCTAAAACACTATTTATTAGAAACTGAAATAATGAATTGGGAGTGGTTTCAATACATAAGTAAAGCAGAACAAGAATTCATGTGAAGGATCATGTAAGAGCTATTTTTGGTGACATCACGTCCATTGGTTGAATCCTGAAAAAGATTGTGTTGAGATTTGAAAGATTAAGGAAGTACATTTTTAGATTAAATTGGAGAAAATCGGCAGAGTACGTTAAAGTAAGATGAAAAATTTAAAGCCCTGAATTTGTAGTTTGAAAAGATTCCCAACACCTAGACACTACTTCCCTCACAAATCCAAGACTACTGGAACAACTCAAAGCAAGACAACAATATATAATATCGATGAATCAAGAAGTCAATATGTGCACAGGTACTGAAGGGGCCAGAAGAATAACTCCTCTCTCTCACTCTCATACACACACATACACGAACAAAGATGCAGTCAATTAATATTAGTACACGAAAAGCACCTGAGTAAAGTGACCAGATTCACCACATATTTTGCAAATCATTTCTTCTTCTTTCCTCTTCTTCCAATTCCTCTCTGTAGCCTTAGATTTGGCTTCCCAAACTTTTGCTTCGCGGCTAGTAAAATCTGTTGGGACAGCATTAGGATCACGAGTTTGCTCCTCTTCATCAGAACCTGCATGTGACCTTTTGCTTGTTTTTTCTGGTTCATTTGGTGTATTAGAAACCACTGGGCCAGTGTATGCCTTGTAAATTTCATTAAAGTCATCATCAACGTCCGACTCTTCTCTACTTCCCATGCCAGCAAACTAGACTAACTGATTGGATCTGCTTTGATTTACTGATGTGAAAAACAAAAGTTGACAAGTAACCAACGTCAAATAATCACAATCTATAGAAGTTCAGTTTTCAAGTTTATATATGTTGTTTAGTGAGAGTACTCCATTAAAACATAGTATATAAATCCATTAAAACATATATAAAGGAAATTATACATATCCTTATATGTGATTAGAATAAGATATGCAGTCATACCGAATCATCGATGTATATCTCACTTAATCATATTGTATTCCAATCAAAATAATAGAGTCTAAAATACAAGAAGCAGTTAACTTTCAATTGACAGAACTCGTTGCAAGACCACACAGCCATTCCGGCATTGTGACAATGGAACCATAGACGCATCTAAATGGCAGCAATGTGGACAATTGGAGTTGTAACACAAAGTTAACCTCAAAATCAATCCATTGACCAATCAAATTTGGATCGTGGCTCGTTTCCAATAGAAATAATGCGGATTGAAAACATTTTCTAAATGTGGGGATAAAATGGACGAAAGTAGGGTTTATGCACGTGAGATAATCAACAAAATCGTACAAACATTAACTTGTAAGCAAATTTAGGATACATCATGTTTGATTACGTGAAAATTGAAAAACATTAAAGCAAAAGCTCTCCGCCATTTCAAAACTTGAGAACACCTCGAATTCAGGCCTGACAGTTCACTCAAAACCGTGAATGGGAAGGGAAATTTTACATGAAGCAACAGAAAGAAGAAACTGGGATTGTTACCTCGAGAGAGAGAGAGAGAGAGAGAGGAGCGGCGAGCAGTAGAGTGAGTGAGAGAAGATGGCAAAACAGCTAGGGCTCGATAGTCCTTTCTACTTTGCAGCTTTCCTATTTCTCTTTGGCACTTCATTCCCATTTTGTGCAATAATATTTTCTTTTATAAATTAACCAATCTGGCTAGTAATATATTTTGTCTTTATTTATGGCTTGTTTACAAGGCAAATTAGATAAATGTTTAAATATGTATTTGATTGAAGTACTTAAATATTGTTATTTCGTACTACAATTAGTATTAGTATGTCTTAAAACAAATGGATAATTCTTTGGTAGGGATGCATATGCTACCAAGTTGAATAATTCTTTATAGCAATTAGTTATGTTTGATATTTTCTTATAAAAATTCCTTATTTATTAAAAAATTTACTACTATTTAGTGGCTCAATCAATTTGACCGAATGAATAAAAGCATCCATAATGGCGGCGAGCGGACCGGCTAGCCGATTCCCGACGCTGGCCGGTCCGCTCGTCGAACCATTGCAGCAGGCAAGCGCCAAATCGACGAGAAAACGGCGAGCGCACGCCGATTCCCGGGCGCTGGCCGATCCGCTTGCCGATCGGCTGGCCGCCATTGCAGGCTCCCGATCGGCGAGCGATCGGCCAGTCCATTTTTTATTTTTTTAATTTAATTTTTCGAAACACTATATATACGCGATTTGCACATCATTTTCATTCGCACCACTTGTTTTAACGAGTTTTCTCTCTATCTTAATTTCTGTACAAGAGCAACAACGCGAAATGGAGCACAACAACAAGTCTACTCCAGTGACGAGCGGGTCTCAAACTCTCACGGTACCCATGGGAAGTGGATGGGGTCCGATGGCCGGGTACTACAACATGTACCCTTGGCAGCAGATGATGCCCGGGATGGCATCCGGGGGTAGTATGCCGGGATGGCAGGGGGTACCCGGGATGCAGATGATGCCGGGGTGGCAGCCGGGGATACTGGGGACGCCGGAGGAGGGGGGGATAACGTCTATCGCCCCAGTTTTGATTTTTTGACAGCTTCTTCGCACACATCGACCCCATCAGAGACGCAGTTCACTGGGGTGTGATACTTTCTCCTTTGAGGAGTTAGGGATAGATCTCGGAGATACGGACACTCCCGTTCAAACGAGGGGAGTAGGGCGGGGTCGGGGCGCACCAAAGAAGAAGAAGGGCAAGGGCAAGAGGGTGGTCGGCGAGTCGTCGCAGCCGGCTGATGACGAGAGCCCGACACGGAGGAGGTGGACGGATGCGGAGAACGTCGCGCTGTCCAAGACGTGGGTGAGTGTTTGCGATGCCTCGCCTCGAACAATCAGAGGATCGTCAACTTGTGGGCTAAAATAGCAGCAACCTACAAGGCATTTTGCTCGGAGGGGAGGCCACGCAACGGGGAGGAGTGCCGGAAGGGGAGGGACCGAATCAGGGTTGCGGTCTCCCGATTTTCGGGCTTGTACACCAACGCCCTCCGCATGCAGACCAGTGGCCAAACTGACGAGGACAGCAGGAGGATAGCGGAGAAAGCCTTCCCCGTGCCCGAGCTTTATAAGGAGTTCACCTACTGGAACTGCTATGAGGTGCTGATGAACTCCGAGAAGTTTCGGGCAAGTGTCACTGCTGGTTGGCCGAAAAGGCAGCGACGGCAGCAGCGGCGGTTCCCACTACCTCCCCGAGGATGTTTAGGAGTTCCCGTCCCCTCCCGCGTTTACTCGCCGCACTCACCCAGTTGGTCAAAGGCGGGCGCAACGGGCTCGCTAGGGGTCCCAGGAGGTCCAGTCGGCATCCCCCTGTTGGCAGGTCGACAGTCGAGCTCGCCTTCTTCGCGCGTCAACAAACGCGGGCTCAGATGTACAAGATCTTAGCAGACTGAAAGGCGGCAACTGACCCGGAGGAGAAGAGTTTTCTTCACTCAATGCTCGTGAGTATGCAGGCTGATTTGAATGTCGCCGCGACACAGTTGGGGGGGTCAGACGCGGGCTCAGATGCCGCAGATTTGGGGGTCCCGGAGAGCGGCGGCAACGGGGCGGCGACGGCGACGACGGCGAGGAGTGAGTAGGAGGCGGGGGGCTCGTGTGTGGAGGAGGAGTTTTTTTTAAAAGTAATGTAATTTTTTTAATTAATGTACCTTTTTAAATTTTAATATTATTATTGAATTTTCACGTATCTGTGTCGTAAATTTAATTCCGTATTTTGTGTGATTGTTAATTATTTATTTTTTATAATTTTGTTTATTGTGGCTAGACTATGGTTGAACTATTGCTTGTCCAGTTCTTTGTCCTGATGATGTGGTAGGATGAGTTTTTAGTGCTGATGATATGACAGGTGGAGTTTGTGGCTAGAGTATGAGTGATTATCTCTATCGAAGATGCTCTGACAAAACCAATTGAACAATGAAGTGATATTATTTTAGTCCGATTATTCAACATAATTAACTCTAGTAATTATTTACTGGGTTTTATTTATCACTCACTTTCCCCACCATAACTTCTCTCTCTCACTCTGATCTTCTTAACTATGCTTTCCAATCAACCAATTTTAGATGTAAATGTTTGGTTACAATGAGTAAAACCATTTAATTAACCTTTATAAGTCTTAATTTGAGCATTAAGGTTTTGAGTGCCGGAAATTGAGATCAGTTATCAAAATTGACAAGAGCCATAGAATTCATCATCATCATCATCATCATCATCATCATCACGGTAATTATCTTCGATTCTCTAAGGGTTGAGGTTTCGTGTGCATTGGGATCAGTAATATAGGGCCTACACTCCTACAAAGTGGCAGTGGAGGAGGTGGAGGGCGATCGGGGAGACTAAAAGCCCCGGACATTGAGATCAGTAATCAGCAATGGAAGGTTTGCAAGGTGGTGGTGGAGGAGGATCCGAGAGAGAAAAACCGAACTCATCATCGACCTCTGCTCCTGTATCTGCTGTTGCTACTTTCTGGAAAGGTACTCTTCACATATAATCCATTGTAACCTAAATTTTGTTAAATAACTATCTTCTTCAGTTCGTTCTATTAATTAGGATAGTTCTCCCTTTCGTAGTTGTAGCTAGTGAGAATGTAGCAAAATGCGTAAACCTGAGAAGACTCTTCAATCTGATACAGTTCCTAATTCATACTTACCTTTTCTAAACAAGTACCCTTGAATTCTCACCAATTCACATTTCTCTATATTCTTAATGTTGTTGATCTCCTGTGTGGTTATTCAGCATAAGCCCTATGCTGATAAGGGGCTACTTGAACTTATCTCTGTGATGATTATTGGAACAGATATCTACAGGGCACTTTTGAAAAGATATTTGGTGTGTGATTATTTAAATTTCAACATGCCCTTTTGATCCTTCCAGATTTTGATTTAGAGAAAGAAAGGACTATCCTGGATGAACAGGGGATTCGAATTGCAGAGAATCAGGAGAACAGTCAGAAGAATCGTAGGAAGCTTGCAGAGAGCACTAGAGGTATTCTCTTCCACTTTTATCATGTTTTGCTTTCTCATGCTGCCTCCATGTTTTGCCTAGACATATACTGTGCTTTTATGACGCAGAACAAGCCGGGACTCCAGATTCTTAATAGATATCTTTTTATTATTAGTTATTTTTGCTATCTTATTTCCATAGTTATCTTTTGTTAGTATTTATTTTATTTGTTTCCTTTTGCTGTTAGGAATAGTTATTTTATTTGTTTCCTTTTGATGTTAGGAATAGTTATTTGTTTCCTTTAGCTGTTAGGGTTCTTATATGTCTATATAAGGATGTCAATTGCTGTAAAGGGACAGGTCAGATTTTATAAAGTTTATTCTTGGATCCTTCGATCCCTTGCCCTGCGCTGCTCTGTGTCAGGTGGTATCAGTTATGGTTGGCGATTTTGGAGCTTCCAATCTCTACGGCCATGATCACAAAGATAGATCCATGACCGAGGGGGATTGCGTGATGTTGTGCCGCTTGGAGCAACACCTCGATCGGCGTTTTGATTCCATTCAAACGCAGATTGCAGGAATAACTCAAAGGCTGGAGATTCTAAAGATGGATGTAGGTTCGTCATCTAGGGTTAACGGATCAGGAGGGAGAACCAGCACCACTACCGTAGGGTGGGACGCAAGGAACAACCATCTGAGGTCGAGTCAACTGATTCTGAGCGTTCTCATCGCTCTAATTGGTCCAGGGCTACATTGAAATCAAAGAGATAGCAACATTCAACATCTGATTCATCGGACAATCCAGAGGAAAGCATTGATGAACCTGCTTCTCGAAGGAGAAACATCCGGATGCAGGCCCATCGTCGTCCACGTGGCGACATCACACATAATCATGAAACGGGAACTGGGAGAAAGGGGGCATCGGAGTTCAGATTGAAGATTGATATTCCCTCATTCGATGGAACCCTCAATATTGAAGATTTTCTCGATTGGGTTACGGATGTAGATAGGTTCTTTGAACATGTTGAGGTACCTAACGAAAAACGAGCTGCTATGGTTGCGTGTCGTCTAAAATCCGGCGCAGCTGCTTGGTGGGACATGCAACTTTGTGACAGAGAACTTCAAGGGAAAGCTCGTGTTTGTACTTGGCGGAAGATGAGAGGCATGATTGTTGATGAATACCTTCCTGCTGACTATGACCAGGTATTATTTCAACAGTACCAACGCTGCCAGCAAAACAACCGCTCAGTTCACGACTACACGTGAATTCAATCGGTTGACCACTAGAACCAAACTATCCGAGTCTTCATCCCAGCAAGTGGCTCGATACATGGAGGGGTTGAAGCCACAAATTCGCAATAGGATTCGCATCCAACACATAAAAACTAGGCAGAACAGATGATTCAGCAGAACCCTTTCCGCAACCAACAAAATAGTGACCGAACCAGACCTACGGGACAGACAGCAGGAGACACGCCTGCACATCAGAACAATTAAAAGAAAGGAGATACTGAAGGCTTTAAGAATACCCTTGCACAACAGCAGCAGGGAGGACGCCCCAACCCAGACCCTTATTCTCGACCATTCATGGGGAAGTGCTACCATTGCGGGGGTACCGGTCATACTTCAAACACATGCCCAGAGAGGCGAACGGTGAACCTGGCTGGAAAAGAAATTGATGAAGTAGAGCCTGAATTTTGTGATCCTGATGGTGATGGTGACATGAATGACGACGATCCCGACAATGACCTCTTAGCGAGAGTCTGTCGACGGTTTCTGACAGCACCCAAGGATGAAGACATTCAGACGCAACGACATCAGCTATTTCGTACACGTACTATAAAAGGAAAAATATTCACCATTTTGATAGATGGCGAAAGTATGGAAAATATCATTGGGGGCAAGGTGGCTCGTACGCTTGAGTTACAGATGGAACCACACCCTAACCCTTACAACATAGGTTGGATTGCAACCACTTCTGGAGGTATTCGCGTGGCTCAACGTTGTAAGCAGTGTTGTTAGGGTCGCGGGGCGCAGCGGGTCGATGAGGTAAAAATTCGGGTCGCGGGTCGACGAGTCGACTGGGTCGAGAGACCCACAAATCTAGGCTAATTGTTTTGCCTTTTAATATTAAATAAAATAAATATATTGCTCTAATGTTTATAATATATCAAATAATATAAATGTAGACGCAATTCATGTGAATAGAGATAAAGTGGAAAATAGAAATGATCAAAATATCAAAACAATTCATAAGTCATAACACAATAAATAATTGATACAATTGTCTAAAATATCAAAACAAAGGAATATATGAAGGGTGGCAGCAAAAGATCTTTGAATTGTTTATTTGTTTAGGAGTGAAGATGCCGAATTCTAAAGTGTAGAAAGTAGGTTTGAAAAGTTTGACGTGGTGCATGCATATATATAGAGAATTGTGATTCAGAGAGTCAGAAAACATGTGAGAGATTTGAGAAAATCAGAGATAGCATATGTTTAGGGCGACCCAGGCGACCCACTCGACCCAATGGCGACCCTGTATCTCGATCAACCCACCCATGTTAGGGCGGTGATGGTCTCGACCCAGGCAACCCGGGCGACCCGAGCGACCCGAACGACATTTTGACAACACTGGTTGTAAGGTACCGTTTTCCATAGGTAACTATTCAGATGAAATCATTTGTGACATAGTGGAGGGATTAGATGTCTGCAACATAATATTAGGCCGACCTTGGCAGTTCGATGTTGGTTCTTGCCATGAAGGGAGGACTAATACATACTCGTTTGAGAAGGGAGGTAAGAGATTTGTACTATTACCCTTACATTGTAGGAAACGGGAGCCCGTTGTGGAACTGGTCTCATTGTGCTCCTCGTGGCCTGATATCAAACAAGAATTTTGGAGCATAGACACAACATTTGCATTAGTTATAAAGCAACAAGTTAGCCAAGAACGTCCATCAATTACCAAATTACCCGAAAACATTCAGCTACTATTGGCAGAATTTGCAGATATTGGCCCAGATGATACCCCTTCAGGCTTGCCACCGTTACGCGACATTCAACACCATATTGATCTTATCCCAGGGGCAAGCCTACCAAATTTACCACACTATAGGATGAGCCCACAAGAAGGCGAAATATTGAAAGGGAAGGTGGAAGAACTGATGCAGAAAGGACAAATCCGTGAAAGCATGAGTCCTTGCGCCGTTCCTGCATTATTAACCCCAAAGAAAGATGGATCTAGGAGAATGTGTGTCGATAGCCGAGCAATCAACAAAATCACTATAGGCTACAAATTTCCAATCCCTCTCGATGATATGTTAGACCAACTGCATGGTTCGAAGTGGTTTTCACGTTTAGATCTCAAGAATGGCTACCATCAAATCAGAATTAGGCCCGGGGATGAGTGGAAGACAATGTTTAAAACAAGAGAAGGCTTGTACGAATGGATGGTTATGCCATTTGGATTGACAAATGCGCCAAGTACATTAATGAGGCTAATGAATTTGGTGTTGAAACCATTTTTGGGAGTATGTGTGGTCGTATATGTGTGGTCGTCTACTTCGATGATATCCTTATCTATAGTCACACGGAGGTTGCGAAGCACTACGTGCCAACCAGCTTTTTCTCAACCTCAAGAAATGTGAATTCTAGTTTCCAAATTATTTTTCTTGAGGTTTGTGATCAGTTCGTCGGGAGTACAAGTTGATGAAACAAAAATTCAAGCCATTCAAAATTGGCCTGTTCCGAAGACGGCGTCTGAAGTCCGAAGCTTCCATGGACTTGCCACTTTTATAGAAGATTTATCCAGCATTTTGGCACCATTGCAGCACCACTGACTAACTGTTTAAAGCAAGGGAAATTTAAATGAACAGATGCAGCTAACTCCAGTTTTGAAACGCTGAAAGAGAAACTTTGTTCTGCCCCTGTCCTTGCATTCCCTGATTTTCAGAAAGTGTTTGAGGTTGATTGTGAGCTAGTGGTGTAGGCATCGGTGCAGTATTGTCCCAAGAGAAACGACCGATATGCTACTTTAGCGAGAAATTTAATGAAGTACGCGCAAGATGGAGTACCTACGACAAAGAGTTTTATGCTATTGTACGCACACTCAAGATTTGGGAACACTATTTAGTAGGGAAAGAATTCATCCTTTATTCAGATCATGAAGCCCTCAAGTTTATTAACAGCCAGCGCCGAATTAGCGTTGACAAACATGCGAGATGGTGTCAGTTTCTACCAAAATTCCCATTCCGCCTAATGCATAAATCAGGGTCTCAAAATGTTGTAGCAGACGCTTTGAGTAGACGACATACACTGCTACTACAATTGGGACAAGAAGTAGTGGGATTCTCATGCTTGCGTGACTGTTATGAAGGAGATGCTGACTTTGGTATTACATGGGCTGACTGTCAACACGGCCGCTCCATGTTTGTCAGACATCAAAAGGAAAGGTACAAAATACTAGGTTGTACACCCCTTTACCAGTCCCAACAGATATTTGGGAAGACCTATCCATGGATTTCATACTCGGACTTCCACGAACGCCGCAGAGAGGTATGGATTCTATTTGTGTAGTGGTTGACAGATTTAGCAAAATGGCACATTTCTTGTCCTGTCGAAAGACCTCAGATGCTGATGCAGTGGCAACAATTTTCTTCCGAGAAATTGTTCACTTGCATGGGATTCCAAAGTCAATTACATCAGATCGCGACTCCAGATTCTTAGGACATTTTTGGAGACGTTTGTGGAAAAGATTTAATTCTTCTCTTAATTTTAGCAGCACAGCACATCCACAGACGGATGGGCAGACCGTGGTGATGAATCGTACTTTATGCAACATGTTACGCTCTATCTGTCAGGATAAGCCTAGGCAACGGG
Organism: Salvia splendens; assembly: GCF_004379255.2. Taxonomy (NCBI): domain Eukaryota; kingdom Viridiplantae; phylum Streptophyta; class Magnoliopsida; order Lamiales; family Lamiaceae; genus Salvia; species Salvia splendens. The sequence goes on from NC_056039.1 coordinate 25,537,424, forward strand.
ACTTAGCCTTGCCTCAAGCTGAGTTTGCGTATAACAGCGTGCAACATAGTTCTGCGGGACACTCTCCTTTTTCTCTCGTGTATACAAAGGTTCCTGCTATTGTTGTTGATCTCTTGCCGCCCGGCCGAGAACCAAGAGGCACAGCTGATGAGGTTGCTGAGCGCATTGTTGCGACCAGTGAAGAAACAATCCAGAAGCTGCATGAGGCAAACAAAAGGTATAAAGATAAGGCTGATGTGCATCGCAGGGAGAAGATTTTTGAGGTTGGCGATGAGGTGATGGTTTTCTTGCGCAAAGAACGTGTTCCAGTAGGCACTTATAGCAAGCTGCGGCAAAAGAAATATGGTCCTTTCAAAATATTGCGGCGTATCAATGATAACACCTATATAATGGATCTTCCAGCAGAGTTCAACATCTCCTCCACATTCAACGTGGCTGACTTATCACCTTTCCACCCTGATGTCGGCCAACAATATGGAGATCCTACTCCCTTACAGAAATCGCGGTCAAGTTCTCCCCCGGTGGAGGAGCATGATGCAGAACAAGCCGGGACTCCAGATTCTTAATAGATATCTTTTTATTATTAGTTATTGTAATAATGGAGTGCTCATTTCAGTTGGAAGAAGCTCGGCTAGAAAGGAGTTCGGTAAGCTCGGCTTACCGAGCTGGAACTAGCCTGGAACTAGCCGAGAAGAAGAAGGCAGAAGTCGGTAAGCTCAGCGGTAAGGAAGCTCGGTAAGGAAGCTCGGTAAGGAAGCTCGGCGTTGAGCTGGAATGAGCCGAGAAGGAAGAGTTCGGTTGTAAGCCGAGAAGGAAGAGTTCGGTCTTGAGCCGAGGAAGGAGTTCGGTCTTGAACCGAGAAGGAAGAAGCAACCTAGCCGAACTAGCCGTTGGAGCAGCAGTTAGTTAGCTGAGATATAGCGGTTATTCTTCTTGCTTTCTTGATTCTTCTTGTAGTTAGTTAGTAGCAGTTGCTACTTGATTGTAGAGCTTTAAATAGCTCACCGTGTATGTAGTTTAGAGTAGAGTTTAATCAATAAAGAGTTTTCCAGTTTTCTCTCCAAGATTATCATCTTCAATACTCAAAGTGTGAGTGTGTGTGATTCTGCATTGTGTGATCTCATACAACAGTGAGTGTGTGTGTGATCTTATTGAGTGTGTGTAAGCCTTGTGTGTGTGAATCCCAACAAGTGGCGCCGTCTGTGGGAAAGGGATATTGAAGCTGATTTGCAGAGGATCAAACGGTTTCAGAGATGGCAGCAAGGCTTGATGCAGAAAAGTTCACAGGCAAGAATGATTATGGCCTGTGGAAGATGAAGATGAAGGCGGTTTTAATTCAACAAGGCTTGGCGGCAGTTCTTGCAAAACCAGAGGAGAAAGGAAAGGCTCCAGTGCTTGATGAAAAAGCTCAGGCAAAGATGGAGGAGATGCAGCTCAAGGCACATTCTGCAGTGATTCTGTGCCTTGGAGATAAGGTCTTGAGGGAAGTTCAAGAAGCCAAGACTGCGGTGGAGATCTTGGACAAGTTAGATGAAGTTTACTTGGCCAAATCCTTGGCTAACCGGCTGTATCTCAAGAAGAGGCTGTATGCCTATAGTTTTTCTGGAGATAGGTCCATCATTGAGCAGCTAGAGGAGTTCAACAAGATCATTGATGATCTGGGATCTGTTGATGTCAAGATCTCAGATGAGGATAAGGCCATTCTCACATTGAATGCCTTGCCTAGCTCGTATGACCAGCTAAGTGATGCAATTATCTATGGAAGAGATAAACCTATCACCTATGCAGAAGTCTATTCAGCCTTGATGGCCAAAGAACTCCAGAAGACAGCCAACAGAGGCTCTGCAAGCTCCAATGTTCAAGCTGCAGAGGCCTTGAATGTGAAGAAGTTCAAGAAGCAGAACTTCAAGAAGAAGTTTGAGGGCTCTAAACCCTCAAGTTCTGATGCTCAGAAGGAAACCAGAGCTTGCTATTGGTGCAAGAAACCTGGACATTTGAAGAAAGATTGTCATGCATGGAAGAGAAAGATGGCCTCTGAGGGACACAATCAATCTGATTGTGTGGAGAGTGCTGATCCCCCGGCTCAACTCATGAATATCAGTGATAGTGGGGTCAGTCATAGGTGGATAATGGACTCGGGGTGCAGCTTCCATATGTGCCCCAATAGAAGCTGGTTTCATGATCTTCAAGAAGCATCGGGTACGGTTGTTCTTGGAAACAATCATATTTGTCAGATCAGAGGAATAGGGAAGGTAAAGCTAAGCCTACAAGATGGCTCTATAAAGATCCTAACTGGGGTGAGGTATATTCCAGAAGTGAAGAGGAATCTCATCTCATTGGGAATGCTGGAGCAGAAAGGGTTCACCATATTGATGAGTCAAGGAAAATTGTTTGTGAAATCTGGAGATGCAGTGATGATGGAGGCTGACAGAGAGCATATTCTCTATTATCTGAAGGCTAAGGCTGTTGATGGAGTAAGCAATGCAGTGTCAGATGATTCCATAATGCTATGGCACAAGAGATTGGGCCATCCAGCAGAAGGAAGCTTGAAAGAACTCATCAAGAAGGGCCTGATCTCTGGAGATTTCAACAAGATGAACCCCTGTGAGCAGTGTATACTTGGAAAGGCTAAGAAGGCACCCTATCCTACAGCCCTACAGGTATTCACTCTTCTACAGCCCCTTTAGACTACATACATAGTGATCTTTGGGGGCCTTCACCGGTGTGTTCAATTGGTGGAGGAAAGTAGTATCTAGCTATCATTGATGACTATACAAGGAAGTTGTGGGTATATATTCTTAAAGAAAAATCTGAAACACTCACAAAGTTCAAGATATGGTATAAGGAGGTTGAGCTAGAAAAGGGTAGAAGTGTTAAATGCTTAAGGACAGACAATGGCCTAGAGTTCTTGTCTGCTGAGTTTGATCTGTTTTGTAAAGAGAAGGGTATGAAGAGGCACCGGACTGTTCCTGGTAATCCTCAGCAAAATGGTGTTGTGGAGAGGATGAATAGGACAATCCTAGAGAGGGTGAGGTGCCTACTTCTTGGTTCTGGCTTGAGCAGCAGATTCTGGGGTGAGGCTGTGTATACAGCAGCCTATCTCATCAATAAATGCCCATCTACTGCCCTGAAATCTGAAACTCCTGATTACATGTGGTATGGAGCTCATAGTGACTACTCAAAATACAAGGTGTTTGGGTGTGCAGCCTATGCTCATGCTAGGCAAAGTAAGCTTGAAGCTAGGGCTCTGAAATGTATCTTGCTGGGGTATCAGAGGGGTGTTAAGGGGTATAGGCTCTGGTGTATTGAGCCCGGTAAGCAGAAGGTCTTGGTGAGTAGGGATGTGGTGTTCTTGGAGGATCAGATGCCATACCTGAAAGATAAGCTGGACTCCAATGAAGATGAGGGTGATTTCTTCAAGGTGGAGCCTGTGGGGGTTGGCCTAGGAGCAGGTGGAGTTATTGACTCAGGGAGTGAGTCTGATTCAGAAAAAGAAGAGGCTCCAACTCAGGGCAACCAGGCTGGTGAGTCTATATCAGACTCTATCAGAGACTATCAGCTTGCAAGGGACAGAGTTAGAAGAGAAACAAGGCCACCAACAAAGTTCTCTGATGTTGTGTATTATGCTCTGTGTGCAGCTGAAAGTATTGATGGTGCAGATCCACTCACATATAAAGAAGCTATGCAGAGCAAAGACAGAGAAAGATGGATTGAAGCCATGAATGAGGAAATAGAGTCTTTACTCAAAAACAAAACATGGATTTTGGTGGACAAATCCAAGCTGAATACAGATGGAAAGGAGAGGAAGCTGATCAGTTGCAAGTGGTTGTTTAAAAGGAAGGGGAGAGTGAAGGTGATTAAGATTAACACCTTGCACAATCCGGCCGACATGCTAACAAAGTCTCTAGGTAGAGACAAGTTTGATCATTGCAAGAAATTGATCAATGTTTGTGCAAGAACTGAGATGAGCCCTCAGGTGGAGAATTGTAATAATGGAGTGCTCATTTCAGTTGGAAGAAGCTCGGCTAGAAAGGAGTTCGGTAAGCTCGGCTTACCGAGCTGGAACTAGCCTGGAACTAGCCGAGAAGAAGAAGGCAGAAGTCGGTAAGCTCAGCGGTAAGGAAGCTCGGTAAGGAAGCTCGGTAAGGAAGCTCGGCGTTGAGCTGGAATGAGCCGAGAAGGAAGAGTTCGGTTGTAAGCCGAGAAGGAAGAGTTCGGTCTTGAGCCGAGGAAGGAGTTCGGTCTTGAACCGAGAAGGAAGAAGCAACCTAGCCGAACTAGCCGTTGGAGCAGCAGTTAGTTAGCTGAGATATATCGGTTATTCTTCTTGCTTTCTTGATTCTTCTTGTAGTTAGTAGCAGTTGCTACTTGATTGTAGAGCTTTAAATAGCTCACCGTGTATGTAGTTTAAAGTAGAGTTTAATCAATAAAGAGTTTTCCAGTTTTCTCTCCAAGATTATCATCTTCAATACTCAAAGTGTGAGTGTGTGTGATTCTGCATTGTGTGATCTCATACAACAGTGAGTGTGTGTGTGATCTTATTGAGTGTGTGTAAGCCTTGTGTGTGTGAATCCCAACAGTTATTTTTGTTATCTTATTTCCATAGTTATTTTGCTATCTTTTTCCATAGTTATCTTTTGTTAGTATTTATTTTATTTGTTTCCTTTTGCTGTTAGGAATAGTTATTTTATTTGTTTCCTTTTGATGTTAGGAATAGTTATTTGTTTCCTTTAGCTGTTAGGGTTCTTATGTCTATATAAGGACGTCAATTGCTGTAAAGGGACAGATCAGATTTTATAAAGTTTATTCTTGGATCCTTCGATCCCTTGCCCTGCGCTACTCTGTGTCATTTTAGTGATCATTTGTCCCGATCGAGATCATGGACAATTTTACAGTACTGTTTGTCACCATCTGAAGGTTAACTTGTAACAGACTTCAAGAAGGCTTCAAATGAAGAGAAGTTGACATTGTTCAACTCTTTACTTAAGGGCTATCAAGAAGAGGTTGATAAACTTACCAAGAGAGCAAAATTTGGGGAAAATGCTTTTCTCAACATTTACCAGAAACTTTACGAAGCTCCGGATCCTTACCCAGTTCTAAACTCAGTTGCAGTAAGTACCTATGAACCGGTCCTTTTGATTTACTCCTATATCGTGGGATCCAGTTACACTAATGCTTTATCCTAAGTTCCTAACCCAAACATTGGGGTAAACATTGTTTGTATCATGAAATTATAAAATTATGTGCGAAGTAATTACTCATGATATTCATATTTGAAAATTTGAAACATGGTGGCACAGGAATCATTTTCTTAGTTTTTCTGATGGGATCATTTAGTTAGTTTGAATCCGTATACTTTGGATCCAAATTGGCCCATTAAGCTTCAAGTGGGATTGGTTAGTAATTTACATATAAAACTTCGCGTTTTGAGACTGAACATGCTTGCATGCTTCACATGAATTCTCTATATTTTATGTTGGGTTAAATCAGGATTCCATTCAACGCTACCATCCACATCTATGTGTGATGTTGCTATAAAAAACCTCATTGGTTATTAATTAATCTAAATTATATCTATTTTGACACCTTCTCTTCTTCTTATACAGGAGAAGGATGCCAAGTTGTTTGAACTGGAGTCTGAAAATAGAAAGATGAAGGTTGAGCTTGAGGAATTCCGCACTGAATCAACTCACCTGAAAAACCAACAAGCAACAATAAGAAGACTTGAAGAGCGCACCCGTCAGTTAGAACTACAGGTCACTATATATCTCTGTGTTCAACATTAAGTAGTCTCTTTGATGTTTAGCAACAGTACGTACTTGCACATCATTTTTCACGCTGCAGTAGTTGGGTAGCTTTGGACACGTGGAAGTTACCGACTTACCCGCCATCAGTGTTGATCATGATTTACACTATTCATTCTTCAAGGAAAATAAGCTACTATTGTAATTGTTGAGAAGTTCAAATCTAACAAAGAAATGATTTTAAAGTCATCGATCATAATAGGATTTTTCATTTAAGGTTGCCATAGAATGGCTAAGGCATATGAAAGATATGTACATTCATTTTATCTTAAGAGATTTTTATCTCAAGAAAGCATTTTGTGAGGGGTTTTCCTTGTTAGGCCAAAGAACAATTGTGGCTGAAAACTCCAACTCCCTCGACCTCCATGTAGATAGAGGAATACTCATTGGCGTATGGAGCTATGGGTTCAGTGCCTTTGTTGGTAGATTATGTGTGTTCATATTTTGTTAGGCTCAGATGGCTAAAACGAGTGGATTTTTTTGTGTTAAATCCTTTTTTTTAGTCTTTGGCATTTGTTTTGCAATTATAAGACCTCTCTTCCAATCATTTGTGGTATGGGCTTTAGTGGCATACGTCAATATCGTCTGTTATCCAGAAACGCTTGCAGCTGTTTAGTTTTTTTGTGAATGACTAGCATACACTTTTTTTTTATTTCCTCATTTCATTTAGCTTATCTCTCTTGATCTTGAAGATGGAGGAAAAAGTGAAAGAGATTGTTGAGATTAAGCAACGGAATTTGGCCGAAGAGAATCAGAAAACTATGGAAGTTCTAAAAGAAAGGTACTATATATTCTATGAGCTCCATAGCTGACTTTTAGTTGCCATGTCTTAGTATAAGGTCTGAACATAGTGGTTTTGTTTCTTACAAAAAGGTGGTAGAAGAAATATCACGCCGTATTGAGGATAATCTTTATTTGCAACCTATCAGTTATTATACATTCCCATAGGTTGAATGCCATTTGTTGTGATAATTCAGGGAACGAATGTTACAAGATCAACTGCGCCAAGCTCAAGAAAGTGTATCTACTATGCGGAAACTTCATGAATTTGCTCAGAGCCAGTTGTTTGAACTTCGTGCCCAATCAGGTCAGAATGCTTATAAGATTTCTGCCTTCTATTTACTGTTCAATATTACATCCACAAACTAATAAGCAGCTAAGAATCTGTTTATTATGTTACCTGAACCAATATACACATTTGTACTTAGAGTAACTCTAGTATTTGTTGAAGCACAGACGAGGATAGAGCTACGAAACAATCAGAAGTTAATCTTTTGATGGATGAAGTTGAAGAAGCTCAGACACGTCATTTAAGCCTTGAGAGAGAAAAGGTGAGCCTACATTCTTATGTTGTGAGAAGCTTTCGCTTTTTCAAGATATAGGACAAACTATTCATTAGTAACTATGTCATTACTAATGAATAGTTTGTCCTATATCTTGTAACTTCAGAGGTGACCTTTACTAGTATACCACTTTGTGTGAAAATAAGATAAGATTACTGGGAATGTTTTAGATGGCACTCTGTTTGAGCTGACAACAAATTTACTATACATAAGATCACATGGAAAATTTTACATATCTTCAGAGTTCTATCATTGAAAATGGTGGTGATTATTGGTGTGGCATAGTGCTGGGTGTTATTTGTGTATGCCTAGATAAAGAATCAAGAAAATTCAAATGAGGTTTCCTTTGATCTTTCTATCTTTCAAATGTGGATAGTGCTAATTGATAGCTCCTGTTGCATTGTTAACAGGGGCTTCTGCGCTCCCAGTTACAATCAGCTAATGAAGAGAGTGGACATAAGAGAAGGTATGTCTTTGGTGTAATGGATACATAATTAATTTTCTCGTCTGGAGTATTTTTTGTCTTTCCTACCGCAAGTCATAAGTCATCAAATTATGAAAAATTGTGCTTCCATCTTTTGTATTTCTTTAAGTGGTAAGGAATGAGTAACATGCCAAATATACATCAAAACTGCTGAACCTAAAACTTTTGTGTAATCATATCTGAAGTTGGATGATAGAATCTGTAGTGAAATATCTGCAGTAATTGGCGTTGCGGGTTTTGAGCATGTAACTGATGGGGACGGGTCATGATATAAGGAAAATATGATGTTTCTTAAAAAAATTAAAGGATCCTTATCCTATTTGTATTTTTTTGTTTCTTTTAGGGGAATGGCATGCTTTTCATTGGAACTGATGCCTGAGGGAATTAAAGAATTAAATCGTCTGAGATAGGAATTTTGTCATATACCCTCTAGATCGAACTACATACTTAGATGGGTCAATTCTTTATATTGTTGTCTAATTAAAGGTAAAAGTTGGTAACACTATTCGTATCAACCTATGCCTAGAGGTGCCCAAGGTTTACGGTTCCGGCGGTTAACCGCGAAACTGTAACTGTGAGAATTTACCCGAACCAAAACCGTCGATTTTAGAACTGTAGTTTGGTTCAGGTTCGAAAATTTCCGAACCAAAACCGTGCCGGAACCGCGAAAAACAGTGTAACTGAGCCGGAACCGCAAAAAACCGCCGAAAACTGGCGGTTCGGAACTGTAAAAAACTGCCGGTTTGGAACGGATGTTTTGGAACCGGAACCGTAACCGTAACCGCGAAACACCCTTGCAGTTCTGTTCCGGTTTGGCAATTTCCAAAACCGGAACCGGCGGTTCCGAACCGTAAACGCCGATTCCGGAACCGTGGGCACCTCTACCTATGCCTGAAAAATTGATAGTGATCACCCATATCATTATGAACGGGAGGGAGCTTGTTAAATGCTGGCTTGATTTTGTTTCTTCTCATTTTCTGCTTCGTTAGTTGTCATGCTATGTAATGTAAGTTTCCTTTCTGCTCTGGACTCTAGGACTTGTAGGTGCCGTTTTTGTGTCATGTATTTTCTTTCGGTTAATCTGGTGATTGTGCTGCAGTGATAGTTCAGATGCAAACACCGTACTTGAGAATTCTCTTAGTGCAAAGGAAAAGATAATCTCTGAACTGAATACAGAACTGCACAATATTGAGACAACACTATCAAATGAGCGGGAACATAATTTGAACGAGCTTAAGAAGTTGAAGGCTTTGCTCAATGAAAAGGTGATTACAACTGCATTTTATTTTTATGACGTGTTTTTTACTTCTTTAAGAGGGCTGTTTTTGAATGGGTACAAAGAGACAGATGAAAGTGGAGGCTAGAGATATCAAATAACTGATTATATATTGAATCTCACTTAGCTCCTAGGCAGGCAGGAAATGTTCTTGTACCTGACTATTTGCTAGCAGGTCAGTTTCTTGGTATGAATCATGCATAACCAGGGTCTGATAAAATTTTTCATGCAGTTGCATTATTTGCCTGATAGCTAGGGTGTCAGATATAAGCCATGACCAGTGTTAAAATTAATTTAATTGTCACTAATCTTATTTGACAGTAGAGGAGGTAATGTTTTCAGTCCTGCTATCTACAACCTTGCTTGAGTCCAATTATATTCCGGTTATGGTCTATCTCTGCATTAGGACTAATATTGTCATTAACAATCCTGCCCTCATTTTCTTTGCGAAATTCGAGTATTCTCCAGTTACTTGAGTTTTCTGCTTTACAGTTTCGTTCTTCCATTTGTCTTTGCAAATGCTTCAAGTTATTTTTCCTTGACATATCTTTAGTTTGTATTCACCTATCTCTTACTTGTAACACATTCTCAGGATCTCGAGCTTGAGGAGTTGAAAAAGGAGATTCAGACGCGACCAACTGAAAAACTAGTTGAGGATTTGCGCAAGAAAGTAAAAATTTTGCAGGTGATGTGAACATGACCACTATGGAGGAATCTAACATTAGCTTCTTGTGCTTTGACTGGGTAAATGAGAGTACCTAGATGAAGTCTGAAAGGTCCTTAGGCTGGGAGTGAGAAACATTTAACTATTAACATGAAGAACAAATTTTGTAAACCTAAAACTTGAATTTATATGTGAACCATGATAGCCTGAAAAGTTTTTTTTATCAAGGTGTATAACAAGCATCAAATTTTTGGCTTCTCAAAATTTATCATGTGAATATCTTTCTCATACTTCTCAACTTATTTTCTACAGAACATCTTGGCTGAGACCTAGTGAACAATAACTTTTGGTATTGTCTAAACATTTTATTAAAATTAAATGGATAGCCCAAATTATGAGCTCAGTTAAATAAATTGTTATACCTACTATGTTGTATAGAATATTGTTTTGGAAATATGACCAAGGTTACTCTATTGATTTGGAGTTGTAAGATCATTATTACATTCTTAGGCTGTTGGCTATAATTCAATTGAAGCTGAGGATTGGGAAACAGCTACTAGCGGTGAAGAGATGAGCAAATTGGAGTCATTACTTCTGGACAAGAATCGAAAAATGGAGCACGAACTGACTCAATATAAGGTACATCTTAGTCTGAGGACGTAATACTTGTTACTATGGCCCTGGCATACTAACTATGAGATGAAGTTTCCAGGAGATAATATGAAATTGGGGCTATTAGATCATTTTCATAAAGAAGTTGCTATATTTATAACCAGACTGGATGGTCCTGTTCAACCAGGAGCCATCAGTTGGTACATTTCTACTGGCTAAAAAATAGAAACCCCTTTTCAGCTTGTTACAAGCCAAATAATTCATTCAAAACCAGTTTGATTTTTTGTTATATTCAGGGAGTATATGTAAGTTGTTAAATATCAAATTCTAAAGGTATTTTATCTGGGCTTTCTATCTTTCTTCCTCCAACATTTTGAAACTTATTTAATTAATTTTCTTTTAATATTTGAGACTAATAAGAACAAATGAAATACAATTAATTTTCACTTCACCAAATGGATTGCTGAGGTGACTGCTAACTAATAGAATTGCTCAGTCTCAGTATGAAAAAGTTGGCTTAACTGTCTCCTTACTCTTAGGTCAAAATTGCTGAAAAGTCCTCTCTCCTGGAAGCAGCTGAAACTAAGATTAAAGACCTATCAACACAGATTGATGAACAGCAAAGGCTCATACAAAAACTTGAAGATGATATACTAAAGGTTAGTTATTTTTCTCAGTTCTTCTCATGGACTTGCACTGCTGGTAATTACAACTATATGTTTGATAATAATTCCCAATTGAAGTATGAAGCCTCCACTGAGTGTTGCTTATCTAAGGGTTGGGATTGTCTTGCCAGTGTTTTAATAATTTTCTTATACCATAGTGATGGCATTAATAGGTCACCACCACCAAGTATTCTTATTAACTCCTTTAAATGCAGGGTTGCAGTTCCAATGATAAAAAGAGCGGTTTCTTCAATGACTGGGACCTGTCGGAATCTGGAGGGACGAATCAAGTCGAGGTGAGTTGTGATATTCTAGTTCCTTCTGCATAACTACATATGATTTGGATGATTGACATCAAGGCATCAAATATATCTACTACTTTGTGTCCCCACTTGTCAGAACTTTTTCTGGATGTGAGCTAATATTGTTTCTAATTGAGTCTATGAAATTTGGGCTGTTTGTTGCATTCTACATATTTAATGAGCACCAGAGAACCAGAAAAAAGCATATGCTGATTTTGTAACTTGTAATTAAAAGAGTTGATCATTATTAAATGTGCTGGCACTTGGTTCTGAGGTACATAGATTTTAACATTTGGCATAAGTGGATAGACAATAATTATCCTAAAAGAGTGATGGAGGGTTTTAATAAAGTTTCAAACTAAAGTTCTTTCTTGCTTAGCTGCAAGAGCTCCATTTAGTAGAGATATGTGTGTATCTTGTTTAAAGAGGACACATGATCATGGTTTAGAGTAAGAAGCATGTAAAATTTTGGATTTCTGTCGCATCAAGTGGCTTATGTACATATGTGACCTTATTGTTCAACTTTTTTCTGCTAAATGCTTCCTCCGACAGAATGCAGAACAGAGGCGTGCTCCTGCTGATTTAGACCAAAGCTCTATGCTTAAGGTGATATGCAACCAGCGTGATCGATTCCGGGCACGTTTGCGGGAGACTGAAGAGGTCTACATTCCTCTGAACATTTTTATTTGTACATGGGCTGGAACATGTTTCTGGTACGCTTTCAGTTTTCTTTTCTGCTGTTCAAATTGTTAACTTAATTTGGTCTTCAGGAAATAAGAATACTGAATGAGAAGATTGGAACCCTTACCACCGAGCTTGAGAAAACAAAGGCAGATAATGTCAAACTCTATGGGAAAATACGTTATGTTCAGGATTATAATTCTGAGAAAGTTGTGTCTAGAGGATCAAAGAAGGTGCTGACATTAAGATGCTACATTATATTTCAAGCCAAATTTACATATCTTAAATAATCTGTGTACTTATTTCAGTATGCTGAAGATCTGGAGAGTGGTTTTAGTTCTGATGTTGAATCAAAGTATAAAAAGATATATGAGGATGATATTAATCCATTTGCAGCATTTTCAAAAAAGGTGGGTCATCTTTGTCTCTAATTGACGTTTTCTGTGGTGTGTATTATTCTACTCTTTTGGATTGCTTCCTATTCTTAATTCTTTTCAATTATCATTTCTTATAAATTTATGGTCTTTTGCACTTTTCCAAATTTACCAGGTATTGAAATTGAATATTATTTTTTCGGACCTCTTCCATATATTATGATTTATAATGCACTCTATATTTCCTGCTTGTGGTTGCTGCCAAAGACTTCAAAATTTATTTCGTTTTCTGTTGGCATAATAAAATTAAAGCTATAGCTATGAGGTACATTATGTGTTTTCTGTGCCCTTTTTTAATGTATATTCTATCTGATTTTCTTTTTATACTTTCCATGATAATGCAAAACAGGAAAGAGATCAAAGGTACAAGGAACTAGGATTGAGAGATAAAATTACCCTCAGCAGTGGGCGGTTTCTTCTTGGGAACAAGTATGCTTCCCTATCTTTTGGATATAAGAATAATGTAACTCCGGTTAAACATATTCTGTGTCTCATGTGTATTCTAGTGTTACCTTACTCCATTGCCTTGCTCAATTTATAGACATCCGCTGTTTGTTGTTTCAGATGCAAACTGAAACACCGACTGCAATGGTGATGTTGCTGTGCATAATTTTTTCTTCATTTTTTTTGAGGATAATATTTTGACAAAACTAACTTAGAAAATTATGTTTTCAGTGGAAAGAGAAATTGGTACTTCTGGAGTTTAACTATTATTATGACATTATATTATTATTATCATTTAAAAAAAATCCAGTAATTAAAGTTTTTGCCACTCAAACTGCGGTTATTTCTGGTCTTGGTTTCACGAAAAGAGAGAAAAAAATATGATTTCCTCAGAAGTGCAACAAACATAGATAGCCAAGGTGGTTGTTTCATCAGCTTTTTATAAAGTTTCTTTCCTTCCGTTTTCCTCTACAATATTAAACCACAGGACTTTGCAACCTTCTCCAACATAATCTCTCTAATCCAACCTGAGAATTTTGCCACATGTTTCTAAGAGATATATTTGCATCATTAGTCTGTCCAATAGTATTCCTGATACCCCTGTTGTCTGAGGTCATGAGCTGTGACTTGAACATCCCCTTATCCCAACTGACATGAGATCTTGCAGGTATGCAAGAACCTTTGCATTTTTCTATACAATAGGATTGCACATATTGGTATTCACCTGCCTCTACAGGATGTCTGCCTTAAGCTACCTTAGGTAATGTATATTTTATCCTTTCAGATCGAAACTTCTTTTAAATTTCTTTGATTTTGAGAGGTGATATTAATTTCTCTTCAATGCTCGCTGCAGCCACGGACCTGAAGAAACCTTAACCGCAGAAAACGTCGTCAATCTTCCACATCCTCAATGACCTGGATTATTTGTTGCTTGATGGTTTAATCTTCACTTTTGATATCCTGAAAATCCTTTTGAATACTTAGGTAGCTAGGTGCCTGGAAAGTGGTTTGAATTGAATATGTCAAGTCATGTGTAATGTCTTGTATAAATATGGGTTGTGCTCGTCTGGTCAGAGAGAGTATTATTGTTAATAGTGTTGACTTAAAGCCTCACAGCGAGCTCATATAAACTCTCTTAAACAAATATTTAATTTGCACTACGGCAACAAATATTAAATTATTGTAAAAAAACGCAAGAGATGTGGTCGAGTGGCATGAGAATCGTCCATCTTTAACCAAATGGTTAGAGGATCTCAATCCCTTTCTTTGGGTATGGGCAACTTTAAATTATTGGGTCAGCTGTACCACCTATTAAGGTGTCTATAAATCTGTGCGGAATTAGTCACTGGGCCTGCTAATGGATACCCTTGGTAATTACATTAAAAAAATCAATATTTTAAGAATTGAATTGGTAAGCGAACTATTGCATTTATTGATTCATAGTTCAATCGATCAAACAATTGATTAAATAAAAATATTTGATAAACATATGCTCTTTCTATTTCACTGGTTGAGTACTTGAGTGACTTCTTTCTTAACAAAAAGTACTAGTACATTCATATCTCCCACGGACCCCACCCCTAGACATGACCTCCACATATGATTTTGTTTTACTTATGATATGTGTGGAATATTGCCTTGTCTGAATTGGTATTGTTACTGGCCCAAATCGTATATGAGGCCCACTTACCTAGCTGGCCCGAGCTTGCTATCCTTGTGTATCTGGATGGAAGGTGTGTCTGCTAAGAGAGACTAAATGTCTCTCGACCTACTTGAGCCATTCATTTTTGTGCTCTCTCTCTCTCTCTCTCTTGAGCAATTAATATTTTGGTCTGCATTCTCTTTAGAAGTTCTGACTATCTGTCTTCGATCACCGTCCCCAATCATCTTCTCCGAGCGTTCCTTCTCTTTTTTTTTGTGAGTACGAACACTGATATCACTAGCAGAGGTAGGTAACCTTTGTGGTTTCCTTGCGAAGTACGGTGCTAGATTGAACTTCTGGTTCAATCTGCTAAGCCGAAGGAGATCTCTATGGTTTTGTTGTGAGTTTCATGTGTTCCCGATTCTTGACTATTAGGTGTGAGTTTTGTGTTGAGTTGGCGACCATGTTCAGTATTCTTAGTCACACGCTTCTAGTGTTGTTCCACTTAGCTTACCTTGCGACTTGTTGGTGCTAGTGCAAGCTTAGCCACTATACAGTTGCATATTCTTGTGTGGTTGTAATGAATCATCCCTTTACTTTCTTGTTTAACTATTGTCTTGTTATCTACTAATTCGTGTACTAAGTGTGCAGGTGATATCAGTGAACGACTTACCTTAGATTAGTGATATCTAAGTGTAGATAGGGTTCTTGTGATATCTTTTACTCCATCCGTCCATAAAAAATAGATAAAGTTGTAAATGACACGAGTTTTAATGCATAATTGATAAAGTAAGAGAAATGGGGAGAAAATGTGGTGGAAATAGTGTTAGTGGATTGTGGGGTCCACGTTTAGAATGATGTGTAGGGTTAGTATCGGTTTAAAACTTTTCATTTTTAGACTTAGTCTAATTGTGGTGGACGATTCAAAATGGTAAAACTTGTCCGTTTTTTGTGGACGGAGGGAGTATTTCAATACTTGTTTCTCTTTTGTATCTGGTATGTTGTTTGAGATATTGAAAATCTCTCACCACTCGACCGATAAGAGGTTTCAGTAATTAGTGAATCTTCGGTGATTTGATCTTTAAAATATACACTCTCCGTCTCATATTACTCGCACTTTTCATTTTAAGTTGTTAATTTGGGATTGATTTTTTAGTTTAATTCATTTAGTATTTTAAGTGTAATGTGAGATCACTTAATAAAGAAATACTTAATTAACTCTAATATATTAATTAAATACCCTAATTCTTTCTTAAAATATAAATAGTGTAAGTAGTTTGAGACAAGCCAAAATATAAAAGTGCGAGTAACAAAGAATATATAGAGTATTTCATATCGAGTATTTCATATGCGATAAGCTTCGTAGTGTAACTAGAGTTATGACTCTCTATATTTGGTATCGCTCGAAACGTTGATACACATCGCATTAAACATATAAAGAATTTTTTTGTGTTTAACTCTTCTAATTTGTGATATCTTTATTTATTTTCCAAAACAAGGAACATAATCCAATTGGAACAATATAAAGCTTCAGTTGAGTCTCAAACTTCAATCAAATATTTCCTCATCCTTCGATACTATGTCCGATTCTTTCTAATAAATAGTGAGCGCTAAACATTACAATAGTATACGTATTAAGTGGCTGTTCAGTTTGTTAGATAGAATAATTGTGAAGTATAGTCTAGGATTGAACTATGAGATTATTATTTAGAGGGAGTGGTCATATTATCATATGATTGTCCGTTTAGGATTAAATTGTGAGATTCAATCTCATGAATCAAATACAATACATATTTAATTACGAGGTATAATCTTGCAAACCGAACCGTACTAAATATGTAAATATAAATTGATAAATTGGCAATTTCGATTCAGCGTGTTCACATTTGATGTTTGCCATTTTAATTAATTTGGCAATCGATTTAAAATCAAAACATAATTGTATAAATATAAATGAATATAAATATAAATATAAATATAGTAGATGATATCACATAGTTCAATGTTATTGTGTTTCAATGCTCTCACTAAAAGATAAATTCAATATACTAACTCAATGTTATTGGGCTTCAATGATCTCAGACTCACTAAAAGAAGTTCAATATACTAAAATGATATTACAGGTGTAGAAGTTTATTTGAATTGAATAAATAAATGATAGGAATGAAATGAATAAAGAATAAATGTACAGGGAGAGAAAAAGAATAATCGAACAAGATTAAGCATCTGTAGGTGAAATCCAATGCCTTCCATTGACAAAACTCTTAGCAAGAAATGGATGGGCCGTATCGTAGTCCAATTCTCGGGCCCATGACACTCCACGTACCGCTACTGCTCCCGGCCCAGAACACTTGTACACTCCGAAAAATACAGTCCTACAATTTTTTCAATACCCCAATAAAAATGTAAGTACCTTTTTATAAAAATTTGTGACAATGTATTTAACACAAAGATGAA
This sequence comes from Salvia splendens, assembly GCF_004379255.2. Classification (NCBI taxonomy): domain Eukaryota; kingdom Viridiplantae; phylum Streptophyta; class Magnoliopsida; order Lamiales; family Lamiaceae; genus Salvia; species Salvia splendens. The sequence continues at coordinate 25,554,232 of NC_056039.1, forward strand.
CAATCCAAATTAGTTCTTAATAGCTTACTTGTTTTTGTTGCTGACGTGATCCCAATCGTCCCATCCCCCGTGAGCGACCACATCCTCGAAGTAGGTGTACGAGAAGACAATCTGGGAGTACTGGCCCATTGCACGCCCCACGTAGAGTGGACCGGTTCCGGTGACCCGGCAATTTAGAAATGCAAACCCGGTCTTTTCATCGGGCAAGTTTCTATCTTGGGCCGCTATGGACCCGAATCTCGTTGCAATAGAATGCAGCTCGCAATCCTGTTGCATCAATTATATAGCATAATTAATTTTAGTCTATTTCTTAAGTTTCACTTAAGACTCACATCCGAGGTGACTTTAACTCTCAATCTATTGATAGGAGGAGAAATATCTTACAACGTTCATCGTCTATATAAATCATAGTTTTAGTTTAGTTTTTCTAATTATCAAAATGTTTAGTTAACAAAAGGAACTAGGGTAAGTTAGTTTTGATATCATGAAAGTATGCTTTGCACAAACTTGGAATGAATCTAATAACACAACTAAATCCGAATCTAATCCACCTATACTAATCATGCCATAGGCTCATAGTAAAACATATGATGACCAATCATAAAATTTAGGACTAATAATGTACTACTTTTTTTGTGAATGAACAAATAAATTAAATGTCTAACCATAGACTCCGAATTATAACCTTATATTAACCATATATGCTACTACCTCTAGACCAATAAAACTGAAATAACTAACATACTATTTCAATGATTTATATTTTTTGTGATATGAATTTTCAAGTAGCCCAAGTACGTACTTATACATCAAATTATTGTACACCTAGTATATAGTTTGATAACCTGAGATCATTAAATAAGAGATAACCCTACTGGCATAGGATATTTGCACAAGAAAATGGTTTGAACTTTGAATTCAATATAGAGACGAATTTGAATTTGAACTGAGATTGAATATTCCATTTTTTTGGCGTTCCCTCCTAAGGAAATAAGTTCTTAACATACTGGATATTTCAATTATTTATTATATGAGGTTCCCATACATACAAAACTTATTTGGAAAAATACAATGTTGAATCCATTACTGGTTTGTCAGCCTATTCGGAAAAAATAATAATAGTTCCATCATCTAAAAATATAGTGTTCCGGCTACAAGTAAGATAATTTAAAGATTTATGAGGTTTAAAATTAATATTATCCATAAGATGGCAATCAAGGCCATAATATATATGCTATCCTTTCAGGATAAATAAAGAATTAAATAAAGCCCATACCACAGATGCTGTGGAGTGCACGCATTCAGCTCAATAGTTTTAATAAATATTTAAAACCCTCAAAAAAGTAAAACCCCTTTTGAAATTTCTTGCAAAGATGCAAAGACAAAAAGGGACCAGACAAGTGAAAGGGACAGTACACATACAGCCTTTTAATTTCAAAACAACTTTATTCAACATGTTAACAAGAAAAAAGAAAAGTGTGTTTTCTTGGAATTTACAAAATATTTTGAAAATTGGAGAATTTGGGACACTCCATTTGTATTATAGTAAGAAACTTAGATAAGACAATCATGAATTGAATTCCAAAACACTCAAAAGGATATTTATGATAACTAGATACTATATTGCTTCCAAATTAATTAATTGGTAGCAATTAATTTTGAGCATGAGTAATCACATCAATTTTAAATAAAAATCATAAGCTAGCTAGTAAGCCCTACCATATTGATCACATCCAAATTAGACCTAACATAATTAAAAACTAGGTTTCACATATAAATAAGTTAGGATAAAGAGTGTTAGTAAAAACTTACTTTGTACATAGACCTTCCATTGCCAAAAATGAAGTCTATGGAACCCTCAATGTAACATTCCTTGAAATAATGGCGGCCGGCATCGTCGCAAAGAGTATCCTGGGCTCCATAGAAACCGCAGCCGGAGAAGAAGGCCTTGTCGCCGGAAATTCTGAACGCCACCGCCTGCCATCCTTGCATCCCTGGCATTGGCGCCGGTGCAGTGTTCTACAATTTACAACTCTATTAGCATTTTTAAAAATTATAAAAAATAAATTATTCTTTATTTTACTATGTTAGATCGGTTGGATGTGCAATTATATTTAAATATAAAAAATGAAAAAAACAGTAGTATATATGTTGCATAAAATCAAGATTAGAAAAGAAAAATTGCTGGACCAATGCCCTGACATAAAAATATTAATATTAATATTAATATTCTTATGGTAATTATCATTATCTTTATTGTTATTTTTATTAACTGACAAAATCTCAGTCTGTAAACGGCTATATATATATATATATATGACTTAAATCCGAAATGTAGTAAAGTTAGTCATGCCAAGACAATATGAATACAAACAAAGAAAAGAAAAGGTTGAAAATGAGGACAAAATATGTGAGACAGAAACTTCGTGTTATTTAACAATAACTGTAATTCCAATTTAATCTGAGATGCAAGTACAATTATCTCCATGAATTAGAAATAAATCATAGTATTAATAATGTATGAAGTATGATACCTTGAAGCTAATATTTCTGGCGATAAAATAATTAGCATAAACAGAGACAGAAGCAGTGTGATAAGTCCGGAGCTGCTGCCCATCTGCACCCTTATCACTTGCTCTATCATGCCACTCGATCACCGTCCTCTCTCGTCCCGCTCCTTGAAATGTTATGTACGGTTTGGACGCCGGAACCACCACCTTTTCTCTGCCATTTGGTGGAAAAAATAGATAAAACAAAACATGATAATAACACACATTTTAGGTCAGATAACTCCAAGACAGATGGATTACCTACTTTAGCAAATACTAGTATACAACTTCACTTGTGTTCTAAATTACTAAATTACAACACTACTACTACTTATGTTATGTATGAAATCAAATTTTATAAACCCTTATTTGAAAAACAAGTTATACTCAACCCTAAACCAATAAAACATAAAAATTTGAGTTTAAAGACAAGAAAGAAATCAAAATAAAGTGAAAATAGTACTCCCTTTGTTCCATAACAGATTTTCTCTACATTATTTTCTCTCTTACTTTACTTTCTCTCCACTTTAACATTTATACCATTTTCCCAAAATGAGTGCAAAAAAGAAGTGTGACATCTGTTATGAGACGTGATGCTAAAAAGTGGGATATAACTATGCAATTTTAATTTAATGCTACTATATTATTTTGATGAATGAATAATTACATGTAGCAACCAGCAGCAATGAGAATGAGGACATTCTTCATGTTATTCTGAGGGACGGCGTCCACGGCCGCCTGAACCGTCGGGTAGTCCGCCAGGCCGTTGACGTCGACCGTGATGACACGGTGCCCGGAGGGCCCCACCCATTTGTGGTGGTGCTTGCCGGAAGTGGAATTATCGCTAGCTGAATTTCCTGCATTTAGAGAGAGAGAAAGGATTATGAGAATAGTAGTAACATTAATTAAATTAAAATTGAGCAAGTTAAGAGAAGCAGCCATTTTTATTGAACTTAATTCAATAAAATGGCATGTAAGAGAATGTTTTCACAAGAGATATTGTATTGCAGGATCAAAAAATTGTGTCTAGAAAAAATGGTGTGGATTGTATTATTTATATATAAGTATACATGTGAGCAAATAGGGTCATGGCAACGGTCATATTTTGGTGATCGTTACATTTTAATGTTTTGGCAAAAATATAATAGTATAAGGCTAGCTAGAGACGTTATTGCTTGATCTAGAGGGGAAAAGAGTGAAGTGGATTTGATATTATCTGAATTAATAATTATTATAAGAAGGAATTATTTGTGTGATAATGAAATGATACTAATTATAATGTCATAATGGCTGTGTCAGTATGTGAATTTTGTATTTTTGCTGAATTGATGTAATTTGAATTGAAATGATATTTATTACAGCCAGTTCCAGTTACATAAATAGGAAGGGTCCAAGTTCAAAAAAACTGTGTACCAACTTATAATTAATATATCTGAATGGCAAGGACTAGAGTGATTTATTTATATTTGGAATCCCGTTGTTAAATAATCCGTAAAAGATAAATTGTGAGGAAATTAATATTTGGAATTTATTTTAGTTATGATCAGATGCAAAATAATTTTAAAAAAATGCAAGTCAGTTCAATAATAAAAAAAAGGTTTACCAAGGTTGAGACGTAATCAATTTGCTAGGGCTCTATGAAATAATTGTTTCGAAATTATTTCTGCTTTGAATATCTCTACATGTTTAATTCACAATTCTGTTGATGTATTAAATTACAGTTTTCTATAATTATGTTTTTTATTACAATTATCACACATTAGGAGTGTAATACCTAATCAAGCACAGGTGGATAATGGATAGCATATCATTCTTTTTTCACGGGCTTTATATAATCAAATATAAAAAAATGCTCTTAATAACTCGTTTGGTAGATTATTTTGGCTAGATAGAATAATGGTCACCATGATGATTTGTGCTAGTTAATTATGTAAATTAAATTTGTATGTTTGCTAATTTTATTAAAAGTTTATCCTATTTTTATTTCATGTTAGGTATAAAAGATAAAATACCATGTTATTTTTGTGTGGACTACAATAGCCACAATACTTGAATAGAGAGTGAAAAAGATGGAGAACAACATATTGCACATTCATCCCACTATCTAAGTCCAACTTTCAAAGCTGCTAGTCTAAATCCATCAAAACAATGTGTTAATTTTCTAGGTAGAAATATAGGCTTTATGGTGGACTTTCTCGGTGTCACGCCCGCATTTTCAAGGATAGAAAACACGGTTGATCGCGACTAGGGGAGGATTAAAGAAGCGGGGAAGAAAGAGGAAGACCACACAACTCGACCATAGCTCGAAACAAATGAGAATAGCTCGAATAAAATCAGAGTATCTCAACAATCAACAACTAAAAAATGAATATTATCTCAGCGATACAAGAACTCAAAAGAAGGACAACTACTTAGCGGAAGTATTTGAGAGAAGGAATATGCCACGTGTGAAGACATGACACATTCTAGACACTTAAATTTCTTCGACGGTTTTGCTCAACACCCACCGCACCTGTCACGCTCAACCTGCACATTTTTTAAAAAGAAATGCAGGGCTGAGTACTTGATGCACTCAGTGGACTTATGCCGAAAACATTTTATAAAAAGTATTTATCATGCCACCATTGAGTGACCTCAGGGTTTTAACTTTAGAAATTCCCCGAGACACTAAAATAATTTCCATTGTAAAAATTCGGTTGATCAACCATTTTCCCATAGATGTCTACCATATCTGATCCATTGATGACAAGGAATGTGGCCACATTCCAAGTCACTAGACCGGCCGACCCAAAAGATGATTCACGATCCTCATTGGTGTACACTAGCCTGAGTAGAGACTCACTCTCTAGTCAGACCCGAATTCGATTATCCATAGATGGCAAAAGCCACATCAGATAGGTTCCATAGATAAAACAAAAAACGTCATGACAAATATTCATATCATTTTCACATAAAAATATAATTAGGGCATTGCCCTTATTTAAAAAGAAAGCCCGCCTCGTTCTCTTAAATCCTCAACTCGTCTTTCCGCCGTTTTGTTTTCAAATAGCTTGCAAGGAATCACCTTTGGCATTTAAATAACACATAAATCAACACAATGAATCAAGTAAATAAATAAGATGCATGCACCCTAATTACCATTGTTTATCTCGTTTCTCAGTTTTCATTTATTCGGCGGCCGCCCAAAGTTCCTCCGTTGGCTCCTCATATTTCCACCACGATGTCGGAATAAATTCTCAAAAATTATACAAGCGCATAACTAAATTCTCACCTTCATTTCCTCTAAAAAATATATTTATTTCGGACTTAAGATAAAGTTCCTCATTCTTTAAAAAGTTTTGAAATTAATTAAATAACTTCCCAAAATTAAATTATTGGCCCAAGATCATTTATTTTCTTACCCCATCTTATTTCTCCAAATAAAAATTTGGGCCAACAAAATAAATAGTGGCCCAAATCAAGACAAAAACAAAGATTTCCCTACTCCCTCTGTCTCGGTCAACACACACTCTCTCTCTCACCATCCTAATTCTTTTTTTTTTTTAAATCCCCAATTTTCAAATCCTTCTCAGTCGCGTCGACCCTCACGCCGGCGGCCACTGCTCGCCAGAATGAACGGTGCTGCTGTAACCGTGCCTGTTCGCCCCTCCGTCGCACGCCGCTGTACCCGACACAGCTATAGCCGTCGCCAGCCGCTGCCCGTCGCTGCTGCTGTGCAGTCTCCTCGCCGAAGGTCGCCGTCGCAAGGTCAGGCCGCAGCAGGTGACGCAGCGCAGTTCGCCGTTCTGCACACCGCCATCGCCGTCATCCGCCATCACCGATTGACTGCTGTACTACCCCGAACGTGTTCGGGCAGCCATCGTTCATCACCGAACCCACCCCGCCGAACAGCCCCGCACAACCCTGAAACAGCCCCGACGTAAGTTTCTAATTGATTTCATAAATTAAGGTCTGATTCTTTAATTCATTTTGCTTCGATCTATTCGATTAGAAGATTGATTTCATATTGTGGTTATTGTTTTGTTTGATCGGTGATACTTGTTCATTGAATTATGTGGGGAGTGAAGTATGGTATGTATAACAACGATCAAAAGGGAAGAGATTTATACCTTTGGAATGAGGAGAACAAATTGAGATTGCAGGGAGGATTTGGATTCACCGGCCGCTCGATTTTTCCTTTTGCTATCTCAGAATTTGGAGGAAAGGTAAAAATTTGTGGAATGGTTTGGGTATATATAGGGTTGGAACGGTACGGTATACCGCGCCGAAATGGCCATACCGCATACCGTACCGTACCGTACCGTGCGGTATGACCAAAAACCATACCTTTATCGTACCGCTTTTGTCGGTATACCGCAATTGAGGTATACCAAAAAGTCGGTATACTAAAATTTAGATATCGTTACCGTACCGCTTTTGTCGGTATACCGTACCGTGATTTCCGGTATATACCGCAATTGCGGTATGATGCGGTATAACGCGGTATACCGCGGTATATACAAAATGCATACCTTTACCGTACCTAAAACTGTCGGTACGGTATGATACCGTACCGAAAAGTACGGTATACCGAAAATTCGGTATTTTCAGTATTTTTTCGGTACGGTAAGTGCGGTTTTTTGGTATTTTGGTATATTTTCCCAGCCCTAGGTATATATATATATTCCCATATAAATTGTAGATTTGAAACTGATATGGAGTAGTACAATAATTCTGTGGAGATTTGGTTTGTTGGAGAGATTTTAGGGAGTGGAGATATGGGGAAATCGTTTGGTGATGGGGTTTGGAGAAATATATTTGACCAAGTACATGACTACAAATTTAGAATAAATAATTGATTTTTTTTTCTCTTTGTTCTTTAAACGTGGTGCTACACTCGGCCTATAAAAATAACATGGGTCATTTATTGAGACTAATGTGTATCAAACACATAGTTAAGGCCATATAAGATTATCTCCAAGGAAAATGAATATATTGAGAAGTTATATTTTTCATAGGGCTGGCAAATCGTGCGGATTGGGTCGTTATCGGGTCAACCTGATAATGACCCAACCCAATAAGGTATAACCTGAACCCGACCTGTTAAGGAAACTGTAAATCCGAACACGAACCCGACCTGCAACCTTCAAATCCGAACACGACCCGCACCCGACACGAACCCGTTATCGACACGATATAATATGGGTTGACACGACACGATAACAACCCGAACCTGATATTACATGATTAAAACCTAATATTACACGATTAAACCTTAATTTTTAACCTAATTTACATAATTAAAATTCGTTTTATACCATTTAAACCTAATTTATAAGAAATTAAAACATTAAAGTAATATATATTTTTTAAAATAATAATAAAAATAATAATATTATTTCTTAATGGGTTACCCGTATCCGACCCGCATCCGACCCGAACCCAACCCGAAATTATCGGGTTCTTAATGAGTCAACCCTATAAGGACACGGATCCAATAAGACTTGACCCCAACCCAATAATTTCGTGCGGATTCGTGTCGGATTATCGTGTCGTGTCGAAAATTGCCAGCCCTAATTTTTCATTACCTCTTCAAAAAGTAAATGTACATATAATTTCATAAAAATTAGTGAATTCTAAGAAAATAAGGTAAAATAAAAAAATCTAAAAATTAACTACTACTCCCTCCATCCCTCTGTAGTAGAGGCGTTTCTTTTCGGCAAGGGATTTAAGAAAATTAAAATTGTGTTAAGTGAGGCAAGTAAATGGATAATAAAGTAGAAAAGGAAAAATGTTGAGATATGAAGAGAGAATAAAGTAAGAGAGAGTAAAGTAAGAAAGAAGAAAAGTTATTGCTTTTTGCCAAAAAGGAAACGACTTAGCTATAATGGGACAACACAAAAAGGAATACAACTCAGCTACAGAGGGACGAAGGGAGTATCATATTAACATTTAGTATGGAGAAAAACTAAAAGTACATGATAATTACATGTCTCATTCTTTTGGAAGACACATTCTTACCTATATTGTTGTGGGTCAACAAACATTATCAATGACGTTTTTCTATTACTCCCTCCGTCTCTAAAGAATATGCATTTTAGGTTTGACATGAGTTTTAATGTAAAATTGGAAAAGTAAGAGAGAGATAGAGAGAAAAAGTAATTAATTAAAGTATTGTTAGTGGAGAATGGGTCCCATCTCATTAAAGTGAATAGAGTTTCTAAAATTGGAAAGTGCATATTCTTGTGGAACGGATTAAAAAGGAAAGAGTGCATATTCTTATAGGACGAAAGAAGTATTTTGTATCCAGAGTCTTGTAACGATGATGGACATTTTATGGGTTTAGTGTGACACGATGAATTCATAATATGAGCATGGATCAATATTAATGGGTTTTATGTTAAATCCCCCTCCCTCCAATTATTTATAATCTGTATTTCAATTCAACCCATGTGACGTGAGGTAACATATTTACTTTATCACTCACACAACTTTAAATAATAATATATGCCATTCATATCATTTTATATTACTTTTAACCATCTCAAACATTTGTGTCCAAAACTGTTAATTAGGCATATATTAATGAAATTGAGGGAGTATAATGAGCATTTTATTAGTGTTATCACCCGTGCTAGGCACATGATATAAGATTTTTCATAATAAAAAATTCTCAATAATTAAATAAAAATAAAAATTAATATCATTATATATGTATACATTTTTATTTTTTGAGTTGGGCGGAGAAAAAAAATAAGTAAGACAAAAAATAAAATGGAGATAATAATATTTTCATTTTAATGTGTTAGTTATAACATACTACTATGTAGTATATACAAACATGTTTCAAGAATAATTAAAATAAGTTCATTAAATTAGAAACAATTTCATAATATTATAAGTATTAACAAAAAGAGAAATGTACTATCTCATTCCCTTTTAAATGAAGTATCTCATATTTGACAACAATTTTATACTTCCTTCGTCCCATAAATTTCCATATCATTTTAAATACACATATTTTTATGGGATGGAGGGAGTATTATTGAGAAAAACTTACTTTCTCTCCAATAAAAATGTGTACTTATTTTTCATTTTTTCTTATTTTTTTATAGTACTCTATTTCTTTCTCTGTGACTAAATTAGCCTGGGATAGGGAGTATTATTGAGAAAAACTTACTTTCTCTCCAATAAAAATGTGTACTTATTTTTCATTTTTTCTTATTTTTTTTATAGTACTCTATTTCTTTCTCTGTGACTAAATTAGCCTAATAAATAATAGGAGTAATAATTAATTAGCCGTTTTATGCCACTTTGTTTGCCGGAAATATATGCCTACGAATTTGTTTTATTTGCATTCGCAAACACTATTTCCAACTTTTTTGAACAAAGCATAGAAGCCATTTTAATAGTGTTTGCAAAATAGTAAGTATTTTTCTAAATATATTAAAATACCATTCTAAAATTATACTCTCTCCGTCCAGCAATAGGAATCCCGTTTTTCCATTTTCGTCCGTCCGGTAATAGGAGTTCCAATTCTACTTACTATATTTGGACAATCTAATTTCCCTCCCCCTTCTCACTTATTTTCATTTCTGCCATTAAAAAAATAACCCCCCGCCCACCTTCCCCTCACACAAAGCGACGCATATTTTTCATTCTTTCATTATCTCTCTCACTCTTTCGATATCTCTCTCTACCCTTGGGAACCCTAACCCCCTCGATCAGCCGCCGCTTCCGGCAAAACGTTTCTCAACCGCATTCTCCTCCTCCCCACTCTCTCTTAAATGGATAATACTCCCTCGGAAACCATAACCTCCATCTTTGGTCGAGAATCTATCAAAAACCCTAATACACTGTGGCCTCTTCCCCGTTCGAATTCGACGCCGGAGTGGACCTTCGACACCTCAGAGGGTCGATCCTAACTCCTATTGCGACCCATCTATCTCCAATCCCCACATACTCGTGGAAAATTGTGATTCGATGTGCACCGTGGTTCCTGAAACTCCAATGGCCTCTTCCCTGAAACCCCGATGGTCAAACATCGGAAGCGTCCTGTCGATGAGGTGTAGTTCAAGGAATCCTGTGAGTTTTGTAAGAACCACCCTCTATCTAGGGTTTGGAGGTTCTTCAGATTTGGGTATTTAGGGGTTTCCGAGGGGTTGAGATATCCTGCGATTTAGCCACCCCGAATTTGGGTTAGGAGGTTTAATCTACTATCCTATGATGAAATTTGGTGTTTTTTGGCTGATTCTATTGGTGGAATTGTTATTTTTTAGCTTATTTGGTCATGCTAATGTGCTATGGTGCTTGTGTCTCAATTTGGGTTAGGAGGCTTATTCAACTGCCATATGATGAAATATTTGTCTTTGGCCGATTATATGGAATTTCTTGCTAGAATTTGTACTATCCTATGTTGAAATTATTGTCTGATGGCCTCCATGGTGTTGTGTTATTGATTTTATTGCTGGTTTGTGTTGTTGGCTGACTGATTTGGCGTTGGAAATTGTTTGGTATTTGTCTACAGTGTATTAGCCACCCCTTTTGAGGTTTGGAGGCTTGTGTCCCTACCCTATGATGAAATTTTTCTGAGTGCTTTCATGGTGATGTGTTGTGAAATCTGATGTGGTTTGTGTTGTTGGCTGGCTGATGTGGAGTTGGAAATTATGTGGTGTTTGGCCAAAGTGTATTAGCCACCTCTTTTGAGGTTTGGAGGCTTCCATAGCTTGTACACTGTTTTCCTACTTATGCAAAATGTATCTGCTGCCTCCATTACAGCCCCTCTTGCGAGCACTCCATCATGGCTATGCTTGATTAGGAATTGCACCACATTGTTCTTATTGTTGCTTCTCAAGTATAGGGTTTGTCACTGCCGATTTTCTATCCTTATGATGAAAATTTTCTGAGGGATTTTAAACTAAAGTTGTTAATGGGAGTTTTGTGGGAGATTTTGAGTTTTGGGGTTGGTAGAAGGTTTCTTAAATGCAGTTGGATGATGTATTTATAGGGAGTTGGAATTTTAATTTTTTGAGTTCAAATTTCCCTCAAAAAATTTGTACAGGGAAAGTTATTTTTATTTCCCCAATGTATTTTGAACTATTGTGGCAGATTAAGGAATGAAATGCCGTATTTATATTTTGAACACCCTTTTTATTTTCAGTGTTTTATTTACGTGATTGAATATTCTGAAAACAGGAAAATTAAAAATTTCATTGTCATTAATGATATTAAAATCATGTTAATCATCATAAAAAAATTGGTTGGCAGCCGATCCCAACAATGAAGAGTTGAAGGAAAAAATTTGAACACAACTGAGGTGGGTCCCAAATTCCACTATCATACACTATTTATTACACACTCTCAAAATTTTCTTAAAACCCGTGCCCTTTATAAATGAGACTGCTATTGCTGGACGGAGAGAGTAGTACAATAAAAATTATAATTATTTATTTCATTTATGAATTCAATAAATTGACCGGTTTAAGTTTATTGTTAAGAGCATCCGCAGCGGCGGAAGTCCCGCGCGGACTTCCACCATTAGGCGAGAGCGAGGTGGAAGCGGACGTCGCTTGCAGACACCGGAGTTCCATGTATTTCCGACGAAGTCTGTCGGGATGTCCGCCATTGCGGGTTCCCGACGGACGTCCCGACGGACGCCCCGATTTTTAATTTTAAAAAAAACTCTATATATACGACTCGTTGAACTTCATTTCATTCGCACCACTAGTTTTAACGAGTTTCTCTCTCTATACTTTCATTTCTTTTGAAGATAAATGGAGCACTACGATAGTGATTCCCCCGCCACGAGCAAGTCACAAACACCGACGTTTCTCGTTAGAGTTAGGGGAACACCGACGAAAGTGCACTGATGTCCGGGATGATGCCCGTAATGACACCGATGATGCCCCAACCCCAAATGGCAAGGATGATACAGGGGTACTAATATATGTACCCTCGTGGTGTGCAGGGATGGGTGGGATGATGCCCCAAATGCCCGGGGTGAGTGCCACGATGACGGGGATGATGCCCCAAATGCCAGGGATGATGCAGCAAATGCCCGGGATGATGATGCCTGGGATGATGCACGGCATGCCTGCCGCTGCGGGGGGAGCAGGCAGGGGGTCCCCCAATCACCTAGGGACAATGTCTATCGCCCCTACATGGATTTATTGTCGAGTGATTCCCCCTAGAGTACTCCTCTGGAGACTTAGTTCACTGGCATCGAGACTTTCTCTTTTGAGGAGTTGGGACTATATCCGGTCAGGGAGTCTCCCATTGAGATGCAACCGGCGGCAGGGAGGACTCGGAAGCAGGGGAGAGGGAAGCGCAAGGGCACTACCTCGTCCCCGCGTGCGGGGAACAAGGGTGGGGCGGGGCCGAGGGGGTGGGGGTGGAAGCCGGCGGGAGAAAGAGGACCATCTGGAGCATAGGGGAGTGCGTCGCGCTGGCGAAGGCCTGGGTCGGTGTAGTCGAGGATCCCTACGTCGGGGCTAACCAACACATCGACAGAAAGTGGTGGCGCATTAGCCAAAGCTACCTTCAATTCAAACCGCCAGGTGGGAAGCCTCACGATGGAGAGCAATGCCGGAAACAGTGGGAGCGGCTGAGGAGGCAGCTCAGCCAATTTGCCGGCATCTACCGAAACAACCTCCGCACGGCATCAAGCGGCATGTCCGCCGATGATGTGAAGCTTCTGTCTCACCAGCAGTATTCCGACAATGAATTGGGTTTCGGGGAGTTCAAATATTGGGAGGTCTATCTTGTGGTACAGAATTCCGTCTAGTTTACTGTAGGTGTTGAAGCTGGCTGGCCGAAGCGGATGAATATCAATGCCTCCAGGGAGTACATCAGCAGTGCCGGTTCCCACGAACTCACTGACGCCGAGGCAGAGTTCCCGACCCCTTAATCGTCTTCCCGCCGCCGTCGCCCTGGTTTGGTAAAAGACCGCGATGCGGATGGCTAGGGGAAGCGCCAGTGAGTCCCACGAGGTCCAATCGGAATCTCCATCCCTGGTCACTCCCGAGCTCAACAATCTCGCTCGTGTGCAGCTAACGCAGAGTATGCTCGACACCATGGACAAGTGGTATGCAACGACTGATCCCTTATACAAGATCATGTTGAAGGATGCCATCGACACTATGAGACGCAATTTGGGGATGGCACCCCTGCCCGATAGTGGTGCCGGGGACGAAGGGACTGGCGGTGGGGACGACGAGGAGTGAGACGGGGCCGCATTTGTCGAACTTGAGGTTGTTTTTTTTAACTATGTATTTTTTTAATAATTATGTTTGTTTTTTGTTTTAAATAAAGTGGTTGCATTTTCTCCGTATTCGTGTCAAAATTTTAATTCCGGAAATTGTTTAAAATTCCGTAAATTGTTTAATTTGGTGAATTTGTGAATTTTTATTATTGTGGATGTCCGTCGGGATGTCCGTCGGGATGTCCGCCATTGTGCAGTGGGATGTCCTTATGACGTGGCCGTGCAGTGGGATGTCCTTATGACGTGGCAGAAGGTGTTTTTGGGAAGTCCGTCGGGACATCCGTCCCACTGGATGCTCTAAAAATATAGTATGTGAGAAATATAAGATTGGATTCCATATAATTCTATTATGTATATAGGAGTACTATTTTTTTATATTTCAAACTGACTTATATTTCTCTATTACAAAAAAAATTAGTATTTAACTAGAAACATCAAAATTTTAAAAAGTGCAAAATTAATGAAATTAAAAAAGTTACGGTTCCAATTGAAAGAAGCACTTTTTTTACTTTGGTGAGACAATAGAACACTTGAATGAAAAACATCTGCCATGTGAACAAAGAGAGAAAAAAAGGAGGAAATAATGGAAGAAACTTATATAATTGGCAAAACTATGTCGTTTGGAAGAACATCATATGTGGATATATTGCTACTATAAGTATAGGAGAAAACTAGTTGAAATTAGTAAGAACGGTGTAATATTTTCATTTCTTACCTTATAAAAATATCCCGTTTGCGATCTTATCATGTCTTGTGAGTATTGTTATAATCTTGAGTCAATTTCTATTTTTTTTGGTTTTGTGATTTATTGTGCTAAACCAAAATGCATGTAGGTCTAACACCTTGCCTTTCTTTAGTCTCTAGCACTCTTTCAATGATATAAGAAAGAAAATATTTTATGAGATTGATAAATTATATTTGTGGATGTATTAAGAGTTATGGAATGAGTTGTGATATATGCAGAACTAATTTCTATTCTTGAACGGTCGAACCAAAGTATAGGTTATTAGTATTAGATAACGCATAGTTTATTTTAAGATTATTTTAGTTCAGTCTTTCTACAATAAAGTAAAACAATATAATAATAAAGTCCGTAAAAAATGAAATAAAACGATCTAAAAATGAAGTAGAATCGTTTGTTTGATTTATTTAGGCTATATATATACATATATATTGAGATGATCAAAATAAAAATGCATTTAAATCCAGAAATGCAGCCCAAATCTTGGCCCTAGGATTAGATGATCTAATGGTCAATAATTAACCAAAAACACGAAAGGTCATTGAAGGACGTGCGGGTGAGTGTGTCGTATGAGTTATGCGCTTGCAAAATTCGATCTAAGCAACTGCTAGGTCGAGACACCACGCTTCTCCGAATTAACTGAATCACAGGGTCCAGTAACTCGAGGGATCGAATGGCGCTTCGGTCGTTGGGCACTCACGACTCTCCTTCAACAATTAAATTTCCTCAACCCGAATACTATGGATTAGTATAGGGAAGTGGAGTCGATCCCACAGAGATGGATTCGTAGGCTAGTATTGAGAGAATTTGGACAAAATGGCTGCTGCCACGCAAAAGGGGTTGAGATTTTAACTACTACTAGACCTAGGCACAAAACGTAAATACTAGACCGAAGAACAAAGGACTCTTAAACCAAGTAACAGGCAGAAAAGTTTAAACAATTCCTAGACCGAGTACATAACTACCGATAACCACTAGACAAAGGAAATAAAAAGTGGGGACCATGAAATCCAAGCCTGACAACGTACGGTAAAGCTGCAGCTAACAATCTTCATGCACTTTTCTAACTAATTCAGATTCGCAAATGGAGAAAACAGAGGAAATGCCCAGATTCAAACATAATAAACAGATTTGGTCGACGGAAACTTACAATAATTCGAAGATACGACGGATCTACGTAAACTAGGCGAAATGAAATGTAAATACGTAAACTAGGCATGGAAATCAAGTACTCCTTCTCAGATTACGTCGGACGCTTAATCCACTCCAGATCCAAGCCATCCGAACCCAACAAACAGCAAAACCAACGCCATAACTCCGATTTTCACAGATCTACTCCAATCTCAATCAATCATGAACAATCTGCAAACAAATCACAAACTCCAGCAAAACCCAACCTCCGATTCATCCAAAAAACAGAACCATTCTTCAGATCCAAACAACAAGTATCGACAATAAATCAGAACCAACTGCAAAAATGACTAACTCCTACAATCCTAACTCGAAATCAATCGAACTCGACCAGCAAACCAGAAATGAACACAATAGACATAAGCGAAAGTAAAATCTGGAATAAAACCGGAAATATTGGTTGTCAAAAGAAAACCGAGCTTCGAACAGCGAAGCTCGGCGGAATCAGTGTAAATAGCAACGGAAATGTAAATTGTTTCTTCGCCCTTGAACTAGGACGGTGTTACAACCCTCGAACCATTGTCGGAAAGCTAAACGTGAACCACCAGTCAAGTGCTAACTGGAATCTCTCGCGAATTCAGAGTCAAGTGTGTGGAAAGGTGAATCGAGCAAGGAGCTGTTAGTGAGGCCTCCAGCCGAGAAGGTCCCTCCAGCCTGCATGCTTCTCCCTTTTATAGATGCGGACATAGCCTTCTAGAGTTTTCGTAGAAATCCCTATTCTACCCTTCAACTCCGAGGCTTCCTCCGTCTAGCAATTTTCTTCCAATTGTTCACCCTTTCGCCAGTTTCCTAGGACCATGCAAGCGTCCTCTTCTTTTCCTGGATCTGGCGAAAAACTTCACATACCTGACTTAATTCAATGCGTTAGACCCAGCAATTTTATGAAATGAACCCCTAGACCGATGCATGAAATTAGCCTTATCAAACTGCTCACACTTAAACCATGCTTGTCCTCAAGTATGAAAGACAAGAAAATAGGAATAAGGCGAATTTCAATGCATGGTTACCAAGTAAAACCCTAAAAATGAAAACAAAACAAACTCCTAGACCTAAGCAACTACGGACTAAGAAAAGAAAAGAACACAAAGAACAGAAACACAACAAAACAAACAAGCATGAACTAGTTTCGAATTTTTAAGCTACTATCCCCACAAGCTCAAGTTCAATCTGATCGATTACAGTCTTCAAATCTTCCCCCTTCATTCGTCTGTCTAAACGGTCTGTCAGTTAGTCAAGATAGCCTATTGATTTCCCATCTGTTAGGTTCGCTTGATCACTCATTCCTCACTAGGGATGTTAGGATCAAAACGCTCCAAAGTTAGAGTTATACCACTGATGCGTCGGGTTATGAGAGTTTTCTCCCTATTCTTCCTCCTTTCCTATGAATTTCCCTGGGCCAGGCTACGATTTTTTCTGCCCTTGGGGATTATATTTTTTTCTTTTTTTTCTCTTCCTCATTTTCCTGTATTATAACCCCTTTCCCCTGGACTTCGTCCAGCTTATACCTCCGAATTTTTAGTTTATTTCTCCCCTGGACTTCGTCCAGCTTATACCTCCATTTCCTGGACTTCGTCCAGCTTATACCTCCTTTTCCTGGACTTTGTCCAGCTTATACCTCCATAACCCATTTTTTCTCCTTTATACTCTACTCCCTAAGCATCAAGTGATAGCCCATTTTTTTCATGTTAGCTCTAAAAGTGTTTAGGCTTATAACTCACTTTATAGTAGGGCTGTACAGCTAGGTTATCTAAGGCGTTTTCCATCGTCCTAACTTCATTCAGATCGCATTCGGCTTATTAAGGAAGAAAGTGTCAAAGTTGATCTGCTTTCTCTCTTCAATCACTCTTACTAAGGGGATCTCGCCTTATTATCTAGCTAGCTCATGCGAAGCACACATCCTAAGACACAAAACGATACTTACTCCCCCCCTCCCGCTTCACTCAAGCTTGTCCCCAAGCCATCGTAGTGAAGGGGGGAAAAGGGAAGTACTAACAACAGACTGATAAAGCAAACAACAACAAACACAAATACAGAGCAAAACTTCTCACACTTAGACCGAGCATCGGGCTAAGTGGGAGAAGGCGCAACAAACAAACCAAGGCGTGCAAAAAAAAAAACAAAACACCCCCTTCTCACACGTAGACCAAAAGTTGGGCTAAGTGTAAGAAAGGCAACACATATGTACAATTACAGAGCATGCTGGCATATAAGAACACAAACAAAACGGAAAATAAAAAAAATAAAAAATAAAAAAAATAAGGGTTATTTGGCTCCGTGGGGGTTCAATTCGGGGTCTGGCCCCCGCGAGGGCCAGACTTTGGTGGCGCTGTCTGGTGGGTCACCTTAGCTTTCTTTCTGGCCGGCAACTCCGGCTTCTCATGTCGTTCTTCTGTCGGGCGGGGTACGGTTGTCTTCAATATCACGGGCCGAGAGGGAGATGGAGTAGTCTGGGGCCTTGGGGCATGCGGTGGCTTCTGCGCAGTCAGACTTCCTTGACCTGGCATTGTAGAATCGCCGCTAGACTTCGGGAGTTCCTTCGGTGTTACTGGGAACCTTGCTCTAAGCCACTTTGTCATCGCCATCATCAACTCAACTCCTTCCGTCATCTTCCCAGTACATCTGGTCGATGTCGCCACAAGATCAGATATGCGCCCCTTGAGGGCCACCATTTCCTCCCTAACCTTCCGAACTTCCGTCCTTATTTCTTCTAGTTCCGTTCGTACTCCAGCGACATCTTTCCTGACACTCTCAGTACTATTCTTACTTTTTCCCCGCAGGGACACAATCTCCTCCCGAACCATCTTCATTTCTGACCTCATCCAACCAACCTCCTTTCGCACTTCCTCTACCTCTATCCTGGCTCCTGCTTCTATGTCAGCAGTATCCTTCACTTCCACCACATCGGGGTCCTGTTTCACCTGAGCCTCTGACTGCCCTACCTCGTAAAAGCATACTTCCCTTCCGCGTGCGATCAACAACCCTTTATTGAAAAAATAATCCATGTTAAAAACCTCAGGGGGCGAACATGTCTTTACCTCTCGGCATGCCTTATGGATCTTCATGATTACATTCCTCTGCAGATAGGCTCCGAGCAGGTGGCACGTGTATAGGTGCCGGGAAGGATTTGCAGTCACTTGATGGCAGGCTTGGGCTATCCAATAGCCCAAGTGAACTCTTACCCCCGTAGCCATGCACCATGTGAAGTATAGATCGGCGGTAGTCAGGGCGTTGTTGGCTGTTCCCATTAAATTGTAACTAATAAAAGTCTGGGCAAATCGCAGGACCCTATTTTCGATGTGGTGTGTCTTCGAAAAGCTTGTTTTAAACTGACCCACCCTCGGGTGAGTCAAGAACTCCCAGGCGCTTTGCGCTTTGAATCCCGACGTCATTTTCGGTGGACCAATCATCCTCTCGTTCCACAGGCCCTCATCGTCCTCCGTTCGCGTCTGCAAACCCATCCGCAAGGTCCATTCCCGGATGCTCATCGTATGTTCCTCACTGAAAAGTCTGAAATTAATGGATTCGGCATCCAAATCGGTAGTGGACTTAAATCGGAAGGTGGAAAAGAATTCTCGGGCCAGGTCAATCGGGACCTCGGTAGTACTGTGCTTGAGCAACCAATCGAAGCCTATTGCGTCGATATAAGTCCGGAATTCATCGTTGCAAGCAATCGTTTTGAGCTCCGATGAGCTATACATCTTTCCTAACTTAGCGACCTTCCCCTCAGTACTCTTCTCCTTATAAATGGCCGTGCGCTTTGGGTCGTCAAACGTCCTCATTTTATCTAGCAAGCTGTTTGTTATCCACACTTCGATTGGCTCAAAGTTGAATTTCTCTTCCTGTTCTTCTTCCGAGTTGCTGGACTCAGAAGGGCTCTCGGTTTCTGCGGCATATGGTACCTTAGCTGCCGGCGGAAGTGTGGATTCAGTAGAGTTCCCTCTCGCCTTCTTGGTCGAGGAAGGAGCAATTTGTTTCCCCTTCCTTTTCTTCTCAGCCGCTTGGCGACGCTTCTCCTCATCACTCTCCCCCCTGCCAGGTCTGGGAGAGTTCACCTGTTCAGATGCTGCGGTCTCTGGACCCAGCGATTCTTCCTCCGTCGGCTCCACTGTTTCATCAATCTCATCAATGAGGCTCCGGCGAGCCCGCCTCCTAGCATCTCTGGGCTTGACCGGCGAGTCGGTTTCCTCTGGGATCTCGGTCAGATCCCCAATCAACTTCACCCCGGCGTCAGCGGGTTCCTGGCTAATTTCAGAAACGAGGGCTTCTCCCTCCTTGGACAACAATGAGGTTGCCCCCGAGATGTAAACAGGGGTCTCTACCCCCTCAAAACTTTCCCCGACGTGGGCCTCAGTACCCACCGGTTTCTCATGGGTATCCCCCTCCACATTTTGTTCAGAAATTAGGGCCTCGTCGCCCCCATCTTCACCAACTATAGGGGCCTCCCCCCCCACAGATTTTTCCAAAACAGGGGTTTCCCCCTCAGAAATACTAACATCAGCAACAAAATCTTTGACTTCCCCAGATGGTTCCAGAACATCTCTCTCAACATATTCCTCACTAGCAAGTACGGGCTTCACCCCCTCAAAAACACTAATCGAAACAGGGGTTTCCCCCTCAGTTGCAGAGTCTACCCTTGGTTCGCACATAGCCAACAATTCCAACCCTGTGACCAAATCTGAGTCGTCTTCACGATTCCCTGCGGTGGTTGGTTCCGGGCTAGTGGTCATGGATTCTTGAATGTCCTCTGGTTGTGTGGTGGTCTCCGGAACAACTGTCTCCTCTGGTACGGCAGTGGGTTCCTGGGCGATGGCTTCTTGAACGGCTTCAGGTTCGGCGACGGGTTCTGAGACGGCCTCCGGTTGTGGTACACTAGAAAACGGAGCAGCCTGTACGGATTTACCCATTGCGGTTGCAAACATGGCGAATGCCTCCATCACCTTCTCCGCACCCCCAAATTTCTGGAATAGCTCGGCCATAAACGCCGCCGCCCCAGAGTCGGCGGACCCTGAGGTGCTTCCGGTTCCTTGTTTGTTTTCCATGGATGTTCTGTGGAATTTTTGTAAAGAATTTGGGGCGGAATTTGCAGATTAGGGTTAGAGAGAGAGAAAAAGGGGAGAGGAAATTGGGGATTTTTTGTGTTTGTGAATATTGGAGAGAGAATAGGTAATGAAAATAAGAAGGCAAAACCGATTATACTGTAGGCATGAGAGAGGACGTTTTTTGGCAGGCGGTTGCAGGTGATGACGCTTGCGACCGTACGCCTCCCCATAAAGTTCCTTTTGAAATCCGAACCTGTGCCAACTCCCTCCAAAATTTTTACTCCACAACTCCCTGCCCTTGTGAATTCCTTCTGCAAAATCACACTTAACGAAAAACATTAAACTAAAAATTGATTACTCCAGTCTTTCCTGGATGGATTAACCGTCTTTTCCAGTATCGCCTTTATTTCTCTGTTGGATATTTCCGCCTGGCCGTTGGATTGAGGATGATAAGGTGTAGACAGTCTGTGATGGACGCCATATTTTCTCATCAGAGCTTCAATAGTCCGGTTGCGGAAGTGTGTCCCATTGTCAGATATTATAGCTCTGGGCACTCCGTACCTGTTGAAAATGTTAGCTCTAAGAAACTTTGCTACCTCCTTAGCTTCACACGAGGTGGTTGCTTTTGCCTCTATCCATTTTGACACATAATCCACTGCCACAAGTATGTAGGTGTTCCCGTATGAAGACGGAAATGGACCAATGAAGTCCATCCCCCAAACATCGAAGATCTCACACACAATCACTGGGACTTGTGGCATCTCATCCCTCCTGGATATTCCCCCGGTCTGTTGACACCTCTCACAATTCTGACAAAACTCGAACGCATCCTTATGCAACGTAGGCCAGTAAAAACCACTATCTAACACCTTCTTTGCTGTCTTCCTAGGTCCAAAGTGACCTCCACAAGCTAGGGCATGGCAATGATTCAGCACATCCCTCTGTTCCCACTCCGGGATACACCTCCGGATTACTTGGTCGGCTCCCATTCGCCACAAATACGGGTCATCCCAGAAATAGTACTTGGCCTCGCTCTTCAATTTCATCTTCTGGGCCCGAGAGATTACTTGCGAACTTGGCACTTCTCCAGTGACTAAGTAATTTGCCAGATCTGCGAACCATGGCTCAGCGTTTTGATGGCTTTTCCCTTTTTCGTCATCCCCTGGACCTGTTAACTCCATAACCTCCTCCCAGCTGGTAGGTCGAGGAAATTTTTCCACGTAGTACAAATGTTCCTCAGGGAATGCGTCCGGTATTGCTTCCTCGGTCTCCCCTTGAAATATCCTGCTCAGATGATCGGCTACTTTATTTTCAGTTCCCTTTTTATCTCTAACTTCCCAATCGAATTCTTGCAAGAGCAACACCCAACGGATTAATCTCGGCTTGGATTCTTTCTTCGCCAGCAAGTACTTTATCGCAGCGTGATCAGTGAAGACTATCACCCTCGACCCAAGCAAATATGGTCGGAATTTTTCAAAAGAGTACACGACTGCCAACATTTCCTTCTCCGTGGTGTCATAGTTTTTCTGGGCCTGGTTGAGCGTTTTTGACGCATAGAAAATTACGTAACTTTTTTCGTCAACTCTTTGACCTAGCACCGCCCCTACTGCATAGTCACTCGCGTCGCACATTATTTCAAATGGCAAACTCCAATCGGGCGCTCGGATAATGGGAGCCGATACTAGTCTATCTTTCAGTAGTTGAAAAGCCTTTATGCACTCCTCATTGAAAACAAACTCAACATCATTGTGCAGCAAATGAGTGAGTGGCTGAGCAATCTTTGCAAAATTCTTAATGAATCTTCTATAAAATCCTGCGTGCCCTAGGAATCCTCTTACCTCCTTCTGGTTCGTCGGGTAAGGCAGTTTTGATATCACCTCAATCTTTGCCTGGTCTACCTGTATACCTTTTTCCGAGACTACGTGCCCTAGGACAATTCCCTTAGGGACCATAAAGTGGCATTTCTCGAAGTTCAAAACCAAATGTTTTTCCTGGCATCTTCTCAATACTTTATCCAGACTAGCCAAACATGAGTCAAATGAATTCCCGTACACAGTGAAGTCGTCCATAAAAATCTCGATGCAGTCCTCCAAAAGATCCGAGAAGATACTCATCATACACCGCTGAAAAGTGCCTGGCGCATTGCACAGGCCAAACGGCATCCTCCTGTAAGCATACGTGCCGAAAGGACACGTAAAAGTTGTCTTCTCCTGGTCCTCGGGATCCACATAGATTTGAAAATACCCACTATACCCGTCTAGGAAACAGAAGTATTGCTTGCCCGCGAGCCTCTCCAGCATCTGGTCAATGAAGGGTAGAGGGAAATGATCTTTCTTGGTCGCTTCATTTAACTTCCTATAATCGATGCACATCCTCCACCCAGTGACTAGTCTGGTGGGCACCAATTCATTCTTGTCGTTCTTGACCACCTGTATTCCTGACTTCTTGGGTACCATATGGACTGGACTCACCCATTCACTGTCTGGTATGGAATAAATGATTCCTAGGGAGAGTAGTTTTAATACTTCCTTCAGCACTTCCTCCCTCATGTTAGGATTCAATTTGCGTTGAGGGTCTCTGCAGGCTTTTGCTCCTTCCTCCAAGCGGATGTGATGCATGCACAAATCTGGACTAATTCCTACCAGGTCAGAGAGTGTCCACCCAATAGCCTTCTTGTTTCTTCGGATTACCTTCAGCAGTTCCTCTTCTTGTCCCTTGGTCAAGCTGCTGTTGATAATAATAGGGAAAGTTTCGTTCTCCTCTAGATAAGCATACTTTAGGCCTGGTGGAAGTGTTTTCAGCTCTTTCTTGGGAACATCTTTTTCCTGGGGCAAGGGATTTTTCTCTGTTACTTCCGTAGTCATTCCCTTCCTTGACCCAGCAGAACCTTCCACACTCGCCACATAAGGTGTATTCCTTGACCTGGCTAGCTCCGGATTTGCACAGAATTCCAGAATTGCTTCAGCTAACTCCTCATCAGATAACTCACTTGTGTTCATTGCTTGACACCAACTGGCTACCTCTCTATCAATGTCAAGACTCATCTCGGAGTTCTCAATCTGTGCCTTCATTAATTCCGTCTCAAGATATTCTTGGACCAAAGGGTTAATAACATCTATAGCATGCAAATTTTCAACGTCAAGAGGTTTCTTCATTGCCTCATCAATGCTGAATGTATATTTTTCCCCATTGTAATCAAGGCAAATTGTTCCATCAAAAACATCAATGATAGTCTTAGCGGTTCGTAGGAAGGGTCTCCCTAAAAGTACTCCGCCCGACTCAGCAGACTCATTATCACTCATCTTAATCACATGGAAATCAGCAGGGTACAAGAAGTCATGTACCCTGACTATCACATTCTCAAGCACCCCTTCAGGACAGATGCATGACCTATCCGCCAATTGAATCACAACTTTCGTATCTACCATGCCTACCCCAACTAACTTCTTGTATATGGAAAGTGGTAACACGTTTATCGACGCACCTAAATCACACATAGCATGCTCGATTTTCACATTACCAATAGAGATGGGTAAGGTGAACATACCTGGGTCATTGCATTTTGAAGGCATCTTCCTTTTCTGAATTATTGCGGAGACATTCTCGCCTATCAGAATTTTCCCACTGGGCCTAGCCTTCCCAGCTATAAATTCCTTGATGAACTTGCTAAATACTGGCATCTTCAGGGCCTGTAAAAATGACAGATTGATTTCCAACTTCCCAAAAATGTCCATGAAGTCTACCGGTTCTTCCTTCTGTTTCTTGGCTTCCCCCCGACTCGGAAAGGGTTTCAGTCGCTTCCCTGCTCCGGTAGAACTTTCAGCTGATAACTCTCCAGTTTCTTTTCCCATTGCCTCATCTTCCAACTCCGGCTCTGGATCGAGGAAGAATGGTTCGGTCGGTCTAGGCAATTGTTTCTCCAAATATTTCTCCTCAAGGTCATCCTTGACCAAGGGACTTCCTCCCTCCAAGTGTCTGGGTCTGGGAGTTGTATCCTCTTTCTTCTTGCCTTCCTTAGGATCTGTCCCATCCTTTGTTCTCACCACCGGTCCCTCATATCCTTTCCCGGACCTCAAAGTAATCTGACTTATATTAGCTCTATCAGGTGGCCTTACTGAGGCCGGAATTTTTCCTTCGTTTTCCCGCATGTCACTCAAAGAAGTGGCTATTTGGGACAATTGCTTAGCCAACATATCCATGGCTGCTTTCTGCTCCTGTTGAGCATCTTGCAGCTTGTGCACTACGTCATTGTTCGATTGCAGGTTGTTTTGCATATGTTGCTGAGAACTGACGAGGTCTTGCACCATATCATCGATATTCTTTGTTAACTTTGGTGGTTGACTGGGTCCCGGCCCTATACTCAGAGTCGGTCCACTTGCTTGATTCTGACGAGCGTTTCCTTGACCGCCTGAAGAGTTATTGTATTGATTTCCTTGGCCCTGGTAATTGTTTTGGAAATTCCTTTGGTGCGGTGGTACATAAGGGTTCCCTTGATTATTCTGATTCCTGTTTCCCCAGCTCGAGTGGTCTCCTTGGTTCCGATTAATCCAGTTGCCCTGCCCCTCTTGATTCCTTCCTGACCAGTTACCTTGTCTTTCGGGCTGAGGTGCAAACTGCTGACTTTGTTGTGGTGCCGGCTGATTCTGTTCGTTGTCAGTCCATCTGAAATTCGGATGGTTTCTCCAAGGCGCATCTCTCTGTCTCCCTGGATTCCAGCTCCCATCGGGATTCCAACTTCCCATTGCATTGACCTGGGCCTGATAATCTCCTTCCTGGGTCCCGTAATATTGTTGCATTTGATTATCTCCTGGACCAGGAGATTTCTCCTTCCCTTATGAAGCCAGTGGAATCGTCTTTTCAATCGCGTTCAAAAGAGCCTTCTCGAGCCTATCAATCCTCGCTTCGACTTTGTTATCTTCTTGTTCTCTCCCAGCATGCACCGATCCTCTTTTCACTGCATTCCTAGGGTTATCGTACGCCTTCTTAGCGTCAATCAACTTCCCTAGGATCTCTCTTGCCTCACTTCCCCTTTTTCTTGTGAAATTTCCCCCACTCGAGGAGTTCATTAAGTCCTTTGACTCGGGAGTGGCTCCTTCGTAAAACAGAGAGTAGGTCTCTGCCTCTATCATCCGGTGATTCGGGCATGCATCCAACAACCCCTTAAATCTCGACCAGTACTGACTCAACGATTCATCGTAATCTTGCTTACACTCTAGTATTTCTTTCTTAAGTGCATTCGTCTTGTTGGATGGGAAGAAATAATCTAAGAATTCCAACTTGAAGTCCCTCCACGTGCGGATAGAATCCGGAGGCAACCTCAATAGCCACGTATTAGCTTCCCCCTTCAAGGTAAACGGAATCGCTCGTAAGCGATAATCCTCCTCTGTTGCATCATTCGGCCTCTTCTGAATACCACATAACTTACTGAATTCATTTAAGAACTCATACGGACACTCATTTCTACGCCCAGAGAACGTCGACAAGATGCCGAGTACGTTTGTCTTGATCTCGATAGTCCTCTGGCGTGGATTCATTACTATAGCTTGAGCTGGTTCTCCATCTAAATGGGCAGTGAGAGAGCCGATTTCTGGATCTGGGTCTACCACCTGCGCCATGACTAATTCCTCTGCTTCCCCTGTTTCTGACTCTGTTTCTGATTCGGGTGGTGATTCTGGATCTTCGCGTCCTGATGACGTCCAAGATTCGTCGCTAGTAAATTCACTCGGAAACGGGCCTCCCGTGGTGAACCCTGATCTGGTGGTCACAGTAGAGACTGTATCCTTAACCCGCCAACTAAACTGGCCGTGTGTCCACCCAGATGAGTTGCTCCAGTAGGTAGACCTTGAGCCTCTGCTCATAAACTGCAAACAAAAAGAGAAAGAAAACAAATCAAAACTATTTACACCACAGACTCTGAACACTAGCACTAAGCACACCATCCATCCCCGGCAACAGCGCCATTTGAAGGACGTGCGGGTGAGTGTGTCGTATGAGTTATGCGCTTGCAAAATTCGATCTAAGCAACTGCTAGGTCGAGACACCACGCTTCTCCGAATTAACTGAATCACAGGGTCCAGTAACTCGAGGGATCGAAGGGCGCTTCGGTCGTTGGGCACTCACGACTCTCCTTCAACAATTAAATTTCCTCGACCCGAATACTATGGATTAGTATAGGGAAGTGGAGTCGATCCCACAGAGATGGATTCGTAGGCTAGTATTGAGAGAATTTGGACAAAATGGCTGCTGCCACGCAAAAGGGGTTGAGATTTTAACTACTACTAGACCTAGGCACAAAACGTAAATACTAGACCGAAGAACAAAGGACTCTTAAACCAAGTAACAGGCAGAAAAGTTTAAACAATTCCTAGACCGAGTACATAACTACCGATAACCACTAGACAAAGGAAATAAAAAGTGGGGACCATGAAATCCAAGCCTGACAACGTACGGTAAAGCTGCAGCTAACAATCTTCATGCACTTTTCTAACTAATTCAGATTCGCAAATGGAGAAAACAGAGGAAATGCCCAGATTCAAACATAATAAACAGATTTGGTCGACGGAAACTTACAATAACTCGAAGATACGACAGATCTACGTAAACTAGGCGAAATGAAATGTAAATACGTAAACTAGGCATGGAAATCAAGTACTCCTTCTCAGATTACGTCGGACGCTTAATCCACTCCAGATCCAAGCCATCCGAACCCAACAAACAGCAAAACCAACGCCATAACTCCGATTTTCACAGATCTACTCCAATCTCAATCAATCATGAACAATCTGCAAACAAATCACAAACTCCAGCAAAACCCAACCTCCGATTCATCCAAAAAACAGAACCATTCTTCAGATCCAAACAACAAGTATCGACAATAAATCAGAACCAACTGCAAAAATGACTAACTCCTACAATCCTAACTCGAAATCAATCGAACTCGACCAGCAAACCAGAAATGAACACAATAGACATAAGCGAAAGTAAAATCTGGAATAAAACCGGAAATATTGGTTGTCAAAAGAAAACCGAGCTTCGAACAGCGAAGCTCGGCGGAATCAGTGTAAATAGCAACGGAAATGTAAATTGTTTCTTCGCCCTTGAACTAGGACGGTGTTACAACCCTCGAACCATTGTCGGAAAGCTAAACGTGAACCACCAGTCAAGTGCTAACTGGAATCTCTCGCGAATTCAGAGTCAAGTGTGTGGAAAGGTGAATCGAGCAAGGAGCTGTTAGTGAGGCCTCCAGCCGAGAAGGTCCCTCCAGCCTGCATGCTTCTCCCTTTTATAGATGCGGACATAGCCTTCTAGAGTTTTCGTAGAAAAAAGATCTATTCTACCCTTCAACTCCGAGGCTTCCTCCGTCTAGCAATTTTCTTCCAATTGTTCACCCTTTCGAAAGTTTCCTAGGACCATGCAAGCGTCCTCTTCTTTTCCTGGATCTGGCGAAAAACTTCACATACCTGACTTAATTCAATGCGTTAGACCCAGCAATTTTATGAAATGAACCCCTAGACCGATGCATGAAATTAGCCTTATCAGTCATAATTAAGCAATTTTAGGTCATATTATAATATTTGGGTTTAATGTCATGCTAAGATCATTTTAGGTCATGCTTTGTTAGCATGACCTAAAAATTAACTAACTATGACCTAAAAGTGCCATACGTATGATATTGTTCTGCGTTTCTGTATTTAAATCTAGTTTTGCATAGATCAAAACCATATATATATATATATATATATATATAGGGATGTATTCATTTCCTTTTCCTATATTTCCTCCTTTTTCCTTCTTAATATCAGCCATTAGATTAGAGGAATGGACGGTCAAGATCAACATTGGGTAATTAATCCCGTGTTGCGTTATTTGTCCTATTTTGTGCATTATGAGGGTACAATATTAATCTAATAATGGCTGGAAACCGCTACGAATAATGCACCACATGGTCACGAGTAATGCATATAATTGACTATATAATGCACAATATGTGAACTGCAATGCATACGAATAAGATGTACCATGTTATGATGTTTGGACACACGTTTCTTGTTTCCCCTAAGGGTTTAATAAGCTTAGGGGCTAGGGTATAGTACGTAGACACGTATGTAATCTTCATATGGTAACGAGCAATGGATATAATTGACTATATAATGCACAATTTGTGAACTGCAATGCATACGAACAAGATGTGCTGTGTTATGATGTTTGACACACGTTTCTTGTTTCCCCTAAGGGTTTAATAAGCTTAGGGGCTAGGGTATAGTACGTACGCATTAATAACAAATTATAAAACGATACGAATAATTCACCAAATTGTCACGAGTAATGGATGTTATTAACTACATAATGCACAATATGTGACCTGCAATGCATACGAATAAGATGTACCATGTTATGATGTTTGACACACGTTTCTTGTTTACCCTAAGAGTTTAATACGCTTAGGGGCTAGGGTATAGTACGTAGACAAGAATTATTTGTATCGTTTTATAATTTGTTATTAATGCGTACGTACTATACCCTAGCCCCTAAGCTTGTTAAACCCTTAGGGGAAACAAGAAACGTGTGTCAAACATCATAACACAGCACATCTTGTTCGTATGCATTGCAGTTCACAAATTGTGCATTATATAGTCAATTATATCCATTACTCGTTACCATGTGAAGATTACATACGTGTCTACGTACTATACCCTAGCCCCTAAGCTTATTAAACCCTTAGGGGAAATAAGAAACGTGTGTCCAAACATCATAACATGGTACATCTTATTCGTATGCATTGCAGTTCACATATTGTGCATTATATAGTCAATTATATGCATTACTCGTGACCATGTGGTGCATTATTCGCAGATACCAAAATGTGGCAGTTACTTTTCCGTCAAATGTCAATAATAACCCTGTAATGCATACAACCACCTTCTATAATGCAACACGGAACCAGTTTTATAGAATCAATCTGATCCGTTGATGCCTTAGATCTAACGCGTAATATTAAGAAGGAAAAATGATCTAAGATGTGAAAAGGAGAATAACGCTCCCATATATATATATATATATATATATATATATATATATATATATATATATATATATATATATATATATATAGGGGTGCGTTATATTGATAACCTCTAAATATCGTAATAACCCTATAACTAAATCTGGACCGCACATTTTTAAAATCACGCGGTTGAGATTCAAACTTAGATTTACTTCATAAAAAAAAGGCGGAGGGGTAAAACTGTCATTTCGCTCATTTAATTTCTGAATTTCGCCAAATATCACGTAAAACGATACAATGATAAAATGATAGGTTTATTGCATAGAATGATAGTTTTGCCGGATAGAATGATACTCTGAGTTGATAAAATGATACTATGAGTTGATAAAATGATACTCTGAATTTCGCCAAATATCACGTAAAATGATAAAATGATAGGTTTATTGGATAGAATGATAGTTTTGCCGGATAGAATGATACTATGAGTTGATAAAATGATACTCTTGACTGATAAAATGATACTCACAGCAGATAGAATGATACTTTAGTTGATAAAATGATACCTTTGGCGGATAGAATGATAGTTTTGCCGGATATAATGATATATTTTGCCGGATAGAATGATACCTTTTATCGGCAAAACTATCATATTATACAGTAAACCTATGATTTAAACACCAAAAGTATATATCATTTTATCGGCTGAAATTATCATTTTATCGGATGAAAGTATCATTTTATCAACTTAAGGTATCATTCTATCCGGCAAAACTATCATTTTATGCAGTAAACCTAACATTTATAAGTTAAAAGTATCATTTTATCAACTCAGAGTATCATTCTATCCGGAAAAACTATCATTCTATGCAATAAACCTAACATATATCATTTTATCATTTTATCATTTTATCAGTCAGTCAAAAGTATCATTTTATCAACTCAGAGTATCATTCTATCCGGTAAAACTATCATTCTATGCAATAAACCTGTCATTTTATCATTTTACGTGATATTTAGCGAAATTCAGAGTATCATTTTATCAATCAAGAGTATCATTTTATCAACTCAGAGTATCATTCTATCCGGCAAAACTATCATTCTATGCAATAAACCTAACATATATCATTTTATCATTTTACGTGATATTTGGCGAAATTCAGAAATTAAATGAGCGAAATGACATATTTACCCCTCCGCCTTTTTTTATGAAGTTGAGTATCATTCTATCCGGCAAGACTATCATTCTATGCAATAAACCTAACATATATCATTTTATCATTTTACGTGATATTTGGCGAAATTCAGAAATTAAATGAGGGAAATGACATATTTACCCCTCCGCCTTTTTTTTATGAAGTAAATCTAACTTTGAATCTCAGCCACAAGATTAGAAATATGTGCGGTCCAGATTTGGTTATAGGGTTATTACGAGATTTAGGGGTTATCATATGATCACAACTCTATATATATATATATATATATATATATGTTAAGGTCCTTCGCAACTTTTCAAACCAATCTTCAATCAGATCACACCCTTGATAAAATGATACTTTTGACTGACTGATAAAATGATAGGTTTATTGCATAGAATGATAGTTTTGCCGGATAGAATGATACTCTAAGTTGATAAAATGATACTTTTGACTAACTGATAAAATGATAAAATGATACGTTTATTGCATAGAATGATAGTTTTGCCGGATAGAATGATACTCTGAGTTGATAAAATGATACTTTTGACTGACTGATAAAATGATAAAATGATAAAATGATATATGTTAGGTTTATTGCATAGAATGATAGTTTTTCCGGATAGAATGATACTCTGAGTTGATAAAATGATACTTTTAGCTTATAAATGTTAGGTTTACTGCATAAAATGATAGTTTTGCTGGATAGAATGATACTTTCAGCCGATAGAATGATAGTTTTGTCGGGTAGAATGATACTTTCAGCCAATAGAATGATAGGTATTTTTGGTGTATAAAATGACATTTTTGTTTAATAAAATGATACTTTTACCTGATAAAATGATAATCTAAGCGGATAAAATGACAGTAACCTTATAAAAATGATACTCTGAGATGATAAAATGATACGTTTACTGTTTTGTAGGTTTGTATATTATGTATTGTGCCGATTATATTAGGTTTATCACATAGAATGATAGTTTTGCCGGATAGAATGATACTCTGAGTTGATAAAATGATACTTTTGACTTACTGATAAAATGATAAAATGATATATGTTAGGTTTATTGCATAGAATGATAGTTTTGTCGGATAGAATGATACTCTGAGTTAATAAAATGATACTTTTGACTGACTGATAAAATGATAAAATGATAAAATGATAGGTTTATTGAATAAAATGATAGTATTGCCGGATAGAATGATACTCTGAGTTGATAAAATGATACTTTTGACTGACTGATAAAATGATAGGTTTATTGCATAGAATGATAGTTTTGCCGGATAGAATGATACTCTGTGTTGATAAAATGATACTTTTGACTGACTAATAAAATGATAAAATGATAAAATGATATATGTTAGGTTTATTGCATAGAATGATAGTTTTGCTGGATAGAATGATACTCTGAGTTGATAAAATGATACTTTTAGCTTATAAATGTTAGGTTTACTGCATAAAATGATAGTTTTGCTGGATAGAATGATACTTTCAGCCGATAGAATGATAGTTTTGCCGGGTAGAATGATACTTTCAGCCGATAGAATGATAGTTATTTTTGGTGTATAAAATGACATTTTTGTTTAATAAAATGATACTTTTACCTGATAAAATGATAATCTAAGCGGATAAAATGACAGTAACCTTATAAAAATGATACTCTGAGTTGATAATATGATACGTTTACTGTTTTGTAGGTTTGTATATTATGTATTGTGCCGATTATATTAGGTTTATTGCATAGAATGATAGTTTTGCCGGATAGAATGATACTCTGAGTTGATAAAATGATACTTTTGACTGACTGATAAAATGATAAAATGATATATGTTAGGTTTATTGCATAGAATGATAGTTTTGTCGGATAGAATGATACTCTGAGTTAATAAAATGATACTTTTGACTGACTGATAAAATGATAAAATGATAAAATGATAGGTTTATTGAATAAAATGATAGTATTGCCGGATAGAATGATACTCTGAGTTGATAAAATGATACTTTTGACTGACTGATAAAATGATAAAATGATATATGTTAGGTTTATTGCATAGAATGATAGCTTTGCCGGATAGAATGATACTCTGAGTTGATAAAATGATACTTTTGACTGACTGATAAAATGATAAAATGATATATGTTAGGTTTATTGCATAGAATGATAGTTTTGCCGGATAGAATGATACTCTGAGTTGATATAATGATACTTTTGACTGACTGATAAAATGATAAAATGATAAAATGATAAAATGATATATGTTAGGTTTATTGCATAGAATGATAGTTTTGCTGGATAGAATGATACTCTGAGTTGATAAAATGATACTTTTGACTGACTGATAAAATGATAAAATGAGCGAAATTCAGAAATTAAATGAGCGAAATTTGGATACGTAAATTTTATCATGAGCGAAATGACATATTTACCACGCGTTTTTTTTATGAAGTAAATCTAAGTTTGAATCTAGACCACGTGATTTTAAAAATGTGTGGTCCAGATTTAGTTATAGGGTTATTACGGATATTGGGGTTATCATTATAATGCACCCACACACACACACACACACACACACACACACACACACACACACACACACACACACACACACACATATATATATATATATATATATATATATATATATATATATATATATATATGTACGAAAGCGATTTTACTCTCTAATTCGTCAGCCTATTGAAGTCCGTAATCCAGCTCTCAATATTACTCCCTTCGTTCCTCAAATTTTATCACACTTTGATCGGGTATGAATTTTAACAAATGTAATAGAAAGTGAGTTTAAAAAGTTAGTTGAGAGTAGATCCTACTTTTATATATTAGTTTTATAGTAAAATATGAGTGGAAATTGATTAGTGGAATATGAGGTCTACTACCAAAAATTGTGAAATGTGAAATGTGAAAAATTTTGCTAGACAGATTGAATTCAGAAAATGTGACAAAATTTTAGGAACGGATGGATCCGTAGATAACATCACCATATATGATGTTGTTAATGCCTTGTATCAAAATCATTAATCAAATGGAGTGGTATTTTCTACAAATGGGGACTAAAAAATTAAAGAAAAAGAAAAGTAGACGTGGGTGATAGATAGTATGGCTAAATAAGATTGTTTACTATGTGACTGGTTTTCACCTCCATTATAATTCCTAAATAATTAATATATGTATTAATTTGGTCCCTACCAAATGGGGTAGATCAAAAGTGGACATGTATTAAATATGTCTGTATTTTCAGAACGTTGTAAGAAGGAACAAAATTTTGAGGAAGTGCTAACGGATGGATGAGACAAAAATTTTGTTTTTTACCTCAGGCAAATGGCATAACCGATCAATTTCAG
Source organism: Salvia splendens (assembly GCF_004379255.2). NCBI lineage: Eukaryota > Viridiplantae > Streptophyta > Magnoliopsida > Lamiales > Lamiaceae > Salvia > Salvia splendens. The sequence goes on from NC_056039.1 coordinate 25,588,550, forward strand.
GTCATTTCCATTTATTTTAAAAATATATAATTATATTATACTTTTGAAAATTTTAAATTTTATATGATCTCAAAATTTGTGAATAATTAAGTTTGATGTGGCAGATAGAAAATACATATAGTCAAAGATATGTCTTTAATTTTATAAATTAAAATAATGTCAATTAATACACTTATCTAGGGGTGTGCCTTCGGGTTTCGGTTCGGTTTTTTGTCAAAACCGAACCAAAACCGAAAAACTGAATTTAGTTCAAAATCCAAAGCGAACCGAACCCGAAAAACCGAAAAATCGAAACCGAAAAATCGAAAACCGAACTTAAAAAACCGAAAAATCCGAACAAAACCGAAAAAACCGAAAAAACAAATATAATATTAATATATACGTGTGTGTGTATTTTATTTTATTTTATATATACTAATAGAATATTTATATATAATATAAAATTAATAATACATATAATATATATAATATAGTAGAATTTATTAAAAGAATATACTATATATTATATATAATATAATATAATATATTAAATTAATAGAATATATATATAATTCGGTTTTTCGGTTTTTCGGTTTTTTTCTTCGCCCGAACCGAACCGAACCGAACCGAACCGAAAAACCAAAATTTTTGTATTTTCAAAACCGAACCGAACCGAAAAACCGAAATAACCGAACCGAATTTTAAAATTTCGGTTTGGTTCGGTTCGGATATTCGGTTTCCGGTTTTTTTGCTCATCCCTACACTTATCCACATAGAACTCACACATTTTAAGGATTAAACTTGGTTTGATTTGATTGAATGATTTTAGTATGCTTTTGATTTAACATTATATTAGTATATGTTGTGACATAATAGAGCAACTGTGTAATCGAGACAAACAGAAACGTAAAGAGACACAGAATTTACGTGGTTCACCAATGTTGTGTTAGCTACGTCCACGGGCAGAAATCGGAGAACAAATTGTATTCAGATTGTTTTTCAGAGTACATAGTTATGCGCCCTACTTCTATATAAATAGGTACACGAGCTAAGTCCAATAAGACAATTAGGGCACAAAATAGAAACATATCATAGCGTCGAGACTCAATTCGAATAGCGACAAACTGTACAGATTCAAGGTATACTAATCGTATGATTTATTATTTTGATCCGTTAGGATTACTATTCCATCATATTTTCTCATCTAGTTTTCCACCATCATCTGGTAGTTCTAAAATCAATCAAGTAAAATAAGACAAAGATCCAAAGAAGATTGAAGTAGACGAAATTCTCCACGAAGGAAAACTTACATTACGTTGCACATATTTTATCCTATGATTTATTCAGTTTATTTTACTCTACAAGTAGCTAAACATTTCAAATTCTATGGTTTTAAAGTAATTGACTTGAATATTTTATAGTTATTTATCCTTTATCTGAACCTTAGTCTACTTTATTAAGTATGTGCAACTATTATTCTTTAGATTATTTGGCTAATAATTGGATGCTTCAATGTGTTTTTAGATAACTCGAGTGATGAGATTAACGTTTTAACATATAAATTATTAACATCAAGTCAACAATATTCAAAGATGTTTGAGATTAAGTGTGAGAATAATATAGATGTTCGGAACTGTTAGGAGTTATAATCTTATGATTTGGAATTTGAGCAACTTTTTAATCACAATCTAAATGTGGGTTCAAGTGATAACTGTGATCGTCATAGTATAACCCGAGTCAAATTGGATGTTGAATTCATAATTGAATTACTATACATTGAATGAAATGAAAATCCTAGAATTTTCTTCTTTGGCTAATTAAACCCGACTTCTTCATTGCTATGTTCATAGTTTTTATATATTTTTGTTCACTAGCTATAAAAACAAGCCAAATTTAAGTGGTCTTAGGCCATCCGCAACGCTGTCTCTTATCCATCTCTTAACCGTCTCATCTCTTAACTATTCATTGGCCCCACTATACTTTTCACTCCATCTCTTAACTAAGAGACAGAACCTGCAACCCTCCATCTCTTAACCATCTCATCCCTTAACTATTCATTCAATTTCATTTTTTATTTTTATTTCCAACAAATTCAATTAATAAAAACACACTTCATTAAATAAAATAAAAATTACAACTTAAAATCCTAAAAAATACATAATTAAATTCGTGGCAAAATAAATAAAAAAGACATAATTTAAAATACAATTTTATAGAAATTATAAAAACTACTCAATCGGCAAATCATCCCCTGGAGGCGGTGGAGGCGGAATACCAAGTTGTCCCGCCAGATACACAATGCCGGCATGATGGGCTTGAAATTGGGCAGACGTCATGCGGGAAGTGTCCGCCATCGTGGCGGTGAAGTATATGGACATTAAGGAGGAGGGCAGCCCTTGGGAGCCCGCCTCGCTTGATTCGCCTCGGCCCCTCCTCCCTCTAGCCGCCTTGGTCCCTTGCGGCCGACGGCGCCCACGGGAGGACCCCCTGCATCGTCCGCCGTGCCCTCAACCTCCTGCGAGGCAACCTCTTGTGCGGCGCTGCCTGAACCGCACCCATTAGATGAGTATTGGCCACCCGCCGTGTGCTTCGAGGTCGAGCCCGTGCTGGACTGGACACCGTCGGCCCACCTTGCCTCGTCTTTGACGACCTCCCAAACATCGACATGTTTGAATTCTTAGTCGGTGTCGTCGAAATAGACTAGCAAAGCCGATCTCAGAATGTCGGCTTCCGTGGCTCCTCTTTGGTAATGAGCCGCTTCAGTCTTGTAGATGCCGCAGAATTTTTTGACCTCTCTGTCGACTCGGTCAAAGTGAGCGCGGAGCATCTTCAATGTGCGGCTGCAGGACCCCTTCTGCTTAATCTCGTTGTAGGCCTCGGTGACCTTTTCCCAGAAGCACTTCCTGGTTTGTTGATTCCCGACGATGGGATCGTACGAGACGCTGATCCAAGCATTGTAAAAATGATTTATTGCGTCAGCGTGACGAAGCCCACTCGCGGGCCAGCGAGTGGGCGTCGCGCGGGCACGTGGCGAGACGGCTCGCCATCCGTCTAGGTGGGACGGGCGTCTCGGCGGGATGGTGACGAGACGGGACGCTGCAACACGTCCCGCGTCCGTCTCGTCTTGGAGGGACGAGATCAGAGACACCCGCGAGATGCGTTGCAGGTGCTCTTATGTTGCAGTTCTTATTAGGATATATTCTAGTGAAAAACATGCTTTACAGTTTACACTTTCTGTATTATAAAACTTAATTTTCAAGCCTTTACGAGAAGAAATTTATTTAACACAAATTTTATTATTTATTATTTTTGAAATTCATATAAAATAATGTAATGGAACAAACAATTCTTCGTTTAAATTGCATACTGATCGGTAGAGTCATGATTGTTGAAGATATTTCAGTCGGTACCTTATAGAAGCTAGTAATCAAGTTCTCAGTGATTATTTAACGAGTAGATATGACTTGTAACTATAGTACTCCCTCTGTCCCTTATTATGTGTTTCACCTTTTTATTTTGGGACGTGCCCAAATAGATGTTTCGTTTCACTTTACTACTTTTTGAAAACGATATAACATTTCACTAATTCATTTCACTCACATTTATTATAAAAGTATATATATATAAAAGTATAACTTACAATCCACTAATTTTACAAACAAACACACACTAAGTTGGTGTCCTAGGTCTGCACTCTCACTCACTTAATCAACAGAAGATCTTTTTATGAGGGTTATTAGAGGTTGGAATGGAGACTAAATAGTGACTGTTATGTTGCTTGGTCAAGTTAGGTGATGGGCTTCTTCTTCTTATACTATTCTTGGATGTTGTATGGTATGGGGGTGTTTTCACGCTTGGATGCTTTTAGTATTGTTTTCTGTGGCTCATTAGGCCTTCTTTTTTTATGCAAGTTCGTCGCTTTTGTTGTCTTTGTTAGTCATTTGAATCTATGTAAGTTGGACCTTTGCTTGCCATTTCTAATTTTGATCCTTACTAAATGCATAAAAAAAGTCGCAGCAACTTACAATTGATATCATTTTAACTAGCCTTCTATTTTAAATAAATATATATTATATAAAAAAATTCTTTAAATCTTTGTATTGTACAAAAATTGCAATTTCAAACCTCAAACCTCCAAATTACTAAAGAATGAACTTACCCTTCCAATTGGTATTATCCTAGAAAAAAAAAGAGTAAAAATCTGATTGTTTGTGTATAGAAATTTACAAGAAAGAGAATGAAGCAAATCAACACATACATTGGAAAATCCAATTCCACATCCCCCTCCAATATTCAAGCACATTTTTGGCAGCTCACTCACAAGCTCTTCTCATGTTTCAACAGAGCTTGCTCAACCCAGAGGGCAATGCACTCTCTCCCAATCTAGGCACGAAGCCCTCCCTCTCGAGCAAAACTTGCAACGAAGACACGATCCTCACAAACGCCACGTACAAAAAGGGCGAGCTGCAAAACGCGTAGCCAAACACAGAGAGCGCCCTAACAACGCCGTCTGAATACCACGGATAGGCCATGACGATAAGAGCGCCCAAGAATCCGAGCCACGGCACCAGAACAGGCAGCATTGGGAGCAAGAAAGCATTGACCGCGACAATCAAGAGTGAAATGGATCCAAGAAAGTAGAGGCTCCATCCGATGACCGGATGAATCGTGTAGGGAATGAAGAGAATTGGGAGTAAGTAGGCAGCAAGAATCGACCATAAGGCGATCAACTTGAACCCGGTTTGTATAAAGAAGACACTCTTCTCCTCGCGGCGGTAGAAAAGCTTCGACAAAGTAGGCCGGGCTAGGCGCGCCACAGCCATTATCCCCAAGTAGAACACTACCTGGATCAGCACAATCCACATCTCTGCACCGTATCTGTGGGCAAAAAATAAGGTCGTCATTTTCTACTTTATTCTCTTCCTACTTAACTCTTTAGTCTCTTTAACGCCAAAAATAAGGACACGATGACAAAAAACAACACATTTAATCTCTTTTACTTTATTCCTTCTTCACTTTTTCTACTTTTTTCTCTTTCTACTTAACTTTGCAAACATCATTTTTTTTAAACCCCGTGTTCAGAGGAATGCCTCATTTGTGACGGGACAAAGGGAGTACTATCTTTATCTATCCAAAACTATCACACAAAGTAAATAGTGAGAAAAGAAGACTAGGGAAACGAAAAAAAAAACTAACCCTATAGTTTGAAGGCGCTTTCTATGCCAATCAATGCCCAACGGGAGGACCGGCCACGACCACCAGTACCACGGCTTCAACCACGAAGCACCCGGGAAGGTGATGACGCTGTTTGGACCACACGGCACATTCCACCGGAGTTTGAGATCTAAATTAAGCAAAAAAATCATAATATTATAAGTTCAATAAGCAATTCCTATTTTCACCAACTGGTTTTAGGATGAAATCGATCACTTACAGTAGTAGGAAGCATCCATTTGGTATCCGAGTGGAAGGCGGTAGGTCCCATCCAGCTTGGTCCCATTTGGAGGAGAAAGAAAGAGAGGCGAATTCAGCAAATCTGGGAAATAGCTTGTGAGAAATCCTTGATCCGCGCCATCGAGATTGCTTCTCCCAATGTCTAACTCGTGGATCATGTCGTTGAAAACGGCCATCGACGGCTGCAACACGAAAAGGCCAGTGTGGAAAATGCAGGGATTGATGAAGACAGCACAGAACTGGCCGCATTGGAAGAGCTCGTCGGTTTTGTGGAGGAAGAGGTTGTCGGCATCGAGCATCACAACTCGATCGTATTGTACGAGCTTCCACGCGTATAGTTTGTTCAGTGTTAGTTTGAATCTCCAATCGAATTCGGATTGCTCACTGTATGGATTCTTGATGTTCTCAACGCTCACCACCTTAGCCCCGTCCTCTTCTTGCCTGCACGTCAAATATTATCATATTAGATATCATTCAGTTGTCATGACTCATTATCATAGGAAAAAAAACTGGATTTGATGATTATGTCATGCACTACTCGATCAAGGATACTTCACAATTCAATACTACCCAATATATAAAGCAAGGTCAAAGAATTTGCCTGCACGTCAAATATTATCATATTAGATATCATTCAGTTGTCATGACTCATTATCATAGGAAAAAAAACTGGATTTGATGATTATGTCATGCACTACTCGATCAAGGATACTTCACAATTCAATACTACCCAATATATAAAGCAAGGTCAAAAAATTAGCCTGCAACTCTGTGAAGGAATTAGATTAATATGGATTAATATGGATTAAGTAATTATAGTTGGATTACAATTATATTAGTACATAAGCCCAATAATCATGCTAGCTTTCTTCTACGGAGCAATTGTACCGGGATAGTTTATGCAATTATGATTTGTACATATAGGGAATCGGTGGTGCACACCTGAACTCCACATTAGTATGATATTGTTCCCTTTGGACAAAACCCTCACAATTTTGCTCTTGGAGTACTTCCCAAAAAGGCCTTATAGAAATAGAGTTGGGGTAGCCCATATATATGCTTACAACTCTTGTTCATTCTCCAATGTGGGATATTGTTTGCCCTCACAGTACTATGTCAATATTTTCGGACAACTGAACTTTTATTCAGCTGAAGCCATTTAAGGATTCTACAACTTAATATTTGCAAGCCATATATATCACAATGATGAATTTAAATAATGTATATTTAAATTGATAGTTTTAAATAATTTTAAGTATATCAAAGAAGAACTAAAATCTATTCATTATAACTTACTAATGCCAGTAGTAGGAATCAAACTTTTACCAAAAGAATTGAAGAATACAATGTATTCAGATATCCATGATTTTTAAGGCTGAGGCCTGGCTAGCATCTTTAATAAGGCTAGATATTTTCACATATTTCCTTATTAATAATAAGTGGGGCATCACTCTTTTTCTACATTATTACATTCATTCCTTTTCCAGTGTTATTCATTAAAATATTCCAATGAAATAAAATGGAAACTTATAAATATCATACACTATTCAATTACTAAGAATGCACGTACATTCTTGAAGTAGATTTTTTCCTTATACCGGATTCTTTTGAGAAGATAATAAGATATTCGAACTTGATATAGTGAATTAATAATCGTTATATAGATATAACTTTTCGAGTGATGTGTTCAACATTGAACTCAAATTACATACGACTTTTAACATTTTATATCGATAGAAGTAGTGGGTTGGGGAATTTCCTTGTCTACCACATAGCTAAAATATTCATAATTACTATTAATTTTAGTTTATGTTCTGCGCCTAAATCATCTAATATTTTTTTATATTCATTTATATAAATATTATGATAAACATAAAATAAATAAAAGTTACAACAAAAATATCCAACCTAGTCAGAATTAGGGGTGGGTAGGTACGGTATACCTTACTGAAACCATCATACCGTATACCTTACTGAAAATTTGATATGAGAAAAAATCATACCTTTACCTTACCAAAATTTTCGGTATACCGAACTTCGGTATACCTTATTTTCGGTATGACAAATTTCAATATTGATACCATACCTTATTTTCAGTATGTCATATCTAAATTCGGTATACCGTACTTTTACGGTATACCAGAGTTTTACGGTATATCGGACTACAATACGACATACCAAAATATCATTATTTTGTAAATAATTCTAAATACAAACACAAATGAACATAAAATTTCAAAAATACTTAGAAAACATAAAATTTAATCAAACTCAAACATATTCAATTAAAAAACTGCAACAATTAAACTCCACGCAATCACATAACGTTCAACGATATTTGTTTGGAACTAATTTAACTAAAATCTTATATTTGTTTGAAACTAATTGATTCAACGATATCAAGTTTTCCTAATTGAGTTTATTTGATTTTATATTTACATGATTACCCTCAACTACAATGAGGCAAGATTTGACTTCTACATGTAAATATTTATTTGTTTGGTAAAAGTATGAATTTACTTGGTATAATTTGGCATATATTGATATCGATATATACCGAGAATTATGGTATATAATATATTTTCGGTATATACCTAAAATTACGGTATATACCATATTTTCGGTAAACCCGGGTATACCTCGGTGTATGAAAATTCATACCGTTACCGTACCGAAATAAATCGGTGTATCAATTTTCGGTATTTTTTCGATACGATAAGGGCGGTATTTCGGTATTTTTACCCAATCCTAGTCAGAATTGGGAAAACCACCCTTTTCTCGACAATCCAATTTGGAATGTTTGCCTCAAATCTATTTTTTTGTTTTATTCTTTTTCACTTTTTCTATTTATATGTTCATGTAATAGCAAGTTGCATATATGTGCCCCTTCCCACTTCTTTAAATAGTCAACTCCATATAAATAAACCAATTAATAAGCAACACGTATAAGCTATCTATCATAGTTTGTCACAATCATCATAAAAGTATAAAATCTCATTCTTCAAAGAGTTTTAAACACACAAAAAAAATGTATCCTCGATCTAAAGTATATGGATTTTGTAAGCGACCTATATGTATATGCCGATGATATATCCTCGTAAATACAATATCCCTAGAAAATTGAGATATTAATGGCAGAATAATTCCTAATTAAGTTGGTCGACCGACCTTGAACTCAAATATTAGTTGACTCAACCGAACCTCAAAGAGATATTGTTATAAAATTAAAAAATATATATAAGTTATAAGTTAGTACTACAAAACAAAATAACACAAGTACACAAAATATATTTTAAAATAATAATGATGAGATCAGCACAATATTTAAGAGATTTAAAAATAAATCGGCAAAACGGCAAGAAATCATGAAATTGAGTTACCATTTAAAAAAATAAATTAGATACAAGTAATAAAGAAAAAAATCAAGAAATAGAAAAATGTGGGGGAAATGGACTTACAGAGATTGGACCCAGCGGGAAGGGACATCGAGCGATGCTATAACGACGAGATCAGCATCGACTTGAAGGTGACGGAGCGATCTGAGCATGACACGTGTGGCGACGTAGAATTCGTAGTCCCTTGGCGTGCCCATATACATCATGGTAGCATACGCATTTCTGTGCACCCTCGCCGCTGCTGCACCAACACAACTTACTAAAATCACCAATCCTAATAAAATCACCCTCATTCTTTGTGGTGTGTGTGTGTGTGTGTGTGTGTGTGTGTGTTTGGGAGGGGGAAAGTGAGAGGAAAATTAGTCTTTTAAAAGAGGGGGTCGGTCAAATCTAATTCTTGAATTATTCTCTCTTTCTATTTAGTGCATTTGTTATGAATGTGTTTTTTTTTAAATTTAACATAATAGTCAATTAATTTCCAATAGTTTTGAACTTATCGAAAAGATGCATCCCAAAGAAAATACAAATGGAGTTTAGTTGACTTAATTTTAGTAAGAAGCGGAAAAGGTAGGAGCAATAAATTAATTGCATGCATTTACTCTAATGGAAATTTACTTGTATACAAAACACGCTTATATATTATTTTATTAATGCCTTTTATTTCATTAAATTCTTCTATATATTTTTGGTATATAAGTTTATTGTATTTTGGTATATTTTTTGGTATAGTATTTTGTTTCATTAGGTTATTTTTTTATTCCACTAGATCCTTATTTTAATGAATTTTGATTTAAAAGATTTTATACCTTTTATTTTTCATATAATTGGATCTTTATTTAATTGAATTAAGATTTTAATTAACTTTTTTTGTTACTTATATTTATTTATTTTAATATTAATTCAGTTGTAATATCGATGCAAAAGATTATTTAAAAAATGAAAACTTTATTGATATTGTCTATTAGTATTAACTTATAAATTTATCATTTTTCTAATAATTCTTGAGTCAATATTGCAAGTTTATTAATTTTAAATAAATAAGGAAAAAGGAAACATAAATAAATTTAACAACACAAAAAAAGTTAATTATATTTTCAAAGTGTGTTAAATAAAGTTTTAACCAAAGAACCTTTCTAATCAAAATGCTTTAATATAAGGACCTAATAAAACGAAAAAAAATGTATAACAATCTAATAAAAAAATACATTGGAACAAGTACCTAATGAACCAAATATTTATAAAAGAATCCGATGAAACAAAATGTTTTGGTATAAGGACCTCAAGATGTGCGTTTTCCGTACCTTAATTATAAATATTTTGTGCCAGAAATTTGATTTAAATTTATTATAAAGATTTTGTTCCATAAATATTATTTAAAATTGATTGATACGAATTTAGTTTGATGTTATTATTGCTAGTATCACATCCGTGTGCGTACGACCAAAAGAATGTGATAATTGCAAACTAATTAGCAATCCAAAATTAAGACCAAATTTTAACCATTAGATTAGGAGATCTAGTGGTTGATATAATATCAAATGAATTATATTTTAGATTTAAATAATTATTAAATAAAATTAAAGAGTATTAATGTAAATTCCCTCTTATTAAATTTATCCTAAAACTTTAAATTTATATAACTCTCTCGATTTAAATTATTTTTTCGCAAAAAATATATCAAATTAAAGGTAATTTTATAAGGATTCTAACGAGATCTCAATTGCATATGTTCCAACGACGTTCAGATGATGAAATTTGATGATTTTTATTTCGGTTTTCGTATATGTTGATAAGCTGATTTTTTTATCAACAAATACATAAAAAAATCTCTATATGCATGTAAAATCTCAATATAACTGTGTTGATATTTTCATGTATTTATTTTGAAATACTCATGTCATTGAGTTGATATTTGTAATACACTGTGTTAATATAAAAAAACATGAAAATTATGATATGATAACAGAATGACGATCTTAACCTTTTGTTGATATTTTGTCTACTATTTATTGAAATTCGTAAAATTTAATCTCATCCACTCATTTTAAAATCTAAGAATGGAGATTTAGTCTTAATTTTTAATTATAATACTATAAACAATATAAGAGGACCCTACTATCAATTATTATGTATTAAAACCAAATTTATATGTTTATAGTCTAAAAAACATTAGCTAGGTTCCTCTACTAAAACCTTTCACTTCCACCAACTATGATAAGAATTAATAAAAAAAATCACTTTCCAAAATCTAAAACCTATAAATTTATATTTTATTAATCAATATAATATTTTAGTCATAAATGTTGAAAAATATATCTGATTGTTTTCTTTAGTAATGAGAAATTAATGTGCATGCCACACTAATAAAGTGGGAATATTAATAGCCAAATTTTAATGGTTGCACATTTGACTCTCCATTTAAGAACAACCTGACCCTTAGAAATTTAAAGTTTGGTTAAGTTTCATATTTTCATAATTAAAATTACTGAGAGCAATAGATTAAGATTAGAAGAATGTACTTTATGTTTTATTTTTTTCGCTATAGAAATAACCAAGCAATATAACGCTAACAATTACTACTATTTCTATTTTTTTGAGAAACAATTACTTCTATTATAAAATACAAAAGCTAAAATATTTATATTTGGATCCAGTGAAAAATTGGACTATTGCAAATCAATAATTGTACGTAGTTAATAAAAGCGTTTTCTATTTCACTCAAGAATAAATAGGAATTATTGTAATAATTTGAGAAATCACTCAAGAATATTAATATTATCGTTCATTCTCTTCTCCAAAGTGAGAAAACCGTCTTGCTCAACGGGCACTAGCCCGCAACAGACATTTATCGATCGTCGATCTACGGACACCGATTAGCCTGATAGAAGGTTTATCCTATCATAGTCCAGCCCCCAACATTTAGATACTTGGAGGGATTGTACGCAAAATCCTATAACTATGTTACAGCTTAACTAAAATAAAGTCATATTCCATCTACTCAAAGTTAGGGACACTTATATTATACCATTCTTTAATTGATAAATTTTTTAGGTGGATTCGAAACCTCAGACTTTTAGTCTAAAATATTAACCATTATATTACTAGACTAACTCGCTCATTGCTCTTTTACTATGTTATGTACTTATGTGGACAGGGCTATGTTATGTGGACAGGGCGTAACTGTACTATTTCTTTGATTTTTATTGCTCTTTTACTATGTTATGTGGACAGGGCAGAACTGTACTATTTCATTGATTTTTATTGATATATTATTATTTTTTTCTTTTTAAAACAAGAACTGTCCCATATTAATTTAGTGGGGACAATTTATGATTAAGGTAAATTAATACTTTCTTCGTCCTATAATAGATACACATTTGGATAATATCATTGGATTTTAGGTGATTTTGTTTTGTATGTTAAGGTGAGAGATGACTTTTTCTAAAAAGAAAAGTGTGACATTTATTTTTAGATGGAGGGAATATTTGTTTTTTCTCAACAGACCATAACCTATACGAAACAGTTTCTTAATAAATCAAATTTATCAAAAGGAATAATTAGCTTAAGCTAGTGCATGGTTTGCGCGTGGGACTATTTCGTTATTCCAACACCCTAGGTAGCTAGTTCGAAACTTTCAATATATTTATAAAACAGTTTTCTTATTAATATAGACTAAAAGTGAGACACGCTCACGCAAAGTTCTACGACTGCTTCAATATGCATCTAGCATGTAATATTATTAATTTTAAAAGTATTGCCAAAATAAATGTTTATGATTGATTTTTGCGATGGATATGTTATAATTGATCAATTTTTATGACAATAATATATTAAAGAGAGATTAATTAAAGGTCCATAGTGATTTTTACTCCATTAGATGCGTCCATGTACCTAATCCATTCCGACCCTATATATAATTAATCATTATTTTTATTTGGAGGTTGTCAGTCTAAAAACCATCCATTTGCATCAAATAGAATTTTTATACGTCTCTAGAAACTTATACACTGAGGATTGCATGCCCATCTCAAACAATTAGTAGTTTTGATAACTTTTAAATGCTCGGTATATATATTTCACATACAAACTTAGGATACTGATAAAATGCAAACTCTAAATATTGTATAAACTCCAAATTATGATCTGGATTATTCGAAAATGTCAACAGATGACAAAATAATAGCAAACAAAAAATGTGAACACAGTTTCAATACAATATCAACATAGCATCAACCATTGAACCTGTGTTGACATTTTTCATTGCTATTATTTTATCACGTATTGATATTTTCTAACGATCCAGATCATAGTTTGTAGTTGTACAATATTTAAAGTTTACATAATTTGATTATTTCCCTAGAAAATATATGTTTCTCGTATTTTCAATAACTATGAAACACATTTTCACACTCAAAAGACAAACCCATGTTCAAATCATTTGTATTCAAATTTAATACTCCAAAAGGCAGATAATTTTAGTTAGTGTTTAAATACTAGATTTGAGCCGTTTTTTTAGCCGTTTTTGAGCCGTTTTTTTATACGAAAAAATAGGCTAAATCGACCGTGAATTAATTCAACCAATATTTTTATTAGTTAAAAACAAGTATTCATTAAAATCATTTTTTATATAAAATTAATACTTTAATTTCATAATGACCTTTGCCTAAAGTTGCCCCATAAAATGGAAAAGATTATAGGAGTACCTTAAAAACGGCTTCGTGGTGTCCTTTAATAAGGAGATTCCACAATGTATATAACTATATATGGTGGTTATGTGGGTGAAAAATCGAGCCCACATGTTAACCTACAATACAATAGTGGGTGTGATGAAAAAATGAAAATCACGTATTTATTCAACAAAGTGATGAATTAATCATAAATTTTCATGATAGGGTCGAAAATAGTTTATAAATAGCATTTATTATAAAAATAGTTTTTTAATTTAAATCAATCCGTATATAAAAAACCCCATATAGGATGAGGATTAAGGTCTAATATAGACCAGTTATGTTTGACATAATTAATTGTATCATTTATGAGTTAACTTTAGTCAGCATAATATTTTATGGACTAGTCCGAGTTATATAAATATGATCAATAAATTCAAAAGTCAACATTTATATTGGGCCTATATATATGACTCATAGTATTTTATAGTGTAGTTCGAGTTAATCGAACTCGAATCAAGCCTATATATAAGCCCAATTATAAATGATGACCTTTTGAATTTATTGAGATTGTGTTTAACTCAGACTATAGCCCATATAATACTACGAGTTGTATATCATTTAATTTTTATATAAGTCGTTGGATAAATAATCCATATCTATTTCCCAAAATAATTTGGTTGAGTACCTACAAAGGATGCGATATCGATAGATAGAGGTTTAGGTTTCACGGTCGTTGTTACACACTTCAAAATCATGTAAATAGGATGAGTTACTACAATTTTACGACTTTTACCTTCAATTTGTTTTGGGTCTTATAAATTGAAAACTTGTACTGTGGACACGCAAGAAGATAGCAACATCAACGTGATTCTAAATGATCAAGATTTAGAAGATGTGTCCATATTAAAGGATATGGAAATGGAAGATGATGATGTAAATATCAACGTTAATCAATCACGTGCAAAAAAAAGAAAAATTGGAATAAAGAAGGAGCCAAGATCTGTTCATTGCAAGGATTACGAAAAAGTGAAGGTTATGGATGGCAATCCTCCTATTGAAGTGGTGAAAGGAAAGTGCAAACGTTGTGAGGTTCTAATTGCAGCGGACCCGCGCTAGTGTGGAACTAATGGTTTAAAAAACCATACCGTTTCATGTTTGAAGAAGAAGGAACAAGAGGAAGGAAGCAATAAAGGACAAACTGTGTTGAACTATGTTGGAGATGCAAAGGTAGCAATTTATCTTTGACTAGTGGGAAGTTTGACAAAAAGGCAGGGAGACTTTCACTGTGCGAGATGATCATCCTCGACGAGTAACCATTCAAGATGATGGAGTACGTGGGTTTTAGAAGATTCTGTCAATCTAATTGTGCACAAACTACAACTTCCTTCAAGACAAATAATAAGAACTGATTATGTGAAGTTGTTCCTCGAGCGCAAACTGGATTTGACTAGGTTTTTCAAGAAAGAGGGCATGAGCAGAGTTTCAATCACCAGTGACTGTTGGACAGGTATGAATAACTCAAATTACATTTGTGTTACTGCACACTTTATTGACAAAGAGTGGAGATTGCATAAGAGGATATTCAGTTTTGCCATAATTGAAAGTCATAAGGGGGGAGACATTGGTGAATCTATAATCACAACGCTGAAGGAGTAGGGATTGACATCTCTCTTGTGTTGCACTATGGACAATACAATTCCAAATGATGGAGCTATTGCAGATGTCAAGTCTTACTTGAACAAGTTTAATACCAATGTTTTGGATGGTAAGTACTTTCGAATGCGTTGTGTGGGTCACATTCTCAACATAGCTGTTCAATTTGGTTTGGAAGAAATTGGCACGTCAATACGCTGAGTTAAGGAGGCCGTCAAGTGGATCACTTGTTCAGCACAAAGAAGCTCACAATGGACCAAGATGGTGAATATTCTTGCGAAAAGGATTGATTCCAAGAAGGCATTATGCTTGGATGTTCCCACTCATTGGAACTCTACTTACTTGATGCTTCAGTTTGCCATACCTTATGAAGAGGCATTTCAGCTCTACATTCAAATGTATCCATCTTATAGAAAAGATTTGAGCCAAAAGAAACATAAAGATGAATTCATTGGATTGCTTGAAAAACATGACTGGATATGTGTGAGGAAGATGATTGAATACTTTCAGAAGTTCTACGAGTTGCCTCTCCTTATGTTGGGCACCAGATATCCAACTTAACACATTTTTTTTGCTGAAATGTCTGATATTTTTTATCTCATCTCAACATTGGAGATTAGTGAGGATGATAATCAAGGGCGATCCGTTTTCCGAGGAGCGTGTAGTCTCGTGGTCTTGAGAAAATACTCACATCGAGGAGAACGATGACGTGGAACACTTTGATATCTTGAAGTGGTGGTCGGAGAATTCACGTTACCCCATTCTAAGTGAGATGGCAAGGGATATTTTGGCTATTCCCATTTCTAGTGTTGCATCTGAGTCTGCATTTAGCTTGAGAGGTCGTATTTTCACTCCATATAGAAGCTCATTAGCTCCTTGTATGGTCGAGGCTTTGGTTTGTGCTTCAGATTGGTTGAAGAGTATTGACTTGGAAAAGAAATGTAACGAAGACATGTTTGAAGAATTATGCAACATTGGACTTGAAGAGTATCAAAGTGGTAAGTTATATTCATTAAATTAAAATTTTCATTTATACATTATACTTACTTGGCCTCCCTTATTATTTATCCATGTAGTATTAGCCACCGTTGGAGTTCTAGATGCCGATCCACTATGCCGCAATAAAGATGATTAGATAGAGATTGATGAATTTTGGATGAAGAATGAATGAATTAATGGTCCACTTATGTTATATTGTTTTGTTAATTGAACTTATGTTTCTTATGAGGAATAGGATTATGACTTGTGTTCTTTTGAATTTTGAATATTTGATGCATATTAATTTATTTTAGATGGATGTTATTGTTTGATCTTGATTCTAATGAATTGTGATAGGTTATTGTTGATAAATTATTGAACTTTTGAATGATTGAATTGTAATGTTTCTTAGGGATGGATGTTTGAATTTATTAATTGTAATGGTTATTGACTTATTGTGGATGAATGAAAGATGTTAATAAGTTATAAATTTTTCACTTCTCAAAGTTTGTAGTTATTTTCTCTTAAATTCGAACTACTACGGGAATTTTAAATTTATAAACGTTTTTTTCTCTTGAATACTACTTTAACTTTGTTTTAAATTCGAACTAAATAATATGAAATAAATTCTAAAAGTTTGTAGTTATTTCCCCCACAACCCCCAAAAAAAAACACAATCACAATTAGGACTGGATACCCAATTTTTTGGGACTGGATACCTGTCGAATTGTGATTTTATTGGGTACCCGGATACCCAATTTTTTGGATTTTATTGCTTTAGTTCTTATGTTTTCATTGCCTTCCCTTCAATATATGGTTTTAGCTTATTCTATCATGTGTAACTAAACTCATAGGATTCTAGGGATGTGTTAGTAACTTTTATTGGTTTATACAATTCCTATTTCTATTTAGCATCCGTTTGTTCTTACTTTGTTTCTTGCTTAAGTTAATGGATAATGCTTCACGCTTGAGTGACACATTCAGTGATGATTTAATATAACTTGCTACATAAACGTGTTAGGAGATTGGCGAGTTAGATCCACTTAATAGACACTACAATTAGTTTCCTTTAAAACGTCACTGTTAATTGACAGTGAGGACTTTTTAAGGGTCTTAACAGCTTTTAGGAGTTACGTATTTAGGATTGAAAACCTTAATGTTTGTAATCAACGTTTGTATTGCATGAGCATAAACTAGGTGACTCATTCTATCAAAGTAAGAACTGTGCTAGGGTGTTGTAATTGGAATTTGTATAGCCATAATTAGGAAAGCACATCCCTGGAATTCCCTTATCTCTATACTTTTATCTCTGTGTTTATTTGCAATTAGTTGTTTCTTTGCTTTCAAAAGTTCTTTGTTTTTAAAAATCTCAAAAACTTTCGGTTTTCCAAATAGTAATTGAGTTTTAGTAGAAGATACACAATCTGTGTTTGTTTTCCCCGTGATCGATATCCGGTATTAACCTTTGGCTATACTATTCCTACTTTGTATACTTGCAGGTATTTATAATGCTAATAAAAAGTGCATCAAGTTTTTGGCGCCATTGTCGGGGAAGACAATTCACTTTGGGATTGATATCTTCAAACGGATAAATTTTACTACTTTGGATTTTAATTGCTTTCTGTTTATAATTTTTGTTTAATTTGTTTTTAGTTTTGTTTCTTCCAGGTTGTGTATGCGAACGCGTTCTGGGAAGAACATCTTAGAGCCGCTAGAAAGACAATTCACTTTGGGATTGATATCTTTAAACGGACAATTTTACTACTTTGGATTTTAATTGCTTTTTGTTTTTAATTTTTGTTTAATTTGTTTTTAGTTTTGTTTCTTTCAGGTTGTGTATGCGAACGCGTTATGGGAAGAACATATTAGTGCCACTCGATCCCGAACTTGGAAGATCCCGTAGGAAAAGAAGAAGTGAACAAGGATCAATGGGAGACAGAACTGAGTTAGAGATGCTTCAAGCCATGGTTAAGATTTTGATGGATGAGAGAGAGGAGAAAAGAGTTGCCCGCGAGGCGCAAGAAAAGAAGGATAAGGAAATAGTGCCTGTGATGCACATGTTCAATCATGAGAATATGATTACTTTTCCCGAAGGCCCTCGAATTGTTGCTAACAATTTTGAGCTGCGAATTCCCCTTATTCAAAGGGTTGAGCAGTTTCCTTTTGCATGCAGAGCTACAGAAGATGCCAACACGCTCAAACTGAACGGTGTCAACGACGACGCCATTAGGATAAGACTCTCCCTTTTCTTTAATTGATTCTGCTAAAGAGTGGTTTGAGTGTCTGCCCACAGGGCAAGTCTCCACGTGGAAGGATATAGTACCTGCCTTCCTCGACAAATACTACCCGCCAGGCACAATTTTGAAGCTCAGGAGCGAAATCTTCCAATTCATGCAAGGCCACGACGAGCCCCTCTACGAGTAGGGGTGAGCAAAAAAACCGGAAACCGAATATCCGAACCGAACCAAATCGAAATTTTGAAATTCGGTTCGGTTTTTTCCGTTTTTCGGTTCGGTTCGGTTTTAAAAATAAAAAAATTTTAGTTTTTCGGTTTGATTCGGGCAAAGAAAAAAACCGAAAAACCGAAAAACCGAATTATATATATATTCTATTAATTTAATATATTATATTATATATAATATATATATATATATTCTTTTAATATATTCTACTATATAATATATATTATATGTAATATTAATTTTATATTATATATAAATATTCTATTAGTATATATAAAATAAAATAAAATACACATATATAAATATATATTTATATTATATTAATTTTTTTCAGGTTTTTCGGTTTTTTTCGGGTTTTTCGGTTTTTTAAGTTCGGTTTTCGGTTTTTCGGTTTTTCGGTTTTTCGGTTTTTCGGGTTCGGTTCGGTTTGGATTTTGAACTAAATTCTATTTTTCGGTTTTGGTTCGATTTTGGCAAAAAACCGAACTGAAACCCGAATGCACACCCCTATCTTCGAGGCAGTTTCTCGTTTCAAAGGCCTACTCGCAAATGCCCCAACCACTGTTTCACCGTGGACCATCAGGTAGGAATCCTCTATAATGGATTTAATGAAAAAATTTGTGCTTTGTTGGATTCAGGGGCCAATGGGGGATTCTTAAGGAAGAGTGAACCGGATGCCATGGAGGTCATAGAAGAGTTCGCTACCAACAACAGGTGGTGGTGGTCGAAAGAAAGGCACAACTCAAGGAGAGTAGCGACCATAGAGGAGGCCGGAAAGAGTACTTTTGCTAAAGAATTGGCCGAGCTTAGAGTTCGAGTTGACCAAATGGACACATCTAGAAGAGAGGATCCGGCTCCACCGACCTCCATCATTGCTGTCACCAAATCCGACGCTCCTCCCACTCCTATGGACGATGTTAACTACGTTCAACAAGGAAGCGGTCCTAATTGGGGTTACAACAACAATTATCGCCCTAACCATGGGACGGTAATTTCAATAATTATAATGGGAACCGTCCTCATCCTAACCTTTCTTATTCTAACAACAATTTCTTGCAACCCCCTGCAGGATTTAATGTTAGCAAATGTGAAGTAGTTGAGCCTAAAAAGAGGGAGGAGAAGTATGAACAAAGAATTATGAAGATTTTGGAAGTGCTAGTGCAATATAGGAAGATCAATGACACCAAGATTAGGGTCGTTGAAGCAAGGTTGAACAATCTCGAGCAAGGAATAAACACTATTGCCACTGGCGTCTCGAACATCAAAACTCAAATGGACCAAGTCCACAAGAAGATTGAGGAAGACAAGGCAAAGGCAGCAGCACGAGTGGCGGACATAAACAAAAAGTGGGTCGCCAAGCAGAAGAAGGACAAAGGAGCACCTCCGGAACAAAATCTGGGGACTGCCCGACGCCCAGCGGACCACCGCACCCTTCGCAGCGGGCTGCTACTGGGACACCGTCTGAAATATGCCCGACGCCTTGCGGACCGCCGCACAAACCGCAACGGCCCACAATTGAAGAGGCAGAGGCGCCCGCTAAGAAGGAGCTCGTGCGGCACAACAGGATTGTACTCCCTTTCCTGCCGAAGAAGAAGTTCAAGCTTGAAGAGCAGTTCAAGCATTTTCTAAATATGTTTTGTAAGGTCCATACTAATATTCCTCTCGTTGAATTGTTGCAAGAAACACCAAGGTAAGCGAAGCTACTAAGGGAGGCCGTGATGAGAAAGAAGAAACCTACCAAAGACGACCTTAAATTGCCGCATCATTGCAGCGAAATAATTCAACGGGAGAGGGCCGTGAAGCAAAGAGACCCCGGTCAATTCATCATTAGGTGCTCAATCGGAGAAGGAAAAGTGAATAAGGCTCTTTGTGACTTGGGAGTCTGCATCAACATCATGCCACTAAAGTACTATGAAAAGCTCAACATCGGACCTCTCAAGACGTCGGATGTAATCATAAGGTTGACCGACAACTCGGCAATCAAGACAATGGACATGATTGAGGATGTGTTGGTAAAGGTAGACGATTTCATCTTCCCTACCGACTTCATTATTTTTGATATGAAAGTAGATAAGAATGTACCTCTGATGCACTAAAATACCTGCAAACATACATGGTAGATCTAGTATAGCAAAAGGTCAGTACCGGGATATCGAACAAAGGGAATAAGATTGCAACTGACTACCATATACTAAGCGTCATATACTATCTAGAGATACAAAGATTTTTGGGTTGATTATTTAAACTAGACAGAAATAAATAAACAAATAACAGAAAGCATAAAAACATATGATACAAAACATGCGAATGAATGTAGAATTTTAAGATCCGAAACACAATCGACTTTCTTGAATTACGGTCTCCAGAGTTTTTAGGGTTAGTATACTGAAAAGCATGTTTCGAGCGAGAGTTCGCACGAATAGAACGTTTGCATGTATACGTAAAAACTCTACAATCCACTTTTGACCCGATTCAGTATTATTCTAGTATTTCGCACGAATAGAATCAGTATATTATTACATTGTGTTTGCTTGTGCGTTTATAAGATGTTTTATAAACATTCAAATGCATAAGAAGTAAACAAAGCCTAAGTCTTTTGCTTAGTAGACTGGTTGTGGGCGTCGTCCACTTTAAGGTAACTACAGTCGGTTCTATGCAATGCTTTGCAAAAGAAAAAGAAGACTTTCACAACCTAGATAGGCTTTGGCTACCTATCGTGAAAGGTTGCAATGTCAGTCCGATTATTTCTAAGCCTTATTGAAATAGGATGACGTTGGTGTGGTATAGCACTGAATGGATCTAACAGCAAGACGTGTCTTTATGCTATCTACTGAAAGACGGTGTCTTCATAAATATTTAGTTCTTAATCAATGTACGTTAGCATTGAGCATACGATATTGAGTATCTACTACTTTGACTTACCAAAGGTGCGGGTTTTTTGTCGCCCAACGATCCAGGTATATTGGGTAGTGGTGATCATTATCTAGCGGTGCTAGGATTGGTATTATGTTGAATCGCGCACGAGGTGAGTCTCGTTTGATAATGTCCTCAAGAGGAGCTTGAACAAGGTTTTATTATTCGGAAACTGGCCAGTTGGAGTTTTATTACTCTATAAATAATAAATAAGTGTTTCTTGCTAAGTCTACTCTTGGAATTAATAAGATGTTAATTAATTAAGTCCATAGCAGACTTTAATTAATTAATGGACATTTCTATTTTAAGCGCGAGAAATAAATAATAAACAAAATGGAAACCCGGAACACTTATAATTTCGGATTTGGATGGGGAGTTCAATATTACGTCTGTAGTGGCTGCTCGTGATATTCCAATATAAGCTTGTATTAAATTGTGGGTTCAATTTAATTAGTAAAAAGCTAATTGGGGGAGCCCATATCCAAAACCTTCCATAGATCCCTGACTGGGCCCAATATGAACTATTATAAATAGGAGAATAAAAGAGACAGAAATAACTTTTTTTGAGTAAAATTTTCGTCCACTCTAAATTGAGAGAGGGGGACGATTTTCCTTAAGGAATTTCTCCTCCGTGAGATTTTCAGCTCCTCCTCCGTGAGAAAGTTCTGTCTTCTTTATTCGAGTCCTAGTGTTTCGATAAGATCAGCCCACCCTGATGTCGGAATACAGTTCGGGACACCAGTCAGAAGATCTGTGGTCTAGTATTGAAGATCATCGTGGAGAAGGCGCGAGCAATCAACGATTCTTTGGAGAATCAACGAGGTAAATTGGCTAACTCCGTAGCAAGCATGTTTTAGAGATTTTTGTGCTAAAGCATGTATGTAATTCAAGTTATGAGCATAATACATGTGATAATTACGCGAATAGATTTTGTCTAAATAATCTGCTAAATAGATCCGTATTATGTGATCCGTTAGAACGCACGCTTCCGCTGCCAACCCCTACAATTGGTATCAGAGCCAGTCTTTGGCTCTGATTATTTGGATTTAAATTTCGCGAAATTCATGTATGCATGCGTTAATTGATTGCGAAGCATGTTCTTGGTGTTTTGTTTAATTTTTATGCATGATGAACTCAAGAACTATCGAATCAAGGAACTTGAATTTTTCGATCGTACGAGACGTGCGATCCGTCGGCGTTTGCACCGAGGGGGATCGCGCCGCGCGCGATTGAAATAAGGATGTCGAGACAGTGGGAACAGGGGAGCTACGATCACGGGGCGACGCGCAGACGAGTGAGGGCTCGTGCGCGCCACCGGCCGAGACCGCACGCCCCAGACGAACCCGCGTCGAGATCGACACGGAGGCTGGCACGGTGCGGCAGTTCGACTGAGAACTGGCCGAGACACCGAGGCGCCGAGAGCCCAAACCCTAGGCGGAAGGACCGAGACGACGCTTGAGCCACTGGCCGAGAGCAGCGCACCTTCGTGCGCACGGCTGGCCGAGGCAGTGGGAGCATCGGGCCTTGGTGTGCCGAGTCGGGCGACGAGCCACTGGCCGAGAGGAGCCGGGCCACCGCGCAAGCTCCTGGCCGAGCGACCGCGTCACCCGACGTGCCGATGAGGCCGAGAGCGTACGCGCCTTGTGCGCGACGCTGGCCGAAGACGGAGGCGACGGGCTGGCCGAGGAACCGTGCCACCCGACGCGTCACCTGGTGCCGAGACAATGGGTGCGTCGTGATCCGACGACGAACTCGTCGGATTTTCATCATTCATCGTTCGTGCGAATCTCGTTCGATGAGATAACGATGAAGGATTATTTTAATGATTACTTAATTATTTTATTAAAAGATATCATTAAAATATTATTATTTAAGGGAAATAAAATTTTTTTGGAAGATTTGCCTAGATTTTAGGAATATTTATATTATTATATATATCTATGGAAATAAATAATATTATTTTATTCCTAGATGATATGGATGAGAATAATTTAATAGTTTCCTAATATTCATCTAGATTCAAGATAAATATGGTGATAAGATTTGAATATATCTTTTGTGAATTATATATATTATATGAGATTTGATTTAATATCAAATCATGGATTAATTAGATTCTTTCCTTATTTATTGGATTTATATGGATTTTATTCCTGGATAAAATCCTAGTTATATTTGGAAAATAATAATCTAATCATTTATCTATATCCTATGGATTAATATGGATTTATTCCTAGATATTTCCTAGATGGATTTAGATAATGATAATATTATTTTATTCTTATCCTGTGAATTTATATGAATTTACTCATAGATAAATTCTAGTTGGATTTGGATAGTGATAATATAATATTTTATTCCTATCTTATAGATTTGTATGGATTTGTTCCTAGATAAATCTAAGATAGATATGAATAATTATAATATAATATTATCTAATTCTTTGGATTTATATGGATTAACTCCAAGAATAAATCCTAGATGAATTAGGATTAATATTTATATTAATTTATTTTATCCTATAGATTTGAATAGATTTAATTCTATCAAGACAAATCTTAGATGGATTAAAATAAACATTAATCCAAGTTATCCTTATCTTATGGATTATATCATAGATAGATTGGGATAAAGATAATATATAAGAAAATCCTTATTTAATTGGATTTAGATAAACTTATTTATCTAAGAAATCCTAAGTAATATATGATATATTCTAGATGTCTATTCTAAATAGAATTAAAGATTTGTATAAATCTAGGTTGATTGGATTTTATTCATCGTATGGATTATGATGGAATCGTTTCTATCTAGTAATATCCTAGAACGATTTAAATACAGATAATCCTAGATCAACATTATCTTGAGTTGAAGGATTAGATTTTATCGAAATAAAATCTAGAATAATCCTAAGTGGATTTAGATAGTCAACGCTATCTTGATAAATCCTAATTGAATCTCCCTTGAATAGATTAAATAATGTCGTTAATTATCCATCGTGTTTAAATGCCATGCATTAAATGGAATTATCTGTTTATTTGGTGTTTATCCTTGTAAGTGGATTATCTGCTTTATCTACTTATGTGATAATTATGCAAAAACCATATAAAATATCTAAGCGATAATTACAACAAGTGCGTTGTATATGGTCTCCATCAATTGGTCTGCAATTTATGAAGCTTTTTTCTAATATTATCGCCACCTGCTCTGTGGGGACAATAATCCTAAGAAATAGCGAGTTCATGAGGACGGATTTCTCGAAGATAAATAGTATGAACTAGAATGTGGTTTCCAATATTATCGCCATCTGCTCTGTGGGGACAATAATCCTAAGAAACTGCGAGATTCAGAAGTTCACACAGAATTTATGAGATAGCTTGATCTTGTTAGCAGCACATGAGCATTGTTATGGGAGTGTGTTGTAGAAATGAGACTCTGTAATGCTAAATTCGGTGGTCGTGCTTAGGCAACATTAGGCGGCCTGTGGTCTCTGGGCTATTCGTTGGTGTTGTGACCAGTAAAATTGTAAGATTTTAATGCGTATTGACTTCCTCTGGAGGGTACAAAATTTTAATTTTACAGTTGCAAGATACATAATTGTTTTGTGGTTATTTGCGATTATGTATTGAGCATAAGTATGTGATAATAAGTTTATTTGCTAAATCTTCATTAAGTCATTCATATTTTTGTCTGCGATCTTAATGGAATAAACTCGAATGCCAAAATTATGTGGACTGAAAATGTAAATGGATAAGATTCTCATCGCTAAAACTGGGAGTTTATACTAAATAATTCATGTCCTCCATTTCCTCGACATAATTCTACGAAGATTGTTCGAGAATGCTTTTTGCATGTACTTGACAAGTTCTTTGAGGAATAAGGTCAGACTATTTTCTTTTAAGTAGCACGACAAGTCTTGGTTAGTGACGATGAAAGTTGGATATCAATAGAATCTGTCAAGATGATTCTATTGGAATATCCTAGAGGGACAAAATGTTTTGAGGAATCTTTTGATCACTCAAATAGTTTTCTGACTCAAGTCATCGCCTTGAGTAATAAGAAATGACTACAAGAAGGTTTAACTGAAAAGTAGAAAACCTTCAGAATATTAGTCGTTATATTACTGTTAGAGGAAAGTAACATGATAGATGACGAATTCATGAAGGCTGCATTTTTCCTCAGTCCTAGTTCATTTGAACAAAAGACTAGATATGGAAATGAGAGAGCCTGAATTGTCATCAAAGTTTGTCTAAAACGAGTGAAGATGCTTTGTAAGTTGGATTGACCTCTTTTATAGAAGGACAATGACTTACATGACAATGCAACTTCTAAGTAAGAGATCTTGATCCAGTTAGGATGTTGTTGCAGTGGGAGCTCTTAATGCTCAACTATTGTTTTATGGTTGATGTTTAAGGCATCATAGTATTGAAACAATATAGATGCAACAAGATTGAGTAATAAACAACACATCGACTTCTTAAACAATGAATGATAAAGTGTTTATGGCTCTTAGTCTTAAGGCCAAGAAAATACTTAGTTATTGTTCAAGCTGATCTAGACTATCAAGTTTTTAACAATTTGTTTGTTAAATAGCTTGAAAGTCAAGAATGTCTATCTGATGCACTATGAGTTAGAATTCTATGATTCAGAATACTTATAGGAGTGCAACGTAGAAAGACTAGCAAGTCTCAATGGTTTACACCAATAAGAAGACGAGCAAAGCTTTATGATCAGTAGTGGGAGTCTAATCTCCATTAACGAATCCAAGCATTCTTTCAAAGAATGGGATAGTTATGTAAGAAGGAATCAAAGTCTTTCTAAGACAAGTTTGATCAAGTGATGAGTTATACTCATGAAAATCTTATCATTGATGGGATAAGCGTTAGATATAACGAGATACACCTTAAAGAAACTACCATCATCAGTACCTTCTACAAAACACGAGTTGTGGACTAGAGTGACTCTCGCCTAGCACATCTCAAGGTGTAATGTTGTTCCAACGCATGTTGGAAAGGTATCCAAGTAATTGGAGTTGAGTACTGAGGTATGTTTTAAGGTTGTCCCAAATGATGTAAGATTATTAGTTCTGTAATCTTCAAAGATAGAATTCTTGTATGAAGATCAAGAGAAGAACTAAAAACCTAACATCGTGATAACTCTCAGGACACAGAGAGATATCGAATTTTCCACATTACCAAGGACTCATACCATTAGAAACTTTTGCACTAATAAAATCAACTTCAACACCTAAGATTGTAAGAACCATGTCGTAGTGGGAGCGTTCCCAGGAACATGACAAGTTCATGGGTCTAAGAGTGTCGAAAGACTCGGTCTTAGATTAACTTGAACATAATCCCTTTAACTACAATGTATAATTGGTTCATTTGGATATTCATTCTTGGAAAGGTGATAGATTCCAAACTACAATCCTAGATAGACAACATGTTTTTACAAAACTTGCAATACTACCTACAGGCTGTGTCAGTCAGTGGGAGCTAGTACATCTGCAAGTGTAAATGTGGATCTCAAATGGCTAGACAATGACAATGGGCTATGCCCAAAGAGAAATATCATCTTCTCGCTAATCATCTTCTCGCTGTCGTTGTGCCAAGATTTGTTCGATTCTATTGTCTATCAGCACGTACATAATTAGAATGTGTGTATCATGATTGTCAAGACAGCGTTCTATTAATAGAAGTCTTGAAGAAATCATCTACATGGAACATCCTAATATGTATGTAATAGAGGGCAAGAAACACATGATTAGAAGCTTATGAAGACCTTTGTGGTCTTAGGCAAGCATCTAAATCAGAGATAAGTGTTTTGTCGAGATTGTCAAATGTTTGGAATTTGACATGTGCTATTTAAGTGTGTAGTAAGCACAAGGAAGTTGAAAGTGCATTAAATATGGTATTATTGGTACTCTACGATGATGAAATCTACAAAAGTTGCAAACAACTAAGATTGGCATCTAGCGTAGGAAACTGGTTGTCTACCCAGTTTAAGATAAAGGATTATAGAGAAACTAATTACATTCTAAGCATCTAAAGTCTTTAAGATTGCTAGAAAGAATGTTGAGATTCTCTTAGGAATCCTATATCTACACATAGCTTGGAACATTTTAGCATTAGAATTTCCATGCAAAGGTTTCTACCTTTCAAGATGGAATTGTCTTGTCTCTAATCAAGTGTCGTTTGACGCTTAGTGAGAACAAGAATTATGAGACTAGTTCTGCAGATAGATGTCTCATGTATGCTATGATGTGTACTAAGTTTGATATTAGTTGTGCTTTTGCATAGCAAGTATATATCATATTAACCATGGCAAAGGACTTTGATTGAGGTAATGAATATACCATAGTACTTGAGAAAGACTAATTGCTATATTCTAGTTTACCAGTCATTCATGTAATGTCCTTAGGGTTACACTGACTAAGTCTTATGACTAATCAGTGATCGAGTAAGTCATCCTCAGTTTATGTGTTTACATTAGGAGTATACTCCTAGTAGCTTTGATCGTAAGTTTGAGTATACCTATGAGTATTTTTACTCTAGCAAAGGCTAACTCAAGAGGAACACGAAATCATATGCTAAACAATCACATAGAGATATGAAATTAATTAAAGATCAAGTACGCAGCAAAGACATAGTGACGCAAAAGATATTACCAGAGAACAACTAAGCAGATTTTTCACAGAAAAATGCCTTTGTGGCAACATGTTTCAAACATGATGTGAAATGAATGGTAGTTCGATATATCTAGCTCCAATACCTGCTTTGTGTATAAGTGGGAGAGTTTTTGGCAGTGGGTATACTCGAAAGCATGTTTTGAGTATAAGTGGGAGATTGTTAGGGTTAGTATACTGAAAAGCATGTTTCGAGCGAGTTCGCACGAATAGAACGTTGCATGTATACGTAAAAACTCTACAATCCACTTTTGACCCGATTCAGTATTATTCTAGTATTTCGCACGAATAGAATCAGTATATTATTACATTGTGTTTGCTTGTGCGTTTATAAGATGTTTTATAAACATTCAAATGCATAAGAAGTAAACAAAGCCTAAGTCTTTTGCTTAGTAGACTGGTTGTGGGCGTCGTCCACTTTAAGGTAACTACAGTCGGTTCTATGCAATGCTTTGCAAAAGAAAAAGAAGAATTTCACAACCTAGATAGGCTTTGGCTACCTATCGTGAAAGGTTGCAATGTCAGTCCGATTATTTCTAAGCCTTATTGAAATAGGATGACGTTGGTGTGGTATAGCACTGAATGGATCTAACAGCAAGACGTGTCTTTATGCTATCTACTGAAAGACGGTGTCTTCATAAATATTTAGTTCTTAATCAATGTACGTTAGCATTGAGCATACGATATTGAGTATCTACTAGTTTGACTTACCAAAGGTGCGGGTTTTTCGTCGCCCAACGATCCAGGTATATTGGGTAGTGGTGATCATTATCTAGCGGTGCTAGGATTGGTATTATGTTGAATCGCGCACGAGGTGAGTCTCGTTTGATAATGTCCTCAAGAGGAGCTTGAACAAGGTTTTATTATTCGGAAACTGGCCAGTTGGAGTTTTATTACTCTATGAATAATAAATAAGTGTTTCTTGCTAAGTCTACTCTTGGAATTAATAAGATGTTAATTAATTAAGTCCATAGCAGACTTTAATTAATTAATGGACATTTCTATTTTAAGCGCGGGAAATAAATAATAAACAAAATGGAAACCCGGAATACTTATAATTTCGGATTTGGATGGGGAGTTCAATATTACGTCTGTAGTGGCTGCTTGTGATATTCCAATATAAGCTTGTATTAAATTGTGGGTTCAATTTAATTAGTAAAAAGCTAATTGGG
Organism: Salvia splendens; assembly: GCF_004379255.2. Classification (NCBI taxonomy): domain Eukaryota; kingdom Viridiplantae; phylum Streptophyta; class Magnoliopsida; order Lamiales; family Lamiaceae; genus Salvia; species Salvia splendens. Next base: position 25,617,911 of record NC_056039.1, read on the forward strand.
GGAGCCCATATCCAAAACCTTCCATAGATCCATGACTGGGCCCAATATGAACTATTATAAATAGGAGAATAAAAGAGACAGAAATAACTTTTTTGAGTAAAATTTTCGTCCACTCTAAATTGAGAGAGGGGGACAATTTTTCTTAAGGAATTTCTCCTCCGTGAGATTTTCAGCTCCTCCTCCGTGAGAAAGTTTTGTCTTCCTTATTTAAGTCCTAGTGTTTCGATAAGATCAGCCCACCCTGATGTCGGAATACAGTTCGGGACACCAGTCAGAAAATCTGTGGTCTAGTATTGAAGATCATCGTGGAGAAGGCGCAAGCAATCGACGATTCTTTGGAGAATCAACGAGGTAAATTGGCTAACTCCGTAGCAAGCATGTTTTAGAGATTTTTGTGCTAAAGCATGTATGTAATTCAAGTTATGAGCATGATACATGTGATAATTACGCGAATAGATTTTGTCTAAATAATCTGCTAAATAGATCCGTATTATGTGATCCGTTAGAACGCACGCTTCTGCTGCCAACCCCAACACTCACGAGGTGAGAAATCCGTAGATTAGGTGTTGAAATCAAAGTCCCCTTTAAATCTCTAACATCTAACTCCCAAAAGATCGTTAAGACCAATGACCTCACATGCAACCTCAACTCTCCCGAGTCCTATTGAACTAAAGTGTGAATTATCCATTTTCCAAGTCAATTATTTCGTCTCTCGAGTACTCTAATCAATTCTAACATGTATTCAAGAGGTAGCTAATCAATTGAATATAGAAAGCACAAGGATAAATCAAAAAACTGTAAGAATTAACAAGGAAAATTAATTGAATATCTTCACCAAAAATTCCACAAAAGATGTTCTACTCATAGACAAGTAAATACACCAATTAAAGTACAGAGACATGAAAGAAATTGATAAAACCCAAGGTTGAATCTTAAATCTTCAATCTTCCTCTTGCCTAGATCTGCAGAGCTTTGCTCCAATGGAAGATAGATGAATTAGGTATGGAATATGGGATGGAAGAAGGTGTAGAGATGGAGAAGGATTGGAGGCTCTGAGATGAAGATTATGAATTAGGTTTAGAGGTATTTATAGGCTGGAAAAAGGTTTATTTTTTATAATTTTCGTGCCCTACAAGAAATGGGAGAGATTTGGCTTCACAATATAATAATTTCTTTTCTTCCGTGAATTTCCGCCTAAATTTCCACCAGTTTTGACTACATTGCGCAACGTTCGTAAAATAGTCATAACGTTCTCTACAGAACTCCGATTGAGATGTGAAAGATATCCACACGAAGCTCTTTCAAAGACGAATAGAATGGTATGCATTAAGCACTGATTGGACTTCACATTTTCTGGAAAACTCGGCTTGAACTGAGACTGATGCACCTTGGTCTTTTTTTTGCACATTTTTCTGTCTTTTTCTATCATTTATCAACAAACACGTCAAAAATACCAAATGTATAATATATGAAATTTAAGAACATAATTTGCATGATTATCATTTAAAACAAATAAAATTTAGTTCTTAAAAACATGCAAAATCTGTGTTTGTCAACTCCCCCAAACTTAATTATTTGTTTATCCCCAAACTAAACAAGAGAAAAACTAATAAAGAAACACGGATGTTAAGAACTAGACTTCATAGTTGCCTCAAAAATTACAATAAAAATAAAGAGTTTGACAAGAATACAAATCAAATCAAGCAAAGCTTATTAGTGCACATTCATTACTAGCTCGTTGATCACCTTGAAGTACATGCGCTCACAAGTGTTTAGAATGTGTTTATCACTCACACTCAAAGTGTATAGGGTAAAGAATATATGCTCTCAGATCATGCAACATGCAAAGTTTACCATAGGCTTGCTCAAAATCTAATCCCACCTCTACTTTAAACAAAGGCACTTGTTGGAAGGCAACCCAACTTGTTTTTTCCTTTATTTCTTTATTTTCGTTTCCCGTTTTTCCTTTAATTTTCATGCATTTTTCTGTGCATATAAAAAAATACTATAAAAAAAATTTAATCGTAGAGACCGCTGCATAATCCACAACGGTCGCCACCAAGTGTTCAGTGTGCAGGAGCAGTTCGGGCTTAGGGCGGGCTGTAGCGGTCGCTGTGCGGGCTGCAGCGGCCCGTTGGAGATGCGCCATTTTCAGAACATGCGCAATGGTCGTTGCACGTCTTGTAGCGGTCGCCACGGAGAGGTCAGTGACGCGAAATCGTCTATATAAGGTGATTTTTCTCTCCTTCCTTCCACTATCTTCTCCAAATCTCCCAAGCACACGACCCCAACTACACAACATCACCAAATTCACACACCCACACTCTCATTCTTCCATTCCATTCCAAATTTCAAGTTTTCATCGTCCAATTCTCTCCAACTGAAGGTATGAATCTTACTTTTAATTTCTAAGTTTTGATTGAATTCTTCCATGGATTTTGTTCATTCTTGATGAATTGTTGGGTTAAATATCATGCTTTAGTTTGGGGGATGAGTGTGATGATGCTTTTACTAGTTTTTCATGGTTAGATTTTGCATATGGTGGTGATTTGTTGGTGAATTCCCTCTTGTTCTTAATTGTTTATATGTTGCAATCATGTTCATAGCATTGTGAGACTATTATTACTTCCATGAATTGCAATACATGTGTAGTCATAGAGATTGTTGTTTTGTGTTGATAATGTTGATACGTCTCTGCATGAGGGATAAATTCACGTTGGGGGATGGATTTTTAGTGTTCTAAATTGTTGGTTTTGTTTTACATGATCACATGCTACAATTTAGGATGCTTATTTGATACAAACTTACTCATATTGTTAATTTTGATGTATGCTTAGTTGAGTGCAAGTTTGGGGGAACCCTTGTTTGCTTGTCTATTATTTGGTGCTCTTTTAGAGTTTGAACTTTCTTTTGTAGGACAATGACAACAAGAGGAAAGCCCGAGAATGCGAAGAGCTACAGAGTTAGCCTTCGTACGGATGACCACAAGGCGATGTGGAAGAGAATCTCGGCAAGAGACACGGTGCCCTCACGGTACCCCCATGAGCTTCCCCTCACTACTTTGGGGATTTTTGGCATTATGCAACGTCGGGGAGGGTAATGGTTTGATCCACATGTTCCAAGGGAGATGACCCTCGTATAGGAGACTCACTCTTGAGTTCCTTAGCACACTCAAGGTGCACAAGAATCGCCATTCCCGCAGCCCCGAGAGGATCGACTTTCGCCTCGGCAACCGCAACCACACTTTCTTCATGGAGGATCTTTGCGAGGTGTTCCATTGCTACGACCTCAACCCCGATGAAGAAGTGGAGTATGAATATTTCGATGTTTGGGGTGCGATGACGACCGAAGGTGACGATCATGAGCTGGGCTATGCCAAGTCCTCATCCATCCCCAACCCCGTCTTGAGGTACCTCCACCAAGCCATGATGCAATTGATGTTCTCTATAGTCGATGGTGGAAGTGTCTCCCAAACCGAGCTCCATGTCATGTGGTGCCTTATCACCAAAAGGGGGTTCAACTACGAGATCCTTTTCACTCTCTATGTCGACCGGATTGCCAAGAAGGACGAGAGCACTATTTGTTGTGGTGGATTGATCACGACGATTGCTGAACATATTGACATCTCGACCGGAGGCTTCACCTAAGATATGGGGGAGAAGTTTATCACTTATGAAGTGCTCTTCTCAGATGGGCTTGTTGTACGTACACAATTTAAATGGAATTATTGTATGTATATCAAGTGAATATATAGTAGTATATCTTTGCCCAAGTTTGGTACCAATTAAAAAAAAATAAAGACTAAAGTCTATTACTGGTTATAATATTTGTGCGGTTTTTGATTCGGTCTAAAACATAAAGTTTGATATGTGTGATTTATCTGTATTCATGTATATGTTTCTAGAACTTGCTCCTAGTCTGCCTAAGTTTACGTAGTGTTTAAATTGACTTAGGATGATGTTAGACCATCTTTTAATACCTACTTTTATATCTAAAATATTGACCCTTTTCAAGAAAAAATCTCTTATCCCTTTGGAGCCAATTTTGAGCCTTTAAGCCTATTCTTTGAAAGCCAAATCAATGGGGACAATTCCTTGGGTTAGTATAGTTTTTATTTTTAAGGAATTGAAGATATAAGGGGAAATTGTGAAAAGTGAAAAGTAGTGTGCTTAATGTTATAAAAGTACATGTTGTGAAATAGAGGATGCCTATGTAAGAAAAGAAAAAGAAAGAAAGGATAAAAGAAAAGAAAAGAAAAAGAAAGAGAGGTTGTGAAAAAGAAAGAATATCAATGGTTTGGAATGTGAGTTGAAGGAGAAATAAATGTTAAAAGTGTTTTGGGTTTATAAGAAAAGTGGCGTTTATTTTACTCTAATTGAGATTTTTATTTTAGCAACTTTTTAGCCAAATATTCCTCACCTACCTAAGAGCCTACATTACAAAAAAAAAAAAAGGACCTTTCAAACTTTTGATGCTTAATCACATCTAGTAGAGGAAGGATTAGACTTTGAGCAAGCCTATGGTAAACTTTGCATGATGCATGATTTGAGTGCTTATACACATTACTCTTATACACTTTGAGATTGAGAGAACACTTCCCATCTTTGGAAGTTTGTCACATGTGAGTGCATGAATTCAAGGTGTTCCACGAGTTAGTAATGAAAGTGTACTAATAAGCCTTGCTTGATTTGATTGCGATAATACATGCTTGATCTATCTATTCCATACTTTGAGGCAACTATGACGTTGAAGCTTGCGTGATCGTTGCTGTTGCGTGTAAAAGTAAAATCTTAGGTCCAGAGGATTCACTAGAGCACAGAGTCTACGAGATCATGAACTCTCATAATTCAGTCGTTGTCACAACAATCCCACTTCAAAACCTCAGTCGGAACGAGGAATTATTCCAGGAAAACTCTAAGCTTTTGAGGTGGGCTTTATTACTTAAATTCTTTTATTTTGAAATGATATGTTTATGGTGAAATAAGGGTGGTTTAAAATAGTATGTCATGCCGTTTTTATGTTTTGAATTGCCATCTGATTGTCTACTGGGATAATATCCTACTAGACTTTGATAGTTAACGAATTCGGGTCTGACTAGGGAGTGAGTCCCTACTCGGACTAGTGCACTGATAGGGATCGTGAGCCGTCCCCTAGGTCGGCCGGTCCAGTGATCGAGATTGTGGCCACAGTCTCGTTTCACATGATAGTTCAGATATGGTACATGATGGAGATGATGATGGGCTGCGCAGCCATGTTTTATGATAGAAATGATTTTAGTGTTTCTCGGCCTTTTTAAAGTAAAACCCGAGATTCACTCGATGATGGCTTGACATAATTTAATCGATGAAAGTATTTCGGGCATGAGTTCGCTGAGTGCATCAAGTACTCAGCCCCTGCATATGTTTTCCCTATGTGCAGGTTGAGCGTGGACGGGGGACGGAGGATGTTGAGCATTGGACAGAGACAATATTCAATAAATGATCCGATTGCTATTGTGTCTTCATACATAGTAGTAGCTAACTCTCAAATGCTTCCGCTATGCCAAGTTATAAGAATTTCCTTGATTTCCTTTGAATTGTCAAACTATGTCATTCACGTTATGTACCTTCGAGTTTTGAAACCTTGTTGATAAATGAAATTTCATCTTTTGATCGATATGTCGTACTCCTTTTGATTGTTCCCCCTTCTTCCCCGCACCTTAAATCCCCCACGAGTCACGATTCCCCGTGCTTCCTATCCTTAGGAAGTGCGGTCATGACAGAGTGGTATCAGAGCAATTTTTCTTTCCGCTCTGGACCCGAGAGTCTTATTCAGTCTTAGTCTAGACTTGTTTCGCTAGACTAAAATGATAATAAATTAAAGTAATAATTGTGTATTGAAGGCTCAACATCCCGCTTCACCATGCTCAACCAAGAATGAGGTAATATATTTTTTTTATGTGAAAATTTTTATGAGAAAGTTTCGGAGAAAGGACGACGAAAAAAAAAATTTTGAGAAAGAAAGAGGAGAATTTTTTTTTTATAAGAAGGAAGAAGTAGAATCTTTCTGTGAGAGATTGATTTCGAGAAGAGTATCTGCTAATGTTTGAGAAAAGAACGAGTTTTGATGAGGGACGATGGATTGTTTGTTTTTACATGAAAGATGAAAGTTGATGTTCAAGTATATATTGAGTTTTGATTCAAAACTTGTACTTCAAAGTTGAAAGTGAGATGTTGAAATATTTGAGAAAAGTGTGAGTTTTGAAGAAAATGGTTGTTTTGAAAGTAGATGTGAAATGTGAAAGCACTGGGTTCTGGGAGGCAAAATGTTATGTATTATACTTGTTATTTGAGGTATGAATGACTTTAAATGTGATATTTGTTGATCTATGAGGTGGTGAAATGTGTTGTGAACTTAGAGTGCCTAAGACTAAGCTAGATGAAACGTGCGCGAACCATAGTTGTAAGTTGACAATTTATCCATCGCTTTCCCCGAGCGATGAAAACCAACGAGAATCTGAAAGTGTGGGGTGAACCCCTAATTTGTTAAGGCACGACTAGGCAAGGAGATCGAGAGTGCGAATGGAGGCGACCATGAAACTTTTTCTTGGAATGGCGCGAAACGTTGGAGCAAGCTTGATGTGTGAACTATTTTACTATTTTCTATCGTTTTTCGTGAACGATAAGGAAAAAAGCGAGGAAGATTTCAAGAAGATGAGGATAGAGAAGATGAAATGAAGCTTCAAACACGAAAAAGGTGCGAGACAAGAAGAACTGATGCTAAGCGCGATGCAAATTAATATAACATTATCTCACATAATTTTGCTAAAAGTAGCAACACGATGGAGACGACCTTTATAGCAGGCAGAGAAGCACATGGAGGGTTAAAATGTTTTAAGAGAATGACTGTTATAATATGCAAGAATATTATGAAGATATGGCTTTTGACTGACTACAATTATTTTGTTGTAATGACGTGATGAATATCAACTTGGAATCCACGGTTTCTTAGAACGATGTTACCATGTTCGGCCTCAGAAAGACGAGCGAACGAGTGCGAGCTTCGTAGCTACAAAGAACAATTTTAAATCAACAGTACTTACTTGGATTCTAAGTTCTTTTCGATACGTATTGAATAACCGTGAGCCCTTGCCTATTTAATCACCTTGGTTGAGTCATGCTTTGCAAGTAGTGCCCATTATTATTATTATTATTATTATTATTTTTTTCTCCCTATATCGAGTCATGACTCACTTTCAGTTCTTGAAAATTGGTGCTTGCATTCGTAACTTTGGACATCTTGATTAGTAGTCTTCTTGATTCATCTTTTGTAAAGACAGTATTTTGACCTTATGAGTTTCTGTCATTGAACTCCATTCCTAAAGTTGTTTGCAGATATGACCTTCAGTATGATCACATCCCCCATACATGTTTCTTCAAAGGATGAAATATTCTTCTTGGAACTTTTGTACACCTTTTTATTTCGTAACTATGCATGCGGCAAGTTTTCTTTCTTGCAGGGGTGAAATTCTTTTTAGCTCAGTTTCACTACATATATTGTCCATGCAATGATTTTTTTCTTTCTTGCAACATCAAGTTAAGGCTATCGTGTTCTCTTTTTTTTTCTTAACGTGTTTGATCTAGCTGTTTTTCCTAAAAAGTTCACTTCACGTCGGTTGCAAACCTGTGAATCCATGGATGTGATTTCATTATTCAATAGCATGATGTCGTCGAACCATGATCAGTGCTACTTCATGACATTTGTCTATGCTTCTAAACCCTCCCACGATTGACCATCTCATGTCATGACATGTTTGAACCATCATTCATTGATGCCGAAATTTTGCAAATTTGATTTGACAATTGAAATATCTTATTTGGCAGCCTACTATGCAATTTGAGACTTAATTCAGTTTCATCATGTTTTCAAGACCTATCTCGTATTCTTTCGAGCTCTCATCAGAAGTAAAGTCTCAAGCTCTATGAGTTTATTTGAAACCTTAATTCTCAGAATGAACATGATAAGTTCAATGGAACTTAGACCCTGCTTTATTTTTGTTCAAACCAATTTTTACAAGTTAGTGATGAGATCTAAAATAGTCGAGCTAAAAATGTTGTTCTTGTTTTCTTGATTAATTCTGCTGTCTTTCTGATTAAGGCACTTTCAACAGTGTTGCTACAATTTTGAAATCAGTCCACATCCAAGTAAGACTGCTTGACTAATTTTCGAGTTCTTGATACTAGACTTGGAGAAAAGGGTGAGATAGAGCTTATCGAATGCGCACGGGGGAAAGAGTTTCTATAATCAGATATGCATAAAAGTGATACACCAACTAGAGGCAACGATATAACCACGAACACGAGGTGTTAAATTTTCAGCTTTTACATACCGCTAATAGCGAGTTGCTAAGGGATCGAACATTATGCTATACCTCTAGATTTTGGATCTTGAGCAACAAAATGTGGTGAAAATGCGGGCGTGACGTCTCGCCGCGCTCAACGAGAGAGAAGGTAAAATGTTTTTAAATGAGAAATGTTTATGCAAATGATGTTGGACGTGATGATGAATGGAGTATGATTGATGATAGTATGAGATGAGCAAATTTCGGGACGAAATTTCTGTTAAGGTGGGTAGAATGTAACGCCCGTACTTTTTATAGAAGATGACACGCGTAAATCGAGGAACGATCGAAGAAATTATATTTGGAACAACACCAAATATAAGTTGTGACGTTAGGCGTTCTTTAATTTTATCGGATGTGAAGAACAAGATAACGGAAGTTAATAAAGTTTTGTGAATTTTAATTATCGAAAGAAATGCGAGAATATAAAGTATGTGTATATATTTACATTTGGGCTTCTCAATTTAAATTAGAGTCCAATGTTTATATAAAATGGCCTTGGGCAATAGCAAACAAAAGAACTAACAATTTAAATATTATTAACTTGGGCTTCCAATTAAATTGAGCCCAACAACTTAGAATTTAATTATTACCAAGCCCAAAAGCCTTTTTCTTCTTCTTCTTCACCCATATAGCCGACGGTTTCCTCCTTCATGGAAGAGACTCTCCATTTTTCCACCCCTCTATCTTCCACCATTACTTCCACAACTCAAGAGACAACCACTATCTCTTTACTCCATTCCCTAACACTTCACATTACACAACAAAGAAATCAAAGAGAAGGAAAGTGAGAGGGTCGAGAGGGAATTGCCGAGAGGAAGGGAGGAAGAGTTGGCCACCATCTTTTGTGCTTCTTCTACCATTTTCAACCATTTTGGAGGTATAATACATTCCTATCAAAGCATGAGTTTGTTTTAGCTTTGCATATATGTTTTTATACCTTCTTGTTCCATAACCAAACCAAATAACAATCCGCTAAGAATCAACCATACGATCGCCGCCGTACGTAACCGAAACTATGAAAGAACTTAACTTTATAACCATAACGTGTATTGCGGGACGTTTCGGAGTGGTTTCGGAGGAGGAGAAGCCGCCGCCGGCGACGGGCAGCGGCGGACAGCCGCGCTTGACGTTCCGGTGCGAGCGACGGCTCCCGGTGGGCAACGGCAGGAGCTTTTACCCGCGGCAGCGGCGTCGTGCAACCCTCCCCGACGGACAGCAGCTACCCGACGGACAGCCGCGTCGACGACCACAACAACTCCCCGACGGACAGCAACTCCCGGCGACTCCAGCTGCGGCGGCGGGCGACTCCAGCGGCGACGGCGTCGAGCCGGAGAGAGGGCGACGGCGGCTGCTCGCTGTTTACGGGGTCGGTTTTGGTTGCGCAGAGAGAGAAAGACAAGAGAGATGGAGAAGAAGAGAGGTGAAGAGAGAGAGAGGAGTTGACCGATGGAGGTGGAAGGAGGTATGAGTTGATTTTATTTTTTTGTTTGGGCCATTCTTTTTGGGCTTAATCTCTTATTGGTTTTGGGCTCTAAAATAAAATTTGGAGGAATAAGGATGGGCTGGAAATTAAATCTTTGGGCCAATAATTAATTGTGGGAAATTACTTATGTAATTCTTGATTAATGTAAAGGATGAATAATCTCAAGTCCGAAATAATTAATTTGAAGGAAAATAATTGGTGAAAGTGAGTTAAGCGCTTAATCAAAATCTTGGGATTAAATCCTATACCATGGAAGAAAATGTGAGGAGTCAACGAAGGAGTTATAAGCGTAAACGGCCGACCGGCGCCGTACGCGACGCCTTGGGCGACCGCCGAATAACCGAAAATGCACGAAAACCGAGAAAACGAAATAAAAGAATTTAATTAGAGTGCATGCATTCTAAAATGTTTTCGTTACCTAGATTGATGTGTACTTTATGTATTTTCCGAATAGGTGGTTCGCACGGCCGCTAAAGTCGGAACGGGGAATTATTCCAGGAAAACTCTAAGCTTTTGAGGTGGGCTTTATTACTTAAACTCTTTTATTTGGGATGATATGTTTATGGTGAAATAAGGGTGGTTTTAAATAGTATGTCATGCCGTAACTTATGTTTTGAATTGCCTATCTGATTGTCTACTAGAATAATGTTCTACTAGACTTTGATGGTTTACGAATTCGGGTCTGACTAGGGAGTGAGTCCCTACTCAGACTAGTGCACTGATGGGGATCGTGAGCCGTCCTTTGTGGTCGGCCGGTCCAGTGATCGAGTTTGTGGCCACATTCTCGTTTCACATGATGGTTCAGATATGGTACATGAATGGGGATGATAATGATATTTGTCTGCAGACAACTTTTTATGGAATGGTTTTAGTGATTCTCGGCCTTTTAAAGTAAAACCCGAGTTTCACTCAATGATGACTTGACATAACTTAAATGATGAATGTATTTTGGGCATGAGTTCACTGAGTGCATTAAAGTACTCAGCCCCTGCATATGTTTTCCCTATGTGCAGGTTGAGCGGTGACGAGCGCGGTGGGTGTTGAGCATAAAAGTGAAGAATGTCTATCAAATGTTCAGAATATGTTGTGTCTTCATACATAACATTATTCTACTCTCGAGATGCTTCCGCTAAATATGGTTTCTTTTGAGTTCGTGTATAGTTGGGATATTTTTCATTTGGAGTTGTTGATTGTTGAAATGATACTCTGATTTTATTCGAGCTATTCCCATTTGTTTCGGGCTATGGTTGAGTTGTGTTGTTTTCCCCTTTTCTTCCCCGCTTCTTTAACCCTCCCCTAGTCGCGATCAACCGTGTTTTCTATCCTTAGGAAATGCGGGCGTGACACCATATCTCATCTACCAGGTCAAGCAAATCAACAATAACAGAAAATTCCATGCAGATCCAAAAGTACGTACTCAGATTTAAACATTAAAAAGGAAATCTACACTAGATCAACCAGATTCAACACCAAAAAAACTAGATCTACAACTTCCAACTCCCGATTCAACTCCGAATCAAGCCAACAACCACAAATCAACTCAGATATCTCCGATCTCAACTTCAAACGAACATTCAATTGCGAAAAGCATCCAAATCAGTAAAGTAAACACAGAACATCACAAATCAGAGTGAAAGTGGAAAATACAACTAGATTAAGACATAAAACGTCAGAGTTTAACAAAAAATAGTCGGCGAGAGATAGTACGTGCGGAAAAAGTAAATGATAGTTTCTTCGCCCTTATCAGGACGGTGTTAGGCCACCCGCAACGCGTCACGCAGGTGGCCCGTATCCCGTCACTCAGGGATGGGATGACGGCGTGACGCATAGCCGCGCCCCGTCTCATCCCCAGCCCGTCACCCGTCCCGTTCCACCGTGACGAAACGCGAGATGGCTCGCTACGCATTGAGGCGACGTGGCGCGCTCCCAGGCCATGCGTGACGCCCACTCGCCGTCCCGCGAGTGGGCATCGTCACGCTGACGCAATAATTCATTTTTTTAAAATTAGAATTAAATAAAAAAAATAAATAAATAATGTGAAACGATAATATTACCGTTAATAGTCGTTTTTCCTTTTTTTTACTTTATAAATACTCCTAATTCATCCTCATTTCACACAACTACACATCTATTCTTCCCAAATCATTTCCATTTCCTCTCCAATTTTCATCTAACATCTCATCACAAAATGTCTGACGACGGAAACTCCGGCGGTGGCGGCTCCGGCGGGTGGGATGTCAATGCGTTCGGCGACTGGGGGAGCATGTACAACGCATTGGGTGGTTCCGGTTCGTAGACCCTGGGCACCCAGGGTTCGTCGACGTCGGGCACCCAGGGTTCGTTGGCGCCGGGGGGCTATCAACCACCCAATTTTGATGTTGATGCATACGCCCGTCCCTCCGCCCCGCGGTATTCGTAGGGATTATCCCAGATTCAGGAGGATTATTCGGTTCAACCCACTCCGGAAGAAGGCCGAGGCGGAGGAGGAGGCCGAGGCAGGGGAAGCTCCAGGGCAGAGGCCGAGGCGGACGAGGAGGAGGAGGATCTAGGCCGGTATCCGTACGGCCCCAAAGAAACGCTGGCGGTGTACAACACCTGGATCAGCGTCTCGTATGATCCCATCGTCGGGAATCAACAACCCTGGAAGTGCTTCTCGGAAAAGGTCATCGAGGCCTACCACGAGATTAAGCCGAAAAAGACCCGCCGCCGCACATATAAGATGCTCCACGTTCACTTTGACCGAGTCGACAGTGAGGTCAAACGATTATGCGCCATCCACAAGAATGAAGCGGCTCATTACCAAAGCGGAGCCACAGGAGCCGACATTCTGAGGTCGGTTTTGCGGGTCTACTACGACGACACCGACAAACAATTCACATATGTCGATGTTTGGGAGGTCGTCAAGGACGAGTAAAGGTGGGCCTTCGGTGTGCGGTCCAGCACGAGCGAGTGGCCAATACTAGTCTGGTGAGGGCGGTTTGGGCAGCGGGCCACAAGAGTTTACCTCGCAGGAGGGTGAGAACCCGGCAGACGATGCCAGGGGATCCTCCCGTGGGCGCCGTAGGCCGCAAGGGAAAAATGCGTCGAAGGCTGCTAGAGGGAGGAGGGGCAGAGCCGAATCAAGCCAGGCGGGCTCGGACTTGGGCTCGGGGGGACCCCCCAACTCCCTTATGGCCATGTACATGACAGCCACAATGGCCGATACTTCCCGCTTTACGCCCACCCAATACCAAGCCTGGCTTAACGGAGTTGCGTTTATGGCGGCACAACTTGGCATTCCGTCTCCTCACGGCTTCAATGCACATCCACCGCCTCCGTGATGATTCGCCGGCGGAGTAGTTTTTTTTATTTTCTATAAAATTGTATTTTAAATTATGTCATTTTTATTTTTTTAGGATTTTAATTATGTCTTTTTTTTTATTTTTTTAAAATTTTAAGTTGTATTTTTTTTATATTGTAATTTTATTTTATTTTTAATGAAGTGTGTTTTTTTAATTGAATTTGGTTGGAAATAAAAATAAAAAATGAAATTGAATGAATAGTAATTTAAGGGACGGTTAAGGGACGAAGGGCTGCAGGTTCCGTCCCTTAGTTAAGGGATGGAGTAAAAAAGTAAGTGGGACCCGCAAATAATAATTTAAGGGACGGTTAAGGGACTGTTTAGTGACAACGTAGTGGATGGCCTTACACTTCCAACAGAACAAACACCACACTACACTACCCCGAATCGCCCATGAAACCAAATGCGTGAGCTAAGTGACCGAAGATGAAGAGTGAGCCGAAACACCTAAGGAATTTTCTAACTAAAAAGAGAGCTTGCGACCCCAAAAGAAAAGAGCTGATTCTTCAATATTTTTCCTCGTATTTATAGGCGTGGATCCAATCCCTAGGACAACGGTCTTTGCAATTTGACGTTTGTGTCCTTGAGGATTCTGCTCATTTTCTTCACTTTTTACTCCTATTTCCTCTGCCCTGGTAAATAGAACACGTTCCTGGGTCTGGCAGAATATTCACGCACCTGGACTTATAATTACACGTTAGCACTATAAAAAACACAGAATTTAGATCCAAAACAAATGCATGAAATGAGCCTTATCAGACGTCTAGTCCTTGTGCATTCTGTGCGTCTATTTTTTTTTTCTTCTATGTTTTGTTCGAGGACAAACAAAAAATGTAAGTTTGGGGGAGTTGATACACTCGGATTTTGCACGGTTTTAAGGCCATCTTTTGGTCTGTTTTCAATGTCAAAATTGCATTACATGTCCATTATTTGCATATTTTATCTATTTTGGAATTTTGACATGTTTTGTGAGAAATGTGCAAATTTGAGCCTAAAAAGGGAGTTAAAACGCGAAGTTGGAAATTTGGAGCTGTTTTGCATGTCCAGCGGTCCGCTGCAACATTGCCGGTGACCATTGGCGCCCAACGACCGCTAAGCCAGTAGCGGTCCGCTCCGGGAAAGTTGTGTATGAAGTCAAGACACGCCCAACGCCCACTGGAGGATGCGTGGTGACCGATACCGAGAGTCCAGAGAGTTACGGGATGTTGGCTAGCGACAGCTGAAACAAGTGCAGCGGGCCCGCCAGCCAAGAGTCAGAAGCCTCGAACCAACCCACAACAACTGCTGTCCAGGGTGCATCGGCCGGCTGAGAAATAGCGGCGAGCAGAATTTGCCCTACTTTCTCTCCAAGATTTACCATATTTTGCAACTCTTTTCCTTATTTGAGAAGGGGCAATTTTCTCCTATAAATACCCCCAAATCTTCATCAAAAAAGAGATCTTCTCTTTGTCAAATATTTCCAGAGCTTAAAAGCTAGGGTGCTTCATTGAGCAAGGAGTTGAAGAATGAATCAAGATCATCAAGGCTACAAGAATTCAACGTTTGGGTTTTATTACTTTAATTCTTATGTTTTCATTGTCTTCCCTTCAATCTATGTTTTTAGCTTATTCTATTATGTGTAACTAAACTCATAGGATTCTAGGGATGTGTTAGTAACTTTTATTGGTTTATACAATTCCTATTTCTATTTAGCAATCCGTTTGTTCTTACTTTGTTTCCTTCTTAAGTTAATGGATAATGATTCACGCTTGAGTGACACATTCAGTGATGATTTAATATAACTTGCTACATAATCGTGAGAGGAGGTTGGCGAGTTAGATTCACTTAATAGAAACTACAATTAGCTTCCTTTAAAACGACACTGTTAATTGAGAGTGGGGACTTTTTAAGGGTCTTAGGAGCTTTTAGGAGTTACGTATTTAGGATTGACAACCCTAATGTTTGTAATCAACGTTTGTATCGCATGAGCATAAATTAGGTGACTCATTCTATCAAACTAAGTACTGTGCTAGGGTGTTGTAATTGGAATTTGTATAACCATAATTGTGAAAGCTCATCCCCGGAATTTCCTTATCTCTATACTTTTATCTATGTGTTTATGTGCAATTAGTTGTTTCTTTGCTTTCAAAAGTTCTATGTTTTTAAAAATCTCCAAAACTTTCGGTTTTCCAAATAGTAATTGAGTTTTAGTAGAAGATAGACAGTCTGTGTTTGTTTTCCTCGTGATCGATATCCGATACAATTTGGCTATACTATTACTGCTCTGTATACTTGCAGGTATTTATAGTGTTAATAAAAAGTGCATCAGTACCCGAAATAAAATTCGGGTCGGGTATCGGGTATTGGATTATGGGAATTTCGGGATAGGGTACCCGAAAATTTCGGATCGGGTATCCGCGGGTACCCGATTTGACAGGCTTACTTTTATTGATCAAATTTGATGAATACAGTTTATTTTTTGGCCGTTGCATGTCTATTAATCTAAAAACTCGACTTTGAGTTCTAACAGCTTAAGAGTTATCTAACTGATTCTCCAAAGGATCGAAGATTGCTTACCTTTCTTCACGTGAAGATCTACGAACTCGACCACACATCTTCTAAACTATTTTTTGGCTAAGCTTATCAAAATTGTCTACATCTTAAATAGAGGAGATAAAATTCCTACACAAAGTAGGAGAAAATTTTGTCCAAACTCAAAGAATGGTGGGGATGAAAATTATGAGCTTCTAAAAATGCTTTGCCTATCATCTATTCACCTAGATATGTGGAGGTTGGACTTAGGTCAAGCCTAATGAACTTTTACTTATAAATTGAGTTCAAATAGAGTTCAAGTCCAAACAAAATACTATCAGCCACTCCAGTAAAATAATATTAGTTGTCAGTATGAATCTAAAATTATGAGTATTCCTGTTTCCTGTATTTCCTCTTAAATTTATTACTAGTATCAACCTCGTGCGTTATACGATTTACTATTATCAGCCACTAAAGTAAAATAGTACTAGCTCCAAATTACACATTCATCCAAATATATTTTACTATCTCCAAATTACACATTCATCCAAATATCAAAATACCACACGTTTACAAACAAAAGTTGTTAGTTAGGAGCTACTACTAAATTCTGACGAGGCAAAATTAAAGGCGAAGTAATAAATTTACCCAAAAGTTACTATCAAATGATCCTTCCTGTCACATGATACTCTATCCTTAACTTTAAATAATACAAATATACAATAATGCTAAATGTATAATCAATCATCAATCATTAATCCACGACAAATCCTTTCACTTTCACAATATAAAAATAGATCTAGAAACACTAGAAACCCACAGATTTAGACTCAAACCATCAATCTCCTACAATAATAGTACTTCACATGCATTCCAGAATTTATTTCCGTTGCCACCAAAAATAAAAGTACCTAATTCCACCGTGATTGCACAGTACTAATTTCTTTATTAAAAAAATTGCATTTCGAGAACTTAGTAAACAAGTGGCATTGAATTTGATAATATCATCCGTTCCAAGTAATATAGTCATTTTACCATTTTGGTACATTCCATAATAATAGAGTCATTTCATTTTTTTAATAAAAGTCAACAAATTTCTCCACACCTACTTTACTCTCTATTACTTTATTCTCTCTCTATCTCTCTACCTTTTTCATTTTCCATTTTATTCTCCCTTTACTTAACTCACATAACACAATTTTTCTTAATCCCCATGCCAAAAAGAAACGCCTCCATTACTATAGAACGGAGGGAGTAGTTAATTGCACCTAAGTTTCACACTTTCGCTCATAAATACCCCCACACATAACACATTACTGCACCATCTCAAACAACTCTTCTAATTTATCACCTCCACAAACCCTAATTTGTTTGAGAAATGGCTTCCAAAAACACATCAATTGCACTATTCCTTGCCCTGAACATTCTCTTCTTCACTCTTTCCAATGCTTGTGGGACATGCCCTGGCCCAAACCCTAAGCCAAAGCCGAAGCCGAAGCCGGTTCCAAGCCCTAGCAAGGGTAGTTGCCCAAGAGATGCCCTAAAACTAGGCGTGTGTGCTAACTTGCTCGGCGGATTGCTTGGCGTGACCATCGGCACTCCTCCAAAACAGCCGTGCTGCAGCCTCATCGAGGGTTTGGCTGATTTGGAGGCGGCCGTGTGCCTTTGCACCGCAATCAAAGCCAATGTTCTTGGGATCAACCTAAATGTGCCTGTTTCTCTTAGCTTGCTCCTCAATGTTTGCTCCAAGAAAGTTCCAAAGGGTTTCGTTTGCGCCTGAGGGGGCAGCCGCCCCTTCCCACCCCCCCTAAATGCCACCCTCTAGTGTTATTTGATGGAATCATGCTTTTTCCTAATAAGCTTTGGCTGGTTTCCTTTTCTTATGTTTTTGGCTAATTATTGTGTGAGCTTGGACTGTTATGTAATAGTTTGTCGAAATATTATTTTATATTTGCAGCAATTTATGATGTGACCAATTCCAACGTTACCATTTTGTTACATGATCTCATCAATGGGTTTTATGTCTTGTGTTGTTAATAGTCATCATTTTGTTTAAGATTATATTCCGTGTTATATCTCTTCTTTCACGTGTACTACATAATTTGGATGGGAATTTTTATAAAATGATGTTATCATAAATATAACATTAAAAGGCTGATAGAGTAATACTTGTACAATTGTACGTCTAATATTATTTCATGGCTTAAATCTCTCATAGTAAAAATAATTATATGTCGTTTTTCTTCGAATTGATCGATCTTTATTGATCTAGTTGCGCATGTAGTAAATTATGTAAAAGATAATCTGCAATAAGAAATGATAGTTGAAGTTATTTTTGATAATCTAATGCTCCTCTGTCCCCTGCAGATGTTTTCATCCCAAATTAGTAGACTAAAAAAGTAAAAGTGAAAGTGAATGAGAAAGAAAATATAATTCAAGCAATGTTAGATGGTGTTCGGTTCATTAGAAAATATCATAAGATGATTATATGAGATAAGTGATTCAGTTCCGGCAATCGACGCCGGTGATGCTGAAAAGGTGCCAAAAGTGTTATGTGTCCGAATAACTTGACGGTGCTTGCAAATCGAGCTTAGGGGCAAAATATACTATTTAAGTTTTTTGGGCTTTATTTTTAATTTCATAATTTTCGTTTTATTTCCTTTTTAGTTTCTAGGATTTTCTAAACAATTATAAATAGCAGATATCGTTGTTTTGACCGCGATTTTTTATTTTATACTACAGTGTAATATTTTCTTGTTTGAAAGAATTAGTGTTTATTTGATAATCTCTTAGTTCAGTCATTTTTCTACACGTCCTTTGCATCAATAAGCCACAATAAAATTTTTGTACGATTAAATTAGTCACATGGATGAAGGATGAGACACTTAATCAAGAAATACAATGTAATAGCATTATGGAGGCGGGCCAAAATATATTGTGATGGCCAAAATATATTGTGATGGCCAAGCTTTTGAGTAAAACTCAATTTGAAAAGAGATGAGATTTGTCAAGACCTTTATTCACAATTAACTATGAGAACACAAAAATGACAAAGGTGACTTATCTTTTGTGGATAGAGGGATAATAAAAATTAAAAACAGGAAATAAATATAAGCATGTTGTATTTCAAAATCGTCAAATAATAAAAAAGTGGCTACATTAAAAAGTTCAAACTAAGCGTAAAATGATGACGATGACGATGATAATAATAATAACGATGATGATGATAATAATAATATCTCCTCGGTTAAAGCTACTATAAACGTCCTTAAATTTACGAAAAGAAAACCCCAGAAAACAGTTACCAATGTTGGATCTATAAAGAAAATACAATTGTATTAAATTGAACACTAAAATAAGAGCTACAACTAAGTTTATAAGTGTATTAGTGGAGTCTAAATTAAGCACTTAGTCTTGGCAAAGTGCGATTTATTTTTTTAGATGAAAATCAATATAATAATTTCATGCAAGTATTATTTTTTTAAAATTTCATGCATAAGATTATCGTTGGAATGTTTTTAAAATTTTGAGTGAAAACTACAAAAAACTCACAATTAATCAGCGAAATTTAGGCACTTAACAGATTTAGTGATAGATTAAGTACTGACAGATCCGTCAATAATAAGTTGTCAGTAAAAAATATTAGTGAAGGACAAATCCGTCACTAAAGTTACAATGACGGAAATCAAGGCAGCCTCCATGGTAAATTCGGATTATTGACGGACTATTCTGTCACTAATTAGTGACTGACCTTTTTCAGTTGCTTATCCGTCACTAATCCCTGAAATTTCCACTGCCATCACTAATTAGCATTTTTTTGTAGTGGAATATTTGTAAAACTACAATTAAGAAAAAAACCGATTACTAATTAAGTACTCCCTCAGTCCCATTAGAAATGAAACGTTTTCCTTTTTGGGTTGTCCCATTAAAAAAAATATTCCTAAAAATTGTAACAACTCTCTCTCTATTTTTTCTTCTCTCTTACTTATTCTCTCTTCATTAACTCACAAAACAACACTAAATAAAATCCCGTACCGAAAATTAAATGTTTCATATTTAATGGGACAAAGGGAGTATGTATTTAATTTAATAGTACATGATTTACAACTAATATCAGTTGACTCGTAAGTTAGAATTTAGTTTATATCACTCCTTCCTTCTCATTTAAAATGATTTTTTTAATGTTACTTAGAAAATACTCCCTTCGTATTAAAAAAATAGAAACATTTGAAACGGCATGGGTTTTAATGCTGAAGAGAGCTCTTTAGATCTCTAGTTTGCGGAACAGAATTAGGCAAGTGGAGTTAACACAACTGATCAAGTCAAGTGTTGAACTGATCAAGTCGGCAACTATCGGGACGTTGGTTATGCAAACTTAGAGACTTAGGGCCTTCAATACCTTAACCCACAATACTATTAACTAGTAAATGGAAGCAATGGTCGAATCCCACAAGGACAGAGGCGGGTTGAGTTGTGTATGAGACATGTGGGGGTTGGCTGTTGCCACGCTTCACTACTTGTGGGTTAACTAAGACTAAGATCACTCAAGTCGTAAACTGACTCGATCAACTAAACTACCAACATGAAAACTTGCACACTACCAAACGCTGCAAACGAAAAGGGTGACAGTGACTGCAATCCTAACGACTATGACCTTCTTCTTCGCTAAGCAACAAATCAAAACACGGATCCATGCGATTTAGCTTAAGAGAAAACAGATCTAAAGGTCCATCCTACGTTCATGCAAGTTGACGAGCAAAAACTTAGATCTAACTATGATAAATCGAAAACAGAACAACGAAGGCAATCTAAGCTAGATCCATCCCAGAAATCACCAAATTCCAATAAACATGCATCGCATACTCCATACCAAACATCAGATCTAAACATAAATCATTGAATCATGCAGAACTCACTTCGAAATCAAAACAGAACTAGACTAGCAAGAAAAAGAGAATAGAAAACATTAGATTCAAAACAGCTTGCACTGAAAACTCCATTTCATAAATGATCTCCGGTAAACCAAACAACATAATTCCAGAACTTCAGATTCAGACGATCGATCAACAACATAACTCACTTCAAAATCATTGAATCATGCAGAACTCACTTCGAAATCAAAACAGAACTAGACTAGCAAGAAAACGAGAACAGAAAACATTAGATTCAAAACAGCTTGCACTGAAAACTCCATTTCATAAACGATCTCCGGTAAACCAAACAACAGAATTCCAGAACTTCAGATTCAGACGATCGATCAACAACAAAAGTATTGGAGTAGCAGCTAAGGGAAAACAGAAAGAACAACTGAATTGCGAAAAATCAAATAACTAAAACTGAATTACAATTGTTTGACGCCTCGGGGCTTAAAGAAAAATAAACTATGAAGGCTCCTTGGCAGATCTGAGTCTCTTCTTCCTTGATGAGGAAGAAGAGAGGAAGGTTGAAGTAGAAACCGGCTCCGATGACTCCTAGCTCCCATGCTCCATGCTTAACTAAGGACTGAGAAGTGACTGAGATGATATTGGATTCTCCCGAAAAGAACGAACTCCCTTCATGTGTCTTCTCTTGACTATTTATAGGATGACTTTAGCTCAAATCCCTAGGTTAAGCTCATCATGTCTTGACTTTAATGCCCCTGAGGTGACTTCTTCTTTTCTCTCTCTTATGACTCATCATCTCGTGTGTTAAACCTCACTTGATCAACTTGCTGGTTGGGCAGATTCTCTTGCTTGTTCGGAACTGA
Organism: Salvia splendens; assembly: GCF_004379255.2. NCBI lineage: Eukaryota > Viridiplantae > Streptophyta > Magnoliopsida > Lamiales > Lamiaceae > Salvia > Salvia splendens. Next base: position 25,639,374 of record NC_056039.1, read on the forward strand.
TCAACTTGCCCTCGGATTTGGTCATTTCTTGCTTTATTTCCAAGCTGATCAAGTCGTCCATGCACTCCGCCTCTTCAACATTTTCCCGCCCCTGCACACTTAAATTCACCACTTTTCCGCACATTATCAACCTGGTTAGTGTAATAAACCCCTATAAAATCATGCTTGTAACGAGCCCTATCAATGCACAATTAGTAAAGTAAGTGAGAAAAATTGGTAAAGTAAGAGAGAAGAAAAGAAAAATAAGTAAAGAGAGAAGAAGAGAAAAAGTAGTGAAAATAGAGTTAGGAGATAGTGTGGTCCATGTCCTAAAATAGAAAAATTCTAAAGTTTTTATTTTTAAGGAACAACCCAAAATGAAAATAGTTGTTATTTTTAAACAACGGATGGAGTAATATATAAGGAGAAATAAAGTAGAAACTTTTTATATTTACAAATATATGTAGCTTCAAGAATCAAGAGCATAAATCCCAAATTAGGTGAGAAGTCTATTTCAATATCATTTTGCTCAAATTATGTGTTGGGCCGTAAGTACCCAAATCACATATATCATACTCCCTCCGTCCCAAATAAGTTGAATCATATTTCTTTTTCGGATGTCCTAATCAAGTTGAGTTATTTAAAAAAAAAAGATGTAATCATTCTTATTTTATTCAATCACATACTTTACTCTCTCTTTATCTTTCCTACTTTATTCCTCTCTCCTACTTTTCAATACAATTTTTTAATTTACGTGTCTAAAATTTTTGACTCAATTTAGTTGAGACGGAGGGAGTATCTTATCCTCAAATTAATTTCATATTTTTGAATTGTATTCATTTATATATATATATATATATATATATATATTTTAAAAATTAACTTCATATATTTATATCATATATATGAAGGAGGAAATTACAAATCAACTCATTACAAATCAACTCCTATAACAAGGAGGAAAGACAAATTACGCCACCTAGGATTCGAACTCGAGACCTCCAGGATGGACGCGGTATCCAGCACCCTTTACCGCTAGGCCAAGGGGCTTGGATTATTCATTTTTTCATTTTTATATATTGTCAAAACTAAGTTGAGCTTTTTTTTTTGGAAAAAACAAAACATCTAATCATTTTTATTTTGTTTGTACTCATAATTTACTTTCTTTTGTCTCTTCTACTTTATTCAGTTTACTATTTTATTTTATATTCATTTAACCCATTTAACACAATTTCTTAATTTTCATGTTCAAAAGAAATGTTCGACTTAATTATGGCAGAGTGAGTATTTAAATTTTATTTTCGTTATCTTTAGAACTAAAATAAATAACTCATATTTTTTTTATTTATGGCGGAGTGAGTATTTAAGTTTTTATTTTCGTTATCTTTAGAATTAAAATAAATAACTCAATTTTTTTTACTTAAATATAAAAATTTATATAATTCACCTGTCTTAAAATTACATTAATTTTATACAAAAATTTACATAATTAGCCTAAATTCAGTTGCACAATTTTAAGTCTGAGCCCTCACAGGGCTGAAAATCAGTCCCGACCCCTAAATTCTGCCCATTGCTACTAAGGAATACCTAACGTGGCAAATTTTTTAAATGAAATAAAAACAATGAATCTTAAAATTTTGGTACCCTAAAAAGTTTAACTTTGGGAGAAAACTTCGAAAATTATAATATACATAAGCCAGTTCTTCACAATAATTTTATAATTTTCAAAAAACAAATCATTCATCAGTTTACCTTGTTACATCACTAATTGTATATTAAGGTGGACGTAAAACACCGGTTTTGTCCCTGAGCAAATATGATCATATATTATCAGAATTATCCTGCTATATGTCATCATTATTCTAATTGTGAACCAGTGGCGGATCCAGACATTTTAAATTGGGGGTACAAATCAGATGTTAAATAAGTATATAAAAATAGGAAACACATAATTATAAACTATAAATGGAAAAACAAGTGAGGAGAAAATAACACGCCAACCACTGCACCACCAATGGCTTTTGTAATCCTAATATCAATACTATACTACATACACAATAACTTGGGGGTACAGTTGTATCCCTTGTTCTATGCTGGCTCAGCCAGTGTTGTGAACCATATTTTTATATTAAAAGAATTTAAATGCCTGATCAAATGTTTCAGTTATGACAGTACATTATATATAACATGAGCAAGCTACAAGCTGACAAACCACGAGTTTTTTGTTTATTTTTAAGTTGAGGCAATACACAGTATATCAAACTAATTTAACAGGTAAATTAAAAGAATGTTAAAGAAAATCTCATTAACGCAAAGGGTATTGTGGAGTGGTATTTGACTCATCCATTCTTAACTAAATGGTCTGGAGATCGGTCCATTCCTTTGGAATATGAAGCAGTCTTAAATTCTTGAACCAATTGCCTCACCCTTCTAGATGACTGCGTATCAGTACTGGTGAATAACCACTAAGTCCGCCGTTATCTAACAGCTGAAAAAAATCTCGGTTTTTCCTTTCACAATGGGTAATGATAAAAGCAAATAAAACTTTTAAATTATAAATGATATTTGGTCCTAAATTAGCTGGTAGTCTTAGTCATGGGCCATGAGAATAATAGTACTGCCCGTGACTCTGGATTTTGTTGAATTAATGTAATAAGCATTCATATTTTATTTCCACATTGATGGCGCATAACATGATAGGGTTTTTGTTTTTTAGTAAATTACAAACTTTTGTTCACATAATATAGGCATCATTGCTGACTTTGTTGTTCAGAAAAGATCTATTTATACATTGAGTGGAGTTAAAGGATGATAATTATTCCATTCGCATTTGTATTTTAGTCTCGGACAAACTGAGCTTAATAAGAACATATCATTACATGTGCTATATCATTGATTAGGGAGATCATAATTATGCATTTGTTGTAACTACCATATATATAGATAGAAATTGGGCTTCTAGGTGCGTTAGGGTGACACCAGTCTTAAAGTGACAACTTGACAACAACGTAACATTCAATCTGTGATACATAGGCAAACAACTCGTCATATGGTTCCAAGCAATCTGCGATACGAAATCAGATCACTATGGTGACACTATAATTAAAATGACAATCTAGGCAAGCAATCTACTATACATAGGCAAACAACTCGGCATATGGATCCAAGCAATCTGCGATACGAAATTAGAGATAATTAAGCAATCTCCTATATATAAGAAATCAAGTCTGTCATGTGACATGCTAAGATTGAATATGTTCTTAAGTCTAAGGGTTCTCATTGATGATATCATTTTAAATATAGTTATCATTTTAATGCAACCCTATGCCTATTTCTATATATTTATCGACCGCCATTAAAGTTAACAAGTGAAGTTTAGTGGTGGCGTTATGCCATCCATGCAAGGTATCATAATAATTATAACTATTAAAATATTGGAAAACTTCAATATAAATTTTGATTATTTGATATTACATACTCCATGAATAATAGTCGTTAAAATCTTTTATATCCACTCTCAATGTTCGGATTTAGTATCAGAGAAGAGGGGAATAAAGAATTGGGGTCGTTGGAAGGTACAATAGATCAGTATTAAGTTTGAGTTTAAGTTCATTTTTTATATTTACATTGGAATTTAAGGTTTAAGATAAAATTTTAATTTACTTTAAAATTATCTTTCTATTTTCTTGAATATATCATACCGTACTTGAAACCAATGATAATCTATAAAATCAATTTATAACACCCTAATATAATATATAAGATGGCAATAATAATACTCCATTATTAAGAGTAATATATTTATTATTATATTATATTATACAACAAGCTGAATCGCCTTGCTTTCACCCAGTCGGGTAGCTTTTTAAGGCACTTCATACTTGGCCGGATGACTTCCTCTAGAGCACGATTTTTTGCTTTACTACGTTCTTTGATCATTCCTTAGAGCTGTAGCGTTTTACTTCAAAATAACATCAGAATGAGTCTAATCTTCACCATAACAATGCATGGAACTAAAAGGAAACAAGATGTTACAGGCCAAACGAGAGAACTCATTTCAAAAGAGCTTTTTAGGAAACAAAGTCAGTCATTTAGTCTATAGACCCCACAACAATTGCTCTCACAACTGATGTGAGACATTAAATCCATAGTAATCGACTCCCCTTAAGGGCCAATGTCTTTGTTGGTTACGACCGAACCAATGTTTGGACTTTAGAGTAGTAACTCATAATTGACACTCATGTGTGCCCACTTCGTTCGTCTTTATTTCTCTCTTGGGCTTACTATTATTTAAACACTTTTTTATCACGCGGGCATCAACATGGCTCCATATCAGGCCGACGTCTAATATGTACTCCCTCCGTCCCAGGAAATATGACCCTTTTCTTGGAAGACACATGGTTTTATACACATTTATTTTAAAGAGTTTAAGGAGATAGATAAAAGATTATTGAGTGTTTAAAAGTGGTAGAATGAATAAAGTAAGAGAGACAAAAAGTTGTAGTGTGTTTAAAAGTATGAAGAGAACAACAAAAGAAAGAGAAAAGGTCGTTCGATATTAAAAATAGGAGAGATAAATAAAATAATAGAGAAAAAATAATTGAATATTTTGATTATTTCTTAAATAAGTAAGGATCATTTTAGTTGAGATGAACAAGAAAAGAAACTGGTCCATCTTTTGTGGGAGAAAGGGATTACATGTTATGTTACTACTATAATTTACTTTATTATTTGTAATCCAAATTATTCTATTTTGAAATAATTCACGGAAATATTGTCATCTTCCGCTCACTCTTTCAATAATATTCCACCGATATTTATTACTACTATAATACGCCATTCTATTCTGATGCATATGATGAAGAAAACATATGGTATACTCCCAATTTTGAGGTCCAAGCACAATCATTATAAATTCACAATTCTTAGACATAGAAAATTCAATCAATACAGCTTTAAATGGTACTAATAATTCATAAAAAGTACGTACTATCTCATTCTCACCAATATTACTTAGTTAGTGATCAGAGCATTGTACGACTTCTCTTACACTTGTTATTCATAAATGGAGAGTGCAAACTAAATCACATTAAGTAAAACAACATTCAGATTTCACAATCATGAATCCGATGAAATTTAAATGAATTGTGCATTTGATCAAATTATGCATTTAATTTGATCATTTAGGCACATTGGAAGCCCTTGGGAACCTTCTTGGAGCAAACATTGAGAAGCAAACTAAGAGAAATGGGAACATTAAGGTTGATGCCCAACACATTCGCCTTGAGTGCAGTGCATAGGCACACGGCCGCCTCGAGATCGGCCAGCCCTTCGATGAGGGTGCAGCATGGAGTCTTTGGAGGAGTCCCAATTGTGACACCAATCAATCCTCCAAGTAGGTCAGCACAAACACCTAGTTTTAGGGTATCCCTAGGGCAAGTGTCCTTGCTCGGGGTCGAAGGCGGGGGAGGGCATGGCGTCCCCTTAGGTGGTGGCGGCGGCGGCTTTGGTTTGGGAGTTGGGCAAGAGCCACATGCATTAGAAAGAGTGAAGAATGCAAGGTTTAGCACAAAGAAAAGGGCAATTGAGGTGGTTTTGTTGCAACCCATTTTCCCTCTTGGTAAACCTAATTTATTGCAAGTTTTGGTTTAGTGAGGTACTTTGTGAAGTTATGCAAAATTTGATGGGGTTTTTATAGGCTAAAAATCATGTTTATTCTTTGGATGAAATGTTAAAGAAATTGGTGGGAGTGGTGGATTGTAGCTGGCACAAGTAGCATAGGTTTGGCAAGTTTTGGATGCATGTGAATAAGGATTGCAAATTGGCATGTTGCTTTGCTTGGATTCCATGAAGATGGTTTTGTCTAAATTAGCTTAGATTGGGATATTTTAATGTGTTTTATACGTGAGAATACACTGAAAACCATGTCCCACAACCTGCATAGATTCATTACTACATTGTTACTTTTATTCATTTTTTTACATGATGCATCAATTATATTCGATGTGATTTGGATAAACTTTTTACGTGCAACTAAAAAAAGTGTTGGTGAGATAAGAATCCAAGGCTTTCAATATTGGGAATACTCTTTTCTCCTTACGCCATCAATTAGTCTTAGTCTTACAAAACTTAGATGTAATATACTACTCCCTCCGTCACATATAAAAGGAGGCACTTTTGTTGTGAGCACGAATTTTAAGAAAAATAAAAAATAGTGAGTCGGAAAAGTTGGTGGAATATGAGCCCATTTTTTTATATTGATTTTATAATAAAACATGAGTAAAGTGAGTTAGTTAGTAGAATGTGAGACCTACTTACTATTTATGGTAAAAAGTGAAATATGACTCTTATTGTTGGATGGACTGAAGTGACAAAATGTGACTCTTATTGTGGGACGGAGGGAGTATGTCCGAATTGGTTTTTAAATTGATGGTTTATAATATGTGGTTAATGTTATATGAGGGTGTTCGGTTTGCAAGACTGTATTCTGAGATTAAATACGTGGTGTGTTTGGTTCAGAGATTCAATCCCACAACTCAATCCTAGATGGATAATCATGGGATAATTAGTCATAACTAACCCCTGTAACTAAAATAATCTCACAACTCAGTCATAGATTATATCTTGATACTATTTTATCCAGAAAATCAAACACCATCATACTGTACAAAAAATAGTACTGCCTCTATCCCTGAAAATTTGTCACATTTCATTTTCTGCACTCGTTTTGAAAAAATGATGATAAATAGTTAAAGTGGAGAGAGGGTAAAGTAAGAGAGATAATAAATTAGATGAGAGTCTTCTTTACATTATTCTTTCTCTTATTTTATACTCTCTCCACGTTAACTATTTATTATCATTTTTTTCAAAACGAGTGCAGAAAATGAAATGTGACAAATTTTCAAGGACAGAGGGAGTATATGTATGGAAGCAGGGGGTGAAAATTGTAAAAATTTAGATTCCTATGCACATAAAATAAAATTTTAACTACGTGCACTGTTGATTGAACTAGTAGTGTTGAGTGACTTCCCCACATATTCAATGTTGTGCAACGCGCATGTCCGTATTGTATTAAGAACCCACAAACTTTTTTCTTGATGCATGGACGATAATTCACATGGTTTGATTATCACAAAATGTTTCTAAATATAATCACTAGTTTGTAGAGAGAAAAAAGTTCAAAAAGGAACAAATCGAGCATTCTTGTCCTCATCTAATTTTAAGTAGAAAATAAATTTTATTTAGGTGATTAATTGGATAGTTGTTGTACAAATATCATTGAGCTGGAGAATGGATTTGAGCATGTGCTTAATTGGATAGTTGATGTGTAAATATGAGGGTCAAATCATGTCATGTATACTTTTCTAGAATAACACACAACCATTATGATTACTAATAAATATTCAAATACTCTGGATATATTATCAAATGGTATGTTAAACTAATCATAGTTATAATCTCTCTTTTTTCGTTACATACTTGGATGTGGAAACATATATCATTCTTACACTATTTTTTCGTGTTGTATAATTTTACTAGGCTTCTCATAAAAAAAATTGCAAAGTAATTAAGTGAGTGATCTGATATATGCAGATGGTAAAACAAGAAGCATGTAAATCTACAAAAAATGACATTGAATCGTAGCTAGATCTAAATAACACATTCAAATTTAATTACATCGTTATCTACAACCATATAAACACTGCACACATGTATTGAGTCCCTCCATATCATTTAGAATATCCACCTTTCCAATTTAGCTTGTAATAAAATAAATTCGTGAAATATGAGACTTACTTACCATTTATGGAAAAGTGAAATAAGACTCTTATTGTGGGACGGACCGAAATTGCAAAACAAGACTCTTATTATGGGACGAAGGGAATATATAAAAGTAGGAACCACCTTCCACTAACTTTTTTCCTCACTTTTTTCCGTAAAAGCGAAGAATTTTTTAAAATCCATACCGATCAAAATTGGGACATTTATTGACGGACGAAGGGAATACTGACAAACACGGATTTTGCATGTTTTTAAGGCCTAGATTTGGCTCGTTTAAAATGTCAACCATGCATAATATATCCATTATTTCACATATTTCTACATTTTGATATTTTGACGTGTTTGTTGAGATATTACAGAAAAAATACTTAAAAAAGGTACTCCACAAAATAGCCAAAACTAAAGTCTGGTGCACCAGCCTTAGTTCAAGCCAATTTTTCCGGCAATGTCGAGGTCCAATCAGTTCTATATTCATATCATTCTCTTCTTCTTCGAAAGAGCTTCGCATGGATACCTTGAACGTCTCAATCGAAGTTCTTTGGAGAATGTTATGACCATTCTACGAACATTTCGCAGTGCAGTCAAACTTGACGGAAATTAGACGCAAATTCAAGGAATGAAAGAAATTGTTACATTGTGAAAGCAAATCTCTCCCATTTCTTGTAGGGCAGAACCTCCAATCCTTCTCCACACATAAATTCTTCCATCCCATATTCCACATATAATTCTCCCACTTCCATTGGAGCAGAGCTTTCCAGACAAAAGAAGACTGAAGATTGAACATTCAACCTTGGGTTTTATCAATTTTTTTATGTCTAGTACTTTAATTGTTGTTTTACTTGTCTATGGGTAGTAAACATCTATTGTGAAATTTTTGGTGAAGATGTTCAATTGATTTTTCTTGTTAGCTCTCGTAGTTATATGATTTATCCTTGTGCGTTCTATATTCAATTTATTAGCTATCTCTTGAATGCATGTTAGAGTTGATTAGAGTACTCGGGAGGAGAAATAATTGACTTGGAAAAATGATAATTCACACTTTAATTCAATTAAACTCGGGATACTTGAGGGGTTTTACGTGAGGTCTTTAGTTTTAATTGTTTTTGGGAGTTAGATGATAGAGATTTAAAGGGGACTTTGATATTAACACCTAATCTACGGATTCCACACCTTAGGAGGGAGTTTAATCTAGTTAACCGACCAACTTAATAACTCTAGAGACCGTCATTTAAAGAAGTCGATTAGATAACATGTCACGACCACATCTCCCTAGTCAAAGAAAGTGTAGCTATTTCGCGACTAAACATACTGAACTGTCTTAACTCATCATAAAAGTTACTTAATTCAAGAAAACATTGTCTGAATGTTATAAAGATAACAAAATACTGAATCAGAGTGAATTCTGGGACATTGTCTTTACTAAAACAAGTCTAAGTCTACGTAACGGAAGAGTTCCAAGACAAGTATAATATGTATGAAGACATACTACACCAGCTATCCTTCTACTTATTTAGCCTTCTGTCCCAACACCTCCTCTGCCTCGATCGATCAACCTGCACATTAAGGAAAACAATATGCAGGGCTGAGTACTTGATATACTCAGTGGCTTATGCCGAAAACTGTTTTCTTTTAATTGTCAGCCAAGCTGAGTGAACGCGGGGTTTTTTCTGAAAACAAGTCCCGGTCACTAAAATCTGTTATTTCTTTCTGAAATAGACTGCAGTCTTTTAAACTTCTGATGATATGCCATATCAGCTGTGTGAATCGGGAATGTGGCCACATTCCACGACCACTGGGCCGGCCAACCTGGCGCTAGCTCACGACCCCTAGACCGGCCAACCTGGCGCTAGCTCACGGTCCGTACGTGTACACTAGTCCGAGTAGGATTTACTGACCTACTGGGACTCGAATTCGATTTAACAGATAGGCAATCACAAACAAAACATGGCATGACAACTCACTGAAAATATTCATGCTTTTTCACATAAATTCTGAAAGGAAAGAAAGCCCACACATAATGTAGGATAGAAAAGCCCACCTCGTTTGCTTAACTCTTTCAAACGGGCACTGTCTGACTTGAGATTTACTCGTCGAGCGACGACGTCCCTTTTCAAAAATAATATACTTAAATTAGGCTTTAAGTAATCATTGATCTTGCATGAATGCATGCCTAAGCGTGATCTTTTATTTTATCTCTTTCTTTCTAAATATTAGAGATCTAAATTCTGTAATTAAATCGGCGATTTAAATTGTTCTGAATCCGGCTGCCTTGTTCGGTTATAATTATTTCCCGGATTATCTTAAGTATTTTAAAATACTTTCTTGGCTAAAAGTCCACTTTAGTTATTTTCGAAACTATTTCACACGGTTTAACCTTTCGTTCCTTCCGTGGTTTAGGGAATTAATTCCATTAACTCTTGGAATTAATCTAAGGCAATGGTTCCAACCAAAATAAGCTTTGTGGTCCAAACTAATTAAAGAGGGGCAGTGGCCCATTTTAATTTCTGTTGAATCTGGCCCAAGAGGAAGAGAGAAAGGAGGCCCAACTCCTTAATACTCACTCCCCACCGTCTGCTATCTCCCTCATTCCCCAATTTCTCTTTTCAAATTAGGGAGAAAGCCCTAAGTTCCTCCCTCTCTGAATCAGCGCCGGAAAAAGGCTTACTTCGCCGTAGGATCGACCTTGCGTCGCCGTTGTCCTCGCCATCACTGGGCTTGGCGGATTCGAGCCACCGTCGGAACAGAGGTGGAAGCGTCGACTCCGTGACCCCTCCTTCTCTCTCGACTGCTCTACTGCGGTGAGCACCGACGTCAGCCGCCAGCCCACTCCGCCGCCGCGACGCGCTGTGGAATTCTCACCAACCGCCGCCTGCCAGCTTCGACTCTCCGTCGAGCAGGGGTTCTGCCAGCGGTTACCTCCGCCGGCACCTTTCGTCGCTGCCCCCTTCGCGAGGCAGCCTCGACACCCTCCTGCGCTCGCACAGCAGCTGCTGGAGTCAGCGGTGCACGCCGTCGCCTTGCGAGGCTTCCGCCATCGTCGCTGATTCGCTGCTGGTCTGAGACTCACGCCGCCGCTGCCGATCTTCTTCAGCGGTGAGCCGTCGCGTGTCACGGTTGCCTGCGGTCGACTTCCAGCTTCACCGTCTGGTCGCCGCCAACTCCGACAGTAACTCCCAAAGCTAAGCCTCCTATCTTAGCTACTTAGCTTACGTTATGGGTTCAAAAACGGCAGAAGCTAAGTTCTCGTTCTCCCTATGTTCTTGCGGTATTTTCACTATGTTCAACCGATTATGTTTTGATTACCGTGTCTGAGTTCTAATTACGGTATCCTAGCATGCTTGTGATGTCTACATGATGACATGGGTTTAAGAAGAGTTCGAAGGAGGTTTTACCTTCGCTGTTGCGTATCTTGTTGTCCCTTACTCTCGGCTTTGATCCCCTCTACTCCCTCTTGCTGCTTCGGTCCCTCCCACTCTATGCCTCACTGTAAAACGGCTGATTTGGTGATGGGAAAGGGAGGAAGAGGCTGAGGGCTATTTACATTTATGGATAGGGAGTAACTGAAAGCTGCAAGAGTTTGTTACTTGGCTGGAAAGAAGGAGCCTTAAGGCTGCCTTATGTTGGCTGCCATCCCTGCAGCATTCTTTAACTGATTTGGAGTTTTGTGCTGCCTTGTACTTTGATTCATTCATGGATTTTGTCTCTTTTGCAGGTGCACACTAGAGGTGGCATTGTGGGGGCTGATTTCCGGACCATAGGAGAGGTATGAGCTGCCATCTGCAGCCTTGAAATGCTGCAGCTTGAAGGGAGGAATCTTGCCTTTCTCGGCCCAACTCTTCCTCACTCTAACGAAAGGTACTGTCACTCTTTCCCTTTCAATACCGATGGTTAGTTTGCATTCTATTTCATGCATTAACTCTTTTTTTTCGTGCGCTCTGGCAGGAGCTGCGGCTGGCCAACGAGGCTGTCTTCCCTCGTGGTCTTGCCCTCCTGGCTCGTTCGAAAATCTGGGGGCCGAGACGGCCCGGTGCCGAAGGCCAAAGTAGCCCTTAGGGATTTCTAAATGTTATAGTCTAGCTCGACTTTTATTTTCGTCGTCAAGGATTGTAATTTTAGTTTGAGATTCTGAAAATTGTAATTGTAACTGTACCCTTTTTCAAGAAATAAAAATACTCATTCATACTTTAATTGAATGTTCTAGTATTTTATTTCATAATTCCCGAGAAATCTAAGTCTCGGCTATTACATAACAACTCGTGATTGTGTTTGTGCTACATTAATTTGCATGTTTTGTATTATTTGTTTTTATGTTTTTTGTTATTTGTCTATTTATTTGTGTCTTGTTTATAAATAAAACCAAAAAGTCCGTGTCTCTAAATAGTATATGACGCTTAGTATATGACAGCCAATTGCAATCTTATTCTTTTTGTTCGATATCACAGTACTGACATTTAGGTATACTAGATCTACGTTGTATGCTTGCAAGTATTTTTGTGCTGTTAAAAAGTGCATCAAATACATTATGATGAATAAATCATTAGATATTGATTCTAAGAGAAATGTTATGCTACATACCTTATGCGAGTACTACCATTGTTCAACACATGTTTAACGATAGCTTGTTTTACTTTACATATTTAATATGTATATTCTAAATCATTAAAAAATATTACTGAAGTTTTTTATTTTATAATTTTATAAAAAACAAAGTTCGATTTATTGTTTTTATACATTTATTTAAAATTATAGAGAAAACAAGTAAATAAAATATTAATTTTTATAAATTTGTAAAATTATAAACTTGAATAATATTTTTAATATATTAAAATCAAATTAAATACTTGCTTTAATAACAACATAAAATAAAGTATGAAAATTTCCTTGGCATCCAATAGTAACAATTTTCGAACACAGATTCAAACTTTATTTTTCTATCAACTAGAATGACAAAATGAGTTTGTTAAGAGCATCCACACCCGGACCCACTTTTACTCTTTGCTCTTAGGCAAGAGCACAACACCCACATCCGTGCTCTTCCGCAAGGACAAGCTCAAGGGTCCCACCATTCTATTATTCAATTTAAATAAAAACATTTCCACAATATTAAAATGCATTAAAAATAACAGGAATAATATTATAAATTACAAAAAAAAATAAAAATTACATGATTAAAATCCTAAAAATTAAAATTTGCATAATTAAAGTCTTAAAAATTAAAAATTACATAATTTAAATCCTAAAAATTAAAAATTAGATAATTAAATTCATAAAATTAAAAAAAGCCCACTACTCGTGGTCGGATTTCGTCCAAATGTGTTTGATTAGGTTTTCTTGTAGCTCAACGTGGCTTCGAGTATCGCGCATTGTGTGCCTTATTTAGGCGCCGTGCCGCTGGCACGGACGGACGGACAGCATCCTGCTCACCGCTGCGAATGCTCTAGTACGACTTCATGTTAACGAATCATAATTGGTTTCAGTATGCTTAAAGTTAAACAGACATCCGCAGTAAGATGATTGACATATTAATAGAGGCCACATGCTTAGCGTCGGTTTCAATTCGAATCTAAATACTACAATAATTTTGTATTGAATATAACATCTCGGACCTTTCATATTATTAGAGTTCAATTATATAATATTTGAAAGATAGATTTGAGAACAATAATTCAATTATTAAAGAGTACTATTTGATATGATAATGACATGATTCACTACTAAAAAGGAAAAACAATATCGATTTAATTTTATGATAATGACATTTGATATGAGATGCAATCTCAGCCACTCATTTTTATTAAATGAGTGGTCTAGATTTTTCCACACAAAAAATATTTTTAAATTAATTTATTATAAAGGGTATAATGGTAATTTAAGTTAGAAACAAATGAAACACGCGTGGTTTCCAGCACTCCAATTCCATTCCCAAATTTCCTCCATTAAAGCAACGCCTGCACCAAATCTTCAACCAATTAGCCAATAGAAGGAGTTTCCGCCACCGTCTACCGAGGAAGCTCATGAGAAGATTATTCAAAGTAGGCGACTCGTCGCAGTAGTGGCTGCTAAGATCGGAGTCACTGCGGAAGCGCTCCTCCACCGGCGGCGTTCCGGAGGGGCACCTGCCGGTGTATGTCGGCGACGAGATGGAGCGATTCGTGGTGAGCGCGGAGCCTGACGTCAATATTTCTCTTCCAATTTTCAGGTTAGCATTCCCCGATTTTACCGATTCATTCATGAACTCCGTCGATCTCCAGCCGAAATTGATTTCAGATGTGGATGGTGGCGGTGACGGAGACACCGCGGCAGCGGATGGAAGGGATGGGGATTTGAGAGATGTGTTTGATGTGTTATTTTTGAGTTATTGATATTTTAATACGAGTTGTTGACATTTGATATTCTCGCTATTGATATGTGAATTACAAGTGTTGTTTTTTAGTTGTTGACAATTTAATACGAGCCGTTGACATTTGATATTCTCGCTATTGATATGTGAATTATAAGTGTTTTTTTTAGTTGTTGACATTTTAATACGAGTTGTTGACATTGGATATTCTCGGTATTGATATGTGAATTATAAGTGTTATTTTTTAGTTGTTGACATTTAATACGAGCTGTTGACATTTGATATTCTCGGTATTGATATGTGAATTATAAGTGTTATTTTTCAGTTGTTGACATTTTAATACGAGTTGTTGACATTTGATATTCTCGGTATTGATATGTGAATTATAAGTGTTATTTTTTAGTTGTTGACATTTTAATACGAGTTCTTGACATTTGATATTCTCGATATTGAAATGCGAATTATAAGTGTTATTTTTTAGTTGTTGACATTTTAATACAAGTTGTTGACATTGATATTCTCGATATTGATATGTGAATTATAAGTGTTATTTTTTAGTTATTGACATTTTAATACGAGTTGTTGACATTTGGTATTCTGGATATTGATATGCAATGATTTTGTTTGTTTGATTGGATGTGGTGACATGATATACTATCCTCTGTTTTTCTCCGTTGAAGGCCTTCAAGAGAGCTGCAGAATCACTGGAGAAGCTAATGGATGCCACGAGGGAAGAGCTGCCGGACACCATGGCTGCCGTTCGATTATCTGGGATGGATATCAGCGACTTGACAATGGAGCTCAGTGACAATGGTTCCGATTTGAAACTCTTCTGCTTCAGATCTCGCGAGCTCGTGGAGGTGACAAAATCGTCCAAGGATCTGAGGCACAGTGTGCCGGCGGTGTTGGAGGTGGAGGTTATCGACATGTGTTGTATGATCATAATGCCAGAACTTGTGTCAAATAAAAAAATTAAGATAAAATAGTTGTTATTTTTTAATTTCAAGAATTGTTTTTGAGTTGTTGACACTATATACAAGTTGTTGACAAGCTGTTGACATTTTGCTATAAGTTATTGACATTTGATATGCAGGCTATTGACATGTATTGTATGATCATGATGCCAGAAATTGGGTCAAATAAAAAAATTAAGATAAAATAGTTGTTATTTTTTAATTACAAGAATTGTTTTTGAGTTGTTGACGCTATATATAAGTTGTTGACAAGCTATTGACATTTGATATACAAGTTGTTGATATTTTCATATAAGTTGTTGACATTTGATACGAAAGCTATTGACATGTATTGCATGATCATGATACTAGAACTTGTTTCAAATAAAAAAATTAAGAGAAAATAGTTGTTCTTTTTTAATTATAAGAATTGTTTTTGCGTTGTTGACATTTCAATACAAGTTGTTGAACTGATTGACATTTCATATATATTACATACTGCTAAGTTCAAAAGTAAGAAACCACAATAGTTGTTCATGGTTTGTGTGGGTAGTGCAGGTTTTAGGAAAAAGCCTTCACCAACCCAAAGTTCGATGAGTTTAGAGGCACGTATCTCACAATCTTCCAGGAATGCACCCACGTAAAGGAAAAAACCTTGAAGTCTAGCGGGCAAGTAAAGGTAGCTCTATAGCCAAGATCTCCAAGTAGGAACCCTCCCCCATTGCAGCAGCATCAGCAGTATCTTTTCTGTCTCCTGAATGAGAAGACCACCAACCACAACCAGTGACAGAGGAAGACCTTTACATTTCTCGGCGATCGATCTTCCAATTTCCTTCAAGTGAGGAGGGCAGGGCAATGTAACATCATCATTATCATTTTTCAGCATATCACCGAAGGTAAGATAACAGAGCAACTGCCAGCTGTGCTCTAGCCCGAGCGGATGCATCTCATGAAGTAAACTAGATTTTTCAGAAATTTTATCAGAGACCTCCCGAAGCCTAGTGGTGAGAAGAATCCGACTGTCGTTCTCCTTATCCGGCAAAGCGTGCGTGATCCACGATTAGAAACTTGAGATTGTAAAGCTCTTGATGCAGGCGCTGAAGCAACGTCTGCTCATCGCCCTGAGTGGCATAGTGGCTTGCTTGTTAGTTCTTGCTCTCCATGATTACTAGCAGTTCATGACCTCACCTATAATTTATTTACTACTATTAAATATCAAATGAACTTTGTAAATTTGTTAAATTTAGTCGTACATCAAAAACATTATTCCGATAATTCATACTAAGAAACATGTTTTGACAAGCAGGACGAAATTAATTGATATCAAAATCATAAAAATAAAAAAATAAAAAAATAAAAACACTTTGACGAACTTTCAGTAGCCAACTTCATTTAGAACTTTCAGTAGCCAACTTCATTTAGAACTTTCAGTAACCAACTTCATTTAGAACTTTCATCAAACAGTTGGCAGAAAGATGCAACACTTACATACCGGCGCATAATTTGTGACGCTCTTCACACCTCCAGAACCACCGGTGCCAGCGCGATGGAACTCATCCTCAACGTACAAGCTGATCGGCACAGTCTCTTCCTACAAATCACAACAATTAAACCTTATCCACAAACTCCTTAATATCCCCTTGATTCAATCGAACTAAAATAGAAAACGTAAACACAACCTTGAAATAGTTTCCAACTGGAGAAGCATACACCAAAAATGTGTACTCGGAAGACGGCGCCAGCCCCAAAACCAACACCTCCCTATCAGCAGAGGCTGAATGTCAATTTGATTATGTCAACAACGATTCTAATAAGTATACACTATGTCAATAACAAGTATATCCTGTTTAAAGCAAGCACAATTATCTTATTACTATTATATCAATTGTTAAAGTTTATAATGTCAACAACAATCAAAACAAGCATACACTATGTCAACAGTATACAATATCATTTCAATGACAAGTATATGCTGTTTATAGAAAACACAAGTATATTATCATAACTATGTCAATAGCTATTGTATGAAATGCCAATAATCTTAAAAATTTTAAAAAATCCGTAACTGGAAGAAGATGCTTGTTCTCTTCCTTTTTTTCCAGCAGCATTGTTCATTTCCATCTCTTCCGATTCTACCATCGCTAATCAACAAAAAAAAAACAGCAGAAATCGAATTAAATAAAAAACTGCGAGATCTCTGCTGAAATCGCGAGATAAAAGCAAAATTCAGCATTGAAATGAGCAGAAGTCAGTATTTTAAGATTTTTCCCCAAATGTTCAAGCATTTTGATAAAAACAGCAAAGCGAAGTTGAACCTCAAAATAGCTGATTCCTCGACTTTCTGGATTCTACACAGAGCTCCGGCGACAAACGCGAAAACATAGGTAGCGATTTGTCTCACTAAAAATCAGTTCACATCCAACACAATTGATAATACAAAGCCTAATACCTCCAAATCCATACTCGAATCAACAATTAAGCTTCCGACGAAGCGACGACGTGAGAAGCAAAGGCTGTTCGGAGCTTCGTGCAGCAAGAGCGGCGAAGCGCGATGAACAGCGGCGACGTTAAACCGCGCGAGAGAGAGGGGGCGTGTCTGGAGGCGTCGTCGTCTCTGGCTTGATTGGTGATCGGCGAAGACGATTGATGGTGGCGATATATATTAGAGAGGGTTTTAGAAACTGATTTCAAATCTAATTTTATTTTTTTCCACCATTTGATTAATGAAATGACACTTATACCCCCGTGTTGACATAATGTGATAGTTGTTGACATTTCGTTAATCTTGTGGATTAGTGGCTGAGATTGCATCTCATTTCTCAATTTAGCTAAATAATCTCAACCTAACAGCACCCTATATATATATATTGTACAAACTCTAAATTATAATTTGGATCGTTAAAAATATCAACAGATGACAAAATAACATTAACAGAAAATATCAACACAGTGTCAACGGTTGACGTCGTGTTGATATTGTATTGACATTGTGTTGACATCAAAATCTTGAAATTTTACACTATGTTGACATTGTGTTGATGTTGAAGAGTTTTGAGTTTATATAATAAATAGAGTTTGCATTTTATCATTACCTTTTAGTTATAATACTCCATCCATCCCACTTTAAGTGGAACATTTCTAATTCGGCACGGGATTTTATGTAGTGTTGTTTTGTCATGGGTAAGTAGAGAGAATAAAGTAAGAGAGAGAAAAAGTAAAGATGATGATATTTCTATATTCAGAAATGTAATCATTTAGAGTGAGACATTCCAAAAACAAAAATGCGTCACTTGGAGTAGCGAGAAAACATAGTAATATTCATAATTCAATATATAAATATATATCCACACATTATACGAACAAATCTCGTCAATGAGGGATGAGGGTTTAAAGGCTGAATTTGTCATTGGAATAGAAGCCCCCAGATATTGCATGCAGCCAAATCAAGCATTTATGGAGTGTCACAAGTGTCACAAGTATATGGAGTATAATGTCATCCAATTCCATATTGAAAGGGAAAACTGCTAGCTTATTTATCTATGGTTACCAATTGTTTAACTGAGGCTATGTATATTTACTTATAAATATTGAATCAACTGATTAACCTGACTTCAACTTAGTTTCTGCCCATGCATCTTATTTATACGCAGTTATTGATGTAACTTTTGTAAAGAAATTATATATGTTGAGTTCGAATTAAGTTTGAATTAATTAATTTGGTAGATATTTTCTGTAAAAAATGTAAGAAAAAAATGAAATTGAAGGCTCAATTTCATTTAAAGATATGTTAGTTAAAATGTGACCTGATTCTTAAATCGAGCTGCAAAAGTGACATACCTTCGAACATAATACTATGAGACAAAATTTACAACGTTAAGAGAGATAAGATATTGCAAATTTTGGTGTGTGGCATAACTTTTTGCCAAAATGGTCCACACAAAATGATATTGCTAATATTTCATGATCCAAAAATTTGTCTCATGCCCTATTTGTAATCTTATCATAATTTAGATAATTTTTTTAACCAATTCATATGGGTATGAGAATAATCCAAGTACAAATGTTCCAATACAAGATGTTATTTTAGCTGTTTCGAGTCGACTATATATAAATGTATAGATACCCTACAAATCTTATTTGTGCAATACTAATTAAATTAAATCTAATTTCTTGCTACCTAGTTGTCAAAATGTTCATATAGTATTCCCAGCTAAAATTTAATAACGAGAATTTGTTGCCTATGTAGTATAGGCATCATTTTTAGTTTGAATGTTAGCTTTGGAAAGTTTAATAACGAGGATTAGAAACTTGTGTTTCTGTATCGCTTGGCTTTGTTTCCCTCATATGTTTGGTCAATTTCGAGAGCGATCAGGCATCACTATATCTATATATGGTCATTCTCGAATTGTGCCTTGAATTAATAGCACTGAAACTGCATGCATAGTTAGAATTAATATGGAAAATAGACATTGTCCTCATGCAAGAATCGTCTTTTAAGCTAAGTACCATCATCTCTCTCATTCGTGTAAACCTAGTTTTGACTAATTTATTGTTTACTAAGATGGATTAGCATTTTGTTCGAATTTAATCTGTTAAATTTTATCACATTGAGTAAAAGTGGTAGAATTGGAAACATAATATAATTAATGAATGCACAAATATTAACAATATATTACCCTCTATCCGTGAAATGTTGTCGACTTTTGATATTTCGGTAAGTCAGCGAAATGTTGTCCACTTTGCTTTTTTTTTCATTTTTCGTAAATGAAGTCCACTTATCACTAACTCATAATAGTATATAAATGTGGGTTCCACATTCCACTACATTTTTCACTCATGTTTCTTTACATTCTTTAAAACTCGTGCCAAGTAAAATGTGGATAGTATTTTGTGTATGCAGGGAGTATATGAATAATAAAACTGAAAATGGGGAATCACTTTATTGCTATACAAACCACAGATACAATGACATAAAAAGTGGAACACCTTCTTCACTATAAAATGGACCACTCAAAATCACATAACAAATCTAACACATCTAAACACAACACAACTCCCCATACATATATATTACTATAACAATAAAGAAACAACATGTTTTGACTTTGAACTACAGATAAACATGATCTATTATGGGCATTGGAAGCCAGTGGGCACCTTCTTGCCGCAGTAGTTCAAGAGCAAGCTGAGAGAGATGGGCACATTGAGGTTGTTTCCCAACACATTAGCCTTAAGGGCAGTGCACAGGCACACCGCGGCCTCGAGATCCGCCAAACCCTTGATGAGGGTGCAGCATGGGGTCTTGGGAGGGTTTCTCACCACAAGGTGCACCAAGTCATTCAACAAGTTGGCACACACTCCCAATTTGAGTGTGTCTTTGGGGCACTTCCCCTTCGACGATGGGTTGGGGGCTGGGGATGGCGGCTTAGGGGCTGGGGACGGCGGCTTGGGGGCTGGGGATGGCGGCTTGGGGGCTGGGGCCGGGACTGGAGGTTTAGATGGAGGAGGGCAATTGTCCTTATTTGAGCTCACCATTGTGAACAAGAGAATGTTGAAAACAATGAAAATCACACCTCTTGAAGCCATTGTGAATTTTAGCTTGAGTTGTGATATGATTCTATTGTGATGGATTCTATTGTGTGGGGATTGGGGTTTTTATAGGAAAGTTGTTGATTTTATTCAATGTTTTGGAGATATGATTTTTTAGCATCCATGTGGTTGGAAAAAATATAATTTTTTGTTACAGGATATAATGAGAAATCTTGCTAAAGTTATGGCTGAGTTTTTTTCATTTTTTTTGTTACTATGCATTCATGTAAAATCATAGAAATATGTGTATGGCAACGATATCTCATGAAATTTGGTGATGCAAATTATCATTTTATTTTACAATTGAGTGTTGAGAGTAATGTATAGCTCGGTCACAGCTCTTGTGTTATACCTATCACTTAAAATAATTGTCTCATATATGGCATACATATGTGATTTTTCTTGAATTTTGGAGTGGGGTTGAATCTAGAAGACAAGTGTGGAGGAAAATATTAGCAAACTGGTAACCGAGGCGATACATTTGGACTTGTATGCTGTTGTGGATATACCAATCTTATTCTCCCTTTAAATTAAATTTTTTGATTCAATAATGCAAGGCAAATAAATCTGTTACTAAATGGCGATTTTTTTTTTATAGTGAATCTAATCTACATAATTACTTAGATAAATTTAAATTTGGGCATTTATTTAACTGTGCAATTTTTGCAACGCAAATTCCAAACATGATTTTGGGCTGAGGCTAGGCCTTTGGTAACTTTGTCGATGAACTTTTTGCTGACAATATAGAAGCCACAAATTCTGTAGTTGTTCATATTAAGCATATAGCACACAACTATGTCATTTTCCCGAACTTTAAGAAACATTTACGTCTATTTTTCGGCTCAAAATCTTGACTAGCATTGCGGACTGTATAATACTCCATCCGTCGAGAAAAATTATTTCATCTTACTATTTTGAAATGTACTCAATTTCAAGTCTTATTTAATGCTCTCTCCGTTCCCCAAGAATATGGCACTTTGGGTTTGACACGAGTTTTAATGCAAAATTGGTAAAGTAAGAGAGAGGTAGAGAGAAAAAGTAATTAAAGTATTGTTAGTGTAGATGAGTTCCACCTCATTAGAGTGAAAAGAGTTTCCAAAATTGGAAAGTGCATATTCTTATAGGACGGATTAAAAAGGAAAGAGTGCATATTCTTGTGGGACGGATGAAGGAGTAGTAGTAATTTTTTTTATTTTAGATACGGATCTCACCATACATTTTATTATAAAACTAATACTCCTTTCGTTCCACAATAAGAGTCACATTATGTCATTTCGTCTCGTCCCACAATAAGAGTGGCATTTCAATTTGACTATAAATGGTAAGTATGTCTCACATTCCACTAACTCACTAGCTTCACTCACATTTTATTATAAAACAAATAAGTATAGAAAATGTGTCTCGTATTCCACTAACTTTTGCAGCTCACTTTTCCTTACATTTCTTAAAACTCGTGCTCACATCAAATGTAACTCTTATTGTGGGACGGATGGAGTACATAAAAGTGATATCTACCCCCCACTAATTAATTTCCCTATTTTTCTTCATAAAGTCAAACAATTTGTTAAAAACTCATAATGAGTCAAAATGTGACTATAAATGACAGACATATGAAGTAGTATATATTTTTTAAATGGCATAGTGATGCTCTATTTATTAGCACTAAAATACCTGCAAGTATACATGGTGGATCTAGTATAGATAAAGGTCAGTAACGGGATATCGAACATAAGGAATAAGATTGCCACTGACTATCATATACTAAGCGTCATATACTATTTAGAGAAACGAAGTTTTGGTTTGATTTACTAAGCTATACAAAAATAAATAAACAAATAACAGAAAGCAAAAAAATAAATAATATAAAGCATGCGAAAGAAAGTAGAATTTTAGGATCCAAAAATACAATCACAAGCTATTATCCAATCGACTTCCTTGAATTGCGGTCTCTAGAGTTATTAAGTCGGTCACTTAACTAGATTAAACCCCTACCGAGGTGAGAAACCCATAGATGTTGAAACCAAATTCCCCTTTAAATCTCTAACATCTAACTCTGAAAAGATCGTTAAGACCAATGACCTCAGGTGAAACCTCAACTCTCCCGAGCTCTATTGAATTCAAGTGTGAATTATCCATTTTCCAAATCAATTATTTCCTCTTCCGAGTACTCTGATCAACTTTAACATGTATTCAAAAGTTAGCTAATCAATTGAATATAGAAAGCACAAGGATAAATAAATAACTGCAAGAGCTAACAAGGAAAATCAATTGAATTTTTTACCGAAAATTCCACAGAAGATGTTCTACTCATAGACAAGTAAATTCACCAATTAAAGTACGAGACATGAAAGAAATTGTTAAACCCAAGGTAGAATCTTCAGGCTTCAGTCTTCTCTTGACAGGATCTGTAGAGCTCCGCTCCAATGGAAGATGGATGAATTATGTGTAGAATATGGGATGGAAGAATGTGTAGAGAGGGAGAAGGATTGGAGGCTCTGCGATAAGGATTATGAATTATGAATTAGATTAAGAGGTATTTATAGGGTGAAAAAATGTTTAGTTTTGATGATTTTTGTTCCCTACAAGAAAATGAGAGAAATATCACAATATAATAATTTATTCCATTTATTGAATTTCCGCATAAATTTCAGCCAGCTTTGACTGCACTGCATATCATTCGTAGAACGGTCATAACTTTTTCTACAGACCTCCGATTGAGTCGTGCAAAGTATTCACACGAAGCTCTTTCCAAGATAAAGAGAATGATATGAATTGATCACCTTTTTGCACCTTGGATTTTTCTTACCTTTTTCTATCTTTTTCTTTAATTTCACAACAAACGCGTCAAAATACCAAAATGTATAATATATGCAATTTAAGAACATAATTTGCATGATTGATAACGAACCAAATCAAGGTCTTAAAAACATGCAAAATCCGTGTTTGTCACATAGTTGTGTGTCAGAGTAGATTATACTAAACCATACATCAAATATTATTTTTGGTGTGGAAAACCTATCAAATTATATTGCAAATCCATTTTTTTTTGCTTTTTTAATATTGTAACTACTGCTAAAATTGTTTTGAGACATGTACTAAAAAAGTGATGTAAAATTTGAAGTTGGTGTAGATAGTTGGAGTAAATTGCTTTTTAGTATATTATGTGTATAAAATGAATTTGAATTTCGTGAAAATAGTTGTAGATGAATTTAATAACAAATTGAAGTCGGAGTATCAATAATAAAAATAAAAATTATAAAGGGGCACATCTGATAAGCTCGGAGTTCGGAAAATGTACATATTTCAGACAGTCTAAAAGTTTGGGATTTAATAAATACTTTATTAAAATTTGTGATATATTTTACTACAAAGTATTAATTTTAGATTTAAAATTATACCTACCGTAAACTAGTACACATTAGAATTTAGCAATACTCTATTTGGACTAGAAAATCAACTTATAAATTGTTTGACTAAGCAATATCCAATTAACATTTATTGGTCACAATTAGATACTTCCTCCTTTTCTTGTTAAAAGAGAGTTTCTATTCGCCAAAAAGCTTATGAAAGAGATGTTTAGTGTTTATTAAGTGGGAAGATAATAAATTAATAAAGAAGCAGAAATAATGACTCTATTAAAGCAGAAATAATAAAGGTAAAATATGTTAACTTTTGGCAAAAATAGCAACGACTGTATTATGATGGTCTCATTCCAAAATGTAAAGAGTCTAATCATTGGCTAAATCTGAATCATAATCCATTTCGATTTCCATTTTAAGATGGTGCTTCCGTAGCAACCAATACAAATGACAAAAGCAAGAAGCTTACATTATAATCAAAGATAAAAAAAATGAACAAACATAAGAAATCGACAAAACACACAAAGCAGCCTTAGTAATAGAGTTTGATCAAATTGGGGATGATAATTTACGCGCATTGGAAGCCGGATGGCACCTTCTTGCCACAGTAGTTGACGAGCAAGCTGAGCGAGACGGGCACGTTGAGGTTGTTTCCCAACACATTGGCCTTGAGTGCAGTGCAGAGGCACACGGCCGCCTCGAGATCCGCCAAGCCCTCAATGAGAGTGCAGCATGGGGTTTTGGGAGGTGTCCCCACCACAAGGTGCACTAAGTCATTCAGCAAGTTGGCGCAAACCCCTAATTTCAAGGTGTCTCTGGGGCACTTCCCCTTTGACGCCTTGTGGCCATTGCCGTGGCCATGGTGGGCCGGGGGTGGTGGCTTTGGGATCGGAGTTGGAGACGACGGAGGGCACGGGACATTGGTTGAGCTTGCTATTGTGAAAAGGAGAATGGTTAGGACAATGAAAATGGCAGCTCTTGAAGCCATTTGGAGAGTTTGTTTTGGGCTAATTAATTGATGGTGTGCGTGAAGAATGAAGTAGGCTTTGCTTTTAGAGCTAGCTAGGTGAGAAAATTGGGGGATGAGATTAGGGTTTTTATAGTGAGAAATGTAGGTTTTGTTGAATTTTTTTGGTGTAATAATTTGAGTAGAGCCATGTGGTTATGGCGACACTAGAGGAAAAAATAATAATTTTTGTCATGAAATTTTGTGTAGTATAATTGTAAAAGTTATCAGTTAGCACTCAGTGTTTGTGGTGTATATGTGTGATCTATCAGTCTTGGTGCTAGTTGTTTTAGTGCAGGTATAACTGCTAGAGAAGATTTATTAATTAATTAGTACTATTACATTAGAATTATTGTTGTAATATACATCAATCACATCTCTTGTCGTTATCATATAATTAAGTAACATGCACATTGGTCACTTCCTGATTATTCGATTTATTGAATCTAGAACGACAAGGTGATACTTTTGCAAACTGTCAAATGAGGCTATGCCAGACTATGATTTGGAGTTATGCTTTTAGTGGTGTATGATAGATACTACTATGGAGTTTCAAAATTTTTACGTTCAAAATATTAATTGGATCCACGATAATAAGTACTCCGCTGTTCTTGAAAATTTGTCATTTATTTTCATTTCCGCTCGTCCCTAAAAATTTATCACATTTTATTATTACCATTTTTGGTAGTGGACCCTACATTTTACTAACTTATATACACTCACATTTTATTATAAAACTAATATATAAAAGTAGGACTCACATGTCACTAACTTTTTTCAACACACTTTCTATTACATTTCTTAAAACTCGTGTTCAATCAAAATGTGACAAATTATAAGAGACGGAAGGAGTACTATATACTTCGGATCTTTGATGAAGGGTAGTTATTTTACATGTAATATTCTATTAGCGTCTAATATTACGGAATGTTAGAATTTTTTTTAATGAACTTCAAACTTAACAAAAAAATATCTGACACTTTAATCAGGATGTCAATTTTTCACCTGTTAGAGCATCCCCAAAGGGAGAGGTGAATGGAGAGGTAAAGTAATATAACTACAATATTTGTCTTTTTTCTACGAAAAATCATTTTCCAAGGGGAGAGGTATTTGAGAATGTATTATACATTTTCCCTTTGAAGATGTATCTTTACCTCTCCATCAACAGAGGTAGAATCTTATAACTGTCATATTTGTCTTCTTTTCATGGAAAACCATTTTCCAAGGGAGAATGTATTTAAGAAGGTATTACACTTTATGCTTTTTTAATGTATTTTGAACTATTATTTTATTTTATTTTTAAATGATTTACCTTTCTATATATACCTTTTTCCTTTGGAATGTGTTACTCCCTCCGTCCACGAAAAATAGGACACATTGTAAATGACACGGGTTTTAATGTGGAATTGGTAAAGTAAGAGAGAAGTAGTATTAGTGGAATGCGGGGTCCATATTATTAGTAGAGAGAAGAGAAAAAGTAAGAAAGAGGTAGTGTTAGTGGAATGTGGGGTCCATATTATTAGTAAGAGTGAAGGGAAAAAGGTAAGAGAGAAGTTGTTGAAAATTTTCCTTATTTAAATGTGCTCTATTTTTCGTGGACAACCAAAAATGAAAAATGTGCTCTATTTTTTGTGGGCGGAGGGAGTATTTTTTAGAAGGGTATATTTAACTTTTTGAGAAGGCAAATAGATGATATACCTCTTTCATTTACCTTTCATTATTGGAGATGCTCTTAGAAGATGTGGCAAAATTTTATGTGGGTGGCTGGTCGAAAAGCTCACGTGGAATTTGCGAGTATAATAGGGAAACGTCGTCATTTCTGTTATGAAAAATATCACCCGAAAGTAATGGTCAACGATATTTTATTACGTTCATAGACGATTATTCCCGATATGGTTGTATATATTGTAGGGGTTGGCAGCAGAAGCGTGCGTTCTAACGGATCACATAATACGGATCTATTTAGCGGATTATTTAGACAAAATCTATTCGCGTAATTATCACATGTATCATACTCATAACTTGAATTACATACATGCTTTAGAACAAATAAATCCTAAAACATGCATACTACGGAGTTAGCCAATTTACCTCGTTGATTCTCCAAAGAATCGTCGATTGCTTGCGCCTTCTCCACGATGATCTTCAATACTAGACCACAGATCTTCTGACTGGTGTCCCGAACTGTATTCCGACATCAGGGTGGGTTGATCTTATCGAAACACTAGGACTCGAATAAAGAAGACAGAACTTTCTCACGGAGGAGGAGCTGAAGAACTCACGGAGGAGAAAAGAAGTAGAAAAATCGTTCCTCTTCTCATTAGAGAGAGGGACGAAAATTCTAACTCTAATAATTAATTTTTCTGTCTTTTTTATTCTCCTATTTATAATAGTTCATATTGGGCCCAGTTAGGGATCAATGGAAGGTTTTGGATATGGGCTCTCCCAATTAGCTTTTTACTAATTAAATTGAACTCACAATTTAATACAAGCTTATATTGGAATATTACGAGCAGCCACTACAGACGTAATATTGAACTCCCCATCCAAATCCGAAATTATAAGTATTCCGGGTTTCCATGTTGTTTATTATTCATTTCCCACGCTTAAGATATAAATGCCCATTAATTAATTAAAATCTGCTATGGACTTAATTAATTAACATCTTATTAACTCCAAGAGTAGACTTAGCAAGAAACACTTATTTATTATTCATAGAGTAATAAAACTCCAACTGGCCAGTTTCCGAATAATAAAACCTTGTTCAAGCTCCTCTTGAGGACATTATCAAACGAGACTCACCTCGCGCACGATTCAACATAATAGCAATCCTAGCACCGCTAGATAATGATCACCACTACCCAATATACCTGGATCGTTGGGTGACGAAAAACCCGCACCTTTGGTAAGTCAAAGTAGTAGATACTCAATATCGTATGCTCAATGCTAACGTACATTGATTAAGAAATAGATATTTATCAAGACCTCGTCTTTCAGTAGATAGCATAAAGACAAGTCTTGCTGTTAGATCTATTCAGTGCTATACCACACCAACGTCATCTTATTTCAATAAGGCTTAGAAATAATCGGACTGACATTGCAACCTTTCACGATAGGTAGCCAAAGCCTATCTAGGTTGTGAAATTCTTCTTTTTCTTTTGCAAAGCATTGCATAGAACCGACTGTAGTTACCTTAAAGTGGACGACGCCCACAACCAGTCTACTAAGCAAAAGACTTAGGCTTTGTTTACTTCTTATGCATTTAAATGTTTATAAAACATCTCATAAACGCACAAGCAAACACAATGTAATAATATACTGATTCTATTCGTGCGAAATGCGCGAATAATACTGAATCGGGTCAAAAGTGGATTGTAGAGTTTTTACGTATACATGCAACGTTCTATTCGTGCGAACTCTCGCTCGAAACATGCTTTTCAGTAGACTAACCCTAACAATCTCCCACTTATACTCAAAACATGCTTTCGAGTATACCCACTGCCAAAAACTCTCCCACTTATACACAAAGCAGGTATTGGAGCTAGATATATCGAACTACCATTCATTTCACATCATGTTTGAAACAAGTTGCCACAAAGGCATTTTTCTGTAAAAAATCTGCTTGGTTGTTCTCTGATAATATCTTTTACGTCACTATGTCTTTGCTGCGTACTTGATCTTTAATTAATTTCATCTCTCTATGTGATTGTTTAGCTTATGATCTCGTGTTCCTCTTGAGTTAGCCTTTGCTAGAGTAAAAATACTCATAGGTATACTCAAACTTACGATCAAAGCTACTAGGAGTATACTCCTAATGTAAACACATAAACTGAGGATGACTTACTCGATCACTGATTAGTCATAAGACTTAGTCAGTGTAACCCTAAGGACATTACATGAATGACTGGTAAACTAGAATATAGCGATTAGTCTTTCTCAAGTACTATGGTATATTCATTACCTCAATCAAAGTCCTTTGCCATGGTTAATATGATATATACTTGCTATGCAAAAGCACAACTAATATCAAACTTAGTACACATCATAGCATACATGAGACATCTATCTGCAGAACTAGTCTCATAATTCTTGTTCTCACTAAGCGTCAAACGACACTTGACTCGAGACAAGACAATTCCGTCTTGAAAGGTAGAAACCTTTGCATGGAAATTCTAATGCTAAAATGTTCCAAGCTATGTGTAGATATAGGATTCCTAAGAGAATCTCAACATTCTTTCTAGCAATCTTAAAGACTTTAGATGCTTAGAATGTAATTAGTTTCTCTATAATCCTTTATCTTAAACTGGGTAGACAACCAGTTTCCTACGCTAGATGCCAATCTTAGTTGTTTGCAACTTTTATAGATTTCATCATCGTAGAGTACCAATAATACCATATTTAATGCACTTTCAACTTCCTTGTGCTTACTACACACTTAAAGAGCACATGTCAAATTCCAAACATTTGACAATCTCGACAAAACACTTATCTCTGATTTAGATGCTTGCCTAAGACCACAAAGGTCTTCATAAGCTTCTAATCATGTGTTTCTTGCCCTCTATTACATACCTATTAGGATGTTCCATATAGATGATTTCTTCAAGACTTCTATTAATAGAAAGGTGTCTTGACAATCATGATACATACATTCTAATTATGTAAGTGCTGATAGACAATAGGATCGAACAAATCTTGGCACAACGACAGCGAGAAGATGATATTTCTCTTTGGGCATAGCCAATTGTCATTGTCTTGCCATTTGAGATCCATTTTTACATTTGCAAATATACTAGCTCCCACTGACTGACACAACCTGTAGGTAGTGTTGCAAGTCTTGTAAAACATGTTGTCTATCTAAGATTGTAGTTTGCAATCTATCACCTTTTCAAGGATGAATATCCAAATGAACCAATTATACATTGTAGTTGAAGGGATTATGTTCAAGTCAATCTAAGACTGCATCTTACGACACTCTTGGACCCATGAACTTGTTATGTTCCTTAGGAACACTCCCACTACGACATGCTTGTTACAATCTTAAGTGTTGAAGTTGATTTCATTAGTGCAAAAGTTTCTAACGGTATGATTCCTTGGTAATATGGAAAAGCCGATATCTCTCTTTTTATCTTGAGAATTATCACATTGTTAGGCTTGTAGTTCATCTCATGATCTTCATACAAGAATTGTATCTTTGAAGATTACAGAACTCATAATCTTACATCATTTGGGACAACCTTAAACATACCTCAGTACTCAACTCCAATTACTTGGATACCTTTTTCAACATGCGTTGGAACAACATTACACCTTGAGATGTGCTAGACTAAAGTCGCTCTAGTCCACAACTCGTGTTTTGTAGAAGGTACTGATGCTGGTAGTTTCTTTAAGGTGTATCTCGTTATATCTAACGTTTATCCCATCAATGATAAGATTTTCATGAGTACAACTCATCACTTAATCAAACTTGTCTTAGAAAGACTTCGATTCCTTCTTACATTACTATCCCATTCTTTAGAAGAATGCTTGGATTCGTCAAAGGAGATTAGACTCCCACTACTGATCATAATCCACTCGTCTTCTTATGGTGCAAACCATTAAGACTTGCATGTCTTTCTATGTCGCACTTCTATAAGTATCCTGAATCAAATGACCATAACTCACAGTGCATCAGACAGACATTTTCGACTTTCAAGCTATTTAACAAATTGTTAAAATCTTGATAGTCTAGATCAGTTTGAACAATAACTAAGTATTTTCTTGGCCTTAAAACTAAGAGCCATAAATACTTTATCATTCATTGTTTAAGAAGTTGATGTGTTGTTTAATACTCAATCTTGTTGCATCTATATTGATTCAATACTATGATGCCTCAAACATCAACCATAAAACAATAGTTGAGCATAAACAGCTCCCACTGCAACAAAGAGCCTAACTGGATCAAGATCTCTGATAAGGCTAAATTCATGCATCGGTCCAGGGGTTTTATTTCGTGAAATTACTGGCTCTAACGCATGTTTTAAGCCAGGTGTGTGAAGGTTTTCGCTAGATCCAAGAAAAGAAGAGGACGCTTGCATAGTCGTAGGAAACTGGCGAAAAAGTGGACATTATGAAAGACATTGCTTGACGGAGGAAGTCTCGGAGTTGAAGGGTAGAATAGGGATTTCTAAGAAGACTCTAGAAGGCTATGTCCGCATCTATAAAAGGAAGAAGCATACAAGCTGGAGGGACCTTCTCGGTGGAGGCCTCACGAACAGCCTGTTGCTCAGTTCACTTTTCACATACATGGTTCTAATTCGCGGAGGATCTCGGGTTCGCGCTGGGGTTCACATTTAGCTTTCCGATAGTGTTTGAGGGTTGTAACACCGTCCTTCTTTGGGGCGAAGAAATAATTTATTTCTTTTTTTTGTTTCTGCTGAATTCGCCGAGCTTCGCTGTTCGAAGCTCGGTCCTCTTTTGTTTCTGGATATTTCTCTACTTTTATGCAAGTTTCATTTTCACTTACGTAGATCGTGATGATTTTCGTTGATTGATTGTGTTTACTTGAATTCTGGAGTTGGATTGTTGGAGTTGGGTGTTTTCGTGGTTAATTTCAGGATTATTGCATGTTAATGGTGAGATCTGGAAGAATGGAGTTTGTTTGTGGATGAATCGGGGTTTTGTTTTGCTGACGTTGTGGAGTTGTTTGTGATTATTGGAATTTGGAGTTGATCGGAGCAGATCTGTATGAATCGGAGTTATGGAGTTGATTTTGTTGGTTGTTGAGTTCGGATGGCTTGGATCCGGAGTGGATTAAGCGTCTGAAGTGATTCTGAGCAGGAGTGTTTTAATTTTATGCCTAGCTTACGTGTTTTCATTTCATTTCGCCTAGTTTATGTAGATCTGATGTATTTCCGATTCATAGCAAGTTTCCGGTGTCCAAATCTTTATATTCTGTTTGAATCTAGGTGTGTGCTCTGTTTTCTTCATCTGCGAGTTTAGTTAAGTTGCGAAGGTGCATGTCGTAGTTAGTTGGAGCAAGGCTTGGTTATCTGCAGCTTTTTACCGTACTTGCTATTTTTGGAGATATGGTCCCCACTGTTATTTGCTTACTGTTTAGCTAGATTAGGTAGTCGTTTGCTTAGTCTAGGGAGTAATTGTGTCTTTCGGTATTGATGTCTGAATCCAGTAAGTTTTCTGTGTCCTAGGTCTAGCGTTTACATTTCTTGCCTAGATCTAGTGGTAGTTTAAATCTCAACCCCTTTGCGTGGCAGCAGCCATTTGTTTCCATAGTCTCTTAGCACTACTTTGCAATCCATCTCTGTGGGATCGACCCCACTTCCCTATACTAATTCATAGTATTCGGGTTGAGGGATTTATTTTTGAAGGGGAGTCGAGTGTGTCCAACGACAAAAATACTGTAGTTCTCTAGAGTTCCTGGACCCAGTGATCCAGTGGATTTAAGGAGCGTTGTGTCTGGACAGAGCTTTGCATTAATTCTCAAATGTGCACACTCGCTTACTCCTGAGTCTAGTCATTCGACATTAGAGTCGAGGTAGACACGTCCCAACACTTCAAATGGCGCTGTTGCCGTGGATGGATGACGTGCTTAGTGTTAGTGTTCAGAGTCTGTGGTGTAAATAGTTTTGATTTGTTTTCTTTCTCTTTTGTTTGCAGTTTATGAGCAGAGGCTCAAGATCTACCTACTGGAGCAACTCATCTGAGTGGAAACACGGCCAGTTTGATTGGGAAGTTAAGGATACAGTCTCTACTGTGACCACCAGATCAGGGTTCACCACGGGAGGTCCGTTTCTGAGTGAATCCACTAGCGACGAATCTTGGACGTCATCAGGACGCGAAGATCCAGAATCACCACCCGAATCAAAAACAGAGTCAGAAACAGGAGAATCAGAGGAAGTAGTCATGGCGTAGGTGGTAGACCCGGATCCAGAAATCGGCTCTCTCACTGTCCATTTAGATGGAGAACCAGCTCAAGCTATAGTGATGAATCCACGCCAGAGGACTATCGACATCAAGACAAACGTACTCGGCATCTTGCCGACGTTCTCTGGGCGTAGAAATGAGTGTCCGTATGAGTTCTTAAATGAATTCAGTAAGTTATGTGGTATTCAGAAGAGGCCGAATGATGCAACAGAGGAGGATTATCGCCTACGAGCGATTTCGTTTACCTTGAAGGGGGAAGCTAATACGTGGCTATTGAGGTTGCCTCCGGATTCTATCCGCACGTGGAGGGACTTCAAGTTAGAATTCTTAGATTATTTCTTCCCATCCAACAAGACGAATGCAGTTAAGAAAGAAATACTAGAGTGTAAGCAAGATTACGATGAATCGTTGAGTCAGTATTGGTCGAGATTTAAGGGGTTGTTGGATGCATGCCCGAATCACCGAATGATAGAGGCAGAGACCTACTCTCTGTTTTACGAAGGAGCCACTCCCGAGTCAAAGGACTTAATGAACTCCTCGAGTGGGGGAAATTTCACAAGAAAAAGGGGAAGTGAGGCAAGAGAGATCCTAGGGAAGTTGATTGACGCTAAGAAGGCGTACGATAACCCTAGGAATGCAGTGAGAAGAGGATCGGTGCATGCTGTGAGAGAATAAGAAGATGACAAAGTCGAAGCAAGGATTGATAGGCTCGAGAAGGCTCTTTTGAACGCGATTGAAAGGGCGATTCCACTGGCTTCACAAGGGAAGGAGAAATCTCCTGGTCCAGGAGATAATCAAATTCAACAATATTACGGGACCCAGGAAGGAGATTATCAGGTCCAGGTCAATGCAATGGGAAGTTGGAATCCCGATGGGAGCTGGAATCCAGGGAGACAGAGAGATGCGCCCTGGAGAAACCATCCAAATTTCAGATGGACTGACAATGAACAGAATCAGCCGGCACCGCAACAAAGTCAGCAGTTTGCACCTCAGCCCGAAAGACAAGGTAATTGGTCAGGAAGGATTCAAGAGGGGCAGGGCAACTGGATTAATCGGAACCAATGAGACCACTCGAGCTGGGGAAACAGGAATCAGAGCAGTCAAGGGAACTCTTATGTACCCCCACACCAAAGGAATTTTCAGAACAATTACCAAGGCCAAGGAAATCAATACAATAACTCTTCAGGCGGTCAAGGAAACGCTCGTCAGAATCAAGCAAGTGGACCGACTCTAAGTATCGGCCCAGGACCCAGTCAGCCACCGAAACCACCAAAAAGTATCGATGATATGGTGCACGACCTCGTCAGTTCTCAGCAACATATGCAAAACAACCTGCAATCGAACAATGACGTAGTGCACAAGCTTCAAGATGCTCAACAGGAGCAGAAAGCAACCATGGATATGCTGGCTAAGCAATTGTCCCAGATAGCTACTTCTTTGTGTGATATGAGGGGAAATGAAGGGAAGATTCCCACCTCCGTAAGGCCACCGGACAGAGCTAATATAAGTCAGATTACCTTGAGATCCGGGAAGGGATATGATGGGCCAGTGGTAAGAACAAAGGAGGTGACAGATCCCAAGGAAGACAGAGAAAAAGAGGATACAATTTCTAGGCCAAGACACTTGGAGGGAGGAAGTCCCTTGGTCAAGGATGACCTTAAGACATGAGATTTAGAGAAACCTTTGCCTAGATCAACTGAACTATTCTTCCTCGATCCAGAGCCGGAGTTGGAAGATGAGGCAGTGAGAAAAGAAACTGGAGAGTTATCACCTGAAAGTTCTACCGGAGCAGGGAAGTGACTGAAACCCTTTCCGAGTCAGGGGAAGCCAAGAAACAGAAGGAGGAACCGGTAGACTTCATGGACATTTTTAGGAAGTTGGAAATCAATCTGCCATTCTTACAGGCCCTGAAGATGCCAGTATTTAGCAAGTTCATCAAGGAATTTATAGCTGGGAAGGCTAGGCCCAGTGGGAAAATTCTGATAGGCGAGAACGTCTCCGCAGTGATTCAGAAGAGGAAGATGCCTTCTAAATGCAATGACCCAGGTATGTTCACCTTGCCCATCTCTATTGGTGATGTGAGAATCGAGCACGCTATGTGTGATTTGGGTGCGTCGATAAATGTGTTACCACTTTCCATATACAAGAAATTGGTGGGGGTAGGCATGGTAGACACGAAGGTTGTGATTCAACTGGCGGACAGGTCATGCATCTGTCCTGAAGGGGTGCTTGAGAATGTGATAGTCAAGGTACATGACTTCTTGTACCCTGCTGATTTCCATGTGATTAAGATGAGTGATAATGAGTCTGCAGAGTCGGGCGGAGTACTTTTAGGGAGACCCTTCCTACCTACCGCTAAGACTATCATTGATGTTTTTGATGGAACAATTTGCCTTGATTACAATGGGGAGAAATACACATTCAGCATTGATGAGGCAATGAAGAAACCTCTTGACGTTGAAAATCTGCATGCTATAGATGTTATTAACCCTTTGGTCCAAGAATACCTTGAGACGGAATTAATGCAGGAACAGATTGAGAACTCCGGGATGAGTCATGCCATTGATAGAGAAGTGGCCAGTTGGTGTCAAGCAATGAACACAAGCGAGTTATCAGATGAGGAGCTAGCTGAAGCAATTCTAAAATTCTGTGCAAATCCGGAGCTAGCTAGGTCAAGGAATACACCTTATGTGGCGAGTGTGGAAGGTTCTGCTGGGTCGAGGAAGGGAATGACAACGGAAGTAACAGAGAAAAATCCCTCGCCCCAGGAAAAAGATGTTCCCAAGAAAGAGTTGAAAACACTTCCACCAGGCCTAAAGTATGCGTATCTAGAGGAGAACGAAACTTTCCCGGTGATTATCAACAGCAGCTTGACCGAGGAACAAGAAGAGGGACTGCTGAAGGTAATCCGAAGAAACAAGAAGGCTATTGGGTGGACACTCTCTGACTTGGTAGGAATTAGTCCAGATTTGTGCATGCATCACATCCGCTTGGAGGAAGGAGCAAAAGCCTGCAGAGATCCTCAACGCAAATTGAATCCTAACATGAGGGACGAAGTGCTGAAAGAAGTATTGAAACTACTCTCCCTAGGAATCATTTATTTCATACCCGACAGTGAATGGGTGAGTCCAGTCCATATGGTACCCAAGAAGTCAGGAATACAGGTGGTCAAGAACGACAAGAATGAATTGGTGCCCACCAGACTAGTTACTGGGTGGAGGATGTGCATTGATTATAGGAAGTTAAATGAAGCGACCAAGAAAGACCATTTCCCTCTACCTTTCATTGACCAGATGCTGGAGAGGCTAGTAGGCAAGCAATACTTCTGTTTCCTAGATGGGTATAGTGGGTATTTTCAAATCTATGTGGATCCCGAGGACCAGGAGAAGACAACTTTCACGTGTCCTTTCGGCACGTATGCTTACAGGAGGATGCCGTTTGGCCTGTGCAATGCGCCAGGCACTTTTCAGCGGTGTATGATGAGTATCTTCTCGGATCTTTTGGAGGACTGCATTGAGATTTTTATGGACGACTTCACTGTGTACGGGAATTCATTTGACTCATGTTTGGCTAGTTTGGATATAGTATTGAGAAGGTGCCGGGAAAAACATTTGGTTTTGAACTTCGAGAAATGCCACTTTATGGTCCCTGAGGGAATTGTCCTAGGGCACGTAGTCTCGGAAAGAGGTATACAGGTAGACCAGGCAAAGATTAAAGTGATCTCAAAACTGTCTTACCCAACGAATCAGAAGGAGGTGAGAGGATTCCTAGGGCATGCAGGATTTTATAGGAGGTTCATAAAAGATTTCGCAAAAATTGCTTAGCCACTCACCCACTTGTTGCATAACGATGTTGATTTTGTCTTTGATGAGGAATGCAAAAAGGCGTTTCAGTTGTTAAAAGACAGGCTAGTATCTGCGCCTATTATTAGAGCGCCCGACTGGAATCTACCCTTTGAGATTATATGTGACGCAAGCGATTATGCCGTGGGAGCGGTGCTAGGTCAAAGAGTTGATGGGAAAAGCTATGTGATCTTTTATGCTTCAAAAACGCTAAATCAAGCTCAGAGAAATTATGACACTACTGAAAAAGAAATGCTGGCGGTAGTATACTCATTTGAGAAATTTCGCCCGTACTTGCTTGGGTCGAGGGTGATAGTCTTCACCGACCACGCGGCTATAAAGTACCTGTTGGCAAAGAAAGAATCCAAGCCGAGATTAATCCGATGGGTGTTGCTTTTGCAGGAATTCGATTGGGAAGTCAGAGACAAAAAAGGAACAGAAAATAAAGTAGCCGACCATCTGAGCAGGATATTTCAAGGGGAGACCGAGGAAGCAATATCGGATGCATTCCCAGAGGAACAATTGTACTACGTAAAAAAAATTCCTCGACCT
Source organism: Salvia splendens (assembly GCF_004379255.2). Lineage (NCBI taxonomy): Eukaryota > Viridiplantae > Streptophyta > Magnoliopsida > Lamiales > Lamiaceae > Salvia > Salvia splendens. Next base: position 25,676,696 of record NC_056039.1, read on the forward strand.
ATCAGCTGGGAAGAGATTATGGTGTTAACAGGTCCAGGGGATGCCGAAAAAGGGAAATGTCATCAAAACGCTGAGCCATGGTTCGCAGACCTGGCAAATTACTTAGTCACTGGAGAGGTGCCCAGTTCGCAAGTAATTTCCCGGGCCCAGAAGATGAAATTGAAAAGCGAGGCCAAGAACTATTTCTGGGATGACCCCGTATTTGTGGCGAATGGGAGCCGACCAAGTAATCCGGAGGTGTATTCCGGAGTGGGAACAAAGGGATGTGCTGAATCATTGCCATGCCCTAGCTTGTGGAGGTCACTTTGGACCTAGGAAGACCGCAAGGAAGGTGTTAGATAGTGGTTTTTACTGGCCTACATTGCATAAGGATGCGTTGGAGTTTTGTCAGAATTGTGAGAGGTGTCAACAGACTGGGGGAATCTCCAGAAGAGATGAAATGCCGCAAGTCCCGGTGATCGTTTGTGAAATGTTCGATGTTTGGGGAATGGACTTCATGGGTCCATTTCCATCTTCATATGGGAATACATACATACTAGTGGCAGTGGATTATGTTTCGAAATGGATAGAAGCCAAGGCGACCACATCTTGCGAAGCTAAGGAGGTATCGAAGTTTCTTAGAGCTAATATCTTCAATCGGTACGGAGTGCCCAGAGCTATAATATCTGACAATGGGACGCATTTCCGCAACCGGACTATTGAAGCTTTGATGAGAAAGTATGGCGTCCACCACCGACTGTCTACACCTTATCATCATCAATCTAACGGCCAGGCGGAAATATCCAACAGGGAGATAAAGGCTATACTGGAAAAGACGGTTAATCCGTCTAGAAAAGACTGGAGTAAGAGGCTTGGAGACGCACTATGGGCTTACCGGACGGCGTACAAGACGCCTATTGGGATGTCACCATATAGGCTTGTGTTCGGCAAAATGTGTCACTTGCCCGTGGGAGTAGAACACCGAGCATATTGGGCGGTCAAAGAGATAAACATGAGACCCGAATCTTGCGAGGAAGAGAGGAAATTGCAGCTGCAGGAGTTGGAGGAGCTAAGGCTGGAGTCATATGAATCGGCAATGTGGTACAAAGAGAAAACAAGACTTTGGCATGACAAGAACCTCCAAGTCAAGGAATTGCAAGTTGGGCAGAAAGTTCTCCTATTCCAATCCCGGCTCAAGTTGATGCCTGGTAAGCTGAAGTCCAAATGGGTCGTACCATACACTGTTGTGAGTCTTCGTGCAAATGGAGCAGTAGAGATCCAGGGAAGTGCTCCAAACTCTACTCCATTTCTTGTCAATGGCCATAGGGTGAAGGTATTTAGGGATAATTCGGAGATTTGTGTAGTGGACGAAATGCCACTACGCGCACTCCCTGATATCGCCTAATCGGTCCAGTATCCAAGAAGTTTTAACATGTCCTGACCTGGGGAATCTTGAGAACACTTGAACATAAAATGTAAATATTTAATCGCTTTCTTTAAAATCAAGAAAAACCCAAACAAATCAGAAAAAAATAATCTTCCAAAAATATTTTCGAAATACTAGACTCCATAAGGAATGTTTTTGATACTGTCATACCCTAGACCCGGGGAGTCTGGCGTTTCAATTTTTTTTAGTTTAGTGTTTTTCTCTAAGTGTGATTTTGCAGAAGGAAGTTACTTGGGCAGGGAATTGAGAAGTCAAATTTTGGAGGGAGTTGGCACCGGCTCGGATTTCAAAGGACACCTTTATGGGAGGCGTACAGTCGCTGGCGTCATGCCTGCAACCCGCCTGCAAAATCGTCCTCGCCCATACTTATCGGATAATAACCGTGTTCTTTTATTTTTACTTACTTACTCTCTCTCTCTACATCCCAAACTCTCTCTAGGTTTTCTTTTCTAACCCTAATCAAAGAAGTTTCCGTCCAAGTCTTTGTCGAAAAAAAAAATTTCTGCAGAATTCTCCATGGATAACAAGCAAAGTGCCGGGAACACCTCAGGATCCGCCGATTCAAGTGCGGCGGTGTTTATGGCAGACATGCTACAAAAATTTGGGGGACCAGAAAAGGCGATGGAGGCGTTTGCCATGTTCGCGGCTGTAATGGGGAAATCCGTACCAACCGCCTCAACATCCTCCGCACCACCACCAGAGACCGTTCAAGAAACCACTGCTGAGCCGGAGGCCGTCGCAGAACCCACTGCCGCCGTTTCAGAACCAACCGCTGCAGAAACTCGCGAAGATGAAGCAGATCTGGCCGCGGGGTTGGAGTTGTTGGCCGTAAGTGCACCCAGGTTAGGATCTGCCACTGAGGGGGAAACCCCTGTTACTGATAGCCGTGTTGAGGGGGAAATCCCTGTTTTGGAGGAGTTTGTTGAGGGGGAAACCCCTGTTGATGGAGTTGAAATTCCAGAGGGCAACGAAGCCCTAGATGCTGAAAGAAATGTGGAGGGGGAAACCCCAGAAGTGGTTGGGGGCGACGAAGCCCTAATTACTGAGGAAGTTGTCAGAGAGGGGGAAACCCCTGAGAAGTCTGCAGGTACAGAAACCCACGTTGGAGAAGGCTTGGAGGGGATAGAGACCCCTGTTTATTTTTCAGGGGCAACCCCATTGTTGAACGAGGAAGGAGAAGCCCTCGGTGCTAATAATGTCCAAGAACCCATCGATGTCGGGTTGGATTTGATAGTGGATCTGACTGATGTCCCCGAAGGGACCGATTCACCGGTTAACGCTAGGGAAGCGCGGAGACAGGCTCGTCGGAGCCTGCTTGATGAGATCGATGAAACCGTCCAGCAGACGGAGGAAGAAATGCTGGGTCCAGAAGCCACAGCACCTGAGCAGGCAGAATCTCCCAGACCGAGTAGAGGGGAGAGTGATGCAGAGGAACGCCGCCACGCGGCCGAGAAGAAAAGGAAGGGGAAACAAATTGCTCCTTCCAAGACCAAGAAGGCGAAAGGGAAATCCACTGAATCCTCACTTCCTCGACCTGCCAAGGTACCATACGCTGCAGAGCCCGAGGATTCTGCTGGGTCTAGAGACTCTGAAGAAGAACAAGAAGATGAGCTCAACTTTGAGCCAACTGAGATCTGGATTACAAGAGAGCTCCTGGACGAGATGAGAAAGTTTGACGACCCGAAACGCGCAACCATCCACAAGGAGAAGAGTGCCCAAGGCAAGTACGCTAAGTCTGGAAAAATGTACAGCTCATCGGAGCTCAAGCAGATCGCTTGCAATGATGAATTCCGAACTTATATCGACGCAATCGGCTTTGATTGGCTGCTCAAGCACAGCACCGCCGAAGTTCCAATAGACCTGGCAAGGGAATTCTTCTCCACCTTCCGATTTAAGTCCACCACCGATCTGAATGCTGACTCCAACAAATTCTGGCTCTTCAATGAAGAGCATGTGATGAGCATCCGTGAATGGACTCTACGGATGGGACTGCTTACGCGCACAGAGGATGATGAGGGTTTGTGGAGCGAGAGAATGATTGGTCCGCCGAAGCTGACGTCGGGATTCAAGACGCAGAACGCATGGGAGTTTGTGGCTCACCCTAGGGTAGATCAGTCCAAAACCAGCTGGTCGAAGGCCCACCATATTGAGAACAGGGTCCTGCGATTCGCCCAGACTTTCATTAGCTACAACCTGATGGGCACAACCAACAACGCTCTGACGACCCCCGACTTGTACTTCACTTGGTGCATGGCCAAGGGAGTACGTGTTCACTTGGGCTATTGGTTAGCCCAAGCCTGCCATCAAGTAACAGCCAACCCTTCCCGACATCTTTACACATGCCACCTTCTAGGGGCTTACCTGCAACGCAACGTTATTATGAAAATCCACAAGTCCTGCAGAGAAGTGAAGATGTGTCTACCCCCGGAGGTGTTCAACGTGGACTACTTTTTCAATAAGGGGCTGCTCATTACACAGGGAAGGGACGTGTGCTTTTATGAGGTTGGTCAGTCAGAGGCGCAGACGAAGCAGGAGCCTGAGATGGTGGAGGCGAAGGATACTGCTGACATGGAAGCCGGAGCCAGGATAGAAGTAGAAGAAGTAAGGAAAGAGGTTGGATGGATGAGGTCAGAGATGAAAATGGTCTTGGAGGGGATTGTTGCCCTACGGGGTAAAGGAAGGGACAGTGCTGAGGATGCAGAAGTTAGGAAGTTAGTTGAGGAAGTGAGAAACGAAGTTGAGAATGTGAGGAAGGAGGTAATCGGTGTACGAAAAGAAGTGACGGAGATACGGAGGGAAATGGGGAGAAGTAGAGAGGAGGTCGTAGCCCTGAAGGGGCGTATCACCAACCTAGTGGCAGAATCGTCAAGGCGTTCCGACAAGATGGCGGAGGCCGTCGCACTGATGATGAAGATGACGAAGTGGCTTCAAGCGAAGTTCCCCGAGACACCGATGGGACTTCCTGAACCTAGCGGCGGTTCCAAGACACCGGGTCAAGGGAGTCTAGCTGTGCAGAAGCCGCCACAAGCCCAAAGGCCTCAGACCACCCCGTCTTCCTCCAGGCCCGTGCTTTTGAAGAAAACCGTACCCCGACCCACAGAAGATCAGAAGGAGACGCCGGAGTCACCGGCACGAAAGAAAGTTAAAGTGACCCAACAGACAGTGCCACCCAAGTCTGGCTCCCGCAGGGGCCAGAACCCGAATTGAATTTCCCCAGAACCAAGTAACTTTTACTTTTCTGTCTTTTACTTTTCGTTTTTCTTTCGCTTGTGTTTTTATGTGCCAGCATGCATCGTTCTGTATATATGTGTTATACCTTCCTACACTTAGCCCAATGTTTGGTCTAAGTGTGAGAAGGGGTTGTTTTGGTTTTGTATGTTGCACTTTCTCCCACTTAGCCCGATGTTCGGTCTAAGTGTGAGAAGTTTGTTTTGTTTTTGTGCTTTGTTTGCGTTTGTGTCTGTTGTCTGCTGTTCTTACTTCCTTTTCCCCCCTTCACTAGGATAGCTTGGGGACAAGCTTGAGTGAAGTGGGAGGGGGGGAGTAAGTATGGTGTGTGTGTTCTTTCTGTTTTAAGAGTCTTTAGGATTTGTGTTTCGCATGAGCTAGTGAGATAATAAGGCAGGTTTCCCTTAGTGAGAGCAATTGAAGAGAGAATACATGTCAACTTTGACACCTTCTTCCTTAATAAACCAAAGGCGGTCTGAATGAAGTTGGGACGATGGAAAAAAGCCTTAGATAACCCAGCTGTGCAGCCCTACTATAAGAGCAAGTTATAAGCCTAAACACTTTTTTGTGCTAACATGCAAATTGGGCTGCCACTTGATGCTTAGGGAGTAGAGTATGAAGGTGAAAAAATGGGTTTAGGAGCGAAGTCCAGGAAAAGGAGGTATAAGCTGGACGAAGTCCAGGGGAGAAATAAACTAAAAATTCGGAGGTATAAGCTGGACGAAGTCCACGGGAAAAAATATATATATAAAAGGGGGAAAAAAAAAGGAAATCTAAGGGCAGGAAGCAATAATAACCTGACCCAGGATTTAAAAGGAAAAAGGGGACTGTAGAAAGGAGAAACTCTCATAACCCAACGCATCAGTGGCATAACTTTAACTGGGGAGCGTTTTGATCCTAACATACCTGGTGAGGAATGAGTGATCGAGCGAACCTAACAGCTGGGGTGTCAATAGGCTATCTTGACGAACTGACGGACCGTTTAGGTAGAAGAGGGAAGGGGGAAGATTTGAAGACTGTAGACGATCGGATTGAACTTAAGCTTGTGGGGACGGTTTCCTAAAAGTCGAACCTGGTTCATGCTTGTTTGTGTTTTGATTCTTTGTGTTGTTTTCTTTTATAAGTCTGTTTTTTTTATTTTGTCAGTTGTCTAGGTCTAGGAGTCTGTTTTTGTTTTTGTTTGTAGAGTCGTTCTTGGGGACCGTGCATTGAAATTCTCCTTATTTCTTTCTCTTGTCTTTTATACTTGAGGACAAGCATGGTTTAAGTGTGAGCAGTTTGATAAGGCTAAATTCATGCATCGGTCCAGGGGTTTTATTTCATGAAATTACTGGGTCTAACGCATGTTTTAAGCCAGGTGTGTGAAGGTTTTCGCTAGATCCAAGAAAAGAAGAGGACGCTTGCATAGTCCTAGGAAACTGGCGAAAAAGTGGACATTATGAAAGACATTGCTTGACGGAGGAAGCCTCGGAGTTGAAGGGTAGAATAGGGATTTCTACGAAGACTCTAGAAGCCTATGTTCGCATCTATAAAAGGAAGAAGCATGCAAGCTGGATGGACCTTCTCGGTGGAGGCCTCACGAACAGCCTGTTGCTCAGTTCACTTTTCACATACATGGTTCTAATTCGCGGAGGATCTCGGGTTCGCGCTGGGGTTCACATTTAGCTTTCCGATAGTGTTTGAGGGTTGTAACACCGTCCTTCTTTGGGGTGAAGAAACAATTTATTTCTTTTTTTTGTTTCTGCTGAATTCGCCGAGCTTCGCTGTTCGAAGCTCGGTCCTCTTTTGTTTCTGGATATTTCTCTACTTTTATGCAAGTTTCGTTTTCGCTTACGTAGATCGTGATGATTTTCGTTGATTGATTGTGTTTACTTGAATTCTGGAGTTGGATTGTTGGAGTTGGGTGTTTTCATGGTTAATTTCAGGATTATTGCAGGTTAATGGTTAGATCTGAAGAATGGAGTTTGTTTATGGATGAATCGGGGTTTTGTTTTGCTGACGTTGTGGAGTTGTTTGTGATTGTTGGAATTTGGAGTTGATCGGAGCAGATCTGTGAGAATCGGAGTTATGGAGTTGATTTTGTTGGTTGTTGAGTTCGGATGGCTTGGATCCGGAGTGGTTTAAGCGTCTGAAGTGATTCTGAGCAGGAGTGTTTTAATTTTATGTCTAGCTTACGTGTTTTCATTTCATTTCGCCTAGTTTATGTAGATCTGATGTATTTCCGATTCATAGCAAGTTTCCGGCGTCCAAATCTTTATATTCTGTTTGAATCTAGGTGTGTGCTCTGTTTTCTTCATCTGCGAGTTTAGTTAAGTTGCGAAGGTGCATGTCGTAGTTAGTTGGAGCAAGGGTTGGTTATCTGCAGCTTTTTACCGTACTTGCTATTTTTGGAGATATGGTCCCCACTGTTATTTGCTTACTGTTTAGCTAGATTAGGTAGTCGTTTGCTTAGTCTAGGGAGTAATTGTGTCTTTCGGTATTGATGTCTGAATCCAGGAAGTTTTCTGTGTCCTAGGTCTAGCGTTTACATTTCTTGCCTAGATCTAGTGGTAGTTTAAATCTCAACCCCTTTGCATGGCAGCAGCCGTTTGTTTCCATAGTCTCTTAGCACTACTTTGCGAATCCATCTCTGTGGGATCGACCCCACTTCCCTATACTAATTCATAGTATTCGGGTTGAGGGATTTATTTTTGAAGGGGAGTCGAGTGTGTCCAATGACAAAAACACTGTAGTTCTCTAGAGTTCCTGGACCCAGTGATCCAGTGGATTTAAGGAGTGTTGTGTCTGGACCGAGCTTTGCATTAATTCTCAAATGTGCACACTCGCTTACTCCTGAGTCTAGTCATTCGACATTAGAGTCGAGGTAGACACGACCCAACACTTCAATCTCTTACTTAGAAGTGCATTTTCAAGTAAGTCATTGTCCTTCTTGTAAAGAGGTCAATCTAACTTACAAAGCATCTTCACTCGCTTTAAACAAACTTTGATGACAATTCAGGCTCTCCCATTTCCATATCTAGTCTTTTGTTCAAATGAACTAGGACATAGGAAAAATATAGCCTATACGAATTCGTCATCTATCATGTTACTTTCCTCCAACAGTAATATAATGACTAATATTCTGAAGGTTTTCTACTTTTCGGTTAAACCTTCTTTTAGTCATTTCTTATTACTCAAGGCGATGACTTGAGTCAGAAACTATTTGAGTGATCAAAAGATTCCTCAAAATATTCTGTCCATCTAGGATATTCCAATTGAATCATCTTGACAGATTCTATTGATATCCATCTTTCATCGTCACTAACCAAGACTTGTCATGCTACTTAAAAGAAAATAGCTTGACCTTAATCCTTAGAGAACTCGTCAAGTACATGCAAAATGCATTCTCGAAGAATCTTCATGGAATTACGTCGAGGAAATAGAGGACATGAATCATTGAGTATAAACTCCAAGTTTTAGCGATGAGAATCTTATCCATTTACATTTCCAGTCTACATAATTTTGGCATTCGAGTTTATTTCTTTAAAGATCGCAGACAAAATATGAATGACATAATGAACATTTGGCATATAAACTTATTATCACATACTTATGCTCAACACATAATCGCAAATAACCACAAAACAATTATGTATCTTGCAACTGTAAAATTAAAATTTTGTACCCTCCAGAGGAAGTCAATACGCATTAAAATTTTACAATTTTACTGGTCACAACACCGACGAATAGTCCAGAGACCGCAGCACGGCATGGCCGCCAAATGTTGCCTAAGCAAGACCACCGAATTTAGCTTTACAGAGTCTCATTTCTACAACACACTCCCATAACAATGCTCATGTGCTGCTAACAAGATCAAGCTATCTCATAAATCCTGTGTGAACTTCTGAATCTCGCAGTTTCTTAGGATTATTGTCCCCACAGAGCAGGTGGCGATAATATTGGAAACCACATTCTAGTTCATACTATTTATTTTTGAGAAGTCCGCCCTCATGAACTCGCTATTTCTTATGATTATTGTCCCCACAGAGCAGGTGGCGATAATATTAGAAAAAAGCTTCATAAATTGCAGACCAATTGATGGAGACCATATACAACGCACTTGTTGTAATTATCGCTTAGATATTTTATATGGTTTTTGCATAATTATCACATAAGCAGATAAGACAGATAATCCACTTAATATAGATAAACACCAAATAAACAGATAATTTCATTTAATGCATGGCATTTAAACACACTGGATAATTAACGACATTATTTAATCTATTCAAGGGAGATTCAATTAGGATTTATCAAGATAGTGTTGACTATCTAAATCCACTTAGGATTATTCTAGATTTTATTTCGATAAAATCTAATCCTTCAACTCAAGATAATGTTGATCTAGGATTATCTGTATTTAAATCGTTCTAGGATATTACTAGATAGAAACGATTCCATCATAATCCATACGATGAATAAAATCCAATCAACCTATATTTATACAAATCTTTAATTCTATTTAGAATAGACATCTAGAATATATCATATATTACTTAGGATTTCTTAGATAAATAAGTTTATCTAAATCCAATTAAATAAGGATTTTCTTATATATTATCTTTATCCCAATCTATCTAGGATATAATCCATAAGATAAGGATAACTTGGATTAATGTTTATTTTAATCCATCTAAGATTTGTCTTGATAGAATTAAATCTATTCAAATCTATAGGATAAAATAAATTAATATAAATATTAATCGTAATTCATCTAGGATTTATTCTTGGAGTTAATCCATATAAATCCAAAGAATTAGATAATATTATATTATAATTATTCATATGTATCTTAGATTTATCTAGGAACAAATCCATACAAATCTATAAGATAAGAATAAAATATTATATTATCACTATCCAAATCCAACTAGAATTTATCTATGAGTAAATTCATATAAATTCACAGGATAAGAATAAAATAATATTATCATTATCTAAATCCATCTAGGAAATATCTAGGAATAAATCCATATTAATCCATAGGATATAGATAAATGATTAGATTATTATTTTCCAAATATAACTAGGATTTTATCCAGGAATAAAATCCATATAAATCCAATAAACAAGGAAAGAATCTAATTAATCCATGATTTGATATTAAATCAAATCTCATATAATATATATAATTCACAAAAGATATATTCAAATCTTATCACCATATTTATCTTGAATCTAGATGAATATTAGGAAACTATTAAATTATTCTCATCCATATCATGGAATAAAATAATATTATTTATTTCCATAGATATAGATAATAATATAAATATTCCTAAAATCTAGGCAAATCTTCCAAAAAGATTTTATTTCCCTTAAATAATAATATTTTAATGATATCTTTTAATAAAATAATTAAATAATCATTAAAACAATCCTCCATCGTTATCTCATCGTACGAGGTTCGCACGAACGATGAACGACGAAAGTCCGACGAGTTCGTCGTCGGATCACGACGCACCCAGCGTCTCGGCACCAACGCGCAGCGGGCGCGCCAGCTTCTCGGCCAGGTGACGCGTCGGGTGGCTCGGTTCCTCGGCCAGCCCGTCGCCTCCGTCTGGGGCCAGCGTCGCGCACAAGGCGCAGATGCTCTCGGCCGTCTCGACCATCGGGTGCCGACGTATCTAGCCAGGCGTCGCGACGGATGGCGCTGGCTCTCGGCCAGCGCCTCGCTACCCGTCTCGGCCTATCTGGCTCGACGGGCGATGCGTGCTCCCGGCCAGGAGCTTGCGCGGTGGCGCAGCTCCTCTCGGCCATCAGCTTGTCACCGTCTCGGCTCTCCCGAGCCACGATGCTCCCACTCATGCTGCACACGTCGCGCCAGTCGGCGCGCACGTCTCGACCAGTGGCTTGGAGCTTCGTCTCGGTCCTTCTGCCTAGGGTTTGGACTCTCGGTGCCTCGGTGTCTAGGCCAGTTCTTGGTGGAACCGCCGCACCGTGCCAGCCTTCGTGTCGATCTCGACGCGGGTTTGTCTGGGGCGTGCGGTCTCGGCCGGCGGCGCGCACGAGCCCTCACTCGTCTGCGCGTCGTCCCGTGATCGTAGCTCCCCTGCTCCCACTGTCTCGACATCCCTATTTCAATCGCGCGTGGCGCGATCCGCCTCGGCGCGAACGCCGACGGATCGCACGTCTCGTACGATCGAAAAATTCAAGTTCCTTGATTCGATAGTTCTTGAGTTCATCATGCATAAAAATTAAACAAAACACCAAGAACATGCTTCGCAATCAATTAACGCATGCATACATGAATTTCGCGAAATTTAAATCCAAATAATCAGAGCCAAAGACTGGCTCTGACACCAATTGTAGGGGTTGGCAGCGGAAGCGTGCGTTCTAACGGATCACATAATACGGATCTATTTAGCGGATTATTTAGACAAAATCTATTCGCGTAATTATCACATGTATCATGCTCATAACTTGAATTACATACATGCTTTAGAACAAATAAATCCTAAAACATGCATACTACGGAGTTAGCCAATTTACCTCGTTGATTCTCCAAAGAATCGTCGATTGCTTGCGCCTTCTCCACGATGATCTTCAATACTAGACCACGGATCTTCTGACTGGTGTCCCGAACTGTATTCCGACATCAGGGTGGGCGGATCTTATCGAAACACTAGGACTCGAATAAAGAAGACAGAACTTTCTCACGGAGGAGGAACTGAAGAACTCACGGAGGATAAAAGAAGTAGAAAAATCGTTCCTCTTCTCATTAGAGAGAGGGACGAAAATTCTAACTCTAATAATTAATTTTTCTGTCTCTTTTATTCTCCTATTTATAATAGTTCATATTGGGCCCAGTCAGGGATCTATGGAAGGTTTTGGATATGGGCTCCCCCAATTAGCTTTTTACTAATTAAATTGAACCCACAATTTAATACAAGCTTATATTGGAATATTACGAGCAGCCACTACAGACGTAATATTGAACTCCCCATCCAAATCCGAAATTATAAGTATTTCGGGTTTCCATGTTGTTTATTATTCATTTCTCGCGCTTAAGATATAAGTGCCCATTAATTAATTAAAGTCTGCTATGGACTTAATTAATTAACATATTATTAACTCCAAGAGTAGACTTAGCAAGAAACACTTATTTATTAATCATAGAGTAATAAAACTCCAACTGGCCAGTTTCCGAATAATAAAACCTTGTTCAAGCTCCTCTTGAGGACATTATCAAACGAGACTCACCTCGCGCACGATTCAACATAATAGCAATCCTAGCACCGCTAGATAATGATTACCACTACCCAATATACCTGGATCGTTGGGTGACGAAAAACCCGCACCTTTGGTAAGTCAAAGTAGTAGATACTCAATATCGTATGCTCAATGCTAACGTACATTGATTAAGAAATAGATATTTATCAAGACCTCGTCTTTCAGTAGATAGCATAAAGACACGTCTTGCTGTTAGATCTATTCAGTGCTATACCACACCAACGTCATCTTATTTCAATAAGGCTTAGAAATAATCGGACTGTCATTGCAACCTTTCACGATAGGTAGCCAAAGCCTATCTAGGTTGTGAAATTCTTCTTTTTCTTTTGCAAAGCATTGCATAGAACCGACTGTAGTTACCTTAAAGTGGACGACGCCCACAACCAGTCTACTAAGCAAAAGACTTAGGCTTTGTTTACTTCTTATGCATTTAAATGTTTATAAAACATCTCATAAACGCACAAGCAAACACAATGTAATAATATACTGATTCTATTCGTGCGAAATGCTCGAATAATACTGAATCGGGTCAAAAGTGGATTGTAGAGTTTTTACGTATACATGCAACGTTCTATTCGTGCGAACTCTCGCTCGAAACATGCTTTTCAGTATACTAACCCTAACATATATCTCATAAGTGAAAAATCTAAAGCTCTTGGTACGTTCAAGAGTTATAAGGTAGACGTTGAAAATCAACTTGGCAAAAGAATTAATTGCGCCAGATCTGACCGTGGTGGAGAATACTATGATAAATATGACGGCTCAGGTGAACAACGTCAAGGACCTTTTACCAGATTCCTAGAGGAATGTGGAATCGTGTCCTAGTATACAATGCCTGGTAGTCCTACAATGAATGGTATTGCTGAAAGACGAAATAGAACCCTCAACGATCCCTTTGGGGAGAGGCACTTAAGACCGTAACATACATCTTAAACCGAGTACCTACTATAGAACCTGCCGTAACCCCTTATGAATTATGGACGGGCAAAAAGGCCCAGCTTAGGTCATTTACATGTTTGGGGTTATCCAGCAGAAGTAGGCTTTATAGGCCACACGAGCATAAATTGGACTCCAAAACAGTAAGTTGTTACTTTGTAGGTTATCCTGAGCGGTTTACGGGTTTCAAGTTCTGTGAACCCACAACTAGATCATTTTTCGAGATGAATCATGCAAGGTTCTTTGAGGAAGTTGATTTTTTTAGGGGGGGGTGGTATAAAGAATGTTGTCTTTGAAGAGGAAGCGATTTCACTTCCCTTCATTTCAAAACAGACGACACTCTTGTAATTCATGTCCAGAACAACAGGAAGAACAACCTCAACCTCCTCAAGAACATGATGAAATAGTGTCACTTAGGAGATCCACTAGAGTGAGGAGACCTGCAATATCTACAGATGAATTTATTGTATATCTCCAAGAGCATGAGGTAGACATTTGAGTGATGGAAGATGACCTAGTCACCTTCCGTCAAGCCATTGGAAGCCCTATTGCTGAAAAGTGGATTGATGCTATGATTGAAGAGATTAGGTCTATGCAAAGTAATGACGTTTGTGATCTTGTCCCATTGCCTGAAGGTGCAAAACTCATTGGTTGCAAGTGGATTTTTAAGCCCAAAAGAGATTCGCAAGGCAATGTGGGGAGATATAAGACTCGTCTTGTAGCAAAAGGCTTTACTCAGAAGTAAGACATCGATTTTACCGAGACTTTCTCTCCAGTTTCAACGAAAGACTCATTCAGAATAGTCATGGACCTAGTGGCTCATTTTGATTTGGAGCTTCATCAGATGGATGTAAAGACAACATTTGTTAACGGCGACATTACAAAATCGATTTATATGTTGCAACATGAGAACTTTGTGTCTAGTGACCCAAAGAAGGATGGAATGCAAACTTAAGAAATCCTTCTATGGTCTTAAACAAGCGTCTGGTCAATGGTATGTTAAATTTCATCAAGTTGTCATCTCATTTGGTTTTGAAATGAATCCAGTTGATGAATGCATTTACTATAAGTTTGGTGGGAGCAAATTTATTTTTCCTGGTTTTTTATGTCGATGACATTCTACTTGCTTGCAGCGATGTAGATTTATTACGTGATACAAAGAAATTTCTCTCTAGAAAATTCGAAATGAAAGATCTTGGTAACCCTTCCTTTGTATTAGGAATCTAAATACATCGAGATCGTTCCCTAGGTTTACTTGGATTATCACAAAAGAACGAAATCAATAAAGTGTTGGCCAGATTTGGTATGAAGAATTGTAGACCAGAAGATACCCTTGTGGCTAAAGGTGATAAATTCAGCTTGAATCAGTGCCTCGAAAACGAGCTTGTGAGAAAGGAAATGGAATTAATTCCCTATGCGTCGGCTGTGGGAAGTATCATTTATGCACAAGTATGCACACGTCTAGATATGGCATTCATAGTGGGCATGCTAGGCAGATACTAGAGTAATCCGATATGGATCATTGGAAAGCAGTCAAACGCGTTATGCGGTACCTGCAATGAACACATGATTATATGCTCACTTAGAGGAAATCAGATCAGCTTGAGATCATTGGGTATTCTGCTTCGGATTTTGCGGGATGCCCCCGTCTTTTCTATCTCTTTACTTATTCTCAGAAGGACATCGTTTGTTTATGCTGAATTTCAAGTTCGTTTCTTTTGTCGAATAAAGGAAAATTTTTTTGCTCGTGACGATTTAGAAAAATTCTCAAGTTAAGCTTAGTACGTGGAATAACACCAAGTATTATATTTTTTACTACGTTGTACGATTTAATTTTGTTTGGAATGAGACGACGAGATTAATTAAAGTTTACCTTGAACTTTAATTAATAAAAGTTGAAAATGCAATATATAAAATAATTACAACTTGGGCTTCACAACCTTTTGAGTCCAATTAAATTAAATATGTGGGAGATGTTTCTTGAGCCCAATCCTCCCCTCCATGCTACACGTTTGTTGCAGCAGATTTGACTAAGGAACTGCTCCTTTTCCAGTGTAAGCATCCTCAGCAAAAATCTTCAGTGATTCCTCTCCATTTCATAGCCGTTACCTGCAAGGAATTAAACCACCAAATTAATCCTAATCATGAGGATTTATCACAATTAAATCAGCCACTAATTACAATTTAATCACCAAATTAATTGAGATTTAATCTCAATCAATTCCCAAATTTCTACTCCCTCATAATCCCACGGTAGTCTCACCCTTCCCCCTCACTTTCACAATCTACAATCACTAGCAAAAACAAATTGAACTGAGAGAGAAAGAGAATAGAGGAGCTCTTGGTTTTCAAGTTTCTACCACCACAAGTCACGGTAATACCCATTCTTTTCCCTTTGATTTCCAATTATTGATCTCAATCAAGAACTCAGTTCGTTCACATAAAATTCACGGCAGAGACAGAGAGGTCGAGGAGCTGCCAAATTTTTCATTCAACTTTCTTTCCAAATCATAGGACCGTGGCAGAGGGTGACAACCCATTCACAAGTTTTTCTGCAGAAAGTACTCCTCACTTCCATCCTCCATTCACAAACATACATATCATTCATTGGTATAGAATACGCAATCTGCCAAACTCACTCCCACACGAACAACTCAAACAATAACATCAATCGAACATAACCAATTGAACACCAATTCTTGATTAAACCCCGCTGTAACTAAACGAAAATACGAAAAGCAATATAACTGGAATGAGAACTTATCTTTCGTGGTGAATCGGGATTGTTTCGGAGCTGTTTGGGGCGTCTCGGGGTGAGTTTGGATAGCTGCGGGCCTGTTCAAATGTTTCTGGGGCTGTTTCGAGCGTCGACAGCAACCTCCGGGGAGGAGATTGCACAGCAGCGGCGCGAATCGCTGCAGGGGGCTGACCGATGGCAGCGACAGCAACCTCCGCCGAGGAACAACAGCGGTGGTGTCCGGTGCGTGTGATAAGTGTTAGAGAACATGGTGAAGCTGGAGAAGCTGAAGGAGAAAATTTCGTCCCTCACAGAGGGGGACGAAAATTATGAATAAAATTAAGTGTATTTTATGTCTCCTTTATTCTCCTATTTATATTAAGTCACATATTGGGTCAAGTCAGGGATCTATGGAAGGTTTTGGATATGGCCTCCCCAAATTAGGTTTTTACTAATTAAATTGAACCCACAATTTAATACAAGCAGCCACTACAGAAGTAATATTGCACTGTTTATCAAAATCCGAAATTATAAGTAATTCGGGTTTTCATTGTTTGCCATTCATTTCTCGCGCTTAATATAAAAACGTCAATTAATTAATTAGTGTCTGTTATGAACTTAATTAATTAACATCTTATTAATACCAAGAGTGGACTTAGCAAGAAACGTTTATTTATTATACATAGAGTAATCAAACTCTAACTAGCTAGGTTCCGAATAATAAAGCCTTGTTTCGAGCTCCTCTTGAGGACGTTATTAAACGAGACTCACCTCGCGCACGATTCAATATAATAGCAATCCTAGCACCCCTAGATATTAATCACCACTACCCAATATACTAGGATTATAGGGTTGCAAAAAACCGGCACCATTTGGTAAGTCAAAGTAGTGCATAATCAATATCGTATGCTTAATGCTAACGTATATTGATTAAGAAATAAATAATTATCAAGACCTCATCTTTTAGTAGATAGCATAAAGACTTGTCTCGCTATTAGATCCAATTCAGTGCCCAACCACACCAATGTCATCTTATTTCAGTAAGGCTTAGAAATATGCGGACTGACATTGCAACCTTTCACGATAGGTAGTCTACGCCTATCTGGGTTGTGAAATTCTTATTTTTCTTTGTTCAGAACTCACTGTGTTACCTTAAAGTGGATGACGCCCACAACCTGTCACGATAGATAGTCTAAGCTCATTTCATGCATGTGTTCTGTGATAAAACTACACCCAATTTTGTGATCTAATGTGCAAATGTGAGTCAGGTGTGTGTGAAAGTCCTCCATATTTAAAGAATGAACTGATCAGATGGGCAGACGAACGGATCAAAGAGAAGGAATCAATTTGTTGTGCAAACGGCTCAAGTCAGACTATATGGCACGCAGCAGGAACACCTGATTAGGAGATTGAGCATCACACAAGAAAGATCCCAAGGGCGAAGGGTAAGAAATACTTATCGAAGGGCAGTTGCCCTAGGGATCTAGACATCACGCCTTCCTATAAATGAAAATAAATAAGGAGGAAGGAGGAGCTCCCAGCTCTTAGCACTCAATAGACTTAGTTCTCTCCTAGGGCTGAAATGGGAGGTCCCAACACTCCAAACTCCTGAATTCCGTCACATACACACTTGGTTCCTAGTTTAGAAATCGTCGTACAAGTTCATCGATTAGAATGAGTTGATCAGTTCAGTTTATCTAGTCGCTCAGTTTGTCACAATCCTTAGTAATCTCAACTTAACACACTTTTGTGAAGTATGGCAGCAGCCATTCCCAACATGTCCTCAACAAATGTAGAACGCATCTTCTCTGAGGGATTCGACCTTTACTTCCCTTTACTAAGTAGTAGAATTTTGGGTTAAGAAAGAGCTCTTGAGTCTCTCCGTTCGCACACTCAATATGAGCCAAGGTGGGTTGAAATATGTCAAGTTGATTAATCAAGGTGTCCACCGGATCCGTTCATAGGACACGTGCAAGTGACAGAAAACGGCGTTCGTGTGGGTCCATTTGATATCCCGACTTGATCAATCTGCTACGCCCAACTCACGCTCGAATTTCAGCGAAAGATAAATAACGACACAAAAATTACCAAGGAGCAGGCAGCGACTTTCAATTGGCTGCGACTTGGAATAATGTTTGTATTTTATCTCTTGTTTTCTTTTAAAAAAATAAAAATCCCAAAATAAATTAATTTCATAAAATAGAAAAAAAGTATTTTTCAAAATTTTAGATGTATCTGGAAGAGGTTATAATTTCAGAATCTTGGAAATCTTTGACCAGAACTCCACCAAATCTTTTATTTTGTTTCTTTCATTTTATTTCGAGTAAGGATTTGACAGAATAAGTGAGAGAGAGAAACTTTCTGCGCAAAATTGTTTTTAACTGAAAGAGGTAAAAAGGGGGAATCTTGGAAGATTTTGAAAATCGAATTTTGTGCACGGGGGTGCTTATGTCACGGAAACCGTTCTCTCTTCTCATTTCACCTCTATTTATCACACCTCTCTCTCTCACCTTGTCACATTTTGCAACCATTAGCACTCACAAGCTTAACATAATTCCAAATTTCCTTTCTCTCAATTTCCGGCGAAGCCAATCGCCACCACCATCGCTATCCATGGACAAATCAACAGCTTCCAGTCAGTCCCAGAAACCCTCCACCAAACTCCGCGTGCAAAAGATTCCTTCCACCCCCCAACCGGAGGTCTTGACACCCTCAGCATTGCAATCGATGGTTTTGCCAACCGTCGGTACATCTTAGCCACCGGAGACGTCCTTGGGCAATTTGTACCTGAATTTTATTAAAGATGCAATGGCGAAGTTCAGCCCCTCTGGAATGAAGAAGCACCTACACCTAACCTCATGGAACTCCCCACCGCCCCCATAAAACCAGTCGGGACACCGGCTGAACAACCTCTCGAGGAACCAACACCCATATCCACTACTCTCCACACCGGAAACTCTGCCGCACAAGATCAGAATCGGGAACAAGGAGATGAGGTAGAGGCTGGGGAAGAAGGGAATAGCCAGGAGGAGGGCGACGGTGAGGAAAGTGATGAAGCAGAGGATCCGGAGGAAGATAGTGCAAGAGGAAGAAGGATCGGAGGTTTATGAGGAGACCCTCAGTGAAAGGGCAGCCAGAAGGAGCCTCATAACGCAAAGGCGACTAGAGGCAGAAGAACCCAAAAGCCTGCAGGAGGATGCCGTGGCCCTAGCCACCGCGAAAAAGGAAGCTGCTGAATGGAGAAGAAAGGGGAAGCAGGTTGCGACCTCTAGCAAGAAACGGAAGATGTGTCAGGCCTCCAAAGGTGTCGTCATCCAAGAACCCCTCGAAAGATTGAGGGCGTGTATGAAAGATTGAGGGTGACAATAGATCACAAGCTGCTGGAGGCTATGGTCTATTTTAAGGACCCGAAGAAACGAAGGAATTGCGCAGGCAGAGGGCAGAAAGGCAAGAAGGAGAAGTCTAGAAAGAGGGTACACCTCCCTTGGAGATTGAGGAGCAATTCCTCACATACATCAAGGCAACAGGTTTTGAATGGATTTTAGATCACTCATTAGTAGAGGTTCATGTGGACTTGGCAAGGAAGTTTTTCAACTCTTTCTACTTTACACATACAACATATCTTGATACTGCCTCAATCCGCTTCAGAGTCTTCAACCAAGAAATCCTAATGACGCTTAGAGAATGGTCTCTATGTTTGGGGTTGCTGACCCCAAAAGAAGACGAAGCAGGGGAGTGGGCTGATAGAGAAATAGGCCAGCCAGAGGATACAGAGGGTTTTGGCGCGCAGGCGGCCAGGAGGCTAATGACCACGGAGGGCACCGCTCCATTTAAGCAAGGGGACATATATCATAAACCCCGTTCTCCGGTTGGCTCAATTCTTCTTAGAGCATAACCTTCTTGGCCAAGCAAACGGCACCATCACCACCCTTGAACTCTACTTCATGTGGTGCATGTTGACCGACGTCAAGGTGCATCTCGGGTACTGGATTGCCCAGGCTCTCCACAAAATCACCCGTCGCCCTGTTCGCCACCCTTACGCCTGCCATCTACTCGGGGCATATCTGCAGAGAAACATCACAATGACAATAGCCAGGCCTCGACCCATCATCACTATGTGTGACGCCCTCCATTGGTTGGGTTCTTTATAAACTTAGGGTTTGTCATAAGGGATGAGGCAGGCGCGCTTCATTTCTATGAAGTAGGTTAGGCAGAGGAGACACCGATTGAGGTGGAACAGGAGACAAATATCGAGGTGACGACTACTAAGGTCAAGAAAGAGGTTGAGGAGAGATCGTCTGCCAGTGAGGAGAAGTGGCATAGGATGATAGAGCACATGCTTCACAAATTTGGCGAAGCTAATGAAGTACAGAGGGGGCTTTTTTAGCTCCAATCGAAGAACATGAATAAGGCCCTTTCCCTTATGGAGAGGATGACCACTTTGGCAGAGATGAATTCTCAGATTGCCCAGCAGCTCATGTCCGCCTTTGCCTGAAAGGAGAACCAGCTGAAGGAAGCCAATCCAGATACTACCCCAGACGTCACCCCTATTCGAACATTGCAGAAGAGAAAGGATACCACCAACCAACCACCCATTGAGGAGGCCGAGGAGCCTGCCAGGAGAGTCAAGCTAGCACGCACCAAGTAGCTGACCCGGTGGTCCGGCTCCCAAGGGTACCAGCAGAAAAACTAAAACTCAGTAAACCAAGTAATCTTTAATTTCATGCTTTTAGTTTCAAGTTTTCTTTTTTCTTGTATATATGCATGTGTTTATGCTTCTGTGTGATCTTCTCCCACTTAGCTCATTGCTTGGTCTAAGTGTGAGAAGTTTGTTCGTGAATATGTTAACCTTTCTCATGTGGTCTTATGTTCTATTTACTTTATCCCACTTAGCTCAGTGCACGGTCTAAGTGTGAGAAGTTTTGTGTACATAGAATGTTTTATTTGGCTTTAGTTCATGTGTGTCCTTCTCCCACTTAGCCCAATGTTTGGTCTAAGTATGACAAGTTTGGTCTGTACATACGATTGGCATGCTTGATCTTCTATATATGTTGTCTGATACCTTCTCCCACTTAGCCCACTACTTGGTCTAAGTGTGAGAACTTTGTGTTTTTCTTTGCCCAAACACTGACCACCATGTTTTCCACTTCATCAAGTTAGCTTGAGGGCAAGCTGAAATGAAGTGGGAGGGGGGAAAAGTCAGTGTAGTAAGTGTTTTTGAAGGATGCATGTTTAGCTAAGAGCTATGTGTTTTGGATATGAACTGGTTTAGATAAATAAAGGCAAGATTCCCTTAGTAAGAGTGATTGAAGAGAGTGTACATGTTGATTTGTGAGATTCCCTCCTTCAATAAACCGAAATCTATTTGGATGAGGTGAGAACAATGGAAATGCTTTAATCTAGATTCTCCTGTGAAGCCCTCTAAAATGTGAGTTAAAGGCCTAGAGTAGAACACTTTCTACTATTAGATAAATAGAGTGGCTACCATTGATGCTATAAGAAATATGACAGAAAGCAGTAAGGACTAAAGGAACTAGGAAATAACCAGTTGAGCCTGATTCTTTCGAACTATGACCAGCCTCATTGTAAAGGCACCCCCTAGTCTGCACCCTTGAAGCCTAAACACTTAACCTTTCTCTTGTAAACCAATATTTTACCTACATGTGAACAGAGGGGCAGAGCTATGGCAACTCACCAAATTTGGGGTAGAAAGAATAGGCTGATCCGGTGAAGAAGTCAAAAAAATGAGGAGGATATATGGGGAGAAAAGTAAAAAAATGAGTTTTTTAGCAAAAGGGGAGGGTTCATTGCAACTTAACCCAGAAAAAAATAGAAACCACAAAAAGAGAGATCTTAGATAAAAACAGAAGGGCAGGAATCATGTATCCTGACCCGGAAATAAGGGATAGAAAAAAATACATAGAGCTAGAATAGCCAAGAAAAATAAGATCACCATGTGGGAAATAAGCCAAAATAAGCATGGAGGTTGTCCTGGTTCTGTCTCTAAGTTCAGATGTTCACATATTTTGAATTTCTTATCTGTTATGAGCTTAGAATGTCACACCTCAACCCCTCTGATGTATGCACTTACTATAAATAAATTCCTTGTCATAAAAGCAATCAATACACGTGTCTAATTCACAAAACACACATATTATATAATTTTAAAATTCAACATATAACAAGTACATATTTCAAAACATTCTACACAGTAGTGGAACCCTCTCACCACTCTATATACTATACATTTATCTACATGCAAAATGATGAGGAGGAGAAGGTTGTCAATATGCTTCAGCCGCCGAACCTAATAACACGTGGAGTTCCTATGACCCACGTCAGTCAAAACTTTACTGCTATCTTATTCCTGAAAATTTTAGTGGTTTATATAAGCCACAACTCAGTATATATAAATTTCCACATTTAATCTCACATGATACAAACATCAAGCATATTCTTTTATCCATACTGATAAGGCTAATTTCATGCATCGGTTAGGGGGTTAAATTCAACAATTTACGGGGTCTAACCCATCTTTTAAGCCAGGTGTGTAGAAGTAATTGCCAGACCCAGAAATGAAGGTAGATAATCGCCTGGCGAAGGATTTGGCAAGAAAGTGAGCATAATGAAGGAAATATTGTCAGACGGAGGAGATCGCTAGCCTGAGGGTAGAACAGAGATTTCAAGAAAAGGCTTCTAGAAGATCGCCTCCACATCTATAAAAGAAAGAGCATGCAACATACATGGGACTTTTTTTTATACTTTTTTGGCTCTGAGCTCATTTTCACACACTTCTGCACACACTTGGGGTTTCGGAATTTGAGAGGGGTTCGGGTTTCATTTTCAGTTGGCGGTTGTGCACCACCGTCCTTGCGTAGGGCGAAGAAACAATTTACCTGCTTTCATTATAGTTTTCTGTTCGGATTTCAACCGAGTCTTCGCTGTTCGAAGCTCGGCTTTCGTATTTGCTGAAATATTACCGATCTATCTATGGAATTACTATTTTCTATCAAGATGATGCTAATGTTGAGTTTTGATTATGTTTGATTCTGAGTTTGTGACTATTTACTTGATTGGATGCTTTTCGCACTTAATCTGGTGAATTGGAGTTGAATCGTGGTTGGATTGTCGTTGATCGGAGTGGATCTGCTGAATCGGAGTTCATGGAGTTGTTTTTGGTCGTAGTTTGGTTCGGATTGCTTGGATCCGGAGTGGATTAAGCGTTCCACGTGTGGATCTGAAGCTGAGCTGGTTGGTTGTGCATGAGTTTGATGATTCCTTTATGTGTTCTGTTTACTTCGTCTAGTAGAAATAGATCTGTTGGTTTCCGATTAATCATCAGTTTCCGACATCTGAATTTGTATGTTCTATTTGAATCTGGGTTATTACTCTGTCTTCTCCATGTTCGTGTTTGAATCAGGTAACGAGATGCAGGTTGTGGTTGGTTAAATTCATTGTTTTTTTTTTGCAGTTTTTCAGTTGTACTTTACCGTTTCTGGAAATGGTCCCCACTGCATGTTCGATCTCTGTTTAGCTAGATTAGGAAGTCATTTACTAAGTCGAGGTAGTTTGTTTGAGATTGTGAAGTAATGATGATGTTCTCTGGTTCCTAGGTCTAGTGTCAGCCAATTTTCATTCCCCAGTCTAGTTATAATTCTCTCAACCCAAATTTGCATGGCAGCAGCCAACCCCTTTTCCAGAGTCTCTTAAATGCCTTCTTACGCATCTGTTCTCATGGGATCGATCTCTGCTTCCCTATACTAATTTATAGTATCGTGGGTTGAGGGTTTTGAATGCGGAATTAGTGTGTCCAACGACCGAGACTTCTAGAATCCTCTGAGTTCTTAGACCTTGTGATCTAGCGGATTCTCTGGGTTTGCGAAGCTTGACATAGCACAAAAGCACACCCTAATCTATCCGATCACTTTCAAATGGCGCCGTTGCCGGGGATGGATGGCGTAGTTTATGATTGTGTTTAGATATTTTGGCGTATATAGTTTTGATTTACTTTTTTTCTTTGTTTTCAGTTTATGAGCAGAGGCTCACGATTTGGACATTGGAGTAACTTATCTGGGTGGAGGAACGATCGGTTTATTTGGCAGGTCAAAGAGAAAGCATCTACGGTCACCACCAGATCGGGGTTAACCATGGGAGATCCATTTTCATTTGGTTTAGGAAGCGACGAGGATTGGAGTTCGCCAGGAAGGGAGGATCCCGAGTCGTCTTCAGAAACAGATACATAGGCAGATGATATTGGAGACATGGCACAGGTAGTCGATTTAGATCCTGAGATCGGTGCGCTCACTGCCCATCTAGATGGTGAGCCAACCCAGGCTATAGTCACGAATCAGCGTCAGAGGTCCATCGATATTAAGACGAATGTGCTAGGCATTTTACCGACATTCTCTGGGTGTAGGAACGAGTGTCCATACGAGTTCCTAAATGAGTTTAGCAAGCTGTGTAGTATTCAGAAAAGGCCCAACGATGCAACGGAGGAAGATTATCGCCTACGCGCAATTCCATTTGCCCTGAAGGGAGAGGCTAACACATGGCTGCTGAGGCTACCTCGGGACTCCATCCGTACATGGAGAGATTTCAAGTTGAAGTTTCTGGATTATTTTTTCCCTTCAAACAAGACAAACGCCCTCAAGAAGGAAATCGTGGAGTGTAAGCAGGAGTACGATGAATCTTTGAGTCAATATTGGTCGCGATTCAAGGGATTGTTAGATGCTTGCCTGAATCATAGAATGATCGAGGCAGAAATTTACTATCTGTTTTATAAAGGAGCAACCCCTGAATCAAAGGATCTGATGAATTCCTCGAGCGGGGGAAATTTTACAAAGAAAAAAGGGAAGTGAAGGGAGAGAGATCTTGGGGAAGTTGATAGAGGCCAAAAAGGCGTACGACAACCCGAGGAACATTATGAGGAGAGGGTCAGCGAATGCACTGAGGGAACAAGATGACGAAAGGGTCGAGGCGAGAATAGATAGGCTCGAGAAAGCACTCTTGAATGCAATCGAGAAGACCAACCCGCCAGCCTCACGAGAGAAAGAGAAAACTCCGGGTTCAGGAGAAGCTCCACCCCAGCAATACTATGGCCCTCAAGAGAGAGATTACCAGGCCCAAGTGAATTCGATGGGGAGTTGGAATCCAGATGGGAGTTGGAATCAAGGGAAACAGAATGATGCACCATGGAGAACCTATCCCAATTTTAGATGGTCTGACAATGACCCGACCCAGCCACCTCCACAACAGAATGCCCAGTTTACACATCAATCAAAAAGACAAACTAACTGGCCTGGGAGAAATCAGGAGGGGCAGAACAACTGGAACAACCGGAATCAGGGCGATCATTCTAATTGGGGAAACATGAATCAAAACCACCAGGGGAGTTCTTATGTACCGCCACATCAAAGGAACTATCCAGGAAATTATCAGAATTCCCAACCCAGTTATCAGGGGAACCAAGGGCCAGGAAATATGTTCAACAACAGTTCAGGAGGTCAGGGAAACTGTCGCCAGAACCAAGGGAGTGGACCGAACCTGGGTTCAGGACCAAATCCCGGCCAACCCAATTCTAAACCACAAAGGAATCTAGATGAAATGGTGCATGACCTAGTCAGTTCTCAACAGCATATACAGAATAACATGCAATCCAACAATGACGTGGTGCATAAGCTTCAGGACGCTCAGTTGGAGCAGAAGGCAGCAATGGACATGCTGGCAAAACAACTGTCTCGGATCGCAACCTCCTTGAACGAGATGCGAGGGAATGAAGGAAAGATTCCTGCTTCAGTAAGGCCACCAGATAGAGCTAACATCAGTCATATCACTTTAAGATCTGGGCGAGGTTATGAAGGTCCGGTGATGAAGATGAATGAAGAAACACCTCCCGAGGAAGGCAAGGAAGGGAAGAACTCAGTCCTTGAACTTGGAAATTCGAAGATAGGGAGTACCGTAAGAGGAGATGACCTTCAGGAAGGTGATCTGGGGAAACCGCTACCTAGTGTGGTTGAACCATTTTTCCTAGACCCAGAACCAGAAGTAGAGAATGAAGTAGTAAGGAAGGAAATAGGCGAGCCTTCAGCTGGAGGGTCTACAAGTGCAGGGAAACAATTGAAACCATTTCCGCACCGAGGAGAGGCTAAGAAGAAGAAGGATGAACCGGTGGATTTTGTGGATATCTTTGGAAAGTTGGAGATAAACCTACCGTTCTTACAGGCTTTGAAATTACCGGTCTTCAGTAAATTCATTAAGGAGTTTAAAGCTGGAAAGACAAGACCCGGTGGGAAGATCCTGATTAGAGAGAACGTGTCAGCAGTGATTCAGAAACGCAGGATGCCTTCGAAACGCCCTGACCTAGGTATGTTCACCTTACCCATTTCCATCGGGGATGTCAGAATTGAGCATGCTATGTGTGACTTAGGGGCGTCGATAAATGTTTTACCGCTTTCCATATATAAGAAGTTGGTTGGAGTAGGAATGGTGGATACAAAGGTAGTAATCCAATTGGCGGATAGGTCGTGCATTTGTCCAGAGGGAGTTTTAGAAAATGTCATAGTCAAGGTGCATGATTTCCTGTATCCGGTCGATTTTCATGTTATTAAAATGAGTGATAATGAATCTGCTGAGTCTAGTTGCGTGCTTTTAGGAAGACCTTTTGTGCGTACCGCCAAGACCATTATCGATGTCTTTGGTGGAACCATATGCCTGGACTATAATGGGGAAAATATACATTTAGCATAGATGAAGAAATGAAGAAACCTTTAGATGTTCAGAATTTGCATGTTGTCGATGTTATTAACCCCCTGGTCCAGGAATATCTTGAGACCGAGTTGATGCAGGAGCAGATTGATAATTCAGGGTTAAGTCACTCCATTGACAGAGAGGTAGCCGGTTGGTGTGAGGCAATGCACACAAGGGAACTAACGGATGAGGAGCTGGCCGAAGCAATTTCAGAGTTTTGTAAAAATCCAGAGTCAGCCAGGTCAAGGGGATTAGCCCATGTGGCTAGTGTGGAAAATTCTTCAAGGTCTGAAAAGGGAAAGATAACTGATGCGACAGAAAATAATCCCTTGCCCCAGGAAACAAGTACCCCCAAGAAGGAACTGAAAACGCTCCCCCAGGCCTCAAGTATGCCTATCTGGAAGAAAATGAGACTTTCCCAGTAATCGTCAACAGCAACTTGACCGAGGAACATGAAAGGGCACTGCTGGAGGTAATCAGAAGAAACAAAAAGGCAATAGGATGGACTCTCTCAGACCTAGTAAGAATCAGTCCTGATCTTTGTATGCACCACATCAGGTTGGAAGAAGGTGCGAAGGCCTGTAGGGACCCGCAACGTAAACTGAATCCAAACATGAGGGATGAAGTTCTGAAGGAAGTTTTGAAGCTGCTTTCCCTAGGTATCATCTACTCCATACCAGATAGTGAATGAGTCAGTCCGGTTCACATGGTACCCAAGAAGTCAGGAGTTCAAGTAGTCAAGAATGACAAGAATGAATTAGTGCCCACTCGACTTGTCACTGGCTGGAGGATGTGCATAGACTACAGGAAGCTGAATGAAGCGACCAGGAAGGATCATTTCCCATTACCCTTCATTGATCAAATGCTCGAGAGTCTAGCTGGAAAGCAGTATTTCTGTTTCCTTGACGGGTACAGTGGATACTTTCAGATCTATGTAGATCCCGAAGACCAAGAGAAGACTACGTTTACGTGTCCCTTTGGCACATATGCTTATAGAAGAATGCCGTTTGGGCTATGCAATGTGCCAGGCACTTTTCAACGCTGCATGATGAGTATCTTCTCAGATCTACTGGAGGTTTGTATCGAGATCTTCATGGATGACATCACCGTATATGGGAACTCTTTCGATTCCTGTTTAGCTAGCCTGGACATAGTATTGAGGAGATGCCAGGAGAAGAATTTGGTCCATAACTTCGAAAGTGTCACTTCATGGTACCTGAGGGAATCGTCCTAGGGCATGTAGTCTCGGAGAAGGGCATACAGGTGGACCAAGAAAATGTTGATGTGATTTCGAAATTGCCTTACCCTACGAATCAGAAAGAAGTCAGGGGGTTCCTAGGGCATGCAGGTTTTTATAGAAGATTCATAAAGGACTTCGTGAAGATTGCTCAGCCACTTACCCATCTGTTGCACAATGATGTTGATTTCGTCTTCGACGAAGAGTGTAAGAAGGCTTTTCAATTATTGAAAGATAAACTAGTGTCTGCCCCTATCATCAGGGCACCCGACTGGAGTCAGCCGTTTGAAATAATCTGTGATGCAAGCGACTTCACAGTGGGGGTAGTACTAGGTCATAGGATTGCTGGAAAAAGCTGCGTGATCTTCTATGCCTCGAAGACATTTAACCAGGCCCAGAAAAACTATAACACCACGGAAAAGGAAATGTTAGCAGTCGTGTATTCATTTGAGAAATTTTGACCATACTTACTGGGGTCGAGGGTGATAGTTTTTACCGACCACGTGGCTATCAAGTATTTACTGGCGAAGAAAGAATCGAAGCCAAGGTTAATCCGGTGGGTGTTACTTCTGCAAGAATTTGACTGGGAGGTGAGAGACAAAAAGGGGACAGAGAATAAAGTGGCTGACCATCTGAGTCGGATCTTCCAGGGAGAAACTGAGGAAGCTATACCAGATGCCTTCCCAGAGGAACATATATACTACTTAGGAGAATCTCCCACACCCATCAGTTGGGAGGCTATAATGGCAATAACAGGTCCAGGAGATGCTGAGAAAGGAAAATGTCAGCTGAACGCTGAACCCTGGTTCGCAGACCTAGCAAATTACTTGGATACAGGAGAAGTGCCGAGTTCACAAGAAATTTCCCGGGCCCAGAAGATGAAGCTTAAGAGCGAGGCTAAGTATTATTTTTAGGACGACCCTTACTTGTGGAAGATGGAAGCTAACCAGGTGATCAGGAGATGTATCCCCGAATGGGAGCAGATGGATGTACTTAATCATTGCCATGCATTGGCATGTGGAGGCCACTTCGGACCAAGGAAGACTGCGAGGAAAGTATTAGACAGTGGATTTTATTGGCCTACATTACACAGGGACGCCTTTGAATTCTGTCAAAACTGTGAGCGATGTCAGCAAACTGGAGGAATTTCAAAGAAAGATGAGATGTCGCAGGTCCCAGTAATCGTCTGCGAAATCTTCGACGTCTGGGGGATGGACTTTATGGGTCCATTCCCATCTTCGTACGGGAATACGTACATCCTTGTGGCCGTAGATTATGTGTCAAAGTGGTTAGAAGCCAAAGCTACCACTTCTTGTGAATTCAAAGAGGTGGCTAAGTTTCTTAGAGTTAACATTTTCAACAGGTACGGTGTGCTCCGAGCTATTATATCTGACCAAGGGACGCATTTCCGTAACCGAACTATAGAAGCTCTGATGAGGAAATACGGAGTCCACCACAGGCTTTCTACCCCGTATCATCCTCAGTCTAACGGACAGGCAGAGATCTCGAACAGGGAGATCAAGGAAATATTGGAGAAGACGGTGAACCCGTCAAGGAATGATTGGAGCAAGAGGCTCGGCGATACATTGTGGGCTTACAGGACTACGTATAAAACTCCTATTGGGATGTCTCCCTATAGGCTGGTATTTGGCAAGATGTGCCATCTGCCCGTGGGAGTGGAGCACAAGGCATATTGGGCTGTAAAGGAGATTAATATGAGACCGCAAGCTTGTGAGGAAGAGAGGAAACTGCAACTTCAAGAGCTGGAAGAGTTAAGGCTGGAGTCGTATGAGGCCGCAATGTGGTACAAGGAGAAGACAAAACTCTGGCATGAAAAAAATCTCCGGGTCAAGGAACTACAAGTGGGTCAGAAGGTTCTCCTTTTCCAGTCCAGGCTCAAACTGATGCCTGGGAAGCTGAAGTCCCAGTGGATTGGGCCATACACTATTGTTAGCCTTCGAGCGAATGGAGCTGTGGAAATCTAGGGAAGTGCCTCGAACTCTTTCCATTTCCTTGTTAATGGTCATCGAGTGAAAGTCTTTAGGGATAATTCTGAGTTGTGTGTAGTGGAGGAAGTGCCACTACGCGCACTCTCTATTATCGTCTAATCGGACTAATGAGTAAGTATTCTCGGTGAATTCCTGGGTCAGGTAAATAGGAATGCAGTTTTTTCATCTATACACTGAACTAGGGGATCAAGAGAATACGCAAATGAAAGTGTAAATAGTTTAATTGCTTTTCAAAAAGTAGAAAAAATTACCAAACAAAAAAAAACAAAAACTAATCTTCCAAAAATATTTTCGAAACACCAGACTTCTTAGGGAAATTGTTTTGTCTCATAATGAATCCTTGATCTGGGAGTTTGGCGTTTCATTTTTGTTTTTCCTAATTGTGGTATTGCGAAGAATAGCATTTACATAGGGGGAATGAGAGATTTTTGGACCAGATGTTTTGGGAGGGAAGTGTGAAATTTTTGAAATTCAAATTTTAACTTTATGGGGAGGCGTACTGTTCCTCCCTTGTCTTTTATTTTCAAATCTCTAAAAAACCAAACTCTCTCTCTCTACTCTATATTCTCCCCCAAATCTTCTCTCTCATAATACCCACATTCCATCTAACCCTAATCGAAAAAAAATTCTCCCAAGTTCTTGTGAATCTTGCAGATACAGATCATGGAGAAAACTCTGAAAGAAGGGAATCCCACCACCGCCGCAGATTCCGATGCAGCGGCGTTCATGGCAGATTTGATGCAGAAGTTTGGTAGTACGGAGGAGGCGATGAAGGCTTTCGCCCTCTTCTCAGCAATGATGGAAAAAGCAAAACCTACCGCAGCCACGACAGCAGCACCACCACCGCCGACGATTCCCGTGGATTCGACGGCCCAACCCCCAATCTCGTCTGCAGTAACCGAGCCGACCACAAATATGCCGGAGCGAGAGGCAGCAGAGGGCGGTGAACAGGGGGATGAGGTTGATCTGGCCGCAGAACTTGTACGCATGGCGGTTGATGATTTGGAGGGGGAACCCCCTGTTACTGAGGAAGTGTTTGTTGCAAGGGGAAACCCTAATTTTGAAGGTGATTTGGAGGGGGAAACTCATGTGTCTGGCGAGGCGGTTGTTGACAGGGAAACCCCTATCTATTTTAAGTGGGGGACCCCGAGTTTGGAAAAGGAGGGGACAACCCCGGAAATGCCTGTAGGAGAGGAGACCCCCGTTCTTGCTAAAATTCAGAAGCCCGAGGACGGAGGGCTGAAATTAGTAGTGGATCAGGTGGACAAGCCAGAGGAAGTGGACTCGCCGGTGGATCGGAGCCTGCGGAACGAGATAGATGATCTCGCCCAAACTACAGAGATGGAGTTCCTTGCCCCAGGGGCAGTTGGCGAGCAGGAGGAGGAGACTCCTGGGTCTGATAGGGAGGAAGATGAAGCGGAGGAACGCCGCTTGGCCGCGGAACGAAAGCGCAAGGGAAAGCATGCTGCCGCTCCCCAGCCCAAGAAGTCCAAGAAGGTTGCATCCGTCAAGAACGATGAGGCTCCACTCCCAGCCCCAACCAAGGTTCCTTTCGCTAAGGAGCAGGCCGGCCCTAACCCGGCCAGTAAGTCCGAGGATGAAGAGGTAGAAGAGCAAGACGAAGAGCTCAATTACGAGCCAACGGAGGTCTGGGTGACCAAAGGGCTGCTAGAAGCGATGGGAAAATTTGATGATCCAAAGAGGGCAGCGACTTACAAGGAGTGGAGCGGTTTTGGTAAGCTGACAAAGTCTGGGAAACAGTACGATCCAGAGGAACTGTGGGAGATTGACTCGAACGAGGAATTCCGCCAGTATATCGGTGCTATTGGGTTTGATTGGCTACTGAACCATAGCACGGCGGAGGTGCCCACAGCGTTAGCCCGGGAATTCTTCTCGACATTCCGTCTCAAACCCACCACTGACCTCGACGCTAACTCCATCAGCTTCAGGCTTTTTACCAAGGAGCACGAGATGAGCATAAGGGAGTGGTCCCTGAGGATGGGTTTGTTCACCCGCGCTGTGGACGATGATGCGATTTGGAATGAGCGTGTGGTAGGAGCTCCGAAGTACACCCCTGGTTTCAAGGCACAATCGGCATGGGAATTCATTACCCATCCCAAGGTGGGAACTTTTAAAACCAGCTATTCCAAGGGCTTCCACATTGAGAACTGCATCCTCCGCTTCGCGCAGACGTTTATTAGCTACAATCTGATGGGGACATCCAACTCCGCCTTGACCACGGCAGACCTCTACTTCACTTGGTGCATAGCGAAGGGTGTAAAGGTACACCTGGGCTACTGGTTGGCTCAGGCTTGTCATCAGATGGCCGCCAACCCTTCTCGCCACATGTACACTTGCCATCTCCTCGGTGCATACCTCCAGCGTAACATAATCGTGAAGTTAGCCAAGTCCGCACCCGAGATAATCATGTGCGAGCCCCCGGATTTGTTCAGTGTTGAGTACTTTTTCATAAAGGGGCTCCTTTACATGGACGGGAAGGACGTCTGTTTCTATGAGGAGGGAAGGATGGAACCCCAGGTGAAGACGGAGCTGGATAGTGTTGAAGCAGTGACCAGCGTGGATTATGAAGAAATGAAGAAAGAGATGGGCGAGATGCGTAAGGAACTCGGCCGGGTCTGGGAGGAGATGAAGGCCCTCAGGGGGAGTATCACCGACTTGGTGGAAAGGTCGTCCGCGCATAGTGACCGCATGGCGGAGGCTGTTCAGCTGATGATGATGATGACACACTGGCTGGAGAAAAAGTTTCCCCAGCCTCAGAAGAAGTTGCCCTCTGGACCCAGCAGCGTACCCTCGCAGCCAGGGCAGGGAAGCTCTTCTCTTCAGCTGCCCCCACCAGCGTACAAGCCCTGTTAGCCCCGTCTGCATCCAAGCCCCTGACTGTGAAGAAGCTAGTGTCAAAGCAACATGAAACTGAGGAAGAGAAGTCGGCGTCCCCGGCTAGGAAGAAAGTGAAGGTGACCTGCCCCAACGTTCCACCCCAGTTTAGCTCCCGCGGGGGCCAGACTCCGAATTGAGACCCCCCGATGACCAAGTAACTTTACTTTTCAGTTTTTTTCGTTTTCTTTTCGTTTTTACCTGTTTGAATGTTTCTTTTTCTGTGTCTGTGATTTTGTGTTCGTTGCTCAAGCATGCCGCGTATGTATATATGTGTATGTGTTTTCTCCCACTTAGCCCAATCTTTGGTCTAAGTGTGAGAAGTTTGTGTTTTTGGGCATGTTTTGGTTTCTGTTTTGTTTTAGTTTCTCCCACTTAGCCCGATGCTCGGTCTAAGTGTGAGAAGGTTGTTTTTCTTTTATGAGTTTGGTGTTTTGTATGCTTTGTTTTATGTTTTGTGCGTATTAACTGCCCCGTTTCCCCCCTTCACTGGGATGGCTTAGGGACAAGCTTGAGTGAAGTGGGAGGGGGAGGGAGTTAGTGCAGTCTGTGTCTAACATGCCTAGGAGTCTTTAGGTCTAGGTTTTATGTGTGTCGCATGAGCTGGTGAATATAATAAGGCAACATTCCCTTAGTGAGAGCAATTGAAGATATGATACATGTCAACTTTGAGGTTTTTTTTCCTTAATAAACTGAAATCGGTTTGGATGAAGTGAGGACGATAGATGATGCCTTAGACGACCTAGTTGTAAAGCCCAACTATAAGAGTGAGTTATAAGCCTAAACACTTTGAGCTGACATGTGTAAGAATGGGCCGCCACTGGATGTTTAGGGAGAAGATTCTGAAGGAGAAAAAATAGTGGGAAAAGGGTTCTGGAGGTATAAGCTGGACGAAGTCCAGAAAAAGGAGGTATAAGTTGGACGGAGTCTAGAAAAAGGAGGTATAAGCTGGACGAAGTCCATGGGAGAAATAAAATAAAATTCGGAGGTATAAACTGGACGAAGTCCATGAGATATAAAATAATAATAAAATATATAAAAAAAGGGGAAGAGAAGAAAGGGCAGGAAGCAATAATAACCTGACTCGAGAATAAAAAGAAAGAAAAAGGGGGCTGTAGGAAGGAGAAACTCTCATAACCCGAAACATCAGTGGTGTGGCAATGACTTAAGAGTGAATCGATCCTAACATCCCTGGTGAGGAATGAGTGATCGAGTGAATCCAACAATTGGGAAGTCCATCAGCTATCTGGACGAATTGACAGACCGATTAGGTAAAAGAAGGGAAGGAGAGGATTTGGAAACTGTAGACGATCGGATAGACCTTAAGCTTGTGGGGACGGCTGCCTAAAAGTTGAAACTAGTTCATGCATTTGTGTTTTTCTTAAAGTGTTTATTTTCTTTTGGGTCGAGTCTGTTAATGTGTCTAGGTCTAGGAGTTTGTGTCTGTTATGTGGTGTACGGTCGGTCATAGGATAGCCATGCATTGAAATTCTTTTTTTAAAGAAAAATGCATAAATTACAAATAAACTCCTATAGCAAGGAGGAAATTACAACTGGTGTCAAGAGGACTCAAACTCGGCACCTCATACAATAATGTCTAAGCTCCGCCTTAATTCTATTTCTTGTCTTTATACTTGAGGACAAGTATGGTTTAAGTATGAGCAGTTTGATAAGGCTAATTTCATGCATTGGTTAGAGGGTTAAATTCAACAATTTACGGGGTCTAACACATCTTTTAAGCCAGGTGTGTAGAAGTAATCGTCAGACCCAGGAATGAAGGTAGATAATCGCATGGCGAAGGATTTGGCGAGAAAGTGAGCATAATGAAGGAAAAATTTCCAGACGGATGAGATCGCTAGCCGGAGGGTAGAACAGAGATTTCAAGAAAAGGCTTCTAGAAGATCGCCTCCACATCTATAAAAGAAAGAGCATGCAACATACAGGGGACCTTTTTTTCCTTACTTTTTTGGCCCTGAGCTCATTTTCACACACTTCTGCACACACTTGGGGTTTCAGAATTTGAGAGGGGTCGGGTTTCATTTTCAGTTAGCGGTTGTGTACCACCGTCCTTGCGTAGGGCGAAAAAACAATTTACCTGCTTTCATTTTAGTTTTTTGTTCGGATTTCAAACGAGTCTTCACTGTTCGAAGCTCGGCTTTCGTATTTGCTGAATTATTACCGATCTATCTATGGAATTACTATTTTCTGTCAAGATGATGCTAATGTTGAGTTTTGATTATGTTTGATCTGAGTTTGTGACTGTTTACTTGATTGGATGCTTTTCACACTTGATCTGGTGAATTGGAGTTGAATCGTGGTTAGATTGTCGTTGATCGGAGTGGATCTGCTGAATCGGAGTTCACAGAGTTTTTTTTGGTCGTAGTTTGGTTCGGATTGCTTGGATCCGGAGTGGATTAAGCGTTCCACATGTGGATCTGAAGCTGAGCTGGTTGGTTGTGCATGAATTTGATGATTCATTTATGTGTTCTGTTTACTTCGTCTAGTAGAAATAGATCTGTTGGTTTCCGATTAATCATCAGTTTCCGACATCTGAATTTGTATGTTCTATTTGAATCGGGGTTATTACTCTGTTTTCTCCATGTCGTGTTTGAATCAGGTAACGAGATGCAGGTTGTGGTTGGTTAAATTCATAGTTTGTTATTTGCAGTTTTTCAGTCGTACTTTATTGTTTCTGGAAATGGTCCCCACTGCATGTTCGATCTCTGTTTAGCTAGATTAGGAAGTCGTTTACTAGGTCGACGTAGTTTGTTCGAGATTTTAAAGTAATGATGATGTTCTCTGGTTCCTAGGTCTAGTGACAGCCAATTTTCATTCCTCAGTCTAGTTATAATTCTCTCAACCCAAATTTGTGTGGCAGCAGCCAACCCCTTTTCCAGAGTCTCTTAAATTTCTTCTTACGCATCTGTCCACGTGGGATCGATCCCTGCTTCCCTGTACTAATTTATAGTTTCGTGGGTTGAGGGTTTTAAACGCGGAATTAGTGTGTCCAACGACAGAGACTTCTAGAATCCTCTAAGTTCCGAGACCTTGTGATCTAGCGGATTCTCTAGGTTTGCGAAGCTTGACCTAGTACAAAAGCACACTCTAATCTATCCGAGCACTTTCAAATACATATAATCAGAAACAATCTATAACATAATTTAAAAACAAACCATTACATATTCATATGCATATGCCACTCTATTCAGTTTATTATTCTGTAACAGTCAAGCCTGGTATCTACCCGGGATTCCCATTATGATTTGACCCGAATGTCCCAATATGATTTGACCCCGAAGGTCCCAATATATTTGACCCGAAGGTCCCAATATGATTGACCCGGAGGTCCCACTATATTTTGACCCGAAGGTCCCAATATGTTTGACCCGAAGGTCCCAATATGATCGACCCGAAGGTCCCAATATATCCACTGTGGTTTCAGATCCAGAGCAAAACCGTCACAGGTCCTCTTTAATCCAATGATTCACATAATCGGTGTCATAAACATATCCTTTGCACCAATAACATATCCATATCATATTCCATCAAATTATCTAATATATCTAAACAAACATGTCCATTTCAGCAGTCAAATATTCATATCATATTCGACCATCAAAATCAAATAATTCATAATCATATCAATTTCACACCATATAATCCAATAATTCACTCCAATTCAACATATAACAATCAACCACATAACACATGTAAAACTAAAAGTGTGATTTATACACACCTTATCACGATAGGTAATCTGGTCGAACACTAGCTCTTGCTTCCCGATCTACGTTCCTTGATCCTATACAATTAGTACACATTTAATTTCATAGACCTATTTACACACATTAATTGATAAAGAAAAATATTACTATAAGCTAAACTCTTTTCATTATCCTTATTTTAACATCCTAGATATAAAACATAAAGTATTTCCATTATTATTCTTTTAGCTTCTAATCCTTACTGCAATGGACCAACTTTTTACTACTGCTATTAATTCATTCGGAAACATTTAGAGGTTTGGCTTAACATATTCATATACCTATAGAAGTCTAATGTACAATCCAACAACATTCACTTAAAGAATCCTAATAGTTTGGGAGATATTCTCGTTTTCCCACAGACTACGAAAATCAGACAGTTTCTGGCAGCATTTTCTAAACAATATTTATAAAGGGTATTTATACTCTTTAATTCATCATGAAATTCCAAGAACACCTGGACACCATATAGTTAATTTAAAAATTATTTATTCGATTTTATCTCTAGTTCAAGTACCCAGAATAATTCTGATAAAACCTACGAAAAGAAGGCAGTTTACCAGAATTTCGACAGTTTATGGTCATACGGTTCAAACAATCTATACATACAGTAGAAGAACTCCTAAACTCTCCATAAAAATCAGGAAACCTCTAGACTCATTAGAGTTATTATACAAATTGTTAAACCAAAGTTATAACCTGACTAAACATGCTTAATAATTCAAACTAGAGGGCGGCAGAATACACATACCTAACTACATAAGCTCAAACTATGATCTTATACTCTCTGCACTCCGTCTCCTTCCTCTTCTTTTTCTTATTTCCTCAATTATACTCTCTAATATATACGGAGGTGTCTCAAAAAGCATAGTCACTAGCTTTATATTAGTCCAACTAATAAAATAAAATAAAATGCATGCATTGCTTCTCCAACTCCCACGTATTATCTCATTTTATGCACATATACTTTAATTAAAATATTATGGTGGCTAAGGTTTTGTCAAATTAAAATTTTTCCTAAATTAGGCGTACCCCCAAATGTACATATAATATAAATAATAATAAAAGGAATTACCTATATAATATTAAAGAAGATCACTAAAGTTGTTAAAGTTGAACTCACATATACACACATACTTATATATGTGCATGTAAAACTATATTAATTTCACATAATTTACTAAAACACAATATTATGTAAGCAAACTACTCAAAACTCTATAGTTCTAATAAAAATATATCATGCAATTATAATAAAATATGTAATTATGCAATATGATGTATGATTTGGGTTACGGGTGTCACATAGAACCCCTAGGACTCTCACCTGACCTCAAATAACACCCCCTTAGCCCTGTTACAACCTGATCAAAGACCTTAAGGAACTGTCCTAAGTCAGTGATTCTCACAGCATCAATGGTATGGAAAAAAGAATGAGAGAATGGTCATAACAATTCTGGTGGGGATTGAATGACTGTGTGAATCCAACAGTTGGAAAAGATAGAAGTTATCTTGACAAACTGACAAGCCGATTAGGTAGAAAGGGGGAGAAAAAGGAATCTGAGACTGTAGACAATTGGATTGACCTTAAGTTTGTGGGGACAATTGCCAAAGTATAAACCAGTTCATTCTGCTTCTTTCTATGCGTTAATTTTCTTCAGTATGTCTATGTGTTTCCTGTTCCAAGAACTTTTACATGCTTAACTTCAGTTTTTATAATGTATTTGAATAAGAACCATGTATTGAAACTTGCCTTCTTTCTTTTTCTTTTTTTCATACTTGAGGACAAGTATGGTTTAAGTGTGAGCAGTTTGATAAGGCTCGTTTCATGCATGTGTTCTGTGATAAAACTACACCTAATTCTGTGATCTAATGTGCAAATGTGAGCCATGTGTGTGTGAAAGTCCGCCATATTTAAAGAATGAACTGATCAGCTGAGCGGACTAACGGATCAAGGAGAAGGAGTTAATTTGTTGCGCAAACGGCTCAAGTTAGACTATATGGCATGCAGCAGGAACACCCGATTAGGAGATTGAGCGTCACACAAGAAAGATCCCCAAGGGCGAAGTGTAAGAAAGACTTTTCGAAGGGCAGTTGCCCTAGGGATCAAGACCTCATACCTTCTTATAAATGAAAATAGAGAAGGAGGAAGGACGAGCTCCCAGCTCTTAGCACTCAATAGACTTCAGCTCTCTCCTAGGGCTGAAATGGGAGCTCCCAACACTCCAAACTCCTGAATTCCGTCACATACACACTTGGTTCCTAGTTTAGAAACCGTCGTACAAGTTCATAGATTAGAATGAGTTGATCAGTTTAGTTTAGCTAGTCGCTCAGTTTGTCACAACCCTTAGTAATCTCAACTTAACCCACTTTTGTGAAGCGTAGCAACAGTCATTCCCAACTTGTCCTCAACAAATGTAGAACACATCTTCTCTGAGGGATTCGACCCTTACTTCCCTTTACTAAGTAGTAGTATTGTGGGTTAAGGTTTTGAAAGAGCTCTTCAGTCTCTCCGTTCGCATACTCAATATGAGCCAAGGTGGGTTGAAATATGTCAAGTTGATCAGTTAGGGTGTCCACCGGATCCGTTCATAGGACACGTGCAAGTGACAGAAAACATCGTTCGTCTGGGTTCGTTTGGTTTCCCGACTTGATCAATCTGCTACGCCCAACTAACAAAAATTACCAAGGGAGCAGGCAGCGACTTTTACCCGCTGCCGCGTCGCTTCGACTTACCACAAGGAGTTGTATGTCATCGTGGAAGCAATGCAGAAGTCGCGCCAGTATTTGTTAGGGCGCGCGAATTCATTATCCGGAGCGATCATAAGAGTTTGAAGGAACTGCTCCAACAGGTTGTCCAAACCCCGGATCAACAATTATATGTGCATAAGCTTATGGGTTATAAATTTTCTATTGAGTACAAGAAGGGCAGTTCAAACCGTGCGGCTGATGCGTTATCGCGTTGCGAAGAACCGCAGGCAGACACCAAAGGAGCCAACGGAGGGGCTGACGCGGAGGCCGAAATTGAGGCGAAACGCCAACAGAGGGGCTGTCTCCCAGCCGATCCCTCAATTATTGGAGCTGCTGCGCCGCAAAACGGCGTCTTCCCCATCCAGAGGGCAGTAGTATCCATAATGTGTTCCATGTCGGTCTCCTACGACGGTTTGTGGAAGGTGATGAGGTTTCTAGCGGTGTGGACCTTCCGACGGAATTCTTGGGGGATCGACCTGTTGTTTATCCGGCGAGAGTGTTGGATATTAGGCGACTTCGTTCCCAAATAATTATTAGTTAGCAAGTTATTTTTATGTTTTATTATTTATTTTAATATTCATATTTTTGTTGTTTTATTTTGAGTAAGTGTCGAGCGTAATTATAAACTCTGTTTCGGGTTTTCTTTGATCGTTCTTTCCCAAGATGACTAGGAGGTCGAACCAACCCTAAGGTCCTTAGTCTATAAATAGGTCTTTTGTTCATAAACTTGATATGAATGAAATATTATTTTTCCCAACTTCTCGTTGACGAGAAAACCTACAAACCCTAGATATCACACTGCCGGACGAGAAAGCATCCCGCGCACAGTCGAATCTTGATTCCACCGACCCAACGTTGGGCACCGGAGAGTTGCATCAGTCGACGAACAAACAGTCGACTACTGTTGAGGGGAAAGTGTTAGGTTTAGTATACTGAAAAGCATGTTTGAGCGAGTTCGCACTAATAGAATCTTGCTTGTGTACGGAAAAACTCTACAATCCACTTTTGACCCGATTCAGTATTATTCGAGCATTTCGCACGAATAGAATTAGTATATTATTACATTGTGTTTGCTTGTGCGTTTATAAGATGTTTTATAAACATTTAAATGCATAAGAAATAAACAAAGCCTAAGTCTTTTGCTTAGTAGACTGGTTATGGGCGTCGTCCACTTTAAGGTAACTACAGTCGGTTCTATGCAATGCTTTGCAAAAGAAAAAGAAGAATTTCACAACCTAGATAAGCTTTGGCTACTATCGTGAAAGGTTGCAATGCCAGTCCGATTATTTCTAAGCCTTATTGAAATAAGATGACGTTGGTGTGGTATAGCACTGAATGGATCTAATAGCAAGACGAGTCTTTATGTTATCTACTGAAAGACGAGGTCTTGATAAATATCTATTTCTTAATCTACATACGTTAGCATTGAGCATACGATATTGAGTATCTACTACTTTGACTTACCAAAGGTGCGGGTTTTTCGTCACCCAACGATCCAGGTATATTGGGTAGTGGTGATCATTATCTAGCGGTGCTAGGATTGCTATTATGTTGAATCGTGCGCGAGGTGAGTCTCGTTTGATAATGTCCTCAAGAGGAGCTTGAACAAGGTTTTATTATTCGGAAACTGGCAAGTTGGAATTTAATTATTCCATGAATAATAAATAAGTGTTTCTTGCTAAGTCCACTCTTGGAATTAATAAGATGTTAATTAATTAAGTCCATAGCAGACTTTAATTAATTAATGGACATTTCTATCTTAAGCGCGGGAAATAAATAATAAACAAAGTGGAAACCCGGATTACTTGTAATTTCGGATTTGGAGAGGGAGTTCAATATTACGTCTATAGTGGCTGCTCGTAATATTCCAATATAAGCTTGTATTAAATTGTGGGTTCAATTTAATTAGTAAAAAGCTAATTGGGGGAGCTCATATCCAAAGCCTTCCATAGATCTCTGACTGGGCCCAATATGAACTATTATACAGAAAAATCAATTATTTTCATCATGAAATTTCGCCCACTCCTATTTTGGTGAAGGGGACGATTTTCTAGTGATTTTCTCCTCCGTGAGTTTTTCAGCTCCTCCTCCGTGAGAAAGTTCTGTCTTCCTTATTCGAGTCCTAGTGTTTCGATAAGATCAGCCCACACTGATTTCGGAATACAGTTCGGAACACCAGTCAGAAGATCCGTGGTCTAGTATTGAAGATCATCGTGGAGAAGGCGCAAGCAATCGACGATTCTTTGGAGAATCAAATCGGTAACTCTAAACCGTAGAATTCATGTTTAGGATTTATATTCTATGAGCAT
The DNA here is from genome assembly GCF_004379255.2 of Salvia splendens. Lineage (NCBI taxonomy): Eukaryota > Viridiplantae > Streptophyta > Magnoliopsida > Lamiales > Lamiaceae > Salvia > Salvia splendens. The sequence goes on from NC_056039.1 coordinate 25,718,006, forward strand.
GAATTATTTGCGTTCTAGCATGCAATTCTGTGTTAACATGTGAATAGATTAATCTCATAATCGGTCAAATAGATCATAAGTCTGATTTATTTATTTGTACAAGTCTTCCGCTATGCAAGGGGCTCCTAACCCTAACAATTGGTATCAGAGCCAATTTTTTGCTCTGATTACGTGGATTAATTTCATGTGGATTACTTGAATGCATTTAGCTTGCGTTATGCTCTTCTCTTGTTGAAATTGACGACATGCTTAGGGATTAGTTTCCCAATTATTGTCATCATTACATGGGAATTATTTGCATATACTTAATAGTATTCCTTGTGCATGTGAATTCTTGCGCCGCAAATGTTGACGTGAATTGTAATTACATGAGATCATGTTTAAAAGTCACGATGATGTTGAGGTACTTGATGTGATTAGTTTCAATCATGAATTGGGTAGCGTGAATTTATCCTTCCGGCACTATTCCTTTAATTTCATCACGTCTGTTTGCGTATTGCGGCAACATCCGCTCGAGTCCGATGGATGGGCTGTTCCGCAAGAGTCCAGCAGCGAATGCAGCAAGAAACGAGAGAGTTGGCGACGGACAGCAGCTGTGTCGTCGACGGACAGCAACAGCAGCGAGACAGCAGGTTTCCGGCGGCGACAGCTTTTCGAGTGGGAGCTTTTCTTGGGCAGTATCCGGGCTCGAAGGAAGCTGTTGTCACAGCCGCTGCGAAGGCGACGTCGCGAAGAGCGACAACGCAGCAACAGCAGCGGCGCCGGAGAGGATGCAGCTGCAGCGCCGGTGGGGCACGGGCTGCTGGAAACGTGGCAACGGCTGCAGGCTCAGTGGGAATGCAGCGGTGCTGAATTAGGGCAATTTCCCTATGCGCGACGTCGCATCGCCTTGTTCCGTGACTTCACTTTCCAAATTTGATTAAAGTTTCTAAATACTTGGATTCAATTTTGGAAATAATTCAAGATAAATATGGAAATAAGATTTGAATATATCTTTTGTGGATTTTATATATTATATGAGATTTGATTATGAATCAAATCATGGATTAATTAGATTATTTCCTTATTTAATGGATTTATATGAATTTTATTCCAAGATGAATCCTAGTTATATTTGGAAAATAATAATCTAATTTTTTTATCTATATCTTATGGATTTATATGGATTTGCTCCTAGATGAATCCTAGTTGGATTTAGATGATAAAAATATTATTTTATTCTTATCCTATGAATTTATATGAATTTATTCATAGATAAATTCTAGATGAATTTGGATAGTGATAAATATAATATTTTATTCTTGTCTTATAGATTTATATGGATTTATTCCTAAATAAATCTCATATAGATTTGAATAATTATAATATAATATTATCTTATTCTATGGATTTATGTGGATTTGTTCCAAAATAAATCATAGATGAATTATGATAAATATTTATATTAATTTATTTTATCCTATGGATTTGAATAGATTGAATTCTATTAAGACAAATCTTAGATGGATTAAAATAATCATTAATCCAAGTTATCCTTATCTTTTGGATTTATATCCTAGATAGATTAGGATAAAGATGATCTATAAGAAAATCCTTATTTAATTGGATTTAGATAAACTTATTTATCTAAGAAATCCTAAGTAATGTTTGATATATTCTAGATGTCTATTCTAAAAAGAAATAAGATTTGTATAAATCTTGTTTGATTGGATTTTATTTATCGTATGGATTATGATGGAATCGTTTCTATCTAGTAATATCCTAGAACGATTTAAATAATGATAATCATATATCAACGTTATCTTGAATTGAAGGGTTTGATTTTATCGGAATAAAATCTAGAATAATCCTAAATGGATTTAGATAGTTAACACTATCTTGATAAATCCTAAATGAATTTGGATAATTATTATCCAAGATAAATCTTAAATAATTTCCGTTAATTATCCAGCGTGTTTAAATGCCATGCATTAAATGGAATTATCTGTTTATTTGGTGTTTATCTATTTTAAGTGGATTATCTGCCTTATCTGCTTATGTGATAATTATGCAAAAATCATATAAAATATCTAAGCGATAATTACAACAAGTGCGTTGTATATGGTCTCCATCAATTGGTCTGCAATTTATGAAGCTTTTTTTCTAATATTATCGCCACCTGCTCTGTGGGGACAATAATCCTAAGAAATAGCGAGTTCATGAGGGCGGATTTCTCAAAAATAAATAGTATGAACTAGAATGTGGTTTCCAATATTATCCCCACCTGCTCTGTGGGGACAATAATCCTAAGAAACTGCAAGATTCAGAAGTTCTCACAGAATTTATGGGATAGCTTGATCTTGTTAGCAGCACATGAGCATTGTAATGGAAGTGTGTTGTAGGAATGAGACTTTATAATGCTAAATTCGGTGGTCTTGCTTAGGCAACATTAGGCGACCATGCCACTCTGTGGTCTCTGGACTATTCGTCGGTGTTATGACCAGTAAAATTGTAAGATTTTAATGCGTATTGACTTCCTCTGGAGGGTACAAAATTTTAATTTTATAGTTGCAAGATACATAATTGTTTTGTGGTTATTTGCGATTATGTATTGAGCATAAGTATGTGATAATAAGTTTATATGCCAAATCTTCATTATGTCATTCATATTTTGTCTGCGATCCTTAAAGAAATGAACTCGAATGCCAAAATTATGTAGACTGAAAATTAAAATGGATAAGATTCTTATCGCTAAAACTTGGAGTTTATACTCAATGATTCATGTCCTCCATTTCCTCGATATAATTCCACGAAGATTGTTCGAGAATGCTTTTTGCATGTACTTGACAAGTTCTTTAAGAAATAAGGTCAAGCTATTTTCTTTTAAGTAGCACGACAAGTCTTGGTTAGTGACGATGAAAGATGGATATCAATAGAATCTGTCAAGATGATTCGATTGGAATATCCTAAAAGAACAGAATATTTTGAGGAATCTTTTAATCACTCAAATAGTTTCTGACTCAAGTCATCGCCTGGAGTAATAAGAAATGACTAAAAGAAGGTTTAACCGAAAAGTAGAAAACCTTCAGAACATTAGTCGTTATATTACTGTTAGAGGAAAGTAACATGATAGATGACGAATTCATAAAGGCTGCATTTTTCCTAAGTCCTAGTTTATTTGAACAAAAAACTAGATATGGAAATGGGAGAGCCTGAATTGTCATCAAAGTTTGTTTAAAGTGAGTGAAGATGCTTTGTAAAGTTGGATTGACCTCTTTTATAGCAGAACAATGACTTACATGACAATGCAACTTCCAAGTAAGAGATCTTGGTTCAGATAGGCTTTTGTGGCAGTGGGAGCTATTAATGCTCAATTATTGTTTTATGGTTGATGTTTAAGGCGTCATAGTATTGAAACAATATAGATGCAACAAGATTGAGTATTAAACAACACATCAACTTCTTAAACAATTAATGATAAAGTATTTATGGCTCTTAGTCTTAAGGCCAAGAAAATACTTAGTTATTGTTCAAACTGATCTAGACTATCAAGATTTTAACAATTTGTTAAATAGCTTGAAAGTCGAGAATATCTTTTCGATGGACTATGAGTTAGAATCATTTGATTCATAATACTTATAGAAGTGCAACGTAGAAAGACTAGCAAGTCTCAATGGTTTACACCAATTAGGAGACGAGCAAAGAGTTATGATCAGTAGTGGGAGTCTATTCTTTCATAGAATGGGATAGTTATGTAAGAAGGAATCAAAGTCTTTCTAAGACAAGTTTGATCAAGTGATGAGTTGTACTCATGAAAATCTTATCATTAATGGGATAAACGTTAGATACAACGAGATACACCTTAAAGAAACTACCATCATCAGTACCTTCTACAAAACACGAGTTGTGGACTAGAGCGACTCTAGTCTAGCACATCTCAAGGTGTAATGTTGTTCCAACGCATGTTGGAGAGGTATCCAAGTAATTGGAGTTGAGTACTGAGGTATGTTTTAAGGTTGTCCCAAATGATGTAAGATTTTTAGTTCTGTAATCTTCAAAGATAGAATTCTTGTATGAAGATCAAGAGAAGAACTAAAAGCCTAACATCGTGATAACTCTCAGGACAGAGAGAGATATCGAATTTTCCACATTACCAAGGACTCATACCATTAGAAATTTTGCACTAATAAAATCAACTTCAACACCTAAGATTGTAAGAACCATATCGTAGTGGGAGCGTTCCTAGGAACATAACAAGTTCATGGGTCTAAGAGTGTCGCAAGACTCGGTCTTAGATTAACTTGAACATATTCCCTTTAACTACAATGTAGAATTGGTTCATTTGAATATTCATCCTTGGAAAGGTGATAGATTCCAAACTACAATCTTAGAGAGACAATATGTTTTACAAGACTTGCAATACTACCTACAGGCTGTGTCAGTCAGTGGGAGTTAGTACATTTGCAAGTGTAAATGTGGATCTCAAATGGCTAGACAATGACATTGGGCTATGCCCAAAGAGAAATATCATCTTCTCGTTGTCGTTGTGCTAAGATTTGTTCGATCCTTTTGTCTATCAGAACTTACATAAATTAGAATGTATGTATTATGATTGTCAAGACAGCTTTCTATTAATAGAAGTCTTGAAGAAATCATCTACGTGGAACATCCTAATAGGTATGTAATAAAGGGCAAGGAACACATGATAGGAAGCTTATGAAGATGAGCGGGTCTCAAACTCCCACGGTACCCATAGAAAGTGGATGGGGTCCGATGGCCGGGTACTACAACATGTACCCTTGGCAGCAGATGATCCCGGGATGGCATCCGGGGGTAGTATGCCGGGATGGCAGGGGATGCAGGGCGGACCTGTTAAGGTTTGTATACTAGAAATCACCTTTCGAGTGATTGAATACTATAAAACTCTAATTATTATTTTCCAATGAATGCAACATATTATTTTTGTCATGATGTTGTTATGTTTTACATTTAATAGATGTTTATTGCATATTTAAATGTACAAGTGAACATAACAAAGTCTAAGTCTTTGTTTTAGTAGACCAGTTGTGGGCTGCGCTCAATTTAAGGTACGCGGTCAGTCCTGAACAAAGAAAAATAATAATTTCACAACCTAGATAGGCCTAGACTACCTATCGTGAAAGGTCGCAATGTCAGTCCAACTATTTCTAAGTCTTATTGAAATAATATGACGTTGGTGTGGTATAGCACTGAATGGATCTAACAGCAAGACGAGTCTTTATGCTATCTACTGAAAGACGAGGTCTTGATAATTAATTTCTTAATCAACGTACGTTAGCATTGAGCATACGATATTGAGTATCTACTACTTTGACTTACAAAAGGTGCGGGTTTATCGTCACCTAACGATCCAGGTATATTGGGTAGTGGTGATCATTATCTGGCGGTGCTAGGTTTGCTATTATGTTGAATCGTGCGCGAGGAGAGTCTCGTTTGATAACATCCACAAGAGGAGCTCGAAACAAGGTTTTATTATTCGAAACCTAGCTAGTTGGAGTTTTATTACTCTATGAATAATAAATAAGAGTTTCTTGCTAAGTCCACTCTTGGAGATTAAAATATGTAAATTAATTAAGTCCATAGCAGGCATTGATTAATTAATGGATGTTTCTATCTTAAGCACGGGAAATTAATTACACACACAAAAGGAAACCTGGAATACTTGTAATTTCGGATTTGGAAAGGCAGTGCAATATTACTTCTGTAGTGGCTGCTTGTAATATTCCAGTATAAGCTTGTATTAAATTGTGGGTTCAATTTAATTAGTAAAAAGCTAATTGGGTGAGGTCATGTCCAAATTCTTCCTTAGATCCCTGACTGGGCCCAATATGTGACTTAATATAAATAAGAGAATAAAGAAGACAGAAAATACACTTTTTCCTAATCATAATTTTCGTCCCTCTCCATCTAGAGAGAGGATCGAAAATTGTTATCCTTCCGTGAGCAGTTTTCTGTCTTCGTTATTTAAGTCCCAGTACACTGGTGAGATTTGCCCACACAAATATCAGTCTACAGTCTGGGACACCAGTCAGAAGATCCGAGGTCGAGTTCTCAAGATCTTCACGTAGACAACACGCAAGCCATCTTCGATTCTCAAGTGAATCAACGAGGTAAATTGGCTAACTCCGTAGTACGCATGTTTTAGGGATATTTTGTGCTAAAGCATGTTTATAATTCAAGTTGCGAGCATGATACATGTGATAATTACGCGAATAGAGTTTGTCTAAATAATCTGCTAAATAGATCAGTTTTGTGTGATCCGTAAGAACGCACGCTTCCGCTGCCAACCCCTCCAGGACCGGCAATGCCGGGCGGGCAAGGGGTACCCGGGATGCAACCTGGGATGCAGATGATGCCGGGGTGGCATCTGGGGATTCAGGGGACGCCGAGGGGGACAACGTCTATCGCCCCAGTTTTGATTTTTGACTGCTTCTTCGCACACATCGACCCCATCGGAGACGCAGTTCACTGGGTGTGATACTTTCTCCTTAGTAGAGTTGGGGATAGATCTCGGGGATGCGGACACTCCCGTTCAAAAGGGGTGAGTAGGGCGGGGTCGGGGCGCGCCAAAGAAGAAGAAGGGCAAGGGCAAGGGCAACAGGGTGGTCGGCGAGTCGTCGCAGCCGGCTGATGACGAGAGCCTGGCACGGAGGAAGTGGACGGATGCGGAGAATGTTGCGTTGTCCAAGGCGTGGGTGAGTGTTTGCGATAATCCCCTCGCCTCGAATAATCAGAGGATCGTCAACTTGTGGGCTAAAATAGCAGCAGCCTACAAGGCATTTTGCCCAGAGGGGAGGCCACGCAGCGGGGAGGAGTGCCGGAAGGGGTGGGACCGAATCAGGGCTGCGGTCTCCCGATTTTCGGGCTTGTACACCAACGCCCTCCGCATGCAGACCAGTGGCCAAACTGACGAGTACTGCAGGAGGATAGCGAAGAAAGCCTTCCCCGTGCCCAGGCTTTATAAGGAGTTCACCTACTGGAACTGTTATGAGGTGCTGATGGACTCCGAGAAGTTTCGGGCAGGTGTCGATACTGGCTGGCTGAAGAAGCAGCGACTGAACTATACCGGTGATTATAGCGGCGGCAGCAACGGCGGTTCCCACGACCTCCCCGAGGATGTTCAGGAGTTCTCGTCTCCTCCCGCGTATACTCGCCGCACTCGCCCGGTTGGTCAAAGGCGGGCGCAACGGGATCGCCAGGGGTCCCAGGAGGTCCAGTCGGCATCCCCCCTGTTGGCAGGTCGACAGCCGAGCTCGCCTTCTTCGCGCGTCAACAAACGCGGGCTCAGATGTACCAGATCTTAGCTGACAAGAAGACGACAACTGACCCCGAGGAGAAGAGTTTTCTTCACTCAATGCTCGTGAGTATGCGGGCAGATTTGAATGCAGCCGCGGCATAGTTGGGGGGCTCAGACGCTGGCTCAGATGCCGCAGATTTGGGGGTCCCGGATAGCGGCGACAACGGCGGCGGCGACGGCTAGGAGTGAGGCGGAGGCGGGGGGCTCGTGTGTGGAGGAGGAGTTTTTTTTTAAATTAATGTACTTTTTTAATTAATGTACTTTTAAAAATTTTAATATTATTATTGAATTTTCCCGTATCTGTGTCGTAAATTTAATTCCGTATTTTGTGTGATTGTTAATTATTTGTTTTTTATAATTTTGTTTATTGTGGCTAGGCTATGGCTGGCCTATTGCTTGTCCTGATAATGTGGCAGAAGGAGTTTTTAGTGCTAATGATGTGGCAGGTGGAATTTATGACTGGGCTATGACTGGACTATCTGGAGATGCTCTGGTTAAAAAAATACTTATATGACAAAAATATAAGGGTTAATTTGTAATTTACTCAAGTAGAATAACCTGTAATAATAATCTGATTTATTTGAATCTATTTTGTTTTAGTTGAGAGGAAAATATGACTGGAATCAATTTCTGATTCCGAGCCCGCGTTTCAATTACTGAATTTTTTTCGCCCAGCAAGAGTTATTGATTGCAACCCTTTCTTGTCGAAATCCCATTTGAGGAAAAAGGGAAGAGCCGAAGAAGAAATGGGCATCATAAAGAGCGGCTTCTCATTCATTGTGGGGACAGCTTGCGGAGTTTACATAGCCCAGAATTACAACGTTCCTAATGTTCGTAAGCTTTTTAACACAGGCCTTGTGATCGCCAAGCACATCGAGGAGAATTACCGCAAGCCCAAGAAGCGCGACGATGATGAATAGAGTAAAGTTCGTATTTTCAATGTGAGGTTTTCGGATGCCCACTAACTGTTTGTAGTATTGCCTATTAGTTTTATACACACATTTTAGATATCCTTATGCAATTAAAGGCTTCCTTTTTTTTTTAGAATAAGGCTTGGAAAATTTTGCGGCTTTGAGATTATAAAGATTGTGAGGGTTACTGTTTTACATGTTCACTATTGAGGCTCAATCAATTCAATTGTGAAGGAAATTTCTGGTTGAATTGATTGCATCTTAATTGGTTGAATGAAAACTGGGATACGCTGCCTGGCTCTTTCTCTTTGTTCTTTGGCGATCTAACATTTGTAATTTGGGGCTCTTTGACTGCATACTGTTTAGTAGAGTTTCTTTATAATTCAAAGGTGTTTCTCTGATTTGTCATCCCTTTAACTGCTATCTGTTTGCTGGTGCTGCTTTTTAAGGCATAGGGAGGAAATGTAAGGATTAATAATCAGATATTTGAGTCAATGTTTGGCCTATACGTTGGCATCGGTTGTTTGTCATCATGTTTCAGGCTTTCAGCATTATGCTGTTGGCTCGTATATCATCCATTTGAGATCTTGTCGATCCCATGCTTTTGACTTGAATGTTGTTTGGCTCTTTCAGGGAGATGTAATAATCTTATTAGCGAACACTATATTTATTGTCCTTGATATTAGCCTGTCGTTGCTTCTAGCATTAAGAATCACTGAACTGAAGGCTTATGCGAGCTCTCACCTTGAATGTTATTGAGCTATGTAAGCAATCAATCTACAGTGTCTGGGAATTCATCCTATACTAGATGAGAAAATAGAATCTGATAACAGAAGATAGCATGACATGGAAATGCATTAGCTAACGGCTCACAGTCTCGTTGTCTTATTATAAAATAATTTTCTAATATTAAAGGGAGTTGGACTTTAACAAGAAAGAAGGGTGTACCTTGAGGACATAGGTTAACTTGTGGAACCATCACTTTTAATTTGTATTTTTCTTTCATATCCTTATGGAACTTAACTCTGATACAAAAAAGAGAAGCAATTAACAGTTTGTCTGTTGATCGACTGTTAGTTTGCCTCTGGTAGAAACATTTTATAGTTTCATTCTTGGACGAGAAACTTATCTATCGATGGCATGGAGATGTTTTTTAAAGCTTCAGTAAACTACTTTGTAGTATATTTCTTTCCTTTTGCCTCGTATCTGTGGATACATCTACAGTTTTATAACTAGGAAATATGTTTACTGGAAGTATGTTCATTTTAAAAGCGTTAGAACATTGCTGTCGAGTTTTGTTGGAAATTATTAGTTTTAGATGAGAGAAAATTGAAAATACAAATTACTAGTCATATGTTATTAAGATATATAATCTGAGATTATACACTATTCTTGGATTCAGAATCTGAGAATGACCATAGACATGTGCTCCTTTAAAATCTTGTTGCTTATATGTTTTACATGCTTTTTGCGTGTAATTGAGTCAAAGCATGTTTAGTGGATTAATCGAGGCTTATAATTTATAGTATGACTTAGTTCATCCTTATTCACTGCTTTAGAATTTTACAATTTATTGCCTCGTCTACTAATTGGTATGCTGTGTTTATGAACTGAGACTCTTTACTCCTTTGAACTCTTTATTTGTTTTAAATCAGTTTACACCTCTCACAGTAATCTCCTATTTCAGATTTAGTTGGCTTAGTCATAACATATATTTTCACCTGCATTTACATCTGCTATTCATGGTGAACATATGAAGAATTTCATTTTGCTGTTGTAATTTGGTGCTTCTCTTACTTTATCATTTTAGAAAGAGATGGGAAGTTTCTATACTTGCAAGAAATTACATAGATTTGATTTTCAGTTTTAGAACTCATCTTAGCATCCACAAAGCCAAACAGCATGTTATGTATTATAGATATTGATCTTAATTTTGTTAAATTTTCAGTGAATATTGAGACAAAAGTCCAGAGAAGAACTACTACTTGTAGTTCAAGACTCAGAACATAGCAGTTCTTTCAATTATTGATTAATCGATAATTGTATAATCAGAGCTTGTGGGCAGGGAAATTTAGAATTGAAAATAGGGGGCATTTGCCTAGAATAGGATTTTGGTTTGATCTAGATAATTTTATAGTACTATTTTAAAATTCTTTTAATTTTGATTTTAAACTAGCCCAAAATTTATGCTATCTAACTTTCTTGATTTTCATATACTATTACTTTCCTTATCTTGATTTTTATACTTTTCAATTTTTATCAGAAATTTTTATATTACTTAATGAAACACATTTAGAATGATAGTAGTACAGCTACAAATTTTTGTCTCGCGAAAGATAATGTATGCAAGCTAGCTAATCAAAGCTGTCATTCACATAATGGCGCATATCGCAGTTAGACATGCCCGCGGTTAGAAAAACCGGCGGTTCCGGTTCGGAACCGCCGGTTGCGGTTTTGAGAAATGTGGAACCGGAACCGAACCGTGAGGCTATTTCACAGTTTCAGTTCCGGTTCTGGTTCCGAACCGCCGGTTTTCCGGCGATTTTTTATGGTTTTTCACGGTTCTGAACAGCCGGTTTCCGGTGATTTTTCGCGGTTCCGGCTACATTTCATGGATTTTTTACGGTTTTTCACGGTTCCGGTTTGGAACCGTCCAGAACCGGCGGTTTCGGCACGGTTTCGGTTCGTAAAATTTGGAACCGGAACAGGCCCGCGGTTCAAAATATGGCGGTTCCGGTTCGGAACCTGAACCGGCGGTTACGGTTCCGCGGTTAACCGCCGGAACCAAAAACCTTCGGCATCTCTAATCGCAGTCGCCTAAAAATCACCACAGGGATATGGCGTATCGACATGGTGGTCCATAAATAAATAAATAAAATATTATTAATATACATATAAAAAATTTAAAAGATTAGAAAATAATAAAAATATAAAATATAAACTCTGAATACAAAGAGTAAATGCGGCTGATTTTCCATGAGAGAGAATAAGATTTAGGGTTTATGTTTAGATTATTTTACTTAAATCTCTTTTTAATACGAAGAGTAAATGGGTCGGGCTATGCGACTAACTGGACTGGGCTGGGCTATGGGTAAATGGGCTGAAAAGTTAAAATTTAGCCATGGCGGCCACCACAAAAAATCCTATAAATCGGCGTGGTGATGTGATGATATTTTCATTTTAAACCACCACAACATAGTACTGCCATGACTATGTCAGTATGTCTTGATATGTTTTTAGTCTTGTCACCTTGATAATTCTTTAAATATGTAAATTTATTTTTCTATTTTATTTTTCATTTTTATATTAATTATTATTTTTATTCTCAGTAAGTCCTTTATTAATAGAAAGAAAAAGTTTATGAAGTTTAGAAAATTTATGTTAAATGAATTAAGTCAATAAATAAGAAAATTAAATAAATAGAATGAGATGTGTTATTCTCATATGTCATTACTTGTCACTAATTTCATTTTCGATATGTCTACTAATACTTATCATACCTACTTTTTACTAAATTTTTTAGCAATAGACTCATATTCTACTAACTTATTTGACTTAAATTTTTAAACTAACATACCAAGACTATAATCTATTAAGCTTTTTCACCTAATTTTTTTTACATTTCTTAGTTTCTAAGTTGAGTTAACTATGACATTTTATGGTAGAGGAGAACTTTTTTTAGAAAAAAAAGAAAGAAAATGACTGTCTTCGGTGAAAAAAGAAAAAAAGAAATATTTTCATTTAAAAGTTGAGAAAGGAGAGGTTGAAGAGAGGGAAAGGGCTTTGCTGGTGATGAAACATTAAAAATGATGGGGTTTTTTGTTGTTTTTTTGTAAGAGCATCAGCAATGGAGGCGTCAAAACCGCGACGCCGATTTTTCTCCGACGCCGGTTCTGACGCAGAACCATTGCGACTGGCGTCGGCGAAATCGGCGTCAACTTCGGCGTGGCCATGCCGATTCATGTGATGACGCCGGTTCTAACGCCAATCCTCACGACGCCATTGTAGGCCCCGGATCGGCGTCAGACCGGCGTCAGATTTTAATTTTTAATTTTTTTTTCGAAAACACTATATATACGCGCTTTGAACGTCATTTTCATTCGCACCACTTGTTTTAACGAGTACTCTCTCTATCTTTCTTTCTGTACAAGATCAATAACGAGCAATAGAGAACAACTACGAAGGTACTCCAGTGACTCCCGGGGGATGGTCTCAGACTCCCCCGAGGTGAATGATTATCTTCGTGTATTGCTCCAGAGCCAGCGTGAAGAATTGGAGGCGATGAGGAGGGAGACCGGCGGGAATAGACGCGGCGTAGGTGGCGACAGAGGCTGCGGCGACGACGGTGAAGAAGGGCTGGGCGACGACGGAGACGAGGACGGCGAGGAGTGATTTTTTTTTACTTTTTTAATTATACTTTTTAATTTTTGTACTTTTTTAAATTATTGTACTTTTTTTTTAAATTAATGTACTTTTTAAATTTTAATAGTATTATTCGAATTTTCCGTATTTGTCTCGTAAATTAAATTCCGTATGTTGATACGATTGTAAATTAAATTATATAATTGTTATTAGTGATGTGGATAGGTAGTGGGAAGGCTATGTGAGGGCTATTTGATGTCCAGTTGATGTGGCAAGCTGATGTGGCAGGAGAATTTTAGTGCTGATGATGTGGCAGTGTGAAGGCTATGTGAGGGCTATGTGAAGTCCAGTTTCACTGTGGATGCTCTAAGTATTTTAATCCTCTTTTGTTAAGCTATTTGAATGTTGCTGATGAACACATAAACATAACAGCTCTACTACACCCACGCCTCTAGATGGAGACTACTTTGGTTTTTTTACTAATTCCTCTGACTACCTTTATCTTTGGAAATACTATTTATTAGTGGTAGATAACCCAACAGCTAATTATAAAACTAATTACTTCACTTTTAGCAATTGCTAAAGTTGGTTATTGGTTGCTGTAACATGCATTCACCATCAGGCCAATAGAGTATGGACGAAATCTATGCTGCTCAATCCCTTTCTTTAATCCATTACTTAACTGTCTAATCTCACAGGCGTGCTTATACATAAAATTAAATCCTTTCTTTTATTCTGAATTAAATGCTTTGTATTTATATTACACTCTTCTTTGTGATCAATTATACTTGTGACATGATCAAGATGGGTTATTCCGGAAAGCAACCTCTTCTATTTGCTGCAAATCTCTCTCTCCCTACTGTATATATATGTATTTTATCATACAATGTGCCTTTGTTACAAACTCAATGTCCCATATCGGTTGCGAGAACAACTGGTGTGGGGTATATAGATCAAATGGGCAGGCTAGTTTTTTAGGCTGAGTTTTCCTGTTTGGTCTGTATCAGCCTTCCTAAATGACTCGTCTTCATGCAGTTTCAGGTTATAGCTGTTGATGCAAATATGGGGTGTGCTCACTGCCGACACAGAGTGACGCAGATTATTTCGAAGATGGCAGGTTAGCAATGATTTCATTAAGCTTCAGGAGCTACACACAGTAATGACATAAAACAAGTCTTCTTGTACAGGATCTAAGAAGTTTACAATCGACGTCTGCATAAAACAAGTCGTTGTCAAGGGAGAAGTGCGAATCAGTTACAAAACAGCCAGAGAAGATATTGGACAGAAGAAACTAAAGAATTATTCAATCGCGAGCTGTGTGAAAAGGTTCTTCATAGAGTCATTTGGGCTCGTTCGAACAATGAGCCGTTGCTGGTGGGAGAAATATTAGAGTAGGCAACTACAGCATGACAAGTTATGGTTTTGCATATCATAGTCCTATATTTTGGGTTGCAATCTTGAAATACCATCACAATTAATGATGGAGACCAAACATGTACATTTATGACATGGGAATCTTATATATGTGTTTTGAAATCCATCTCACTTTGAAACAAACATTAGCAAAATTATAAATATGTGCTTGGATATCTGGATATACATAAAACTTGACCAGAGGTTCTGTGATGAACCACTCCAGTTCCATGTCAACGCACCATGTAATTTCACAGTTGAAAGAAACTAATATATGCGACGCGGCCGCTGTCCTCTCACTTGAGGCCTGAAAACATACAAACACAGCGAATCACACAGGCCAGGGAAAGCCTTATAGATGACTTTAAGCCGTCTCCTACACAGATCAAGAACATACTCCTTGATAGCGGCAAGCAAACAGAAGCTTAAGTAAAGAAGAGTAGTCTTAATCCACTCTTCCGCAGCATCTAAAGCCTTACTCCTCATCATCCACAGACCCATCCTTACCATCAATATTGTGATCAGAGATATCAAAGCCATGTTATAGAAGTGATATTCAATCTCCATAATGTGATTAGTTAAAACTGAACCTTAGAACTGCAATGCAAGGAGTTACATGCTGGGCAGTTTCTTGATCATGGAGTGGTGGAGAATAAGTAAGGGAGGGACAATGGCTTACATAGAATGACAACAAATGCAACTTCTAATCATTCTAATAAATTATTGTCTTCCACTCTTTCTTGATAGGTCTATAGTTTATACATAATCCTTTAGGTTAGATGAGGGGATTATCATTGAAAAATACTGTGTATCAAACAGCAATTGTTGGCTGGAGCTTTTCATATAGGAAAGAGGGCTTTCCCTGTAAAAGGAAAGAGTTATCTACTTAATTCTTATCTCCGGTTTCGAATCTATTTGGCCTATTTACCATGGACAATGTGCAAATATATTTCTTTTGAAGAAATAATATCAAGAGCACTTCTGTCACCCGCTTTCAACTCCGTATCAGTAAACTTCGAATTCAACCTTTTCTCCTACAGCTAATTTTTTTTATGAATTGACCTAACAGCTTTATAAGTGCAACAAATTTTCCAGAGTCTTCTTTCCTCTGAAAAGAGTTATCATCTCCCAACGATTGATGTTGTCTCAAGGCCTCTAGGTAACTTAAGTGGTAAATTTCGAAGTGTATGATTTTATACATGGAAAGAAGACATCTTTGGCTAACCTAGCAATGATAATGAAATAGAGATACAAACTTATTTTATGGTATTGTAGAAACCAACACCCTTTCATGGGGGGTTGTCATGATTTCTACACAGGGACTAGAACTTAGAAGAATTAGCTATGCCTACTAAGAGGATTGGTGACTTCTTATGGTCATTTTGATTAAACCTTCGATTCCTGTGGAGAATCATTTTGCCACGGAAGGCCTGATCTTGCTTGATCAACTACGCAGTAAGGAATAATAGTTATCAAAATCAAGAAGATACTAACGTAACTAGCCTGTATCTTAAACCTCTACCCTACAGCCACATGTTCTGCATTTTATTTCCCACTACGGAGGATTGTAGATGTGTTTTGCCTTATAAATAGATTTAATTATAACAAGTTGGGCTCTTCTTTTCTTTCTTGACACTCGGTATACCGTTAAGTCTATTATAATGTTTGGATAAGCTCTTGTTAAGTTTTTGGCAAACCTAAGCTCATAAACAACTTCTATGTTGCCAAAATAAGATCCCAAGAAGTAAGTTCCTCAAATTCAACTTATATTTTTATAATCTTACAAGCAAACAATCATTTTATGAACTAAGAAAAGTAACTTTACTATGGTTTGTTATTTACCAACATATACCCTTCCAATTCATATCATCATCTCACACAGCGTGAGGACGTGAGGTGGGGGCGGAGACGTGAACGCCGTAGGGTCGGAGGCCGAAGAAAGTAACTTTCCGGTGCACTCCGTGGCAGGTGGTGGGGTCGGCCGACCCCGCCCGACCCTACCTGGATCCGCCAGTGTGTGCATGTCTAGGTAACTTTAGTTATAATGTTTCAATGCAGCGTTTAGTATACGGAATTGAAGGTGTGGAATTGGAATTGAAGCCTTGAATTCCAAATCTAGTGTTTGGTACCATAAAAAATTTTGATTTTGGAATTGAACTCCAATTCCACATTTAAATTATATATCAAAAGAAAAGTAGTGAAATACTAAATATTTATTTAATTACACACATTGCACATATTCACACACTGCACATTTTCTCACACACACTGCACACACATGTTGCACACATGCACACTCGTTCATACACACATTGCATGCAGTGTATATATTTGTGAGTGGTGTAGTGTGTGTAAACAGTGAGTTGCGTGTATGTGTGTGTAGTGTGTGTGCGTATTTAATGATTGTGCAACTTGTGTAATGTGCGCGCGTGAATTTTCAAATTTAATTCCGTATCAATTATTTCTATTTGCCAAACAAAAATCTGGAATTGAATTCCTTCCAATTCAATTCTATAGAATTTCATTTCCAATTCCGTTTACCAAACGGAGTTTAAATTTTCAATTTACAACCACTTTCATGAATATTATCAAGGATGCAAATAGATGAATACCTTAGAATCGCCATCGCAAAGTACCAGAATGCAAAGCATATGAGTAGAATGATGATGCCAATCTTCCACAAATGCCAATAAATTGATTATATCAGAAAACAATAATAATAGTTATTATTATTATTATTATTATTATTATTAAAAAGAAGAACCTTTAAAATGATTTTTTTTTAAAGATAAAGATTATTATTCCTGATAAGATAATCTTTCTCTGCTCTATAATGCAAACGTCACCAGCAATTTCAATTTTCATCAATAGTTTCATAAAAACAACACTGTAATGGAGTTCCTACAGTAAACTTGGAGATGTAAATGCATGCAAAATACAGATTACAGCACGTGATAATTAGTAAAAGGTAGGGCATCAATCACTTCCATTATTTGGGAATCGATGTTTCTAAAATTACTCCTAAAATGACAGTAGTATTTTTATTTTTTGTAGGATACACAAATCAAAGAAGAAATAGTGATAGAGAAGCAACCTCAAAATTTGGTCACTGACGCCGAGAACTGATCGAAGAATTGAGGCAGTGAAACTCTTCTCAGAGCCTGGCAAGGAAGAATTGAGGTAGAAATGGAGAAAAATACTATCAAAGACATTGAAAAATATTGAAAGAAAAAGACTTGGTAAGAGTTTATCTAATCAAATACGCAGCTGAAGTCGTATAAATTTGAATATAGAAAAGGGTGGAAATTGCAGACAGGTTGCAGTTGAGAACGAACCAGTCTTTGATCAAGTTTTGAATTTTTCAAATATTCCCAAACACATTTCTAATGTTATGTTTTGCTTCAATCTTATCTCTATTCATTCTCCGAGAAGTGAGCATCTAATTTTGAAATACTACTACCATATCGATAAATATTTATGTTTTTCATTTTTGGTCGTCCAAAACTAGTCCATATTTATTTATCGCAAGTTTTTCTATTTTTAACAAAGTGAGTTATATTTTCGATTAACAATATTTCAACCCTTTCTCTTATTATCTCCCTTACTCTTAACCAATTATTCATTAAGAGCATTCACAATCATGCTCGTGAATGCTCTTGCCAACGAGCACGGTAGTGGGTCCGGCCCCACTTTTTCTGCCTGCTCTTAGGCAAGAGCACAACCCCCAGAGCCGTGCTCTTCCGCAAGGACGAGCACAAGGGTCCCACCATTTCATTATTCAATTTAAATAAAAATATTTCCACAAAATTAAAATACATTAAACATACCCGGAATAATATTACAAATACATTAAAAATTAAAAAATACATAATTAAAATCTTAAAAAATATAAATTACATAATTAAAAATCTAAAAATTAAAAATTACATAATTAAACTCATAAAAATTAAAAATTACATAATTAAATTCATAGAATTAAAAAACTCACTACTCGTGGCCGAAATTCGCCCACATGTGTTTGATTAGGTCTTCTTGTAGCTCAACGTGGGTTCGGGTATCGCGCATTGTGTGCCTTGTTTCGATCCTCTCACCCACCGTCGTATGCACACCTCGGCGTGGGGGAGACCTCGCGCTTGAGCTTCCGGCTTCATCCTCATCGTAAAAGCTAGCCGCCATCGGTCCTTCGTCGGCTATAATAATGGTGTGTAAGATAATACACGCGTACATGATGTCGGCGATATTTTTCACGTACCACAGCCGAGACGGGGCCTTCACAATGTTGAATCGGGCTTGACGGACTCCAAAGGCTCTTTCGACGTCTTTCCGCGCGGACTCTTGACGTTGTGCAAAAAGAACCCGTCTTGGGTCTTGCGGGTTGCTGAGCGTCTTCACGAAAGTCGACCACCTTGGGTAGATACCATCGGCGAGATAATAACCCATGTGGTATATATTTCCGTTGACGGTGAAGTCGATCGTCGGTGCTACACCATTCAACACATCATTAAAGAGGGGTGAAGAATAGAGCATGTTCAAGTCGTTGTTGGATCCGGCAACACCGAAATATGCATGTCAAATCCATAGGCGGTAGTCGGCGACCGCTTCAAGGATAAGTGTTGGGCCGCCGCCTTTGTGGCCGCTTAAGTGTTGCCCCCTCCAAGCAGTCGGGCAATTCTTCCACCTCCAATGCATGTAGTCAATGCTGCCAAGCATACCGGGAAAGCCATGGACTGGTTCGTGAAGACAAAGCAACTGTTGGCAATCATCGGTGGTGGGTACCCGAAGGAATTCATCACCGAAAGTTGTACGAACGCCCTCGCAAAAATTTTTAAGACAAAGGATTCCAGTGGACTCACCGACATGCAAATACTCGTCGAAGAGGTCGGCCGTTTGCCCAGTAGCGAGTTGTCGGGTGGCACACGTACACTTCTGCAACACCGAGAGACTTTGCCGACCGGCTGCATCTGAACCTGTTTGGAAGAATTCAACACGGGCGAACAATGTGTTGACAATACGCATAAACAAGCACTTTGACATGCGAAAACGGCGCCTAAAGTAATCTTCCGGAAACCGCGGCGGGTCGGCAAAATAGTCAGCAACGAGCCTTTCGTTGGCTCTCTCCCGCTCACGATGGATGTAGCGGCGAGTTGATCTAGTTGGTTAAGGAGGAGCGGCGGGGGTATTCGCTGCGACATATGCTTCATAAGCGGCACGATGTTGTTCGTAGTATTCTTGTTCTTCGCGCTCCGCTTCTGCAATGAGATGGGTGAAATCCATTTGAGGTTTTGAGTGAGAGATGAAGGTGTAGATAAGTTGTATGAAAAATATGAATGAGAGATGATTTAATGTGAAAAATGGATGATGAATGTGTGTATTTATAGATGATTTTGGGGGGGGGGAATAAAAAAAATATAGAAAAATGGGCAAAAAAACGGCCATTTTTTTGGGATTGGGAATTTTTTTTTTTGGTATTATTTTCGATTTAAAAAAAAATTATGATTTTCCAACGGATATGTCGTTGGCCAATCACACGCTGCCACGTACGCTGCTCGCTGGCACGGACGTGCTCGATGCATCGAGCAGCGTCATGCCAGCTGCAAGAGCTCAGCGGCGGATAGCGGTGCCACGCCGCTGGCACGGACGGACGGACTAGCACGTGCTCTCCGTTGTGGATAGGGATGTCAATGTAACCCGGAACCCGCGGGCTGGCCCGAATAACCAGATAAAAATACAGGGTTAGGGTTGTAATTTCGCAGCCCGAATTTAAAATCGGGCCATTCGGGCTGACCCGTTCGGGTTGTCGGGTTAGGCGGACTGACCCGTTCGGGTTACGGGTCAGCCCGTGGGGTTGAAGGCTTCTGCACAGCGAGCAGTTTTTGTAACGGTCATAACTTTCTCTACATAGCTCCGATTGAGGCGTGCAATATATCCACGCGAAGCTTTTCGAAGATGAAGAGAATGATATGCATTAGGGGTTTATCAGGCTTCAAAATCACGAGAAACGTTGACTCAAACAAGGTTGCTGCACATCCACATATTTTGTGTAAATTTTCTAATCCATTTTCTATCATTTCTCAACAAACATGTAAACATACCAAAATATAGAAATATAATCAAAATCATTCAAGACAACCCTCTAAAACCATGCAAAATCAAAATGCGTCAACCGACTATATAAGATCACGAAAAAAAATCACTATGTGGTTCATGGATTCATAAATGCTCGTATATAAAAGCTTTCATTTAGTATATTTCCAATATAATAGTGCAAAGTGTTTCGGCGCCGCTTCATCATTGAATTATGCGTACTTTGATGATTCTTAAAATAAAGATAAATTATTATTTGACTTATTTACAGCTGGAATAAATTAAATCTGACCAATCATAATTCAAGAAAACTTAGAGTTACTCCAATTAGCTAGCATCTTGATAATTCACTCTTTAACAATTCAAAATATTTTTGTTACATCTACGATGCACCTCTCACGTTATGAAAATTTTATTCAATTTTCTACGAATTGATTTATGTTTGAATTTTGAAACAAAGTGTTGATTTATGTTTTAAATACATAAACATAAACATACTATTGATAGATATTTGGTAAATAATTATGTAATGAATAAGTTATTTAAATTTAAATAACTTAATCTTTTTAAAAAATATTAAAGAAAATTAAAAATACGTATTTCATTGTTGAATGATTAATTAAAAATATGTATATAATTAAAGAAAATTTAAAATACGTATTATTTTTTTGAAAATATTAAAAGAATTAAAAATACGCATTGGCCCGAATAACCCGGTGGGTTAGCCCGAAACCCGAAGGGTTAGGGCTAGGGTCGAACTTTATATAACCCGAAAAAATCATAATGTGAATAGCCCGACAACCCGAACGGGTTGGCTCGATTGACATCCCTAGGGGTGGATGCTCTAAAACTCGTATTACTTACTATTAATAGTATATTTAATTTATCACAATAGACATAAGATACAAATTGGAAAACAATTTTTTCCCTCCGAATCCAAAACATGCATACAGCTAATGTATTTTCTCCAAGTTACAGAAAAATGGAAGAATGCTATTAAAGCAGTGTCTGTCAACGTCTAAATAAGATTGTAAAATCTACCTCTAATCACAAAGCTTCATAGCTTATAGCATAAGTAGAAAAATAAACAAGGTAACTGGGAAGATCGATTCTACTCCGCGGTCATGTCCTTTTGACAAGGTACGCGATAACAATACCTATCACGCCGATAACGATAACCAGAGTGATGGATGACACTCCACCAGTTTTCTTCTTCAACACATCCTATACATAAAAACATTGCGAGTGCAGCACATTAGAGAGGCAAATAGAAGAAGAGAGAGCAGTTATAAGCCTATAACTGAATCCAAACTAATACAGTTATCTTCAATAATTCAGGATGAACAATTGTATACAAGGGCAATGAGTTAAGCTAAACACAAACAATTACAAGTGTTCAACATAACTCACCGTTTTGGTTCCCGGTTGAACTGCAGCAGCTTTTTCCTCAGTCGACTTAGTAACACGAGATTTTGCCTGAGAATTTAAATAATTAAAAGATCCGGTGTAATGTAACAGATTTAGCCAATCTCAATAAACAGAGAAGAGTGCCTAGCCATGTGTGGGATAAGGTGAAAAGAAACTCTCAGGAAACATAATGTTAGCTATATTGATACGAACTTCACTGCCGCCGTTATCCATTGTGTTGTTGCAAGCTGAAAAGCCGTCATCTCCTTCCTCGCCAACTGAAGATGGTGTGATATACACAACCCTCAACTTGCACTCTTCCACCTTGCCTTGATCCTTATTGAACTACAAAAACAAGATACCTTTCACCACACAAAATCTTCACCGTAAAGCTATAACCATCAAAAGTAGCAAACCCAAGATAGTCTCACTAGTTCGACAAATTTCAACCTCGCCATTCCCCTATGAACACCTACTACCATAACTTGCCCAAAATCTTTTAGGCCTCCTGTCATTTCCTCTCATATTGGTACCACAATTTAATTCATAAATGTATATCAATTTAACTTGACTAAATTAGAGGAGTATTTAGCTTGCAGCCTCCACCGAAGTGAAAATTCTCATTTTTCATCCATCGCACAAATATGGCTAAAAAAAGTTATGTTCGCCTATTTATGCGACGACAAAAAATGAAAATTACACATCCTTATGTTTTTTATTTGAAGAAGGCATTTGGCTCATGTATTTCTAATCAAATTTGATCACTCCACAAATAGTTTGCAGAAACACTAAACTGGACATTTTGTCAAAGCTTAAGCTATTTGAAAAGGCATTAAATTAGAGAGAAACCATTTCAGCAGTGATGTCTTTTGGACTTGCACCAGCAGGCGCAATTACACTTTGAAGCAAAAATTTATCCTTGCATTGCATCTCTGTTGGAAGCTCCTTTTGGGCTTGCATTGTAACTACGAATCAGAATTCAAAATCGCCAACATTAAACATTCAATTTCATCAAAAAATGAATCATAAATGATATACAATTGAGCATTGCAATTACCAACAATATCACAGTTGCCATTGGGCGAAACGATCCCAATGTTTGGCCGAACACAATATTTCTTCGGATTCGTGGTCTTAATCTAAAAGAAATCCAAAATAAAAGTAAGATAAAATTGAAAATTCACCAGAAATTCAGATCTAGCGGATTTATTTACCTTGAAAGCCACATGATTTTCGGTCTTATTCGTCACTTGTAGAGAGCAAGATATCTGCTTCTTTAACTCAACTAATCAACCAAACGAAAACGAAAAATCATCAAAACAAATAAAAAAAATTAACACAATAAAGGATTGCAGATTGAGGGAGAAAACTGACATGGAAATTTCATCTCCACCGGATCAACGTTGAGAAGTTCTCCGGTACTCATTTTGTCGGTTTCAAAAAATCAAAATTGAATTGACATGAAATGAAATGAAATGAAAAGAAGGTAACTGTTAGCTGAAAATGGTGCTAAAAAATGTACAAATTTCTAATTTGGGGTGAAAGATTACAAAATTTTTGGAGGTGATCCGAAATTCACTGAGGGTGAGGGTAAGGTTGAGGAGGGAAATGAGATGAGATGTGGTTGCCTTTTCTTTCAAATTTGAATCATTAATATTTTTAACTAATCAAATTATTTTTGCAAAAACCGAAAACAAAATATGAGAATTTAACAATTTGTTGAATAAAGTTATTGATTACGACCAATTCATTATTATTATTATAAGCATCCACCGTAACGATATGCAATACAAATAAATTGACAAATACGATTAATTTATTTTAATTGTTGGTGTTTATCAAATATTAAAAAAAATGAAGTGCAATGAGTCGTAAATATAGAGTATAAATAAAAAAGTTTTAAAAAAAACGGTTAGCCTATCGCTCGCCGCGCAATAGGTGGTCAGCGATCGGCTAACAGGTTAGTCCGTGCCGACCTCTCATCCGTCGCCCGTTCGTTCACCCGTCGCATTAGTCTAACGCCACGCCCTAGCCGTTAATCTATGGCTAGGACGGGCGCTAGTCCACTATTGTGGATGCTCTAAAATGAACACACTCCTAAAATATTCGAATTAACTATGATCCATAATTGGTAACTCCTTGAATATTCAAAGGGAGTTCTACTAAGCATTAACATGAGGAAATAAACAATATTATTGTTTTCTTCATAAATATCTAACAGTGAAATATCGTTCTACGAAGGTCATACAATTTAATATCTAACCGTGAAATATTTCTCTACGAAGTTCATACAAGTAGGGATGTCAATCGGATTAGCTTAGCAGATTTTGGGTTAATCCTATTTGGGTTGCGGTTTTATCAAGTGCAGACTAATTGGATCGTAATTTTATTTACCCTAAATGTTTGAATTTCTAACTAAACCACCCGACTAATTGATATGCTAACAATGAAATCAACATGTGATCAACCCAATGTATAATGATGAAAATTAATCATATTTACAAATATATACTCCCTCCGTTTCTTGTTAATAGAGTCATTTCTTTTCGGCACGGAGTTTAAGAATTGTGTGTTAAATGGATGGTGGAAAAAGTAAGAGAGAATAAAGTAAGAGAGATGAAGAGAGAAAAAAGTAAAAGTGATAATTACTTTTTGCTAAAAATAAAAATGACTCAATTAACTTGGAAATTTCCAAAATAGCAAAATGACTCTATTAACATGGAACGGAGGGAGTAACATTTTGTTGGGATATATGCCCTTGGTCTTAATCTAAGTATTTTATTTCCTATTAGGCACATGATTATATGCATTTTTGTTTGTTAATTTAGTGGAGAGTGAATAAAGTAGATAAAAGAATAAAATAGACATAAAGATATTTTCATTTTTAGAATTGACAATTAGAGTGGGACATTAAAAAAAATATGTCACTTAGAATGAGACATAAGGAGTATGTTTAAACTTAAACCTTATTAAATGTTAATAGTGTAAATATATACCTATTTTAGTAAGTGAATCTCACGTTCCAATAATTCATTTACTCACAATTTTATAAAAGTAATACTTCATTCATCTGCCATTAGGAATCTCATTTGAGTTTGACACGAGTTTTAAAAAATATTAAGAAAAGTGAGTGGAAAAAGATAGTATTCCCTCCGTTCCATAGTAGTAGGGTAGAAAGTTTAAGAAAAATTGTATAAGTAAGAGAAGAATAAAGTAGGAGTAGAGAGATAAATAGAGAATAAAATTAGATAGAGTAAAGTAAGCGAGAAGAAATGTGTTGACTTTTACTAAAAAGAAAAATGACCCCACTACTATAGAACAGATGGAGTAGAATGTAAAATCACTTTATATACATTAATTTTATACTCCATAAAATGCGAGAATGAGTTAGTGGAAAATTGGATATACCTACCATTTATAGTAAAAATGAATCGGGTCTCTAATGATGGACGGAGGAAGCACTGTATAAAAGTAGAATTCGCGTTCTACTAAAGTTTTCTATCATTTTTTTAATAAAGCCAAACAATATGTTAAATTTTATAACAATTTAATATGAGACGTTTAATAAAGAGGGACAATAATTAGAATGTCATTTGATAAATCTTCGTTAAATAATTTATTTAAATTGTTGAATAAATCATGACATTGAACATCTAATCAAAATGTCATTTGATAAAATCTTCGTTTAATAATTTATTGAAATTGTAGAATAAATCATGACATTGAACATCTGATCAAAGATATATGAAATAAAAATAAAACATAAACAAATCTTGAAAATTTTCAAAGTATATTTTAGGATTCATTGAACTTTGCACGCCTTATACATTTTAAGTACTATAAGAAGTGATTGAACTTTGTACTTTAATACATTTTAAGTATTTTTGCACATTTTACAATTTTTCGAATGCCCCTAAAACATATGTGTAGTTGTTTAATAAAGCATGTGAATTTTTCTAATTAAAAACTCATTTTGTTGTATATGTTTTGTTGTTTAATAAAGCATTAGTGGAGTATATTTTTAAATTTTAAAGTCTATTATTATTTTTCACTTCGATTGAATCTTTGATAATGTAAAATAAGTAAGAAGAAAAAGTTGCCCAATCTAGTTTCAATTTCTAGCAGAAACGTGTATAAATTTCTTATAAATAAAAATCTAATTTCTCTTCTATTAATAAGAGGTTTATCATTGATTTTTTAAACCAACAATAAATTTCTTATAAATAAAAATCTGAAAACAGGTTTATCATTGATTTTTTAAACCAACAATAAATTTCTTATAAATAAAAATCTGAAAACAAGACCTAACAAATTAACAAAATAGAACGTGCATCAACAGTTTCACCAGTTTTGTATAGATCCATTGTTTTGATCGATCTGTCACCTTTCTCTCTCTCGGAATAATTCATTGCAGAGCTCCGCATTCTGGAAGGTAAATGTCACAATTTTAATATTAATCGCTTATGTTTTTCGTTTCCTTTTTTTCCGCATTTTTTTGGCTGTTTCGTTCATTTATTGCAATTAATTTAGCGTCGATTTAACCTTCAAATGCCGATTAATTGTCTGGTTCTTTCCTCCTAACATCTACTCCTAATTTGAATAGATTCCACGAATTCAATTAAAGCGAACAAGCCGGCTATTGGCATTTAGGGCATAATCATTTTTGCTGCATTTATGTTTTTGTTGCTGTTGATCCGGTAGAACTGCAGGGGTGATGGGTAATCGTTGTTTTGGTTTGATCTAGCGAGGGAAGGTGGCGATCAGCGATGACAGGAGGCCAGCCATCGGGCTCGGGTCAACCCGACAAAGATCCATCCGTTCGACAATTTGTTGCGAATGGGGTTTCCATGCAAACAAGTGAAGTTGAAGCAAAGCTTGATGAGGGCAACATTCAAGAGGCTGAATCTGCTTTGAGAGATGGCTTATCACTCAATTTGGAGGTTTGATTATTGAAACGCAACCGTTTTTTGACTTCCCTAATTTGTTCATTACTGTTGTTAGTGATATCTAGATATTAGTACTACTAGTCAATGCTTTACAAGTCTGGGGCTTGTTTGTTTGCAAATTGTAATTTCCAACTTTTCTGGGTTTTTTTCTCTTTTCATTTCCTCTGCAATTTTTAAGTAAAGAAGGGAATGATTGTTTTCTTTTATTTTCTTTTCATCTCTTTTTTTCTAGTATAAGAGGAGGAACATTTATAACATACGTTTGACATTTGTGCGTAAATTTTATAGGCCAATGGGCTAGCCCGAAATCCAAAAGTATAGGGGGTTAGGGCCAAGAAATTTTTATCCGGTTTTTTTAGCTCAATTGGCCCGAGTGCCGAGTCAAATAACCCGACAGTTTGATAGAGCTAGCCCAAACTCGAGTGGTTTGCCCGAATTGACACCTGAACGAATATTCTTGTATTTCTGAAGTAACATTAGTTGATAAAGATTTTTGTTGATAATATTCCTAGCCCTAAGTTTACCATTTTATCTCATCACCATAACAATTAATCCCAAAATGACGTATTATTGAATTTTTAGGAAGCAAGGGCCCTTCTTGGAAAGTTGGAATATCAACGAGGAAATGTTGAAGGTGCTTTACGAGTCTTTGATGGTATTGATCTTCACGCAGCCATACAAAGGATGCAACAATCTCTAGGTGATAAGCCTACTACTACTAATGCCAAAAAGGGTCGTACTCGCAGCGATTTAGGATCTGTAGTCTCACAGAATGCCACTAACCTTGTGCTTGAGGCCATATATCTAAAAGCTAAATCACTTCAGAAGCTGGGGAAGTTAAGTGGTAATACTTTTTAAAATTATTTCAAAAAGTTCTGAGATAATCACAATATCTTCCAATTTCCCATATTTTTCTAGAAAAAAGTTTAATTTCCTAGAGAACTTGTTCATTTGAATACATTTATCTGATTAGATACAATCCTTCTCTTGATATACTCTAGAGGCGGCTGAAGAGTGCAAGAGTGTGCTTGATGCAGTAGAGAAGTTATTCCCTGATGGAATTCCTGATCAGCTGGTAGAAAATAAGCTTCAAGAAACTGTTAGCCATGCTGTCGAACTTCTCCCGGAGTTATGGAAACAAGCTGGACACTATACTGAAGCGATGGGTGCCTACCGCCGAGCTCTACTAAGTCAATGGAACGTTGACAACGATCGATGTGCAAGGATTCAAAAAGCATTTGCAGTTTTCTTGCTGTACAGTGGGTTTGACGTCAGTCCACCCAGTTTAGCTTCTCAGGTTGAGGGTTCATTTGTACCTAAGAATAATCTGGAAGAGGCCATTTTACTTTTAATGATTGTTATGAGAAAGTTTTGCCTTGGTAAAGCCAAGTGGGATCCCTCAGTCCTAGAACACCTTACTTTTGCTCTATCTATATGTAGCCAAACTTCAGTTTTAGCAAAGCAGCTTGAAGAGGTTATGCCCGGAGCAATGCATCGTATCGAGCGATGGAAAGCTATGGCATTGGCCTTAAATGGAGCTGGACAGAATAATTCTGCCATAGAACTACTGAGAAAGTCATTACATCCACACGAGGAACCAGATGATATCATGTCCTTGCTGCTTGCAGCCAAAATATGCAGTGAGAATATTGTTTTTGCTGCAGAGGGAGTCAAATATGCACAAAAGGCAATAGTTAATGCACTCGAATCAAAACCACATTTAAAAGGTGTTGGTCTCCGAATGTTGGGCCTTTGCTTAGGAAAACAAGCAAAAAATTCGTCCTCAGATTCTGAGAGATCTCGTCTTCAGTCAGAGGCTCTGAAATCATTAGACAGTGCATTAGCCTTAGAGCCTGAAAACTCTGATCTCACATTTGAGTTGGGAATTCAATACGCTGAACATCGGAATCTCGATGCAGCTTTTCGATATGCCAAACAGTATTTAGATGCGACAGGTGGATCTATGATAAGAGGCTGGAGACTTCTTGCTTTGGTTCTATCTGCCCAACAGCGCATTTCAGAGGCTGAAGTGGTTACTGATGCTGCATTAGATGAAACTTCGAAGTGGGATCAAGGACCACTCCTGAGGATGAAAGCAAAGCTAAAAGTTTCTCAGTCACTGCACAAGGATGCAATTGAGACTTACCGCTATCTTCTTGCATTGGTACAAGCCCAAAGAAAAAGTAGTGGAGCTCTTGCAAGTGCACCTCAGGTTGAATTCTGAATATCTATATCGGGGATGTCCTATGCCAATCCCTTTATTTGGATTAATGATTCTTGAACATTTGCCATATTTGTGGTCACCCTTTAGTTTCATAACAGTTATAATCTCATGTATGTTGTATAGGTGGAGGATGGGAATGCAAATGAATATGAAGTTTGGCATGGACTTGCAAAATTATACTCTATTCTTTCTCACTGGAAGGATGCAGAGGTATGTTTGGGGAAAGCCAGAACGCTGAAAGAATATTGCCCAGAAACACTGCACACAGAAGGTATGAACTCCAAACTCTTTGCCTTGTTACTCGTAAAGTTTAAAAGAGAAATAAATTGAAAGTGACACATATCTTGCTCAGCACGGGATTCTGTGCATTGTTGTTTAGTGTGTTAAGTGGAGATAGAATAGAGTAGAGAGAACTGTGTTTCATTTTTCAGAAACGTGTCTCTTTGAGTCGAACATCCCAAAAAGGAAAATGTGTCACTTTGAGTAGAACAAAGGTGGTAGTATTTTCTCAAGGATCTATGTCTTTCCAGATTCCATGAAAAATAATAGGTGAATAATGGTCTTCGTTGATTTTAATATGTGGCACTAGAAGTCCAGGATCTATGTCTTTCCAGATTCTATGAAAAATATGCTGCAATCAGTTTCTGGTTAAACGCTTTTCTTCTTTCAATTTCCATCAACTTTAATAGTTAGAGAGATGTAGGTGATGGTGATCCAATCAACTGATAACATTGTTAAAAAACTATTCATGACTCCGTGTATTGTATAAGCTACCTAAGCAGGATATAGAATGAGGTGGCTAACAAAACTTCATAAGGCTGTTATGAAGTATGTTTTTCTATTAAATGAGAAGGGACTGAAATGGTGAGTCCTACCTCCATTCCATTCATCTTGTCGGTATTATTCTTTCTTCGGAATCACCATTGCATTTGGAATTGCTGTTCCTACTGGATGAGGCATAGCCATTCCTTCCTCATCACATAGCCATATTATTCCCATCTCCATTCCATCATACCAAGCATCTCATAAAAGTCTTAATCAATTAAACAAGACGAGAAGGTAAATTGTGACAATCCATTTGAATGAACTGAATTCAATCCAAAGAAATGGTCTACTCTAAGAGCTAATTATTAGAAAAATAAAAAAAGCACCTCATATATGAAAGAGATGTAAACCCAAGTTCAGACTGATCAGACTGATGAGTAGTCTTTTTGATATTTTTATATATTCATTATTTTAAAAACTTGTTTTAATTAGGCATGGCATAATCTAGTCATAGTATATTTCAGGATTATATTAAATTGTAGTATTAGAGAAGTGCTAGTACAGGAATGCTTAAGACTTGGTGGTTATGACAAATGATATTTGTTCATTTTCAGTTGAAATAATACACCACGTATTTCTTAGATCTTGCATGTTGATATATGTAATGAGCCTGGTAAGGTTTTTTAGAATCAAGAGAATTTTGATGGGGATGGGAATGGAGTGGTTGGATTGATAAAGAATCGTCTAAATATCTTTGGACGCTGCTCACCCTATTAGTTCATGAGCCTTTATTATCATTTTTTAACTCAGAATGTTGTATATGTACAAATTTTAGCATTTAATTCAACAATGGAGCACAAATATGATGTCAACTTACAAGAATGTAGAGCCACAAAGAAGAAGCCTACTATGGCCTGAAATGGGACAATAGGCTAAAATTGTGGCACACATTTTTGTTCCCTTTTTTGTATAACAGAGTTGATAATGATTGTGGTCCTCATGGATGACTGAAAGAGTAGTGTTTGGAGGTGTCGATGAAATAAAGAAACATGCTTAATATCCTACTCATATTTTGTTCCAGGTGTTATGCATGAAAAACAAGGGCGAATAAATGAAGCTTTGACTGCGTATATCAATGCCCTTTTGCTGGAACCAAAATACGTACCTTGCAAGATTCTAATTGGCTCAGTTTTGTCTAAAATGGGACCCAAGATGTTGCCATTGTCTAGAACTCTACTTTCAGATGCTTTGAGGATTGAACCCACCAACTGCATGGCTTGGTACCAGTTAGGCATGGTTCACAAGGTCGATGGCCGGATAGCTGATGCTGTCGACTGTTTCCAGGCAGCATCGATTCTTGAAGATTCTGAACCAATCGAGAGTTTCAGTTCCATCTCTTGATTTCTTTCTAACCAAATCCAAGTATCATTCTTTGATTCTTTGTTACTTTACCTGTTTCTGTAATGATGTTATATAGCTCCCTTCGAGGTGAAGGGAAACGTTCGATATCAGTAACATTGTAATTCTTTCTGCAGAACTGCTACGACCTTCAGAGATATCCGTTACTGGCAAACCGTGTAATTGTTCATTGTTGAGGGGTAAAAAATGATGAAAGAAAAGAATAGAAGAGAAATTGATAGAATTTTCGGATTTGTAAAATGTAGGTCGTGGTCGAAGAGTCCTTCATTTTACAAATCCGACCTAATGTCTGTAAAAAAGAAATTGTTAGACATTATTTTGTTGTTTATAATACTCTATAAAGATTGTAACATTTAGATATTAAGTATCACAGTATCAGGTTGATAGTACTATTTCTTAATTTGGCGTAGTTATATAAATAAGATGAAACAGTCATATTTTTTTATGGGGGTGGAGAAATGTACTTACTACTAGGAGCCTAAATTGAGAAGAATTCTCTCACTTTAAATTGAAGTGTTTATTAATTCCTTGATTATGCGCAATCTCATTTAGTTGATAACTACTAGTACTATTTAGAATAACCCAAACTATCAACTTGTTCCTAAAAATTCTTATTTCTTAGTACTACTATATAAGTATAAGATTAAAATCGTCTCTCACGAAATTCGGTTAAGAGATTAAAATTAAAAATAAGCAAAATTAATAAATATTGAGACGTATATTAACTAAATTACCGAGAACTATTAGCCACATTGCTATTTTGATGAATGCTGATTAACATTTCTCTTCCTCCATATTATATTTATAGGAAATTGCTATTTATTTTAGCAGTTGAACTATAGGCGGATCTAGAAAATGAAACTCGTGGGTCGGACACGTGTTACGACTCTAATGTCGTCGTCCTCATCATCCACACTAAAAATTATCAATTGTACACCACAGATATCATTGACGATGTAAACTCCCATTTTGCTACCACAATATGGCGTGAAAATCACAATATGCCACAACCATGTATTCTATCACGTTCAACGTATAAAAAATTTAATATGTTTAAGGTAAAATCGCAAGCTTCACGAATAAGAAATTTGGTAGATAAAAAATGACAAGTGGATAAAAAAGTATATCAATATTAAAAATTATAATTTGATTGTAAAACTAATTTATGAAGCTACGTGTCCTAAATTCGATTATCAATAATTTGTTAAAATGTCTAATAAATATGTTTTTAATATAAATATTCCCTTCGTCCGGTAATAAATGTCTCAATTTTCACTGATACGGGTTTTAAGAAAGTATTTGACTTTATGAAAGAATATTGGGAAAAAAATTAGTGGAAGGTGACAAAGAATATTGCTAATCATGTTTTTGCGAATGTTAATTCATTTAAAATGTTTTGAAATAATTTTATTTTACTATTTTCCCATTCTCAAATTATAATTTTTTTTATTTCTATTTTTTTAACTACTAGTTAAAACATATCACCATGTGTCTCTGGAAAATTATATCTCTGAACTCCAAAAAATATCACCATAGGTCTCTTGAAATCATTGATCACATTTTAAGTCCTTCTACACTTATTTTTTCCGACTTAATCTCTAAACTCCTTTTTGACATACTTTATCTAAAATTTTGATATTTTAAGAATTTAAATCTAACATTAGAGTTGTGATCAATGGCGAACTAATTTTAAAGATTGAACTAGAGACCAAATTAGGGTCATTAGATCTAGTTTTTAGATGAGATGTGCTGATGTGTAAATTATATTCGGTCTTCATTACAAGTCCATTTTACTTCATTCCAGTAGGTTTATTACTTCATTCCGGTACGTAATACCTTGAAACTATAGTACTATGTTTTTATTTACTTCCAGTAGGTTTTGAAATGATTGAACACATGCTTCATTCGAATTCATTGAATTCGGTTTTTACTTTATTCACTTTAAAAAATACAATTCATTCAAGTAGGTTTATTACTTCATTCAAAAAGGTTATTACTTCATTCCAATAAGACTTCAAATGCTTCTTCTACACATACTTCATTCAAAATCATCAACAAATCAAGTATTTGCAGGTTCTCATATGTCAAGAATCACAACCAATACCAAAGTTGATTGAGCAAATACGATATCAACAGATGGTAAACCCCCTTCACAACAAGTGCTATATTATCTAAGCATGCAGTTTCATTTGGTTGAAGTTGTTCAAGTAATACCGGGGTTTTGAAAGCGCTTTTGGAGCTGCTGCAGTATTCTTAGCAGAGGTTTCAAGGACTATAACAGGTTGGTTACCTGTATTTGTCTTTGAAACTGGAGAGGTAGCCGATGATGCAACCGGGATGAGGGTGCAGATGTAAAAACTGCTCCACTGCAGGCTGTGGGCTATCTTCTTTGGCAGACAAACTCAACTCAGAATATGTGCTGCCAAGTAAATGCAATGGATGAGTTAACTTTAGTTATACTATCTCAAGGCTCTCCATTGAAAAATGATAATATGCGTACATCGAGCTATCAAATACTAGTGGAAAAACTGTGTTACCAAGTATAAGAGACAGATGCCCAGGAAATTGCACAAAGAAGTGCATCCTATCTCAAATTAATTGTGGAAAGTTACTGGAGCATAAGTTAAAATCACATTCATTTTCTTAATGCTATATTGCAAGATACAAACTAAGAAATTCAGATATAAGTGACATAGAATTGGATTCCATAACTTCAGATCGAAATTCTTACATAAACACGTTTAACTTCAGATCGAATTATCCATAGAATTGAATTATGTTGCTTTAATACATTAGTAGCAGGAACAAACCTGCATTAGCAGGAAACAAAAAAATTGTAAGCAAATTGAATTTACAGATAAATAATGGAGATTAGAACCTCAATTTGAAAGGGAGAAGCAAATAGAACAAAAAGATCTGTAGTTCCTCAATCGGTGGCTGATCACTGAAATCTGTTGTTCCAGCAGTTTGTAAATCATCACTGAAATGAGACGGGAGAATTGGTCGGTGGCTGGAAATGAGAATTAGGGGAGAAGAATCAGGGGCGGCGAGAATTTAGGACTTTCTACAAAAACAAAAAGTAATTAATATTCAAATTCTTTTTACATGAAAATTCTTTGCTAGCACATATGAGTGCTTGCAAACCGAAGGAAATTTGATATTTGCTAGCATCAGTTGCTCACAATTTTTCTACCACATAGCAGTGCTCGTAATACCATTTCATATTTCAAAAAATGGTCGTTTTTTCCATTTATGCTTACAAATATTCTAGAAAATATTTCATAAATTGTGAGCACAACCTTGTGTTAGAAAATATTTGGTAGCAAACAACGCCTTTTTTTTAGTGCGATCACATAGAAGACTTGATTTCGTTAAAGTTGTACTAACAAACTAAAATTTAAAAAATCATTTATAAACTAAAGATTAATTTATTTATTAACAAAAAAACTACACATAATATTACTTGTTATAGTTTTCATGTATATGTCCATATAATAATAATAAACATAAAAAAGAACGCATTAGTTGTGTATATACATTAAATATATTAGCAAAATTAACAGTTATAATAATAATAATAATAATAATAATAATAATAACAAGACTAATAATAATAATTTTTTATTATTAGTAGTAAATTTGTTGTGTATTAATCTAAAATTATGTATATATTTATAGTAATAATTTCTAAAATGTAATTCATATTTTTTTAACTATTATCAATGTATATTCTATTTTATAATAAATTAAAAATTTAAAAACTAAAAGATATATATGTGATGTAAGATCTGAATTTTTAAAATATCAATGAATTTAGATTAAATAAGCTCTCAATGTGATAGGGGCAAAATGGAAAAAATAAACTAAGATGGACTTGAAATGCAATTAATGATTTTTCAGAGATCTATAGTGATATTTTTTTCAATTTTCTAGGGATCAATTTTTGAAGTTTACTCTTTTATTTAATCGATTTAACACAATATTTTAATCTCTATATTTAGTTTTTTTTGCTCAACTTAGTTTAGACTAACCGTGAATAAAAATTAGGAAAGTCTAAAATAACGTCGATTAATTATGAGATACTCCCGCTGTCCCATTAGAAATAAAATGTTTCCCTTTTTTGAATTATTCCATTAAAAATGAAACATTTTAAAAATGAAAACAACATTCTCTCTACTTATTTTCCCTTACTTTACTCTCTTGTCATTAACTCATAAAACAACACTACATAAAATTCTGTGTCAAAAAATCAAATGTTTCATAATTATTGGGACGAGGGAGTATTATTTGGGGATAACAGAGTAGAATTTGCCGAACTACATCCATATATTCGAATTTTTTTGCCAAACTACATCCATATATTTGAATTTGGGGAGGCAATAAATGACAAAAGTTGTAGGAATAAGGCCATCCACATCCGTGTCTCTTAACCGTCTCATCCCTTCACTATTCACGGGCTCCACTGCACTTTTTACCACATCTCTTAACTAAGAGACAACACATGCATCCCTCAATCTCTTAACCATCTCATCCCTTAACTATTCATTCAATTTAATTTTTTATTTTTATTTCCAACAAATTCAATTAATAAAAACACACTTCAATAAATAAAAGAAAATTACAATTTAAAATCCTAAAAAATAAAAAAAAACACATAATTAAATCTTAAGAAAATTAAAAAAAACACATACTTAGAATCCAAAAAAAAATAAAAAATACATAATTTAAAATACTAGAAATTAAAATACTAAAAAATGGTGGGGGAATTGTATGTGTGTAGTGTTATTTATAGATGAATGTGGAAAAAAAGAAAAAATAATAAAAAAAAGTGTAAAAAAATAACGGCCGAAAAAACGGTCTGTTTTTTTCAGATTTTTTTTAAAAACATTTAATTAAAAATAGCCTAAATCGACGCCCACTCGCACAGTCGGCGAGTGGGCGTCATGCACCAACCGTTGCTCGCCACATGGCCGACGCGCGTGGCGAGACAACCCGCGTCCCACCCCTCCCCCACGAGCGACGTTTCACTACGGTCTCGTCCCAGGTCTCGTCTCGCTGGGACGAGACCGGGACCACAGCGAGACACCGCTGCGGATACCATAAGGGGATCGTAGTGGGACCCGCAAATAGCACACGTGCAATATAAGTAGAAGGAATGATTTCGATGATGCGTGTGAAAGTTGGCAGACAGCTGGCTGTGAGCAGACATCTTTAAATCATCTTCCTGAATAGTACTTTGCAGCTATTACTATTGGCGGCCACTTTTGTCCTCTTCCGCCTCTTTCCCTCCTATTACTATTTTCATTTTATTTTTTTATAAAGGATTATTCCATTTTTTCAATACAGTTCCTCTCTTTAATTTTAAATCGCCCGCATTTTGAATAAAACCAAAACTTTTCAATCACATTATAAACAAAGGTACGTAATTTCATCCCAAAAGAATATACACTATTTTCTCATTATTACTTCACACAAGAATATATATTTTTTAATTTTGAATTTTTTTCACTGTAGGACTCATTCTTCACTAACAATATTTTAATTATGTTTTCTTTCAATCTTTCTTACTTTTTCAACTGTGCATTAAAACTCGTGCACAATCCAAAGTGCATATTCTCGTGGGACGAGAGAGTATAAATTAATAAATCCTTGTACACATGTTAAATCAATAAAAACAAAACTTTTCAATCACATTATAAATAAATAAATGTATATTTCATCCGTCCTTCAAAAATATGAACTATTTCCTTTAAAAAATCATCAAAATGTACAATGTAATATAAGATCATAATTCATGCATCGTAAAATAAAAATTGTAATTATAGGAATTAAAATATTAAATTAGTTAATATTTAAAGTTACAATAATCTAACGAGTGGACTATAGTATAAGTTCCTATACTTTGCTACAAAAGGGAACCATCAAATGAAATGTCAAATTCAGTTTATATTTTCTGAATTCTAAACATTAAGTGTTTTGTTTTAATTTATACAACAGTATAATGTATACATACATATAGAAGCAGTATATAATAATAATAATAATAATAATAACAATAATAATAATAATAATAATAATAATAATAATAATAATAATAATAATAATAATAATAAGTACTAAGAAATACATACACTTTTAGAAAATACTAATATTAGCTTGTATTTATATAATAATAATATGTAAGAAACACACAATACACTATGTACATGATATTTATATAACATATATAGATGTTGTTCATTCTTTAAAATTGTGTAAAATAGTAATATTAAGATCCTAAGAGCATCCGCAGCGGTGGCGAAAGACGCCACCGCCGTCCGCGCCGTTGGCAAGGCGCAGGACCGCCGCCGCTGCAGCCGCGCCGCTGGCACGGCGCTGCTCGATGTATCAAGCACGTCCGTGCCAGCGGGCGCACACGTGGCGCGCTCCCATTCGTCAACGGCATAGCCGTTGTGTTTAAACTTTTTTTTATTTTTTTTTTAAAAATCGGTATTTAATTATAAATAATGCTAAAAAATAAAAAAAATATATTTTCCAAATCCCAAAAATATGGCCGTTTTTTCCCGTTTTTCTGAATTTTTTTGATTTTTTTTTATTTTTTTTTCCCCAAAATCATCTATAAATACACACATTCATCATCCATTTATCACATCAAATCATCTCTCATTCATCTCTCATTCATAATTCTCATACAAACTATCAACACATTCATCACCCACTCAAAATCTCAAATGGATTTCACCCATATTATGGCGGAAGCGGAACGCGAAGAACAAGAATACTACGAACAACATCGTGCCGATGGTATCTACCCAAGGTATCTACCCAAGGTGGTCGACGTTCGTGAAGACGCTCCACAACCCGCACGACCCGAGACGGGTTCTTTTTGCGCAGCGTCAAGAGTCAGCGCGGAAAGATGTCGAAAGAGCCTTCGGGGTCCTTCAAGCTCGATTCAACATTGTGAAGGCCCCGACTCGGCTGTGGTACGTGAATAATATCGCCGACATCATGTTCACGTGTATTATATTACACAACATGATTATAGCCGACGAAGGGCCGAGGGCGGCTAGCTTCTACGACGAGGACGAAGCCGGAAGCTCAACAGCGAGGTCTCCCCTACGCCGAGGCGAGCATACGACGGTTGGCCAGAGGATCGAGACAAGACACACAATGCGCGATACTCGAATCCACAATCAACTACAAGAAGACCTAATCAACCACATGTGGGCGAAATTCGGCAACGAGTAGTGTCATTTTTAATTTTTAGGATTTTAATTATGTAATTTTTAATTTTTAGGATTTTAATTATGTAATTTTTAATTTTTAGGATTTTAATTATGCAATGTTTAATTTTATTTGTCATTTGTAATATTTATTGTGGGTTTTAAATGAATTTTAATATTATGGAAATGTTTTTGTGTAATTGAATTTTATATTAATTGTGCTCGTCCTTGCGGAAGAGCACAGTTGTGGGTGTTGTGCTCTTGCCAGAGAGCAGGCATGAATAGTACCGCCCGGGCCCACAACCGTGCCGCTGGCAAGAGCACGGTTGTGGATGCTCTAAAACTTAAAAATATGGAGTATGTATAGTATTAATTTTAATAGGTTAAAATTAATATATTTATCTATTTATTGGTTAAAATTTCGACAAATATTACATGTAATGCTATTGTTATATGTATTTGTATGGCCAAATAATAATAACGAAAATCAATAACCCGTATTGATCGAGTATATATTACTACTAATATATAATACTTATTATTATATTATTATAATTATTATTATCATAATAATGTTCAATTTATATTTACTCATTATCTAATTATATATGAACATTATATTTTTGTATAAATTGAATGTGGAAAATATAAATTCAATGTTACATTTGAATTCATATATATTAATGAATTTAGTTCAAATATGTACTAAATAATTTTAGGGGCAAAATGAGAAAAAAATAAGTGAAAAATACCTGAAATGTGATTAATGATTTTTCATAAACTTGTGTTAATATTTTTTTAGTACATGTGCTAAAAAGTAGAAAATCTCATTTTCAGGAACTTAATTTGAATTTCATTCTTAATAAGTACAATATTAATGAATTTAATTTAAATATATTCTCAAGAAGTTTAGAGGCAAACAAAAAAGAAAATAATTGGAAAAACACTTTCACATGTAAATACTAGTTTTTTGTAAATTTTTTATAATATTTTTTTCAAGTTTAAAAATCCAAAAAATGCAAACTTCATTGTATAATAATTTAATTTAACATTTGATATTAATTTATTATATTATTATTATTATTATTTTTAATCTAAAATGTTGAGAATATTATAGAGATCAATGCGAGTAACATATAATATACATTCTCAAATATATCATTGAGATAGCATAGCAAGTCCCTCTCACCAAGTCCAAGGTATTACAGTTGTTAAAATTAATTGACCCAAGAATTTTATCCCTTCATTCACGTACCTCAAGGCTCTAAAATTATTAATCATCCCTATTCATTATCATTCTCACGTAATTGCTTGATAAGATTTCGTAAGTAGTCTATGACCCTATAGTAGCATCCACAATAGACCACAGACTAGCCATCGGCTAACCAAAAACCCCTTTTACCACATCATTATCGACTTCCCACAGCATAGTCATAGGCTAACCAAACAACAACCCAACAATAGGCTAACAATAGGCTAACCAACATCCACCGCACAAATACAATTAATTCATTTTAATTATTGGTGTTTATCAAATATTGGTGTTTATCAAATATTTAAAAAATGAAGTGCAATGAATTGTAAATATAGAGTATAAATAATTTTTTTTTTTAAATCGGTTAGCCCATCGCTCACCGCGCAATAGGCGTCTAGCGATCGGCTAGTCCGCTCCCAATCTCTCGCCTGTCGTCCGTTATGTTAGCCTAACGCAATAGCGGACGTCCGCCACGCTCATCCCTCTAGCCTATGGCTAGTCCGTGCTGACGTCTCTTATTGTGGATGCTGACAGTTGCACCCATAAATTCAGCTGATTTGTTAACAGCTAAACTTGAGACTTAGAGCATATACATCGGACAACCTACCACCATGTCTCCACTCTTTGCCACAATGATCATTATTCACAATGATCATTATTCTATAATTTTCTTGGTGGTGAGCATGGACTAGTCTTCGTGCATAGAAGCACGATGGGATGCAAGTTCTCGAAATTATGGAGGCACCACTTGAGTTGAGGGTTGCTTATGATGGATGGACTGGAGGCACTGATTCATCATGCCACACCGTCATGTTGTCTCCTTCATGTTTAACTATCATGTTATGCATTACGAGACAAACATACTACTAGGGTTCATATACAAAGAGTAGCTTTGAGCGTATATGTACTTGTACAGTCACTCAGTCGCATGTATAATAGAAACCATAGATCCACTTCTAACCTTAACTTGAGATTAATAGCATTAATATGATGGTTTATTTAATGACATTACATGCATTAATTAAACAAATCTAAGGCTTATGTATTGTAGGCTAAGTAGTGGAACATGTCTCCGCATTAGGTGTCTCAGCCTTTCCCTTACAGAAGAAAAACTTTTTTGACCACCTATATAGGCTTTGACTACCTATCGTGATGTTAGAATTATGTACACTGTAAAATATTAGTATATTACTATAGTGGCTGATTATAATGTTCTATTTTGATTGGATTTAATTGTACTCTCTCCGTCCTATAAAAGATGGCATACTTGGGTAATAGCACAAGATTTTAGGAGTTGTTGTTTTGTGTGTTAAGTGGAGAGAGAAAATAATATATTTATCTTAATGTGAGAGAGAACTTTTCCAAAAAAAAGAAATGTGACATCTATTATGGGACGGAGGGAGTAGTTCAATTTAATTATTCAAAGTCAAATAGGTGTGACCCAAATTTAAACTTCTATAGATCCTTGATTGGCCCAATACATATCTTAGTAAAATAGATGAATAGATGAGAGACAATTAGACTTCTCTGCACTCAAATTTATGTCCCCTCTCACATAGAGTTTCAAAAATTGCTCTTCCCATACCTTGTGGATTCAATCTCTTCTCTATTCGAGACCTATATATTTTGATAAGCTTAGTATACTCTAAGATCAAGACATAAGTTTGGGTACAGTCAGAAGATCCATGGTCCAGTGATGAATTTCATCATATGGATAAGGAGCAAGACATTGGCGATTTTTTGAGAATTATTAAGCTATCCAATTATCTTATTTCTTGCGCATTGCTAACACGTTGCATGCACATGATATACTTCCAGCAGCGTCTCAATGTTAGCGACAGACCCGGACTGTCGATGCTACAGAAGTGCAAAACTGCACTGAGGCAGTTGGCTTATGGAGGAACAACACATATTTTCGATGTGTATCTCAACATCACTAACACAACTGGCAGCAAATGTCTGAAGAACTTGCTGCCGAGGAGTTGTGGAGGCTTTCAACGGCAAATTTATGAGAAAGCCAAACACTGTCGATTGTTAGAGCATCCGCAACGGTGGTGGGGAAGAAGGCCGTCGTCCGTGCCAGCGGCGAGGACGAGGCTCGCCGCCGCTGCGCTCGCGCCGTGCCAGCGAGCAGTCGACGTGACGGCACACGATTGGGCAACGGCATAGCCGTTGCCTTTGAATATATTTTTAAAAATAAATTCGTTAATTAATTTTAAATAATGATAAAAAATTAAAAAAATTAATTTCCAAATCCCAAAAATATGGCCGTTTTTTGCCCGTTTTTCTGAATTTTTTTTATTTTTTTTAAATTTTTTTTCCCCAAAATCATCTATAAATACACACATTCATCATCCATTTATCACATCAAATCATCTCTCATTCATCTCTCATTCATAATTCTCATACAAACTATCAACACATTCATCCCTCACTCAAAACCTCAAATGGATTTCACCCATATTATGGCGGAAGCGGAGCGCGAAGAACAAGAATACTACGAACAACATCGTGCCGCTTACGAAGCATATGTCGCGGCCAATACCCCCGCTCCTCCTCCTCAACGAACTAGATCAAATCGCCGCTACATCCATCGTGACCGGGAGGGAGCCCACCAAAGGCTCGTTGCCGACTACTTTGCCGACCAGCTGCGGTTTCTGGCATATTACTTCAGGCGCCGTTTTCGCATGTCAAAGCGCTTGTTCATGCGAATTGTCAACACATTGTCCGCACGTGTTGAATTCTTCCAAACAGGTCCAGATGCAGCTGGCCGGCAAAGTATCACGCCGTTGCAGAAGTGTACGTGTGCCATCCGACAACTCGCTACTGGGCAAACGGCTGACATCTTCGATGAGTATTTGCATATCGGTGAGTCCACTGGAATCCTTTGTCTAAAGAATTTTTGCAAGGGCGTTCGTTCAGCTTTCGGGGATGAATTCCTTCGGGCACCCAGCACTGATGATTGCCAACGGTTGCTTCGTCTTCACGAATCAGTCCATGGCTTTCCCGGAATGCTTGACAGCATTGACTGCATGCATTGGAGGTGGAAGAATTGCCCAAATGCTTGGAGGGGGCAACACTTAAGCGGTCACAAAGGCGGCGGCCCAACACTTATCCTTGAGGCGGTCACCGACTACCGCCTATGGATTTGGCATGCATATTTCGGCGTTGCCGGAGCCAACAACGACTTGAACGTGCTCTATTCTTCACCACTCTTCAATGATGTGATGAATGGTGTAGCACCGACGATCGACTTCACCATCAACGGAAATACATACCACATGGGTTACTATCTCGCCGATGGTATCTACCCAAGGTGGTCGACATTCGTGAAGACGCTCCACAACCCGCACGACCCGAGACGGGTTCTTTTTGCGCAGCGTCAAGAGTCCGCGCGGAAAGACGTCGAAAGAGCCTTCGGGGTCCTTCAAGCCCGATTCAACACTGTGAAGGCCCCGGCTCGGCTGTGGTACGTGAATAATATCACCGACATCATGTTCACGTGTATTATCTTACACAACATGATTATAGCCGACGAAGGGCCGAGGGCGGCTAGCTTCTACGACGAGGATGAAGCCGGAAGCTCAACAGCGAGGTCTCCCCCACGCCAAGGTGAGCATACGACGGTTGGCCAGAGGATCGAGACAAGGCACACAATGCGCGATACCCGAACCCACATTCAGTTACAAGAAGACCTAATCAACCACATGTGGATGAAATTCGGCAACGAGTAGTGGTTTTTTTAATTTTTAGTATTTTAATTATGTAATTTTTAATTTTTAGGCTTTTAATTATGTCGTTTTTATTTTATTTGTCATTTGTAATTTTATTTAGGTTTTTTTAATGAATTTTATTATTATGGAAATGTTATTGTTTAATTGAATTTTAAATTAATTGTGCTCGTCCTTGCGGAAGAGCACAACTATGGGTGTTGTGCTATTGCCAGAGAGCAGGCAGAAAAAGTGGGGTCGGGCCCACAACCGTGCCACTGGCAAGAGCAAGGCTGTGGATGCTCTTAGCTCCTGCTGGATTTGCATATGAGGGCTCACATATTTCCTGGAATGTTGGGAAGCATAGAATGTATGTACTGAGCATGAAAGAATTGTCCGACGGCTTGGAGAGGCTAGTACACGAGTGGG
The DNA here is from genome assembly GCF_004379255.2 of Salvia splendens. Classification (NCBI taxonomy): domain Eukaryota; kingdom Viridiplantae; phylum Streptophyta; class Magnoliopsida; order Lamiales; family Lamiaceae; genus Salvia; species Salvia splendens. Next base: position 25,761,469 of record NC_056039.1, read on the forward strand.
TTCAAGGCACGCACCCCATGATGATTCTCGAAGCTGTTGCTGGCCAACGACTTTGTATATGGCATGCTTACTTCGGTGTGGTCGGGTCAATCAACGATCTCAATGTCTTGAACTCATCGTCCCTCTTCAACGACCAATGTCGTGATAGAGGCCAGACCATCGACTTCACTGTCAACGGCAACTCGTATTGTATATGGTACTACTTTGCTGACAACATATTCCTGAAGTCACCCATATTTCTAAGATGATCACTTGCCCAGTAGATCCGAATAGAGTTTTATTTGCTCCTAGATAAGAAGCTGTGCGAAAGGATGTGGGGTATATGGTGCATTTCAATCACTTTGGACAATAGTTAAAGGCCCGACACGTTTCTTCTTCAAAGAGTGCATCAGTGATATCATGTATGCCTACACCATCATGCATAACATGATAGTCGAGGATGAAGTTGAAGCCGTGAAGGAGTCACCAACTGGGGCAATGAAGCTGGATCAAGCTCTGATGTAGCTGCGAGCCCCAACATCGGGTTTTACTGTCCGACTTCAATACGGTGCTTCGTGCAATTATTACAACCCACGAGGAAGAAGCTCACACTCGACTCCAACGGGCATGATTGAAGAATTTTGGGGACGTAACCGCTGAAGCTTATTTATAACATTTTTATTTTGTTTCGATATTTTAATATCACGAAGATATTCATATTATGCTATTTTAGTATTTTATTTTATATCACAAAATTTACAAAATATATGAAAATAGTGGTGATGTGGAAAATTGGATAGGTGAATTTATAGGGAGCTATTAAAGGTGCTATGGCTGAAAAATAAACTACTACGTGGAAGGAAAAAAATGGAGATAAACAGATTTATAGGGCGGGTTTATGCTCCACTAATGTGAATGCCCTTACAACATATATCTACCATCTATTTAAATTTTCTTTTTTCTACTTTATTCATGTTTATCTTTCTCCCTTATTTCACCCGCATTTTCACTCTTTTTATTTTATTAATTTATTATTAAAACTCGTGGTATCTTGAAATTATTTTTGCATTTTCACTCTTTTTATTTGATTAATTTATTATTAAAACTCGTGGTATCTTGAAACTATTTTCGCAGACGGAGGAATTAAGTTCTAAGAGCATCTGCAGTGGCGGACGTCCCGACGAACGTCAGACCGGCGTGCCGGACGTCCACAATTGTGTGCATGTGACGCGGATACGGACATCCACTGCGGACACCGCAGTTCCGCGGCCTTCCGCTGACATCCATCATTGCGTTGACTCTCACGGACGTCCCGATTATTGCATTAATTTTTTTTAAAATTCTATAAATACGTCTCATTGCACTTCATTTCATTCGCATCATTTGTATTAATAAGTATCTCTCTCTAAAATACTTTTCTTTCGAAAAACAATGAAGCATCACGATAGCGATTCCCCCGCTACGAGCGAGTCACAGTCGCTTCTTTTCCCGGCGGCGGGAGTACGCCGGTGTCCGCCGCGATGCCCCAAATGCCGGGGATGATGCCCTAACCTCAAATGGCGGCGGGGATGATGCTGGGGTACTACAACATGTACCCCCAGTGGTATAGTATGATGCCCCAAATGTCCCAAATGCCCGGAGCATCAGCGCGGACGTCCACCATTGCGTTGACTCTCACGGACGTCAGCGCGGACGTCCCGATTATGGCATTAATTTTTTTTAAAATTCTATAAATACGTCTCGTTGCACTTCATTTCATTCGCATCATTTGTATTAACAAGTATCTCTCTCTAAAATACTTTTCTTTCGAAAAACAATGAAGCATCACGATAGCGATTCCCCCGCTACGAGCGAGTCACAGTCGCTTATTTTCCCGGCGGCGGGAGTAAGCCGGTGTCCGCCGCGATGCCCCAAATGCCGGGGATGATGCCCCAACCTCAAATGGCGGCGGGGATGATGCTGGGGTACTACAACATGTACCCCCAGTGGTATAGTATGATGCCCCAAATGTCCCAAATGCCCGGAGCGAGTGCCGGAATGCCCCAAATGCCAGGGATGATGCCCAGAATATCGAGAATGCTGTCTGGAATGCCGGGGATAATGCCCCAGATGCCCCAGGTGCCCGGTATGATGATGTCGGGGATGATGCAGGGATCGCCGACGGCTGCAGGGGGAGTAGGCAGGGGTCCCCCAATCACCGGTGGACAATGTCTACCGGCCCTATATGGATTTACTGTCGACGGAAAACCCCCGAGTACTAATCTCGACACTTAGTTCACTGGCATCGACACGTTCTCAATGGAGGAGTTGGGGCTATCTTCGATCCGGGATTCTCCCACAGACGCACCAACGGCAATAGGGAGGAGGGGGAGGACAGGGAGAGTGAGGGGCAGGGGACGGGGCAATACCTCGCCCGTCCCGATGTATGGTAGTGAGGCGAGGGAGGGGTCCAGTGGGAACAAGAGGACCGTCTGGAGCATGGAGGAGTGCATTGCGCTGTCGAAGGCGTGGATCAGTGTAGTGGAGGATCCCTACGTCGGGGCGAACCAGCACATCGACAGGATGTGGTGGCGCATTAGCCAAAGCTACCTCCAATTCAAACCGCCAGGGGGAAGCCTCACAACGGACGTCCACCATTGTGTGCATGTGACGCGGATACGGACATACGCTGCGGACACCGCAGTTCCGCGGCCTTCCGCTGACGTCCGTCGCGACATCCGTGGGGACGTCCACCATTGCGTTGACTCTCTAGGACGTCCGCGCGGACGTCCCGATTATTGCATTAATTTTATTTAAAATTCTATAAATACGTCTCGTTGCACTTCATTTCATTCGCATCACTTGTATTAACAAGTATCTCTCTCTAAAATACTTTTCTTTCGAAAAACAATGGAGCATCACGATAGCGATTCCCCCGCTACGAGCGAGTCACAGTCGCTTATTTTCCCGGCGGCGGAAGTACGCCGGTGTCCGCCGCGATGTCCCAAATGCCGGGGATGATGCCCCAACCTCAAATGGCGGCGGGGATGATGCTGGGGTACTACAACATGTACCCCCAGTGGTATAGTATGATGCCCCAAATGTCCCAAATGCTCGGGGCGAGTGCCGGAATGCCCCAAATGCCAGGGATGATGCCCGGAATACCGAGAATGCTCTCTGGAATGCCGAGGATGATGCCCCAGATGCCCCAGGTGCCCGGTATGATGATGTCGGGGATGATGCAGGGGTCGCCGACGGCTGCAGGGGGAGTAGGCAGGGGGTCCCCAAATCACCGGTGGACAATGTCTACCGGCCCTATATGGATTTACTGTCGACGGACAACCCCCGAGTACTAATCTCGACACTTAGTTCACTGGCATCGACACGTTCTCAATGGAGGAGTTGGGGCTATCTCCGATCCGGGATTCTCCCACAGACGCGCCAACGGCAATAGGGAGGAGGGGGAGGACATGGAGAGTGAGGGGCAGGGGATGGGGCAATACCTCGCCCGTCCCGATGTATGGTAGTGAGGCAGGGGAGGGGTCCAGCGGGAACAAGAGGACCGTCTGGAGCATGGAGGAGTGCATTGCGCTATCGAAGGCGTGGATCAGTGTAGTGGAGGATCCCTACGTCGGGGCGAACCAGCACATCGACAGGATGTGGTGGCGCATTAGCCAAAGCTACCTCCAATTCAAACCGCCAGGGTGAAGCCTCACAACGGACGTCAGACCGGCGTGCCAGACGTCCACCATTGTGTGCATGTGACGCGGATACGGACATCCGCTGCGGACACCGCAGTTCCGCGGCTTTCCGCTGACGTCCGTCGCGACGTCCACCATTGCGTTGACTCTCACGGACGTCAGCGCGGACGTCCCGATTATTGCATTAATTTTTTTAAAAAATTGTATAAATACGTCTCGTTGCACTTCATTTCATTCGCATCACTTGTATTAACAAGTATCTCTCTCTAAAATACTTTTCTTTCGAAAAACAATAGAGCATCACGATAGCGATTCCCCCGCTACGAGATAGTCACAGTCGCTTATTTTCCCGGCGGCGGGAGTACGCCGGTGTCCGCCGCGATGCCCCAAATGCCGGAGATGATGCCCCAACCTCAAATGGCGGCGGGGATGATGCTGGGGTACTACAACATGTACCCCCAGTGGTATAGTATGATGCCCCAAATGTCCCAAATACCCGGGGCGAGTGCCGGAATGCCCCAAATGCCAGGGATGATGCCCGGAATACCGAGAATGCTGTCTGAAATGCCGGGGATGATGCCCCAGATACCCCAGGTGCCCGGTATGATGGTGCCGGGGATGATGCAGGGGTCGCCGACGGCTGCAGGGGGAGTAGGCAGGGGGTCCCCTAATCGCCGGTGGACAATGTCTACCGGCCCTATATGGATTTACTGTCGACGGAGAACCCCCGAGTACTAATCTCAAGACTTAGTTCACTGGCATCGACACGTTCTCAATGGAAGAGTTGGGGCTATCTCCGATCCGGGATTCTCCCACAGACGCACCAACGACAATAGGGAGAAGGGGGAGGACAGGGAGAGTGAGGGGCAGGGGACGGGGCAATACCTCGCCCGTCCCGATGTATGGTAGTGAGGCGGGGGAGGGGTCCAGTGGGAACAAGAGGACCGTCTGGAGCATGGAGGAGTGCATTGCGCTGTCGAAGGCGTGGATCAGTGTAGTGGAAGATCCCTACGTCGGGGCGAACCAGCACATCGACAGGATGTGGTGGCGCATTAGCCAAAGCTACCTCCAATTCAAACCGCCAGGGGGAAGCCTCACAACGGAGAGCAATGCCGGAAACAGTGGGAGTGGCTGAGGAGGCAGCTTAGCCGATTTGCCGGCATTTACACAAACAACCTCCGCTCGGCAACCAGCGGCATGTCTTCCGAGGATGTGTAGCTTCTGGCGCACCAGCAGTTCCCCGACAGTGAGAAGGGTTTCGGGGAATTCAAATATTGGGAGGTCTATCTTGTGGTGTAGTCTTCGCCCAAGTTCACTGCGGGCGTTGAATCTGGCCGACCGAAGCAGACGAAGATCAGCGCCTCCGGGAAGTACGGTAGCAGTGCTGGTTCCCACGAACTCCCCCCACCAAGGCAGAATTCCCGACACCCATATCGTCGAACCACCGCCGTCACTCGGTTGGGCAAAAGGCGGTGGCGCGGACTGCGAGGGGAAGCGCCAGCGGATCCGCTAAGGCCCAATCGGCAGCGCCCACCCAAAATAATCCCGAGAACCCCTCCTTCGTCCGCATCGCAGCACATGAAACCTTGTTACGTGTGATGGTTGAATAGCGCCAATCGACCGACCCCATTACAAGCGGTCGCTTAAACACCTCATCAACAGTATGTGGCGGGATTTGGGGTTCGGAGACATGTCGGGGAGTGACGACGAGGGGGGTGGCGGCGGGGAATCCAAGGAGCGAGCCGGCGTTTTTTTATCTATGTAAATTTTTTAATTACTATGTATGTTTTTTTATAATTATGTATTTTTTTAAAAAATAAAGTGGTTGTAAGATCTCCGTATTTGGGTCGAATTTTTAATTCCGTAAATTGTTTAATTTGTGAATTTGTGAATTTTTATTAATGTGGGAAGTCCGTCGGGATGTCCGCCACTGCGTAGTGGGATGTGCGTATGACGTGGCATCCGCAGTGGGAAGTCCGTATGACGTGGCAGGAGGTGTTTTTGGGATGTCTGTGGGGATGTCCGCCGGGACATCCGCACCACTGCGGATGCCCTAAACCTATCCTAAGTTGACCCCAATTACTTAGGGTTTCCACTATGGAACCGCCGCGGCTATAGCCCCGGAGGGAGTGAGGACGGGGCGCCTTATAGTGGAGAGCACGTCCGCCCCTAGGCGGATGAAATTTCCGGGGTGGACGATCAATCGGCATCTTCGGGGTGAGGACGCGCCGGTCCGGGGCGAACGCGGCGAAGAGGCGCGTCGGCTATAGTGGGGCGGTGCCCGGCGCGCCGGAGGACGGCGAAATTAATTTTTTTTAATTCAATTTAATTCACCTATAAATACATCCCATTCCATTCATTATTTTCACGTCATTCCAACTCTTTATCACTCAAACTTTCTCTCACTAGAATTTGTGGTCTGAAATGGACAATTTGTGAAAAGACGCGAGGAATTCTCTGATTTAACAAGTGCAACACCAGGCCACCCAGGAGGATGCAACGCGCTTGGCGGAGGAGGCGGATGAGACGGAGGCTGCGATCCCTCGTGCGATTACTCATCGGCGGACCATCCAATGAGACCAGGTCGGTGCGCACCAGCGTCTAATGGCTGGTTACTTTGTGGATAACCCTCGTTATCCACCCGAGATTTTTCACCGACGATTTAGAATGTCGCAACGACTCTTCAACCATATAGCGATGAATTTGGCGGAGCATTACCGGTGCTTCACCCTCCGGCGTGATTGCGCTAGCCGGATCGGGCTGTCTAGGCATCAAAAGTGCACCGCTGCAATCCGGCAGCTTGCCTACGCCGGTCCAGTCGATATGTTCGATGAATACCTACAGATGGGTGAGACGACTAGCCTAACGGTGCTTAGGCAGTTTTGTAAAGGGATCCGGGAAATTTTCGATGGGGAGTTCCTATGGAAGCCCACCCTTGATGAGTGTCAGAGACTGCTGGATATGCAAGGTTCGATCCACGGGTTCCCAGGAATGTTAGGAAGCATCGATTGCATGCATTGGGAGTGGAGGAACTGCCCCGTGGCCTGGAAAGGCCAGTTCACAACTGGATTCAAAAGTAAACATCCATCGATGATTCTGGAAGCCGTTGCTGACTACCGTTTGCGGCTCTGGCATGAGTATTTCGGTGTGGCAGGTTCGAACAACGACATTAATGTTCTTCAGTCATCGCCGGTCTTCAACGATGAGTGCCGGGGGGAGGGTCAAGAAATCAGCTTTGTAGCCAACGGCACGCAGTATAGTAGGGGATACTATTTGACTGATGGGATATATACGCGGTGGCCCGTATTCGTCAAGACAATTCGCCAACCGGTTGGACCGAAGAAACAATATTTTGCGCGCAAACAAGAGGGTGCTAGGAATGATGTTGAGCTGGCTTTTGGTGTCCTCCAATCGCGGTGGGCCATTATACGGTGTCCGGCACGAGTTTGGCACGAAGATGATGTCGCGAATATTATGTTAGCATGTATCATATTGCATAATATGATAATAGAAGACGAAGGATTTGCGGCAGAGCGCTGGGCACCAGAAGAGGGCGCAAGTACTAGTCACGGTGTTGCATCCGCACCGATCCAGATGGGCGTACCACGGAGCAATGAATATTTGATCCAACGTTTTACTTATATGCGCAGGACCACAACACATACCACACTCCAGGCCGATTTGATTGAAGAAGTTTGGGCACGTAGGGGAAGCGGCGCAGTGTGAACACCTTTGTGATTTGCACCAGATTAAATTTTCGTTGTATAATTTTTCCTCTACTTTAATACGACGAAAATTTAGTGTTTAATTTTAATTTCTTCACGTATTACCGTTTTCTTCTAATTACGTATACTCCGATAAATTTAATTATAATTGAAGTAACAAAAAAAATGAAAAAAAGATTGGGGTTATTGGAAGTGTCCACTATAGTGGCGGAAATAAATTTTTGAGACTTTAGACAATAATTTTGGGACCGTGGATAAAAACTGGGGCGGGGCTATTAGGATGTCCATCTTATACTGGACACTCTTATCACAGCATTTGCCCATCATTGTCCTACATCTGTACCAAATAGGCATTAAAGGTCATAAACGCGAATGGTCTAACCACTAATTTCATAATGAGGGGGCCTTAATGGCGGCGTTAGATGAGTTGGATTGCTAAACGAGTCCGAAATTTTTAGCCCTTTATTAGAGAAAAATCGTTTCATCTATAGATATTGGAATTGTACCAAGTTCGAAAAGCAATAGTTACATAGTTTAGGAATTTACAAATTTACAAATTTTTCATTACATGCACAGCCACCCATCCCTATAAACCTGAACCCGCACCCGACCTGTTTAACTTAGCGAATCCCACAAAGAAGCGCACTTGCGCTTGGCGAAGCCGAGGCGCTTCGCCTCCAAGTCATACACCACCTCAAACCCCTGCTGCTGGTAGTTCCCGAGCAGCCCCGCCGGCCCCCCTCCCTCCTCCCCGCCGTCCATCACCATCACGCACCCCACCCTCTTCCCCGCCTCCCCATCCACGAACTCGTAGAAGTAATTCTCCCGCGGCATCTCCACCGTCGCATTCCTCCCGAAGTGCCACGTCACCCGCGGAATATCCGCAAAAGATTCCCCGTAGTAGCACGGGCTCAGCCCCGTCCTCTCCTCCACGCCCCGCGCGCGCCTGTGGCGCACGCCCCGCCCGAACTCCCCCACCACCGCGCGGTAGAATCCCCGCGGCAGCATCGTGAACGTCGTCCCCGAGTCCACCACCATCCCGCCGTCGCCGCGCCGGTCCACCCGCCGTAAACTCTCCGGCGCCGGAATTTTCACGTTTCCGATCGAAACCGCCTCCAATCCGATGCAGTAAAAGTACGGATGCTTCGGATTGTACAGCATCGGTGTGTAACTGTACATAACTTGTTCCGTCTCACCATCCTCAGAATCGGAATCCAATCTCTTCTTCTTTTTCTTCTCGTGCCGCCCTAGGATTAGGGGGCTAGGTTTCAGCACGCGATCGGCGTGGAAGGAGTGGGAAATTAGGCAATAGGAGAAGTAATTGGCGATCTCCGGCGAAGTGCGGGCGAGCTGCGCCGGGAAGGAGAGGCGGCCGCGGCCGAATCCGGCGACGCCGATGGGCTCGGCGAGGGCGGAGTGGGCGCAGCCGAAGGTGAAATTGGGGAGATTGAAGGAGGGGGAGGAGGAGAGGGTGTCGCGGTAGAGGGAGGCGACGAGGCTGCCGTCGCCGTAGGCGTAGTAGAAGGAGGGGCAGGGGAATTTGCGGCAGTCGCCGATTTCGATGGTTTCGAGGGGGCAATTGGCGATGGCGCAGAGGTGGGGGGGAGGGGAGGGAGTTGTGGGCGGAGGAGCAGAGGGGGGAATTGCAGGGGAGGGGGGAGGCAGAGGAGAGGTTGAGGGGGGAGGGGAAGGGGATGGAGGAGGGGGAGAATTTGCCGTCGCAGAGGATGCAGTCGAAGGGATGGCAGGGGACCCAAACGACGTCGCTTCCGGTGTCTAAGTAGAGGGAGATGGAGTGGGGGCCGAGGGAGAAGGAGAGGGTGTAGTCGGCGCCGGGGGAGAGGGGGAGGGAGACACGGTGGCGGTGGCGGAAGCGGGAGGCGGAGCGGGAGGAGGTGGAGTGGAGGAGGTGAGGGGTGGAGTTGAAGAGGGAGGGGGAGAGGGAGTGGGAGAGGGGGAGGAGGAGTGGAGAGGAGAGGCAAGGGTGGATTTTGAGGGAGAGGAAGAGAAGGGAGGAGATGAGGAGGAGTTCCATTTGATGTTCAATGGAGTGAGAGTTGTATGAATTGTGAAATAGGGACAAGAATGGGGAATGGAGTGAGATGGAGGTTTTTATGAGAGAACAGAGAGAAGTTTCTCGTGGGATTGGGTGGGATTGGGTGGAAGGGGATTTTCATTGTTCCGGGACTCAACATACATACACGTACAGACACATAAGGGTGTCCACTATGGCGCCGCATCCGCCCGCCGCGCCGCCTCCCCTTCTCACACAGCCGCCCCACCGCCGCGGCGCCCGCATCCGCCCCGTTTCCACACTATAGGGCGCCGCGGCCATCGCCCCACCCATTCTTCCTCCATTCACCCCAGCCGCGGGCTCGCCCCGAACGCGGCTATCCCGCGTCCGCCCCCCTACCGCCCCGATTTCGCCGTCCGCCCGCGCCCTCCACTATAACCCGCCCGCCGCCCGCCGTGGACGCGGCTATAGCCGCGTCCATGCCATAGTGGACACTCTAAGAGCATCGCCGCGGTGAATGGACACCCGTCCGTCCGTACCAGCGGCGCGGCACCGTCTGCTCGCCGTTGGTGCGCCGCTGCTCGATGTATCGAGCACGTCCGTGTCAGCGAGCAGTTGACGTGGCGCGTTCTGATTGACCAACAACATTTTCGTTGGAAATTCATTTTTTATTTTTTATTTTTTATTTTTAAAAATTGAAAATAATAGCTGACGTGTATTATCTTGCACAACATGATTATAGCTGTCGAATGACCGATGACGGCTAGCTTTTACGACGAGGATGGAGCCGGAAGCTCAACCGCGATGTCTCCCCCACGCCAAGGTGTGCATATGACAGTGGGCGAGAGGATCGAAACAAGGAACACAATGCGCGATACCCGAGCTCACATTGAGCTACAAGAAGACCTAATCAAACACATTTGAGCGAAATTCGGCCACGAGTATTGTTTTTTTTTTATTTTATGAATTTAATTATGTAATTTTTAAATTTTAGGATTTTAATTATGTACTTTTTAATTTTTAGGATTTTAATTATGTAATTTTTAATTTTTTTGTAATTTGTAATAGTATTCCAGATATTTTTAATGCATTTTAATTTTGTGGAAATGTTTTTATTTAAATTGAATAATAGAATGGTGGGACCCTTGAGCTTGTCCTTGCAGAAGAGCACGTATATGGGTGTTGTGCTCTTGCCTAAGAGCAGAGAGTAAAAGTGGGTCCGGGCCACATCCGTGCTCGTTGGCAAGAACACGGATGGGGATGCTCTCATGATGTGTACTTGAGAAACCATATGTGCTAATTCTCCACCGTTCTAAAAGAATATGTACTTTGGGTTAGTTAAATATTGTAATATAAAATTGATAATTTATGAGAGAAGTAGAAAAAAAGTAATTAAAATAGAGTGCATATTTTTATGGGATGGAGGAAGTACTATTTACTCTTTAATTAACATACAAAACATAATCTAAATAGTGAACTACAAAAATGGTCCTATTAACAAAAATTTATTGATATTAAAAAATACTATTACTTTTTGTTATTTAATAATTTTAATAATTAACAAAAATTTATTGATATTTAAAAATCTAAATTTCAAATTTAATTTTATAAAATTAAATCTAATATTGAAATAAAGAAATAAAGTGGAGGATGACAAAAGGGAAGAGAATGATAATTTGAATATCAGATTTAAAAAGTTAAAAGTGTAAAAAGACCAAATTGCCTGACACCCCAAAAGGGAATTTTCGATTAAAAAAAAGCCAAAATGACCATTTTTAAGATAAACCCTTAGTCTAGGAATGTCTGACGATATTTTTAAAGTCCAGGGACTATGAGCGAGATAAACTCATAATTCATAAACCATTTTTGTAGTTCACTCTAATCTAAATCTAGTGTTATTGTCCAAATATAACATTTATTGTGGAAGAATGGATGAAGTACTTTTTTACTCTTCATGAGTTTAAAATATTTATGCGAGATTTGAATAATTGCCCAACAAATTCTGGTACTTTAACTTTTTTATGTCCTTTAGTTGAAAACAAAATCAATTCAGTATGGTTGAAACCAATATTATAGCTTATAAAAAATAGTTTTATTGGTGGATGTCATCAATTTTAATGAGAAATTCATAAAGTAAAAGAGAACGAAGAAAAAAAGATAAAGTTGAAAAGAGAAAGAAAAATGATAGGAGAGAAGAGAAAAAAAGTGTATAAAATATGATAGAAGTTTTAAAATTATTTTTTGTGAACATTTCAAAATAATAAAATAAGATTATTTTTCATAAATGGAGAGAATATATTATTGAGTAGCAAATTGGCCTATTTTTACTATCAAATAACACGAGAAACATAATATTACAATAAAGAATATATTGCACCATCCAATGAAAATGCACGAATGCAAAAAAATGCTAGTGATGTTTGAGTCGATTTTCCTGCTTCCAAATTTATACGGAAACAAAAATATTAGCATAAAACAACACACCAAACATGACAAAATAATAGGAGTACCAATTAAGTGATAAAAATAAAAGATGGGAAAAGACTACAAAAAAGGAAAGAGAAAAAGCCAAAATGGTGTGGCCTGCTTTCTCTATTTGAAAATTTGGCACACCAAATAAAACAGAGAGATTGGGAAGAGTCCAATTGACACCTATCAAGCAATTGTTTTAGTTTTAGCCACGTAGAGTTTGGTGCCTCACAGCATATTGATATGAACCACTGAATGCAAAATTTTAGGCATGGAGGGTAACAGCTATAATACTACTAGTATTTTGTTAAATAACCTTACCAAATTTGTCTAAGCTATACGTTTTATAAAATACTATTCTCTCTGTTCGATATTAGGAGTCTCATTTTGTACTACACGGGTCTTAAGAAATATTAAAAAAAGTGAGTAGAAAAAAATTAGTGAAATATGGACCCCACTTGTATATATTAGTTTTAAGGTCATGTTTAATTGATGAGAAAGTAAAGTTGGCAATGAAAATGATTCCTGGGAAAATGAATCCTGGGAATATGATTCTTAATAACTTACTTTCATGTGTTTGGAAAATATCAAGATTTTAAATTTTATATTTAATTTAATACCGAACTAAAAATATACTTATTTATTTTTAATTGTTAAAAATAATAATAGTATAAAATTTTTAATAAATTATTAATTACAAATGATAATAATTATATTATTATATTCATTATTACGATGGATAGTTTAAATATTGATTATCCATCGTAATATATAATAATATAATTATAATTATAGTTACATGGAGTATTATAATCATAAAGAAAGATGATAATAATAATAATAATAATAATAATAATAATAATAATAATAATAATAATAATAATAATAATAATAATAATAATAATAATAATAATAATGTATTGTATTAAATATGTAAGAATCCTAAAATTGAGAAAAAGAATATCTAAGAAAAGTTAGGATTTAGAATCCTGAAAAGTTGTACTAATTTTCCTTGTTCTCTGGATTCTGGTTACTTTCCCAATTTAATTAAAAACCGAAACAAACACATAAATTTAAAATTTATGGAATCAGATTACTTTCCCAAACAGAATCTTGGCAACCAAACATGACCTTAATGAAATGTGAGTGGAATGTGGGATCATGTTACCATTTATAGTAAAAGTGAACTGAGACTCCTATTCGTGGACGGACTAAAATGAAAAAAACGAGACTCCTATTCACGGACGGAGGGAGTATTTAACGAAGTTTCTATTGAAATCAAAATATGATTAAACTCACCGCATAATGTTTTTTATAAATTTTAAAAGTTTTATTTATAGAGATACTCCCTCCTTCCCCTAAATGCTTAAATGAAATTAACGCCCTCGCTTATGATGAGATAGGAAGAATACAAATTAATATAATAATAATACGGAGTATAAAATATATCTAAGTTTCGGTTTCTAATCATATGAATTGATTATAAACATACTACCTCCGTCCTAAAATAAGCGAGACACTTCTTTTTTACTCTCGTTTTAAAAAATGATAATAAAATAGTTATAGTAGTAATAGAGTAAAGTAAGAGAGAGAATTATATAAAGGAGACTCCTCACTTATATTGGGATGGAGGGAGAATATAAAGTATATCCAAATTTTGGTTTCTAACCAAATATAATTTTTTTTGTCAAGATTGTAGTCTTTGCCAATTTGGTGATTTGACATTAGTCAAATTTCCATTACACAATAACTTACCTTTTCAAATTCATATGTGGAATTTGAATGTGTGTGGCGTATAAATTCTGGAGTGGGATCCTCTTCTGCTGTGAGGAAATCACAGCAGCAACTGCTGAGACCAATACTACATCGTTTCATTCATTTATTTTCTTGCATTTGACCTTATTTGTGCACTCAAGACAGGGAATATATTTTTGATTTCTAATTCTAATTTTATGAGAGTTAATCCATTTTGAATTTTTATAAGAATTTTATGTGAATTTTCTCATTGCTTTATTCTTCCTCTTATTTTATTTTATTTTCACTTAATTCATTATACATAATTTTCTTAGATCACGTGTCTAGAAGAAGCGACTCAAATAATGTGAGAAATTATCATTTTTCTTAAATCTTATTATTTATAAATACTCACTCCCTGGAGCTAGCTTATGGCTGGCATAGGCAAATGCCCCACCACATCAAATTTCATCACATATATATAAATTATACTCCCTCCGTCCTAATTAAGTCGAGTAAAAAATTTTAGGAACAGAGATTAAGACATTGTGTTGAAAAGTAGAAATAAGGAATAAAGTAAGAAAGATAAAGAAAAAATGAGGTAGGTAATAGAATAAAGTAAGAGTGATTGGATATTTTGTTTTTTTGTCAAAAAATGAAATGACTAAACTTAGTTGGGACATCCCAAAAAGTAATACGGCTCAATTTAGTTGGGATGGAGGGAGTACTACTTTATAAAATTTATTTGAGTTAATTTCTCAATAATTGCTCGTGTTAAAACTCTTAAATTTTATCTATATACTCCCTCCGTCCTAAGAAAAATGACCCTTCCTTGAATAACATAGAATTTTATTCAATGTTATTTTGGTGTTAACTAGGGAGAGTAAAGTAAAAGAGAAGGAATAAAGTAAAGATGAAGGTGTTTCCACTTTTACTAATGATTCATCTTAATTGGGACAAGCCAAAAATAAAAAATGGATCATCTTCAGTGAGACATCTTTAGTGGGATGGGGAAGTATTTTTTTGCCCCTCTGCATATAAATTCTTGGCTTCGTCCATATACCCACTTATATAAAAAGACAATGTATCTTGATGAAGAAAAAGAATGACAAAATTAATTTCCATCTACATTCAGTTGTTTCTCTCATATTTTGTGTCAAGTATACTAAATTGCCCAACCAAAACTATACCAGCCAATCCTTGCTAATTGAGTAGTCTTATCAATCATTGCAATTTTCAAATGAAATGGATGGTTATTGAGTTTGATGTCCAGCTAAATCATGCACTCCTTATCCTAATCTTTAGCTAGAATATTAGCACCTAATCATGCCTATGATATTTATATTGCTGATTAAAGATTTAAAAGCGTGTCTAGTAGTATATGTTTAACTAGTAAGATTCTTTAATATAGTTTTATAACCAAGAAAAAGAGAGATGCTTAGCCTCACCAACTTTATATATTCGTATATTATTTGTGTTTCGAATAATAATGTAGCCGAAGTTGGTAAGCAATGATAGAGGCTTTGCTTGATATTAATACTACTTACTAGTTATTTTAAAGAGGCTTGATATACTTCGAATTGGAGGAAATATACGGTTGATATACTTCAATTCCTTTGCGGATAGCTTGCATCGCTGTTATTTAGTCTCTGTTAATTCTCATTTTTTTAAATTTTATTCTATATTATATGCCTTCCGTTAGGCAGTAGTGGAAGCATTTTTTTTCAGCACGTGCTTAAAGAAAAAATGCGTAAAGTGAGTTAAGTAAAGAAATGATAAGTATGAAAATGAAAAAGTAGAGAAATGATGAGAAAATAAAGTAAGAGAGAGTAAAATAAATGATAAAAAATGTGTTGATTTGTACTAAAAATGGAAATGACTCAATTATTATGGAAGTATCAAAATGGTAAAATGATTTTACTACTCCCTATAGAGCGGATGGAGTACTTTATTAAGTATTGTTTGAATTA
Organism: Salvia splendens; assembly: GCF_004379255.2. NCBI lineage: Eukaryota > Viridiplantae > Streptophyta > Magnoliopsida > Lamiales > Lamiaceae > Salvia > Salvia splendens. The sequence goes on from NC_056039.1 coordinate 25,777,040, forward strand.
TCAAATTTAAAACTAGAAAATATTAAATTTTGACGTTAATGAAAAAAAAACTAATTTAAAACTAATTTGTTGTGATGAAGAGTTGATGTCGAACCAATTTTAAAGACTGACCTAGAGACCAAATTAGGGTCATTAGATCTAGAATTTTTATAAGATGCGCTGCTGTGTAAATTATTTCGGTCTTCATTACAAACCCATTTTACTTCATTGTATTATGTTTATTACTTCATTCGGTACGTAATACCTTGAAACTACAACATGTTTTTACTTGCTTCCAGTAGGTTTTGAAATGATTCAACACATGCTTCATTCGAATTCATTAACCTTGGTTTTTACTTTATTCACTTTAAAAAAATGCAATTTGTTCCACTGAATTTATTACTTCATTCAGAAACGTTATTACTTCATTGCATAAGGTTTTTACTTCATTCCAGTAGGACTTCAAATGCTTCTACACATACTTCATTCAAATAGTTTATTACATCATTCCATGTGTTTATTACACCATTAAATTAGGCTATCATTCCATTTTGTTGTCAGAGCCGTAGCGATGGTAATAGACATTGTATAGAGAAAGAACGGTACGCAGCGGCAAAAACCGCCTTTACGTACTAGAATGAAGTAATAATCCTATTGGAATGAAGTAAAAATCTACTGGAATGAAGTAATATATTCTGGAACGAAGTTAAATCTTCGTAATATATTTGTATGACTTTTTTGTATGAATTAAAATTGGCTCGTGATGAAGGTGAAAATAATTTATAAATTTGCGCATCTCATCCATTAAAAAACTAGATCTAAAAACCCTAATTTGGTATGGTTCTGCGGTTCAGCAATAAGGAGTGAGTTTGCATATAATGAGACTCTTCGGTGCTAATCTATAAGTAGTTGTCATGATTCAGACGTCACTTGAATGCCAATAGTAATAACCGGTGAAATACATAGAAAATTCACCAAGAATAATATACTATTCCCTTCATCACATAATAAACGTCACATTTTGGCATTTTAGTCCATTCCACAATAAAAATCACATTTCACTTTTACCATAAATGATAAGTAAGTCTTGTAAGTTTTATGTCTCACATATATGACATGTGATGGATTAATATAATACATTAACTTGGTATAAGACACATTTTTCCCTAATTAATTAGCTATCAATTCAATATATTGATTTAAGTAGGACGTTTCCTAATTAGTCATTAAGTTTGACTAAATATATGTTCCTATACTAATAAGGAAAATGGAGAATATATTAACATAATTATAAGTATATGTATGCGTTTGATTATACTCATTAAGTGAAAGGAAGAGTAATTTATTCCTCTGATTATTAAGGGAAGAAATGGACGCATATATATAATTATGGTTTGATATATTATTGGCTAACAAAATCAAATCAAATTATTATGTTCAATTATTTAATATGATTTTGGTATTATTTGGTAAAAAAGAAATGTCCTAATTAAATAACCACTTTGATGGAAAGGGCTTTAAGAGCATCAACATTTGTGCTCTTGCCAAAGAGCACGGATGTGGGCCCAGACCCATATTTATTACTTTTTTACTCTCTGTTCTTCCCCAAGAGCACAACACCCACATTCATGCTCTTCCGCAAGGACGTGCACAAGGGTCCCACCATTCCATTATTTAATTTAAATACTTCAATTACTAAAAACATTTCCACAATATTAAAATGCATTAAAAATATCCGATACAATTACAAATTACTAAAAAAATTAAAATTACATAATTAAAATCCCAAAAATTAAAAATTACATAATTAAAATCCTAAAAATAAAAAATTACATAATTAAATTCATAATATTAAAAAAAACACACTACTCGTGGCCGAATTTCGCCCAAATGTGTTTGATTAGGTCTTCTTGTAGCTCAGTGTGGGTTCTGGTATCGCACATTGCGTGTCTTGTTTCGATCCTCTCGCCCACCGTCGTATGCACACCTTGGCGTGGGGAGACCTCGCGGTTGAGCTTCCGGCTTCATCTTCGTCGTAAAAGTTAGCCGCCCTCGGTCCTTCGTCAGCTATAATCATGTTGTGCAAGATAATACACGTGTACATGATGTCGGCGATATTCTTAACGTACCATAGCCGAGACGGGGCCTTCACAATGTTTAATTGGGCTTGAAGGACCCCAAAAGCTCTTTCGACGTCTTTCCGAGCCGACTCTTGACGCTACGCAAAAAGAACCCGTTTCGGGTCTTGCGGATTGCTGAACGTCTTCACGAAAGTAGACCACCTTGGGTAGATATCATCGGCGAGATAGTAACCCATGTGATATGAATTTCCATTGACGGTGAAGTCGATCGCCGGTGCTACACCATTCAAAACATCATTGAAGAGTGGTGAAGAATAGAGCACGTTCAAGTCATTGTTGGATCCGGTAACACCGAAATATGCATGCCAAATCCATAGGCGATAGTCGGCAACTGCTTCAAGGATAAGCGTTGGGCCCTCCGCCTTTGTGGCCGCTTAAGTATTGCCCCATCCAAGCAGTCGGACAATTCTTCCACTTCCAATGCATGCAGTCAATGTTGCCAAGCATACCGGGAAAACCGTGGACTTTTTCGTGAAGATGAAGCAGCCGTTGACAATCTTCGGTGGTGGGTGCCCGAAGGAATTCCTCACCAAAAGCAGAATGAATGCCGTCGCAGAATTTTTTGAGGCATAGGATTCCAGTTGACTCACCCACATGCAAATACTGGTCGAAGAGGTCAGCCGTTTCCCAGTAGCAAGTTGTCGGATGGCACAAGTACACTTCTGCAATGCCGAGAGACTTTGCCTACCAGTTGCGTCTCTACTTGATTGAAAGTATTCAACACGGGCAGACAATGTGTTGACAATACGCATAAACAACCGTTTTGACATGCGAAAACGGCGCCAGAAGTAATCTTCAGGAAACTGCGGCTGGTCGGAAAAATAGTCGGCAATGAGCCTTTCGTTGGGTCTCTCCCGGTCACGAGGGATGTAGCGGCGAATTGATCTAGTTGGTCGAGGAGGAGGGGCGGCGGTGGTGGCGGCGACATAGGCTTCATAGGCGGCACGATATTGTTCATAGTATTCTTATTATTCACGCTCCGCTTCAGCCATGATATCGGTGAAATCCATTTTTAGAGAGTGCTTGAGTGAGAGAGGAAGATGTAGATGAGTTGTATGAAAAATGATGAATGAGAGATAAATTTGATGTGAAAAATGGATGATGAATGTGTGTATTTATAGATGATTTTGGGGTTTTAAAAAATCAAAAAAATAAAAAAAAAATCCAAAAAACGATAAAAAAATGGCTATATTTTTGAGAATTTGATTTTTTTTTAATTTTTGGTATTATTTTTGATATTATTTTTAATTTTTTTTAAAAAATAATTCCAACGGAAAATCCGTTGGCGAATAGAAATGCGCCATGTCACCTGCTCAGCGGCATGGACGAGCTCGATGCATCGAGCAGCGCCGTGCCAGCAGCGAGCAGGGAGGTGCCGCGCTAGCGGCACGGATGCCGTCCGTCCCAGCGAGCACCGCTCCGGATGCTCTAATGTTTTATAATTAGGGTTTGTCCTCTCTCTGCCTATAATTACACGTGTGGTGATCCCATCAAATCACACACATTACAGAGAACACATAAACGAGGGAAAGAGATAAACAAATCCTTAGAGTGGGACTTGCGCTAATACGCTGGAAAAGGTTCAAGGAATTCGTCTCCTCCTTCCTCAATCGCTTCCGCTACGGATCGCCAAGGTATATTTTGATCATATTATGTTTATGGTTTTACGTGAAATACATGTTGTTCGAAGATCTTGCTTTATTTATATTCAATTATGTATTCTTGAATATATGATGATAAATAATATCCAACATGTGGTATCAGAGCATGGTCGAGAACTCATGTATTTTCGTGATTGAAAACCATACTTTTTGAATTTATTTTTTAATAAATTACTGTGAATGAATCGACTGTTTTTAAAACATGTTTCAAGCATATTATGACTTCAATTTTGATGAATCGTGAACGCGTGCAGTTGGGATAATTAGTGGATTGAATTAATTTAAGTTGGTTTTGAATATGGTGAATTCACGTGAGTTCGTATATAATATAGCTTGTTGGTGGTAATGCTGGAAATACAAGAGATACATAAAACCGGGGGTAATACAACCCAAGAAGGAAGAACTGAAAAACTGAAAAATAAAATGAAATCGAAACAGTAAATCAAACTTAGCCGAGTCGAGGAAAGCTCTCTTTCCGCAAGACGAGATACGCCCCGGTAGTGCTCTCGGTTTGGCGTGTCATCCCCAAACTGGAAGAGGAGAGGGCAGAGCTTCGAGAAGAAAGACTATGCAGAGAGAGTATGATGCTTGTGTATATGTTCTGATCGTATTTGATGCAAGGAATGACTAGCCTATTTATAGGCCTAGTCCACTGCAGGGGTTATCTCAGCCTTGATGGCAATCATCATGGCTCATCATGGCATGGCTGTAACCGCCAGCCGTTACGAATTTGAAAGCAGGAGTGGTCGACGTTGAACCTGGACGCTGTACACGCCCAGTTCATCCGTCGCGTGTGGACTTCACTACGTGGCTTGATCAAGTTGCTGTCAACCCAGCTGATCAAGCCGCTGCATGCCGAGTTGATCAAGTTGTCGATCAAGTCGCAGCGTGCCAAGTTGTTCAATCTTCTGCATATGCAGGTTGACCAAGCGTTGGTCCAAAACATTAAGCTTGGGTCCAAGGACAAGCCCAAGCACCAAGCCCAAAGACCACCCAAAGACCAATTGCCAAGATCCAAGTCCAAGGGCAAGGGCGCGTGTGGGCTCTCAACCCATCTTAGTCCACTATAATATTAAGTGTAGTAAGTCACTTAATAAATACACATTTAAAGATGTGTCTCACCTCCTATGTGGGATAATTAACACTAGTTAATTACTCCATAGGCTTTCATTCCATAGCTTTATCAAAGCTACAATGTGACCAACTTTAACCCAACATTTCTCACTCACCGGGAATCGGATTTGAGAAAGTGAGTATACTACGGTCATCTACGCGGAACGTAGATCAACGCTATATCATTTAATTTCCTCGAATTAAATGTCTCGTCATATTTATTACCGGTCAAATTTCGTTGACCGGACATCTTAAATACTCTTAAATTCAAGATTCCATTATAGTCGTCGTTCTTTTGCTTAAGAAGTTGATGAATTGATTGCGTATGAATATGGAATATTTCATTCTATTATCATTGTATGTGTATAGAATGAAACTAATTGATATTTTATTGAGATTTGATTTTGAGTATGTTATATTTTTATAAATCGAAATCTTGTTTTGATTATGGATATTTTTAATTGATGAATTATCAATTCATATTTGTATGCTCACTGAGAATTAGTGGTTTCCATGTTTGAAATATATTGTTTCCAAATTGATTCTATCTATGTATATGGAATAGATTTGGGTATATTGATTGTGTATATAATGTGTGAAAATTGAGTTTGAATAAATGTATTGGTGAATTGAGATTTCAATTAAATGTTTGATGATTATGAATCTACTAAGAAGGTGGAATGGATGATTACATAATTCAGTTCATGTTTTTATACGTATGTTTATTTTGCTATTACCAAAGTGAGGCAAAATAAATCACTATAAGTTTTTTATTATATTAATGTTTATTTTACAGTCACCAAAGTGAGGTAAAATAATAAGGGTTTATAGTCAAATTAAGTGAAAATCTGCTTAAATAATTAATCACTATACTCTTGATTATATTATGTTTATTTTGCAATCACCAAAGTGAGGTAAAATAAGAATAGTTTATAATCAAGTTAATATGGAAATCTGTATATGTAATTAATCATCACGTTTGTTATGACTATGAAGTATATTCATTATCTACACAATTCGTTTGTCATAAAATGTCTAGATTCCCAAAGGAAATAGTCTTTTGCGACATAGTGAACACTAATGGAGTTAATAATATAACTTGGTGCCGATTACCCAAAGGTAACGCCAATTTATTATTACTCAATTATCAAACTAAGATGGGAATATTAAAAACATGATGTTTATTATGTATGAAGACTACCCAAAGGAGTTTTCATAGTTACTTATGATATGGATTTTCAAATTAATGTTCGTGTTATTATTCAAAGCTTTTACATGTGAGCATTCATCTTTTAATTGCTCCTATAATGTAAAACATATTTTTTCTACTAGTATGTTTACCTCAAACGGTCCCAACTTAATGTAACTAACTTCTTTGAATGGAAAGAGAAACTTGAGTTCACGTAATGGACTTAGACCTAACACTGTTGAATGATAAGCCAATCGATTTTTCTGATGAAAGTAGTTTGGCTGATTTCCCATAATGCTTGGGAAAAATCTAACAGGACTAAGTTTACAGTTCATTAGAATATTCATTGCAGATAAAGTCTCTGAACGACTGATATTGCAAAAGAATGTTTTGCAGAATATTGAGGATCGCTTCACAACTGCATATAACTCTCTTGCAGAAAAACTTATGAAGGATCTCATAAGCATGCAAAATGATGACTATGTATGAGCATGTGATGGACATAAATAACATGTCTTCTAAGCTGGAAAAGTTAGGATTACAGGTGGATAAGGATTTCCTTGCCCAATTCATCCTAACTTCCTTACCTCCTCAATATGGACCATTCCAAATTGATTCACTATAAAAGATAAGTGGACTCTTAATGAAATGGGAAACGTGTTGGTCTAGGAGGAGCAAAAGCTGCAGGAACATGGATTGGGTGCATCTCATGCTCATATTGCAACCTTAGGAGCATCAAAGGATAATATTCATTCGAATTTATCATTCTTATGGCATAAAGGAACTCGATCATATTTCCAGTGAAAGAATTAAGAGGCTTATAAAGGATAATATTCATTCGAATTTAAACTTTACAAGCTTTACCGTTTGTTTGGATTGTATTAAAGGTAAACAAACAAAACACAATAAGAAAAATGCCACAAAAAGCACTGAGCTCCTTCAAATTATACATACAAATATTTGTGGACCTTTTGATGTCCCGATTTTTGGTGGAGAAAAATATTTTATCACATTTATTGACGATTTTTCGCGTTATTAATTTATTTATTGCAAGAAAAATCTGAGACAACAGAAATAGTTGAACATTTTATGACTGAGGTTGAAAGACAATTAAATAGAATGGTGAAAATTATTCGATCTGATAGAGGTGGTGAATTTTATGGTCGCGCCACTAAAATAAGTCAATTACATAAACCTTTTGCCAAATACTTAGAAAAGCATGGCATTTGTGTTTAATACACTATGCCAAGTACGCCTCAGCAGAATGATGTTGTTGAGAGACGAAACCGAACTGTCATGGAAATGGTTAGAAGTATGATAATTCTACCTTACCCATGTCCTTGTGAATTTATGCTCTTATAACTGCTATTTATGTATTAAAACGGGTTTCTAGTAAGGTTTTACCAAAGACTCCCTTATGAACTTTGGACAGGTAGAAAACCCAGTTTGCAGCACCTTCATGTTTGGGGCTATCCAGCGGAAACTAGAGTATACTTTTTGCAAGAAAAGAAATTGAATGTTAGACAGTTAGTGGTTACTTTATGAGTTATTAGAAAAATCCAAAGGGTATAGGTTTTATTGTCCTAATGATAGCATGAGAATTGTGGACATGGAAGTATATGATTCTTTGAGAATGGTGAGATCAGTGGGAGTTCTAACACTCGTAATGCGATCATTAATGAAATAAGGGCATAACCTTCTTCCCTCATTTCCTCAAGAATTAAGTGTGCCAAATATTGTTGAATAGTCTAACAATATTTGAATGAACGACCACTTAATGATGATGCCAAAGTCATTGAACATAGGTGTGGAAGAAACACCTACAAAAGTGGCCATTAAGGCGTTTTCAACAAAAACGAAGGTTGGCCATTTCTAATGACTATGTGATATATCTCCAAGAATCTAAATGCGATATATGTATACATAACGATCCAGATTCATTTTCATTAGCCATTAAGTGTAATAATTCTAATAAATGGGTTGATGCCATGATAGAAGAGTTGAAATCTATGGATTATGATGAAGTCTGGGACCTTGTCGCATTGCCTGATGGACACAAGTGCATTGAGTGTAAATGGGTCTTCAAGACCAAATTTGACATGAACGGTTTAATAAAACGATTTAAAGCCAGACTTGTTGCCAAAGGTTACACTCATAAAGATGGTGTTGATTATGAAGAGACCTTCACTCCTATATCACATAAAGACTCACTTATAATTATTTTGGCACTTGTAGCCCATTTTGACTTGGAACTATATCAAATGGATGTGAAAACTGCTTTTCTGAATGGTGATTTGTAGAAGAAGTCTACATGAAACAACCTGAAGGCTTCATTAAGAAATATGATGAAAATTTAGTCTGCAAACTTAAGAAATCAATTTATGGACTGAAACATGCTTCTTGACAATGGTATTTTAAATTCCATGATACTATTACTGCTTTTGGTTTTAAAGAAAACATTGTTTGATCACTGCATATACCTCAAGGTTAGTGGGAGTAAGTTCATATTTTTGGTTATGTATGTTGATCATATGTTGCTTGCTAGTGGTGACATTGGATTACTACATGACACTAAATTTATCTCTCTAAAATTCCAACATATGAGATATGTGTGAGACATCCTACGTCATAGGGATAGAAATATCTCGTAATCAATCACGTGGACTTTTGGATTGTCTCAGAAAAGCTACATAGATCGAATTTTAGAGAGATCTGGGATGAGTGCATGTTCTTCAAGTGTTGTTCCAATTCACAAAGGTGACAAATTCAGTTTGAATCAATGTCCAAAAACTGAATTAGAACGTAACGAGATGATAAATATTTTTATGCATCTATCGTGAGAAGTTTGATGTATGCTCAAGTCTATGCTAGACCAGGCATAAGCTTTACGCTCGAAATGCAAGGTCATTACCAAAGTAACCCTGACATTGAACACTGAAGAGCTGCAAAGATGAAAATGAGATACTTAAAGGGACAAAAGATTTTATGCTCACATTTAGGAAATCTGATCAATTAGAAGTGATTGGAAATTCCAATTAAGATTATGCTTGATGTGTTGACTTTAGAAAATCAACTTTTGGTTACATTTTTCTTATGGCTAGAGAAGTCATATCATGGAAAAGTGTAAAGCAAAATTCTAATTCAACGTTACCATTAAGGCTGAATTTATGGCTTGCTTTGAAGCATTAATGATTGCAAAATTTTATTTTAGGCCTTGGTATTGTCTCCTCAATATCCAAGCCTTTGAAATTGTATTGTGATAATAGTTCAATCGTATCTTTCTCTAAAAATGACAAGTATTCAAATGAGCTAAACACATGGAATTAAAGTTTCTTGTCATGAAAGATGAAGTTCAGGAACAAAGAATATCTATAGAATATATAAGCACACAACTTATGGTTGTTGATCCATTAACTAAGGCGTTACCGCCTAAGACATTTATGGAATATGTTAACAGAATGGGTCTTGGGTATGGAAACGTCTAATCTTTATGTTTCCTTGTTGGTTCAGACACTTAAGTTATAGATATTTTGAATTCAATAAAGTTGTTTCTACTTTTCATTCATAAACTTATTATTGATATGCATATATACGTTTTTAGTATTAATGCAGGAGGTCTTGAAATAATAAAATTATGGGCGTTGTGTCACTTATAGATTATTTTAGTGTGGTTATTGGTGATGTGGTGCATGGAATGAACTGTATCAACTGAATGATATACACCCGCTATGACTCACATCAGTAGTCTCACTAATATAATACTTATGTTTACCAATGATGAAAGTATTTGTAAAGTCCAATATTATGCGCGCCTTATGTTTATTATGTCTATTTTACTGTGGCTCTGTCACGTGTGACAAGTGGGAGAATCGAAAACTTTGTGCCCCACATGTTCGCCTAGTGGGAGAATGTAAGTTTTATGTCTCACATATGTGACATGTGATAGAATCATAAATAGAATTGGAGTTTTAATACTCCCTCCATCCCGCTTTAGCAGTCCCGGTTGATCAATTTCGGGCGTCCCGCTTTAGGAGTCCCGGTTGGACTTGGTACATAAAAAATGATTTTATTCCAATTTTAAAATCAATTAAACACCTAAATATAAAAGCCAATTAAAAAAAACTTTCACATTCCCCTCATTTCCACCCCTCATTTCTCTCTCTCTCTCACTCTCTGTTTACTCCCCCCGTCCCTGCGAACCCTAGATCTTGGTATCAAGATCCGCCGCCATCCTGAACCCTATGTTTACTCCTCCCTCTCTCGTGCTTAAATGGGAACCCTAAACCCACAATCTCCAAAGACACTACCTTCTCCACCACCATCTCCGCCGCCAATACCACCATCTCCGTCGGTCTATTGGTCATTCGACCAAAGCTATGGGTTAATTGAGAGTGAGATCGCCACTCATGACTCCCCTATTCCAATCTTTCTGATGTTTTGTGTTTAAACCACCCCCATTTTTTTGAGTTTGGAGATTTATACACTATCTGGTGATTGTTCTGCCTTGGTGGTGTTTTTGGTTTGGTGGTGTGGTCGTGTTGTGGATTGGTGGTGTTGTGAATTGGTGTTGTGGCTTGTTGGTGTTGTGGGTTGCTAGTGTGTTTGACTTGGTTCCTGCTTACCTGCTGCTTCATTACATTTTGCTTCAACAGGGAATTTTCCCAAAATGTATTCCCTCCTTTTTTGTTAATGAAAATTTTGAAGTTGGATTTGAATTTAATCCTCTTTGTTTGTCCAGTCCACAGGGTTCTCGAATTTTGGTGTGTTTACAGAAATTAAAAAGTCATTAATGTTAATATTGCTAAATTAAAAAAGAAAAAAAAATTAATCTAATGAATGATAGTAACAACCAAAAATAAGCATTAAAAAAGTGTTTAAATGTAAAATTGTTAAAAAGTGAGTCTCAACATCAACTATAATATTTATTTATTACACACTCAAATTCTTCTTAAAACATGTGCCCAATTCAACCCGGACTGCTAAAGCGGGATGGAGGGAGTATAATACATTAACTTGGTATAAGACATATTTTTCCCTAATTAATTAGCTATCAATTGAATATATTGATTTAAGTAGGACGTTTCCTAATTAGTCATTAAGTTTGACTACATATATGTTCCTATACTAATAAGGAAAATGGAGAATATATTAACATAATAAGTATATGTATGCGTTTGATTTATACTCATTAAGTGAAAGGAATAGTAATTTATTCCTATGATTATTAAGGGAAGAAATGGACGCATATATATAATTATGGTTTGATATATTATTGGCTAATAAAATCAAATCAAATTATTATGCTCAATTATTTAATATGATTTTGGTATTACTTGGTCAAAAAAAAGTCCTAATTAAATAGCCAGTTTGATAGAAAGGGCTTTAATGTTTTATAATTAGGGTTTGTCCTCCCTCTGCCTATAAATACAAGTGTGGTGATCCCATCATCATATCACACACATTACAGAGAACACATAAACGAGGGCAAGAGAGAGAAACAAATAATTAGTTGGACTTGCGCTACTACGCTGGAAAAGGTTCAAGGAATTCGTCTCCTCCTTCCTCAATCGCTTCCGCTACGGATCGCCAAGGTATATTTCGATCCTATTATGTTTATGGTTTTACGTGAAATACATGTTGTTCGAAGATCTTGCTTTATTTATATTCAATTATGTATTCTTGAATATACGATGATAAATAATGCCCAATAAGTCTCACATTCCACTAAATCACTTCACTCACATTTTATTATAAAATTAGTATAAAAAAGTGAACTACATATTTCACTAACTTTACCAACCTATAATTTTTTACATTTCTTAAAATCCGTGTCTACAACAAATGGGACTCCTATTATGGGATGTAGGGAGTGCTATAAAACTTTAGCATGTTAATTTATGAAATACTTAGGGCATCATTAACCCCGTCCCCATTTCCGGCCCCAAGTCCCTTCCACGTCATCATTCCTCTACAGTTGCGGCCCAGGCCCCAACTGCTGTAACCCTGCAGGTTGCGGCCCGGGCCGCAACTAATAAATGACACTATTAATAACTCCAACCTATTTAACTCGTAAACGCAATTCGTTGAACAATTGAAACCGGGAAAATGCATTGTTCATTAGAAATTAACATTACATTACTAGACGAAGCAAATTTGAAATACAAGAAACCCCGGGCCACGACTACTACTTCTTCATTTGGGCGCGAAGGTAGGCGATCATCTCACGGTGCAACTCGATCTCCTCGTCCGACATCTTCGATGTATCCCTCGATGTCAACTCCGTCAGCTGGCTCATCCGCCATGTAATATTCATCTCCGACAAAGTGTCGGCCATCTTATCCAGAGACGGATTGGTCGGCGGTGGCACCATAGCGGAGTTGCTCGCAGCTGCCTTCCCCTTTGCTTTCCTCTTGGCCGCCTTTGTTCCTATCGGGCGGCTCTGAATGCTAGGAGAGGAGCAGAAGACATCGTCGTCCGTCACGTTGAGGTCGATCGCCGGACCTCCTTCGCTCGAAGAGTAGTTTTCGGAGGCGGAAACTTTGGTTCTCTTCGCCGCACCTGTTGCCGCCGGCTCGGCACCGCTGGTGTACTTCGGGCTCTTCTCGACGAGCTTCCAAACTTCGAAGTACTTGAAGGTCTTCTTCCCGTCAGTGAAGAACGCATCCTTCGCCTTCTCGACGAGGTCCGCCTCTCTGGGCCCGCTCGGCCACATACGGACTACGTTGGCCCACTTTCCGTTCCACTTGCTCATATCCGCCTGGACCCGGCCCCAATGCTTGCACAGCTTCACGTAGCTACGCTCGATCGACCCTTCCGGACGGCCAGCGTTATATTTCTGCGCAATCCGCTCCCAAAAAGCCTTGCCGGTCTGCTGGTTGCCGATGATAGGATCCTCAGCGACATCGATGTAGTTCCTCGCAAGCCACAATGTCTCGTGCGGAGTGTACTTCTTCGGCCCATCCTCCTCCCTGACCTTCTCCTTTCCCCGCTCTTGAGCGGGCTCCATCTCACTGAGCTCGAACTCTTCGGTGTTGACCGACAATGTGATGTCGACGTTGCTACCGACACCCGGACTAGGTTGTGTCTGCTATGGTTGCGACGACGGTATGTACCAATTGTTCGAGTTAACGAACTCCTCCATCTCACGTTGATCGCCGTTGAACCAATCCATTGGCGCCGAAACAAAGGGTATAATAGAGTATTGAAATGGAACGCGGGATTGAAATGGATGGAACGCAAGCTCGTATTTATAGACATCGAATTAAAAAAAAATTTGGATTTGCGGCCCGGCCCGAAGAGCGTGTAACGCTGGGCCGGGACGCGGGACATGCGGCCCGTCACCGTGCAACCCCGTCCCGGGCCGGGACGCGGGACGCTCCCCATGCCGGGAACGCGGCCCCGGGACGGGCCTGAGCCGTGCCGCCCTTCCGTGTAATGCATGGGACGGGCCGGGACTCACGATTTGCGGCCCGGCCCATGGCGTTACAGATGCTCTTAAATCTTAATAAAACTTTTGCATGTTAATTTATGAAATTAATACTAAAATCTGACAAAATTACAAATAGACAAACTATATCGTAAATACTACTCCTTCCATCAAGAATAAGATGACATATTTCTTAGTTGGTGCGGGATTTTTGGAGTTATTGGTTAATGCGGTTCATTGGAAAGAGAAAGAGTAAGTGTAAGTGGTTGGGTGTATTAATTGAAGAGAGAAAGTTACCAAAAATACAAATGTATCGTTTTAGTTAGGACAAACCAAGTGTATCATCTTAGTTAGAATGGAAGGAGTAGTACAAAATATCTAAGAAGGCTCAAAAAATTAAAATATACATCTTGAATCTTGATTGCAAATCTTTTCATATCGACTAAAATTTACAATTCCTACCACTTTATTAATGGATCAAAATCAACGTCTTCTAACTAATTATCCTTACTTGAAATTTAACTATTGTTTGGACAATAATCTTTTTTTTTTAATTCTCATTTTCAAATGAATTCATGATTTAAAAAAATTTCAAAACAAAATATCTCATGACATTATCTACTTTATTATTGAACCACTAACATGGCAAATACAATTACAATAACTCCGTATATACACACACTACACTCACAAATACATACACTATAGGCAATGCGTGTAAGAGTGTGCTGGTGTGCAACATGTGTGCAATGTATGTGAATGTGTGTGCAAATGTGCATGTGCAATGTGTGTGCAAATGAGTGTGTGCAGTGTTTGTGTGTGTAATTTAATAAATATTTGAAATTTCACTACTTTTAATACGTAATTCAAATGTGGAGGATTATAACTATATCCTCGTAAGAGCCTCCAAAACATAATCACCTAAAATAAAAATATGAAAATCAGTAGAAGCAGCATAATGTCAAGTGTTCACTAGTGAAGTTAGATGCAAAACCAAAAGAGAGTAAGGAGCATAGCACCTACTAGGAATTGGGGTCCATAAATTGATTGAAATTGAAAGTAAAGAGAGAAGAAACTATTACTAGTACCTTTTGTGATGGTTTCCTGGCTTGGGTGCCTTTCTACGGGATGACTTGGGTTGCGAAGACTTGACTTCCTCTGTGGGCGGTGATGGCTTGTTTCCCTTCACATCATCAACAGCGCTCTTCAGTGCATGAAGCAGCATTTTCTTCACCTGTCCAAAGAAATGCCATTGCCAGAATGAAGATTTATATTTAAGTTGAACGAATAAAAGAGTAGCTTTTTATCAATAATATGAAACCCAATTAGCATACGATGAAAAACAACTAAGATGCCGAGTGGATGTAAGTGCATTACAATTTTAGTTTGCGTGCAGTGATAACGGGATATTCCGACACAGGAAGCTAGCACATATTTCCAGAAGTGAAAGAAAATTCAAACCTCAAGCTTGTCTTCCTTAGCCCTGTGATTCAAGGGACTCTTCTGCCAGTTTGAAGCATGAGCTTATGTTTTAAAGTAGGGTTTATGGTTTCTAATATCATAAACTTTGGTAGAAATGTGATGAGATATTTTTTGGTTAACTTTGATGTTGGTAGTAAAAATTACCCCCTCGGTTAAATGTTAATTAAGTAATTTTTCTATTTTGGAAAGTTCTAATAAAATTGAATCATTCTATTTTTGGCAAAAAGTAATCATCTCCCTTACTTTATTCTCTCTTCACCTTTCTTACTTTATTCTCTCTTACATTATTCACCATCCACTTAATACACTATTCGCTAGCATAAACTCTACATTGTATTCTCAAATAATTGTTGGTTCTTTCTGGCGACATTGTCATCACCGGCCCCTTCGATCTCATCCACTTACCTTCTTATAAGGGTATTTCCCTTATCACGATGCCGGAGACAATAAACAAGAAGTCCCGAGAGGCAGAATCTCATCGACAACTCAAGCTTTATACAAAGTACTAAAATAAAATCAAAAGAGACGTAAATTCATATATTCATTGATTGCTGGAAAATATTAATAATGTCACCTATTTATAATGCTAGTAACTTAACGAACAAGAAAAATAGATATCCTAGATATACGATAAATCAGAACTAACTAATTAATAAAGATATGAGGATAGATATGCATGTATCACCTTCTCACTCCTGCAATTATCTCTGCACATCATCCACCGTATTCTCTCTCAGACACACAATCAACCATTGTGGGCTCCACATTCATTTTCATATCGCCCAAATCGGTCTTGAGGTTATTGGTTTCTGAGATTACAAGAGATACAACCGGGCGTAATACAACCCAAAAGAAGGAATACAAATAGAAACTGAACTGAAATTATAACTAAAATCGAAACAACTAAACCGTGAAGTTTATTAGCCGAGTCGAGGAGTCCTCTTTCCGCAAGACGAGATACGCCCCGGTAGTGCTCTTCGGATTGGCGTTTCGTCCCCAGAGATAAAACGGCTACGTCTCTGGTGAAGCAGCACCGCAATCAACAGAGCTCCGGCGAACTGGATGGAGGAGAGGGCAGAGCTTTCAACAAAAAAAAAACAATGCAGAGAGAGGAGAGAGGGAGAGAACGTATGATGCAAATGCTTGTGAATATTGTATCTAATGTAGTGGAATGGCTAGCCTATTTATAGGCCAAGCCACCATGCAGGGTCAACCAAGCCATAAAGGCTCATCATGGCAGATTCGTAACCGTCGGCGGTTACAAGCGTGTGGCAGGAGTGTGCCTTTCGCGTGTGGATTTCTCACGTGGCAGCCTTGTAGGTTTTGACTGTTCCACGCTTGACGACGTGTCAAGCCACTTGGATTGCTGACTCAGCGATGGTCTAAAAAGATTACTACGGGTCCAGACCCAAGCCCAAAGACCACCCAAAGACTAATTGCGAAGATCCAAGTCCAAGTCCATGTCCGAGATCGGGATCGGGATCGGGGCCCGCGACCGCGACCGCGAGCACGAGCACGGGCTCGGGCTGGCGGGCGGAGGCGGCGCGCCCGTGTGCGCGTGTGGGCTCTTTCATCCATCTTGGTCCACTATAATTATTAAGTAACATAAAGTCACTTAATTTAAACACATTAAAAGATGTGTCACTTCTCCAATGTGGGATAATTAACACTAGTTAATTATTCCCTAAGCTCAAACTCCAAGCTTTAATTAAAAAGCTTATGCCTAACTTTAATCCACTATTTCTCACTCACCGGAAATCGGATTTGAGAAAGTGAATATACTACATTTATCTACGTAAAATGTAGATCGACGCTATATCATTTAATTTCACAAAATTAGATGTCTCGTCACATTTATTATTTGGTCAAAATCCATTGTTTGCCCTTCCAATAGCCGCTTGGCTATCGCAGTGGATCAGCACTGGTGGCACTGGCTTAGACCAACATGGAATATCTTCAAGGAAGTTCTTAAGCCACTCGGCTTCCTCACCAGCCTTATCTAAGGCAATGAACTCTGATTCCATTGTTGATCGGGCTATACATGTCTGTTTTGTGGATTTTCACGATACAGCACCACCCCCAATAGTAAAGACGTATCCACTTGTTGAAAGTGAGTCTCTATTATCAGATATCCAATTTGCATCACAGTACCCTTCAAGTACCGGGGGGTATCTCGAGAAGTGTAGCCCATGATTTTGAATATGTTTTAAATATCTCAAAACCCTCACAAGAGCTTAGACACACTATAACATGGCCGTTATTGGTGCTCTTGATGTTGACACATTTGTCGCACTCGTTGATTTTGAACCCATTTGATAACATCACATTATCAAACTTCAAGTGCCATTGCAATGGCGCTTGTTTCAATCCATATAGAGACTTTACGAGCTTGCATACCTTTTTCTCTTGTCCAGGTACTACAAACCCTTCGGGTTGCTCCATATAAATTTCATCTTCTAATTCAGCATTTAGAAATGCGGTCTTTACATCCATTTGATGAATCTCAAGATTGTGCAATGCAGCAATAGCGAGAAGCACTCGAATAGATGTAATCCTTGTTACAGGTGAATAGGTATCGAAGAAGTCATGTCCTTCCTTTGGTTAAAACCCTTTACTACTAGTCGGACTTTATACTTATCCACTGTTCCATCGGCCTTAAATTTCCTTTTAAGTACCAATTTGCAACCTAGAGGTTTCGCATCTTCAGGTAAATCTACCAACACCCAAGTGTGGTTTAGCAAAATTGAGTCAATTTCGCTTTGAACAGCTTCTCTCCAATGTAGCCCATCTAGGCCATTGAAGGATACTTTTATAGATGTTGGTTCTTTATCTAACATAAAAGCAATGTAGTCAGGACCAAATATTTTTGGTGTTCTGACTCTAGTACCACGTCTTAGTACTGTATCCTTTGGATCGGGCCTTGCACGCTTGCGCAATTCAGGTTCCTCATCCGCTGATTTAGAACTAGTGGCTTCAATCTCCACTGGTTTAGAACCAGTGGCTTCCTCTTCAATTCTTGTCTCAGAATTGGTTAAAACTTTTTCTTGTCTTTGCAAGGAAATGTATTTTCGAGAAATACAGCATTCCTTGACTCAATCATTGTTCCTACTGTAATAGTCGATATTTCAGACTTGTGAACAACAAATCGATATGCACTACTATTAAGTGCATATCAACCGTCTTAGGTCCGATTGTAACTTCTTTGGGCGGAGGAACCATCACCTTTGCCAAACACTCCCACACTTTGAGGTATTTGTAGGATGGCTTCCTTCCCTTCCACAACTCATAAGGAGTAACATCTTTTCCTTTGAGAGGGATTTTATTCAAGATATAGTTGGCTGTCAATACAGCTTCCCCCCACATGTTATGGGGTAATCCTGAAGTCAGAAGCAGTGCATTCATCATCTCTTTTAGAGTTTGATTCTTGCGTTCTGCGATACCATTAGATTGTGGTGAATATGGAGCAGTTGTTTGATGAATTATACCACTTGCGTTGCATAACTCCTCAAACGAGGCTACATATTCGCCTCCTCTATCGCTTCGAATCATTTTGATTTTACAACCAAGTTGATTTTCAACTTCGTTCTTATAATTTTTTAACGCTTCTATTGCTTCATCTTTACTTCTTAAAAGATAAATGTAGCAATATCTTGTGCAATCATCTATGAAAGTGATAAAGTACTTTTTACCACCTCTAGTTTGTACCATCTTTAAATCACATACGTCCGTGTGAATTAATTCAAGGGGTTTTGTGCTTCGTTCAACCGAGTGAAACGAAAACTTAGTCATTTTTGCTTCAAGACAAATTTCACATTTATCTTGAGTATCCACTTCATTAGCCTTTAATAAATCTAAATTTACTAATCTTTTAATGACTTTTGAATTTACATGTCCCAATCTACAATGACACAAATTTGAACACTCAGTCAAGTAAGAGGAAGTACATGCTTTATTATTATTAGCCAACGGCTTTGCAACACTGCGAGTTGCTACACTAAGCTTGAAAAGCCCATCGGTTACATAACCTTTTCCGATGGATTTTCCAAACTTGTACAATGCAAACCTATCAGACTCAAATACAAGTTTAAACCTCTTATTAACTAGTATTGATCCTGACACTAGATGCTTGCGGATGTCCGGGACATGCAGCACATCTTTCAAAGTGATAGTGATGCCAGACGTCATCATGAGAATCACGTTGCCAACACCGAGTACTTCGGACGATGCTTGATTCCCCATGTTGATCTTCTTCCCTTCAACAACAGTGTAGGAGGCAAACTTGCTCCTATCTGAGCAGACATGAGCAGTAGCGCCGGTGTCGATGTACTAGCCACCCTTGTTGTCAACAAGGTTAACTTCTTCAGTGACCACAACAATGAGGTCGTTTTCATCCCAGTCCTTGAACTCCTTCTCAACGACGTGGGCAGCCGGCCTCTTCTTCTTGCTGCGGCAGTCCTTTGCAAAGTGGCGGTTTGCCACATTTGTAGCAATCGCCTTCAAACTTCTTTGTAGGCTGCTTTCCCTTCCCTTTGTCACTTGGACGATTGGGGCGAGGACGTTTGTTGGAGGGACCGCCCCGCTCCAACAGATTGGCTTTGGCTTCAAGTGAGGTGAAGCCTTTAGCCTTTTGGTCACTTTTGCGCACATCAGCCTCAATGCGCAATTTTACGATCAAGTCTTCAAGGGTCATCTGCTTTCGCTTGTGCTTGAGATAGCTCTTGAAGTCCTTCCAACTAGGAGGAAGCTTGTCGATGATCGTGCACCTTAGGAATTTGTCGGGCAAGGTCATCCCTTCAGCCACTAATGCGTGGATGATCATTTGGAGCTATTGGACTTGCTCCATGATGGGTCGAGAGTCGACCATCTTGTAGTCCATAAACTTGGATGCTACAACTTGTTCAGTACCTGCAGCATTATCTATGCTATAC
Organism: Salvia splendens; assembly: GCF_004379255.2. Taxonomy (NCBI): domain Eukaryota; kingdom Viridiplantae; phylum Streptophyta; class Magnoliopsida; order Lamiales; family Lamiaceae; genus Salvia; species Salvia splendens. The sequence continues at coordinate 25,796,959 of NC_056039.1, forward strand.
TTTTTTTCTAGGCTTTCCCACATTTGTGTAGATGTGGTTACATTGGAGTATACATTCTAGAGGCTATCATCTAATGCACTTAAAATAAAATTTTTACATAGATAATCCCCTTTTCTCCAAGCATCATAGTCCGCCATGACTTCGAGCCTAGTCTCTTGATCGCTTTGCGCGGGCGGTTCATTTTCCGTAAGGAAGTTGGCGACGCCCAATGTTGTCAAGTAGAACAACATCTTTTGATACCACCGTTTGAAGTCAGATCCTCCAAACTTTGGTGGCTTCTCGGCAGGTGGCATCATTCTTGGTGCCAAGGTGCCGAACTTGGTCCATGGAAGGAACCAATTTCGTTGCCCCCGAAGGAGCCAACAACGTGGTTGGGATAGAGCCCCCACCATTCATGTTGGGCATAGATCCCGCCATGATCGTACTATCCCCGAAGGAACTAGCACCCGCGTGAGACCTGAAGGCCCCAACATTCGTGTGAGACCCGAAGGCCCCAACATTCGTGTGAGACCCGAAGGCCCCAGCACTCGATCCATTAAAGGATCCGAAGGAACCACTAAAAGTGGAACCAACCGATCCACTCGAGGTGGATCCACCAGTGGGCCCAAGGGGGTTAACAAACTCCCAAGGGGTTGTTGATGAAGATGGATAGCGCCCGGGAGTGGGCATCATCGTCGGGATCGACGAAGTGTTGACAGGTCCAGTGTTCGCCATGGTGGATGGAGTTACAGCAGCGGTGGTAGCAGCGACAGTGTTGGCTTCAGTCGACATCTCCAGCAAAAGGTGTTTAAAGTTTCGAAAGTTTTAGTTCAATTTATGGTCCAAATTCCTTCAAAAGCAAGTTATATCTCGTCTTGTGATTGTTGGTTTCTGGGATTACAAGAGATACAACCGGACGTAATACAACCCAAAAGAAGGAATGCAAATGGAAACTAAACTGAAATTACAACTAAAAATCAAAACAACTAAACCGTGAAGTTTGTTAGCCGAGTCGAGGAGTCCTCTTTCCGCAAGACGAGATACGCCCCGGTAGTGCTCTTTGGATTGGCGTTTCGTCCCAAAGATAAAAACGGCTACGTCTCTGGTGAAGCAGCACCGCAATCAACAGAGCTCCGACGAACTGGATGGAGGAGACGGCAGAGCTTTCGACAGAAAAAAAAAACAATGCAGAGAGCTTATGATGCAAATGCTTGTGAATATTGTATCTAATGCAGTGGAATGGCTAGCCTATTTATAGGCCAAGCCACCATGCAGGGTCAACCAAGCCATGAAGGCTCAAGTCCAAGTCCAAGTCCAAGTCCAAGTCCCGATCTCGGGCTCGCGGCCCGCGAGCACGAACACGGGCTCGGGTGGGCGGGCGGCGGCGCGCGCGTGTGCGCGCGTGTGGGCTCTTTCATCCATCTTGGTCCACTATAATTATTAAGTAGCATAAAGTTACTTAATTTAAACACATTAAAAGATGTGTCACTTCTCCAATATGGGATAATTAACACTAGTTAATTATTTCCTAAGCTCAAACTCCAAGCTTTAATTAAAAAGCTAATTATGCCCAACTTTAATCCTCTATTTCTCACTCACCGGAAATCGGTTTTGAGAAAGTGAATATACTACATTTATCTACGTAAAATGTAGATCAACGCTATATCATTTAATTTCACAAAATTAGATGTCTCGCCACATTTATTATTTGGTCAAAATCCATTGACCGGGCATATTTATTCCATGATTTCTACAGAGGTTTCACTGCGCGGGGGTGGCAACGAGGCGGGGGGGGGGGGGTGAATAGTTTATAATAAAACTAGAGAAAAAGTAACTTTTGAAGGTATATTTGTAAAAAAAATGAAGGAGAAGTAGATTTATACTATAGGTCGTACGCGGAAGACAGATTTTAATGCATAATTGGTAAAGTAAGAGAGAATGAAAAATAGTATTCCCTTCGTCTCAAGGAAGATGGCCCCTTCCTTGGGCAGTACGGGAATTTATGCAACTTTATTTTGTGTGTGAAGTGGAGTGAGTAAAGTAAGAGAGAGGGAATAAAGTAGAGATAAAAGTGTTTCCATTTTTAGTAATTGGTCATCTTAGTTTAGACAAACTAAAAATCAAAGTAATCCAAGCCCCCTAGTTCAAGTGGTCGAGGAGGGTGGCAAGGATACCGCGCCATCCTGGAGGTCTCGAGTTCGACTCTTGGATGGCGCAACTTGGGATTAATTTCCCCTGTGGGCCTAAATAAGGCTTGTTGCCTTGGGGCTTTGCAAGCTTACTGGCCTGGACCCGTCTGAGGGTCGACAACTTACGGGCCTGGACCCGTCTGGGGGAGGCTAGTTCGTGCAGCCATGAGGGGCTGGGGGAGGCTAGTTCGTGCGGCCACGAGGGGCTGGGGGAGGCTAGCTCGCTTGCCAATGTATCTCGAACTCGAAAAAAAAAAACTAAAAAGCAAAGTAGGTGATATCCGTCCTAAGAAAATTGTCACTTCTTTTTTGGGACAGAGGGAATAGTAGAAATAGTGTAGTGGATGGTGGAACTATAAATGATAAAGCAAAAAATAAGGGTAAAAAATATCTATAAATGGATATAAACTATTTTTATACGACAGACTTAAAAAACAAAATTGAATCTATGCCTATAAAACATGGGAATAAAATCAATGAGAAAGATAAATAATCTAGAACACCATTTACATTTTTTAAATATGAGTTCTACTATTTACATCCACCATTATACATCTAATTTTGTCATGTCTATGGACCACTATGAAAAGAATCTAGAGCACTATTTAAACTTATTATTGTTCATCTTATGCAGTAGCAGTTGATGCAGATTTAAAATCATTTGAAGATATTGGAAGGAAATTGTATAAAAGTGTCAAGGGTTACCACTATCAATTTGTGTTATTGGAGGGATTTTACGCAAAAAAGAGCACACTTTACAGGAATGGAAAAAGGTAAACGTAAACATGGAATTGTATCTGAGGCATGGAGAAGGTATTGAAGAATACAAAAGAGTAAAATAAGTGTTGGAGTTGAGCTTTGATGCTTTACCTTACTACTTGAAACAATGTTTCCTCTATTTAGCATGTTTTCCTGAGGATGAAGAGATTGATACGGAGAGATTGTATACATTGTGGATGGCGGAAGGTTTCATTTCATACCAAGATAAAGGAGCTAACGAAACTCTAAGAGACGTAGCCCAAAGGTATTTAACTGAACTTGCTATGAGGTGCATGGTTCAGTTGCATGAAGCTGAGATCTACACTCCACTTAAGAAGTTCAATTCACGATTTACTGCATGATCTCTGCTCTTCCAAAGGTGAAGAAGAAATCTTTTTGAAGCGCATTGATGGTTCCAAATATCTTAATGACATTCCTTCAACAACTCGCACTTCCAAAAGAAGGTTAGCAGTACCTCAATCCAATGGCAATTCCATAAGTAGATTAGCTATCAATTATCACCCCGATAGTAACTCAAGTATATATGGGTTAGAGGAACACAAAGATCTTATATCCTTTATGCTTATCAAAATAGAGTATTCTATTAATAATCCACACTTTGTCTTCAAAAAGAGTACGATGAACTTTGAGGCATCACAATCCTTGAGGATATGCTTAAATGAACTAATTCATTTAAGATACTTGAGTTTAAGGAGTTCATATCTGACAAAGCTACCAAAGTCTGTATGCAGCATGCCATGCTTGCAAACCTTAGATTTGCGAGTATCACATGAGGTTGTTATTAGATTGCCAAATGTGAATTTGGAAGATGAAAAGACTAAAGCATCTATTTCTTAGAGAGACAATAGAAGTGATTGGAGGGGGAAAACTAAGACTAGATGGGTTAGAGGAGTTGGAGACATTGAAATATATCGGGAGTGAGACTACTCACATTACAATTGTATTGAGCCACAAAAGCCAGTTGCGCGAGACTCATCTTGTGGTTGAGTCCCGTGATTTGAGCTCGGAGAAAAGTAGAGAGGTTTTAAATGATGGGTTGATGTCTCCTTTGTTGGTTACTTTGTGGATCTCAAAATGCAATATGAGTAACAATTTTCTAAACAATAAACAAGGTATGTGTCAGAATTTAGTATCTTTGGGAATCTATAAATGCAAGGGTAAGGTAGATGTGATGGAGTTTGCCTAGTATCCCATGTTACAAATTGCTTGACCTTACTTGTGCTATTTCATTAACCATGATTCGTAATGAATGGCCACTTTCTGGAATTTGATTATGTACTCTCAATTCTCAAATACTCTTGATATTCTATGAATTCTTTTTCTTGCACAACTTTTTACCCCTATTTTTTTAACAAATCATTAACTGTTGAAAAATTTAAAGCAACTATCTATGGCAGAGAAGAAAACAAATCTAGCCAAACATTTGCTTTTAGTAGATACGGATAATATCATTACAGTCACAAGACAAAATTTGCTGCATAAAAATTAAGATTAAGTGATTGCAAATTTTGAGAAATTCAAGTGGCGCCTCTTCTTTTAAACTGTAGCCAAATAGTATTTCAAAACCATTATGTAACCTCTTTGTTGTTATTCAAATCAAGATTCTGTAGTAGTAAATTACAGTCCAATATATATCTCGTACCTTTGTCAAACTATGAAGCAGATGAGATTAGTTTACGGAGAAATTTGAAAACACATAATCACTCAATTTAAAAAATAAAACATCAAAGTATTCACATTTTTTAATTTCAACAATAGACTAGTTCTACCGCCTTTGAAAAGGCCAGACCTCCGAGGAGGGCAACGCACGACAATCGCCTAAAACACACCGGCAAAGCTCCAATCAAAGTCTGGACACTTGAAACTGAAAAACATAACTCTCTTTGTAGAGTCTCCAACTTAAAATAAAACTCATAACAAAACAAAGACTTCTAATTATATTCAAATTATAAAAAAGGTAAACCGAAGACTTCTAAACATACTGAAAAGATTAACTATCATAATATGGGATAAACTATACTAAATCATGCATGAAAAGGGAAGCTGACAGGCCAGCATAATTAAGGTTGTTAGAGGCCAAAATCAACTATACTTGATAAGTAATTCCAAGAAAAAACACATACTAATACAACAGATTGAAAAATATATGATGAGTGGAGCAAACAAAACACAACCACCAACTATATTGCCACAATGCCATCCACCATTCAAGTACAGAAAAATCTAAGTACAATAGATAACAAGTTAATGTTGACAAAAAAAAGAAGGATAACATTAGCATTATATTAGATGGCCATGGATTCCAAAAAAGGGTCTTTCTCCTCCACAGTGGATTATAACTTCATCCAACTAAGAGCCTCCAAAATATAATCACCTAAAATAAAAATATGAAAATCAATAGAAGTAGCACAATGGAGCAAAACCAAAAGAGAGTAAGGAGCATAGCACCTACTAGGGATTGGGGTCCATAAATTGTTTGAAATAGAAAGTAAAGAGAGAAGAAACTATTACTAGTACCTTTTGTGACGGTTTCCTGGCTTGGGTGCCTTTCTACGGGATGACTTGGGTTGCGAAGACTTGACTTCCTCTGTGGGCTGTGATGGCTTGTTTTCCTTCACATCATCAACAGCGCTCTTCAGTGCATGAAGCAGCATTTTCTTCACCTGTCCAAAGAAATGCCATTGCCAGAATGAAGATTTAAATTTAAGTTGAACGAATAAAAGAGTAGCTTTTTATCAATAATATGAAACCCAATTAGCATACGATGAAAAACAACTAAGATGCCGAGTGGATGTAAGTGCATTACAATTTTAGTTTGCGTGCGGATGAAGTGCATTACAGTTTTAGTTTTGCGTGCAGTGACAATGGAATATTCCGAACAGGAAGCTAGCACATATTTCCGGAAGTGAAAGAAAATTCAAACCTCAAGCTTGTCTTCCTTAGCCCTGTGATTCAAGGGCAGCAGACGAAACTCTTCCGTCAGTTTGAAGCATGCGCTAATGTTTTCAGGCGACACAAAATCCAGAGCAACTTTAGTGCAAGACTGCGCATGAAGAAAACATGAAACAAAATTCATTTCAGGAAGGTCCATAAGTACGCTTCTGCACAAACTACTAGAATTCACAGAACAGACTTCAGATTTATATGAAAATAATAAAAAGCAACACATAAACTAAATTCGTAAGATTAAGGGACAATCATGCAACGAATGTTGCAACTTCGACCAAGAAGAAAGCTACTAACTTTTACAATTAGTTTATAACACCAGAGTAAAACTGGGTCACGATATAGACAATCTCCAACCTAATCAGCACAACAGTGGAAAGTAAAACAAAGGGAAGCAGCATACGCGAGCTACAATAATAAGGGCCTGTTTGGTTTCAATGAATATGCCTAGAAAAGGTGTTTTATGGATAAATAAACAAAAAAAATTTAAAGGTCACGTGAGAGTGGGCTCAATCTAGAGACATTTGGTCTCGAACATTAATCACTCTACCACTAGGCCAACACAAGCACGCTGCAATGGATAAACTATTGTTTGGTTAATGAGAAAATAAATGGTTGGCATAGGTTTCAACTCCTATTTGTATCACCTATTTTTTGTTCGGTAGAGTTACTTTATTCTATAGTAAAATCGTTTTTGTCAGAGTTGTGGCGCCCCAGGCGCAGTGTAGTTAGGGTCGAGGGTCGCACCGGATCGATGATGTGAAAATTCGGGTCGCGGGTCGGCGGGTCGACTGGGTCGAGAGACCCACTATTCTAGGCTAATTTTTTTGCCTTTTAATATTAAATCAAATAAATATATTACTCTAATGTTTACAATATATCAAATAAAGTTTCAATACATATAGCCTATAGGTAGATAAAGTGGTACAAGCTGCTTGTAGAGGCCGAATTAGAATTAAAATCTGCACACGAAATTCAAAAAGAAGATGAAAGTTAGAACAATACCTTGATTAAACAAAGGAAGGAATAGATGAAGGGTGGCTCTGTATATTTGTTTAGGAATGAAGAGGATGAATTTAGGGTTTGAAAAACTTGATGTGGTTCATGCATATATATAGATAATTGAGATTGAGAAACAAAAGGAGAATGTAGAAAAAACGTGTGCTGAGATTTTTGAAAATCAGAATAAAAGTGTGAGAATAAAAGTGTGAGAGATCTGAGGAACAGAGGAGAAAAAACGTGTGCTGAGATTAGAGAAAATCAGAACAAAAGTGTGAAAGATTTGAGAAAATCAGCAGACTTTTAGGTAAGTTTTACGTTAATACTTATGTTTATTTTAGTAAAAACAAATCAGCATTAAAAAGGAAAAGATTCATAGAATAAAGGTTTAGGAATTACCTGTATCTCGACCCAGACGACCCGGCGGCGACCCCGTACCTCGATCAACCCACCCATGTTGGGGCGGTGACGGTCTCGACCCGGGCGACCTGAGCGCCATTTTGACAACACTGCCCAGGCGGGCACAGATCTAGGACCGACATACTAAAAGGTGGTTGGGCCAATCAAAATCCAGGGATGCGGTCCAAGAGGTAGGATAGGCGGGGGCAACCAGGGCAAGCTGGGGCACCGGTGGTCGACTAGGGTTTTTGGTGGGGTAACAGCGACATCTACTTCAATGGCATTAAATGACATCTACTTCAAATTCCCGCGGGGTGTCTTAAATAACAATAAATGACATTTATTTTACTCATTAATTTATTTATATGTTAAAAATCGATAGATTTTTGGACTGCACCCCGATTTTTGGGGTAATTTTTTGGACTGCATCCATCCACTTGTGCCCATAGTCCGGGTTTTTGGCTAATAGCCCCGATGTGCCCCGCAACCCTAACAATAATGGATTTTGCTAAAATATACCTCCTCTCCCTCACGACCTCTCCTTCCTATTATGTTGTCGTGTAATTTGTGACAAAGAAGTTATCTGGCAACCTATCACGACCTCTGCTATATCTGGGAATGGGTTTCAAGTGGTTTAAATGGTAGCAAATGTTTGTTTGTCGTCATAGCGGTATCTCTAGATCCTTGAGCACCATTCCTACATAACCAGCAAGATTCCATGCATGATTTGTGGCAGTGTTGTTAAAAGTGTGCCCATGCGCGCATGGGGAGCACGTGGCTCCAACTTAATCGCTCCGATCTGGCTAGGCAAGCCATATTCACAGGGCGAGCTTGAGGCAATTAGGGAACCTAAATCTTTTAATTCAGTAAACCCTCAAGCCTTCAAATCTTATTCAATCTTCGTTTCCTAAAATAACAAGATTATATTTGATGTTAAAATCTTTTCCTTTAACTTGATCTGAATACCTTTAACCCACCAAAATATCCTAAAATTTTTCCCTCCGTTTGTGATTAGAAGACTCGATTTTCCATTTCGATACGTATGCAGATAGGAGTCCTCTGATTCATTTTTACTATAAACTGTAATAGGCCAAACATTCCGCTCACGTTTCATTTAAAACTATATTACAATATCTTTCTTCCACCCACTTTTTTGTACATTTCAGAAAACCCATGCCAAAAAGAAATAGAACTCTTAATGGTGAACGAAGGGAGTAATAACTTTTTCATTTCTCCAAAATAATAAGGGCGTGTTCGCCTTCGACGGTGGGATTGAAAAGAAATAAAACTTGACAGAAATGATGGCAGTGTGGTCAACTGATTTGGTGCTAATACTAGTTGTTCAGCCTCCATGATTGTTTCATCAGATGCACTCCTTCAATTCCGGCGCCACCACGCACCGTCGACAGAGTGGCTGCTGCAATAGCAACTGCGACTGCGACCGCCACCACTATCATTGTTGGCGCTCAAAAAGGCCGCAGAAAGTGATAAGACTATACTTTAGCAAATTTTGTATGAAATGTGTGATAACGAAAAATAAGAATCAGAGAAATGAGAAGTGAGGTGATTCGTGTGTTTGTATTAGCTTGCTGAGATGGAGTAATGGTGTTGGACCATCATAAACAATTTCACAAACTACACGTGCGCCTTCTCGCTCTCTCTACCTCTCTCTCTCACACTATCTCTACCATTCCATAAATGTTGCTAGTGCTTGGACAAGGGATTTGTGGTCTGCACCTGCCATTGAAGCCACTTTTCACAAGCTCTAGTTCATCGGTTGTCACTTGTCAGTGGAGAGAGATGAGAGGACATAAAGGAGATTTTGCCTCCAATGCTAGATGCATCTTTCAATGCAGAAATGCTAAATTACCTCTTTGGGCAAAATTCAGTTCTTAGCATTTATTCAGGAATAGTGCGGGCCACTGTCATGTTCAAGGGCCCTCCATAAATGAAGCACACACACCGAACAGCCAATAATGGCCCGATTTGAGGCAATTTCTAGCCATTAATGTATAACCAAACACGCCATAACATTTAAGCTCTTCTCTTCCCAGGAAATTAATTATTCCTTAGTCAATTCTTCTCTTCTCAATTAATTCTTCCTTCTTTGTCTACTCAAACTCCTTTTGTATATGACAAGAAAAGAACTCTAACATGTTAATGCGCCTCGAGACCTGGGGCGCGAGTCCCGACTTTTGACATAATCACCCCTTGAGCCCCACGCCTCTAACAACACTGATGGTTGTTGTGGTGACGATTTGAGCTAAATGTTTTCCAAATTCTTGATTCTTCCTCTTCGTCGTGTTGATTGGTTTTGTGATGACATAGGCTTCGGTTCTTGTTCGTTGCCCAATGGTTCAAGATTTGAACCCATTTTCTTAGAAATTTTCTATGTTCTTCACCTTGGTGTCAGTTTTGATTGGCAGGTTGTTCTCGGTGGCTTCGATTGTTCACGCTCAAATTCAAAGATCTGAGCCAAGATTTCTACCAAATTTATCACATCTTCTTTGCACTATCTGGCCGATGTGGGATGGGTTTGTACTCAACAGATTTAGTTTATAGCAAGCTTCGTTCTTGCTTGATTTTCATCTTCTTCATCCCCGTTTCAATTTTCGTCTTCTTCTTCATCTCCGTTTCAACCGGTGTCATTTCAAGAAGCTTCGGATCTTGTTTCACTTTTGGCAGGCTTTGATTGTTCGACTGGGTTTAGATCGTTGAGTTTCGATCTCACCGGTTCCATCATCCCTACTTTCTCTCTACCGTCGTCGAGGACTACCCAATCTTGGGTATGAATAATTTGTCATGGATGAAGACGTTACTTTTGTTCTTTTACTAATTGAACGAGAATTAATGGATCTTATTTAAGTAATCATCATTCAGTTAGCCAAATTAATTAACAAGATATCTAATTAAGCATAATATGTTGATGAATTACACATTATCATTTGTTAATTAAGATAGGCAAATTAATCACATATTAAGATCTCAAGTATCATCAAAATGATGAACCCTTTTCCACCCTTTCATTAAGGGCAAATTGCACTTTACATTTAATCTGCAATATAAACTTGGATACCAAACACCATGTTAGCTTTTATTTGGATTACTATCTCATTAAACAAACATCAGACTTAAAAAATTATCTAGTTTTATCTCTGATTCACTATCTTGATTCCTGAAACAGGTTTACTATCATGTCAAGTCTTGCCTCACATGCTCTTCAAGTAAATAGGACAATAAACAAACCAGTTTACTGGATACTCTCTCGTCTTATTTTAGGGCAGATTGCTAAGCAGGTAGGGCTATTTTGAAAAGTCGGAAGCTTTAGGAGGCAAGGTAGTGAGGTACTGATATACATGAAACAGAACATGTTCATACAACAGCCAAGATAATTGAATCATCTACAATTTCTGGAATTTGCAGAGATGTCACGACTTTTAAAGTAGGCATTAATTTTAAGAACATTGCAAAAAAACTGTGACCTACGACTATCTTCTTAAGAGGCAAAATGCAAATTTAATAAGTATGCTGAAGATAATTAGAGTACCTTCAAATTTCTAACTTGATGAGGGCAGCCTGCTGGTATAATGACTGCATCGCCTAACCTCTGTACAAATGTCCATGGTTCAATTCCTATCGAGCACACAAACAAAACACATCAAGAAAACCATTATCTAAGGTGATTTAGTGCACGGGAAAAGCAAAAAGGCAAACCATATTCCTCCTTTAGTCGTTTTTTGTGCTCTGAAGTCAAGTAAATAGTTTGGTCATGAATTGGATGGATAACCTGAAAGTAAGAGACAATCACAATTGATTTTTTCGATCAGAGATAAAGTAGAATCTTATAGGGTATGAAGTGGAAAAAGATCTTCTGATTTTCCAATTAGCTAATAAAAGTTAGGGTTTTGGTGTCGAAGATAAAACTATCATCAGGAATATGGTGTACATTGACCACGCAATATACATGCAATTGTTTCATCTTACCACCACAATTAATAAACATGCTCAATTCATGAGATCTTTTAACATAATTCTAGCAAACACTGAAGCAACAATTTGCTAAAGTGTTCAATTCATAAAACAAAAACGATAGCATAGTTAGGAGGAAATTCATAAAAAGATTGAGTACCTAACACAAGCAATTACAACAGAAGTAGGTTCTATTCTGATGTTCATATGACAGAATGACAGAAAACAACAGAAAGCAGAAAATTCATCCATTTAATGAACTTAAAATATATAGGAAAAAGTGGAGAACTAGATGCAAAAGAGCAATAACAACTAACAAGACATATTTAAATCATCACTACTGTATGATACTATGACAGTTTACTAAATGCATAGGCAACAAGATCCAGAAAACAATAAAATGTTATCAAGACAATAAAATCAGTTGCATCGCGTTCTTTTATCACCTCAAACTGCTATAACAAAAAAATAAGATCGAATATAATTTTCAAAATTACCTCTGGAAGCAGATTACCATAGATGTGTCTAAACTCTTTGAAGTGCCTTTTGAGATACTCCTCTAATTTAGGAACATCTTGTTGCCTAAAGATGTCCCAAAGGGCTCCACTATCATCATCATCATCAAGACTACCCTTATCGATATCAAGTTTAACATCCACTTTTTCTCCAGAAAGTTGTATTTGATCATTTACATCCATGTCAACATTACAATCATCAGCATTCAAAACTTTTTTCTCTAAGACCTCCTTATGGTTTTCCTCTCTGTCTTTGTTAGCGCTGTTTTCAACAATATTTGAAACTCCTAGCTCAACATCCATGTCAGGATCATTCATATTGCCAAGATCAGACTCATTCAAGGCTTTCACTTCTTCCCCAATTTCCTTCTGAACAACTCCCGAAATCTCACTTTGATCTTGGGCAGCATGCTTTGCTTTGAATTCTTTAATTTTCTGACGCGTCTTAGGTGTAATTGTTACTCCTTTGATATGTGTCAAGATATTAACCTAATGCAAAAGAAATTAGAATAAGTACAGTTATAGTCAACAGCCACAATATGGAATAAAGTGTTCAATTCAAATTTCAGTATATGACAGAACAGACTTCTTTGAGCAATAATCTGTTTTGCTATCATTGTAACTCTTAATAACACTTTATGACTTATTAATTCCTGTCGTTGATGTCAATCTTAAGTAGGAAAAGATTATCTAAAGAGTTGCAAGCAAACAGAGAGAAAGGAGAATAAGGAACAGGTCTAAGATCAAATATATACTCGGGAAATGCAGGCAACTGAAGTTAGAAAAGTGAGCACATACCGCATCAGACATATCGCAGTGAAGCTTTGTTACAGAATCCCCACGCCCTAGCTCTTCTTTAAATCCATAAGCTATGTAGGTTTTTGGCCCCATATCAGGTTTTATGGACTGTGGAGGAAGCGCAGTTACAAGATTCAAATGTCCACCTTGAGGATGTGTATACTCTTTAAATGGCAAGCAGCTGATAAATTCCAAACCATGGCGAGGCAACAGCTGCTCAAATAAGGTGGAAGGAGGCCAGTCTTTTAATTTTAGTATTTGAGGCCACCCTGCTTTGTCAAAATGTGCTGCCTCGGTATACGCATTCGAATACAAAGTGAAAAATTGGTGAACATTCACATCAACCTACAAGTCACCAATAATAAAGAAAAAAGACAAGCTGCACAATCAGACATCAGGAAAGCACATGAAAATTTAAGTATATATCTCATTTAGAAGAAATGTTGGGGATTCCAGCCCACACCAAACAGATAGGTATTAAATAGCATGCAAAAACTGAAATAATAAACAGCTACACTAGGTAACTGACAGAAGTAGCATACGCTAATCAAACAACAGCACACATTGTTCGTTTGTCCCAAAAGTTTTAAATTGCAGCAGGCATAACCATACCTCACACCAATCAAGGCAAGAAATAGCAGTCACATCTAGACGTGTCTCGTGGTCATTGTTTTTAATCTGTCGGAAGGCACGCCACATAACCATAGGTTCCCAACTCAAGCCAAGGGTAGTTTCAAGTACTTTACTAACTATTACTGGCTCACCCTTTGACCAATGCCACTGGAAATGTTTTAGATCCCCATGCCCCATGTCTACAGCTGAAGGCCAGTATAAAGAGTTGTCACTTGAATCTTCTCGAGAGGCTGCTCTACATGTCTTTTGGTTAATGAAATCATCTCCATCCAAAAATTTGGAACATGGACAACTATTCTCAAGATATTCTGGGGCACATTCAGTTTGGTATGCATCAAATATTTCCTTTGCTTCCTCACGCAATTTTGAAACACATCCATCAGGTAACAAACACTTCAATACCAAAATTTCTTCACCACAACCTCCCTTGGTTTTTGGTGGACACAAAATGACACCATTTTCCTTTGCTTTCCATTGTAATGAAGAATCCGGTTTATCCACCACCATAATATCCTGACCACCAACATTCTTTGAAATATTCCTCTTTGAAATTTTCGTCTTCTCTGAAATATTCTCTTCTTTGATATTATGCAGATAATTAAAACCGTAGTCGACATATTTAAAAGATGGTCCTTTTTCACCTCCCTGCAAGCGCCCATCCCTGAGTTCTCGACAACAACTAAGGCAAAGGTCATAGGAACACCGAGGACAGCTTCTGTGGTAGTCAACAATAGAAGTTCGACAGTTGTCACTGCACCATCATGGACATATAGATACCCTTAGAAATTATCGGAAACTATAACATGATTGAAATTTTTCCCAGAACATACCAATAAATGCGCTCATCTGCATCAATTGCTGCTTCAATGATTTTAGAGTCTGAAACTGATACACCTGCAAATGCAAAAAAATGTTAAATCTGGTATAAAGCAACTACAAGCTTGAATTAAACTTCACTATTAAGTAACAAAGCAATATCAAAATTTGAGCATATACTGTCAATTAATCACAATCTCCATTCTTCAAAATGAGCATCAGGTAAATATTATCTCTAAGTGCACATACAACTAGCATCAAACATACTCCAGGAAAAGGGAACTTTTATTCCACCAAAATTTGCAGCATTGTCTAAACGATTTCAAGAAGAAAAGATTAAAAAAAATTAAAAACCTTGAATAATAGCCTCAAGCTCCCTCTCTGTCACTTGTTCTTTGTGAATCTGTTCAACAAATGGCAGGAGTTCTTTTATGATGTACTTAGAGTACTGAATCTTCTCATCTTTGCCAATTGTAAACTTCGACTTCTCCTTAATACTGGCAGCAGCCTACAAGAAGAAAGTGAATTTGAAGCATAAGAAAGCTAACATAAGAATGAAAAAAAGAAGCAAAAATCAGAAACCAAGTTAGAAACAAACTTCCACAGAAACTTCCATGCGTAAACATGCTTTGCAATTGCAGTTCAGTTGACAAACAGGACAAGCCTCTGCCAAAGCTTCCGCTGACAGGTCAGGGTACCTATCATCAGAAACAAAGGCAAATGAAGATTGTAGAACTTAAGTCCTCTTATAAAAGAAAAATAGTCATCTATCTGTCTTCCCCAAATGGCCTGGCTAAAATCTAGTACTCCAAATGAATCATATCGTATATAGCTATAGCCCTGTAACACAACGGAACACTTCCAATTTGATAATCATATAGCTTATCAACAAGTATTGACAGTGAAAACAAATTATAAATATAAACATCGCTTTGTAATGATGCAATCTTTAAGGAAAACAATTAGCTGGCAAGGAGCAGTATATGCTTGCATAAGAAAAACATTAGCATACCAGTTCGTTATACAGTGACCACAATATCGCTTCGTCTTACATTTCGTGCACCGGACGACCTCTCCTTTGTCATTTCTTTGGCATTGGTGACACATATTTGATTCCAGATATCCCTGTAAAAGAAACGCAACAAATTAACATAAAATGACTGCTCAAAAGTAAAATAACTTAAAAACTCTTAGCATTTAAACAAACACTAATCACAACTAAAGGGCAATCAACTTGAGGACTTCCCAAATTCTACCTACATTCTCATCCCTTTTAAGTCCAATTCTGGACTTTGGTACAGTCCCATCTAGCTCTTTCCCTTCACACTCCCCATTGCCTTTATTACGCAAACTCCTTCTTTCAGTCTTCTTATCCTCCATTTGGGGTATTTCAGCTCCGAATTCTCTCTCTTCTTCCAGCGAAGTTCCATTGTAATTCTTCTTTTTGCGCTTCCCCCTATTTTCATCATCTGTGATATGCTGCGATGCAATGTCCAATTGCATCTTCTCAACAGCCTTTAACTTGGCCTTTCTAGACCCAGACTGCCACGGTTCAGTCCCTACCAAGCTTTTTTTCTTCCCCTTTCCTTTTAAAATTACTATATCCTCTTCTCCCGAACTATCTTTATCTTCTTCCATCGCCCTCCCTTCCCCAACTGCTGATGCAGTCCCATTTAGCTCTTTTCCTTCACACTCCCCCTTGCCTTCATCACGCAAGCTCATTTTACCACGCTTCTTATCCTCCATTCGGGCTATTTCAGCTCCGACTTCACTCTCTTTCAGTGAAGTTCCATTTTTATTCCTCTTTTTTCCCTTCACCCTATTTGATGCCCCCTCATCTTCATCATCTCTGATACTCGACTCAATGTTCCTTCTAATCTTCTCCTCCGCTATTTTCTTAGACATTCTAACCCCAGAATGCCGCCGTTCAATCTCTACCATGCTCTTTTTCTTCCCCTTTCCTTTTAAAATTACAATATCCTCTTCTTCCAGATCTTTCCTTGTTTCTTCTTCTGTAGCAGAAGAAGAAACAAAATTTTCCTTTTTTACATCTCCCAAACTATCTTTATCTTCTCCCATCGCCTTCCCTTCCTCAACCCCACCATTTTCCTTCACTAAATCTTTCAACTTTTCGCTACCTCCATCAGATTCTCCAGTTTTCCTGCCAAGATCATTACTTTCTCCACAAACTCGACACTTATTCTCGTGGTGATTCTCCTCAGGCCGACCCCTCTTTCTTACCTTCAAATTTTCAGCAATTGAACCGTCAAGAACCGATTTTTCGCCGTTCAGGGCACCGATTTCATCCAAAATTTCTTCATCTTCAACCATCACCTCTGCACTCTCCATGTCAAAAGATGAACAGAAGTGTATATATGGAATAGCAAGAGACAATCAGACACCAGATTTCACAAAAAAAGCAAAAACAAAGGAGGCGTATGTTTTCCCTCCTAAATGAAGAATTAGGGAGAAATCTAGAGAGAAAGAGAGGCCTATATAAAAGTACAGAAGTCGAAGAGGCGGGAGAGGCGATATTCCGCTATAAGAGCATGAGCAATAGCGCCCGTCCTGACGGAATTCCGACCGGCATGCCAGAATTCCACGGCGGATGTCCGCCATTGTGCATGGTATGCACGGATACGAAATTCCGCCGAGGACACCGCAGTTCCGCGGCGTTACGGACGTGCGGACGTCCGCCATTGCGTTGACTCTCACGGATGTCCGCGCGGAATTCCCGTTTATTGCATTAAATTTTTTTTTAAAATTCTATATATACGGCTCGTTGAACTCGTTAAATTTCGCTCCACTTGTTTTAACAAATTTCTCTCTCTACATTTCTTTTATATATCCAGAATGACAGGTAGTAATAGTGGTAGTGGTAGTGGTGGTGGGCATTATGAACACATGATGCATCTGATTAATGCACGTGCGAGGGAATCAGCGGAGAGGGAGGAACAAGCGGCCTTGGCGCCGACGGTACCTCGACCCATCCATTGTCTAACTATAATACACGGGGACCACCTCGCTGCCCACGCTCGGCTGTATGAGGATTACTTTGTGCCGGAGCCACGGTTTGGGGAGAACCTGTTCCGGGGACGGTTTAGGATGCATCGTCCGCTCTTTCTGCGTATCGTGGGCGCTTTGGAGCGTCGATACGGGTATTTCAGGGTGCGGGAGGATTCGGCTGGTAAACCCGGCCACACGTCAATTCAGAAGTGCACTGTCGCAATCAGACAGCTGCCATACGGAGGCGCGGCCGACATGTTCGACAAGTACCTCCACATCGGCGAGACGACTGCCCGCGATTGCCTGAAGTATTTTTGTCAAGCCGTTAGGGAGATATTCGGGGATAGGTATCTTCGGAGGCCTACCCCCGAAGATTGTCAGGCTCTGCTGGATATGCACGGGAATCAGCACGGGTTTCCGGGGATGTTAGGCAGCATAGATTGTATGCACAGGGAATGGAAGAACTGCCCCGCTGCTTGGAAAGGGATGTACACTACTGGTTTCAAGGTCAAGAATCTCACGATGATCCTTGAAGTGGTAGCTGACTACTGGCTGTGGATTTGGCATGCCTATTTTGGAGTAGCCGGGTCTAACAACGACATCAACGTCCTCTAGTCGTCGCCACTTTTCAACGAGCAGTGCATGGACGTTGGTAGGTGTGCACACGGTTCATGAACCGGCGGTTCACGGTTCACGAAATGCATGAACCGGAACCGGCCTGCCTAGGGTCCCGGCGGTTCCGGTTCCGGTTCAAAAAACCGGCGGTTCAAAACCGCTGGTTTTCGGGCCGGTTTGGCGGTTCGGTCCTTTTTTTTTGCATTTTTCAATTAAATTACGACTCCAACGTGTAGTATTTATTCAAAAATGTACGATGAAAGTTGCAATTTTACTGAAATTACACGTTTACAAGTTACAACAATTACAAATCGAAAAATTTAAATACAAGTTACAACAATTACAAATCGAAAAATTTAAATACAAGCTACAACAATTACAATTTACAAGTGCTGACAAAAAAGACCTAGAAGTTCTTATTAAAAAAATTATAAGTATATATACTCTTAATCGGCGAAGGAGATCTTTCTACATAACTAAATTAAGGACACCTTTAGCAATTCAACTTTAAATGTTGAGTTTAGTCTAACAATCAACAATTATAGTAGAATTGTCAAAAGTTTCCCGGATTTAGCCGTATAGAGAAATCTACTTCATCGACTAGAGTATATACAAATACAATTATGTAATTGTATTTGCATATTTTTAAAATATGAACAAATGGGAAAAAAAGAAATAAAGGAAAAAAGACTTGAACTCAACTTAAATTTAAAATTTAAGTTGAGATGCCTACGTATCCCCAATGCTCATTTGCAGTAGGGAATGAAAGCCCACGTAGTTCTCTTACCTTACTTACCTATTTGGCATGGCCGGCGGCGGTTTACGGTTTTTCCACGGTTTTCCGACAGAAAACCGCCTGTTTCTGACCGACACGCATGCCAAAGCTCTGCACCCTAGCCCCTATGCCTGAAAAGCACTCGGAACCGGCGGAAACCGGTCGGAACCGCCGGTTTTCGTCCAAAACAGGCGGTTTTCGCCCTAAACCGGCGGTTTTCGTCAAAACCGCCGGTTCACACCAGTCCCTACTTTGAACCCCTACGAACCTATCTCGGAATTAGCCGTTTGAACCGTTGAACCGGCGGTTCAAACCGCCGAACCGCCGATTTTGAACCGCTCTTTCACGGTTCATGATTTTGCCGAACCTGAATCGGCCCGTGTTAACCGCCGAACCGCCGGTTCCGGGTACGGTTCACGAACCGTCGGTTCCGAACCGGCGGTTAACCGCCGGTCCGGTTCGGTTTGTGCACACCTAGGCGTTGGTACGGCCGTCAACTTCGTCGCCAACGGCAACCAGCACAATATGGGCTATTATTCTATGTGGCCCTTTGTGAAGACGATCAAATGCCCATCAGATGAAAAGAAGATATATTTTGCGGGTCGCCAGGAGGCAGCGCGCAAACATGTGAAGCGAGCATTTGGTGTGCTCCAGGCTCGATGGGCGGCAGTGAAGGGTCCAACACGCCTGTGGTATGTTGACAGCATCGCCGACATCATGTACGCATGTATTATCATGCACAACATGATTGTCGAAGATGAAGGTCCAGCACTGACTGATTGGACCAATGATGATGCTGGTGCTGCGGGTCCAAGCCACGGCGTGACCTCTAGCAATGTACGCATGGGGATACGCCATGACGATGTCGATCGAGTCCGTGCATTTGCCGGCATGCACCAAAGACAAGCACATGTTCGGCTCCAGAACGATATTATTGAAGAAGTATGGCAGCGGAGGGGTCGTCGTTGATATAATTTTTAATTATTGAAATGTTTTTTTTATTTGGTGAAATGTACTTTTCTTTTTTTTATTTAATGGAATTTTTTTTCCCTATTTGTGTCGAAATTTTAATTCCGAAAATTGTTTAATTTGTGAATTTGTGGTTTTTTAATTGTGGGAAGTCCTTCAGAAAGTGCTTGGGGATGTCCGACACTGTGTAGTGGGAAGTCCTTATGACGTGGCATGAGGTGTTTTTGAGAATTTCATGCCACTGCTGATGCTCTAATAATGATTAGGAGTCGTTCGATGTGACTGTTTTGGGGAATTCAGAATTATAACAGCCGTAGAATTGATAAGGACTGGCCCACTTGTTCTAATTATACACTTGCGTTCATCTTTTCAGATATGGGTTGTGTTTTGCAATTAACAATAATTCCCCATTTGTTAATTCGGCAGCCATTCTGACCGAATTTCCCAATTTACCCCTCAGCCCATAACTATGATTTTTCAGCTGAATTTTGCTTTATGAACAACACGATGTTTGTTTGTAGGGTGGATTCATTTTTTTTGGAGCAAGGCAACGTCTTCCAATTCGAAATCACACACCGAACGCATTAGACTAGAAATTTAACTCGGGGTAATCCCTTCCCCGTCCCATTCGATTTTGGGTAAAATCATCACCAAAGTGCAAGATGCGTGGTCCGTTGTATCCTATCAGCAAAAAAATACTGAGCACAATTGCTGGGGTTCAATGCACGCAATTATTTTGCAGGTGTAATTTGTGAGGCACAACAAGGTGCCAGCGCTCGTTGATGAAAGGCTTCCAATACCACTGAGGGCAATGATTATGTATGAAACAACACGGTCATCAATGGCAAACAAACATCGTCCCTACTTCATACTACTCGACGAATGTACAAATGGTTTGAAAGCTGCTTTAGCTATAACAGACATCTGCAGTCATGAAGTGAATACATAAACATCACCTAATACATAATTTTAGTTCATAAACAGAGCACCAACATTACCTAATATACATATTTTTAGTTCATAACAGAGCATGACCAAGGTGGAGGAACGACTCCGTACATCAAACCAAAACACGGTGCTCTACCTATTACAATACTATGGATTTTTTTCCACCTCCCAAAACGTAGGTCCGGCAAAATGAGATGCAAATCCATGGCATTACTATATATTCTAGCATAGCAGAGTTTAGGACCTTTTCATCACTATATGACTTAGTTAGAAATTGGGACGCTTGATGTTGTGAGGCCACCATCCGAGAGGCGAGTTGGACGCAACGGAACTCACATTGGGGGATCGAGTAGAGGGACCAGCGTCATCTGTCTTCGCGGCAGCTGGCCTTGGCAAAACCCGGGTACTCTCAAGGCGAGTTACCAGCCTCCCATCTGGGCCAATGTCTATGAAATACATGCCCACGTCATTGGTTGACTCCTGATCAAGTGGAGGTGCGACATCTTCAGGAAATAGTTTACGTCGAACCGTTTGAGGGGGTAACATAGCCGGCGAGTTCACCTCTGCTTCGAAGCCACTAACCTCGTAACACGACGGTTCATCAGTAGGGATCTCCTCGGTGCAGTCAGATAGCACTATCACAGAAACATCTTTCTCTTCCTTGACATCGTCCATTCCGTACAAGCATGCCAACAGCGGGAAGTGGGGATCATCTCGGTGGTAGTAAGCTGCCGCCAATGGAGTTTTCTACACAAGTAATGTTGATCAGGAGTTGTACGCACACATTAAAAACCTTCTACGAGCATACTTACCTTCAGAATTGCCTCCCAGATCACATCAGACGCACGCACAACCTTATCCACCACGTCATATGATGCGCCTTTGTTCCCCACGACCGCCTTGAAGGTGGTGTACCTCTGCTTCAGGAAGTCGAGACGTTGTTTGATGTCCACCTCGGTCAGCATAATGCTGGTTTTAGTCTGCACTGCGTGCTGCGCCTTCTCCATAAACTAATTTGGAAAATCATCAAACTTCCATTGGGTCTCCCTTTTCAGCTTGGTGATAGTGGTTAGTACAATCTCATTGATCTCCATAGTCCAGTTGCAGTAGTACAGGTACACAGCTTGTTGAGGAATATGCATTGTGTATGTGAAGGAAGGAATGGAATGCGAGCTGTGTGACAAGGAATGCTTTGATGTTGCTATTAAATAGAGGTAGGTACATTCATTAGTTTGAAAGACTTGTATCTACTTCTCTACATCCTTTCTTTGTTCCCACATTTATGAGATTATGCGTAGGTGGTTTTATTGCCTCATTAATTTGCATATTTGACTCGTTAACATCTATATGAAGTAGAGTAGATTGAGGGAAAAAAGTGAGTATTTTATTGTGGATTTGTCATATTACCATCTCACTTGGTGGAAGAGCTATAAAAAAACGGAGGGATATCGGTCAACTTATAAATGGAAGTGAGTGAATGCTCATCTAATTTCATTGACTACTTTGTGGAAAATCATTTACCACACATTTTTGTCGGGTCCCACTTCATGAGCAATCAACCAAAATTGACCCAATTTCACGCATCACACTTTCATCTCCCGCCCATCCGTCATAACACACATTCAAATATACGCATACCTCATTTTCACACCTTTCCAATTAGAGATAGCAACATCAGTGAAGGACATCAGTGAGCTTTGAGATCTCAAGCTGAAGTTCGAGGTAAATACAAATCTTTTCGATCGAGCTTGTCAAATATATAGTCCGAACAGCATTTTCACCTGGGTATTGTTATCTTCGCTGTAGAGGTGCAGCCATTTAATTTGGAGTCCCTACTTTGATGTTATACAATTCGGTTGAGGAGGATGAACTCGTTTATACTGTTTTTCACTGAGTTCTGTACCTTGAATATTTGGTCGTTTAAATTAGATTTATGTATTGTTCCAGCTTCTGTTTTTTTGATAGTTGTAATTGACGTGTATATTTCAAATCTGGTTCATCGAAGTGTTCTTCATTGTTGTTTACTCAAATTTTGGTACAAGAATATGATATGACAATGACTTCGACAGTAATATGTTTGTAATTCTGAATTTGTCAATTTGTGGATTTTGAATTAGTTATCATGGCTGATCCCACACGCCGTAGTGGAGTCCGATCGCTAGGAATACCATCCCATGCTGGACAGCAAACACAACTGATTCGCCGCGTAAATTTTGAAAAGGTGATCAAACCCGGAGGATATGGAGTGCCCGAAAAGAGGAGATCTTGGCTGCGTCAATGCTTGAGCTACTTGCTCAAGGATGGAAATCTGACAATGGCTTCCGTACTGGTTATTTGGGGAAGATTGAGGACTCTCTACGCAAGGAGTTTCCGAATACCGACCTGAAAGGCACGCCCCATATCACCTCCAGGATTAGCGCGTGGAAGAAGAGCTACACGAGCCTGACAAAAATACTAGGCCGTAGTGGCGTGGGATTCAATTCGGATGGGCAATATATGATTGAATGCGACGACGATCAGTTGGAGGCAATCGTCCAGGTATGGAAAAGGTTTATTGGTAATGTAGATCTCTCAGTTTTCGAACAATAGATCAGCACAAACTGTAACGAAACCATGGTGTTTGTTGCTTGTATTCTGATGTCATCATGTGACTGTTTAGGCTGATAAGGATGCGAAGTTCATGCGGGGCAAGTCATGTCCTTTATGGGAAACATGGAAGGCCATATTCGGAAAGGATCATGCTAGCGGTGCAGGGGCAGAACAGGTCGCTGATGCGGTGCACCGTCTGCGGGGCAATGGCCCAAGTAGTAGTGAGGTCAATGAGAATGATTTCCCAGGCTTCGAGGACCAAGATTCCGATAACGTGGTTCGTCTGTCACAGGCGTCGGGGTTTGAAGGCTACAACTCCGGAAATAATGGCAAACAAGCTTCCATCAACAATTCCGGCAGGAGTCAGAAACGCAGACACGTGGTTGCCGATGCATCACTCATGGAATTCCTCTCAAATCTGCATGCTGAGACAAACGCTCGCCTCGAGGTGATTTCATCAAGGATCAGGTATGAATTCGATCTTGGAAAGGCTAAACAAGATGTATTCGACAAGCTGGAAACTGTGGAAGGCCTCACGCTCGATCAAAGGTACGAACTGTGCAACATCTTAAGCGACAAACCGCAGCGCCTTGAGGTCTTCATGGGAATGCGCGCTGACGCTCGTCTTGGTTACCTATTGAAGCTTATCGAGGAGAATCAGAAAGTTATGTGAAATGATAGCAATGGTGAATGGCGTGTCTTTTGTTTCTACCTTTTTTTTGGTTATGCCAAAACTGATGCATATTTTATATGTAGCCATCGTGTACTAGGATCTGAAAAATTTGCGATAAGACTATGTGCTCTATCGAGCAGTTTGTATAGCTAGTTTACTGTATTGATTGATGCATATGTTATGCGTGATGTGCTTCTAGTATAGGAGTAGGCAAAAATGGAGAAAAAAAGGCCACCCGGCCGGGTATCTTCGCGATGCCTACAGAAGGTCAGAAGCTGTCGAGTAAGTGCGACCCGGCCGGGTGAATTTCCTTTGCAACAATTCGAGCTGGCCGGGTGAGTCTTATATAAAATGACGAGTCCAGTGGCCTTCCAGAAACAACACCCGGTCGGGTGAAATCCACGATGAGTCCAGAATGCTTCGCCCGGTCGGGCGATATTCTCTCGCAGTTTCGCCCGGTCGGGCGTTATGAATGCTAACTGCAATTCTGCAGTTTATTGCCGCAGTTCTGAGGAATTAAAAAAGGGAGTACGACTTGACTTGGAGAGGGACGGTTTTTGACAGAACGACTTGGGGGAGAGAACAAAAATAGAGGGAAGGAAAGAGCTTGTGTTTTTTAGGGTAAAATTATTTTGTTTTAATCGACCTAAAATTACACATCATTAACCAGACGCGATTTTGCTGAAATTACTCAACTTCCTGAACCAAAACAAAAGCACCAATTATAAATCTACATGTTGCATCCTTGTATGAAATGCATAAGTCAATTGCCTCGTAAGTATTGATATTGCACTGAAAATGAAAGCAGTTATTTAATGGATTTGGGTAGACAAGATATTGGTCACCTCAAGAACAGAATATTACAAATAATCAAACACTCCTCCATTGTCTGGTTTGATGATCGGTTTTACAAATGGAGCACGACAAGGGATCATATATACATATGCAAAACGACAAAAAGTAGACCCCGTTGCTGAAAAACAGGCGGTTTACAGAAGCCTGCCTATAATTATTCCCACTACGACCAACACGACAGCCATGAACCCAAGCTGCATTAGGGTCATCAAATCGTTCGGGTTTGAAGCGAGGCAGCAATGGACACCGCTTTTATATTCAACTGCACTGCAGGTGGCATAAGAACTATGTTCTTCACCTATAACTGTTTTCCCCCGTTCTTCTACGCCACTTTTTCCTTCAAGTCCCAGCCCCCGGACAGTCTCGTCGTACCACTGAAATGATCCAACATGGTTCAGTTTGTCGGGGCATTTGAAGTAGTAGCGGCCTGCATTGGCAGCCGTTTTCCCTGCACGGCGCAACTCCATCTTCTCCCTGCCACATCTGCATTCGATTATGCTGTCGCCCATTACAATCTGTTCATACATTAGATTGAAAAAAGTCAACATGGAGTACAATTGGAGTTGGAATAAGCACATGCCACACATTAATATAACAGAATGCATATGCTGTTTAAATTGAGCTAAGGTCACCATGGAGTACAATTGGACTTGGAACATGCAACTGTCAACACATAACTATGACATAATGTAGATGCTATTTCAATTGTTTCAAGTACAAAGTTGTTCACAAAGTCTAGGTGGATCTAATAACACGATAGTAACAAAACTCTATCTATTGTTCCACATTGTCATCGCAATGGAGTCTCTAAACTGAGTCCATTCTGGAGTTGGGTCTACATAGTATATGTATTCAGGCTGTGGACTATCATGATCTGACACGGTTGCTGAGCTCTCTCCACCAACCGCTTCTTCAAAGGGGCCAGTGCTCATCTCGTGGTGAATAAAATTATGGAGAAGGAAACACGCCATGATTAACCTGATTTGTGTTTGAATTGGGTAATAAGACGCACTACGTAATATTCCCCAACACATCTTCAAAACCGCAAAGGCTCTCTCGATTACATTCCTAGCCTTGCTGTGCCTCATGTTGAACAATTCCTTCGGATTTTGTGGCTGTGCATTACCGATGCCCCATTCCTTGAGGTGGTATCGAACTCCTTTGTACGGCGTCAAAACCCGTTGCTATTGGCGTATCCGTTGTTACATAAATAGTAACAGCCTGAAACAGTCCACAGATGAATGAGATTGCTATAGAGTCCTACCCAATACCTGAAAACCATACAAACATAATATCAAATTCACTCAGACAAACGACAAACCAGGCTGCATACCCTGGGGAACTCTTAGTCCGTTGGGTCGCGCCACAGCATCCCTGAGTACGTGAGAGTCACCGGCGGACCCTTCCTACCCTAGTAGGAAATAAACAAACTGCATATTGCGATCGCAAACAGCCAAGGTGTTCG
The DNA here is from genome assembly GCF_004379255.2 of Salvia splendens. Classification (NCBI taxonomy): domain Eukaryota; kingdom Viridiplantae; phylum Streptophyta; class Magnoliopsida; order Lamiales; family Lamiaceae; genus Salvia; species Salvia splendens. The sequence continues at coordinate 25,822,877 of NC_056039.1, forward strand.
TTGCAATAGACCCCTTTCGAGTGCGATAACGAGGTTTGTCACTGTTGCCAACCAGTACGTTGATGTGCGTACCGTCGAGTGCACCGAGACAGCCCTACAAGAACATCAACCGTGTAAAAAAAACCATACCGAAACAGAGCTTACACCAATTTCATGCGGCCGGGGGAAAGATTCAATACCTTGAACCATTTCCATCTGTGATCAATGCAATCATCCGCCACGGGTTTAGGCTTTGACAATAACACTCTGTGGAGACTCAAAACAGCCCCTAAAACCTTGTCTATGTAATGGGACACCGTCGAACCGGACCTAAAAAAACTAAAACGAACAACGCGGTTTTTATTGTGGTGCGCTAAGACGCCCAAAAAAATTTCCACCTGTTCTTCAATGCCTAAGCATTTCCCTGGGCTCAAGCCTCCCTCCGCAGTGAGGATGCGACACAACTTCCCAAATGTGTTGCGATCCATTCTTAAGTTTGCTATGCAGTCAACATCAGTGACATGAATGAGTCGATCCAAGTATTTCAACTGATTAGGAACCTTACTTATCAAGCTGTAATGCCTAGCATGTTCAATGATCCTACGCCTGGCACGGTTGGTGCGGGCTCTGATGTAACGCTGCTCGAGAATTGTGATCTCTACCCGGTATAATAGCATGATGTCTTCAAGCATCATCAGAAATCTCGCGGAATTAACTGGAGTTCTCATCGTGGCTATGGCGAAATGGTTATGTAAAATGTTTTGTAAGCTGCTGACCAAAGTAGTGACTGCATAATCTCTCTATATGATACATATGCACAAATTCAAAAATAAAATAATAACAAAACAGAAGAACAAAAGGATATCAGAAATTAAACTCCAAATTATCAACAACTCAAAAGCTAAAATTAAGGCAGGCTTGAAAATCAAAGAACCTAATATACATATTGACTTGTATCACAACAAAGCACGCAGATTTCATTACAAATACAAGCCAAATTAAACAACACGAAGATGGTCACCCCGACCGAGCAGTATGTACCTCCGTAACTGATTCGTTTAGCCCTACGTCGTTGGTGTAGCTATGTTGGTTTTTCAGCAACCTAAAAAAAACCCAAATTCCCTTGTCACCTGAAAGTTCTAAAAAAATTCACGTTGAATCGCGGATGACTACAGATTCGCACCCGAATTCAACCAAACACTGAATCAAAGCTTGTAAACGGGCTGACACTAGTCCGATCACCTTGTTTTGACAGCGTGAATAAATCAAAGACTCGCGATGGCAGATTCGACGCAACCGCTGGCTTATGGGTTAGGGTTTTACGCAGATCTGGAATGTTCAAGTGAGTGACGGGAAAGGGGGGAAATTAGATGAGAGGGGTAATTTGGGAAGTCACACGCCTCATTTTTTGTTATAATTCTTTATCAAAGAGTATACAACACGCCAACTGTGTATACTGTAGTAATAACATTTAAGAGACATACAGTGCTATTTCATCATTTATGTGTGGCCATAGGGAAGAAACAACACACACCGAACAACATATTTGGCCAGATTTTTTTCGCATTTATGGTCGAAACAGCCACACCGAACGCGTCCTTAAATTAAATTAATTAATGATATAAAAGAAAAAAAATCCCCAAATTTGTTGAAAAATCCCGCCATTTGTGAGTTCATACTGTAGTGGGAGGTTTTCTATGTGCGCCGCGGTAATTAGGGTTCTCAATTCTCATCCCTTTGATTTTACAAATCAGACTTTGCTGTAAAATTAATTGCAATTCTCATCCCTTTGCTTTTACAAATCAGACTTTGCTGTAAATTAATTGCAATTCTCATCCCTATACATTTTACAAATCAGACTTTGCTGTAAATTAATTATGCTTGTTGGATTAGTTACTATACGATTCCATCAACTGTAGGAAAGGAATAAACATGACACGCTTTTTACTACTAAAAACATTTGATGCAATAGAAGGCGGGAAAGGAGAATAATTTTAGCTTGTCTTGTATAATCATCGTAAAGGATAATAAAGGCTTTAGCTTGTCTTAGAGCATCCACAATAGGAGGTGGACAAGCAATAGCCCTGCCATATCTCAGCCACAAACTCCTCTGCTACATCATCAGCACTAAAATCCACCCTGCCACATCATCAGGACAAGCAACTGGACAAGCAATAGTCCAGCCATAGCCTAGTCACATCATCAAAAACAAATACTTAACAATCACACAAAATACGGAATTAAATTTACGACACATATACGGGAAAATTCAATACTAATATTAAAATTTTAAAAAGTACATTAATTAAAAAAAATCCATTAAAAAAATTACATTACTTAAAAAAAACTCATGATCCACGCACGAGCCCCCCGCCTCCGCCTCCGCCTCACTCTTCGACGTCGTCGCCGTTGTCGCCGCTATCCGGGACCCCCCAAATCTGCGGCGTCTGAGCCTGCGTCAGAGCCCCCCACCTGTGCCGCGGCGGGATTCAAATCCTCTCGCATACTCACGAGCACGGCGTGAAAAAAACTCTTCTCCTCGGGGTCAGTTGCATTCTTCCATTGATCTATGACCTTGATCATCTGAGCCCGCGCTTGATGACGCGCCAAGGAGACGAGGTCGGCTGTCAAGCTGCCAACAGGGGGGATGCCGACTGGACCTCCTGGGACCTCTGGCGAGCCCGTTGCGCACGCCTTTGACCAACCGGGCGAGTGCGACGAGTAAACGTGGGAGGGGACGGGGTCTCCTGAGCATCTTCGGGGAGGTCGTGGGAACCGCCGCTGGCGTAATCACCGGAGGCGCTGCTTCTTCGGCCAGCCAGCATCGAAACCTGCTTGAAACTTCTCGGAGTCCATTAGCACCTCATAGCAGTTCCAGTAGGTGAACTCCTTGTAAAGCCCGGGCAAGGGGAACTCTTTCTCCGCCATCCTCCTGCAGTCCTTGTCAGTTTGGCCACTGGACTTCATTCGGAGGGCGTTGGTGTACAAGCCCGAAAATCGGGAGACCCCAGACCGGATTCAGTCCCATCCCTTCCGGCACTCCTCCCCGCTGCGTGACCTCCCCGCCGGGCAAAATGCCTTGTAGGCTGATGCTATTTTAGCCCACAAGTTGAGGATCCTCTGATTGTTCGAGGCGAGGGGTCATCGCAGACACTCACCCACGCCTTAGACAGCGCGACGTTCTCCGCGTCCGTCCACTTCCTCCGTGGCTGGCTGTCGTCACCAGCCGGCTGCGACGACTCGCTGACCACCCTCTTCCCCTTTTTCTTCTTGGGCACGCCCCGACCCCGCCCTACTCCCCCCGTTTGAACGGGAGTGCCCGCATCCCCGAGATCTATTCCCAACTCCTCTAAGGAGAAGGTCTCAAACCCTGTGAACTGCGTCTCCGCTGGGGTCGATGTGTGCGAAGAAGCAATACCAAAATCAAAACTGGGGCGATAGACATTGTCCCCCCTGCGTCCCCTGCATCCCCGCCCCCCCCGGCGTCCCCTACATCCCCGGGTACCCCTGCATCATCTGCATCCCGGGTGCCCACCCCGGCATCATCGGACCCCCCTGCACCCCCTGCCATCCCGGCGTACCACCCTCGGGTACCCCCTGCCCGCCCTGCATCACCGGACCCACCGGCATCCCTTACCATCCCGGCGTACCACCCCCGGGTGCCATCCCGGGCATCATCTGCTGCCAAGGGTCGTAGTACTCGGGCATCAGACCCCATCCACCTCCCATGGGTACCGTGGGAGTATATCAATAATAATTAACTATTAATAGAAAGTAAGATATAAATTAATAATTTAGTTTATTTATTCCACTACAATAATGCACACTTTAATAGCTTCGTACCGCCGAGTTATGGCGGTAACCGACGCCGGATGTCACAAATCAAGGGTGTCTAGCTATAAGTTGCTGAGAGGAGAGATTGATGAAGAGGATTTTTTGGATGGCTAAGGTTCGAAATTGGGGGCAGGGATGAGAGTGAACGAGTTTGAGCGAGAGCAGATAGTGAGAGAGAGAGGCCAGACGTGCGTGAGAGGTGGAATGACGGGCCACTCGCCGGCGAAGGCAGAGGCACGGTAGAGAGATGTAGTGAGCGAGAGGTAGAAGATGGAGGAGGGAGGTTTTAACCAAAATGTTTCCATTTCTCGGGTGAAGTTATTTCATTAAGATGAAGTGCAGTGATTTAACGAAAGCAGTGTAGCAGCGGCGGCGGTGGCATACTATATTGGTTCATTTTGAGCGAGAGCAGATAGTGATTTCAACTATTAGCTAGTAATAAAGTTTCACCTTTTGATCTACATGTCGTACCCCTTGATTGTTTCACCTTTCTTCCCCGCTTCTTTATTCCCCCATTAGTCGCGACCCACCGTACTTTCTATCCTTAGGAAGTGCGGTCGTGACAGAATGGTATCAGAGCAATTTTTCTTTCCGCTCTGGACCGAGAGTCTTTTATTCAATCTAGTCTAGATTCGTTTCGCTTGACTAAAAGAGTAATTCATTGAAGGCTCAACATTCCGTCTCTCCGCGCTCAACAAAAGTGAAGGTAAAATATTTTGGAAATGAGAAATGTTTATGCAATTGATATTGGACGTGATAATGAATGAGTATGATTGATAATATTATGAGATGAGTAAATTTCGGGACGAAATTTCTGTTAAAGTGGATAGAATGTAACACCCGGACTTTTTATAGTACTTGGACCAACACCAAGCTACTACGAGGCAATTAATAAATGGTCTAAACAAAATGAGAACGAACAAAATAAATTAATTATCTTGGGCCGACCCAAATAAATTCAATTTGGAGTCCAAATGTTTTATAAAAATGGCTTTTGGATTTTTTACACTTGGGCTTGCAACTAAATAAGCCCAAAATAAATTTAATTAAAGTGTGGAAGCTCAATTTCACTCCAAAAATGTGGGAGAGAGCCCAACACTTTCTTTCTTTTCTTTCTTTCTCCTCCCTCTCGGCCGATTCTTCTTCTTGGAGACTCTCTATGTTTCCAACTCCTTCACCTACCATCTTCCATCTTCAATTCTACAACCCAAGGGTCACACAAGTTTAATACATTAGCTTCTTCACTTCTCTTCTCATATTACACTTACAACAAGAACAAAGAGAGAAAGAGAGAGATAGCCGAGAGAGTGCCGAGAGAAGGGGAGGAAGAAGAAGTTGCTTCCATTTTATTTCAACCACAATCAAGTTCAATCTTTTTGAGGTATAATCCCTATCCAATCCCCAAAGCATGAATTTTAGTAGCTAATTCATACATTTTGTTCATACATCCACTCCCATAAGTATTTCAAACAATCCAACAATTGAAACCAATCGAACATCGCCGTAACTAATCGAAAACGCGAAAGAACATAATTTTGTAATAAGAACGTATTTTGCGGGACGTTTCGAGGTGGTTCCGGGCTTGTTCGGAGTGGTTTCGGGGGAGGCAGCCGGCAGTGGCGGCTGACGGACGGCAGAACCGCCGCCGGACCCTGCGACTGCCAACCGGCGACTGGACGACGGCGAGGCTGACCGGCGAGCAGCAGCGACGGCCGCGAACAGCGAGCAATGGCGACGAACAACTGCTGCAATGGCGACCTGCTACGGCGGCGGTGAGAGGCAGCGACGGAGGCTGACCGAGAACAGCAGCGACGACCCCTCGACGGGATGGGATGACGGCGGTGAACATCGGCCGGCGACGGGAAGAAATTTGCAGAGGCGCGAGCCAATTTTGAAAGAAATAAAGAAAATGTCGAAGAGAGAGAGGGGGGAAAAGAGAGAGAACGAAGGGGGTGATGAATGGGGGAGAATAAGGGGTGGGCCACTTTTGTTGGGCCTTATAATTAAATTGGAAGTTTAATTAAAGTTTGGGCCCTCTTTTAATTTATTTGGGGCTTCTTAGTTAATTTGGAAATATAAGGTGGGAAATGATTAAATGTTGGGCCGATGATTTACTCGTAATGAATGATTTAATTAAATCCCGGAATATTTCGAAAGGCGAATAATATTATCCCAAGTACGAAATAAATATAATTGCGAAGAGAAATAAATGCGATAAATTAATTATGCGCTTAAATAATTTTTGGAAGTTTATTTCGACGTCATGGAAAATACGAGGAGCCAATGGAGGAAAGAACGGGCGTAAGCGGCCGACCGGCATCGCACGCAACGCCTTGGGCGGCCGCCGAATAATCGAAAATGCATGAAAACCGAGTAACGAGATAAAAGACTTTAATTAGAGTGCATGCATTCTAAATGTTTTCCTTATTGAGATTGATGTGTACTTTAATTGTTTTTCGAAAAGGTGGTTCGCACGCTCGTTAAAGTCGGATCGAGAAGTTATAAAAAGAAATTTCTAAGCTATTGAGGTGGGCTTTATTACTTAAACTCTTTTATTTGCAATGATATGTTTATGGTGAGATAAGGGTGGTTTAAATGTCATGTCATGCGTATTTTATGTTTTGAATTGCCTATCTGATTGTCTACTAGGATAATGTCCTACTAGACTTGATGGTTAATGAATTCGGGTCTGACTAGGGAGTGAGTCCCTACTCAGACTAGTGCACTGATGGGGATCGTGAGCCGTCCTTTGTGGTCGGCCGGTCCAGTGATCGAGTTTGTGGCCACATTCTCGTTTCACATGATGGTTCAGATATGGTACATGATGGAGGATGATGATGATGATGGGCTGCAGCCATGTTTTACGATGGAAATGATTTTAGTGTTTCTCGGTATTTTTTTTAAAGTAAAACCCCGAGTTTCACTCAACGGTGGCTTGACATAACTTTATTGATGAAATGTATTTTGGGCATGAGTTCACTGAGTGCATCAAGTGCTCAGCCCCTGCATATGTTTTCCCTATGTGCAGGTTGAGCGTGGACGGGAGACGGAGGATGTTGAGCATTGGATCGAGACCATATTCAATAAACGTTCCGGTTGCTATTGTGTCTTCATACATAGTAGTAGCCAACTCTCAAATGCTTCCGCTATGCCAAGTTTTAAAACTCTGATGTTTCTGTATTCTGTTGGACTATTTTCATATGAACTTGATACTTCGTGATTTCAACTATTAGCTGGTAATAAAGTTTCACCTTTTGATATACATGTCGTACCCCTTGATTGTTTCCCCTTTCTTCCCCGCTTCTTTATTCCCCCATTAGTCGCGACCCACCGTACTTTCTATCCTTAGGAAGTGCGGTCGTGACACCGGTAGTGCTCTCAGTTTGGCGTGTCGTCCCCAAAGATAAAACGACAACGTCTCTGGTGAATCAGCACCGCTATAAGCAGAGCTCCAGCGAACTGGAAGAGGAGAGGGCAGAGCTTCGGGAAGAAAAGACTATGCAGAGAGAGTATGATGCTATATGTGTATGTTCTATGTTGATGCAAGAAATGACTAGCCTATTTATAGGCCTAGTCCACTGCAGGGGTCAATTCAGCCTTGATGGCTGTCATCATGGTTCATCATGGCGTGGCTGTAACAGCTGGCCGTTATGGATTTGAAAGCTGGAGAGGTTAACGATAAATCTAGATGCGATACATGCCCAATTCATCCGTCACACGTGGACTTCGTTACGTGGCAGCCTCGTAGACCTTGACTGCGTCATAGTCGACGATGTGTCATGCCACTGGTCTCGCTGACTAAGCGTTGGTCCAAAACATTAAGTTTGGGCCCAAGCACTAAGCCCAAAGACCAATTGCCAAGATCCAAGTCCGAGAGCAAGGGCAAGGGCAAGGGCAAGGGCTCGGGCGTGGCTCGGCTCGGCTCGGCTCGACGCGCGTGTGGGCTTCTTCAACCCATCTTAGTCCACTATAATTAAGTGTAGTAAAGTCACTTAATAAATACACATTAAAAGATGTGTCTAGTCTCCTATGTGGGATAATTAACACTAGTTAATTACTCCCTAAGCTTTAATCTCATAGCTTTATTAAAAGCTACAATGTGACCAACTTTAATCCACTTTTTCTCACTCACTGGGAATCGGATTTGAGAACGTGAATATACTACGGTCATCTACGTGGAACGTAGATTGATGCTATATCATTTAATTTCCAAAAAATTAAATGTCTCGTCACATTTATTATTGGTCAAATTTCATTGACCGGGCATCTTAAATTCAAGATTGCAATAATCCCCCACATGAGTGGAAAAAGCCAGATGCATATGCATGCAGACAGAAGCTCAACCCTCACGAGGTATATAAGTATAAGGATAGGTAGTTATTGGCCTTGAACCATCCATAGATAGCACCATCGGATACACATGCGGACTAGTAGCGCGATGCTTTGAACTATTCTTCCACGGCGTGTACCGAGACAATGATGTTAACACTTAAACACTTCAACCTCTTCCGTTCTTACAGTTTGTGTCCATTACGGTCTTGGACACCACTTTGGATTCATAAATGCGTTTTGTGAAGCGACCACACATCGCATTTACATAGGTGATTCTTAGTCAAGTACCTTGCCCTACTTGGTCTCTTTGAGAACTCCATCTCTTTGATATCCTTAAGAACCATTAAAAATAATAGACTTAACCTTTACCACTTAGGCAGGTTTTTCAACACTCTATTGCTCTTTAGGAAATAGATGTAGATGAGTGTTTCTCATGAACTCTCATAGCTTAGTTATCACATTGAACCGAGTTTTTGGGATCTCCAGTCATCATGGTTGGGTTACCACTATGATTGTTCTTTCAGTTTGTGGATTTTAGACCCATTCCCTCTAGCAGTTTATTCATTTGATCACGGTTTAACCCTTTGGTTAGCGGATCCGCTAGATTATCTATTGACTTTACATAGTCAATTGTAATCACGCCAGTTGTGATCAAATGCCTCACGGTGTTGTATCGTCGACGAATGTGTCAAGACTTACCATTATAGAAGCCATTATTTGCTCTTCCGATAGCTGCTTGGCTATCACAGTGAATTAACACTGGAGGCGCAGGCTTAGACCAACAAGGAATGTCCTCTAGGAAATTCTTAAGCCACTCGGCTTCTTCACCAGCTTTATCTAAAGCTATGAATTCAGATTCCATTGTTGATCGGGTTATACAAGTCTGTTTTGTGGATTTCCACGAGACCGCACCACCCCCAATAGTAAAGACGTATCCACTTGTAGAAAGTGAGTCTTTGTTATCGGATATCCAGTTTGCATCACAGTACCCTTCAAGTACCGGGGGTATCTCGTAAAGTGTAGCCCATGATTTTGAGTATATCTTAAATCTCTCAAAACCCTTACAAGAGCAGTCCAATGCTCCTTGTTTGGATTGCTCGTGTAGCGTGCTAATTTGTTCACAGCGCAAGCGATATCAGGCCGGGTGCAATTAGTCAGATACATAATGCACCCAATGACCTTTGCATAGTCTTCTTGTGCGACAGGTTCGCCTTTGTTCTTGGTTAAATGAACATTTAGCTCTATAGGTGTCTTAGCCGGCGTGCTATCATTAGCGTTGAATCTTTTTAGTACTTTCTTAACATAATGAGATTGTGTTAAGGTGATTCCTTCGGATGTTCTTAGAATTTTCATTCCAAGAATTACATCGGCTAGACCCATGTCCTTCATGTCAAAGTTTCTTTTAAACATGGCCTTCGTGTCGTTAATCACTTGGGTGTTACTACCCATGATTAACATATCATCAACATAGAGACACACTATAACGTATCCATTATTCGTGTTCTTAATGTAGACACATTTGTCGCATTCGTTGATTTTAAATCCATTTGATAACATCACGTTATCAAATTTCAAGTGCCATTGCAACGAGGCTTGTTTCAATCCGTAGAGGGATTTAACCAGTTTGCATACCTTTTTCTCTTGTCCAGGTACTACGAAACCTTCAGGTTGTTCCATATAGATTCCATCTTCAAGGTCACCATTTAGAAACGCAGTCTTAACATCCATTTGATGAATCTCAAGATTGTGTACAACAGCAATCGCGAGAAGCACTCGAATTGATGTAATCCTTATTACAGGTGAGTAGGTATCGAAGAAATCGTACCCTTCCTTTTGTTTAAAGCATTTGACTACCAGTCTAGCTTTATACTTGTCCACTGTTCCATCGGCCTTAAACTTTCATTGAAGGACCCATTTGCATCCTAAAGGTTTAGCACCTTCAGGAAGATCAACCAACACCCATGTGTGGTTTAGTAAAATTGAATCTATTTCGCTTTGAACAACTTCTTTCAAATGCAACCCGTCTTGGCCTGCAAATGCTACTTTTATCGATGTTTGTTCTTCGTCCAACATGAATGCAATATAGTCAGGACCAAATGTCTTTGGTGTTCTGACCCTATTCCCACGTCTCAGTGCTGCCTCATTTGGATCATGCCTTGCACGTTTGCGTGAATCGGACTCTATCTACAATGGTTTAGAGCTGGTGGCTTCATTCTCAATTCTTGTCTCAGAATTGGATGCTATATTTTCCTTATTTTTACAAGGAAACGTATTTTCAAGAAATATAGCGTTTCTTGATTCAATCGTTGTTCCTACAGTCACTGTTGGAATTTCAGACTTGTGGACCACAAATCTGTATGCACTGCTATTAAGTGCATATCCAATGAAGATGCAATCAACCATTTTAGGTCCGATTGTAACTTGTTTGGGCGGGGGAACCATCTCCTTAGCCAAACACCCCCACACTTTGAGGTATTTGTAGGATGGTTTCCTTCCTTTCCACAACTCATAAGGGGTAACATCTTTGCCCTTGAGAGGGATTTTATTCAAGATATAGTTGGCGGTCAAAACCGCTTCCCCCCACATGTTATGTGGTAATCCTGAAGTCAGAAGCAATGCATTCAACATCTCTTTTAGAGTTCGATTTTTACGTTCTGTAACCCCATTAGATTGGGGTGAATAGGGAGCAGTTGTTTGATGAATTATGCCACTTGCGTTGCATAGTTCTTCAAACGGGGCTACATATTCGCCTCCTCTATCACTTCGAATCATTTTGATTTTACAACCAAGTTGATTCTCAACTTCGTTCTTATAATTCTTGAATGCTTCTATTGCTTCATCTTTGCTTTTCAAAAGATAGTTGTAGCAATATCTTGTGCAATCATCTATAAAGGTAATAAAGTACTTTTTACCGCCTCTTGTTTGCATAAATTTTAAGTCACATACATCGGTGTGAATTAATTCAAGGGGTTTCGTGTTTCTTTCAACTGAATGAAACGGTAATTTAGCCATTTTGGCTTCAAGACAAATCTCACATTTATCTTTACTATAAACTTCACTTGCCTTTAGTAAATCAAGATTTACTAATCTTTTAATGGCGTTTATATTTACATGTCCCAATCTACAATGCCACAAGTTTGAATACTCAATCAAGTAAGAGGAAGTAGATGCATTGTTATTGATAGCCAAAGGCTTTGGAACAAGGCGCGTAGCCACGCTAAGCTTAAAAAGTCCATCGGTTACACAACCTTTTCCGAGGGACTTTCAAAACTTATACAAAACAAACCTATTGGATTTAAATACACGTTTAAAACCCTTATTAACTAGTATAGATCCCGAGACTAGGTTCTTTCGGATGTCAGGCACATGCAGCACATCCTTCAAGGTGATACAGACGCCAGAGGTCATTTTGAGGATCACATCTCCAGTTCCTTTCACTTCGGACGATGCTTGATTCCCCATGTTGATCTTCCTCCCATCAACAGATTGTAAGTTGAAAACTTATTCCTATCGGCACAAACACGAGCGGTTGCTCCAGTGTCGATGTACCAACTTCCATTATTTTCAATCAAGTTGGCCTCTTCAGTGACCACGGCAGTGAGGTCATTCTCATCCCAGTCTTTGAACTCTTTCTCGACGACGTGGGCAGCAGACTTCTTGTTCTTGCTTCGGCAATCCTTTGCGTAGTGCCCAGGTTTGCCACATTTGTAGCAGTCTCCTTTCACAGGTTGCTTTGCCTTGCCTTTGTCCTTTGATGTTAGACGATTTGGGCGAGGAAGTTTGTTGGAGGGACCGCCTCGCTCCAACAAGTTGGCCTTGGCTTCAAAGGGGCCATGGCCTTTAGCCTTTAGGTCGTTTTTGCGCACGTCAGATTCAATGCGCAACTTCACGATCAGTTCTTCAAGGGTCATCTCCTTTCGCTTGTGCTTAAGGTAGCTCTTGAAGTCCTTCCAACTAGGTGGAAGCTTCTCAATTATCGTGCTAGAAGTAAAGTTTTCTGGCAAGATCATCCCCTCGGCGGCGAGTTCGTGGATGATTATTTGGAACTCTTGTACTTGGTCTATCACTGGTCTTGAATCGACCATTTTGTAGTCCAAGTACTTAGCTATTAAAAATTTCTTAGTACCGACATCATTAGTACGGTGCTTTTTCTCTAGGTTTTCCCACATTTGTTTAGATGTGGTTACATTAGAGTATACTGGTGAGCTCGAGATCGACAGATTGGAATTGGATCAAGTTATATAGAAGATAACCGAACCGGTCGGATCAGTTAGCAAATTGTTGTTGCCACTTAATCAAATCAATCATCAAACCGACTCACGCAAGAAAATATTTATAACTCCCAATTTGCACAACTTTAACAGTAAAGCGGCAAATTCGGGGTCGATCCCACAGAGAAGTTGGTGTGTCGAGTGTGTGAGTAGTGAACAGGGGGGTTGGCTGCTGCCACGCTTTAACTTGGGAGTTTTTAACTACTGTTTTTAATCTAGGCAGAATTAAACTAGCTAGCTTGATCAATGGAACTTTAACTACTGGGTCAAGTGAATTGCAGGTCACAGCGGAAAAGTAAATGCGAGGATGTAAATGAAAAATAACTTCGATTAAACTAAAAGCTGAGTACAGCGTGAAATTAAACTAAGCTAACACTTCGGAAACTAAGAAAGCGGTAAAAACTGAGAAGAATCTCAGCTGGAAACTTAAGATAACGCTGACAGAAATGAGTATTCTGCAGCGCTCCCTTCGGTCGCCCTTTTAACTAAGCTATCTAAACTAAACTAGAGAACGGATCTAAACAAAGCTAGGGAGCTGAACTACACTAGTTAACTAAGCTAAGCTAAACTAGACGGAAAGTAAAGTCTCTGATCCCCCTCTTGTGGTGGCACATCATCTTTTTATAAGCTCGATTTGACTCCCAGCTGGATAACGATCTTGAAAGGGAATATTCGCTCATTCTAAGAGTGAGCGACTCATTGATTGCTACGTGCTATTCTTCTAGAATGACGACGCTTTTTGGTAACAGATTCGTATAACAGCTTCGTCCTTGCGTTCTCATATTTCGGCACGTGTCCCCTTCTAGAACGTCGTCCTTGATAACAGAATGGTGCGCCATATCCAGCTCATTTCCTCACGTGTTCTTCTTCTAAAAGCCAGCGGTCCCCACCTAACTGCTTGATCGCTCCCCCTTGATCAACTCCCCCGATTCTTGGCCCTTTTTCGCCTTTTATACTTGCTTGATCAGTTCGGCCTTGCTGCCTTGGTCAAGTAGCATTTCTGCACATTTTAACACTTGTTTTGCGCGATAAACCGATCAAGTAGCATGCATTTCACCCATAAACCGATGCATGAAATAGGCCTTATCAAACTGCTCACACTTAAAACATACTTTTCCTCAAGTATAAAGAAAAAGAAAAGAAAAAGATAAGGCAAATTTCAGGTATGGTTTGCTCGTAAAAAATAAAAAGAAGACGAAAAGAGAAGAACAAGACTCAAAACATATATTTACATGTATGCATTAGACCGAACAAGTTTTCAACAATCATACCCAAGGTCGAGGTCAGTCCAATCTTCAGTAGCTTATGTTTCTTCTTTCTTGCGTTGGCTTGATCAAGATGTCAGTTTGTCAAGATTGCTCAATTTAAACCACTTGTTAGATTCACTCAGTCGCTCATTTCTCACCAGAGATGTTAGGACTGTTCACTCGGTATTGCCTCAAATTTAATACCTCGAATCGGACTGCACAAGATAGTTCCTTAAGGTCTTTGTTTTGGGTCGTAACGGGGTTTGAGGGGTAGTAACGTATTAGGGTAGGGTCCTAGGGGTCCTAAGTTAAAAATATAAATTGTAAAAGAGAACACATGAGTAAAAAAACCAAAGATTTGACTTGCTGAATCAGAGTGGGGTTTATATTATTTTCTTCTACTCGATACTTAACTTGGTCAAGCTTCGACCTTTAGCCTTTTCAACTTCTGGCTTATTCCTTAACTTTCGATTTTCCGGGTCAGGTTATAACATTTTCCTGCCCTTTCTTTTCTTCAACTTCACGGTTATATATATATATATATATATATATATATATATATATATATATATATATATATATATAGGATTGTATAGGATTGTATTCAATGTCGAACTAATTTTTGGGACCGAACCAGAGACCAAATCTCATCCACCCATTGTTTTAATCTCATGGTTATATTTAATATACCCAAGTTCGTTTTTTATATTTAATAAAATTGGAAGAAGGGTTGATTAGGAATTCCAATGTTATAGCAGTTACTATATTAACAATTTAACATAATTTACGCCACTCAATTATGGAAACAATCTTCATGATATTTTATTTTTCATCCAACGTAATATCTTTATGGTATTCTTATGCAAATCAATTTCAAAAATAATTTTCTCAATTACGTTGTGATATACAATGATCTGCTTATAATTCTCAATTTCATAGCTCGTTCTCCATGGAGGGTTCAACCATCCAAATAGAAATAGATGTTTCTCCTATGACGTGACGTCAATGGATGATATAAACAGCCCCACCCCTTAATAGAACAAAAATGGAGAATTTAACCACCACCACGATGATTCTTGACGAACATCAATGGAGGATTTAACCATTTCCACGCCCTCATCAAACGAATCTCATGGAATAATAATAATAATATATCAGTAACATAGACTCCAGTTGGGTCGTTGTTTGATTCAGAGTCGGAATCATCACAACAAGACCTTCATCCATCTAAAGGCTAGCGCCCTATCATCACAACAAGTACACGATTTAGTTCAATATTAACCAATCGTGTGGAATAATTCTCGTGGGGTAATTATCTTACGTAATGAACTATATTCGTTATTAAAATGAAATAATTCATATGAATAATCCATTTCTAGTTAAACGTGTTTTATTAACTCGCGTACAATGAAACTACATAATGAACTAAATGAATGTTAGTGATGAACCAATTATCTCCTTTTAATGAAGCAATATAATTCATTTTCCTTGCTTTGCATTTCATTGCTTGCGATTCTCTAAGTATGCTTCTGCTGCTTTTGGAGAAGTCATGTTGTACGTGCAACATGAACACAACCTATTGTCATATTTCACATAATTAAAAATAGGGCATTCAATATATACATTTAGTTCATTTTTAAAGGAAAATAGTTCATCCCAATTAAAAATAAACAACTATCATTACATATTAAAATAGTGTCGTGAGACAACAAAATAGTTCATCCGTGGCCTTAGTTCATTCACATTGTCAAACATGATATCCAATATATGTATCAGTTCACTATTAATGTAATACATTTCACCCTATTTATCAAATGAACACAAGCTGCTGGTATATTTTACAGAATTAAAAAACATGGCATTCAAGTTATACATTCTATTCATTTTTAAAGTAATACGATTCATCCAAATAAAAAAAATGAACATAGATCATTACAAAATTAAAATGGTGCATTGGGACATCAAAATAGTTCTTCATTCGCGTTGGCAAACATGGCATCCAAACCAAAAATCATTACATAATTATCCGACCTCAACTTCTCACAAACTCTTTCTTCTTCCTCTTTGACACCTATTATTTTCGTGAAAATTTTATTCACATCGAATGGACCAATTCGAATAAAAATGAAGTGAAGCACCGGCCTTCATCATCTCTGTATTTCGAAACAAAAGCATGATGTTCGCCAACAATTTCAAATATTTTAACGATTCAAAACAGAAAATGCATTATTTAAATATAACCTTTCAATACTTCGACCGGTGTTAAGTAGACACGCTTTTAGATCAGTTTGCGTTTTTGCTGCGTTTCGATCGTTAAAGTTCTTCATTACAATCCCACAAAGTAAATAAAATGTTAAGAAAATTCTGAGTTCAATTTTTAGTCTACCTGGTCCAATATGTTTTAATATTCCCCCGCCAACATCTTCTCTGGTTCCTCCAACATCACCGTTCCCAGCACCAATTGTAGTTTTCATAGTTTCTACCTCAACTGTAGCTAAAAAAAGGGGAACACGAAATTAAACCTAAACCTACTTCATTTGCATCATACAAAGCTTACTTCAGTAGATAAATAAAATAGTTCATTCTATGATGAACTAGGTTCAGCTAAAGAGTAAACCGTGTGTACACACCACAATTCATTTAGATTCTGTCACACCAAAATTAAAAGCATACAAAACTTGCTTCATTACATTGATAATATAGTTCATTTCAGAGAAGTGTACACACCAAAATTTCCAGAACTCACAGAAGTGGAACACAAAATTACCATAATTCTGCAGGAACGAAGTTACCGTAATTCAGCCCGAAAATGACCTAAATATGGAAGAAAGGACTACATATTATAATGTTATAATTTCATCTTATAATGTTATAATTTCATCCAAAAAAATTAACACAATTTGAAATGAACCAAATATGAAACAAATCACTTCATCTTATAATGTAACGAGTTCATCTTATACTTTTACTACTTCATCATATAATGAAATAACTTCATATTCTAATTTGAACCTTCCCAAAAAATAATTCAAATTTAAAACGAAACAAATTTGAATCAAAATACTTCATCTACTAATGTAATAACTTCGTCTTATGTCGTAGGCATTTCATCTTATACTGAAATCACTCATATCTCTTGAATAGCTTCCATGAAATCCAAAAATCAGAATCAAAACAGTAAAATAAAAGTAGACATCAATTGAACCATCTTAGAATGCAATCCAAAGCCAGCAATTGATTAATCTTACTACTCATTTCCTCAAACACGCGCAGCAATCTCCGGTGTGGCCTACTAGATTGCCCACCCCAACCTTTGCACTAAAAGTAGTTGTTTTACCTGTGTTCAATAATTTCATTACAAAAACATTTCTACACTTCACCAGAGACCGAATTGTAACTACAGAACCATCTTTACAATTGAAAAAAACAATTAAGAACTCACCACAAAATACACTACAAAATGAATCGAAATTAGAAATTAAAGTATGGAATCACTTCATCTTATTATCACATTGCTTCATCTTATAATGTAATAACTTCACAAGAGAAATGAAAATATTTTGTTTAAATGAACCAAATTTGCACAGTCCAAAACAAATAACTTCATCTTCTGACAAAATTTCTTCATCCTTTTACGAATGATTTCATCTTATACTGTAATCAATTAACAGTATACAACAAAAATGAACCAATTTTGAACCATCAAACAAATCGAAACTCATATCTTGAAGATCCCGAATAAATCCGAAACTGAGAACCAAAATGGTAAACAAATGAAGCAAAAACAGAATTATAACCCTCTCAATTACAAAAATAGGGACCCAAATTTAAAACGAAATTTTGGGTTAACTCACCACAAGTTTCTGGTTCATTCGACGGAGATTTTGATCTCGATTTGCCTTTCTGAGACATCAAATAAACCTTGAAAATTAGAATTCTTTTTCACAGCCATTGTGAAACTCGCACGACGTTCGTGATGAAGTATCGTCCATGGATGAAAATCCTGCCACCAGGTGTGAAGTTGGAGAAGAAGGCGGAAAGAGATGAATATGTGAATGGGCAAGTAGTCGATTAGGGTAAAAGAAATAACTCCTTATTATTTACTCCTAAATCTTACGGACATACCTTATAGAATTTCAGTTGACCTAATGTATTATGACTAAATAGCCCCTCAGCTGAAATAAATTGCTCATAAGATGAATGACGAAAATTATTTGTACAATATCACATCTCATCCATCAAAAATTAGATCCAAAGGCCATATTTTAGTCTCTAGTTCTACACTAAAGGGGTGGTGTGCATATAATGGGACCCTATATATATGGATGTATTCATTTCCTTTTTGCATATTTCCTCCTTTTCCTTCTTGATCTCAGCCCCACGATTTTGTCATCCAACGGTTAGATTGATGCCACGTGTCATTTAATAATGCAGATTTTCAGTTGAATAATGCACACCGACTAATAATGCACCATTATAGCGTAATAATGCAGATTTTCAGTTGAATAATGCACACCGACTAATAATGCACCATTATAGTGTAATAATGCAGATCATCTAGACCGTTGATGAATGAGATCTAACGACCCATATTAAGAAGAATAAAGGATCTAAGGGATGAATAGGAGAATAACGCTCCCATATATATATATATGTTACTTGATCAACCCGATTGCTTAACTTGATCCACCTGACTACCCCTTTCATTTCATCCGGAAAGCTTCATCTCGTCGACCCTTTTTCCTCATGTGATAATAAAACGTAAAATTTGGTTCTAAAGTTGCAAAGAAAGGGAAAGAGTGTATGGGCTCGAATTGGCTAACTAGGGGGCGCCTTGATTAATAAGGCGGGTTCGTGGAACGAAGGAAGAACACAGCTCAAATGGCTAAGTTCTAATGCCTTTAGTCATTACTATTTGTGCAATCTTCAACTTAATATTAAAAGTCAGTCTCTCGTATTTTTTTCTTTTGTAGAAATAGTAGAAAGTGTTCTACTTTTGGCTTATAACTCACATATGAGGGGCTTTCACAATTGGTTTAAAAATTGAGCGCTTCCATCATACTTGCGTCGTTCAAACTGATCAAGTTTTATTGCAATCAAGTTTTTTTACATGTAAGCATACGATATCTTTTTTCTTACTCTTCCAAAAAGTAATCAAGTCTCCCACTTATCAAATTTCATGCATACTGCCTATTTTATCTAAAAATTTTGTATTTTTCTAAAAAAAAACTTCAGCATGTATGATTCTTCTATAACTAACCCGCCCCCCCTCCCCACTGCATATGAACTCGTCCTCGAGGGACTGGATGCAGTGGAAAAAAGTGTTAGGCACAAGCGACGGCACAAAAACAAGGGAAACTTCTCACACTTAGACCAGACATTGGGCTAAGTGTGAGATAATGCCAACAATCAAAACATGCTAATCAAAACAGAAAACAAAACTTAAATAGGTAAACGCAAGCAAACAGAGATAGCAAAAATATCATGCATACTTCTCACACTTAGACCCAAACCAGGTCTAAGTGTAAGAGAACAAAAGAGCATGAGTATATACAGACCAACAAATAAAACTAAAAATTATTTGTAAACTTAAAACGAGCGGAGATTTGGGGGGGCTGTACTTCAAAGTTTCCTGGGGGGTTGACTCGGAGACGCTGAAGGTGTCCTGGGGGGTTGGAGCCTCTGCCGCTGGGTGGTGTCGGAATGTTGGGAGCAGCCGTTTCTTCTGTATGTGGTGGTGGTACGGTTGGCGCTTCTTCGGCTGGGGCTCTGGTGTGCTGCGCCGCTCCTTCTTCTTCAGAATCGTCCCCTCCGTAAGGTACCAAGGGATCGAAGGGCGTAGGTTCAGGAGTGCGAAAGGGGGCTTGTGTTTGGGGAGATGGAAGATTTAGCGGTGTGGAGGTCGTGGCTCGATCTTTCGACCGGGAAATTCCCATTCGGTCCTTCAAGATTGCGGAAGCAGTCGCGAGATCCAAATCGGAAGGCATACTCCGAAGGATTTTGGTCAAACACTGTTGAGCTGCTTCGTCCACTTCGGGTAATGGAGCGGTGGTTGGTGTAGGTGGGCTAGGGTTTTCAATTTGGGCCTGAGGAGAGATTTCTTGATTATCACTCCCGGCATGGGAACTGGAGGATGAAGATGAAGTTGGGATTTGTTCAAGAATCATTATTACTGGTAATGTGGGGATGTCTTGACGAAGGCGATGATGTTTCAGAAAATTTTTTAACTCTGGTAGAATTTTTTTGAAGAGAGCAAAAGGAATTAATTGTAGGCGGCTTGGGTGAAAGTGGTCTACAGATCCGAAATCTGCCTTTTATAATGATATCGCGACTGTTGAGATCCTTACGACTGTTCAGAATCATGCGACTCCTTCCGTATGGGTGCGCCTTTTCAGAATGCCAGCTGGCTTAGCTTCTCTGATACGCTTCGTCCCTCTCTCCAAGGTCTCCTCCCATTGTGACTGTTGGTGCTTCATGACACTCTTTCAGTGACTGCACACGTCCTTTCATCACCTGCCCTGCTCAACTCAATCACTGTACCATTATTTAATTTCGAATTTCTTTGATCAAGTGGATAATTAATTCTTGATGAAAACTTAATTAGCTCTACTTGATCAGTTCCATTCCTTTCTTTCGATTTTTAATAAGAAAATAAACTTAATATAAAAACTATTTACACTAGCTACTTAAGAAATTGACCAGGCTCTCTTAGGATGTCACTTGATCAGTTTAATTGATTAAGTCTTTGTCGCTTGATCAAGCAGACTTCCCATGAGTGCTCAGTCAACCCTTTTTACCTGTCTACTGGAGAGAGTTAGGCATTAGTAGTGGAATGTCGTCCACTACAAATGCCTCCATTCCTTCTCTGTATGGTTTAACCCTATGTCCATTCACCATGAAGGAAGGCGAGTCTGGGTTGCTTCCTTGGAGTTCGATTGCTCAATTTGCTCGGATGGCGATAATGGTATAAGGACATATCCACCTAGATCTGAGCTTTCCTGACATCAATTTCAGTCTGGACTGAAACAACAACACTTTCTGGCGTACCTTTAGTTCCTTCTTGCGAAGGTTCTTATCATGCCACATTTTCGTCTTTTCTTTGTACAACATGGCAGAGTCATAGGCGTCCAGACGAAGCTCTTCCAGCTCCTGTAACTGCATTCTCCTCTCTGCAGCTCCTACCTCGGTATTCATATTCATTTCCTTGATTGCCCAGTAAGCTTGATGCTCCACTCCTACCGGTAAATGGCACATCTTCCCAAATACCAGCCGGTATGGGGACATTTCGATAGGTGTCTTGAATGCCGTCCTATAGGCCCAAAGTGCGTCCTCTAGCCGACGGCTCCAATCTTTCCTCGTGGGATTGACCGTCTTCTCTAGAATCGCCTTGATTTCTCTATTAGAGATTTCAGCCTGGCCATTGGATTGTGGGTGGTAAGGTGTGGATAGGCGGTGGTGGACTCCATATTTTCGCATCAAGGCTTCAATAGTTCTGTTGACGAAATGAGTCCCTTGGTCGGAGATAATAGCCTGTGGCACTCCGTATCGGGTAAATATGTTAGATTTCAAGAACTTCGCTACTTCTCTAGACTCACACGTCCTAGTTGCATTTGCCTCGATCCATTTGGACACATAGTCCACTGCCACTAGTATGTAGAGGTTACCTTCAGATGCGGGAAAGGGTCCCATGAAGTTCATTCTCCATACATCGAATATTTCATAGACAATAATGGGGATCTGAGGCATCTCGTCTCTAGTAGATATTCCTCCAGTAAGTTGACATCGAGGGCACTTCTTGCAGAATTCATAAGCATTTCTATGGATGGATGGCCAATAAAACCCACTATCAAGTATTTTCCTTGCTGTTTTCTTTGGCCCAAAATGACCCCCGCAAGCTAGTGTGTGGCAGTGGATCATTACGTCTTCCTGCTCCCATTCTGGTATACAGCGTCAGATTACTTGATCTGCCCCCATTTTCCATAGGTAAGGATCATCCCAATAGAAGTATCGGGAATCGCTTTTAAGCTTTAACTTTTGTGCCCTTGAAATTTCGTCACTTCTGGGTAACTCCCCCGTTACCAAGTAATTAGCCATGTCCGCAAACCATGGCTCCTTCCTCGTGTTCTGTCCTTTGCTTCCTTGGTTGGCTTGAGCAATTTCTTCCGCTTGGTTGATCCACTGGCACTCAGGTATTGATTTGATCAGGCAGAGATGCTCTTCAGGGAAAGCGTCTGGAATGGCTTCACCATTATCTTCTTGGAGAATTCGACTTAGGTGATCTGCCACCTTGTTCTCACATCCTTTCTTATCCACTGCTTCCCAATCAAACTCCTGTAGAAGGAGTACCCATCTGATCAACCCTGGCTTTGACTCTTTCTTTGCCAAGAGGTATTTGATGGCCGCATGATCTGTATAAACAATCACCTTGGACCCAAGCAGGTAAGGCCTGAACTTCTCAAATGCGAAGAATACTGATAGCATCTCCTTTTCGGTCACATCATAGTTCTTTTGTGCCTGATTCAGAGTTTTGGAGGCGTAAAAGATGACGTAACTCTTCCCTTCGATTTTCTGACCTAATACCGCCCCCACAGCATAGTCACTAGCATCGCACATTACCTCAAAGGGGTGATTCTAGTCGGGAGCACGTATTATTGGAGAGCTTATCAATCGGTCTTTCAGAAACTGAAATGCGGCCTTGCAGGCATCCGAGAATTCAAATTCCACATCGTTCTGGAGAAGCCTTGTTTGAGGTTGGGCTATCTTTGCGAAATCTTTGATGAATCTCCTATAGAAACCAGCGTGCCCTAAAAAGGCTCTGATCTCCTTCTGGTTGGTAGGATATGTGAGTTTTGCAATGACTGCTACCTTTGCTGGGTCGACCTCTATTCCCCTACTTGATACTACGTGGCCAAGAACTATTCCTTCAGTAACCATAAAATGGCATTTCTCGAAGTTCAGAACTAAGTCCTTCTGGCGGCATCTTTCCAATACCCTGTTCAGGCTATACAACCCTTGATCAAAATCATCCCCGTAGACAGTGAAATCGTCCATGAAGATCTCAGTACAATCTTCCAACAGGTCCGAGAAAATGCTCATCATACATCTCTGGAAAGTGCCCGGAGTATTGCAGAGGCCAAAGGGCATCCTCCTGTAAGCGTAAGTGCCAAAGGGGCAGGTGAATTTCGTCTTTTCTTGGTCATCTGGATTTACAGTGATCTGGAAATAGCCACTATAACCATCCAGGAAGCTGAAGTACTGTTTCCCTGCCAACTTCTCCAACATTTGATCAATGAACGGCTGAGGGAAATGATCTTTCTTTGTGGCTTGGTTCAACTTCCTATAGTCTATGCACATTCTCCACCCAGTAATTGGCCTTGTCAGGATTAATTCGTTTTTCTCGTTTTTCACCACTTGAATCCATCCTTTCTTAGGAACCATGTGCACTGGGCTGACCCAGTTACTGTCGGGAATGAAATAGATAATTCCGATTGAAACCAACTTGACAATTTCCTTCAGCACCTCTTCCCTCATGTTGGGGTTGAGTTTCCGTTGTTGGTCGCGGTGTGGCTTGGCTCCTTTCTCCAACCGGATGTGATGCATACACAAATCCGGGCTAATGCCCACCAAGTATGTCAGCTTCCAGCCGATAGCCTTCTAATTTCTTTGTAATACTTCCAGTAACTTGTCTTCCTGCCCTTGGGTTAATTGACTGTTTATAATGACAGGCATAGTTTCACCTTCACCCAGGAAGGCATACTTTAGATGTGCTGGAAGGGGTTTCAACTCCTTCGTGGGCTTTGGCTCTTCGGTGGGCAGAAGGTTTTATGCAGCTTAATTACCCAGTGGCTTTCCTTGATCAAACTGCTTTACTAGGCTAGATACTTGAGCTGTCTTACCTGACCCAGTTGGTCTTGGTCGTTCGCAAAATTCTGTTATTGCTTCTGCGACGGCTTGGTCTTTCATTTATCTGACCTTATTTGTCTCAAACCACTATTCTACTTCCTTTTCGACCTCTTCATCTACAGCGGCGTCTGTGAACTGCCCATTTAAAATTTCTTCTTCCAAAAACTCCTGCACCAAGGGCTCAGTGTCACGACCGCACTTCCTAAGGATAGAAAGCACAGTGGTCGTGACTAGTGGAGGAATTAAGAAGCGGGGAAGAAGGGGGAAAACAATCAAAGGGGTACGACATGTAGATCAAAAGATGAAACTTCATTATCAAATCATAGTCTCAGATCACAAAGCAACATAGTTTGAATAAAAATAGTCCAACGGATTAAAGAAAAACATACGAATTTCTAAGACTTAGAGTAGCGGAAGCAATTGAGAGTTAGCTACTACTATGTATGAAGACACAATAGCAACCAGAACGTTTATTGAATATGGTCTCGGTCCAATGCTCAACATCATCTGTCTCCCGTCCACGCTCAACCTGCACACAAGGAAAACACATGCAAGGGCTGAGTACTTGATGCACTCAGTGAACTCATGCCCAAAATACAATTCATCAATAAACTTATGTCAGCCATCATTGAGTGAAACTCGGGTTTTACTTTAAAAGGCCAAGAAACACTAAAATCATTCCTTAAATAAAATAGTGTCCGCGCGGACAATGTCATCGTCATCCTCCATCATATATCATATCTGAATCATCATGTGAAACGAGAATGTGGCCACAAACTCGATCACTGGACCGGCCGACCCAAGGGACGGCTCACGATCCCCATCAGTGCACTAGCCTAAGTAGGGCTTAGACCCTAGTTAGACCCGAATTCGTTAACCATCAAAGTCTAGTAGAACATTATTCTAGTTGACAATCAGATAGGCAATTCAAAACATAAAGTACGTCATGACATAATATTTAAACCACCCTTATCTCACCATAAACATATCATTTGCAATTAAAGAGTTTAAGCAATAAAGCCCACCTCAAAAGCTTAGTAATTTCCTTAAACAACTTCTCGATCCGTCTTTAACGAGCGTGCGAACCACCTTCTCGAACAAATAATTAAAGTACACATCAATCTCAAGAAAGAAAACATTTAGAATGCATGCACTCTAATTAAAGTCTTTTATCTCGTTTCTCGGTTTTCATGCATTTTCGATTATTCGGCGGCCACCCAAGACGTCGCGTGCGACGTAGGTTGGCCGCTTAGGCCCAAAATTCCTCCGTTGCCTCCTTGTATTTCGTCCACTATGTCGAAACAATTTCCCAAAAAAAAATTATTTAAGCGCATGATTAAATTATCGCAACTATTTCTCTTCGCAAATATACTTATTTTGGACTTGGGATAAATTATTCATACTTCAGAATATTTCAAAAATAATTAAATAATTCGCCACTATTAACTATCGGCCCAAAGATTTATTTAAAAACCCAGGACTTAATTATTTCCTCACCTTGTATCTCCAATTAATTGAGAAGCCCAAACAAAATAAAAGAGAGGCCCAACTACTTTCCTCCATAAATAAATTAGTGAGACCCGAAACATTCAAATTTTAATTGTTGAGGCCCATTACTTAAAACAAGGGCCCAATTTCAGGAACCCAATTCCAAAGAAAAGAATCGGCCCGCACTCCTCTATCCGCCTAACCTCTCTCTCTTTTCTTTCTCCCTCTCCTTTCTTTCTCTCTCTCTCTTTTCTGTCGGAGCCGCCGGCCCACGCTGTTGTCTCCCGTCCGCTACCTCCGTCAGACGGCGGAGGAAGCCGCTGTTGTCTCATTGGGAGGATGCTGCTGCTGTCGTCGTTGTTCGTTGCTGGTGGCCATCGTCCAACCACTGTCTCGGCTGTCTGAAGTCAGCCGCTGCTGCTGCCACTGCACAGAGTCGCTGCTGTCGTTGCCAGGAGACGCGACGCCGCTGCTGTCAGCAGCGTCCGTCGATCAGTCTACGCCCCCGTTGCCTCGATTTACTCCAAATCAGCCCCGAACAGCCACGAAACGTCCCAAACCCAACCCGAACAGCCCCGCACAACCCCGAAAGATAAGTTCTCACACTCAAATTATGTTCTTTTCGCATTCGACTTTTTTTTTATTTTGACGAGGGAAAGTTCAATTGGGATTGTTTGATTCATTGTTGATTGGGTTATGCGTGTGTATGATGTACAAAATGCTAACATGACTTGCAATTTGGGAAAGGATTTATACCTTGGTTGTTATGAAATCGGTTGGGCCGAGAGGGATGAACTCCTTGGCTTGGCAGATTGTTTCTGTCACAGATTGAGCAATTGTTTTGAATTGGAATAGAATTGATTTGTTTGAGCTATGATTTGGTGAAAAGAATTTACCTTGGCTTGGTTGTGATTGAAACAAAAGAAACAGCAGCTTTTCTTCAACTTCTCACTCTCTCGTCTCTCTCTCGGCTCTCTCTCTCTCTGGATATGCTTGAAATTTGCAGATATGAAAATGTATGTGGAAGTGAAGAAACTGATATTTAACTTGTGACCTTTGATTGTAGAATTGAAGATTGGAAGATGGAAGGTTGGGAGGTGGAAGATGGAAAATCATGGAAGGTGGAGAGCTACGGAGTTGGCGTGGGGAAAAGAGGGAAGGATTTTGGGCTTACACCAAAATTTTATGAATAAATTGGGCCCAACATATTATTTGTGGAGTTGGGCTTAAGTTGAGAAAAAAAAGAGAGTTTGATGGCCCAACACTCTTTTAACATTGTTAAGGATATTGGGACTTTAATTTATATTTACTTGGGTCGGCCCAAGTTCTTATATATTTATTTTTATTCGTTCCTTATATTTTTTTGGTTTCCTTTTGTTTAGACAAATTATTATTTGTCTTGTAGTAACTTGGTGTTATTCCAAGTACTATAAAATCCATCTCATTTAATCATGCCAAGCATAGCACATCAACGTCATTACTTCAACGGAACTTTCGAGCACGTCTCCTAGAAAATTCCATCAATTAAATAAAAGGGACGTCTCATTTCATACCAAGCACGTAAATAATATACTCCATCATAAAGAAAATTAACGAGAAGCATAGCATCCGAAATAATTTTATTAATTATTTCATGACATATATTAAATTAGTACTTAAAAAGTACGGGCGTTACATTCTACCCACCTTAACAGAAATTTCATCCCGAAATTTGCTCATCTCTAACGAACAACTCCGAGTATTTCTCTTTCATTTTGTTGTGGTGTAGGTGGTGTTGGGGTAGTAGACGTTGCTGTCTTTTCTCGTGGCATTGCTTCTTCCACATCCAACGCACGAGACAGTGACTCGGCATACGAGAGCCTTCCACGGCATGCCAAAGCCATTCTTATTTCGTGCCTCAGACCAGCACAAAATTGCTCCGCCATTTTCTCGCCAGTATTCACTTGCTCTGGTGCATATCGAGACATGTCGCATAGGGCATGGTCATATTCAGTCACTGTCATCCGCCCTTGCTTCAGATTGTAGAATTCAGCCTCCTTAGCCTTACGGTAACTCCTCGGGATGTATTTATCATATAGTTCCTCCTTGAAGTTTTCCCAAGTTAGGGCGTCTAGTTGTTCACGAGTCATCGTCCGTTGCTTGGTCTCCCACTAGAATTCTGCGGACCCAGTGAACTGGTAGGTCACGCACCATAGGCGCTCCTGATCGGTGCACCTTAGGAATTTGAATATGCGCTCTATGGCTCGAATCCATGTTTCAGCCTTGGCCGGATCTCCCATTCCATCAAACACGGGAGGGCGCTCTTTTCGAAATTCCTTTTTGATGTTTCGTTCTGGCTGCGGTGGTGGTGGTGGTGGTGGTTGCCCCTCGGGTCCCACATAACTTTGGATTTCGTTGCTGGCCTCGTTTTCATGATGAGCTGTTGTGCGTCTGGGAGGCATTCTGTTTAACACACGCGTTAGTACAATTGTCCGAAATTTACCCATCACCACACCACACCACAAAACCTCTCCAAAACAATTTCACATGTTTTCCAACACATATCAAAGTAAACACGAGCACAACGATAAAACAATGATAATTTCTTAACTTAAAACAAGTACGTGTTTCAACAAGGTCCTTGCAACTAGTACAACTGAAAAACTCAAAAGAAATTATTAGGTATTTCATTAAAACAAAACATCCACAAAACTAAGAAAAGCAAAAAAAGAACTCTACTCCTGGGGTGTTCTCTCAACATTCGCCGCATCCTCGATTTCAACTTCAATCTCCCTTTCAAGGGGTTCTTCATCCTCGTCGGGGTCATCCTCTTCTTCCATGGGATCTTCCTCACCTTCAAGAGGTTCTTCCTCATCTTCAAGAGGATCTTCCTCCTCCTCTTCCTCATCGTTCTCTCTCACATAGGTAGCTACGTCGATATGCTTATCGACAACAAGGACTTCCATCGCAGGAGGTGCAGAAGTGCTCATCCCAAGCCTCCTTCTCTTGGGAAAGTTTGGCTGCGGCGTCTCACTCTCGTATCAACCCCCGCTGTAGGGGCTGAGACGCGACGAGGATGCCTCCTTCTTAGGTGGGGCATAGGGCGGCGGTCCGTCATGAGCATCAACTAGGGCTTCCAAAAGAACCTTCACGAAACCATGCATATATCCTTGCACACTATAGTCGGGGAGCCTATGCCAAAGGTATGGCCTCGAGGCATCATCGGCCCACCTATTCCAAGGCGCCGGTAAACCATCAATCAACCTCATTATGCCCTCGTAGTGTTTCACTCCACACCCATGGGCATCCCTCCATAGTGTCAAGTAGTCAGAAACGTACGACATCAAAGGGGCCCTCTCGTCTCTCTCGAACCCCCGGTACAGTTCCACAGCTCGCAGCCCATTCTTGACGTACCTGCTCCTTAGTGGTGCGTGAATCATAATTGCCATCTACATGAAAGTAAGTTTCCTTAGTACGGATCGACGAAAAGAAACAAAACAGGGTAGAGAAGGGTAAATACGCATAGAGAACGACATACGTGCTACCGTGTGTATACCTGCCGGTTACCATAAGAAAAAGGGTCATAACGATTCCTTCTTTTAAGGTTATCATCTATGGATAGATGTTTCGTGTATTAGGAACGTAGTAACTTGCAATCTCGTCAATCTTTCGATCTAGCACTAGTCGCGCTTCACAAGGTTATCCTTGTCTTGTCATCTCATCATCCCTTGCGATTCGCTCTTTTCTATGACCCATTCGTTCCATCGATACATATATTGCCTTAAAAGGACATAGTCCGCGTGTATATGACTAGCCTACATCTAAGCCCTCGTTTCAAAACTTTTTACCTTCTTTCTTGTTGAGCGCGGCGAGACGGAATGTTGAGCCTTCAATGAATACTCTTTTAGTCTAGCGAAACGAGTCTAGACTAGATTAAATAAAAGACTCTCGGTCCAGAGCGGAAGGAAAAATTGCTCTGACACCATTCTGTCACGACCGCACTTCCTAAGGATAGAAAGCACGGTGGTCGTGACTAGTGGGGGAATTAAGAAGCGGGGAAGCAGGGGGAAAAACAATCAAAGGGGTACGACATGTAGATCAAAGGACGAAACTTCATTATCAAATCATAGTCTCAGATCACGAAGCAACATAGTTTGAATAAAAATAGTCCAACGGAATAAAGAAAAACATACGAATTTCTAAGACTTAGAGTAGCGGAAGCAATTGAGAGTTAGCTACTACTATGTATGAAGACACAATAGCAACCAGAACGTTTATTGAATATGGTCTCGGTCCAATGCTCAACATCCTCTGTCTCCCGTCCACGCTCAACCTGCACACAGGGAAAACACATGCAGGGGCTGACTACTTGATGCACTCAGTGAACTCATGCCCAAAATACAATTCATCAATAAACTTATGTCAGCCATCATTGAGAGAAACTCGGGTTTTACTTTAAAAGGCCGAGAAACACTAAAATCATTCCTTAAATAAAATAGTGTCCGCGCGGACAATGTCATCGTCATCCTCCATCATATACCATATCTGAACCATAATGTGAAACGAGAATGTGGCCACAAACTCGATCACTGGACCGGCCGACCGAAGGGACGGCTCACGATCCCCATCAGTGCACTAGCCTAAGTAGGGCTTAGACCCTAGTTAGACCCGAATTCGTTAACCATCAAAGACTAGTAGAACATTGTTCTAGTAGACAATGAGATAGGCAATTCAAAACATAAAGTACGGCATGACTTAATATTTAAACCACCCTTATCTCACCATAAACATATCATTTGCAAATAAAGAGTTTAAGCAATAAAGCCCACCTCAAAAGCTTAGTAATTTCCTTAAACAACTTCTCGATCCGTCTTTAACGAGCGTGCGAACCACCTTCTCGAACAAATAATTAAAGTACACATCAATCTCAAGAAAGAAAACATTTAGAATGCATGCACTCTAATTAAAGTCTTTTATCTCATTTCTCGGTTTTCGTGCATTTTCGATTATTCGGCGGCTACCAAAGGCGTCGCGTGCGACGTAGGTTGGCCGCTTAGGCCCAAAATTCCTCTGTTGCCTCCTTGTATTTCGTCCACTATGTCGAAACAATTTCCCCAAAAAAAATTTGTTTAAGTGCATGATTAAATTATCGCAACTATTTCTCTTCGTAAATATACTTATTTTGGACTTGGGATAAATTATTCATACGTCAGAATATTTCGAAAAAAATTAAATAATTCGCCACTATTAACTATCGGCCCAAAGATTTATTTAAAAACCCAGGACTTAATTATTTCCTCACCTTGTTTCTCCAATTAATTGAGAAGCCAAAACAAAATAAAAGAGAGGCCCAACTACTTTTCTCCATAAATAAATTAGTGAGACCCGAAACATTCAAATTGTAATTGTTGAGGCCCATTACTTAAAACAAGGAAATTTCAGGAACCCAATTCCAAAGAAAAGAATCGGCCCTCACTCCTCTATCCGCCTAACCTCTCTCTCTTTTCTTTCTCCCTCTCCTTTCTTTCTCTCTCTCTCTCTCATTTTTGTCGGAGCCGCCGGCCCACGCTGTTGTCTCCCGTCCGCTACCTCCGTCAGACGCCGGAAGAAGCCGATGTTGTCTCGTCGGGAGGATGCTGCTGCTGTCGCCGTTGCTCGTTGCTGGTGGCCGTCGTCCAACCACTGTCTCGGCTGTCTGAAGTCAGCCGCTGCTGCTGCCACTGCACAGAGTCGCTGCTGTCGTTGCCAGGAGACGCGACGCCGCTACTGTCAGCAGCGTCTGTCGATTAGTCTACGCCCCCGTTGCCCCTATTTACTCCAAATCAGCCCCGAACAGACACCGCGCAGCCCCGAACAACTCCGAACAGCCCCGAAACGTCCCGACCCAACCCGAACAGCCCCGCACAACCTCGAAAGATAAGTTCTCACACTCAAATTATGTTCTTTTTGCATTCGTTTTTTTTTTTATTTTGCCGAGGGAAAGTTCACTTGGGATTGTTTGATTCATTGTTGATTGGGTTATGCGTGTGTATGATGTACAAAATGCTAACATGACTTGCAATTTGGGAAAGGATTTATACCTTCGTTGTTATGAAATCGGTTGGGCCGAGAGGGATGAACTCCTTGGCTTGGCAGATTGTTTCTGTCACAGATTGAGCAATTGTTTTGAATTGGAATAGAATTGATTTGTTTGAGCTATGATTTGGTGAAAAGAATTTACCTTGGCTTGGTTGTGATTGAAACAAAAGAAACAACAGCTTTTCTTCAACTTCTCACTCTCTCGGCTCTCTTTCTCTCTCTGGATTTGCTTGAAATTTGCAGATATAAAAATGTATGTGGAAGTGAAGAAACTGATATTTAACTTGTGACCTTTGATTGTAGAATTGAAGATTGGAAGATGGAAGGTTGGGAGGTGGAAGATGGAAAATCATGGAAGGTGGAGAGCTATGGAGTTGGCGTGGGGAAGAGAGGGAAGGATTTTGGGCTTGCACCAAAATTTTATGAATAAATTGGGCCCAACATATTATTTGTGGAGTTGGGCTCAAGTTGAAAAAAAAAAGAGAGTTTGATGGCCCAACACTCTTTTAACATTGTTAAGGATATTGGGACTTTAATTTATATTTACTTGGGTCGGCCCAAGTTCTTATATATTTATTTTTGTTCGTTCCTTATATTTTTTTCGTTTCCTTTCGTTTAGACAAATTATTATTTGTCTCGTAGTAACTTGGTGTTATTCCAAGTACTATAAAATCCACCTCATTTAATCATGCCAAGCATAGCACATCAACGTCATTACTTCAACGGAACTTTCGAGCACGTCTCCTAGAAAACTCCATCAATTAAATAAAAGGGACATCTCATTTCATACCAAGCACGTAAATACTATACTTCATCATAAAGAAAATTAACGAGAAGCATAGCATCCGAAATAATTTTATTAATTATTTCATGACATATAATAAATTAGTACTTAAAAAGTACGGGCGTTACACTCAGAACGGTCCCATTACGGACGTCTATGATAGTGCTGGCCGTGGACAAGAACGGTCGTCCCAGTAGGACTCCACTCGACTCTTTTGCTGTGGGCTCTATTATCTTGATTACGAAAAAATCAGCTGGGTATAGAAAGTTATTCACCTTTACAATAACGTCTTCCAGAATTCCTTCGGGGTGAATACATGATCTGTCGGCCAACTGTATCATTATATCCGTGTCGACTAGCTTGGGCTCTCCCAGCTTCCGATAGATGGAGTATGGCAGAACATTGATAGATGCCTCCAAGTCGCACATGGCGTGCTCTACCTGAATGTCTCCGATTGAAATGGGGAGTGTGAACATTCCTGGGTCGGTCTCTTTTGAAGGAAGATCATTCCGTTGGATTACGGCAGAGACAGTCTCCTCTGCAATCATTCTACCCTCCTCATTAACCTTCCCTGCCAGGTAGTCTTCAATGAATTTGCTGATCGGGGGCATTTTTAATGCTGTTAAAAGCGGAACCTTCACGTCTACATCTCTGAACATATTTGCCACATATATTGTGGCTTCTTTCCTTCTTGTCACCATTCCGCGATACGGATATGGCTTAACCTTCTCAGCTTCTTCTTTCT
Organism: Salvia splendens; assembly: GCF_004379255.2. NCBI lineage: Eukaryota > Viridiplantae > Streptophyta > Magnoliopsida > Lamiales > Lamiaceae > Salvia > Salvia splendens. Next base: position 25,855,517 of record NC_056039.1, read on the forward strand.
GACTCTCTTTCGAGGCTTCACCTCCCACCTTTCCCTTGCCTTTTTCTTTTGCTCGATCTTCAACATTGGATCCTCCCCCTCTTTCATAGCTTGGTCCAGAATCCTTTGCAGGATAACTGGGGCCCTGTAAAACTCTTCCCGACCTCAGAGATACTTCGCTGATGTGCTCACGACCAGACGACTGTACAGTAGCTGGGATTTTTCCTTCATTCCCCCTTAGCTCACCCAGCGACATCGCAACTTGAGAAAGCTGTTTTGTTAGCATCTCCAATGCCTCCCGCTACTCTTTCTGAGCCTCCTGGATTTCCCGCATCGCATCATTTGGATGGTGCGGTACCATTATACTGATTGGGCCATCGTTGGGGTGGCGGTTATATCTCTGATTCTGTGGCTACCTTCCTTGGTAGTTAGATTGCCAGTAGTGTTCCTGTTGGTATGGTGGTTGGTTGTAGCGTTGATTTCCCGGGTGCTGATTTCCTCGTTGGTGTGGCGGGACATAACTAACCATCTGGTTGTTTGGCCGCCTTCCCTGGTTGTTTGACTGAGAACCTCTCTGTCTGTACCCCCAGGTTCCTTCTGGCTGTCTGCTCGACCAGTTGAATTGCCCCCACTGGACCAGTTCCCTTGAGGTTCACCTTGTATTCTGTTTCCTACGTTGCTTGACCTATCCTGGATTAGAGCAGGCCAGTTGGGCTGCCCTTCAGAGGGTTGTATCTGCTGTATCGGCGGTGGGGTTATTTGGCTTTGATTCTAATTAGTCCACCTGAAGTTGGGGTGGTCCCTCCATGGAGCATCTCTCTGTCTCCCCTGGATGCAGTTGCCATTTGCGTTCCAGTGGCCGACGGCATTTACTTGAGCCTGCGGTTCCACCTCTGAGGGAAACTCGCAGTAGTAGTAGTGATGTTCTTCTGGTGGGGACGGTTGCGGCACATACTGCGTTTCCTTTGGTGCAGGTGGTGGAGGTGGTCTGGCTTTCTCTACTGCCTCTAGCAATTTCCTTTCCATCTACTCAAATCGAGCCTCCAACTTTTCATCGTTGCGCGCCTTTGCCGCGTGCACTGCTCATCTCCTGTACTGCCCTCGAGATGTTTCGTACGACCGCTTGGCTTCAATTAGCGTCTCCAAGATATTCTTGGCTTGGCTGAATGGGGTTTTGGAAAAATCCCATTGAGCTGCGAGGTTGAGGTCGTTCTTGCTGTCCACCGTGAGTCCGCCATAGAAGATCGAGTAGATCTCCTTCTCTCTCAGCTTGTGGTTAGGGCATGCTTGAAGAAGCCCTTGGAACCTATCCCAGTACTGGCCGAGGGGCTCGTCATACTCCTGTCTGGCTTCTGTAATTTCCCTTTTCAAGGCACTTGTTTTCGATGCTGGAAAGAAACGATCGAGGAATATCATGCGGAATTCGGCCCAAGTCCTGATGGATCCTTCTGGCAGCCTAGACAGCCAGACACCCGCGTCCCCCTTCAAAACGAAGGGAATAACCTTAAGCCTGTAATCTTCGGATGTGGATCCAGCTGGCACGGGCTGAATATCACAGTATCGGCAGAATTCCTCTAGAAAAGCATACGGACACTCCTTCGAAAGGCCGTAGAAGTGGGACAAAACGGCCTGTACTCCTAATTTGATTGCGATGGTCTGCATCCCAGGAGTAGCGGCGATGGCATGTGTGGGTTCTCTCTCATCATGAGCGTGTAGAGAGCAGATTCCCGAGTCGTCAGGGACAAGGGCCATTTTTACTTCTACTTGTTCAGGTGGTGGTGGGTTTGTGTTCTGCTCGGTGGCTGCTGCTGCTTGTGCGGCTCTGTAACGAGTGGTAACTACGCCGGCTTCCTGGATTCTCCACTGAGTGTTAGTTCTTCTGTATATAAAGGGATGATTCCAGTAATCGCCTTGGTGGTACCTTCTCATCAACAGCAGGAAAAACAAATGAGAAAATAAAGAAATCAAACTATTTACTCCTACGCACTACACATAAACATAAAATAACACCATGCTTCCCCGGCAACGGCGCCATTTTGGTGAGCTCGAGATCGACGGATTGGAATTGGATCAAGTTATATGGAAGATAACCGAACCGGTCGGATCAGTTAGCAAATTGTCGTTGCCACTTAATCAAATCAATCCTCAAACCGACTCACGCAAGAAAATATTTATAACTCCCAATTTGCACAACTTTAACAGTAAAGCGGCAAGTTCGGGGTCATACCACAAAGAAGTTGGTGTGTCGAGTGTGTGAGTAGTAAACAGGGGTGGAGGGGTTGGCTGCTGCCACGCTTTAGCTTGGGAGTTTTTAACTACTGTTTTTAATCTAGGCAGAATTAAACTAGCTAGCTTGATCAATGGAACTTTAACTACTGGGTCAAGTGAATTGCAGGTAACAGCGGAAAAGTAAATGCGAGGATGTAAACGAAAAATAACTTCGATTAAACTAAAAACTGAGTACAGCGTGAAATTAAACTAAGCTAACACTTCGGAAACTAAGAAAGCGGTAAAAACTGAGAAGAATCTCAGCTGGAAACTTAAGATAACGCAGACAGAAATGAGTATTCTGCAGCGCTCCCTTCGGTCGCCCTTTTAACTAAGCTATCTAAACTAAACTAGAGAACTGATCTAAACTAAGCTAGGGAGCTGAACTACACTAGTTAACTAAGCTAAGCTAAACTAGACGGAAAGTAAAGTCTCTGATCCCCCTCTTGTGGTGGCACATCATCTATTTATAAGCTCGATTCGACTCCCAGCTGGATAACGATCTTGACAGGGAATATTCACTCATTCTGAGAGTGAGCGACTCATATTCCGGCATGTGTCCCCTTCTAGAACGTCGTCCTTGATAACAGAATGGTGCGCCATATCCAGCTCATTTCCTCATGTGTTCTTCTTCTAGAAGCCAACGGTCCCCACCTAACTGCTTGATCGCTCCCCCTTGATCAACTCCCCTGATTCTAGGCCCTTTTTCGCCTTTTGTACTTGCTTGATCAGTTCGGCCTTACTGCCTTGGTCAAGTAGCATTTCTGCACATTTTAACACTTGTTTTGCGCGATAAACCGATCAAGTAGCATGCATTTCACCCATAAACCGATGCATGAAATAGGCCTTATCATATACATTGTAGAGGCTATCATCTAATGCACTTAAAATGAAATTTTTACATAGATAATCCCCTTTGTGCCATGCGTCGTAGTCGGAGAAGACCTCCAACCTTGTCTCTTGATCGCTTGGCGTGGGCGACTCGTCTTCCTTGAGATAGTGCACAACCCCCAATGTTTTCAAGTAGAACAACATCTTCTGTTGCCACCTCTTGAAGTCAGATCCTCCAAACTTGGAGGGCTTCTCGGCGGGAGGCATCATTCTCGGCATCAAAGGCACCGAGCTTGGTCCTTGATATGGACCGTTCATGTTGGCTCCAGTTGAGCCTCCAAAGTTTGTGTTGAGCGTATTGCCCCCACATATGTGTGGCCCATAGATGACCCCACATTCGTGATGATCCCAATAGATCCAACACTAGTATTGAGCCCGGAGGTACCAACACTCGATTCATTAAAGGATCCAAAGGAACCACTAAAAGTGGAACCTATCAACCCACCAAAGGTGGATCCAGTGGACGCCCCAAAGGGGTTGTCCCATGCCGAAGAAGTATTTGAGGCAGAAAATGGAGTGTCTTGACCCATCAAGGTTGATGAGAAAGCGGCATCAGTGAAAGAGGCGGTGGCCGGAACGGTGGAGGTGTTGGTGGATGGAACAGTGGAAGCGGAGGTGTTGGCGTTGGTCGACATCTCCAAGCAAAGGATTAGGTTTTGATAGTTTTAAGTTCAGTTAAGGTTCGATCCTTCAACGACAAGTGTATCTCGTCTTGCGATTGTTGGTAGAATGACTGGAATTACAAGAGATAAACAAAACCGGGCGTAATACAACCCAAGAAGGAAGAACAGAAACTGAAAATACAATGAAAAAATCCTCTTTCCGCAAGACGAGATACGCCCCGGTAGTGCTCTCGGTTTGGCGTGTCGTCCCCAAAGTTAAAACAGCAACGTCTCTGGTGAATCAGCACCGCTATCAGCAGAGCTCCGGCGAACTGGAAGAGGAGAGGGCAGAGCTTCGGGAAGAAAAGACTATGCGGAGATAGTATGATGCTTTGTGTGTATGTTCTATGTTGATGCAAGAAATGACTAGCCTATTTATAGGCCTAGTCCACTACAGGGATCAACTCAGCCTTCATGGCTGTCATCATGGCGTGGCTGTAACGGCTAGCCGTTACGGATTTGAAAGCTGGAGAGGTTGACGATTAAGTTTGGGCCCAAGCACCAAGCCCAAAGACCAAGACCAAGACCAAGAGCAAGGGCGCGGGCACGGCTCGGCTCGGCGCCCGTGTGCGCACGTGTGGGCTTCTTCAACCCATCTTAGTCCACTATAATTATTAATTGTAGTAAAGTCACTTAATATATACACATTAAAAGATGTGTCTAATCTCCTATGTGGGATAATTAACACTAGTTAATTACTCCCTAAGCATTAATCTCATAGCTTTATTAAAATCTACAATGTGACAAACTTTAATCCACTTTTTCTCACTCACCGGGAATCGGATTTGAGAAAGTGAATATACTACGGTCATCTACGTGGAACGTAGATCCACGCTATATTATTTAATTTCCAAAAATTAAATGTCTCGTCATATTTATTATTGGTCAAATTTCGTTGACCGGACATCTTAAATTCAAGATTCCAATAAAGATTATATCAGTCAAGATCAGATTATAAACATGGAAGCACATGATTTGTTCTCTAGTTCGGCATTTAAAATTGGTTCGACATTAATACAATTCAGAAAATATGATTTATTTCAATAGGATGGAGGGAGTGTAATCGTAAGTTCCCATCCTGATTGCTTTGAGTGCAATTAAGAAGAGTTTTGGCACGAGATAAGGATTTTTGGAAAGGTGGATAGCACATTTGACGTAACATACATGAAGACTTACATTTTTCTTTGAACATTTTGTAGTTGTTTTTATTTTTAATGATGTCATGTAAACGATATGTTAGTTGCTTATTAGAATATTTTATTCACTTAGTTCTGGTTCTGGTTCTAGTTTTAGTTTTAGTTTCAGTTTAAAATTGTCAATTTTGGCAGTTTCAATTTAGAAATTGACAATTTGACAGTTTTTAAAAAGAGAGTGATTTTTTAAAATTATAGCAATGCCATAATGGGTTTTAAATAGTAATTATGCATTATATTTTAGTTTTAATTATAATTATTGTTTTTCTATTGATAAGGCTCGTTTCATGCATTTGTTCTATGATAAAACTACACCCATTTCTGTAAGCTAACGTACAATTGTGAGTCAGGTGTGTATAAAGTCCGCCATAATCAAGAGTTGCATGGATCAACTGGGCAGACAGACGGATCAAGAAGAATGGAGTCAATTCGATGCGCTGCAATGGATCAAGTCAGATCAAATGGAGGCAGCAAGAGTACCCGGAGAGGAGATTGAGCCTAACTTAAAGATCCCCAAAAGCTAAGGGCAGAAAAGACTTTTCAAGAGGAAGGTTATCCTAGGGATCAGAGCATCATGCTTTCCTATAAATGGAAATGGGAAGGAGGAATGAGGCAGAGCGCTCTGGACACTCAGCTCTCTCCTAGGGTTGAAATGGGAGGATGATACACTATTTATTAGCACTAAAATACCTGCAAGTTTACAGGGTAGATCTAGTATAGCTAAAGGTCAGTACCGGGATATCTAACACAGGGAATAAGATTGCAACTGGCTATCATATACTAAGCGTCATATACTATTTAGAGACACATAGTTTTTGGTTTTAGATTTATAAACTAGACATAAATAAATAAACAAAAAACATAGAACATAGAAACAAATAATACAAAGCAGGCGAAAGACTGTAGAGTTTTAGGATCCAACTACTACGACCTAGTAATAATTAATCTCACAGAACCTTTACCTTTATATGTTTCTAGGATTATTAGGAAAGTCGCGATTCTAGGTTGAATCTTCAATCTTCAGTCTTCTCTTGCCTGGATCTCCAGAGCTCCGCTCCAATGGAATGTGGAGGAATTTAAATGTGGAAGATGGGATGGAAGAATGTGTAGAGAGGAGAAGGATTGGAGGATCCGAGATGGAGATTATGAATTAGGTTTAGGGGTATTTATAGACTAGAAAAAGGGTTAGTCTTGGTTATTTTCATTCCCTACAAGAAATGAGAGAGATTTGGTTTCACTATTTAATAATTTATTCTCTTTATTGAATTTCCACCCTAATTTTCGTCAGCTTTGACTGCATTGCGCAATGTTCGTAGAATAGTCATAACTTTCTCTACAGAACTCCGATTGAGACGTGCAAGTTATTCGCGTGAAGATCTTTCGAAGACGAAGAAAATGGTGTGAATTAATCACTGATTGGACTTCAAATGTGATGGTAAAATTGGCTTGAACTGAGACTGCTGCACCTTCGCCTTTTTGCACCTTTTTCTATCTTTTTCTATCATTTATCAACAAACAGGTCAAAAGTACCAAATGTATAATATATGCAATTCAAGAACATAATTTGCATGATTAACATTTAAAACGAACCAAATCTAGTTCTTAAAACATGCAAAATCCGTGTTTGTCAGAGGCTCACTACACTCCAGTTTCTTCATTTCCGTCAAGCACACTTGGTTCTGGTTTTTTATCGTGGTTGGGTGGTAGTTTTAAATCGTGTTTCATTCTGTGTAACACCGTCCCGAGAAGGGGTGAAGATACAATCTCTTTATTTTCTGTTATGCTACAATTTCCTTTACGTTTTCTTGCTGTTGTCTTAACTACTTTGTTGCTGGAAGCAAACTTGAAGCTGTGACCTCAACTTTTGTTGGAATGTTATGTTTGTTCATGCATGATCTAGCTGATTTTACTATGTCTTTGAAGCGTGAGTGCAATTCGTAAAGTTTAGTTGAGTAATTTCTTTTGCTGTAGTAAAACCTGTTTGGATCTGAGTTGTTGAGTTATGATTACTGTTTGATTGTGGTAAATTTCTTGGATGGAAGGTGCTAAGATGTTTAGATCTAACTCGTTGAAATGTGGTGAAGTAGATCTGAGTGTGTTTGCGATGAATGATAGTAAGTTCGTGTTTGATTGAGTTTCTGTGTTGTAGATCTAAGAGTCGACCTCTTCATTTCTGCATGATTATGGCTCAGTCAGTCTGTCTACGTGATTTCAGTCAACCCATTAGTGTAGAGCCAAAGTTCCGAGTTCATTACGATAAGTTAGTGTTGTTACAAATAGATCGTTAGCATGGGAATGTTCGAGAATCTGGTTTATGCTCTGTTTCTGGTTTATGCTCTGTTTCTGCACTGATTACTTGAGGAAGATGAAGTTGTTATTAAAAGTTTACTTTACAGTACGTTTTGCAGGGGACTAGCACCCACTTACTTTTACTTTGTTTGGCTATTTCAGAAAATCATAGCATGAGTCCTTCAGTTCAGTCAGATTGATCAATTCGAATTCATATATTTTCGTTAAGCTTAGCAAGTGGACTTGTCACGACCGTACTTTGCTAATGATAGGAAAAGCGGGAAATCCGTGACTAATAAGCGGAATTAACGAAACGAGGAAAGAACTCAAGGGACTTGCCGAAAGGCCAATCAATTGATACCACAAATTAGAAGCCAAGTATTTGATTACAAGATCTCAAAATAGAATAATTCATCATATCAACTAAATCAGAGTTCGAAGGTGAGACTTTAAAATTCTCACTTGACAAAAGTACAGCGGAATAGGTCCTTACTAAACGACTTCGTGTATGAAGACACGAATCGTAGAGAAATCCACTTGATTATTTAATAGCATCGACTCCGATCAATATTCCTTCCTCTTGACGTTCAATCTGCACATTTACAAATACATGCAGGGCTGAGTACAGGAGTACTCAGTGGACACGTGCTGAAAACAAAACATACATATATAAGTTGTCATCCATCAACAATATCACACGGGGTTTTTTTTCTTAAAAAAGGCCCGAGCATACTAAATTCTTTTGTGATCTTAAAAGTCCGACTGCAGTCTAAGTTCTTGGTGTATCCTGCCATGCCTGAGAATCTAGTGTACCGTGAAGGTGGCCACCTTCAACAGTACCCTCGCCGGCCAACCTCTCTAGGATGGCTCCCGATGAAGGGGCTGGCAGCGGAAGCGTGCGGACAAAACGGATCACATGAATTTGATCTATTTAGCAGATTATTTAGACAAAATCTATTCGCGTAATTATCACATGTATCATGCTCATAACTTGAATTAAAACATGCTTTAGCACATAAAATTCCTAAAACATGCTTACTACGGAATTAGCTAATTTACCTCGTTGATTCAATCAAGAATCGATGATGGCTTGCTCCGTCTCCACGTGAAGATCTTCAATACAAGACCTCGGATCTTCTGACTGGTGTCCCGGACTATACGCTGATATTTGTGTGGGAAAATCTCACCAACGTACTAGGACTCGAATAATGGAAGACAGAACTCAGCTCACGGAGGAGAGCACAATTTTCGAAAATCACTCTTTAGAGGGGGGACGAAAATTTGACAAATTAATTGTTGTGTTTTATGTCTCCTTTATTCTCCTATTTATTTAAGTCACATATTGGGCCCAGTCAGGGATCTAAGGAAGAATCTGGAACAGGCCTCACCCAATTAGCTTTTTACTAATTAAATTGAACCCACAATTTAATATAAGCTTATATTGGAATATTACGAGCAGCCACTACAGAAGTAATATTGCACTGCCTTCCAAATCCGAAATTACAAGTATTCCGGGTTTCCTTTAATTGTATTTGATTTATTTCCCGCGCTTAAGATGGAAACATCCATTAATTAATTAATGTCTGCTAAAACTTAATTAATTAACATATTTCGAATTCCAAGAGTGGACTTAGCAAGAAACTCTTATTTATTATTCATAGAGTAATCAAACTCCAACTAGCTAGGTTTCGAATAATAAAACCTCGTTTCGAGCTCCTCTTGTGGATGTTATCAAACGAGACTCTCCTCGCGCACGTTTCAACATAATAGCAATCCTAGCACCTCTAGATAATGATCACCACTACCCAATATACCTGGATCGTTGGGTTACGAAAAACCCTCACCTTTGGTAAGTCAAAGTAGTGGATACTCAATATCGTATGCTCAATGCTAACGTACATTGATTAAGAAATTAATTCTCAAGACCTCGTCTTTCAGTAGATAGCATAAAGACTCGTCTTGCTGTTAGATCCATTCAGTGCTATACCACACCAACGTCATCTTATTTCAATAAGGTTTAGAAATAATCGGACTGACATTGCAACCTTTCGCGATAGGTAGTCTAGGCCTATCTAGGTTGTGAAATTCTTATTTTTCTTTGTTTAGAACTGACCGTGTTACCTTAAATTGGACGACGCCCACAACCGGTCTACTAAAACAAAGACTTAGACTTTGTTACGTTTGCTCATACATTTAAATATGCAATAAACAACCATTAAATGTAAAACATAACAACATTATGACAAAAATAATCTGTTGCATTTATTGGAAAATAACCATTAGAGTTTTACAGTATCCAATCACTCGAAAGGTGATTTCTAGTATATAAAACCCTAACAATCTCCTACTTATACTCAAAACAGCTTTCGAGTATACAAAATAGTAGTGCACACGTCTAAATTTCTCCCACTTATACTGAAAGCGAGTTGAGGTCTTGAATGAGTCGAACTCCCATCCCTTCAACGTGGCACTCGAACGGTTTTACCGCCAAAGCCTTTGTAAAAGGATCTGCCAGGTTGTTCTCTGACGCAATCTTGACCACTTTTATGTCTCCTCTCTGCACTATATCTCTAATTATATGATACTTCCGCTCTATGTGTTTGCTCGCTTTGTGAGCTCTTGGTTCTTTCGAGTTTGCCACAGCACCAGAATTGTCACAATAAATAGTGATGCTCTTGGGCAGATTCGAAACCACACCTAAATCCATAAGGAAGTTCTTGAACCATACAGCCTCTTTTGCAGCCTCTGATGCGGTCACATACTCAGCTTCCATGGTCGATTCCGCGATGCATTTCTGCTTCACACTCTTCCAAATTACGGCTCCACCTCCTAAGGTGAACACATATCCTGAAGTAGATTTTCTCGAGTCCTGATCAGCTTGAAAGTCTGAGTCAGTATATCCCAAAGGACAGAGCTCGACTGCATTGTAAACTAGAGTATAGTCCTTAGTCCGTTTAAGGTACTTGAGTATGTTCTTTACGGCAGTCCAATGTCCTTGGCCCGGATTCGACTGATATCTTGCCACCATGCCAACAGCAAAGCAAATATCTGGTCTAGTACAAAGCATAGCATACATGAGACTTCCAACTGCCGAAGCATATGGAATCCTTCTCATTGCTTGTATCTCAGACGGCGTTTTAGGGCACATCTCTTGAGATAAATGGATGCCATGTCTAAAAGGTAAGAAACCTTTCTTGGCGTCCTGCATGCTAAAACGACTAAGTACTGTTTCGATGTAAGATTCTTGAGATAAGCACAACATCTTCTTCTCTCGATTCCGAAGAACCTTGATCCCGAGGATGTGTCACGCGTCTCCCATATCCTTCATCTCGAACTGGTTTGAAACGAGGATTTTTTAACACGTGTGCACAGAAATAGATCACTGCAAGCGCTTGGTCAAGACACCACGCTCCTTAAATCCACTAGAGCACAAGGTCTAGGAACTTAAGAGAACATAAAGTGCTTGGTCGTTGGACACACATCGACTCCCCTTCAAAAAAATATAAATCCCTCAACCCGAATACTATGAATTAGTATAGGGAAGTGGGGTCGATCCCACAGAGATGGACTCGCAAAGTAGTGCTCAGAGACTTTGGACAGACAAATGGCTGCTGCCACGCAACAAAAGGGTTGAGAATTTTAAACTAACTCTAGACCTAGGCAGAAAATGTAAATGCTAGACCTAGGACATGTTAAACTTGTAAATTCAGACTTCGACAACAAGAAACATAACCACTTCCTAGACAGTGTAAACAACTACCTAATCTAGCTAAACAGAATATGACTGAAAGTGGGGACCATAATTCCAAAAATGGCAAGTACGGAAAGAACTGCAGATTAACAAACTCTGACGCTAGCTCGCAGCAAAATGCATCCTCTCAACCGAATTAAACTTGCAGATGAACAAAACAGAGCAAAAAGCGAGATTCGATAGAATATAGAGATTTGGTCGTCGTTATCTTGCTGCAACTCGGAAAAACATCAGATCTGCGTACACTAGACGGAATGAAAGTAAAACACGTAAACTAAGCATGAAAATCAGATCGAAACTACTCAGATTCACGTCAGAATACTTGATCCACTCCGGATCCAAGACATCCGAACCCAACAACCAACAAATCCAGCAAATCCAACCAAAATTCTTCCACAATCCAACTCCAATCTCCCAGATATGACCATTAACCTACAATAACTCAGTAAACAGCTGCGAAACGCATCCAACTCAGACAATTTAAAATTCCAAAATCTCAATAAGCGAAACGATCAAACCAGAAATCAACACAATCGCCATAACGGAAAATCAAACTTGCATTTAAACCAGAAACTATTCGGTGAAAACAGCGAACCGAGCTTCGAACAACGAAGCTCGGCAGAGTAAGTAAAATACGGAAAGCGGAAAATAAATTGTTTCTTCGCTCCTAACAAGAGCGGTGTTACACCATATCGGAAGCTAAGATGAAACCCGAACGTGCGAACTGAGATCTCCTCAAAACTAGTATCAAGTGTGTGTGTGGGAAAGTGAACTAAGCAACAGGCTGTGGTGAGGTCTCCCCCGAGAAGATCCCTCCAGCTTGCATGCTTCTGCCTTTTATAGATGCGGACATAGCCCTTGAGTCTTCGTAGAAATCCCTATTCTACCCTTCAACTCTGGAGCTTCCTCCGTCGAGCAATTCTCTTCATAATTGTTCACTAAATCGCCAGTTCCTCGACCTTGTGATTTTTTGGTCTTCTTTCCTGGACCTGGCGAATTCCTTCACACACCTGGCTTAAAACGTGCGTTAGTCCTAGTAAAATCACGAATTAAATCCCTAGACCCATGCATGAAATTAGCCTTATCAAACTGCTCACACTTAAACCATGCTTGTCCTCAAGTATGAAAGACAAGAAAAAGAAATAAGGCGAATTTCAATGCACGGCCCCCCCAAGTACTATTCTACAAACAAAACAGACTCCTAGACCTAGACAACTACAACACGAAACACATAAAAATCACAAAAGAAAAGAAAACACATAAGCGCATAAACTGGTATTTTCCTAGCAGCCATCCCCACAAGTTTAAGGTCAATCCAAGCGTTTACAGCCTCAGATTCCTCCCCTTCCCTTCTTCTATCTAGTCGAGTTGTCAGTTCGTCAAGATAGCCTTCTGACTTCCCAATTGTTAGATTCACTCGATCACTCATTCCTCACCAGGGATGTTAGGATCGGATCGCTCTTAAGTTAAAGTTACTCCACTGATGCATCGGGTTATGAGAGTTTCTCCTTCCTACCGTCTCCTTTTTATTCCTGGGTCTGGTTACTACTGCTTCCTGCCCTTAAATTTTTTTTTTTTTTTTTTTTTTTTTTTTTTCCTGGACTTCGTCCAGCTTATACCTCCGGTTTTATTATTTTAACTCCTCCCCTGGACTTCGTCCAGCTTATACCTCCGGTTCCTGGACTTCGTCCAGCTTATACCTCCTTTTCCTGGACTTCGTCCAGCTTATACCTCCTTTTCCTGGACTTCGTCCAGCTTATACCTCCTTTATTCTCTACTCCCTAAGCATCAAGTGGTAGCCCATTCTTTTTACAAGTTAGCTCAAAGTGTATAGGCTTATAACTCGCTCTTATAGTAGGGCTGCACAACTGGGTTATCTAAGGCATCCTCTATCGTTCTTACTTCATCCAACTGACTTTGATTTATTAAGAGAAAAGGATTCACAATTTAGCATGTATTTTCTCTTCAATTACTCTCCCTAAGGGGCTTTTTGCTATTTATTTTACCAGTTATGCAAACACGAAACCTAAAAAAAACTTCTATAAACTCCTAGACCTAACAGAATATGTACAAGACACTAACTGCACTAACTGCGTCCCCCCTCCCACTTCATTTATGCTTGTCCCCAAGCAATCCGTATGAAGTGGAAAGCAGGCCAGTTAGTGGCGACATGAAACGAACTCAACAAAACACAAACTTCTCACACTTAGACCAAGCATTGGGCTAAGTGGGAGAAGGAACAACATACAACACAAAACATGTTATGACATATAACCCCTTCTCACACTTAGACCAATGCTTGGTCTAAGTGGAAGGGTTCAACACATATATACAGAACCTAGCATGCTGGCAGGTAAAACAGAAATAAAACGAAAGAACTGTTAAATAAAAGAAAGAAAAGTTACTTGGGTTTGAGGGGAAATTCAATTTGGCGTCTGGCCCCCGTGGGAGCCAAACTTTGGTGGCACCGTCGGCTGGGTCACCTTTGCTTTCTTCCTGGCCGGCATCTCCGGCTTCTCTGGTCTGTCATCAGTAGGTCGGGGTATGGCTGTCCTCAGGATCACGGGTCTAGCGGAAGAGGGGGTGATGTGAGGCCTCGGGCCTTGTGATGGCTTCTGCGCGGATACACTTCCTGGACTTAGCGTTGTAATGTTGCCGCTAGACCCAGGAATAGTTTCTGATGCATCCGGGAACTTTTTGTGCAGCCATTTCAGCATGGTCGTCATCAAAGCAACACCCTCCGCCATCCTGTTGGTTTGCTCACTTGACGAAGCCACCCAATCGGTGATACGTCCCCTCAGGACTGCGGCCTCTTCCCTGCTTTTTCCGAATTCCCCTCGGATCTCAGTCATTTCCTTGCGTACCCCGTCGATTCCTTTCCTTACCTCCTCAACTTCTTTCTGAACTCCCTGAACCATCAGCCTGACTTCGTCCTCAGTGGCTTGATCCTTTACCTCCACACCATCGGGTTCCTGCTTGACTTGTGCCTCTGACTTACCGACCTCATAAAAAACACACCTCCTTCCCTCGGGCGATCAGCAACCCCTTGTTGAAAAAAAAGTCGAAATTGAAGACTTCCGGGGCTGAGCACATCTTTACTACACGGCAGGCCTTGCTGATTTTAATTACAATGTTGCGCTGCAAATAGGCCCCGAGAAGATGGCACGTGTACAGATGCCTGGACGGGTTGGAGGTGACTTGATGGCAGGCTTGGGCTAACCAATAACCCAAATGAACTCGTACTCCTGTGGCCATGCACCACGTAAAGTATAGGTCGGCGGTCGTCAGGGCGTTGTTGGCAGTGCCCATCAAGTTGTAGCTAACAAAAGTTTGGGCGAATCGCAGGACCCGATTTTCTATATGGTGTGCCTTCGAAAAACTTGTTTTAAATTGACCCACTCTTGAGTGAGTCAAGAACTCCCACGCACCTTGTGCCTGAAATCCTGGCGTCAACTTCGGCGGACCAACCATTCTGTCGTTCCACAGGCCCTCATCATCTTCTGTTCTCGTTAGCAAGCCCATCCGCAGCGTCCACTCCCGGATACTCATCCTATGTTCTTCATTAAAAAGCCTGAAAGCTATGGAATCCGTATCCAAATCGGCGGTGGATTTGAACCGGAAGGTGGAAAAGAATTCACGGGCCGCGTCGACTGGAACTTCGAAAGTGCTGTGCTTTAGTAACCAATCAAAACCGATTGCATCTATATACCCCCTGAACTCATCGTTAGAGCTAATATGTTTGAGTTCCGCCGGGTGGTACATTTTCCGGACTTCGCCACCTTTCCCTCAGCACTCTTTTCCTTGTATATGGCCACACGTTTGGATCGTCAAATCTTCTCATATCGTCTAGCAGCTCTTTTGTAATCCAAATCTCCGTCGGCTCAAAGTTCAGTACATCCTCGTCTTGCTCCTCCTCTGAATCACTGGACCTGGCAGGATTCTCGGGCTCTGTGGCGTATGGTACCTTGGCGGGTGGAGGAAGTGGGGATTCAGTAGATTTCCCCCTCTCCTTCTCGGTCGAGGAGGAAGCAATTTGTTTCCCTTTCCTCTTCTTAGCCCTCGCGCGGCGCCCCTCTTCGTCACTCTCCCTTCCACTCGGCCTGGGGGAGTCTTCCTGCGCAGACACGGCTGTCGCTAGGTCCAGCGTATCCTTTTCCTTTTGTTGGGCAGATACGTCAATGTCATCAAGAATACTCCGACGTGTCCGTCTCCTTGTTTCCCTTAGATTAAGCTGCGAATCGGCCTCCTCAGAGACCTCAGTTAAATCCACTATCATGTTGAGTCCTGCATCGACAGTTTCTTGAGCACCCTCAGAATCGAGTGCTCCACTTTCCTCTGCTAACAATGGGGTTGCCCCCGTGATATAAACAGGGGTTTCTAACCCCGTAAGATTTCCTTCAGGTTGGGCTTCAGTGCCCACAGATTTGTCGGGAGTCCTTCCCGCATCAACATCTTCCTCAGTAAATTGGGCTTCATCGCCCCCAACTACGTCTAGGGTTTCCTTTTCTACATCCTTCTCAGAATTTAGGGCTTCTCCGCCCACTTGAACATCATCATCATCAACAACGGCATCCCTCTCAACAGACGCCTCCAGAACAGGGGTTTCCCCCTCAACCCTACTAACAGTAATAGCGGTGTCCTCAACTACCGCAACAAGAGCATCTACCCCCCCAACAACACTCTCCACCAAATTCACAGCAGAAATATCAAGGTTTACTCCCTCTGAAACACCATCACCTCCAAACTTTAAAACAGGGGTTTCCTTCTGAGAATCAGAACCTAACCTGGGTTCACTTACGGCCAATAACGTCAGTCCCGCGGCCAGATCTGTCTCTACTTCGCGAATCTCCGCAATGGGTGATCCTGGGAACGGCGGGGCACTGCATCGTCCTCCGGCCTGGTGGCGGTTTCTGGGACTGTGTCCTGGGCAGAGGTGGTTTCTTCTGGAATAATGGTAGCAGCCTCCGGTGCGGTTTCTTGTACAGCAGTGGGTGGTGTCTCGACAACCTCCGGTTGTGTCACGGTGGTTGTTGGAACGGCTGGCATGGGTTGTCCCATTGCAAACATCGCGAACGCTTGCATCGCTTTATCGGCCCCTCCGAACTTCTGAAATAGTTCATTCATGAACTCCGCCGCACTCTTCTCGGCGGATCCAGAAGCGCTGCTGGTTCCTTGTTGGTTATCCATGGTATTCTGCAGAAAATTTTGAAAAGAACTTGGGCGAAATTTTCAGATTAGGGTTAGAGAGAGATTGAAATTTGGGGTTTTTGATTTGGGAGAGAGAATATTTGGAGAGAGAATGAGTAATGAGAAAATAAGAAGGCCAAAACCGATCATAGTGTAGGCATTGGAGAGGACAATTTCCTTTTGCAGGCGGGTGCAGGTGGTGACGCTAGCGACCGTACGCCTCCCCATAAAGTGCTCTTTGAAATCCGGACCGGTGCCAACTCCCTCCAAAACTCTTTTACCCCACAATTCCTTGCTCAAGTAAATTTCTTCTGCCAAAACACACTAAAAGAAAACATCAAACTAAAAAAACAAATATGAAACGCCAAACTCCCCGGGTCTAGGATATGACAGCATCAAAAACATTCCCGATGGGTCTGGTGTTTCGAAAATATTTTTGGAAGAATAAAATTTTTATTTGTTTGGATTTTTCTTGATTTAAAGAAAGCACTTAAATATTTACAAAATTGTTGTCAAGTGTTCTCAAAATTTCCTGGATCAGGGTATGGTCAAACTTTTAATTACTTGACCCAGGAGATATTTTAAAAACACTTCCTTCCTAGACTGGTTAGGTGATATCAAAGAGTGCGCGTAGTGGCACTTCGTCCACTACACACAACTCTGAGCTATCCCTAAAGACCTTTATCCTATGTCCATTGACAAGAAAAGGTATGGAATTTGGTGCACTTCCCTGGATTTCAACTGCTTCCGTTTGCTCGAAGTCCCATGATGATGTAAGGCCCAATCCATTTAGACTTTAACTTTCCAGGCATCAACTTGAGCTTGGATTGAAACAAAAGGACTTTCTGTCCTACCCTGAGTTCCTTGACCCGGAGATTTTTATCATGCCAAAGCTTAGTTTTTTCCTTATACCACATGGCAGATTCATAAGACTCAAGCCGTAACTCTTCCAGTTCCTGGAGCTGCATCTTCCTCTCTTCTTCACAAGCCTGCGGATTCATGTTGATCTCTTTGACCGCCCAGTATGCTCTGTGTTCGATTCCCACGGGTAAGTGGCACATTTTTCCGAATACCAACCTATATGGTGACATACCAATAGGTGTCTTATAAGCTGTCCTATAAGCCCATAATGCATCATCCAGTCTCTTACTCCAATCCTTCCTAGACGGGTTCACCGTTTTTTCGAGAATGGCCTTTATCTCCCTATTTGATATTTCTGCCTGGCCGTTGGACTGAGGATGATAAGGTGTAGACAACCTATGGTGGACTCCGTATTTCTTCATGAGAGCCTCTATTGTACGGTTCTTAAAATGGGTTCCTTGGTCTGAGATGACAGCCCTAGGGATCCCGTACCTGTTGAAAATGTTAGACCGCAGAAATTTGGCTACTTCCACAGCTTCGCAGGAGGTCGTAGCTTTTGCCTCTATCCATTTCGAAACGTAGTCCACCGCCACAAGTATGTATGTATTCCCATATGAAGATGGAAATGGACCCATAAAGTCCATACCCCAAACATCGAAAATCTCACAAACAATCACCGGAACTTGTGGCATTTCGTCCCTTCTAGAAATTCCTCCAATCTGCTGACACCTTTCGCAATTCTGGCAGAATTCGAATGCATCCTTATGTAATGTAGGCCAGTAGAAACCACTGTCTAGAACCTTCCTTGCAGTCTTCCTAGGTCCAAAGTGACCCCCACAAGCTAAAGCATGGCAATGATTCAGCACATCCCTTTGCTCCCACTCCGGAATGCATCTCCTAATTACCTGGTCAGCTCCCATTTTCCACAAATACGGATCGTCCCAAAAGTAGTATTTGGCTTCACTTTTTAATTTCATCTTCTGGGCCCGGGAAAATTTCGTCGGAACTGGGCACTTCTCTAGTGACCAAGTAATTTGCTAGATCAGCGAACCATGGCTCTGCATTCGCCTGGCATTTCCTTTTTCAGCATCTCCTGGACCTGTTGCTGCCATTACTTCTTCCCAATTGATAGGTCTAGGAGAATCGTTAAAATAATAAAGATGTTCTTCCGGGAACGCATCAGGTATTGTTTCATCCGTCTCACCTTGGTAAATGCGACTCAGGTGATCAGCCACCTTGTTCTCCGTCCCCTTCTTGTCTCTGACTTCCCAGTTAAACTCCTGTAACAGTAACACCCATCGGATCAACCTTGGCTTAGACTCCTTCTTTGCCAGTAAGTACTTTATCGCAGCGTGATCTGTGAAGACTATCACCCCTCGACCCGAGCAGATATGGTCGGAATTTTTCAAAAGAGTACATGACTGCCAACATTTCCTTCTCCGTGGTGTCGTAATTTTTCTGGGCTTGATTTAGCGTTTTTGACGCATAGAAAATCACGTAACTTTTCCTTCAACTCTTTGACCTAGCACCGCCCCTACTGCATAGTCACTCGCATCGCACATGATTTCAAACGGCAAACCCCAATCAGGTGCTCTGATGATGGGGGCAGATACTAATCTGTCCTTCAGCAGCTGAAAAGCCTTAATGCAACCCCTCATTAAAAACAAACTCAACATCGTTATGCAACAGATGAGTGAGTGGCTGAGCAATTTTGGCAAATCCTTTATAAATCTCCTGTAGAATCCTGCGTGACCTAGGAATCCCCTCACTTCCTTTTGATTTGTCGGGTGGGGCAGTTTTGATATCACGTCCACTTTTGCTTGGTCCACCTGTATGCCCCTTTCCGATACTACATGCCCCAGGACAATTCCTTCAGGGACCATGAAGTGGCATTTCTCGAAATTCAAAACCAAGTGCTTCTCTTGACATCTTCTCAGCACTACATCCAAGCTCGCCAGACATGAATCAAATGAATCCCCGTATACAGTGAAGTCGTCCATAAAGATCTCGATGCAATCTTCCAGCAGGTCTGAGAAAATACTCATCATACATCGTTGAAAAGTGCCTGGTGCATTGCGAAGGCCAACGGCATTCTCCGATATGCATACGTTCCGAACGGACACGTGAAAGTTGTCTTCTCCTGGTCCTCGGGGTCCACGTAAATTTGGAAATACCCACTATATCCGTCCAAGAACAGAAATATTGCTTGCCTGCTAATCTCTCCAGCATCTGGTCAATGAACAGAAGGGGAAAATGGTCTTTCTTGGTTGCCTCATTCAATTTTCTGTAGTCAATGCACATCCTCCAACCGCTGACTAGCCTGGTCGGTACCAACTCATTCTTGTCGTTCTTGACAACCTGGATTCCCGACTTTTTGGGTACCATGTGTACTGGGCTAACCCATTCACTGTCTGGTATGGAATAAATGATTCCTAGGGATAACAACTTCAATACCTCCTTCAATACCTCTTTCCCTCATATTGGGATTCAATTTGCGTGTGAGGGTCTCTGCAGGGTTTCGCTCCTTCATTTAATCGAATGTGATGCATGCACAGATCAGGGCTAATCCCTACCAAGTCAGAAAGTGTCCAACCAATAGCGTTCTTGTTCCTTCGGATGACTTTCAGCAGCTCCTCTTCCTGTTCATTGATCAAGTTGCTGTTGATAATCACCGGAAAAGTCTCATTCGCCTCAAGGTAAGCATACTTTAGGCCTGGCGGAAGTGTTTTCAACTCCTTCTTGGGAACATCTTTTTCCTGGGGCAGGGGGTTCTTTTCTGCTGCTTCCAGTCGTCATCCCCTTAGTCGATCCAGGAAGATCTTCCTTGCTTGCCCCATAAAGTGTCTCCCTCGATCTGGCTAGCTCGGGCTTGGTGCAAAATTCCAGAATTGCTTCTGCTAGCTCTTCATCTGACAACTTGCTCGTATTCATTGCTTGGCACCAACTGGCCACCTCCCTATCAACAGCATGACTCATCTCTGAGTTCTCAATTTGTCCCTGCATTAATTCAGTCTCGAGGTATTCCTGGACCAAGGGGTTAATGATATCTACAGAATGCAAATTTTCAACATCAAGTGGCTTCTTCATTGCCTCATCTATGCTGAATGTATATTTATCCCCATTGTAATCGAGACAGATAGTACCATCAAAGACATCAATGATAGTCTTAGCAAGTTCGCAGGAAAGGTCTCCCCAATAATACTTCCGCCAGACTCTACAGACTCATTATCGCTCATCTTAATCACATGGAAGTCAGCCGGGTACAGGAAGTCGTGTACCTTGACTATTACGTTCTCGAGCACTCCTTCAGGGCAGATGCATGACCTGTCCGCCAATTGGATCACAACCTTCGTATCCACCATACCTACTCCCACTAACCTCTTGTATATGGACAGGGGTAACACATTTATGGATGCTCCCAATTCAACACATAGCATGCTCAATTTTACATCGCCCGATGGAAATAGGCAAGGGTGAACATACCTGGGTCATTGCATTTCGAAGGCATCCTCCGCTTCTGAATTACCGCGGACACTTCTCGCCTATCACAGATTTTTCCACTAGGTCTAGCCTTCCCAGCTATAAACTCTTTGATGAACTTGCTGAAACTGGCATTTTCAAAGCCTGTAAGAAGGGTAGATTTATCTCCAGTTTCCCGAAAATATCCATAAGATCCACTGGCTCATCCTTCTTTTTCTTTGCCTCTCCTCGTTTGGGTAAAGGTTTTGGTCGTTTCCCGGTTCCGGAACATTCACCTGCTGAAGATTCATCGACTCCTTTTTTCTCTACCAATTCCGGTTCTGGATCTAGGAAAAATGGTTCGATTGTCCTGGGCAGTCGTTTCTCTAATCTCCTGCCTGAAGTTCATCTCTAATGCAGGGTTGCTTTCAACCGAGTTTCTTGATTCAGTGGTTTTTTTCCTCTGTTTCCTTATCCTTAATGGGGGGTCGTGACCTCTCTGTACCTCATGACCGGCCCTTCGTACTCCTTCCCAGATCTCAGCGTGATCTGGCTAATATTGGCTTTGTCAGGTGGTCTTACCGATGCAGGAATCTTGCCCTCGTTTCCCCTTTATATCACTCAAGGAAGTAGCTATTTGAGACAACTGTTTGGCCAACATATCCATTGCCGCCTTCTGTTCTTGCTGCGCATCCTGAAGCTTGTGGACCACATCATTGTTCGACTGTAAATTGTTCTGAATGTGCTGCTGGGAACTAACGAGGTCGTGAACCATCTCATCAAGGTTCCTTGGTCTAGAGCTTGGCTGACTAGGGCCTGGCCCTATATTTTGGTTTGTTCCACTTCCTTGGCCTGGGCGAATGTGCCCTTGACCTCCTGGATTGTTGTTGAAATTACTTCCTTGACCTGGGTAAGGTGCTTGGAAATTCCTTTGATGTGGTGGTACATAAGAATTCCCTTGATAATTTTGATTCTTGTTTCCCCAGGTCGAGTGATCTCCTTGATTACGGTTGTTCCAATTTCCTTGCCCCTCATGATTTCTCCAGTTACCCTGCCTCTCGGCTGCGGTGCGGACTGTATACTCAGTTGGGGGCTGGCTGGCTTTGCTCGTTTTCAGACCATCTAAAGTTCGGGTGATTCCTCCAGGGTGCATCTCTTTGTCTTCCTTGGTTCCAACTTCCATCAGGATTCCAACTTCCCATCGCGTTCGCCTGGGCCTGGTAATCACCTTCCTGAGGTCCGTAATATTGCTGGAGTTGATTATCTACTGGACCTAACAACTTAGCCGTTTCCTTTGGTGCGGCTGTATTAGTTTTTTCGATAGCATTCAGCAAGGCTTTCTCCAGCCTATCAATCCTTGCTTCAACTTTGTCATCCTCCTGCTCCCTCAATGCATTCACAGAGCCTCTTCTCACAGCATTCCTCGTACTGTCATACGCCTTCTTGGCGTCGATTAATCTTCCCAAAATCTCTCTTGCCTCACTTCCTCTCTTTCTTGTAAAATTCCCCCGCTCGAGGAGTTCATCAAATCCTTAGACTCGGGAGTTGCCCCTTCATAAAACAGAGAGTAGGTCTCTGCCTCTATCATCCGATGATTCGGGCATGCGTCCAGCAATCCCTTGAACCTTGACCAGTATTGGCTCAATGACTCATCGTAATCCTGCTTGCATTCCACTATCTCCTTCTTCAGAGCGTTCGTCTTGTTGGATGGAAAGAAGTAATCTAGGAACTCCAATTTAAAGTCCCTCCAGGTGCGGATAGAATCCGGGGGTAATCTCAACAACCATGTATTTGCCTCCCCCTTTAGAGTGAAAGGAATCGCGCGCAAGCGATAGTCCTCCTCTGTCGCATCATTAGGCCTCTTTTGAATGCCACATAACTTGCTAAACTCGTTCAAAAACTCGTACGGGCATTCACTCCTTCGCCCAGAAAATGTTGGCAAGACACCTAACACATTCGTTTTGATCTCAATAGATCTCTGACGTGGGTTCATCACTATTGCGTGTGCTGGCTCTCCATCGAGATGAGCCGTTAGTGACCCTATTTCTGGATCTGGGTCCGCTACGTGTGCCATCTCAACTTCCTCTTCCTCCCCTGTTTCTGACTCTGTTTCCGATTCTGGTGGGGACTCCGGATCTGTTCGTCCTGAAGATTCCCAGGATTCGTCACTCAAAAACTCAGTCGGGAACGGATCTCCCGTCGTGAACCCTGATCTGGTAGTCACGGTGGAGGCTGTATCCTTGATCTTCCAAACGAACTGACCGTATTTCCAACCAGACGAGTTACTCCGGTGGAAGCTCCTGCTCATGTACTACAAGAAAACGGAAAGAAAAAGTAAATTAAAATTATTCACACCAAAAACTCTAGGCACTAACACAAAGTACGCCATCCATCCCCGGCAACGGCGCCATTTGAAACGAGGATTTTTTAACACGTGTGCACAGAAATAGATCACTGCAAGCGCTTGGTCAAGACACCACGCTCCTTAAATCCACTAGAGCACAAGGTCTAGGAACTTAAGAGAACATAAAGTGCTTGGTCGTTGGACACACATCGACTCCCCTTCAAAAAAATATAATCCTCAACCCGAATACTATGAATTAGTATAGGGAAGTGGGGTCGATCCCACAGAGATGGACTCGCAAAGTAGTGCTCAGAGACTTTGGACAGACAAATGGCTGCTGCCACGCAACAAAAGGGTTGAGAATTTTAAACTAACTCTAGACCTAGGCAGAAAATGTAAATGCTAGACCTAGGACATGTTAAACTTGTAAATTCAGACTTCGACAACAAGAAACATAACCACTTCCTAGACAGTGTAAACAACTACCTAATCTAGCTAAACAGATATGACTGAAAGAAGTGGGGACCATAATTCCAAAAATGGCAAGTACGGAAAGAACTGCAGATTAACAAACTCTGACGCTAGCTCGCAGCAAATGCATCCTCTCAACCGAATTAAACTTGCAGATGAACAAACAGAGCAAAAGCGAGATTCGACAGAATATAGAGATTTGGTCGTCGTTATCTTGCTGCAACTCGGAAAACACAGATCAGATCTGCGTACACTAGACGGAATGAAAGAAAACACGTAAACTAAGCATGAAAATCAGATCGAAACTACTCAGATTCACGTCAGAATACTTGATCCACTCCGGATCCAAGACATCCGAACCCAACCACAACAATCCAGCAAATCCAACCAAAATTCTTCCACAATCCAACTCCAATCTCCCAGATCTGACCATTAACCTACAATAACTCAGTAAACAGCTGCGAAACGCATCCAACTCAGACAATTAAAACTCCAAAATCTCAATAAGCGAAACGATCAAACCAGAAATCAACACAATCGCCATAACGGAAATCAAACTTGCATTTAAACCAGAAACTATTCGGTGAAAACAGCGAACCGAGCTTCGAACAACGAAGCTCGGCAGAGTAAGTAAAATGCGGAAAGCGGAAAATAAATTGTTTCTTTTTCTTCGCTCCTAACAAGAGCGGTGTTACAACCATATCGGAAGCTAAGATGAAACCCGAACGTGCGAACTGAGATCTCCTCAAAACTAGTATCAAGTGTGTGTGTGGGAAAGTGAACTAAGCAACAGGCTGTGGTGAGGTCTCCCCCGAGAAGATCCCTCCAGCTTGCATGCTTCTGCCTTTTATAGATGCGGACATAGCCCTTGAGTCTTCGTAGAAATCCCTATTCTACCCTTCAACTCTGGAGCTTCCTCCGTCGAGCAATTCTCTTCATAATGTTCACTAAATCGCCAGTTCCTCGACCTTGTGATTTTTTGGTCTTCTTTCCTGGACCTGGCGAATTCCTTCACACACCTGGCTTAAAACGTGCGTTAGTCCTAGTAAAATCACGAATTAAATCCCTAGACCCATGCATGAAATTAAATTAGCTATCATGTTGATACCATGTTCGAACTGATGAAACATCTTGTTATGTTTTCCATTAGAAGAATGTCATCTACATATAAAAACTAAGAAAACCACATTCCCCTTATCAACTGGCTTGTACACGAAGCTCTCACTGGGCATGTTCGAATCCAAACTTGCAAACAGTTGATCGAAAAATTGGTTCCACGATCTGGATGCTGGTGAGGCCAAAATGGCCTTCTCTTAAGCTTCCAAACCTGTGTTCTTTGCCCTTTATGGCATATCCTTCGGGTTTTCCATGTAGATGGTCTCCTCAAGACTGCCGTTTAGAAATGCAGTCTTAACGTCCATTTGCCATATATCCCATCCATATAAGCTGCAATAGACAAACAGATCCGGATCGATTTGAGCATGGCCAATAGGGAGAAGGTCTCATCATAATCGATGCCTTCCTTTTGGGTATACCCCTTGGCCACTAGTCTTGCTTTGAAGACTTTAACTCGTCCATCGGGTCCACATTTACGTTTATATATCCACTTGCTCAATGGCAGTACAACCTTCGGGTAGGACGGACAAATCGTAGACGTCTTTGTCTATCATAGATTGTAGTCCGAATCCATTGCTTTTACCCATTCGCAATGATCGATTATCGGCCTGCGCCTCCGCAAAGTTCCAGGGGATCTAATACATTGCTGTCGAGGAGTGATCCATAGATTCTCCCAAACCAATGTATCTGTCGGGCTCATGTGAGACCCTCCCACTGCGGCGCGGCAATACAATATTGTGAGTAGAAGTTGAAGTTTCGGGAATTGTTTGTACACTTGGTACTTGTTCTGGTTAATGGAACTTGTGACTGAAGTTAGCTCATCAAGAGCCACTTCCTGCTGGGTTTATGATTCATTACATAGTCTTCCTCTAAGAATGTCGTGTGAGTGCTCACAATGACTTTCTTATCTCGGAGACTAAAGATTCATAACCTTTCGTTCTTTTGGGGTAGGTAATATAAACAAAACATACCTCCGTCCTAGATCCTAGCTTAGTTGGATCCTTTCCAATACATGAGCCGGGCAACCCCAAATCTTGAGATGTGCTAGATTGGGCTTACGCCCAGTCCACAACTCATATGGAGTTTTAGGTACGGATTTTGATGGTAAATTGTCTAAAATGTGACTTGCGGAAAGCAAGGCATGTCCCCAAAACGAAATAGGTAGACGTGCAAACTCATCATCGATCGAACCATGTTTAATAACGTCATGTTCCTTCTTTCAGCAACACCGTTCTGCTGGGGCGTGCCCGGCGCAGCCAGTTGGGATTGAATTCCCACTTCCGAAAGTAGTCCACAAATTCGGCACTGAGGAGGATATTCGCCTCCCACGATCAGATCGTAGGCATTTGATATTCTTCCATGATAACTTCTCCACAAGAGTCTTAAAGTCTTTAAACTTGTCAAAAGGTAACACCACCTCTCCTTCCTCTCCTCCTCGAACTCCGGAACTTGCCCGGGATGTTGTCACGCGTCTCCATATCCTTCATCTCGAACTGGTTTGAAACTAGAGTCTTTTAACACGTGTGGCCAGAACTAGATCACTGCAGCGCGTTGGTCAGACCCACTCTCCTCAATCCACTAAGCACAAGTCGATAACTTAAGACAAGAACATAAGTGCTTTGGTCCGTGTGGACCACATCGACTCCCTTCAAAAAATATAATCCCGTCAAACCCGAAAACTATGAATTAGTATAGGAAGTGGGGTCGTCCCACAGATATGACCGCAAATTAATTGCTCAGAGACTGTTGGACCGACCATTGTGCTGCTCCACGCACCAAAGGTTTGAAATTTTAACGAACTCTAATACCTAGGCAGAAAATGTATCCTAGACCTATGACATGTTAAATCTTTGTAAATTTCACAACTCTCGACAACCAAACATTAACCACTTCCTGACAGGTAAACAACTACCTATCTATCTAACAAATAATGACTGAAGCTGGGACCATATCCAAATGCAAGTCGGAAAAGACTGCAGATTAAACAACTCTGACGCTAGCTCCGCAGCAAAATCTTCCTCTCACCCGAATTAAACTTGCAGATGAACAAACAAAGCAAAAGCGATAAAAGATTCGATAGAATATGAGATTTGGTCGTCGTTATCTTGCTGCAACTCGGAAAAACATCAGATCTGCGTACACTAGACGGAATGAAAGTAAAACACGTAAACTAAGCATGAAAATCAGATCGAAACTACTCAGATTCACGTCAGAAACTTGATCCACTCCGGATCCAAGACATCCGAACCCAACAACCACAACAATCCAGCAAATCCAACCAAAATTCTTCCACAATCCAACTCCAATCTCCCAGATCTGACCATTAACCTACAATAACTCAGTAAACAGCTGCGAAACGCATCCAACTCAGACAATTTAAAATCCAAATCTCAATAAGCGAAACGATCAAACCAAAATCAACACAATCGCCATAACGGAAAATCAAACTTGCATTTAAACCAGAAACTATTCGTGAAAACAGCGAACCGAGCTTCGAACAACGAAGCTCGCAGAGTAAGTAAAATGCGGAAAGCGGAAAATAAATTGTTTCTTTTCTCCTCCACCAGAGCGGTGTTACCCATATCGAAGCTAAGATGAAACCCAACGTGCGAACTGAGATCTCCTCAAAACTAGTATCAAGTGTGTTGTGGGAAGTGAACTAAGCAACAGGCTGTGGTGAGGTCTCCCCCCCCCGAGAAGATCCCTCCAGCTTGCATGCTTCTGCCTTTTATAGATGCGGACATAGCCCTTGAGTCTTCGTAGAAATCCCTATTCTATTCCCTTCAACTCTGGAGCTTCCTCCGTCGAGCAATTCTCTTCATAATCGTTCACTAAATCGCCAGTTCCTCGACCTTGTGATTTTTTTGGTCTTCTTTCCTGGACCTGGCGAATTCCTTCACACACCTGGCTTAAAACGTGCGTTAGTCCTAGTAAATCACGAATTAAATCCCTAGACCCATGCATGAAATTAGCCTTATCAAACTGCTCACACTTAAACCATGCTTGTCCTCAAGTATGAAAGACAAGAAAAGAAATAAGGCGAATTTCAATGCACGGCCCCCCCCCAAGTACTATTCTACAAACAAAACAGACTCCTAGACCTAGACAACTACAACACGAAACACATAAAATCACAAAAGAAAAGAAAACACATAAGCGCATAAACTGGTATTTTCCTAGCAGCCATCCCCACAAGTTTAAGGTCAATCCAAGCGTTTACAGCCTCAGATTCCTCCCCTTCCCTTCTTCTATCTAGTCAGTTGTCAGTTCGTCAAGATAGCCTTCTGACTTCCCAATTGTTAGATTCATCGATCACTCATTCCTCACCAGGGATGTTAGGATCGGATCGCTCTTAAGTTAAAGTTACTCCACTGATGCATCGGGTTATGAGAGTTTCTCCTTCCTACCGTCTCCTTTTTATTCCTGGGTCTGGTTACTACTGCTTCCTGCCCTTAAATTTTTTTTTTTTTTTTTTTTTTTTTTTTCCTGGACTTCGTCCAGCTTATACCTCCGGTTTATTATTTTAACTCCTCCCCTGGACTTCGTCCAGCTTATACCTCCGGTTCCTGGACTTCGTCCAGCTTATACCTCCTTTTCCTGGACTTCGTCCAGCTTATACCTCCTTTTCCCGGACTTCGTCCAGCTTACCCCTCTATTCTCTACTCCGCATCAAGTGGTAGCCCATTCTTTTTACAAGTTAGCTCAAAGTGTATAGGCTTATAACTCGCTCTTATAGTAGGGCTGCACAACTGGGTTATCTAAGGCATCCTCTATCGTTCTTACTTCATCCAACTGACTTTGATTATTAAGAGAAAAGGATTCACAATTTAGCATGTATTTTCTCTTCAATTACTCTCCCTAAGGGGCTTTTTGCTATTTATTTTACCAGTTATGCAAACACGAAACCTAAAAAAACTTCTAAAACTCCTAGACCTAACAGAATATGTACAAGACACTAACTGCACTAACTGCGTCCCCCCTCCCACTTCATTTATGCTTGTCCCCAAGCAATCCGTATGAAGTGGAAAGCAGGCCAGTTAGTGGCGACATGAAACGAACTCAACAAAACACAAACTTCTCACACTTAGACCAAGCATTGGGCTAAGTGGGAGAAGGAACAACATACAACACAAAACATGTTATGACATATAACCCCTTCTCACACTTAGACCAATGCTTGGTCTAAGTGGAAGGGTTCAACACATATATACAGAACCTAGCATGCTGGCAGGTAAAACAGAAATAAAACGAAAGAACTGTTAAATAAAAGAAAGAAAAGTTACTTGGGTTTGAGGGGAAATTCAATTCGGTGTCTGGCCCCCGTGGGAGCCAAACTTTGGTGGCACCGTCGGCTGGGTCACCTTTGCTTTCTTCCTGGCCGGCATCTCCGGCTTCTCTGGTCTGTCATCAGTAGGTCGGGGTATGGCTGTCCTCAGGATCACGGGTCTAGCGGAAGAGGGGGTGATGTGAGGCCTCGGGCCTTGTGATGGCTTCTGCGCGGATACACTTCCTGGACTTAGCGTTGTAATGTTGCCGCTAGACCCAGGAATAGTTTCTGATGCATCCGGGAAACTTTTTGTGCAGCCATTTCAGCATGGTCGTCATCAAAGCAACACCCCTCCGCCATCCTGTTGGTTTGCTCACTTGACGAAGCCACCCATCGGTGATACGTCCCCTCAGGACTGCGGCCTCTTCCCTGCTTTTTCCGAATTCCCCTCGGATCTCAGTCATTTCCTTGCGTACCCCGTCGATTCCTTTCCTTACCTCCTCAACTTCTTTCTGAACTCCCTGAACCATCAGCCTGACTTCGTCCTCAGTGGCTTGATCCTTTACCTCCACACCATCGGGTTCCTGCTTGACTTGTGCCTCTGACTTACCGACCTCATAAAAACACACCTCCTTCCCTCGGGCGATCAGCAACCCTTGTTGAAAAAAAAGTCGAAATTGAAGACTTCCGGGGCTGAGCACATCTTTACTACACGGAGGCCTTGCTGATTTTAATTACAATGTGCGCTGCAAATAGGCCCCGAGAAGATGGCACGTGTACAGATGCCTGGGAAACGGGTTGGAGGGTGACTTGATGGCAGGCTTGGGCTAACCAATAACCCAAATGAACTCGTACTCCTGTGGCCATGCACCACGTAAAGTATAGGTCGGCGGTCGTCAGGGCGTTGTTGGCAGTGCCCATCAAGTTGTAGCTAACAAAAGTTTGGGCGAATCGCAGGACCCGATTTTCTATATGGTGTGCCTTCGAAAAACTTGTTTTAAATTGACCCACTCTTGAGTGAGTCAAGAACTCCCACGCACCTTGTGCCTGAAATCCTGGCGTCAACTTCGCGGACCAACCATTCTGTCGTTCCACAGGCCCTCATCATCTTCTGTTCTCGTTAGCAAGCCCATCCGCAGCGTCCACTCCCGGATACTCATCCTATGTTCTTCATTAAAAAGCCTGAAAGCTATGGAATCCGTATCCAAATCGGCGGTGGATTTGAACCGGAAGGTGGAAAAGAATTCACGGGCCGCGTCGACTGGAACTTCGAAAGTGCTGTGCTTTAGTAACCAATCAAAAACCGATTGCATCTATATACCCCCCTGAACTCATCGTTAGAGCTAATATGTTTGAGTTCCGCCGGGTGGTACATTTTTTCCGGACTTCGCCACCTTTCCCTCAGCACTCTTTTCCTTGTATATGGCCACACGTTTGGATCGTCAAATCTTCTCATATCGTCTAGCAGCTCTTTTGTAATCCAAATCTCCGTCGGCTCAAAGTTCAGTACATCCTCGTCTTGCTCCTCCTCTGAATCACTGGACCTGGCAGGATTCTCGGGCTCTGTGGCGTATGGTACCTTGGCGGGTGGGAGGAAGTGGGGATTCAGTAGATTTCCCCCTCTCCTTCTCGGTCGAGGAGGAAGCAATTTGTTTCCCTTTCCTCTTCTTAGCCCTCGCGCGGCGCCCCTCTTCGTCACTCTCCCTTCCACTCGGCCTGGGGGAGTCTTCCTGCGCAGACACGGCTGTCGCTAGGTCCAGCGTATCCTTTTCCTTTTGTTGGGCAGATACGTCAATGTCATCAAGAATACTCCGACGTGTCCGTCTCCTTGTTTCCCTTAGATTAAGCTGCGAATCGGCCTCCTCAGAGACCTCAGTTAAATCCACTATCATGTTGAGTCCTGCATCGACAGTTTCTTGAGCACCCTCAGAATCGAGTGCTCCACTTTCCTCTGCTAACAATGGGTTGCCCCCGTGATATAAACAGGGGTTTCTAACCCCGTAAGATTTCCTTCAGGTTGGGCTTCAGTGCCCACAGATTTGTCGGGAGTCCTTCCCGCATCAACATCTTCCTCAGTAAATTGGGCTTCATCGCCCCCAACTACGTCTAGGGTTTCCTTTTCTACATCCTTCTCAGAATTTAGGGCTTCTCCGCCCACTTGAACATCATCATCATCAACAACGGCATCCCTCTCAACAGACGCCTCCAGAACAGGGGTTTCCCCCTCAACCCTACTAACAGTAATAGCGGTGTCCTCAACTACCGCAACAAGAGCATCTACCCCCCCAACAACACTCTCCACCAAATTCACAGCAGAAATATCAAGGTTTACTCCCTCTGAAACACCATCACCTCCAAACTTTAAAACAGGGGTTTTCCTTCTGAGAATCAGAACCTAACCTGGGTTCACTTACGGCCAATAACGTCAGTCCCGCGGCCAGATCTGTCTCTACTTCGCGAATCTCCGCAATGGGTGATCCTGGAACGGCGGGCACTGCATCGTCCTCCGGCCTGGTGGCGGTTTCTGGGACTGTGTCCTGGGCAGAGGTGGTTTCTTCTGGAATAATGGTAGCAGCCTCCGGTGCGGTTTCTTGTACAGCAGTGGGTGGTGTCTCGACAACCTCCGGTTGTGTCACGGTGGTTGTTGGAACGGCTGGCATGGGTTGTCCCATTGCAAACATCGCGAACGCTTGCATCGCTTTATCGGCCCCTCCGAACTTCTGAAATAGTTCATTCATGAACTCCGCCGCACTCTTCTCGGCGGATCCAGAAGCGCTTGCTGGTTCCTTGTTGGTTATCCATGGTATTCTGCAGAAAATTTTGAAAAGAACTTGGGCGAAATTTTCAGATTAGGGTTAGAGAGAGATTGAAATTTGGGGTTTTTGATTTGGGAGAGAGAATATTTGGAGAGAGAATGAGTAATGAGAAAATAAGAAGGCCAAAACCGATCATAGTGTAGGCATTGGAGAGGACAATTTCCTTTTGCAGGCGGGTGCAGGTGGTGACGCTAGCGACCGTACGCCTCCCCATAAAGTGCTCTTTGAAATCCGGACCGGTTGCCAACTCCCTCCAAAACTCTTTTACCCCACAATTCCTTGCTCAAGTAAATTTCTTCTGCCAAAACACACTAAAAGAAAACATCAAACTAAAAAAACAAATATGAAACGCCAAACTCCCCGGGTCTAGGATATGACAGCATCAAAAACATTCCCGATGGGTCTGGTGTTTCGAAAATATTTTTGGAAGAATAAAATTTTTTATTTGTTTGGATTTTTCTTGATTTAAAGAAAGCACTTAAATATTTACAAAATTGTTGTCAAGTGTTCTCAAAATTTCCTGGATCAGGGTATGGTCAAACTTTTAATTACTAGACCCAGGAGATATTTTAAAAACACTTCCTTCCTAGACTGGTTAGGTGATATCAAAGAGTGCGCGTAGTGGCACTTCGTCCACTACACACAACTCTGAGCTATCCCTAAAGACCTTTATCCTATGTCCATTGACAAGAAAAGGTATGGAATTTGGTGCACTTCCCTGGATTTCAACTGCTCCGTTTGCTCGAAGTCCCATGATGATGTAAGGCCCAATCCATTTAGACTTTAACTTTCCAGGCATCAACTTGAGCTTGGATTGAAACAAAAGGACTTTCTGTCCTACCCTGAGTTCCTTGACCCGGAGATTTTATCATGCCAAAGCTTAGTTTTTTCCTTATACCACATGGCAGATTCATAAGACTCAAGCCGTAACTCTTCCAGTTCCTGGAGCTGCATCTTCCTCTCTTCTTCACAAGCCTGCGGATTCATGTTGATCTCTTTGACCGCCCAGTATGCTCTGTGTTCGATTCCCACGGGTAAGTGGCACATTTTTCCGAATACCAACCTATATGGTGACATACCAATAGGTGTCTTATAAGCTGTCCTATAAGCCCATAATGCATCATCCAGTCTCTTACTCCAATCCTTCCTAGACGGGTTCACCGTTTTTTCGAGAATGGCCTTTATCTCCCTATTTGATATTTCTGCCTGGCCGTTGGACTGAGGATGATAAGGTGTAGACAACCTATGGTGGACTCCGTATTTCTTCATGAGAGCCTCTATTGTACGGTTCTTAAAATGGGTTCCTTGGTCTGAGATGACAGCCCTAGGGATCCCGTACCTGTTGAAAATGTTAGACCGCAGAAATTTGGCTACTTCCACAGCTTCGCAGGAGGTCGTAGCTTTTGCCTCTATCCATTTCGAAACGTAGTCCACCGCCACAAGTATGTATGTATTCCCATATGAAGATGGAAATGGACCCATAAAGTCCATACCCCAAACATCGAAAATCTCACAAACAATCACCGGAACTTGTGGCATTTCGTCCCTTCTAGAAATTCCTCCAATCTGCTGACACCTTTCGCAATTCTGGCAGAATTCGAATGCATCCTTATGTAATGTAGGCCAGTAGAAACCACTGTCTAGAACCTTCCTTGCAGTCTTCCTAGGTCCAAAGTGACCCCCACAAGCTAAAGCATGGCAATGATTCAGCACATCCCTTTGCTCCCACTCCGGAATGCATCTCCTAATTACCTGGTCAGCTCCCATTTTCCACAAATACGGATCGTCCCAAAAGTAGTATTTGGCTTCACTTTTTAATTTCATCTTCTGGGCCCGGGAAATTTCGTCGGAACTGGGCACTTCTCTAGTGACCAAGTAATTTGCTAGATCAGCGAACCATGGCTCTGCATTCGCCTGGCATTTCCTTTTTTCAGCATCTCCTGGACCTGTTGCTGCCATTACTTCTTCCCAATTGATAGGTCTAGGAGAATCGTTAAAATAATAAAGATGTTCTTCCGGGAACGCATCAGGTATTGTTTCATCCGTCTCACCTTGGTAAATGCGACTCAGGTGATCAGCCACCTTGTTCTCCGTCCCCTTCTTGTCTCTGACTTCCCAGTTAAACTCCTGTAACAGTAACACCCATCGGATCAACCTTGGCTTAGACTCCTTCTTTGCCAGTAAGTACTTTATCGCAGCGTGATCTGTGAAGACTATCACCCTCGACCCGAGCAGATATGGTCGGAATTTTTCAAAAGAGTACATGACTGCCAACATTTCCTTCTCCGTGGTGTCGTAATTTTTCTGGGCTTGATTTAGCGTTTTTGACGCATAGAAAA
Organism: Salvia splendens; assembly: GCF_004379255.2. NCBI lineage: Eukaryota > Viridiplantae > Streptophyta > Magnoliopsida > Lamiales > Lamiaceae > Salvia > Salvia splendens. The sequence goes on from NC_056039.1 coordinate 25,889,410, forward strand.
TCACGTAACTTTTTCCTTCAACTCTTTGACCTAGCACCGCCCCTACTGCATAGTCACTCGCATCGCACATGATTTCAAACGGCAAACCCCAATCAGGTGCTCTGATGATGGGGGCAGATACTAATCTGTCCTTCAGCAGCTGAAAAGCCTTAATGCACCCCTCATTAAAAACAAACTCAACATCGTTATGCAACAGATGAGTGAGTGGCTGAGCAATTTTGGCAAAATCCTTTATAAATCTCCTGTAGAATCCTGCGTGACCTAGGAATCCCCTCACTTCCTTTTGATTTGTCGGGTGGGGCAGTTTTGATATCACGTCCACTTTTGCTTGGTCCACCTGTATGCCCCTTTCCGATACTACATGCCCCAGGACAATTCCTTCAGGGACCATGAAGTGGCATTTCTCGAAATTCAAAACCAAGTGCTTCTCTTGACATCTTCTCAGCACTACATCCAAGCTCGCCAGACATGAATCAAATGAATCCCCGTATACAGTGAAGTCGTCCATAAAGATCTCGATGCAATCTTCCAGCAGGTCTGAGAAAATACTCATCATACATCGTTGAAAAGTGCCTGGTGCATTGCGAAGGCCAAACGGCATTCTCCGATATGCATACGTTCCGAACGGACACGTGAAAGTTGTCTTCTCCTGGTCCTCGGGGTCCACGTAAATTTGGAAATACCCACTATATCCGTCCAAGAAACAGAAATATTGCTTGCCTGCTAATCTCTCCAGCATCTGGTCAATGAACAGAAGGGGAAAATGGTCTTTCTTGGTTGCCTCATTCAATTTTCTGTAGTCAATGCACATCCTCCAACCGCTGACTAGCCTGGTCGGTACCAACTCATTCTTGTCGTTCTTGACAACCTGGATTCCCGACTTTTTGGGTACCATGTGTACTGGGCTAACCCATTCACTGTCTGGTATGGAATAAATGATTCCTAGGGATAACAACTTCAATACCTCCTTCAATACCTCTTCCCTCATATTGGGATTCAATTTGCGTTGAGGGTCTCTGCAGGGTTTCGCTCCTTCATTTAATCGAATGTGATGCATGCACAGATCAGGGCTAATCCCTACCAAGTCAGAAAGTGTCCAACCAATAGCGTTCTTGTTCCTTCGGATGACTTTCAGCAGCTCCTCTTCCTGTTCATTGATCAAGTTGCTGTTGATAATCACCGGAAAAGTCTCATTCGCCTCAAGGTAAGCATACTTTAGGCCTGGCGGAAGTGTTTTCAACTCCTTCTTGGGAACATCTTTTTCCTGGGGCAGGGGGTTCTTTTCTGCTGCTCCAGTCGTCATCCCCTTAGTCGATCCAGGAAGATCTTCCTTGCTTGCCCCATAAAGTGTCTCCCTCGATCTGGCTAGCTCGGGCTTGGTGCAAAATTCCAGAATTGCTTCTGCTAGCTCTTCATCTGACAACTTGCTCGTATTCATTGCTTGGCACCAACTGGCCACCTCCCTATCAACAGCATGACTCATCTCTGAGTTCTCAATTTGTCCCTGCATTAATTCAGTCTCGAGGTATTCCTGGACCAAGGGGTTAATGATATCTACAGAATGCAAATTTTCAACATCAAGTGGCTTCTTCATTGCCTCATCTATGCTGAATGTATATTTATCCCCATTGTAATCGAGACAGATAGTACCATCAAAGACATCAATGATAGTCTTAGCAGTTCGCAGGAAAGGTCTCCCCAATAATACTCCGCCAGACTCTACAGACTCATTATCGCTCATCTTAATCACATGGAAGTCAGCCGGGTACAGGAAGTCGTGTACCTTGACTATTACGTTCTCGAGCACTCCTTCAGGGCAGATGCATGACCTGTCCGCCAATTGGATCACAACCTTCGTATCCACCATACCTACTCCCACTAACCTCTTGTATATGGACAGGGGTAACACATTTATGGATGCTCCCAAGTCACACATAGCATGCTCAATTTTTACATCGCCGATGGAAATAGGCAAGGTGAACATACCTGGGTCATTGCATTTCGAAGGCATCCTCCGCTTCTGAATTACCGCGGACACATTCTCGCCTATCAAGATTTTTCCACTAGGTCTAGCCTTCCCAGCTATAAACTCTTTGATGAACTTGCTGAAAACTGGCATTTTCAAAGCCTGTAAGAAGGGTAGATTTATCTCCAGTTTCCCGAAAATATCCATAAGATCCACTGGCTCATCCTTCTTTTTCTTTGCCTCTCCTCGGTTTGGGAAAGGTTTTGGTCGTTTCCCGGTTCCGGAACATTCACCTGCTGAAGATTCATCGACTCCTTTTTTCTCTACCAATTCCGGTTCTGGATCTAGGAAAAATGGTTCGATTGTCCTGGGCAGTCGTTTCTCTAAATCTCCTGCCTGAAGTTCATCTCTAACTGCAGGGTTGCTTTCAACCGAGTTTCTTGATTCAGTGGTTTTTTCCTCTGTTTCCTTATCCTTAATGGGGGTCGTGACCTCTCTGTACCTCATGACCGGCCCTTCGTACTCCTTCCCAGATCTCAGCGTGATCTGGCTAATATTGGCTTTGTCAGGTGGTCTTACCGATGCAGGAATCTTGCCCTCGTTTCCCCGCATATCACTCAAGGAAGTAGCTATTTGAGACAACTGTTTGGCCAACATATCCATTGCCGCCTTCTGTTCTTGCTGCGCATCCTGAAGCTTGTGGACCACATCATTGTTCGACTGTAAATTGTTCTGAATGTGCTGCTGGGAACTAACGAGGTCGTGAACCATCTCATCAAGGTTCCTTGGTCTAGAGCTTGGCTGACTAGGGCCTGGCCCTATATTTTGGTTTGTTCCACTTCCTTGGCCTGGGCGAATGTGCCCTTGACCTCCTGGATTGTTGTTGAAATTACTTCCTTGACCTGGGTAAGGTGCTTGGAAATTCCTTTGATGTGGTGGTACATAAGAATTCCCTTGATAATTTTGATTCTTGTTTCCCCAGGTCGAGTGATCTCCTTGATTACGGTTGTTCCAATTTCCTTGCCCCTCATGATTTCTCCAGTTACCCTGCCTCTCGGGCTGTGGTGCGGACTGTATACTCAGTTGGGGTGCTGGCTGGCTTTGCTCGTTTTCAGACCATCTAAAGTTCGGGTGATTCCTCCAGGGTGCATCTCTTTGTCTTCCTTGGTTCCAACTTCCATCAGGATTCCAACTTCCCATCGCGTTCGCCTGGGCCTGGTAATCACCTTCCTGAGGTCCGTAATATTGCTGGAGTTGATTATCTACTGGACCTAACAACTTAGCCGTTTCCTTTGGTGCGGCTGTATTAGTTTTTTCGATAGCATTCAGCAAGGCTTTCTCCAGCCTATCAATCCTTGCTTCAACTTTGTCATCCTCCTGCTCCCTCAATGCATTCACAGCGCCTCTTCTCACAGCATTCCTCGTACTGTCATACGCCTTCTTGGCGTCGATTAATCTTCCCAAAATCTCTCTTGCCTCACTTCCTCTCTTTCTTGTAAAATTCCCCCTGCTCGAGGAGTTCATCAAATCCTTAGACTCGGGAGTTGCCCCTTCATAAAATAGAGAGTAGGTCTCTGCCTCTATCATCCGATGATTCGGGCATGCGTCCAGCAATCCCTTGAACCTTGACCAGTATTGGCTCAATGACTCATCGTAATCCTGCTTGCATTCCACTATCTCCTTCTTCAGAGCGTTCGTCTTGTTGGATGGAAAGAAGTAATCTAGGAACTCCAATTTAAAGTCCCTCCAGGTGCGGATAGAATCCGGGGGTAATCTCAACAACCATGTATTTGCCTCCCCCTTTAGAGTGAAAGGAATCGCGCGCAAGCGATAGTCCTCCTCTGTCGCATCATTAGGCCTCTTTTGAATGCCACATAACTTGCTAAACTCGTTCAAAAACTCGTACGGGCATTCACTCCTTCGCCCAGAAAATGTTGGCAAGACACCTAACACATTCGTTTTGATCTCAATAGATCTCTGACGTGGGTTCATCACTATTGCGTGTGCTGGCTCTCCATCGAGATGAGCCGTTAGTGACCCTATTTCTGGATCTGGGTCCGCTACGTGTGCCATCTCAACTTCCTCTTCCTCCCCTGTTTCTGACTCTGTTTCCGATTCTGGTGGGGACTCCGGATCTGTTCGTCCTGAAGATTCCCAGGATTCGTCACTCAAAAACTCAGTCGGGAACGGATCTCCCGTCGTGAACCCTGATCTGGTAGTCACGGTGGAGGCTGTATCCTTGATCTTCCAAACGAACTGACCGTATTTCCAACCAGACGAGTTACTCCGGTGGAAGCTCCTGCTCATGTACTACAAAGAAAACGGAAAGAAAAAGTAAATTAAAATTATTCACACCAAAAACTCTAGGCACTAACACAAAGTACGCCATCCATCCCCGGCAACGGCGCCATTTGAAACGAGGATTTTTTAACACGTGTGCACAGAAATAGATCACTGCAAGCGCTTGGTCAAGACACCACGCTCCTTAAATCCACTAGAGCACAAGGTCTAGGAACTTAAGAGAACATAAAGTGCTTGGTCGTTGGACACACATCGACTCCCCTTCAAAAAATATAAATCCCTCAACCCGAATACTATGAATTAGTATAGGGAAGTGGGGTCGATCCCACAGAGATGGACTCGCAAAGTAGTGCTCAGAGACTTTGGACAGACAAATGGCTGCTGCCACGCAACAAAAGGGTTGAGAATTTTAAACTAACTCTAGACCTAGGCAGAAAATGTAAATGCTAGACCTAGGACATGTTAAACTTGTAAATTCAGACTTCGACAACAAGAAACATAACCACTTCCTAGACAGTGTAAACAACTACCTAATCTAGCTAAACAGAATATGACTGAAAGTGGGGACCATAATTCCAAAAACGGCAAGTACGGAAAGAACTGCAGATTAACAAACTCTGACGCTAGCTCGCAGCAAAATGCATCCTCTCAACCGAATTAAACTTGCAGATGAACAAAACAGAGCAAAAAGCGAGATTCGACAGAATATAGAGATTTGGTCGTCGTTATCTTGCTGCAACTCGGAAAAACATCAGATCTGCGTACACTAGACGGAATGAAAGTAAAACACGTAAACTAAGCATGAAAATCAGATCGAAACTACTCAGATTCACGTCAGAATACTTGATCCACTCCGGATCCAAGACATCCGAACCCAACAACCAACAAATCCAGCAAATCCAACCAAAATTCTTCCACAATCCAACTCCAATCTCCCAGATCTGACCATTAACCTACAATAACTCAGTAAACAGCTGCGAAACGCATCCAACTCAGACAATTTAAAACTCCAAAATCTCAATAAGCGAAACGATCAAACCAGAAATCAACACAATCGCCATAACGGAAAATCAAACTTGCATTTAAACCAGAAACTATTCGGTGAAAACAGCGAACCGAGCTTCGAACAACGAAGCTCGGCAGAGTAAGTAAAATACGGAAAGCGGAAAATAAATTGTTTCTTCGCTCCTAACAAGAGCGGTGTTACACCATATCGGAAGCTAAGATGAAACCCGAACGTGCGAACTGAGATCTCCTCAAAACTAGTATCAAGTGTGTGTGTGGGAAAGTGAACTAAGCAACAGGCTGTGGTGAGGTCTCCCCCGAGAAGATCCCTCCAGCTTGCATGCTTCTGCCTTTTATAGATGCGGACATAGCCCTTGAGTCTTCGTAGAAATCCCTATTCTACCCTTCAACTCTGGAGCTTCCTCCGTCGAGCAATTCTCTTCATAATTGTTCACTAAATCGCCAGTTCCTCGACCTTGTGATTTTTTGGTCTTCTTTCCTGGACCTGGCGAATTCCTTCACACACCTGGCTTAAAACGTGCGTTAGTCCTAGTAAAATCACGAATTAAATCCCTAGACCCATGCATGAAATTAGCCTTATCATGGTTTGATAACCATGTTCGAACTGATGACAACATCTTTTTATTGTTTTCAATTAGAAGAATGTCATCTACATATAAAACTAAGAACACCACATTCCCCTTATCAACTTTCTTGTACACGCAGCTCTCACTTGGGCACTTTTCGAATCCAAACTTGCAAACAGTTTGATCGAAACATTGGTTCCACGATCTGGATGCTTGGTTGAGGCCATAAATGGCCTTCTTAAGCTTCCAAACCATGTGTTCTTTGCCCTTTATGGCATATCCTTCGGGTTGTTCCATGTAGATGGTCTCCTCAAGACTGCCGTTTAGAAATGCAGTCTTAACGTCCATTTGCCATATATCCCAATCCATATAAGCTGCAATAGACAACAGTATCCGGATCGATTTGAGCATGGCCACTAGGGAGAAGGTCTCATCATAATCGATGCCTTCCTTTTGGGTATACCCCTTGGCCACTAGTCTTGCTTTGAAGACTTTAACTCGTCCATCGGGTCCACATTTACGTTTATATATCCACTTGCTCTCAATGGCAGTACAACCTTCGGGTAGGACGGACAAATCGTAGACGTCTTTGTCTATCATAGATTGTAGTTCCGAATCCATTGCTTTTACCCATTCGCAATGATCGATATCGGCCTGCGCCTCCGCAAAGTTCCAGGGATCTAATACATTGCTGTCCGAGGAGTGATCCATAGATTCTCCCAAACCAATGTATCTGTCGGGCTCATGTGAGACCCTCCCACTGCGGCGCGGCACTACAATATTTTGAGTAGAAGTTGAAGTTTCGGGAATTGTTTGTACACTTGGTACTTGTTCTTGGTTAATGGAACTTGTGACTGAAGTTAGCTCATCAAGAGCCACTTCACTGCTGGGTTTATGATTCATTACATAGTCTTCCTCTAAGAATGTCGTGTGAGTGCTCACAATGACTTTCTTATCTCGGAGACTAAAGAATTCATAACCTTTCGTTCCTTTGGGGTAACCTATAAACAAACATACCTCCGTCCTAGATCCTAGCTTAGTTGGATCCTTTTCCAATACATGAGCCGGGCAACCCCAAACCTTGAGATGTGCTAGATTGGGCTTACGCCCAGTCCACAACTCATATGGAGTTTTAGGTACGGATTTTGATGGTAAATTGTCTAAAATGTGACTTGCGGAAAGCAAGGCATGTCCCCAAAACGAAATAGGTAGACGTGCATAACTCATCATCGATCGAACCATGTTTAATAACGTCATGTTCCTTCTTTCAGCCACACCGTTCTGCTGGGGCGTGCCCGGCGCAGCCAGTTGGGATTGAATTCCCACTTCCGATAAGTAGTCCAAAAATTCGGCACTGAGGTATTCGCCTCCACGATCAGATCGTAGGCATTTGATATTCTTCCCATGATACTTCTCTACAAGAGTCTTAAAGTTTTTAAACTTGTCAAAAGACTCTTACTTGTGACGCATCAAGTAGACATATCCAATTTTCGAGAAGTCATCAATAAATGTGATGAAGTATCGAAAACCACCTCTTGCCTCAGTTGACATTGGTCCACATACATCGGAATGAACGAGCTCAAGTACTTCCTTGGACCTATTGCCCTTAGCCTTAAAAGGCCTCTTGGTCATCTTGCCTTCTAAGCATGACTCACACTTATGAAAAGGTTCCTCCTCTAGACCTTTGATAAGATCTTGTTGAACAAGAGAATGGATCCTCCTTTCATTGGCATGACCAAGTCTAAGGTGCCACAAGTACGTTTCGTTCATTGAATTTGAAGGTTCTTCTCGTTTCTTTGAAATTTTCGATGTTGTATTGAGTTCTGATTTGCGATTATTAAACTGTGTAGAAGTGATTGTGTACAGATTGTTTTCCATGATACCACGACAGATATAAGAACCATCTTTCTTAATAACGCAGTTGTCATTAAAAGAAATCGAATATCCATCATAAATCAATTTAGAAACTGAAATTAAATTTCTTCTAAAAGAAGGTATCAACAAAACATTCTTCAAAATCAAAAATCTATCACTACTAAAACGCAAATAAATGTCTCCCACTGCAACGGCCGCCACTTTGGTAGCGTCGCCCAGCTGGACTTCGATCTCACGATCATGTAGCCGTCTTGTCACCTGCATTAAGTCAGGATCAAAACAAATATAATCAGTGGCTCCTGTGTCAATAACCCAAGTGCAAATTGATGTCGAAGTCAAACAAGACTCGACAACTAGAGCTTGGTGCATACCTGTAGCCTTGCCCCGTTGAGGACAGTCTGGCTTCCAATGCCCCTTTTCTCCACACTTGAAACACTTCCCCGTGGGCTTCTTGTTAGCCCTCTTCTTCTTCTTTCCCTTAGCTATCTTGGCCGGTCCTGAGTTCGGTGCCTGCCTTTTTCCTTTGCTAGGCTTTAAGCCAGAGGAACGAGGCGCCGAAGTCATCATGGCCACCTTAGCCTGGACCATAAGGTCCTCTGCCGACTGAAGTTCAGTCAACAACTCTGCCAAGGTGTAATTCCTTTTGTTCATCTCGAAGTTGAGCTTGAACTGTTGGAAGCTAGGGGGAAGACTTTGAAGGATGATAGTCACCTGGGACTCGGGATCGATCGTCCCTCCCAAGACCACAATTTGGTTGAGGTGGCCCATCATCTCGAGGACATGGTCCCTCACAAACGAGCCTTCCTTCATTGTCTTCGGCATGATACTCCTAAAGGCTTGAGACTTCGCCGTTCGATTCTGAGTACCAAAAAGATTTTTGAGATTCTGCTTAATCTCGGCGGCTGTTTCCATGGCTGAATGCTGATGCTTGAGTACTGAAGACATAGATGCCAACATGTAGCACTTAGCCATCTCATTCTCCTTATGCCACCGTCTGTGTGCATCTCTGACTCCTGCCGCAGCGGTAGCCGCCGACACTGGAGGTCGCGGGGTGGTGAGCACAAAGATGTACTCATCTGCTGTGAGAACGATGTCCAAATTTTGTTTCCATTCTATGTAATTTTGGCCCTTGAGTTTATTTTCTTTGAGAATTGCGGAAAGAGGATTGAATGACATATTGACTATTTGATTTGCACTGCTAAACAGAGTATTTTACTATAGTCATAAACTTATGTAAGAAGTTTGATTAGATTAACCATAAAACTTTTCAAAATCTTACAACTGTAAAATTAAAATTTTGTACCCTCTAGAGGAAGTCAATACGCATTAAAATCTTACAATTTTACTAGTCACAACACCGACGAATAGTCCAGAGACCACAGAGTGGCATGGCCGCCTAATGTTGCCTAAGCAAGACCACCGAATTTAGCATTACAGAGTCTCATTTCTACAACACACTCCCATAACAATGCTTGTGTGCTGCTAACAAGATCAAGCTATCTCATAAATCCTGTGTGAACTTCTGAATCTCGCAGTTTCTTAGGATTATTGTCCCCACAGAGCAGGTGGCGATAATATTGGAAACTACATTCTAGTTCATACTATTTATATTTGAGAAGCCCGCTCTCATGAACTTGCTATTTTCTTAGGATTATTGTCCCCACAGAGCAGGTGGCGATAATATTAGAAAAAGGCTTCATAAATTGCAGACCAATTGATGGAGACCATATACAAACGTTGAGTTCGTAATTATAGCTTAGATATTTTGGGTTATGGTTTTACTTTAATTATCCTTAGCCTTGAGGCAGTTTAAGGCTTAATTAAATTCTGTTGGTATTTGATGTGTATTTTTCGAGCTTTTATATCAATGAATTACTTACACACAAGCTTAATAAAATAGCTCTAAAATTACAACTTTCTGCAAGAGTACAGATGCAGTTGTAGTAAAAGAGTGTCGAACCACGGAGAGGCTTAGGTTATTTAATTTGAGAAAGATAAAATAAAGAGATGAAAAAACAAACAAAGATTAAAAAATACAAAAATTAGAAAATAGGATAAGAAGAAAGGCATTGCTCCTATATGTCTCGGGCATATGAATTGGGATACTTCGATGGATTGCTACGATCAAGACTATGCTTAAGAGGATTAAGTTTGTTTTACGCTCCCTATCCGTTGAACACTTCAAGGGAATTGTATACCTAGGATAAGCTGAACACGTCTCCCAAGTTCTACTCACTAACCTATGATCACTACTAGGTCGCGTAGCAAGCTTTAGATTAGTTTCTTCAATTGTCAAACACGATAATTAAATCATATTAACTTAATGCCCACGCAGAAGCGCAGCAGACATCAAACCAAATTTACAGATAAAAACTATTGATCCACTCGAGACTATCTCTCTGAACAAGTATCAAATCTCGAGTTCCTTGCATATGAGTACTGACCAAAATCTAAGCTAAAGAGGCATTAGAATAATGGCTACAAAATTCTACTTATCTAGACGTCTCAAGATTAGTAGAATGATTAAACAATTCATAAACAAGAATCACACATAAATTAAACCATAAAAATCATCAAAGTATCCAACAATTCACCCTACAACATATTCAGAGCAACAAAGGAGATCTATCCAAACATACTAAAATGAATTACACCAAAAGAACCGTGAACCGTGAACTCCATAGTGTTCTCCAACTCTAGGATGATGGATGATCTCCCAAATGGAGATTTGGATCGTGGCTTCCTCCTCTCTTTTCTTTCTTCCTTCTCCAATTTTCGTCCCCCGTCCAAATTCGTCAACTGTCCAAAAAAACGTCCTCTCAACTACTTGATTTACTCAATTTTTTTTATTTCCCAATTAATGCCCCCTCCTGTCACTTCACTCTCTCTCCACCCCCTTTCTTTCTCTGCCACCCTTTTCTCCTTTTCTTTTGCCAACCGCCTCTTCTCTCTCCTTTTCCATCATGAAACTGCCCGAGAAACTGCTGAAATTGCAGTTAGAATGAACTACCCGGCCGGGTAGAATATTTCAACTGAAAAATCACCCGGCCGGGTGACATGAAATCGACCCCTCCTGGACCTCCCATGCCTCGCGAAAATCACCCGGCCGGGTGTATTATTGGGCATGAAATTAACCCGGCCGGGTGGCCAATTTTGAGAGCTCTTTGCACAGCTTTTTAACCATCCGAGCTTCATTCCTTGTTTCACCATTCATTCCTCTTCCTACACCACAAAACAAACTTTTGCAAGCATCAAACTAAATAAATCATGTAAAGTTAGGGGAATAAAAATGTACAATTTGATTCGCATCAGTATTTAATCTACTGGATAATTAAATCTTTTATTAATTGGTATCTTCCTTTAGGAAATTATTGTTCTAGAATATAATTCTTATTCATGTCTACTATAAGGTATATCTAAAATAAACAAATTATCTAATTCTTAATAAGACATGAAAAATTAAATTCAAATTAATTCCATGTTCAAGATTAGGAAGAGATATTTCATTATTTAATGTATTCATACATATCTATCCCTTTTAGGATCTTAGATATATAAATATTAGGAAACTATTAAATTATTCTTATCCATATCATCTAGGAATCAAAATATTATTATTTATTTCCATAGATATAGAAAATAATAAAAATATTCCTTAAATCTAGATAAATATTAGGAAACTATTAAATTATTCTCATTTATATCATCTAGGAATAAAATAATATTATTTATTTTCATAGATATAGATAATAATAAAAATATTCCTAAAATCTAGGTAAATCTTCCAAAAAGATTTTATTTCCATTAAATAATAATATTTTAATGATATCTTTTAACAAAATAATTAAATAATCATTAAAATAATCTTTCATCGTTATCTCATCGTACGAGGTTCGAACGAACGATGAACGACGAAGATTCGACGAATTCGTCGTCGAATCACGACGCATGCAGCGTCTCGGACACCGGCGCGCAGGTGGCGCGCCAGCGTCTCGGCCGCCTGGCTCGTCGGGTGTCGCAGCTTCTCGGCCAGGCGCGCACACGGCGGCACGCGCCTCTCGGCCAGCTGCTCGACGCCTGTCTCGGCGTCTCGGCTCGTCGGGTGCCGACGCTTCTCGGCCAGGCGCGCGCCTCTCGGCCAGCGTCTCGGCGCCCTGCTCGACGGGTGCCGACGCTTCTCGGCCAGGCGCGCGCGGGGTGGCGCGCGCCTCTCGGCCAGCGTCTCAGCGTCCGGCTCGACCCTCCGAGCCGTCGGTGTCGCAAGCTCTCGGCCAGCTCGGACCTTCTGCCTACGGTTCGGCCCGGTGTCTCGCGGTGTCTCGGTGGCTCTCGGACGAGCCACCACTCCGCGCCAGTCACCGCCGTGTCGACCTTGACCCGGGTTCTGTCTGGTGCGTGTGGCCTCGGCCGGCGGCGCGCACGAGTCCCCACTCGTTTGCACGTCGCCCCGTGATCACGGCTCCCAGCTCCCACTGTCTCGACATCCCTATCTCGATCGCACATGGTGCGTTCGAGTAATTCAAGTTCTTTGATTCGATAGTTCTTGAGTTCATCATGCATAATTAATTAAACAAAACACCAAGAACATGCTTCGCAATCAAATAATACATGCATACATGAATTTCGCGAAATTTAAATCCAAATAATCAGAGCCAAAGACTGGCTCTGATACCAACTGAAGGGGCTGGCAACGGAAGCGTGCGGACAAAACGGATCACATGAATTTGATCTATTTAGCAGATTATTTAGACAAAATCTATTCGCGTAATTATCACATGTATCATGCTCATAACTTGAATTAAAACATGCTTTAGCACATAAAATTCCTAAAACATGCTTACTACGGAATTAGCCAATTTACCTCGTTGATTCAATCAAGAATCGATGATGGCTTGCTCCGTCTCCACGTGAAGATCTTCAATACAAGACCTCGGATCTTCTGACTGGTGTCTCGGACTATACGCTGATATTTGTGTGGGCAAATCTCACCAACGTACTAGGACTCGAATAATGGAAGACAGAACTCAGCTCACGGAGGAGAGCACAATTTTCGAAAATCACTCTTTAGAGGGGGGACGAAAATTTGACAAATTAATTGTTGTGTTTTCTGTCTCCTTTATTCTCCTATTTATTTAAGTCACATATTGGGCCCAGTCAGGGATCTAAGGAAGAATCTGGAACAGGCCTCACCCTATTAGCTTTTTACTAATTAAATTGAACCCATAATTTAATATAAGCTTATATTGGAATATTACGAGCAGCCACTACAGAAGTAATATTGCACTGCCTTCCAAATCCGAAATTACTAGTATTCCGGGTTTCCTTTAATTGTATTTGATTTATTTCCCGCTCTTAAGATGGAAACATCTATTAATTAATTAATGTCTGCTATAGACTTAATTAATTAACATATTTCGAATTCCAAGAGTGGACTTAGCAAGAAACTCTTATTTATTATTCATAGAGTAATCAAACTCCAACTAGCTAGGTTCCGAATAATAAAACCTCGTTTAGAGCTCCTCTTGTGGATGTTATCAAACGAGACTCTCCTCGCGCACGTTTCAACATAATAGCAATCCTAGCACCACTAGATAATGATCACCACTACCCAATATACCTGGATCGTTGGGTTACGAAAAACCCGCACCTTTGGTAAGTCAAAGTAGTGGATACTCAATATCGTATGCTCAATGCTAACGTACATTGATTAAGAAATTAATTCTCAAGACCTCGTCTTTCAGTAGATAGCATAAAGACTCGTCTTGCTGTTAGATCCATTCAGTGCTATACCACACCAACGTCATCTTATTTCAATAAGGTTTAGAAATAATCGGACCGACATTGCAACCTTTCGCGATAGGTAGTCTAGGCCTATCTAGGTTGTGAAATTCTTATTTTTCTTTGTTTAGAACTGACTGTGTTACCTTAAATTGGACGACGCCCACAACCGGTCTACTAAAACAAAGACTTAGACTTTGTTACGTTTGCTCATACATTTAAATATGCAATAAACAACCATTAAATGTAAAACATAACAACATTATGACAAAAATAATCTGTTGCATTTATTGGAAAATAACCATTAAAGTTTTACAGTATCCAATCACTCGAAAGGTGATTTCTAGTATACAAAACCCTAACACCCGACTCTTGCGCGCTATATTCCAAATCGCAACGTTTTGGCGTAGCCAAAACCAACAAACATATATCTCTAACAGACAGGTCTCGAAAACAAACATTTTATGGTATGACAACAACTTTAAAATGATCGCATATCCATTTTTAAGAAATGGTATTTCATAACTTCAAAACAGTTACTTTATATCCACACTATAGTGTTGGATATTAAAAGAAAGCCCACCTGATACGCTTATCTCCAATTGACAACTCTCGTCTGGCTTCACTTGCCCTTGAATAATTTATCCTCTGAAAATAAATAGCGTAACACGCTAATTAGTACTTGACTATTTCTCTTGAGAAAAGAATGCATGCATCCTATTGGATAGCACCTATATCTTAGTCTTGTCTTATAGGATTTTCTTAATCCTATCTCGGGCCTCACTACTCTGCAGAATTTATTTATTCACTTTACTAACTTCGGAGAAATTATATTTTCTCTTAAATAAATATTTGGGCACTTATTAAATAAAATATGGATTCTTGGAAAATCCATTTCTTAAATCTTTTCTTAAGATTTTTCTTAAGGTCGCCCATGGCGTCGCGGGGCGACGCCGGTCGGCTCTCGCGTCCCCAACTTCAACATTTTCTATCTTCAGAAACTAAATAATTTATTCGGGAACTAATCAATTAAGCTCCAAGCTCAATTCCTTAAATTAATTGCAACTCAATATAATTAAACATCCAATCCTAGCAGCTAACTCCTTGGTCTAAAACAAATAACCTCTTGGCCCAACAATTAAATAACAATCTTCCATCACTCCATTTAAATTTATTTAGGCCCATGCTAAATTAAATTGTGGTCCATCTCAACAATTAAACAAGAGAGCATATTTTTGAAACAGCCGGCCCACTTCATTACTAAATCCATTAAGCCCATTTTATTTTATTTAAAACACCAATTGGAGTCAACCCAATCATATACTCCGTTCTACTCATCGTGTCTCTCCCTCATTCAAATCAAAAAAAGAAAATGAGGTGTCACGACCGTCCTTTAGGGTTAATAAATACGGGCGATCGTGATTAAAAGAATTTAATAAACAGACGAAAAGAATTAGGGTTTCAACACAAGTTGGACCAACAATTAATATCCAAATAAATAACCATGAGTTTGATATTACCCAACAAGAAATTCAAAGTATCCATTATCCTAACAATTAAAGTTGTCGGCCCAAATAAAACATAATTAAACAAAACGTCACAGCGGAAACGACCAAGAGAAAGAGTGACGTCATGTGTGAAGACACAACGACACTCAAGGTTCAAAGACAACAATAATATCTTAAATTCACTTGCTCAACACCACCACATCCTCGTCGCCGCTCAACCTGCACATAAGGAAAACACATACAGGGCTGAGTATTATAAGAATACTCAGTGGCTCATGCCGAAAACATTTTCGTTAAAGAGTAATTTATCATGTCATTCACAAGTAACCATCGGGGTTTAGCTTTAGAAATGCCCGAGGCACTCAAAATCATTTCCATTTTAAACATCGACTGATCAGTCATTTTCCCATAGACGTTAGCCATATCTGCCAATACATGACTTGGAATGTGGCCACAAACCAAGCCACTAGACCGGCCAGCCCGTACGCTAGCACACGATCTACCATAGGTGTACACTAGCCCAAGTAGGGTTTGCGGCCCTACAAGGACCCGAATTCGATTTATATAATAGTGGCATAAAGCCATATCAGATAGCCACGTAAAAATCAAATCATAGCATGACAAATACAGTTTCATTTCCAGCGATAAAATATTTAGGACGTCGTCCTTATTTAAAAGAAAGCCCACCTCGATTGCTTAAAATCTCAAGTACTCTCTTCCCTTTAGTCTCTCGATTCACTTGCGATGATTCACCTTTAACATTTAGATAACACATAAATCAACACACTTTTCACATAACTAAATATAAATGCATGCATCCTAAGTCTTTTATCTTGTTTCTCGATTTTCGCATATTTTTTATTATTCGGCGGCCGTTTGTGCCCAAAAATTCCTCCGTTGGCTCCTCGTACTTTCCTCCAAAATGTAGAAATTAATCCCAATATTTATTTAAGCGCTCTTTGAATTATGCCGGAGATTAATTAAATATTCGCCACAATTAATTATCGGCCAAAACTTAATTCTTTCCCCAACTTATATCTTCAATTTAATTAATACTCCTACTAAAAGAAGGCCCAAACTTTAAATAGATCACCCAAATTAATTCATTAAGCCCAATTCCATTAATACAAAAGGCCCAAAATTTTAATTAGGGGCAAGCCCAAACCATTTTATTTCTCCCCTCTCCACTGCCTATCTTCTTCTCTCTCCCAACTCTCCCTATTTCTCTCTCTCGTCTTCTTTCTCTCTCTCGTCTTCTCTCTCTCTCGTCGAAAATGCAGACGGATTTCCCCATCGTCGTCGCCGCTACTGCGCGGTCGTTCGATCCAGCCGAGGGGGGTGCCGTCACCGGGATCCGCCACCGTCGCTGCCGTTGATTCATCGCTGCCGTCGTCCCGCCTTCGCCGCACCAGTGGCTCCGACGTTGCTGCACGAAGCCGTCGGCTACTGCTCGATGGTGTTAACGGCGCTGCTGTCGCCGCCGGCTCCGTCTCTCCGTCATCACCGACTGCTCGCACAGGCCGACGTGTTCGACAGCCACCGTTTCTCATCGCTTCAACCCTAAACAACTCCGAACAGCCTCGGAACAACCCCGATTCAGCCGAAAGATAAGTTCCCATTCAAAAGTGTTTCTTTTCGTTCTTAGTTGATTTTGATTCTTAAAAGGTTCGATTGGTTTTGATTGTGTGATTTGATTGGATAATGATGTGTATGGAGCAGAATGTGATAATTCATGTTTAGAATTGGGTAGGAATTTTACCTCTGTGAATTGAATTTGATTGTGGAGTTCACAAAGCTGAAAAGGGAGATTCTTTGAACGCAAGAGTTCTGATTTCTGTTGATAGCAATCTGATGTTAGATTATGAATTAGGAGCAGTTTAGGTATAAACCAACATAGAAATTGTTTACTTTGAATTGAAGTTGTGAAGAAGAAGTCTTGGTTTCTTGAACAGGAGGAAGGATGATTTTGACGTGAATATTATAGAAGGGATGGGGTTACAGATATGGGAGAGATTTGGGGAGAGAGAGAGCGTTTTTTTCCAACGTGGGTTGAGGGAGGGGGATTCGAATTTTTTTTCTTTTTTTTAACGTGATTTAGTTGAAAATTTGATTTGTTTTTGGTATTTTATTTGCAGCGGATGAGGAATATCATTTCACGGAGCAGGAAAAAATCTGCGTAAAATCTTTAATTAAGATTAGAATTAAAGATATTTTATTTTAATTAGTTTAGTTTAATTCGCAGCCCATTGTATTTTATTTTAAATTGTGCAGTACACAATTTATTTATCGCGGACTGGACTATTATATTAATTATTTAATTTATCGGATCCAACACGGAATTGAGTCCAATAAATATTCCCCACGGACAGGAATTAATTAAATTCGCGCAGTCATCTATTTCACAAATCTCTAGTCCAACAATTCCACTCAACAATTAATTCACGGACTTCGCAATATTAATAGCATTAAATACATGTACTTTAGGGTTCGAAAATTAGGGTTCAAAAGTGGGGCGTTACATCAGGAGTCCTCAAAGAAACAGCGGCGGCTCACCCCCATTTCGTTCCTTCTCTCGACGAAATCGCCGTCTTTCTTGCGTCGCCGGAGTCGGTTAATCCTTCCCCCACCATTTCTTCTTCGTTTTACTTTTCCAATTTCCCCTACATTGATTTTTCATCAAAACCCTTAATTGGAGAGAAAATCAATGGCGGCTTCTTCCCTCTTCTTCTCACGGTGATTTCACTGCTCCGTCGAGCTCTCTGGGAGGCAGTACGCCTTCGCTCCGGTCTCCACCGCCACTAGCCCCCTTCTTTGTTCAGCGGAGCCGGCAGTGTCTTCGGCGCGGAGAAGAAAGCGTCGCCTTACTCAGCTCGCCGGAGCTCCGTCTTTCCTACAGATCGGCTCCGGCTTTCTGTCGATCGGTCTTCATCCTCCAGAAGACCGAATCCTTTCTGCGAGGGAGAGGCGGCGGCGCTACCATCGCCCTCCGCGACGCACGCTTGCAGCTGGCCCGCGGAAGCTTTTAGGGCTCCGCTGTCGGCCGATTTTCCGACGGACAGCCCGTCGGTCTCGGCCTAAAGCTAAGTCACCCCTCCCCCTTTCCTTTTAATTATTTCGATTTTTGTTGTTCTACTTGAAGGCAGTAGCTATGTTGAGGAATTTTTTTTATATCAAGAAGCTCTAAAGTTTCGATTTTGGGAAACAATTAGCTTACTGGAATTAGCTCTTGGTAGGGAGTTACTTGACATGTTTATACTCGATATTTGGGCAGTAGCTATAGTAACTGATTATTCGTTGATCCCATTGCTATGATTTTCCTACGTGAGCATGCTGCCTATGATTCTAAGTTCTGAAATTTCGTGGTGTTCTAACGTGATGCAAATAATGGTGTCGTGGGGATTACCCTACTCGGAAAGCACCCTTGGTTTCCGTTCCACCGCCGTCGCCTTGCGCCGCCTGTTCCTTCCTCCGACGCACTCCACGCCTGAGAAATTTGGACCGAGAGAGTGTGTGGAGGGAAGGGCGATGGCTGCATTTATAGGCCAACTCCTTGGCTTCTTGTGGCAGAATTTTGGGGCATTGGTGATCCCATTTTCGGCTAGGGGTTTAGCTCCCTTTTGAGCTTTGTAACTAGGGTGATCATGCTAGATTGGTGTAAGTTTGGGGCTGCCATTTTTGGCTGGTATCTCAGCCTCGGTTGAGGAGGAGGAGAGTACTTTGTTGCCTCAAAAAGGTCTTAGTGATGAGCTCATTCCTTGCTCCTTTTTGTTCTTTCCCTTTCTTGGAGGATTGGTGATGTATTGCCTATATTCCCACACTTACTATCTTGAAAGAGCCTCCATCCTTGAGTCCTTGTGAGACCTATTTCTAACACCCTTTTTGGTGCTTCACTTGTAGGTACATGGCTGTCCAAGCTTGGTGTTTTATGGAGCAACAATCGAGAGAGGAGGAATGAGGGGAAGAGAGAAAGAGACCTCACTCTTGGAGCTCTTTGTTTTCTATACTTTAGTTATTTCCAAGATTGTATTGTATTTTTCATGTACTATTAGCATCTCCATTATCCATGAAATTGTATTTCCAAATTGCTCTTCTAATAAAGACATAACTCTTACTTTTTATTCTTGAAAACATGTCCTTGTACTTTGTTTCTTTCTACGTCCACACTTAATTTATTCCATATCCGATTACAACGATACTTCTACGCCTCCCAAACGAGAATTAAATAAGTTAGCAAATCCGACTTATCCATAAAAAGAAAATGAAATTCCGGGGCGTCATAGGACTGATACGGGACCCCCGTCGGCAAGACTTAATGAACGAGAGTTGCTGCACGATGACGAGTTTGACGCCGACACCAGGGTGTCGGTGACGGAGCAACGGCACGAGCCAACTCGTCGAGACAGGTCGTCGCGGAGGGAGTCACGACGACCGACGCGATATAGAGATTTTGTCCCTCGTTAAGTAGGAGTCTTTAATTAGTTAGAATCTTTTATTTATTAGTTAGAATCTTTTATTTACGGTAATTATCTTAGGAATTAGTTAGTTTTATTAATTTATTCGTTGAGCGATCGTTAAGTTCCTTTCCGGGTTTTCTTTGTTGATTCTTTTTCGGATCGAAGTCGAATCAACCTTAGGGTCCTTAGTTATAAATAGGGGTGTATTTTATCTTCAAATTCAAGAAATAAAATACTTTCTCTTACTCTTTTTCTTTTCAAACGCGTAAAACGCGCAGAACCCTAATTTTGACGCCGGATTGATCGACGGGCAAAAGCTCCCGCGACGTTCGACGCAAAATCTAGGAGTTGAGGAACTTCATCCTTAACAAGTTGGTGCTTTCATCCTTGTACTCACGGAATCATGTCACAAACCGATCATACCGAAGCCATGACGTTTCGTGGCTTGGAACCGCTATCTTCGTCCTCCAGAAGCGTCGACCCCAACTCCTCCTGGAACGCGGAGTCCTGCTAGATCATGTTGGAGTACGTCTTGGCGGCCATGGCGCGCATGGAAGTGCTCATGGAAGCGCGGCTGGAGGCCACGAGCGCAGCACCGCAGCGGTGTTCCGTCATGGCGACCGGACCTGGAGCCCCTGTCGGGCGGGCAGCAGCAGTTCAGTAAGCTGCCAGTGATCGCGCAGACCTGAGGCGCGCATACGGAGCCATCTCGGCCACTAATCGGGGAGTCTTCAACCGGTGGCTACGCAGGGTTATTGCCTAACCCTAACCCTAATTTAGGGTTGACTTCTTGGGCAAGTCCGAACGTGACTCGGACTTCGGCGTGTGACCCCCCGGGGCAGGAGCCAAAATGTTCTCGCTCGCCAACCGATGAGCTGGGACAATCCGGCAGCAAGGGAGAATTTGGGGCAACAAGTCGATCACCCAAGACAATTTAAGATGCATCAACTGAGATTTGATGGCACGGAGGTGGCAAGTTGGATCTCAAGAGTGTAATATTATTTCGAACACTTGATGATGCGTGGGGACCACAGATTGCACTACGTGGGGATGCTATTCGACCCACCAGCCTCAGAATGGGTATTCAATTATCGTGTGAATAATCCACATGCAAGATGGGCGGACTTCTTGGAGGATGTGAGGAGGCGTTTTGATCCCCAATATTTTCATAATTTCATTGGGTTGACCGCCAAGCTGTGTCAGTCCGGGTCCTTGGCAGAGTATCATACAGCGTTTGAGACGATGCTTAACCGCGTGCGCGGGGTGCCAAAATACATTTTGTTGCCAATTTATGTGGAGGGTCTTCGGCAGCCGATCAAAAACCAGTTGAATCATCAGAATCCGCCCTCGGTAGCAGCGGCAATGGAATTAGCTATCGAGTATGACAGTTGTGTTGAACCCCCTCTGGCGTCGTTGGCAGGGCCCCATCGGCCCTGGCAGAATCGTGATCAGCGTGCCTTTGGCCAGCCGCAACAACAGACGACTGTGGCCACTCCCCCAAACCAGCCGAACCGCCCAATTCAAGACAAAGGATCGGAGTACTCCAAGTTGTCGGTGGTGCGGTTGACTGCAGCCGAACGGGCAGAGCGCACTAAACTCGGCTTATGCTGGTACTGCCCGGAGAAGTGTGTAGCAGGGCATTCCTGCAGGGGTAGGTTTTTGGTATACATGGGGGCAGACATGGAGTCAGACGAGGATTCGGAGGAGTGTCAGGGGGAACATCAGGACCCGCCGGTCATATCAGCTGACTTGTCTCACATTTATGTGTTGGATGGCCGTCAGAGAGAGGACGACATCGAACTGCGAGGTCTGATTGGCGACATTCCCGTTAGGGTGTTGGTGGACACGGGGAGCTCACACAACTTTCTGCATCCTGACATAGCAGAAAAGTTGTCCATTCCGCTGCAGCGGATACGGCCCTTCCGTGAGTATGTCGGCAACGGTGAATCATTGTTGTGTACGTACGCAAGCATGCAGACCAGATTGGTCATTCAGAAGCACGTGTTTCTAGTTGACTTCCACATTTTGCCGGTACATGGCCCGGAGGTGATCTTGGGGAAGATCTGGCTTAAACAGATGCGCAGGGTGACCAGCGACTATATTGAAGGGACATTGGAGTTCTCCCGCAATGGGAAGCGGGTGTGCCTTAAGCTCGTGCCCCCGTCAGCGGAAGAGGTCTCGCTTAAGACTTTCTCGACATTATTAACCTAGCAGGGCGAGGCGGAGTTGTTGGAACTAATCTAGGTACCGGCAGTGGAGGGTCAAGCGACAACGGACGACACCGCGCTGACGTTTCCGTGGGACCTCCCAGATGAGATTCGAAGTGTGCTAGAGTCTCACGGGGAAGTTTTCAGCCTTCCGACAGGCATGCCCCCTAAACGGCAATTTGACCACAGGATCCATCTCCTGCCGAATACCAAACCAGTTAATGTAAGGCCTTACCGTTCTCCCTACTTCCAGAAGACGGAGATTGAGAAGCAAGTGAAGGATATGTTGGAATCGGGTCTGATACGCCCGAGCCAGAGTCCATTCTCCTCACCAGTGTTGTTGATCCAGAAGAAAGACGGGTCTTTCCGATTTTGCATTGACTACAGGGCACTGAATGCGGCAACCGTTCCCGACCACTTTCCCATACCGACGACGGATGAGTTGTTCGATGAGTTGGGAGCGGCAAGATTCTTTTTTTTTTTTTTTTCAAAAATTAACTCCTATATTAGGTAGGGAATTACAACTCATGTCAAGAGGGCTCGAACTCGGCACCTCATGCAATAATGTCTAAGCTCCTTGCCGCTAGGACAAAGGCTCTGGACGGGAGCGGCCAGATTCTTGACCAATCTGGACTTACGATCCGGTTATCATCAGATCTGTATGAGCGAGGAGGATGTTTTCAAAACGCCATTCCGTACTCACGATGGCCATTTTGAATTCCTGGTAATGCCATTCGGTTTGACAAACGCGCCCTCGGCGTTTCAAGCAGCAATGAATGCAATTTTCAGACCTCTCCTGCGTCAATCGGTGATAGTATTTTTTTGATGATATACTCATCTACAGCCCATCCCTGCCAGCGCACGCCCGTTATATTCACAAGGTCCTATCTATCCTCAAGACTCACCACTTTTTTGTGAAGTTGTCTAAGTGCACATTCGCGTGCTCGACAGTAGAGTACTTGGGCCACCTCATCTCGGATGGCAACCTAAAGGCAGATCCTACTAAGATTGCAGCAATGGTGGTGTGACCGGTCCCAACGACGGTGAAACAACTGCGAGGCTTTCTGGGGCTTACAGGGTACTACCGTCGATTTATCGAGCACTACGCATCTATCGCATGGCCATTGACGGAGTTATTAAAGAAAGACAGCTTTGTGTGGTCTACGGCGACGGAAGATAGTTTCTTGGCCTTGAAACAGACAATGTCTTCTGCACAGGTCTTTCGCCTCCCGAATTTTGATCGCACTTATTATGTGGAGACCGACGCGTCAGATTTCGGAATTGGTGCAGTCTTGCTCCAAGACGGACACCCATTAGCATTCTTTAGTAAAAAGTTGGGCCTAAAATGAAAGGTGGCAGCGACGTACCATAAAGAGTTGTATGCCATTGTCGAGGCAGTCCAGAAATGGCGACAGTATTTTCTGGGCAGGGAGTTCGTCATTCGCAGTGACCAGAAGAGCCGTAAAGAGTTATTGCAGCAGATAATTCAAACTCCAGATCAGCAGTTTTATGCTCGCAAACTCATGGGTTACAAATTTTGAATTGAGTATAAGACTGGCGCTTCCAACAAGGTGGCGGATGCCTTGTCAAGACGAGATGTCGAGGTGCCAGACGAAGCCCATAATTCCGGGACACACTGCGGAGCAGCTGCAACGGCGTCAGACGATCCGGGCTAACCGTCGATCATGGCGACGGAGGTAGGACAGGCATTGATGGCAGCCGCGCACCCGATCCCTGATGTTTGGGAGATCTTACAGCAGGAAGTGCACTCAACCCCCGATTTGATTGAATTACAGGCGGCCCTGCAGCACGGGAAGGCTGACCCAACAGTGTCCTTAGTAGACTGGTTGTTATACTTTAACCGTCGAATTTATTTGAGCCGGGATTCCGAGGCTAAATCTGCGCTACTACATGAGCACCATTCGTCCCCGTCGGCGGGTCACCCAGGGGTGGATAGAACTTTTAGAAGACTGGCAGCCTCGTTTTATTGGAAAGGCATGCGTAAGGATGTTAGGAAATTTGTAGACTCCTGTTTCGAGTGCCAGAGAACCAAGTATTCCTCTCAGAAACTAGCAGGCCTGTTACAGCCACTCCCTATTCCTTCGCGAGTGTGGGAGGATGTATCGATGGACTTCATCACGGGTCTTCCACCGTCGCGGGGTTTCACAGGCGTCATGGTTGTGGTGGATCGGCTATCAAAGTATGCGTACTTCGCCCTGTTGCCAGTTCGCTACAACGCTTTGAAGATTGCAAACTTGTTCATTGAGACGGTGGTCAAACACCATGGCTTTCCAAAGACGTTGGTGTCAGACAGGGATCCGGTTTTCTTGAATGATGTGTGGGAGGAGATGCTTCGGCTAAGCGGGACTAAACTGCATTTTTCTACGAATTATCATCCTCAAACGGACGGACAAACAGAGGTCAGGAATCGCGGCCTGGAGCAGTACTTACGGGCCTTTACGGCGGATAGGCCGACTAAATGGTCAAATATTTTGCCTTGGGCGGAGCTGGCCTTAAACTGTTTTCATCATGAGGGGTTGGGAACTTCGCCATTCGAGGCTCTGTACGGAAGGGAGCCCCTGCCCTTGATCGCGGCACCCCCTTAGACATCGACACCTCCGGATGTGGCTTCGTTGATACGTCAGCGAGGGGAAACGATTGTGTTTCTTCACCAGAATTTGGAAAAAGCGCAACAACGGATGCGAAAGTCGGCAAATAAACATTGTCGTGACGTTGAGTTCAGTGTGGGTGATAAGGTGTTACTTAAACTTCAGCAATACAGGCAACATTCGGTGGTGAAGCCGCTATCGTCGAAGTTATCACGCCGCTTCTATGGCCCTTTCGAGGTGTTGGAAAGGATTGGTCAGGTGGCATATCGCTTACGGTTGCCAGAGGGGAGTCGTGTCCATAATGTGTTCCATGTAGGCCTACTGAAACCGTTCGTGAAGAACGATACATGGGTTCGAACAGAGCTCCCGACACTATTCGCGCGGGGGAAACCGGTGGCGCGACCAGTCGAGATTTTGGATCGGCGAACTGTTTCGCGAAAGGGATCGCCTATAGACGAGGTGCAGTTGTGTTGGTCAGACGATTCAAGGGAGAATCCGACGTGGGAACCATTTGATATGGTGCAAAAGAAATTTCCAGCTCTCTTTGAGGACAAGGAGCGTTCTAGGGAGAGTTGATACGGGACCCCCGTCGGCAAGACTTAAAGAGCAAGAGTTGCTGCACGATGACGAGTTTGACGCAGACACCAGGGCGCCGGCGACAGAGCAGCGGCACGAGCCAACTCGTCGAGACAGGTCGTCGCGGAGGGAGTCACGACGGCCGGCGCGATATGGAGATTTTGTCCCTCGTTAAGTAGGAGTCCTTAATTAGTTAGAATATTTTATTTATTAGTTAGAATCTTTTATTTACGGTAATTATCTTAGGAATTAGTTAGTTTTATTAATTTATTCGTTGAGCGATAGTTAAGTTCCTTTTCGGATTTTCTTTGTTGATTCTTTCGCGGATCGAAGTCGAATCAACCCTAGGGTCCTTAGTTATAAATAGGGGTGTATTTTATCTCCAACTTCAAGAAATACAATACTTTCTCTTATTCTCTTTCGTTTCAAACGTGCAAAACGCAGAGAACCCTAATTTTGACGCTGGATTGATCGCCGGACAAAAGCTCCCGCGACGTTCGATGCAAAATCTACGAGTTGAGGAACTTCATCCTTAACAGGGACCAATCTAGTTAGTTTAGTTCCCCAGTTCAGTCAGTCAAGTAGTTCAACTTAACCCCCTTGAAAGCATGGCAGCAGCCATTCCCACCTTGTCCTCAACAAATGTAGAACACATCGTCTATGTGGGATTCAACCCTTACTTCCCTTTACTAAATCATAGTAATGTGGGTTAAGGTTTTGAAAGCCCCGATTTCCTCCGTTTGCGCAATGGAACAAAAGTAGGCTGGAATGAGTCAACTTGATCAATTAGATTTGTCACTGGACCAGTTCACAGGCACTCGCGGGTAGAAGAAGACATCGTCCAGCTGGTCAGTTAGAGACGTCGACTTGATCAATCCACGATAATCAACTCACAATTCAGTTTGAGCAGAACGAACAACGACAAGAGGATCTCAGATGAGCAAAATTTCATTTATATACTTCTTTGCCATGAGATATGATCAATTGCTAACTTATCTCTTAATTGCTAGGTACAACTAATTTAAGACAATGTGATTTTAGAGATCTAACTAATGGTTTATAAATTGTCATGTGTAATTTCATTTTTCATTTTTTAATGTTAAAAAGATAATATAACAATTATCAATTTAGGGTTTAAGAACACAATATCAATATGGGCAGTGATAAAATGCAAACTTTATATATTGTAAAAACTCCAAACTACTCAACACAGTATCACACAATTTCAACACAATGTCTACACAACATCAACCGTTGACACCGTGTTGACATTTTTTGTTGCTATTATTTTGTCATCTGTTGACATTTTCTAACAGGCTAGATCATAGTTTGTACTTTGTATAATATGTAGAGTCTGCATTTGATTACAATATTCCTGATATAGCGTATTAAATATATCCACACAAAAACGTGACAATGTCAACACAATTTCATATTGACATTGTACAAGCATTGTATTGACATTTTATGTAAGGTGTATTGATATAAAACTAATTTACGAAATTTATGAATATATACAAAGATTTTATCAAAATTTAACATCTAAACATATGCATATAAGATCACGTTGGAATCCTTAAAATTATCTTTAATTTGATATATTTTGTGCGAAAAAATATTTTAAATCGAGATAATTATATGCATTTAAAGTTTGAGATATTTTTCAAAAGTTAATTATAACTAATTTATTGTTAATTGATATTTTTTTGCATGATACTGCTATTAGGGCTGAATGATCTAGACCTTTAATTTGAAAATCTAATACCTATCATTTAATTGAAGTTAATAATTTAAGTCTGAGTTAGCAATATAACATACTCCTTTTTTACCTTGTATTTATAATTATATACAAGAGTATTAATTAAGATCTCAATGCTTAATTACGGAAGATATATATGGAAGAAGTTGGGACTCACATCTTTTAATTTGACCCACACTCTCAAGTCTTAACCATTTTTATAATGACTAAAGTCCAAATTTGGTCCTTTATATTTGCTCAAAAAGAATTTTGGTCCTTTACATTAACTTTGTTACCTTTTGATCCCAAACAATATGTTTTGGTCCAAAGTTAACCTTTTCCGTTAAATTTAACGGTCAAACGTAGTTTGACCGAATTAGTAACTTAATTATGAATCTAATTAATTTTATATTATTTTTTTTTATTTTTTTACCTATAACAAAAATTAACTTACAAATTTATAAAATATTTCACAAAATTAAATTAAATTAAATTTATAAAATATTTTACCTATGTTTTTTACCTATAACAAAAATTAAATTTGTGAATATTTTATAAATTTTAATTTAATTTAATTTTGATTATAGGTAAAAAATATTTTATAAATTTCAATATTATTCAAAATTTTAATATACTTTTATTATATGTATTACAATATTTTATAAATATTAATATATTTTGATATAGGTAAAAAAAATTTGAATTAATGTATTTTTTTTGAAAATTTCTTCAAAATTTATTTTCTATTTATCTCGCTATTTTATCCATTAATTTTTAGAATGTTATGTTGAATCTCGATAAAAAATAATAAAATATTTTAAACTTATTTTGAAGTATATCAAAGCTACATAAAATTAATATTTTATCTTTTTCTTTCTAAAATAATGGAGTAAAAAGTTTTGATCAAATCACGATAACATGCAACAAATAAAAAATTGGTATATAATATACTAATGACAATTGAGTTTTCGATTTTTATTTTATGAATTTTATAGTTTTTATTTTATATCTTTACTTTCAATATATTAATTTTTATAAATTTTTAATGTTTTCAATGTTATAATCGAACCTTGATAAAAAAAAATATCACAGGTTCTTAACTCATCGATTGAGTATTTCTATATTAAATATTTCAATTATTATTTATAATTATTTGTAGAATTCTTAGCTCAAAGAGTACAATATACTATCATACAACAAATTAAAATTTGACTAATTGAGCTTTACTGTTTTAGTTTTAAGATTTTTTATAATTATATATTTTAAATATTTATTTCTGAAATTTTAATTTCTTTAAATTATTATTGTTGAAACACTATGTCGGACCTTAATAAAAAAAATAATCACATATTTTAACTCAATTATTTACTATTTTAAATATATAAATTTAATATTTTCTCTTTTTCTTTGTAAGAGACTAGAGTTTGTAACATTCAACAAATTATAAATTTTGATATTTTATTTTCATACTAATTGAGTTTATGGTTTTGATTTTTAGAAACTAAAAATTTTGATTGTAATTCTTTACTTTTTAAAATTATAATTTATATAAATCCTATGGTTTTGGACCGTTACGTCAAACCTCGATGAAAAAATCACATATTCTTAATTCATCTATTTAATATTTTATAGCTAGATAGTTTATTTTCTCTCTTTTTTTGTAAAATATTAGAATCTTAGCTCAATTTACCATATGATGCAACTAATTATAATTTGATATGTGACATATTAATACAAATTGAGTTTAGTGTGTTAATTTTAAGAATATCATAAATTAATTTTAATACTTTACTTTTTAAATTTTAAATTTCTTAAAATTCTTAATTTTTAAAAATAACAATCAAATTCCAATGCATAGCATTTTTATATTCTTAATTTCTTTAAATTCTTTAGTTTTCTTTAAATTTAACTCCAACATCTTAGACTCAAATTTAAAGGCAACCTCAATCATTTTAGACTAAATCACAAAACCTTATATAAATCAGACTATAAATCCAATGCCTAATGTGTTTTTGCACATTCTTAATTTCAATTTCTCATAATAATGAACTAAAATATAAAGAATTGTAAAAAAAATGTACAAGTGTTAGCATTATTGAATTAAAAGGATATAAAAAGTTTGAAAAACTATATACCCCATATTATAGCTGCCAAAAATATAGAATTAGTAAGTTTATTTGAATTTAATAGGAAGAAAAGTTGTAATAATATATTATGGATTATGATTAATAAGACAATTATAAAAAGAAATTCTATTATTAAAACTAGTTCATATTTGTTTATTGAAAATTATGTTGTATAAATTTGGTATTACTAAATAAAATTGAAAATTAATGTTAAATTTTTGACACAAAACTTTTCAATGATGGCATCTCCAGTGGCTTTCGCCCAGCAATAGCCCAGCCACAAACTCCTCCTGCCACATCATCAGTACAAGCAAATAGCCCAGCAATAGCCTAGCCACATTACCCCTAATTATATAATACAAATAATTGACAATCACACAAAATACGGAATTAAATGTACGACACAGATACGGGAAAATTCAATAATAATATTTAAATTAAAAAAAGTACAATAAAAAAATACATTAATTTTTAAAAAAAATTACATTAAAAAAATACATTAATTTAAAAAAAATTACATTATTTAAAAAAAAACACGACCTCCGCCTCACTCCTCGTCTCCGTCGCCCCCCTCGCCGCCGCCTCCGTATCCGCCGCAACCCCCTGGTGCCTCCCGGTCTTCAAATCGTCACGCATGCTCACGAGCATTGCGTGAAGAAAACTCTTCTCCTCGGGGTCCGTCGCAGTCCGCCATTCAGCTAACGTCTTGGCCATCTGAGCGCGCGTTTGTTGAAGCGCGAAGAATTTGACATCCTCTGTCGACTGGCCAAAGGGGGATACCGATTGTACCTCCTGTGACCCCCCGGCGCCCCCCTCGCCTCCCTTTGCGCCCGCCTTTGACCAACCGGGCGAGTTCGGCGAGCGAACGATGGCGGGGACGGGAGCTCCTCCGCATCCTCGGGGAGGTCGTGGGAACCGCCGCTGCTGCCGCTGTAATCACCGGGGAGGTCGTGGGAAACGAAAGTAGGTGAACTCCTTATACAACCCGGGCTGGGGGAAGGCTTTCTCCGCTATCCTCCTGCAATCATCCTCCGTTTGGCCACTGCTCTGCATGCGGAGGGCGTTGGCGTACAAGCCCGAAAATCGAGAGACCCCAGCCCTGATTCGGTCCCACCCCTTCCGGCACTCCTCCCCGTGCGGCCTCCCCTCCGTAAAAAATCTCATGTAGGCTGCAGCAATTTTGGCCCACATGTTGACGATCCTCTGATTGTTCGAAGTCAGAGGATCATAACAAACACTCACCCACGCCTTGGAAAGCGCGACGTTCTCCGCGTCCGTCCACTTCCTCCGCACCGAGGGGTCGTCCTCAACCGGCTGCGACGACTGGCCGACCCTCTTGTCCTTCCCCTTGCCCTTCTTCTTTGCAGGGCCCCGACCCCGCCCTACACCCCCGTTTGAATGGGAGTTTCCGGAACACATAGAAGATCAAACCCCAACTCCTCTAAGGAGAAAGTCTCATATTACGTGAACTGCGCCTCCGTTGGGGTCGATGTGTGCGAAGAATCAGTCGAAAAATCAAAACTGGGGCGATATACGTTCCCCCCGGCGTCCCCTGCGTCGCCGGTACCCCCCGCGGCGTCCCCTGCATCGCCGGTACCCCTCCCAACATCATCTGCATCCCGGGACCCCACCCCGGCATAGCCGGTAAACCCCCCGGCATACTCCCACCGGGTGCCATCCCGGACATCATTTGCTGCAACGGGTACATGTTGTAGTACCCGGTCATGGGACCCCATCCACCTCCTATGGGTACCGGGGGAGTTTGAGACTCGCTCGTCACTAGAGTACCTTCGTTGTTGTTCTCCATTTCGCGTTATTGATCTTGTACAGAAATTAAGATAGATAGAGTACCCGTTAAAACAAGTGGCGTGAATGAAAATGACGTACAAATCACGTATATATAGTGTTTCAAAATTAAAAAATAAATAAATAAATTCGCTCGCCGAACGCTCGCCGGTCCTGAGCCTGCAATGGCAGCGAGCAGACCGGCTAGCGCATCGGAGAGCGCTCGCGAATCGGCCAGCGCTAGCCGATTTTTTCGCCGAATTGGCGCTCGCAGGTTCCAATGGTTCGGCGAACGGACCGGCGAGCGTCGGAAATCGGCTAGCCGGCCTGCTCTCCGCCATTGGAGATGCTCTGAAAGAAAACGTTTTACTTTAAAAAATGATAATACATTTATTTTATAAATAAGTTGTAGTTATTATTATTAAGTAACTAAATCATTTCTTTAATGTTCCAATGTTTGTACTATTTTGCTATATACTTCGTAATTTTTAAAGAGTGAACTACAAAAATGGTCCATGTACTATATTAAGTCTCTTGTCTATATTATTCTTTCTCTTACTTTTATTTCTCTCCACTTTAACTATTTATTATCATTTTATCAAAACGAGTGCAGAAAATGAAAATGCCCTATTTTTCGTGGACGGGGTGAGTATTAAATAACAAAAATTAATAGTTTTAATCAATACTTATAGTGGTCATGAATTAATAATTTTAATTAAAAAAATTATTGATATTTAAAAATCTAAATTTAAAATTTAATTTTATAAAATTAAATCTAATATTGAAATAAAGAAACAAAATGAATGATGACAAAAGGGAAGAAGAATGATAATTATGAAATAATATCAGATTTATTACATCACTGAAATAATATCAGATTTAAAATGTTAAAAGTGTAAAAAGACCAAATTATCCATCACCCTAAAAGGGCATTTTCGGGTGAAAAAAAAGCTAAAAGGACCAATTTTGAAATAAACCCTTAGACCAGGGATGTCTGTTTGACGATATTTTTAAAGTTCAAGGACTATGGGCGAGATAAACCTATAGTTCATGGACCATTTTTGTAGTTCACTCTTATATATTTTTAGGGTTTGCGCATGTATGAGTACTATATCTACCATCATACTACTTAAAAAAAACTACTCCCTTCGGCCCAAGGTAGTTGAGTCGTATTTCCTTTAAGGTTGTCCCAAGATAGTTGAGTCATTTTCTTTTTTTGTAAAAAGTTTATTATCTCTCCTACATTAATCTCTTTTCATCTCTCGTGCTTTATTCTTTCTCTTATTTTACTCTCTCCGCTTTAACCTTTAACATATCAATTTCTTAAATCTTGTGCTAAAAAAAATACCTTACCTTGAAGCGGAGGGAATATTACAGAGTACTACATATTATTTAGAATAAATTTATCACTATCTAACTCATAATTGTACTTGTTATCTAAATTGTACCCATTAAGTCAATAATTATCATTAAAATGATATTAAGTCGGCATATAAATTATATTTATCTGTTCATCATTAAGAGTCACGGTTTAACATTTTAGTTTGTTCGCTATTAAGCACTTTTACTATAAATGGTTGGTATACCTCACTTTCCACTAACTTATTCGACTCATATTCTATTATAAAACTAATATATAAAAATCATGTCACATTGCACTTATTTTCTCACCCACTTTCCTTTATATGTCTTAAAACTCGTGCTGAACTCAAATGAGACTTTTAATGACGAATGGAGGGAGAGTACTCCATTAAATTATAAATAATTTTACTAAGAATACATGTACTATCAAGGTAAGAGCATCCGCAGCGGTGCTCCATGGGACAGACGTCGTCCTTGCCGCTGGCAGGTGCTGCTCGATTCATCGAGCTCGTCCGTGCCGCTGAGCAGGCGACGTGACGCGTTTCTATTCGCCAACGGATTATCCGTTGGATTTTTTTTTAAATCGAAAATAATACCAAAAATAAAAAAAAATCAGATTCCAAAAAATATAGTCGTTTTATTACCATTTTCTTGAATTTTTTTGAATATTATTTATAATTTTTTAAATCCCAAAATCATCTATAAATACACACATTCATCATCTATTTTCACATCAAATTATCACTTATTCATATTTTTTCATACAACTCATCTACATCTTCCTCTCTCACTCAAACCCTCTCTAAAAAATTCAAAAATGGATTTCACCAATATCATTGCGGAAGCAGAGTGCGAAGAACAAGAATACTATGAACAATATCGTGTCACCTATGAAGCGTATGTCTCAGCCACTACCCCGCCCCTCCTCCTCAACCAACTAGATCAATTCGCCGCTACATCCCTCGTGACCGGGAGGGAGCCAACGAAAGGCTCGTTGCCGACTATTTTTCCGATCAGTCGAGGTTTCCGACTATATTAAAACATTTAATTATGTAATTTTTAATATTTAGGATTTTAATTATGTAATTTTTAATTTTTTTGTAATTTGTAATAGTATTCCGGGTATTTTTAATGCATTTTAATATTGTGGAAATGTTTTTTTATTTAAATTGAATAATAGAATGGTGAGACCATTGAGCATGTCCTTGCGGAAGAGCATGGATGTGGGTGTTGTGCGCTTGGGAAGAGCAGGGAGTAAAAAATTAATAAAAGTGGGTCCGGGCCCATATTCATGCTCTTGCCAAAGAGTATGGATGTGGATGCTCACCTGCAACGCGTCTCGTTGCGTGCTCTATCTCGTCTCGGAGAGACGACACCGTATCAAGACAGCGTTGCGGGCTCCGTCTCGTCCCTAGCCAGTCCCCATCCCGTCCCTTGTCTCACCGCGGAGGGAAGTCTCGTGAGACAGCTTGCCACGCGCGTTGGCGACGTGGCGAGCTCCGGTTCGTCCGTGACGCCTACTCGCCGGCCCGCGAGTGGGCGTCGTTTTTATCTGAAAAAATGTTTTTTTATTTATTTTTTTAAAAAATTCAGGAAAAATTCAAAAAAAAAATCCCAAAAAATATACTAGCCGTTTATAGCCATTTTTTTGCAAATTTTTAATTTTTTTTAAGCCCGCAATCACTTCTATAAATATCAAATAATTCCCACAAATTAATCCACCATAAAAAAAACTCTCTATTCTCACTCAAACACTCTACATTCTTCATCTCAAAACATTATTCTTCTCCCAAATTTAATCCATTCATGGATCCATTTGAGAAAATGCGTCGAATAATGGAAGAATCGCTAGAAGAAGATCGACGTAGGGAGGAGGAGGAAGCCGCGACGCCTCAAAGGCGATCCCGGATTTACATCCATCGTAACCGGGAGGAAGCCGCCGCAAGGTTGGTACGCGATTACTTATGTGAGAACCCGGTATGGGGAGAGACCTACTTCCGTCGCCGTTTCCACATGCGGAAACGACTATTTCTGCATATCGCAAATACATTGGCAGCCCGGGAAGAGTACTTCCAAGAATGGTTCGACGCCGTTGGCCGACCCAGTCACACGACGCTCCAGAAATGTACTGCAGCAATCCGTCAGCTTGCTACTGGACAAACGGCAGATGTGTTCGACGAATACCTACACATTGGGGAAAGCACAGTGAGACTGTGTTTGATAAACTTCTGCAAAGGTGTTCGGGCAGCCTTCACCGACGAATTTCTCCGGAAGCCAAGCACCACATATTGTCAGTTTATGCTCCGACTTCACAAAGAAGTGCACGGATTCCCCGGGATGCTTGGCAGCGTCGATTGCATGCATTAGCAATGGAAGAATTGCCCTGTGGCGTGGAGGGGGTCATACACGAGCGGACACAAAGGCACCCACCCCACTGTTATACTCGAGGACGTTGCCGACTACCGGCTATGGATTTGACATGCGTATTCCAGGATCCCCGGATTGAACAACGACGTCAACGTGCTCAACCAATCCGACCTCTTCAGCGAAGTTTTGAATGGTAAAGCGTCGGCCATCAACTTCATCGCTAACAACCACCAGTATAAAATGGGGTACTATCTTGCCGACGACATTTATCCGAAGTGGCCAACCTTCGTGAAGACGTTCAATAGGCCGATGAATGAAAAACAGGCTCTTTTTGCGCAGAAGCAAGAGGCTGCTCACAAGGATGTGGAGAGAGTGTTCGGGGTTCTCCAAGCTCGATTCAACATTATCAAAGCCCCGACTAGTACGTGATTTATGGAGAATATGGTCGACATCATGTATACGTGCATAATCTTGCACAACATGATTGTCGCCGACGAAGGACCTGAGGCGTGAAATTGGTTCGACCCTGAAACCAAGTAGTCCGCCTCGCAGTGGAGTGCATCCGTCTTTGCAAGAGCGGCTGTCTGTTCGGGCAAGAACACGTGATTCTACCGCCCATGCCCAACTCCAGGAGGATCTAATGGAGCACATTTGGGCAAAATTTGGCAACCAGTAGACGCACATGATCGTCATTAGACAACTCTTTCTTCTGCTTCTTTGAGTTTTTAAATTATGTATTTTTTATATTTTTTAGGATTTTATTAATGTGGTTTTTTATTTTTTTAGAATTTTAAGCTGTAATTTTATTTTATTTAATAAAGTGTGTTTTTATTAATTGAATTTGTTGGAAATAAAAATAAAAAATGAAATTGAATGAATAGTTAAGGGATGAGATGGCTAAGAGACGGTTAAGAGATGGAGGGATGCAGGTGCTGTCTCTTAGTTATAGATGTGGTGAAAAGCACAGTGGGGCTCAGGAATAGTGAAGAGATGAGACGGTTAAGAGACGGATAAGAGACATGGATGCGGATGACCTAATAACACATCTTGGTGACGTAAGCTGGAGTGGTAATTTTGAACATTTATTACCCACGTTTTCGTTAAAAGTGATTCGAATTATGTATAATCAACTTCTTTATAATTTGATTACAATATTTTATTTACATATTTTTATCAATTTTTTAAAACTATTCTAGTTAATGTGATTATTTTTAATAAATTTATTTTAGAAATAGAATATAAAAATTACTATTAAAAGAAAAGACAAAAGACAAAAGATTTATATCTTACATAAGGAAATGGTAAATGATTGATCTAAACATATACCTATAAAAGAAACACTTCAACACTATTTAATTCAACATTGAAAATGAATAATAAAACGTTCAAGGATGCTCTATAAATGAAAACGAACAAGAATAACTATATATGCTAAGTATTGATTTATTTATGTAATTGCTTTTTAAATCTAAAATTATTTTTTAGATTTTTTATTCATCTAAAGTCTAAACCATCTCAAAATATTTTTTTTATTATTTATTTGAACTATCTCAAAAATAGTTTTATAAAAAATTGTGTATTTTTAATTGAACTGGTGGTTCAGAACGGTCAATTTCAATTAAAACTTATAGCCCAATTCCGGTTCAAAAATGAAACTGGTGGTTCTGGTTCAAAAATAAAGCGGAGACAAACTTTATAGGAGGAAGGGAGTAGTAGCGAAGGGTAGTAGATATTCAGGTCATACTATTGAGAGGTATAGATTAAAATATTAGATTCGGTAACAATATGATATTATTTATTACATAGCTAGTTCATCGTGTTCTAAATAAATGTGTTAAGTGGATATAATGCGAGGTATTGTTAAACGGGATGTCATTAATATAATTTTGTCTAAAACTGTCATTCGTGTCTTAACATTATCAATTTTCTATGTGTTACATGCATAGTTGATTAACAGAAGACAAGATCAATCTTTTAACTATTTTGTAATAGTAGTAGTATTATTTAAAAAAGAGCAATTTTATTTAATGACATTTTATGTTTTCGTGTCAAACAATGAAAAGTCGTAAAAATTTGAGAATTTTAGTTGTAACGATGATAATGACATTTGTGATTATGTTGCGAACGTTGTATATAAAAGATTCCACTATTCATGATATATTCCCTCTGTTCCTAAAAATTTATCAAATTTCATTTTCTGCATTGATTTTAAAAAAATAATAATAAATAGCTAAAATGGAGAGAGTGTAAAATAAGAAAGAGAATAAATTAGATGAGAGTTTTTTTTACATTATTCTATCATTATATTTTTTTGAAATCATAAGTTTCATATTTTTTTAATTGTTCCATCTTTCTTTGAAAATAATATTTAAATGACGCATTTTATTAAAATAATTTTATTTTCTTTTCCTATTTTAATATGAAATGTAGTTTTGAACCAAGCGGTAGAGAGATTAATAATGCATGTATCCAAAGGTCTCGGGTTCGAGTCTTCCGTAGTGCGGCCTTTAAATTTATGTTCATTTAACCATTAAAGAAAAATTAGTTTTAAACATTTTTAAAAAATGACCCTTTATATATATATAGGGTCATCGGGTCATCTTCTATTGCTTATAATATTATAATTCAAAATCAAGACCAAATCTCTACCATTAGATTTCAAAATGAGTTGATGAGATTAAATCTTACGAATTTCAATAAATAGTAGACAAAATATCAACAAAAGGGTAAGATCGTCATTCTATTATCATATCATAATTTTTGTATTTTTTTTATATCAATATAATGTATTACAAATATCAACATAATTACATGAGTATTTCAACACAAGTACACGAAAATATCAACACAGTTTTATTGAGATTTTACATGCATTATATTGAGATTTTACATGCATTATGTTGAGATTATACATACATTATATTCAGATTTTACATTTATTATATTGAGATTTTTTTATATATTTGTTGATAAAAATCTGCTAATCAACATATATGAAAACTGAAATAAAAATCATCAAATTTCATCATCCGAACATCGTCGGAACATATGCAATTGAGATCTCGTTAGAATCCTTATAAAATAAGAGAAAATTGACATTAATTTGATATATTTTTTGCGAAAAAATAATTTAAATAGAGTGAGTTACCCAAATTTAAAGTTTTGGGATAATTTTAATAAGAGAAAATTGACATTAATACCCTTTAATTTCATTTAATAATTATTTAAATTTAAAATATAATCTACTTAACATTATATCAACCACTAGATCTCCTAATCTAATGGTTAAAAATTGGTCTTAATTTTGGATTGCTAATTAGTTAGCAATTGATCTCTCTCTCTCTCTCTCTCTCTCTCTCTCTATATATATATATATATATATATATATATAGATAGAGAGAGAGAGAGAGGGAGAGAGAGAGGGGAATGATCAATGTTTAACTAATTTTAAGTGTATAACTAGAGAACAAATCTTAGCCACACATCTTAATACTCCAAATTAATCTTATGGCTTAGCTATTTTTATATGTTTTAAATAAAAAGTAATTAACAAGGGCTTTTTTGGAAACCATATTCAACTCCAATCGTCTCCTTCAAATTTCCAACTCCAATTTTAGAAAAAATTGGGGCTTCTATTCATACTCCTTTTCCTCTCACCTCTCTTCCTCCTTTCCCCAGCCTCCGCTGCCGAGCTCAACACCACCCGCCGCGCCCTCGCCGGCGCCGCCAATTGCAACATTTTCCGCGGTAAATGGGTGTACAACGCCTCCTACCCGCTCTACGACTTCTCCTCCTGCCCCTTCATCGACGACCAATTCAATTGCCTCAAATACCGCCGTCCAGATCGGAACTACCTCAAGTACCGGTGGCAGCCTTTCTCCTGCAACCTAGCTAGGTAATCAATTGATTCAATTTCTTTTGATCATCGCTTTCGGCTAAGCAGCGGCAGGCGGACGGAGGTGGTAGAGGAATCCATGGATGAACCACGGAAGCTTCAGCGGTCCCCGCGATCGCCTCTTGAATCCAACGGCTGAGCATCCGCTTCTAGTTCCTAAATTGCCTATTTAGTTTCAAAATCTGGCGATTTTGCTCTGTTCGTGTAGGTGTGATCCTACTGCCAAGACTAATCTATTTTCTTCATATCAGTGAAGTAAAAACATGCTTAGAGTGATGTTTTCCACGGTTAAGTGATGTTTCTGTGATATTTTCTTATAGTGATCTATTTTGTTCACTGATATGATGAAAATAGATCACTATACACTGATAAGGCTAATTTCACGCATCGGTCTAGGGGTTTTATTTCGTGAAATTACTGGGTCTAACGCACGATTTAAGCCAGGTGTGTGAAGGTTTTCGCTAGATCCAGGAAAAGAAGAGGACGCTTGCATGGTCCTAGGAAACTGGCGAAAAAGTGGACATTATGAAGGAAATTGCTTGACGGAGGAAGCCTCGGAGTTGAAGGGTAGAATAGGGATTTCTACGAAGACTCTAGAAGGCTATGTCCGCATCTATAAAAGGAAGAAGCATGCAAGCTGGAGGGATCTTCTCGGTGGAGACCTTGCTAACAGCCTGTAGCTTAGTCCATTCTCTTCACACTCTTGGGTTCTTTCGGTGGGAAATTCAGGGCACACTAGGGGGTTCACCTCTAGCTTTCATACATTTTCGATCTGATTGTAACACCGTCCTTCTTTAGGGCGAAGAAACAATTTATTTTCCGCTTTCGTTTCTGCTGAATTCGCCGAGCTTTGCTGTTCGAAGCTCGGATCTCTTTTGTTTCTGGATATTTCTTACTTTTATGCAGTTTCGTTTTCGTTTACGTCGATCGTGATGGTTACTGTTGTTTGATTGTGTTTACTTGAATTCTGGAGTTGGATTGTTGGAGTTGGTTGATTTCTGGATTATTGCAGGTTAATGGTTGAATCTGGGAGAATGGAGCTGGTTTGTGAATGAATCGGGGTTTTGTCTGGTTAATGTTGTGGAGTTGTTCGTGATTGTTGGAATTTGGCGGTGATCGGAGCAGATCTGTTAGAATCGGAGTTATGGAGTTGATTTTGTTGATTGTTGAGTTTGGATTGCTTGGATCCGGAGTGGATTAAGCGTCCGACGTGATTCTGAGCAGGAGTGTTTAATTTTATGCCGCGCTTACGTGTTTTCATTTCATTTCGCCTAGTTTACGTAGATCTGGTGTATTTCTGATTCGTAGCAAGTTTTCGGCGTCCAAATTTCTATATTCTGTTCGAATCCAAGAGTATGCTCTGTTTTCTGTATTTACGCGTCTGAGTTGGTTAGGAAATTGCATGGGTTGGTTGTCTACAGCTTTTACCGTACTTGCTATTTCTGGAAACATGGTCCCCAATGTTAGCTGCTTTCTGTTTAGCTAGATTAGGTAATTGTTTACTTAGTCTAGGGAGTAATTGTGTCTTTCGGATTTGATGTCTGATTCCATGAAGTTTTCTGTGTCCTAGGTCTAGAGTTTACATTTCTTGCCTAGATCTAGTGATAGTTAAAATCTCAACCCTTTTGCGTGGCAGCAGCCGTTTGTTTCCATAGTCTCTTAGCACTACTTTGCGAATCCATCTTTGTGGGATCGACCCCACTTCCCTATACTAATTCATAGTATTCGGGTTGAGGGATTTATTTTTGAAGGGGAGTTGAGTGTGTCCAACGACAAAAACACTGTAGTTCTCTTGAGTTCCTGGACCCAGTGATCCAGTGGATTTAAGGAGCGTTGTGTCTGGACCGAGCTTTGCATTAATTCTCATATGTGCATACTTGCTTACTCCTGAGTCTAGTCATTCGACATTAGAGTCGAGCGAGAAGACTCAACCACTTCATACACATATATCACAGAAACATCACTTAACCATGGAACACATCACTCTAAGCATGTTTTTTACTTCACTGATGTAAACAAAATAGATCACTATACGCATATATCACAGAAACATCACTTAACCGTGGAAAACGTCACTCTAAGCATGTTTTTACTTCACTAATATGAACAAAATAGATCACTATACGCATATATCACATAAACATAACTTAACCGTGGAACACATCACTCTAAGCATGTTTTTACTTCACTGATGTGAACAAAATAGATCAATATACGCATATATCACAAAAACATCACTTAACCGTGGAAAACATCACTCTAAGCATGTTTTTACTTCACTGATGTGAACAAAATAGATCACTATACGCATATATCACAGAAACATCACTCTAAGCATGTTTTTACTTCACTGATGTGAACAAAATAGATCACTATAAGAAAATATCACAGAAACATCACTATAACCGTGGAAAACATCACTCTAAGCATGTTTTTACTTCACTGATATGAAGAAAATAGATCACTATACGCATATATCACAGAAACATCACTTAACCGTGGAACACATCACTCTAAGCATGTTTTTACTTCACTGATATGAAGAAAATAGATCACTATATGCATATATCACAAAAACATCACTCTAACCGTGGAAAACATTACTCTAAGCATGTTTTTACTTCATTGATATGAAGAAAATAGATCACTATACGCATATATCACAGAAACATCACTTAACCATGTAACACATCACTCTAAGCATGTTTTTACTTCATTGATATGAAAAAAATAGATCATTATACGCATATATCACAGAAACATCACTTAACCGTGGAAAACATCACTTTAAGCATGTTTTTACTTCACTGATATGAAGAAAATAGATTACTATATGCAAATATCACAGAAACATCACATATCCGTGGAACACATCACTATAACCATGTTTTTACTTCACTGATGTGAACAAAATAGATCACTATAAGAAAATATCACAGAAACATCACTCTAACCGTGGAAAACATCACTCTAAGCATGTTTTTACTTCACTGATATGAAGAAAATAGATCACTATACACATATATCACAGAAACATCACTTAACTGTGGAACACATCACTCTAAGCATGTTTTTACTTCACTGATATGAAGAAAATAGATCACTATACGCATATATCACAGAAACATCACTCTAAGCATGTTTTTACTTCACTGATATGAAGAAAATAGATCACAATACGCATATATCACAGAAACATCACTTAACCGTGGAACACATCACTCTAAGCATATTTTTACTTCACTAATATGAAGAAAATAGATCACTGTAGCATATATCATAGAAACATCACTTAACCGTAGAAAACATCACTCTAAGCATGTTTTTACTTCACTGATATGAAGAAAATAGATCACTATACGCAAATATCACAGAAACATCACTTATCCGTGGAACACATCACTCTAACCATGTTTTTACTTTACTGATGTGAACAAAATAGATCACTATAAGAAAATATCACAGAAACATCACTCTAACCGTGGAAAACATCACTCTAAGCATTTTTTTACTTCACTGATATGAAGAAAATATATCACTATACACATATATCACAGAAACATCAATTAACCGTGGAACACATCACTCTAAACATGTTTTTATTTCACTGATATGAAAAAAATAGATCACTATACGCATATATCACAAAACATCACTCTAACCGTGGAAAACATTACTCTAAGCATGTTTTTACTTCATTGATATGAAGAAAATAGATCACTATACGCATATATCACAGAAACATCACTTAACCATGTAACACATCACTCTAAGCATGTTTTTACTTCATTGATATGAAGAAAATAGATCATTATACGCATATATCACAGAAACATCACTTAACCGTGGAAAACATCACTCTAAGCATGTTTTTACTTCACTGAAATGAAGAAAATAGATCACTATACGCAAATATCACAAAAACATCACTTATCCGTGGAACACATCACTGTAACCATGTTTTTACTTCACTGATGTGAACAAAATAGATCACTATAAGAAAATATCACAGAAACATCACTCTAACCGTGGAAAACATCACTCTAAGCATGTTTTTAGTTCACTGATATGAAGAAAATAGATCACTATACACATATATCACAGAAACATCACTTAACTGTGGAACACATCACTCTAAGCATGTTTTTACTTCACTGATATGAAGAAAATAGATCACTATACGCATATATCACAGAAACATCACTCTAAGCATGTTTTTACTTCACTGATATGAAGAAAATAGATCACAATACGCATATATCACAGAAACATCACTTAACCGTGGAACACATGACTCTAAGCATGTTTTTACTTCACTAATATGAAGAAAATAGATCACTGTACGCATATATCATAGAAACATCACTTAACCGTAGAAAACATCACTCCAAGCATGTTTTTACTTCACTGATATGAAGAAAATAGATCACTATACGCAAATATCACAGAAACATCACTTATCCGTGGAACACATCACTCTAACCATGTTTTTACTTTACTGATGTGAATAAAATAGATCACTATAAGAAAATATCACAGAAACATCACTCTAACCGTGGAAAACATCACTCTAAGCATTTTTTTACTTCACTTATATGAAGAAAATATATCACTATACACATATATCACAGAAACATCACTTAACCGTGGAACACATCACTCTAAACATATTTATATTTCACTGATATGAAAAAAATAGATCACTATAAGCAAATATCATAGAAACTTTACTATAACCACGTAATACATCACTCTAAGCATGTTTTTACTTCACTGATATGAAAAAATAGATCACTATAAGCAAGGATCACAGAAACTTCATATCAGTGGAGTA
Source organism: Salvia splendens (assembly GCF_004379255.2). Lineage (NCBI taxonomy): Eukaryota > Viridiplantae > Streptophyta > Magnoliopsida > Lamiales > Lamiaceae > Salvia > Salvia splendens. Next base: position 25,932,383 of record NC_056039.1, read on the forward strand.
AAAACATGCTTAGAGTGATGTGTTCCATGGTTAAAGTGATGTTTCTGTGATATTTGCTTTAGGTTAATTTGAAAATCACCAAAGTTAGTAAGTTACACTTCATAATTCAGTGGTCGACTCAGATCGTTGATTGAAGTTCACCGGAGTTACGGCTTCACAAATACTATTTTTATATTTTCAAAATAGGAGTATTAATTTTAAAATCTTGCGTAACATATTCATATTGGGAGATCATCACAATAAAAAAACAAAATATAGTGGTGCAGGCACCGATGCTGATGCACGTGTATAATGTCAATCCATTAATCATATATCCATATTACTCAATAATTTCGTAGTAACTACATAAATCATTTCTCAGTATTTCTAATTGATTAATCTACTACATCTCTTTCGCTGGAAGGCTGGAACTTTGACCCCTCTCTCTTTTCTCTGTTGCAGTATAATGTCCAATTTGATGATCATAGCTACGTTGATTCTGCTGTTTGCAAACACCTCATTTGCAGATCCATACAAATCCATGGAAGTTGAAAACACATCTCAATTCGATTTGGCTTGGCTCGACTCCATACAAACCTTTCTTCTCAATGATTTCAATCACGATTTCGATTTCAATTTCAATTTCGGTTTGGATTCCTCACCTGCAAATTCTTTCGATTTCAATTTCGATTCCTATTTCACGACGGTTGTGAATGTGTATGAATTCCAACGTGTCTAATCCTACATTTGCTTCACCGGTGTAGTTGAGGTCCACCACCTGCCCCGCCACTAGCCCCTCCGTCCCGATCGCCTTTGCCAGCTCCCCCACCGCCGCCAGTATCCTCTCCGGCCCCACCCCCAACTGTGGCCGTCGCCATGAATTCAAAAGCAAATGCCAACAAAACAAATATCCATATGCATTTTTTATTAACTAAAGTTGATTTTCCTAAAATACCCCTATGCAGTTTTTATTAACTAAAAATGTTTACTTATTTTGGTCATTCGATTAAGATAATGAGTGGTTGAGATTTACTCTCTAGTTATACACTTAATATTAGTTATACTTTAATCATCTCCTCATATATATATATATATATATATATATATATATATATATATATATATATAGGGGAGCCTTATTCTCCTATTCATCCCTTAGATCCTTTATTCTTCTTAATATGGGTGGTTAGATCTCATTCATCAACGGTCCAGATGATCTGCATTATTACACTATAATGGTGCATTATTAGTCGGTGTGCATTATTACACTATAATGGTGCATTATTAGTTGGTGTGCATTATTCAACTGAAAATATACATTATTAAATGACACGTGACACCAATCTAACCGTCGGATGATAAAATCGTGGGGCTGAGATTAAAAAGAACAAAGAACAAAAGATAAAAAAGGAAATGAATACATCCCTATATATATATATATATATATATGGGTGTGATAAACTACAAACCCTCTATAATACAAACTATACAAACTTTAATCCTACTCACTTAATACAATTAATCAACGGTTAATATAAGTGATTTTTCTAATGTCAACATTTCCTACAAATCTGTACACTCCGTTGACATCGAACAATCATAATTTGTACACCCCCGTTGACAGAATTTTTACACCCTGTTGACATCAACCCCCGTTGACAGAATTTGTACACTCCATTGACATCAGCCCCCCCCCCCCCCCCCCCCCGCTGACAGAATTTGTACACTCCGTTGACATCAGCCCCCATTGACATAATTTGTACACTATGTTGACATCAGTTTGTATAGTTTATATTATAGAGAGTTTGTATTTGATCACACATCTCTATATAGATAGACCAACTATTTAGTCCAACTTTATATTTAAATGACTATTAATCTTAATTAGTTAAATCATGGCTCCTTACTACACTTCTCTATTACGCTTCTAACCAATATATTGACTATTTAAACTTGAATACTAGTAATATTAGTGTATTACCAAGTTATAAATTGTTTTTCATTTAAAATAATTTACTTAAAACGGACAATAAATAAATCATATAAGGAATCCGTGAATCGGACCGATCAAACACTAGTTTGAATTAAAAAAAAAGTTCTTCTCCACAATATTCTATTCACTGGGTTTGTTGTGACAACATACTGATAACTACACGATGACTGCAATTACTCAAAGAGTCAAATATTATTTTGTGTGTATCATATAACAACAAGTGAAAACTGAGCATCTTTGAGTTGTCTTCTGAATTCATCCAAAAATAAAAACGATGGACCGCCAAAATGATAAAGATAGAGAAGGAAAGCACGACCCTAAATGTATCTACCCTTCACGGACTTATATTGAACTTCGCAATTGCTAAACTCCACAAACTTCCAAACTCTTCATTTCACTTCATCATTATCGAACTTCCTTTTCTTTCAAGGGTTAATCATTGTTTGCCCCACGACAAGCTTCACATTTTTAATCTTCATCTTTTCAACCATATTAGTATTGCTTTATTAATATCATTAAAACAATAGGGATGATATATTTGTACAAACTCTAAACTATGTTAACAGATGATAAATAACGTCAACAGAAAATGTCTACACAATGTCAACATTGTCAACCGATTGACATTATGTTGACATTTTCTGTTGATGCTGATGTTATTTATCATCTATTGACATCAAATCTTGAAATCTAACAGTCTAGATCATAGTTTATAATATATAGGGAGGATCAGTTTGTATTTTATCAGTGCCAAATAATAATATAAGTATATGTTACTCTTTAATATAATACATGTTTACTCCAATAGGATTTCATCAATTATAGTACAAACGACTCCCCATAACAGTGTTTTTGTAGGTAGCTATGTCTTCCTCTAACTTTTACTAATTGATTTAATTGTTCCACACAACATCATATACTATATATTATAAAATAATACTACTAGAAAGTTGTTGCATTAATTGGTGTACAGCATATCATTCACGGGTTGCCCCAAAATTGAACTATAAAATCATGTATGAAACAAACCCTAAACTCACAAACTCAAAAACCCTAACCCAACCCATGGATCCAAAGCCTCTAGCCATGTTGTACATCTTCATGGTTTTCATGCTAATCACATTGCCACCAGCCTTCTCTTGGCAACAAAACTGCCCACCACCTTACCCTCCCTACGGCGGCCGCCCCTCCCCCCCAGCCCACCACCACCCACCCTCCCCTCCCAAACACCACCCTCACCCACCCTCCCCTCCAAAACACCACCCCCACCCACCTTCCCCTCCCAAACACCACCCTCCCCAACCACCCCACCACGCCCCCCCGGTAGTCCACCCGCCAGTCATCGTGCCACCAATAATCATGCCACCTCCCGTCATCTCTCCCCCGATAATCATGCCACCTCCGGTGACCAAACCGCCCCCTGCCTCTCCTTACCCTCCCTACACCCCACCCGGAGGAGGGAAACCGGGCCCACCACCAGCAGCCACGTGCCCCATAGACGCGCTGAAGCTAGGGCTGTGCCTCGACGTACTGGGAGGGTTGGTCCACGTGGGGATAGGAAACCCGGTGGAGAACATATGCTGCCCGGTGCTACAAGGCCTCCTAGAGCTCGAAGCCGCCGTTTGTTTGTGCACAACAATAAGGCTTAAGCTTCTCAATCTCAACATTTTCCTTCCCTTGGCGCTGCAGCTGCTGGCCACGTGCGGCCTTACGCCACCGCCGGGGTTTGTGTGCCCACCTCTCTAAGAGTTTTTCTATGTTCCATGGCGGCCGTGCTTGTTGGTTCTTGCTACATGCATCGGATCGGAGTTTGGGGTTTTGTAATAATTAATTTGCTCATTAGTTTCCTAATTTTCTAAAATGTTTTGTGTTAGGAGTACTACTTGTGTTTTGCTAGACTAAATGTTTGTGATCTTTGTGTTATTATATATAACTACTACTTTTATTAATTTGCTGTTTAGTTTTCAAGTTTTCTAAAGCTTTTTTTTATCATTACTTGGATTTCTCTAGACTAAGTATGTGATCTTTGCGATATTATTATTGCTTGTATTAGCTTTTATATTAAGATAATCTTCGTGTTATTGATTATTTATTTATTTTATTCTAGATAGCCATCGATATGTGATGAAGGGATGGAAACGGGTACAAATGTAATCCCTCCATCTCTAATAATTTGTCACAATTTTACTTGACAAATGTTTTAAGAAATGTAATAGAAAATGGGTTGAAAAGTTCATAGCATGGTCTACTTTTATATACTAGTTTTATAATAAAATGTGAGTGAGAATGAGGTAGTAGGATGTGAGATTCGTTACCAAAAATGGTAAAAAAAATTAAAGGTGACAAATTTTTCAAAACGGTGGGGAGGGAGTATGTGATTTTAAAATAATCTGTTACCTTAAATATTTGTGCTAAGCACCGATCATATAATTTTTTTATTACCGAAATTTCAAGGTTGGAAATAAACACGTACTGTACTCAATATTTTTTTATTATAGGTAATAAAATATTACTACCTCCGTTCCGCATTAACTGTCACAATTGCTTTTCGGCACTCGTTTTATAAAAATGATAATAAATAGTTAAAGTCGATAAATAGTAAAATAAGAGGAAGAATAAGGTAGAGAAGAGTCTTCTTTACATTACTCTCTCTCTTACATTACTATTTTTCCACTTTAACTATTTATTATCATTTTTATAAAACAAGTGTCGAAAAGCAAATATGACAGTTAATGCGGGACGGATGTAATATATATTAATATTTAATATTAATTTAGGTTAATCTTGCTAACAAGATTCATGATTAAGTCGTTAATTTGGTCAAACCACGGTTGGTCATTAAGTTTAGACTGAAATGTTAATTCTGAACCAAAATATATTTCCATTTAGGATAAAAAGATAACACTATGGATATGACCATTAAATTTTTATAGAGAAAACGTATGTGATTAGACTATATTCTTTAATTAATTACTTTTTTTAACTCTTTTTCCCATGTTTTTCTTAAAAAGATTGTTGGGGGAAATTGGGTGATTTTCTAGTGCTAATGGTACAACTCGAGGTATGGAAATTGCCCACCATTCCAAGTTGTGGCTCTACACCACTGATTTATTTATTCTGACGATTCTAACTACCCCGCTGATTCCTAAGTTTTGGAAATTTACTATAAGGTCTTTAAAATAAATTCAATTAAACACCCTTAACTAATGCCGGTAAAAATCTACCATTTTACTATAGTAAAATATACATTCTCGTATGTAATCTTTATCAAAGTTAATATCATTCATTTGTTCGCGAATATGAGTCCTGTTTTTTTTTAATATTTTCTTAAAACTCGTGCCAGAAAGAAATGAGATTCCTATTCGTGGACAGAGGGAGTAATACAATATATTAAGAATGAACAGTTCATTAAAAACAACAAAGGCATTCTCATTGTTTCATTACAGGGGGACTGTACTAACATATAGATACTCTTATCCTTATTGAAATCACAGTCCAATCTTACTTATCGACACTACATCATAAACATAAACTCTCTTTTTCCATTGTTATAATTCAAAACATCAAAAAAAATATCTGGCAGAAATTCAATAAAAAATTATCCATTACATACCACCTTTCCAAATATAGAAAATTCTATTAAAATGTAGAAACTATGTAAAAAATCCTCATGCAGCGGCCAACCGCTCAAAAGAATACACAATTTCCCCAAGCAAAATAACGAACACCAAAATGACGACAACAGATGCCGTTTTCGTTGTTTTCTTGAATAATTTACAATGGTTAGCTTTTGCAGCAACAATGATGAACATTGATGGTTTGAGACAAGAGACAAAACATTAGAATTATACATATACAAAAGTTCGAAAGGTATGAAAAATGGCTGAGTCTGCGAACCAAACGGAGGGGGTGATAGTATGCTATGCTCCAACGATGATCACAACCAACGGGATTTGGCAAGGCGATAACCCTCTCGACTATTCCCTGCCCCTCTTCGTCTTGCAGCTAACCCTCGTCGTTGTCACCACCCGTATCCTCGTCTTCGCCCTCAAGCCCCTCCGACAGCCCCATGTCATCTCCGAAATTCTTGTAAGTTATGCGGCAAACCGATGTTTTTATGGAAAAGAGGAAGTATTTAATTTATTCTGTTTAGTACTACTTGTTTGTGAAGGGCGGGATAATCTTGGGGCCGTCCGTGCTGGGAAGGAACAAGAAGTTCGCGAGCACGATTTTCCCCCTAAGGAGCGTGTTGGTTCTCGAAACCATCGCAAATGTCGGGCTTCTCTACTTCCTCTTCTTGGTTGGAGTGGAAATGGACATCACCTTGATAAAACGCACCGGGAAGAAGGCTGTGGTGATCGCGATTGCAGGCATGATCCTCCCTTTTCTGATAGGAGTGTTCTTCGCCTTCGTCCTGCATGAGAAGTCCGGATTTGTGAGGCTAGGGACGTTGATACTCTTTCTTGGAGTCTCCTTGTCTGTCACCTCTTTCTCTGTCCTCGCTCGTATCCTCGCAGAGCTTAAGCTTCTGAACTCGGATATGGGGAGGCTGGCCATGTCATCCGCTCTCATAAACGACATGTGTGCTTGGGTTCTGCTAGCCGTTGCCATTGCTTTGGCTGCGAACCAGGACACGTCTCTGACTTCACTGTGGGTTATTCTTTCGAGTTTGGTGTTTGTGGTTTTTTGTGTGTATGTTGTGAGGCCTGTCATCTCATGGGTGATACAGAGGACGCCCGAGGGCGAATCCGTGAATGAGGTATACATCTGTCTTATACTGACCGGAGTGATGATCTCGGCTTTCATCACGGATGCCCTTGGCACACACTCTGTTTTTGGAGCTTTTGTGTTTGGGTTAGTCATCCCAAATGGCCCTTTCGGTATAACTCTGATAGAAAGGATGGAGGATTTCTTTACCGGACTTCTTTTACCTCTGTTTTTCGCCATCAGCGGCCTCAAAACCGACGTCTCTTCTATAAAAGATTTCAGTACGTGGGCTATTCTAGCTGCGGTTATCGTCCTTGCTTGTGCGGGTAAAGTCGCAGGCACGCTTCTCGTCACTATCTACTATAAGATCCCATTCGACGACGGCCTCACACTTGGTCTGCTCATGAACGCCAAAGGCCTCATCGAGATGATCGTGCTCAACGTTGGAAAAGATCAGAAGGTATTGTTAATTAATTATAGCTTCTATACTAAAAATATGTGTTCTTATCATGTTTTGCCATGTCCAGGTTCTGGACGACGAAGCGTTCGCACTTATGGTGATCGTGGCAACCGTCATGACTTCAATCATCAGTCCAATCGTAACAACTGTATACAAACCCGCCAAGAAATTCGCACCGTACAAGAGGCGGACAATCCAACAAACCAAACAGGACGACGAGTTTCGGGTCCTCGTTTGCGTGCACACTCCGAAAAACGTCCCGACCATAATCAATCTTCTCGAAGCTTCCCACCCGACCAAGAAGTCCCCGATGTGCACGTACGTCCTCCACCTAGTCGAGCTCACCGGCCGCTCCTCCGCCATGCTCATCGTCCACAACGGCCAAAAATCCTCCCGATCCTCCGTCCACCGGACCCAGTCCGACCACATCATCCACGCCTTCGAAAACTTCCAACAAAACATCGGCTTCATCTCCATCAATCCATTAACTGCAATCTCCCCTTACTCCACAATGAACGAGGACATCTGCCAGGTGGCCGAGGACAAGCGCGTTGCCTTCATCATCATCCCCTTCCACAAACAAATAACGGTCGACGGAGGGCTGGAGACTGCCAACCCAGCTCTCCGGACCATCAACCAGAACGTACTCGCCAACGCCCCCTGCTCTGTCGGGATCCTGGTCGACCGCGGGCTAACCGGGTCGACCAGGCTGTCCGTTAACCACACCGGACATCACGTCGCTGTGCTGTTCTTCGGTGGGCCAGATGGCAGGGAGGCGCTGGCGTATGCATGGAGGATGTCAGAGCACCCGGGGATAAACCTCACAGTAGTGCGCTTCCTGCCCGGGGAAACCGGGCACGAGGAGGAGAAGGAGGAGGAGGAGGATAGGGACAAAGAGATGGATGCAGAGATTATTAGCCAGATTAGAGCGAGGGCGTCGGGGGATGCCTCGATTGTATACAAGGAGAAATTCGTGAACAATGGACAGGAGACGGTGGCGACGATAAGGTCGATGGATGCGATTTATGATTTATTTATAGTGGGGAGGGGGGAGGGGTACACGTCGCCGCTGACGGCGGGGCTGACGGATTGGAGCGAGTGCCCGGAGATTGGAGGGATTGGGGATTTGCTGGCGTCGGCGGATTTCGCAGCGACGTGTTCGGTGTTGGTGGTGCAGCAGTATGTGGGGGCGGAGGTGTTAGGGGAGACGGCGGAGGCGGGTACACCGGATAGTCCTAGTCAGCAGCTGCCTGACCGACCGTTTGATTTGGTGCGGCGGACGTCGCCGCGGGGTCTTACACAACCGTGATGGCTCTCTCTTATGCGGGATGAATTGTTTTATTGATTTGTTGTATAATTAGCTCCACTAGAAATTTGTCTCTAAAATCATGAACTTTAGTTAAATTTTAAAATTAGTCTAAAATATCACAAATTTTACAATTTATTTGTTATTTCTCATGACAGAACAATCATCATACAACCAATTTCCGTGCATTTTTTAATCCTACTTGGGACTACTGAATCAACGTGATTTTCTACGTAACTTTTTATCCTACTTGTTATGCCACCCGCAACGCATCACGCGGGTGGCCCGTAATCCGTCACGCCGGGACGAGACTGCGGCGTGACACGTTGCAGCGCCCCGTCTCGTCCCCAGCCCGCCGAGCGTTCCGTCCCGCCGAGACGGATGGCGAGACGTCTCGCCACGCGCCAGCGCGATGTGGCGCACTCCGGCGCCATGCTTGACGTCCACTCGCCGGCCCGCGAGTGGGCATCGTCACGCTGACGCAATAAATCATTTTTTGAAACATTCGAATTAAAAAAAATGAAAAACGGTAATATTACCGTTAATATTACTATTTTTTCTTTTTTTTTACTCTATCAATACTCTTAATTCATCCTTATTTCACACACAAATACACATCTATTTTTCTCAAATCATCTCCATTTCCTCTCCAATTTTCATCTAACCTCTCATCACAAAATGTCCGGCGACGGAAACTTTGGCGGAAGCCGCTCCGGCAGGTTCGACATCAACACGTTCGACGACTGGGGGGCATGTACAATGTCCTGGGTGGTGGTTCTGGTTCGTCGACGCCGGGCACCCAGGATTTTTCGATGCCGGGGGATTACCAACCACCCCATTTTGATGTGGATGCATATGCCCGTCCCTCCACCCCGAGGTATTCGCAGGGATTATCCCAGATTCGGGAGGATTATTCCGTTGAACCCACTCCGGAGGAAGGGTGAGGCGGTGGAAGCTCCAGGGGCGGAGGCGGAGACGGAGGAGGAGGAGGAGGATCTAGGCCGGCATCCGTACAGCCCCAAAGAAACGCTGGCGGTGTACAAAGCTTGGATCAGCGTCTCGTACGATCCCATCATCGGGTATCAACAATCCCGGAAGTGCTTTTGGGAAAAGGTCACCGAGGCCTACCACGAGATTAAGCCGAAGGGGTCCGGCGCTGCACATTTAAGATGCTCCGCGCTCACTTTGACCGAGTCGACAGAGAGATCAAAAAATTATGCGCCATCTACAAGAGTGAAGCGGCTCATTACCAAAGCGGAGCCACGAGAACCGACATTTTGAGGTCGGCTTTGCGAGTCTACTTCGACGACACCGGCAAACAATTCAAACATGTCAATGTTTGGGAGGTCGTCAAAGACGAGGAAAGGTGGGCCGGCGGTGTCCGGTCCAGCTCGGGCTCGACCTCGAAGTGCATGAAGCACACGGTGGGTGGCCAATACTCGTCTAGTGAAGGCGGTTCGGGCAGCGTCGCACAAGAGTTTGCCTCGCAGGAGGTTGAGGGCACGGCAGACGATGCCGGCGAAGGCGGCTACAGGGAGGAGGGGCCGAGCCGAATCAAGCCAGGCGGGCTCGGGCTCGGGGGCACCCTCGAACTCCCTACTGTCCATGTACATGACCGCCACAATGGCGGACACTTCCCGCATGACGCCTCCCCAATACCAAGCCTATCTTACCAGAATTAAATTTATGGCAAGACAACTTGGTATTCCGCCTCCAGGTGGCTTTAGTGCACCTCCACCGCCTTCGGGGGATGATTCGCAGGTGGAGTAGTTTTTTTTTATTTTCTATAAAATTGTATTTTAAATTATGTAATTTTTATTTTTTTAGAATTTTAATTATATGTTTTTTTTGTTTTTTTGAATTTTAAGTTGTATTTTTATTTTATGTTGTAATTTTATTTTATTTAATGAAGTGTGTTTTTATTAATTGAATTTGGTTGGAAATAAAAATAAAAAAATGAAATTGAATGAATAGTAATTTAAGAGACGGTTAAGGGACGGATAAGAGATGGAGGGTTGCAGGTTCCGTCCCTTAGTTAAGAGATGGAGTAAAAAAGTATAGTGGGGCCCATGAATAGTAATTTAAGGGACGGTTAATGGACGGATAAGAGACAGCGTTGCAGATGGCCTTATGAACTTAAAATATAATACTCCCTCCGTTAACAAAAAATAGAGCACATTTGCCAATTTTGATTGTCCACGAAAAATAGAACACATTTAAAAAACGAAAGTTTTCAACAATGTCTCTCTTACTTTTTCCCCTTCTCTCTAACTAATAATATAGACCCCACATTCTACTAATACTATTTCTCTCTTACTTTTTTCCCTTCTCTCTTACTTTTTTCCCTTCTCTCTTACTTTACCAATTCCACATTAAAACTCGTGTCATTCACAGTGTGTCCTATTTTTCGTGGATGGAGGGAGTATAAATTATCATAAATATTTCACGGTTGCTCACTTATAATAAGATTTTTGCCGAAGATATCTCAATTGGGCTGCCATGGGAAATAACAAATAAAATGTAAAGTTTGCGATATTTTAAATCAATTTTAAAGTTCGTGGAAAATACCAAAATATGACCAAAGCTCATGAGTTTAGAGACCAAGATACTAAGCTGCACCGAACAAGAACGAGGATAATTTTTGGATTATGATATTATGTTGTGACTTTTGAGTAATAGAATGATCTGCTATGAAACCAGAGTCAGAAATCACAGTCTATTTCATCTGGACAACGTTATGTGCCGTTCCATTCGGTCCCATTAAATAGTAGCTAGTATGAGTTTTACGAAATTGTTGAATTTGTGAGGTAAATTGTTTATTAGTGTGGTTCTAGTCCAGCTGATAATGATTATACTTTCTAGATCTTATTAAAAATGAAACATTTTTCTTGGTTGTCACATAAAAAATGAAAACAACGTCATCGCTACTTTTTCATCGCTCTTATCTCCACAGTAAGTCACAAAACAATACTCTCTCCGTTCCATTATAGTGGGAGCATTTCTTTTCGCCACGGAGATTAAGGAAAATGTGTATTAAATAAAAAGAAAATAAAGTATGAGGGAGAGAAAAGTAGAGATAAGAAATTAAGAGAGATGGAAAAGTAAGTGAGAAGAAATATGTTGACTTTTACTAAAAATGGAAATGATGACAAAATAACTCTACTACTATGGAAATGAACGAAACGGAACGGAGGGAGTACTACATAAAATTACATGCCGAAAACCAAATATTTCATTTCTAATGGGACGGAGGAAGTAGATTGCTATTGCTGAAGGGTTTAGATCCCCCTGCACTGGAGAGAAGCACAACAGGGGATGTTGTTTCTCACATACTACTCCATCTGTTCCATAATAGTGGAGGCGTTGCTTTTTGAAATGCAACTTAAGAAAAAATTGTGTTAAGTGAGTTAATAAATAAAGAATAAAGTAAGAAATGAAAAAGGTAGAAAGATGAAGAGATAATAAAGTAAAATATAGTAAAGTAAGTGAGAAAAAATGTGTTGACTTTTGCGAAAAGGGAAAATGACTACACTACTATGGAAAGTACAATAATGTCAAAATAACTCCATTATTATAGAATAGAGGGAATAATATTTTATAAAGTAAGAAAGAATAAAATAAGAGATATGAAGAGAGAATAAAGTAAGAAAAGGAATTACTTTTTGCCAAAAATAGGAATGACTCAATTATGTCAGAACTTTCCAAAATAGAAAAATAACTCAATTAACACGGAATGAAGGCTCTCGAAGAGACTATGTGATCAAGATAATAATTTTCTAATTGAAAAAGATACCCTGCAACGATTTATTAGCTACATGAAAATATAAATTAGATATTCCTTCCATCTCATTATATATAAAATATTTAGGAATCGGCACGAGATTTTATGTAATGTTGTTTTGTGAGTTAATGAATAGAGAGTAAAGTAAGAGAGATGAAAATGTAAATATAGAGTTGATTAATTTTAAAAAATATTTCATTTTTAATAGAACAATAAAAAAAAATGTTTCATTTACCGTTGTTTAGCAGATTAAAATGGTCTAGAATCTAGATAGATCATTGAAGATGAGAACACTGGGTTTACAATCAAGTGTCTAGTTCTATGGGCCGACTTGTTTCTTTATATGGGTGGATTTTATTTTCTTTGCGTCGTCTCTTTAATTTATTGGGCCGCTAAACTTATTTGGGTCGATTGGAATCATTTGATAATCGGGCCATTCTCTTTTAATTAGTCGTGGGCTTTCTAAATTTTATTGGTAGAATTAATATAGTTTGACTGTGGGTCTCGATTAAGTAATTCTATTATAGTTCAATTTTTGGAATTAAGTATGCAATTAATCTGCTAAATAATTAATATATTTATGATTAAATCTCTGAATTTTATTAGATAATTAATTCTCTGTGATGAAATCTGTATATTTAAATAGATAATTAATCTTTCAATTAATTAGTTTTTTTAATTAACTTTCGATATAATTAAAGATGTAAGGTCGATCCTATTCCTTTGTATTCAATTCTTCGAATTCAATTCAGTATTTAATCTTCCAATTAAATAATTTCTTGTTATCAAAACTCAAAATTTAATTAAATAATTAATTATCGATTAATTAATTTTCTTTGTAATTAAATTTTTAAAATTAATTATCTAATTAGTTTTCCGATCAATTAATTTTTTGTAATTAAATCTTCATATACAATTAAAGCTTGGAATTAAAACTCCCGATTTAATTAAGTTCCATGTAATTAAATATCTCAATATAATAAGTCTCAAGGTAATTAAATCTCACGATTTAATTAGTACGAAGGAATACCATAATCTTCTTAAGCGAAACGAAGTTATGATGTACTATATCCCTGTAGGAGAATTGCATATTAAGAATATTACGAAGGAACACCATCGTGTCGTGCATTTGGTGTTTCGTACACTCTTGTCAAATAGAATATAATTCCTTTCGTGCGTATTGTTACTATCGATCCTGAAGTACCAATAATATGAGATATTATTATATTTGTTTTTCTTTCATTTACCAACATCCACATTTCTTTTTTATTTATCTCTTGTTATCCATTAACTTTGCATGTGAGCTAGGGAACTGGCTGTATGTTATCACTAATCATCATGTAACTAGTACAATGTTTAAAGAAATGGTACTATAAATACCAAGTAAATTCAAATGCCTATTTCCAAGCTTAAACCACTTGCCTAACAATTTAGCTATTAAGGACGACAGTCATGAGAACTGACACTAGAATTAATTTTCTACCTATAAAAACGTAGGAAATAGGCATTTGAATTTACTGGGTATTTATAGTAAAACATTGTACTAGTATGTATGTGATATGAATCTGACCGTTTAAATATAAAACGAAATTAATTGCAAACATATCGTTCTCATCTAAGTCAAAAACTATTACACACACCGTAATTGAGTTTAATTCTAAAATTAAATTAATATTTACAATAAATTTTCAGTCAAAATATGTAAATTAGATGCTAGTATATGTATTTGCATAGTAATTAATCGAGAATGATAGTCTAATTTCACGAACTCAAAAATTAATAATTGACGTTTAAGATGATTCGTTTGTGTTAACACTAACTTTCGATTAAGAAAGCCAATAAATCCCATTACACATTAATTACTTTTATTGAAGACATGTCACACAAGCACAATAATATTAAAACAACTAAGCACAGACGAAGTCCTTGGGCACATTCTTGTTGCACACATTGAGGAGCAAGCTGAGAGAGAGTGGGACATTAAGGTTAATCCCCAAAATGTTAGCCCGAATCGCGGTGCAAAGGCAGACCGCAGCCTCAAGGTCGACCAGCCCCTCGATGAGGCTGCAGCATGGCATTGTCGGAGGCATCCCAATTGTCAAGTTGAGAAGGCTGCCTAGCAGGTCGGCGCAGATGCCGAGTTTTAGGGCATCTCTAGGGCACGAGGCGCTCGGTTTAGGGCTCGGCGGAGTCCAAGAAGCGGCCAACGTGAAGAAGATTAGGTTGAGTGAAAGGAATAGAGCAAGTGAAGTGTTTCTCTTAGTGGCCATTTTTGCTAGATTTTTTTGTAAGAGTTTTTTTTTGTGCATGAATTTTTAATGAAGGGATTAGGGTTTTTATAGAGAGGAAAAGGTGGATTCTTGATTGCTTGAAGTTAAAGAATTTGTTTAGAATTGAATGAGGGTTCCATATATTGTGTGATGATTTTGGATGCATGTTAATTTGAGGATGACGTCTCATGATTTATTAAGTATAGGAACAAATTATACCTAATGAATTATGTGGCGTTAATTATGTTCATTGATCCCGTGAAGTAAGAGTTGGCCAGCATTGATTCGTTTAAAGAAAATAAATGTGTTAACCATCATTGAGTAGTTTGTCTAGTATATTTATGGGTGCATACATTGGGATCATAGGAATGAGTCAATACGAATTCTATTATATCTCATCAATTGCTAATTATGGATAAAGCGTTACACAAAAGTGTTGGTTGGACTATATTTACAAATACATGCATTTGGTATTAGAAACATTTTAAAAATCAGGGTAAGAAAATCGGCGGTTCAACCAATCCAACCGATTTAAACACTCATTATCGATTATAATCAATGACTAACCGGTAACATCTCCATATATATAAGAAATAACAAAATTTAATAAATGATTAAATATAGATTATAAAAAAAACATTTACATAATTCCATATATATTATAAAAAATATTAAAATTTAATAAATAATAAAATATAATTAATTAGATGGATACTAATGATTAAAATTAACTAATTATTACTCCCTCCGTCCCACAAGAATATGCACTCTTTCCTTTTTAGTCCGCACAAGAATATGCACTTTCTAATTTTGAAAACCCATTTCTCTCTAATGAGACGGGGCCTATTCTCTACTAACAATATTATATTTACTTTTTCTTTCAATCTTTTCCTTACTTTACCAATTTTGCATTAAAACCTCTGTCAAACCCAAAGTACTTATAAAGAATATAATAAAAAAAGAATTAGAATAAAAAAAGAATTATAAGCAAGTATTATTAAAAATTCGACGTTTTATACTCCATAAATGAATGGTTTAAATCTCAACAAGTACAATTTTATTTTTTTTGAAAAGTATTAAAATTCCTTTTAACTAGCTCAAGCGACAATTCACAGTTGAATCGGTCGATTTGTCTTATCTAAAATTACTCAAGATTCCACTATGGTTTAAATGTGTGAATCTAACTAGACCAAGTTCTGGTTCACATTCGCATCAACGTATTTATTATTTTATATAAAAAAAATTTCATTTGTCGAACCAATTCGTAAAATAATGAACCAAAGAAATTAATTCCCTTCATGCGTTGAACCAAAAAATAAAATTCTCTCTTATCCTTTCATTTCTGTTTCATGATTTATTTTCATTTTCCAGTGTAATAGTCATGTATGCATGCAATATAATATATTTTCCATATTATATTATTATATATAGGGAATATATTATACTACCATATGCAGTTCTAAAAAAGATATAAACCATCGAATTATTCGATAAGAAGACTATATATTGATCACGTAAATGGATCGGACTTTTTGTTGTACTATTTTCTACTCTATCATAAAAAGGGAATATATACTAATATACACATACGTACATGAATTCATACTCTTTATCTTTGCCACATATATACACATAAATACATTAATATAGACAGTCATAAAAATTTTTCCACTTACAGATAAAACGTTAAAACCTATATAATCATTGAATATATACACATAAATTTGCGTGCTATCATAAATTTTTTCTACTTACTCATAAAACGGTAAACACCACTTCATATTAAGCTAGCACTATCTTATATATGCTTTTAAACTAATATAAGTTATTTAATTATGACCTACACGGTTAGTATAACATCATTTTTTCATGGATAAAAAAATTTATATAAATATCACAAACTGAAGTTCATGAAAATATTAACTATTATCATGTGTAATGTATAAGGGATATTAGCATCAATTGTACACATTTGTTTTTTACACCAATTTTAATCTTGTCATATATTATCACGAACTTAAATAGTTATTACATTTTTGCCGGCCGGTGACATAATTTGGCTACATCTCACTTACCTTTACATCACATCATATTAGATGTGGTTATCATTGCAAAATAATAGTGTGTGATTACAATGCACATAGAAGGCAAATATTGTTATCAATCTCATTTTAATGTAGCCAAATTCTGCCATCAGTGAGAATTCAATGACTATTTAAGTTCATAATATTACATGCCAAGGTTAAAGTTCATGAGAAAAAAAAATTTAAAAAGTTTCGTGATATTAGGCGTCAATATCCTTATATATAATGATATTATATTGAGGATAACTAACAATTTTGGTTTATAAATACCTAATTTGAAAAAATTGTTTATCAGTTTGATACTACATGTATCTACATATGTGGCAAGTCAAAGATTTCTCTATATAATGTTGATCTTGTATATCATAAGAAGGATCTGCCAGGTTAGTATAATATGACAGCTACATTTAATGTTGCTGATATATCTCCATACCAAGGTGGTAGTGAGGATGAGGTAGCTGAAGAAGATGAAGTAGACTCGAGGTCGAGTTTTTTCAAGATGTAGAGTATGATTGATACGCTCGGATTTTGCACTGTTTTAAGGCCATTATTTGGTCCGTTTTGAATGTCAAAGTTACATTACATGTCCATTATTTGCATAATTTGTCTATTTTGGCATTTCGACATGTTTTGTGAGAAATGTGCATATTTGAGCCTAAAAATGGAGTCAAAACGTGAAGTTGGAAATTTGTAGCTGTTCTGCATGTCCAGCAGTCCGATGCAACACAGCCAGCGACCGCTGGCGCCCAACGACCGTTAAACCAGTAGCGGCCCGCTCCGGGAAAGTTGTGCATGAAGAAAGGACACGCCTAACGACCGCTGGGAAATGCATGGCGGCCGCTACAGCGAGTGCAGAGAGTTACGGGATGATGGCCAGCGACCGCTGAAATAAGTGCAGCGACCGCTGCCCAAGAGACAGAAGCCTCGGACCAATCCACAGCGACCGCTGGCCAAGGTGCAGCGGCATGTTGGGAAAAATCGGCGAGCAGATTTGCCCTACTTTCTCTCCAAGACTTACCATATTTTGCAACCCTTTTAGGTCTACATGATCAAGATCTCGTACAGAAGATACAAATGGTGGAGAAAAATTTGCAACAAAATGGTCCCGTTTGCGGTTTTCAGCACTAGAGTCATTGATCCGCCCACCTAGTTGGGTCACTCCAAGTCGAGCCAACGACTTTAAACAAAGGTGCTTGTTGGGAGGCAACCCAACTTGTTTTTCCCTTTATTTTCATTTTTTCTGTTTTTCTTTAATTTTCGTGCATTTTCTGTGCACTTATGAAAAATCTATAAAAATTTAATCGTAGCGACCGCTGTACAATCCACAGCGGTCGCTGCCGAGTTTTCAGTATGCAGGAGCAGGTCGGGTCCTAGGGCGGGCTGTAGCGGTCTTTGTGCGGGCTGTAGCGGCCCCTTGGAGATGCATCGTTTTTGCAATACGCGCAGCGGTCGCTGCACAACGCGTAACGTGTTAGGTTTAGTATACTAAAAAGCATATTTCGAGCGAGTTCGCACGAATAGAATCTTGCTTGTGTACGGAAAAACTTTACAATTCACTTTTGACCCGATTCAGTATTATTCGAGCATTTCGCACGAATAGAATCAGTATATTATTACATTGTGTTTGCTTGTGCGTTTATAAGATGTTTTATAAACATTTAAATGCATAAGAAGTAAACGAAGCCTAAGTCTTTTGCTTAGTAGACTGGTTGTGGGCGTCGTCCACTTTAAGGTAACT
The DNA here is from genome assembly GCF_004379255.2 of Salvia splendens. Lineage (NCBI taxonomy): Eukaryota > Viridiplantae > Streptophyta > Magnoliopsida > Lamiales > Lamiaceae > Salvia > Salvia splendens. The sequence goes on from NC_056039.1 coordinate 25,950,701, forward strand.
ACAGTCGGTTCTATGCAATGCTTTGCGAAAGAAAAAGAAGAATTTCACAACCTAGATAGACTTTGGCTACCTATCGTGAAAGGTTGCAATGTCAGTCCAATTATTTCTAAGCCTTATTGAAATAAGATGACGTTGGTGTGGTATAGCACTGAATGGATCTAACAGCAAGACGTGTCTTTATACTATCTACTGAAAGACGAGGTCTTGATAAATATATATTTCTTAATCAATGTACGTTAACATTGAGCATACGATATTGAATATCTACTACATTGACTTACCAAAGGTGCGGGTTTTTCGTCACCCAGCGATCCAGGTATATTGGGTAGTGGTGATCATTATCTAGCGGTGCTAGGATTGCTATTATGTTGAATCGTGCGCGAGGTGAGTCTCGTTTGATAATGTCCTCAAGAGGAGCTTGAACAAGGTTTTATTATTCGGAAACTGGCCAGTTAGAGTTTTATTACTCTATGAATAATAAATAAGTATTTCTTGCTAAGTCTACTCTTGGAATTAATAAGATGTTAATTAATTAAGTCCATAGCAGACTTTAATTAATTAATGGACATTTATATCTTAAGCGCGGGAAATAAATAATAAACAAAATGGAAACCCAGAATACTTATAATTTCGGATTTGGATGGGGAGTTCAATATTACATCTGTAGTGGCTGCTCGTAATATTCCAATATAAGCTTGTATTAAATTGTGGGTTCAATTTAATTAGTAAAAAGCTAATTGGGGGGAGCCCATATCCAAAACCTTCCATAGATCCCTGACTGAGCCCAATATGAACTTAATATAAATAGGAGAATAAAGGAGACAGAAAATACAGTTGATTTTCATAATGAAAATTCGTCCCTCTCTAATTAGAAGAGGAGATCGAAATTTTCAGCTCTCCTCCGTGAGAAGTTCTGTCTTCGTTATTCGAGTCCTAGTGTTTCGATAAGATCAGCCCACCCTGATGTCGAGATACAATTCGGGACACCAGTCAGAAGATCTATGGTCTAGTATTGAAGATCATCGTGGAGAAGGTGCGAGCAATCGACGATTCTTTGGAGAATCAAATCGGTAACTCTAAACCGTAGAATTCATGTTTGGGATTTATATTCTATGAGCATGAATTATTTGTGTTCTAGCATGCAATTCTGTGTTAACATGTGAATTGATTAATCTCATAATCTGTCAAATAGATCATACGTCTGATTTATTTGTTTTGTACAAGTCTTCCGCTGTGCTAGGGGCTCCAAACCCCAACATAACGATCGCCACGGAAGAGGTCGTAACGCGATTTCGCCTATTTAAGGTGAGTTTTCTCTCCTTCTTTCCACCATCTTCTCCAATTCTTCTTTGCACACGACCCCAACTACAAAATATCACCAAATTCACACACCCACACTCTCATTCTTCCATTCCATTCCTAAATTCAAGCTTTCGCCGTCCAATTCTCTCCAATTCAAGGTATGAATCATACGTTTAATTGCTGAGTTTAGATTGAATTTTTCCATGGATTTTGTTCTTTCTTGATGAATTGTTCTATTGAAAAGCATGTTTTAGTATGAGGGATGAGTGTGATGATGTTTCTACTTATTTTTCATGGTTGAATTTTGCATAGGGTGGTGAATTGTTGGTTTTTGTTGGTGAATTCCCTCTTGTTCTTAGTTGTTTATATGTTGCAATCATGTTCATAGCATTGTGAGGCTATTATTACTTCCATGAATTGCAATACATGTGTAGTCATAGAGATTGTTGTGCTGTGTTGATTATGTTGATAAGTCTCTGCATGTGGGATAAATTCACGTTGGGGGATGGATTTTAGTTGTTCTAAATTGTTGGTTTTGTTTTACATGATCACATGCTACAATTTAGGATGCATACTTAATACAAACTTGCACATCTTTGTTGGTTTTTAATGTAAGCTTAGTTGAATGAAAGTTTGGGGGAACCCTTGTTTCTCTATTGTTTAATGCTCTTTTTAGAGATTGGTTTTATTTTGTAGGAAAATGACAATAAGGGGCAAGCCCGAAAATGCGAAGAGCTACGGAGTTAGCCTTCCAACGGATGAGCATAAAGCGATGTGGAAGAGAGTCTCGGCAAGAGACACGGTGCCCTCACGGTACCCCCATGAGACACTTGGAACAATCGACGGGCGGAGCAACAACATGAGAATGCCTTCAACTGCCAAGGATGGGCGGCACAAAGTGATTGGTGGAAAGCGGAGCAAGCCTTTTGGGAGACGCAACGGCTAAAAGATGTTCATCAACGTTAACAAATCGCCGAGCTCTAAAGGATGGCCGCCGAGGCTCGCGAGGAGCGTCAAACCATGAGTGGCGACATCACCTATCTCATTGGCGCTCTCGAAGACCTCAATGCTCGCTTCGCTCCTCCTCAGGAATGAAGTCAAGCTCATGACTTTAAATGAGCACTTGTATCTTTATTTGATTTTGTTTTGTTTGAAACAATTTTTATTTTTGAGTTTGAACATCTCTTCTTTAAGTTTTTGAAGTTGTTTTTAGTTTAATTTTAGTTTTCCGTAGGCTCGCCGAGGCTCGCGAGGAGCACCAAACCATAATAATGCTTGCGCAGCGGCCCGCTGGGAACACACAGGAAGTCTCTGGACACTATCGAGCAACCGTTGGAGTTTCCGCAGCGGTCCGCTGGCCATTCACAGTGTTCCAGCTGTGAATTTTCGCTCGTCCAACCTCTACGCGAAAAATTTCAAGGTATCTTTATTGCTTTCTTTAGTTTATTCACGTCCCTACCGACTCTACAAACTTATTTTACACTTTGTTATAAATAAGTTTGGGGGAGATGAAGTGGTGGACCGTGAGCTTAAGTTTTTGTGTTTGTTTTTGTTTTTGAAAATTCCCGAAGGTGAATCATTGTCATGAACTTAACATGAAGAACTTAGAAACACGCATGCTTAGAGACACATTAGACCGAGTTGCCTATGATATAAAGTTCTTTCATCTTTGATTAAGTACGGCTTGACGTTTTGATTTGATGGTTTGGTGAAAAGGTGCATAATTAGTGAATTGCTTGTTCGCCTTGAATCATGCTTATACCGTTGTGAGATTTGAGCCTTAATTTCTTTCATGTGTGATTTATCTGCATTCATGTACATGTTTCTAGAACTTGCTCCTCGTCTGCCTAAGTTTACATAGTGTGTAAGTTGATTAAGGAGGATGTTAGGCTATCTTTTCATACCTACTTTTAGATCCAAAATTTTGACCCTTTTCAAAAAATTCTTTTATCCCTTTGAAGCTAATTTTGAGCCTTTAAGCCTATTCTTTGGAAGCCAAATCAATATGGACAATTCCTTGGGTTAGTATAGTTTTTATTTGATCTTTTGTAAATGAATTGGTGAGATAAAGGGAAATTGTGGAAAGTGAAAAGTAGTGTGCTTAAATGAAGAAAAGTGCAAGTTGTGAAATAGAAAATTCAAAAGTGTGTTTGATCTAGAAAGGATGCCTATGTTATAAAAAAAAGGTTGTGGAGAAAAGAAAGAAAATCAAAGGGTTGGGAATGTGAGTTGAAGGAGAATAATTGTTAAAAGTGTCTTGGGTTTATAAGAAACTAGAGTCTATTTTACTCTACTTGGGATTAGGGGTGTGCATTCGGGTTTTGGTTCGGTTTTTTGCCAAAACCGAACCAAAACCGAAAAAACCAAATTTAGTTCAAAATTTAAACCGAACCGAACCCGAAAAAACCGAAAAACCGAAACCGAAAAACCGAAAACCGAACTTAAAAAAACCGAAAAAACCCGAAAAAAAAACCGAAAAACCTGAAAAAAAAATAAATATAATATAAATATATATTTATATATGTGTATTTATTTTATTTTATATATACTAATAGAATATTTATATATAATATAAAATTAATAATACATGTAATATATATTATATAGTAGAATATATTAAAAGAATATATATATTATATATAATATAATATATTAAATTAATAGAATATATATATAATTCGGTTTTTCGGTTTTTTCAGTTTTTTTCTTCGCCCGAACCGAACCGAACCGAAAAACTGAAATTTTTTTATTTTTAAAACCGAACCGAACCGAAAAACTGAAAAACCGAACCGAATTTCAAAATTTCGGTTTGATTCGGTTCGGATATTCAGTTTCCGGTTTTTTTGCTCACCCCTACTTGGGAGTTTTATTTTATCCACTTTTTATTCAAATATTCCTCACCTACCAAAGAGCCTACATTATAACAAAAAATAAAGATCTTTCGGACTTTTGATGTTTAATCACATCTAGTGGAGGAGGGATTATTAGACTTTGAGCAAGCCTATGGTAACTTTGCATGATGCATGATTTGAGTGCTTAAATACTTTACCTTATACACTTTGAGAGTGAGAGAACAATTCCCATCTTTGGAAGTTTGCCACATATGAGTGCATGAATTCAAGGTGTTCCACGAGTTAGTAATGAAAGTGCACTAATAAGCCTTGCTTGATTTGATTGCGCTAATACATGCTTGATCAAGTTATTCCATACTTTGAGGCAATTATGACGTCTAGTCCTTGTCCATTCTATGCGTCTATTCTTGTATCTTCTATGCTTTGTTCGAGGACAAACAAAAATGTAAGTTTGGGGGAGTTGATACGCTCAGATTTTGCACTTTTTAAGGCCATTATTTGGTCCGTTTTGTATGTAAAAGTTGCATTACATGTCCATTATTTGCATAATTTGTCTATTTTGGTATTTTGGCATGTTTTGTGAGAAATGTGCATATTTGAGCCTAAAAAGGGAGTCAAAACGCGAAGTTGGAAATTTGGAGCTGTTCTGCATGTCTAGCAGTCCGCTGCAACACAGCCAGCGACCGATGGCGCCCAACGACCGCTAAGTCAGTAGCGGCCAGCTCCGGGAAAGTTGTGCATGAAGAAAGGACACGCCTAACAACCGCTGGGAAATGCGTGGCGACCGCTACAGCGAGTGCAGAGAGTTACGGGATGATGGCCAGCGACCGCTAAAACAAGTGCAGCGACCGCTGCCCAAGAGACAGAAGTCTCGGACCAATCCACAGCGATCGCTGGCCAAGGTGCAGCGGCCCGGTGGGAAAAACCAGCGACCAGATTTACCCTACTTTCTCTCCAAGATTTACCATATTTTGTAACCATTTTCCTTATATGAAGAGGGACGATTTTCCCCCTATAAATACCTCCCAAAGCTTCATCAGAAATAGATCTTCTCTTTGCCAAATATTTCCAGAGCTTAAAAGTTAGAGTGCTTCATTGTGCAATGGGTTGAAGAAGGATTCAAGATATCATCAAGATTACATGGATTCAACATTTGGGTTTTATTTGCTTTAGTTCTTATGTTTTCATCGTCTTCCCTACAATCTATGTTTTTAGTTTATTCTATCATGTGTAATTAAATTCATAGGATACTGAAAGACGAAGTCTTGATAATTAATTTCTTAATCAATACACGTTAGCATTGAGCATACGATATTGATTGTCTACTACTTTGACTTACCAATAGGTGTGGGTTTTTCGTAACCCAACGATCCTGGTATCTTGGATAGTGACGATTAATATCTAGGGGTACTAGGATTGCTATTATATTGAATCGTGCGCGAGGTGAGTCTCGTTTGATAACATCCACAAGAGGAGCTCGAAACAAGGTTTTATTATTCGGAACCTAGCTAGTTGGAGTTTGATTACTCTATGAATAATAAATAAGTGTTTCTTGCTAAGTCCACTCTTGGAGTTTATAATATGTTAATTAATTAAGTCCATAACAGACATTGATTAATTAATAGATGTTTCTATCTTAAGCGCGGGAAATAAATGACAATCAAATGGAAATGCGGAATACTTGTAATTTCGGATTTGGATGGGCAGTGCAATATTACTTCTTTAGTGGCTGATTGTAATATTCCAATATAAGCTCATATTAAATTGTGGGTTCAATTTAATTAGTAAAAAGCTAATTGGGGGAGGCCATATCCAAATTCGTCCTTAGATCCCTGACCGGGCCCAATATGTGACTTAATATAAATAGAAGAATAAAGGAGACAGAAAACACAGTTGTTTTATTTTACAATTTTCGTCCCCCCTATTCCAAGGAGAGGAACGATTTTTGCTCTCCTTCCGTAAGCAGGATTCTGTCTTCTTTATTTAAGTCCTAGTATTCTGGTGAGATTTGCCCACACAAATATCATATTACAGTCCGGGATACCAGTCAGAAGATCCGAGGTCGAGTACTCAAGATCTTCACGTGGAGAAGACGCTAGCCATCTTCGATTCTTAAGTGAATCAATGGGGTAAATTGGATAACTCCGTAGCAAGCATGTTTTAGGGATTATTTGTGCTAAAGCATGTTTAAATTCAAGTTGTGAGCATGATACATGTGAGAATTACGCGAATAGAGTTTATCTAAATAATTTGCTAAATAGATCAGTTTTTATGTGATCCTTTAGAACGCATGCTTCCGCTGTGCAAATCCTTTCAGGTTATACAATTCCTATTTCTATTTAATATCCGTTTTGTTCTTACTTTGTTTCTTCCTTAAGTTAATGGATAATGCTTCACGTTTGAGTGACACATTATGTGATGATTTAATATAACTTTCTACGTAATCGTGAGAGGAGGTTGGCGAGTTAGATCCACTTAATAGACACTACAATTAGTTTCCTTTAAAACGACACTGTTAATTGAGAGTGAGGACTTTTCAAGGGTCTTAGGAGCTTTTAGGAGTTATGTATTTAGGACTGACAACCCTAATGTTTGTAACCAATGTTTGCATCACATGAGCATAAGCTAGGTGACTCGTTCTATCAAAGTAAGAACTGTGCTAGGGTGTCGTAGTTGGAATTTGTATAACCATAACTGTGAACGCACATCCCTGAAATTCCCTTATCTCTATACTTCTATCTCCGTGTTTATTTGCAATTAGTTGTTTACTTGCTTTCAAATTGTTCTTTGTTTTAAAAAATTCCCAAATCTTTCGGTTCTCCAAATAGTAATTGAGTTTTAGTAGAAGATAGACAGTCTATGTTTGTTTTCCCCATGACCGATATCCGGTACTAACCTTTAGCTATACTATTTCTACTCTATATACTTGCATGTATTTATAGTGTTAATAAAAAGTGCATCATTTCATTGAACATGTCCTAAATTCAACTTTAAAATTCCATATATTTATCCTCCTTTACCATAATCATTCATCCATCATTGGAGATTGGAACATAGCAAGAGAAGACGAGAAAACTTCAAGATTCTACCTTTTGGGTTTTATCTAGTTGTTGATTAATGTATAGATATTTTAATATGAATTGTGTTACTTTGTCTATGAGTAACTAATTTATATGAATTCTAGGGATTGAAAATAGCACTTTATGCTTATATAAATTTCAGTTTTAATATACAAAGACTCCATTTACTTTGTTCAAATTAAGGGATAATGCTTTTGGTTGGTTGACAAACGTATGTACGGGAATTGGAGAAGATCCATATGTTTAAGGCAGTGGCGGACACATGATTATGATACTGAGGGATCCAAACTAACGTTAATAATTGTTGCGTATTTTTAGTAACAATAATGCCAGAAACAAGCATGAAATAGAACAATACAATGCACACGTTATAATTTTAAAATGAGCAATATAAATTAAATTACATACGATGTTAGTGTCAACTTCAAATAAATGAAGAATATAATTTTAAATAAAAAGCATGACATCATAATTAAATTTACTAATACGATATAATTGCATATAATGTTAAGTAAATAAATATTTTTATTCTTAGATTGTAAAAATTACTACTACAATAACAATATTTACCTAAATAAAAAATAAACAAAATTATATAAAGTTACTTGTGTGAAAAACACGAATAAATTAATTATTAGCTAATGAATTAATCTAGCTATAGAAAATAAAAAATCTTAAATAAATTAATGGATGAATGATTCTATTTAGCTAATAGCTTGAGAAAATCCAAAAAAACAACAACAAATACGCCACCAACTGGATTCGAAGCAGTGACGTCCAATGGGCTAGGCCAACCGCTCAACCATCTAGGCCACGGAATGACAATTAGATGCTGTACGAATAATAAATATATAGTTAATTCAAAAATGAGTGGGAGTTCCAAGGGTCCCCATGAAAAAAGGATTACCCTAGAGTGTGAGCTTTTTAAGGGTCTAATTAATCTATTTTATGATATTTGTTTTTGATTGACGACCTTAAGTTAAGTAATCAACTTTACTTGTCAAAGGGAATAATTGTGTGACTCGCTCTATTAATCATGTAGTCAGGTTTTTGGATATCCTAATTATTATTTTATAAGCTGAAGTTGTAAAATCATATCCAAAAACACGGCTACAAGATTACTAGAGCGAGTTCAAAATTATTAATATTAAATCATGAAGTTTCAATTTTTCTCAACTGTCCCTTTTATATACAGAATGTTGTCTTTTAATGATGTTCAAAACGATATTTTTTTTGTTAAAATAAGAAAAGAAAAAAGAAGAATGGAAAAGAAAAGAAAATTTACATATTTTAATGAAACTCGACATGTTGAATATCATTAAGCGTGAACTACATAAATAGTATCTGATCTTACACTTTTGTACAAAATTGATACCTGATCTTTGTTTTATATCTTTTATTATATCCGGTGACAAAAATATCCCTAGGTACTAAACATGTGATTTTTAAGCCATAAAGGGTATTTTTCAAAATTTAAATTAAATGATACTCCATCAAATGTGTGATTTTTCTTCTTCCTTTCTTCTTTTTTCTTCTTCAGTTTCTATTTCTTCTTCTTCTTTATCTTCCTTTCTTCTTTCTTTTTTCTACTTCGATTTCTATTTCTTCTTCGTTCTATCTTCCATTTCTTCTTTGTTTTTTAGTGTGATATAACGAGCTCGAAATAACTGGGTATGTTTTTCTGAAGTTAAAGATCTTATGAAGACGAAACCTTTTAATTTATCTTTATTACTCCCATTACTAAGATTATTTTGTAAAAAAGAAACAAATGTCATGAATAAGAATGATGCACACTAACAAATTGTTCAATAAATAAATGTTTGAATTATGCGATTGAATATCACACAAGTTTTTCTTATAAAACCATGATACACTATTATATCTACTAATATTTAACGAATAATTTTTTTGTTAATAATGAAATTGTGAATACATTGAACCATACTTTACTCTTATTTTTAAAAATTAAAGAATTTTTCCTACAAATTGTGCACACCAATTAAATAAAGAAGAGTGAATTAGGGAAGAAAGAGAAATGAATTAGGGAAGAAGAAAGAGAAGAAAAAGAGAAGATTTGTATAATATCGTTTTAGGTCCTTTTATTATTTATCTATCCCATATTAGGCCAGATCTAGCCTACACCGAGGGAGTAGTAAGTCAGTTCATGCATGCACCTCAAGAAGATCATTGGGAGTCAGTCATGAGAATAGTGTGATATTTGAAGGGAACAATAAGACATAGAGTCTTATTTAAGAAACATGAGTATTTGGAGATACATGGTACACTGATGCAGACTGAGCAGGAAATCCAAATGACAGAAAGTCCAAAACAGGATACTTTACCTTTGTAGGAGGTAACCTTATAGCATGGAGGAGTGAAAAGCAAAAGGTGGTAGCACTTTCAAGTGCTGAAGCAGAATTTCGAGGGATAAAAAGTGGACTGACATATGTATTATGGCTTAAGAAGCTCATGACAAAGTTGGATCTCAAATCACCTCAACCATGTCGACTTTTGCAACTATCAGCATCTCAGAGAACCCAAATCAACATGATCGGACCAAGCACGTGAAGGTTGATCGACATTTCATAAAGGATACACTTGAAGCAAAAATTGTGGAACTACCCTATGTCAAGTCAAAAGATCAATTAGCAGACATCTTGACAAAGGCCATAAATTCTCAATCTTTTCGAGGAGTATCGGTAACCCCGTTACATAACTTGAGGGGAGTGTTGGAAGGAAGATTCCCACAAATCAAGAATTGATCTCCTGCAATCAAGGATTGGTATTGTAATTAGTAATCGATTTAAATACCTTGTATAGAATACTAGGTTAGCATGATTATAGCTTACCATATATATTGGGTGATCTCCTAGCCTATAAAGAGGCGTGTAATTCTTCTCCAAAGAATAACCTAATATGATGAATATCATTCCAGAAACCATATGATCTCTTTTAACACATAGGACAGACTAGAATTTGTCCAAACTTTATAATTTAAATAAATATTAATCCTTCTCTATATTACCAAACAATTGACTAATGTTAGGTTGTGTCACTATATAGTTTTTTGAGAAAACGCGTACTTGACAAGATTTATTAACAAGATTTATTAACTAAATAATCTTCTTTTTTATACTATATAGTTTTTTGAGAAAACGCGTACTTGACAAGATTTATTAACAAGATTTATTAACTAAATAATCTTCTTTTATTACAAGTAAAAATGTCATCGGAAACTAGTCATAATATTCCGAGCAAATTAAAAGGGTACTTGGTTAAAGTTTATTGTAAAAATATCGAGTGAACTACATGTTAGAATATTTGACCAAAACAGCGAGAACAATATTTATTAAATTCACTCTATTTGTAACCTATAAAAGAAAAATGTATCAGAAAATAACGTGTATACATACAATGACAAAAGAAATCCCTATGTACCTTAAAACTACTTTGTTCTCTTCCATGGATATAACTTTACAGCTTTAAATTCAGGATGCTGGGATGAGACATAGCCCATGGGTTTGTGAAACCGGAAATTAGATGAAATGTAATTATAGTTATGGATACAAGTGGGAACTAAAGTAGTAAGCGCTCTTGAATTGATGAAACAAATTAAGAAATTTTGGAATTTTCGAGTATATATATAACGTAATTTTTTGGATGTATATGTCACGGGATGCATAATTAACCTACCAGTCCAAGATCCCTTCAATATATTCGTTCGTTAATTTGTACTAACATATTTCAATTGGTTCACTTCACACTACATACATTCAAATCTTGATCCTTTAGTTGGTTATAAATGTTATTTTCGTTATTTTTCTTTCTTTCCAGATGTATAGCTTAAAATAATTCAAATAACTTTTTTTAATATTAATGAAATAATTCAAATAAATTTTCTTTCTTTCCAGCTATTCAATCGCAAAATTTGTGTTGTATGCGTCTAGGCACACGATCAGGGGTCAAATCTCTAGAGAAACATTTTTGAATTTTTTTAAATATGTTTCTTAATATGCAGTTAATTTCATCGTGAATATAGTGACTTTATACATGTAACACAATATTTTTTGTGCTAAAAATGTGGACTTAATTTTACTAAAGTAGGAAAGAGGAAAAATTGATTATTGAAAAGAGAATAAACTAGACGAGATAATAAAGTGAGATATACAGTATTAAATTTTTTGCTTTTATCGTAAAAGAGAATAACTCAATTTTAATAAAATATTTAAAAATAAATACTATTTAACTACAAAAGAAAGGGTAGAAAAGAAACCTTTAGAATTATGGAAGACAAGTTTTAATTATTTTATTTTGTGTAACACTACCTAATTGACATAGGCAAAAAACAAAACGTTCAACATATAATTATTGGTCGAGGATTGAAGTAGTACAGCCAATAGATTTGTGCATCTGGATTTACACAAAGTTTAATGCGAATGTAGTCACGGGTCTGCATAATTTTGTGGTCATTGGTTCATCTTGTGAACATCACATCAATTCCAATTTAATCACATTTCTCCACTAAGAGTTAGAATCCCACCTGTAAATTTCACCACAAATCTAGCTAATTATTGTATGTTTAATGAATCCCCGTTATAAGTGATTCTCCTTTAATCATAGCAATTGGGGAAATTTGATCGTTCTTATTTCTGTATAGTTTGCGTTTTCAGTCGTTGGATTAAAAATATACAGTTCTTAGAGAGATTTTACTTTTTAAGGATTAACATAGGTATATGAAAATATTACTAAATTAATGCCTTATTTCCTTGGAAGGATTTAAGTTTTGGCCTTTTTTATGGCTCGTTATAACACTTATCATTTTGTTTAATTTTGCTTGATCCTCATTTCGTTAAAATACGAATTAGAGAAATCATAGTAATAGGATTATATATTTAGGCAATCCGTTGTTTTATAAATCATACTACTATAATGTAAACTCATAGCTAGTGATATATTGTCATTACATATATGCTAGATATTTGGGACACAAATTAGGGGTAGCTCCACGGTTGACTATATTATTATGGCGGCACAAATATGGGATTTGATGTTCGATACTACTTTCTTTGTTTCATAAAAAATATCTTATTTATTTTTAGTTTGTCTAACAAAAATGTCACATTTCATTTTTAAAATATATTCTTTCTTACTACATAATATAAAAATTATATCTTTCCTATTCAACTTACAAAACAAAATCTTCTAAAATTCCGTGTCATCTTACAAAATGACATCTTTTGTGGTGAATAGAGAATATATGTATTTCGGAGGAGCTTTGTTGAGTCTAATTTCTCAACTTTTTCTTTTACTTTCTCGTAATTCTTAATTTGACAATTTCTTCTTCTTATTCTCTCAAACTAATACTCATATTCTGCAGCAAATTTTCTTTGTTTTTTTTCTTTAATTTCAGCCCCAAATAATTATTCAATTTCTCACATTTAGTCTTCATTTACATCAATTCAGTAAGGGCTTGAAATAATTCCAAACAATTTTGACACTAATGACACTAGGAAAAATGAATAAAAAATTTACACTTATATCCCTCGAGCCCATTAAGGTGTGTCCACCTGTGTCTAAGATTTTCATACGGAGCAAAATATTTTCGTAAATATTGGCCACCTTAATTACTAACCTCATTCTGCATATCACACAAGGGATAAGGCATGTGTAAAATTGTTGATAAACTTTAATGAAAATCAAATACATATATTTACTTTCAAATCAATCTGTCTTAACCAACATTAACATTAGTTTGCAGATTATCCAATTTGCCGACCAATGTTTCACATGTCTAAAGATCCACTCTATCCAACATATTCTTGCTATATCCATTGCTATATATACCCTTACAATAAACCTTTTAAATCCACCAATACTAGAAAGGAAAAATATCCTCTCCACAATTCTTGATCCAATGGATTCCAAGAAACTCTCCTTCTCTCTCCTCTTCCTTGTCATCAACCTCATGTTCTTTTCCCTTGTGAGTGGCTGTTACATTTGCAACAACCCTAACCCCAAACCAAACCCTAACCCTAACCCTAACCCTAACCCTAGCCCAGCTAAGGGGAACTGCCCAAGGGATGCCCTAAAGCTAGGAATATGTGCTAAGCTATTAAACGGTAGCATCGGAACTGAAATTGGGCAGCCACCGGACCACCCTTGCTGCTCAGCCCTCGGCGGCCTGTTGGATCTTGAAGCCGCTCTTTGCCTGTGCACTGCATTGAAAGCTAACATTCTTGGAATCAACTTGAACATTCCAATTTCACTGAGCTTGCTCATCAACACTTGTGGCAAGACTCTCCCTAAGGATTTCATTTGTGCTTAGCTACTACTTCTTACTAGTTAGTCAATGTTTCGGTGTTTGTAATTCTCTTCTGTTTTCCGTTTCTTGTTTTTTGGTTTTTAACTTTTAATTATTGCAGTATTGGTGCATCGAGGGATTCCTTCTCTTTGTAATGCTTGTTGTTTAAGGATTATTATTCAGTTTGAGATTTAGTGTTGTTGCCTTTGTTCATTTAAGATTGGTTTTTGAAGAAAGTAACTGATTTAACAATATCCTTCATTGCTAGATTAGAGATTTAACAATTGTTAAAACTTAAAAGATCGAGAATGGTGTAATGGTAGAAGAATAGAGAAAGAAATGAGATGAGATCAATAATAGCGGAAAGTTGTTGTTGAAGAAAAAGTAAAAAAAAATGATAAAGAAGAAAAGAGGAAATCAAAATGAATAAATAATTAAATGTACATTAATTTACAAAGAGACAAAAGAGTTATTTTGAAAAAGTAGCTAGCCAGTATATAATAATTTAAAGAATATTTGTCGCTGTGTGCGCACCTCTTACTCACATGCATAAGGTATGTATTTATTGTTTTGGACGTAATAGCAAAAATAAATAAGTTATATTTACGACTTTCTTGATAATGTTTTTGGTGTAATCTTGCATTTGTATTACCAAATTAGAAGAGTGTGCACTTTTAAAAACCAACGAGAACTCCAACATGCGCCTATAAGCGTTTGAAGTCTAAAAATATGGGAAATAATTCAAGTTTTAACTTTCGCATACTCACTACTTAGGTACGACATATGGATCAACTTGAATTTCGGCCCCACTAGCGATGCGACTGAATTTTTTCCCGACTGCCGACGATACATATGCATATGACGAGTAGTTGTGTAGGTATAATTAGTGATTAATTAAAGAGTTGTCAAATGGATTGAGTCGACCTACCTGATGCACTTTTTATTAGCACTAAAAATAACTGCGAGTATACAATGTACGTTGATTTAGTATATCTAATGGTCAATACTAAGATATCGAACATGAGGAATACGTTTACAGACTGACTACCAATTATGTGAGAATTAAGAGTTTAGCGAGTTTGTTAAGAATACACAAAATAAAATGTGATAATGAATGAAAGAGTGAAGAAACGAGCCAAGGGCAGAATTAGGCTCTAGTGTGCCCTACTCGGTCTAGTAGAGCTCCACCTTGAAGCAACTCAACCAAGTCGAGCAAATGTCTTCTAATCCAAAAGATTATATTAGGCATAATGGTGTTTGGCCTTTAAACTCACTCGGCCAAGTCATGCCAATGCACCATCCTTCCACCACATTCTACTCAGTCGTGTCAAATATGCTGCCTGAGGCCACTAGCCATGTTGTCGATCCCCATTGATCTACGAGATTTTACTCGTCTGAGTCACACTAGGCATCTGAAGCCACTTAGTCGAGTTAACACAGGGCGTCCTAATCCTGAGACCTCTATTGACCAAGTCACTACCGTCCCAAAAGGCTACTCAGTTGAGTAGAGGCCGAACATTACAAAATTCTTTCTTATTACTCCGTTGGGCATAAGATTTAAGAAAAATGATATTTAGCGGGTTAAACTGAGAAAGAATAAAGTAGGATATGACCGAGAATCAGGTCGAAGAGATAATAAATTCAGAGTTATAATAAGAGAGATAAAAGTGGACGACCCAAAATAGAATGTGAGGGTGGGAATACTTAATTTTACAAATAAATTATTTAAAATTTAATTAAAATACTATTATGACTACAGAGTTTAATAAACTTTCAATCCTAAGACTATTTTAATTTCATTAAACGAAACATACCTGTCACGACCGCCCATGCTAGGGGTGTTACAAACGAGGCGATCGTGACCAAGGGACAAACATTTAAGAATAACATTTAAGGATTTCAGTTCATAAGAAAGACTCAATTAGCTTAAAAGAATTTTAGTTCAAAATATATATAGCATCGGAATTAAGGTTTCAAAGAGAGTCAAGGATGACGCATGTGTATGAAGACACAACGCATCCATATTCCCTAAGCCGACTCAACATCCACCGCAACATCCCGCTCAACCTGCACATAGGGAAAACACATGCAGGGCTGAGTACTTGTTGTACTCAATGGGCTCATGCCGAAAACATTTTCATAAAAACAGTTATGTCATCCATACCAGTGATCTCGAGTTTTATGAAGTTAAGAAATATCACGAGAACACAAAAATATTTCAAAGTCTGGCCAGACAATCAATCTCCCCACTTTCTCATCAATCATTCAATCACATTCTCTTTCCATAGTGCGACGAAAGTGTGGCCACACTATTCGCCCACGAGACCGGCCGACTAGCAAGGACGGCTCACGATCCCATCTGTGTACACTAGCCTGATAGGGTTTGCGGCCCTACTCAGACCCGAATTCGTTTCATTCATAGCCCTATAGCCTAATGGAGCGCACTCACAAACTAGGCATCAGGCACAATCTCATCATCAAAACAAACATGGCATGACATAACACTTTAAACCACCCTTATTACACCATAATCATAATTTTGAAAGCGTAAAAGAGTTTAGTAAAAGAAAGCCCACCTCGTTTGCTTAAACCATTCAATATCCATTTAAGGCAACCCTCGTTCCTCGAGCTCACGTATACTCAATCATCCTTGCCAACGACAAAACAGATCAGCCTTTCGTAAACTTATATTATCATGCATGTCCTATCGTTCCTTTTATCATTCTCTTACCCATATATAAATCATGTATATCACTTATAACATAACAATATAGTCATCTTGTAAAGATAAAAATTTGGCAGAACTGCGCAACCATTTTGTAAAAATCATTAAAAATTTACCCGACTTCCGTTGGGGCTAAAATTTTACCAAAATGCAGTAGACTCATCAAATAACTCCCAGTTTAAATTTCATATCAAAATATCCCCTTTTGGTCGGTCAATTCGGAAACGTAACCTACTGGTCGAGAAAACATTTTCTGGCAGAATTGCACAGTCAACTTCAAAAATTCACCAAAAATTCATCCTTCCTCATATGACGCTAAAATTTGGTCACGACACATTAGACACATTCAAGTTCACCCAGTTAAAATTTCACACCGAATCATATCATTTGGTCAGTCAAAACATTTATGCAACTCTCTGATCGAACATAAAATTCTAGCAGCACTGCGCAGTTCATTTGAAAAATTCACCGTAAATTCATACGATGTCCAATAAGGCTGAAATTTTCACAAGACTCAGAAGACACTTAAAATTTTCATCTAGTTCAAGAATCACATCAAACGGAGGTCATTTGGTCGGTCAAACAGATTTCGAAACATTCTGGCCGAGAGCACACGTTACTGGCAGAATTGCGCAGTCGACTTCAAACATTTTTCAAAAATTCATTTTTCGACAAAAAGGGCTGAAATTTATACGAGACACAGAAATCACCTTGAAATTTACTCAGTAAAATTTTCGTATCAAAATTCGACCGTTTGGTCAGTCAAATACACGTCGGAATCCAATGTCCGAACACCACAAATTTCATACTCAAAATTTCGAAATTTGAGTTTCTTCCCCAATCATCCAAACAAAATTTTCTCATGCTTATAACACACAATCATGCTTGATAAGACTCTCTTAACATGTTTGCACATAAACTTAGATCATTTACCAAGGATTCAAATCAAACTTCACACAACTTAATCAACAATCGCATAACTATCAAAGTTCTCAAGCAAACTCACTTTCCCACCGATTAACTTTGCGATCTATGATTCCTACACCCTCTATATGCATGTAGGATTCAAGAATAAAGTTTCAATGAAGGAGATGAGAAGAAAATCTTAGTTATACCTTCTTGAATCAAGAAAAACGAACGGTAGAACAAACGTTGACACGATTCGTCCCTCTCCCTTCACCGCTGCCGCCGCTGCCACGAATCTGCAGTCGCGGTCTGCAGCGCCGCCGTCCACCGTCGCCGCCTCCGGCGGCGCTCTCCCTCTCTTCTAACTCTCGGTTTTCCTTCTCTCGTTTTCTCTCTCTCGGATTTCTAAATTGACGTCAAAGAAATGAAATGAAAGGAGGTGCTATTTATAGAAAAAATTTATCATAAAAGACAAAAATTCACGTCTTTTCGTTTCGATGTGACGCGTAATTAATGTGGCGTTGAAAAACGTGCCTGATGTGACGCGATTCTTATCTAATTGGAAAACGTGCCTGATGTGACGCGATTCTTATCCAACTTTTCGTCTCGATTTGTTGTCGAAAGTGTATTTGATACGTGGTTTATTCTTTCGTGTAGGTAACGATTTAGCGGGTCGTTACATTCTACCCACCTTAACAGAAATTTCGTCCCGAAATTTGATCGTCTTACATAAACAACTCGGGGTACTTTTCTTTAATTCCATCTTCTAACTCCCACGTGGCTTCCTTGGAACCATGGTGTTTCCAACACTTTCACGAATGCTATCGACTTGTTTCGCAACTCTTGTATCTTCCGATCTAGGATTGCCTCTGGCCTTTCCTCGTAGCTCATGTCGGGGTTTAGGATCACTTCTTCTTGACGAATCACATGCTTAGGGTCAAACACGTACTTGCGCAACTGCGACACTTCGAACTTGTTGTGCACATTCCCAAACTGGGAGGTAACGCCAAACGATACGCTACAGGACCTACTTCATCGATAAACTCGTACGGTCCTACAAAGCGCGATTTCAACTTGCCCTTCATTCCAAACCTCACAACTTCTTTCGTCGGGGATACTTTCAAGAACACTTTGTCACCAACGTCGAATTTGATTTCCGTTCGACGCACGTCAGCATACGACTTCTGCCTATCTTGAGCTTCCTTGATCCTTGCGCGGATTTGATGCACAATTTCGGTCATTTCCTTTATAGCGTTGGGTCTTAACATCTTCCTCTCGCCAACTTCATCCATATATAGTGGGGATTGACACTTCCTGCCGTATAAAGCTTCATACGGAGCCATATCGATCGTCGCTTGGTAGCTATTGTTGTAGGCGAATTCAACCAACAGTAGAACAGTTTCCCAACTTTCCCCTCGATCTAAGACAACTGCTCGTAGTATATCCTCAAGCGTTTGAATCGTCCTCTCTGACTGTCCGTCCGATTGCAGTTGATAAGCAGTGCTGAAGTTTTGTTGTGTGCCCAATTCCCATTGCAAACTCATCCAAAACTTTGATGTGAACTTCGTATCGCGGTCGGACACAAAAGTCTTTGGCACTCCATGCAAACGTACATTCTCACTCACGTAGATCTTAGCTAATTTGTCCGATCCATAGGAAATCGTTAATCGGTAAGAAGTGCGCGCTTTTAGTCAGTCGATCGATAATCATCCAAATCGCAGTGTTACCCTTTTGTGACTTTGGCAAACTCATCACGAAGTCCATGGCTATATGCTCCCACTTCCATTCGGGAATTTCGAGTGGTTGCAACTTCCCATATGGCCGCTGGTGTAAGGCATTCACTTGTTGGCACGCTAGACATCGTTCCACATGTGACGCTACGTCTCCTTTCATCCCATTCCACAAAAAACGTTGCTTCAAATCTCGATACATCTTCGTACTTCCAGGGTGAGCAGTGTAAGGTGTGTCATATGCTTCACTCAAAATCTCATCTTTCAGTGCCTCGTCTTTCGGCACACATAATCGTCCATCGAACGTCAAAGCATTGTTCGCCTCTTCACGAAAATGGTCATGTTTCTCGGTTCTCACCTTCACACGTAATTCTTCCAACTTCTCATCACGTCGTTGGGCTTCTATGAGCTTGGTTCTCAAATCTGACTCAATCACTAGCGTCGCTATTCTTTCTCCTACTGTCTCGGGCGCTTTTACTATTTCCAACTGCATCTTATCGAACTCACGGATAAATGCTTCCTCCTGAGTTAGCAACAAAGCCAATTGAGGCTGGTCCTTCTTACTCACAGCATTTGCCACTACGTTCGCCTTGCCCGGATGATAGTGAATACCACAGTCATAGTCTTTCACGACTTCTAACCCATGTCATTGTCGCATATTTAGCTCCTTTTGCTCGAAGTACTTGAGACTCTTATGATCCGTATATATCTCGCATCTCACTTCATAGAGATGGTGTCTCCAAATTCTCAGTGCGTACACTACTGCTGCTAGTTCCAAATCATGGGTCGGAAAATTTAGCTCATTCGATCTCAACTGTCGGGAAGCATATGCTATCACTTTCCCATCTTGCATCAACACGCATCCAAGTCCTAGTTTTTTTTTTGTATCAGTAGAGACGGCGAAGTCCTTGTTGGCTGCCGACACCGTTAGAACAGGTGTTGTGGTCAACTTTTCTTTCAACAGTTGGAAACTCGCCTCGCATTCCGGCATCCAAACCACTTTGTTTCCTTTCTTCAACAATTGTGTCATTGGTCTCGCGATTTTAGAGAATCCCTCGATGAAGCATCGGTAGTATCCCGCCAATCCCAAGAAACTGCGGATTTCACTTGGCGTTTTCTGCGATTTCCAATTTTGCACAGTCTCAACCTTTGCGGGGTCTACTTGAATCCCATTTGCCGTCACGATATGACCAAGAAAGTTCACTCGAGTCAACTAAAATTCACACTTACTAAACTTGGCATAAAGTTTCTCCCTTCGTAACGTTTCCAACACAGTTTGCAGATGCCCTCCATGTTCCTCCTCATTCTTCGAGTATACTAAAACATTGTCGATGAAGACTAACACGAACTTGTCAAGGTACTCGTGGAAAACTCGGTTCATCAAGTCCATGAAGACGACCGGGGCGTTGGTCAGCCCAAATGGCATCACGACGAATTCATAATGGCCATAACGAGTGCGAAAAACAGTCTTAAGTACATCCTCTCGTCGGACCTTTAGTTGATGATATCCCGACCTCAAGTCCATTTTTGAAAATATGCCCGCTCCTCGAAGTTGGTCAAACAAATCATAAATCCTCGGCAGTGGGTACTTATTCTTCAAGGTCATCTTGTTGAGCTCACGATAGTCGATGCACATTCTCATCGTTCCATCCTTTTTTTCTTTACGAACAACACCGTCGCTCCCCACGGTGTCACACTAGGTCGGATAAAACCCAAGTCTAACAATTCTTGCAACTGAATCTTCAACTCTGCCAACTCTTTAGGGGCCATTCGGTATGGCGCCTTCGATACTGGCGCAGACCCTGGTTCCAAAACAAAAGTGAACTCTAATTGTTTGTCGAGTGGCGGTCCAGGCAAAGCTTCGGGAAAACACGTCGAGAAAATCTCGTACTACTGACACTTCTTCCACTCTCAATTCCTTCCTTTCCTCTCCGTTCAAGTACACAAGATACGCCGGATGCCCTTTCCTTATCATCATGGTTGCTCGCAATGCGGAGATTATAGAGGTTCGTCGATTTAAAGAAATCCCTTACAAAAAAAAAGTCGGCTCGTCGCCAGGGGTTTGAAAAGAAATTTACCTCTAGCTGGTGCATCACTTTTACGCATGTCTGAGTATAGAAACTTATTTCCCCGTGTGCATTCGAAAAGCTCAACCTCACCCTTTTCTCCAAGTCTAGTATCAAGAACTCGAAAATGGATCAAGCAGTCTTACTTGGATATGAAATGAATTCAAAATTGTAGCAACACTGCTGAAGGTGTCTTAATCAGAAAGGTTGCAAAATTAATCAAGAAACAAGAACAACACTTCTAGTTTGACTCTTTTAGATCTCATCACCAACTTGCAGAAATTGGTTCGAAAAAAAAAATATGGCAGGGTCTAAGTTTCATTGATCTTGATCATGTTCATTCTGGAAATTAAGGTTTCAAATAAACTCATAAAGATTGAGACTTTACTTCTGACGAGAGCTCGAAAGAATATGAGATAGGCCTTGAAAACAGGATGAAACTGAATCAGGTCTCAAATTCCATAGTAGGCTGCCAATTAAGATATTTCAATTGTCAAATTAAATTTGCAAAATTTTGGCATCAATGAATGATGGTTCAAACATGTCATGACATGAGATGGTCAATCGTGTAAGGATTTAGAAGCATAGACAATTTCATGAGGTAGCACTGATCATGGTTCGACGACATCATGTTACTGAATAATGATGTCACATCAATGGATTCACAGGGTTGCAACCAACGTGAAGTGAACTTTTTTTTAGGAAGATCGGCTAAATCAACCACATTAAGGAAAAAGAGACACAATAGTCTTAACTTGGTGTTGCAGAAAGAAAATCATTGAGCATGAAACAATATGTGTAGTGAAACTGAGCGAAAAATTTCACTTCTGCAAGGAAGAACTTGCCGCATCCATAGTTACGAAATAAAAAGGTGTACAAAAGTTCCAAGAAGAATATTCCATCCTTTGAAGGAACATGTTTGGGAATGTGATCGTACTGAAGGTCATAACTGCAAACAACTTTTAGAAATGAAGTTCAAAGGCGGAAGTTCATAAATTCAAAATATTGTCCTTACGAAAGATGAATCAAAGAAGACTACTAATCAAGATGTCCAAAAATGACGAAGGCAAACACAAATTTTCAAGAACTGAAAGTGAGTCATGATTCGATATAGGAAAAGAAATAACGTGCAATAATTGCGAATTGTGAGTCAAACAAGGTCGTAAATAGACAAGGGCTCACCGTTAATTGAAAGATTCCAAAAAGAATTTCTTATAATCCAAGTAAGTATTGCTGATTAAAATCATTCATTCTAGCCACGAGGGTCACTCTCTCTCGTTCATCTTTCTGAGGCCGAACATGGTAACATCGTTCTACGAAACTGCGGATTCCAAGTTGAGATTCATCGTGTCGTTACAACTAATAACAGTAGTCGAAAGCCATATCTTCATATATTCCTTGCACGTGATAATCGTCATTTTCTTAAAACGTTGTAGTTATACTCGCGCTCTCAACATGATATAATGGTCGTTTTCGCCGCATCGCCACTTTTGACCGAAGATCGGATTTATCTACTAGATCGCAAGTATGATCTCTACATCCGTTGTAGGATTACATCATTTCGCATCTCTTCTTGCCTCGAACATTTTCTCGTTTGGAACATCTCTTCAATTTGCACTTCTTCTTTTCTTAAACTCTTTATCATATGCTACGTCTTTTCGCATTCTCCTTGTTCTCGTCATTCAGAAAAAAAATTCTGAATTTGTAATCATTCGATAAAGTTCGAGTTCACACCACATTTTTCCATTTGTCCTATCACTCGGAAAAGTGATATTGCAGTTGTCAAAAACTAAATTCGATATCATTTAATATAACATACTTCTTAGGCACTCTATGTTCGCATACAAAGTTCATAGCGTCATTCCAAGAAATAGAAAAAGTTTCATGGTCCACCGGTCTCCATCCTCTATCTCGATAATTTAGAAATTTCTCCCCACTTTCCATTCTCGTTCGTTTGCATCGC
This sequence comes from Salvia splendens, assembly GCF_004379255.2. Taxonomy (NCBI): domain Eukaryota; kingdom Viridiplantae; phylum Streptophyta; class Magnoliopsida; order Lamiales; family Lamiaceae; genus Salvia; species Salvia splendens. Next base: position 25,973,626 of record NC_056039.1, read on the forward strand.
TCGGGAAAGCAATAGGTGAGTTTTCAATTTAGAACTACGGTCCGCGTGGTCAACTAGTCTACATCTTCGGCACTCTAAGTTCACGACACATTTCATCATCTCGTAGAGAACAAAATATCACAACAAGTACTATAACACACAACATTTTCACATATCAAAGCAAAACACTTTCACACTTCACATTATAATTCAAAACTTTTGAAATAAAATTTTCTTCAGACTCTCACACTTTCCTCTAAATTTTCACATTTCAATTTCAACTTTAGAGTAAAAGTTTTTTTTTTGACTCAAAACTCAAAACATACTTTCACATCAACTTTCATCACTCGTATAAAACACTCCATAGAATAACGCTTCATACTTCGCACCCCATAACATATATAACATCACACTTCCATGGCTAAATTTTCCAATCGAAAAGGTTTTTTTTTTTTAAAAAAACTTAATATTTTCCATTGATCAATTAATTTTTCCCAAAAGAAAGAACTAACATGTTTTCATTTAAAGTTTTTTTTTTTTCAACAACCTTCCACAACATAAACATTTTTTTCTCAATCAAACTCCACTAGAACAACGAGCCATTAATGTTACAAAACATCATAACACATTTGTATTCCAAACAAAACACTCATGCACTTCACATATATGTTTGAAACAACATTCTTAAATTACTCATTTATTTTCTAAAATTTTTTTTTTTAACATTCTCAAAACAACTCATCAACTTTCGTCTTTCATGTAAAACACTCCATCATCCTATGTTCACATGCTCACGTCGTAGTACTTTCACACATATAAAACATACTTAGTCATCATACTAGTTTTGCTCATGCTCCATATAATCACATCATAACAATATCATGATCAACATACCACACGTGCTTAGATCATTTTGTCAATCATGCGCATACTTCACATATATAACACGTGCTTACATTTTCATGTCAATCGTACTCATATTCCACATAATCATATCATCAAAATTCATCTTCACGTATAACATTCATTCACATGCGTACACTTGCCAAAACATCCTCATCATATCATCATCAATTTCATACATCGATCTCACATTCTTTCAACAACTTAAAACATACCTCACTTTCTTTGGTTGAGCGTGATGCTTTGGATGTTGAGCCTTCGTGACACTTCCAGTTTAAGGTTTACTATTCTAGACTTAAGGTGAAAGAAGACTCTCGGACCAGAGCAAAAGAACGAAGCTCTGATACCACTCTGTCACGACCGCCCATGCTAGGGGTGTTACAAACGAGGCGATCGTGACCAAGGGACAAACATTTAAGAATAACATTTAAGGATTTCAGTTCATAAGAAAGACTCAATTAGCTTAAAAGAATTTTAGTTCAAAATATATATAGCAGCGGAATTAAGGTTTCAAAGAGAGTCAAGGATGACGCCTGTGTATGAAGACACAACGCATCCATATTCCCTAAGCCGACTCAACATCCACCGCAACATCCCGCTCAACCTGCACATAGGGAAAACACATGCAGGGCTGAGTACTTGTTGTACTCAATGGGCTCATGCCGAAAACATTTTCATAAAAACAGTTATGTCATCCATACCAGTGATCTCGAGTTTTATGAAGTTAAGAAATATCACGAGAACACAAAAATATTTCAAAGTCTGGCCAGACAATCAATCTCCCCACTTTCTCATCAATCATTCAATCACATTCTCTTTCCATAGTGCGACGAAAGTGTGGCCACACTATTCGCCCACGAGACCGGCCGACTAGCAAGGACGGCTCACGATCCCATCTGTGTACACTAGCCTGATAGGGTTTGCGGCCCTACTCAGACCCGAATTCGTTTCATTCATAGCCCTATAGCCTAATGGAGCGCACTCACAAACTAGGCATCAGGCACAATCTCATCATCAAAACAAACATGGCATGACATAACACTTTAAACCACCCTTATTACACCATAATCATAATTTTGAAAGCGTAAAAGAGTTTAGTAAAAGAAAGCCCACCTCGTTTGCTTAAACCATTCAATATCCATTTAAGGCAACCCTCGTTCCTCGAGCTCACGTATACTCAATCATCCTTGCCAACGACAAAACAGATCAGCCTTTCGTAAACTTATATTATCATGCATGTCCTATCGTTCCTTTTATCATTCTCTTACCCATATATAAATCATGTATATCACTTATAACATAACAATATAGTCATCTTGTAAAGATAAAAATTTGGCAGAACTGCGCAACCATTTTGTAAAAATCATTAAAAATTTACCCGACTTCCGTTGGGGCTAAAATTTTACCAAAATGCAGTAGACTCATCAAATAACTCCCAGTTTAAATTTCATATCAAAATATCCCCTTTTGGTCGGTCAATTCGGAAACGTAACCTACTGGTCGAGAAAACATTTTCTGGCAGAATTGCACAGTCAACTTCAAAAATTCACCAAAAATTCATCCTTCCTCATATGACGCTAAAATTTGGTCACGACACATTAGACACATTCAAGTTCACCCAGTTAAAATTTCACACCGAATCATATCATTTGGTCAGTCAAAACATTTATGCAACTCTCTGATCGGAACATAAAATTCTAGCAGCACTGCGCAGTTCATTTGAAAAATTCACCGTAAATTCATACGATGTCCAATAAGGCTGAAATTTTCACAAGACTCAGAAGACACTTAAAATTTTCATCTAGTTCAAGAATCACATCAAACGGAGGTCATTTGGTCGGTCAAACAGATTTCGAAACATTCTGGCCGAGAGCACACGTTACTGGCAGAATTGCGCAGTCGACTTCAAACATTTTTCAAAAATTCATTTTTCGACAAAAAGGGCTGAAATTTATACGAGACACAGAAATCACCTTGAAATTTACTCAGTAAAATTTTCGTATCAAAATTCGACCGTTTGGTCAGTCAAATACACGTCGGAATCCAATGTCCGAACACCACAAATTTCATACTCAAAATTTCGAAATTTGAGTTTCTTCCCCAATCATCCAAACAAAATTTTCTCATGCTTATAACACACAATCATGCTTGATAAGACTCTCTTAACATGTTTGCACATAAACTTAGATCATTTACCAAGGATTCAAATCAAACTTCACACAACTTAATCAACAATCGCATAACTATCAAAGTTCTCAAGCAAACTCACTTTCCCACCGATTAACTTTGCGATCTATGATTCCTACACCCTCTATATGCATGTAGGATTCAAGAATAAAGTTTCAATGAAGGAGATGAGAAGAAAATCTTAGTTATACCTTCTTGAATCAAGAAAAACGAACGGTAGAACAAACGTTGACACGATTCGTCCCTCTCCCTTCACCGCTGCCGCCGCTGCCACGAATCTGCAGTCGCGGTCTGCAGCGCCGCCGTCCACCGTCGCCGCCTCCGGCGGCGCTCTCCCTCTCTTCTAACTCTCGGTTTTCCTTCTCTCGTTTTCTCTCTCTCGGATTTCTAAATTGACGTCAAAGAAATGAAATGAAAGGAGGTGCTATTTATAGAAAAAATTTATCATAAAAGACAAAAATTCACGTCTTTTCGTTTCGATGTGACGCGTAATTAATGTGGCGTTGAAAAACGTGCCTGATGTGACGCGATTCTTATCTAATTGGAAAACGTGCCTGATGTGACGCGATTCTTATCCAACTTTTCGTCTCGATTTGTTGTCGAAAGTGTATTTGATACGTGGTTTATTCTTTCGTGTAGGTAACGATTTAGCGGGTCGTTACAATACCCTTTATATCTCATTTTCATACCAAGTTGTGTTATAGTCCGAATATCAATTGAAACTTCCTTACCGCAGCCAACTAAGCTATTTCATTTTGTTTGGACGAGTTCAATTTATAGGTAAAATAAAAAATAATTTAAGAATACTAAAATTCTAACATTGTTTGAACTTAAAATTATTTTATAATGTGTAAAATCATAGTACTCCTTCCATCCTCAGTAAGTGATATAATCAAGATTTTAGATAGTGCTATTTAGCGGCTAAATAAAAAAAAGCATAAAGTAGAGAGACAAACCAAAAAAGATAATAATGTAAGAGACAGATAGAGTATTTGTTTTTTCGCTAATAAAAAAACGCATCAAGTTAATAGGAACGACCCACAGAAGAATACGCCACGGAGGGAGTAACTTATTACAATCCATATCGTCGAAGACAAATGTTATCGAAAGAAAAACATAGCATCAATGTGAATATTTTTACAATCCTCTCACAGAGTACTTTGTATATATGAAGATGGATTGTTGCAGCATCAAAGTAGGCTACATAGTAGAATGTTTTTGCAACCCATAGAAATGTTTGCTTGACATTTTTGGCGAGGAAGCTGCGTTCGTCAATGCCTCCAAATCTTCTTCAATTTCACTCATGTCTCCTTTTGCCATTCTCATTTCTACTTCCTCCTATACAATTAATGAAATAATATATTGTAACATACATTTCATATCCAAATTTAATACTCCATAACCATGTAAAATAAAGTTTAACAAAAAATTTCACCCTTTGGCCTAGTAAATTTAACATCGAATTCAGTAATTTTATATGTTTAGAGCGTAGTGCAACACTAATAATTTTATATTAGTGTATAAATAAAACTCTTTTTTACCTTTTTATTTGGAATCTATGAAAGGTGGTGGCAGATTTTGTTCAGTAGCTTGGAGAGAGTTATGTACTCACGATGGAGCAATACATCCTTGATTGGAAGAGAATGGGCAGAGCAAATGTTTAAGGTGGTGACAAGAAGCTCTGCATCTTCCCACAAATTTCCTTTATCAAACTTCATCACCCATGAATACCACTGTATACATATAGGCCATTTAATTAGTGCATTGCCAAAAAAGATAAGAGGAGGAAATTAAGGAAAAGTAAATCAATATTGGTGAAACTTACTGCATTTTGTAGTTGGAGGCTAATGCATTCATCAAAACCTTTAAATAGGTCGTGGAGGGATTGTAGCATAATGTTGACAACTCGATGCTCTGTCTCAGCACTGATCCATATGATTAGAAAAAGATAGAATTTGTACATTTAAATAAAGTAATTAGGCATTAAGATAAAATAATTGGGAATAGAACATAAAAGATTAATGGGTATAGACAAAATTTATAACAATAAAATAACCTGTACTAACACGTTGTAAAATTTAAAAAATATTACTAACAAGTAAAATTTAAAATATTTTAGAATAGGCTATACATGTAAAGATTTTCGAAGTAAACTCTCCTTATCTCTTATCGGTATATTAATATTCCTTTCAAAGAAAAATAAAGTTATGGTACCACTAATGTCTAATAAGGATGTAATTATGTTGAAAGATTCGTGGTTGTAATTAAGAAGAGGGTTCATTAAAAATTATTATTGACATTTTCCATTTTATTCATTTTTTTCAAGTAATATTTAGAGAAAACAAACAAATCGATATTTATTTTTTATAAAAATACTAGAATTAAAAATATTAATAATAATTTTAATGTATTAAAACCAATTAAATGTATAAAGTAAAATAAATAAAACTCGACGTAATCATATAATGTGTTGAAGTTCAATACTATTAATTTATACTTACTAGGAGTAAACTTTACAATAGATTATACCTTAATGTAAATATAATAGATCTTTTGCTCATGTGTTCTTATTATTATAAAATTAAAAACTAAGTATACCTATATTACTAAGTGTCAAGCATAACCTAAATAACATTTTAATTTCATTTAAATAAAGAACCGAGAATACCTATTTAGTTTGCTTGAGCCATTGATGTTGTAACTGAAATCTTTTAACAGAGCAGATCTTTTCTCTCTGGAGTGTTCTTGGTCAAAAAATATTCTGATCATCCTTGAAATCAGTTGAGATTTTGCCCACAAAATTCTCTCTTTGCCTCTCTCTGGTTCAAATATAGTTGCAGCAGCCAAAAAGTAAGCTACCAATAATTGTTTTCTGCTTATTCCAAACTCTTCAAAATGTTGATTTTCATACCATCTGCTTAGTAGAAACAAAAGGGAGTTAGTGAGTAACTAAATACATTAATCATTGATTTGAACTACTTAATTCATATGACTCCACTCAATCTGTATACATTATTTCATGGAGGTATAAAAATATGTACCGTTGCATATGACTCCACTCAATCAGATGTTGTGATTGGCATCTCTCGAAATCCAATCTTGCAAGCTCCAGATACTCATCGTTTTGGATATCTGGCATCCTATTAAATGAGACAATTAATGGGGACCAGAGTGTATATCTTTAAGGCGAATACAACCTAGAACCCATATAATATTATTATGTCATAAAGTAGTAGTAATAGTTATGAAAAAAGAATGTAAAAGTCATTTTGCTAGAGATCATACTAAAAAATAGTACTATCTAAATGTAACACCAATTAAATGAGACAATTAATGGGGACTAGAGTGTATATCTTTAAGGCGAATGCAACCTCGAAAGAAAAAGAAGTTTTACCTGTACACTGTCTTGGCGAACCAGACGTTGGAGGAACCACCGTAGTGTTGCAGATAATATGCAGCCTCTACTCGCGGCAGAGTGGCATACCACGGCATCTCCAGTCCTACCTGAATCTACTGAAGAGATAATAAACGACGACGATATAATTGTTGAAAGAAATAAGTTTAAGATAACTTGTGCAACAACCTCATGAGGCAAATTCTTAGATATAACCCATTTATCAAGATGTTCATCTCCGTCCAACCAATCTTGCAGAAACTTTCTCGAGAAATCGTAAGCTTCTTCAAGAACTACATCCCCTTCAAATCGGATTTGGGAAGCCCTGTAGAGAGCATACATTGCCGAGGTAGATGGTGTCACTTCACCCCTTTGGCAAATAAATCCATCACCTTCTTTGAATTTCCTCAACACATCTACATCAAATTTAATTACATAAATAATTGTGGCTATATGTTTTGGCACAAGGATTTGAAATATATACATACTCGGGTTGACATTATATCCATGCAACCGTAGAAGCCTAAAAGCCATGGATGTGTCATCAACATCACTGTAGTTTATATCTCGCCTACAATAGATTCCGTTATCGTTCCAAAATCTGTATCATCGATCAACATCACTTGCGAGATTAAATGAACATCACATGACTTGCATATTTTATCCACACATTTCGTATATGATTATACGAATTTCAAAACTTTTCATGTATGATAGTATGATCGTACCTATATACGTATGTTAAGCAATCTTTTATCTCCGTCTCAAAGAAACGAGAAATTCCCAAGCGTTGTAGTCTATCAGTGGCCCATAGTCGCGCGTATAGGTCGACAGGATAAGTAGTAGGAGCTGAAATTTGATCAAGTAGTAACACTTGCAAGGAGTTGAAGAAGGATTCAAAATCATCAATGCTACAAGGATTCAACCTTTGGGTTTTATTGCTTTAGTTCATCTGTTTTCATTGTCTTCCCTTCAATCTATGTTTTTAGCTTATTCAATCATGTGTAACTAAACTCATAGGATTCTAGGGATGTGTTAGTAACTTTTACTGGTTTATACAATTCCTATTTCTATTTAACATCCGTTTGTTCTTACTTTGTTTCTTCCTTAAGTTATTCTGTAATACTTCACGCTTGAGTGACACATTCGGTGATGATTTAATATAACTTGCTACATAATCGTGAGAGGAGGTTGGCGAGTTAGATCCACTTAATAGACACTACAATTAGTTTCCTTTAAAAAGGCACTGTTAATTGAGAGTGAGGACTTTTCAAGGGTCTTAGGAGCTTCCTTTAAAACGGCACTGTTAATTGAAAGTGAAGACTTTTCAAGGGTCTTAGGAGCTTCTAGGAGTTACATATTTAGGATTGACAACACTAATGTTCGTAATCAACGTTTGCATCGCATGAGCATAAGCTAGGTGACTCGTTCTATCAAAGTAAGAACTGTGCTAGGGTGTTATAGTTGGAATTTGTATAACTATAATTATGAAAGCACATCCCTGGAATTCCCCTTATCTCTATACTTTTATCTCTTTAATTTATTTGCAATTAGTTGTTTCTTTGTTTTCAAAGTTAATTGTTTTAAAAAATCTTCCAATTTTTCGGTTTTTCAAATAGTAATTGAGTTTTAGTAGAAGATGGACAATTTGTGTTTGCTTTCCCCGTGATCGATATCCGGTACTAACCTTTAGCTATACTATCCCTACTCTGTATACTTGCACATATTTATAATGCTAATAAAAAGTGCATCAATACCATACCTTATTTGAATATTATGATATTACTTTCTAGTGCTAGTTAATACTTTTATATGGTTACATTCTCAATTATTTAGATAAAACTAAGATAAATATTTTATTTTAATGAATCTCGTAATTTTATTAAACTGAAAATTTAAGTTAATCATAATATATAGTAATATATACTACATTGAAATAAAAATTTAATAAAGTAGAACGAATAGTCAAAGAATGGATATGAGAATTATGAACAGTTTCATGATGTTGTAAATGGCCTAATGATAATATTAAGACACGCGAAGTAGCTAGAAAGTGCGCGTGCAATTAGGGGTGAGCAAAAAAACCAGAAACCGAATATCCGAACCGAACTAAACTGAAATTTTGAAATTCGGTTCGGTTATTTCAATTTTTCGGTTCGGTTTTGAAAATACAAAAATTTCGGTTTTTCGGTTCAGTTCGGTTCGGGCAAAGAAAAAACCGAATAATCGAATTTATTTAATTATTTATTTTATTATATATATGTTACTATTATTTAATTATAACTAAAAGTAAAAGCCCTAATTGGAAACTCACATTTCTGAATTCTGAATCAGATCCGCCGCTCTCGGCTCTCCTCTCCCTCTAACCCTAAATCCATCCACCAACTCCATCGTCCTCCGTCGCAGGTCGCCTCTCCAGCCGTCGCCTGTCGCCCCTCGCCCCTCCAGCTCCTGTCGGCCCTTCACACCGTCGTCTCCACTCTCCACAGCTCCGATTCCAGGTAAATCTCTACTTACACCTTCAATTGCATCCCTAAACCCACAACTGTGAGCCTGCAAATTCTTCCATCCCTCTAATAATTCAACATTTATTTATTAAGTTACCTAGTTCCTAATATGGAAGTATGATTAATTGATTATTAGTTTTTGCCTTTTGTTTCAGATTCTATCAATGAAATTTTTAGATTGTTTTAGATTTTAGATTGTTTCAGATTCTATCAATGAAATTTTAAATTGTTTCATATTATTCCACTGTGTCAGATTCTATCAATGAATTTTTTTTCCAGATTCTCTCAATTAATTTTTTTTTCCAGATTCTCTCAATTGAATTTCAGATTATTTGATTTTTGTTAATTAAATTTCAGATTAAATGTAGCTGTTAAATGGCAGCCGTTGTTGCTGTGTAGAAGAAGAAAGTGTTATACTGTTATGCTAATTTTGACATGTTTCTTTCGTACTTGCAGATTTCAGATTTAGTAAGTAAAAGGCAGACGGTTTTTCTCCACTCTACAACATAGATTATTCAGCATCAAGTTGTAATGTAAGTTATTCATTAATTTTGATGTAATTTATGTATTGTTATGTTGCAAATTGATTGCTAAATATCTCTGAATATTTCTTATTATAGATGTTGTGTGATGAAAGTGAAGCGGATGAAGTCAATAGTGTACATAAATATCTTAAGGAGGATATTGAGAGTGGTGGGCCAAAATTTGACCTTTTGGATTGGTGGAAAAATAATGAATATAAATGTCCTGTACTCTCCCAATCTGTCCGTGATATTCTAGCAGTTCCTATCTCCACTGTAGCATTTGAGTCCGATTTTAGCACCGGTGGCCGAGTTCTTGATCCATTTAGGAGCTCTTTAAGTCATAAAGTTGTCGAGTATCTTGTTTGTGGTCAAAATTGGCTTCGCAAATCTTCCAAATTTAGTGTTGAAGAAATTCTTGAAGATGACCAAAAGATAGAAGAAGGTAGTTTTATACATTTAAGTTTTTTGTTATTGATTATTTCATTTATAGTACTTATATAACTCTTTTTTGTGTAGGTATTGCATTGATGTCTACTCAAGATTCAACAAATTAATCAATCTCCATTATTTGTTGAAACTTGATTGCACTTGGACAATATTGAAGACTTGTCATGGAACTTCATTTTGGATTTATTTTGATGTAATGTGTTGAAACTATTGAAGACATTTTGGTTGATGTTTTTTATTGTGGAATGTTGATTGCATATTTGTATTTGTTGGTTGATGCCTTTGATGGATTAGGGATATTATCATTTTTATCATGTTATGTTTTGTAGGTTGAAAATTTCTAAGTTTCTGTACTGTTTTCTTTCTCCCCAGATTTTCGGTTTTTTAATTCGGTTTTCGGTTTAAGGTTTTTTGATTTTTCGGTTTTTTATATAATTTCGATTTTTTTATTTAGTTCGGGTTTTTAAGTTTGGTTTTCGGTTTTTCAGTTTTCGGTTTCGCTTTGGTTTTAGTTTTAGGCGAAATTCAGTTTTTCGGGTTCGGTTCGGTTAGGGCGAAAAACTGAACTGAAACCCGAATGCACACCCTGCAATTGATGTTTCTCAATCCAATAGGTCCAGAGGATTCACTATATCTCAGGGTCTAGAAGATCATGAGTCTATCAGATATGGTCATTGGATACGCTTTTTCCGGTTTAAAACCTTAACCCATTATACTATTGGCTAGTATATAGAAGTAAGGATCGATCCCACAGAGACAAAGGTGTTAGCAAGCATTCAGAGGGTTTGGGAAAGGTCGGTTGCTGCCACGCAACTCACGGGTTAAGATTTCATTAAAAGTACTGAAGGCAAGAGAATTGAAAATACTAACTAACTACTAGACCTAAGAAACAAGAAAAAAACATGTATGCATGCATGATTCGAGAGATGACTTAACTAAGGAAAGTTTATCAAACTACTAGGTCAAGTAAAAATGTTTCCCTAAACAGTTAGACAAAGATGTAAGAAAAGGCAATGAAACAGATTTTCCGATTTAGCTACTGCGACAAATAAAGCTGCAAAAGTGAACAAACAACAGATCTGAGCCTAACTACCAACGATCTTCATCTTCTTCAGGAAATTGACATGAACATGAATGAAGCATCAAACAACGAAAACAGAGCAAACTTAGATCGGACCTCGAACACTACGTTTAAGCTAAAAACTACCAGATATGAACTACAAGGTCGAGCAAATCGAAAGCAACAGTAAAAACATCCATAACCATGCAGATTCAATTCAGTATGTATCAGATCAACAACTCCAATTCACAATCCAATCCAAACTCGACCACACCCAGATCCATATCCATCAACTCCGATTCAAACACTTCAATAACAAACCAACTCCGATTCAAATGATCTCAACTCCAAATCGACAACCAATTGCAAAAAGCATCTAAATCAGTAAAAACTAACATCAATCATCAAAGTCAACATAAATAGAAAACACAAACTTCCATAGCTGCAGAAAATAGATTCGAACACAAAAGCAGTCGTCGAGCTTCCGGCAAAGAAGTTCACGGCGAGGATAAAACGACAGAAAAGTAAAATGATTGTATCTTCGCCCCCGTTGGGACGGTGCTACACCACAGATATAGCTAAACCGACCCAATTATGCCCATAATTACCCCATTGATGCCAAGTGCGTGTGTGAAATGGGCTAACTAAAAGTGAAACTAAGGAGTGTGTGGAAGCTGGTGTAGAATCCTCCTTCTTCAAGATAGTTGCCCCTTTTATAGTTGGGGCTCAGACCCCTAGGGCACTCCTTCTTCATGATTTGTCAATTTTGCCCTCCGAAAAGGATCTTTTAGAATTTGCTCCTTGTTCACTTTTGCTTCCTGCTAGCGTTTTCATCATTTCCTTGGTCAAGTAAATTGTTGGCGCTTTTTCACTTCACTTTCCTCATTTTCGTCTGCCCCGGTTGATTTGTATGCATTTCCTGGGCCTGACAGATATTTCACGCACCTGAACTTACAAACACTTATTAGTTCACTTAAATCATAGAACTTAACCACATAATCAATGCATGAAATGAGCCTTATCAACGCGATATTGTGATATTAAACAATTGACAGCAACTATTGATTTTTTTACTTAATTAAACAATCATAGATTTAAGTTAATCATATATTCAACTAAGAATGTTATTGTCTTTTTTATTAAATTGATTATTGATAATTTCAACTAATTTTTTTATACTACAATTACTACATAAGAGTAGATAAAATAAAACTTAGCTTTTTGATTATATAAGATTGTACGTATGTTAATAAATTTTATTTTATTTTTAATCATCAATTTTGTATTGTACTTAAAAATAATATATTCTATGTATAGCTTTAAGATTGAAAAATTAATATTCCATCTAATAAATTGAACTACTTTTATATACAAATATTGTATAAGTATAATGTTTACATATATTTATATCTAAGTTATTTCGCTATTAATATTAAATATAGTACAATTATTTAAAATATTACAAAGAAGTAAAACTAAACATAAATAATTAATAGTAATAGAATATTAATATCATTAAGATATTTTTATATTGAAATTAAAATTAGAGAGAACATCTTTTTCCGTACATCAACTATCCCAAATTACATACTACTTTAATGAAAATGAGAGGGTAAATAGATTGAATTGCCCTCATTGGCCTTAAGGGTACTTTGGTCAAGAAAATATTGGAAATAGCCAAAAAGTAGTTGAATTGATATTAACTTATAGTTGATAAACCTTAAAAGATATTATGAAATGTTACGAACCAAATTTGCACATTTGAAATAGTTGGTGTACTAAAAAAGATGTTCCCTCTTATTTATATAACTATCTCTGATTACGAAAAATAGTCTTGTTTCTTTATCTTGGGTACATTAAAATAAATCTCTATTTTTTTTTATTTTTTTTATCTCTATTTATATATGATAATTTTATCTTTTTAGAATGAAAGGTGTTCATTTATTTATTTCAACTACTTTCATCTCTTACTATAACCTTTCTCGTTTTATCAAATTTGTATTAAAACTTGTATCATCCATTTTTAAAACTAACTTTTTAACAAAATTTGCTCATTTATTAAATGTGTTTATTTATTTATTAAGAATGCTTCAACCACTTTTCATCTCTTACCGTACCTTTCTCATTTTATCAAATTTTATCAAATTTGTATTAAAACATGTATCATCCATTTTTAAAACTATTTTTTAACATAAACTGTTCTGTTTGATGCTTTTACATGTGTCTCATATACGACCTACTAGAAATTCTCACTAATATTGCAGTACAATTATTCTGCCTTCGTGCATGCATCTAATGTGAGTGTTATATTGGTATTTTATATTCCCTTCGTGTTAGTTGGGTTGTTTATTTTTGCGGTGTGTTCTGTAAAAATATGTGACGCCCCGGAATTTCGTTCCTTTCGTTCGAGATAAATTGACTTTATTAGCGTAACTAATTCTCGTTTAGAAGGCATAGAATTTTCGTTGTAATTTCCGACTTTAGAATAATTAAGTATTGTTTTTGGAAGAAACAAAGTGCAAGGAAATTTACTCAAGAATAAAAGTGAAAGGATATGTTTTTATTAAATGAGCACTTTAAGGATTAAAAATACAAGAATGATGAAGATGCAAATAGTACAAATGCTTACATGATCAAAAGAGACAACCCTTTTCCTATGTACTCTATTTCACATATACATTCCTAGCCTTATACAAAAAAAAAAGAAACAAGAGCCAAGGTGATGAAAGTTGCTACTTTAGGAAGCAGGCACGGAGGATGAGGTGAGCAAGAATCCACCCTCTCTTCTCTCTCAATATCCACCTCCACAACACCCCAAATGTGCAGCCATAGTCCCTACAAAATTAACACCAAATGGGGGTATCAAAATATGACTCGTAAGTAAAGGGGAAGAGCGGCACAAGCTCAAGTAAGAAAAGGGATTAGTAGGCGAAATAGGGCAGCCCAGGGGATGCATTGTAGGGCCTGGAATCAGCCATTTTGCCACCTTCCCAAGTTTCACCAAAGTGGAAATGGTGACAAGAGAAGCAAGAAAGATGAGCTTATCTTCAAACCCAAATGAGAGGAATCATATTCTCCCCAAATCACAAATGAGATCAGCAGTGATAGCCTTCCAAGACTTGCACAAAGTAGGCAAGGAAGCCTATTTCACAAGCTCAAAAGAAGGAGAGACCTTTAGTTCAAAGTAGCAAGTATACTCCACAAAAGACGAGGAAATCTGCCTATAAATACCGCCGACAATCACTAAACGGCACCTTAAGATCAGTCAATCCCCAAAGGAATAATGGAAATGATTTCACATAGTCAACACTCTTAGATCGCATAGTTGCTGCCTTCACTCAAAAGAAATCGAGTAGAAGGGGATAGGGGAGAAGGCTTAGCTTAGGCCGAAGGGTTGTCCGGCGACGGCGGAACTCCGGGAACTCTCCGCGAGGCGACGGAGGCCGAAGAGGGAGCTGCTCTTGCCGCATCCGGCAGACGAACAGCTGGGAGCAAGGGCGAGAGCCCAGTACGCCGGCAAGGACCCTCCGTCGCGAGGGAGAAAGGCGGCGGCGCTGAGATTTGAGAATCGACGAGGGCTGTGGAGCCTCAATTTGAGGAGAAGAAGAAGAGATCAAATTGGGGGAAATCGGAGCCACCCAGGGCGAGAACTCGCCGGAAAAACCGAGAAAAACGGGAATAGGGGGCGTGGAGAAGAAGACGCTGCCTTCTTGTATTCTCAAATTGGAATTTGGAAAAAAAAAAAAAAAAAAAAGAGGAAGGAATGTGAGGGAGTTGACCGATGGGTAGGGAGTATTTTCTTATTTGGGCTCATTTTTTTGTTGTTGTTGCTTGGGCCTATTGAATTAAGTAATTGGACCAACTATTTTAAAGAAGCTGGGCCAAGAATGAATTAAGGATAATGGGCTGCTCTAATTAATAATTGGACTTTTGGGTAGAGATTCCTAATTAAGTTGGCAGTTGGGCCATTTAATTAGTTGGGCAATTCGGGCAAAATTTAACTACTTGTATGAATCGAAGATTTTAGATTGTTGGTTGGAATTAATTTAAGGCTCAAGTTGAAGCTCAATTAAGTAAATTCCGAATAAATTCCTAAGTATCCGAGGATGGAAAATATTAAAGTTAAGATGCGAAGGGCCGACCGGCGTCGCCCCACGATGCCATGGGCGGTCTTAAGAAAAATCCGAAGAAAAGGAATTAAGAAAGAGATTTTTCAAGAATCTATATATTATTAAATAAGTGCCCAAGTATTTATTTTAGAGAAAATATAATCTCTCCAAAAATTGGTAAAGGGAATAATTAAATTCTGCAGAGCAGTGAAGCCCGAGATAGGATTAAGAAAAATTCTATAAGCCGAGACTAAGATATATGTGTTATCCTTTATGATGCATGCATTCTTTTCTCAGAAAAATAATTCAAGTACCAATTAGCGTGCTACGCTATTTATTTTCAAATGATTAATTATTCAAGGGCAAGTGAGGCCACACGAGAGTTGATAATTGGAGATAAGCGTATCAGGCGGGCTTTCTTTTAATATCCAACACTATAGTGTGGATATAAAGCAAATACTTTTGAAGTTGTGAAATATCTTCTTTTCTCAAAATGGGGCTGTGATTATTTTAAAATTGTTATCATGCCATAAAATGTTTGTTTTCGAGGCATGTCTGTTGGGGCTATATGCCGAGAGTTTTGGCGATGCCAAAACTAAGTAACGAATTCGGTTCCCAATAGGACGCCAAATCCTATTCGGAATAACGTGCACAAGAGCCGTGAGCCATACTAGAGAGGTTGGCCGGCAATGGTGTCCGTTGGAGGTGGCCACCTTCGCGGCACACGATTCTCAGACATGGTATGAATTTGAAGAACTTAGACTGATCAGTCGGACTTTTAATATCACAAAAGAATTTAGTATGCTCGGGCCTTTTAAGAAAAACCCCGTGTGATACTGCTGATGGATGACAACTATACGATGTATGTTTTGTTTTCGGCACGTGTCCACTGAGTACTCCTATCCTCAGCCCTGCATGTGTTTGAAAATGTGCAGGTTGAACGTCAAGAGGAAGGGGTATTGATCGGAGACGATGTTATTAAATAATCAAGTGGATTTCTCGACGATTCGTGTCTTCATACACGAAGTCGTTTAGTAAGGACCTATTCCGCTGTACTTTTGTTAAGTGAGAATTTCAAAGTCTCACCATCGAACTCTGATTTTTGTTGATATGATGAATTATTCTATTTTGAGATCTGGTAATCAAATACTTGACTTCTATTTCGTGGTATTAATTGATAGGCCGTTCGGCAAGTTCCTTAAATTTTACCCCTTTTCTTTCCCGCTTCTATAATCCCCCTTATTAGTTGTGAATTACCCGATTTTGCTATCCTTAGCAAAATAGGGTTAAAAAATAATCGCAAAAATCCAAACATTTATCTACCCAGCCATAAGGTAGATCAGCAGCAACTCCTCCGATACGAAAATAATTATGCATCATGCGCATACCGGTAGCAGCTTCAAATAGGTCATATATTAATTCTCGTTCTCGAGTCTTGGGGATTCGATCAACAGGATAGGTCGACGTCAGAGTAGGGATAGGTAGACATCTTAAAAAGCCGGATAGGTCCTCTCCGAACCGCTTCTCTCCTCTTGGTTGGATTGATTCTTTCTTTCGTCGTGACAAAATAATAAATAGTTAAAGTAGAGAGAGTAAATTAAAAGATAAAGAATACTATAGAGAATACTATTTTTTACATTTTTTTATGTTATTTTTTCTTTTTTGTTATCATCTCTCCATTCTAATTATTTATTAATTATATTTGTAAAATAAGTAAAAAAAGAAATGATCCAATTACCTTAAACGAAAGAGTATACTTTTTTAGTGAAATTTTCTTTCGTTATACTTTTTTAGTGAAATTTTCTTTCGTTGAAAAGTAAAGTTTATGAACTATCATGTCTACCATATTTTTAAAAAGTTTATAAAATGACAAAGCCTAATAATTTTTATATACCATGTGATTGTCTTCGTAATTATCCGTAGTAATGAATTCTACTCTTTCAAAGATGCAAATCTAACATATCTGTAGAAATTAATCTCAAATCAACATAGGAGTGTGAGATGTGAGAAATAACAATCAATCTCATCCCTTGGATATCAAGATCTAAGGGATCTTACTTATGTAATGTGTCGCTAGAATATTTTTATCTTTTATTTTAATTAGGAATAGATATTTTATAGATAAAAATAAAAAAATAAAAAATAAAAATTTAAGAAAATACCGCTGCGGCACCGCCGTCTCGTCCGCCGCCCGCCACACAGCTCCACCGGATACTCCGCTATGCCCCATGCGCTGCAGCTCCCTGCGCAGTTGGTCTATTGTTGTTACTCTAACAATTTTATCGTATTTTACGCTAACAATATAATTGGACATAGCAATTTATAGTGCAAAACATATCAGTTCTATTTAATATCAATATAAGTTTTAAAATTAACATGTTTTAGTAATAGTTTTATCATATTTTTACAATAACATAATAGTTTTATCGTATTTTTACACTAAAATATTTGGATATAATATTAGTTTATACAGCAAAACATATCAGTCTCTTTAGCATTAGTAATATAAGTTAAAATACTACTCCATATAGTACTTTTAGAAAATGAGTGAAGTAAGCAAAGTCACAAATGGTCCCTAGTTTTGTACGCAAACGGTCCCTAAATTTTAAAAATATCACGGGTAGTTCCTGAACTAAGGTGTAATCATATTTCACTATTCATCACAATTTTGCATCAAAAAATACCCCCAAGGCATGCAGGTCATTTTTGGACTTTCGTGATATTGGATATGATATTTTCTCTATCTCTCTCTAGTGTTGGATATAATATTTTTCGTTTCACTTTTTCAATCACTTTATACCAGTTTATCTTTCTTTCTTTTCCTCTAAAATTTTTAGAAATTAAAAAAGTTAAAATAAAAAATACCAGTATAAATTTTTAAATATATTAATATTGTAGAGTAAGCACATCAAATCATATTATCACATGTAGGTAATCCACCATAAATCCATTTGTTAAAATATTATTGAATAGACACACCAAATCATATTATCATATGTGGTATGTATTCGTCATTAAATATTTTCTAGTATTATGGATCTGTTACCGTTTCTGTTTCTATATAGCAGGACACCAAGTTATATAAATAATGCTACCAAACACTGGTTAAGCCCACATAACTCCCTCCTGTACATGGGCTTCATCAGGCCTCTACCAAACCGGGCCTAAATGAGTAATAATTATTAATAATTGGAGAAAATTAGTGGAAGTGATAAGAAAGCCATTCGGAACATTCTAGAAGCCATTTCTCGTCGTCTCTCCAATCCAACCCCCTCTGTTCACTCCACTATAAACCCCATTCTCCGATTTCTTCTCCCCCAATTAAAACACTAGATTCCTCTACCCCCAATCAAAAAAACCCTAATTAATCATCCATGGCCGACGATGCCAAGGCAAAAGGCAACGCCGCCTTCTCATCCGCCAACTTCGCCGACGCCATCCGCCACTTCACCGACGCAATCAACCTAGCCCCAACCAACCACGTCCTCTACTCGAACCGATCCGCCGCCTACGCTTCCCTCAACCAATTCTCTGAAGCTCTCTCCGACGCGGAGAAGACCGTGGAGCTCAAGCCCGATTGGGGCAAGGGCTACTCGCGGCTGGGCGCGGCGCATATCGGCCTCCAGAGATACAACGACGCCGTTTCCGCCTACAGGAAGGGCCTCGAGATCGACCCCAACAATGAGCCTCTCAAGTCTGGCCTCGCGGACGCCGAATCCGCCCTAGCCGGGAGCTCCAGGCCTCGCCCCGGCCCGGGGATGAGCCCGTTTGGTGATGCTTTTGGGCCCGAAATGTGGGTTAAGCTGTCTAGTGACCCTACCACCAGGGGATTTCTTCAGCAGCCCGATTTCGTGAAGATGATGCAGGATATCCAGAAGAATCCGAACAATTTGAACATGTATTTGCAGGATCAGAGGGTTATGAAGTCATTGGGGGCTTTGTTGAACTTGAAGTTCCAGGCGGGGCCGGAGCAGGAGGGTGCGGAGGCCCCATCGGCCTCGGGTGATGGATCGCCGGAGAGGAAGTCGAATTCGGAAGCTGAGGCTGTGAAGGAGGATACAAGGAAGGAAAGGGAAGCTGAGGCAGTGACGATATCGGAAGAAGAGAAGGAGAAGAAGGAAGTGAAAGAGCAGGCTCAGAAAGAGAAGGAAGCTGGAAATGCTGCGTATAAGAAAAAGGATTTTGAGTCGGCGATTCAGCATTACACTAAGGCCATTGAACTTGACGATTCCGACATATCATTCCTCACTAATCGTGCTGCTGTTTACTTGGAAATGGGCAAGGTACAACTTTCTTTTCACCGAGTATCTGTCAATCGTTTATGAATTCTCTTCTTAAATATGAACACAATTATATCAGATGAATATTCATTTATTGCTGAACGTTTAGACAGTAGACTGTCTTTCTATTTCATGTTCTCTCAGTCAACTTTATGGGGCATGTGTATAGTTTTGCTATTGGTTAAGTTCTAATTTGGTGAAGTTGCAAAAGATGTTTGCATTGTCTTCTGTATACCTGTTTTCTATTTGGATGCTTAAAACTGTGGCATTTGCATCCAGTGTTCTTTTTTCTAGGTTTAAATAGTCTTAGCAGTGGCAACATTTTGCTCAACCATACCCACATTTTGACCCCCTTATCTCTCTATTGTTTGATTTCATTATGCCGCTCCACCCATCATCTAAGATTTGTGCAAAGGACTAAGGACTAAGGGCTAATCCCGTCCTTTCTTAGCATAAAAAGGGAAAAGTGCATGCTAGTGAAATGGTGAATACAAATTCATTAATCAACATATGACTAGGTAGAAACTTATGACTTGCCTTTATATTCCTTTTGAAAACATCCTATTCTGATTCGTAGATTGCATTTCTGTTAGCATGATATATTTCACTTCGTCTATCATCTTTTGTGAATGTGAGATTTTTTAAGATTGTAGTTCACATTTTGCTCTTCAATGGTTTCATAAATAGAATAATGTGAACCTTAACTTATTCTTTGCTTTCCCATGAATTGTAACTATACATATTATGGAAAAAAGAAACTTATCTTATTGTTTGCTGTCCCATGAATTTTTATTCGAATTTTAGAGTCTGAATACCTTTTCTTCACTCCTGTTTCAGTTGCAGATAGCCACTTTTTGTAGTTTAATAACAGTAATGTAGAATTCTTTGTGGTGGCTTTTACTTGTGTAAGCATGCACTGCTGATGAACTAGTGCGAACCTCAGTTTACATTGAGTATAGTGCAATGGAAAGAGATGATATGAACAGTTGATGGGTGACTTTTGTGAATACATGTATAACGCATGTGAAGTTAGGATATGGATACCACCTACCTGCTGTTATTGGTTTGTTAAATCACCCCTACTAAGGATGATATTGCATTATCAAATATTTTTCTTGCTAGATGTTCTTATTCAATGCTCTACTTATTTAGTACTCACTCTGTTCCATGTTAATAGAGTCGTTTTTTATTTTGGGAAGTTTCAAATTAATTGAGTCATTTCTATTTTTGGCAAAAAGTAATTTTCACTTTTACTTCATTCTCTCTTCATCTCTCTTACTTTTTTTCTCTCTTACTTTTTCCACCATCCATTTAACACTCTATTCTTAAACTCCGTGCCAAAAAGAAATGCTTCTATTAACAAGGAACGGAGGGAGTATCATTTTAGGTTTGGTTTTTTCATTTTTCAGTGCTGAATCCACTTTGGTCAATCTTTATCTGATTATCTCTTTTAGTATGCCTTGAATCTGTATAGTTTGCCGCTAGCCAAACGGGGGTATATAACTCTGTAATCTGAATACAATCTGTTCTCCGTTTTCTGCCCGTGGATGTAGCCAACACAACGTTGGTGAACCACATAAATTCTGTGTCACTTTACGTTTCTGTTTTTGTCTCGATTACACAATTGCTCTATTCTGTCACAACAATCTCTATTCCATTAATTAGGGCTGGGGAATCACTTACTTCAAAAATTGCTAGTTAGTTGATATTGTATCTTTTTATTTTTTATCTCCGCATCATAGGATGTTGTATTTGGTCCAGCATGGGTCTTATAAGGATTACTGAGATGGGGAGGTCTAGTGGGACCTAGAAGGGTCTCCTGTCTACATAAAACTTGGTGCTAGGACTAGGAACTAGCTTCTTTAATTTGATGAGACATTATAGCATATGATCTTCCTACTTAGGTGGTATATGGTCTTCTTTTGAGTGATGTTTTGAGATCACTGTCTTTTACTCTGCTACTTACTTAAAGCATAGTCATAATTTTGGTCTGATACCATTTTCCATAATCAATATTATATTCAGTATGAGGACTGCATTAAGGATTGCGAGAAAGCTTTTGAAAGGGGTAGGGAACTGAGAGCAGATTACAAGATGTTAGCAAGGGCCTTGACGAGAAAGGGTACTGCCTTGGCAAAGATGGCCAAGTGTTCTAAGGATTATGAGCCTGCCATTGAGACATTCCAGAAAGCCTTAACTGAGCATCGTAACCCAGACACACTGAAGAAGCTCAATGATGCTGAGAGAGCAAAGAAAGAGCTTGAGCAGCAGGAGTACTTCGATCCTAAAATAGCTGACGAGGAGCGTGAGAAAGGTACTGTAGCATTTTCTTCCTTTTCGTTTACTCGTCTAGAAATCGTGTTGTGCTAAGTGTTATTGGCACGAAATCTGTAGGTAACCAGTTCTTTAAAGAGCAGAAGTATCCAGAAGCTATCAAGCACTATTCGGAAGCAATAAGGAGAAACCCAAATGATCCAAAGGTATTTCTTTATTATCACAACCTTTTTATGTAAGACCTACAAACTTGGTTCTTTCGCTAGGATATACTAAAGATTGAACTTCCAGGCATTCAGCAACAGAGCTGCTTGTTACACAAAACTTGGTGCAATGCCCGAGGGGCTCAAAGATGCTGAAAAATGCATTGAACTTGATCCGACATTCTCGAAAGGTTATACCAGGAAGGGTGCAGTCCAATTTTTTATGAAAGAGTACGAGAAAGCGCTGGAAACATACCAGGAGGGTTTGAAGCATGATCCTCAGAACCCGGAATTGCTAGATGGCATAAGGAGGTAAAAAGAAAAAAAATATGTATTTCCATTTTTCTTAGATTTTTGGTGTATATAACCTCACTGTGTTTCATATTTATTACATTGAGTTCCTACCATGTTTGTGCAGATGCGTGGAGCAGGCAAACAAGGCTAGCCGTGGAGATTTAACCCCTGATGAATTGAAAGAGAGACAGGTTTGTTCTTCATCTTACTCAGTTGCAATTTGGCTGTGAAGCTGGAATTACAAACGGGTATTAATTACTACTATTCGTTTTAGGCTAAGGGAATGCAGGACCCGGAAATCCAAAACATCCTAACTGATCCAGTAATGAGACAGGTACGATAAAAAGTTGATCACTTCTTGTATTGGTTTTCTGTTGATATGTTGTTTCTCATGCGTGATTTTGTTCCAATAGGTCCTGACGGACTTCCAGGAGAACCCAGTCGCTGCACAAAAACACATGAAAAACCCTGGTGTGATGGACAAAATACAGAAACTTGTCAATGCAGGAATTGTTCAAGTAAAATAAACCAAGCGCTAAAGGAAATGTGCATTTACAGATCTTCGTTGAAAGAAAACAATTGCTGATTGGATTAGTATCTTTTTGACATTCTCATGTTATGGTGATGATGAAATTTTCTCTCTGGATCTCAAGAACATTGCTTCTTTGGTTGTACTCCGGTGCTAAATTCATTCTATGCCTACAAAACCGTTTGAACCATCATCTCTTGACTGTGTCTCGCGACTGAAGTCATCTTTTGTCAATCTGATTCCCTTTTTTTGCTTATAGGATTCACTGTGTTGGTAAGATTGTTTTGAAAATTTATATTTTGGTGGGTAATGTTTGATATGTTTTGATGCATTGGAACATGGATGGATGAGCTATATCTAAGTACAAGTTACATCTGCAGATTGAATGCCTAAAGCATTAGATTTCCTACATTCATTGTAGTGTAATATAATCCATGTAGCCATTTTCTAAATAATTCTTCTCATTTACTCATGGCATACTTATCACTAACTTATGCAATGTTTTTTATTATTTGTGATGAGATATTCTAAATAAGCACCTGTTATTTGTTTGGTTTGATTATTTATTTAGTTTTCCGGCAAATATGACAATACAAATTCAGGGAGACTAGAGAAAAGAGGGTGGTAATCACAAAATGCAAGGAACACAATTAGGGTGTGTTTTTGCGATGTGATTAGTGATTTTTTAAAGTGATATAAATAAAATATGTTTATTTATTTTTATTTTTTACACTATTGAGTGTTCTTATTTTTCTTTGTTATTGATCATAATATCCTTCTTTTCTACTTAGATTCTTATTATTTTTATTTGTAATTGTTTATGTTTTTATTTTTTTTCTTATTAGAGTATCTTATAATCTTATGGAACCAAAATTGAATATATCAATTGAACTTGAATTCAGATTATCTCAGTTGAAGAGTTAATCAATTTTTATAAAATCGAGCACTTGGATTTGAATTGGGTTTCGATTGGATTGGATTGGATTGATATTTGATTTCATTAATTGTACGAGGATTTCAATTATTTTGTATTATTAGTTATAGACGGAATTTGTTCAGTGTCCATCAACCATCTCAAATGAGCAAATTTGATCTGTATCTTTTAAGGTCGATCAATTATAAGTTAATATCAATTCAATTACTTTTTGACTATTTTCATTAAAATATGTAATTTGGGATAGTTGATGTACCAAAAAAAATATTCCCTCTAATTATAATTTTAAAATAAAAATTTTTTAATGATAATAATATTTTATTACTATTAATTATTTCCGTTTAGTTTTACTTATTTGATCTGCTCAGCATCACGTACTTTAGAAACTATGTATTATTATGAATTGCAATATAATGGCGGAGAAAATGCAATATCAAATTAAATGAATTTAAGCATGGCATTTCGAAAAACAATGCATGAATGAGCTCGAAGGCTCCAGAATCCTTAAAAACTCTTAGAAATCTCTGGTCTCTCTCCTTCCCCTTTTATCTCTCCCTTGATCATTTGTTCCATTTTCCCACTATCAGATTCACTCTCCTTCATCACCAACACTAATCCATGGCCAACGAAGCCAAAGCCAAAGGCTACGCCGCCTTCTCCGCCGGCAACTTCTCCGACGCCGTCCGCCACTTCACCGACGCGATCGCCCTCTCCCCGGCCAACCACGTCCTCTACTCCAAGTCTCCAACCGCTCCGCCGCCCACGCCTCCCTCCAGCAATTCCCCGAAGCCCTCTCCGACGCGGAGAAGACCGTCGAGCTCAAGCCAGATTGGGGCAAGGGCTACTCCCGCCTCGGCGCCGCTCTCATGGGCCTCCGCCGCTACGCCGACGCCGCCGACGCCTACAGAAAGGGCCTCCAGATCGACCCCGCCAACGACGCCCTCAAGTCCGGCCTCGCCGACGCTGAGGCGTTCGGGGCGGAGATGTGGGTGAGGCTCGCGAGCGATCCCGCCACGAGGGAGTATCTCCAGCAGCCCGATTTCGTGAAGATAATGCAGGATGTTCAGAAAAGCCCCAATAATTTGAATATGTATTTGAAGGATCAGAGGGTTATGCAGGCGCTGGGGGTTTTGCTGAATTTGAAGTTTCAGGGGAGGGAGGATTCGCAATCGCAATCGCCGGAGAGGAAGAGGCCTGCGGAGGGTGATGATCCTGTCAAGGTGGAGAAGAGGGTGGAGAGGGAGGTGGAGCCGGAGCCGGAGCCAATGGAGATTTCGGAGGAGGATAGGGAGAAGAGGGAGAGAAAAGCGGAGGCTCAGAAGGAGAAGGAAGCTGGGAATGTTGCTTATAAGAAGAAGGATTTTGAGACTGCTATTCAGTGCTATTCCAAGGCGGTGGAGCTCGATGATGAGGACATCTCCTTCCTTACAAACCGTGCTGCTGTATACTTGGAGATGGGCAAGGTAATTAATTCCCTTTTTCTCATTGTTATTTCTATAAATCTTTGATTTTGAATAAGAATATGATCATCGTGGCTTGTTAATTGGTGTCAATCTGTTTGTAAATGATGCCTATTTGTTGATGTGGGTAGTTTACTTCAATGACTCTATGATTTGTTGGTAGGTAGTTTAGTGATCAAGAGATATGTTTTGGATATAGTGGGATTGATTTGTTGATGATCTGCTAGTGTCCATTTCTTATGCACCAAACTAAACTAAGGCTGAGGCTTACTTGGAGCTTATGAATTTCTCTTGATGGATCTTAAAGTAAGAAGTTTCATATTGGACTTTGGAGAATGTATAACCTTCTTGCGGTAGTTGGTTGGCATTGGCATATCGCTTCTATCTCTCCGCCACCACTCAAAAAACTATAGTAAAAACTTTAAGGATAGTTTGCAGCTCTCTCTCGGTTCTTCTGTCTGTTTCATATTGCGTTGAGGAGGTAGATTTTTGGTGACATTTGCCATTAGCTGCATAGAATTTTGTTACATTGATTCCAAATTAATCGTTTGTGATTTGTGTTTCTTTGCTTCCTGTAATGCTGCACCTTGTGTTGTTAGGATCAGCTATATCCATTATTGGCAGTTACTTTCTGACTCAGATTAATTCGATTGCGCTCTCTGTAGAAGTTCTGTTATTTTTATTCTGTAGCTCTTCTTGTTACTTCGAATGGTATTGCGATACACGGATGCTATTATATTTTTAAGAAATCAATGTTTGATTGTACAATGCATTTTATGGGGTGTTACTTGTTTCTTCTACTCTGAATGATCCTCATTTCTATTCCGTGGCAGTAAAGCTGTTGAGAGGGGCAGAGAACTAAGGTCAGATTTCAAGATGATAGCTCGGGCATTGACAAGAAAGGGAACTGCTTTGGTGAAGATGGCCAAGTGTTCAAAGGACTATGAGCCTGCAATCGAGACTTTCCACAAAGCCCTCACCGAGCATCGCAACCCAGACACACTGAAAAAGCTCAATGACGCAGAGAAGGCAAAGAATGATCTAGAACAACAAGAATACTATGATCCTAAATTAGCTGACGAGGAGCGTGAGAAAGGTATTCCAGCTCTATTCCAGCACGCTGTATTGTTTCACCTTCGTAGTTCAAGGCATCTTAATTCGATACTATAAACTTCACAGGCAACCAATACTTTAAGGAACAGAAGTACCCGGAAGCTGTCAAGTTCTACACTGAAGCTTTGAAGAGGAATCCAAATGATCCGAAGGTAGTTCAGACCGTATATGTATGTGCCCAACACAATGAGGTTCTTGTTTTTTATCGTTCATCGTGGTGTGGCTGATGTGCAGTCATATAGCAATAGAGCGGCTTCTTACACTAAACTTGGGGCTATGCCTGAGGGACTCAAGGATGCTGAAAAATGCATCGAACTTGATCCAACCTTTTCGAAGGGTTATACTAGGAAGGGCGCTATTCAATTCTTCATGAAGGAGTATGATAAAGCGTTGGAGACTTACCAAGAGGGATTAAAGCATGATCCTAACAACCAGGAACTTCTAGATGGAATCAAGAGGTTTGTCCATTGGCCAATTGATCTCTCTTATTCGTCTCTGAATCCTGAAGGAGCAGATGTATTGACATAATTCTCGTTTCTCTGCAGATGTGTACAGCAGATAAACAAGGCTAGCCGTGGAGATTTCAGCCCTGATGAATTGAAAGAGAGACAGGTCGGTCATCTTTTACAAACTGCAGAGTTGTGATTGTTTAGGTTGATACCGACGTTAAAATCCACTCGATATCTGTTTCAGGCCAAGGCAATGCAAGATCCGGAGATCCAAAACATCCTGACAGATCCGGTGATGCGACAGGTAAACGAGAGTTGTTGCATTGTTGATGGTTTTGAGATTCGAGGGTTGTTATCGTGGTTGGACTTACTTTGGATTGGTGTGGGGATAGGTACTGACGGACTTCCAGGAGAACCCGAAGGCGGCTCAGGACCACATTAAGAACCCTCTGGTGATGAACAAAATACAGAAACTTGTGAGTGCAGGAATAGTACAAGTCAAATAGATATAAGCCTTGTTTGGTATGTCATACTTTTGGTAGGTTCTAAGCTTGCAATTTGTCTATACAACTTTTCCAACCTTGCTGGAAAAGTGAGCTTACGCATCAGGTCATTATTTGTAGTATTTTGATAAACATGAGTTGGATTTCTTGTGATTTGGAAATTTCATCATCTTACCTGTTTGAGTTGGCACTTAATTGTTGGTTGTTTTAGCTGTTTTTTGTCATGTTTCACCCAATCTTTACTTACACTAGCTGTAAGGGAGGCCTTGTGGTTGGAATGCTAGTGCATGATTTATAAAATAATCCAATTTAAATATTATATATTTATATTTTAAGCACAGTTTAAATAATTAGATTAAGATTTTCTTAATAAGTTATTAGTTTATAACATCATTATAATAAATAATATAATTATAACATAATATGAGGTCTAAGTGATTATTCATTTCTTAATATATGTATGTAGCATTAGAGTTGATTTCCTTGTGGTGCTATCTAGTTTGATCTCTTTTGCTTGATTTGGCATTTTAGCTTAAGTTTTTTTCCCCTATACATAGAATTGTGAGGAACTAGATTGATAAAATTAAACCTAAATCTTGAGATTGATAAAGTTAAACGCTTATTTCCCCATATCAAACTGATAACATTAAACCTAAATTCTCAATTGATTGAACATTTTTTATGGACCGCAAACTTTGTTAAATTATCATTTTAGATCCGTGAACTTTGAAAGTATCGTTTGAGGTCTTTTAATTACGAGTTAGTATCATTTACTACGAGTTAGTTATTTTTATAAGTATCAATATCTCAACAATATTTTAAAATTCTTTAATTATAAAAAGTTGAAAAGGAAATTTTTCTTGGATGTCATAAAATTAAGTGATAATAATGAAAATCAAATTATATTTAGAAAATTCGTCAAAAATATATAGCAAAGATATTTATAAAAGATATGACTGTGTTAAGTTTAGTACAAAAATATATACATTCAAGGTATTGAGGTTCTTTTCATTCGAGGAAATTTGAACATAGTAAAAAAGTACTTCAATTAATATTAACTCGTAGTTGACGACCTCAAATGATATTTTCAAATTTCACGGATCTAAAGTGATAGTTTGACAGAGTTCGTGGACTATGAAAAATGTTCCCCTCTTCTCAATTCGGTTGCATTACAGGGAAAAACCAAAATTGGCTTTAATGTATTTCTTATAGTAATATTTAAACTTCCTAATAAAGACCAAAACTGGCCCCAATGTAAATTTCATCTATTATACTTCAAAATTAAAATTATTTCATCAGGGAACTAGTAGTACTTGACATAACAATTTTAGAATCCTCCAATTTCTACGCCTTCCTATTAGAGCATCCACATCCGCTCTTTGGCAAGAGCACGGACTTTTATTACTTTTTTACTCCATACTCTTCCCGAAGAGCACAACACTCACATCAATACTCTTTCGCAAGTATATGCTCAAGGGTCCCACCATTCCATTACTAAAAATACATTAAAATATAAAAATTACATAATTAAATCCTAAAAAATAAAAATTACAAACTTAAAATCCTAAAAATTATAAATTGCATAATTAAAATCCTAAAAAATAAAAATACATAATTAAAATCTTAAAAAATAAAAAAATACATAATTAAAGGCTAAAAAATACCCCCGTGGAAGATTAGTCCTAGGGGTGTGCAAAAAAAACCGAATATCCGAACCGAACCAAACCGAAATTTTGAAATTCGGTTCGGTTTTTTTCAGTTTTTCGGTTCGGTTCGGTTTTAAAAATAAAAAAAATTGGTTTTTCGGTTCGGTTCGGGCGAAGAAAAAAACCGAAAAACCGAATTATATATATATTCTATTAATTTAATATATTATATTATATTATATATAATATATATATTCTTTTAATATATTCTACTATATAATATATATTATATGTATTATTAATTTTATATTATATATAAATATTCTATTAGTATATATAAAATAAAATAAAATACACATATATAAATATATATTCATATTATATTTATTTTTTTCAGGTTTTTCGGTTTTGTTCGGGTTTTTTAGTTTTTGGGTTTCGGTTTTTCGGGTTCGGTTCGGTTTGAATTTTGAACTAAATTCGGTTTTTCGGTTTTGGTTCGGTTTTGGCAAAAAACCGAACCGAAACCCGAATGCACACCCCTAATTAGTCCTCCGGCCCTATCTCCAATGTTCTTCGGAGACCCCGTATCATTGCCAAATGTGAATCAAGTTGCTCGGGGCTCATATTTGACCTATCGGCCAAATTGAGTTGGGCCAAAAGGGTCCACAACGAGTTGGTGAGGGTTGAGGTGTCACAAAGGGAGCAGGAGCGGGGGCGGATGGAGTCGCGGCGCGGCGGCAGTTGGCCGTCGCCTTCTTCCTTCCTTGCGGCCGGCGTTGGGAAGTGCTCGGGCAGGCATTGGGGCTACCCAAGTTAGCTCCGGCGAGCTGGCTAGCCACCTTATCCTCATCGGCGTCGGATAGGGATACCGACCTCGATCGTTTGCTGGAGGAGCTGGAGGAGGATGATACACCTCCCCTATACTTCGAATGCACACTCACCTCCTGCCAAGCGCTGAGATACTTGAACGGTTTGTAATTTAGGGATTGGTAGGTCGCCAAGGCGACATTGATGATGTCCAGCTCGCTCCTGCCGCTCCCCGCCGACCGCTCTTCCTGGAGGTAATACCCCTCGAACTTTTGGATTTCTTCGTTGGCTCTGAATATGGCATTGCGCACCATACTCTCATTGCGCTCGATGGTTCCAGCCGGGCGGTTTTCTTTATACCGGTGAGAGACGTGCCACCAAAACCTATCCCCGCTTTGGTTCATGCCAACCTCCGGATCTTCGGAGATAATCAAATAGGCTTTGAATAATTGATCCATTTCCTCCGGAGTCTACGCGGTGCGGACACCACGAGAAGTAGGAGTAGGAGTAGGAAGAGGAGGAGTTTGAGAGCAGCAGCTCCCTCCCGATATGGGTTCGGGTGCCCACCCGTATCATCCATCGGGGGCATCTTGGTCGTTCACCGGGTAAGGCCGGTAGCCACCCAGAACTTGAGAACCTGGGGTTTGAGGAGGGGCCGAAAATTGCATTTCCGGACTAGGGAATGGTTGTGAGCCGAACCATTCGTGGTTCCAACCGCGGGAGTCGGAGGGGTGATCGCCAGAACCGGACATTTTTTTGAGTAAGAGTGAAAGATTGAGAATTGATAAGAGAAGATGAGAGAATTTAGATGAAAATTGTGTAGTGCGGTGTGATATATTTTGTGTGGAAGTGAGAGTATTTATAGATGAAAATGTGAATTTTGGGGAAAAAAATTGAAAAATAAATTAAAAGTGGGGATAAAACAGATATAATTTATTGGGAAGTGGGAAAATATTTTTTTGTTTAATTTGGATTTTTTTAATTAAATCCGATTTATTTTAAAAAATAGAAAAAATGAAAATGCCGTTGGCCAATCCGCGACCGCCACGTCAGCGCCACGCAAGCGGCAAGAGCACAACGGTGAGCCGCACCAGCGGCACGGACGCCGTCCTCCGCAACGAGCACCGCTGCGGATGCTCTCAATTATCTATTATTTATTTACATAGAAAATATTCAATGGTCTAGACATACCACTTAGCAATATAATGTGGTATGTCCATATAATGAATTTATAACAAGTTCAGAATATATGGAAATTAACAAATGTAAATTTAAATCTACTCATAATACTAAAATGTTCTATAATATTGAAAATTTCCAAAAAATTTGTTAATGTATGATTAAGAATTTTTATATTTAATTTTTTCTTAATAGCATTTAAGAAATTCAAGAATTGTTTTTTTAAATTATGAAATAATATTAAATATTATTTATAACATAATAGTTAGAATAATAATTTATGAATAGAATTATTTGTATAGTTTATTTAATTTATACACTATATAATACTTAGTTTATATTAATTAGTTTAAGTTATACTAATTCTAAAATATGGAAAATATCTTAAAATTTTATGGGCTTCTCATGTATATACATAATACACGTACATGAATATACTAAAAAAGTTATACTCTGTAACTAACAGAATATGCATATATTCATGCATAGATCTTATAATGAAGATATTAATCCTATTACACAATTTCATAAATTATTATTCTAACTATTATGTTATAAATAATATTTAATATTATTTCATAATTTTTTAAAAAATCTTGAATTTCTGACATGCTATTAAGAAAAAATTAAATATAAAAAACTGTTAATCATACGTACGTACGCTAACAAATATATGAGAAATTTTCAATATTATAGAATATTTTAGAATTATGAGTAGATTATAATTTATAAGTATTTGTTAATTTTCCACTTGTCATAAATTTGAGTGATACCGCATTGTGAAATGGTATGTGTTAACCAAGGAATACTTTCTCCCGATCTGCATAAGTATATGTACAAACAGAAAAGCCCAAAGCCGAAACTGTATCGTTTTTTATGGCCCAAGATAAAATTTCAGATTATCTGCCAAATAGATTTAAAAGGCCCTTGTATATTTTTAATTATGGGTGAAGCAAAGAAGGATTATTAGAGCATCTCCAGTGGGCGGATGTCCCACTCGGACATCCACTAGGACATCCCGAAAACACCTCCCGCCACGTCACTAGGACTTCCCATCCCACTGTCACGTCACTAGGACATCCCCTTCACAATCCGCCCTTCCCATCGCCCTTCCCACTAGGACTTCCCGCCATAAAAAAATCACAAATTCACAAATAAAACAATTTACGTTTACGGAAATAAAATTTCAACACGAATACGAACGGGAAAACTTAACAACTTCATTTAAAAAAAACATACATGATTTGAAAAAAAAATTACATAGTAATAAAACAAAAAAAAGTACTAACATCAACGTCAACCCTTCCGCGTCCAAACCTCTTCGATAATATCGTTCTGAAGTCGAACATGGGCATCTGTTTGCCGCATGTCGGCAAATGCACGCATCCGCTCGACCTCTCCATGAGGTACCCCCATATTCACATTCGCGGTGGCCACGCCGTGACTTGGACCTGCACCCGTATCATCTTCATTGGTCCACTGAGTCAGTTCCGCACCTTCATTTTCGACAATCATGTTGTGCATTATGATACATGCGTACATGACATCGCCGATGTTGGGAATATACCACTGCCGTGCAGGACCCTTGACTACCGCCCATCGACTCTGGAGCACACCAAATGCCCGCTCCACATCCTTGTGCGCTGCTTCCTGACGGCTAGCAAAGTATGACTTCTTTTGTCCGAGCGGATGCTTGATTATCTTCACAAAGACGGGCCAGTTTGGGTATATCCCATCCGCCAAATAGTATCCCATATTGTGCTGGTTGCCGTTGGCGACGAAACTGATGGCGGGACCAACGCCCGCACACTGAGCATTGAACAGGGGCGACGACTGGAGAACGTTGATGTCGTTGTTCGACCCGGCGACTCCAAAATAAGCATGCCATATCCACAGCCGGTAGTCAGCTACAGCTTCTAGGATCATCGTGGGATGCTTGGCTTTGAAGCCAGTAGTGTACATCCCCTTCCAGGCGGCGGGGCAGTTCTTTCACTCCCAATGCATACAATCTATGCTGCCCAACATCCCAGGGAACCCATGGACCGACCCATGCATATCTACCAGACTCTGGCAGTCTTCGGGGCTCGGACTCCGAAGATACCGCTCACCGAATATCGCTCTCACGCCCGCGCAAAAATTCTGCAGACACTCGACGGCTGTCGACTCGCCAATGTGAAGGTACTCGTCGAACATGTCGGCCGCGCCTCCGTACGCCAGTTGTCTGATTGCGACAGTGCACTTCTGCAAGGGCGTGAGTCCGGGTTTGCCAGCTGCATCCTCAGTGATTCTAAAATACAGGTATCTTCTCTCTAAAGCACCCACGATGTGCAGAAACAGCGGACGATGAATCCTAAAGCGTCGGCGGAATAAGGCTTCCCCAAAACGCGGTTGCGGAGCGAAGTAGTCTGCATACAACAGAATATGTGCAGCAATGTGGTCACGGGGTACTGTAGTTTGACGATGGATCGGCCGAGGTACCGCAGCCTGCTGCCGCCGCTGCGCCCTCTGCTGTAGCAGCCTATCTATCGCACCTTTCACAGCGACCTCCAATTCATTCTCGCTATCACTGTCACTAGACATTTTAGATATACTTGAAATTAGAGATGTAGAGAGAGAAACTTGTTAACACAAGTGGTGCGAATGAAATAAAATTCAACGAGCCGTATATATAGAGTTTAAAAAAAATAAAAAAAATGTAAAAATCGGACGTCCGACCCACGCCACAATGGCGGACGTCCGCCCGCCCGTCGCGCCGACGTCCGAGGACACCCGACGTCCTCACGGGACGTCCGTATCCGACCTCCCCTGCCACAATGGCGGACGTCCCGGTCGCCCGTCGCGCACGTCCGCCATTGGAGATGCTCTTACATCTTGAATAGAGAGAGTAGAAAGAGTAGATAAAAATAAAAAATAAGTAAATCAATCAAAGTATCAAATACTAGAAGTTACAGGTAAATTAGACAAATTAAATAAAGAGTAGTGATTTAGAGACATAATGTCTCTATGACATAATGCCCCTATGTCACTTTGCCATAACCGTAATTTAAATATGTACTAATATACCCTTATTTTAGATAAAAGGAAAATTAGTAGTTATGTATAATTAATTATTAGGGAAGGGAAGTCAAATCTAATCAAATTAACTATCTATAACTAATTAATACATAGTAGTATCAATTAAGATTCACGTTTATTAGCAAAATTTTAACAAAATTTCAACTATTTTCACTACTTAGTTTCTTATTGATATCCAACAAAATAATATTTATATTCAATTATTTTATTATTAAATAATTCTTAAAATTCTAAATAAAAAAACTAAATTTAATTTTATCAAAATTAGAAGTAAATTATAATTATACTAGTCAATGTCATCTAATTATTTTATTATCAAATATTTATAAAATTTGCAAGTTATAAAAAATACTTCATGTCTAATATAAAATAAATTAAAATGATACTCCATTAAATAGTAACATTTAAATTTTAAGTCATATAAACGATTATATAAACTCTATGATTTTATTCACCATTTTTGGATGGTAAGATGTAAACTTTTGAAACTAATGCATTTGTCAAATTAATTCACTAGTATTGTAAAGATATGAACATTTCAAATCAATGCTCTAATTTTGCAATTGTCTATATTTTCTGATTCTAAGCGCTAGCCAATAAATTGGTAAGATACTCCATATCATAAATTGACTTTCTACAAAATTTGCATTATATAAAAACATTTGAATTCAATCATCTAATAGTCATATAGGAATACTTAATTTCTTAATATTATCCTCCGATGAAATAAAAATATTCATTCGCATCCAATTATTTTATTATTAAATAATCATTAAAGTTCTAGAATGTAAAAAGTATATACGTACAGAAATATATTTAATTTTTAATTAGTATTAAATAATTACTAAAATTCTGAATCATAAAAATGATTGCATGCATATACATACTTAATTTCTTAGTGTCATCGTTCAACGAAATAGTAATTGTCACTCACATCAACTTTTTTTTCTTCTATAACAATGTTTAAATTTCTAAATTGTAAAATAGTACTCCAGTAGTATACATATGTTATATACTTAATTTATACTTGCACCATCTAATGAAAGGATAAAGTCATTTGCGTCAAATTATTTTATTAGTATTAAATAATTACTAAAATTCTGAATCATAAAAATGATTGCATGCATATACATACTTAATTTCTTAGTGTCATCGTTCAACGAAATAGTAATTGTCACTCATATCAACTTTTTTTTTCTTCTATAACAATGTTTAAATTTCTAAATTGTAAAATAGTACTCCAGTAGTATACATATGTTATATACTTAATTTCTACTTGTACCATCTAATGAAAGGATAAAGTCATTTGCGTCAAATTATTTTATTAGTATTAAATAATTACTAAAATTCTGAATCATAAAAATGATTGCATGCATATACATACTTAATTTCTTAGTGTCATAGTTCAACGAAATAGTAATAGTCACTCACAACAACTTTTTTTTCTATAACAATGTTTAAATTTCTAAATTGTAAAATTCTAAAACACATTATTTTGGCACCATGTAACAATTTAATTCTAGTATACAAATTTAAATTGTTGTTCCCTAACATTTTGTCCATTAATAAAATAAAGCATAAATAAATTTCGAATCTTTATTTGATGCTATAAGAACTCAAGCAATTAAATTGATTTATTAATTTTATAAATAGCTAAAAATGGATAAACTTTTACTTATACATTCATTAATTTATTTTTCCAGCAAATTAAAAAAAAATCAACTACTTATAAAAATTACTCCCTTAGACAAATAATCTTCGAACTTATAGGAATGTATTGGAATATTAATCCATATCTTCCATATACATTTCCCATAATGAAGCAATCTTATTGATATCATACGTAATTAATACCCCTTATTCAAAATTTCCATTTTCTAGATGTAAGGGGCAAAAAAGTACCTTTATAAAATTCAAATTTTATTAAAAGTAGAATATAATGTAATATTACTATTTAACCCTCATTATGTCTTAGACATTATGTCTCCAAAACATTTTTCTTAAATAAAATACATATGACAAATTAATTAAGACGTTTTTCATATTTAACCCGTTTTATTTTACCGGAAAACAATAAAAGCAGAGAAGTCTCAGTAAAGTCGGCGGCACAACCAAACTTGCAGGCCACGCCGGCGCGCCTTCGCTGGTCGACAAAGGAAGAAGGTAGAAGCAATTACTCCCGCGGTGTTGAAGGTATTCGTCTCTTCCCCGTTAGTTCTGCTGAATTATTGAATACAGATAATCAAACAATAAAGGAAAATTGAAGGAATGGAACTCGACGAAATAGGATTCGATTTACACAAAATTCGACGGGTCTCTGTATTGTATGCAGAGAGAAATTCATAATTTGATGACTATTACATGATTTAAATCTAGAAATGTGGCGTCAAACCCTCGAGCATTAGCGTCGAACGAATAGTAATCTGATAAACTTAATTAGAATCATTTCTCGCGATGTGATGATTTTTCCAATAATATTTTAGATTGCAGTATGTTGTGTCTCTCATCTATCATCTATGTATGTGTTAAGATACTGGAATGATAACATTTATGTTTTTCTAGCACAATTAATCTAATGTTTTTTTTTCTGTTATTGCTGACACTATATTTTGGCGTTTGGATATATTATTGTGTGATCTGGTAAGTAAGGTGCCTCTGATTAGAAATGTTTAGCAATTTTTTTATGAGATGGGTAACCTGCAACACCTACTGTAGATGCGCATCTGCGCAATAGCTTGTAAATAACAATACATGATAATAGAGGTAAACCACACTTGAAATATCAGGTGAAATGAAACGAGCTTGATCTAATAGTTGTTTGTGGGATTCCAACACGCCACACAAAAAATAGTGCACACATACAGTGACTGCTTGTTTCTAAATTTCTATAGAGATCATTTGTAGAATAATTGGAAGACATTTGGTTGGTTTATTGAATACCATAATGATTGGCTAAACTCTGTAGTTATGTTATGCCCTTCCAATTTTTCTCTTTTCCAAAAATTAATTTCTGTAAAATTGTTTGCCAATTTTATATCTGTTGAAGTAGAATGGTAGCAATTTAGTGTTGAGAGAAGTTTGGCTGTTAATTTTTGGCAGCTTATGTATTTTATATCCTAAAGTTAGTCTTGTTGCAATTTTCTGGATTTGTTTAAACTTTTTGTTGAACAAAGTGGAAAATTGCTAGATTGAGCTAGAACTCATCTTATACAAATACAATGTAGCCTTGGGCTAGGATGAATTTTCTGTTCACAAAACTAAACAATCACGCTGGACACAATTTTCTTCAACCAGGGATGAAGTTTATATAGCTTGACTAAGTAGTACTACTATTTTGAATTCTTCGTTAAGAGTTGTGAGAAATTGAGAATATACAGGTGCTAATTCCATGCATTGATTAATGATAATATTCCAGACCATACACTGGTAATTAGAGATTTGGAAAGTCTAATTATTAGAATAGCTAATTTATCCACAGAGGTTCTGTTGAAATCCAAAATAGAGATAATCAAATGAAAAACAGAAGTTGATGTAAGATTCAACTGATTACATGTTTTTGGGGGTATCTATTTTTATGAAGACTGGAATTTGTTATTTTCCTTCACTATTGCATGTTTTAATTGAGAAATGGGATGTGAAACTCCTGCGCATTAACATCGAATGAAATGTACTCTGATAAGGTAGGAGAGGTTAGAAAGTTATAATGCTTGATTAAGCATAGGTTTCGGCCATATCATAGTAACCGTGCCCAATAATATATTGGCAATAGTTTAATGAATGATATAACTGATTCCTATCTGGCTGATGGTTGGTAGAATATGGCTGCAGTCCTTATTTATGTTTAAATTTTTTTTCTAATGAAGGTTTACGAGATGTAGAGTACCTACTAACTTAAGTTGCGAGTTTTTTTTATACTTTTAATTTGTAAGAACTTTAAAAGGGAGGAACATAATCAATATTGATGAACTTTGCTAGTTTGCTTTCAAAAACCTATATGTTTGGACCTGGAATAGATTGCATTATTTTGTAAACATATTGTAGAACGTTGCCTTAAGTTCCCTTCAATTGTATGAAAGACTAGATAACCCTGAATTTCCCTTTAGAATGGCTAACATAGGGAAGTATAGATGTATACTTGTACTCAAGTCTTTATGTTATCTGTATCATTATCTAATTCACGACAACTTAATTATGGGTGAAACTTTCACTTTGCATATATATATTGGCGCATATAGAAGAATAATTGGTTCTAAATATTTTCTTTATTCCAACTAGAAAATTTAAAATTGGAATATAGTCATCTTCACCTCTGCTTTTATCTTCCAATCATGATGAACTATGAGAAATGTAGTTATTTGAAGATAAACAAAGGTGGTGGAATTATTCATGGGAATATGGTGTTACAATATATCATGTTCAGTTTCATAAGGAAATGTGATATGGCCAGCTACCTAAGTGGTCTATTAGTTACCATTGATAGGTCATGGGTGTTAGGAAAGTCCCCAAGCTTTTTTCCTGTCTTCAATTTTTTGCCAATGAATCAAGGGACCTATACATCTAAAACTTAAGTGGACAATGGAGTACACTTCTAGTATGAATATGGAGGAACCACTGATGCTCATCTCCTGCACTGGAAAATAAAGATTCAAGAGAAGTACTAAATACGTGTGTTTTTGGTTTAGACTTAATCATGCACATTAAGGCTGTTATTCTTTAAAATAATGATTCAAGAGAAGTACATAACATCTTTCAGTATTAACCACGTAATAAAAAGCTGTTCTTCAGAAATATGTATATTCAATGATCGAAAATAACCCATATATATTTTTCTTTGTAAGTATTTTTGTTAGCGAACTATTTCTCGTTTAGGCCTGAAGTATTTACAAATGTTACCTGTTGTAGCATAATCTCATAATGCATCAGATATTCTTATTGAAAACTTTGAGAAATCGTCAATTTTTTTTTTGGAAAATTCTAATAAGGGCTAATAAACAATTGAATTACTATTCGTATGTTTAGATCAATAAATGGACAAGGTGATTGATCTATGTAGGTCTGAGATAATTGGATATATAGGTCTTTGATATAGATCATTGGATCAGTGCAAATCTCAAGGTATGCATCTTGAATTGTTCCTAGAGGTATGCATCTTCACTTGATTTTGAAATTTCTCATCTACCAAAGGATTTCTGGAAGTCATGCAGCAGAAAATTCATTCAGCCAAATTAAAAAATTCCTTAATCTAAACGTTACTACCTTATCCAATTGATTTTAAATTTCTCATGTTTTCTGTTGTAGTGTCCAGAAAAATTGGTTCTGCTTTATTAGGACTGAAATAATTACTATGATAGCTGTGGCTTATGTAGGATATCTGCAAATTTTCAATTGCAATTTGGAATGGATAGTCAGCAATGCAATATTGATTTGACCATGTGCCTTACCCTTCTTTTTGCCCCTTCTTGGGGTTAGACTTGCACACACTGAAACAATGTTGACCGCATTTACGTCTCTGAACATTACTGAGTAATTGAGTGAGAAATTGTACTGTATGCTCTACAGTATTTGCTTCATAATTAGAATCATCAATGCTAGGGCAACTTGCAATAGTCTTTTTATTGGCCGCTGCCCCTGTTTCTTGCGTTGATCTCCACTTTGTAGTCAAAATTGGGCTGCTTCATTTCAAATGACTATCCACCTGCACTCTATTGCTGCTAATGTGAAATCTTCTGTTAATTTCTTTATGTTTTGTACATAGGATTGTTTTTATAACTTTAAGGAGAGTGAAACAAAGTAGAATGGAAATAGAGTATTAGAGAATTGCAGTAATGGTGTGAATATTATATGCAGAAAGATGGCTAACAAAGTAGGCGACACGAGAAAGTTGGAATTTTTTGTATTTCTAACGTGATTATGGTCAAGAAACCTACCATGTGCTTGTGATTAGTCATTTTGATTGATAATAGAATCCTAATTGATATCCTTGGATTCTGGAGTCTACTAACCCATTCCCAAGTTAGGACAGTAAGGTGGAACCATGATTGAAAATTTAATTTCCAAATGTTTATTTGGCTTGTTGGAATAAGTATTGTGTATATTTCAGGAGATAAAGAAGCAGCTGGTGTGATGGATGAATCATTCACAGTTCAGATCAGCAGCAACTTAGTTAAAAAACTTCTCAATAATGGTGAGGTGGTAAAGAAGAAAACTAGGAGGCCCACACCAAAAATTCCCAAAGAACCACAATCGAAACCGCTTCCTGATGATTCCGAGGCACTCAGAGGCCCTTCTTCAACTGCATGGCCGATTCAGCCTCCTTTTTACGTGCCACCACCACCTCCTTCACATAAAACTCCAAATCCAGAGTTAGAGGCCATTCGATCTGTCCTTCACGAGAGTGAGAAAGTCGTGGAGAGGTTGCATAAGCAGGAGGAGAACATGTTACAGGAGGTCACTGAAAGAGCAAAAGATCTTCATGACAAAGAGTTCAAGCTTCCGAACAGCAAGCCCATGCCTTGCCTTGACGAGAAGGATGCATGTTTGAATTGCTACAAGGAACATATCAAGGACCCTCTAAAATGTGCCCAATTGGTCAAAGATTTCGCAGATTGTGCTCGCACAGCTAGGCAGCAAGCCGGTCATAGCAACTAGCTTCTCAGCACCAAATATTCAGCAGCCATAAAATATTTTATGGTCCATGTTTCCTTGGACATGCCTTGAAACAGTTGAGTACTCATTCGTGAGTGGAGAATGCAAGGTTTCGATGAGTTGTGACTGGTGGAAATTCATACCCAGGAGCCATGTTTTAAGTTATGGATGACTCCTATGTTTCCATGGTTGTTGTTTTCTAATGATTCATAACTGTGTGGTCTTGTTAGGTAATCTTGGAAGAGTGACTCATCCATTTACTGAAATTACCAGAAAACTTCGAATAAGTTCATCACCATGTTTTCCTTCACTAGTTTTCTCCAAGTTCTTTTATTATCAATTTTTTGAACAAATTCTGTTGCCAGATCAGAGGGGCTTTTAACTACTCTTGGTAGTTCACAAATTGTGGTGCGAAATGTTTAACTGCTTTATTTGGAAATGTGAAAACTTAATAGAGAATGATCATTACGTTTGATGCCATTTTAGAACTACAAATTCAAGGATTCGTCTAATTTTCAAGATTGATATCAAATAGCAAATCAAATTCTACTACAAATCAAGATTCCCATGTAACAGATCAAGATTGATATCATCATCTTTTCAAAAATTTCACTTGAAATTAAATTCCCATTAATAATTTTTTTTTGTCCACTTAAATGTAACATAATTAGTATTATAATCTTTGTTGGCATAAAAAATTTAATAAGTTAGGTGCTGAAATTTAATAGTAGAGTGAACTATTAAATTCGGTGTTGTTTGCATGCAAGTATCATTTACAATCCCTGGATTTTAATGTTTGCACATTTTTTGTCCTTACGCACTCTATTCATTTTTTTCAATCTAACATGCCCTGTTTTTTTTGAAAGTTTTCTTTATCAACTCAGTGATGTTGACACACTTTAATTCTCTCTTTATTTTGCATTTAAATAGTGTTATTGACCCTCAAGTTATAACTCTATCAATCTTGCCAGAATGAAATTGAAGTAGTTATACGAGCACTGAACCGATGCTTCCATAACTTTTTATTTATTTATTTATCTATAGTTACTGATAGGGATATTGGTCCCTAAAATCATAAACTTGGCCAGAATTTAATTTCACGGACTTTAAAATTGGTCTTAAATATTACAAACTTTATAATGTCACCAACTAACTTACGTGCATTTTTTTATATCTTAATTGGCACTACGAAATCCTCGTGGTTTTCTACGTGACTTTTTATCTTATTTGTCACGAACTTAAAAATTGATCTTAAATATTATAAGTATTTCACGGTTGTCCACGTAGAATAAGTTTTTCACTAAAGATATTTTATTTGGGTTGGATTGGAAAATGACATACAAAATGTAAAATTTGTGATATTTTAGACCAATTTTATAGTTTGTGAGGAATACCCGAATTTGGCCAAAGTAAATGGTTTTGGGGACTAATATCCCTTACTAATACTTCATCCAATCCCCATTAAACGTCTCATATTTGACCGCTGCGAGTTTTAAGAAATTGTTTGACTTTGTGAAGGAAAGTGGGTGGA
This sequence comes from Salvia splendens, assembly GCF_004379255.2. Taxonomy (NCBI): domain Eukaryota; kingdom Viridiplantae; phylum Streptophyta; class Magnoliopsida; order Lamiales; family Lamiaceae; genus Salvia; species Salvia splendens. The sequence goes on from NC_056039.1 coordinate 26,015,658, forward strand.
AAAAGTTAGTGTAATGTGGACCTCACTTTTATATATTATGTTTATAATAATTATGAGTTAGAATGAATTATTGGAATGTGAGCTCCACTTACTTAAAGTAATAAAAATGAAATGAGATATTTATTACGACATTCAAATAAAGAAATATGAGACATTTAATGGGGACCAAAAAGAGTAACATACAAATAAAGATAAAGTCTATTTTTGTTGATGATTACATCTACTTCTTCGGTCCCTTATAATTTGTCACAATTTGACTTGGCACTACTTTTAAGAAATGATAGAAAGTGAGTTGAAAAGGTTAGTGGCATGCGTACTACTTTTATGCATTAGTTTTATAATAAAATATGAATGAAAATGAGTTAGTAGAATATGATGCCCACTACCAAAATTGTAAAAGTGAAATGTGACAAGTTTTTAGGGACAGACGAAAATGGAAATAAGTAACAAATTTTCAGGGACGGAGGGAGTATGATGTTGTCCAGCTTTGCCATTTTGGTATGTCCGCAAAATGTTGTCCACTTTTTTGTTTTCATTTTTGATAAATGGACATCACTTTCCACTCACTCATTACGTTCACATTTTATTATAAAACTAATAGTATATAAATATGGGACCTACATTCCGCTAATTTTTTTAACTTACTTTTATTCACATTTCTTAAAATTCGCGCCGAGTTAAACATGAACAATATTTCGTGGAATAAGGGAGTATCAAGATATAAATTTACATCAAAATTCTTGAACTATTTTCAGATGCAAAACTATGATATTATGCATGAAGAAACTTTTATTACCTTGATACATATGTTAGATTGTCCAGGAATTAATTTCGTCTAGTTTTCAAGTTTTTAAGTTTTTACACACAATTTAAGTGAATAAATTCAAATAAGATGAACCATAAAACTCGGTAATAACCACCAATATAGTCTGTATAAATAAGTGAAGGATAAAATCACAATTACTATACAAACGGAGAAATTAAAGTATGCCAAGATAATTGAGTCGATAAAGAAAAATAGTATAGAAATGCCCTCCATGGCTTATGGTGCATTTTCAGTGTGAAAAAAATAAAAATAAAAGTGCAAAAGGTTAAAAATGTAAAGATCAAGGATCACATATGTATTAGGGGTGTGCATTCGGGTTTCGGTTCGGTTTTTTGCCAAAACCGAAAAACCGAATTTAGTTCAAAATCCAAACCGAACCGAACCCGAAAAACCGAAAAACCGAAACCGAAAAACCGAAAACCGAACTTAAAAAACCGAAAAACCCGAACAAAACCGAAAAACCCGAAAAAAACCGAAAAACCTGAAAAAAATAAATATAATATAAATATATATTTATATATGTGTATTTTATTTTATTTTATATATACTAATAAAATATTTATATATAATATAAAATTAATAATACATATAATATATATTATATAGTAGAATATATTAAAAGAATATATATTATATATAATATAATATATTAAATTAAAAGAATATATATATAATTTGGTTTTTCGGTTTTTCAGTTTTTTCTTCGCCCGAACCGAACCCAACCGAAAAAACCGAAATTTTTTATTTTTAAAACCGAACCGAACCGAAAAACCGAAAAAACCGAACCGAATTTCAAAATTTCGGTTTGGTTCGGTTCGGATATTCGGTTTCTGGTTTTTTTGCTCACCCCTAATATGTATGAACGATAAAGTCCATTTCCCTTAATAATATAATAATGAAATATTCAATTTTATGTACGATGTCATTACAATTTTTACAAGACGATATACTCCCTCCGTCCCCAAAGAATATACATTTTGGGGGCGGCATGAGTTTTAATGTAAAATTGATGAAGTATGAGAGATGTAGACAGAAAAAGTAAATAAAGTATTGTTAGTAGAGAATGAGTCTCACCTCATTAGAGAGAAAAGACTTTTCAAAATTAAAAATTGCATATTCTTGTGGAACGGACTAAAAAGGAAAGAATGCATATTGTTGAGGGAAGGATGGAGTAGATTAATAACATTTTTTGATGATTCGTTACCTTTTGAAATTGTCGAAGAATAGTCTCATTTTTATTTCTTGAAAATCTATCTTTCACTATACAATTAAGATTCACGAATCATCTCCAAAACTATTGGTATTAATAAACTTGAAAACATAACACCAAAATTAAATAATGCATCTTTCTCATTATTATACTCTAACCATACGTATCTTTCAAATCATTTAAATTAAAAATGCATCTTTCTCAATATTATACTCTAACCATACGTGTCTTTCAAATCATTTAAATTAAAAACTCCTTTAATTGGCATCATACAAAGTTTTTCAAAAACACAATGATTATTTCTTGATTTACAATTAGAATCAAATTGAATATAACTACTATTTGGAGCACTTGAAAGTTCAATCATTCATTAATTTTTTTCAAAAAATACTTGTAGGTAACTATAATTAAGAACAACATTTAATTAGATAATATCAATTATTTTAATCTATCTTATTTTATTTTTATATACTTTATTTTTAGTTTCATCATCTAATTTATTCCATTATCTACTGTATTCTATCCTTATTTAACTCATCACATTTCACCTTTTCATAGGTCTTCAATTAATAAAAAAAATGATTAAATCACGTTTCAATTAAAAAAAGGAGAGAAGTGCATTTTTAGTGGACAGACATTGCAAGTAATATTATCTGCAGTCTATATTTTTTTTAAAGTATCAACACACATCCTTGACATTATTTGAAGGACTTTTGTATTTTGGACCAAAATACCCTCCGGATTGTAAGTGCCTATCTTTGTCATGTGAAAGAAAAATCGTGACTTTGATTTATTCATTTCTATCAAATATGTATTGCGACAAACAACTAAATTGATGTATATCAATAATCAATTAAGTCACTTTTTATAAATAAAAATGCTACGAACGAAAAAAAATGTAGTTACTTTTAATGAGACCGGAACTCGAAAGGAGTAGCGTAGCAATGTCCACATAAATATAGTAATACTATTAAAGCATAAAAACCACAAATAATATTTAATGTTATGTCTAAAAAAAACAAAAAATGTAGCACTCTTCAATTAACTTCGCAAAGATCCGTGTACCGAATTCAACCCCAATCGGTACGTCATTGGAATTGGACATTTTATTTATTTGCATCGATAAAGCTGTACCGTCTTTGAAATTTGACATTCTAGTATTTTCTTATATTTATGAATCACTCCTCCGCTTCTATATATATATGGCTTAAAATATGTAGGCTCTTCACTAACCATGACTCTCTTATCAAATTATTGGCTGACATGGTTGGCTCCCGACGGCCTCACCTTCAATATCGTTATCATATCGATATTTATTATAATAATTCTGACCATTCTGATCATAAAAAAGTCATCCAATCAGAATCTGCCACCTGGCCCCCGCGGCCTGCCCCTGGTCGGCAACCTCCTCTCCCTCGACCCGGACCTCCACACCTACTTCGCGGCCCTCGCCCGGGCCCACGGCCCCATCTACAAGCTCCGCCTCGGCACGAAGCTCGGCGTCGTCGTCACCTCGCCGGATCTCGCCAGGGAGGTCCTCAAGGTCCACGACGCCACCTTCGCCAACCGCGACGTCCCGGTGGCCGGAAAGGAGGCCTCCTACGGCGGCGCCGACATCGTGTGGACCCCCTACGGCCCCGAGTGGCGGATGCTGCGCAAGGTCTGCGTCCGCGAGATGCTCAGCGGCGCCACGCTCGACTCCGTGTACGCGCTGCGCCGTCGCGAGCTCCGCCAGACGATCGCGCACCTCTACGTGGCGGCGAAGAATGCGGCGGCGGTGGATGTTGGGGAGCAGATGTTTTTGACGGTGTTGAATGTGATTACGAGTATGCTGTGGGGCGGGACGGTGGAGGGGGAGGAGCGGGCGGGGCTTGGGGCGGAGTTTAAGCAGGTGGTTGGGGAGATGACGGAGCTCCTTGGAGCTCCGAATTTCTCGGATTTTTTTCCGGTGGTGGAGAGGCTGGATTTGCAGGGGATTCAGAGGAGGATGAGGGGTTTGGCGAAGAGGTTTGATGGGATTTTTGAGAGTATGATTGATCGGAGGTTGAAGATGAGTGGTGGAAGCAAGGATTTTCTGCAGATTTTGCTGCAGATGAAGGATGCTAGTGGAGATGGTGACGCCACGCCTTTTACCATTAGTCATGTTAAAGCTCTCCTCATGGTAACCATTCTAATTAATCCAATTTTCAAACGGAATCTGCGAACTCCATCTTTTGCGACAACTCGTAGCTATTTCAGTAGATGTTATTTGTCATTGATATAAAATCTTGAAATCTAACGCTCTAGTTCTAGATCATAGTTAGAAGTTTGTACGATATATATAGAATTTGGATTTGATTATCCTATTCCTATATTATCCTATATCGACAAAATAATGATCCTGACTCAGTCGTTTGTAAGAGTTATCATTCTTATTTATACACAATAAGAGTATTTGATTTGTGACTGTGGTCTTGCCTTTTGACTTGAATTCTCTCTCTTTTCCAAGGAAAGTGACACATTTTTTGTGGAGAGAGAGTAAAAGTGTTTCTATTTTTAATAATGAATCATTTTAATTGAGACAGATTAAAGAGTAGTCAAGTGAGTATAGTTAAACTGGAAAATGGTTTGCCTTTTGCAGGATATGGTAGTAGGAGGGACGGACACGACATCGAACTCGGTGGAGTTTGCATTGGCTGAGATGATGAACAAGCCACATATCCTAAAGAAAGTGCAGCACGAGCTCGAGAGTGTAGTAGGAAAGGACAAGATTGTCGAAGAATCCGACATCAACAAATTGCCCTACTTATACCTAGTGATGAAGGAGACTCTGCGCCTGCACCCTGTCCTGCCTCTGCTCGTCCCTCACTGCCCCAGCGCGACCAGCCTGGTGGCCGGCTACACCATTCCTAAGGGCGCCCGCATATTTGTGAACGTGTGGGCCATCCACAGGGATCCTTCTGTGTGGGAAGACCCTCTTGAGTTTCGCCCCGAGAGGTTTTCTGATGGGAAATGGGATTACAGTGGCAATGACTTCAAGTACTTCCCCTTTGGAGCGGGGCGAAGAATATGTGCAGGCGTAGCCATGGCTGAGAGGATGTTCATGTATTCGCTTGCTTCGTTGCTTCATTCGTTCGATTGGAGTGTGCCTGATGGCCACAAGTTGGACTTGGAAGAGAAGTTTGGGATTGTTTTGAAGAAGAAACACCCTCTTGTTGCTATGGCCACTCCAAGATTGTCTCATCCTAGCTTGTATGAGTGATGAGAGATCATAAGGGGATTTGGGGTTATGTTTCTGTCTTGTTGTTTTGCATAGCAAAAGTTGTTATTTGCATAAGCATGTAATGCCACACTCCCTTCTTGAAAACTAATGTTGCATCAATTAAGATTACTTGTTTTTGCCAAGTTTTGTTTTGGCCTATTAGGGCCCGGAATAAATACTTCATCCGTCGATTAAAAATAGATCGCATTTGTTATTTGAAGATATCTCTTAAAAATAAACCAATTTTATTTAAGGAAATATTTGATCTCTAATGACCTGAATTTCCTTCTCCACTAACAATACTCTAATCATTTTTTTGGTATCTCTTACTTTTACAAATTGTGCATTAAAATCTGTGTCGTTTTAAAAATTTTCTATTTTGTAAGGGACGGAGGAGGGAGTATAATGGAACAGTAGAAAATTTTTGTTATTGTAGCATCACAGAATCTCCTGCACATGGTTATTTGATTTTGGACAAAGTCTCCTAGAGATCTACACCTTGTTCTTTGTTAAGAGCAAAATTCTTATCACAAACAATTTTTTATCAACGATTGATGAAATGCAATTCACATGTTATCGATGAAAACAAAAACCACACTTGGCTCTAACTCGAAATAAAGATTCGCATCTTATTATTGTTTATTTCAATCAAGATCATAAACAGCATATATATTTGCCAATAAAGTCAGAACAAATTAAATACGATTCCAAGGCGGCCGAACTTCAACTTATAAATATTCAGTAGCATATACTCCCATGTCCCACTTTAGGAGTTTCGATTTCCATTATAATCCATCCCAAATAAAATATTTCATAAATAGTAATGACCTCACATTCCACTAATCTTGTTTTACTCAAATTTTATTATAAAATTATATAAAAATATTACATATATTACATTATTTTTTTAAACCAAATTTCCTTTACATTCATTAAATTTTATGTCAAATTCAATTGAGATTGGCGGGGATCAAAATTCGGTCCAACTAAGCTGTAATAGGTAAATGTCCTAGTCCGTATCAGTTTGTCAACAGAGAAAAACATACCATGTTGTGTACTCACTCCATTCTACCTAATTTCTCTTTTGAGGCTAAATAATACTCCCCTCGTTCCGTATTAATAGATGCATTTCCTTTCGCCACGGAGTTTAAGAATAATGTGTTAAATTGATGGTGAAAAAGTAATAGAGAATAAAGTAAGAGAGATGAAGAAAAAATAAATAAAAAAGAGAATTACTTTTTGCCAAAAGTAGAAATAACTCAATTAACTTGAAACTTTTCAAAATAGAAAATGACTCTATTAACATGGACGGGAGATAGTAGTAATAACAATAATATGGAGAATCACATAAATAAAATAATAGATAAAAAATGATCTGATTAATGGTAATTCAATAAAATTAATGCACCTTAAAAGTATCAAATATGTTAGGACTATTATACCCCTTTGTTTGAAATACTCCACATCTTTTGTTAAAATATACTACTCCTTAACACACTTTTGTGGTGGTATTTTTTAAAGTGCATCTTTTTGTTAAATAAAAATAAAAAATAAGAACAAATGATTATAAAAAGGAAAAAAAGAATAATTTTTTTAAAAAAAATCATCAAATTTGAAAATGCCAAGTAACGTCGCCCTCCAATGCATCGTAAATATGGAGTAAATCAAACCATTAGAAAAGACGAGCAAATTATCTTTAAAATTAAATAAAAAAGAGTAATAATCTCATGTGGAGTAAATATATCTATCAAGGCTAATAATCAAACCATTAATTTGAACATTTTAAATTATGTTAAATTGGATTTTTTTCCATGTGTCAATATTCAAGATAATATGTAATTGAAAAAAAATGCAAAAACAAAGAAATATGGATCTCCATCTGGAAACATCAAAGTTTGTTGACCATAAAAGAGTTTTTTGTAAAATGAATTATTTATGATCAAATTTCGTAACATTATTACCCATTTCTATTTGATCTAGAGATCGATAATGATTTGACTTTGAATGGTATAATAGTAAAAAAGAGAATTATGTTTTTTTATATATGAATTACTCTTTCCATTTTATAATAAGAAATTTTTTTGTCATTTAAATATGTTTCATCATAGAGTCTATTTCCACTTACTCATTTTACTCACATTTAATATAAAACTAATACTCCATTCGCCCATAAAAATAAGCTAATTGGAATGACACTTTTTAATTCGCAATTGATAAAGTGAGAGAGAAGAAGAAAAATTAGTAAAAACAATGTAGTGGTTGATGAGGTCATAAATGACTTCATCCGTCCACCGTTAAATGTCATATTTTTCCTTTTTTATCCGTCCGACCATAAATGTCTCATTTCACTTTTACTATATTTGGTAAGTGAGCCCAATATTCCACTAACTCATTTCACTCACATTTTATTATAAAACAAATATATAAAAGTAGGTCCTAAATTCTACTAGCTTTTCTACTCACTTTACTACATAAAGTCAAACAATTTCTTAAAACCTGTGCCGGTCAAATATAGGACATTTAATCACAGACGGAAAAAGTATTTCTGTGCAACGAACGAAAAAAGAGATTCAGTTGTGAGACGGAGAGAATATATAAAAATTAAATTTATGTTCCAGTAACTTTTCAATTTACTTTCTTTTATACTCCCTTTTCTTAAACCATTTCGAGTCAAAAAGGGGCTCCTATGGAGTATATTTTCTTTTTTTTTGGTAAGAAAAGCGAGCAAAACCCTATTACACGCTAACGAACTGATAAGGCTAATTTCGTACATTGATTAAGGGGTTGAATTCATACATTTACGGGGTCTAACACACCTTTTTAAGCCAGGTGTGTAGAAAGTTCGCCAGGTCCAGGAAAAAGAGAAGGACGTTTGCATGGCCAAGGAACTGGCGAGAAAAGTGAGCAATATGAAAAAGATGGCTAGACGGAGGAGATCACGGATGCTGAAGGGCAGAATAGAGATTTATGCGAAGGCTTCTAGAAGATCAACCCCGCACCTATATAAAGAAGAGAGCATGCAATTAAAATGGGAGAGTTCGTTCTGGGGTTTCTCGGCACTTAGGCCTTGTAGCTCCCAGCTCACACACACTTCTACACACTTTGGTTTTTTATTTTTCCGGGAACCAGAGGGGGGTTTCGGGTTTCGTTTGCTGCTAGTTTCCTGTGTAACAACGTCCTCACGGAGGGCGAAGATACAATTATTTGCTTTCGTTTTATTTTGCTGACGTGAATTTCACCGAGCTTCGTCGTTCGAAGCTCGGCTTTGTTTCCTGTTGAATTCTCGTGACTTTATGCAATTTCTATTTTCAGACATGGCAATGTTGATTTCGAGCATGAATGATGTTTTTATTTCTGCGTTTGTGGTTGTTTACCCGATTGGATGCTTTTCGCATTTGCTTGTTGATTTGAAGTAAAATCGTTGAGGATTGTGGTGGATCTGAACAGAATCGGAGTTCAGGGAGTTGATTTTGGTTGTTGTTGGATTCAGATTGCTTGGATCCGGAGTGGATTAAGCATCCGACGTTTGGATCTGAAACAGAGTTGATCGTGATTGATGCCTAATTTTCGTGTTTTCGTTTCATTTCGTCTAGTATATGCTCTGTTTTATTTCCGTCTATTTGCAAGTTTCCGACGTCCAAACTTTTACATTCTGTTCGAATATGGATATGTGCTCTGTTTTCTTCATGTTCCCGTTTGATTCAGGTAATGAGATGCTCGCCGTTGTTAGTTAAATTCTTTGTTTGTTATTTGCAGCTTTTATTCCGTACTTGCTATTTCTGGAACATGGTCTCCACTGTTTACTCGCTTTCTGTCTAGCTATTTTAGGAAGTTGTTCGCCCGGTCTAGGAAGTTAGTTTGATATCTCGTATGTATGAGGATGTTCGATGTTAGCATGATGTTTTCAGTTTCCTAGGTCCAGTGTTTAACTCGTTCCTAGGTCTAGTAGTAGTTATACCTCAACCCAAAATTTGTGTGGCAGCAGCCATTCACCCTTCCAGAGTCTTCCAAATGCTTTCTTACGTTTCCATCTTCGTGGGATCGACCCCTGCTTCCATGTACTAATTTATAGTATAGCGGGTTGAGGGTTTTTTTAATGCGGAATTTGTGTGTCCAACGACTAAGACTTCTGAGATCCTCCGAGTTCCTAGACCTTGTGATCTAGCGGATTCTCTGGTTTGAGAAGCTTGACCTAGAATAAAAGCACACACAAGTGAGAACCCACCTATCAAAATGGCGCCGTTGCCGGGGATGGATGGCGTAATTTGCGATTGTGTTTAAAAGATTTTGGCGTACATAGTTTTGATTTTTTTTCTTTTTCCTTTATTTTCAGTTTATGAGCAAGGACTCGCGGTTTGGATACTGGAGTAACTCGTCTGGGTGGAAGAATGATCGGTTTACTTGGCAGGTCAGAGACACAGGATCTACGGTCACCACCAGATTGGGAATATCTACGGGAGATCCATTTCCGTTTGGTTCGGAAAGTGAAGACGATTGGAGTTCGTCAGGAAAGGAGGATCCGAAGTCAACTTCAGAAACAGATACAAAGGAGGCAGAGATCAGAGACATGGCACACGTAGTCGACCCAGATCCGGAGATCGGTTCGCTCACTGCCCATCTAGATGGTGAGCCAGCCCAAGTTATAGTTATGAACCCGCGTCAGAGAGCCATCGGTATCAAAATGAATGTGCTAGGCATTCTACCAACGTTCTCTGGACGTAGGAACGAGTGTCCATACGAGTTCTTGAATGAGTTTAGCAAGCTGTGCAATACTTAGAAAAAGCCCAATGATGCGACAGAGGAGGACTACCGCTTACGTGCAATTCCGTTCGCCTTGAAGGGAGAGGCTAACACATGGCTACTGAGGCTACCTCCGGATTCCATCCGTACATGGAGGGACTTCAAGTTGGAGTTCCTGGATTACTTTTTCCTTTCGAACAAGACGAACGCCCTCAAGAAGGAGATCGTGGAATGCAAGCAGGAGTACGATGAGTCTCTGAGTCAATATTGGTCTCGATTCAAAGGATTGCTAGATGCTTGTCCAAACCACAGGATGATCGAGGTAGAGATTTATTATCTGTTCTATGAAGGAGCAAACCCCGAGTCAAAGGATTTGATAAATTCGTCGAGCGGGGGAAATTTTACAAAGAAAAAGGGAAGTGAAGCAAGAGAAATTTTGGGGAAGCTGATAGAGGCTAAGAAGGCGTACGACAGTCCAAGGAATGTTATGCGAAGAGGGATGGCAAACGCTCTGAGAGAGCAAGATGATGAAAGAGTAGAGGCAAGGATAGATAGGCTTGAGAAAGCACTTTTGAATGCAATCGAGAAAACCACCTCATCAGCCTCACAAGAGAAAGAGAAATCTCCGGGTCAAAGAGAAATGTCACCCCAACAATATTATGGTCCTCAAGAAGGAGATTACCAGGCCCAAGTTAATGCGATGGGGAGTTGGAACCCAGATGGAAGTTGGAATCCAGGGAGACAAAGGGATGCACCCTGGAGGAACCATCCAAATTTTAGATGGTCTGACAACGATCCGACCCAGCCACTTCCACAACAGCACGCCCAGTTAACACATCAACCAGAGAGACAGACTAACTGGTCTGGGAGATATCAGGAGGGGCAGAATAGCTGGAGCAGCTGGAACCAGGGAGATCATTCAAATTGGGGAAACAGGAGTAAAACCCACCAAGGGAACTCTTATGTACCGCCACACCAAAGGAACTACACTGGAAATTATCAGAATACCCAACCTACTTACCAGGGGAATCAAGGGACGGGAAATCAGTAGAACAACAGTTTAGGAGACCAGGGGAATTTTTGCCAGAACCAAGGAGGTGGACCGAACCAAGTCTCGGGACCGAGTCCCAGCCAACCCACTTCTAAGCCACCAAAGAATATTGATGATATGGTGCATGATCTAGTCAGTTCACAACAACACATACAGAACAAGTTGCAATCTAACAATGACATGGTGCATAAGCTTCAAGACGCTCAGTTAGAACAGAAGACAACAATGGATATGTTGGCTAAACAATTGTCCCAGATCGCAACTTCCTTGAGCGAGATATGAGGGAACCTAGGAAGGATTCCTGCCTCAGTAAGGCCACCGGACAGAGCAAATATCAGTCAAATCACTTTGAGATCTGGGCGAGGATATGAAGGTCCAACGATGAGGAAGGATGAAGAAACAACTCCAGTGAATGGCAAGAAAGGGAAGGATCTAGTTCCTGAGTCTGAAAATTTTGAAGCAGGAAGTTCCGAGAGAAGAGATGACCTTCAGGGAGGTGATTTGAGGAAACCATTACCGAGTATGGCTGAACCATTTTTCCTAGACCCAGAGCCAGAAGTGGAAAATGAGGTAGTAAGGAAAGAAACTGGTGAGTTTTCAGCTGGAGGATCTACAAGTGCGGAGAAACAATTGAAACCGTTCCCGCAACGAGGAGAGGTAAAGAGGAAGAAGGATGAGCCGGTGGATTTCATGGATATCTTTGGGAAGTTGGAGATAAACCTGCCATTCTTGCAAGCTTTGAAATTGCCGGTATTCAGTAAGTTCATCAAGGAGTTTATAGCTGGGAAGACAAGGCCCAGTGGGAAGATTCTGATTGGAGAAAATGTCTCCGCGGTGATTCAGAAGCGAAGGATGCACTCGAAATGCACTGACCTAGGTATGCTCACTTTACCTATTTCAATCGGTGATGTCAGAATTGAGCATGCCATGTGTGATTTAGGAGCATCGATAAATGTTTTACCGCTTTCCGTTTACAAGAAGCTGGTAGGAGTAGGGATGGTGAATACAAAAGTGGTGATCTAATTGGCGGATAGATCGTGCATTTGTCCAGAGAGAGTCTTAGAAAATGTTATCGTCAAAGTGCATGATTTTTTGTATCCTGCCGATTTCCATGTTATCAAAATGAATAACGATGAGTCTGCTGAGTCTAGTGGCGTTCTTTTAGGGAGACCTTTTCTCCATACTGCCAAGACCATAATTGGTGTTTTTGATGGAACCATATGCATGGATTATAATGGGGAAAAATATACATTTAGCATAGATGAAGCAATGAAGAAACCATTATATGTTGAGAATATGCATGCTATCAATGTTATTAACCCTGTGGTCCAGGAATATCGTGAGACTGAGTTGATGCAGGAGCAGATTGATAATTCAGAATTAAGTAACTCTATTGACAAAGAAGTAGCTGGATGGTGCGAGGCAATGAATACAAGGGAATTATCAGATGAAGAGCTGGCCGAAGCTATTTCAGAATTTTGTACGAATCTAGAGTCAGCCAGGTCAAGGGGATTAACTCATGTAGCTAGTGTGGAAAATTCTTCCAGGTCTGGGAAGGGAATGACAACAGAAGCTATAGAAAAAAATCCTTTGCCCCAGGAAACAAGTACCCCCAAGAAGGAATTAAAGACGCTTCCGCCAGGACTCAAGTATGCCTACCTAGAAGAGAACGAGAATTTCCCGGTAATCATCAACAGCGATTTGGCCGAGGAACAGGAAAGGGAGCTACTGGAGGTAATCAGAAAGAACAAGAAGGAAATAGGATGGATTCTCTCAGACCTAGTCGGGATCAGTCCTGGTCTTTGCATGCACCACATCAGGCTGGAGGAGGGTGCGATGGCCTGTAGAGACCCGCAACGCAAGCTGAATCCAAATATGAGAGAGGAAGTTTCGAAGGATGTTTTGAAGCTGCTTTCGCTGGGAATCATCTACTCTATTCCAGATAGTGAATGGGTCAGCCCGGTTCACATAGTACCTAAAAAGTCAGGAATTCAAGTAGTTACGAATGATATGAATGAATTGGTGCCTACTCGATTTGTCACTGGGTGGAGGATGTGCATCGATTACAGAAAACTGAATGAAGCAACTAGGAAGAATCATTTTCCCCTACTCTTCATTGATCAGATGCTAGAGAGGTTGGCTGGGACGCAATATTTTTGTTTCCTTGACGGGTATAGTGGATACTTCCAGATCTATGTAGACCCCGAGGATCAAGAGAAGACTACATTTACGTGTCCCTTAAGCACGTATGCTTATAGAAGAATGTCGTTCGGACTGTGCAATGCGCCAGACACTTTTCAACGCTGTATGATGAGTATCTTCTCGGATCTACTAGAGGATTGTATTGAGATTTTTATGGATGACTTCACCGTATATGGGGACTCTTTCGAGTCCTGTTTAGCTAGCTTGGACGTAGTATTGAGGAGATGCCAGGAAAAGAGTTTGGTCATTAACTTCGAGAAGTGTCACTTCATGGTACCCAAGGGAATCGTCTTAGGGCATGTGGTTTCGGAGAAAGGCATACAGGTGTACCAAGCAAAGGTTGAAGTGATTTCGAAGTTGCCTTACCCAACGAATCAGAAAGAAGTCAGGGGATTCCTAGGGCATGCAGGTTTTTACAGAAGATTCATAAACGATTTCGCGAAGATTACCCAGCCGCTCACCAATCTGTTGCATAATGATGTTGATTTCATTTTCGACGAAGAGTGTAAACATGCTTTTCAATTGTTGAAAGAAAAATTAGTATCTGCCCCTATTATCAGAGCGCCCGACTGGAGTCAACCGTTTGAGATAATGTGTGACGCGAGCGACTTCGCAGTGGGGCGGTGCTAGGACAAATGATTGATGGAAAAAATTACGTGATCTTCTATGCATCGAAGACACTCAACCAGGCCCAGAGAAACTATGACACTACGGAAAAGGAAATGCTGGCAGTCATGTATTCATTTGAGAAATTTTGCCCATACCTACTAGGGTCGAGAGTGATAGTTTTCACCGACCACGCGGCTATCAAGTACTTGCTGACGAATAAAGAATCCAAGCTAAGGTTAATCCGTTGAGTGTTGCTTTTGCATGAATTCGATTGGGAAGTCAGAGACAAAAAAAGGGGGCAGAGAATAAAGTGGCTGACCATCTGAGTCGGATTTTCCATGGGGAAACGGACGAAGCTATACCTGATGCATTCCCAGAGGAGCATCTGTACTATCTAGGAAAATTTCCTAGACCTATCAGTTGGGAAATGATAATGGCGTTAGCAGGTCTAGGAGATTCTGAGAAAGGGAAATGTCATCTGAACACTGAGCCATGGTTCGCAGACCTGGCAAATTACTTGGTCACAGGGGAGGTGCCCAGTTCACAAGAAATTTCCCGGGCCCAGAAGATGAAGCTCAAAAGCGAGGCAAAATATTATTTCTAGGAAGATCCTTACTTGTGGAGGATGGGAGCTGACCAGGTGATCAGGAGATGTATCCCCGAATGGGAACAGAGGGACGTGCTTAATCATTGCCATGCATTGGCATGTGGAGGTCATTTTGGACCAAGGAAGACTGCGAGGAAAGTCCTAGACAGTGGATTTTATTGACCTACGTTACACAAGGATGCTTTTGAATTCTGTTAGAACTGTGAGAGATGCCAGCAAACAGGGGGAATTTCTAAAAGAGATGAAATGCCGCATGTCCCAGTAATCATTTGCAAAATTTTTGACGTCTGGGGAATGGATTTCATGGGCCCATTTCCATCTTCGTACGGAAATACATACATCCTTGTGGCTGTAGATTATGTTTCAAAATGGATAGAGGCCAAGGCTACTACGTCTTGTGAAGCCAAAGAGGTGGCTAAATTTTTTTGGGCTAGCATTTTCAACAGATACGGCGTGCCCTGAGCGATTATATCTGACCAAGGGACGCATTTCCGTAACCGAACCATAGAAACTTTGATGAGGAAGTACGGAGTCCACCACAGACTTTCCACCCCATACCATCCTCAGTCTAATGGGCAGGCAGAGATCTCCAACAGGGAGATAAAAGCGATACTGGAGAAGACGGTGAATCCGTCAAGGAAGGATTGGAGTAAGAGGCTTGGAGATGCATTATGGGCTTACAGGACAACATACAAAACGCCTATTGGGATGTCGCCCTACAGGATAGTGTTTGGCAAGATGTGCCACTTGCCCGTGGGAATAGAACATCGAGCATATTGGGCGGTCAAGGAGATCAATATTAGACCCCAATTCTGCGAGGAAGAGCGGAAATTGCAACTTCAAGAGCTGGAGGAACTAAGACTGGAGTCATATGAGTCTGCAATGTGGTACAAGGAGAAGACGAAGCTCTGGCATAACAAAAATCTCCGGGTCAAGGAACTACAAGTGGGTTAGAAGGTCCTCATTTTCTAATCCAGGCTCAAGCTGATGCCTGGGAAGTTGAAGTCCAAGTGGATCTGGCCATACACTATTGTTGGCCTTCGAGCAAACGGAGCTGTGGAAATCCAGGGCAGTGCCTCAAACTCTACTCCTTTCCTTATCAATGGTCATCGGGTAAAGGTTTTTAGGGACAATTATGAGTTGTGCGTAGTGGAGGAAGTGCTACTACGCGCACTCTCTATTATCACCTAAGTGGTCTAGAAAGGAGTGCTCTCGAAGAATTCCTGGGTCAGGTAAATGGGAATGCATTTTTAATCTATGTACTGACTCAGGGGATCTCGGGAGTACTCAATTGAAAGTGTAAATAGTTTAATTGCTTTTCAAAAAGTAAAAAATGCCAAACAAAGGAAAAAATTCTAATCTTCCAAAAATATTTTTGAAACATAAGACTCCTTAGGGAAATTGTTTTGTCACATGTGAATCCTTGACCTGGGAGTCTGGCGTTTCATTTTTGCTGATTTTTATCTAAGTGTGGTATTGCAGAGAGTAGCATTTACATGAGGCAGAGAAATTTTAGTTTGGGAGGGAAGTGGTGACGTTTCAAATTTCAAATTTTCACTTTATAGGAAAACGTACGGTTGCTTACGTCACGCCTGCAACCGTTCCATCCTTACCCAAAACGCCTATTTCCCTCCTTATTCCTTTATTTTCCAAACACCTAATTTTCTCTCACCCTAAAAAATCCCCAAATTCACTCTCGCCAAACCCACATTTCTCTTACCCTAATCGAAGTTTTTCTCCCAAGAATTTTGTTTAATTTTCAGATTCAGATCGTGGAGAACGCACTAAATGCAGGGACCCCCACCGCATCTGCCGATTCAAGTGCGGAAACGTTCATGGCAGAATTAATGCAGAAATTCGGCGGTGCAGAAGAGGCGATGAAAGCTTTCACCCTGTTCACGACGATGATGGAGAAAGCAGCACCCACCGCACCACCACCACCACAAATTCCGGCTGATTCGAAGACCCAACCCGTTGTTGTACATACAGTAGTCGAACCGTCCGCCAGCGCACCAAAGAAAGACGCCGCGTTAGGCGAAGAACAGGGACAGAAGGCGGATCAAGCTGCGGGGTTGGAGCAAATGGCGGTTGGTGATCAAGGTTTAGCACATGTCGTTGAGGGGGAAGCCCCTGTTATTTCTGCAAGTATGGGTGATGGGGAAACCCCTGTTGTTTCTATTGACGGTTTGATTGAGGAGGAAACCCCTGATGTTTCTGTTGAAGTGGCTCAGGGGGAGACCTATGTTGGTGTTTCGGAGGGGGGATCCCCTGTTATTTCTGAGAAGATTGTTGAGGGGGAAACCCCATAGAGGTTCTTGGGCGGTGAAGCCCTAATGTCTGATCCGATAGTTGCTGAGGGGGAAACCCCTGTCTACATTGAGGGGGGACCCCTATTTTGTCTGAAAGGTGGGGGACCCCCATCACTGATAATGTTTCGGAGCCCAAAGAGAGTGGGCTGAATTTAGTGATAGATCTGGACAAGATTCCGGCAGACGCAGACTCACCGGTGGTCAAGAGAGCGGCCAGGCGTAGGGCCCGACGAAACTTGAGTGACGAGATTGAAGAGCTGACTCTGCCCACGGAGGGGGAATATCTAGCCCCGGGAACGAAGGGCGAACGAGCGGAGATAGTCCCGGGATCTAGCAGGGATGCAGACGAAATAGAAGAATGTCGCCTGGCGGCAGAGCGAAAAAAGAAGGGCAAACATGCTGCTACTTCCCAGGTCAAGAAGTCCAAGCAGACTACCGGGGGCAAATCTGTTGATACAACACTCCCATCCCCGTGTCAGTGAAGAAGCCCGTGTCAGTATCGCAACCGAGTGAGAAAGATGAGGATAAGCCGGAGTCACCGGCCAGGAAGAAAGCAAAAGTGACCTGACCCTACGTACCACCCCAGTTTGGCTCCCGAGGGGGCCAAACCCCGAATTGAGACCCCCATTGTCAGCCAGGTCAAGGGGATTAGCTCATGTAGCTAGTGTGGAAACTTCTTCTAGGTCTGGGAAGGGAATGACAACAGAAGCTATAGAAAAAAATCCTTTGCCCCAGGAAACAAGTACCCCCAAGAAGGAATTAAAGACGCTTCCGCCAGGACTCAAGTATGCCTACCTAGAAGAGAACGAGAATTTCCCGGTAATCATCAACAGCGATTTGGCCGAGGAACAGGAAAGGGAGCTACTGGAGGAAATCAGAAAGACCAAGGAGGCAATAGGATGGACTCACTCAGACCAAGTCGGGATCAGTCCTGATCTTTGCATGCACCACATCAGGCTGGAGGAGGGTGCGATGGCCTGTAGAGACCGGCAACGCAAGCTGAATCTAAATATGAGAGAGGAAGTTTTGAAGGAAGTTTTGAAGCTGCTTTCGCTGGGAATCATCTACTCTATTCCAGATAGTGAATGGGTCAGCCCGGTTCACATAGTACCTAAAAAGTCAGGAATTCAAGTAGTTACGAATGATAGGAATGAATTGGTGCCTACCCGATTTGTCACTGGGTGGAGGATGTGCATCGATTACAGAAAACTGAATGAAGCAACTAGGAAGAATCATTTTCCCCTACCCTTCATTGATCAGATGCTAGAGAGGTTGGATGGGACGCAATATTTTTGTTTCCTTGACGGGTATAGTGGATACTTCCAGATCTATACCCCGAGGATCAAGAGAAGACTACATTTACGTGTCCCTTAAGCACGTATGCTTATAGAAGAATGTCGTTCGGACTGTGCAATGCGCCAGACACTTTTCAACGCTGTATGATGAGTATCTTCTCGGATCTACTAGAGGATTGTATTGAGATTTTTATGGATGACTTCACCGTATATGGGGACTCTTTCGAGTCCTGTTTAGCTAGCTTGGACGTAGTATTGAGGAGATGCCAGGAAAAGAGTTTGGTCATTAACTTCGAGAAGTGTCACTTCATGGTACCCAAGGGAATCGTCTTGGGGCATGTGGTTTCGGAGAAAGGCATACAGGTGTACCAAGCAAAGGTTGAAGTGATTTCGAAGTTGCCTTACCCAACGAATCAGAAAGAAGTCAGGGGATTCCTAGGGCATGCAGGTTTTTACAGAAGATTCATAAACGATTTCGCGAAGATTACCCAGCCGCTTACCAATCTGTTGCATAATGATGTTGATTTCATTTTCGACGAAGAGTGTAAGCAGGCTTTTCAATTATTGAAAGAAAAATTAGTATCTGCCCCTATTATCAGAGCGCCCGACTGGAGTCAACCGTTTGAGATAATGTGTGACGCGAGCGACTTCGCAGTGGGGCGGTGCTAGGACAAATGATTGATGGAAAAAATTACGTGATCTTCTATGCATCGAAGACACTCAACCAGGCCCAGAGAAACTATGACACTACGGAAAAGGAAATGCTGGCAGTCGTGTATTCATTTGAGAAATTTTGCCCATACCTACTAGGGTCGAGAGTGATAGTTTTCACCGACCACGTGGCTATCAAGTACTTGCTGACGAAGAAAGAATCCAAGCCAAGGTTAATCCGTTGGGTGTTGCTTTTGCATGAATTCGATTGGGAAGTCAGAGACAAAAAGGGGCAGAGAATAAAGTGGCTGACCATCTGAGTCGGATTTTCCAAGGGGAAACGGACGAAGCTATACCTGATGCATTCCCAGAGGAGCATCTGTACTATCTAGGAAAATTTCCTAGACCTATCAGTTGGGAAATGATAATGGCGTTAGCAGGTCTAGGAGATTCTGAGAAAGGGAAATGTCATCTGAACACTGAGCCATGGTTCGCAGACCTGGCAAATTACTTGGTCACAGGGGAGGTGCCCAGTTCACAAGAAATTTCCCGGGCCCAGAAGATGAAGCTCAAAAGCGAGGCAAAATATTATTTCTAGGAAGATCCTTACTTGTGGAGGATGGGAGCTGACCAGGTGATCAGGAGATGTATCCCCGAATGGGAACAGAGGGACGTGCTTAATCATTGCCATGCATTGGCATGTGGAGGTCATTTTGGACCAAGGAAGACTGCGAGGAAAGTCCTAGACAGTGGATTTTATTGACCTACGTTACACAAGGATGCTTTTGAATTCTGTCAGAACTGAGAGAGATGCCATCAAACATGGGGAATTTTTAAAAGAGATGAAATGCCGTAAGTCCCAGTAATCGTTTGTGAAATTTTTGACGTCTGGGGAATGGATTTCATGGGCCCATTTCCATCTTCGTACGGAAATACATACATCCTTGTGGCTGTAGATTATGTTTCAAAATGGATAGAGGCCAAGGCTACTACGTCTTGTGAAGCCAAAGAGGTGGCTAAATTTCTTAGGGCTAACATTTTCAACAGATACGGCGTGCCCTAAGCGATTATATCTGACCAAGGGACGCATTTCCGTAACCGAACCATAGAAACTTTGATGAGGAAGTACGAAGTCCACCACAGACTTTCCACCCCGTACCATCCTCAGTCTAATGGGCAGGCAGAGATCTCCAACAGGGAGATAAAGGCGATACTGGAGAAGACGGTGAATCCGTCAAGGAAGGATTGGAGTAAGAGGCTTGGAGATGCATTATGGGCTTACAGGACAGCATACAAAACGCCTATTGGGATGTCGCCCTACAGGATAGTGTTTGGCAAGATGTGCCACTTGCCCGTGGGAATAGAACACCGAGCATATTGGGCGGTCAAGGAGATCAATATGAGACCCCAATCCTGCGAGGAAGAGCGGAAATTGCAACTTCAAGAGCTGGATGAGCTAAGACTGGAGTCAAATGAGTCTGCAATGTGGTACAAGGAGAAGACGAAGCTCTGGCTTGACAAAAATCTCCGGTTCAAGGAACTACAAGTGGGTCATAAGGTCCTCCTTTTCCAATCCAGGCTCAAGCTGATGCCTGGGAAGTTGAAGTCCAAGTGGATCGGGTCATACACTATTGTTGGCCTTCGAGCAAACGGAGCTGTGGAAATCCAGGGCAATGCCTCAAACTCTACTCCTTTCCTTGTCAATGGTCATCGGGTAAAGGTTTTTAGGGACAATTATGAGTTGTGCGTAGTGGAGGAAGTGCTACTACGCGCACTCTCTATTATCACCTAAGTGGTCTAGAAAGGAGTGCTCTCAAAGAATTCCTGGGTCAGGTAAATGGGAATGCATTTTTAATCTATGTACTGACTCAGGGGATCTCGGGAGTACTGAATTGAAAGTGTAAATAGTTTAATTACTTTTCAAAAAGTAAAAAATACCAAACAAAGGAAAAAATTATAATCTTCCAAAAATATTTTTGAAACATCAGACTCCTTAGGGAAATTGTTTTGTCACATGTGAATCCTTGACCTGGGAGTTTGGCGTTTCATTTTTACTGATTTTTATCTAAGTGTGGTATTGCAGAGAGTAGCATTTACATGGGGCAGAGAAATTTTAGTTTAGGAGGGAAGTGGTGACGTTTCGAATTTCAAATTTTCACTTTATAGGAAAACGTACGGTTGCTTACGTCACGCATGCAACCGCCTGCAACCGTTCCATCTTTACCCAAAACGCTTATTTCCCTCCGTATTCCTTTATTTTCCAAACACCTAATTTTCTCTCACCCTAAAAAATCCCCAAATTCACTCTCGCCAAACCTACATTTCTCTTACCCTAATCGAAGTTTTTCTCCCAAGAATTTTATGTAATTTTCAGATTCAGATCACGGAGAACGCACTAAATGCAGGGACCCCCACCGCATCTGCCGATTCAAGTGCGGAAACGTTCATGGCAGAATTAATGCAGAAATTCGGCGGTGCAGAAGAGGCGATGAAAGCTTTCACCCTGTTCACGACGATGATGGAGAAAGCAGCACCCACCGCACCACCACCACCACAAATTCCGGCTGATTCGAAGACCCAACCCGTTGTTGTACATACAGTAGTCGAACCGTCCGCCAGCGCACCAAAGAAAGACGCCGCGTTAGGCGAAGAACAGGGACAGAAGACGGATCAAGCTGCGGGGTTGGAGCAAATGGCGGTTGGTGATCAAGGTTTAGCACATGTCGTTGAGGGGGAAGCCCCTGTTATTTCTGCAAGTATGGGTGATGGGGAAACCCCTGTTGTTTCTATTGACGGTTTGATTGAGGAGGAAACCCCTGATGTTTCTGTTGTAGTGGCTCAGGGGGAGACCTATGTTGGTGTTTCGGAGGGGGGATCCCCTGTTATTTCTGAGAAGATTGTTGAGGAGGAAACCCCATAGAGGTTCTTGGGCGGTGAAGCCCTAATGTCTGATCCGATAGTTGCTGAGGGGGAAACCCCTGTCTACATTGAGGGGGGACCCCTATTTTGTCTGAAAGGTGGGGGACCCCCGTCACTGATAATGTTTCGGAGCCCAAAGAGAGTGGGCTGAATTTAGTGATAGATCTGGACAAGATTCCGGCGGACGCACACTCACCGGTGGACAAGAGAGCGGCCAGGCGTAGGGCCCGGCGAAACTTGAGTGACACGGAGGGGGAATATCTAGCCCCGGGAACGAAGGGCGAACGAGCGGAGATAGTCCCTGGGTCTAGCAGGGATGCAGACGAAATAGAAGGATGCCGCCTGGCGGCAGAGCGAAAAAAGAAGGGCAAACATGCTGCTACTTCCCGGGTCAAGATGTCCAAGCAGACTACCGAGGGAAAATCTGTTGATACAACACTCCCATCCCCGTGTCAGTGAAGAAGCCCGTGTCAGTATCGCAACCGAGTGAGAAAGAGGAGGATAAGCCGGAGTCGCCTGCCAGGACGAAAGCAAAAGTGACCCGACCCTACGTACCACCCCAGTTTGGCTCCCGAGGGGGCCAAACCCCGAATTGAAACCCCCCTTGACCAAGTAACTTTACTCTCAGTTTTTTTCTTTATTTTCTTTCTGTTTTTAGATGTTTATATGTTTGCTGTTTGTGATTGTGCTTTTGTGTTTGTTATTCCAGCATGCCTTGTGATGTATATATTTGTCTGTGTATTTTTTATGTGTCTTCTGCCACTTAGCCCAATTTTGGTCTAAGTGTGAGAAGTTTGAGTTTCTTTTGGGCATGTTTTGGTTTATAGCTGTTGTGCTTTCTCCCACTTAGCCCGTTGCTCGGTCTAAGTGTGAGAAGTTTGTTTTGTTTATGAGTGTCTGTTGTTATATGTTTCGTGGTTGTCTGTCTTGTACTCCCCTGTTTCCCCCCTTCACTATGATAGCTTGGGGACAAGCGTGAGTGAAGTGGGAGGGGGATGGAGTCGTACAGTTGTGTTTTAATGTGAATAGGTGTCTTTAGGTCTAGTTTTTTTTTGTGTCGCGTGAGCTAGTGAATATAATAAGACAAGATTCTCTTAGTAAGAGCAATTGAAGATAGGATGCATGTCAACTTTGAGGCCTGTTTCCTTAATAAGCTGAAGTCGGTTTGAATGAAGTAAGGACGATAGAGGATACCTTAGATAACCTAGTTGTGAAGCCCCTCTATAAGAGTGAGTTATAAGCCGAAACTTTGTGAGCTAACTTGTATAAAAAGGGGCCGAAACAAAAAAATGGGTTCAGGAGGTATAATCTGGTCGAAGTCCAGGAAATGAGGTATAAGCTGGACAAAGTCCATGGGAGGAATAAAATAAAAATTTCAGAGGTATAAGCTGGACTGAGAAGTTTGAGTTTCTTTTGGGCATGTTTTGGTTTATAGCTATTGTGCTTTCTCCCACTTAGCCCGTTGCTCGGTCTAAGTGTGAGAAGTTTGTTTTGTTTATGAGTGTCTTTTGTTATGTGTTTCGTGGTTGTCTGTCTTGTACTCCCCTGTTTCCCCCCTTCACTATGATAGCTTGGGGACAAGCGTGAGTGAAGTGTGAGGGGGAGGGAGTCGTACAGTTGTGTTTTAATGTGAATAGGTGTCTTTAGGTCTAGTTTTTTTTGTGTCGCGTGAGCTAGTGAATATAATAAGACAAGATTCCCTTAGTAAGAGCAATTGAAGATAGGATGCATGTCAACTTTGAGGCATGTTTCCTTAATAAGCTGAAGTCGGTTTGAATGAAGTAAGGACGATAGAGGATGCCTTAGATAACCTAGTTGTGAAGCCCATCTATAAGAGTGAGTTATAAGCCGAAACTTTGTGAGCTAACTTGTATAAAAATGGGCCGAAACAAAAAAATGGGTTCAGGAGGTATAACCTGGACGAAGTCCAAGAAATGAGGTATAAGCTGGACAAAGTCCAGGGGATGAATAAAATAAAAATTTCGGAGGTATAAGCTGGACGAAGTCCAAGAAAATATGGTAGCAAAAGAGAAATTCCTAAGGGCAGGAAGCAATAGTAACCTGACCCAGGAAGTGAAAAGAAGAACTATAGGAAGGAGAAACTCTCATAACCCGACGCATCACTGGTGTAACATTGACTTAAGAGTAATTCGATCTTAACATCCCTGGTGAGGATTGAGTGATCGAGTGAATCCAACAATTGGGAAGTCAATATGCTATCTTGACGAACTAACAGACCAATTAGGTGGAAGTAGGAAAGGGGAGGATTTGGAGACTGTAGACGAATCAGATAGACCTTAAGCTTGTGGGGACGGCTGCCCAAAAGTTGAAGCTAGTTCATGCCTTTGTGTTTTTCTTTAAGTGTTTATTTTTTTTTGTGAGTGTGTAGTATGTTTAGGTCTAGGAGTTTGTGTTTTGTTTGTAGAGTCGGTCATAGGATAATCATGGATTAAAATTCGCCTTATTTCTTTTTTCTTGTCTTTCATACTTGAGAACAAGTATTGTTTAGGTGTGAACAGTTTGATACGGCTAATTTCATGCATTGATTAAGGGGTTGAATTCATATATTTACGGGGTCTAACACACCTTTTTAAGCCAGGTGTGTAGAAAGTTCGCCAAGTCCAGGAAAAAGAGAAGGACGCTTGCATGGCGCAAGGAACTGGCGAGAAAAGTGAGCAATATGAAAAAAATGGCTAGACGGAGGAGATCACGGATGCTGAAGGGCAGAATAGAGATTTCTGCGAAGGCTTCTAGAAGATCAACCCTGCACCTATATAAAGAAGAGAACATGCAATTAAAAGGGGAGAGTTCGTTCCGGGGTTTCTAGGCACTTAGGCCTTGTAGCTCTCAGCTTACACACACTTCTACACACTTTGGTTTTTTATTTTTCCGGGAACCAGATGGGGTTTCGGGTTTCGTTTGCTGTTGGTTTGCTGTGTAACACCATCCTCACGAAGGGCGAAGATACAATTATTTGTTTTCGTTTTATTTTGCTGACGTGAATTTCACCGAGCTTCGCCGTTCGAAGCTCGGCTTTGTTTCCTGTTGAATTCTCGTGACTTTATGCAATTTCTGTTTTCAGATATGGCAATGTTGATTTCGAGCATGAATGATGTTTTTTGTAACACCCCGAAAAATAAAGGAGAGAAAAAAAATCAAATTTATCTAATTAAATCTTTTCCTGTTGACTCACCAAGTCAATAATTCAAAGATAATTAAAGATTCTACAAAGATTTTCCTCATCCGTGATATGATTTTCCTCCTCCGTGATCTGCAAATAAATATCAAACAGATCCAAATTATCAAAATATAATGCGGTTTCTCCCATATCTCCGCTCCCTAAAATCTCTCCAACAAACAAAATCCCCACATAATCTATTATATAACCATCCCCACACGTACGTTTTTCACCTTTCATAAATCTGAGAAAAAGTAGAGTAGAGATCCGCGAGGGATAGAGAAGCAAAGGCAGATTCTTCGCTGCATAAGGTAAACCCCAAGGTCTCAAGTTCCCTTGTTTGATTTCACAAGTTCCATATGCATTAGTACACCACATACCCAACATCTTTTCCCTCTGAAATTGCCTCAAATTTTTACATCTCATGAAAGTTGAAAACCGATCTCCGAATTGAATGAATCAAAGCAAAATGAATTAAAGAATCGCACTTTAATCCATAGAATAAAAAAAACAAACTCATCTGCGGTGTTAATCGGGGTTGTTTCGGGGGTGGAAAAGGAGCTGTCGAAGCCGACGGACAACTCCGGTAGCGGTGGCTGAACTGGAAAGAGAGGAGGGCAACGACGGTGATCGGTGTTGGCGGTGGAACCCGAGAGAGATAGACGGAGGGCCACGACGGTGAATCGCCGCGCGCACAGCAGCAGTGACGGCAGTGAATTTCGGCAGCTTTGGGCGGTGACTACTGGAGCAGTAGAGAACCAGAGAGATAAAAGGAAGAAGAGAGGGATTGGAAAGTTGAGGCAGAGAGAGAGAGTTGCGTGTTGATGGTGGGAGCATATGAACTAATCTCTATTTCTTTTCTTTAGTTTAATAAATGTGCTGGGCCTCTTAACTGTAATAAATATGTGTTTTGGTTATTTAGATTGTTGGGCTTCTTTAGTAAATAGAATTTGGGTTTTCAGTTAGTTTATTCTACGCGATAGGTTGGAATATGTTAACCTCGGACTGTAGACAAAGAAGTAATTGAACCCACTGTGTGCGAGAACTTTGAATTCGTTTTATGAAAACCATGGATAAAATAATACGAGCACACATGTAGGATGCATGCATTCTAATTAGATGTTTTCTTGAGTTGATGAGTTTATTATTTTATTTCAAAAGGGTTTTCTTTCGCAAGCGAGTAAGGCGAAGTGAGAGTTTTCAAGTTAAGAATATTAAGAGAACGAGGTGGGCTTTCTTTTTAAATAAGGGCAATGCCCTAAGTATATTTTTATGTGAAAATGATATGAATATTTGTCATGTCGTGTTTTGTTTTATTCTATGGAACCTATCTGATGTGGCTTCTGCCATCAATGGATAATCGAATTCGGGTCTGTCTAGGGAGTGAGTCCCTATTCAGGCTAGTGTACACCTATGGAGATCGTGAGCCGTCTTTTGGGTCGGCCGGTCTAGTGACTTGGAATGTGGCCACATTCCTTGTCATCAATGGATCAGATATGGTAGACATCTATGGGAAAATGACTGCGCAGTCACGAGTTTTTACAATGGAAATGATTTTAGTGTCTTGGGCGATTTCTAAAGTTAAAACCCCAAGGTCACTCAATGGTGGCATGATAAATACTTTTTATAAAATGTTTTCGGCATGAGTCCACTGAGTGCATCAAGTACTCAGCCCTGCATTTCTTTTAAAAAATGTGCAGGTTGAGCGTGACGGGTGTGGTGGGTGTTGAGCAAGACCATTGAAGAAATTTAAGTGTCTAGAATGTGTCATGTCTTCACACGTGGCATATTCCTTCTCTCAAATGCTTCCGCTAAGTAATTGTCCTTCTTTTGAGTTCTTGTATCGCTGAGATAATATTCTTTTTGAGTTGTGGATTGTTGAGATACTCTGATTTTATTCGAGCTATTCCCATTTGTTTTGATCGAGTTGTGTTGTTTTCCCCTTTCTTCTCCGCTTCTTTAATCCTTCTCTAGTCGCGATCAACCGTGTTTTCTATCCTTATAAAATGCAGGCGTGACATTTTTATTTCTGCGTTTGTGGTTGTTTACTCGATTGGATGCTTTTCGCATTTGCTTGTTGATTTGAAGTAAAATCGTTGAGGATTGTGGCGGATCTGAACAGAATCAGAGTTCAGGGAGTTGATTTTGGTTGTTGTTGGATTCAGATTGCTTGGATCCGGAGTGGATTAAGCATCCGACGTCTGGATCTGAAACAGAGTTGATCGTGATTGATGCCTAATTTTCGTGTTTTCATTTCATTCCGTCTAGTATATGTAGATCTGTTTTATTTTCGGCTATTTGCAAGTTTCCGACGTCCGAACTTTTACATTCTGTTCGAATCTGGATATGTGCTCTATTTTCTTCATGTTCGCGTTTGATTCGGGTAATGAGATGCTCGCCGTTGTTAGTTAAATTCTTAGTTTGTTATTTGCAGCTTTTATTACGTACTTGCTATTTCTGGAACATGGTCCCCACTGTTTACTCGCTTTCTGTCTAGCTATATTAGGAAGTTGTTCGCCCGGTCTAGGAAGTTAGTTTAATATCTCGTATGTATGAGGATGTTCGATGTTAGCATGATGTTTTCAGTTTCCTAGGTCTAGTGTTTAACTCGTTCCTAGGTCTAATAGTAGTTATACCTCAACCCAAAATTTGCATGGCAGCAGTCATTCACCCTTCCAGAGTCTTCCAAATGCTTTCTTACGCGTCCATCTTCGTGGGATCGACCCCTGCTTCCCTATACTAATTCATAGTATAGCGGGTTGAGGGTTTTTTTTAATGCGGAATTTGTGTGTCCAACGACTGAGACTTCTGAGATCCTCCGAGTTCCTAGACCTTGTGATCTAGCGGATTCTCTAGTTTGAGAAGCTTAACCTAGCATAAAAGCACACACAAGTGAGAACCGCACCTATCACGAACGTAAGAAACACCTAATCTATCATGCATCTAGGGCTGGGGAAAAATGTCGAAATACCGAAATACCGGCCTTATAGTACCGAAAATACTAAATTTTTGGTATACCGTGATTTTCTGTACGATATGATACTTTACCGAAAGATTTCGGTAAAGTAACGGTATGAATTTTCATATACCGCTTCATACCGAAATTCGGTATATACCGTAAATTAAGGTATATACCATAAAATATAAATATAATTATATAAAAAATATATTTCATATATTTTAAAATTATAAAATTATTTTGAATTTAATTATAATTATGAATAAAATATATTTAATATATTTTTTTTAATTATAAAATATAAATAATATTTTAAAAACTTAAATTATCTATTTTCATTGATGTTGAAATTAAGGTATACCGCAAAAGTACGGTATATCGAACTTTGGTACAGAATACCGAAAATGAGGTACGACATCAGTATGGAAATCGGTCATATCGAAAATATGGTATACCGAAAATTTTGGTAAGGTAAAGGTATGATTTTTTTGTATACCGAATTTATAATAAGGTATACGGTATGATGGTTTCGGTAAGGTATATCGTACCTACCCACCCCTACATGCATCAACCAAATACTAAGACCCGAAGGAGGAGACTCTAAAACATGGATACCTTTATGAAAGTTGTATGCGTAATGTGTCAGAAAGTCAACAACGAAATTTCCTTCCCTGTGCACGTGACGGAGCACCACTGAGTCAAACTCATGTAACAAACTCTGCACTTTACGTACTATAGATCTGCGATTGATGGTCACTTCAAAGTTCCTCACAATCATGGACACACCAGTGAAACTATTACTCTCCACCTCCAACTTTCGAATACCCATATTCTTTTCCAACTGTAGCCCATGAAATAAGCATCAAATTTCAGCAGTCAAAATAGAACACACTCCAATATTAGCAACAAAACCATACCTCCAAGATCCTGTAGTATCACGGATGAGACCACCACCAAAAGCATGTCATGATCCTCCCTCTAGCGATGCGTTAATATTGAGCTTAAGGATATCCGGTAGAGGGGGCAACTGACAAAAGTGGGTAGTCGAGCTACTCCAATGGCTGTATCGTTTGCCATTTTAGCTTCTTCCACCGTCTTTGCTATACTAACAATCTGAATCATGCTCTCTATCAGGCTAATTCTCTCTCCTTTAAAGATGAAGTCACATCGCCTTTTTCAAATTTGCCAGCAGCCTACTCCATATACCGTGCACCATTTGACTCCACTTCCTAACAAGATTTTTAAGCTGATATTTTGAATAATCCAATCCGTCACATTTAAGGCCACATCAAAAAAACCTCTCCTCCATATCTCATAAGTCATTCCTTCCCATATCCTTTTTGCGTGGATGCAATCTCGTAGCATATGTAGAGCAGTCTCCTCTTCACAACCACACATGCTACACATAGCTGACGGAGAAATATGTCTTCTTGCTCTCTCCGCATTTGTTAGGATCCCATTATTCAGGAGCAGCCAAAAAAAAGTTTTAATCCTTTGTGGTCCGTACCAGCTCCAAATTCTCTTCCATAGTAAGAAGATCTGTGACCTCTATCCTTCCACCAGAACATTATAAGCAGATTTGATAGAAAACATACCAGATGATGAAAGACCCCAAAAACCAATCTTTATTTGTACTGAAATTATGGTAAGTATGACATGCATGTAAATCAAAAACGGAGTATTTATTTGAACTATGGTAAGTCGAAATTATGCTAAGTCAAACATGTGGAATAAAACGTGGGATAAAGATATTTGGGCTTTGACTATGGGTTAAAAGGAATTTATATGGGGCCCAATGAAGTTATTTCGGATCACCTAATCATAATGTGTGGGCTCTTACAAAAACTAAAAACTAACATAACGTATTTATTTCGGGCCACTGCAACCACTACTTTCATTGAACTTTATTGTGTGGAAAGTGGAAACCACTAAACCAGCAGTTACTATTAGTTTCAAAATCTACAAAATTATCAGTATATTGAAAAGGTATATTTAATAAATAAGGAAGGACGAGAAATTTTGGAAATTTGAAAAGAAATTGTTTAGATTTATGCAAAAGGGAAAAATAGAGAGTTCTAATTTGCAAAGCAGATGTCAAAATATAACACGACAATATTTGAAGATACTGCTTGGTATAATAGAATGTAATGATATTTTTATTTTTATTCTATTCTTTTGTTTGACAAGTTTTTCTTTAGGAATTACTATTCCATTTAGACGGAAATATCTATTCTTTCCATTTAGCTAAAGAATGGTCATTCCTTTCCGTTCTCTTTCTTATTTTAGATTTTATAAAATTAAACAATATATTATGTTATTTTTTTCTGTCCACAAAAAATAGTCTCATTTTGACACTTTGGGATATCCAAAAAAATAGTCTTATTTCATAAAATGGAATATTTATCTTATATACTTTATCCATTTTTTCTCATTTCTCTATACATACTTTTTTTTCTTTTTATCTCTCTTACTTTAACTACTTTTTTTTCTTCTTATTTCTTACTTTATTCCTTTACACATGAGACTATTTTTTATGGATGGAGGTAGTATTATATTTCAATTCAATATCATCTCAATTTTATTATTTTTAGATTTAATAACAAGACTAACATTTAAAATTTTTAATAATCTAAAAAAAAATTTAAACACTATATACACTTTCACATAATGCGCGCGTGCACACGACACACAATATGATTCAAAATTTTTGGTGAAATAATTTTTGAACATAATTGATTTTTCGGTGTAATAAGCATATTAATTATTAACATTTCATTCCATTTTTTTCCGTTCTCTTCCTATATTATTTGTAGGTACCAACCATATATAGAAATGAAATCAACCAATAAATAGCAATTTCATTGCTTTTGTCTTCCTTGTTGCTACCAAGCAAAAGAATAGAATCATTCCATTCTCATGTTAGTTCCATTCTTTTCTTATTCCACTTAACATACCAAGAAGGGCTTAAATATCTAACACACACAAAGGAACAACATAGTCCATGACTTGGTCTAATATAGTCCATAAGCCTACACAATGAGAAATGTTTCACAAGACACAACTCTTAAGGGCCAAAATACCCTTTTTTCACACAGTTTTCAATCGACCATTTAGGCATTTTTGGTAATATATGAGTACTTAATATTGAAATCGAGTCTAATGAAAATTTCAACTGAGAAAAGAGTCTTATTATTCCAAATCCAAGCATATATACAAGAAAACAAAGACCTCTGATTTCTCGAAGCATTCATTTCC
This sequence comes from Salvia splendens, assembly GCF_004379255.2. Taxonomy (NCBI): domain Eukaryota; kingdom Viridiplantae; phylum Streptophyta; class Magnoliopsida; order Lamiales; family Lamiaceae; genus Salvia; species Salvia splendens. The sequence goes on from NC_056039.1 coordinate 26,046,710, forward strand.
TATCCACAAGTGGATATCTAATTAAGCTGATGCATCAGCTTTGCAAACAGGAAGATCATTCTCAAAGTTTGGAGGAATGTTAAGAATCGGATTACGCTCGAAGAAATTCACCGGCTTAAGATCGAAGCTCGAAGACACGGTGGGCATAATGGGGAAGTCTTCTTGGCATGGAACATGATGGAACCCTAATGTGTACCACACTACAATATCCTTCTTCTCTATGCTCCTATCCCTGCATCATCGACGAGGGACACGCATAATGTTCGCCCATGGCAAAACCCACCCCGCTCGTATGCAATAGCTTTCAAACAAACACAAGCTTTGTCCACTATTTAAAAACTCATTTTGACTCTGCACGAGTTTTAAGAAATTGATTGACTTTCTAGAGAAAAGTAAAGGCAGAAAAGTGAGTGGAACGTGGGACCAATTTTTATATTGGTTTTATAATGGATTATGAGTGTAAAAAGTTATTAGAATATGAGGTCTGTATACCAAAAGACGAAAAAAAGTAAATAGTTATTTAAATCGTGGACAACTAAAATGACAAAATTGTTTTTTAAATGGTGGACAGAGGAAGTATATGTACCTGTTAGACCACACTTGTAGAGTGTCGTCGCCATGGCTCTGGCTGACGAACGCGCCCCCGGCCCATTGCTCGGAGGTGTTGTAAGGCGTGACCCAGATCTGGTTGTTGGTGAAGGCGCCCCGCTGCTGCGGAGGATCTTTGGGATCAAGGAGATTGGCTGCGGTGCCACTGGGGACGAGCTTGTACCCAACGGGGTTTCCCACCCTCGTCTTCTTGGTAGGGTTTACGATGTGGAACTCGGACGGATCGTGGAGATTGATCTTGACTTGGGCATCTTTCTCCGTCTTGGCCACCTTCCTCACGGCTTTCAAGTAGCTCATCCGGGGGGACTCTGCCGGTGAGGCGTACTCACGTTGGAGATTGACTTTGACGAAGGAGTTGTTGGCGCCGTCGACGTCCATGTCAAGGTAGAAGGTGATAAAGTGGTCGTGGATGACACCGATCACGTTCTCGGACAAGAGTGTGCCGTAGAGGTCCTCTTCATTGTTAACTTGGTTGGTGTTGGAATAAGTAGAGCCTTTCACCATCAGTATTCCACTTAGCCCAACCTAGTACGATCAAAATATTATACGCCGTTCAGTTGTCATGTTTAATTATGACCAGAAAGTCATGTCCAATCTTATTTGTAGAGAATATTAAAAAATATATCAAATTTTAGTTATGAAAGTTTGAGAAAATCGGGTTTATAGGCTACTTTGCCACTAAAATAACGAAAATGTACCAATTTTATTATCTCTTCCATAAATGGGAAAAATGCCACCATGGTTGGCGTGTCTATAAGTAAAAACGCCAACATAGTTGGCGTTTTATAATGTCGTCGTATTTTTTCCAAATACAGTTAAGTTAAAACACGCCAACCAACATTGGCGTGTTACGTGAAAAAACGCCAACTATGTTGGCGTGTTATATACTTTGCTTTTCTAAAAAACGCCTGCGTTTTATACTTTGCTCTTCCCATCACCAACATTACTTCTGATTGAACTATCCCCTCTCTCACTAGAAACCCCCTCCACCACCACACCACTCAATTCTCCAACTTTCCCATCAACATTCACAATTTCCTTGTTGGATTAGTACTATCTGAAGAATTAACACCATCAACAAACAAATTCTTGTTTTCACCAAAAGGGGTGGAGCTAGAATTTGAACTATCCTCTCTCTCACTAGAAACTCCCTCCACCACCACACCACTCAATTCTCCAACTTTCTCATCAAAATTCACAACTTCCCACAGTTGGTACTATCCGAAACATTAACACCATCAATAAATAGATTCTTGCTATTACCAAAAGGGGTGGAGCTAGAATTTGCAGTTAGCAAACTACCTTCGCTCTCCGCCGCCACGTCAGCAGCAACAGCTGGAGATGAAGAAGAAGAAGAAGAAGAAGAAGAAGAAGAATTGCCACCGCCCACAAAGCTTTCATCCATTGAGATTGAATTTATCATATCCGAAGAAGCGTGCCTGAATGCTTCGGAGCTCTCCACACCGAGATTCTGGGCGCTCAAATGAATGGAAGCGGGGTGAAGCAGAAGATGACGGAGATGATTAATCGTGAAGAGGAGGAGACCAAGAACTGGGTTTCACAGAGAAGCTTTTTTGCTTCTCCATAACTGAATTTGCTTCTCCATAAAAACGCCAATGAAGGTGGCGTGTTTCAGAAAAGACGCCAGCGAGGGTGGCGTATTTCAGTAAAAAGGCCAATCAGGTGGGTGTCTCTTATAAAAACGCCAATCGGGTGGGCGAGTCAATACAGAATGAGTGTTTTCATCGGCAAAAAATTGAAGGAAAGAGCGAAGTATAAAACGCCAACATGGTTGGCGTTTTTTCACATAACACGCCAACCAAGTTGGCGTGTTTTAACTTAACTGTATTTGGAGAAAATACGACTAAAATACGACGACATTATAAAACGCCAACTATATTGGCGTTTTTACTTATAGACACGCCAACTATGGTGGCGTTTTTCCCATTTATGGAAGAGATAACAAAATGGGTACATTTTCGTTATTTTAGTGGCAAAGTAGCCTATAAACCCGATTTTCTCATGAAAATTCTTGATTATCAAATTGATCAATCAGTTATAGGTGCAATAAAGAAGTTGAATGGAGAAATTGGTTTCCTTTTTGTGACGCTTTTAACATCTCTAATTTGATAATGCTTTCCTAGTTAAAAAGCCAACAAAGTTAAAAAGATTCGTTATGTCATTTTCAACAATAGCACCTAGTTTATGGACAAGTCTAGATCAAAGTATATTCAAAAAAGTATTTTGGCCCATTCCTAATCAAAAGGTATAAAATTTTTGGCACCACATAAATAATACAAGATGATGAGTGTATTTTCCAACTAGCGAAAAGGATTGATAGAGAAAATTAAACCAAGTATAGCAACAAGTGCACTCCTACTTACCTTGATCCTAATTAGTCCATCGGTTTGGAACTCCCAGTCCACAATGTAGTCGTAGTTGGCTACCGACGCCGCCATACGCACCACCAGTGTCACCTTTGGTCTGACCTCCCGAATCTTCAGGACCGTTTAGTAGAGAAGATACATAAAGAAAAATATGATAAGAAGACACATTTTAAGATTATATTAGGTCAGATAACTTATAGATAGATGAAATAATTGGAAAAAGTAATTGCGACATTTTAAAACAGTACCTCCATTCCGGTGATGGGGCTCTCAGCGTGCCTCCACGCTATGTCCCCTGCATAGCTCTCAAACACACAAACCATGCTAGACCGAACATATGGCGTCCCATCGGCCGCAGCAAACACGCCATCCATATAATAGGCATTTCTTGGGCAGTCGTTAAGCGGGTCGAGGGGCATGGCCTGCAGCCCAAACCCGTATTCCCCTGCATCCATATACGTCTTGAAGTACCAAGCATCCGTGGGGTCCATATACGGCACAAAGAGCTCGGATGTGAGTCCTTTGTACATAACATTTCTCATCTCGCCCGTCCCAGGGTCGAGGACCATGGCCCTTGAGATGATGACACCTGCCCTCGGGTCGGGTTTGAGGTGAAATTCCCAGTTTGCCCACTTGACCAAATGGTTGTCCTCCACCGTGAAGCTCGGGCCCTTTGGTTGCTCGAGCGATATGGGATTCACTAGCCGTTGGTACGAATTTTGAGCCGCGAAACGATAATCGGTGTTGGCTGCATTCGGAATGGGTACGTCTCTGCCCTTCTCTGTGATTTCTAATATCTCGTGGGTGTCGAGATCGACGACGACGGTTAGGCCTTCGATTGGCCTCATGTAGAAGTTTGCGGTGCCTTCGGTGGTGTAGCATTGGACTTTTACCAACCTTCTGTTCTCCTCATTTTTGCCTGATCAATATATCATAATAATCAACCCAAAATTGAAGAAAAATTACGATAACTTATCTATGATTCATGATGTATAACAAATGAACCAGTCACTCGTCACGTCATTTTTGGAAAGTTTTAAATCTAATTTGTGGCCTAAAACTAAAAATACAATCCAAAATTCAAATCATGAATTTAATTCGTGTGAGCATCATCATTGTTAATGTCTTCGTATATATGGTATACAATCAAATTATAGGAATAATAACTTGCAAATTACCAAGTTTTGGCCTAATTTTGAAGATATTGCCGGTATACTACTAATATACTTGTAAAAAAATTACTACATTTTACAATTAAGAATGATTTACCCCAAGTCCGTTCTTATATGACATGGCTGAATTTTGGCATCTCGAATATTCATTCATATTGTCATATCAGCATCAATCTAATTGAAAAATTAAGCTATATTAATATTACTAGTGGAATCATTGTACATACGGTCTCAGTGCCACTCTAGGTAACACATTTTTTTTTGAATATCTCACTCTAAATGACACCTTTCTAAATATAGAAACATTAGTTCCTCAATTTTTTTTCTCGCTTACTTTATTCTATCAACTTTACTCACAAAACAACACTACATAAAATCTCGTACCGAATTAGAAATGTTCCACTTAAAGTGGGACGGAGAGTATGTAAAACAAAAAATTGTCAATTCCATAATTTTCGAACTAAAATTCGAAAGTCATTAAATGTGGCAACAATAACAATCACCTTTTCATTTTTCTGAATTATTAATATTTTTTCAATAATTTTGGAACTATTCTAAGGTGGTAAAATAGGAGACGGCAGCCACTTACCGAACCACCCAGTGGAAAGAGGCAGGCAGGCGAGGTCCTCCAAATCGACGCCACGCGCCACCACCGTCCGATTGAAATCAGCGCTGGCGAGCGGGGCCCACGTCGCCGACGTCATGTCCTCCACCGTCATGGTCGGGTACCCCGAGGCCCGGCCGGCTTCGTGGCGGACCACCTCGCCGGAGCCGACGTCCGCCGTCAGCACGAGGGTCTCCCCACCGGCGCGCGCCACCACGGCGGCCTTCCGCGGTGGCAGGGGGTTCCCCTTCCTCCACCGGAGCACCGCCTGCTTCTCGGGCTCCTCGAGGACTACGGAGTGGAGGGCGTAGGCTTTGTTTGTGAAGAAGTGGTGGTTCTGGATTATGTGTTTGACACGGTGGATCTCCGTCACGGTGAGGGGGTCGAGAGGGTGGTGGGGGACGGCGGCGGAGTGGCGGCGGGGGGTGTGGTGTGTGGGAGTTTGGAGGAAAGCAGGTGTCTTGCGATTTTTGGAGGGGTCGGCCTTGTGGGAGGGCGGCGATGAGAGGATGGAGAGAGTGAAGAGTGTGAGTAGGACGGCGGAGAAGAGGAGCAACACACTTCTTGCATCCATTTTCCCCCTGTGTTTTTGTTAGAATAGTGATTGATATGTCTTATATATACATATATATTCAAGTGCGTTTGTTAAAAGAGAAAACCCATTTAGTCTATATATCTCATATCGATTGCTTTTATGGCTAATGTGGAAAATTGAGTCCTTAACAATTGACTCCTTTAAGGGTCAACGTCCTCGTTGGTCACTGCTAGTTCTTTACCAGACTACCACTTTGAGTTCTCATTGGTCACGACTAGTTCTTTGTCTGGCCATCACTCCGAGTCACCCCAAACGTACCCATTGATCACATCGACTTCTTTGTCCGGCCACCATTCTAAACCATTTGGACTCTCAATTAAAGTTCCAATGATAAAGATTAAATAGGAGAACCCATTCCAAAATATTAGACTGTTAAAAGACATAGATTACTTAATCTATAAACCCTATATCAATTGCTCTTATGGCTAATATGGGAAATTGAATATGTAACATCTTAGAGCAAATAAAAATTGTAAATGGAAAATACAAAAGAATCTTTTCGGAAAAAGTAAAATAGACGAGTAAATTAGATCAAATAAATGCACTCGTATATATAAATAGACATATTGCGTTTATCTAGACAAGCTATCACATGACTTTGTATTTAACCAAGCACTTAATATAAACTTATTCGTACGATTTGTTTTACAAAATGTTAAGATTCAGTTTAAAGTCTAAACCATTTAATATATTCCCTCATAGAGGTGTGTGATCAAATACTAACTTTTTATAGTAATAACTAATAACTAAATATCAATTTTGTATGTTAAAAATATCAACACAAAGACATAAATTTATCAATCTTTCTTATGTTGATAAATTATGTCTTTGTGTTGATATTTAAATTTACATGTTGTATTGATATAATTATGTCTTTGTATTGATATTTTTAATACACAGTATTGAAAGTTATTAGTTATTACTGTAAATTAGTTAGCACACTAACGCAACCCCTCCCTCAGATAATATATCACCTTGCTTTCATAGGTTGATCATTATTCATGAAGATTATTGATGGTTGGGCGAATTTTTGATGGTAGTAAATGCAGGTAAAAGAAAATATAGATCACGACACAAGGAATTACGTGGTTCGATTTACTGAGGTAAATCTACATCCACGGGAAGAAAGGAGGGCAAGATTGTATTGCTTGATCTGGTTTACAGCTTACAAATACAGACTTGCTATATGATATTTGATGTCTAGAGAGCTCTCTTTCTCCTTCTGATATAAGTTCTATTTATACATTGAACTAAGATCGTGGCTTGCATCACCACTAACTAGGTCGTGGCTTACATCATCACTAATTAGGTCGTGGCTTACATCATCACTAATTAGATCGTGGATGTCGTGGAGGTCATGAGATCTTGCATGGGTCCACCACTAAATAGATCGTGTAGTGGAGGTCGTGGAGGTTCTGCATGAGTCCACTATCTCCCAGTTCGGTCGAATACTGAGACCGAACTGCTGAACTATTGCCGAGCAGCTTTTGCCGATCTGAGAGTAGAGCTTGATTGGTCGGCTTTTACCGAGCTGTAGGCTGGGGCCGAACTCTTTGGTAATGCCGAACTGATTGGTCGGCTTTTACCGAGCTGTAGGCTAGGGCCGAACTCTTGCGAATTTTTGATGGTAGTAAATGCAGGTAAAAGAAAATATAGATCACGACACAAGGAATTACGTGGTTCGATTTACTGAGGTAAATCTACATCCACGGGAAGAAAGGAGGGCAAGATTGTATTGCTTGATCTGGTTTACAGCTCACAAATACAGACTTGCTATATGATATTTGATGTCTAGAGAGCTCTCTTTCTCCTTCTGATCTAAGTTCTATTTATACATTGAACTAAGATCGTGGCTTGCATCACCACTAACTAGGTCGTGGCTTACATCATCACTAATTAGGTCGTGGCTTACATCATCACTAATTAGATCGTGGATGTCGTGGAGGTCATGAGATCTTGCATGGGTCCACCACTAAATAGATCGTGTAGTGGAGGTCGTGGAGGTTCTGCATGAGTCCACTATCTCCCAGTTCGGTCGAATACTGAGACCGAACTGCTGAACTATTGCCGAGCAGCTTTTGCCGATCTGAGAGTAGAGCTTGATTGGTCGGCTTTTACCGAGCTGTAGGCTGGGGCCGAACTCTTTGGTAATGCCGAACTGATTGGTCGGCTTTTACCGAGCTGTAGGCTAGGACCGAACTCTTTGGTAATGCCGAACTGATACTCTTCCTTGGGCTTTGGGCTGATGGGCCGTCACTGCTATTGGGCTTGTTTAGTACGTACCCCATCACTACCCCCCCCGAAAAGCGAAGTGAATCACTTCGGCGAAGCGAGTCACTTCGGCATTCTGGATAAAGGTACGGGGGAGGCTGACGTTAGGGGACGTGCCTTGCGCGTGACTGCATTAAATGCGACAGTAAAATCCGGCCGTTGAATCCTGAAAAGGTGGGATTCGAAACGGTGCGATGATTTTGAAATCTTCTCCGAATCTGATAAATACGTCCTTTCTTCATCAGTTGAACACTTTTGCTATTGCTTCTTCTGCATTCTCTCTCTTTTGCGTAAAAATTTCCTTCCGCTTTCAAGAATTTCTTCAGAATTTCTTCAGACTTTCAAAGAGTAAGAACTATGTCTTCTTCTTCTTCTTCTGAGTCAGGTAGCGGTAGGAAAGGGGATAAGGGGTCTTCTAGCCGGAAAGAATCCGGGGAGAAGACCGTAGAGTATTTTCACAGCATCTTGAGTAAGGATACTGTGATATCCTTATGATGGGGTACGTACTAAACAAGCCCAATAGCAGTGACGGCCCATCAGCCCAAAGCCCAAGGAAGAGTATCAGTTCGGCATTACCAAAGAGTTCGGCCCCAGCCTACAGCTCGGTAAAAGCCGAGCAATCAAGCTCTACTCTCAGATCGGCCCATCAGCCCAAAGCCCAAGGAAGAGTGTCAGTTCGGCATTACCAAAGAGTTCGGCCCCAGCCTACAGCTCGGTAAAAGCCGACCAATCAAGCTCTACTCTCAGATCGGCAAAAGCTGCTCGGCAATAGTTCAGCAGTTCGGTCTCAGTATTTGACCGAACTGGGAGATAGTGGACTCATGCAGAACCTCCACGACCTCCACTACACGATCTATTTAGTGGTGGACCCATGCAGGATCTCATGACCTCCACGACATCCACGATCTAATTAGTGATGATGTAAGCCACGACCTAATTAGTGATGATGTAAGCCACGACCTAGTTAGTGGTGATGCAAGCCACGATCTTAGTTCAATGTATAAATAGAACTTAGATCAGACAGGGGAAAGAGAGCTCTCTAGACATCAAAGATCATATAGCAAGCCTGTATTTGTAAGCTGTAAACCAGATCAAGCAATACAACCTTGCCCTCCTTTCTTCCCGTGGACGTAGATTTACCTCAGTAAATCGAACCACGTAATTCCTTGTGTCGTGATCTATATTCATTACCTGCATTTACTACCATCAAAAATTCGCCCATCCATCACTGGCGCCGTCTGTGGGAAACAGAGAACCAAATTTGTGATAAAGCGAGTTTTTGATCCTCTTCCACCAAAAAAATGCATACCAGATCACGTAACACCCATAATACCGTTCGTAATAACCATGAGGAAGCTAGTCCAGCCCGCAGGTCTGGAAAACAGCCTCGGGAGAAATCTACTTCCAGTTCTCACGGAGAAGGAACAAACCGCTCAAAGACTCATCGCACCGAGTCTTCCCAGCAGCCCGATTTGAACGAGGCTGTCAAGTTGTTTTTGGCCGAGAAGCAGGAAGAGTTCTTAATTTTCCTGCAAAAGGGCCAAAAGCCGGAGACGAAAACGGTGGATTCTCCCTCCTCATCCAGACATGAAAGTCACTACCGCAGTAGTGCCGTGTCTTCCAGGAAGAAGAATCCTCAACCCCGACATGTTCCTGTTCCTCCTCGGTACCGGAATCACAGGAGAACTCCATCTCCTCCATACCAAAGAGATGTCGGGTTCACCATGTACGGAGCATTGAAGACTCCGTTCTCGGACGATATCACCCGAACTCCCTTGCCACAGAACTACCGAACTCCGTCGATGACTTATGACGGGTTAGTGAATCCTCATGACTTCCTGGGACGCTATCAGTATAACATGGCGAACCAGGGTCTCAATGAGGTCCATATGTGCAAGCTGTTTCCCGAGCTGCTTATCGGGAACGCAAGAAGGTGGTTCGATAGCCTCCCCCAAGGCAGCATTAAATCTTACCGAGATCTAATGGATGCTTTCCACAGGAGGTTCTTTCAGAAAGCGGAAGCCCGAATCACTTCGGCTCAGCTGCTTTCTACACGTCAAGGTCGCGACGAAAAGATCAGCGACTTTATGACGAGATTCCACAAGGAATGCCTACAAGTAGATGATCTCAATGATCTACTTGTCATTTCGGCGTTCCAAAATGGAATCCTGCCCGGAGCTCTCTACAGAAAGCTCGTGGAATGCAGTCCGCAAACAGCTCAAGAGATGTGGGACATTGCGGACCAGTTTTCTCGTGCCGATGAGGCAGACCGTCGAAAACGGTCTTTAGACAGCTCATCTAGAGAAGACAAAAAGAAGCCCGATCATAGCGATCAGAGGCTTCCTCGCCGAACTCCTTCCCCACTAAAGGAGGGATAGCGGTCATCCGAGGTGATCAAAAAAGAGCAAGTGTTTGCAGATTGCGCTTAAAAGTGCCGAGCAATCAGATCGGCACCATCAAGCATAGCAATCACAGCAGTCGGAGTCAGAGGCAGGCGAAATGACCGAAGTCACACCGGAGCCGAACTCGATGGTGTACGGCACTGAAGCCGTGATTCCGGTTGAGATCGGCATACCCAGTCCCCGAACTCTTAATTTCTCAGCAGAACTGAATGAGGACGGACTGAGAGCCGAACTAGATCTGGCCGAAGAAAGAAGAGAATTGGCCTGCATAAAAGCAGCCAAGTACAAGGAGCAAGTAGCCCGGTATTATAACCAAAGGGTGAAAAAGCTGCAATTTCAAGTGGGAGATCTCGTCTTGAGAAACAACGAAGTAAGCCGAGCAGAAAAGCTGGGCAAACTCGAACCCACATGGGAAGGTCCATATCGGGTGTCAGAAGTCCTCGGCAAAGGGTCTTATAAATTGACTCACATGTCAGGAGAACAAGTACCCCGAACATGGTACATTTCCAACCTCAAGAAGTTCCATTTGTAAGAGACAGTCCGGTCAGTCAGTCTTGTGTCTAGTTCGGTCCTAGGGGTATGTGCTTTCTTTGTTTTTTACTTGTTTTTCATGTTTGTCTATGTGCGTTTTGTCTGTCTATGTGCGTGTCGTCTCTTACAAATGTTACTGAGGTATCTTGTTCTTCGAAGGCTGATCCCCTTTTTAGAACATATATAAGCCAACGATTGTGAGTCCAAGCTTCTAAGGAGGATACAAGACCACAATTCAGCTTAAGAAACAAGCAGTCCGTCTGAAACGAACTGCAACAAAGGGAAAGTCCGATCCACGCGATAAAACTCGCCGAATTAGGACAAGGGAAAGTCCGATCCACGCGATAAAACTCGCCGAATTAGGACAAGGGAAAGTCCGATCCCCAAATTAGGACAAGGGAAAGTCCGATCCGAGCGATAAAACTCGCCAAATTAGGACACAAGCTTAGTCTGGTCAAAGAAATTTACTTCATAAGACCAAAGACGAGTCCGGTCAAAGAAGTTTACTTCATAAGACCAAAGACGAGTCCGGTCAAAGAAGTTTATTTCATAAGACCGAGGACCAAGTCCGGTCAAAGAAGTTTACTTCATAAGACCAAAGACGAGTCCGGTCAAAGAAGCTTACTTCATAAGACCGAGGACGAGTCCGGTCAAAGAAGTTTACTTCATAAGACCGAGGACGAGCACGATGAATTTTTTTCGCTGAGCTGTAAATACGCAGTGATAGAAGCGAAATGAAGATTTCATTTATTAAAACTTGTTCGGCATACAACTCCGCTGCCCTACGAGAAGGCGTTACGCTATTACAAAGGACTATTCTACTGTCCCTGGTTGCTAAAGTTGAGCCATCTATTCACAAAATCCTCGTGAAGCCGAGTTCGGGCGTTCCGGGCAGCTGAAGAATAAGCAGGTCGACGAGATGCTCTGATCGACCTACCGCCTCTTCCTTGAGTCCGGGAAGTTCTGGCACCTCGGCGGCGAAGAGTCTCTTCACGAAGCATTTGTTGATCTTGCTCACTCATAATCACAGCTCCTCTACGAACTTCAGTCCGTTCTCGTCTTGACGTTTCCGGTTGCTCCTGAGTTCGTTGCTGATTTGGAGTAGGATTTTGAGCAAGTGGATCAGAGGTTTGAGCTGGAGTATGAGCATCTGTTGGCGGGAAATGCCTAAGGAATCTCTCGATTGAAGGACGCCGGGAAAGAACGATGTCGTACCGAGAAGCCCAGCGCCGCAATGATTTCACAACTTGTTGGCAAGCCGAGCTCTCCAGCGCATTGTTCCTCCGGAGTACATGAAGCTCCTCCCACAGTTCATCAACTTGATTCTGAACTTCAGATATGCTCATTCCCCCGCGTCCGCAGATGAAATCCTCATACGCAGTCCTCTCAGCGACGGCAGTATTCAGCTCGGCCTCCAGATCTTTCTTTTCGGACTCTAAGTCCTTATTGTCGGCCTCCAGCTTCACTAAACAAGCCAAGAGTTCGTCATTCTTCATCTGGTCAGCCATGGCTTTTTTCTCAGCTTCGTCTAAAGCGGAAGAGTACAGCCGCTTCCAGTGAAGTACCTCCAGCTCCTTAAGAGTTAAGAATACAAAGCAGCTATGTCAGTTCGGCATTTCAGTTTACTGAGCAGGTGGTAAACCACAACAGGAGTAAAAGAGAGTACGAAAAGCTATACGAAGACACAAGTGTAGAAAGAAGAATTTTTTCGTTCATCAGAAAAAAATTTTTTACACAAGGAGGGCTTCAAGGCCATTTTACAAGAAGGAAGAAACTAAACTAAGAGAAGGGAGACGAAATCATACTCCGCCAGCTTCGTCTCCGGCTCCTCGGTGAGGTTCAGCTTCCTTCTCCTTGTCTGCCTCAGCTTCAGCCTCGGCCTCCCTGCTCCCCCCAGCCTGCTCGGTGCCCCCATCACCGATCAGCAGCACCTCTTGCTCGGCCTGCCTGTCTCCGGTCTGCTGATCAAGCTGCTCGGTCTCACCTTCTCCGTGGAAAATTGGAGCGGGTGAAACTGGCCCTAAGGAGGCAAAGATAGCCTCCATATTCTCGTCCCGGTCAGCTCGGCAACTACGAACTCGGTCAGCAGAAAGCAAGACCGAGGACGAAGCAAGCTCCTCAAGGAGCGGCAGACTCTGGAGACGAGCTGCTATCTCTCGGCCGTACAGCGGCAGGACGACTTCGGGCCCCTGCTCGGCATTATCGGTCATCAGTTTCAGCAGATCACCGACAAAGGCCGAAAATTGATTGCTCAGAAAGAGTTTCTCCGCGAAAGCACGGAGAACCTCCCCTTGGGCAACCACGGCGGCAGCATCCCTCCGTTTCGTCTGCTCTCGCTGGATGACGAGCTGGTTCTTGGCAAACTGGGCTTCATCCTGGGCCGAGATCCTAGCAGCTCTGGCCTTCTCAAAGTCTGCCTTAGCCTGTTCGGCCTGGTGACGAGCAGCCGCCAACTTCCTCTGCATCTCAGCATAATCGTTGGACGCTTTGGAGAGTTCAACGGCGACGAGCTTGGAGAGCATATCGTTCCTCTGAAAATGGAAAAAGGAAAAAGTCAACCGAGGGGCCACAAAAAATACGGGAAAAAAGCAAGGCCAGAAAATCAAGAAGAGAATTCACCTCGGCGAAGTCCGTGGGCCATAAAAAGGGCTCACAGATATGTTCCGAAGGAGGCGCCAAGACCACGTCTTTCTCTGGCGCTCTTGGGGGCTTCTGGGTCTTCCCCTTCCTATTTGCCGAAGTCGACTCCGGCTTTTTTGGATCCGAAGAAGAGGTCTTTTGCCTCTTCGGATTCTTCTCGGCATCAGACGCCGAGCTGGTAGCCTTCTCTTTCTCCGGCTCCTTAAGCTCGGAGGATTTGCGGCTAATCTTGTTCAGCAAGTTCACTGCCAAAAAGCAAGAAAACAAGGTTAGTTTTCGTCGTCAAGGCAGTAATGCATAAAAAAGAAATCCTCACCCTCAGTCTCTTCGTCCGAAGACGAGGAGTCGAAAACGAAGTCGCCCTTGACGAGCTCAGACTCCGAGTACTGCTTCCTAATCATGGGAATCTTATTGAGCTCGGCCTCGAGCTCGTCCAACGGTTCTACCCGAGGATGAGGAATAACGGACTTCGGCCCTCTCCAGGAAAAGTCCGAAGCCGAAGTCCTATTAAAAAAAAAGAAGCGATGTTGCCACTTTGGCCACTTGGTTTTGCAGAAGGCCCTAAAAGGCTGTAAAGGGATCAAGTAAAACCAAGATCCTTTTCTCTTAAACTGGAAAAAATTAAGGATTGCCCTCAGAGACAGATCCTTATCTAGCCTACGCAGTTCGGCAGCAAAGGCCGATAAGTGCCTCCAAGAATTCGGAGTCACCTGACCTAAAGGGAGTTGGAAAAAATCAAGCAGCTCTACAAAGGCAGGGGGAAGAGGGAAACGAAGCCCGCATTCCAAGCCGGCTTCGTAAACGGTGGCGTAACCCTCCGGCGGCGAGTCAGCCCTATGAAGGTCGTCGGGAATCGCAACCTTCCCCCCAGGAAAAAAATATTTTTCGTGTAGGGATATCACAGTATCCTTACTCAAGATGCTGTGAAAATACTCTACGGTCTTCTCCCCGGATTCTTTCCGGATAGAAGACCCCTTATCCCCTTTCCTACCGCTACCTGACTCAGAAGAAGAAGAAGAAGACATAGTTCTTACTCTTTGAAGGTCTGAAGAAATTCTGAAGAAATTCTTGAAAGCGGAAGGAAATTTTTACGCAAAAGAGAGAGAATGCAGAAGAAGCAATAGCAAAAGTGTTCAAATGATGAAGAAAGGACGTATTTATCAGATTCGGTGAAGATTTCAAAATCATCGCACCGTTTCGAATCCCACCTTTTCAGGATTCAACGGCCGGATTTTACTGTCGCATTTAATGCAGTCACGCGCAAGGCACGTCCCCTGACGTCAGCCTCCCCCGTACCTTTATCCAGAATGCCGAAGTGACTCGCTTCGCCGAAGTGATTCACTTCGCTTTTCGGGGGGGGGGGTAGTGATGGGGTACGTACTAAACAAGCCCAATAGCAGTGACGGCCCATCAGCCCAAAGCCCAAGGAAGAGTATCAGTTCGGCATTACCAAAGAGTTCGGCCCCAGCCTACAGCTCGGTAAAAGCCGAGCAATCAAGCTCTACTCTCAGATCGGCCCATCAGCCCAAAGCCCAAGGAAGAGTGTCAGTTCGGCATTACCAAAGAGTTCGGCCCCAGCCTACAGCTCGGTAAAAGCCGACCAATCAAGCTCTACTCTCAGATCGGCAAAAGCTGCTCGGCAATAGTTCAGCAGTTCGGTCTCAGTATTTGACCGAACTGGGAGATAGTGGACTCATGCAGAACCTCCACAACCTCCACTACACGATCTATTTAGTGGTGGACCCATGCAGGATCTCATGACCTCCACGACATCCACGATCTAATTAGTGATGTAAGCCACGACCTAATTAGTGATGATGTAAGCCACGACCTAGTTAGTGGTGATGCAAGCCACGATCTTAGTTCAATGTATAAATAGAACTTAGATCAGACAGGGGAAAGAGAGCTCTCTAGACATCAAAGATCATATAGCAAGCCTGTATTTGTAAGCTGTAAACCAGATCAAGCAATACAACCTTGCCCTCCTTTCTTCCCGTGGACGTAGATTTACCTCAGTAAATCGAACCACGTAATTCCTTGTGTCGTGATCTATATTCATTACCTGCATTTACTACCATCAAAAATTCGCCCATCCATCACCTTACACGAAAAATATTTTTTTCCTGGGGGGAAGGTTGCGATTCCCGACGACTTTTATAGGGCTGACTCGCCGCCGGAGGGTTACGCCACCGTTTATGAAGCCGGCTTGGAATGCGGGCTTCGTTTCCCTCTTCCCCCTGCCTTTGTAGAGCTGCTAGATTTTTTTCAACTCCCTTTAGGTCAGGTGACTCCGAACTCTTGGAGGCACTTATCGGCCTTTGCTGCCGAACTGCGTAGGCTAGATAAGGATCTGTCTCTGAGGGCAATCCTTAATTTCTTCCAGTTTAAGAGAAAAGGATCTTGGTTTTACTTGATCCCTTTACAGCCTTTTAGGGCCTTCTGCAAAACCAAGTGGCCAAAGTGGCAACATCGCTTCTTTTTTTATAATAGGACAGCGGCTCCGGGCTTTCCCTGGAGAGGGCCGAAGTCCGTGATTCCTCATCCTCGGTTAGAACCGTTGAACGAGCTCGAGGGCGAGCTCAATAAGATTCCTATGATTAGGAAGCAGTACCTGGAGTCTGAGCTCGTCAAGGGCGACTTCGTGTTCGACTCCTCGTCTTCGGACGAAGAGACTGAGGGTGAGGACTTCTTTTTTGTGCCTTACTGCTTTTGTGGCGAAAACTAACCTTGCTTTCTTGCTTTTTGGCAGTGAACTTGCTAAATAAGATTAGCCGCAAATCCTCCGAGCTTAAGGAGCCGGAGAAAGAGAAGGCTACCAGCTCGGCGCCTGATGCCGAGAAGAATCCGAAGAGGCAAAAGACCTCTTCTTCGGATCCAAAAAAGCCGGAGTCGACTTCGGCAAATAGGAAGGGGAAAACCCAGAAGCTCCCAAGAGCGCCGGAGAGAGACATCGTCTTGGCGCCCCCTTCGGAGCATGTCTGTGAGCCTTTTGCATGGCCAACGGACTTTGCCGAGGTAACTTCTCTTCTTGATTCTTTGGCTTTGCTTCTTTCCTATGTTTTTTTGGTGGCCCCTGTTGACTTTTTCCTTTTTCCATTTTCAGAGGAATAGCATGCTCAGCAAGCTCGTCGCAGTCGAACTCTCTAAAGCGTCCAGCGACTATGCTGAGATGCAGAGGAAGTTGGCGGCTGCTCGTCACCAGGCCGAACAGGCTAAGGCAGACTTTGAGAAGGCCAGAGCTGCTAGGATCTCGGCCCAGGATGAAGCCCAGTTTGCCAAAAACCAGCTCGTCATCCAGCGAGAGCAGACGAAACGGAGGGATGCTGCCGCCGTGGTTGCCCAAGGGGAGGTTCTCCGTGCTTTCGCGGAGAAACTCTTTCTGAGCAATCAATTTTCGGCCTTTGTCGGTGATCTGCTGAAACTGATGACCGATAATGCCGAGCAGGGGCCCGAAGTCGTCCTGCCGCTGTACGGTCGAGAGATAGCAGCTCGTCTCCAGAGTCTGCCGCTCCTTGAGGAGCTTGCTTCGTCCTCGGTCTTGCTTTCTGCTGACCGAGTTCGTAGTTGCCGAGCTGACCGGGACGAGAATATGGAGGCTATCTTTGCCTCCTTAGGGCCAGTTTCGCCCGCTCCAATTTTCCACGGAGAGGGTGAGACCGAGCAGCTTGATCAGCAGACCGGAGACAGGCAGGCCGAGCAAGAGGTGCTGCTGATCGGTGATGGGGGCACCGAGCAGGCTGGGGGGAGCAGGGAGGCCGAGGCTGAAGCTGAGGCAGACAAGGAGAAGGAAGCTGAACCTCACCGAGGAGCCGGAGACGAAGCTGGCGGAGTATGATTTCGTCTCCCTTCTCTTAGTTTAGTTTCTTCCTTGTTGTAAAATGGCCTTGAAGCCCTCCTTGTGTAAAAAATTTTTTTCTGATGAATGAAAAAATTCTTCTTTCTGCACTTGTGTCTTCGTATAGCTTTTCGTACTCTCTTTTACTCCTGTTGTGGTTTACTACCTGCTCAGTAAACTGAAATGCCGAACTGACATAGCAGCTTTGTATTCTTAACTCTTAAGGAGCTGGAGGTACTTCACTGGAAGCGGCTGTACTCTTCCGCTTTAGACGAAGCTGAGAAAAAAGCCATAGCTGACCAGATGAAGAATGACGAACTCTTGGCTTGTTTAGTGAAGCTGGAGGCCGACAATAAGGACTTAGAGTCCGAAAAGAAAGATCTGGAGGCCGAGCTGAATACTGCCGTCGCTGAGAGGACTGCGTATGAGGATTTCATCAGCAGGCGCGGGGGAATGACCATCTCTGAAGTTCAGGAACGAGTTGACGAACTGTGGGAGGAATATCATGTACTCCGGAGGAACAATGCGCTGGAGAGCTCGGCTTGCCAACAAGTCGTGAAATCATTGCGGTGCTGGGCTTCTCGGTACGACATCGTTCTTTCCCGGCGTCCTTCAATCGAGAGATTCCTTAGGCATTTCCCGCCAACAGATGCTCACACTCCAGCTCAAACCTCTGATCCACTTGCTCAAAATCCTACTCCAAATCAGCAACGAACTCAGGAGCAACCGGAAACGTCAAGACTAGGACAGACTGAAGTTCGTAGAGGAGCTGTGATTATGAGTGAGCAAGATCAACAAATGCTTCGTGAAGAGACTCTTCGCCGCCGAGGTGCCAGAACTTCCCGGACTCAAGGAAGAGGCGGTAGGTCGATCAGAGCATCTCGTCGACCTGCTTATTCTTCAGCTGCCCGGAACGACCGAACTCGGCTTCACGAGGATTTTGTGAATAGATGGCTCAACTTTAGCAACCAGGGACAGTAGAATAGTCCTTTGTAATGGCGTAACGCCTTCTTGTAGGGCAGCAGAATTATATGCCGAACAAGATTTAATAAATGAAATTTTCATTTCGCTTCTATCACTGCGTATTTACAGCTCAGCGAAAAAATTTCATCGTGCTCGTCCTCGGTCTTATGAAGTAAACTTCTTTGACCGGACTCGTCCTCGGTCTTATGAAGTAAGCTTCTTTGACCGGACTCGTCTTTGGTCTTATGAAGTAAACTTCTTTGACCGGACTTGGTCCTTGGTCTTATGAAATAAACTTCTTTGACCGGACGCGTCTTTGGTCTTATGAAGTAAACTTCTTTGACCGGACTCGTCTTTGGTCTTATGAAGTAAATTTCTTTGACCGGACTAAGCTTGTGTCCTAATTTGGCGAGTTTTATCGCTCGGATCGGACTTTCCCTTGTCCTAATTTGGGGATCGGACTTTCCCTTGTCCTAATTCGGCGAGTTTTATCGCGTGGATCGGACTTTCCCTTGTCCTAATTCGGCGAGTTTTATCGCGTGGATCGGACTTTCCCTTTGTTGCAGTTCGTTTCAGACGGACTGCTTGTTTCTTAAGCTGAATTGTGGTCTTGTATCCTCCTTAGAAGCTTGGACTCACAATCGTTGGCTTATATATGTTCTAAAAAGGGGATCAGCCTTCGAAGAACAAGATACCTCAGTAACATTTGTAAGAGACGACACGCACATAGACAGACAAAACGCACATAGACAAACAAAACGCATATAGACAAACAAAACGCAAGTAAAAAACAAAGAAAGCACATACCCCTAGGACCGAACTAGACACAAGACTGACTGACCGGACTGTCTCTTACAAATGGAACTTCATGAGGTTGGAAATGTACCATGTTCGGGGTGCTTGTTCTCCTGACATGTGAGTCAATTTATAAGACCCTTTGCCGAGGACTTCTGACACCCGATATGGACCTTCCCATGTGGGTTCGAGTTTGCCCAGCTTTTCTGCTCGGCTTACTTCGTTGTTTCTCAAGACGAGATCTCCCACTTGAAATTGCAGCTTTTTCACCCTTTGGTTATAATACCGGGCTACTTGCTCCTTGTACTTGGCTGCTTTTATGCAGGCCAATTCTCTTCTTTCTTCGGCAAGATCTAGTTCGGCTCTCAGTCCGTCATCATTCAGTTCTGCTGAGAAATTAAGAGTTCGGGGACTGGGTATGCCGATCTCAACCGGAATCACGGCTTCAGTGCCGTACACCATCGAGTTCGGCTCCGGTGTGACTTCGATCTGATTGTTCGGCACTTTTAAGCGCAATCTGCAAACACTCTTGCTCTTTTTCGATCACCTCGGATGACCGCTATCCCTCCTTTAGTGGGGAAGGAGTTCGGCGAGGAAGCCTCTGATCGCTATGATCGGGCTTCTTTTTGTCTTCTCTAGATGAGCTGTCTAAAGACCGTTTTCGACGGTCTGCCTCATCGGCACGAGAAAACTGGTCCGCAATGTCCCACATCTCTTGAGCTGTTTGCGGACTGCATTCCACGAGCTTTCTGTAGAGAGCTCCGGGCAGGATTCCATTTTGGAATGCCGAAATGACAAGTAGATCATTGAGATCATCTACTTGTAGGCATTCCTTGTGGAATCTCGTCATAAAGTCCCTGATCTTTTCGTCGCGACCTTGACGTATAGAAAGCAGCTGAGCCGAAGTGATTCGGGCTTCCGCTTTCTGAAAGAACCTCCTGTGGAAAGCATCCATTAGATCTCGGTAAGATCTAATGCTGCCTTGGGGGAGGCTATCGAACCACCTTCTTGCGTTCCCGATAAGCAGCTCGGGAAACAGCTTGCACATATGGACCTCATTGAGACCCTGGTTCACCATATTATACTGATAGCGTCCCAGGAAGTCATGAGGATTCACTAACCCGTCATAAGTCATCGACGGAGTTCGGTAGTTCTGTGGCAAGGGAGTTCGGGTGATATCGTCCGAGAACGGAGTCTTCAATGCTCCGTACATGGCGAACCCGACATCTCTTCGGTATGGAGGAGATGGAGTTCTCCTGTGATTCCGGTACCGAGGAGGAACAGGAACATGTCGGGGTTGAGGATTCTTCTTCCTGGAAGACACGGCACTACTGCGGTAGTGACTTTCATGTCTGGATGAGGAGGGAGAATCCACCGTTTTCGTCTCCGGCTTTTGGCCTTTTTGCAGGAAAATTAAGAACTCTTCCTGCTTCTCGGCCAAAAACAACTTGACAGCCTCGTTCAAATTGGGCTGCTGGGAAGACTCGGTGCGATGAGTCTTTGAGCGGCTTGTTCCTTCTCCGTGAGAACTGGAAGTAGATTTCTCCCGAGGCTGTTTTCCAGACCTGCGGGCTGGACTAGCTTCCTCATGGTTATCACGAACGGTATTATGGGTGTTATGTGATCTGGTATGCATTTTTTTGGTAGAAGAGGATCAAAAACTCGCTTTATCACAAATTTGGTTCTCTGTTTCCCACAGACGGCGCCAGTGATGGTTGGGCGAATTTTTGATGGTAGTAAATGCAGGTAAAAGAAAATATAGATCACGACACAAGGAATTACGTGGTTCGATTTACTGAGGTAAATCTACATCCACGGGAAGAAAGGAGGGCAAGATTGTATTGCTTGATCTGGTTTACAGCTTACAAATACAGACTTGCTATATGATATTTGATGTCTAGAGAGCTCTCTTTCTCCTTCTGATCTAAGTTCTATTTATACATTGAACTAAGATCGTGGCTTGCATCACCACTAACTAGGTCGTGGCTTACATCATCACTAATTAGGTCGTGGCTTACATCATCACTAATTAGATCGTGGATGTCGTGGAGGTCATGAGATCTTGCATGGGTCCACCACTAAATAGATCGTGTAGTGGAGGTCGTGGAGGTTCTGCATGAGTCCACTATCTCCCAGTTCGGTCGAATACTGAGACCGAACTGCTGAACTATTGCCGAGCAGCTTTTGCCGATCTGAGAGTAGAGCTTGATTGGTCGGCTTTTACCGAGCTGTAGGCTGGGGCCGAACTCTTTGGTAATGCCGAACTGATTGGTCGGCTTTTACCGAGCTGTAGGCTAGGGCCGAACTCTTTGGTAATGCCGAACTGATACTCTTCCTTGGGCTTTGGGCTGATGGGCCGTCACTGCTATTGGGCTTGTTTAGTACGTACCCCATCAATTATCAAACTTAATTTCAAACAAGAACGGGGAAGGGGTTCTGTAATTTTGTTTAATTTTGTTGAGTAAAAATACTTCATAGTTTACATTAATATTTAAAGATTTAACATTAATATAGGGAATACCAAAGAGAATTTTTTATGGGCAACATCATTTTGCTTAGCTATTTTGGTGTAAATAGACTATCTGATCATTAATGAAATTATATAAAAAAAATTAATACAGTAATATTTAAGGCTGCTTATACGGTTGGCGTGGTTATTAACCGAACGAGGCAGTTAACTGCACCATGATAATAATGTTTAAAAAAATGTGCTTACGAGGAATTGTACTTTGGGATAATTACTTTTAGATTTTAATTGTTTGGGACATTTTTGAAGAGTATATTTTGACTAAAATGCAATCCTCCCTTTGTTCGCCTAATAACATTCCATTGTCAATTTTTTGGTGGGTGTTAATGTCTTAAGCTAAAAATTTTATTTTAACGTGAACGTCCCTAACATTATGAGGAGGGAAAAAAAGATTAATTGGAACAGGAGAATCAGAATTGGATTTGGATTTTGTGTGTTTTTTCCTTTAATTTACCTAAAGCGATATATTTGTCATTTAATTTATCAAAATATGTTAAAAATGGAAGAGAATAGTTAGATGGAAAAAAATATAGAAAATTATGAATAATATCGAATATGCCCATAGCATAGAGCAAAAAACAGAAAAAAAGGAAATTTATTGTGTTTTCGTACTCCAAAAATCGACAATAACGATAACGAAAGACACTACCCCTATAATATTTGGAGGTTTCTAATTGTAGTGGTGAACCTTTATTAGACATCTCCATCCACGCGTGATGTTTGGCTCTTTCAAGGTCATTCAGTATTTTCTGTCGTGCACATATTTTTACCAAATTTCGTTCTTTTTATGTAATTATTACGTGTATTATAGTGGGAAAATGGTTTAATTTATTTTTTTTAAAAATCGTTGATATTTTCTATGGTACATTTAAACATCATAAAAAATTTATTTCCAACCATTATACTTACGTAAAAAATAAAAATATCAAATAATTGAGCTTCCGACATCATAAACATCGAAAAATCCTATACTCCCTCCGTCCCTGAAATTTTGTCACATTTTTCCATTTCCGTCCGTCCGTCCCACAAAATTTATCACATTTCACTTTTTTACCAATTTTGATAGTGGGCCCCACATTCCAATAACTTATTCTCACTCACATTTTATTATAAACTAATACTTTAAAAGTAAGACCCCCATCCTACCAATTTTTTCAATTCACTCTCAATTACATTTTTTAAAATCCGCGCACGGTCAAACTGTAACAAAATTTAGAGGACGGAGGGAGTAACTATTAATGGTTGTTTGGCCCATCGTAAAACTTTTGGCTTTGCTACTGGCTGATGATTACAAGATTGGGGAGTATATTTTTTTTATAAGAGAATATATCAACTTTGACAAGCTATTAAAATTTTTCACGGTGCGAGAAGGAGGATTTGTTGTAAAGTGATTCGAACACGTTAATGCTAAATGAGAATTTGAAGTTTAATTTTGTGATAAGATATTAGACGTAAAACCACGTGTGTTAAATGTTAATGATTTAATTTGGAGGAGGGAGATTTTTAGATTTAATTAAAGCTTTAAAACAAAAGAAATCCCTTAATAAATTCATTCCAATTAATATCGTGGCATGTAAAATGAAAATCACCGTAAAATTCATATGTTTTAATATGTTTAGTATTACCTCCGGTTTGTGATTAGTAGAGGTGGATAAATATAGTGAAATACCACTTTTATCATATTGAAATAATAGGTATAACGGTATTATAGTAGGTCACACTGTATTTTTCTATAACCCAGTAATGATATAATAACAGTATCAAAAATTTATCATATCAAATTTTGATATGCCAAAAATTTCGGTAAGGTATATATATGATATTTTCTCATGCCGCAGTTTCCGGTGCAATATGCGATATGACAATTTCGGTTCTGTATTCCATACTGAGAGGAGTCTAACTAAAGTCCCGGTTGAATTCGTTACCGATTTAAAAAAATATAAAGAAAAGTAAATGAATATAGATACTGAATGTGAATCTTAATTTTATGGTAAAAGGGAGTCATGCTTGATTCCTAATCGTGAACAGACCAAAATAGCAAATCGGGAATTCACGGACGAAGGGAGAATTCATTAAGCGTTTTGTGGCTCTACTTAAAATGGAATTTCATGTTTCGCATATCCAAAGAGAACACAAGCAATCAGTAGATAAATTGACTTCATTTAAAACAATGAAAACAGGATTGTGGCTCTATAATTAAGCTCATCCTAGCTACCCCCAATTTCTTGTTTCAATTTGGAACCAAAGCAACATACTACTTATTACTCAAAATACAAATTCCAAGCAAATTGAATTCCCTCCCTCTCCCCTAAGATGAAAAAATGGACCTAATTAAGCTTGCAAATTCTCAAGCTGAAGCAGGAGTCTTGCAAACCGGCAGCTCGCTCTCAACATACGGGGCGATCCTCAACACCGGATTCCTCAAAAAGAAATTCACCGGCTTCAGGTCAAAGCCCGAGGACACCGTAGGCATGATAGGATAATCTTCCTGGCAAGGAACATGATGGAACCCCAATGTGTACCACAACACAATATCCTTGTTCTCAATGGGCCGGTCCCTACAAAAGAAAAGTCCAACATCGATACTGGATTTTCTCATTGTGTGGCTATTAGATTGGGCCACACCTCTTAAAAAGCCTTATAAGGAGGAGGGCTATCCATACTTATATAAATGAACTAGGATCATCACTAGAGTTTTTAACAGTGGCTAGGCTAGAAATGTTTACCTGTCGGACCATACTTGAAGAGTGTCCTCGCCATGGCTCTGGTAGGCGAACAGGCCTCCCGACCACCGCTCGCTCCTGTTGTATGGCGTTACCCAAATCTGGTTGTTTGTAAAAGCATTTCTCATCTGAGGAGCATCTGTAGGGTCGAGCAAACTAGCGGCCGTGCCTGCGGGGACCACCTTGTACCCGGCCGGGTTGCCCACTCTCGACTTCTTGTTCGGGTTGATGACGTGGAACTCTGAGGGGTCCGTGAGCTTTAGCTTGATTTGCGCGTCCTTCTCGGTCTTGGCAACGGTCTTGTTGACCTTCATGAAGCTCTTCCTCGGAGATTTTCCGTTGGTGTAGGCCCGTTGGAGATGGACGTTGAGGAAGGAGTTGTCGGATCCGTCCACGTCCATGTCGAGGTAGAAGTTGATGTAGTGGTCGTGGACGACTCCGACGATGTTGTCGGATAAGAGGGTGCCGTAGAGCTCGGCTCCGTCTTCGTTCACTTGGTTCATGTTCACATAGTTAGTTCCTTTCACTATCACTATGCCGGTCAGTGAAACCTGCTCATTTTGGGACATTATGTAAATTTACCAAAGTGAAGAAAAAGTAATAGTTATCAAATTAGTATACGAACTTACCTTCACATTGATTAGTCCATCAGCATGGAACTCCCAATCCACAACATAGTCATAGTTAGCCAGGGACGCCACCATTCTCGCTACAAGTGAAATCTTTGGCCTCGCTTCTCGAATCTACAAAAGAGACGAGTTGTGATCAAATGAGAACCACGTTAACCATATGAGTATGCTGATTCATTAATATCAGCTCAACATCACAAAACCATACAGATATTCATGAATCAGCAAAGACATGAAATGATGTTTTGGGATGTCAACTGATATTACTAATACCATTTGGCCAGTAAAGGGGTTCTCCGTGTGTCGCCAGGCAGCATCCCCTGCATATCGCTCGAAAAGGCAAATCATGTTGGATCTAACATAAGGCGTCCCATCAGAAGCCGCAAAAACTGCATCCATATACTTTGCATTTCTCGGACAATCATTCAGTGGCTCCAGAGGCAGGGCGTGAAGCCCGAACCCATATTCTCCGGCGTCCATGTAAGTTTTGAAGTACCACGCCTCCTCAGGGTCCATGTACGGCACAAAAAGCTCTGACGAGAATCCTTGGTACATCACATCCCTCATTGCTCCCGTCTCCGGATCACGGACCTTGGCCAGTGATATCACCACCCCGGCCCTCGGGTCCGGCTTCAAGTGGAACTCCCAGTTTGCCCACTTCACCAAATGCTCCTCTTCTATGACGAAGTTCGGGCCATTGGGTTGCTCAATGGAGACGGGGCTCTTGAGCTTGATGACCGCCCCATTTGCCACGTCTAGTCGGTAGTCGGTTCCCTCGGCTTTGGGAATGGGGATGTGGTTTCCTTTCTCGACGATCTCAACCACTTGGTTTGTGTCAACATCGGTCACTACAATCACACCTTCAATTGGCCTCATGTAGAAGTTTGCAGTGTCCTTTATTGTGAAGCATTCTAGTTTTACTAGTCTCCTTCCATTCTCAGCCTCACCTGAACCATTTTGTTACATAACTATGATTCTATTGATATTACCTTCCCAAGTTAAACCACATGGGATTGTATTATTACTATTTATCAAAAGATAAAATTATTAGTAATATGTAACCACAACTTACCTACACACTTATAATTTCTACACCACAAAAAACTCTGATAGTTGAAACTTGAAAGACACTTTGGTAAGAATGAGTGTAATTTCTATTTTTTTTGTCTTTTTAATACTCTAAATTGGCGTGTACCATTTTAATGCGACGTGTCGATTTTTAAGGGATAGAACATGACACATTTTCGTCAACTACAAATGCTAACGAAAGATATGCTATTCTACACTTTGAAGGATAAATGATAAGTAAAATAGTAAAAAATAAAATAAATTAATAAAAACGAAAATAGAAACATCAAATAAATTGAGTACCGATAATGTGGGTAGTTGTGTATGCACACTATTAAATCTTTTTACTTGCTCTGTCTGAAAAGGATGTCATATTTTTCTTTTTTTATTTATCTTACAAAAATGTTACATTACCATTTTTTAAAAAAAAACTAATCATCATTAACATTTAATTCTATTCATTACTACTTCAATTACTTTTTTTCTCTTAACATTTATATATTCAATTATTCTTTTTCTCTTTACTTACGCAAAACAATAGTACTATCTCTTAAAAGTAAAAGCTAAAAGTAAACATTTATGTGCATTAAACTAAACATTAAAGAAAAAAATGGATCGATTACTCCAAAATAAATGAAAGTGGGATACTACGTTCGAGCAAAATGTTCACCTGGGTCCTAGTGCAAACAGAGCTGTCCTAAAATTAAAAAATGTCGACAACTGTATATTTATTTTCAAAATAAAAAATTAAATATAAAGTACTTATAGTATCATTATAAAATCACGTTAAGTCACGACCTACCTCATCTAAGTATCTAAGTCTAACAATTCTATTGTTGCCGGCATGTATAAATTAGTATCCATATGCTCATGTCATGTGTATAGAGAGTATTAGCATCTTTGATACATAAATACAAACAGCTAAGATACATCCCATACTATTTTGTGGGCCCAATTTATATTAAGCAAAATCCCAAAATCACTTATGAAGATAAAATACAATTATAGTTCACTTTCACATCAACTTGAATTAGTCATAACTATTCTATTTATGGTTAGAACGGTACGGTATACCGCGCCGAAATGGTCATACCACATACCGTACCGTGCGGTATGACCAAAAGCCATACCTTTAACGTACCGCTTTTGTCGGTATACCAAAATTTATATCGTTACCGTACCGCTTTTGTCGGTATATTGTACCATGATTTCGGTATACCGTGATTTCCGGAATATACCGCAAATTGCGGTATATGCCGTATTTGCGTTATACCGTGTTATTTGCGGTATATACCGCAGTTGCGGTATGATGCGGTATAACGCGGTATACTGTTGTATATACAAAAGGCATACCTTTACCGTACCTAAAACGTCGGTACGGTATGATACCGTACCGAAAAGTACGGTATACCGAAAATTCAGTATTTTTTCGGTACGATAAGTGCGGTATTTCGGTATATTTTCCCCGCCCTAATTCTATGATTAATGTTTTTGAACAAATTAGAATAAAGTTGATGTAGTTGATGCAGGTGAGAAAAGAATTACTCCTTCCCTCTCATTCAAGATGTCCATATTCTTGAGTGACACAAGATTTTAGGTAAAGTTGTTAGATAAAAATAAGTAGAGAAGAAAAAAATAATTGAAATTTAAATGATAAAAAGGAAGATTTAGTCCCAAGCATAGAAAATATAAACCTAAATGAGACAAAGTGAAAAGGAAAAATGGAGTCCCAAACATAAAAAATACTCCATCCGTCTCATATTAAATGTCACACTTGGGAGATGGCATAGGATTTTAGAAGATGTTATTTTGTGTGTTAAGTGGTGAGAGAAAATATAATTTTATAATTGATGTGAGAAGTAACATTTTTCAAAAGAGAAAAATGTGTTGTGTGACAAATTAAAAAGAAAAGTATGACATCTACTATGAGACTAGAGAGTAGTAGACAACTAAATAAGACAAATTAAAAAGAAAAATGGACAAAGAAGGGAATACTAAGTGATACTACTATTAAAAATGAGTGGTGAAGTCTTACCAAACCAACCAGGTGAAAACGGCAAGCAAGCAACGTCGGCGAGATCGACGCCTCTGGAAAGAATCGTGCGGTTGAAATCGGCGTTGGAAAACGGCGCGTACATCACACTCTCCATCTCCTCGAGCGTGAGCATCGGATATCCGGAGATGTGCGCGGCGTCGTGCTGCGTCACCTCGCCTCCCTCCAGGCCCACCGTCAGGACGTAGTTCGTCCTGGCGGCGCGTGCAATGACGGACGCCTTCCGCAGCGGCAGGGGCTGCCCCCTCCGCCACCTCCGCACGGCCTCCTTGTCGGGCTCCTCCAGGACCAGCGAGTGGACGCCGTAGGCCTTCCCGGCGAAGAAGGCCTTGATGGCCCCGTGGGCTCGGTCCATCTCCTGGACCGTCAACGGGTCCAGAGGGTGGTGGGGGACGTCGCCCGCGTGGTCATTTTTTATGGCGGCGGGATGGTGGAGGAGAGGGTTCTTGGGTGGATTGGGTTTGGTGGGGAGGGCGATGAGGGTTAGAAGGACGACGGAGGCGACGGCGGAGATGAGGAAGAGGCGGCGGAGGAAGCTATTGCCCTCCATTTTTTGTGTATATGTGCTAGTGTGACTGTGACTGAGGTTATATGTATTTAAAGCATTCAAGCTAGTGGGGTGCTTTGTTTGCTTTCTTTGTTTGATTTGAGGTAGCTCGTCTTTATTATTTTGCTCTTCTTTTTTGACATTTTTGTTTTGTTTACATGAATGTGAGTGTTGTCTTGAATAAAATATTATTTCTTGTCACATTTTACTATCTAGTTTTGTTTCATACAACATATCATATTTTCTTTTTTAAAATAAATCTATGTTATATTAATATAAATAATATTTTCTTTCTCCATCAAATACACAAAACATTTTCATAAAATCTCGTATCATTCTCAATCATGCCATCTATTATGAGACAGAAGGAGTAATATATGTTGCCTCCATTGTTACTTTTAAATACTCTTGTGTCTACTATTTATAGTCATATTTTGACTCGGTACGGATTTCAAGAAATTATTTGACTTGGTAAGAAAAATGGAAAAATAAGTTAATGGATTATGAATTGAACCCCATTTTAATACACCTATTTGTTTTATAATAGAATATGAGTATAATGATTTAGTTGAATGGTGGATCCACCTACTTTAAGATGAAAAAAAATAAATGAAACTTTAAATTAAAGACATTTCAAAATGGCAAAATGAGACTTTAAATCGTGGACAGATGGGAGTATCTTTCTAACTTGTAACGTTTGTTTTCCTAAAAGATAATGAATATATTGATATTTTGACTCAATATAAATTCGTCATCTAAAAAATGTCTCATTCTTTGGCAAGAATATTGGATTTTGACTAACTATTACTCTAGAGCATGTGCACACGCCATTTTGATGGTGGTTAGTGGCCATACGCTTTTAAATATTCTGGGATTTTTTAGATCATGTGGGCTTCGATAATTTGACAGTGGGTGTATCATCGATTAATATATGCATTAGCAGCAACTTAGTGCTACTCAAGTCGGTCCAAAAATTATGAAAATTCCAATTTAATAATATATATACCGGTTGTAGAGCAATATAACTCTTTTCTTTTGATAGTTTATCCACACCTTATTTGGTGCACCACCACCATAAATCATTGACCACATTTTTTTTAATGTATGTTAAGATTTTTGAAAATGTATCTTGCATATCTGGTGGAAGCCATCAAGTATTTTTGAAAAGCTAAATACACTGAATTACATCAATTAAGATTTGAGTATCTTGAAGGACAAATAAAAGTAGTAATTTAGTTGATAGATATTTTGGTCAATTATCCATCAACAAATAAAAGGAGTAATTCTTTAGGAAGATATATGACCAAGACCATTTATTTCTTAGTATAACATTAATAATTTTCATGAACTTGATTATGGCAAAATTCCCCATGCTTGTTTACATGGCACATTATTTAAGGACTTCAAAGTTCTTTTTATGGCTACAATATAATAAAAGATACACTGATCATATTTTTCCTTTTTATGCAATATATATATATATATATATATATATATAGTAGTGGTCAAGATATGCATATATATATATATATATAGTAGTGGTCAAGATATAATTAATATTAAGTAGATAACTAGAGAACAAATCTCAGCCACACATCTTAATGGAACAAATATTATTTATTTTAATAATATAAAATAGGCTAAGGGTATTTTTGGAAATTACAATATGAAAATATAAAATAGGATGATGAACATCGTCGGATCCTCCACCTCCTGCTATGTCAATACTGGCGCCTTCTCCAGATCCGCCGTCAACCACAACGCCGGCTGCAAAACTGCCCTCTCCAACATCGTCATGGCCGTGACGGTGATAGTCACGCTCCTCTTCCTCATGCCGCTCTCAGGGCCATCATCATCATCACCGCCTTCGTCGGCCTCATCGATCTCCCCGCCGCCGCTCACATCTGTTGGTGTTTCGATTTCCTTCCAAATTCTGCTACCAAATAATTAGGTGTGATATGGAAAGGAGATTCTCTCATTGACGGTGTTTCAGATACTCTGGATTTTATTCGATCCATGGTGAATTCATAATATCTTAACTCTTTCATCAGTTTGATCATCTTAATTTCAGAAATAGATAGCGGATTTGAATCGTGGTTGAAATCGTATGTCAATTTTGAGCAGGGAAAAAGCTTGTTTTTGTGACGAATAATTCGACTAAGTCTAGAAGGCAATATGCTAAGAAGTTTCATTCTGTGGGAATTTCTGTGTCTGAGGTTTGTTTCTATTGATTAATTATTTTCAAGTAGATTCGGAGTGTATGTGTTGTTAATAGCTTGGAGATTACGAGACGAGACATTCAGTTCTTCATTAGCTGCATGATTAATTATCTATCTTGAGCTTGTTTTATAATAGGAGTATTTTCTCACTATTAGCGTGATCTTACTTCACTCTTGTTTACAAAACACATCACTCTTATTATGATTTTACTTCACTCTTGTTTACAAAACACATCACTCTTGTTTACAAAACACATCACTCTTAGCATGATTTTACTTCACTTTTGTTTACAAAACACATCACTCTTATTATGATTTTACTTCACTCTTGTTTACAAAACACATCACATTTGTTTACAAAACACATCACTCTTGTTTACAAAACACATCACTCTTAACATGATTTTACTTCACTCTTGTTTACAAAACACATCACTCTTAGTATGATTTTACTTCACTGTTGTTTACAAAACGCATCACTCTTATTATGATTTTACTTCACTGTTGTTTAGAAAACACATCACTCTTATTATGATTTTACTTCACTGTTGTTTACAAAACACATCACTCTTAGCATGATTTTACTTCACTATTGTTTACAAAACACATCACTCTTAGCATTATTTTACTTCATTGTTGTTTACAAAACACATCACTTTTAGTATTATTTTACTTCACTGTTGTTTACAAGACACATCACTCTTAGCATGATTTTACTTCACTCTTGTTTACAAAACACATCACTCTTAGCATGATTTTACTCCACTCTTGTTTACAAAACACATCACTCTTATTCTGATTTTACTTCACTCTTGTTTACAAAACACATCACTCTTATTCTGATTTTACACATCACTCTTATTCTGATTTTACTTCACTCGTGTTTACAAATGTCACGACCGCATTTTCTAAGGATAGAAAACACGGTTGATCGCTACTAGGGGAGGATTAAAGAAGCGGGGAAGAAAGGGGAAAACACAAATCGACCATAGCTTGAAACAAATGGGAATAGCTCGAAATAAAATCAGACATTGGTTGCAAGACATGACTAATCAAGTGCTGATACATAGAAAAAAAGATACTCGATCATGAAGACTCGAGTAATTGTTTGTAAAAATTTCAATATATCAGAGTTTTGAACAAATAGACTTTAGTCTTTTAGGATGCACAACGAAAGCAAATGAACGCGGTTCCATGTATGAAGACATGAACCTCCGAGAGTCAAAATCTAACTGAATTAAATGTCTTGTCTCAATAGCACTTCCCGCACCACTTCGCTGCTCAACCTGCACATTTAGAAATATATGCAGGGCTGAGTACAAAAGTACTCAGTGAACACATTGCCGAAAATTACACATATACATTTGAAAATATTGTCAAGCCATCATCACAGTAACACTCGGGGGTGTTATTGAAAATGCCCGAGCTTACTAAAAATATTCACATTGGGTTGCAACCCCTTTTTTCGGTACTTAGCCATATCTGATCACATTGTGCCGTCGAGATGGTGTTCTCACACGGTCACCTTCTCTGCCCATCATGTCAGAGGTATTCTTGTGCCGGGAAGGTGGCCACCTTCCACGGTCACCTGCTCTGCCGTTCACGGTCAGAGGTAGCTTGTGTACACTAGTCCGAGCGGGGACACCACCCTCACTGGGACCCGAATTCGACTTATATCATCATTCATAATTCACTTGGCCTTAGCCAAATAGATAGGCATCATACAAAAACATTTATGGCAAGACAACATCTAAAAAAAAAATCACGAACATGTGTTCGTGTTCTCATAAAATATGATTTGTATTTTTAGTATAAGAAAGCTCACCTTGATTGTTTAGTTTCCTTAACTTGAATTTCTTACTCCGACCTTACTTGCGGAGATAACCTTTTGAAAACAAACAACGTACTAATAAGACTCGAGAAATTCACATACTTATAGGAATGCATGCCCCTACTTTATTTCTTTTATCATTTGTTCACCGTTAGAAAATTTTAGAAACTTGCATATTAATTAAATTGGGAAATTTAATTAATAGCACTTCTTTATTAAACTTAATTATTTCTGTGACTTGAGAACGTCGTCTCCCTCTTTCTTTCCATTTCCCTAGCGGCCGCCCGAGGCGTCGATTGCGACGCCGGTCGGTCGCTTATGCCCAAAATTTCTATGTTGGCTCCTCGTATTTTCAACCACGATGTCGAATTAAAATCCCAAAATTATATAAGCGTTTAACCGAATTATCGCAAGTATTTCCCTTTGTTAAGAAAAATTATATATTTTCCGGACTTGGGATAAATTATTCATATTTCAAATTTAATTCGGGATTTAATTAAATAATTTCGTCACGATTAATTATCGACCCAAAGATTTATTTAAAATCCCAAAGCTTAATTATTTCCCCACCTTATATCTCCAATTAAAATTTTAAAGCCCAAACAAATAAAAATATGGAGCCCAA
This sequence comes from Salvia splendens, assembly GCF_004379255.2. Taxonomy (NCBI): domain Eukaryota; kingdom Viridiplantae; phylum Streptophyta; class Magnoliopsida; order Lamiales; family Lamiaceae; genus Salvia; species Salvia splendens. The sequence goes on from NC_056039.1 coordinate 26,079,736, forward strand.
AACAATTTAAAAAAAAGAAGCCCAAAACTAAAAGTCCAAAAAGAAACAGAATACTCCCCTTCTCCTCACTATCGGTCGTCCCTCACTCCATCTCCACCATTTCACACAAAATCCCCAAATCACAAACAAAAATCCCTAATTGGAGAAGACCTCAGTTCCGTCGCCTTCCGTCGCACTCCGTCGCCCAGCTTCCCCTTCTCCACTTCTTCCCTTTCTTTCTCTTCTCTCCAGCCTCACGCCGCCTCCCCCCTCTCTCTCTTGATCCGCCGCCGCCGTTCATGCACAGGCGGCGGCTTCGGCCTCCTCCGCGCCTCATGTTACCGGAGCAGCCTCCCGGCGCCACTCCAGCCCCGACCACTGCCTCCTCGCCGAACTCCCGGTAGGTGTTGTTAATTTTAAACTTCTTTCTCTTTTCTTTTTATTTTATTTTATTTCCTTCTCTTAAAGATTTAACCTTTGATTTATGTGTTTTGTGTTTTCATCTTGTAGATTCATCAAGATTGTGAAGTTATCCTTGGCATGAGGGGTGTGGGCTGTCGGAGCTGCCGACGGATTCCAGACAGGAAAGTGTCCACAAAATCAACTTTCTAACCTTGTGGTTATTATCGAATTCATTTTGGGGTTTCACGTTCTTTGATCTACTTTAGCATTTCTTGTTACTTGGAAGACTTGGGTGACACATATTAAACTTACTGTGGCTTGGGGTTGTGAATTCCAAATTTGGGCAGATTCTATCTTCAAAACAAATATGCATATGCTTGTACGTAAATGTAAAGGAAAGAAGGGTTTGGGATTCACCTTTTTGATGTGGAATAAAGGGTTGTTAGATTGTAGTGCTTGTCTATACAATTATCTGCAGCTCTCCACCTTCGATTTCTATGTGGAATTGTTGGAAAGAAAGTTTGATTGTGATGTTGGAGGGTGAAAATGATTGTGATATCTATATACATATACAGAAAAGATGGAAGATGGCAGTGAACCTTATCTGGAAGATAGCAGTGAACCTTATCTTTCAAAATATTCCTGTCAGAGGATATGATTTCCTTCTGCCCTCTAATTAATGCAGCATTAAATGCTTCATGATGACATTTACTCTCTCGGATCTTTCCAATGTTATATTAAATTTTCTTTTTTTTTCTTGTTTATTATTTTAATTATTTGAGTATTTATTTACTTGTTCATTTAATTTTGTGTAGGTATAATCGGTTCAGGTTCGTGGCTGGCCACATTGAAGTTCCCGATTTTTATTAGAACGCAGGATGTATAGATTAAATTTTGTTGGACTTTTGTTGGATGTATCGGACATCAAAATTTTGATTTTGGGATCTTATTTATTTATTTATTTATTTATTTATTTATTTATTTATTTAAATTTATTATTTTCATATATGTGTAATATATTTACGTGTTCTATTTACTTGCTTATCGTCAAAACAAACCACGACGATAATCTATCGTGGCTCGGATTTAATCGCACAAAAGTTACTTATTTAGATAATCGAGCTATTAATATTGATTATAATAATATCGGTTTAGCGGGTCGTTATAACAAAACACATCACTCTTATTCTGATTTTACTTCACTCGTGTTTACAAAACACATCACTCTTATTCTGATTTTACTTCACTCCTGTTTACAAAACACATCACTCTTATTGTGATTTTACTTCACTCTTGTTTACAAAACACATCACTCTTATTCTGATATTACTTCACTCTTGTTTACAAAACACATCACTCTTATTCTGATTTTACTTCGCTCTTGTTTACAAAACACATCACTCTTTTACTTCACTTTTGTTTACAAAACACATCACTCTTATTCTGATTTTACTTCACTCTTGTTTACAAAACACAAAGAACAACACATAAATATGAAGTGATCTAATTCCAAACTCAAGCACCATAATTCCAGTGATAAAGATTCAAGAAACCAAATTCTCATAATAGTAGAGATAAAAAATAAATCCCAGTGCAGCAAACAAAAAATTGAAGCAAATTAAGTGCATTATTTAGCAACAATTATCCAAAACTGAAACTCTAATCAACAAAAATCAATGATTTCTGTGAGCATGGAAGTAGAATATGACAGCAGCAGTAGTGGCAATGGCTGTGACCATCCACCTCATTCCACCGCCGATCTCCCTAATCAACATCTCCTTCTCATCAAAGCACCTCTGCATTTCCTCCTCCGCCAAATCTTCCGATTCTAATTTCTCCACAATCCTTTCCAAAACCTTGATTCGCTCATCTCTAGCATCCAATTCCACCATCAGCGACGCATTTTCCCTCCAATTCAGCGTTCGATTCCTGCAGAACGTGATGGCGATGGCGACCTCAACAGCAACGAGAAGGTTGAATCGCGTGAATTTTGCAGAAGAGAGAAGAAAAGGTTGAATCGCGCGACGAGGTTGAATCTCCTGCCGCCGCTGCGACGACGGCGGGTACAAGGCGGCGATGAAGATGGAGAAGAGGAGAAGAGAAGATGAATTCAATTTACCGACGTAACCTATCTATGGCTATGCAATGACCATTATACCCCCGCCTTGTTATTATGGAGTAAATTTGTGATTTAGGGAACTACTTTATCCTTAAATTAAAAAATTACGTATATTAATAATAGCCATTGATTTTCTTGATCTTGTGGCTGTGATTTGTTCTCTAGTTATAGGTTTAAGGGGCTCTTGCCTTAGAACACTACTCTCTCTCTCTCTATATATATATATATATATATATATATATATATATATGGATGTGATCATATCCTTTTCCCATCGTTTGTTCTTTTTCCTTCTCAATCCCGACCCTCTATTTTCAAGATCTGATGGCCGAAATTTAAGCTTGTTTTCATTATTTATATTATTAAATTAATTCGAAAAGGGCATTTTTGGGAGAGTTTTTTTGCAGTGGTTATTTCAATTCCATAATTCTCTCCATTAAGTTTGGTAAGTATATTTTCTAATTTATTTTCCACATTTAATTCTTCTCTCCTCCATTTTCACGGTGTACATTGCTGCAAATCACAAAACTCAAATTCCATTCGTCTGTCATAATTTTGAGAAGTTACTATTGATTTCCTTCCTAAGTTTTGGTGTTTTCAATTAGGGAAGAAGGTATTTTAGTTTGTTTTTATTTCGTATTCCTTCGTAATTTCTCTTTCTTCTCTCACATACTTGACTCGATTTTCTACGTTGAACACGTATGCTGGTGTAGTTTCTTGCCTAAACCCAAATTCTGGAAGTATTCCTCGATTGGTTTCATTTTTTTTAACAATAAGAAAGTAATTTAGTTAATTTCTTCATTGTATTACAACAAATAATGAACCAAAAGTATATAATAATGTGCAGGAATCATTGAATAATGCACAGATTGAAGAGAATAATGTTGAAAGGAAATTGAATTCATGCCCTTTGGGTTTAACAATATATGGGGCTAGGTTGTAGTACTCACTCACAAACGGAACCATCACAAAGGGAAGATAGTTTGAATCAATCCCCTTGGGTTTACCAACCCATGGAGCTAGGTTATAGCACCACCACAAGAATTCAATTTTATTTTTTAATGCGTTTAAGATTTGGTACAACAAATAATGTACCAATAGTAACTAATAATGTGCACGAATCAGTGAATAATGTACAGATTGAAGAGAACAATGTTGAAATGAAATTGAATTCATCATGCCCTTTGGGTTTAGCAATCTATGGGACTAGTTTGTAATACTCACTCACAAACGGAACCATCACAAAGGGAAGAGAGTTTGAATCATTCCCCTTGGGTTTAGCAACCCATTGGGCTCGGTTATAGCACCACCACAAGAATTCAATTTTATTTTTTAATGCGTTTAAAATTTGGTACAACAAATAATGTACCAATAGTATCTAATAATGCGCACGAAACATTGAATAATGTACAGATTGGAGAAAATAATGTTGAAAGGATATTGAATTCTTGCCCTTTGGGTTTAGCAATCCATGGGGCTAGGTTGTGGTACCCACTCACAAACAGAACCATCACAAAGGGCAGAGAGTTTGAATTATTCCCCTTGGGTTTAGCAACCCATGGGCTAGGTTATAGCACCACAACATGAATTAAATTTCATATTTTAAAACTACTCATACAATCAGAACAAAAACGTCTCATACACATATACATTATAGGACACAAATCGTCCATTACTGAGTAAACAAAATCCATTACACTGAAATATTTTCACATTAAGATTTGTTACAGCAAATAATGTACCAACGGTATCTAATAATGTGCACGGATCATTGAATAATGCACAGATTGAAGAGAATAATGTTGAAAGGAAATTGAATTTATCATGCCCTTTGGGTTTAGCAATCTATGGGGCTAGGTTGTAGTACCCACTCATAAACGGAACCATCACAAAGGGAAGAGAGTTTGAATCATTCCTCTTGGGTTTAGCAACCCATGGGGCTAGGTTATATCACCACCACAAGAATTCAATTTTATTTTTTAATGCGTTTAAGATTTGGTACAACAAATAATGTACCAATAGTATCTAATAATGTGCACGAATAAGTGAATAATGTACAGATTGAAGAGAATAATGTTGAAAGGAAATTGAATTCATGCCCTTTGAGTTTAAGAATCTATGGGGCAAGGTTGTAGTACCCACTCACAATCGGAACCATCACAAAGGGAAGAGAGTTTGAATCATTCCCCTTTGGGTTTAGCAACCCATGTGGCTAGGTTATAGCACCACCACAAGAATTCAATTTTATTTTTTAATGTGTTTAAGATTTGGTACAACAAATAATGTACCAATAGTATCTAATAATGTGCACGAATCAGTGAATAATGTACAGATTGGAGAGAATAATGTTGAAAGGAAATTGAATTCTTGTCCTTTGGGTTTAGCAATCCATGGGGCTAGGTTGTGGTACCCACTCACAAACGGAACCATCACAAAGGACAGAGAGTTTGAATTATTCCCCTTGGATTTAGCAACCCATGGGCTAGGTTATAGCACCACAACATGAATTAAATTTCATTTTTTAAAACTACTTATACAAATCAGAACAAAAGCATCTCATACACATATACATTATAGGACACAAATCGTCCATTACTGAGTAAATAAAATCCATTACACTGAAATATTTTCACATTATGTTAATAAGATAAAACTACTCATAAAATCAGAACAAAAACGTCTCTGAAACATATCTATTATAGGACACATATCGTCCATTACTGGGTCAATAAAATACATTACACGGAAATATTTTTACATAATGTCTATTAGTTAAAACTACTCCCTAACGTTGATGATATCTAAACCCTAGAGGTATGACTGGAACTCGTGGACTTTGTCGACGGTTGTGTTACTTACTCCATAGTACACCCTAGCCCACGGGATTGCTAAACCCTTGGGGACTAAATTAAACTTGCTCCATACACCGCTTCGTCAATGTCCACCCTCGGCTGCTTCACTGCTGTCCAAAAATCAATAATGTATTGCATGTATATTATATTATGCACAATATTAACTGTATAATGTTCAAAAGGAAACAAATAATGCACCAATGAATATTACATTATCTCAACCACTGACGTTGTATAAAACCGATGCATATACAAAAAACATAATGTACACCACTCCCTACAACAATGTACATATGGCAGGAAATAATGCACAACTGAAAATTAAACAACAAAAATATTTGTACACAACTACCTACAATAATCTACTAATGACAGCAAATAATACACAAATGAATAATGCACACTATTCCCTACAATAATGTACAATTTTAATCAAATACTGCGCGAACTTGAATAAATCTAGCAAATGAACATTACCATTACAACCAAAAAATTTCCGTTGTCCAGCAACAGATATAATGTACTCATTTAGGTGAATACTACAATGAAATATACTTATATTTAAAAGAATGTTCCAATTACTTCCTTTACTCTTTGACTATACAAAACAGATGTACACATAATTCATGCGTATAGGAAAATAATGCTTTACCATGTACACATAATGCAGAGACTATACAATGTAATGTACTAACACATATTCCAGTTAATGTTTGAAAATTTAAAACAGAAATCAACATAATGCATTAACATAGTCAAATAATACAATCACATAAGCAAATAATGTAATCACATAGTCAAATAATGCAATCCTAACACTGGCATGATGTATGATACAAGATATATATAGAATACAAATTAACGAACAAACTAATTTTATTAATGACAAATACACCTCTGCATCCACTATCTCCACAATGACCGCCCGCAGTTTTTAAAATGTTCTACAGTTGCATATAATGAATTTATATAGTCATATAATGCATATGTATTAACAAATAATGCACACACACATATTACAGGTACTTTTTAACAAATAAAAACACTAGTTCAATGATGCATAATACAGGATATTTTGATGCATAAAAAATCAAATGATGTGAAGATCCATGAAAGTAATGAAAACACTAATATAGCCTATTTTGTAACACTAATGTCCACTGACATACAAACAATGGAAACATCAGTTATATTAATGCACACAATCATGCAAATAATGTACAAACTCGACTACATCATGTAGGATTAAATTTAAAATATGTCAACCAGAGAAACAGAACAACGGCCGAACGAAAACTCACCCTCTTTCTGGGATTGTTGTGAATTGGAAGGTCTTCCTCTTTTAGTCATTATAAAATCTGCTCGTAACAGCAAACAATCAAAAAACTACAAAATTTTAACAACACATACTCGAGGTTTAATGGTAATCAGTTGAATCGTGGTGTGGGTGATGTATTACGGTCGGGCATTGGGGAAACGATTGTTGAAAATCGTAAAATAAACGACCAAACCCTACCCGCTGCTGAAAATCTTGTTCAAACCAGAAAGGGTTATTGGAAATCAAGGCAACCCGGGGTGAATTTCCGAGAAAACGACGCGATTTTGAGTGGCGGCGGCAAGGGTTTTTGCACGCTTTTGAAATTGGGAAGACGCATCGAGAGAGAGAATCGGGAGACAGATTGTGAGTAAATGCGAGTGATGATGGATGTTGTATTGAGTCGATGGAAAATAGTGGGGAGATCCAGCTTAAATTTCGCACAATACATTTTCAGCGGTTTTGATTACATAGAATGACTAATTCACCCTCATGATGCACCAAATTGGTCAAATAATGAAGCGCGGGATGATAAATATGATTGTAATCAAGAACGTCCATCCTCCTGATCCAACGACCGAGATTGCGAAGAAACTTAAATCTAAGGGGAGAAAAGGAGTTTAACACTACCATATATATATATATATATATATATATATATATATATATGGTTTTGATCTATGCAAAACTAGATTTAAATACAAAAACGCAGAACAATATCATACGTAGGGCACTTTTAGTTCATAGTTAGTTAATTTTTAGGTCATGCTAATAAAGCATGACCTAAAATGATCTTAGCATGACATTAAACCCAAATATTATAATATGACCAAAAATTGCTTAATTATGACCTTCTGTATTTTTGGTTAATTATTGACCATTAGATCATCTAATCCTAGGGCCAAGATTTGGGCTGCATTTCTAGATTTAAATGCATTTTTATTTTGATCATCTCCCTATATATATATATATATATATATAGGGTCCTGTTAGGTTGAGATTTTTAGCTTAATTGAGAATTGAGAGGCATTTTCAGCCACTCATTTTGAAATGTCAACTGCAAGTAGATTATGTCAACTAAGGGGTATTATCGTCATTTCATTTCAATAGCCAAAATATCAAATGTCAACAACTCGTATTAAAATGTCAACAACTAAAAAAAATGTAATTTTTTTTTTATTTTTTTAAATTTTTTTTAAAATTTTTAAATTTTTTTAAATTTTTTAAAATTTTTTTTAATTATTTTTAATTTTCGCGCGATGTCAACTAGTGAGACATTATGTCAACTACGATGTGTAGCCTGCACATCAAATGTCAATAGCCCTGCACATCAAATGTCAATAGCCTGCACATCAAATGTCAACAGCTTATAGTTGACATTATATATGTGTAGTTGACATGAATTTTATATGTAGTTGACATTATATATGTGTAGTTGACATGAATTGTATATGTAGTTGACATTATATGTGTGTAGTTGACATGAATTGTATATGTAGTTGACAAAAAAAAATAAAAATAAAAATAAAAAAAATGAAAAAATAAAAAAATAAAAAAATAAAAAAAATAAAAAATAAATAAAAAATCGAAAAAAAAAATAATTTTTTTAAAAAAAATAAAAAAATATTTATTAAATAAAATGTATGATGAAATTACAAATCTGCCCTTTCATAATTAATTAATGTAAAAATATTTTCCATGTGGCAAATTCTGGACCACTCATTTAATAAAAATGAGTGGCTTATAATGCATCTCAATTCTCAATTAGGCTAAAAAATCTCAATTGATCACAACCCTATATATATATATATATATATATATATATACCTAATAACCTATCATTCTATGGACGAAATATATCATTTTATAAAATAGAATATCATTTTATGGATTAAAAGTATCATTCTATGCATGATGAAAAAATATCATTTTATAGTGTATAAATATCATTTTTAGTAAAAATGATATTTTTGACCCATTAAAATGATAGGTTATTAGGTTATCACCATAAATATGGTTATCATTTTAACGCACCCATATATATATATATATATATATAGGGATATATTCATTTCCTTTTTATATCTTTTGTTCTTTGTTCTTTTTAATCTCAGCCCCACGATTTTGTCATCCGACGGTTAGATTGGTGCCACGTGTCATTTAATAATGCAGATTTTAAGTTGAGTAATGCACACCGACTAATAATGCATCATTATAGTGTAATAATGCAGATCATCTGGACCGTTGATGAATGAGATCTAACGGCCCATATTAAGAAGAATAAAGGATCTAAGGGATGAATAGGAGAATAACGCTCCCCTATATATATATATATATGTATATATATATATATATATATATATATATATATATATATATATATATATATATATATATATATATAGGGTTTTGATCTATGAAAACTAGATTTAAATACAGAAACGCAGAACAATATCATAATTAAGCAGTTTTTAGGTCATGGTTAGTGTATTTTTAGGTCATATTAACCAAGTATGACCTAAAATGATCTTAAAATGACATTAAACTCAAATCTTCTAATATGACCTAAAACTGCTTAATTATGACCTTCCGTGTTTTTGGTTAATTATTGACCATTAGATCATCTAATCCTAGGGCTGAGATTTGGGCTGCATTTCTGGATTTAAACCCATACTTATTTTGATCATCTCCCTATATATATATATATATATATAATATATATATATAGAGGTGCGTTAATATGATAACCATATTTATGGTGATAACCTAATAACCTATCATTTTATGAGTCAAAAATATCATTTTTACTAAAAATGATATTCATACACTATAAAATGATATTTTTTCATAACGCATAGAATGATACTTTTAATCCATAAAATGATATTATATTTTATAAAATGATATATTTCGTCCATAGAATGATAGGTTATTTCGTCCATAGAATGATTACCTAATAACCTATCATTCTATGGACGAAATATATCATTTTATAAAATATAATATCATTTTATGGATTAAAAGTATCATTCTATGCATGATGAAAAAATATAATTTTATAGTGTATAAATATCATTTTTAGTAAAAATGATATTTTTGACCCATAAAATGATAGGTTATTAGGTTATCACCGTAAATATGATTATCATTTTAACGCACCCCTATATATATATATATTGCATAAAAAGGAAAAATATGATCAGGGTATCTTTTATTATATTGTAGCCATAAAAAGAACTTTGAAATCCTTAAATAATGTGCCATGTAAACAAGCATGGGGAATTTTGCCATAATCAAGTTCACGAAAATTATTAATGTTATACTGAGAAATAAATGGTCTTGGTCATATATCTTCCTAAAGAATTACTCCTTTTATTTGTTGATGGATAATTGACCAAAATATCTATCAACTAAATTACTACTTTTATTTGTCCTTCAAGATACTCAAATCTTAATTCATGTAATTCAGTGTATTTAGCTTTTCAAAAATACTTGATGGCTTCCACCAGATATCCAAGATACATTTTCAAAAATCTTAACATACATTAAAAAAATGTGGTCAATGATTTATGGTGGTGGTTCACCAAATAAGGTGTGGATAAACTATCAAAAGAAAAGAGTTATATTGCTCTACAACCGGTATATATATTATTAAATTGGAATTTTCATAATTTTTGGACCGACTTGAGTAGCACTAAGTTGCTGCTAATGCATATATTAATCGATAATACACCCACTGTCAAATTATCGAAGCCCACATGATCTAAAAAATCCCAGAATATTTAAAAGCGTATGGCAACTAAACACCATCACTATGGCGTGTGCACGTGCTCTACAGTAATAGTTAGTCAAAATCCAATATTCTTGCCAAAGAATGAGACATTTTATTAGATGACGAATTTATATTGAGTCAAAATATCAATATAACTCACTTCCGGGTTACAATGGGGCGATCTTTGAAGATCTGAAATCCAAGTTTCTCCTGGAATATAATTCACCAATGAAGATCGAGAGATTGAGGGATGCCATCACATCTTTTCGGCAGCAAGATGATGAATCTTTTGTTGAAGCATGGAAAAGGTTTACTGAGATGTTGAGAAAGTGTCCCAGCCATGGTCTTGCTCCTGGCCGCGATCTTGTCAAATTTTATCAAGGCTTAAACAATGAAAGCATGAGACTTATAAATGCAAGTACTGGTGGAGATCTTGATAATAAGACACATGAAGAAGTGATGACCTTGTTTCAAAAACTAGCAGATAATCAAAGAAACTGGTACAATCCAAGGAGAGTGGTTGAGAAGAAAGGAAATACATTCGGAGCTTCAGTAGAATCTGAAAGAATGACAGCGGTTGAGGCACAACTAGCTAATATTAGCACCCAAATGACATCGGTGGTTAAAGCAGTATTTTCCATGCAGCTGAACCCACAACCTCAAATTGTTGCAATGGTTAAATGTGGATTGTGTCAAGGTGGGCATCACACAGATCAATGTCAAATGATCCAATCCCAAGAAACAGTTGAAGATGTTAATTACATAGGCAATAACCGCCTAGGTTTTAACCAAGGGGGTCAATTCAATAACAATCATCAGAACTGGAAGCCTCAACAACATGGGAATTGGAACCAAGCTGGGTCAAGTAACAATGGTGGGAACAATGGCGAAACAACTCCCAACCCCCTGGTTTTGATAAGAAACCTTCACTAGAAGATCAGATGGGACAGATATTCGCTTTCATGTCAAAGAGTCAAAAAGAGAATGATTTCTTCAAAGAGAAAACAATTGAGAAGTTTGGACAGTTCGAGGCTTCTATGAGGAATTTGGAAACACAAATAGGGCAGCTTGCTACAGCTTCTCATACAAGAACTCCCGGCACCATTCCAAGTGATACAGTGCCCAACCCCAAAGGAAATGAACATTGCAAAGCAGTCACCATGAGAAGCGGAAGAAATTTGGATTCAATGCCTTTAATGGACGACCAAGGTACTTCCTGCATCTCGCATGCAGGGGCGGATGAGAAGTTAGGCTTGCATTCCTCGCATGCAGGGGCGGACGGGGCATGTAAGGGAAGTCCTGCGTTGGTGCAGGATGCCCAACATGGTCAAGAACAGGCTGCATCCGGCAGCAAGGAAGAAGGCGATGAATCTAAGTTAAATGGAAGACTTACAGCAGGATAGAAAGACAAAAATGTCAATGAGACCGAACCTAAGAATAGCAAGTCTAGTATTCCTAACGACATTCCACTGCCTCCATATCCATTCACGAGAAAGAAGCGAGTGCGGCAAGAAAAGAGTTTTGAGTGGATGATGAACGTGATTAGAAAGGTGAATGTAGACATCTCATTGGTGGATCTTTTCACCAATTTCTCGAGATTCTCCAAGTTCTTCAAAGACATGATGGCAAACAAGGAGAAACTTCAGGATGAGGGGATTGTGGCATTGAGCACGAATTGCTCACAACTGATATCTGGAATCATGCCGACGAAGAGAAGAGATCCAGGAGGCTGCATCATACCATGTGAAATTGGTAACACGATTTTCACAAAGTGTTTATTGGACCAAGGTTCAGGTATCTCACTTATGGCATTGAAAACTGCTCGTGCCATTGGTTTGGAGGAAAGAATGGAGCCTATCGATATCGCTCTACAATTGGCTGATCACTCCATAGTGAAGCCTACTGAAATTGTTGAGGATGTCTTGGTTAAAATCGATAAGTTCATCATTCCTGTTGATTTTATTGTGCTTGACATGCCAGAAGATAAAAAAGTGTCAATTTTGTTTGGTAGACCATTTTTAGCAACGGGAGATGTATTGCTTGGAGCAAAGGATAACTCTGTTACATTCAGAATTAATGGTGAGCAACTGACCATTAATGTTGAGAAGGCAATGAAACATTCTACTGATGTAAAGGCATGTTTTCGAGTAGATGTCTTAGACAGATGCATCTTTGATAAGTCGTGCTATTCTACTAGAATTGAAGGAAGTGTGTTTGAAAGGGGAAGTCTAGAAAGAGACTTTGACTCCACATTCAAGATGAGTATCGATGACATGGATGGAGAACAAGTCGATCAATCGAGCTTAGAGAAACAAGTTGTGATTGACACATGTGTTGCAGATTTGAGACCATCAATTGAAGTGCCTCCCAATCTTGAGTTGAAACCACTCCCAAACAATGCCAAGTACGCATTCTTGGAGAAAGATGAGACCTTTTCCAGTTGTAGTTTCAGCAGAAATGAGTGTTGATGAAGAGGAAAAATTGATAGAACTATTGAAGAAACATAAATGAGCTCTAGGATGGTCTATAGCCGACATTAAAGGGATAAGCCCAGCAATATGCATGCACAAAATTCTGCTAGAAGAAGGGGCTAAACCAGTTAGAGATAGGCAAATGAGGTTGAACCCACTCATGCAAGAAGTGGTTGAGAAAGAAGTTAAAAAGCTATTGGATTTTGGGATGATTTACCCCATATCCGACAGTGAGTGGGTAAGCTCGGTGCAATGTGTACCAAAGAAAGGGGGAATAACCGTCACAGTTAATGAGAAGAATGAAGTCATGGCAACAAGATTGGTTATGGAGAGTGATTATAGGAGATTGAATAAGGAAACAAGAAAAGATCACTTCCCTTTGCCATTCATGGACCAGTTGCTTGACAGAATTGCAGGATATTCCCATTATTGTTTTTTGGATGGATACTCAGGGTACAATCAAATCACGATTGCCCCGAAAGATCAAGAAAAGACAACATTTACTTGCCCAATTGGTACTTGTGCTTACCGTCGTATGCCATTTGGCCTATGCAATGCACCGGCAACATTTCAGCGGTGTATGATGGCAATATTCAGTGACATGAATGAAGATGTCATGGAAATATTCATGGACGACTTCTCCGTCTTTGGGTAATCCTTCGACCAATGTTTAGACAATTTGAGACGAGTTCTGCAAAGATGTGAAGAATCCAATCTCGTTCTTAATTGGGAGAAATGCCAATTCATGGTTAGAGAGGGCATAGTTTTAGGACACAAAGTATCAGAGTTGGGGCTGGAGATGGATAAGACCAAGATAGACGTGATATCAAAGTTGCCACCCCCAACGAACGTGAAAGGCATCCGTAGTTTCCTAGGCCATGCATGATTCTACAGGAGGTTTATTAAAGACTTTTCAAAGATTGCAAAGCCATTGTGCAACTTACTTGAGAAGGATGCCAAGTTCGTCTTTGATGATGCATGCCTTAAGGCATTTGAACTATTGAAAATGAAGTTGGTCGAAGCACCCATAACACTATGCAGTGGGGGCCGTGTTAGGCCAGAGAAAGGATAAGATCCTTCACGCTATATACTACGCCAGCAAAGTACTCAATGATGCGCGGTTGAATTACACAGTGACAGAGAAGGAAATGCTAGCAGTAATATTTACTTTTGAGAAGTTCCGTGCTTACTTATTAGGCAAGAGGGTGGTGGTCTTCACAGACCATTCGGAATAGTAAGTATTTGATGAACAAGAGGGACGCCAAACCTCGTTTGGTGAGATGGATCTTACTATTGCAAGAGTTTGATGTTGAGATTAAAGACAAGAAAGGATCTGAAAATGTGGTAGCCGACCATCTTTCAAGATCCATCTTTCAAGATTGTAAGGATTGCAAGAGACGCAAGAGGAAAAAGAAAATGTCATCAATGAGAAATTTCCTGACGAGCAAGTGTTACAAGTGACAACTCGGGAAACATACATGTCGTGGTTTGCTAGCTTGGCAAATTACCTTGTCACGTGTATCACACCAGAAGGGCTCTCTTCAAACCAAAAGAAAAAGTTTTTGAGTGACACCCGCATGTATGTATGGGAAGATCCTTTCCTCTTTCGTATATGCATCAATGGAGTAATTCAGAGATGTGTGGGAGAGCATGAACACAATCAGATTTTGTCTGCTTGCCATGATTCTGCGTATGGCGGCCACTTTGGAGCACGTCGCACTGCATTTAAAGTGCTCCAATCCGGATTCTTTTGGCCATCGATCTTCAAGGATGCAAAGGCCTATGTTGAGAGATGTGATAGTTGTCAAAGAACATGCAATATCTCGTGGAGGAATGAAATGCCAATGAACAACATCCACGAGGTAGAACTCTTTGATGTACGGGGAATAGACTTTATGGGACCATTTTCCAAGTCTAATGGGCAACAATACATTCTTGTAGCTGTTGATTATGTATCTAAGTGGGTAGAGACAGTTGCCTCAGCAACCAATGATGCCAAAGTTGTCTTGAAGTTCATCAAGAAACATATCTTTAACCACTTCGGGACACCACGAGCTATCATCAGTGACGGAGGAATATATTTTTGCAATAAGCTTTTTGCAAACCTCCTTAGCAAATACGGTGTTCAGCATAAAGTTGCTACCCCATACCATCCCCAAACTAGTGGCCAAGTGGAAGTTTCGAATCGTGAGATCAAGAGGGTGTTGGAGAAAGTAGTTAAGCTGTCTCGCAAAGATTGGGCGGAAAAGTTAGATGATGCATTGTGGGCATATCGAACGGCTTACAAGACTCCAATTGGAACTTCGCCATACAAGATGGTTTTTGGAAAAGCCTGTCACTTGCCGGTTGAACTTGAGCATAACGCTTATTGGGCTTTTCAAAAGCTCAACTTAGACTATGAGGCTGCAGCCGAGAAGAGAATGTTCGATATGAATGAGATTGATGAGTTTAGGCTACGCGCTTATGAGAGTGTTGATCTCTACAAGGAACGTGCCAAGAAGATACATGATGCAGCTATTAAACCTCGTCAATTTCATGAAGGACAACTAGTTCTTTTGTACAACTCTAGGCTAAAGCTCTTCCCGGGAAAATTCAAGTCAAGATGGTGGGGTCCCTATGTGGTGCACAAGGTGTACCCCTATGGTGCTGTTGAGCATTTTTTATTTTTTATTTTTGTTTTTTTGTGTAGGAGTGAAGATGGAGGTCGTATCTCTGGTGTTGGAAAAAAGAGTCGTCCAACCCACCCACCCATGAGCTTCACAACGACAGGAAGTATCTTTATACCTACCTTATATTTGTCTTCTACCTTGGGGACAATGTAGAATTTAAGTTTGGGGGAGGGTTTAAATTTTGAATTCTGTGTGTGCATGTTAGAATGATTTCCTATGGATTGTTACTTGTTGGGAGTCACTAAGTGGACTTAGCTTTTCCTATGAACTTGTGCTATGAACTTAGTTGTCACCTACTTGCTTCTGGAGAACAAGGAGTCTTACTTGTTAATTTAGGAAGGAGTAGTGTTCTTTGGTGTCCGATTTCTTGAGCTAAAGAGAGAGAACTATTTCGGTTTTGAAAAATGAGTTAAAAAATCTATATGGTTAATTTGCATAATTTGAGTAGGACTTGACTATATTTTGTTGATGTCGATGCACAAAAATGATCTAGGCATTAGGACTAAAAGCCTCATTGTCAAAATATCACATGCCTGACCCTACATAAACCCCTAGCGAGCCAGTTTGAGCCTTATAGCCTAATTTCTTTGTTAAAATTTTGAAGTCACTATGCTAGCATATATGATATATCCTTTTGTTAGCCCTTCTTCTCAGTCATTGTCACTAAAATTGAGGTGCTAGCACTTTGGGTAGTTGCTGTTGGTGGCAAAAAAAAAGGCCATAAGTTTAGATGCTTGTTATGTAATATCCAATTTATGCTTGAGAAATAAAGTGCAAAGTTGCTAAGTTAAAAAATAAAAAGGAAAAAAAGGCAGCCTGCTCATAGAGAAAAAGCCAAGGTAAAAGAAAAAAAAACTCAAATTAGTGCTCGAAAGAAAGAAAGAAAAAAAGTAGTTTGATTTGTTTATGTTGAAAAATCTTAAGTCTGGGGGTGGCAAGCTGTGGAAATTTCATGCTTAATTATTATGAAGCTTTGGGAGATGTTGTCCTATGGGATGTGCTAGTATTCTTGATTTTGGTGGAATGAGCTACTGACCAAATTTGATATCCCACCTTAACCAAAAGCCCCATTACAACCACAAATAAAGACCTTTTGATTTGTGCAAAGGTATTGACATTTTGTTAATGAGTTCTGCTTTGAGTTTTGTGAAAAGACTAAATAGATTTAAAATAGAGAATAGCCGAATGAACTTCTTTTGACGATTTAGCAACGATGGTTTGAGACACTAGAGTCATTGCTTGGACTTGGATTGCTTGTTGGATAACTAGATCTTAAGGAGCTGGTTTGTGTTCATACTTTCATTCTAAGTCATGTTCAAAGGAGAATGTGGAGTTAGCTTAGGTAATCTCGTGACTTGTGAGAGTTTTTATGATATGAATTTGGGGATTTCATGAGTCTCGTCGTGATTTGAAAACCTTTGTGCTTGATTGCTTATCTTCCTCGAGGACGACCAAAAACTTAAGTTTGGGGGTATTTGATGTAAATCAAATAATGTTAATTCTACTCAAAGATTTCTCCTAATTTTTATATGAAAATCATCTATCAATTAATCATTACAATTGGATTATTATATATTAATTGATATATGTACACGTAGAGTGGAGATTTACGGCACTGACCCAGCGTGTTTGAATCCAGTTCTTGATCATAACAGCATTCAAAACCTTTCCAAGTCTAAAGGAAAGGAAGATGCTGCTGGATTTGCATCTCTGAAAGGAAAACTGCCTCATTGGCTTCAAGAAGCAGTGAATGCTTCCGGTAAACCACCTAAGCCTAAGGATCCTTTGCTCAGATTAAAGAAGAAGAAGAAGAAGAAGAAGAAAAAGAAAAAGAAGTCACATGGACCTAGAGAAGAAGTTGCCTCGACCTCCACAACTCAAGGGACTTCAGCAAATTATACAAATGGGCCTATCAACTATTTAAAAAATAAAAGAGGCCTAATTACTTGAAGGAGACGTGACTTACTTGGGCAGGAAGAAAAAAGGATATAAAAAGGGGAGTAAAAGGAGCGCCGACGGAGGAGAAATACAGAGAGAAATATAGAGACTAATTTTGCAAAGAAGGGAACTTCAACAATTTATCATCCTCAACATCTCCGAAATTGATCCATGTTTTCATTCAATATTGTTGTTCCTAGTTTAATTATGTTACGCTAAGAATCTTGCGTTACTCCAAACACGTAGTATGACATTTTGATTTCGTGATTTATTCTATGCTTGTTTTTATCTCATGTTCGTTATTACTACTTATTTAATTGAATGAATTTATTACTTTAGGTGCATCTTTAGTGATAATTCTATAGTCTTGATTTAATGTCTCTTTAACTTGAATTGAGATGGATTGTGGTGGTAATGAATTATCAATTGAAATTGTTTAGACGACAACTTGATAATGAATTTTGATCTTAATTGCAATTGTACTTTGAATCTCGCGCTTCCGTAGGGTTCTTAGGATTATTGAATTTGGTTTAAAGAGTAAGTGTTTAGCTATTCTTTGACTAGTTGATGCTTAGCATGTTTAGTGCTTGCAGGTTGAATAATTTTAAATTGTCCCGAACGCATGAGATAGAATTGAATGCATAGGATTAATCCGTGTCTTGTTTACAAGTGTTTGGATTAGCAATTGTCTCACTTGTGTTAATTTGAATTCAACTTTATTTTTCATTATTTTCATAAAACAAACTTCAAACAAAAACTGTCATCTTTACTGTTATTTTTATTTGTTAGGAGTTAAACGAACTTATCTTCCCTGTGGATCGATACTTTAAATTACTACACATGAAGTTGTACTCTTGGAGTGAAGTGGTAATATTAGGGATAATTTCGTGAACTTGAATGCATATCTATTGTGATTTAAAAAGACCTAAAATTACACATCAGGATTGTTTATGGATTTCTAACAATTAAACCATTATGTTTATTCAACATATGGGAATGAAGTGTGTGGATGTGTGACGCTACTTTTTCATTAATCGTGCTTTGACTAATCTATATATATATATATATATATATATATATATATATATAGGGGAACGTTATTCTCCTTTTCACATCTTAGATCCTTTTTCCTTCTTAATATTACGCATTAGATCTAAGGCATCAACGGATCAGATTGATTCTATAAAACTGGTTCCGTGTTGCATTATAGAAGGTGGTTGTATGCATTACAGGGTTATTATTGACATTTGACGGAAAAGTAACTGTCACATTTTGGTATCTGCGAATAATGCACCACATGGTCACGAGTAATGCATATAATTGACTATATAATGCACAATATGTGAACTGCAATGCATACGAATAAGATGTACCATGTTATGATGTTTGGACACACGTTTCTTGTTTCCCCTAAGGGTTTAATAAGCTTAGGGGCTAGGGTATAGTACGTACGCATTAATAACAAATTATAAAACGATACGAATAATTCACCAAATTGTCACGAGTAATGGATGTTATTAACTATATAATGCACAATATGTGAACTGCAATGCATACGAATAAGATGTACCATGTTATGATGATTGACACACGTTTCTTGTTTCCCCTAAGGGTTTAATAAGCTTAGGGGCTAGGGTATAGTACGTAGACACGTATGTAATCTTCACATGGTAACGAGTAATGGATATAATTGACTATATAATGCACAATTTGTGAACTGCAATGCATACGAACAAGATGTGCTGTGTTATGATGTTTGACACACGTTTCTTGTTTCCCCTAAGGGTTTAATAAGCTTAGGGGCTAGGGTATAGTACGTACACATTAATAACAAATTATAAAACGATACGAATAATTCACCAAATTGTCACGAGTAATGGATGCTATTAACTATATAATGCACAATATGTGAACTGCAATGCATACGAATAAGATGTACCATGTTATGATGTTTGGCACATGTTTCTTGTTTCCCTTAAGGGTTTAATAAGCTTAGGGGCTAGGGTATAGTACGTAGACATTACTAACAAATTGTTGTTATTGGAATATACGTATGTGCATTATTTGGTTTAGGTAGTGCATTATGTAGCTGTTAATTGTCATTATCTCAGTATATTATGCATTATTAGAGGTATTGTGTATATGGGTTAATCAACGGATTGAAGATTACATACGTGCATTTAGTAATGTCTACGTACTATACCCTAGCCCCTAAGCTTATTAAACCCTTAGGGGAAACAAGAAACGTGTGTCAAACATCATAACATGGTACATCTTATTCGTATGCATTGCAGTTAACATATTGTGCATTATATAGTTAATAACATCCATTACTCGTGACAATTTGGTGAATTATTCGTATCGTTTTATAATTTGTTATTAATGCGTACGTACTATACCCTAGCCCCTAAGCTTATTAAACCCTTAGGGGAAACAAGAAACGTGTGTCAAACATCATAACACAGCACATCTTGTTCGTATGCAATGCAGTTCACAAATTGTGCATTATATAGTCAAATATATCCATTACTCGTTACCATGTGAAGATTACATACATGTCTACGTACTATACCCTAGCCCCTAAGCTTATTAAACCCTTAGGGGAAACAAGAAACGTGTGTCAAACATCATAACACAACACATCTTGTTCGTATGCATTGCAGTTCACATATTGTGCATTATATAGGCAATTATATGCATTACTCGTGACCATGTGGTGCATTATTCGTAGCGGTTTCCAGTCATTATTAGATTACTATTGTACCCTCATAATGCACAAAATAGGACAAATAATGCAACACGAGATTAATTACCCAATGTTGATCTTGACCGTCCATTTCTCTAATCTAATGGCTGATATTAAGAAGGAAAAATGAGGAAATATAGGAAAAGGAAATGAATACACCCCTATAATATATATATATATATATATATAGAGAGAGAGAGAGTCGTGATCATATGATAACCCCCAAATATCGTAATAACCCTATAGCCAAATCTGGACCACACATATTTCTAATCATGCGGTTGAGATTCAAACTTAGATTTACTTCATAAAAAAAAGTGCGGGGGTAAAACTGTCATTTCTCTCATTTAATCTCTGAATTTTGCCAAATATCACGTAAAATGATAAATTGATAAAATGATAGGTTTATTGCATAAAATGATAATCTAAGCGGATAAAATTACAGAAACCTTATAAAAATGATAGTTTACCCGGATAGAATGATACTCTGAGTTGATAAAATGATACTTTTAGCTTATAAATGTTAGGTTTACTGCATAAAATGATAGTTTTGCAGGATAGAATAATACTTTCAGCCTATAGAATGATAGTTTTGTCGGGTAGAATGATACTTTCAGCCGATAGAATGATAGGTATTTTTGGTGTATAAAATGTCATTTTTGTTTAATAAAATGATACTTTTACCTGATAAAATGATCATCTAAGCGGATAAAATGACAGTAACCTTATAAAAATGATAGTTTAGCTGAAGAAATTGCATATAAGCTGATAAAATGATACTTTAATGTGACAAAATGACATAAAACTGATAAAATGATAGTTTTTCCGGATAGAATGATACTTTCAGCCGATAGAATGATTGTTTTGTCGGGTAGAATGATACTTTCAGCCGATAGAATGATAGGTATTTTTGGTGTATAAAATGACATTTTTGTTTAATAAAATGATACTTTTACCTGATAAAATGATAATCTAAGCGGATAAAATGACAGTAACCTTATAAAAATGATAGTTTAGCTGAAGAAATTGCATATAATCTGATAAAATGATACTTTAACGTGACAAAATGACATAAAACTGATAAAATGATAGTTTTTCCGATAGAATGATACTTTCAGCCGATAGAATGATAGTTTTGCCTGGTAGAATGATACTTTCAGCTGATAGAATGATATGTATTTTTGGTGTATAAAATGACATTTTTGTTTAATAAAATGATACTTTTACCTGATAAAATGATAATCTAAGCGGATAAAATGACAGTAACCTTATAAAAATGATAGTTTAGCTGAAGAAATTGCATATAAGCTGATAAAATGATACTTTAACGTGACAAAATGACATAAAACTGATAAAATGATAGTTTTGCTGGATAGAATGATACTCTGAGTTGATAAAATGATACTTTTCACTGACTGATAAAATAATATATGTTAGGTTTATTGCATAGAATGATAGTTTTCCCGGATAGAATGATACTCTGAGTTGATAAAATGATACTTTTGACTGGCTGATAAAATGATAAAATGAGCGAAATTCAGAAATTAAATGAGCAAAATTTGGATACGTAAATTTTATCATGAGCGAAATGACATATTTACCCCCGCGCTTTTTTTATGAAGTAAATCTAAGTTTGAATATCAACCGCGTGATTTTAAAAATGTGTGGTCCATATTTGGTTATAGGGTTATTACGGAAATTGGGGTTATCATTATAATGCACCCCTATATATATATATATATATATATATATATATATATATATAGGGAGATGATCAAAATAAGTATGTGTTTAAATCCAGAAATGCAGACCAAATCTCAGCCCTAGGATTAGATGATCTAATGGTCAATAATTAACCAAAAACACGGAAGGTCATAATTAAGCAATTTTAGGTCATATTATAATATTTGGATTTAATGTCATACTAAGATCGTTTTAGGTCATGCTTTGTTAGCATGACCTACAAATTACCTAATTATGACCTAAAAGTGCCCTAATTATGATATTGTTCTGCGTTTCTGTATTTAAATCCAGTTTTGCATAGATTAAAACCCTATATATATATATATATATATATATATATATACTCCCTCTATCCCATTAGAAATGAAACGTTTTCCTTTTTGGTCTGTCCCATTAAAAATGAAACGTTTCTAAAAATGGAAATAATACTCTCTCTACTTTTTCTTCTCTCTTACTTTATTCTCTCTTCATTAACTCACAAAACAACAATACATAAAATCTTGTGCCGAAAAGCAAATGTTGCATATTTAATGGGACAGAGGGAGTATATATATAGAGGTGTGATCAAATACAAACTCATATCTATAATACAAACTACAAACTTTAATCCTACACACTCCTTGTAATTGATCTACGGTTCATGTTTGGGATGCATATGGGGATGTCAACGCTTAACACAAATTATGTCACTGGGGGTGTTTATGGAATGTGATTCATGCATCGGTTACAAAAAGTCCTCATTTCACTCCAACCATTCCTTAACTTTGTCAATAACATTTCACTGATCTGTTCCAGATATGTTCCCAATTTCGTGTTGCCATTTGTGTGGTGCCTTTGCGGTTCTACTGATATTCCGTTGACATTACCCAAATATTCTGCTGACATTATCCACTGCCCATGATATATATATTCTGTTGACATTGTGGTTCTACTGATATTCTGTTGACATTCCCACATAATTAGGCGTTAACATTGCAAAGTAAACACACTACCCCAAATATTCTGTTGACATTATCCACTGCTGACATTGAACTTTTTTTTATGATGGCTAATGAGATTATGTATAGAGAATTGGTGCATTTCTGGTATGTTGTTGTTGAACTTTGCACGCATAATTTACAAATATGGTGCTGAAATGATAATGTTTTATTCCTCTACCTAACTTTCATAATCGAATTGAAATCACGAAGATTAAAATTGGTGCAAAGGTCACCGGAGAACTCATGTCACCGGAGCATAGGTCGCGTCAACACCGATTATTAGCACTCATGTCACCGGAGTAGAGGTCGCGTCAACACCGATTATTCGAACGATTGCTGGAGGCTTGGTTCCTTGAAGAAACGCGATTGACTGTAGTAGATAATTGAAGGGTTCGAATGGAGGAAAGGGGAGAGAAGAAACGTGATTAAGGGGTGGGTGTTGAAAAGGAGTAACTGACTGGATTCTCAATCACAACTTAACGCCTAATTATGTGGGCTGCTTAGTTACATCACTAAATTACCCTTAGTGAACAAATATATAGGTAATGTTGACATTATGTATACAATCTATACTAAGCGTTGATTATTTCTAATAAATGTGTAGGATTAGAGTTTGGATAGTTTGTATCTTAGGGGGTTCGTAGTTTATCACACCCATATATATATATATATAGGTGTGATCAAATACAAACTCTCTATAATACAAACTATACAAACTGATGTCAACGGAGTGTACAAATTCTGTCAACGGGGGCTGATGTCAACAGGGTGTACAAATTATGTCAACGGGGGTGTACAAATTCTGATTGTTCGATGTCAACGGAGTGTACAGATTTGTAGGAAATGTTGACATTAGAAAAATCTCTTATATTAACCGTTGATTAATTGTATTAAGTGAGTAGGATTAAAGTTTGTATAGTTTGTATTATAGAGGGTTTGTAGTTTATCACACCCCTATATATATATATAAAGATTAGTCAAAGCACTATTAATGAAAAAGTAGCGTCACACATCCACACACTTCATTCCCATATGTTGAATAAACATAATGGTTTAATTGTTAGAAATCCATAAACAATCCTGATGTGTAATTTTAGGTCTTTTTAAATCAGAATAGATATGCACTCAAGTTTATAAAATTATCCCTAATATTACCACTTCACTGCAAGAGTACAGCTTCGTGTGTAGTAATTTAAGGTATCAATCCACAGGGAAGGTAAGTTCGTTTAACTCCAAATAAATAAAAATAACAGTAAAGATGAGAGTTTTTGTTTGAAGTTTGTTTTCTGAAAATAATAAAGTTGAATCAAATTAACACAAGTGAGACAATTGCTACTCCAAACACTTGTAAACAAGACACGGATTAATCCTATGCATTCAATTCTATCTCATGCGTTCGGGACAATTTAAAATTATTCAACCTGCAAGCACTAAACATGCTAAGCATCAACTAGTCAAAGAATAGCTAAACACTTACTCTTTAAACCAAATTCAATAATCCTAAGAACCATACGGAAGCGCGAGATTCAAAGTACAATTGCAATTAAGATCAAAATCCATTATCAAGTTGTCATCTAAACAATTTCCATTGATAATTCATTACTACCACAATCCATCTCAATTCAAGCTAAAGAGACATTAAATCAAGACTTTAGAATTATCACTAAAGATGCACCTAAAGTAATAAATTCATTCAATTAAATAAGTAGTAATAACGAACATGAGATAAAAACAAGCATAGAATAAATCACGAAATCAAAATGTCATACTGCGTGTTTGGAGTAACGCATGATTCTTAGCCTAACATAATTAAACTTGGAACAACAATATTGAATGAAACCATGGATCAATTTCGGAGAAGTTGAGGATGATGAATTGTTGAAGTTCCCTTCTTTGCAAAATTAGTCTCTATATTTCTCTCTGTATTTCTTCTCCGTCGGCGCTCCTTTTACTCCCCTTTTTATATCTTTTTTTTTCTTCTTGCCCAAGTAAGTCACGCCTCCTTCAAGTAAATTGGCCTCTTTTATTTTTTAAATAGTTGATAGGCCCATTTGTATAATTTGCTGAAGTCCCTTGAGCTGTGGAGGTCGAGGCAACATCTTCTCTATGTCCATGTGACTTCTTTTTCTTCTTCTTCTTCTTTAATCTGAGCAAAGGATCCTTAGGCTTAGGTGGTTTAGCGGAAGCATTCACTGCTTCTTGAAGCCAATGAGGCAGTTTTCCTTTCAGAGATGCAAATCCAGCAGCCTCTTCCTTTCCTTTAGACTTGGAAAGGTTTTGAATGTTGTTATGATCAAGAACTGGATTCAAACACGCTGGGTCAGTGCCGTAAATCTCCACTCTACATGTACATATATCAATTAATATATAATAATCCAATTGTAATGATTAATTGATAGATGATTTTTATATAAAAATTATGAGAAATCTTTGAGTAGAATTAACATTATTTGATTTACATCAAATCCTCCCTCACTCCTAGCTCAAATGATTAATTTCTTTTTAGCCATTGTTTTTAAAAAATTATACTTATCAAAAAATAAAGTGAAGAAAAAGTAAAGTAAAAGAGAGAATAATATAGAAGAGAACTTCTTATACGTTATTCTTTCTCTTAATTTACTTTCTCTTTATTTTAACTATTTATTATCATCTTCTCTAAACACGTGCCGAAATAAAGTCAATCACTTGAAATGAGACATAGAGAGTAGTATTTATATTTGAGTTTTCTCCTAAATTTTAATATAAGGACATAAATACATGAACAATTAAGAATTAACTCAAATTGTATTTTCAGTTAAATCGAAATGACATCACACCAAATTAAATTATTTTGTCATGACAAGTTGAACAATACTATTTTGATTACTGTGAAGTAGTAAAAGAAATCAAAATATTTTTAAAATTTCCTGTCATGAATACAATTACTTTGGATTTGCACTTGAAACAGAATTTTAGAGAACTAGAGATTCAGATAAAAAGGTACGAAATTGAATCGAAATAACTACTGATGCAAATGCAATAACCAAAACTAGTGCTTTTCTTATTTTCTCCTTCTCCAAACTGGACAAGTTTGGTGTCCATAATTTTTAAATTGATTAAACCATATACTATTAGACATTAGCTATTGTATCTCGTCACGTCTTCCTTTGCTATGGAGAGTAGAATGAGCCAATTAATAGAACACGTGTTTCCAGTTAATTTGTCATCAATCAAACACAATTTTGAAAATGACGAGTGCGTGGGCATTTTGACCACAGATGCTCATTATTGTCATAACCCAATTTTGGTGTATTAAAATGTTAAGATCTATATACGCTTAAACAAGTTTTTTTTGCTATATGCTATTTTCAATGCACCCACTATTAATTAATTTATGATCTCGATCACTGCGACTAGTTAGCTAGGGTTTGCCTAAAAAATCATTTCTTACACAAAATATAGAGACTAAATAGTACTAGTAATACTGTTGAGGTTCTAATATAGTAAACGTTTGAGGTGTGATTCAGTGGAGTGTTGATAGTTGTAGAGAGCTGAAGTGAACAAGATTTGATAATTACATTCTGACTAAAGTTCAAAAGTTATTTTAAATAGTATATAAATGTTTTGATTTTGGTTTAAAATATCATATTTTGAACCTTTGTATTTCGGAAAAATGAAATGAGTCCAGTTTTAATCCTTTACCTCAAATTTTGGCCGGATAATTCAAAATATAATTAAATTAACTAATCAAATAAAATACTCGTACAAAAGTCCAAGAAAATTAAAAAAAAAATCAATTGAATGCCTATGCAGTGGGGAGTTTCTTTAATTTGAATAAGGAATAAGGATAAGGTGATGATTTTGTTTCATGATATATTATTCAGAATACCGAAAAAATGGTATATCGATCGCATAGTACCAAAAATTACCGAATTTTCGATACGGTAATGGTATGAATTTTCTTATACCGCGGTGTACCGTTGTATACCAAAAATACGATATATGCTGAAAAATCGGTATACCGAATCTTCGGTATATGCCGAAAATCGGCATATAGGTATACGAAATGGTGCAGTATAATGGTATAGTGTACTCAAGTTCGGAAATCGTACAGTACGGTATACTAAAAATCGGTACGATATACCGATATATCGATACAGTAAGGGTAGTGATATTATTCGTACTGAAATTTCGGTATACCGAAAAGTAGTAGTATGAAATTTTTTCAAACCAATATTTTCGCTACAGATACGGTACAACGTTTTCGGTACAATATGCCGTACCGACCCAACCCAACCCTAGTTGAAAATCCATTTTTCTTTCAATGTCTTTGTCATTTGTTAGATGTATAAAATCATCAATTCAAGTTTTTAATTCCTATAAAAAACCAATAAACAGTCAGCATAGATTAAGTGTGTCCAGGTTTAATCGATTTGTTGAAATCAACCAGTTAAAGTTACGCTTACCTGTTCTACTATTGTTCCACTCTCAGTAACTTTTCCATCCTACTTAGGTGTCTTATAGCAAGCACATTGTAGCTTTATAGGTACCCACCCAAGGATAGATTGCTTCTTGACAAAGTCCATGCTTCTTAACATAGTTGAAAGCCCGCCTAAGAGTAGAACCAAACCCTTTCGACGGGACATTAAATGGGCATGAAGTGTGAATTGTTCTTGGGTGCCTGAAGAAGTGCATGTAGTCTTGTAGTTATTGCACTGATCCAACGCAGACGGATCCTGAGTGTCGATTTACAACTTCATCTCTATACATGGACCGCGAATGCATAACATATTGCTGGAAACAAAACCAACAACAATTTAGTACTCCATGAGCGAAGATGTTGGTGATTCTATTTCCACTTTATTCATATCACATCTGATTTATCAAATGACATGCTATAAGTTGAATAACATACGTTTATGATTTTCATACATTAATGTGTAATACGTGACAGACTATATCCATATATTCAATTTTATATTTTATAAGTAGCATCTCAATGTCAAAGCATATAAATACACACATATTAATATTTAACTCTGTGTTGACATACCTCAAATTCATACACAAATCATATTATTAGTTGGGGTGGGGCAAACTACCGAAATACCACATTTATCATACCGAAAAAAATACTGAAAATACCAATTTCTCGGTATACCGCAATTTTCGGTGCGGTATCATACTGTTTCGGAAAATTCGGTATATATCGTAGATTCGGTATACCACGGTATACTGAATCCTCGGTGCATACGAAAATATCGGTATATGTTGAAATATTATATACTCGAAAAAAATAGAATAAAAAAGAAAACATCTCCAAAAATCCTACTTTTAAATATTTTATGTTTAGATTTTTTTTTGCATAACGGTATTACGGTATACCGTACCATACTTCAGTATACCGCAATAACGGTAAGGTAACAATATCAAAAATTAACCATACAGAATTTTCGGTAGCATCCGGTATATTGCAATTTTCGGTATGATATGCAATATGGCGTTCTCGTTGCAGTATACCATATCGACCCACCCCTAATTGAGGTTGACTAATAGTTTTTTATGGCTCTGCTAAAAAAAATGGCAAAATGGATAAATTCATTTGTCTGTTATAAACCAAATCATAAAATGGTAATGTATTTAGGATCACATTTGGACTTTAGTCTTACTTTATCCATCCCAAAAAAAGTCTACTTCTTCATTTTGGATCGTCCCACAAAAAATAGTCATATTTTTTAATTGAATTTATTTTTATAAGTTGTTAGGATTAAATTTATTTTCTGAATTAAGAGATCTTTTTGTACCATATATATTATTAAGAATGAAGAAATTTAATATTTTATCTTTATTCTTTACGATTGCTCACTGCTTGAGAAACGGATCTGTTCTCTCTCTTCCCAAAACACGCCAGCTTATTCTATTCGAATAATGTCTCATACGTTTAGTAATATATAGTTAATACATGTTAATTGATGTTTTTATTCTTAAACTCTCTTTATTTTTGAATTCATGCATATTCCTTGTGCCCCTTAGTCCTCCGATATTAACCCTATAGGATGGACTAAAGATATACTCTCTCCGTCCCACAAGAATATGCACTTTTTAATGTTGGAAACTCTTTTATCTAGTTGAGACTCATTCTTTATTAACAATACATTAATTACTTTTTCTCTACATCTCTCTTACTATACCGATAAAGACGCTTATGGTTTAGCCAGAGACGTGACAGAATGATGTGATCTTTATGATTGAATTTATATTTTGTTTTACCAAGAACTTGTCTATCTTGATCCAACCATAAAATTTGGATCAAAAGAAGATGTAAGAAGTGTGTTACCTCCTTAGTCCTTAGGACCGTAAACCCTCGATGTAAACAAGCAAAGCAAACCTAGACAACTTTCACTAAGGCAACAACTCACATCGGCTCTACAAATCCAACCACACAAAGTACGAAATGCATACCTTGACTTGAATTAATTACACATTAAAACAAACAACCATTCAACAATTGAATAAGATAAACTCTCAAAGGAACAAAGTTTAAACACCAACAAATCTTGTTTGAAAGTCTGACAAACTAGTAATTACAGATATGGTTTGAAAACCCAAGAAAAGGCCTTAAAATTGGGGAAATAGAGAAACCTAGGTGTTTTACACACATCATTTGCCCGGTCCGCGCCAACTCTCTGAAATCAGCCACTTTTCAGTGCGCAGCTTTAAAAAAACAACCATAATTATTTTAATACTTTTAATTTGGGTCTGCACTATAAAGTAAATTAGTATATTTACTTTGGGCTACCTAATACCTATTAATAGTTCTATTGCAGCGGAAGAGTCCAAGACAAAATAGTATGTATAAAGACATTCTACTTTGGGCTACCTAATACTTATTAATAGTCATTTCCCAACATCTCCGCCTCCTCGTTCATATTCAACCTGCACGTTAGAAAAGAAACATACATGGCTGAGTACTTGGTATACTCAGTGGACATAGTGCCAAAAATAAGTTCCTTTTAATTTGTCAGCCACAGTTGAGTGAACACGAGGTTTTTACTTTAAAAGACCCGAGTCATTAAATTTCTTTCATTTCATAAAATTGATTGCGCAATCACATAAACATAGATACCATATCTGAACGTATGTGAACTGGGAATGTGGTCACATTCTACGACGGTCACTGGACAGGCCAACTCGAAAGCTAGCACACGGTCCCCATATGTGTACACTAGTCCGAGTAAGGTTTGCGGCCCTACTGGGGCCCGTATTCGATTTAACATGATTGGCATAGCCAAGCAGATATGTAATCGTAAAAGTAAAACACGGCATGGCAAACATGTTTAGAAAAGATTCACATTTTCATACTAAAATCACGTTTTGAAAAGAATGCCCACCTCAGAGCTTAATTTCTTGATTTGAAAGTTCCTCGACTTGGTCTTACTTGACGTGCGACGACGTCCCTTTAAGAAATAAAGTATACTTAAATTAGGTTTTAAAAAGCCAAATACTTGACGTGAATGCATCCTAAATACATGATCATTTTATCCCTTTTTCCTTAATTCATAAGAAGTCCTTGAGCATTAATTAAATCATGCGATTAAATTTTATGTGGAAGTTTACCAATTATTCGTTTAACGAAAGAGCGTTACCTCTTATAAAAATTATTCAAGCATAAAAATTATCCCGAGGTCTATTCATCATTTCGGGATTATTTAGCGTACTATTTCGTAACATCAATTAATCGGGCATTAGCTAAGGTCCGGGGGTTTAAAATTATCATTGTGGGATTAGTTAGCATACCATCAATTAATTGATCGGTCAAAATATTAGGAGGGTTCATGAATTAATTAGACATTGTAGACCCAAGTAACTTTAAAATAAAAAAAGACCTAATACTTAACTAATTAGCCCAAAATTAGCCCAAAATACTCCCTCAAATTAATTAAATGTCTGCCCACTTAATTTATAAGAGTGGCCCAATAAGAGCCCAAATTAAACCACTCCCCCCCCCCTCGTGACTTCTTCTTCTTCTCACTTCTTGATTTCCCAAATTGGAAACCCTTGTGGAAGAAGAACCAGCGGCATCTACGCCGCCTGCCTTGCTCCTCTCCCCTAGGCGAAGTCGTCCTCCGGTGTCTCCGGAGTACCCTGGCAATTTCTCCCTTCGCTAACCCATCGGAGGACTCTCTTTCTCTCATTTCTAACCCATCGCAGGACCGCTGCCGTTCCCGGCTTCTCGCTGCCACCAGGCCGCCGTCGAGCCGCGGCTCTGTCCGTGAGCCACGCCGTTTCGTCGGCCAGCAGCTAAGTGTTAACCCCTCTCCATAACTCTCTACATTACGCATCTACAAAGTTCTATTCTTTCATATCTTCTTGTTTTATTGTAGTGTTAGAGGAGAAAAGGGGTTTCAGTTTTTGCATTTGAGAGGGATTTAAGTGTTACGCTACTGTTCTTGTTCCTTAGCTGATTTGGGGCCTATGTAACTGCTAAATAAAAATCAAACGATATTTATAAAATCTGGCAGCAGCTATGTGGTAAAATTGTTTCCAATATTCTCTTAAGGTGCCGATTTTAAGAGCTTAAAATTGTTTTCAACTCAAAGCTAAGGTGTAACTGTTAGCTATGAAATTCTTGTATAAATCGGAAACATGTAAGCTACTAACTTGCACAACTATGCTGGGTTTACTTATTCTCGTGTATTCATGCTTTCATGTTTCTATGAATATGGTGGGGAAGAGAGGGTGTTATACCTCTTGAAGCAGTTACTGACTTGGTATTTGTTGTAAGAAACAAAGTTTGCCCTCCTCCTTTAGAGTTCCTAGTTGCAGTGACAAAGAAAGGGGTGAAACTGAGTTCTCTTTTTTTTGAATGAAGAGAAATTCGTGGAAATGAGGAAGGAGGAAGAGAGGTTACCTATGGGATGCAGGGCTGCCTGCAAGAAGCTCTTCCTGCTGCGAAGAGAACTCACTCACTCACTACTCTCTCAAGCTTGGTATGTGGCTGGGACTTCTCGAAAATGAGGGAGGGTTTTGGAGGTGGTGTGTGTGTTGGGGGGGAGGGTTGGTTTATAGGCAAGAAAGATGTGCTTAGAAGGATTAAATGGGCTGTCCAGCCTCTTTGTTTTCATTTTGCAGAAAATCCCTTGTTGGCGATCCTCCTCACTACTCCTTTCAATTATTTCATTCGTCTCTTTCTTGAAGCATAAGTACTCCCTTCATTAAGGTTACTTGTTTGGATGTGCAGGGAGAGCAGGTGGCTGTTAGGAACAGGCACGGCTGACTTTGCCATTTTTAGGCAAGACTCATTTTCACCTTTGAAAAGGTATTGCTGCCATTTCCTCTTAATTGTAGGCTGCTGATTGTCTTAGTACTTTAGGTGTTTTTAGTTTGTTTTGTTTGTATTTTGCAGGGGAAAAACTGACCATCTTCGGCTGCCACCATGCTGATTCGGGCCCGTCGGGATCGGGCTGCGATTCGGTCCTAAAGAAGAGGCCCGAAGTGCTCATTAGACATCTTACATTCCGTTTCTTTACTTCGTGTAGTTTATTTGGAATTAGTTGATAGTTCATCGTGTAAAAGATATTCGAACACCTTTAGTCCGAAATAAATTTCTTGTTTCCCCTCTTTTATAAACATATTATCGAGGTCGTTTTTGTTCGTTCAATTATTTCTTTAACTTTTACTTCTTTGCGAACCAACAACATTAAGCATTCACGAGCGATAAAAATTCCCATTCCAAAACACAAATCAAGAGAGCTAGGATTTACTAGTTCGATCTTAACATTAATGAAAAATATAATAAAAGGGGCGGGTATTACAAAATTGGAGATGGAAACAGAACAAGCTTTTGGTTTGATATCTGGTCAGGAGATGAGAATCTTAAAACCCGTTTTCCTAGACTGTTTATGCTCTCTACACAAAAATATGATCTTGTTAAGGACATGGGAAGGTGGGAAAACATGGTGTGGAGCTGGACCTTTCAAAGGAGAAGGAATTTGTTTGCCTGGGAAGAAGAGTTACTTGGAGACCTTCTTACTGCTGTGAATCACACGAAGTTGAGGGAAAACACGAGGGATGTGAGAGTTTAGCCGAGTGATAGTTCTCCTTCCTACTTGGTTTCTGACTTTGTTTTGCAGGTAATAAAATCTATCGAGAACGAGAACTCAACAAGCGATCATGGGAGACTCGCATGGTGGAATGTTGCCCCACATAGAGCACAACTTCAAGTTTGGTTCCTTCTCCAAGGAAGGCTAAACACAAAAGAGAGATTGGCCCGACTAGGAGCGGCCATGATCGAAGATGATCGATGTACGTTGTGCAAGGGAGAATCAGAAACGATTGAGCACCTCTTCTTTTGCTGCAAGCGATCTAGCACGTTTTGGTATTTTTGCTGCAACTGCTAGGGCATTTCCCTATGCCTTCCTAAAGAACCAAGTAAGCATCCTAAAGAACCAAAGGCATGCTTACTTTCATGGCTCGGTGCTCCCTTCAAAAGATCTGACAAGAAGATGTGGATGTCCTTGTTTTATGTTATTGCTTGGTCGATTTGGGATATTAGAAACAAAATGGTTTTTCAGAACTTCAAACCCAATTGGAGTTCGAGAAGAGACGTCTTTTATGGCGAGTGGGAATTTGGATTAACACTACAAAAAAAAAGGGAATTAGTGACGGAGATTTCAAGAATTAATGACGGAAAATGAATGAAAGACGTCAGTCACTAATTTGTGACATAATATTCTGTCACTAATCTGAACTTACCAAGGCAGTTGCATACCATTTTCGTCATTGTAATTTTAGTGACGGAAGAATCCATCACTAATATTTTTTAGAGACAAGAATTTTAATGACAAGTATCAACAGATCCGTCATTAAAGTTCGTCTCTAAAAACTATTAGTGACGGAATCGTCCGTCGCTAAAATTACAATGACGGAAATGGTATGCAATTGCCTTGGTAAGTTCAGATTAGTGACAGAATATTCTGTCACGAATTAGTGACTGACGTTTTTCATTCATTTTCTGTCATTAATTCTTGAAATTTCAGTTTCCGTCACTAATTCGTGACAGAATATTCTGTCACTAATCTGAACTTACCAAGGCAATTGCATACCATTTTTCCTTCACTAATTCTCGTTTTTTGTAGTGTAAAGGTTGGTGCCCAGACTTCCCATTTGCGCCATGTCTGGTGATGGATAGCTTGGATGAGATTAGGAGCTGGATGAGTGCATGAAACATACGATAAGGTATGTTCGTGGGTTTGCGATGACAGGTAGACCTTCGTTTCGGGTTAGTGTCTGTTTTTGGCTTTGAGAGCCTTGATGTTGCTGCTTGAGACTTTTCTTTTGTTGTTAGCTTTGTTAGGCCTTTTTTGATAACTGTTTCCCAATGCTTGCTCTTAAGATGGCTTGAGCATTTTTCTATTTATCAAAAAAATTGTGAGGGAAATAGTAGTATCCCATTATAAAAATTCAAATGTGTGGTAAGTGTGATTCTTTGAAAAAGTGCATATATCAATTTGAATGTTGCTTTTTCTAGCCTACTTTTGCAGCAATAATCATTGCTCAAAAGTGCCCATAATGATTAAAATGGAGATATGTAATGTAATTATAGTCAAATTTTTCGATAATAGGCATAGCAATATATCACGATGAAAATGGTTATATTGGAGAAATCATTAGCTTAATGCTCATGTCATTCTGACGACATAGGGTTTCTCTCGCACAATTTGAGGCAAATTAATTGCATAATACTGGTAATTTAATTTTGTCTTCTCGATTTCGTTAGGAGCATTACCAAACAATATTTTTTGTGTTTCTCCACTCTCTTAAGTAACCACTCATTATTTTAATTTTTTTAGTTAATAGTACAAATTATATTATATTATATTTTTTCAAATTAACTTTTTAATTATATAATTCTTCTGTTTATTTCAATTATGTAGTTTTATTGCTTTAATGAAATCATAGTATTTTTTATTTATTGATAAATTTGGAAGTTAAATATTACTATAAATTATAAATTTGAAAATCTGAAAAGTATATAACTAATCAACTTCTTAGTAGTGATCTAGGTAGAGTTGTCAACTGGGCCGGGCTAGCCCAGCTCGGCCCAGGCCCGACGAGGCCCGAGGGTGTTGAGGCCCAGCTCGGCCCAGGACCAGGGTCTGAAACGAGCTGTGCCGGGCCGGGCTTATTTTCATATATCTCAACCCAGCCCAGCCCAGACCCACTTGGTCAGTGGGCCGAGCTGGGCCGGGCCGAGCTGGGCCGGGCCGGTCTGAGTCTGAATCTCCCAGCTCGGGCCGGTCTGAGTCTGAATCTCTCTTCCACTCTCTCTATCACACGCACACGAACTCACGAAACGGGATACTGAAAAGGGATGAGTTTGATTATGGCTGAAGCCGACGGAGGAGGGGACGCGAAAGCACTGTTAAGCTCTTCCATCCCTTCCGGAAAGGACACCGTCTGGTTTGATGTCTCGTCTCTCTTACATCGCGCCTGCCACGGTCCGTTCCTCTCCATATCTCTTTCTCAATTGCCGATCACTATATTTTTTTAATTATAAATTGGACTGAGAGGGTTGCCCCAGCCTTACTCCGTTTAATACATTCGCTGATTTCTTAATGTATGTGGTTAATTCTTTTCAATTGTTGTATGGATTCCCGTTTTCCGGTGTAAACGATGTATTTTCTTAGGGAATATTTCTATGTAAGTATGTTTTTCCGATGCAGCAAAACTAAGCTGGAGTTTCCATAGGGAATACAATTACATGTATTTATAGGAGTGGGTTGAAGCTGGGCTGGGCTGGGCTGGGCCTGGGCCTGGGCCTGGGCTGCTAGCGGGCCTGGTCCTGGGCCGGTCCTGGGTTTACAAATAGGCCCAAATAGAGCCCGTTACACTCAACAAGCCCAGCCCGAGCCCGTTCTATTTCTCTAACGAGCCGGGCCTGGGCCGGCCCATACCTGGCCTGGGCCGAGCTGGGCTGGGCCAGCCCGGCCCAGTTGACAACTCTAGATCTAGGGAAACCACTACTTAAATATATAACTAGATAACACGAATTTAGTTCACTATAAGAGCAATTTAGTTCACTACACGAAATAGTGAACCAAAACGTCATTACAGTGAACTAAATCATTCACGGAGTAAATACTTCACTATAATGGTGTTTTGTTCACTCCTTGTTTTAAATTCATATTGTGAACTAAAGCACTCATATAGTGAACTAGATCGTTTTGATCTAATGGCTGAGATTTATTTTCTAGATATGCACTTAATATTAGTTATAATTTGATCATTTCCCATCAACTTTTCTTTAAAATTTGTGGACAACCAAAGGATCTCATTTGATACTATTCATTGCTTTAATGTGTTTGTTCGCCTTACTAGGGGTGGTGCAGCCACGTTGGGCTCGGGGCATACCCCCACAAGTGTAATTTATATTTTCATTAAAACTAATCGTTTGGCGCAATGCTATGAATCATTAAGTAGATTCATATTTTTTGTTTCCCATAAATTGCTCTAGTGTGATCCAACTCAATTGACACCAAAAAGATAAGATATAGCCAACAAAAAACTGATCAAAAGGAATTGGATGAAAGAAAAGAAATTGAGAAGGTGTGGGAGGTGTAAGGAGTATGGTACCCTCTCTGGGATATTAAGCTAAAAGAAGATGTTAATCCTAAACTACATTGGCACCATAATCATATTGCACTTAATCATGACAATATACATTTACTTGATCAATTAAAGAGAATTAAACAAGCAACCTTGAAAGAATTTGATAAAATCTCACTAAGAAAGATGAGCTTGCTTATAAAAATCTCTATAAAATTCAAAATCCAACTAAGTATAAAATTTGCTAAAAGAGATATTTATGCTTAGTACTAAAAACATATGAAAATAAAAAAATCTAGATAAAAAATCACAAATCCACTCGGCCTAGAGATGTGAGGAGAATGCTAGTGGATATTGGGATGATAAGTATAATGTAGATGTAGTAACTATTAGATAGTGGGCTGATTTGTTGCCTAAATCATAAGAATTTCCAAAAACGTTGTTGCCCAGATTATAATGAAATATAGTTTGAATTTAACAAAAATACCTGATAAGGCTAATTTTATGCATTGGTTAAAGGGTTAAATTTGTGCATTTATGTGGTCTAACACATCTTTTTAAGCCAGATGTGTAGAGAATTCGCCATGTCCAGGAAAAAGAGAAGGACGTTTGCATGGCGCAAGGAAATGGCGATAAAAGTGAGCATTGTGGAAAAATGACCAGACGGAGGAGATCAAGAAGCTGAAGGGCAGAACGGAGATTTCTGCGAAAGCTTCTAGAAGATCAAACCCGCACCTATATAAGGAAGAGAGCATGCATTTTGGAAAAAAAAGGAGGGGAGGAAGAAAGAAAAGAAAAAAAAAACCTTTTATTGGAAGCTGGGGGAGTTCTCGTCTCTCGGCACTTTTGGCTCTCTTAGCTCACTCGCACACTCTACACACTCTGGGGGTTTTTTCGGGAACTTGAGGGTTTCGGGTTTCAATTGCTGTTACGTAGTTGGGTAACACCGTCCTTGAAGAGGGCGAAGATACAATTTATTGCTTTCGCTTTAGTTTGTTATCGCGAATTTCACCGAGCTTCGTTGTTCGATGCTCGGCTCTGTTTTCTGTCAAATTCTCGTTTTCTATGCAAATTTCTGTTTCCAAATTTACTTTGCTGACGTTGATTTCGATCATGGATGCATTTGGTTTTGAGTTTGCCGTATTTAATGTGATTTTTGCGTTGGATTACTGAGTTTGCGCAGAATTGTTGAAAGCTTGTGCTGATCGGGATAGATCGGTTGAATCAGAAGTTATGGAGTTGATTTTGTTGGTTGTTGGGTTCGGAATGCTTGGATCCGGAGTGGATTAAGCATCCGACGTTTGGATCTGAAACAGTGTGATCGGAGTTGATGCCTAGTTTTCGTGTTTTCGTTTCATTTCGTCTAGTACATGTAGATCTGTTTTATTTCCGGCTAATTGCAAGTTTCCAAAGTCCGAACTTTTACATTCTGTTTGAATCTGGAAATATGCTCTGTTTTCTTAATGTTCGTGTGTGATTCAGGCAATGAAATGCAGATAGTTGTTAGTTAAATCCTTAGTTTGTTATTTGCAGCTTTTATTCCGTATTTGCTGTTTCTGGAAAATGGTCCCCGATGTTTACTCACTTTCTGTCTAGCTATATTAGGAAGTTGTTTGCTCGGTCTAAGAAATTAGTTTAATATCTCACAGTTATGAGGAAGTTCGATGTCAGCATGATGTTTTCAGTTTCCTAGGTCTAGTGTTTAATTCGTTCCTAGGTCTAGCAGTAGTTATACCTCAACCCAAAATTGCGTGGCAGCAGCCATTCACCATTTCCAAGGTCTTCTAAATGCTTTCTTACGCGTCCATCTTCGTGGGATCGATCCATGTTTCCCTGTACTAATTCATAGTATAGTGGGTTGAGGGTTTTGAACGCGGAATCATTGTATCCAACGACTGAGATTTCTGATATCCTCTGAGTTTCTAGACCTCGTGATCTAGCAGATTCTATGGATCTGAGAAGCCTGACCTAGCATTAAAAGCACACACGTTTCCAAAGCGAGCTTCAAGTGGCGCCGTTGCCAGGCATGGATGGCGTAGTTTGCGTATGTGTTTAGAGATTTTGGCGTATATAGTTTTGATTTGTTTTTCTTTCTCTTTATTTGCAGTTTATGAGCAGAGGCTCACGGTTTGGACACTGGGATAACTCATCTGGGTGGAGAAATAATCGGTTTACTTGGCAGGTCAAGGACACAGCATTTATGGTCACCACCAGATCGGGATTATCAACGGGAGATCCATTTCCATTTGGTTCAGAAAGTGAAGAGGATTGGAGTTCGTCAGGATGGGAGGATCTCAAATCATCTTCAGAAACAGATACAGGGGAGGCAGAGATCAGAGACATGGCACACATAGTCGATCCAGATCCCGAGATCGGTTCGCTCACTGCCCATCTAGATGGTGAGCCAGCCCAAGCTATAGTGATGAATACGCGTCAGAGAGCCATAGATATCAAAACAAATGTGTTAGGCATTTTACCAACATTCTCTGGACGGAGGAACGAGTGTCCGTGTGAGTTCTTAAATGAGTTTAGCAAGTTGTGCAGTATTCAGAAAAGGCCTAACGACACAACAGAGGAGGATTACCGCCTACGTGCGATTCCGTTCGCTTTGAAGGGAGAGGCTAACACATGGCTACTAAGGCTACCTACGGATTCGATTCGCACATGGAGAGACTTCAAGTTGGAATTTCTGGAATACTTTTTCCCTTCAAACAAGACCAACGCTCTCAAAAAGGAAATCGTGGAGTGTAAGCAGGAGTATGATGAGTCTCTGAGTCAATATTGATCACGATTCAAGGGGTTGTTGGACGCTTGCCTGAATCACAGAATGATCGAGGCAGAGATATACTATCTGTTCTACGAAGGAGCAAACCCTGAGTCAAAGGATTTGATGAATTTCTCGAGCGGGGGAAATTTTACGAAGAAGAGAGGAAGTGAAGCGAGAGAGATCTTGGGAAAATTGATAGAGGCCAAGAAAGCGTACGACAGTCCGAGGAATGTTATGAGAAGAGGGACGGCAAACGCTCTGAGAGAGCAAGATGACGAAAGAGTCGAGGCAAGGATAGATAGGCTTGAGAAAGCACTTTTAAATGCAATCGAGAAAACCACCTCACCAGCCTCACAAGTGAAAGATAAATCTCCGGGTCAAGGAGAAATTCCAACCCAGCAATACTATGGCCCTCAAGAGGGAGATTACCAGGCCCAGGTGTATGCGATGGGTAGTTGGAATCCAGATGGGAGTTGGAACCCCGGGAAACAGAGGGATGCACCGTGGAGAAACCATCCCAATTTTAGATGGTCTGACAACGATCCGAACCAGCCACCCCCACAACAGAACACTCAGTTGACATCTCAACCGGAAAGACAGACTAATTGGTCTGGAAAAAATCAAGAGGGGCAGAACAACTGGGGCAACCGGAATCAAGGAGATCATTCGAATTGGGGAAACAAGAATCAAAACCATCAGGGGAACTCTTATGTACCGCCACACCAAAGGAATTACACCGGAAATTATCAGAATCCCCAACCTACTTACCAGGGGAATCAAGGGTCGGGAAACCAGTACAACAGCTCAGGAGGTCAGGGAAACTTTCGCCAGAATCAAGGGAGCGGATCACATCAGGGTCCAGGATCAAGTGTCGGCCAGTCTAATTCTAAACCACCAAGGAATATTGATGATGTGGTACATGACCTAGTCAGTTCTCAACAGCATATACAAAACAACCTGCAATCTAACAATGACGTGGTGCATAAGCTCCAGTATGCTCAATTGGAACTGAAGGCAGCAATGGACATGTTGGCGAAGCAAATGTCCCAGATCGCAACCTCCTTGAGAGAGATGCGAGGAAACGAAGGGAAAATTCCTGCCTCAGTAAGGCAGCCAGACAGAGCTAACATCAGTCAAATCACTTTGAGATATAGGCGTGGCTATGAAGGTCCAGTGATGAGAAAGAATGAAGAGACACCGCTCACAGAAGGCAAGGAAGGGAGGAACTCAGCTCCCGAACTTGGAAACTCAAAGGGGGGCAGAGCTGTAAGAAGAGATGAACTTCGGGAAGGAGATCTGGAGAAACCGTTACC
Source organism: Salvia splendens (assembly GCF_004379255.2). Lineage (NCBI taxonomy): Eukaryota > Viridiplantae > Streptophyta > Magnoliopsida > Lamiales > Lamiaceae > Salvia > Salvia splendens. The sequence continues at coordinate 26,120,389 of NC_056039.1, forward strand.
TAGTGAAGCCGAACCATTTTTCCTAGACCCAGAGCCAGGAGTAGAGAATGAATTAGCAAAGGAGGAAACAGGCAAACTTTCAACTAGAGATTCTACGGGTGCAGCGAAACAAGTGAAACCGTTCCCGCACCGAGGAGAGGCTAAGAAGAAGAAAGAAGAGCTGGTGGATTTCATGGACATCTTTGGGAAATTGGAGATCAACTTACCATTTTTGCAAGCTTTGAAATTGCCGGTATTCAGTAAGTTCATCAAGGAATTTATAGCTGGGAAGACCAGACCCAGTGGGAAGATTCTGATTGGCGAGAACGTGTCAACAGTGATTCAAAAACGCAGGATGCCTTCTAAATGCACTGACCCAGGTATGTTCACCTTGCCCATTTCAATTAGCGATGTCAGAATTGAGCATGCTATGTGTGATCTAGGGCATCGATAAATGTTTTACCGCTTTCCATTTACAAGAAGCTGGTAGGAGTAGGGATGGTAGATACAAAGGTGGTAATCCAACTGACGGATAGGTCGTGCATTTGTCCAGAAGGAGTTTTAGAAAATGTTATCGTCAAAGTGCATGATTTTCTATATCCGGCCGATTTCCATGTTATTAAAATGAGTGATAATTAATCTGCTGAGTCTAGCGGTGTGCTCCTAGGAAGACCTTTCCTCCGTACCGCTAAGACCATAATTGATGTTTTTGATGGGACCATATGCCTGAACTATAATGGGGAGAAATATACGTTTAGCATAAATGAGGCAATGAAGAAACCACTAGACGTTGAAAATTTGCATGCTATTGATGTTATTAACCCCCTGGTCCAGGAATATCTTGAGACTGAGCTGATGAAGGAGTAGGTGGTTAATTCAGAATTAAGTCACTCTATTGACAGAGAGGTAGCTGGATGGTGCGAAGCAATGCACACAAGGGAATTATCGGATGAAGAGCTGGCCGAAGCTATTTTAGAGTTCTGCACGAATCTGGAGTCAGCTAGGTCAAGAGGATCAGCTCATGTGGCTAGTATGGAAAATTCTCCCAGGTCTGGGAAGGGAATGAAAACTGATGAAGAAAATGATCCCTTACCCCAGGAAACAAGCACCCCCAAGAGGGAATTGAAAACGCTCCCACCAGGACTCAAGTATGCTTATCTAGAAGAAAATGAGACTTTCCCGGTCATCATCAACAGCAACTTGACCGAGGAATAGGAAAGAGATCTACTTGAGGTAATCAAAAGGAATAAAAAGGCGATAGGATGGACTCTCTCAGACCTTGTTGGAATCAATCCTGATCTTTGCATGCATCACATTAGGCTAGAGGAAGGTGCAAAGGCCTGTAGAGACCCCCAACGTAAGCTGAATCCAAACATGAGAGAGGAAGTTCTGAAGGAAGTTTTGAAACTGCTTTCGCTGGGTATCATTTACTCTATCCCAGATAGTGAATGGGTCAGCCCGGTTCATATGGTACCTAAAAAGTCAGGGATACAGGTAGTTAAGAATGATAAGAATGAATTGGTGCCCACTCGACTTGTCACTGGGTGGAGGATGTGCATCGATTATATGGAACTGAATGAAGCAACCAAGAAAGATCATTTTCCATTACCTTTCATTGATCATATGCTAGAAAGGTTGGCTGTAAAACAATATTTTTGTTTCCTTGACGGATATAGTGGATACTTCCAGATCTATGTAGATCCCGAAGATCAAGAGAAGACTACTTTTACTTGCCCTTTTGGCACGTACGGTTATAGAAGGATGCCGTTTGGGCTGTGCAATGCGCCGGGCACTTTTCAACGGTGCATGATGAGCATCTTCTCGGATCTGCTGGAGGATTGTATCGAAATTTTCATGGATGATTTCACCGTATATGGGAACTCTTTCGATTCTTATTTAGCAAGTCTGGACGTAGTATTGAGGAGATGCCGGGAAAAGAATTTAGTCCTTAACTTAGAAAAATGTCACTTCATGGTACCCAAGGGAATCGTCTTGGGGCATGTAGTCTCAGAAAAGGGCATACAGGTGAACCCAGCAAAGGTCGATGTGATTTCGAAATTGCCATACCCTACGAATCAGAAGGAAGTTAGGGGATTCCTAGGGCATGCAGGGTTTTGCAGAAGATTCATAAAGGATTTCGCAAAGATTGCTCAGCCGCTCACCCATCTGTTGCATAATGATGTTGATTTCGTTTTCGGCGAAGAGTGTAATAAGGCTTTTCAACTATTGAAAGATAAATTAGTATCTGCCCCTATTATCAGAGCACCTGACTGGAGTCTGTCGTTTGAAATAATGTGTGATGCAAGCGACTACGCAGTAGGGGCGGTGCTAGGTCAAAAAGTTGATGGAAAAAGTTACGTGATATTCTATGCCTTAAAGACACTCAATCAAGCTCAGAAAAACTATGACACCACAGAAAAAGAAATGCTGGCAGTCGTATACTCATTTGAGAAGTTTCGCCCATACTTGCTGGGGTCGAGAGTGATAGTCTTCAACGACCATGCGGCTATCAAGCACTTACTGGCGAAGAAAGAATCCAAGCCAAGGTTAATCCGTTGGGTGTTACTTTTGCAGGAATTTGATTGGAAAGTCAGAGATAAAAAAAGGGACAGAAAATAAAGTGGCCGACCATCTGAGTAGGATTTTCCAGGGGGAAACAGACGAATCTTTACCTGATGCATTCCCTGAGGAGCATCTGTACTACATAGGGAAATTTCCTAGGCCTATCAGCTGGGAAGCGATAATGGCGATAACAGGTCCAGGAGATATTGAGAGAGGAAAATGTCAATTGAACGTTGAACCATGGTTCGTGAACCTGAAAAATTACTTAGTCACAGGAGAGGTGCCCAGTTCACAAGAAATCTCCCGGGCCCAGAAGATGAAGCTCAAGAGCGAGGCCAAGTATTACTACTAGGACGACCCTTACTTGTGGAGAATGGGAGCTGATCAGGTAATTCGGAGATGTATCCCCGAATGGGAACAGAGAGACGTGCTTAATCATTGCCATGAATTGGCGTGTGGAGGTCATTTTGGACCAAGGAAGACTGCGAGTAAAGTCCTAGACAATGGATTTTATTGGCCTACGCTGCACAAGGATGCTTTTGAGTTCTGTCAGAATTGTGAGAGATGCCAGCACACGGGGGGAATTTCGAGGCGAGATGAGATGCCGCAGGTCCCTGTGATCGTCTGTGAAATTTTTGATGTCTGGGGGATGGATTTCATGGGTCCATTTCAATCTTCATACGGGAATACATACATACTTGTGGCAGTTGACTATGTTTCAAAATGGATAGAAGCCAAGGCTACCACATCTTGTGAAGTCAAGGAGGTGGCCAAGTTTCTTAGGGCTAGCATTTTGAACAGATACGGAGTGCCGCGTGCGATTATTTCTGACCAAGGGACGCACTTCCGTAACAGAACAATAGAAGCTCTGATGTTTCAAAGTGCTTTCTACCCCGTATCATCCTCAGTCTAATGGACAGGCCGATATCTCCAACAGGGAGATAAAGACGATATTGGAGAAGACGGTGAATCTGTCAAGAAAGGACTAGAGTAAGAGACATGGAGATGCATTGTGGGCCTACCGGACAGCATACAAAACGCCTATTGGAATGTCACCCTACAGGTTGGTTTTTGGCAAGATGTGCCATCTGCCCGTAGGAGTGGAGCACAGAGCATACTAAGCGGCCATGGAGATTAATATGAGACCCCAGTCTTGTGAGGAAGAGAGGAAATTGCAACTTCAAGAGCTGGAAGAGTTGAGACTGGAGTCATATGAGTCTGCGATGTGGTACAAACAGAAGACAAGGCTCTGGCACGACAAAAACCTCCAGGTCAAGGAACTCCAAGTAGGGCAGAGGGTGCTCCTTTTCCAATCCAGGCTCAAGCTGATGCCTGGGAAGCTAAAGTCTAAATGGATCGGGCCATACACTATTGTTGGCCTTCGAGCAAATGGAGCTGTGGAAATTCAGGGCGGTGCCTCAAACTCTACTTCTTTCCTTGTTAATGGTCATCGGGTAAAGGTTTTAGGGATAATTCTGAGTTGTACGTAGTGGAGGAAGTGCCACTACGCGCACTCCCTGTTGTCGTCTAATCGGTCTAATGAGTAAGTGCTTTCGACGAATTCCTGGGTCAGGTAAATGGAAATGCATTTTCAACCTATACACTGACCCGGGGATCTCGAGAGCACTCGTTTGAAAGTATAAATAGTTTAATTGCTTTCCTAAATGAAAAACTGTCAAACAAAGAAAAAAATTCTAATCTTTCAAAAAATATTTTCGAAACACCAGACTTCTGAGGGAAATTGTTTTGTCGCATTTTGAATCATTGACCTGGGAGTCTGGCGCTTCATTTTCGTTGTTTTTATCTAAGTATGGTATTGGCGAGCGTTTACATGGGGCAGAGAGTTTTAGTTTGGGAGGGAAGTAGTTAAGTTTCGAATTTCAAATTTAACTTTATGGGAAGGCGTACTGATTGCTGACCTCATGCCTGCAACCGCATGCTGCAACCGTTCCCATTCCAAGTTCTCTCTCACTCTAAAAAATCCCCAAAACTCTCTCTCGGAATACCCACATTTCTTTAACCCTAATTGGAATTTTTCTTCCAAGTTCTTTGTGTAATTTTCAGATTTAAATCATGGAGAACACACCAAATGCAGGGAATCCCACCGCATCGACCGATTCAAGTGCAACAACGTTTATGTCATAATTAATGCAGAAATTCGGCGGTCCAGAAGAGGTGATGAAAGCCTTCGCCATGTTCACGACGATGATGAAAGCAACACCTACCGCGTCGACAACCACCGCCGGAAGATTCGACGGTCCAACTCGCTGTTGTATATGCAGTAGCCGAACCATTCACCAGCGCTTCCGAGAAAGACGCCGCAGTAGGCGAAGAACAGAGATAGGAGGCGGATCTGGTTGCAGGGTTGGAACAAATGGCGGTTGGTGATCAAAGGATAGCACCTGTCGTTGAGGGGGAAGCCCCTGTTATTTCTGCAAGTGTTTGTGAGGGGGAAGCCCCTGTTTCTGTTGATGGTGTGATTGAGGGGGAAACCCCTGTTTCTTCTGATGGTGTTTCGGAGGGGGAAACCCCTGTTATTTCTGAGAAGGTTGTTGAGGGGGAAACCCCTGAAAGGTTAGTGGGCGGTGAAGCCCTAATTTCTGACAGTTCTGTTATTGAGGGGGAAACCCCTGTTTACATTGAGGGGACAACCCCTAGTTTGTTTGAGGGGGTACATGCCCCTGTTCTTGATGAAGGTTCGAAGCCTAAGGAGAGCAGGCTCGAGTTGGTGATCGATCTGGAAGAAAATCCGGTGGGCGCAGACTCACCGGTGGATAAGAAAGAGGCCAGGCGTAAGGCTCGACGAAACTTGTGGGATGAAATCGAGGATCTCACTATACCCACGGAGGTGGGAAGCCTAGCCCCGGGATCTGAGGGCGTGCAAGAAGAGGATACCCCTAGGTCTGGAGGGGAAGAAGACGAAGCAGAGGAGCGCCGCCTGGCGGCAGAGCGAAAAAGGAAGGGCAAACATGCTGCTACTTCCCGGGTCAAGAAGTCCAAGCGGACAAAGGAGGACAAAGCTGTGGAAGCTCAACTCCCAGCCCCTACTAACGTGCCATTCGCCAAGGAACCAGTCGGGCCTCCTTCGTCTAGTGAATCCGAGGAGGAAGAAGCGGATGAGCCTGAGGAAGAATTGAACTTTGGGCCAGCGGAAGTCTGGATAACGAAAGGGTTGTTGGAAGCCATGGGAAGGTTCGAGGATCCCAAGAGAACGGCGACTTATAAGGAACGATGTAGTTCGGGAAAGCTAGCAAAGTTCAGAAAATGGTATGTTCGGGAGGAATTGGTGGAGATAGACTCCGATGAGGAGTTTCGTCAGTACATTGGCGTGATAGGGTTTGAGTGGCTGTTAAAGCATAGCGATGCGGAGGTGCCAACAGTCCTTGCCCGAGAGTTTTTCTCCACTTTTCGCTTGAAGCCCACCACTGATTTGGATGTGGATGCTATCACTTTTCGCCTTTTTACAGAAGAACATGAAATGAGTATCCGAGAATGGTCCCTCAGGCTGGGCCTGTTTACCCGCGCCGAAGACGACAATGGAATTTGGAATGATCGCGTGGTGGGACCACCGAAGTACACGCCCGGATTCAAGCCGCAATCTGCTTGGGAGTTTGTTACGCATCCGAAAGTGGGACAGTTCAAGACTAGCTACTCGAAAGCCTTCCTTATCGACAACCGAATCATGCGCTTTGCTCAGACGTTCATTAGCTACAACTTGATGGGGACCGCCAATTCTGCTTTGACTACAGCCGACCTATACTTCACATGGTGCATGGCCAAGGGCGTGAAAGTGCATCTGGGTTATTGGTTAGCCCAGGCCTACCATCAGATGGCAGCAAATCCCTCTCGTCACATGTACACATGTCACCTTCTAGGTGCCTAACTCCAACGCAACTCGATTATAAAGATTGTCAAGTCTGCGCCTGAGGTAATGATGTGCGAGCCTCCGGAGCTTTTTAGTGTGGATTACTTTTTCAACAAAGGCTTGTTATACATGTGTGGGAAGGATGTTTGCTTTTATGAGGTCGGTAGAGTGGAACCCCTAGTTAAGCCAGAACAGGATGTTGTCGAAGCTGTTGCCAGTGTTGAGTACGAGGAGTTGAAAACGGAAGTGGGTGTGATGCACAAGGAACTGGGTGAAGTTAGAAAGGAAATGGGTTTGATGAGGACGAAGCTTGGAAGTGTCAGGGAGGAGATGCAGGCCCTCAAAGGGCGCATCACTGTTTTGGTAGGAAAGTCATCTACACAGAACGATCGTATGGCGGAGGCCGTCAACTTGATGATGATGATGACAAAGTGGCTGAAGGAGAAATTTCCCGAGCCCCAAATGAAATTGCCCGCAGGACCCATTGGTGTGTCCAAGCCGCAAGGGCAAGGAAGTTCTTCCATCCAGTAGCCCCCACCAACGTCCAAGCCCTTGGCAGCCCCGTCTGCTACGAAGCCCGTGTTAGTTAAGAAGCCAGTGTCTAGACCGAGTGAGAAGGAGAAGGATAAGCCGGAGTCGCCGGCGAGGAAGAAAGTAAAAGTGATCCGACCCTACGTACCACCCCAGTTTGGCTCCCGAGGGGGCCAAACCCCGAATTGAACCCCCCCCTTTGACCAAGTAACTTTACTTTCGGTTTTCTTTTATCTTCTTTCAGTTTTATTATTATGTTTGTTTGCTTGCTGTTTGTGTTATGCATTTGTTTTTTCCAGCATGCGGCGTGTTGTATATATTTGTCTGCGCCTATATGTGTCTTCTCCCACTTAGCCCAATTTTTTATCTAAGTGTGAGAAGTTTGTGTTTCTTTTGGGCATGTTGTGGTTTTTGTTCTATTGTCTTTTCTCCCACTTAGCCCGTTGCTCGGTCTAAGTGTGAGAAGTTAGTATCATTTGTGCGTGTTTGTTGTTATGTGTTTTGTTGTGTTCTGTTTGTACTTCCCTGTTCCCCCCTTCACTAGGATAGCTTGGGGACAAGCCTGAGTGAAGTGGGGGGGGGGAGTAGTACAGTTGTGTTTAATGTGAATAGGTGTCCTTAGGTCTAGGATTTTGTTTTTGTGTGTCGCATGAGCTAGTGAATACAATACTACAAGATTCCCTTAGTAAGAGCAATTGAAGATAGGATGCATGTCAACTTTGAGGCCTTTTTCCATAATAAGCTGAAGTCGGTTTGAATGAAGTAAGGACGATAGAGGATGCCTTAGATGACCTAGTTGTGAAGCCCCACTATAAATGTGAGTTATAAGCCTATACACTTTGAGCTAACTTGAATAAAAAGGGGCCACCACTTGATGCTTAGGGAGTAGAGTCAAAAGGAGAAAAAAAAATAAAAAATGGGTTCTGGAGGTATAAGCTGGACGAAGTCCAGAGAAAAAAAAACTCGGAGGTATAAGGTGGACGAAGTCCAGGGGAAATATAAAAAGGGAGAAGAAATAGCAAACTTCCAAGGGCTGGAGGCAATAGTTACCTGACCCAGGAAATAAAAAGGGCCTGTAGGAAGGAGAAACTCTCATAACCCGACACATCAGTGGTATAATATTGACTGAAGAGTGATTCGATCCTAACATCCCTGGTGAGAAATGAGTGATCGAGTGAATCCAACAATTAGGAAGTCAATAGGCTATCTTGACGAACTGACAGGCCGATTAGGTAGAAAAGGGAAAAGGGAGGATTTGGAGACTATAGACGAATCGGATAGACCTTAAGCTTGTGGGGATGACTGCTTAAAAGTTGAACCTAGTTCATGCCTTTGTGTTTTCTTTGTGTTTTTCTTTAAGTGTTGTTTTCTCTTTGAGTCTGTTTTATGTCTAGGTCTAGGAGTTTATGTTTCGTTTGTGTCTATGGAGTCGGTCAAGGATAACCATGCATTGAAATTCACCTTATTTCTATTTTTCTTGTCTTCATACTTGAGGACAAGGATGGTTTAAGTGTGAGCAGTTTGATAAGGCTAATTTCATGCATTGGTTAAAGGGTTAAATTTGTGCATTTACGGGTCTAACACATCTTTTTAAGCCAGGTGTTTAGAATTCGCCAGGTCCAGGAAAAAGAGAAGGATGTTTGCATGGCGCAAGGAAATGGCGATAAAAGTGAGCATTGTGGAAAAATGACCAGACGGAGGAGATCAAGAAGCTGAAGGGTAGAACGGAGATTTCTACGAAAGCTTCTAGAAGATCAAACCCGCACCTATATAAGGAAGAGAGCATGCATTTCAGAAAAAAAAGGAGGGTAGGAAGAAAAAAAAGAAAAAAAAAAACTTTTTTTGGAGGCTGGGGGAGTTCTCGTCTCTCGGCACTTTTGGCTCTCTTAGCTCACTCACACACTCTACACACTCTGGGGGTTTTTTCAGAAACTTGAGGGTTACGGGTTTCAATTGTTGTTACGTAGTTGGGTAACACCGTCCTTGAAGAGAGCGAAGATACAATTTATTGCTTTCGCTTTAGTTTGTTATCGCGAATTTCACCGAGCTTCGTTGTTCGATGCTCGGCTCTGTTTTCTGTCGAATTCTCATTTTCTATGTAAATTTCTATTTCTGAATTTACTTTGCTGATGTTGATTTCGATCATGGATGCATTTGGTTTTGAGTTTGTCGTAGTTACTGTGATTTTTGCGTTGGTTTACTGAGTTTGCGCAGAATTGTTGAAAGCTTGTGCTGATCGGGATAGATCGGTTGAATCAGAAGTTATGGAGTTGATTTTGTTGGTTATTGGGTTCGGAATGCTTGGATCCGGAGTGGAATAAGCATCCAATGTTTGGATCTGAAACAGAGTGATCGGAGTTGATGCCTAGTTTTCGTGTTTTCGTTTCATTCTGTCTAGTACATGTAGATCTGTTTTATTTTCAGCTAATTGCAAGTTTCCGACGTCCTAACTTTTACATTCCGTTTGAATATGGAAATATGCTCTGTTTTCTACATGTTCATGTGTGATTCAGGCAATGAAATGTAGATAGTTGTTAGTTAAATCCTTAGTTTGTTATTTGCAGCTTTTATTCCGTATTAGCTGTTTCTGGAAAATGGTCCACGTTGTTTACTCACTTTCTGTCTAGCTATATTAGGAAGTTGTTTGCTCGGTCTAAGAAGTTAGTTTAATATCTCGCAGTTATGAGGAAGTTCGATGTCAGCATGATGTTTTCAGTTTCCTAGGTCTAGTGTTTAATTCGTTTCTAGGTCTAGCAGTAGTTATACCTCAACCCAAAATTGTGTGGCAGCAGCCATTCACCATTTCCAAGGTCTTCTAAATGCTTTCTTACGCGTCCATCTTCGTGGGATCAATCCCTGTTTCCCTGTACTAATTCATAGTATAGCGGGTTGAGGGTTTTGAACGCAGAATCAATGTGTCCAACGACTGAGATTTCTGATATCCTCTAAGTTCCTAGACCTTGTGATCTAGCGGATTCTCTGGATCTGAGAAGCTTGACCTAGCATTAAAAGCATACACGTTTCCAAATCGAGCTTCAATACCCCATGTATAATGGAGATCGCAAAGCTTTGTAATGGAACTCTTCTTAATTTGATGTCATTACTTAAAATCTTAATCTAATAAATAAGATTAACTCTATATTATGATCATATGCGCGAAGTCATCATATATAAAGATGCGTTAAAATAAATATAATTCTTATTGCAGAACTACTCGTTACATCACAAGATCCAATGGCTGAGATTTGCTTTGATTTTTAATAGAATTTCACTTATTGACCATAGTGCGCCCCTATATATATACATATATATATATATATATATATATATATATATATATATCAACTATATATATATATATATATGTGGTAGTGATAAAATGCAAACTCATATATTGTACAAACTCTAAACTATAATGTGTTCCGTTAAAATACATCAACAAATGAATAAATTGTAGCCACAGAAAATATCAACACAATATCAACCGTTGACGTGTGTTGATATTTTCTGTTGCTACTATTTTGTCATCTGTTGACATTTTCTAACGCTCCAGATTACAGTTTTGAGTTTGTACGATATTTAGAGTTTGCATTTGATTATATTCCTATATATATATGGATGTATTCAGATTAACGTGTAAAAAACTGTTAAAAAGGAAAACTAATTTCATCCATTGATTATGTGTGATCTGATGGTTGATATGGAAGCCACTTGGAATTTAAAAATTAATAAAATAATCAAAAAGGCTAAAAATGGTAAAGCACAATCGTACATGAATTCGCTACATGATGTAGTTATATTTGTACATCATGTTCTATTAGTACATGATGTTAATGTATGAAAATGGTATTTTAATGTACGAGTCTCACACATTAATTTACGCATGTGACTGAATAATGTACACATTATCATAGGTATATCGTACATTACTATCCGACTCATGCTTTTGTGAATTTGTAAATGCTATATAGTATAGCTTCCATCCACAAAAGCATGAGTCAGACGATAATGTACGATATACCCATGATAATGTACATTACCGTACATTATCATGGGTATATCGTACATTACTATCCGACTCATGATTTAGTGAATTTGTAGATGCTATATAGTATAGCTTCCATCCAAAAAAGCATGAATCGAACGAAAATGTACGATATACCCACGATAATGTACATTACCGTACATTATCATGGGTATATCGTACATTACTTATCCAGTAATGTAGCATCATATTAATTCCCTTAGGGTCGAAAGTTAACATCATTCACCAAGGGTTTAGTAGTCCATGGGGCTAGGGTGTAGTACCATCATATTAACATAACGTTCACTAATCGGAGGAAGTTAGATCCAGTCCCCTAGGGTTAACTTATCCATACGGCTAGGGTATAGTATCCACAAGATTACCCTAGTAAACATTGTGTTACTGAGTCGGTACTAAACCCTATCCTCATGGATTGCTAAACCCTTGGGGAATGGATATAACTTTCGCCACTCATTCAATAAATTATAATCTACATTAAGCATAAGGGAAATATACATTAAAACACATTAATGTATACATTAAGTTAATGTACTAATTCATATAAATGATGTAACAGTAATATACCCAAATTACCCTTTAATGTACGCAAATAGTATAATAATGTACGGCGATGCTTTTAACCATAGCCATTAGATTAATAGATCCAAGGGATTATAGTAGTCCTATGTTTTATACTAGGGGATGATAAGGAGGATAATGCACATATATAGGGACAGGGATGTATTAAAATGACAACCCATTTAAAAATGACACTATACCACCAATGTTATGAATACATGCTGAGGTGTGGTGTGCTTATTGTGATGTAATAGTCAACCATTACTTCGTATTGTTGATTGCGTAGTACTCCCTCCGTCCCGGGCTACTCGCTCATTTCCTTTTCGGCTCGGAGATTAAGGAATGAGTGTATAGGAAAGTAAAAAATGACGGCTGTAGGTGAAATTTTTTACTAAAAATGGAAAGAGTGCAAGTAACTTGGGACGCCCAAAAAGGAAATAAGTGCGAGTAGTGCGGGACCGAGGGAGTAATATTTTCCTAGTTGCTTGTGTATGTAATATAATATGCTTATCGTAATAGTCATTCCATATTTGTGTTTTCAGTCCGTTTCATTGTTAATTAATTGTCAATTATTTCTTATGCTATACAGTTGCATGTGTGCCTGATTACTCCGACAATCTCAAACTATTCGTTGCTCAGAAATTCAAAACCATAGACAACGGAATTGCTTTCTATGACGCTTATGCCCGTGCTTCTAGTCTCAACACACAGAATTTTCAGCGGTTTGGTGTCGCTAAAATAGAAGGCTATTAAGTTGAAAAATAAACCATTGCATAGGTGTAGGAACATTCAGGAATTGGGCCACCGTGACTCCAAGAATGGCAAGTGGGTGGAGAAGAAGATGAGCAAGATTGCTTGTTTATGATTGTTTTGTTGCTTGCCTCTGATTCAGGAATTGCATATCACAGTTTTTGTTACCTTTTTAGGGGAATTACTTTATTATCAAATCTAAATATTGATTTGATAGCAGATTGCTTGGATACATTGTTTTTACTGCTTTCATATTCATTGTTTCCTCATGTAATAGTAGTGCTCTTAAAGTACTAATGTATCACTTGGCAATTTGTACTTGGTTATATATTTTTTTACCACATTGCAAATCGATTTGTGATTGATTACGGATAATATTTCCAATTGATTTTTGGGAATTAGATTCAAGGCAAGCAATATGTATTATGTAGACAAGCAATTAATCAAATGCAGTGAAGCAATTTACTATTATTTTTATGCATAAGTGAAGATAAAACAATCCATAATGTTTAATCAAGCAAAGCACCACAACCCCTCAAGAAATTTTCCATTTATTAAGCAATCAAATACGCATTGCGACACAATCAAAAAACAAACCATACTAAACGGATCTGTACTCAATTTTCAATATTCCAAAACTCTGAGGCATGGTCACCGGTACAGTCAACCACATTTACATTTTACAATACGAAAAAAATGTTGGAGTGTTATTTGTAAATCCCAACTGAAGTTCTCGACAACTCATTACAAGGAGAATCAATCCTATCAGCAGTGGCGTTGTTGTCTAGAATATATGTTTCTTCTTTCGTAGGCACATTTCTTTCATTGTATCCAGCAAAGCAAGGAGAATAATATGGCAACCACCAACACATCATACGTTAACAACTATTGCAATTCCGAAACATGAGCAAGCACACAAATTGGACAACATAAGCAATTATCACTCACTAGTCAAGCAATTTATTTTGGTTTTTGGAATGAGATTTCATGCAAGCAATCTGTATTACGTAGACAAGCAACTAGTCAAGCGTAGTGAAGCAATTCACTACTTTTTTGTGCCTAAGTGTGGATAAAGCAATCCATATTGTTTAATCAAGCAATTCACCACACCTCGTCAAGCAACTAATGCATAAGTTGAATAAAAAAATTTGCATACATCGATCAAATAATTGCATACAGAGAAATACCAAATTGAAAACGATTCGTAAAATTGCATACACATCAATTACCCAACCATCAATAGCAATATCAAATCAAAAAACTGAATACACATCAATTACCCAACCAGTCGCGTCGAACGAGCAGCTATAAAAATCACACAGCACTGCCCTTCACCAGACGGAATCATAAACGATGGGAGAGCAAGGTTGGACAGAGTTCAGCAGCGACACTCATTATTCCGAGGACTGCTGCGATGCTAGGATGGAGGCGAAGAGAACTAGTGGAAAGCAACGATTTCTTCCTAGGGTTTCTGGATTGAGGGCGCCAATTAATTGCAGAGAAAAAGGTGGGACAGAGTTATGGTGGAATGAGAGAGAAATTTTTGAAGGGGTTGGCAGCGGAAGCGTGCGTAAAATCCGATCACATAATTTGATTTATTTAGCAGATTATTTAGACAAATTCTATTCGCGTAATTATCACATGTATCATGCTCATAACTTGAATTAAAACATGCTTTAACATATTAAATCCCTAAAACATGCTTACTACGGAATTAGTCAATTTACCTCGTTGATTCAATCAAGAATCGATGATGGCTTGCTCTGTCTCCTCGTGAAAATCTTCAGTACTCGACCTCGGATCTTCTGACTGGTGTCCCGGACTGTACACTGATATTTGTGTGGGCAAATCTCACCAGCGTACTAGGACTTGAATAACGAAGACAGAACTCTGCTCACGGAGGAAGCAATTTTTGAACTCTCTCTCTTTCTGAGGGGGACGAAATTCTGAGTAATAATTATTATTCATCTACCTTTCTGTCTCCTCTATTCTCCTATTTATATTAAGTCAGATATTGGGCCCAGTCAGGGAGGAAGAATTTGGATCAGACCTCACCCAATTAGCTTTTTACTAATTAAATTGAACCCACAATTTAATATAAGCTTATATTGGAATATTACAAGCAGCCACTATAGAAGTAATATTGCACTGCCTCTCCAAATCTGAAATTACGAGTATTCCGGGTTTCCTTTTTAAGTAAGTAATTTATTTCCCGTGCTTAAAATGGAAACATCCATTAATTAATTAATGTCTCCTATGGACATAATTAATTAACATATTTTAATCTCCAAGAGTAGACTCAGCAAGAAACTCTTATTTAGTATTCATAGAGTAATTAAACTCCAACTAGCTAGGTTCCGAATAATAAAACCTTGTTTCGAGCTCCTCTCGTGGATGTTATCAAACGAGACTCTCCTCGCACACGATTCAACGTAATAGCAATCCTAGCACCGCTAGATAACGATCACCACTACCCAATATACATGGATTGTTGGGTGACGAAAAACCCGCACATTTAGTAAGTCAAAGTAGTAGATACTCAATATCGTATGCTCAATGCTAACGTACATTGATTAAGAAATTAATTATCAAGACCTCGTCTTTCAGTAGATAGCATAAAGACATGTCTTGCTGTTAGATCCATTCAGTGCTATACCACACCAACGTCATCTTATTTCAATAGGGCTTAGAAATAATCGGACTGACATTGCAACCTTTCAAGATAGGTAGTCTAGGCCTATCTGGGTTGTGAAATTCTGTTTTTTCTTTGTTCAGAACTGACCGTGTTACCTTAAATTGGACGACGCCCACAACCGGTCTACTAGAACAAAGACTTAGACTTTGTTACGTTCTTATACATTTAAATATGCAATAAACAACCATTAAATGTAAAACATAACAACATTATGACAAAAATAATCTGTTTTATTTATTGGAAAATAGCTTATAGAGTTTTACAGTATTCAATCACTCGAAAAGCGATTTATAGTATACAAACTCTAACAATTTTCTCAATCACAATCCAAATTAACGTGATTTCAAATCAATTTTCTCAATCACAATCCAAATTAACGTGATTTCAAATCATGTATCAGTTTCATTTATTAAAATGACAAAAATACCCATACAAGCAATGTTCTTCAGATAGGCCAAGCAATTCATACTCTAATCCTGCAAATCAACCTCATCCATCTAATTAACAGACCGAATGACTAATAATGGTGTTAAGTTGTCATTTTAACTATGGTGTCACCATAGTGCTCCCTGGTAGGGACGTATTCATATTCTTTTTCTAATTATTATTCATTCTTCCAACTAAATCTCAACCCCACAATTTGAAGATCTAATGGCCGAAAATAGTGGCACATGTATTTACTTAAAATATTTAAAAATTTCGAAAAGGTCATTTTTTGTACTCTCAGTGAATTCAGTTATGGTAGTTTCCTTGATTTACTCCCTCAAAGATCAGAAAAATACGTTTAATTCATTCTCTTATATTATTAGAATAGATTAACTGTTATTGTTTATTACCAAAAAAATTCATCTAGAACGAGTCTACAGATTCGAATTAACTTTGTTTTAATAAATATCCTTTTGATCATGTCTATTAACAATATATTTCAATCGTAGCCATAGGTTCATATGTCATTTAAACATTAAAATTTGTTTGACTAATAATACAACTAGAGAAATTTCGAAGAACATATAAGATTAAAAAAATAATAATAATAATAATAATAATAATAATAATAAATAAATATAAATAAATCTACCCGTTAGTAATTAATCTAATGTAGTGTATACATCCTTTTACATGTATAATGTACAAAATCAAGTAATTAATGTATACTAAACCCTAGATGAATGACTGAAACTCTTGGACTTACTACATACTACACCCTAGCCCCAAGGATTACTAAACCCTTGGGGAAAACAAGAAACGTGCACCGAACAATCAATCTCGGCCAAACTTAAATTAAACTGGTCAACAAACATTTACATTACAGCTCACAAATCGTCCATTATTACAATAAAACAACCATTACATAATCGCATATGTACATTATGTGTATCCGTTAAAAACTACTACCTAGCCGATATAATTTCAAAACCCTAGATGAATGACTGAAACTCGTGGACTTCGACGACGGTTTTAATACGTACTACATACTACACCCTAGCCCTAAGGATTGCTAAACTCTTGGAAAAAACAAGAAATGTGCATCGATATATTACTCACGAATTTGTGTAACAAAACAAAACATAACATACGATGGATTACTCAAGCAAATCGTAATTTCAGTTAACAACTAGCATTGAAAAACATTACAGGCAAAAAAGTACTTACCTTCTTCCATTGTTCAGTAAAACGCAAGCGATGACTGAGGCCTCCCTCAAATCGGTGTTGTTAGCGAATAAATAAACACACGGTTTTCTTCGATTATGAAAAACAGAAACGAATTTAGGACCTTCATGTGTTCAATGGAGAACAGACACTGAAATTTAAGGGAGAAATGCCAGATTGCATCGTGAAATCATTGACAGAAACCGCTGAGATTTTGGAAGAGAAAATCAAGGAAGTTACCATAACAAACTCATTTGTGTATCCCAATTTTGACCTTTTGATTTTTTTAATCAATAAAATTAAATTCATGTGGCATTATTTTTGGCCATCTGATCTTGATATTGAATGGCCGAGATTGAAAAAGACAATAGAACAAAATATGGAAAAAAGATATGAATACCTCCCTATAGGGTTTTCATCTACCAAAATAAGTCCCTAAGTATAGAAATACAGACCATATATGGACCGTCAGATTTGGAGATTAATGGCCACGATCTGGATTGACTCATCATTTTTTTTGGGTCATAATAAGATGGATTTGTGTCATGTGAGGGGTAAATTGGGAATCGAAAAAATAAAGAACTGTCATTCTGATTTATAAGAGCGGATTAAATGGGAGTAATTACTCCACACGCTAAGTTGGTGTTTGGGTTCCCCATTCAATTTCACTCTATTTCACCAAAAAATCATCCCCTTTCCATCAAATCCACAAAATTGGTGCTTGAACATAAACCCCTAATCTACATAATCAACGAAGAAGAAATCCTACTTGAAGATTCTAAAATCGACGACGACGATAAACCAAACGCCTTCTTCAACAATGGTCGACACGCGAGCTTCTGGAACGGCGGCATATAACAGAAAAGGTTAGTAAGATTTTGTACACCGATTGACTGAAATCTGACCAAATCTAACCAAATTTTCACTAGAATTGGTTGGATGTAACGTAGTATATCAAAGATCGACAGTGAAGAAGAAGGTACCGCTAAAACCAAAAGCACAAAAAGGTATGTCGACTACATTTTATAGGTTTTGAATGAATGTAGTTTTGATTCTTTTTGGGAACTCTGGTATTTAATTGTATTTTTTTTGTATAAGCAAAAGGTCAAAGTTCCACACAAAACTCGACTAAACTATGGTGGCAAGAAATAATCATTGCGCATTA
Organism: Salvia splendens; assembly: GCF_004379255.2. Lineage (NCBI taxonomy): Eukaryota > Viridiplantae > Streptophyta > Magnoliopsida > Lamiales > Lamiaceae > Salvia > Salvia splendens. The sequence continues at coordinate 26,138,189 of NC_056039.1, forward strand.
TTGAATAAAGAGGCGGCATCCAAACATTATGCAAAGGAGAGCAAGAAAACACCGATCAACGTAGAAAAGATGATAGCAAACTACAGATCTTAATCAGTGGTTATGTCATACCTAAAACTACTGAAACTTTTTGTTCATTTCTTTATAGATTACCACTATTTTAATTAAACGATGTTTAGACCTTGTAATTCTCATTTTTTAGACCATGTTTTATATATGTCAACTGGATGTTATTGTTACTATATATTATTTCATCTGTATTTATTTTTGGAGTGTATATGTACTATTAATCTAGCTTATGCTGCAATTTCCAATTAGAGCTATTCGCCTGTACAATTATTCTGTTGGTATCGACAAATTTAAAGATTAACCACACGTTAATATGACCGAAAAATACAACAATAATGACCCAAACAATACCTAATCTTTTCTCTATCTAACGATATTATTATGACTGAAAATTGCACTTAAAATGACCTAAAATTGGCCTTTAGAATAAAAAATTAGTCGTTTGAGTAAAACTGCACTTACAATGACCTTGTAATGCTTTCCTCTTGTTTCTTGTAGACGATATACCATGTAATGCCGATTACTCGATACATTGGGTCATAATAAATGAATATTTGGGTCATAGCATAGTATGGTTAATTTGTGTCATAATAAACCAACATTCGAGTCATGACATAAAACTACTAAGTACCAGAATGCCTCATACAATTCTGATTGATATGTTCGTATCAAACAAACTGAAGTAAAATACACAATTATTCTCATGTTTTTGACATATTAAAAAAATCAATATTAATACGACCGAAGAATACACAAACAATAACCCAAATATCATCTATTTTTTGTGACATACTAAACGAATATTTGGGTCATGGAAACTTATTGGTAAATTGGGTCATAATAATCCAATATTCGAGTCATGACATAAAACTACTGAGTACCAGAGTGCCTCATACAAATCTGAACGAACTAAGTAATTTAAAAAAACCTGACATTGCAAATAAAATGGAGTCCAAAAAAACACTTAAACTGACGTTACTTCAAAAAAGAGAATACATGGTATCAAAATTCAGAATTTCTTCTAGACCGATGCTTTTCTTTCTCTTTGAATTTGTCGCAATTCCTTGAATCATGGTGACCCCACTCCTGACATATCTTGCATTGACGCAAAGGCTTGCTCTTAAGCTTCAAAGCCTTCTCCACTCTTGAGGGGACTCTACTAGGTCATTCAATAATACAAACATGTCATTCATTATATAAACTAGGTCATTCTTCTGCTGCAACGTGAACTCGTGACATATCTCAACATTTTTGCAGATGAAGGAGACGAATGAGACGACGAAGTATTAAAGGATATCAAACACACAAAAATTATGGCGTATAAGTAAATCACAAAAACAAATCTTCAATATTTTTTCTTGAATAAGTATAATGGAAGATTGAAGGGATTGCCGATGAAGGAGATGGAGGATATGTAGGAAATGGAGGAGTGGTGAAGAAGATGAAGTTGATGATATTGAATCAGTTAACTAATTAATCACGCATAAAGAATCTTAATTGACAGAAGAATAATGCAAGATTGTAGGGATTGCCATAACAAGACAGTTGACAAAATATCATTTCTATCCTTATACGATTTTTTATGTTTAAAATAATAATACTTAAGAAATTAATGGATCCATTAGATCTTTTAATCTTAAGATCAAATCAGCTAATCCTATGGCCCAAAATCGGCCTGTATTTCTTGATTTAAAGGCATTTTTGTTTTGATCATATCCCCCTCCCTATATATATATCTATATATAGGGGTGCATTATAATGATAACCCCAATTTCCGTAATAACCCTATAACTAAATCTGGACCACACATTTTTAAAATCACGTGGTCTAGATTCAAACTTAGATTTACTTCATAAAAAAAAGCGCGGGGGTAAATATGTCATTTCGCTCATGATAAAATTTTCGTATCCAAATTTCGCTTATTTAATTTCTGAATTTCGCTCATTTTATCATTTTATCAGTCAGTCAAAAGTATCATTTTATCAACTCAGAGTATCATTCTATCCGGCAAAACTATCATTCTACGCAATAAACCTATCATTTTATCATTTTATCAGTCAGTCAAAAGTATCATTTTATCAACTCAGAGTATCATTCTATCTGGCAAAACTATCATTCTATGCAATAAACCTAACATATATCATTTTATCAATCAGTCAAAAGTATCATTTTATCAACTCAGAGTATCATTCTATCCGGCAAAACTATCATTCTATGCAATAAACCTATCATTTTATCAGTCAGTCAAAAGTATCATTTTATCAACTCAGAGTATCATTCTATCCGGCAAAACTATCATTCTATGCAATAAACCTATCATTTTATCAGTCAGTCAAAAGTATCATTTTATCAACTCATATTATCATTCTATCCGGCAAAACTATCATTCTATGCAATAAACCTAATATAATCGGCACAATACATAATATACAAACCTACAAAGCAGTAAATGTATCATTTTATCAACTCAGAGTATCATTTTTATAAGGTTACTGTCATTTTATCCGCTTAGATTATCATTTTATCAGGTAAAAGTATCATTTTATTAAACAAAAATGTCATTTTATACACCAAAAATACCTATCATTCTATAGGCTGAAAGTATCATTCTACCCGGCAAAACTATCATTCTATCGGCTGAAAGTATCATTCTATCCGGCAAAACTATCATTTTATGCAGTAAACCTAACATTTATAAGCTAAAAGTATCATTTTATCAACTCAGAGTATCATTCTATCCGGAAAAACTATCATTCTATGCAATAAACCTAACATATATCATTTTATCAGTCAGTCAAAAGTATCATTTTATCAACTCAGAGTATCATTCTATCCGGCAAAACTATCATTCTATGCAATAAACCTATCATTTTATCATTTTATAAGTTAGTCAAAATTATCATTTTATCAACTCAGAGTATCATTCTATCCGGCAAAACTATCATTCTATGCAATAAACCTATCATTTTATCAGCCAGTCAAAAGTATCATTTTATCAGCCAGTCAAAAGTATCATTTTATCCGGCAAAACTATCATTCTATGCAATAAACATATCATTTTATCATTTTACGTGATATTTGGCGAAATTCAGAAATTAAATGAGGGAAATTACAGTTTTACCCCGCACTTTTTTTTATGAAGTAAATCTAAGTTTGAATCTCAACCGCATGATTAGAAATATGTGTGGTCCAGATTTGGTTATAGGGTTATTACGATATTTAGGGGTTATCATATGATCACGACTATATATATATATATATATATAGGTATAGGATTGTATTCAAATCCTTTTTTCATATTTTCTCCTATTTCCTTCTTGATCTCAGCCCCACGATTTTGTCATCCGACGATTAGATTGATGTCACGTGTCATTTAATAATGCAGATTTTCAATTGAATAATGCACACCGACTAATAATGCACCGTTATAGTGTAATAATGCACATTTTCAGTTGAATAATGCACACCGACTAATAATGCATCATTATAGTGTAATAATGCAGATCATCTGGACCGTTGATGAATGAGATCTAACGGTCCAGATTAAGAAGGAACTTAAATCTAAGGGGAGAAAAGGAGTTTAACGCAACCCGGTAGGTATATATATATATATATATATATATATATAATAAACTACACTCTTGCACTGAAAATTATATATATAAATATTTATTATAAGAATTATCTTTATATGTTTATTACAAATACATAAAATATTTATGATTAGTAGTTCTTCAATAAAAATTGGTTATCACTTAATTACAATCCTATATATATCTCTATTTTTGTCGGTAAAGGAAATTGAATACGATCATTTTCTCGAAGCGCATATACAAAAATTTATTGATAATGGAATAAAATAGATGTCTCATAAAGGCATGGCCCCTTGAAATGATCAAACCTATGTGAAGAAGAATTGATATTATATTTGACTTTATACAAAAGGTCCCCTTCTTGGTCTCCACTTTTTGCATTTTGGGAGTTAAAGCTGAAGAATGAAAGTGCACTTTTGCATTTTGATTTTTGAGAGTTCAATTTAAAGCTGAAGAATGAAAGTGAACTTTTTAGCTGCTTACATCCCCACACCACGTAATTACATAAGCAAATCATACTTCAATGTACTACTACTACTTTTTTACTTGGAAAAATGGGAGTCGTAAAATTTGATGCCCATATCTCTCCAAATTTGGTAATATTTCATTTTTAGCAATTAAAAAATATTTAGAAATCATATGTGCTATTTTTAAAAATGTTCAATTCGAAGTAATTAGACCTAAATCGCCAAATTGTAGCTCTAGCACTCTTAATTAAGTTTCTCTTCTGAACTTTATCAATATATGATTACTAGCGTATAATTTTACTAAATTGGGTTAATTGATACTCCCTTAATATAGAAATAGGGATAGTGATAAAATGCAAATTCTAAATAGTTTACGGACTCCAAACTATGATCTGGACCGTTAGTAAATATCAACAGATGACAAAATAACAGCAACAACAAAATGTCAACACAGCATGCATCAACCGTTGACACTGTGTTGACATTTTGTTGCTATTATTTTATCATCTATTGACATTTTTCTATGGTCCAGATCGTAGTTTGGAGTTTGTACAATATTTAGATTTTGCATTTGATTACATTTATAAAGGAATGTCTATAGAAATAAAATATAAATTTTATATCAACACTTATACTACTACTAACTATATCTTAGATGGAAAAATATAAATTTTACTTTTGTACATGTTAATGGAGTCTTTGCCCTCTCTTCACTTTTAACTACATCCTATTGAGTTGTTGAAGTTAGGTCTAAATTAGTCTAAGAATTCAGTCTCAGATCATATTTTATTTCCTAATCTCAACACTTTTTCTTGGGTAGTAGATTTGTTTGTTGTCTTCCTTCAAAATCAATATTTGTCTTACTATATAGTTAGCATATCTAAAAAAAGGTAAATACAAAAATATAAGAAATCAAGACAAATATTTCAAAAATACAACTGTAGTGTAGAATGTGCATGCATGTGTGAATATACTCCAAAAGTCCAAATCTCTCTCTCCCTTTCCCCACTCTCTCAAATTAGCCTCACATTTTCTTCATCAAACCAAAAAAATCAAACCCCCAAAAAAAAATGCACATGCTCTTCACTCTCCTTCTCCTTGTCCTCAGCACCTCTGTTTCCGTTACCGGAAATGCCGAGCTGAGAGCGCTGATGCAGATAAAGGCCTCCTTGGATCCCGGAAACAAGCGGCTATCGTCGTGGACGGCCGACGGCGACCCCTGCGGAGGCGCGTTTGAAGGCGTCGCCTGCAACGAGCACCGCAAGGTCGCCAACATCTCGCTTCAGGGGAAGGAGCTCGCCGGAAAGGTGCCGGCGGCTCTGTCGGAGCTCAAGTGCTTGTCCGGTCTCTACCTCCATTACAATTCCCTGACCGGCGAAATTCCGCCGGAGATTGCTAATCTCACCGAGCTCTCCGATCTCTATCTCAACGTCAATCGTTTAACCGGCGAAATTCCGCCTCAGATCGGAAGCATGGCTTCTCTTCAAGGTTTGGCAAATTTTAGTTTTGAATTTTGTATTTTTTTTGGAATTAATTTCGCCACGAGGTTTTGATGATTTTGCAGTGGTGCAGCTGTGCTGCAACAATCTGAATGGAAGGATACCCGCGGAGATGGGGTTGTTGAAAAAGTTAAGCGTGCTTGCGCTAGAGAATAACGGGATAACAGGGCAGATACCTTCCAGCTTGGGAAATTTAGGGATGTTGAAGAGATTGTATTTGAACTCTAATCGTCTCTCTGGCTCAGTTCCGATCTCATTAGCCAATCTCGTCTCGTTACAAGTGCTTGATGTTCGTAACAACACTCTCTCTGGAGTTGTCCCTCTTGGTGAGAATGAGCTGCTCTGTTTCAAATCCTTTTTTTTGTTGTTGTTGTTGTATCAAAATCATGTGTTTGTTAATTTCTTTCACAATTTCTGAAGCTCTGAGGCATTTGAATGAAGAATTTCGTTTCGAAAACAATCCTGGCTTGTGCGGCTCGGGATTCCCTTCTCTTCGAGCTTGCACTGCTTGGGACAACGCGAACCAGGCGAGCACGGTACCTACAGCGAGCATACCGCGGTCAGCGCCTCTCCCGTTGAACTGCTCGCGCTGCTCTGGCTCCTCGTCGCGTCTCCCACAGATGGGTATTGTTGGAGGAGCCATTGCAGTGACCCTGGCGTTAACCGTGGTGGCATTGCTCTGTGCTGTCAAGTATCGTCGTGCAAAGCAGAAAGTCAGCCATAAATCCGACACCTCCGAAGTTAAGTCTAAAGATCATTTGCACAAGGCTATGAGCCATCCTTCTCCTCAAGAATATTACCATGATGAGATATCATCTCCTTGTAGCAAGTTCAATCTTGAAGAGGTGGAATCAGCTACGCACCATTTCTCGGAGGCGAATCTGCTGGGGAGGAGCAAGTTCTCCGCGGTCTACAGGGGAACGCTCAAGGATGGAGCGGTTGTGGCGATCAAGAGCATCAGCAAGACAAGCTGCAAGACGGATGAGGACGAGTTCTTCAAGGGGATGAGCTTGCTCAGCTCTCTTAGCCATGAGAATGTTGTCAAGTTGAAGGGCTATTGCTCTTCCAAGGCTAGAGGGGAATGCTTCTTGATATACGAATTCATGCCGGGAGGGAACCTGTCTCGCTATCTTGATGGGGAAGATGATCACACCATCCTTGATTGGCCAACAAGAGTCTCAATCATCCATGGCATTGCAAAAGGTAACTAATTGGTATACTGTTACTGTATATCTTATATTATTACATATCTTGCTTGGGAGGAGGGGCACCACACCATCATAATGGTTGCTATAAATGTAGCATTGATGAGATATAATGGTCCACATACTAGAGGGAAAAGATATTCAAGATTTGATCTAAAATATAATGTTAATTTTACTCATTGTTTTTACCTTAAAATTTGTATTTCAGGCATGGAGTATTTGCATAGAAATGAATGGAACAAGGGTGGCATCATCCATCAGAACATATCAGTGGAGAAAGTTGTGTTGGACGAGCAGATGAGGCCTTTGATTGTGGACTGCGGCCTCTTGAAGCTGCTGGCCGACGACGTGGTCTACTCGGCACTGAAAGTGAGCGCGGCGCTCGGGTACATGGCGCCGGAGTACATAAGCACGGGGCGGTTCACGGAGAAGAGCGACGTCTATGCCTATGGTGTCATCATCCTCCAGGTGCTCTCCGGCAAGACAGTGCTCTCCACGGCCGTAAGAGCGGCAGCGGAATCCGGGAACGTGGGAGAGCTGATGGACGCGAAACTTGAGGGGAAGTATAGTGAGACTGAGGGCGCTGGGCTCACAAAAATGGCTTTGGATTGCACCAATGATGATCCACAAAGTAGACCAACAATGGAATGGGTTGTTAGAGAGCTGTCTTCATTGTTAGTTGAGAGCATCTCTAATGTGTAAATAATGCTTCAGAGGAGCTAGTATGAAATATAGAACTAATGTGATTGAGAATAATTCCTAAATATGGCATCACCAAAGCTTTTACTTCATCCTATTTACCTTGAACAATCAAATCCAGAAGATTACACAACAATAAATTAAAAATGCCAACCTTTAGCTCTCCAATACCTTTGGGCATTTTCATTTAGCCGAGCATTTCTCAACTTGAGAAATAGCTTGTAAGCCACATCCACTTTATTTGAATCCATTAACCTATTATATAATTTGCTAGAAATGATTTTGCTAGGGAATAATCCCTTGCTAATACATTCCTCCATTACCAGCACTGCAGATTCAAGCCTCCCTGTGTTGCACAGACCATTTACGAGATACTCATAAGCCTGCATATCACAACCATACCCACTTTCTTGCATTTCCTCCCACATTTTCAGCAGCATTCCACACTTTCCAAACCTAGATAGCCTCATCAGTAGCAGCTTATAGCCCGTCATCGACACTCTACACCCTGCTTTCCTTGCCTTGTTGTACACCATCAATGCAGCATATGGCGGACCGTAGCTACACAAAGGTTTCAAGATCTCAGTCAAAGCCCCCGTTGAAGGAATCACGCCTCGGCCAAGCATCACATCGAGCAATTCGATGGCATCTGAAACTCTTCTTCTTTTGAGGAAATACAGTATTATCCTGACATAAGTATCCACGCTTGGCTCAAAACCATCATGCACCATCCCCTCGTGGTATTTCAACGCCCCACTGATGTCGTGATTAGCAATACAGTTGAAAATCATAGCATTGTAAACCTCACTACTCAGTGCACTCCCTTTCTCCTCCAAGTAGTTGAAAATTCTGATCGCATCATCGAATCTACAAGCTCTGCCGAACCCCTCAATGACATAGCTATGAGTAACACAGTTAGGCACAACTCCATCATCCACCATCAACTTCAAAAATTTCTCAATTTCAGTAACTTTACCAAGCTTTGACCATCCTCCTATGATAATATTATACATCGAACTATCACACTGCACCTTCTCTCTCATTCTATTAAACAACAAGCATGCTGTTCCTACATGTGATCGCTGCGACAAGCAATTCAATGCAACACTCAGAGTTTCCTTATTGCATTCTAACCCATACTTCTCCAACTCCCCAAAAATTGTTGTAGCTTTAGAAACACGGTGAGCGCGAAGATAACTATCCATAACAATGAAAAGGGTCTCAGAATTCAAGCTTACCCCTCTCTTCCCCATATCTTTCACTAATTCCATCATATGCACAAATGATTTCCTCCTACCCAATGCTTTAAGCACTATATGGAAGGCACCAACACCTTTAGACAAATTTGGCTGCTCAATTGCCCAATTGAAGAACACTAACATCGCCTCACCACTTAAGTCTCCCATGTTCACTACATTAGAAAATACTTCATCATTTAATTCTACACCAACCCCGCTCAAGGCGGTATGAATCGCAACTTTGCCGGGGAGCTTCTGCAGAAAAACTCCCCGCAGCTTATCTTCAGGCGGCAGAAAATCATCGGCAGCCCTAATATCACTGCAAGAAGAATCCACATCACTAGGGCTGCGGACTGAAATATCATCGGCAGCCCTAACATCCAATAGATTGCAAGATGAATCTACATCACTAGGACTGCGAATTGATATGGGGAAAATATCACAGAGCTGGTTCAGTATATGACATTCACTGCTGGTAGAACTATTATTTTTTGTGGTATTTACAACAAGTTGATCTGTCGAATAATGAGATGCAAAAACCAGATAGGAACGGTGGAGCAGCAGAGAGCTGCACCTGAATTTATTCCATGAAACCCCTCTAATAAACATTATCTCGATTGGCAGCACGGATGTTTCGATCTGATTCCTGCAACCCTAATCCCTAAACAAAAATAAGTAAATAAGTGAAATGTAAATAAATTGTAATTCAAGCAATAATGTGAAAGAATACTTAGCTTAGCTCAGCTCAGCCTTTATAAAAAATTATTCATTGCTAAGGGAAGACAATAACTTGTCCATAGAAACAAATTCATTTGTGATAATACTATGTCTCTTTCATCTGGGCATTAAAACGAAATATAAAAAACTGCAAAGAACAGAAATGAATACTCTACAGCTTTGATTGAGACATATCAAGTATGAAGTCAGTTTTGGTTGAGACATTTCACCAAACAGCTGGAGAATATTATACAAAAATGAATTGAAATCAACAAGCACGTATTCATTTTGAAGGAATCCCAAATTTTGTCAAACAGTTGAGCTGAAAGTTAGCACTAACTGGAACTACTCATCTCATGTAAAAAACAACTAATCAAGTATAAAATCGGAAGTCTCTCACTAATTTATGCGCATTACCCTTTTTCGATATATACAAGCATAGGTTCGTTCTAGTCAAATTCTGTACATCACGCAACATCCAGTTATTAGTAAATAAAACTCAAACAGTTTGACATTGAAAATCAACATCTCACAAATCTTACTCTCCCAATTTTTAAATTGAGTTCCAATTTGAGAAAAGTTAACGAATTTGCAGATGTCAAAATAAATTCGAACAAATAAGATGGAACTAAGTAAAAGAAGAACGAGAAGTTAACTTGATAAAGAGGGCGGCGAGCACAGTCGACGGCGGCAGCGGCGGGGAGCTGACTTGCCGGTCGGTCGGAGAGAATTGGAAGAAATCCATCTAAATGGAGTCGGGGGCTGTAGGAACTAGATCCATTATTAATGGGCCGAATAACTACAAGTCGGATCACAACACAATTTATAAAATGGGCCGAATAACTACAAGTCGGATCACAACACAATTTATAAAAAAGGAAAGGCCAAAACTGGTGCCGGACACATATGCTCAATTTATGCCGGACACATATGCTCATTTTATGATTTTTGTCATATATTTTATTTTTTGAATTTTTGCATCCTGAACATTTCAACTCGGATCACAATTGGTCCTACACTAACAATTCCGTCAATTTTTAAACGGTTTTAACCCGATTTTGACCGATTTTGATGGTTTTAACAGTCCTATTCGAGTTAAAACCATTTAAAAATTGCTCAAAATTGGGTTAAAATCTTTTAAAAATTAACGGAATTGTTAGTGTATGACCAATTGTGATCCGAGTTGAAATGTTCAGGATACAAAAATTCAAAAGATAAAGTATATAACTAAAATCATAAAATGAACATATATTCAGGACCAGTTTTGGCATTTACTCTTTATAAAATAAATTATCTGAATATCGCACATAAATACTCCTCCATTAAATTTTGTTTTTTTGAAATGTTCTTATGCTAAATGACATGTATTGTAAAATAGGAAAGTTGTTGAAAAACTTTCTTTTTTAATATGTTTTATTTTTAGTGGACAATTAAAAATGGCAAATGCGCTCTATTTTTCATGGACGGAGGGAGTATAAACTTTATTACTATTTATTAAATAATAGCTACATAAATATCTGTTAAAAACAAAGTAATGAAACAAAATACAAATGAAAACAAAATTAAAGAAATTACATTTATTATTCATTTAGCTATATGAGTATTTATCAATGAAAACAAATTCAAACTGAAAAGGCAAATGAAATTAGTGCATGATTGAAAACAAAAATAAATCGAAAAGGAGAAGTCAAGTTTATGTAGCAACGAAAATAAATTTATAAAAATAAAAATTACATAATAAAAATAAGATAAGTGGGTATCAATGAAATATCGTGATAGGCCAAAGAATTTTCACAAAAGTTAAAACACATAATATTAAAATTGTTATGACAAGGGATCGAACCTGGTCTGTGGCTGAGGCAAAGAAGCTTTCAACCGCTAGGCTACTGATGCCAAATCTAATTTTGTCCACTAATACTATATTAAACCTAAATATTTTGGGGGTACAGTCGTACCCCCTTGTCCCAGTGTGCATCCGCCACTGCACACAGGCTTTAAGAAATCCTCCATCCGTCCCATTGAAGATGACACACTTTACTTTTTAGTTTGTCCCAACTCAGATGGCCCATTACTAAAAATAGAAACACATTTCTCTCTACTTTATTCTCTCTCTTGTATACTCTTTCCGCTTCACACACAAAATAAAGTTATATAAAATCTCGTTCGTCCAAGGAATGGGTCATCTTCCTAGAATGGAGTGAGTATAAAGGAAAGTGGAAAGAAAAAATGTGGGGCCCGTGTTTATATATAAGTTTTATAATAGAATGTGAGTGGAATTAGTTGGTGGAAAGTGGGGTATACGGTATACCTATCATTTTTAGTAAAGTGAACCGGGACTCCTAGTGGCAGACGGAGAGAGTATTATTTTCCTCTTGTTGCTGAACTTTCATTTCATCGAGGATCGAGGAGTGATTACTCTATTGTATCATTCAATCCGAAACATTTCTTTTTGATACTCCTATAAGATTTTAAGAAGCGTTGATGTTGTTGAGTGTGTTAGCTAAGGGCATCCGCAGTGGTGCAGATGTCCCGGCGGAATTCCCCGCGGAATTCCCAAAAACACCTCCTGCCACGTCAAAAGGACTTCCCACTGCTCTGCCACGTCATACGGAATTCCCACTGCACAGTGGTGGAATTCCCTGTGGAATTCCAGACGGAATTCCCACAACAAACAAAATTCACAAATTAACAAATTAAACACTTTCCGGAATTAAACAATGTACGGATTTAAAAATTTCGACACGAATACGGAGAAAATCCAACCACTTTATTTTAAAAAAACATACTTGATTAAAAAAAATACATTATTTTTGAAATAAAAATCGGCTCCTCACTCCTCGGATTCCCCGCCGTCGGTTCCCTCGCCGTCCCCGCCGTCACAAGTGGTGTGAATGAAATGAAGTTCAACGGGATGTATTTATAGAAAATAAAAAAAACATTTAATGCAACACACGGGAATTCCATGTCAGTCCACGCAATGGCGGACGCCAGGACGGAATTCCGCTAAACTCCGCGGACCTGCGACGTCCTCCTCAGAATTCCGTATCCGCGCCCAGTATGCACAATGACGGACGTCCGCTACGGAATTCCGGCACGTCCGTGAGAATTCCGCGTTGACGTCCGCCATTGCGGATGCTCTAAAGAATGAATATTATATATATATATATATATATATATATATATATAGGTATTTGATCAAAACAAAAATGGTCTTAAACCAAGAATTGCCGACGGGTTTTTGTCTATTGGATTAGACAATCTAATCTTTAGATTACATTAATTAACGGCTAGATTTATTAGGAAGATATTATTATTTTAATTACTTATAATCTAAAAAGGTTAATTAAGTAAATTGCATATTGTCGTTAGTTATAGTATTTCCTATGATTGTGCTCCTTCATCTCTCCACTAACTGCTCTTTAGCGTAGGTTATCAGCCCATAATTTCTTCTCCTTTAATCTTTCGTCGAATTTTCATACCCTATTCCATTTACTGTAGTTCTGCTAAGTCTTATCATTTGAAGATATGCAAAAATTCTCTGTCGATGTAGTTATTGTGGTGTAGTATACGATGCTATGACCCTAATATTCATTTATTATGACACAAATTAAGCATATGATGCTATGACCCAAATATTCATTTATTATGACCCAATGTATGAATTCTCATATACTATTAGTTTTTTTGCCTAATTATGCTTATTATGACTCGTACATGCATATATTATGACATGAACTGCTAATTTACATAATCAATTTTTTCTCACAAGTTAGCTTGGTTATTGTACAAAATTCCCACAACAAATTAATGATTTTATTTTTATCTTTTTTGCTCAAAATGACTCTAACATGTACGAAGTATGACATAGAGTCATCTTATACTTTGTTTTTACTTTTCAGAAGAGATCAAACAACCATTATATTTTTACCTTGGTCATAGAGTCAGAAAAATAATTCATATTAAAGTCTAATTTGCAGAAACAATAAAATCCAAAGCCATTTTAAAGTATCACCCATTGATGAAATAAAATATTTGAAAACCCATATGTTAAATACACACATAATTATATCAATAAAACATACTTTAAATCCAAAATTTATGACATGGCCACTACAGAAGCTCTGTAGCTTGCTATCATCTTTTCAACGTCGATCATCATTTTCTTGTTGTCCGTTGCATAATGTTTGGATGTCGATGTTTTATTGGAAAGGGAGCTGTGATTATTTTCGGCCAACTTCAACACAATACTTTTTAGCTCTTAAATACTTAAGCGCACCCTTATATCTAGTCGATAGTCCACAATTCCAATGGCCTTCTCTCACCCATGTTGACTTCCATCTGAGAAAATAAACATTGCAGTCACTTATGACATAAAAGTGATACAAACATGACCTAATTCATATATTTCACTTATGACATAGAAGTGATACAAACATGGCCTAATTCATATATTGCTACTACATAACCCATAAAACTATTCCAATGCTAATCAATGACCATACATTTATTTTAGGTGATTCCAAATTGAATGCAACCTATAGAAACAATAACAGTTTGTAAACATGACACAAAACTGTTACATATATGACCTAATACACTCATATTCTGATATGACATATATAATTGTTTAGTATGACCCAAAAGCATATCTATTTTTTTAATAATTGTTTTTGCATGATTCAATTGTATTACCTCTCGGAGCCTTTGGGATCTTTTGTAGCTTTGTCTTCGCGGATGTTCTCTCATACACTACGTGAACAACAGATTTAAATTACAAATCGACCTGATTTTGTCAACTTTAAGTCATGGGTTACAACATCGTACTAACCTTTTCCGTCACGAGGTGCGGATCCAGAGGCTCTAGTGTTGACCATGGTTGTAGTAGCTTTTTTGTTATCCTTCTTCGTCAAGTTTTGAATTCTGCCAAGGTTTTGTGGTAGAGGAATCAGTTTTTTTGGAAAACTTGATTTTTGGTGCAGACGAGGTTGAGATAGTGGAGGAGACGACTAATGTTTACAGATTTGTATGGTTTGGGCGATTGGGTAGAGATTTTGGTGATGGGGTTGAGATTTGGGTGTTTTGTCGTGTAGATTCTAGGGTTTGTTGGGATGGGGTTGAGATTTTGGTGAGAGAGATGCATTGAATGGCGAGGGAACCGAATAATCAACTTAGAAAACGTGTGGAGTAATGATCCCAATTAATCTGGTCTTAATTAACGGAAGGGCGGTTGTTTATATTTTCTATACCTAAATTGCCCTTTCTTGACATAGATCAATCCTATTATGACCCACAAAAATTGTTGACAAATCCACATCGTGGCCATTCATTTCCATATCTTACGGTCCATAATTGGTCTGTATTTCTATACTTAAGGGCTTCTTTTGATAGATTAATTGTGATCTATGACAAATACCCTTTAACTATATAACTAGAGAACAAATAATAGCCACAAGATCAAAAAAATCAAGGGCTAGTATTAATTTTTGAATTTAATGAGATATTAGTTCCCTCAATCACAAATTTACTCCATAATAACAAGTTAGGGGTATTATGGTCATTGCACAACGAATTAACTCCAAAATCAGGTTAGATTCGAAAATTGAATTCATTTGAAAATGCGTCTTCTTCTCTCTTCTCCTCTTCTCTGTTCACCATCGTAAAATCGCCGATTAAACCGCATTCAAGTCGTCGCCTATATTACATGTTGCACCCAAATTGTTTGAAACCGAAGATGAATTCATCAAATTTGGGAGAAATTTAAAATTAGTGTTTGAAGAAATGGGATTGGGAACCAAACCAATCTTCTCAACGCTGGATCTGTTGGTGTTTGGGAAAATTGGGAGCGATGGCATGAAGATGCTTCCCCCAAATTGCTCCCCGTCGAACCCTTGATCCATCACACCAAAGCCGCCGCTAAAATCGAAATCCGCGGAGGTTCCTCCGCCAAATTTGATGAACTTACTGAGATTCCCATTGCAGGATCGTCCACATCAGCCATGACATAGCAGAGGAATGCCTGTTCCTGGCTGGGAGACTCCGATAGCACGTCGTGCTACAAGCCGTCGCCGATTACGTGTTTAATCATGCCCGTCGTAATAATTGTAAAGGCTAAGAAGAACAAATTTGATGTTGTAAACTTCAAGCGTTCAAGAACTATTGTAGAAAACTTCATTTAAATTCAATAGCAAGTATTTATTTTACATTAATATCTTGTTTACTATTTAAATCACTGTTGTGTTGTATCTATTTACTTCACTGAATAAGGAACTAGTGTTTTGTAAACTAGAGTGAAGTAAAATCATAATAAGAGTGACGTGTTTTGTGAACAAAAGTGAAGTAAAATCAGAATAAGAGTGATGTGTTTTGTGAACAAGAGTGAAGTAAAATATGAATAAGAGTGATGTGTTTTGTGAACAAGAGTGAAGTAAAATCAGAATAAGAGTGATGTGTTTTGTGAACAAGAGTGAAGTAAAATCAGAGTAAGAGTGATGTGTTTTATGAACAAGAGTGAAGTAAAATCAGATTAAGAGTGATGTGTTTTGTGAACAAGTGTGAAGTAAAATCAGAATAAGAGTGATGTGTTTTGTGAACAAGAGTGAAGTAAAATCAGAGTAAGAGTGTGTTTTGTGAACAGGAGTGAAGTAAAATCAGATTAAGAGTGATGTATTTTGTGAACAAGAGTGAAGTAAAATCAGAGTAAGAGTGATGTGTTTTGTGAACAAGAGTGAAGTAAAATCAGAGTAAGAGTGATGTGTTTTGTGAACAAGAGTGAAGTAAAATCAGAGTAAGAGTGATGTGTTTTGTGAACAAGAGTGAAGTAAAATCAGAGTAAGAGTGATGTGTTTTGTGAACAAGAGTGAAGTAAAATCAGAGTAAGAGTGATGTGTTTTGTAAACAAGAGTAAAGTAAAATCAGATTAAGAGTGATGTGTTTTGTGAACAAGAGTGAAGTAAAATCAGAGTAACAGTGATGTGTTTTGTGAACAAGAGTGAAATAAAAACAGAGTAACAGTGATGTGTTTTGTAAACACGAGTTAAGTAAAATCAGAATAAGAATGATCTGTTTTGTGAACAAGAGTGAAGTAAAATCACAGTAAGAGTGATGTGTTTTGTGAACAAGAGCGAAGTAAAATCAGAGTAAGAGTGATGTGTTTTGTGAACAAGAGTGAAGTAAAATCAGAGTAAGAGTGATGTGTTTTGTGAACAAGAGTGAAGTAAAATCAGAATAAGAGTGATGTGTTTTGTGAACAAGAGTGAAGTAAAATCAGAGTAAGAGTGATGTGTTTTGTGAACAAGAGTGAAGTAAAATCAGATTAAGAGTGATGTGTTTTGTGAACAAGAGTGAAGTAAAATCAGAGTAAGAGTGATGTGTTTTGTGAACAAGAGTGAAGTAAAATCAGAGTAAGAGTGATGTGTTTTGTGAACAAGAGTGAAGTAAAATCAGAGTAAGAGTGATGTGTTTTGTGAACAAGAGTGAAGTAAAATCAGAGTAAGAGTGATGTGTTTTGTGAACAAGAGTGAAGTAAAATCAGAGTAAGAGTGATGTGTTTTGTGAACAAGAGTGAAGTAAAATCAGAGTAAGAGTGATGTGTTTTGTGAACAAGAGTGAAGTAAAATCAGAATAAGAGTGATGTGTTTTGTGAACAAGAGTGAAGTAAAATCAGAGTAAGAGTGATGTGTTTTGTGAACAAGAGTGAAGTAAAATCAGATTAAGAGTGATGTGTTTTGTGAACAAGAGTGAAGTAAAATCAGAGTAAGAGTGATGTGTTTTGTGAACAAGAGTGAAGTAAATCAGAGTAAGAGTGATGTGTTTTGTGAACAAGAGTGAAGTAAAATCAGAGTAAGAGTGATGTGTTTTGTGAACAAGAGTGAAGTAAAATCAGAGTAAGAGTGATGTGTTTTGTGAACAAGAGTGAAGTAAAATCAGAGTAAGAGTGATGTGTTTTGTAAACAAGAGTAAAGTAAAATCAGATTAAGAGTGATGTGTTTTGTGAACAAGAGTGAAGTAAAATCAGAGTAACAGTGATGTGTTTTGTGAACAAGAGTGAAGTAAAAACAAAGTAACAGTGATGTGTTTTGTAAACACGAGTTAAGTAAAATCAGAATAAGAATGATCTGTTTTGTGAACAAGAGTGAAGTAAAATCACAGTAAGAGTGATGTGTTTTGTGAACAAGAGCGAAGTAAAATGAGAATAAGAGTGAAGTGTTTTGTGAACAAGAGTGAAGTAAAATATGAATAAGAGTGATGTGTTTTGTGAACAAGAGTGAAGTAAAATCAGAATAAGAGTGATGTGTTTTGTGAACAAGAGTGAAGTAAAATCAGAGTAAGAGTGATGTGTTTTATGAACAAGAGTGAAGTAAAATCAGATTAAGAGTGATGTGTTTTGTGAACAAGTGTGAAGTAAAATCAGAATAAGAGTGATGTGTTTTGTGAACAAGAGT
Source organism: Salvia splendens (assembly GCF_004379255.2). Lineage (NCBI taxonomy): Eukaryota > Viridiplantae > Streptophyta > Magnoliopsida > Lamiales > Lamiaceae > Salvia > Salvia splendens. The sequence goes on from NC_056039.1 coordinate 26,156,117, forward strand.
GAAGTAAAATCAGAGTAAGAGTGTGTTTTGTGAACAGGAGTGAAGTAAAATCAGATTAAGAGTGATGTATTTTGTGAACAAGAGTGAAGTAAAATCAGAGTAAGAGTGATGTGTTTTGTGAACAAGAGTGAAGTAAAATCAGAGTAAGAGTGATGTGTTTTGTGAACAAGAGTGAAGTAAAATCAGAGTAAGAGTGATGTGTTTTGTGAACAAGAGTGAAGTAAAATCAGAGTAAGAGTGATGTGTTTTGTGAACAAGAGTGAAGTAAAATCAGAGTAAGAGTGATGTGTTTTGTAAACAAGAGTAAAGTAAAATCAGATTAAGAGTGATGTGTTTTGTGAACAAGAGTGAAGTAAATCAGAGTAACAGTGATGTGTTTTGTGAACAAGAGTGAAATAAAAACAGAGTAACAGTGATGTGTTTTGTAAACACGAGTTAAGTAAAATCAGAATAAGAATGATCTGTTTTGTGAACAAGAGTGAAGTAAAATCACAGTAAGAGTGATGTGTTTTGTGAACAAGAGCGAAGTAAAATCAGAGTAAGAGTGATGTGTTTTGTGAACAAGAGTGAAGTAAAATCAGAGTAAGAGTGATGTGTTTTGTGAACAAGAGTGAAGTAAAATCAGAATAAGAGTGATGTGTTTTGTGAACAAGAGTGAAGTAAAATCAGAGTAAGAGTGATGTGTTTTGTGAACAAGAGTGAAGTAAAATCAGATTAAGAGTGATGTGTTTTGTGAACAAGAGTGAAGTAAAATCAGAGTAAGAGTGATGTGTTTTGTGAACAAGAGTGAAGTAAAATCAGAGTAAGAGTGATGTGTTTTGTGAACAAGAGTGAAGTAAAATCAGAGTAAGAGTGATGTGTTTTGTGAACAAGAGTGAAGTAAAATCAGAGTAAGAGTGATGTGTTTTGTGAACAAGAGTGAAGTAAAATCAGAGTAAGAGTGATGTGTTTTGTGAACAAGAGTGAAGTAAAATCAGAGTAAGAGTGATGTGTTTTGTGAACAAGAGTGAAGTAAAATCAGAATAAGAGTGATGTGTTTTGTGAACAAGAGTGAAGTAAAATCAGAGTAAGAGTGATGTGTTTTGTGAACAAGAGTGAAGTAAAATCAGATTAAGAGTGATGTGTTTTGTGAACAAGAGTGAAGTAAAATCAGAGTAAGAGTGATGTGTTTTGTGAACAAGAGTGAAGTAAATCAGAGTAAGAGTGATGTGTTTTGTGAACAAGAGTGAAGTAAAATCAGAGTAAGAGTGATGTGTTTTGTGAACAAGAGTGAAGTAAAATCAGAGTAAGAGTGATGTGTTTTGTGAACAAGAGTGAAGTAAAATCAGAGTAAGAGTGATGTGTTTTGTAAACAAGAGTAAAGTAAAATCAGATTAAGAGTGATGTGTTTTGTGAACAAGAGTGAAGTAAAATCAGAGTAACAGTGATGTGTTTTGTGAACAAGAGTGAAGTAAAAACAAAGTAACAGTGATGTGTTTTGTAAACACGAGTTAAGTAAAATCAGAATAAGAATGATCTGTTTTGTGAACAAGAGTGAAGTAAAATCACAGTAAGAGTGATGTGTTTTGTGAACAAGAGCGAAGTAAAATGAGAATAAGAGTGAAGTGTTTTGTGAACAAGAGTGAAGTAAAATCAGAGTAAGAGTGATGTGTTTTGTGAACAAGAGTGAAGTAAAATCAGATTAAGAGTGATGTGTTTTGTGAACAAGAGTGAAGTAAAATCAGAATAAGAGTGATGTGTTTTGTGAACAAGAGTGAAGTAAAATCAGAGTAAGAGTGATGTGTTTTGTGAACAAGAGTGAAGTAAAATCAGATTAAGAGTGATGTGTTTTGTGAACAAGTGTGAAGTAAAATCAGAGTAAGAGTGATGTGTTTTGAGAACAAGAGTGAAGTAAAATCAGAGTAAGAGTGATGTGTTTTGTGAACAAGAGTGAAGTAAAATCAGAGTAAGAGTGATGTGTTTTGTGAACAAGAGTGAAGTAAAATCAGAGTAAGAGTGATGTGTTTTTGTGAACAAGAGTGAAGTAAAATCAGAGTAAGAGTGATGTGTTTTGTTAACAAGAGTGAAGTAAAATCAGAGTAAGAGTGATGTGTTTTGTGAACAAGAGTGAAGTAAAATCAGAGCAAGAGTGATGTATTTTGTGAACAAGAGTGAAGTAAAATCAGATTAAGAGTGATGTGTTTTGTGAACAAGAGTGAAGTAAAATCAGAGTAAAAGTGATGTGTTTTGTGAACAAGAGTGAAGTAAAATCAGAGTAAGAGTGATGTGTTTTGTAAACAAGAGTGAAGTAAAATCAGAGTAAGAGTGATGTGTTTTGTGAACAAGAGTGTAGTAAAATCAGAGTAAGAGTGATGTGTTTTGTGATCAAGAGTGAAGTAAAATCAGAGTAAGAGTGATGTGTTTTGTGAACAAGAGTGAAGTAAAATCAGAGTAAGAGTGATGTGTTTTGTAAACAAGAGTAAAGTAAAATCAGAGTAACAGTGATGTGTTTTGTGAACAAGAGTGAAGTAAAATCAGAGTAACAGTGATGTGTTTTGTAAACACGAGTTAAGTAAAATCAGAATAAGAATGATCTGTTTTGTGAACAAGAGTGAAGTAAAATCACAGTAAGAGTGATGTGTTTTGTGAACAAGAGCGAAGTAAAATCAGAATAAGAGTGATGTGTTTTGTGAACAAGAGTGAAGTAAAATCAGAGTAAGAGTGATGTATTTTGTGAACAAGAGTGAAGTAAAATCAGATTAAGAGTGATGTGTTTTGTGAACAAGAGTGAAGTAAAATCAGAGTAAGAGTGATGTGTTTTGTGAACAAGAGTGAAGTAAAATCAGAGTAAGAGTGATGTGTTTTGTAAACAAGAGTGAAGTAAAATCAGAGTAAGAGTGATGTGTTTTGTGAACAAGAGTGAAGTAAAAACAAAGTAACAGTGATGTGTTTTGTAAACACGAGTTAAGTAAAATCAGAATAAGAATGATCTGTTTTGTGAACAAGAGTGAAGTAAAATCACAGTAAGAGTGATGTGTTTTGTGAACAAGAGCGAAGTAAAATCAGAATAAGAGTGATGTGTTTTGTGAACAAGAGTGAAGTAAAATCAGAGTAACAGCGATGTGTTTTGTGAACAAGAGTGAAGTAAAAACAAAGTAACAGTGATGTGTTTTGTAAACACGAGTTAAGTAAAATCAGAATAAGAATGATCTGTTTTGTGAACAAGAGTGAAGTAAAATCACAGTAAGAGTGATGTGTTTTGTGAACAAGAGCGAAGTAAAATGAGAATAAGAGTGAAGTGTTTTGTGAACAAGAGTGAAGTAAAATCAGAGTAAGAGTGATGTGTTTTGTGAACAAGAGTGAAGTAAAATCAGATTAAGAGTGATGTGTTTTGTGAACAAGAGTGAAGTAAAATCAGAATAAGAGTGATGTGTTTTGTGAACAAGAGTGAAGTAAAATCAGAGTAAGAGTGATGTGTTTTGTGAACAAGAGTGAAGTAAAATCAGATTAAGAGTGATGTGTTTTGTGAAAAAGTGTGAAGTAAAATCAGAGTAAGAGTGATGTGTTTTGAGAACAAGAGTGAAGTAAAATCAGAGTAAGAGTGATGTGTTTTGTGAACAAGAGTGAAGTAAAATCAGAGTAAGAGTGATGTGTTTTGTGAACAAGAGTGAAGTAAAATCAGAGTAAGAGTGATGTGTTTTGTGAACAAGAGTGAAGTAAAATCAGAGTAAGAGTGATGTGTTTTGTTAACAAGAGTGAAGTAAAATCAAAGTAAGAGTGATGTGTTTTGTGAACAAGAGTGAAGTAAAATCAGAGCAAGAGTGATGTATTTTGTGAACAAGAGTGAAGTAAAATCAGATTAAGAGTGATGTGTTTTGTGAACAAGAGTGAAGTAAAATCAGAGTAAAAGTGATGTGTTTTGTGAACAAGAGTGAAGTAAAATCAGAGTAAGAGTGATGTGTTTTGTAAACAAGAGTGAAGTAAAATCAGAGTAAGAGTGATGTGTTTTGTGAACAAGAGTGTAGTAAAATCAGAGTAAGAGTGATGTGTTTTGTGATCAAGAGTGAAGTAAAATCAGAGTAAGAGTGATGTGTTTTGTGAACAAGAGTGAAGTAAAATCAGAGTAAGAGTGATGTGTTTTGTAAACAAGAGTAAAGTAAAATCAGATTAAGAGTGATGTGTATTGTGAACAAGAGTGAAGTAAAATCAGAGTAACAGTGATGTGTTTTGTGAACAAGAGTGAAGTAAAATCAGAGTAACAGTGATGTGTTTTGTAAACACGAGTTAAGTAAAATCAGAATAAGAATGATCTGTTTTGTGAACAAGAGTGAAGTAAAATCACAGTAAGAGTGATGTGTTTTGTGAACAAGAGCGAAGTAAAATCAGAATAAGAGTGATGTGTTTTGTGAACAAGAGTGAAGTAAAATCAGAGTAAGAGTGATGTATTTTGTGAACAAGAGTGAAGTAAAATCAGATTAAGAGTGATGTGTTTTGTGAACAAGAGTGAAGTAAAATCAGAGTAAGAGTGATGTGTTTTGTGAACAAGAGTGAAGTAAAATCAGAGTAAGAGTGATGTGTTTTGTAAACAAGAGTGAAGTAAAATCAGAGTAAGAGTGATGTGTTTTGTGAACAAGAGTGAAGTAAAAACAAAGTAACAGTGATGTGTTTTGTAAACACGAGTTAAGTAAAATCAGAATAAGAATGATCTGTTTTGTGAACAAGAGTGAAGTAAAATCACAGTAAGAGTGATGTGTTTTGTGAACAAGAGCGAAGTAAAATCAGAATAAGAGTGATGTGTTTTGTGAACAAGAGTGAAGTAAAATCAGAGTAACAGTGATGTGTTTTGTGAACAAGAGTGAAGTAAAAACAAAGTAACAGTGATGTGTTTTGTAAACACGAGTTAAGTAAAATCAGAATAAGAATGATCTGTTTTGTGAACAAGAGTGAAGTAAAATCACAGTAAGAGTGATGTGTTTTGTGAACAAGAGCGAAGTAAAATGAGAATAAGAGTGAAGTGTTTTGTGAACAAGAGTGAAGTAAAATCAGAGTAAGAGTGATGTGTTTTGTGAACAAGAGTGAAGTAAAATCAGATTAAGAGTGATGTGTTTTGTGAACAAGAGTGAAGTAAAATCAGAATAAGAGTGATGTGTTTTGTGAACAAGAGTGAAGTAAAATCAGAGTAAGAGTGATGTGTTTTGTGAACAAGAGTGAAGTAAAATCAGATTAAGAGTGATGTGTTTTGTGAAAAAGTGTGAAGTAAAATCAGAGTAAGAGTGATGTGTTTTGAGAACAAGAGTGAAGTAAAATCAGAGTAAGAGTGATGTGTTTTGTGAACAAGAGTGAAGTAAAATCAGAGTAAGAGTGATGTGTTTTGTGAACAAGAGTGAAGTAAAATCAGAGTAAGAGTGATGTGTTTTGTGAACAAGAGTGAAGTAAAATCAGAGTAAGAGTGATGTGTTTTGTTAACAAGAGTGAAGTAAAATCAGAGTAAGAGTGATGTGTTTTGTGAACAAGAGTGAAGTAAAATCAGAGCAAGAGTGATGTATTTTGTGAACAAGAGTGAAGTAAAATCAGATTAAGAGTGATGTGTTTTGTGAACAAGAGTGAAGTAAAATCAGAGTAAAAGTGATGTGTTTTGTGAACAAGAGTGAAGTAAAATCAGAGTAAGAGTGATGTGTTTTGTAAACAAGAGTGAAGTAAAATCAGAGTAAGAGTGATGTGTTTTGTGAACAAGAGTGTAGTAAAATCAGAGTAAGAGTGATGTGTTTTGTGATCAAGAGTGAAGTAAAATCAGAGTAAGAGTGATGTGTTTTGTGAACAAGAGTGAAGTAAAATCAGAGTAAGAGTGATGTGTTTTGTAAACAAGAGTAAAGTAAAATCAGATTAAGAGTGATGTGTATTGTGAACAAGAGTGAAGTAAAATCAGAGTAACAGTGATGTGTTTTGTGAACAAGAGTGAAGTAAAATCAGAGTAACAGTGATGTGTTTTGTAAACACGAGTTAAGTAAAATCAGAATAAGAATGATCTGTTTTGTGAACAAGAGTGAAGTAAAATCACAGTAAGAGTGATGTGTTTTGTGAACAAGAGCGAAGTAAAATCAGAATAAGAGTGATGTGTTTTGTGAACAAGAGTGAAGTAAAATCAGAGTAAGAGTGATGTATTTTGTGAACAAGAGTGAAGTAAAATCAGATTAAGAGTGATGTGTTTTGTGAACAAGAGTGAAGTAAAATCAGAGTAAGAGTGATGTGTTTTGTGAACAAGAGTGAAGTAAAATCAGAGTAAGAGTGATGTGTTTTGTAAACAAGAGTGAAGTAAAATCAGAGTAAGAGTGATGTGTTTTGTGAACAAGAGTGTAGTAAAATCAGAGTAAGAGTGATGTGTTTTGTGATCAAGAGTAAAGTAAAATCAGAGTAAGAGTGATGTGTTTTGTGAACAAGAGTGAAGTAAAATCAGAGTAAGAGTGATGTGTTTTGTAAACAAGAGTAAAGTAAAATCAGATTAAGAGTGATGTGTTTTGTGAACAAGAGTGAAGTAAAATCAGAGTAACAGTGATGTGTTTTGTGAACAAGAGTGAAGTAAAATCAGAGTAACAGTGATGTGTTTTGTAAACACGAGTTAAGTAAAATCAGAATAAGAATGATCTGTTTTGTGAACAAGAGTGAAGTAAAATCACAGTAAGAGTGATGTGTTTTGTGAACAAGAGCGAAGTAAAATCAGAATAAGAGTGATGTGTTTTGTGAACAAGAGTGAAGTAAAATCAGAGTAAGAGTGATGTATTTTGTGAACAAGAGTGAAGTAAAATCAGATTAAGAGTGATGTGTTTTGTGAACAAGAGTGAAGTAAAATCAGAATAAGAGTGATGTGTTTTGTGAACAAGAGTGAAGTAAAATCAGAGTAAGAGTGATGTGTTTTGTGAACAAGAGTGAAGTAAAATCAGATTAAGAGTGATGTGTTTTGTGAACAAGTGTGAAGTAAAATCAGAGTAAGAGTGATGTGTTTTGTGAACAAGAGTGAAGTAAAATCAGAGTAAGAGTGATGTGTTTTGTGAACAAGAGCGAAGTAAAATCAGAATAAGAGTGATGTGTTTTGTGAACAAGAGTGAAGTAAAATCAGAGTAAGAGTGATGTATTTTGTGAACAAGAGTGAAGTAAAATCAGAGTAAGAGTGATGTGTTTTGTAAACAAGAGTAAAGTAAAATCAGATTAAGAGTGATGTGTATTGTGAACAAGAGTGAAGTAAAATCAGAGTAACAGTGATGTGTTTTGTGAACAAGAGTGAAGTAAAATCAGAGTAACAGTGATGTGTTTTGTAAACACGAGTTAAGTAAAATCAGAATAAGAATGATCTGTTTTGTGAACAAGAGTGAAGTAAAATCACAGTAAGAGTGATGTGTTTTGTGAACAAGAGCGAAGTAAAATCAGAATAAGAGTGATGTGTTTTGTGAACAAGAGTGAAGTAAAATCAGAGTAAGAGTGATGTATTTTGTGAACAAGAGTGAAGTAAATCAGATTAAGAGTGATGTGTTTTGTGAACAAGAGTGAAGTAAAATCAGAGTAAGAGTGATGTGTTTTGTGAACAAGAGTGAAGTAAAATCAGAGTAAGAGTGATGTGTTTTGTGAACAAGAGTGAAGTAAAATCAGAGTAAGAGTGATGTGTTTTGTGAACAAGAGTGTAGTAAAATCAGAGTAAGAGTGATGTGTTTTGTGATCAAGAGTGAAGTAAAATCAGAGTAAGAGTGATGTGTTTTGTGAACAAGAGTGAAGTAAAATCAGAGTAAGAGTGATGTGTTTTGTAAACAAGAGTAAAGTAAAATCAGAGTAAGAGTGATGTGTTTTGTGAACAAGAGTGAAGTAAAATCAGAGTAACAGTGATGTGTTTTGTGAACAAGAGTGAAGTAAAATCAGAGTAACAGTGATGTGTTTTGTAAACACGAGTTAAGTAAAATCAGAATAAGAATGATCTGTTTTGTGAACAAGAGTGAAGTAAAATCACAGTAAGAGTGATGTGTTTTGTGAACAAGAGCGAAGTAAAATCAGAATAAGAGTGATGTGTTTTGTGAACAAGAGTGAAGTAAAATCAGAGTAAGAGTGATGTATTTTGTGAACAAGAGTGAAGTAAAATCAGATTAAGAGTGATGTGTTTTGTGAACAAGAGTGAAGTAAAATCAGAATAAGAGTGATGTGTTTTGTGAACAAGAGTGAAGTAAAATCAGAGTAAGAGTGATGTGTTTTGTGAACAAGAGTGAAGTAAAATCAGATTAAGAGTGATGTGTTTTGTGAACAAGTGTGAAGTAAAATCAGAGTAAGAGTGATGTGTTTTGTGAACAAGAGTGAAGTAAAATCAGAGTAAGAGTGATGTGTTTTGTGAACAAGAGTGAAGTAAAATCAGAGTAAGAGTGATGTGTTTTGTGAACAAGAGTGAAGTAAAATCAGAGTAAGAGTGATGTGTTTTGTTAACAAGAGTGAAGTAAAATCAGAGGAAGAGTGATGTGTTTTGTGAACAAGAGTGAAGTAAAATCAGAGTAACAGTGATGTGTTTTGTGAACAAGAGTGAAGTAAAATCAGAGTAAGAGTGATGTGTTTTGTGAACAAGAGTGAAGTAAAATCAGAGTAAGAGTGATGTGTTTTGTTAACAAGAGTGAAGTAAAATCAGAGTCAGAGTGATGTGTTTTGTGAACAAGAGTGAAGTAAAATCAGAGCAAGAGTGATGTATTTTGTGAACAAGAGTGAAGTAAAATCAGATTAAGAGTGATGTGTTTTGTGAACAAGAGTGAAGTAAAATCAGAGTAAGAGTGATGTGTTTTGTGAACAAGAGTGAAGTAAAATCAGAGTAAGAGTGATGTGTTTTGTAAACAAGAGTGAAGTAAAATCAGAGTAAGAGTGATGTGTTTTGTGAACAAGAGTGTAGTAAAATCAGAGTAAGAGTGATGTGTTTTGTGATCAAGAGTGAAGTAAAATCTGAGTAAGAGTGATGTGTTTTGTGAACAAGAGTGAAGTAAAATCAGAGTAAGAGTGATGTGTTTTGTAAACAAGAGTAAAGTAAAATCAGATTAAGAGTGATGTGTATTGTGAACAAGAGTGAAGTAAAATCAGAGTAACAGTGATGTGTTTTGTGAACAAGAGTGAAGTAAAATCAGAGTAACAGTGATGTGTTTTGTAAACACGAGTTAAGTAAAATCAGAATAAGAATGATCTGTTTTGTGAACAAGAGTGAAGTAAAATCACAGTAAGAGTGATGTGTTTTGTGAACAAGAGCGAAGTAAAATCAGAATAAGAGTGATGTGTTTTGTGAACAAGAGTGAAGTAAAATCAAAGTAAGAGTGATGTATTTTGTGAACAAGAGTGAAGTAAAATCAGATTAAGAGTGATGTGTTTTGTGAACAAGAGTGAAGTAAAATCAGAGTAAGAGTGATGTGTTTTGTGAACAAGAGTGAAGTAAAATCAGAGTAAGAGTGATGTGTTTTGTAAACAAGAGTGAAGTAAAATCAGAGTAAGAGTGATGTGTTTTGTGAACAAGAGTGTAGTAAAATCAGAGTAAGAGTGATGTGTTTTGTGATCAAGAGTGAAGTAAAATCAGAGTAAGAGTGATGTGTTTTGTGAACAAGAGTGAAGTAAAATCAGAGTAAGAGTGATGTGTTTTGTAAACAAGAGTAAAGTAAAATCAGATTAAGAGTGATGTGTTTTGTGTACAAGAGTGAAGTAAAATCAGAGTAACAGTGATGTGTTTTGTGAACAAGAGTGAAGTAAAATCAGAGTAACAGTGATGTGTTTTGTAAACACGAGTTAAGTAAAATCAGAATAAGAATGATCTGTTTTGTGAACAAGAGTGAAGTAAAATCACGGTAAGAGTGATGTGTTTTGTGAACAAGAGCGAAGTAAAATCAGAATAAGAGTGATGTGTTTTGTGAACAAGAGTGAAGTAAATCAGAGTAAGAGTGATGTATTTTGTGAACAAGAGTGAAGTAAAATCAGATTAAGAGTGATGTGTTTTGTGAACAAGAGTGAAGTAAAATCAGAATAAGAGTGATGTGTTTTGTGAACAAGAGTGAAGTAAAATCAGAGTAAGAGTGATGTGTTTTGTGAACAAGAGTGAAGTAAAATCAGATTAAGAGTGATGTGTTTTGTGAACAAGTGTGAAGTAAAATCAGAGTAAGAGTGATGTGTTTTGTGAACAAGAGTGAAGTAAAATCAGAGTAAGAGTGATGTGTTTTGTGAACAAGAGTGAAGTAAAATCAGAGTAAGAGTGATGTGTTTTGTGAACAAGAGTGAAGTAAAATCAGAGTAAGAGTGATGTGTTTTGTGAACAAGAGTGAAGTAAAATCAGAGTAAGAGTGATGTGTTTTGTGAACAAGAGTGAAGTAAAATCAGAGCAAGAGTGATGTGTTTTGTTAACAAGAGTGAAGTAAAATCAGAGGAAGAGTGATGTGTTTTGTGAACAAGAGTGAAGTAAAATCAGAGCAAGAGTGATGTGTTTTGTGAACAAGAGTGAAGTAAAATCAGATTAAGAGTGATGTGTTTTGTGAACAAGAGTGAAGTAAAATCACAGTAAGAGTGATGTGTTTTGTGAACAAGAGCGAAGTAAAATCAGAATAAGAGTGATGTGTTTTGTGAACAAGAGTGAAGTAAAATCAGAGTAAGAGTGATGTATTTTGTGAACAAGAGTGAAGTAAAATCAGATTAAGAGTGATGTGTTTTGTGAACAAGAGTGAAGTAAAATCAGAATAAGAGTGATGTGTTTTGTGAACAAGAGTGAAGTAAAATCAGAGTAAGAGTGATGTGTTTTGTGAACAAGAGTGAAGTAAAATCAGATTAAGAGTGATGTGTTTTGTGAACAAGTGTGAAGTAAAATCAGAGTAAGAGTGATGTGTTTTGTGAACAAGAGTGAAGTAAAATCAGAGTAAGAGTGATGTGTTTTGTGAACAAGAGTGAAGTAAAATCAGAGTAAGAGTGATGTGTTTTGTAAACAAGAGTAAAGTAAAATCAGATTAAGAGTGATGTGTTTTGTGTACAAGAGTGAAGTAAAATCAGAGTAACAGTGATGTGTTTTGTGAACAAGAGTGAAGTAAAATCAGAGTAACAGTGATGTGTTTTGTAAACACGAGTTAAGTAAAATCAGAATAAGAATGATCTGTTTTGTGAACAAGAGTGAAGTAAAATCACGGTAAGAGTGATGTGTTTTGTGAACAAGAGCGAAGTAAAATCAGAATAAGAGTGATGTGTTTTGTGAACAAGAGTGAAGTAAAATCAGAGTAAGAGTGATGTATTTTGTGAACAAGAGTGAAGTAAAATCAGATTAAGAGTGATGTGTTTTGTGAACAAGAGTGAAGTAAAATCAGAATAAGAGTGATGTGTTTTGTGAACAAGAGTGAAGTAAAATCAGAGTAAGAGTGATGTGTTTTGTGAACAAGAGTGAAGTAAAATCAGATTAAGAGTGATGTGTTTTGTGAACAAGTGTGAAGTAAAATCAGAGTAAGAGTGATGTGTTTTGTGAACAAGAGTGAAGTAAAATCAGAGTAAGAGTGATGTGTTTTGTGAACAAGAGTGAAGTAAAATCAGAGTAAGAGTGATGTGTTTTGTGAACAAGAGTGAAGTAAAATCAGAGTAAGAGTGATGTGTTTTGTGAACAAGAGTGAAGTAAAATCAGAGTAAGAGTGATGTGTTTTGTGAACAAGAGTGAAGTAAAATCAGAGCAAGAGTGATGTGTTTTGTTAACAAGAGTGAAGTAAAATCAGAGGAAGAGTGATGTGTTTTGTGAACAAGAGTGAAGTAAAATCAGAGCAAGAGTGATGTGTTTTGTGAACAAGAGTGAAGTAAAATCAGATTAAGAGTGATGTGTTTTGTGAACAAGAGTGAAGTAAAATCACAGTAAGAGTGATGTGTTTTGTGAACAAGAGCGAAGTAAAATCAGAATAAGAGTGATGTGTTTTGTGAACAAGAGTGAAGTAAAATCAGAGTAAGAGTGATGTATTTTGTGAACAAGAGTGAAGTAAAATCAGATTAAGAGTGATGTGTTTTGTGAACAAGAGTGAAGTAAAATCAGAATAAGAGTGATGTGTTTTGTGAACAAGAGTGAAGTAAAATCAGAGTAAGAGTGATGTGTTTTGTGAACAAGAGTGAAGTAAAATCAGATTAAGAGTGATGTGTTTTGTGAACAAGTGTGAAGTAAAATCAGAGTAAGAGTGATGTGTTTTGTGAACAAGAGTGAAGTAAAATCAGAGTAAGAGTGATGTGTTTTGCGAACAAGAGTGAAGTAAAATCAGAGTAAGAGTGATGTGTTTTGTAAACAAGAGTAAAGTAAAATCAGATTAAGAGTGATGTGTATTGTGAACAAGAGTGAAGTAAAATCAGAGTCACAGTGATGTGTTTTGTGAACAAGAGTGAAGTAAAATCAGAGTAAGAGTGATGTGTTTTGTGAACAAGAGTGAAGTAAAATCAGAGTAAGAGTGATGTGTTTTGTTAACAAGAGTGAAGTAAAATCAGAGTAAGAGTGATGTGTTTTGTGAACAAGAGTGAAGTAAAATCAGAGCAAGAGTGATGTATTTTGTGAACAAGAGTGAAGTAAAATCAGATTAAGAGTGATGTGTTTTGTGAACAAGAGTGAAGTAAAATCAGAGTAAGAGTGATGTGTTTTGTGAACAAGAGTGAAGTAAAATCAGAGTAAGAGTGATGTGTTTTGTAAACAAGAGTGAAGTAAAATCAGAGTAAGAGTGATGTGTTTTGTGAACAAGAGTGTAGTAAAATCAGAGTAAGAGTGATGTGTTTTGTGATCAAGAGTGAAGTAAAATCAGAGTAACAGTGATGTGTTTTGTGAACACGAGTTAAGTAAAATCAGAATAAGAATGATCTGTTTTGTGAACAAGAGTGAAGTAAAATCACAGTAAGAGTGATGTGTTTTGTGAACAAGAGCGAAGTAAAATCAGAATAAGAGTGATGTGTTTTGTGAACAAGAGTGAAGTAAAATCAAAGTAAGAGTGATGTATTTTGTGAACAAGAGTGAAGTAAAATCAGATTAAGAGTGATGTGTTTTGTGAACAAGAGTGAAGTAAAATCAGAGTAAGAGTGATGTGTTTTGTGAACAAGAGTGAAGTAAAATCAGAGTAAGAGTGATGTGTTTTGTAAACAAGAGTGAAGTAAAATCAGAGTAAGAGTGATGTGTTTTGTGAACAAGAGTGTAGTAAAATCAGAGTAAGAGTGATGTGTTTTGTGATCAAGAGTGAAGTAAAATCAGAGTAAGAGTGATGTGTTTTGTGAACAAGAGTGAAGTAAAATCACAGTAAGAGTGATGTGTTTTGTGAACAAGAGCGAAGTAAAATCAGAATAAGAGTGATGTGTTTTGTGAACAAGAGTGAAGTAAAATCAGAGTAAGAGTGATGTATTTTGTGAACAAGAGTGAAGTAAAATCAGATTAAGAGTGATGTGTTTTGTGAACAAGAGTGAAGTAAAATCAGAATAAGAGTGATGTGTTTTGTGAACAAGAGTGAAGTAAAATCAGAGTAAGAGTGATGTGTTTTGTGAACAAGAGTGAAGTAAAATCAGATTAAGAGTGATGTGTTTTGTGAACAAGTGTGAAGTAAAATCAGAGTAAGAGTGATGTGTTTTGTGAACAAGAGTGAAGTAAAATCAGAGTAAGAGTGATGTGTTTTGTGAACAAGAGTGAAGTAAAATCAGAGTAAGAGTGATGTGTTTTGTAAACAAGAGTAAAGTAAAATCAGATTAAGAGTGATGTGTATTGTGAACAAGAGTGAAGTAAAATCAGAGTAACAGTGATGTGTTTTGTGAACAAGAGTGAAGTAAAATCAGAGTAAGAGTGATGTGTTTTGTGAACAAGAGTGAAGTAAAATCAGAGTAAGAGTGATGTGTTTTGTTAACAAGAGTGAAGTAAAATCAGAGTAAGAGTGATGTGTTTTGTGAACAAGAGTGAAGTAAAATCAGAGCAAGAGTGATGTATTTTGTGAACAAGAGTGAAGTAAAATCAGATTAAGAGTGATGTGTTTTGTGAACAAGAGTGAAGTAAAATCAGAGTAAGAGTGATGTGTTTTGTGAACAAGAGTGAAGTAAAATCAGAGTAAGAGTGATGTGTTTTGTAAACAAGAGTGAAGTAAAATCAGAGTAATAGTGATGTGTTTTGTGAACACGAGTTAAGTAAAATCAGAATAAGAATGATCTGTTTTGTGAACAAGAGTGGAGTAAAATCACAGTAAGAGTGATGTGTTTTGTGAACAAGTGTGAAGTAAAATCAGATTAAGAGTGATGTGTTTTGTGAACAAGAGTGAAGTAAAATCAGAGTAAGAGTGATGTGTTTTGTGAACAAGTGTGAAGTAAAATCAGATTAAGAGTGATGTGTTTTGTGAACAAGAGTGAAGTAAAATCAGAGTAAGAGTGATGTGTTTTGTGAACAAGAGTGAAGTAAAATCAGAGTAAGAGTGATGTGTTTTGTGAACAAGAGTGAAGTAAAATCAGAATAAGAGTGATGTGTTTTGTGAACAAGAGTGAAGTAAAATCATGCTAAGAGTGATGTGTTTTGTAAACAATAGTGAAGTAAAATCATGCTAAGAGTGATGTGTTTTGTAAACAACAGTGAAGTAAAAACATAATAAGAGTGATGTGTTTTGTAAACAATAGTGAAGTAAGATCAGAATAAGAGTGATGTGTTTTGTGAACAGGAGTGAAGTAAAATCAGATTAAGAGTGATGTGTTTTGTGAACAAGAGTGAAGTAAAATCAGAGTAAGAGTGATGTGTTTTGTGAACAAGAGTGAAGTAAAATCAGAGTAAGAGTGATGTGTTTTGTAAACAAGAGTAAAGTAAAATCAGATTAAGAGTGATGTGTTTTGTGAACAAGAGTGAACTAAAATCAGAGTAACAGTGATGTGTTTTGTGAACAAGAGTGAAGTAAAATCAGAGTAATAGTGATGTGTTTTGTGAACACGAGTTAAGTAAAATCAGAATAAGAATGATCTGTTTTGTGAACAAGAGTGGAGTAAAATCACAGTAAGAGTGATGTGTTTTGTGAACAAGAGCGAAGTAAAATCAGAATAAGAGTGATGTGTTTTGTGAACAAGAGTGAAGTAAAATCAGAGTAAGAGTGATGTGTTTTGTGAACAAGAGTGAAGTAAAATCAGATTAAGAGTGATGTGTTTTGTGAACAAGAGTGAAGTAAAATCAGAATAAGAGTGATGTGTTTTGTGAACAAGAGTGAAGTAAAATCAGAGTAAGAGTGATGTGTTTTGTGAACAAGAGTGAAGTAAAATCAGATTAAGAGTGATGTGTTTTGTGAACAAGAGTGAAGTAAAATCAGAATAAGAGTGATGTGTTTTGTGAACAAGAGTGAAGTAAAATCAGAGTAAGAGTGATGTGTTTTGTGAACAAGAGTGAAGTAAAATCAGATTAAGAGTGATGTGTTTTGTGAACAAGTGTGAAGTAAAATCAGATTAAGAGTGATGTGTTTTGTGAACAAGAGTGAAGTAAAATCAGAGTAAGAGTGATGTGTTTTGTGAACAAGAGTGAAGTAAAATCGGAGTAAGAGTGATGTGTTTTGTGAACAAGAGTGAAGTAAAATCAGAGTAAGAGTGATGTGTTTTGTTAACAAGAGTGAAGTAAAATCAGAGTAAGAGTGATGTGTTTTGTGAACAAGAGTGAAGTAAAATCAGAATAAGAGTGATGTGTTTTGTGAACAAGAGTGAAGTAAAATCATGCTAAGAGTGATGTGTTTTGTAAACAATAGTGAAGTAAAATCATGCTAAGAGTGATGTGTTTTGTAAACAACAGTGAAGTAAAAACATAATAAGAGTGATGTGTTTTGTAAACAATAGTGAAGTAAGATCAGAATAAGAGTGATGTGTTTTGTGAACAAGAGTGAAGTAAAATCAGAGCAAGAGTGATGTGTTTTGTGAACAAGAGTGAAGTAAAATCAGAGTAAGAGTGATGTGTTTTGTGAACAAGAGTGAAGTAAAATCAGAGTAAGAGTGATGTGTTTTGTGAACAAGAGTGAATTAAAATCATGCTAAGAGTGATGTGTTTTGTAAACAATAGTGAAGTAAAATCATGCTAAGAGTGATGTGTTTTGTAAACAACAGTGAAGTAAAATCATAATAAGAGTGATGTGTTTTGTAAACAAGAGTGAAGTAAAATCATGCTAAGAGTGATGTGTTTTGTAAACAAGAGTGAAGTAAAATCATGCTAAGAGTGATGTGTTTTGTAAACAAGAGTGAAGTAAAATTATGCTAACATTGATGTGTTTTGTAAACAACAGTGAAGTAAAATCATACTAAGAGTGATGTGTTTTGTAAACAATAGTGAAGTAAAATCATAATAAGAGTGATATGTTTTGTAAACAACAGTTGTAAACAACAGTGAAGTAAAAGCGCTACCTTTAATTACTGTTAATAGTCAATATATTGCTTCATTATATAAATACAATCATTACACACAAGATTAAAATCAACTGATTAAGACTAACACAGTGTGAATATTGAATAAAATTAATTTACAAGGAAACCCTTCTAGACTTTAACGAATATATCAAAATGTTTCTTCTCGGAATGTTCATTTGTTGACCAATTTTAGTAAAACCAAATTATAGTGACATAATCGAGTTTAATACCGTATTTATCATTCCGCCCACCAACTTGGAAAAAAATAAATACAAGTCAACAAAACCCCCCAATTTATATAAATTCCTTAACATTTTTTGTATTGAATTCCAGATTTGATCTAAAATTAGATGGTTGCAGCCATGAATTCTGCAGTGTCGAGAAATCCTACAGTTCGATTCAGCAGAATAAATGAGGAATTCGGCTACAGCGCCGGCGCGAGGAGCAGTGGCTGGAGAATTTTTTCGACGCGACGGAGCGGGCATAATCTGATGAATTCGTGGAGCTATCGGCGAGATCGGGTAAACTGAAGTGACGGCGGAGCTGAAGAAGGTGGTGGAAAAGAAGATATCGGAGAATGACACGGAGGTGAACAAGGCTCAGGGTGATTTTGCGGCAGCGATCGACGGGAAACGAAACAGAAAGACAATAATCACTATAATTTCCAACGAGATTTGGAAATTGAAACTGCATAATTTCATATTTAAATTTCATAATGTAATTGCCAAATATACACTTGGCATATTTTATATTATTAAAATAAATAATATTTATTCTAATAAGATGTGTGGCTGAGATTTGTTCTCTAGTTATACACTTAAGATTAGTTATATCTTGATCACTAACCTATATATATATATATAGGGGAGCATTATTCTCCTTTTCAATCAAAACATCCTTTCTTCTTCTCATTCTTAGGCGTTAGATCTACTAAACCAACGGTCCAGATTGACAATTCCAATGTGTATCCGTGTTGCATTATGGTACCTGTGTGTGTGCATTATAAGGCTAAAATAGTAATTGCACAATACTGCCAGAATTTGGAAAGGCCGTAATTATCGAGATTTGAAACCTCCAGCTATTCATTCTCGTCATTAAACGCTGAACAGCAAATCTCCCAACTCTCCACTCTCTCCACTATCGCCTATCCCCAAACCCTAGATCTGTGAAAAAATTGCAACGCTTTAGAGTAATCCACCGCAAGTGTCCGCAATTTCATCGCACATCCGCCGTCGTTTGTAACAACGAAACCCTACCGGCATCAGGGTACGTTTCTGTGCTTTATTGATTGTGTTTGCGCGATACCTATACCGTGAAACAGTGACAAATGTGGCAGAACAATAAATTCAAGCCGGGATTTATAGATTTGGGTATAAAAGCATGAATTTTGATGACCGAATGGGTTGTATAGTTTGTGTTGACATTGCTCTGTATCCGAATGGGTTTTTAATTTTGATTTCGTTACTGCCAGACAGATCGAATATGCCTAAGCGAGGACGACCACGCTCATAACCATCCCAAGTTGCAGGTATGCACAATTATGTGTATGCATTATTTATTGTGGTCTATGCAGTATGTTACATGATATATGCATTATTAGCTTTATCAAACGCATTATAAGGTAGTATTTTTTGCAAGATATGTTGTACCTGAACGGGTACTGATTTTGTGGTTTAAGCAACTCTGTCAAAGTTTACATATTGTTATTGTTTGGTGTGGGAGGTGCATTATGAATCCGTATTTATGCATTTGGTGTAGTGTGTGCCTGACCTTGAGTTTTAGTGTTGATATGGTATACTAGTCTTTGTGTGTATTACATGTGCATTATTGGGTGAACTCAATGCATTATGTATACATGTAAGTGGCATTATGTGGTGTAACTGATGCTTTATTTAGTGTGGTTTTTTGTTAAGCACTACACTTAGGCACAATTAATTTTGTGCATTATCTATTGTGGACAGAGCATTATGTTTCATGATAGCTGCAGTATTCTGGGTATATTATGTATTAATACGAGTTGTGACTCTGGCAAAGTGTGCATATGGTTATGTTATGCATTATTTATTTAGGAATGTGCATTATTTATCATATATTGTGCATTATGAGGTCTTTAGCAGGCATATATACGTTAAGTGTCTTAGATGTTTAAGAAACTCAGACAAGCTTCAATATGTTTACTCCTGCGTTTGGGTAGTGCATTTTGGAGCTGTGTTGTATTGTTGACACTGGTTACTAGTTATTTGTTGTAATACGTATGCATTTTTCGGTGTACAAAATGCATTATGTCGTATTAGAGTTGCATTATGTCGAATACATTTTGCATTATAAAAGTGTATTATGAGGAGAATAGGAAGCACAGCAAAGGTGTTGATTGTATTTGTTAATTGACTCACATTACAAACAAAGTTCCGGGTTGTTGATTAAATGGATAAATATGTTATATTATGGTAATAAGTGCATTATTTGCTTTGTCCAACGCATTATAGGTAATACTTTTTGCATTATATGTTCTTACTGAAGCAGAGTCTTTATTGATGTACGTCTCAAACCTTACACATGTCATATGATGCTGACTTTTAAATTGGTGATACTTTTCTAATTTGTTGTTTTGTTTGGTAATATCAGACAAGCAGCTTAGGGACGAGGTAGACGAAGCAGTGGACGACATTATACCAGTAGCGTTAGCAAAAAAATTCAGAGATATGTTGGCTGATGTTGGCCCAAGTATGTCTAGAAATGAGGTAGAGCCGAAACAACCTAATGGTCGAAAAGGTGATCGACTCTACTGTCGGCATACGCCGTCTGAATTTCTCAACTGCTTAAAGCAGTTGAATCCTAGGCAGAGAAGGTCGGTGACTGAAATTGGATTTGCGGGGGTTCTTGACTTTGACATCAAGGAGATCCCGGGGTATCTTGCTTATTGGGTGTTGAACGCCCTTCATCTAGCACGATGCCAACTTAAGCTGGCAAGCGGGGAATACCTCACCCTAGACGAGGAAGATGTCCACTTGACGTTGGGGTTCCCACGAGGCCCTAAACAAATCACAAGGCCCGAGGATAAACAATCAAATTTTGCCTTCAACGACAGCGTGGCAGAGAAGTGTCAAAAGGGTCGCTTTAAGCTGACACCAAAGGACATTGCACAACTCATGATGGCTGAGGTCGATGGGGGAGAAGAGTTCAAGAAGCTCTTCATGTTCCTTCTAGAAAATGCATTAATAGAGACTCCGAGTGACGGCCACTGCAAACCCAAAATTCTTCATTTCATCGACAAGGTAGATGACATTAGAAATCTGAACTGGTGTGGGTACGTTCTGTCCGTCCTTGAGGCCACGCACCCAAGCTGGGAAAATGGACAATCTTTGTTGTTCTCCGGCCCAATACATTTTCTTGTGGTAAGTGAATATGAAACTAAAAAACCTGATCCTTTGTATTCTTTTTGGATTCAATCCAACTTCTACTCGGATAAACTCTACCTAATCTGTTCGATTTTTTATTCATTATAACCATACATATCATGCATTATATGTGTTCTACACTGCATTACTGACCACTAATTTATATTTCCTAATAATGACAGTGCTGTTATGTTGATCGCGTGGTACACATCCGACGGCGCGTCATCCGTGCGTGGCCAACAATAAAAGGGTGGACATGCAAGGCACTTAAGCATCGGGAGGACATTGAGCGAGACCAATTCGGGACTGGGAGGTTAGAACCCCGAATAGATAAGGAAAGTTTGGTGGCGGCCGAGGAGTTACGTGTGGGAGTAACAGTGATTCAAGGCGAGGGCTCCTCAAGAAGCATGCACAGAGCAAAGAGGTTTCGAGACAAGTTCGTCGCTTCCAGCTCTTTGTTGGCCCATGCAGTCTCGGCGTGGGTCGATGATTTCATGAGTATACCCGTGGACCTCCTTGACGATGATTGCTTACGCGTGGGAAGCCAAATTGGCAGAAAAATATTGGGCATTCCAGAACAAGAGGAGGTTGGAGATGACGACATCACAACAAGGCTGACCCAGGCAAGGGTTGATGAGGAAGAGTACAGCCAGGAGTGGATAGATGAGATGGAAAAGATGATGGCTGCTTACGACAAGAAGAAGACTATAACTACAAAATTCACAAGGCCATCGTTTGTTTTAGATGGATTTGAATGCCCTGGCCCTTTTGCAACACAACCAACACAAGTGGAAGGCTTGAGCGGCAAAGGAGGTGACGCTCCCCAACCTGGTGCTACAGCAAGTTTTGACCCGACTTTGGGTGAGCCGCGAATTGAAGAGAATCAGGGATGCTTAGCCATGCCTAATCCATTAGGTGATGCTGCCGGACTTCAAGTCCGAACGGAAGGCAACACTGCAGATGCAGTGACTGACATGGAAGGGGTCGAGGGATTGCGTAGCGAGACTATAGTATCAGTTAATAACTTTACCATTTATAAGCTGCATGTTTTTAACGTATCGGATTTGCTGTAATTTTTGGCTTTATTCTGTAGGAGACTGTTGCAATAGGTGAGACGGTTCGTGTGCCAACTGTGAACAGGAAAGGTGGAAGTGGAAAGGTGGCAATACCAAGAGCTGTGAAGGCAAAACGCAATGTAGGCGTGGCAGAAGAGAGAGCTAAGGTGTGCACAATCTATGAATCCCGTGGATTACACAATGTTTATGTTTCATTACTGTAAAGTATGCATTATTTAATAGACAGATTTACCTTCGTTGTCTTGACTTGTTCATAACCTGTAATAATATATTGATGTCGCATTCTTAAATTGGATTGGCACAATCAGCCACCTACCCAGCCTAGGCAGAAGGGGATAGTCATGGGTGGGAATAGGGCGGGTGCGATCGGTGAAGAGGTGCATGTACTTAATGCTGCTGTGCGTGGGAAAGCCAAGGAGAACCAGGTCAATCCTGATGAGGCTGGAACAGTGGTATGGGAATAAAAGTGTTTCATTTTATCTGTCATGAATAATATTTGAGATAAGAAGTTTTTTTTTTAAGGAGGCTAGCAATGTGGACACAGCCCGCGTGAAGAAAGCCAGCCTGCCTTTGCGGTCACCTTTCAACGAGCGGACTGTTAAACTAACAGCAAAGGCCAACCTCAATGACAAGGAACTTTACTACTGGGTCCTTTGCACAGCGGAGACGCATGCGTCTTTCAGGTTTGTTTATTTGTTTTGTATCATGTTGGAAAAAGTGGTATTCTGTCAAACTATATTATTTCTGTAAAATATGAATGCATTATTTGATGTGAGCCACGCATTACGTAGTTAGTTGGTTGCATTATTTGGAGTATATTTTGCATTATGTTAGACAATATGAGTCTTGGGGAAACAACCCTTGTTATATAAGAGCTTCATTGTGTTTCATTGTTTTATTGCCATGTAGGGAAGCTATTGTGTACGATGACCATTTCAAGCAGACCGAGCAGAGTGAGTTCCTGTCGTTAGCACCGTTCAAATCAGTAAGCCCCGGCATTGTAGACACATGGAGCTCTTATTTGAATAAATTGGAGAAACTGAAGGCGCCAGAAACGGTTGCATGAATATTTTTCTCCACAAGGCCATGCGTGAGTTTATCATTTGTGTACAACATTTACTCAATATACGTACAACTGCAAAGTAAGCAATTGCGTTAAAAATAAAAATTGCAGACACAGTCAGTGGTAGACACACCCACAGGATGGGATGAGGAGAGGCAATTTGCTTCTTTCTGGACCATCTTTTTCGAGGACGCACTTGGAGCAGGATACAACAAGTTGGATAAACTCGAAATGGTGAGTTTGATTTCAAAAATTTATGGCTGATATTCAGTTGTATAGTACACAATACAAGATATTTTAATGTGTTCTTCATTACATAGTTATTCTTCCCCATCTGGGGTGAATGACATCAGTACGTGGTCTGTTTTGATGTCACGGATGGAAAGATGAATATAATAGACCACAGCCTTGCTGAATCTCATGCATCGTTCGGCGACAAATATGGACACACACCCTCTCTGCTGGTACGTAATGCGCTTAATCGGTTTTGATGCATATTATCACAAAAAACTTCTATAATGCAAATGTAAAAGACAATTTCTATTTGTTGCAGAGGAAGTTCGTGGGTGCTGCACTGGACAAATGCAAAGAAACAAAAATGGCCGATCGCGTACGAAGCTGCACTACTAATGTGGTCTCAATGCCGTGGAGGAACAACGCGGTCACAATGGAGAACGGTGTGTACGTAATGCGCCACATGGAAACGTACTTTGGGGAGAAAGAAAAGGATTGGGATTGCGGGCTGAGTGCAAAAGGAACAAAAGGCTTAGAGATGTGTAGAATCAAGATTGCACGGACGCTCCTTACCTGTGCGCACAATACCCGAGGTTCTGCAAACCAAAATAAAGCGACAAAGTATTGGAAGGAGAAACCTGCAAAGTTCAATTTCGAGAAGTGGGTTGAAAATTATGGTCTGTAGCGAGTGATGGTTTTGCATATAGGTTGCTGGGGGTTAACGAAATCCTTTACTTGGTGGTTGACTTGTGAATTTGATACTGAAGTTTTGTTGCACCATTAAGATGCGTGTTAGTAGTTCACAATGTTTTTGGGAATAAGTAGTATGAATGGATTACAAGTAATTATTCAAACTTATAATACGTGCATTACTTTTATTTCTTTGTGCATTATTGTTAAAGATGATTGCATTATTTAGTAATAATGCATATCACATCCCACATAATGTAAATGACACGATACATTGTGCATCTTGTACAACAAACAACGCACAAATACATTATACAGTACCATAAGCTAGGATCCTTAATGTATTCCACGTTATGCAAAATAACACAGTATATAATGCACGGTATAACACAAATAATGCACTTATTCAGAAATATATTATGTGCAGTACGTTTGTTTATGTAGTGCATTATGAATACTTATTAAACCATTATTTAAAATATATTATGCATTATGAGACTTATCCTGTTTATATGCGTAAGTTGGTTTTGTGTAGTCCTTTACAGGCGACTAATTGTTTACTGTCTTACGTACTTTTGTATTTGGGAAATTACATTTATCCGGGTTATTTGTGCATTATGTAACTAAAAGCGTGCATTATGCATCAACAAATGTTCATTATTTTGCAGGCAGTAGGGAACAAATGTATCCATGGCGTCATTGAGTTAACTACACACATATATACAGTACTCAACTTATATACAATCCAATAATTAACCAACAAATTCTACTAATGCAACAACCACCTGTTTCGACATATAACAGTACGTCTACAAATTTGAACATCAATACTAATAGAGCCCAAACAAAAGCTGTGATG
This sequence comes from Salvia splendens, assembly GCF_004379255.2. Lineage (NCBI taxonomy): Eukaryota > Viridiplantae > Streptophyta > Magnoliopsida > Lamiales > Lamiaceae > Salvia > Salvia splendens. The sequence goes on from NC_056039.1 coordinate 26,179,787, forward strand.
CGCTATTTAAATAACATAACTCAAGCTGTTCTTTTACCCTTGCGCACATCTTTCTCCATTGTCATCTCTTTGAGCAGTGGACAGTTCCTGGAGTCGTGATGACCCATCTCATCGCACGCCTTACACCGTCTAAGAGGCCTTGTCGCATCCTTTATAGCCTTCTCTCTCTTTGAAATCAGACGACTCGCAGAGCTGCTGGCGTGACCTTTCGTCTTCACGACATCCGGAGAATGAACCGCAACAGATTCAGGCCTTACCATTCCATAAAACTCTTCAACCATACGCCTCTTCTCAGCAGCTGAGGTTGCCGGAGTACCAGTTTGAAGAGAGTTACCAAGTTCTTCAACGCCACCTACAAATGCACGTAATACATCGATGTCGGTCTCAAACCGTCTAAGAAAACCATAAAACATCGAAATCACCTGCTTAGACACAGTTTGCCTATCGTCAGAGAAGGAATGGGTATGCACGGGATCCTGCAACTCCCCATGTACAGCCTTGGCTAAGGGAGTCTTCATCCATCGGCTGTCACAGTATTTATCCGGGATTTTTTTCACCTTATTGTTCCGAAACAAGAAAAATATATGACTGCACAAATAACCATGCCGACCAAATAGTTTGCATTCGCACGAGTAAGTATCATCAGTCTTGTCATGACGAACAAAGTATGCATTACGCTTGCTATCGCCAAGCTTGTATGTGTCAACCGTTTCTCCGGACATAAAACCCAGCACACGACATCTGTCATTACCCTCCACAATTTCTTGTTGTATTTTCTTGAACATACTATCGGTAAACAACGTAGAAGCATGTTTCTCGAACGGCAGAGTAGTTGCTAGTATGGGTATGGTAGTGGCATCGTGGTAGTCTAAAGCTGTTCTACTGTTCCGCTGAAAATCTATGGCATGGTTGAAATTCAAGTAGAATTCGGCTATGTTAGCTCGGGGCTTCAGAAAATTTTTGTAAAAACTGTTCTCTGATTCAGATATGGACGTAGTCCTAATCATTGATCCCATAGGAAAATCCCTGAAATACGCCGGTATCCAGTACTTCCTATACGCATACAATGTGTTGAACCAGTCGATGTCCTCTAGCTGATGATGTTCGACCAATCTATTCCACTCCTCCTCGAATTCGTCCGGCTCAAGTAGGTCCGACCAAACACAAGCGTTAAATTCCTTTTTGAACTCGCCGTCCCGCAACAATCTGTTTGGTACCTTGACAGCCAGCTTATGCATTATATGCCACATACACCAACGGTGGCGTGTGCCAACTAGGACCTCTTCAATCGCTGACCTCATACCCAAATCTTGATCGGTCATAATCATCCTGGGTGCTACACCCATACAATCTACAAAATGTCTGAACAACCAAGCAAAAGCCCCGATTTTCTCGCTGCACACCAATCCGGCCGCAAATGTCACAGGACTACCATGATTATCCTTTCCAGTGAAAGGGGTGAAGATCATACAGTACCTGAATAAATCGTATTAACATGGCATCAGAGAATGTAAACAGATCATAATGCAATGTGCCGGATTGAATAATGCAAAGTGTGGTGGTGAATAATGCATTGAGGTACAGTAATATTGTATGATCATATATCATATAGAACATATCACTAAACTAAAAGGTAAACAACACATTAGTTAGTTCAACCTGTTTGTGTTGTACGCGGAGTCGAAGCTGACAATATCACCAAACATGTGGTAATTTTGCTTCATCAAACCGTCGCACCAAAACAGAGCAACCAACTGGTCGGATTCGTTAACTTCGTAGTGATAGGTGAACGCCTCAGACAACTCCTTCTTCTTAGCCATATCATCCAACACCATTTGTACATCAAATCCCTGTGCGTATGCTTTGATGTCCCGTGAGGCATTCCTGATATCCCCAACAGTGCAACCAACTAGGTCAAACCCACCAAGAATCTCCTTCAACACCTTAAATGTGACCGTGGGTCCTATATTAGCCTTGGAACAGTCGAGGATGAATTTATGATGTACATCATCCAACTTGCGATTACTCGACATGAATTGCTGATGTTCCGTTTCAACCATGTGATGGTTATGAATCTCGTTGAACTCCTCAATTATGTAACCTGACAAGCAATCTTCCGAGAAAAACCTAAACGATATGCTAGCCGTGCAACCACACCGCTTAGATAACTTCCTACGCTTTATAGTGAAACCAGAACGGGCATTCAACTGGTCATCTTCATCACCCTTCTTCCTTCCTTCCCTATTGCATACAACACGATACCACGTCGTGACATCGTCAACCTTCCTCATAGCTTGTTTGCGCGTATCAAAGCCAACAGCTCGAGCATATACCTCGTAGCAAGCGAAAGCGAAGTCCAAGGATTGGAATTTCTGACCTACAACAGGCTTCATATCGGGAGAACATTCAGGTACAACGACCACTGTACATAATTAAAAGAGGGGTCAGCATAAAATAACAGCTTTGCAATGTAATAAGCTGACAAGTAATGCACGATTTTCACAAATTCAATCTGTCACATATTTAAGTTGGACAAATACGTGAGTTTTGCATACGTATATCACTCCATAGTAAAATCGTCGTTTTTAATTTGTACATACTATACCCTACCCCCTAGGCTTATTAAACCCTTAGGAGAAGACAAGAAACGTGTCCCAAAAAACAAAGCTAACAACCGATATTTAAGCCTTAGTGAAACGAAACATAAAATCATGCTTATCTTAATTCTTACAACACACACATAGCGAATAAGATATTATGCATTATACAGTCAATATAGTGCATTACGGATATTGGTTTAATGCATTAGTTGTCCGAACTTAATTCAGTATACTGTGTACATTGGATATTTACGTACTTTATTTATAGGTCAAACACAAAGCATTCTTAATCGTCGTTTTTAATTTGTACATACTATACCCTACCCCTTCCTTCATTCAACCCTTAGGGGAAAACAAGAAACGGGCGCCAAAAAACAAAGCTAACACCCGATATTTAAGCCCTAGGGAAATGAAACATAAAATCATGCATATCTTAATTCGTACAACAAACACATTGCAAATAAGATATTATGCATTATACGATCAATAGAGTGCATTACCTATATTAATTTAATGCATTATAGTATACGAAATTAATTCATTATACTAAGCAACGTGCGCCAAACATCGACAAACAGACGAAATCTTTTTACCCTATACATTGCCGCTCACGAATTATGCATTAAATAGAAACATAAGTTCATTATGCTTCGTCAATATATGCATTACATGTATCGTCTCAACCTAATACCCTAGATATGCTGAGAGCGAATCGACGGAGGAAGGTTTCACAGCAAGCGCTCCACATAATACACGACTAAAATGCTGATTAAATTTCAAATAATCAGACTACCACAACTATCCCTGAAACCTCCGCATCATAGACAACATCAGGCATATGTATGATTTACCTTCTTCCATTGATTAAGAACAAAAACGGTCGCCAAAGTAGACAAGCTTGAACTTCCGTAAATTGATTAACGAGATAATTGAGATTTTTGATAATTGAAACCTTCGAAAAACAGGTCGCTGCAAAAACTCCTTCGCCTCAGACTTCCTTCTTCGACGTGAGAGAAGGAAAAAACCGCATTATCTCTCAATGAGAGAATCATGGAATTTCCATAACTAACAAATAAGTATTTACCAAATCTGCCCTTACTCGATTTTTTAGGGAATATAATTTAATGGTATCAGCGAATTTTTTCAACCACCCGATTAATTTAATTAAAGGCTGAGATCAAGAAGGAAAAAGGAGGAAATATGTGAAAAGGAAATGAATACATCCCTATATATATATATATATATATAGGGGTGCATTATAATGATAACCCCAATTTCCGTAATAACCCTATAACCAAATCTGGAACACACATTTTTAAAATCACGCGGTTGATATTCAAACTTAGATTTACTTCATAAAAAAAAGCGCGGGGGGTAAATATGTCATTTCGCTCATGATAAAATTTACGTATCCAAATTTCGCTCATTTAATTTCTGAATTTCGCTCATTTTATCATTTTATCAGTCAGTCAAAAGTATCATTTTATCAACTCAGAGTATCATTCTATCCGGGAAAACTATCATTCTAAGCAATAAACCTAACATATATCATTTTATCAGTCAGTCAAAAGTATCATTTTATCAACTCAGAGTATCATTCTATGCGGCAAAACTATCATTTTATCAGTTTTATGTCATTTTGTCACGTTAAAGTATCATTTTATCAGCTTATATGCAATTTCTTCAGCTAAACTATCATTTTTATAAGGTTACTGTCATTTTATCTCCTTAGATTATCTTTTTATCAGGTAAAAGTATCATTTTATTAAACAAAATGTCATTTTATACACCAAAAATACTTATCATTCTATCGGCTGAAAGTATCATTCTATCCGGAAAAACTATCATTTTATCAGTTTTATGTCATTTTGTCACGTTAAAGTATCATTTTATCAGCTTATATGCAATTTCTTCAGCTAAACTATCATTTTTATAAGGTTACTGTCATTTTATCCGGTTAGATTATCATTTTATCAGATAAAAGTATCATTTTATTAAACAAAAATGTCATTTTATACACCAAAAATACCTATCATTCTATCGGCTGAAAGTATCATTCTACCCGGTAAAACTATCATTCTATCGGCTGAAAGTATCATTCTATCCGGCAAAACTATCATTTTATGCAGTAAACCTAATATTTATAAGCTGAAAGTATCATTTTATCAACTCAGAGTATCATTCTATCCGGAAAAACTATCATTTTTATAAGGTTTCTGTAATTTATCCGCTTAGATTATCATTTTATCAGGTAAAAGTATCATTTTATTAAACAAAAATGTCATTTTATACACCAAAAATACCTATCATTCTATCGGCTGAAAGTATCATTCTACCCGGCAAAACTATCATTCTATCGGCTGAAACTATCATTCTATCCGGTAAAACTATCATTTTATGCAGTAAACCTAACATTTATAAGCTAAAAGTATCATTTTATCAACTCAGAGTATCATTCTATCCGGCAAAACTATCATTCTATGCAATAAACCTATCATTTTATCAGTCAGTCAAAAGTATCATTTTATAAACTAGGAGTATCATTCTATCCGGCAAAACTATCATTCTATGCAATAAACCTATCATTTTATCAGTCAGTCAAAAGTATAATTTTATCAACTCAGAGTATCATTCTATCCGACAAAACTATCATTCTATGCAATAAACCTAAAATTTTATCATTTTATCAGTCAGTCAAAAGTATCATTTTATCAACTCAGAGTATCATTCTATCCGGCAAAACTATCATTCTATGCAATAAACCTATCATTTTATCAGTCAGTTAAAAGTATCATTTTATCAACGCAAAGTATCATTATATCCGGCAAAACTATCATTCTATGCAATAAACCTATCATTTTATCATTTTATCATTTTACGTGATATTTGGCGAAATTCAGAAATTAAATGAGGGAAATGACAGTTTTACCCCGCGCTTTTTTTATGAAGTAAACCTAAGTTTGAATCTCAAAACTATCATTCTATGCAATAAACCTATTATTTTATCATTTTACGTGATATTTGGCGATATTTGGCGAAATGACAGTTTTACCCCGCGTTTTTTTATGAAGTAAATCTAAGTTTGAATCTCAACCGCATGATTAGAAATATGTGTGGTCCAGATTTGATTATAGGGTTATTACGATATTTAGGGGTATATATATATATATATATATATATATATGGAGATGACAATGTATCATAAAAGTGGTGTTTCCACTTTTACAAATATGTCATTGCAAAAGTGAGCTATGTAAAAAAATGTGTCACTTTAAATGAGTATATGACAAACTCAAAAAGCTACAGGTGAAAGCTTGAAAAGAGTAATGTTATTCACAAAAATAAAATATAATCGACGTGAAGACCAAAGTTGAATAGCTTCTACTTTACAAATAAGCATAATTGTCGAAATTCAGTTGAGTTCCTTGTGTGCTAAAGTCATGGTAGGGTCAGAGTATCCTCCTCGTCGCGAGACGAAATGGGACTAGACCGCGAAAAATGGCGGTTCAGTCCAGCTCGACACATTGGAAGAGAGGTCGGAGGGGTCGGACTGGTTACAAGGCCACACAGGCAATGTGAACCCGCACTTGATTGGCGCTCTGTTGCAGCCCACTGGACCGTACCGATGTTCGAGGGTATGGGGTGGGTTGAGGGGGTTGTTTGTCGAATTTTGTGTATAAATACATCGACAATTCACATTCCATTTTATCTCAACTCATACTCATCTACATTATTCCAATTTTATCATCTCAAATAGATTGCAACAATTCCGAACTTCATCTTAATCCAAATATTTCATCCATCCCATAAAAATAGAGACATTTTCCATTTTGGCCCTCCATAAAAATAGTCCCCAACTTGAATTTTTTTAAATTAATGAAATGATATAGAAGTCGACCTCCATAACCGATAAACATAGTCTTACCAATTATACATTAAAATGTGTGTCGTTGCAAATGTCTCTATTTTTCTAAGATGGGAGGTGTACAAGGGCATGGCACAATAGTGCTTGAAAACCCACCCACCGAGTGCAGCGGTTTTCATTGGCTCTGTTGCAAGTGGGGCGACGAGGGGGTACTGGGCGCATGCGGCGATCCACCCACGGATTAGGGTATTCCAGGGCGCTATTGCAGGCGGTTTCCTTCGGGAGGAATATTTTTTTAATACATTATTCTATCTATAAATATTTTCATTCTTCTATCATTATAATACTTTAATCTATGTTATTTGTTTTCCAAATAAAAAACTAAAATAACAAAATATGAAAAATAGTGAAATAAGTTGTGGCGATTTTAGAGCTGACGCTATTGGTGGTGTTGAGGCTGAAATTTAAAATGCTTGCATAGTAAGTGAAAAATGAGTTGTGTCAAATTTTGGGGTGGTCTTATACTCACTGCTATGGATGCCGTAATTAAGCTTCGATTGTTATGTTGAGCAAAAAGGTTAGGATTCGAGTAGATAGACCGTAGAGTTGGGAGTTGGAGATGAATAATACCCGTGTTGACGAGGTCAACAACAATTTATTTATGTTGCTGGGGTAAATGTTGAATACTACGAAGACTTTAACATGGAACCACTGCACTGCACCCTCTAATGAAACGTAAGGTCATCCACAACGCTGTCACTATACCGTCCTTTAAAACACTATTTGCGAGCTCCACTGTACTTTTTTACTCCATCCCTTAACTAAGGGACGGAACCTGCAACCCTCCGTCCCTTAACCGGCCCTTAAATCGTCCCTTAAATTACTATTCATTCAATTTCATTTTTATCAATCAAATTCAATTAATAAAAAACACACTTCATTAAAAATAAAATAAAAATACAACTTAACATTCAAAAAAATAAAAAAAGACATAATTAAAATCCTAAAAAAATAAAATGACATAGTTTAAAATACAATTTTATAGAAAATAAAAAAAAACTACTCCGCCAGCGAATCATCCCCCGAAGGCAGTGGAGGTGCCCTGAGGCCACTTGGAGGCGGGATACCAAGTTGTGCCGCCATAAACAGGACTCCGTTAAGCCAGACTTCGTATTGGGTGGGCGTAAAGCGGGAAGTGTCCGCCATTGTGGCGGTCATGTACATGGACATAAGGGAGTTCGAGGGTCCCCCAGAGCCCGAGCCCGAGCCCGCCTGGCTTGATTCGGCTCAGCCCCTCCTCCCTCTAGCCGCCTTCGCCGCATTTCTCCTTTGTGGCCGACGGCGCCCACGGGAGGACCCCCGGCATCGTCTGCCGGGGTCTCCTCCTCCTGCGAGGCAAACTCTTGTGGCCCGATGCCCGAACCGCCCTCACCAGATGAGTATTGGCCACTCGCTGTGCGCTTCGAGGTCGAGCCCGAGCTGGACCGCACACTGCCGGCCCACCTTTCCTCGTCCCTGGCGACCTCCCAAACATCGGCATATTTGAATTGTTTGCGGTGTCTTCGTAGTAGACCCGCAAAGCGGACCTCAGAATGTCGGCTCCCGTGGCTCCGCTTTGGTACTGAGCCGCTTCATTCTTGTAGATGTCGCAGAATCATTTGACCTCTCTGTCGACTCGGTCAAAGTGAGCGCGGAGCATCTTATATGTGCGGCGGCGGGTCTTTTTCGGCTTAATCTCGTGGTAGGCCTCGGTGACCTTTTCCCAGACGCACTTCCGGGGTTGTTGATTCCCGACGATGGGATCGTACGAGACGCTGATCCAGGCGTTGTACACCGCTAGCGTTTATTTGGGGCCATACGGATGTCGGCCTATGTCCTCCTCCTCCTCCCCCGCCTCGGCCTCCTCCCCTACCTCGGCCTTCTTCCGGAGTAGGTTGAACCGGATAATCCTCCCGAATCTGGGATAATCCATGCGAATACCGCGGGGCGGAGGGACGGGCGTATGCATCAACATCAAAATTGGGTGGTTGGTACCCCCGGCGTCGAGCCCGGTGTCGACGAACCGGAACCACCCAATGTGTTGTACATGCTCCCCCAGTCGCCGAACGCGTTGAGATCCCACGCGACGGAGCCGCCACCGCTGGAGTTTCCGTCGCCGGATATTTTGTGATGAGATGTTAGATGAAAATTGGAGAGGAAATGGAGATGAATTGGGAAGAATAGATGTTTAGTTGTGTGTGAAATGAGGATGAAATAAGAGTATTTATAGAGTTAAAAAAAAGGAAAAATAGCTCTATTAACGGTAATATTACCGTTTAACATTTATTTATTTATTTTTATTTAATCTGATTTTTAAAAAATGAATTATTGCGCCAACGTGACGATGCCCACTCGCCTACATTTATTTATTTATTTTTATTTAATCTGATTTTTAAAAAATGAATTATTGCGCCAACGTGACGATGCCCACTCGCGGGGAGGCGAGTGGGCGTCACGCATGGCCTGGGAGCGCGCCACGTCACCTCGGCGCGTGGCGAGCCGTCCCGCGTTTCGTCGCGGCGGGACGGGACGGGTTGCGTGACGGGCTGGTGACGGGACGAGACGCTGCAACGCGTCCCGCCCCGGTTCCGTCACTGCGGAACGAAACACGGCCACCCGCGTGACGCGTTGCGGGTGGCCTAAGGGGAAGAGCGTGACTTGAACTATACATCAAAAGATAAAATACATTTGAAGGATACCAAACTGACTCAAAACTATATTAACCATTAAAACATGTCAAAATTGCATCACCCCTAAGCAAATACTTCTAAAATTAAGAAGACAATAAAAGTAGAGTAGGCCAAAACTGGTGCACCCAATTAAGAAAAATGAAGTGGGATGATGATCATAAAAAAAGGAAAACGCGTTTGCAGTTCCTAATTGAATGATACAAATCATAATTTGCTATTCCTTGAAATCGTCGTTGTCATCAACTGGAATTGGCTGGTTCCTCCAATACACTGCAAGAGCACTCCCACCTAACTGTAATATGCAAAAAACACAAGCTCTGTTAAAACACACACTTAATGGCCAAAATAGTGTAGGTAGTTAATGCAAGACCCACCGCCATGCAAACAACGCTCACGGCTGAAGGAACGGCGACGAGGGGGTTCGTAAAGTGCTTCTGGGCCAATAGAAATCCAAGTGCAGAACTCTGATTGTATGATCAAGACCATGTTAGAGGAAGATGGTCTCTTTAGCTTCATTTCTAGACCAAAATATGCAAGTTCACCCCATACAATAAAGTTGTCATTACTTTATACGTATTGAATGTGACGCATACCTGCATTCCACATTCTATAGAAATGGTCCTGGAAGTTGATTCACCAAACGATATTTTTGACACCAAATAACCAAGGAAAAATGCTGCAGCATGCAAGAAGGCCCCTGCCAATAATAATTGTGCTCCCTGACTTTTCAGGACTTCTGCAACTTGCCCGATCTGACAAAAGAAATAGGTGTTGCACACCAAGAAAACGAAAGATACATGTAAAAGGAGAAGGAAGCTAATAAACGAGTGCAGAAACAAAAGGATTTTTTACCAAGCAATATGAGAGTCTTATCATTGGTTTTTAACTTGTGAACTTACCGGGCTTGCGCAGAGAAGGGTGGTCAAGATAACTCCAATTAAAGGTGCAACAGTAATTATTTTTGAGGTGAACTTTGGAAAAAAACTCATTTGCTAGAACTGCAAAACAGAGAACAAGTTTCATTCAATTTAAAAAACACACCTACCTTTGGGGAGATCTAGAAAGGTGAAGAGATCAAGCAGATTTTGCCATATACTGATGCTGAAAATTTTAACATAAGCAGATTACCCCCAATAATAGTTGGTAGTAGCACAACCTGAAAAGTCTTGATAGAAATCCATGGGTTCCATCCTAAAACCAATTGGTGATAGGAGGAGGGGCCCATGAGACTTATATACTAGTTTCAGTTTTCTCTTGACACCGATGTGGGACAGTTATATGTTATATGTTACACGGCTTGGGAATTTCTTCCCACTATTTCTAACAATCGCAAGACAAATTATTGTACTCTTCTAAGACAGGGTTATATCAATCGAAGTTGGAGAAAACATGAGCTTCAAAGCTGGAATGAAGAAACGAACAGTGCCAATGTTCATGGGCTACGAAATGGTTAATTCCTTGAGATCTACTCTCTTGAGAATTGTGTTTATCGTTTGTCATTTAACAAGCAAGACCAATTTAGACTTGGTAGTAGTAATTGAGATGCATGGATTGTTGAATATACCAATGCACATATGGTTCAATATAATTGTGTACTTACTGGTGGAGACAATATTGTCAAATTATTTGAACGTGTTGTTATAAACTACAATGATCACGAGGTGGTCGCAATGGTCTCCGATGTGAACCATGGTAACAATCCAAATGAATGGTTTGTTGGTACAGGTGCCACATGTCATGTGTGCTCTGAAAGAAGCATTTTTTCTACCTACAAATCTGTTGGAGGTAGAAAAGTACGTATGGGAAACCAAGCCTCTTCTAAGGTGGTTGGTGTGGGTAATGTGTTCCTAAAATTAGGGTCTGGAAAAGTTCTTACCCTTAGGGATGTACTGCATGTCCCAGACATCCGAAATAATTTGGTGTCAGGCTCACTTCTAGTAAATCATGGATTTTCACTAGAATTTGAGTGTGAAAAGGTTATATTGACCAAGTATGAAAAGTTCATAGGTGAAGGTCACCTAGTGAATGGGCTTTTTGAGCTGAATGTTACGGTCATTCACCGTGGAAAAGGAATAAGCAATAAGGAAGATGACACATCCTCTTATTTGCTTGAAAGCTCTGATTTATGGCATAATAGATTGGGGCATGTAAATCTAAATGCTATAAAAAGATTAGTAAATCTTAATTTACTAAAAGTAGATAAGTTTAACTCACAAGAAAGATGGGAAGTGTGTGTGTTGAAGCCAAAATGGCTAAACTGTCGTTCCATTCGGTAGAGCGAAGCACAAAACCTCTTGAATTGATCCATATAGACGTATGTGATTTGAAATTTGTGCAAACAAGAGGTGGTAAAAAGTATTTCATCACGTTTATAGATGATTGCACAAGGTATTGTTACCTTTACTTATTAAGAAGTAAAGATGAGGCAGTTGAAGCGGTCAAAGACTTCAAAAATGAAGCTGAAAATCAACTTAATTGTCGAATTAAGTGTGTTCAAAGTGATAGAGGTGGTGAGTATGTAGCGCCGTTTGCAGAATTATGCCATGCAAGTGGAATTATTCACCAAACCACAGCTCCATATTCTCCTCAATCAAATGGTGTTGCTGAACGCAAAAATCGAACACTAAAAGAGATGATGAACGCTCTGTTGATTAATTCTGGTTTATCCCAGAACATGTAGGGGGAGGCTGTGTTAACAGCGCATTATATCCTGGACAAAATTCCACTAAAAAATAGGGATGTGACTCCTTATGAGTTGTGGAAAGGGAAGAAACCTTCGTATTCATACCTCAAAGTGTGGGGGTGTTTAGCTAAGGTAGAAGTGCCACCTCCAAAACAAGTTGCAATAGGCCCTAAAACAGTCGATTGCATCTTTATTGGCCATGCACTTAATAGTAGTGCCTATCGTTTCCTAGTTCATAGATCAGCTGTGCCTGGCGTGGCTGAAGGAACAACGATTGAGTCAAGGAATGCTATATTCTTTGAGAATGTTTACCCTTGCAAGAGGCAAGAGGATCGTTCTAGTGAAAGAATGATGGATGAATCCACTAGTTCTAATCCTCCAAAAAGGACGAGGTCAAGTCTTGAGGATATTGAACCAAGACGTGGTAAAAGAGTTAAAGTTGCTAAAATATTTGGTCCCGACTTCATAACTTTTATGTTGGATGGCGAACCAAAGTCATTGGCGGAAGCTCTGTCTGGCCCAGACGCAGCGTGGTGGCAAGAAGCTATCAATAGTGAAATTGAATCCATCATGAGAAATAACACTTGGGTGTTAGTAGACTTGCCTGAAGGCTGTAAGGCTTTAGGGTGCAAGTGGATTCTGAAAAGGAAATATAAGCCCGATGGTACTATAGATAAGTACAAAGCTCGCCTAGTTGTCCAAGGCTTTAAGCAGAAAGAAGGGCATGACTTTTTTTATACCTATTCACCTGTTACGAGAATCACTTCCATTCGGGTGCTTCTTGCGATTGCTGCTTTGCACAATCTCGATATTCACTAAATGGATGTGAAAACTGCGTTTCTGATTGGTGATCTGGAAGAAGAAATATATATGGAACAACCCGAAGGGTTTGTTGTGCCTGGGCAAGAGCGTAAAGTATGCAAACTGGTAAAGTCATTATATGGGTTGAAGCAAGCACCATTAAATTGGCATTTAAAATTTGACAACATGATGTTGGCAAATGGATTCACTATCAATGAGTGCGATAAGTGTGTTTACATTAAGAACACAGATAACGGTTTTGTTATTGTTTGTCTTTATATAGATGATATGTTGATTACAGGCAGCAATAGTGCCATTATCAACGAAACCTAAAATATGTTGAAGAGAAATTTCGACATGAAAGATATGGGTTTAGCTGATGTGATTCTCAGAATCAAAATTAAAAGGAATCATGAGGGAATTGCTCTGACACAATTCCATTATATTGAGAAAGTGCTAAAGAAATTTCACTCGTTCGATTGTGAGCCAGCTAAGACTCCATTGGAACCCAACATGCATTTGAGTAAGCACACGGGTGAGACTATAGCTCAAGAAGAATATGCAAAGATCATAGGGAGTTTGATGTTTATTACAAACTGCACCCGACCAAATCTTGCGTGTACGGTGAATAAGCTGAGCCGATTTACGAGCAACAACCCAAGCAAGGAACATTGGAAAGCTCTGCGTAGGGTTTTGAGATACTTGAAGTATACTCTTAACTTTGAGCTGCAGTACACAAGATATCCCCAAGTACTTGAAGGGTACTGTGATGCAAATTGGATCTCTGATTCAAAAGACTCGTTCTCGACGAGTGGTTATGTGTTCACTGTGGGGGGTGGTGTTGTGTCGTGGAAGTCGACGAAACAAACGTGTACAGCTCGTTCCACCATGGAATCTGAGTTTATCGCATTGGATAAAGCAGAGGAAGAAGCCGAGTGGCTCAAAAATTTCCTAGAATGTATTCCATATTGGAAGAAGCCAGTGCCGACAGTAGTGATATACTGTGATAGTCAAGCAGCTATAGGGAGAGCACATAGTGGCTTATACAACGGTAAGTCTCGACATATTCGTCGGCGACATAATACCGTCAGACAATTGATCACAAGTGGTGTTATCACAGTTGACTATGTAAGGTCAGTTGATAACTTAGCGGATCCGCTAACAAAAGGTTTAAACCGTGATCAAATGTATAAATTGCTAAAAGGAATGGGACTGAAAACCACATCTTAAAAGATGATTATAGTGGTAACCCAACCATACGATTGGAGATCTCATAGGCTTGGTTCAATGGGAAAACGAAGCTATATGAATCTAGTTGTAACACTCGAAAGATTTTTAATCTTCGCCCATTCTTTAGAAAGCATTGAGTGTTGTAACCTGCATGTGGTAGGAGGCTAAGTTTTGACTTTTAATGATTCTTGGAAACCTCAAGGGGGTGGGTATTGCAGGATACCTGGAAAAGAATCACCTATGTAAGTGAAGAAGTATGGGCCGCTTCAACATGTGAATCACTTATGAGTCCATAGTGGTGTTCCATGGCCAGTAAAGGACACAAACGTGAGAACTGATGAGTTTGTAAATAATATTGTGTCAATATTATTGTCTCAGTATACACCAAGGAGGAATGGTTCAAGGCATTACGTCCACCAGGCCACCGGTATGCCCGACAGTGTTGACTATGGAAAGTTCAAAGCCCCAAGCTACTATTCCAAATGCAATATTGTTTCTCGAGAATTGAGCAAAGAGTCTGCATACATGCATACATGTCTGGTGTTGGTTTGAGCTTGCAGCGCTCTAACCAATGTGGGGGATTGTTGGAAAAAACGTGTGATACACGTGTGATAAAGGCAAGACTTTTGGCCTTTCATGTGGCTAAGTCATTTGGCCTTTCACCCCCAAATAATTTATGTAGTGTCTTTATGCTTTGATCTTTCATGTCTCCATCTCTAGCCTATATAAGGCATGGAGTGGTAGATGGAAAACATACGAACACCAACAACAAACATTCTCTCTTTTCTCTCAAGGTCTCTACATCATAGTGTGCATCTTAGGAGCATTGTCTAGCTCGATTCTCGGAACTCCATCAAGTTCGCCGGTGCCTAGCGGGTTTGAGGTGCTTCTACACGCTAGGAGGAAGTCGTTTTATCTTTGGGGGCAATACGTCATTCCGTGAGCACTAGCCGAGGCGTAATTTGTCTTGCGGAAAGAGGGCTTTCCTCGACTCGACTTATAAATTTGGTTTGCTTTCTTTCCGTTGTAATTTTCATTCATCTTTTTGTAGCAAGTTTTCTTTCGGTTGTATTAGTTAGAGTACCGCCTGTACACGGCTTAGGAATTTCTTCCCACTATTTCTATCATAAAATCCATGAACTCGAGATAAATGAACAAATGTAACACATACTGATACAGTTAAGGAATGGAAGATTTACAAGAGGGGAGAGAGAGGAGTGGTCTGGCCGAGCAACAAGCAACAGCAGTAGAGGGAATTTCGAATTAGTTTGTTAGCAAAAATATCTCTGGGTTGTTAGGTTGTTAGTCAATTTCCTATTTTCATGTAATTTGAATTTCAAGCAGCAGATATAGTAGTCTATAAATAGAGAGAACCGAAGGTGAGAAATCATCTCTGAAAGTGATCATATTTAGGACGACTCCGTCGTAGGGCATCCTTGTGAGGATTGTTTTTCTTCCATTTATTTCCAGCAATAAAAGTCCCAGTTCCTTTCTCTCTAATTCAGTGTTTGATTTAGCAAACCTCGTGCTAATTCTGTGTGGGTAGCCTTTACTCCTAACAATTGGTGTAGTGAACGATGGTTAACTCGCGGGCGGATTCCCGCCTGGACGGTTTGGAGAAGACTACCGAGGACCTTGAACAGAGCAGGGTCAAATTATCAGCAGCAGTCGAGGAACTCAATGCCTAATTCCGGCAGACTGACGAGCAGGTGACAGTTTTAGGGTCCAAACTCGACGCTATGGTTATGGAGATGCGTGCGAGTTTTGCGGCCCTCCAACGCAAGTCCCAAGCAGGGCCTGAGGATGACAGATCTTCTGAGAATCTGGAATCTAATTCGGTGGTTGCGGGGTGCAAATCACAGTCACCCATGCCGACCTTCGACGGGACAGATGCCCTCGCGTGGCTGGCCAGGGCGTAGCAGTACTTTTTAATCTCGGAGACCCCAACCGAGAAACGAGTGGGCGTCGCAATGGTAGCTTAGGCAGGCCCTGCCGTGGTACCAGTTATTGCGTCAACAAACCTCTCTTGGACTCGGTTCGCGCGGGAGTTGATGAAACGATTCGGCAGAATCGGAGCGTTGGATGAATATGAAGCGTTTGCCGCGGTTCGTCACACCGGCTCTCTCGCTGACTACGTCGCGGCATTCGAGGCATGCCTCACACAGGTTTCGAATATCGCTTGCCATCAGTATCTGGGTTTCTTTATGGCGGCCCTTCGCCCTGAGGTACGCCTCCAGATGAAAGCAGCAAAGATCACTACTTACGAGGACGCGGTTGAACTAGCCCTCGACATCGACCTATTGGCTACGGCCCACTCCCCTAGACCAGCAGCTGGTCAGTAATTCACGCCGTCGGCCACGTTGGCCGGCCAATCAAACCGTTCGTCTTCCAGAGGTCCCTCCCCTGCGGCCTCCCACTTATCCTCTACAGGCTCTTCTCGGACCAGGCAACAAATGCTTTCGTAGCATGTCACAAGAGGAGTATAGGAAGCATATCGCGGCTGGTACATGTTTCAAATGTGGGTTGAAATTCGGACCGACTCATAGGTGTCCTCCCAAAACTCTCAATGTTCTGGTCTGTGAGGATGACAATGAGGTTCTTGAGGATGAGGAGTTCGAGGGGCCTGCTCAGGAAGTTGAGCTGCAGCTCTCTGAATTATTGCTGAATGGTCTGGACACATCAAAACTATGAAGCTATTTGGAGAAATTGGTTCGCACAGGATCAAAGTCATTGTGGATAGTGGCGCTAGCCACTGCTTTGTTTCGGAGCAATTGGCACAACTACTCCAGTTACCGATCACGCCCACTAAGCACTATTCTGTAATATTGGGCGATGGAACGTCACGTCGGGCAGAGGGGCTCTGCCAGAAGGTGCCTTTGGTTTTGGAGAATGAGAGCTTTGTGGTGTAATGCTATGTATTTCCTCTTCGCAACATTGACGTCATACTGGGGGTATCATGGCTCGAGACCCTCGGGTATGTCTTGGCCAATTGGCAGCATTCCTCTATGGATTTCTCGGTCGATGGTCGGCCTGTGTCAATCAAAGGCGACCTGACCCATATGAGGCGTGCGTTCTCAACGCAAGACCGGCGCTCCCGGGAAAAAGGGGACTGCTGCTGGTTCCTTCGATCAGTGGAAAAGGAGTCAGCTCCGGTTTCTTTTGGCATCGGCACGGACCTGTCGCAGGCAGCACGGTCCCAGCTGCTGCAACTTTTGACCGCTTTCCCATCTGTTACAAAATCAGCCGGGGGTCTTCCTCCGATTCGCAGTGTTGACCATCAAATTCCGCTCCTGCCAGGTTCAGAACCTGTCTCGGTTCGCCCTTACCTCTATAACCACTTGCAGAAGGACGAGATGGAGAAGCTAGTAGCAGAAATGCTGGCTTCCGGGGTGATTCAGCCAAGTACAAGCCCGTACTCCAGCCCAGTCCTACTCGTCCGGAAGAAAGACGACTCGTGGCTTTCTGCGTCGATTATAGGGAATTGAACAAGAGGACGGTCCTTGATAAATACCCCATTCCGGTCATCCATGAGCTTCTCGACGAATTACATGGCGCTAGATGGTTCAGCAAGATTGATTTGAAGGCAGGATACCACCAAATCGGGTGGCTGCTAGGGACGTTCACAAGACCGCATTTCGCACGCAATCCGGTCATTATGAGTTTTTAGTAATGTCGTTCGGCCTCACCAACGCCCCGGCCACGTTTCAAGGTTTGATGAATGACATCTTCCGGCCAGCCTTGCGAAAGTTCGTCCTGGTTTTCTTTGATGACATCCTCATTTATAGCACCTCATGGGAGGCACATCTGCAGCATCTACAACACGTTTTTCAAACCCTCCACGCCCACTCCCTCGTGGTCAATCCCAAGAAATGTTTGCTGGGACACCATAGCGTGGAGTATCTTAGTCATATCGTGTCCTATGATGGGGTGAAGATGGATCCCGCGAAGATCTCGGCAGTTTTACGGTGGCCGACTCCCTCGAACTTGAAGAGTGTTAGGGGTTTCCTCGGTTTAACCGGATACTACCGACGATTCATTTGTAATTATGGAAGGATCGCAGCCCCCCTCACCGCCCTTCTAAAGAAGCCTCTAGCTCCATCCGCCAAACGAGCATGGGCATGGCCAACCGACGCAGCAGCCGCGTTCGAAGCCATTAAGGAGGCACCGACGTCGGCACCTCTTCTCCGAACGCCAGATTTTACCAAAGAATTCGTCATTGAATGTGATGCCTCGAGTCGGGGGCTGGGCGCGGTTCTAATGCAGGAGCGCCAATCAATTGCCTACTGCAGCAAAACACTGTCTTCCCGATGGCTCGCTAATTCAGCCTACGAGAAAGAGTTGATGGCTCTAGTTTTTTAAATCCATCATTGGCGCCCTTACTTACTCGGCCGCCGCTTTGTGGTCCACACGGATCAACGGAGCCTGCGTTAACTTTTGGCCCATCCCTTGGCTACTCCGGCTCAGCAGAACTGGGCTGCGAAACATTTAGGCTACGATTTTACGATCGTCTACAAGGAAGGCCGCCTCAATAAAGCTGCCGACGCCCTCTCGCATCGCGATGAAACAACACTAGAGCTCTCGGCTGTGTCACGACCAACCTGGCCGGAATGGTCCACCGTCCAGTCCACCATTTCCGCCGACCCAGCTCTGGCTAAAATCAAAACTGACTTGGAGGCAGGGCATCCTTCATCTCTCCACTATGAGCTGATTCATATGACTCTTTTCTACAAGGGTCGAATCGTGGTGCCTCCACAATCACCGTGGATTCAAAAATTGATTGCCGAGTTTCACATCACACCAACTGGTGGCCACTCCGGGGCCTATCGCACTTACCACCGACTCGCCTCGAACGTGTTTGGGAGGATGTCAGCATAGATTTCGTCTCCGGGTTACCTAAGGCGGGGGGGTTCGTTGTCGACCGTTTATCCAAATATGCACACTTCATGGGCTTGAGGCACCCATTTCCGGCTCGACAAGTGGCTGATACGTTCACAAATGAGATTATACGCCTCCATGGCATCCCTTGTTCCATCGTGTCGGATCGAGACCCGCTGTTCTTAAGCTCTTTCTCGAGAGAACTCTTCCGCACTATGGGAACTAAGCTGAAAATGAGCTCAGCGTACCACCCCCAAACAGATGGGCAAACAGAGGTACTAAATCGGTGCCTGCAGACTTACCTCCACTGTTTTTCGTCCGACAGACCGAAGCAGTGGCACAAGTGGTTGTCTTGGGCTGAGTACTGCTATAACACTAGTGCCCATTTATCCGCAGGGACGACGTCATTCGAGGTAGTTTACGGCCGACCGCCCCCGACCATCCATGATTTCCTACCAGGTGAGATCAGAGCTCAGGAAGTTGTCGACACTCTCCAGTCTCGCAACGACGCCCTGGTACTTCTGTGCCACCACCTTCCACGCGCTCAAAATCGGATGACGGTCGCCGCTAACAAGCGACGTCGCGATATCCACTTCAATATCGGCGACATGGTCTATTTGAGGTAACCTGCACCGTCAGTCCACACTCTTTACGGTGTGAAATAGAAGCTTGCCCCTCGCTACTTCGGCCCATTTCGGGTCAGCGCGCGCATTGGCGGCTCTGCGTATCGCTTGGAGCTTCCCGCCTCAGCTTGAATTCACCAGGTTTTCCATGTCTCCTTGTTGAAACGAGCCATTGGGGAGGAGAGGGCTGAACCAACTTTGTTGGAGGGACTGACCGATTACGAGCCCCCATTCTTACCGGAGCGGGTACTGGACAGACGGGTGGTTGACCAGGAGGGGCAGCAGGTCAAGCATGTCCTGCTAAAATGGGATGGGCTAGACATTGAAGAGGCGACTTGGATGGATGAGGCTGATGTTTGTAGGCAGATTCCTTTTTTCAGCCTTGAGGACAAGGCTGTTTTCACGGATGGGGCAGTTGATACAGTTAAGGAATGGAAGATTTACAAGAGGGGAGAGAGAGGAGTGGTCTGGCCGAGCAACAAGCAACAACAGTAGAGGGAATTTCGAATTGGTGTGTTAGCAAGAATATCTCTGGTTGTTCAGTTTGTTAGGTTGTTAGTCAATTTCCTAATTTCATGTAATTTGAATTTCAAGCAGCGGATATAGTAGTCTATAAATAGAGAGAACCGAATGAGAGAAATCATCTCTGAAAGTGATTATATTTAGGACGACTCCGTCATAGGGCCTCCTTGTGAGGATTGTTTTCCTTCCATTTATTTCCAGCAATAAAAGTCCCAGTTCCTTTCTCTCTAATTCGGTGTTTGATTTAGCACACCTCGTGCTAATTCTGTGTGGGTAGCCTTTACTCCTAACACATACACAATCACAAATCAACTAATCTGGTTGTTCATAGATTTTATGTGTTTAATCATCAATTGTGTTCATGGATTTTAAATTAATATAACTCTCTCGATTTAAAAAATAATTACGAATATATATAAAAAATTAAAGGTAACTTTATGAGAAAACAAACGACATATCAAATTTATTCAACCAAACATAGAATTTGAATGTCATTAGAATCCTTATAACATTACATTTAATTTGATACTATATGTTTTGTGAAAATATAATTTCAATTGAGAGAGTCATGTGAAGTTCAAAGTTTTTAGATATTTTTAAGAGAGAGAAAGTGGTTAATTTTAATTAACTCTTTCGTGTTAACTAAATTACCCTTACATTGCTATTCTAGATGGCTTCTATTGCCATACAAGAGATGAAATCTTGACCGTTGATTTTAGGATATGATGGATATTGAGTGTTATTTGTTATACACTGGGGTGGTGGTAGTATTACCCTATAAGTATGCACAAACACATAATGAACTCGAGGTGCATAACTGGCCACAAATCAACTACTGTGCTCGTTATTGGATTTCATGGGTGTAGGGATCAGACGAATTCCGGATTCACTAATTACCGAGACCTCTTTGGTCTTGTTACAAGATGGCTCAGTCAAACCACCAACCAAGCGATTGATATATACAAAGAGCCTAGCTATTACAGTCAATGAACACAATAGCTATTATAGACTAAGTCCTCGAACTTAATCACTCCAAGATAAGCTTCAAAGAACCTGCACATTCAAAACCCTCGTTAGAAACACAAGGAAACAGATCCACTCGGATCAAGTGCAAAAAGATTAAGAAATACAGAAATAGATTGCAAAGAACTATAGATCGAAGACTATGGCTCAAACACCCGCCAATAGTGAAGATGTATTCACAAGAACACAGATCCAAGGGAGCACAGGAGGTTTCAACCGTGAATCACCTCACACACACCAGAAACCAGCCTCTATCCTCTCCTACACACCAGATCTGTCAATCTATCCGAAAGGATCTCACTACAACTCTCACCCAAGGAAACCCTAAGTTTCCAAAACTCAGGAAACCAAAATGGTTACCCTCCACACTTCTCACCAAATATCAAGCACCACTAAAACATGAAGGATCTCAGAGAAGAACTCAAGAAATCATCACAAAGATGAAGAAAACACTCGGAGGAAGGAAATCGCCAGAGAGTGAAAAGAGAGATAATGAAACGGCGCATAGGAGAGGAAAGCATATAGCCTAACAGGTAACAGGTAAGCGGGCTAGGGCAAGTAACAAGCCCAGTAACACTTGGGCCAAGATTATTAACAGCCCAAATGATGTCCACCAAAATTAAAAGCCCAACAAACCAACAATGGGCAGCTAAAGGGCATCCCTAATTGCATTGTAATAGGAAAATGTAGAAGAATCATAATTAAAGCTTACGTTGTCATGAGAACTGAGAGTGCAACGTTGCTCTTAGATATGTATGTAGCAACATTCGATGCCTGGCCTCCAGGGCAGCAAGAAACCAAAATAAGTCCAGTGGCCAGAGGAGCAGACAATTTCAGCGTCTGTATAACATTATTAATTGGATAAGCATCAGTTGGTGAAAGAAAATCATGATTCACAATCAAGTTCCTCGTAAATGTATTGCAACTGGGTTACAATAACACCACATCTTGTG
This sequence comes from Salvia splendens, assembly GCF_004379255.2. NCBI lineage: Eukaryota > Viridiplantae > Streptophyta > Magnoliopsida > Lamiales > Lamiaceae > Salvia > Salvia splendens. The sequence goes on from NC_056039.1 coordinate 26,201,691, forward strand.
GCCAATTATGACAAGTACAGACATAAGTATAGCAAACATAGCCCAACAAACCAACATGCTCCACCTTGGACATCATTCTAGGAAACCAATCTCACTATTAGCTAAGGTTAAAATTCATCATAGCCTACAAGGTAGTTCCCACAGCATCAAGAACAATGTTCACATGCATAGGGAAACCACCAGGTCTGCCTAATAGGCTCCAGAGGGGCCGACACCCATTAGCCTATAGGACTTAATGCCTCCAGCCACTAGTCACCCTTACCACAGTAGACTAAGTGACTGAGGTCTTTTACCCCCGGGACATGCACCGATCCTAGGTCAAAGTACAAATATTTGATGCAGAAAAGTAGTTTTTCAATAGGTAAGCATTTAGTACCCATGTCAGCTGGGTTCTTATCAGTATGCACTTTTGAAAGAAAAACTTCACATTTTTCTACAATATCCCTAATGTAATGAAATCTTACATCAATATGCTTAGTTATATCATGGAAAACAGGATTTTTACACAACTGGATAGCAGATTGAGAGTCAGAGAATACCACAGGAGGAGTTTTCACAAAATTAAGTTCAGAAAGCACTCCCTTTAACCACACAGCTTCTTTCATGGCTTCAGTGATAGCTATGTTTTCAGACTCAGTAGTAGATAGAGCCACTATATGCTGCAGCTGTGATTTCCAACTAATGCAAGACCTACACACAGTAAAAACATAGGAAGTGGTGGACTTCCTCTTATCCCTGTTATTAGCATAGTTAGAATCAACATACCCAGCAAGTTTTACACCTTCTTCACATCTAGAATAGCATAAACCATACTTTGCAGTATGCTTAAGGTATCTCAATAACCATTTCAAAGTTTCCCAATGCACAGGACCAAAATTAGACATATATCTACTCAATCAAGACACAACATATGCAATATCAGGCCTGGTGCTAACCATCAAGTACATCACAGATCCAATAGCATTAGCATAGGGAACATTTTTCATGGCATTGATATCATGATCAGATTGAGGGCAAAGATCTTTACTCAACATAAAATGAGCAGCTAAGGGCACTGAAGCAGGCTTAGCATCATACATGTTAAATTTTTTCAGAATTTTGTACACATAGGGTTCTTGATGCAAAACAAGAGCATACTTCTTTCTATCCCTGAAAATATTGATTCCTAATATTTTCTGAGCATCCCCTAAGTCTTTCATGTCAAAATTTTCACTTAAGGCAGCTTGCACATCACTTATGGTTTTCAAACAAGGTCCCATAATCAGCATGTCATCAACATATAACAGCAAAAACACAGGAACAAAACCAAGGTTCTTTGTATACAAACATGTATCAAATGTACTCCTACAAATCCCAACTTATGCATACAAGTATTGAACTTAATGTTCCATTGTCTAGGAGACTGTTTTAAACCATACAAAGCTTTTTTCAACAAGCAAACATGATTAGGAAACTTAGGATCCACAAAACCTTCACGCTGTCTCATGTATATAGGTTTATCTAAATCACCATGCAAGAAGGCAGTTTTCACATCCATTTGTTTCAATTCCCAATCAAAATGAGCACACAAAGTGAGCATAAGTCTCACAGTAGTAAATTTAACAACAAGAGCAAATATTTCAGTATAATCTACCCCCTCTTGTTGAGTAAAACCTTTTGCCACTAATATGGCTTTATACCTGAGCCCTCCACCTCATTCTTAAGCTTATACAACCACCTGCAATTAACCACAGAAGCACCCAGAGGTAGAGGAACAAGAATCCAGGTAAGACTTATTTTCAGAGAGTTCATCTCTTCCATCATTGCATTATGCCACTTATCCCAGAATTTAGATTTGGTTGCCTGTTTGTAAGTCTGAGGCTCATCCCCATCAGATTCATGTACATTGAAAGCCAAGTTTATTAGAGCAATAAGCCCTACATACCTAGCAGGTTTATTCCCATTCACCCTTCTAGGTCGATCCCTAGATAGCACATAATCATTCAAAGTAGAGGCATCAATAGCATTTTGAATTCCAGAAGGACTATTTAGCACATTCTGAGCAGGTAAATGAGCATTCCCCCTAATAGGACTAGCATGCATATTATCATGAGGTAAAGCCACATTGTTCTCATCATTATCATGTAAGTTTCCCTCATTGGGTGTGCCACTAGGAGTATAGTCTGCCACCACAGAGTTCAAAAATGGTTGCTTCACCTCACTTAAAGCATTCACAGGATGCTCCACATCAGTGGGTATTTCTGTGGACTCCACCTCACTTGGAGGGTCACTGTCCACATTCTCTAGAGCTGAGTTATCAGTCAATCTCAGACATGGGAATTCAATCTCATTAAAGATTACATCCCTGCTGATGATGACCTTAAAACCAAGCTCATCTCTTAGCCAGATTCTATATCCTTTAACACCCTCAGGATATCCCAAGAAAACACCCTTTCTAGACCTAATATCAAATTTGTCATTCTTAGAGGGAGACCTATTTACTAGATAAGTAGCAGTCAACAAGGCTTCACCCTAAAATTTCTTTGATAAACCAGATTTTGAAAGCATGCATCTAACTTTTTCAAGTAAGGTCCTATTCATTCTCTCAGCTACTCCTTTCTGTTGAGGAGTATAAGGAACAGTTTTATGCCTCTTAATTCCAAAACCAGCACACAAGTCATCCATTTGTTTATTACAGAATTCAAGACCATTGTCAATTCTGATTCCTTTAATTTTCTTTCCAGTTTGGTTTTCAATCAAGGTTTTCCAAGTAGTAAATTTTTCAAACACATCATACTTATGTTTCATCAGAAAACACCACACTTTTCTTGAGAAGTCATCAATTACAGAAAGAAAATAAACAGAACCAGAGTGAGATGACACAGGAGCAGGTCCCCAAACATCCATATGCAGATATTCCAACACATTTTTACTAACATTAGCAGGAACAGGTGTAGGAAAAGTCACTCTATGTTGTTTGCCAAGCACACATGTGTCACAAAAAGGCAATTCACCACAAACATCATAATCAGACAGAATGGCATGTTTTTTCAGAATATTCAACCCATTTTCACTCATGTGACCTAGCCTATTGTGCCAGAACAATAATTTGTCAGATTTTACAACATTGGCAGAAGCTTTATCACAAGTAAGAGGAACTGCATTACAGACATACAAACCACACTTTCTTTGAGCCTTAAACAGACACATTGAGCCTTTACAGATTTTCATACAACTTTCCCCCACTTGCCACTCAATCCAGAAGTTTCAAGAGCAGTACAAGACATCAAATTATAGCATAGATCTGGAACATATCTAACATCCTTCAAATTCAGCACATAGCCATTATTAAATTTTAAACACACAGTGTCAATCCCAAGAATTTCACACTTCTTGTCATCAACCATTGACACATAAGTATTTGAAACATGCTTTGTTTCAGAAAACACTTCTTTGAAGGGACTCGCATGATAAGTACATCCAGAATCACATAACCAGTCATTTGAAGTATAAGGGCACATAGGGGAGGCATTGATATTCAACAAATCATGCACCATAAACACAGATTCATTGTCAGTTTCATATTTGGCCACACTGGCAATGTTTTCAATCTGAGAGTTATTGTTATTATGGTGAGGAGGCTTATTCTTCTTAGGCTTGGTACATTCTTTTTTGTAATGCCCAGTTTCTCCACAGTTGTAACATTTTCTGAAGGATTTAGGGTCCCTACTGCTGGATCTGGACCTAAATTTCTTTCTGGAGTTGGATCTAGTGCTAGAACCACCATTTGATTCATATCCCCCTCTTGAGTTAGACCTACCCCTAACATTGAACACCTTGTTGGCAGTAGATTTATCAGAACCCCTTTCCCTTAGTTCAAGTTCCTTAGATTTAAGGGAGCTAATTATCAGGTCAAGAGGAGCAGAGTCTCTGCCATATTTAATGGCAGCCTTTACATCACTATAGGAATCAGGTATGGCATTCATCAGGGCAATGCTAGTATATTCATCAATGGTTTTATCACCAGATCTTTTAATATCCTGAACAAGCTTCTGAAATCTATCCACATTGTCATCAATATCCCTAGACAGATCAAGCTTAAATTTGAACAGCTTTTCAAGCAAATACATTCTAGAGAACATGGAAGTTTCAGTGAACAAAGTATCAAGTAATTTCAACATTTCAGAGGCAGATTCAACATGATCAACCTTTCTAATCACAGAATCAGACAAATTGAGAATTATAGTAGCCCTAGCCAACTCATTCATTTCAGATTATTTTTCTTGAGAAACATCATCAGACAAAGTACCCTCAACAGATTTGAAAACCTTTTGCTGAATCAAGATACATTTCAATTTTTGTTTCCAAATCATAAAATCATTTTTTCCATTAAATGGAACCAAACCAATAGGCTGAGACATTTTGGACACCAAATCAGCAAGAACACAGTGAGCAAGATAAGAACACACAACTTTGCACACAAGAGAGAACAGAGACATGCACACAAGGTCAGAAACACAGATTCTCACAGAAGTCACCCAAGAATACAGAGAGCACAAGAACCACACAGGTCAGACCTCAATACCCTGACTGTCACGAGCAACATTAGCTAAGGCTATCCCAGTTCGCAATCACTCACTCTTGGAGGGCACAGGGGGTCACTTAGGCAGTATAAGATGTTTGGTGGCCAGGTGAAATGAGATCAGAGATCAGAGAACACCAAGAAAACCACGGAAGCAATTAAAACACACAGGGAAACACAGAGAAACCTTAAGCCTTGCCAAGGCTGTCTACCAGCAGCAAAATTCCCAAACCTAGAGTGGCACTAAACAGGAAAATAAACAGAAAAAGAGTCACAGCCAATTTACCAGAGCAAACCCTCACTCGAGGGAAGGTTCCACTTGCCCACCTCCTTATTGCGACTCGGCGTGCCGGAATTGTCCCCCGTGGCTCTGATACCACTGTAGGGATCAGACGAATTCTGGATTCACTATTTACCGAGACCTCTTTGGTCTTGTTACAAGATGGCTCAGTCAAACCACAACCAAGCGACTGATATATACAAAGAGCCTAGCTATTACAGTCAATGAACACAACAGCTATTATAGACTAAGTCCTCGAACTTAATCACTCCAAGATAAGCTTCAAAGAACCTGCACATTCAAAACCCTCGTTAGAAACACAAGGAAACAGATCCACTCGGATCAAGTGCAAAAAGATTAAGAAATACAGAAATAGATTGCAAAGAACTATAGATCGAAGACTATGGCTCAGACACCCGCCAATAGCGAAGATCTATTCACAAGAACACAGATCCAAGGGAGCACAGGAGGTTTCAACCGTGAATCACCTCACACACACCAGAAACCAGCCTCTATCCTCTCCTACACACCAGATCTGTCAATCTATCCGAAAGGATCTCACTACAACTCTCACACAAGGAAACCCTAAGTTTCTAGAACTCAGGAAACCGAAATGGTTACCCTCCACACTTCTCACCAAAGATCAAACACCACTAAAACATGAAGGATCTCAGAGAAGAACTCAAGAAATCATCACAAAGATGAAGAAAACACTCGGAGGAAGGAAATCGCCAGAGAGTGAAGAGAGAGAGTGAAAAGAGAGATAATGAAACGGCGCATAGGAGAGGAAAGCATATAGCCTAACAGGTAAGCGGGTTAGGGCAAGTAACAAGCCCAGTAACACTTGGGCCCAGATTATTAACAACACAAATGATGTCCACCAAAATTAACAGCCCAACAAACCAACAATGGCAGCTAAAGGGCATCCCTAATTGCATTGTAATAGGAAAATGTAGAAGAATCATAATTAAAGCTTACGTTGTCATGAGAACTGAGAGTGCAACGTTGCCCTTAGATATGTATGTAGCAACATTCGATGCCTGGCCTCCAGGGCAGCAAGAAACCAAAATAAGTCCAGTGGCCAGAGGAGCAGACAATTTCAGCGTCTATATAACATTATTAATTGGATAAGCATCAGTTGGTGAAAGAAAATCATGATTCACAATCAAGTTCCTCGTAAATGTATTGCAACTGGGTTACAATAACACCACATCTTGTGGCCAATTAAGACAAGTACAGACATAAGTATAGCAAACATATCTACAATATTGTTATTAAGAGAAATTTCTGACTCGAATTCCTGTTACTACTTACCAGTAACAACAACCATAATAGAGTTTATTAAGGACATGTAAGAAAACAAGACATACCATTGCAACTAAAAAGCCCAACATTGGCTTGATGATGTAATGTGCCAAAAATCCTATGCCTACCTGAAAAGAGAACGTAAATGCTACAGAAATTGATAAAAGCAGTAAGACGTTATCTCCGCCACTGTGGATTGGGTCGGACGTCCGGTAATTAATTTTTTTTTTAAACTCTATATAGACGGCTCGTTGAACTTCATTTCATTCGCACCACTTGTGTTAACAAGTTTCTCTCTTCTTTTACTACATATTTCATTTCTATTTAATGGAGAACGATAGGAACTCCCCTGCCACGAGCGAGTCGCAGACTCCGGCGTTTCCCATCGACCTGGAGGGAAACGTTAGCAGAAATGCGACAACAGTTCCGACAATGTCGGGGATGGGTGGAATGGGTGGGATGATGTCCCCTTATATGTACAATTGGATGGGTGGGATGGGTGGTATGATGCCCAGGGCTGCAGGGATGGGGGGCATGACCCCAAATATGATGATGTCGGCACGGACGACGAGGAGTGAGCCGAGTCAAAAAATTTATTATGTAATTTTTTCTTTTTTATTATGTAATTTTTTTCTTTTTTTATGTAATTTTTTTTAATGAAGCATTTGCAATTTTCTCGTATTCCGTGTCAAAATTATAATTCCGTTACGTATATTTGTGAATTTGTGATTTTTTTTATTGCGGGAAGTCCTAGTGGGAAGGGCGATGGGAAGGGCGGATTGTGAAGGGGATGTCCTAGTGACGTGGCAGTGGGATGGGAAGTCCTAGTGACGTGGCAGGAGGTGTTTTTGGGATGTCCTAGTGGATGTCCGAGTGGGACATCCGACCACTGGAGATGCTCTAAGGTGTAAAAATTGTACTGCTTTGAGCATATCTATTTTAATTAGTCATATGTAGTCACTGTCACTTATTCATCTTTTAACCGTCCCTTAAATTACTATTCATGGGTCTCACTATACTTTTTTACTCTATCTCTTAACTAAGGGACGGAACTGCAACCCTATGTCCCTTAACCGTCCCTTAAATTACTATTCATTCAATTTCATTTTTTATTTTTATTTCCAACCAAATTAAATTAATAAAAACACACTTCATTAAATAAAATAAACTTACAACATAAAATTCGTAAAAAAAACATAATTTAATAATTTCCTAAAAAATTAAAAATACATAATTTAATAATCTCCTCCGCCAAATTTTGCCCAAATGTGATCCATTAGATCATCTTAGAGTTGGGCGTGGGCGAAAGAGTCACGTGTCCTTGCCCGAATAGACAACCGTTCTTGTATAGACGGATGCACTCCACTGCGTGGCGGACTACTTGCGGTAGAGCTTCCGGGGGCTTCAGGGTCGAACCAATTTCCCGCCTCGGGTCCTTTGTCTTGGACAATCATGTTGTGCAAGATTATGCACGTATACATGATGTCGACCATGCTCTCCATGAACCACGTACGAGCCGGGGCTTTGATAATGTTTAAGCGCGCTTGGAGAACCCCGAACGCCCGCTCCACATCCTTCCGAGCAGCCTCCTGCTTCTGCGCAAAAAGCGTCTACTTTGCGTTCACGCACGTCTTCACGAAGGTTGGCCACTTCGGGTAGATGTCGTCGGCAAGATAGTACCCCATTTTATAGCGCCGATTGTTAGCGGTGAAGAGGTCGGATTGGTGGAGCACGTTTATGTCGTTGTTCGAGCCGGGAACCCCGAAGTACGCATGCCAGATCCATAGCCGGTAGTCGGCAACGGCCTCGAGTATAACGGTGGGGAGGGTGCCTTTGTTGCCGCTCGTGTACGACCCCCTGCACGCCACTGGGCAATTCTTCCATTGCCAGTGCATGCAATCGACGCTGTCAAGCATCCTGGGGAATCCGTGCACTTCTTCGTGAAGGCGGAGCAGGAACTGGCAATCTGTCATGCTTGGCTTCCGGAGAAATTCGTCGGTGAAGGCCGCCCGGACGCCTTTGCATAATTGGAGCAAGCACATTCTCCCAGTGCTTTCTCCAATGTGGAGGTATTCGTTGAACACATCCGTCGTTTGTCTAGTCGCAAGCTGACGGATTGCTGCAGTACATTTCTGCAACGTCGTGTGGCTAGGACGGCCGATGGCGTCGAACCTTTCTTGGAAGAACTCTTCCCGGGCCACCAATGTATTTGTGATGTGGAGAAATAGCGATCGCCGCATGCGGAAACGGCGACGGAAGTAGGTATCTCCCCGCACCGGATTATCGCTGAAGTAGTCGCGGACTAACCTTGCGGCGGCTTCCTCCCGGTTACGATGGATGTAAGTCCGGGAGCGTCTTTGGGGCGGCGCGGCTTCCTCCGCCTCCCGGCGTCGATCTTCTTCAAGTGATTCTTCCATTATTCGACGCATTTGCTCATATGGATCCATTAGATCGATTAAATTTGGGGAAAAAATAAAAGAGATGATTTGAGATGAAAATTGAAGAGGAAAGAGAGAGGATTTGAGAGGTTTAGATGTGTGAAATGAGGATGAAATAGGAGTATTTATAGAGTAAAAAATAAAAATAAATATAAAAAAAAAAAAACGGTCGAAAATGGTAATATTACCGTTTTTGAATTTTTAATTTTTTTTATTTAATTTGAAATTTTTTTAAAAAAATTAATTATTGCGTCAGCGTGACGAAACCCACTCGCGGACCGGCGAGTGGGCGTCACGCATGGCCTGGGAGCGCGCCACGTCGCGAGAGCGCGTGGCGAGACGTCTCGCGCTGCGTCTCGGCGTGACGGGCGTTCCGGCGGGATGATGATGGGACGGGACGCTGCAACGCGTCCCGCCACTGTTTCGTCACAAAGGAACGAAATTCGGGCCACCCGCGTAACGCGTTGCGGGTGGCCTAAGGTTATTTGTGGATACAATTTTCATGTTCTTTTCTCACAATATATGCATACCTCACACGAGTATTTAAAATATAGATCGAAATATTAAATTTATATAATAAATATACGTGTAAAAATAGATAAATCTATTATAATTTTATATAAAATAGAATTATTAGTTTCTATCACAAATATAAAGCCCATATATATTTAATTATTAATTAAAATAATCCTAACAATAAAAATAAATAAGAATAGTACAGGCATACTCAAATTCCGTAACAACGCATACTCAAATTCCGTAACAACGCATACACTTTGCGCGTGGGTATAAAAGATACTTCCTCCGTCCACGAAAAATAGAGCATATTTACTATTTTTGGCTGTCCATGAAAAATAGAGTACATTTAAAAATTGAAAGTTTTCAACAACTTCTCTCTTTCTTTTTTCCCTTCTCTCTTGGTAATATTATGGACCTCACATTCCACTAACATTACTTTTCTCTTACTTTTATCCCTTTACCCTACTTTTTCCCTTCTCTCTTACTTTACCAATTCTATATTAAAACCTGTATCATTCACAATATGTCTTATTTTTCGTGGACGGAGAGAGTATGGTTTAAGCAAGAGTAATGAGGGGAAATACTGAAATAGGAGTACTAAGAGTATCCACAATAGTGGATGAGCGCGCCGACGAGCGATCGGCGAGCCACTCGTCCACTATTGCGACCGACAACCAACAGAAGGACGAGCCAGACGGACGAGAGGTCGACCGTCGGATAATGCGATCGTCCGTCCGCTCGTCCGCTATTGTGGGTGCTTGACAGACGAGCGGACGGACGAGAGCATTTTTCATTTTTTTTCTTTTTCAAAACTCTATATATACGGCTTATTGCACTTCATATCATTTGCACTTCTTGTATTAACGAGTTTCTCTTCTTTCTCTCTACATTTCTCTACATCCTGAAATGGCTAGTGGTAGTGGTGCGGGTGGTAGTGGTGGGGATGCTGATGACGTAAGGCGGCGAATTAACGAAGAGTTGCTGGCCTATACGTCCGCAGTGATAAATCGCCTGATACAGGAGGCCTTGCAGCAGCAACAACCGGCGGTACCTCGCCCCATCCAGCATCGAGCTGTAGTACCCCGAGACCACGTCGCTGCCCACCAACGGTTGTTTGACGACTATTTCGCTGAGCGGCTGCGGTTTGGAGATAACTTTTTCAGGCGGCATTTTGGTTTCACCGGGATCTATTTATACGTACCGTGAACGCTTTAGAGCGTCGGTACAAGTATTTTCGGTTCAGGTTGGATGCGAGTGGCAAACCCGGTCACTCGCCTATGCAGAAGTGCACTGCCGCAATCAGGTAATTGGCCTACGGAGGCGCGGCCGACATGTTCATCGAGTACCTCCACATCGGCGAGACGACTACCCGCTATTGTCTCAGGGAGGTATCTTCAGAAGCCTACCCCCCAAGACTGCCTGGATCTAATGGATATGCACGGGTTTCCCGGGATGTTTGGCAGTAAAGATTGTATGCATTGGGAGTGGAAGAACTGTTCTACCGCCTGGAAAGGGATGTACACGACCGGTTTCAAAGGCAAGGATCCCACGATGATCCTCGAAGTTGTAGCTGACTACCGGCTGTGGATTTGACATACATATTTTGGGGTAGTCAAGTCGAACAACGACATCAACGTCCTCCAGTTGTCGCCCCTTTTCAACGAGCAGTGTGCTATCAGTTTTGTCGCCAACGACAACCAGCATGATATGGGCTACTATCTGGCGGATGGGATATACTCTAGGTGGCCCGTTTTTGTGAAGAAGATCAGATGCCTAATAGATCCAAAGAAGATCTACTTTGCGCAACGACAAGAGGCAGCGCGCAAGGATGTGGAGCGGGCATTTAGTGTGCTCAAGGCTCGATGGGCGGCGGTGAAGGGTCCAACACGTTTGTGGTATGACGATTGCATTGCTGATATCATGTACGCATGTATTATCATGCACAACCGGATCGTCGAACAAGAAGGTGCAGAACTGACTGATTGGGCCAATGAAGATGCTGCCGATCCAAGCCACGACGTGGCCACCGCCAATGTATGAATGAGAATACCTCATGAAGACGCCGAATGGGTCCAAGCATTTGCCGACATGCGCCAACAAGAAGCCCATATTCGACTCCAGCAGGATATAATTGAAGAGTTGTGGGCGCGGAGGAGTGCACGTTGATATTTATAATGTAATTTGTGAAAATCGTTGTTCTTTTTTTGTTGTTGAATTGTATTTTTTTTAAAAAAATAATTTAATAAAATTATGATTGCATTTTCCCGTACTCGTGTCGAAATTTTAATTCCGTATTTGTGAATTTGTGAATTGGTTTGTTGGGATGTCCTAGTACTTGTCCTAGTGTTTGTCCACTATTGTGCAGTGGGATGTCCTAGTGATGTGGCAGTGCAGTGAGATGTCCTAGTAACGTGGCAGAAGGTGTTTTTGAGATGTCCTATTGCTTGTCTGTGAGGGATCCGTCCTATTGTGGATGCTCTAAACTAAAAAACATCGATTTTTTTAATGTGTGATACTTTACCCAAAGATATAAGTATCGTAACAATATGAATTTTTGTATATAAGGTTCGGTATTAGAAATGGACCACTCACCCCTTAAAATGCCTCATAAGGGGGAGAGTTATCCACACTTATATAGAAGAGATAGGATCATCACCAAGCCGATGTGGGACAAGATATTAGAATTTTAACACGCCCCCTCACGTGTGGGCCGGAATGACACATCGGACTTCCATCACGTGGGTAGGCAAGAGAAGAGATAAAGAAAATAAACTCCATCATCGACTTTGGCCCGCTTTGATACCATATTAGAAATGGGCCACTCACCCCTTAAAATGCCTCATAAGGGGGAGGGTTATCCACACTTATATAGAAGAGATAGGATCATCACCAAGCTGATGTGGGACAAGATATTAGAATTTTAACATTCGGCATACCAAAATATTGCTAAATACCATAAATTATGGTATAATTTGAGATATACCATCTATGTATATATTGACATCGCCCATCTATGTATATATTGACATCGCTATATAATGTAAAAACGATATATAGTCTGATTAATGAATATATTTATATACTCTTATATCCACAAAAAAACAGGTAAGGTTTAATATTTCGTGTCATCCACCAAAATTAGACTAATTCTAAAAATGAAGAATTTTAAACCAATACTAACCATATCTCTTACTTTACCAATTATGCATTAAAACTTGTGTCATTTACAATTACAATCTTGTCTATATTTTGTGGACGAAGAGAGTATTACATAAATTATAATTATAACATTATACTCCCTCCGTCTCAAGGTAGTTGTGTTGTATTCCTTTTTGGGTTATCCCAAGGTAGTTAAGTCATTTCCTTTTTTGGCAAAAACCTTATCATCTATCATATATACTCTCCCTTTATCTCTTACTTTATTATGTCTCTTAGTTTACTCTTTTCACTTTAACCTTTAACACATCAATCTTTTAAATCTCGTATCCAAAAGAAGTGCCCTCACTACCTTGGAACGGAGGGAGTATTTGATATAGCAATATATAGTATCAAAATTCGGTAAGCTATATATGTCCGATACACTGAATTTCAGTATGATATACTCCTTCTGTTTCATGTTACTTGCACTATTCCATTTTGGTTCGTCTCAAACTACTTACATTATTTTTAGTTTAATTTATAATTAATGTATTTAATTAATATGTTAGATTAAGTTAAAAGCCCCTTTATTAAGTTAGGTCTCATTATACTTAAAATTCTAATTTAATTATACTAAAAAATTAATCCCAAATTTACGGCCTAAAATGAAAAGTATGAGTAACATGAGACGAAGGGAGTACCAAAAAGAAAAAGCAATACAGTATCAATATTGAGTTTGACCACATTGAAATTATCAAAAATTTTGGTTATGGTTTTTACTTAATACTCCCTCCGTCCCACTAAAGATGACCCACTTTCCTTTTTTGTTTGTCCCAACCAAGATGACTCATTACTAAAAATGAAAACACTTTTATCTTTATTTTATTCTCTCTCTTACTTTACTTTTTCCACTTCACAAACAAAACAAACTTGCATAAATTCCCGTGCCCCCAATGAATGGGTCATTTTCCTTGAAAAGGAGGCAGTACCAATTTTTGACACGATATACGGTATACCATACTACCACACCATAAGCAACCCTAAGCAAGAGAGCATTGGAAAATGGATCCGGCCATTTAGGGAGTATTTGGCATGTGTTATTTAATTCTTTGCTAATCACTTTGTAGGCATATTATGGTGCAAGCCGAGTCCTAATGATACAAAGAACCTCACTTTGGAGGTCGAGTGAGTTTCGACACAAATTCCACTCGGCACGAGTAACTACTGCAGTTCCAAGAAACTTTTCATTTTGAGGTTGAGCATAAATGAGTGTTAGGTGACTCGATGCGATTTGGATGTCCAAGGCAATTGCATTGCTCTATGTTTTCAGTGTCTTTGTGACTGCCTGATCAGACAACTTTTGGTCAAAAACATTTATCCCACTCGCACAATTACTGAAGTGTACAAGGCAAGCAGAGTCGATCCCACATAGAATGGCAGGTAGATACTGCACGGTAACATAGGTCTCGGGTTGGTGTTGTCGCCACGCTTTAAAAGGAGTTTGTGTAGAAGAACATTAATGTGAGGACATGCCTATATTTGATAACTTGGAACTTCTCAACACTTGTATCTTCTCTCACATGATGCGACAATTCTGTTGAGACTCGAACATTTCTGGCGACCTGCAATGCCAAAACACAATAACTCAATCACCTAAGTAAAATCAAGAAACATTTGCCAAGTGAAGGTAAAGAATTTTACAACAGCCAAAAACTAGATACGAGCAGAAATTTAAATTTTTCAGGAATTTCATCAGATGTATGGACCAACAAGCCCGTGCATTCGCAACTCTATACTGTTATCCACCAGCTAAAATGTAAACAAGGAGTTGAACACCTAATTTTTCCCATTATCTGTTTAAGAATTAATTGCAACAACTGCACAGATTATGTGCAGCTGAATTTGCTCGACATGTCGTCTCAAATCTCTACTCTCTAGCACTATGATATGCTTTTTGGTAGTTGGTACATACCAAATATCGTGAATTCGCTTCAACATTTTTTTCACAAAATTAAAGCTAGAATCTTAACTCAAACTACAACTTCAGTAGTATGGAAATGGAAATGCCAACTCTAACTCAAAGTGTAATGATTAACAATTTAACATAGCTGACCGAGGAAATATTATGTTCTTGAAGTGCTACACTAAACTAATGAGTTCCTCCTAAAAATATTTAGAATACAAACAGGAAATTAATATATACTTACAATTGACCGAGATTCGATAGATCAAAGTCTGGGGCAAGCTCTTGCACGATATCATTGGGTGGTTGACCACAGTCTTGCATTTTCTGCATAAGCTCAACAATCTTGTTGAAGTTTTCAGGCTCGGCTTCATACACTTGATTCAGATCTTTGATAAACTGGAATTGATTCGAATATCGGGCGTACTCTTCATCTGTCAGTTTCGATTTATTCTTTTCCAACCATGTTGGGTAGCGTTCACCAATTTCTTTCATAGGTTCGTAAAGGATCTCCTTGGATAGGAGCTGTTGCATCATGGTTTCTACAATTGACTCCATATCCTGCAAATAAGAGGCCAAAGTCACTGTGTGTCACTCTTAGATGAACTAAAACATAAATGAGAAGGAAAGTTTAAAAAGAAATATCAAGTATTTATACAAGTGGCCATCTTGAGTGGGACGGAGGGAGTACTTATCTCTAACAAACTAATAGACTCCTTGACAAAATAAAAAACTAACAATTAATAATTAGTAAAATCATAACAAACTACTGAACTAATGCAACTTATGCAGGAAATGATCACATCAGTATACAATGCCCTATGCATATCACATGGCACACACCCATGGCGGCCGCCACAGAAAAATGCCATAAACCGGCGCGGCGGTGGCGTTTTCATTTCAAACTGCCACGACATAGTGCCATGGCCGCTATTTGAAAAAATTGATCATAATGTCCATCAGGTGCATAAATATTGAGTCAATATTACAACAAGATACATCGGAAGTCTGTGGCGATGGACACTGAGGGACACACTTTATGCTCTACTTAAAACATGTACTAGTTGATACCTTATCTACATGTTATGCATTTATTCATTGACATGTATGGTTCTTTTAACCATACAGGTAAAATCAATACCCTGTCACTCTACTACTCTAGAAGTCACATCTTAACACAGTATAATACATCTATACTACAACTCCGAAAGGCACAAAATTAATGTATTAGTGCTTAGGCTTATTGTGTTTGTGTCACTATCGTTTTACATGATAGTAAATTTCAATTATTTTCAATAAAATATTTGTATATTTTATGATTTTGGAGGCTGTTATGATATATTGCCATGTACTTGAGTTTACTTTAATTGTTTAACATATAAACTGTTGTACTGCTAACACTATCTTTATTGTGTTTGTGTTGTTATCGTATCAACACAAAACACAACAAGATCACAAATAGCCAGCCCTGCAAAACTCTTAAGTTGGGTTGGGGTTTTTTTTCCAGTAATGTTTATAAAAGTCAACAATAGAATTCTTTAATTGATGGGAAAAGGAACATCAAAAGATCCTCCCTGCATAGTCTAACCCAACATACCAAGGAATACCAAGTGCATATGATTATGTTTACCCAATTAATTGGCATCATGTGAATGATTATGCATACTAGAGGTAAGAATTACACGACTAAACATATTTCCCAAGCCCATCCAATGACCTTAGGAACAACAGTTCCCATCACAAGGTTATAGTAACATTCATGTCTTGCACAGTCGATATCCATGTCTAAAAGGGAGAAGATACAAACCATAAAAGCTTGAATTCATCAAATAAGGTCACACCATCGGTCCTAGTAGAAGTTATTTATTAAGTTAACAGCATGCTTCTGCCAAATTATTGACATTATTAAGAGGGCAAGGTGTGAAACCATAAATGTGCCAACTTACTTACAGCATTTTCCAATTATCGTGAAGGAGATATCAAATGTTACCTAAAAGGTTGGGAGCTCTGATGGTAGGAAATATGAAAATTTTGAAATAATGTAAGAACTAATACCTACGCATATCCTGATTTAAACAATAAAATGTTCTTAATTTCAATGCAACTCAAGTGAAGGACTAAGTTCTTTCTATCACCATAAACCATTAGCAGACTGCAGCCAAATTCAACTCGAGAATTAAAAAAACACTCCATTTATGAAACGGCAAAGTGCATCAACTAAAAACCACAAACCAGATCAAATTTAGCAAGCCACACTAACCTGTGTGCCCGTAAGCTCCTCGAACTGCTTGACCCAATCCTCCATCATTGGGTCTGCACCAAAGCCATCTCCAGCCACCGGGGGTCGAGGCCCAGACACCGATTCCAAGCCTTTCACCGCCTCCCTAGTTTGCTCCCTCAACTGATCAAGTGCATCCGTGATGTGTGATTCTTGCTTCGGCGGTGGTAGTGGCACCTTTTGTTTACCCTTTTTCTTGGCCTTCAAATCAGGCAACCCCATTCCTAACCCTTGAACATTCCCACTAGTCAATGTACAACCCTCTAGCTTGCTCCCTCCATTATTACCATTATCATCTTCAAATCTATAATCCCACAAACAAATATCAATATACCTATAATCCTTAATCAATCACTACCCAGAACCAAAAATTGAAGCTCAATCCAATTGTTTCTCTACAATCCAATCACACAAGAAAGAAAAATACTACATAAAATAGATAAAGTTTGTACCTTTGAGCAGAAGATGCGAGATTAAGGCTCTGAAAATCATCCAAAGCGGCTGAAAATTGTTTGAAAAAGTATACAAAATCAACTCGCTGATATTCTGCCCCTCTCCATATTCATCAAAATAAACACAAAATCAAAGAGAACAAATAAAAGGGGTTATTCCTCTTACTGTCAAGAAGCTCGTCTAAATCGTCGTAGTGGTCAGCCATTTCTTGTTTTCTCCAACTTTAATATCTCCCCTTTTTATCGATTGCGTTACACAACAGCGGAAAATATCTTCTATACTATTGAGTTGGGGATTAAGCAATGGGTATAGGGAAAAAAATGACGAAATGAATTAAAGGGTTTACTTCAATTTTTGTCAGAGCTGATGAGCATCAGTTTAGAGATAAGAAGAAGTTAGTTGGGCCTTCAAATTCTGCGTCATAAGTCTTTTGTTGGGCCTCAAATAATTAAATGGATTGGGCTTTAGTTTGTATTCTTAATTCCTACTTTTCATAAAATAATATCCTCAATTTGAATTTACATTTTTAATAAAATACCAACTTTATCTGCCTCCACAAATCAGAAGAAAGAAGAATACGAACATAGCCTTCAAATTTAACGTTGATAAAATGAATTGACTATTTGTGATTCTAGATATTGTAGGCTAATAATAATATAGGAACTACTTGAAGTATTAGGAGAGTCTCTAATTATTCTATTAAATTAAACACGACTTAGTTCAATCCAAATTCTCTAAATTAAATATTACTATACCATCTACATAGCTGAGATTCCACTTGTTTATTACTAGGTGAAGCAGTATTAATATTTCGTATCAACTGATTAAATGCATTCATTCGTTTAAGCAGGAAAAGAAAAAAAAAAGAAAGTGAACTAATTATATTGCACCTATTTTGAAAGCAAAGTATTTTTATTTTATATTAAATTGTTTCCTTTTTTTAGAATGAGTTGTTGTGAAAGCTAAGTTGTAACTAAACAAGGTTAATTATTTAAGCTAGGACCCAACAAAGTACTAAACAAGGTTAATTATTTAAGTGAGAGAGACTCCAGCTGCAGCTTTTCATGTATCCACGTGCTACAAAGTAATCTCTCTTTTCCATACCATGAAAATGCAAGTAAATTAAAAAGGTTGATTAATTAGTGTATAAAATCTTGTATTGGATGCCGCATTATCACATTATTATATATATATCCTCATTGTCAAACAGCATTAAGTATATAGTATGATATGAATGTCACATTTAGCTATGTTAGCACTTTTTTTGTATAATAATATTCCAAAATTTGTTATTGCACTACAAAAAACATCAAATTTACCGACGGAGGAGTAGCTGGGCGACGGCGGTGAAGAAAGATTTTTTGTGCATTAGGGCTTCTGCCTTCGTTGCGATTTTTTTAATAGTTATATTAAATTAAATTCCTATGATTCCCGACGAATCCTATTCGGTCAGTAAAATATTAACAATAAAAAACGATAAATTGATTATTTACAATATGTATTCGTCATATAACAACAAATACTCATAGAAAAGGGAAAAATATTACCGACTTAAAATTCCCTCGGTAATTCCGTCGGTAATCATGCGGGATTACCGGTAATTCTGTTGGTAAACTGCTAATTTTTTTGTAGTGAATTGTTTAAAAAATTATAACTAGCATAGAAATCAAAGCTTATTCATTAGTTTTACTCATTTATGTGAATAGTTAGAACTGCTTGAATTTACAAAATTTTATATTTGTAAATTAATAATCGTATAAAAATATTATCAAAATAAATGTATAAAAAATACTACCAGGCTAAATAGGAATCATGCCCATGAAAAACGTTTCCTCTTTATATAAACAAGTATTTATATAATGTATATTATTTTCTTTATATTGGAGCAGGCAATAGTCCTCCTGCTTCCATATTTTCAAAACATCATGTTTATTTCATGCACACACGCAAATAAAATATATGCATCATCTTGATCTTGCCGCATAAGTATAAAAGAATCAAATCTTGATTATAATATTCAACTTGAAATAAAATAATACGCTTTAAGAAATCTTTATTTACATATGCATGATGTTCGATGATAATACTGATAATTATATATACATATATAGAGATAGCTGGGATTGGGTGGAAAAGCATCAAGGTTATTGGTACGAAAAAGAAATTGAATGACTATTTTTTAATTATCATTTCAATAATTGGTAATGCAAATCACCATTTTTATGAAATTTCATTATAATAGAATTTGAATTGAATGAGTAGTGATATGGGGCAAATACCTCTTAAGTATATAATTAGAGAACAAATTTCAGTCATAAGATCAAGAAATCAAGGGCTAAGATTACTTTTAGAATTTTAGTATTATATTGAGGTTTTGATTCACTATATGAATAATTTAGTTCACTCGGTATATTGGTCATTTTGCTGAATTAAAATGAGGTGGGTCTTCTCTTTCCCTCATTTGAACAATTCACTTACGTCTGTCTCTTCTCTAAATCTCATACTCTCTCCGTCGAATACATAGGATTCCGCCACCGTGACCTCCATTTTTCGTCATGTTTCCTCCATTCCAGCCGTCATTTCCTTCATTCCTCGTCGTCGCATAGTTAGGGCTCATCACCGTGCTTTCCTCCATTAATTTCCGGCGCTGTGTCCTCCATTCCTTGTCGTGCTTTCCTCATTCCAGCACCGTTTCCTCCGACCAATGGCTTCAAACTGGGAAGGCGGAGAGCGACAGAGGAGAAAAAGGCGATGATCGTGTCACTCAGCTGCTCCATCCGACGACTAAGGGAAAATGAAGCTGGAGATGCGGAATTTTTTTGCCAGAACATGATTTACATTGGAAAAGAAGAAAACGGTGTGAAATGTTGCAATTCAAGAAATTTGTGTGAGATATCAAGTAAAACGTGCTTAGAGTGGTGTATTCCATGGTTAGAGTGAAGTGTCTGTGATCCTTGCTTATAGTGCACTGTTTTTTCATCACAGTGAAGTAAAAACATGCTTAGAGTGATGTATTCCATGGCTAGAATGAAGTGTCTGTGATGCATGCTTATAGTGATCTGTTTTTTCATCACAGTGAAGTAAAAACATACTTATAGTGAAGTATTACATGGTTAGAGTGAAGTGTCTGTGATGCATGCTTATAGTGATCTGTTTTTTCATCTCAATGAAGTAAAAACATGCTTAGAGTGATGTATTCCATGGTTAGAGTGAAGTGTCTGTGATCCTTGCTTATAGTGCACTATTTTTTCATCACAGTGAAGTAAAAACATGCTTAGAGTGATGTATTCCATGGTTAGAGTGAAGTGTTTGTGATGCATTTTATTCGTGATTTGTTTGATCGATTGAAGACATGTGGTCCATGTGAAATAGCAAATTTGCAGATCGTGAAATTGACAGTTGACAATGGAGAAATCTGTTCTTGTGATGAAGAATATGCAATTGATGATGGAGATTGTTGAGCATGAGCGCGAGCTATGTATATGGTATAATTGGCTAGGGAGATCACAACAAATCAACGTGAGTGATGGAGATCTCAGCGTTAGCGATAAAAATCTATAGAACCTGCGTGAGTATGGTGAATTTGCAGATTGTGAAATCGATAATTGACGATGGATAAAATTAGTTCTTGAGATGAAGATTCTTCAATTGGCGATGGAGATTGCTGAGCATGAGTATGTGCGATGGAGATTGCTGAGCATGAGTATGTGCGATGGAGATTACAACAAATGAGTCCGGGAGCAAGAGGCGACGAGGGCACTGGTGATAGAGATATTGTTGGTGCCCGCGGAGGTGATCCGTACTCCGCGAGAGGCAGACCGGAGGAGGGGGCCACAGATGGGGAGACAGCCGTGAGAGGCAGGCAGGCCAGAGGAGGGTGTCACCGGAGAGGAGGTGCAAGCTGCTCCGCCACCTCCTTCGTGAGAGATGGAGAGAGTGTGTGTTTGTGTGTGAGCGTGAATGGTGTGTGTATGTGAAAATATGAGAACAAAGTTGATTTCCTAAAATACCCCTATGCAATTTTTATTAACTAAAAATGTTTACTTATTTTAGTCATTGGATTAAGATAATGTGTGGCTGAAATTTGTTTTCTAGTTATACATTTAAAATTAGGTAAACATTGATCATCTCCCTTGAATTGTATTTGAATTTAAAGTTATAATATTTAATTCAATTCTTGTTTCTTCCTATGATCTACTATTGAGGTAATTGATATAAAATTATATATTATAATTTCAATTGTTTTAATTTGGATAGTTAAAATATAATTTAAATTTGATATTGATTTTTATATACATATATTTTATATATATGCATTGTATATCTCTATATTATTGTTACATACACCGTATTTTTTGTTATTCGTGTGTATTGTGCAGTATGTCGTGTGCAATATTGTATTTGTGTGTGTATTGTACATTGTGTATATTATTGATGAACTTTTTGAGCAAGGTTATAATTTCTACAAGGACTAGTTGACTAATCCTAACTACTACGGCATTAATTAATTTGTAGTAGTACTATGTAGACTAATTAATTAAGATAAGAGCATTCACATTCGTACTCTTGCCAGCGAGCCTCGATGTGGGCCCGGCCCCACTTTTTCTGTCTGCTCTTAGGCAAGAGCACAACACCCACATCCGTGTTCTTCCGCAAGGATGAGCACAAGGGTCCCACCATTCTATTATTCAATTTAAATAAAAACATTTTCACAAAATTAAAATTCATTAAAAATACCCGGAATAATATTACAAATTACAATAAAATTAAAAATTACATAATTAAATTCCTAAAAAATAAAAATGACATAATTAAAATCCTAAAAAATAAAAATTACATAATTAAAATCCTAAAAAATGAAAATTACATAATTAAACTACTAAAAAATATAAATTAAATGCCCCCGGTGAAGACTAATCATCATCCGGTAATACCCCCAACGTTCTTTGGAGACCCCGTATCATCGCAACATGCGATCGAAGTTGCTCGGGGGTCATATTTGACCCATCGGCCAAATTGAGTTGGGCCAAAACCCCCCACAATGAGTTGGTGGGGGGTTGAGGTGGCACATAGGGAGCGGGAGCGGGAGCGGGTTCGGGATCGGGGGCGGATGGAGTCGCAGCGCGACGGCGGTTGGCCGCCGCCTTCTTCCTTCCTTGTGGTCGGCGTTGGGAACCGCTCGGGCTAGCGTCGGGGCTACCCAAGTTAGCTCCGGCAAGTTGGCTAGCCACATCTTCGGAGTCGGCGTCGGATAGGGATACCGACCTTAACCGTTTGGAGGAGCCGTGTTAAGATCTTTTCTCTCAACCGCGCCAAGATTAGCCTCGGCGATTCTAATTCTCCGGCGCCCTGCGTTAGGGTCGGCGGATGTCGGCGAGCGGATTGTGTGCGGGAGTCTTTCCCGTCAGGCAATCAAGCTCGATAACTTGCTTCTCAAGACAACACAAAATATGCGGCCAATTGTTAGTGTTTTTATTTCTCTCAAGTTTATGAACAATTCACCCTATTTATAGACTAAGGACCCTAGGGTTGATTCGACCTAATCCTATTCTCATCGGGAAAGAATCAACAAAGAAAACCCGACGCAAAATAAATAATAAAACTAATAGTTCAAAAAAGGCAAAACTAAATGACCGAAAAAATAAAGGAAATAAACTAACTAAGGGAATAAACTATTTGGCGACGAAGTCTCCCAACCTCTTCGGCGGTCTCGCGTTCCTTTTTGGTTTCGTTGTCGCAATCGACTCCTCTTCCCTTGGCCTTGCCTCCGCAATCTCCGTCGGCCTCCGTTCTGCAGGTATAGACGGTTCCCTTGGCTGTGGGACCGTATCAACTCCCCCCTCGATAGCTACATCCTTGTCCTCAAGGAGCACATTTGGAAACTTTCGTTTGATCACCTCTAGCGGCTCCCAAGTTGGCGATTCCGACCCGTCGGACCACCGGACGAGCACGTGATCCTGCGGATGTCCATCGAGCCAAAGCATCTTCCTGTCTAACACTCTCACCGGATAAACTAACGGTCTATCCCCAAAGAACTCTGTAGGCAAATCGGTGCTCCCGCCTTCGCCGTCGCTCGATATAAACGGGCGCAATAAGCTCACGTGAAACACATTATGGATTCGACTTCCCTCTGGTAGCTTCAACCTATACGCTACCTGCCCAATGCGCTCCATTACCTCAAAGGGACCATAGTAGCGGCGTGCCAATTTTGCCGACAATGGCCTAGCTACAGAGTGTTGCCTATAAGGTTGCAGACCCTATCGCCGACCGCGTACTCCATATGCCGGCGATGCCTATTCGCGGAGTCCCGCATTCGCTGCTGAGCCCGTTCGAGAGTGCGCCGGAGCTCCACGAGCAGCTCGCTCCGCTGGACTATCATCTCTGCCACGGATGGCGGGGTAGCCGCCGAGGGCGCTGTGAACACCAAGTTCGGCGGCTCTCGGCCATACAAAGCTTTGAACGGAGATACGCCCAACCCTGCATGGTGGAAACAGTTGAGGGCCAGCTCCGCCCACGGAAGAAAATTGGTCCATTTCGCGGGTCGATCAGCCGTGAAGGCACGCAGATACTGCTCCAGGCCGCGATTCCGGACCTCCGTCTGGCCATCTGACTGCGGGTGGTAAGCCGTAGTGAAATTAAGCTTAGTTCCACTAAGCCGCATTGCCTCCTCCCACACCTTGTTCAAGAACACCGAATCCCGGTCGGAGACCAACGTTTTAGGAAAACCATGATGTCGTACCACGGTATTGACGAAAAGGTGGGCCACCCTCATAGCGTCAAACTTTGTGTGCAGGGGCGCGAAATGCGCGTATTTTGATAGTCTGTCAACGGCCACCATTATCACCGTGTACCCCCGCGACGGTGGGAGTCCCGTGATGAAGTCCATGGATACGTCCTCCCAAACCTGTGATGGAATAGGTAAGGGCTGCAACAGTCCCGCAGGTTTCTGTGTGGAATACTTCGTAGTCTGACACACGACGCAAGCCTCCACGAATCGTTTTACTTCCTTTTTCATGTTAGGCCAATAGAAGTCCCCACTGAGACGCCGCAGAGTCCTCTCAAACCCCGGATGTCCTGCAGACGGGGAACTGTGGTATTCGGTAAGGATGGGTGTCCTTGCTGATGAGCGCAATCCCACAAAGATCCGGCGCCCGTGATAGACCAGCCCGTCCGCCCAAGTGAGATGGGGCGGCGCCGCCCCTTCTCTGATTTTCTGCGTTATCTCCCTCATCTCCGGGGAGGACGACGTCTCATTGCGCAAAAGGTCGAGCAGGTTGGGTATCGGTTGTACTGCCGCCGACAGCAAGGCGCCGGCGTGAATGGCCTCGTCCTCCGTCCCGGTCGACGGGGTCGCGGTGAGGTTTTCCGCACCCGATGATGATTCCTCGCGCCGTGATAAGGCATCCGCCACTTTGTTCGCGCTCCCCTTCTTGTATTCGATAGCGAATTTGTACCCCATGAGTTTCCGCACATACAACTGCTGATCCGGGGTCTGAACCACTTGTTGTAGTAGTTCCTTTAAACTTTTCTGATCACTCCGAATGATGAACTCGCGGCCTAATAGGTTTTGCCGCCACTTCTGGACTGCCTCAACTATCGCGTAGAGCTCCTTGTGGTAAGTGGACGCCACTCGACGTCGAGGGCCCAACTTGTTACTAAAATAAGCTATCGGGTGATTGTCCTACAGGAGGACCGCCCCTATTCCTAGATCAGAAGCATCCGTCTCTATGCAAAGGGGCGGTCGAAGTCCGGGAGGCGTAAAACCGGAGCCGTCGTCATTGCGTGCTTGAGGTTAAGAAAACTTGTCCCTGCCTCGACCGACCACTCAAAACCGTCTTTTTTTAGCAGCTCCGTCAATGGGGCAGCAATCATTGCGTACCCTGCAATAAACCGCCGATAGTATCCTGTTAAGCCAAGGAACCCGCGGAGCTGTTTGACGGATTTCGGCTGGGGCCACGCCGTCATTGCCTCGATCTTGGTCGGGTCCGCCTTGAGGAGGCCCTCACCGATCAAGTGGCCCAAGTACTCCACCGTTGTGCTGCAGAAAGAGCACTTCGAGAGCTTAACAAAGAAGCTGTTGCTCTGCAACACCTTCAAAACCTCCGCCAAATGTTCCCCATGGGATTCTATTGATGGGCTGTACACCAAGATGTCGTCAAAGAAGACAATAACAAATTTTCGCAGCATTGGTTGGAAAATCGCATTCATTGCCGCTTGGAATGTCGATGGTGCGTTCGTCAATCCGAACGGCATGACCAGGAATTCAAAATGGCCGTCGTGAGTGCGAAAGGCCGTCTTGAATATGTCCATGTCGTGCATCCGAATTTGGTGGTATCCTGAGTGCAGATCCAATTTAGTGAATACCCTTGCCTTTCCCAACTCATCGAAGAGCTCATCAGCCGTCGGAATGGGAAAATGGTCCGGCACCGTGGCATTGTTGAGAGCCCGATAGTCAATGCAAAAACGGAACGTGCCGTCTTTCTTGAGGATTAGAAGGACCGGTGATGAAAAGGGGCTGCTGCTCCTTTGGATAATTCCCTGCTCCAACATCTCCTTGACCTGCCGCTCTATTTCATTTTTCTGGAAGTATGGGTAGCGGTAGGGTCGCACATTAACGGGTTTTGTCCCAGGAAGTAGGTGGACGTGGTGATCGAACGGTCTGACCGGGGGGAGGCCCTCCGGAATGCTAAACACCGGGCGAAACCGCTCTAGAACTGCCGTCACTCCTGGATCCAGGTTTGGCGGAAACTCATCACTCGCGGTCACGGCCAGGGAGGGGTCCTCCGGTTCTAACAGCAGGACCTCATAGAATTCACACGCTGTGCGCGAAGATGACAAGGCAAGCAGCGAGTGCAGGCTAAGGCGTCTCGGTTGGGGCTGAATACCCCTCAAAAGGACCATCGTGTCCCCTTGATCAAACTCCAGTGTCTTCCCCACGAAATCTGCTGTTACCTTCCCCAAGGATTCCAACCAATCCATTCCCAAGATAACATCTGGGCCGTGTATCGGCAGAATATGCAAGTCCACCATAAAGACGGTTCCCTGAACTTCCAACTTGGTTTGTTTCGACACGTGTGTGCAGAGTAGTGCCTCTCCGTTCCCGACTACCACCCGAAAGGGTCGAATTGGCGATAAGGGTAGATGAAGCCCCTCCGCAATCCTTGGATGTAAGAAGTCCCTGTCACTGCCGGTGTCGATCAAAATGCAGACCTCTTTGCCTCCAATTAAGCCGGTCACCTTGAGGGGTCTTGACCGCTGTCCCCCATTCATGGCCTGGATGTGGGAGATGTCCATCGCCACATTATCCTCCATCAACAAGTCGCCGTCCGAGGTCGGCCCCTCCTCTTCCTCGGCGTAGCACAATAAACGTTGTTTGCAAACATGACCCATGACCCATTTGTCCGGGCAGTAATAGCAGAGCCCCAATCGTGCGCGTTCCGCCTTCTCTGCCTGCGATACCCGGACCATCGGGGACCGTAATTGAACAGCTGGGCGGCCCGAGCCCCCTTGGTGCGGAACTGTAGTCCCCGGCGCCTGGGGTGGCAGTGGCGGTGCCGTTAATGATGAGGGTCTGTGTAATTCCAGCCTCTCCCGCCAATGATGAGGGTCTGTGTAATTCCAGCCTCTCCCGCAGATCGGGTTTAAGGCCCGCGACAAACAACGTAAATAGATCCGATTCCGGCACGCCCTTAACACGATTCAAGTATCGTTCAAACGTGTCATGATACTCCAATACCGTCCCGGTCTGCGTCAATTTAGCTATCAAACCATAGAAATTCTTGAAGCTCTGTCGATTGAAGCGGTGCCGTACATCCTCGAGGAACTCCCGCCACGTCACGAACTCATTATTCGAGCAGTAGTTGAACACCCATTCCGCCGCTGGCTGGTCGAACAACATGACCGCATAGTGTAAGCGATGGGCCTCGGGCGTCATCAGATGATTGAAATAATATTGGACCTTCGAGATCCATGTCGCCGCGTCTGTCCAATCAAAGCGAGGGGTTTGCATCTTAACTCGCTCCGGCTTGTCATAGCCCGTAGTCTGAAAATGTTGGGGCGGGTCCCAGCACGTCGGTGGCCGATCCCCTGATTGTGCGAACCCACCGTACGGGTCCCCCCCGACCCCTGCGCGGTGCCTCCCCTCTCTATGACGGCGATTGTCGTAGCCGCACTCGCGACTACCTGTGGGCATGGTCCGATAGCGCGGGGCCCTGTCCCCCGAATGGCGCCAACGGGACCCATCATCCTCCCAGTCGTCACCGTCCACGGTTCCCACCGGCGGCTCTGCGTCGCGCGATAGGTGTGGTTCTATATTGTCAAACCGACGGTCCGTTTCGTCCCGCCATACATCCAATTTGTCAAAACGTTCGAGTAGACGATCTAGTTTGAGACTCACCGGATCCTCCGGGGGCGTATCCTCCCTAAATCTTGCTTCGAAATCGCCAGCCTCCAGACCAGGCCGCGAAAATCCTGCTTGATCGCGGCGGCCCCCCAAAGGTGGAACACGGCCACCGAACCTGTTCGGTGGATACGATTCTTGACGGCTTGAGCCACACACGGCCTTGCCGTTATTGTTGTATCGCTTCATGAGTACTGGATGAAAGCACCAGTTGTTAAGATCTTTTCTCTCAACCGCGCCAAGCTTAGCCTCGGCGATTCTAATTCTCCGGCGCCCTGCGTTAGGGTCGGACGATGTCGGCGAGCGGATTGTGTGCGGGAGTCTTTCCCGTCAGCAATCAAGCTCGATAACTTGCTTCTCAAGACAACACAAAATATGCGGCCAATTGTTAATGTTTTTATTTCTCTCAAGTTTATGAACAATTCGCCCTATTTATAGACTAAGGACCCTAGGGTTGATTCGACCTAATCCTATTCTCATCGGGAAAGAATCAACAAAGAAAACCCGACGCAAAATAAATAATAAAACTAATAGTTCAAAAAAGGCAAAACTAAATGACCGAAAAAATAAAGGAAATAAACTAACTAAGGGAATAAACTATTTGGCGACGAAGTCGCCCAACCTCTTCGGCGGTCTCGCATTCCTTTTAGGTTTCGTTGTCGCAATCGACTCCTCTTCCCTTGGCCTTGCCTCCGCCATCTCCGTCGGCCTCCGTTCTGCAGGTAAAGACGGTTCCCTTGGCTGTGGGACCGTATCAAGCCGCTAGAGGAGGATGTTACGCCTCCCCTATACTTCGGATGCGACCGCGTCTCCTGCCAAATGTTGAGGTACTTGAACGTCTTGTAGTTCATGGATTGGTAGGTCGACAAGGCAGAACTGATGATGTCGACCTCGCTCCGGCCGCTCTTCCTGGAGGTAATACCCCTGGAACTTTTGGATTTCTTCGTTGGCTCTGTATATGGCGTCGCGCACCATACTCTCGTTGCGCTCAATTGTTCCAGCTGGCCGGTTTTCATTGTACCGGCGACAGATGCGCCACCAATAATGATCGTCGGATTAGTTCGTGCCAATCTCCGGATCTTCGGAGACTGACAAGAACGTTTTGAATAATTGCTCCATCTCCGCCGGAGTATACGGTGTGCGGACACCGCGAGTAGGAGAAGTCCGAGTTTGGGAGGGGCCGCTCGACCTCGCTCTAGGCTCGGGTGTCCACCCGTATTGCCCTTCGGGGGCATCTTGGTCGTCGATCGGGTAAGGCCGGTAGCCACCCAGAACTTCCGAACCTTGGGTTTGAGGAGGGGCCGAATATTCCATTTCCAGACTAGGAAACGGTTGTGAACCGAACAAATCGAGGTTCCAACCGTGGGAGCCCCGGGGGTGATCGCTGTGGCCGGACATTGTTTTGTTGTAAGAGTAAGAGTGAATGAAAGATTGGATGAGAATTGAGAATGGAAATGAGAGAATTTGGATGATAATTGTGTAGTGTGTTGTGAATTTTTGGTGTGAAAGTGTGGGTATTTATAGATGAAAATGTGTATTTTTAGGGAAAAAAATTGAAAAATAAATTAAAAGTGGGTAGAAAACGGATATGATTTTATGGGAAGTGGGAAAATATTTTTTTTTATTTTTAATCAGATTTTTTAATTAAAATCCGATTTTAAAAAAAATTAATTGCCAACGGTTATGCCGTTGGCCAATCACATGCTGCCACGTCGCCTGCTCGCTGGCACGGACGTGCTCGATGCATCGAGCAACGTCGTGCCAGCGGCGGACAGCATCTCCGTGCCGCTGGCACGGACGGACGGACGTCGTCCTGTTCGCCGTTGTGGATGCTCTAATGGTGTTATTTTAACGAAAAGGAAAACAAATAGTAGTAACTAAGCTTTTAACTTTGGAGGAGCTACGAAGACTAAATAAGAATAAAACCACTATAGGGATAAGGTTTCATTAATCAATCCACCTATCTAAGGTCTAACTACTTAAAACCATGTCCAATTGTTCATTATCGAGTCAAGTCTTACTAAACCTTGGATTCTAAGTAACTAATTGACTAATTCGTTTGATTAACAACATGCAACTTCTCATAATTCTACTATCCTAAGTCCTTACCATTAATCTCAATTTTATTAAATTAATGTGTCAATTGATCATATTCTCACTTAATTAATTTATACTCATCTCTCGAATTTAGTATTCATGCATAAATCATCAAAATAATAATCAGTTAATTGGAAGCATTAAACTTAAGTACTATCAACTAAAATAAAACCATGCTTGAACATATAAAATAATGAGTTGAAGATAACATCATTGCAACAAGCCGTTGAGCATATGGCCGAATTATGTCACCTCATAGTTCTCTTGTTTCCCACTAGGAAACTCATTTTTACCGTTTAACTATAAATTTTTTAGTCTGTTTGTAGACACTTTACTTTGACGGTAAGCATATCATCCTTCTCTATTTTAAATTGCAATAAATATATGTTATTTTCCCTAAAATAAACAATGAATATCTTATTGGCTTTGGGTATATTCTTACACTACATAAAAACTTCTATATATGCACCATATATAATTTACCTGAACAAATACATTGCTTGAATAGAGAAAGATTCTCCAAGAAAAAGATAAATCTATCCTCCTACATTAGTCATTATACATCTCTATCTTTATCTTTTTCTTTGCAATATTGCAAAGTGGGTTGTCATGAAATTGAACACACTGATCAAGGGTAATATATCTCATTATTTACCTAATTAAATAATACTACTAAATGTTCTAATCTTTTTATGTGTGTCAATTGCAGTTGGTAAGTTGTCATTTTACATAGTCATCTTTTAATTTGTGTGTTTGCAGAACTACCAATGTACTAATCTTGCCGACAAGAATTTCTGTCTTTCCACTAAAACAGCAATTAGTAGATGGGAAAAGACAAATGAAGCATATTATTCTACTCCATTTTCGAATACTTTTTTTCTGCTCACCATAAAGTACTAATTACTAATTAATTTCTTTGGATATTCAAAATTTCCCCTTTTCGTGACAGATAGTGAGTGGATGAAAATGTTATGACAATCCATCATTGAAAGGGGAGAGTAGGTTGGGGTGTTGGGGGGAATTTTTCAAAAATATGGAAAAGGATTTGCCTTTCCATTATTGGAAAGCTAAAGTAGCATCATCATAAATCATCAAACACCTATACTCTGATAATTTTACCTATGTGCATGGGCTCATGAGAGCATTAGCAATATGTTGCTCTAAGCCACGCCCTAAAGCCCGCCCTATACACCGCCACGTCAGCATTTTATCTTTCTACCATTCCACATGCAGTGGGGCGCCCTATAAGCCGCCCTAAAGGCCGCCCTAAGCATTTTCTTTATTTGAATATTTAAATAACTACAAAAATTGGAAAAAAACCTTCATTTCATTTAAAATTAATACATTACAATACAAATTAAAAAAATACGCATTCTCAACGACGACGGTTACGTGCCCAAACTTCTTCAACCATCTGGAAGTATTCATCACGTGACTCCAACGTCTGGACAATGCTGAGAAAAAGATAACGATGCATTCTAAACCGGCGGTGAAAAACAGTCGGGCCCCACCGTGGTTGCTCGGCAAAATAGTCTGCAAATAGACGTTCGTGAGTTACGGCATGTTCGCGGTGGACAACTGTCCGACATCGAATAGGCCTGGGGATCTGCTCCGACGCCGCCGCCTCCTCCTCCTCGCGCTGCATTTTGGCTAAGCAATCCGCCATTGCGTCATTGACAACATCGAATAAGGCTCGCGTCAAGGTCCGACTAACGCCCTCCGAGGTACTGCAGTCGTCGTCGTGGTTCATTTTTGTTTGTGAGAGATTATCGAAATATTCGTATGTAATGTGAGAGATGAGAGAAATGTTCGTATGAAAAATAGAATGACAAACGAGGTTTAAATAGACAAAAATTCAAAAAAAAAATGAAAACGCGTTGCATCGTCCGCGTCGCCCACAATGGGCGGACGATAGGGCGGGCAATGCCCTATCGTCCGCGGACGATCTATAGGGCGCGGACGATGCATCGGGCATCGTCCGCGCACCCACAGTGGGTTGACGATGGCGCGCCCGAGGCATCGGGCGGCCTATCGTCCGCCCAACTGCGAATGCTCTGATGGATTACATGGTTTCTTTTTCCTTGTTTTCCAAATTCTATATTCTTCTTGTATTTTAATACTAGTGTGTATGATTATGATGTGGTATAATATAATTATAACAATATAAAATGCACTGTTTTTATAACTCAAGTTCAAAAATGTTCATGTAATTATGCATCCTAATATCAAATACTACTAATGATTTATATTTAATATATGTCATATCAAATATGATTGATATACTACTATTAGTAGACATTAAGCCTGCATTGCGAATAACATTGATTAAATATTTTCGTAACATAAAATCCATATACGCTAGACAAAATTTAAACGTAACACATGAAGCAAAAAAGCTAAGGTAAAAACTCTACAACAATAAGATTTGTTTTGTTGTGTTTTGTTTTGAGATCAAACTACAACAGTTACCACAAAAATAAAAAGATGTACTACTGGTAATTTCCATCTCTGAAACCCCCAAATCATAGCTTGGCTTGAGTTAAGTTGTTCGATCGGGTAGGGCTCTAGCTCTACGGGAATTTGGAGACGATAGTAATTGGATCAGGCCCTCTGCTAATAGAGAGTGAACGACGTCGAGCTGGCGATCAGTCTGTCATGAAGTTCTCACCATGTAAGGATCAAATGCTCCTATCACCACAAAAATCCAACTTCAATCATAATTCTCTTGATAACAATACAAGAATTTTTGTCATGTATGAAACTAGAACATTCAATCCAATGGTAGAGAAATTAGAAGCTAAACATTACAAAGAGTACTCATTTGAATAAAGCAAGATTTTATAGCAGATTAAGCCCATCTCATCACAAGCTAGTAGTATTATGTAAATGGTTAGTTAATAAATCATATGACTAATTTGAGTTCAAACTAATATTGATAAGCAAAAGGAGGGAATCTTACACAGAGGAAGTATCAACAAAAACCTCATTGAGCACATCATCCTCACCATTTTCCAAGGCGAAGATCTCCCCATCCTTGTCATCCTCATTGGGAATTCTCTCCATCTTGGAATGAGCAGCAATGAATATCATCTTCTGCAGCCTATCCCTCGGCCCCGCCCATCTCACGAGGGGCCGGTTGAGCTTCAGGGCGCACGAGGTCGCGTGCAGGAAGATGAGCCTGACCGCGACCTTCCCTAGCGACTTGAACTCGCTGAGGTACGTCTCCCACACGAGCCTGCTGCTCTGCGGGTTGGCAACCCTCATCTTCCCCGAACTCGGATCCCTCTGCTTCAGCTGCACCGCCTGTGCGTACACCGGGTCCAGGCCTTGACTCCTCCACTTCATGAGCTCCATCACAGCCACGTGGGCCTCCTCCCGCGACACCAGGCGCGTGATCAGCCTGTCCACGTCCTTCTCCTGGTCACTCGTCAGGCATTTGAACGGTGGCAAGTATTTTCCGGTGGCGTCTCTGATCAGGTAGAGGGGATCAAGGACGAACGCTGCAGCCCATGATGGGTGGTAGTTTTTCTTGAATCTTTTTTCTACGATCCTCTCCAAGGGAGGTTGAGGAATGTGGAATTTGGAGCACCATTCCTTTAGCTTCACCCGGAGCTCCTCCCAGAGAGGGAGGCATTGCCCGATTCTCGGCTTTTCCGCTTCGATCTCTTGCGCCATTGATTTGATCATCTTCACTAGAGAATGGACTGCCTCTACTTCATTCCAAAAGTGTGGATTTCTCCTCATTTCTTCTATTTCTCTTGTTGCCGGCTCCTCTTTATACGATTCGTCGGAGAAGAGGAGCTGGAGAGCTCCTGCGGAGGCGATAATGTCTTCTATCAAATCCGAGGCCTCCACTCTGAAGAGGGCGGCGTGCCCGTATTCCTGGAGCTGGTATTTGTGGAAACTGCGGCGGATTCGGGAGTTGTTGTTGATGAAGGAGGCGAGTTGGAGGCAATTGCCGGCGACGGTCTTGAACAGGGGAAGCTCGTTGCCGAAATCCTTGATCAAGGCGGTGAAGGCGTGATGCTGGCAGGTGATGTTGACCATCCAACGGTGGCGATCTTCCAGATTCTTGAGAGCCGTCTTGAACCTGTCGGAGACTATCCCGACACACTGCTGCACGGTGCTGCCGCAAATCTCAACGACGGTGTCCCAGAGAATCTCCTCGGCGTGGGCGGAGACGGAGGGCGCGGTAAAGACGGCCTTGCGGAAGACGTTGGTGCCGTTTGGGAGATTGAGCGCTAAATGGACGGGATAGTCGTCGGATTTCCAGCCGTCAGCTGCAATCTGGAAGAACATGGCGTCGCGGATTTTGGCCTCGGATTGGGCCTTTGCCTGGGCGTACCTGGCGTCCAGTCTGGGCCCGATCAGGTCCTTCCTTGAGACCGCAGGGAGGCCCACGTGGCTGAGGAAGGACTCGAATTTGGGGTGATCGATGCTGGAGAGGGCGACGGAGCCGCAGTTGTCGTACACCCAGTCGGCGAGGAGATCCAAGGCGGAGTCGGATTGGGCCTTGGTGAGGCTTGGGGCGGGCCATGGCTTGGGGCTCTTGAGGCGCTTCACGCTGGCCTCCAGCATTGCCAGGGCCCCCAAATCCTCCCGCCCGCCTGACAGCACCAGCTGCTGTTGATGTTGCTGCACTGCAGGCGGGTAGGATAAGTCTACCGTAAATTTTGACGGGTCAACGATGGTCAACGGAGGGGAGTGGTGGTCAATGGAGGTGCGCTTGGAGGAGAAATTAGGGCAGGTGCCGCGCTTGAGGTGCTCGGAGGCGGTGCGGGAGGGGTTGGAGGCGGAGAAGACGGAGTCGCAGAGGGAGCAGCGGAGCTTGACGGACTTGGGGAGGCCGGTGTCGGAGTTGTGGACGAGGATCGGCTCGAGGTGGGCCCAGTACCAGGCGCCTTTCCCCTTAATCGCCTTCGTCCGTACCGTCACCAGCCCTTCGAACCGCTTGTGGGCGAGCTTCGCCGCCAGCTCGTCCGAGGAAGCGGATTCCGCCGCCGTGACGGCGGCGGAGTTGTTGTTGTTGCTCGCCGCCATTGCTGGTGTGGGATTAATCGTCAATGCAGCTGCTCTAGACTTCTAACTTTGAGTGGGGTCCATGGCGGACGGCGGCGGCGGGGAAGGTGGCGCCGCGGCGTTTGAGGAATGATTGTGAGGAAATTCAGCTTAGTTTTGAGGTTTCGAATTTATAGCCAACTGCAGGGAGAGAGAGAGAGAGATCAATGGAGTTACTGTAGAGAGAGAAAAGAAAATGGTGTGATGTGTAGTTGAGTTTCGTTTGATCTAAACCGAAGCAGTGTATAACATATTATTGCAAACACGCGCCCTGCTACTATTCATGGACGATTTTGGTTCTTAAATTACAATAACTACGTTTTGTATGAATCTCAATCCATTTCATTTAATATTCTTTTTTATTATTGAGCTAACAACCCAAAACACTAATTTAATGTTCCTATCATATTTTTCTTATGACTCTTGAATATACTTATTACTGTAGAATAGGAATAAGATATTATGGAAAATATGAAATGCCTATAGTACTCCAAATGTCAGAGTTCTCTATATATCTTTTGTCTCTTTAAGTCAGGCCAAGTTTCCAAATAATCTGGATATGAATAAAGAGGGAACTATAATCATTAACTTTCAGGGATGGCATAATTTTGTGATTTACTCAGCTGATCGTGTGACATTTTGAGGAAATTTAGTGGAATTTGTTACTCCCTCGTCTCTGAATAAGAGTTATGTTTTGTTATTTGTGTATGTTCCTGAATACTCACTCCATCCACGAAAAATAGGATACATTGTGAATGATACTTGTTTTAATGTGAAATTTGTAAAGTAAGAGAGAAGTAGTATTAGTGAAATGTGGGGTTCATATTATTAGTAAGAGAGAAGTTGTTGAAAACTTTCATTTTTTAAATGTGCTCTATTTTTTGTGGACGGAGGAAATAAGAGTTTTATTTCATATTTCCATAAATGAGAAATAGCAACATTCCATCAAATTATTAAACTCAAATTATTATAAAATTAATACTTCATTCATTCCATAAAAATATGCACTCTTTCATTTTTAGTCCGTCCTACAAGAATATACACTTCTAATTTTGGGAACTCATTTCTCAGGTGAGACTCATTCTCCACTAACAATACTTTTATTACTTTTTCTCTACCTCTCTTTTACTTACTCATTTTGCATTAAAATTTATGCCGAACCCAAAGTGCATATTCTTTGGGGACAAAGAGAGTATGTTTAAATGAAACTCATATTTCACTAATTTATTCAATTCACTTTTTTTAACATTTATTAAAACACGTACTATAACTGTGTAAGACTTTTATTCAGGGACAAAACGAGTATTTTGTAAAAAAATCCACGTTACGATGTTATTTCTTTTACAAGATTCCTCGAAATTTCACTAAAAATGTCATGTCATCGCCGGAATAAGCCATGTCATTGCTGAAATATAAATTGATTGCAACACGTGAATAAATCAATACAATAGTTTTGTACTCTCTCAGTCCAAACTAAATTGAGTAAATTTTTTTATACAAAAAGCATAACATCAAATCACTATTACTCCTAGCAGTCCCAGTTACTTTTGAACACTCGTTTTGTAAAAATAATAATAAATAGTTAAAGTGGAGAAATGGTAAAGCAAGAAAGAGAATAATGTAGATAAGACTCTTCTCTATATTATTCTCTCTCTTACTTTACCATTTCTCCATTTTAACTACTTATTATCATTTTTATAAAACGACTGCTCAAAAGTAACTGGGACTGCTAAAGCGGAACAAAGGGAGTATGTTATTTCATCTCCTACTTTATTCTCTATTCTTTTTTCTTATTTTATTCATCTCTTTTATTTTTCAATACAATTTCTTAATATGTTTGCCCAAAAGTCTTGACTCTACTTACATGGGACGAATGGAGTACTAATTTACAGGAAAATAGAAAGGACTCCCTCTATTCCATAAAAATATATGCACTTTCCATTTTCGTATATTTCATAAAAATATGGGCATTTCTATTTATGGAAAGTTATCCCAAACTCATACACATCAATTTATTTACAACTTATATCACTACAACCCACCATTTCAACTCATTAAACACTGATAATAATGTTGGTCTCATTATCCACTAACACTACTTTAACTATTCTTCTCTTCATTTCTCTTACTTTACCAATTGTGTATTAAATCCCGTGTCATTTCAAATGCACATATTTTTATGGGATGGAAAGAGTATTAATAAGTAAGTATAATACATTCGTCGATGAAAAACATTTATGCTTTTTCATTGTTCGTCCACCAAAACTAGTACTCCCTCCGTCCCATAATAGATGGCACACTTGAGAATTGACACGAGATTTTAGGAGATATTGTTTTGTGTATTAAGTGAAGATAGAAAATATTATATTTATATTAATGTCAAAGAGAACTTTTACCAAAAAATGAAATATGATATCTTTTGTGGAACAAACTAAAATGGAAAGTGTGACATTTATTATGGGACAGGGGGAGTATCTATCTATTTTGTAAGTATTTTTTCTATTCGACAAGGTGGGTCCCATTTTCCGCACTAACACCATTTCAACTTTTTATTTCTTATTTTACCAATTTTGCATTAAAACTCGTTAAGTCCACATCTAAAATTTATTGTGGATATAGGTCATATTAGTAGTTGGCTCTGCTAATACATTGCATATCTTTTCATACCTGTACAATAATTAAGACTTTACAATAATTAAGAAGAGTTTTTATCAGTAATAAAACAAAAGTAAAGAAGTAAAGAAGAATTGAGAATAATAGAATCACATTTTTCTCAAAGAAAAGAAATAAAATAAGTCACATTCTAGTTGTAGTGAATAAACAATTGGCCAAATATATTTAACTTCTTCCCTCCAACAAAGACGTCATACATGTACTACAAACTAGATCATTAAACACAAGCATACCTTCACAATTACTGCCCACTGCTGGTCATCACAGTCAGTTTTGTGGTCTCCATTCAGATTAAAACTGACACCACTGAGCTTAAGGATATGTTTGAGAGAGTTATAACCATTTCTCCAAGCAGAAACCTTTGATGTGATATTAGGATTAACCTTCAGATCGGTTGTCGGAAACTCACGATGCAATGCTTCTACTAGTTTAAGAAGGTATCCAATGAGAAATCCATTATCTGTCGCTAGTAGAACCTCTTCTTCTCTATCATTCCAAATAAGTCGATTACAAATATCTTGAAAATCATCCATGTTGCCTAGAAAAACCAACGACGTCATGTTTGGACACGACAATCACACATATAGTGAAAAACCCAAAATTTGAAGATTTAAGGAAGATTTGATGTATGAAGTGTGTACATAACCTTCTTTTTAAAATTATTTATATAACATAATTCAATAACAAGAGTAACTGATTTACGATTACAAGACATAGTTCAATAACAAGTGTATACTGATTTACGACAGTAACTGAAGTTTGTTTACCTTTCAAAGAACAATGGAAAAGAACAAGGAGCCGCCGTGAGTATTAAGGGGAGAAAAAGAGAGCGAAATTTGGAGCAAACAATCTGCCGTGAGAAATAAGAGGGAAAAGAAGAGATACTAATTCTTTTTGCATACCACGTAGTGTAGTATATAGGAATTTAAAAGATTTGATTAGGTAAATAAACCAAGACAATTTAAGAATTAAATCAATTTAATTATCTCAAATTCATCATTGTATATTTATTTATGATTTCATAAGTTCCCTTCAAACAAAGTTGGCTTATTAAAAAAAATTAACTAGGGTAGCAAACATGTGTTATTAAAATCATATATTTCCCTAACTTGGCCCTAAGGGCATCAATAACACCGGCTCGGTTTCAGGCCACAAGTCCCCTCCACGTCATCGTTCCTCTACAGTTGCGGCCCAGGTCCCAACTGCTCTAACCCTGCAGGCCACAACCCGGGCCGCAACTAATAAATGACACTATTCACAACTTCAACCTATTTTACACATAAAATAAAAAACACCGGAAATTTATAACACGGAAAAGTTAATTTTCGATCGATTATTGAAAATTACAACATAGAAATCGTTGAACAATTATAACACGAGAAATTCATACTTGTAAAAATTAAAAACGACGAACAATTATAACACAAGAAATTCATTTTTAATTCAAAAATAATAAATTATACACTAAAAAAAACTAAAAATTATAACATAAAAAATGCAAAAAAAAATTTAAAAATTAGAAAATTGCATCCGACTCCCCTCTTCTACATTTCCTCCCTCTTCTTCCTCTCCCCCTCCCTCTTCTTCCTCAAAAAAATGCATAAAAATTCAGAAAATTCTCCTACAGTAGCGGCCCAACCCCCTCCGGCCCTCATCTCCATCGCCGGCCAGGCCGGGCCGCGGGACCATCACCGAGCCGCAGATGCAGCCCCGGGACCGGCCTGGGCCGTGACTCCACCTCCTCCAACGCTTGGGACGGGCCGGGCATCGCGATTTGCGGCCCGACCATCCGCGTTAACGATGCTCTAAGAGCATCCCCAACCATGCTCATGCCAAAGAGCATGGTTGTGGGCCCGACCCCACATTTATTAATTTTTTACTCCCTACTCTTCCCCAAGAGCGCAACACCCCATCCATGATCTTCCGCAAGGACATGCTCAAGGGTCCCACCATTCTATTATTCAATTTAAATAAAAATATTTCCACAACATTAAAATGCATTAAAAATATCCAAAATATTGTTACTAATTACTAAAAATAAAAAATTTCATAATTAAAGACTAGAAATAAAAATTACATAATTTAAATCCTAAAAATTAAAAATTACATAATTTAAATCCTAAAAATAAAAAAATTACATAATTAAATTCATAAAAATTAAAAAACCTACAACTCATTGCCGAATTTAGCCCAAATGTGTTTGATTAAGTCATCTTGTAGCTCAGTGTGGGTCTTGGTATCGCGTATTGTGTGTCTTGTTTGGATCCTCTCGAGCACCGTCGTATGCATACCTCGGCTTGGGGGAGACCTTGCGGTTGAGCTTCCGGCTTCATCCTCGTCATTAAAGTTAGCCGTCATCGGTCCTTCGTCAGCTATAATCATGTTGTGCAAGATAATACACGTGTACATGATGTCGGCAATATTCTTAACGTACCACAGCCGAGACGGGGCCCTCACAATGTTGAATCGGCCTTGAAGGACCCCAAAAGCTCTTTGGACGTCTTTCCGAGAAGCCTCTTGACACTGCGCATAAAGAACCCATCTCGGGTCTTGCGGATTGTTGAGCGTCTTCACGAAAGTCGACCACCTTGGGTAGATACCATCGGCGAGATAGTAACCCAGTGGTTAGGATTTCCGTTGACGGTGAAGTCGATCGTCGGTGCTACATCATTCAAAACATCATTGAAGAGTGGTGAAGAATAGAGCACGTTCAAATCGTTGTTGGATCCGGCCATACCAAAATATGCATGCTAACCATAGGCGGTAGTCGGCGACTGCTTTAAGGATAAGCGTTGGGCCACCGCCTTTGTGGCCGCTTAAGTGTTGGCCCCTCCAAGCATTCAGATAATTCTTCCACTTCCAATGCATGCAGTCAATGTTGCCAAGCATACCGGGAAATCCGTGGATTGTTTCGTGAAGATGAAGCAACCGTTGACAATCTTCGGTGGTAGGTGCCCGAAGGAATTCATCACCGAAAGCAGAACGAACGTCGTCGCAAAAAATTTTGAGGCATTCGATTCCAGTTGACTCACCCACATGCAAATACTCATCGAAGAGGTCAGCCGTTTGCCCAGTAGCAAGTTGTCGGATGGCACAAGTACACTTCTGCAACGCCAAGAGACTTTGTCGACCGGTTGCGTCTCTACGTGATTGAAAGTATTCAACACGGGCGGACAATGTGTTGACAATACGCATAAACAACCGTTTTGACATGCGAAACCGGCGCTGGAAGTAATCTTTCGGAAACCGCGTCTCGTCGGAAAAATAGTCGGCAACGAGCCTTTCGTGGGCTCCCTCCCGGTCACGAGGGATGTAGCGGCGATTTGATCTAGTTGGTCGAGGAGTAGGGGCGGGGGTAGCGGCGGTGACATAGGCTTCATAGGCGACATGATATTGTTCATAATATTCTTGTTCTTCGCGCTCCGCTTCCGCCATGATGTCGCTGAAATCCATTTTTGAATTTAGAGAGGGTATGAGTGAGAGAGGAAGATGTAGATGAGTTGTATAAAAAATATGAATGAGATATAATTTGATGTGAAAAATGGATGATGAATGTGTGTATTTATAGATGATTTTGGGATTAAAAAAA
Source organism: Salvia splendens (assembly GCF_004379255.2). Classification (NCBI taxonomy): domain Eukaryota; kingdom Viridiplantae; phylum Streptophyta; class Magnoliopsida; order Lamiales; family Lamiaceae; genus Salvia; species Salvia splendens. Next base: position 26,242,442 of record NC_056039.1, read on the forward strand.
TTTAAAAAAATAAAAAAATTTCAAAAATACAGTAATAAAACGACTATATTTTTGGGAATCCGATTTTTTTTTAATATTATTTTTGATTTAAAAAAAAATAAAAATAAAAATTGCAACGGCTAAGCCGTTGGCGAATGAGAGGGCGCCACGTCGCCCTGTTCAGCGGCACGGACGTGCTCGATACATCGAGCAGCGCCGTGCCGTCGGCAAGAGTGCAGCGGCGGACAACAGCGTGCCGCGCCATCGGCACGGACGACGTCCTCCCTAACGAGCACCGTTGGGGATGCTCTAAATCTTGATCACTAACTAACCTAGGTATATCTAACATCACTTATCAAACATGCCCTAAATACACAATCGATATAGTAATGTAAAGTTATACTTATACATACCTAGGGTCGCGATAGAATGTTAACTAACTTAATGTACTACTACTTGCTAATTAATCAACCCATTGTATTAAAAATGTCAACACAATGAAATGAGTATGTCAATACAAATTTTATGTTGATATTTTTTAATACAATGTACTCACTCCGTACGCGAATAGGGGTACCATTTTTTGCATTTTGGTCCGTCCGCGAATAGGAGTCCCGGTTGATTATTATAAATGGTTAAGAGACCTCACATTCCAACAACTCATTCTACTCACATATCATTCAAAACTAATATATACAAGTGAGACACATATTCCACTAACTTTATTCCAACCGCTTTCCTTAACATTTCTTTAAACTCGTGTCAGAATGAAATGAGACTCCTATTGAAGAGAATATTGAATAGTTAGCAAATAACACATTAAATTAAATAGTACTCCATTTGATTACGTCCCTACATACATATAGGACAATATAGACACATACAGATTATTTATATAATAATAATTACACAAGCAATAAGTACAATAAACTTATCTTAATTAATTTTGGTTGCAAATTCAGAATAATAACTAGTTTAATAATTTACATATAGATTTTAAAGTTACTATGTAAAATCCATAATTTGATAAAATATTAGAAATGTACAGGCAAATTACCCTTCTTTGATGATATCTTCCGAAGGAGTATACTTAAAGAACCTATTTGTGTATTTTTCCGTTTCAAGTCATACACAAATATGGAATATGATTAATCTTATTTGAGAAAAAGGGCATCCTGGGAATTTAATGAGTGCATCTGTTGCTATGCACTGCAGTGTTGACCGAACTATAAAACATAAATGCCTTGCACCACTACAAAAAAAAAACATTGCAATTTAGTGACAGAATTATCCGTCACTAATCAGTGAAATTTAGGCACTTAACAAATTTCGTGACAGATTAATTATTGACAGATCCGTCAATAAAAAGCATGTTAGTAAAAAGTATTAGTGACGAATTTAGCATGTTAGTAAAAAGTATTAGTGATGGATATATTAGTGACGGATTTATACAATGACGGAAATATAAGGCGGCTTCCATGGAAAATTCGGATTAGTGACGGATGATTCTGTCACCAATTAGTGACTGAAGATTTTCAGTCAGTTATCCGTCACTAATTCTTGAAATTTCAGCTGCCGTCACTAATTCCGTCACTAATATGCGTTTTTTTTGTAGTGCACCGTCCGCATAAACCTAACCAAATCGTATCGTATCAGTCAAATATTTTCTCTATCCCATTAAAAATGAAATATTTTTCTCTTTGATAGTCTCATTAAAAATAAAACGTTTCTTAAAATAAAAACATTATTTCTACATTTTCATCTCTCTTACTTTATACTCTCCTTATTAACTCACAAAATAACACTACATAAAGTCTCATGCCGAAAAGCTTTGATTTGGCCGGAATATTTGGAGGGGGAGGGGAATCAAAAACATCCATAGTTCATGTATTTACATTAAAAAATAAAAGTTTAGGGGAAAAATCAAAATGTTGAAAGTCCATATATTTATAGCAAAAACCCTAAATAATATAATTGTATATGATTTTTATGTAATTGATTAAAGTGTGAATATCCTATAATGAAATTAAATTTGTGGATTGCACCGTATTAATTATAGAGGAAGGGGTAGTTGTTTTGATTTTAAGGTTAGCAATTCTCTTTCCCTTTTTGCAATTCTCAATAATCTTTCCTATTGTACTTATTTGTTTAGGTAATTAGTTATTAGAATTTATACATTTGTTATAAATTTCAAGTCGTATTTGGTTACGGTAATTATTTCACATTGCAAAAAAAAAAGTAATACATTGTCATGGCTCTAGCTATTTGAACTCTAATTTATTCCCTTTTTTTCCTATATTTGTCCATATTCATTTAAATTCTAATTTCCAGTGTGTTTGTCTTCTTAAACATTTACAAGAATAATACAAATAACATCACGAGTTGAAAAATTAACATATGATTATAAAACCAAACATACCAGCATAAAATTGGATTAGCTAGACTTCAATTCATGTACAACATTTAAAAGCAATTAAGCAAGAACTCAAACGTCTAGAATTTGATATTAAGGTAAGATAGAAATCTGTACATCTAACTCTTCGTAACACTGGGGTGTCTTCATAATTACAATTTAATTAAAATGGATGCACTAGGTATTCACATGTATCACCGTACCAAAGTTGACATGGAAGATTGGCCAACCACAACCTACACATCATGATTTCATACCTCAATTTATACCCTAACTCTATCATATATAATTCCTCTCAATTTTTGCAGCCAAAACTCCTCCAATCACATATCTCTCCTAGGGCTCGGAAAAAATACCGAAATACCAACATTTATCATATAAAAAATACCGATTTTTCGGTATACACGTAATTTTTAGTATAGTATGATACTTTTTGGTAAGGTAACTGTATGAATTTTCATATATCGCAGTATACCACGGCATGCCAAAATTCGGTATAAACCGTAAAATACAAATATAATTATGTATAAAATATACTTTTTTATATATATAAATTATAAATCTATTGTAAAATATAAATATAATTATATAAAAATATATTTAATATATTTTTAAAATTTTAAAATATAAATAATACTCCCTCCGTCCCATAAAAATATGGGCATTGGGTATGACACGAGAATTAGGATAAAATTGGTAAATTAAGAGAGAGGAGGAGAATGATATGGTAAGTAGGAGAGATGAGAAAAATGGTAGTTAAAGTAGAGTTAGTGGATAGTGAGACCTACATTATTTAATTGATATAACTTTCCAAAAATGTAATGCACATATTTTTGTGGGACAGACGAAAATGGAAAGTGCACATATTTTGATGGGACGAAGGGAATATTCTAAAACTCAAATATTCTATTTTCATTGATGTTGAAAGTTAGGTATAACTCAAAAGTACGGTATACCAAATTTCGGTATAAGACATCGAAAATGAGACACGGTATCGGTATTAAAATTCGTCATATCAAAAGTAAGGTATATCGAAATTCGTTATACCAAAATTTTTGGTAATGTATAGGTATGATTTTTTCTTGTATCGAATTTTCCACCCCTAATCTCTCCTCCTATATCTACTCATACTACAACTTATTATTTATTTATTTTTATAATAATCATCCACTTTGTAAAATAAAAAAAAATCATATCATAAACAAAAAATTACTCGTATAAAGTTCATCAAAATTACGTTAATTTATGTTCCTAAATTTAAAAATTAAAATCTTAAATTACTTCGACAGTACTTATCTTAAAATTAAGTAGTAAGAGCTTCATACATCTAACGATTCTCCCTGGACATCGATGACATATATCGGGCGGCCATCGTGGGAAACTCTTTCATCTTGTGCGTGTGCGGGGGACTAGGAGGAGTTGGGGTTTTACTTCCATTTCGTTTTTCTCGAAACTCTTTCATCTTTCATCTTGTGCCATCGGGCTCTTCCATTTCGTTTTTCTCTTTGCTGCTTTAGTCCCCGTGGGATGGCTTTTAGTGCTCGGGGAGGGGACTAGGAGGAATTCAGATTTTCCTCCATCGTCATATTCAGTTCAATAGACTTATCCGTGTTTGTGGAATTGGCCTAATGCAGGGACTTTGGATCTCTTTGAGGTGGCGCAGCGCAAGTTGAAACATTGGAACCCTCTCACAATTTGGGGCTATATATTTTAGGGAATCAACGAGATATCCTCTAACTTGAAGATCCTATTTTATTTGGTCCGGTGTACTTGGCCATATCCTTTTTATAAGGTTCATTTCATGCATCGGTTTAAGGGTAAAATGTATGCTATTTGATCGGTTTATCACGCAAAACAAGTGTTAAATGTGCAGAAATGCCACTTGACCAAGACAGCAAGGCCGAACTGATCAAGCAAGTACAAAAGGCGATAAAAGGCCAAGAATCGGGGGAGTTGATCAAGGGGGAGTGATCAAGCAGTTAGGCGGGGACCGCTGGCTTCTAGAAGAAGAACACGTGAGGAAATGAGCTGGATATGGCGCACCATTCTGTTATCAAGGACGACGTTTTAGAAGGGGACATGTGCTAGCTTATGAGACTCAAGGACGGAGCTGAGTCAGGAATCTGTTACTCAAAAGTGTCGTCATTCTAGAAGAAAGGGCACGTAGCAATCAATGAGTCGCTCATTCTCAGCATTAGCGAATATTCCCTGTCAGGATCGTTATCCAGCTGGAGGTCGAATCGAGCTTATAAGTAGAGGGTGTGCCACCACAAGAAAAGAGAGATCCGACACTTTACTTTCCGTCTAGTTTAGCTTAGTTTAGTTATCTAGTTTAGTTCAGCTCTCTAGCTTAGTTTAGTTCAGTTCTCTAGCTTAGTTAAAAGGGCGACTGAAGGGAGCGCTGCAGAATACTTATTTCTGTTAGCGTTATCTTAAGTTTCCCGCTGAGATTCTTCTCAGTTTTTACCGCTTTCTTAGTTTCCGATGTGTTAGCTTAGTTTAAATTCAAGCTGTACTCAGTTTTTAGTTTAATCGAAGTTATTTTTCGTTTACATCATCGCATTTACTTTTCCGCTGTTACCTGCAATTTACTTGACCCAATAGTTAAAGTTCCATTGATCAAGCTAGCTAGTTTAATTCTGCCTAGATTAAAAACAGTAGTTAAAAACTCCTAAGTTAAAGCGTGGCAGCAGCCAAACCCCCCTGTTCACTATTCACACACTCGACACACCATCTTCTCTGTGGGATCGACCTCGAACTTGCCGCTTTACTATTAAAGTTGTGCAAAATTGGGAGTTATAAATATTTTTCTTGCGTGAGTCGGTTTGAGGATTGATTTGATTAAGTGGCAACGATAATTTGCTAGTTGATCTGAATGGTTCGGTTATCTTCCATATAACTGGATCCAATTCCAATCCGTCGATCTCGACCTCACCAAAATGGCGCCGTTTCCGGGGAAGCATGGTGTTATTTTATGTTTGTGTGTAGTGTGTAGGAGTAAATAGTTTTATTTCTTTCTTTTCCCATTTGTTTTTCCTGCTGTTGATGAGAATGTACCACCAAGGCGAGTACTGGAATCATCCCTTGATATACAGAAGAACTAACACTCAGTGGAGAATCCAGGAAGCCGGCGTAGTTACCACTCGTTACAGAGCCGCACAAGCAGCAACAGCCACTGAGCAGAACACAAACCCACTACCGCCTGAGCAAGCAGAAGTAAAAATGGCCCTTGTCCCTGACGACTCGGGAATCGGCTCTCTACACGCTCATGATGAGAGAGAGCCCACACATGCCATCGCCGCTACTCCTGGGATGCGGACCATCACAATCAAATCAGTAGTACTGGCCGTTTTGTCCCACTTCTACGGGCTTTCGAAGGAATGTCCGTATGCTTTTCTGGAGGAATTCTGCCGATACTGTGATATTCAGCCCGTGCCAGCTGGATCCACATCCGAAGATTACAGGCTTAAGGCTATTCCCTTCGTTTTGAAGGGCGACGCGGGTGTCTGGCTGTCTAGGCTGCCAGAAGGATCCATCAGGACTTGGGCCGAATTCCGCATGATATTCCTCGATCATTTTTTTCCAGCATAAAAAATAAGTGCCCTGAAAAGGGAAATTACAGAAGCCAGACAGGAGTATGACGAGCCCCTCGGCCAGTATTGGGATAGGTTCCAAGGGCTGCTTCAAGCATGCCCTAACCACAAGCTGGGAGAGAAGGAGATCTACTCGATCTTCTATGGCGGACTCACTGTGGAGAGCAAGAACGACCTAAACCTCGCAGCACAAGGGGATTTCTCAAAAACCCTTTTTAGCCAAGCTAAGAATATTTTGGAGAGGCTGATTGAGGCTAAGCATTCGTACGAAACATCTCAAGGGCAGTACAGGAGAGGAGCAGTGCACGCAGCAGAGGCGTGCAACGATTAAAAGTTGGAGGCTCGATTCGAGCAGATGGAGAAGAAGCTGCTTGAGGCAGTAGAAAAGACCAGGCCGCTACCACCACCTACACCGAAGGAGACACAGTATGCGCCGCAGCCGCCACCACCAGAAGAGCATCACTACTATTATTGTGAGTTTCCCCCTGAGGTAGAACAAGTAAATGTCGTAGGCCATTGGAACACAAATGGCAACTGGATCCAAGGGAGACAGAGAGATGCTCCATGGAGGGACCACCCCAACTTCAGATGGACTGATCAGAATCAAAGCCAACCACAACTAACCGCGACACATCATGTACAATCCTCTGACGGGCAGTCCAACTAGCCTGCTCGAATCTTGGATAGACCAAACACTGGAGGGAATAGAATGCATGGAGGTCAAGCAGGGTGGTCAAGTGGACCTCAAGGGAACTGGTCAAGTGGAGGACAGTCTAACTGGTCAAGCCGACAACAGGAAGAAGAATGGGAGTACCAACACCAAGGCCCTCAGTATAGCAACCAGGGGAGACAACCAAGTAATCAAATGGTGAGTTATGTCCCGCAGTACCAAAGAGGAAACCAACAAGGGAACTCACAGTATTTCTAAGGGAACCAGCAAAATTATTTCCCCCAAAACCAGCCAGAGCAGTATGGATCTTCCGACTACTACCAGCAAGGTCATGGAGGAGACCGATTTAATCAGAGGAATAACAGGCAGCAAAATGAAGGCCCAGGAGATGCGATGATCCCGCATCAGCCTCATGATGTTGTGCGAGAAATACAGGAAGCCCAGAGGGAACAGAGAGCTGCATTAGAAATGCTTACGAAGCAGTTATCTCAGGTCGCCATGTCACTGGGCGAGCTGAGAGGTAATGAAGGAAAGATTCCAGCTACAGTACAACCACCTGCGGGGCGAGAGAATGTCAACACAGTCTCTCTGAAATCAGAAGGAGTTTATCAAAGCTCAACAGCAAGTTTTCCAGCACCCAGGACCAGTCATAATAAAAACTTTGAACCCAGCGCCCTTGATCAAGTTACAGCGAAAGAAGAGTCTAACATCCGTGAACAGGTTGCTGAAAAGAGCAGGAAGGTCGAAGCAGAAAAAGTGACCGGTATGATCCAACCTGGTGATCTCCCCCCCAAGAGAACTGACCCAGGGGTATTTACGCTCCCGATTTCCATCAGAGACGTTCAAATGGAGCACGCAATGTGCGACCTAGGGGCTTCCATCAATATTATGCCATATTCTATATACGAGAAGCTGGGGAATGCTAAGCTCGTCAAAACCAATATGGAGATACAACTAGCAGACGAGTCTTGCATTTATCCCGAGGGAGTTCTGGAAGATGAAATCGTCAAGGTGAACAAATTTATGTATCCCGCCGACTTCTTTGTTATAAAAATGATGGAACCAGGAGCGGAGGAGTCTATTGGAATCATTTTGGGGAGACCTTTCCTATCCACCGCCAACACAGTCATTGACGTCCGCCATGAGACAATTAATCTGGAGTTTAAAGGAGAGCGATTTACAGCCGGCATTAATAAAGCTGCAAGAAGGCCACAGGACAAAGAGAGCATACAAACAGTAGACGCTATCAGCCCTCGGAAACAAAAGTATCCGAAAAAGGAATCCTTCGAAGAGCCACCCTCTGGTTCCGCTGAAGGTGAACAGCTCAAGAGAGAGGCAACAGAATGGTTTGATACAACAATGACTGGGGAAATGGATTATGAAGCCACTGAAAAGGCAATTATGGAATTCTGCCAGCCATCACAACCAGCCAAGTCAAGAGAGATCACTCAACTGGATCGGAATGAAAAACCACCTGACCAAGCTGCCCTACTGAGAAGGGTGCGGGAGAATAATCCCACGCCAACAAGGTAACTACCTGAATCGCCAAGTACCCTCAAGGACATGCCTGACCAGGCGTATCACAATCCAGTTGAACCAAGTCTGCATGGACACAGGAGACAATCATGAAAAAAACTGAGGCTGGGTGAAGGAGGCGTAAAGTGGAAAACGACAAACCCGATGGAAATAAATCCAAATCTGTGCAAGCACCCAGCCACAAAAAAAGAGTGACCAACTTCTCCTCGAGAAAGGAAGAACCCATCGGTGAACAGAAAGAGCTATCATTCCAGAGTCAAATCAAACTGATATCCAGGGAGCAGGATTCTGCATGGGCAGACCCCCATATCACCACGACGACACACACAATGGAGGCAAACATGTACAAGGGAGACCCTTCCAATTCGTTCTCTTTTGTGATAAAAGGTAATAGGGTCAATCCCTATAGAGACAAGGCCGAAGCAGGTATAGTGGAAGAAACTCCACTGACCCTGCCCAATCTTATCCAGTAAACAGGTATAGGGAGCAACTGCGTATTCTTGGGTGTCTGCTTGATCAAGTAACATAAATCTAATCTTCGGTCTGATCAAGTGACATCCTAAGGACACCAATCACTCCCTAGATAGCGTAGTGTAAATATTTTAGTTTTCTTTTTAGATAATTAAAAAGACGGAAGTGGAGGAAAGAGACTGATCAAGTGGAATTATGTGAGTTGTCATCGGGATTTAATGGTCCACGTGATAAGTGCAATTTGAATTTAATTGGTGGTGCAGTGAGTGAGTTGATAAGAGCAGGTGATAATAAGACGTGCGCAGTAGTTAGAGAGGTGTCAGGCGGCGCCGACTGATTGAAATGAAAGGACGTCCTGGAGAGAGGAATGAAGCGTATCAGAAAAGCTTTGCCATCTGGCATTCTGAAAAGGCGCGCCGGTACGCAAAAAGTCGTAAAGATCTCAACAGGCGGAAATCTCAACAGTCGGAGTTTGAGTATAAAAGGGGGTCTTCCGGATCTCACCTTCCATCAACTACGTTCAGAACCTTTGTGCTATCCTCATCTAAATTCAAATCACCAGCAAACATAATCAGAAAGAAATGCAGGGCAATCAACTCAAGACTTCCAATACTTCCTCGTTTTCTCCAGGAGCCGGCATCAACAGTGATAACCAGAGGTCCTTGTTACCACCAAGACCACCAACCACCACAGCCCCATTATTGCCTCCTAGATTCATCGGCCCACTCCAATATGTGGACCCGGCTGACATAAGGCGTGTGAACTCCTTACTCAGAAGTTTTCCCGCCATCGCTGACCCCGTGGAGATTTACACCGCCCTAAAAGCTCGCCTAAGAATTTCTCGGTCTGAGGACCCTGCTTCGCCACCACCAACAGAACGGCTGCCTCTTCCCAGATATCTCCTTCTACGACGAAAGGAGGAAGAATTTAACCTTTCTTCAACTACAGTGGAAGACTCCATCCCGAGAAGGACGCACCACCAGACAATGAACCAGCTGCTTTCTGAAGCTGAGGGTTCAAGGCAGCAAGCGGAAGAGGAGAAAACCAAGGGATCAGAGCAGTCATTGAAGCAACCAAGACTATGGAGAGCAACTAGGTGAGAGCAAAGGAAGAGAGCAAGAGGAAGGGGGAAGAAAGTATCCTTCCTCCCCCTAATATGGGCCACCATACCGACCAAGGTATGGGGCTTACTAACGCTGCCAGCATGCTTCTTCCCCCCCCCCCGAAAGAGAAAAAGAATAAAAAATACCAAGGAGGAGGAGCTCCAATAAATGCGAACGCCTTAGAGGCAATAAGGAAGGCCCGTGTAATGGAGGCGATAAGGAAGACGCGCAACATTATCCTGATTCAAAAATCTAGAATGCAGTGGTATCAACCTTAACCTTGTTTCTTTGTGTAAATTGTGTTTTTGACTCCGTTCTCACACTTAGTCCTGTGTCTGGACTAAGTGTGAGAAGTTTATGGGAGTTGTGTTTTGTTTTGTCTATGTGTTATGTTTTTTTTCTATATTAGCATGTGTGCACTGTCTCACACTTAGCCCAGTATCTGGTCTAAGTGTGAGAAGTTTCTCTTGTTGTGGTGCCGTCGCTTGTGCCTAACCCTTTTTTCCATTGCATTCAGTCCCTCGAGGACGAGTTCATATGCAGTGGGGAGGGGGGACGGGTTAGTTACAGTAGAATCATACATGCTAAAAATTTTCAATGCTAAAAATTTTCAAAATTCCAGTTAGTAATTAAATAAGCAGTATGCGTGAAATTAGATAAATGGAAGACTTGATTACTTTTTGGGAGAGTTGGAAAAAGGATTCAGTATGCTCACATGAAGAACTTGATTGCAAAAACTTGATCAATTTGAACAACGCAAGTATGATGGAAACGCTCAATTTCTAAACCAATTGTGAAGCCTCTCTATATGTGAGTTATAAGCCAAAAGTAGAACACTTTCTACTATTTTTTACAAAAGAAATTTTTTTTACGAGAGGCTGACTTTTAATATTGAGATGAAAATTGCACAAGCAGTAAGGACTAAAGGCATTAGGACTTAGCCTTTTGAGCCGTTTTCTTCCTTCGATTCCACAACCCCGCCTCATTAATCAAGACACCCCTTAGTTAACCACTTTGAGCCCAGACACCCTTACCCATTCTTTGAAGCCTTAAGACCAAATACAAGTTTCATATCACATGAGAAAAGAAGATCGAAGAGATGAAGTTTGTCAAGGGAAACAAAAGGGAATAACAGTAGAATTATCGAAATAAGGGTAACCAGGTTGATCAAGTTAGACAATCGGGTTGATCATATAAAAAATGATGAAAAGGTTTGAGAAAAAAAAGAAAAGGGCAGGAAATGGTTGTAACCTGACCCAGAAAATCTAAAGTAAACAAATAAGCCGAAAGTTACAAGGCTAAAGGTCAAAATTTGATCGAGAAGGAGCATCAAGAAGAGGAAGAAATAAATATCCCAATTCTAATCCAGCGAGTTTAGTCAAATCTTTGGCTTTTCGACTCATGTGATTTTTCTTTAAAATTTTATATTTGAACTTAGAACCCCTAGGACCCTACCCTAATATGTTACTACCCTTGAGCCCCGTTACAACCCAAAATAAAGACCTTAAGGAACTATCTTGTGCAGTCCGATTCAAAGTATTAAATTTGTGGCAACACCGAGTGAACAGTCCTAACATCTCTGGTGAGAAATGAGTGACTGAGTGAATCCAACAGTGGTTTTTGAATTGAGCAATCTTGACAAGCTGACACCTTGATCAAGCGAAGGCAAAAGGGAAGAAACATAAGCTACTGAAGATTGGATTGACCTCGACCTCGGGTATGATTGTTGGAAAATTATTCGGTCTAATGGATACATGTGAATACATGTTTTTTTATCTTGATTTCTTGTTTTTTCTTTTCGTTTTTCTTTACTTGAGAAATAAGTAAACCATGCCTAAAATTTGCCTTATCTTTTTCTTTTCTTTTTCTTTATACTTGAGGACAAGTATGTTTTAAGTGTGAGCAGTTTGATAAGGCTCATTTCATGCATCAGTTTAAGGGTAAAATGTATGCTACTTGATCGGTTTATCACGCAAAACAAGTGTTAAATGTGCAGAAATGCCACTTGACCAAGGCAGCAAGGCCGAACTGATCAAGCAAGTACAAAAGGCGATAAAAGGACAGGAATCGGGGGAGTTGATCAAGGGGGAGTGATCAAGTAGTTAGGCGGGGACTGCTGGCTTCTAGAAGAAGAACACGTGAGGAAATGAGCTGGATTTGGCGCACCATTCTATTATCAAGGATGACGTTCTAGAAGGGGACACGTGACGGAGCTGAGTCAGGAATCTGTTACTCAAAAGTGTCATCATTCTAGAAGAAAGGGCACGTAGCAATAAATGAGTCGCTCATTATTAGCATTAGCGAATATTCCCTGTCAAGATTGTTATCCAGCTGGAGGCCAAATCGAGCTTATAAATAGAGGGTGTGCCACCACAAGAAAATAGAGATCCGACAATTTACTTTCCATCTAGTTTAGCTTAGCTTAGTTATCTAGTTTAGTTCAGCTCTCTAGCTTAGTTTAGTTCAGTTCTCTAGCTTAGTTTAGATAGCTTAGTTAAAATGGCGACCGAAGGGAGCGCTGCAGAATATTGATTTCTGTTAGCGTTATCTTAAGTTTCCCGCTGAGATTCTTCTCAGTTTTTACCGCTTTCTTAGTTTCCGAAGTGTTAGCTTAGTTTAAATTCACGCTGTACTCAGTTTTTAGTTTAATCGAAGTTATTTTTCGTTTACATCGTCGCATTTACTTTTCCGCTGTTACCTGCAATTTACTTGACCCAGTAGTTAAAGTTCCATTGATCAAGCTAGCTAGTTTAATTCTGCCTAGATTAAAAATAGTAATTAAAAACTCCCAAGTTAAAGCATGGCATCAGCCAACCCCACCTTTTCACTACTCACACGCTCGACACACCATCTTCTATGTGGGATCGACCGAACTTGCCGCTTTACTGTTAAAGTTGTGCAAAATTGGGAGTTATAAATATTTGTCTTGCGTGAGTCGGTTTGAGGATTGATTTGATTAAGTGGCAATGGTAATTTGCTAACTGATCCGAACGGTTCGGTTATCTTCCATATAACTTGATCCAATTCCAATCCGTCGATCTCGACCTCACCACTTTTGCACTCAGATCCAGTGATTATGCAGGTGATCATAATCACGTCAGGATGAATGAGTCGAATCAGTCTTGTGGTACTCCATGACAATCTTATCCCAACAGATTTTGACCTTTTGGTTGTTCTCTAGGATTATGTCTTCCGATATGTCGATATTCTTGATTCTGGATACAAGAAAACTAACCGGGCGTAATACAACCCAGAAGAAAGAATACATAAAAGACCGAAATGGAAATACAATAACAAACTCGAAAGAATAAAACCGTAAAGTAGTAATAAGCCGAGTCGAGGAGACAAGACAAGATACGTCCAAAGAGTGCTCTCGGTTTGGCACGTCGTTTCCAAAGACAAACGGCTTTTCGTCTCTGATGTAGCAACACTGCTATCAGCAGAGCTCCGACGAACTGGATGTAGTCGAGGGAAGGGCTTCAATAGAAGAACAATGCACAGAGAGAGAGAGAGAGCTTAAGCAAACAGAGTTGTGTGGAATGCATGAAATAACTAGCTTGTTTATATGCTCAGTTCACTGCAGGGGTCAACACAGAATAGGTCTGTCATGATGGCTGGGTTGTAATCGCCGAGGGTTACAAACCGTTACGAGTGCCAGTGAATAAGTTGGAGGCTAAACCTGGACGGATGTATCTGGACACGCTGCGCGTCTAGGTGAAGGGGTTGGCAGTGGAAGCGTGCGTAAAAATCCGATCACATGAATTTGATCTATTTAACAGATTATTTAGATAAATTCTATTCGCGCAATTATCACATGTATGATGCTCATAACTTGAATTAAAACATGCTTTAGCATATAAAGTCCCTAAAACATGTTTACGACGGAATTAGCCAATTTACCTGGTTGATTCAATCAAGAATCGATGATGGCTTGCTCCGTCTCCACGTGAAGATCTTCAATACAAGACCTCGGATCTTCTGACTGGTGTCCCAGACTATACGCTGATATTTGTGTGGGCAAATCTCACCAACGTACTAGGACTCGAATAATGGAAGACAGAAACTGCTCACGGAGAAGGCACAAATTTCGAACTCTCTCTCTAGAGAGGGACGAAATTTTTTATGTAGAAAAAAGGGTTTTCTGTTTCCTTTATTCTCCTATTTATATTAAGTCACAAATTGGGCCCAGTCAGGGATCTAAGGAATAATTGGATCAGACCTCACCCAATTAGCTTTTTACTAATTAAATTGAACCCACAATTTAATATAAGCTTATATTGGAATATTACAAGCAGCCACTACAGAAGTAATATTGCACTGCCTTTCCAAATCCGAAATTACAAGTATTCCGAGTTTCCTTTATTTGCGTTCAATTCATTTCCCGCGCTTAAGATAGAAACATCCAATAATTAATTAATGTCTGCTATGGACTTAATTAATCAACATATTTAATCTTCAAGACTGGACTTAGCAAGAAACTCTTATTTATTATTCATAGAGTAATCAAACTCCAACTAGCTAGGTTCCGAATAATAAAACCTTGTTTCGAGCTCCTCTTGTGGATGTTATCAAACGAGACTCTCCTCGCGCACGATTCAACGTAATAGCAATCCTAGCATCGCTAGATAATGATCACCACTACCCAATATACCTGGATCGTTGGGTTACGAAAAACCCGCACCTTTGGTAAGTCAAAGTAGTAGATACTCAATATCGTATGCTCAAGGCTAACGTACATTGATTAAGAAATTATTATCAAGACCTCGTCTTTCAGTAGATAGCATAAAGACTCGTCTTGTTGTTAGATCCATTCAGTTCTATACCACACCAACGTCATCTTATTTCAATAAGGATTAGAAATAATCGGACTGACATTGCAACCTTTCACGATAGGTAGTCTAGGCCTATCTGGGTTGGGAAATTCTTCTTTTTCTTTGTTCAGAACTGACCGTGTTACCTTAAAGTGGACGACGCCCACAACCGGTCTACTAGAACAAAGACTTAGACTTTGTTACGTTCTTATACATTTAAATATGCAATAAACAACCATTAAATGTAAAACATAACAACATTATGACAAAAATAATCTGTTTTATTCATTGGAAAATAACAAGTAGAGTTTTACAGTATCCAATCACTCGAAAGGTGATTTCTAGTATACAAAACCCTAACAATCTCCCACTTATACTCAAAACAGCTTTCGAGTATACAAAAAAAAGTGCACACGTCTAAATTTCTCCCATTTATACTAAAAGCGAGTTGAGGTCTTGAATGAGTCGAACTCACATCCCTTCAACGTGGCATTCGAACGGTTTCACCGCCAAAGCCTTTGTAAAAGGATCTGCCAGGTTGTTTTCTGACGCAATCTTGACCACTTGTATGTCTCCTCTCTGCACTATAACTCTAATGATATGATACTTCCACTCTATGTGTTTGCTCGCTTTGTGAGCTCTTGGTTCTTTCGAGTTTGCCACAGCACCAGAATTGTCACAATAAATGGTGATGCTCTTGAGCAGATTCCAAACCACACCTAAATCCATAAGGAAGTTCTTGAACCATACTGCCTCTTTTGCAGCCTCCGAAGCGGCCACATACTCGGCTTCCATGGTCGAGTCCGCGATGCATTTCTGCTTCACACTCTTCCAAATTACGGCTCCACCTCCTAAGGGGAACACATATCCTGAAGTAGATTTTCTCGAGTCCTGATCAGCTTGAAAGTTTGAGTCAGTATATCCCAAAGGACAGAGCTCGACTGCATTGTAAACTAGAGCATAGTCCTTAGTCCGTTTAAGGTACTTGAGTACGTTCTTTACGACAATCCAATGTCCTTAGCCCAGATTCGACTGATATCTTGCCACCATGCCAACAGCAAAGCAAATATCAGGTCTAGTACAAAGCATATCATACATGAGACTTCCAACTGCCGAAGCATATGGAATCATTCTCATTTCCTGTATCTCAGATGGCGTTTTAGGGCACATCTCTTGAGATAAATGAATGCCATGTCTAAAAGGTAAGAAACCTTTCTTGGCGTCCTGCATGCTAAAACGACTAAGTACTGTGTCAATGTAAGGTTCTTGAGATAAGCACAACATCTTCTTTTCTCGATACCGAAGAACCTTGATCCCGAGGATGTGTCCCGCGTCTCCCATATCCATCATCTCGAACTGGTTCGACAACCAAGTTCGTACTGATGACAACATATTTTTATTGTTTCCAATTAGAAGAATGTCATCTACATATAAAACTAAGAACACCACATTCCCCTTATCAACTTTCTTATACACACAGCTTTCACTTGGGCACTTTTCGAATCCAAACTTGCGAACAGTTTGATCGAAACATTGGTTCCACGATCTAGATGCTTGCTTGAGGCCATAAATGGCCTTCTTAAGCTTCCAAACCATGTGTTCTTTGCCCTTTATGGCATATCCTTCGGGTTGTTCCATGTAGATGGTCTCCTCAAGACCGCCGTTTAGAAACGCAGTCTTAACGTCCATCTGCCATACATCCCAATCCATATATGCTGCAATAGACAATAGTATCCGGATCGATTTGAGCATGGCCACTGGGGAGAAGGTCTAGTCATAATCGACGCCTTCCTTTGGGTATACCCCTTGGCCACTAGTCTTGCCTTAAAGACTTTAACTCGTCCATCGGGTCCACGTTTACGTTTATATATCCACTTGCTCCCAATAGGAGTATAGCCTTCGGGTAGGACGGACAAATCGTAGACGTCTTTGTCTATCATAGATTGTAGTTCCAAAACCATTGCTTTCACCCATTCGCAATGATCGACATTTGTCAGCGCCTCCGCAAAGTTCCAGGGATCTAATACATTGCTGTCCGAAGAGTGATCTATAGATTCCCCCAAACCAATGTATCTGTCGGGCTCATGCAAGACCCTCCCACTACGGCGCGGCACTACAATATTTTGAGTAGAAGTTGAAGTTTCGGGAATTGATTGTACACTTGGTACTTGTTCTTGGTTAATGGAACTTGTGACAGAAGTCAGTTCATCGAGAGCCACTTCACTGTTGGGTTTATGATTCATTACATAGTCTTCCTCTAAGAATGTCGCGTGAGTACTCACAATGACTTTCTTGTCTCGGAGACTAAAGAATTCATAACCTTTCGTGCCTTTGGGGTATCCTATAAATAAACATACCTCCGTCCTTGATCCTAGCTTAGTTGGATCATTTTCCAATACATGAGCCGGGCAACCCCAAATCTTGAGATGTGCTAGATTGGGCTTACGCCCAGTCCACAACTCATAAGGAGTAGTAGGTACGGATTTCGATGGTAAATTGTCTAAAATATGGCTTGCAGAAAGCAAGGCATGTCCCCAAAACGAAATAGGCAGACGTGCATAACTCATCATCGATCAAACCATGTTTAACAAGGTCTTGTTCCTTCTTTCATCCATGCCGTTCTGCTGGGGCGTGCCCGGCGCAGTCAGTTGGGATTCAATTCCCGACTCCGATAAGTAGTCTAAAAATTCGGCACTGAGGTATTCGCCTCCACGATCAGATCGTAGGCATTTGATATTCTTTCCATGATACTTCTCCACAAGAGTCTTAAACTCTTTAAACTTGTCAAAAGACTCTGACTTGTGACGCATCAAATAGACATATCCAATTTTCGAGAAGTCATCAATAAAAGTGATGAAGTATCGAAAACCACCCATTGCCTCTATAGACATTGGTCCACATACATCGGAATGAACGAGCTCAAGTACTTCCTTGGCCCTATTGCCCTTAGCCTTAAAAGGTCTCTTGGTCATCTGCCTTCTAAGCATGACTCACACTTATGAAAAGTTTCCTCCTCTAGACCTTTAATAAGATCTTATTGAATAAGAGAATGGATCCTCCTTTCATTGGCATGACCAAGTCTAAGGTGCCATAAGTACGTTTCGTTCATTGAACTTGAAGGTTCCTTTCGTTTCTTTGAAATTTTCGATGTTGTATTGAGTTCTGATTTGCGATTATTAAACTGTGTAGATGTGATTGTGTATAGATTGTTTTCCATGATACCACGACAGATATAAGAACCATCTTTCTTAATAACACAATTGTCATTAAAAGAAATCGAATATCTATCAAAAACCAATTTAGAAACTGAAATTAAATTTCTTCTAAAAGAAGGTATCAACAAAACATTCTTCAAATTCAAAAATCTGTCACTACTAAAACGCAAATAAATGTCTCCTACTGCAACAGCCGCCACTTTTGTAGCGTCGTCCAGCTGGACTTCGATCTCACTATCATGTAACCGTCTTGTCACCTGCATTAAGTCAGGATCAAAACAAATATGATCAGTGGCTCCTGTGTCAATAACCCAAGTGCAAGTATATGTCAAAGTCAAACATGACTCAACTACTAAAGCTTGGTGCATACCTGTAGCCTTGCCCCTTTTAGGACAGTCTGGCTTCCAATGCCCCCTTTCTCCGCACTTGAAACACTTCCTCGTGGGCTTCTTGTTTGCCCTCTTCTTCTTCTTTCCCTTAGCTATTTTGCCCGATTCTGAGTTCGGTGCCTGCCTTTATCCTTTGCTAGGCTTGAAGCCAGAGGAACGAGGTGCCGAAGTCATCATGGCAGCCTTAGCCTGAACCATAAGGTCCTCTGCTGACTGAAGTTCAGTCAACAGTTCTGCCAAGGTGTAATTCCTTTTGTTCATCTCGAAGTTGAGCTTGAACTACTGCAAGCTAGGGGGAAGACTTTGAAGGATGATTGTTACCTGGGACTCGGGATCGATCGTCCCTCCCAACACCTCAATCTGGTTGAGGTGGCCCATCATCTCGAGGAAATGGTCCCTCACAGACGAGCATTCCTTCATTGTATTCGAGATGATACTCCGAAAGGCTTGAGACTTAGCCGTTCGATTCTGAGTACCAAAAAGATTCTTGAGATTCTGCATAATCTCAGCGGCAGTTTCCATAGCAGAATGTTGATGCTTGAGTACTGATGACATAGATGTCAACATGTAGCACTTAGCCATCTTATTCGCCTTATGCCACCGTCTGTGTGCATCTCTGACTCCTGCCGCAGCGGTAGCCGCTGGCACTGGAGGTCGCGGGGTTGTGAGTACAAAGTTGTACTCTTCAGCCGTAAGAACGATGTCCAAATTTTGTTTCCATTCTATGTAATTTTAGCCCTCGAGTTTGTTTTCTTTGAGTATTGCAGAAAGAGGATTGAACGACATATTGATGATTTGATTTGCACTATAAAACAGAGTATTCTACTATTGTCATAAACTTATGTAAGAAGTTTGATTAGATTAACCATAAAACTTTTCCAAATCTTATAACTGTAAAATTAAAATTTTGTACCCTCCAGAGGAAGTCAATACGCATTAAAATCTTACAATTTTACTGGTCACAATACCGACGAATAGTCCAGAGACCACAGAGTGGCATGGCCGCCTAATGTTGCCTAAGCAAGACCACCTCTTTAGCATTACAGAGTCTCATTTCTACAACACACTCCTATAACAATGTTCATGTGCTGCTAACAAGATCAAGCTATCTCATAAATCTTGTGTGAACTTCTGAATCTCGTAGTTTCTTAGGATTATTATCCCCATAGAGCAGGTGGCAATAATATTGGAAACTACATTCTAGTTCATACTATTTATATTTGAGAAGTCCGCCCTCATGAATTTCCTATTTTCTTAGGATTATTGTCCCCACAGAGCAGGTGGCGATAATATTAGAAAAAGGCTTCATAAATTGCAGACCAATTGATGGAGACCATATACAAACGTTGAGTTCGTAATTATAGCTTAGATATTTGGGTTATGGTTTTTCTTTAATTATCCTTAGCCTTAGGGCAGAGAAAGGCTTGATTAAATTCTGTTGGTATTTAATTTGCTGGATAATTAAATCTTTAGATTAATGTTGTTATCTTCCTTTAGG
Source organism: Salvia splendens (assembly GCF_004379255.2). NCBI lineage: Eukaryota > Viridiplantae > Streptophyta > Magnoliopsida > Lamiales > Lamiaceae > Salvia > Salvia splendens. Next base: position 26,262,120 of record NC_056039.1, read on the forward strand.
AAATTTTTGTTCTAGAATTTAATTCTTATTAATGTCTACTATAAGGTATATCTAAAATAAACAAATTATTTAATCCTTAATAAGACATGAAAAATAAATTCAAATTATTTCCTTGTTCAAGATTAGGAAGATATATTTTATTATTTAATGTATTCATACATATCTATCCTTATTAGGATCTTAGATATATAAATATTAGGAAACTATTAAATTATTCTTATCCATATCATCTAGGAATCAAAATAACATTATTTATTTCCATAGATATAGAAAATAATAAAAATATTACTTAAATCTAGATTAATATTAGGAAAGTATTAAATTATTCTCATCCATATCATCTAGTAATCAAAATAATATTATTTATTTCCATAGATATAGATGATAATAAAAATATTCCTAAAATCTAGGCAAATCTTCCATGAAGATTTTATTTCCATTAAATAATAATATTTTAATGATATCTTTTAATAAAATAATTAAATAATCATTAAAATAATCCTTCATCGTTATCTCATCGTACGAGGTTCGCACGAACGATGAACGATGAAAATCCGACGAGTTCTTCGTCGGACCACGACGCATGCAGCGTCTCGGCCACCGGCACGCAGGTGGCGCGCCAGCATCTCGGCAAGCGGCTCATCGGGTGTCGCCTCCGTCTCGGCCAGGAGCGCGCTCGGATGCGCGACTCCTCTCGGCCAGCGGCGAGCGCCCGTCTTGGCTCCGTGTTCCGTCGGGTGGCTCGAGCTCTAGGCCAGCAGTGCGCACGGTGGCGCGACTGCTCTCGGCCAGCTCGGACCGCCCATCTCGGTCCATCTCACTCCAGCTCTTTCCACTGCCCCAACCAGCGACACGCCAACAGGCGCGACGCTCTCGGCTAGGTGTTTTGTCGGGTGGCGCCGGACCTTCCGCCTAGGGTTCGGCCTGGCGTCTCGGCACCTCGTTCTCGGTCGAACTCCCGTGCCACTCCATCCGCCGTTTCGATCTCGACGCGGGTTCCGCCTGGGTTTGCGGTCTCGGCCGGCGACGTGCACGAGCCCACGCTCGTCTGCGCGTCGCCTTATGACCGCGATCCCTCGGCGCCCACTAAATCGACAACCCTACCTCGATCGCGCGTGGTGCGATCCGTCTCGGTGTGAGCACCAACGGATCGCACGTCTCGTACATTCGAGCAATTCAAGTTCATTGATTCGACAGTTCTTGAGTTCAACATGCATAAAAATTTAAACAAAAATACAAGAACATTCTTCACAATCAAATTGGTCATGCATACATGAATTTCGCAAAATTTAAATCCAAATAATCAGAGCCAAAGACTGGCTCTGATACAAATTGAAGGGGTTGGCAGCGGAAGCGTGCGTAAAAATCCGATCACATGAATTTGATCTATTTAGTAGATTATTCAGACAAATTTTATTCACGCAATTATCACATGTATGATGCTCATAACTTGAATTAAAACATGCTTTAGCATATAAAATCCCTAAAATATGCTTACTACGGAATTAGCCAATTTATCTCGTTGATTCAATCAAGAATCGATGATGGCTTGCTCCGTCTCCACGTGAAGATCTTCAATACAAGACCTCGGATCTTCTGACTGGTATCCCAGACTATACGCTGATATTTGTGTGGGCAAATCTCACTAACGTACTAGGACTCGAATAATGGAAGACAGAAACTGCTCACGGAGAAGGCATAAATTTCGAACTCTCTCACTAGAGGGGGACGAAATTTTTTATGTAGAAAAAAGTGTTTTCTGTCTCCTTTATTCTCCTATTTATATTAAGTCACAAATTGGGCCCAGTCAGGGATCTAAGGAATAATTGGATCAGGCCTCACCCAATTAGTTTTTTACTAATTAAATTGAACCCACAATTTAATATAAGCTTATATTGGAATATTACAAGTAGCCACTACAGAAGTAATATTGCACTGCCTTTCCAAATCCGAAATTACAAGTATTCCGGGTTTCCTTTATTTGCGTTCAATTCATTTCCCGCGCTTAAGATAGAAACATCAATTAATTAATTAATGCCTGCTATGGACTTAATTAATCAACATATTTAATCTCCAAGAGTGGACTTAGCAAGAAACTCTTATTTATTATTCATAGAGTAATCAAATTCCAACTAGCTAGGTTCCGAATAATAAAACCTTGTTTCGAGCTCCTCTTGTGGATGTTATCAAACGAGACTCTCCTCGCGCACGATTCAACGTAATAGCAATCCTAGCACCGCTAGATAATGATCACCACTACCCAATATACCTGGATCGTTGGGTTACGAAAAACCCGCACCTTTGGTAAGTCAAAGTAGTAGATACTCAATATCGTATGCTGAAGGCTAACGTACATTGATTAAGACATTATTATCAAGACCTCGTCTTTCAGTAGATAGTATAAAGACTCGTCTTGTTGTTAGATCCATTCAGTGCTATACCACACCAACGTCATCTTATTTCAATAAGGCTTAGAAAGAATCGGACTGACATTGCAACCTTTCACGATAGGTAGTCTAGGCCTATCAGGGTTGTGAAATTCTTCTTTTTCTTTGTTCAGAACTGACCGTGTTACCTTAAAGTGGACGACGCCTACAACCGGTCTACTAGAACAAAGACTTAGACTTTGTTACGTTCTTATACATTTAAATATGCAATAAACAACCATTAAATGTAAAACATAACAACATTATGACAAAAATAATCTGTTTTATTCATTGGAAAATAACAAGTAGAGTTTTACAGTATCCAATCACTCGAAAGGTGATTTCTAGTATACAAAACGCTAACACTAGGTTCGTTCATGACATGGATTTCGCCACGTGTTAGCCACGTTGGCTTCGTCGCGTAATGTTGACGACGTCGCTGGCTACTTGGTTCACTCAATTGGAGTGCGCAAGTGGTTTAAAAGAATTGCACTGGCCTTGGGACAAGCCCAACGACTAGACCAAAGAACAATCTATAGACCAATTGCCAAAATCTAAGGCCAAGGCACACGACACACGGGGAACGATGCGCAAAGCATGGAGTGCGTGGCCCGTGGCGCGTGAGGCTCGCGTCCGCGGCCTAGACGAGGCGGGGCGGGTGTATGGACTGTACAACCCATCTTAGTCCAAATTATTACATGTAATAACTCTTCCTATTAAATATTACTAGTTTAATAAGGTTGTCTCTTCTCTGGGATAGTTAATAGTGTTAATACACTATTAATTAGTCCTTTACCTTTTCCCAATAATACCCCTATCTCCCCCAAAAATACCATCCCCCACCCCTTAGTGGTCCTCTCCTCTCCTCCGCAACACAGACCCTTATTGTTATCAGACCCTTCTTCGGGTCCAGTCTCTCACCCCACCCCGTCCCAAACCTCCCATGCAACATGGGGTGCCACAGACTGCAGTCTGGCGTCTCTTTTCTCTCTCGGTTGCATTTGTCCTTAGGCACTAGAACTTGGCAAATGGAGTACTCCCTCCCTCTGTCCAACTAAGTTGATACAAAAATTTTGGGCGCGGAGATTAAGAAATTGTGTTAAAAAGTTAGAGAGGAAAATAAAGTAGGAAAGATAAAGAGAAAGTAAAGTAGGTGATAGAATAAAGTAAGAGAAATTGGATGTTTTGTTTTTGTCAAAAAAGAAAATGACTCAACTTTGTTGGGACATCCAAAAAAGGAATACGGCTCTACTTAGTTGGGACGGAGGGAGTACTATTTAACTCAAAAGCTTTAATGAAATGATATTATGCTCACTTTGATTTGTTATATTTGCTAGAATCTATATAGAATACAAATAAGAACTTATCTATTAATCACAAAAATAGTTAAAGGCTGGAGTTTCAAATTTAACATAATATCCCTATGAAATGTGAATCTTGTAAAATACGTTTATACTCCCTCCGTCCCCAAAGAATATGCATTTTGGGTTCGACACGAGTTTTAATGCAAAATTAGTAAAATAAGAGAGAAGTAGAGAGAAAAATCAATTAAAGTATTGTCAGTGGGGAATGAGTCTCACCTCATTAGAGAGAAAAGAGTTTCTAAATTGGAAAGTGCATGTTCTTGTGGGACGGATTAAAAAGAAAAGAGTGGATATTCTTATGGGATAGAATGAGTAGTATATAATTCGTATGCTTAGTATTTAGATAGTATCCACTGAAGGACGGGTGCCAGAATATAGGTTAAGGGTATGGTATGGATTTAGATGTCAATAATTTTCCACAAGATGCTCTGGAAAAGGAAACCTATAAAGTCTATATGATGAAATTATGAGAAAGTCATTTAAATAATTAATCACTTTTCTTAAAAGTAAATGGGCTAATGAGTACGCTATAATAAATATAGCTGTCCGAATCTACTAGTCTCTTTCACATTTTCATGATTTTCAATTTCAGTATGTTATCATAAAAATAGTACTCCAATCTCTTGCGTATAATACACCATATTATATACTAGTCTCATATAGAAGCAATACAGTGCAATAGTATATCATTGTTTTTGTTGCGTTGTTTATTGTGACATTTGCTTTAATTAAAAACACTAAACTAGAGATAACACGTGAAATATGCCAATCTTTTCCCCTTTCTAACATGACAACCTGGAAATCACTTTCTATTCATGTTATTGGAAGACTAAATAATACTAGTACTACCAGCTAGTACCAGTAGATATTTAATTGTACTCTTTATTTGTAATAATAATAATAATAATAATAATAATAATAATAATAATAATAATTAATATACTAGGATATTTCTTTTTGAAATGGTAAATTAGGATCTAAGTTATATGTATAAGGTTGTAATTATTTGTAATAATAATAATAATAATAATAATAATAATAATAATAATTAATATACTAGGATATTTCTTTTTGAAATGGTAAATTAGGATCTAAGTTATATGTATAAGGTTGTAATATGACAAATTGTTCATATAGTGTATAATTAAAGATCAAATTTAATTCATTGGAACATTATTTATTTATATTTACTTTGTATAGGTGATATTTCTTTTCGAATTTAAAGCATTACAAGAGTATATTCATCATGAGAGCATTAGCAATGGGGCGCCCTATAAGGCGCCCTATGCACCGCCACATCATCATTTTATCCTCCTACCCTTCCACCTGCAGTGGGGGGCACTATAGGCCGCCCTAAGCATTTCTTTATTTGAATTAGTAAAACACTACAAAAATTGGAAAAAATTTCATTTCAATCACACAACATAATCATCTTAATAACTCGAAGAAGCAAATTCTTGTTTCACCAAATTCTATTTTTTAATCATAAATTATCACACCATATTCAATCATAAGTGATGTGAATTTTTATTTTTGTCATATCATTCTCATACGAATAAAACAACTTAGTTTTCAAGATATCTCAACTAGCGCCTTTCAAGCAATAGACCTGGGTTCGACTCCCGACAAACGCATTTTTAATTTAATTATGATAAAAAACGTATTGCATCGTCCGTGTCACCCGCCCCCGAGGCATTGGGCGGATGCTCTGATATTTCTGTCATTATATTTGAATTATTAAGAAACAGATTTCAATGCTGAAAAATAGAAATTTGATTTATTTTTTCAATATAATAAATATGCAAACGACGCATTTAGTTTTTTTTTTGTGTTGTGTTATTAAGGTATTACACTTAGTTTAGTTTGTTTTCTTAACTATGCTAAATTTTGCTAAATATAAAATAACTCATTTATAATATATTTCATTTGTCCCAATTAAGATGACCCTTTCTTTGCACTTGTTTTGGAAAAATAATAATAAATAGTTAAAGTGGAGAGAAATTAAAGTACGAGAGAGAATAATATAGAAGAGACTCTCCTCTATATTATTTTCTCTCCTACTTTGTTTTCTCTTCACTTTAATTATTTATTATCATTTTCTTAATACACGTAAAAAATAAAAGAGTCATTTTAACTGGGATGGAAGGAGTAATAATCTAAAAAATAGAGTACTACTATGACTCAATACCATCGGCGGATCCAGGTGGGGTCGGGCGGGGTCGGCCGACCCCACCATCGGCCTCGGAGTTCCGCTGGAAAGCTCCTTTCATCAGCCTCCGACCCAACGCAGTGAGATTGTGAGGAGACTAGCATAGAGAAAAGAAGTGAGGCAGTGGGAGGCGGTTGCCGAGAAGGAAGAGATGGAGAGGTTTGAGAAAGTGAAACGGAAATGGGTTTAGCGCAGTGGTTGAGGAGACAAGTTGAAGATGGTGAATACAAAAAGTCTTTCTGCTCATTATTGATTTCTATTCCCTGTATTATTATTTACTCCTAGCAAGCTATATATAATTGAATACTATAGCATATAGAATTACCTGTATTTGATTAAAATTAATACTCCTACTAATAGATTAAATAACTTGAATTATGTGTATTTGATTGTAAAATAGGCTTTGAATTTTTCTTTCTTTATTTGTATTAGTTCTTTAGAAAATATGTCTCATCTAATAATTTCATTTAAGGTTAAATTTATTTTTTATATATCAATATATCATTTTATTTAACTTAAACACATACTTCAATAAATATAAAATAAATACTTCTTAATTTCTTCTAATTTTGATTTTATAATTAAAATTTTCAATATTAATATTCATATTCATATTCAAATTATTTTTACATTTGTAAAACTTAGGATGTTACAAAAAAAATTGGGATATTGGTACCTAAGTATTTTGAAATTTCCCAAAAATTTGTTTTTTCTACAAATATTAAACTTGGCATATAATATCACAAATTTAAATAGTTGTTGAATTTTTTCCACCAACTAAAAAACCCGGCTACATTTCATTTGTTATTACATCACATAAGATATGATTACCACTTAAAAATAATAGTGGTGTGTGATTACAAAATCTCTAGATGCCAGATTGGTTATTCATCTCATTTTAATGTAGGAGTAATTAGATTTTGTCGCTGGTGAGAAAAATTCGACAACTATTTAAATTTGTGATATTATAATATGTCAAGTTCAAAGTTCGTGGGAAAAATAAATTTTTGAAATTTTTTGTAATATTAGGAGCCAATATCCCAAAAAAATTATACATGTTGTTTGCATACTATCGGTACTCAGAATAATTATATAAATTAAAATATATATTTATAAAAATAATAATTTAAATTTATTTTAAACAGTACTATTATTATTTTGTTCGACCCCACGATATTTAGTTCCTGGATCCGCCACTGCTCAATACTAATTAAGGGATGGAACTATGGAAGGAGTAATAATCTAAAAAATAGAGTACTACTATGACTCAATACTAATTAAACGAAGGAAGGCTATTGATGTAATAGGAGTAATATTTTATTTGATCCCAAATTTAAATACCATGACTCGTATTTAAATACTCCACTAATTGTAGAACGAAGGACATTGAATTATTAAATACTAAGACTCGTGTTTAAAATATGTCGAATATAGTCATCTCGAGAATTCCAAATTTGATACTACTACTTAATTACTACTCATACGAATTATTGTAATCATGCGAGGGCGAAGTTCTTTGCATTAAGTGCTCAAGTACTACATAAAGGGAAATGTTCGAATTATAATGTGATGGACCACATTTTGGTACTGCATTAGTACATTTTACTAATTAGCTTAAGGTTAAAGACATTATTATACAAGTATATTAACCATAATTATAGTATTTATAAAGGAAAAATGTTTCTTTTTCTTCAATGCGAGTCATTTGCAAGACTACTGAACCCATTTTTTAAATGAATTATTATTAGTTTTATAATAAAATGTGAGTGTAAATAATTTAGTGGAACGTGAGGTATTAAAAATGGTAAAAGTGACATGTGACAAATTTTTAGGAGCCGACAAAAATAGAAACAAGTGATAATTTTTGCAGTGAGGGAGGGAGCAATAATTTGTAGAAGAATGTAATGAAACAAAATGTATTTGTACAAGGCCATCTAAATGTGTTATGACTTTCTTTAATTGCCAGAAAAATTGGGAAGTCCCAATTGTGAAAAAAAAACTTGGTATTTAGTTACAAGAGTTTGAAAGTGAGTGAAGTGAGGGGTTTTGCACGTGTGTCGTGTGCACGTGTCCTTCCTTTAAACAAGATTTATAATTTTCCCACTAATGCAACTAATATTACTAAGTTTAAGCGGCAAGAGCGGGGTCGAACCACAGAGACTAGGGACCTACTCGAGATTGTTTCTACGACACAATTGGAAAATGGGTCGGCTGCTGCCATGCATTCATTGAGTGGGTTAAGTTTAGATCTACTGGACTCGGCAGAATTAAGAGACTATTCAATCTAACTGACCTAGGAGACTGAAGAAGTACGGAGGGAAATAAAACACGAAAATATTTTTGATCATTTTAATAAAATATGAAAGCAACTCAAGAAAACAATTGAAACTTACTAACCAAGCTAAAGACTTTCTAAAATAGGCAAACAAAGCTGAAAAGCAAGTGGGGACCATTTTTCCTAAACTGGTTGGGGCTAGCAAAAAGACGTGAAAAGCAAAAAGCAAAAGCAAAAAGTAGATCTGATTCTCTAACCAACTTCCCACTTCATCTTCTTCATGTAACTAAGCTAAAACAGAGCATGGAACAAAGCATCAACACCATTGACGAAACAAAACAGAGCATGCTTCAAAACGAGACGTAAACACGAAATTCAAGCTAGGATATTAGATCTACTCTCCTCGGTCTAGCAGAAAGCGAAATGAACACAGATTTACCTTGCATGCATCACCTAAACTAACAAATCTCAACATGTAAACTACTGAAAATCATGTAAACATCATGGATTAAACATCTAAGCCACCAATTGCGAAAAACATCCAAGAAACATGAGTAAATGACATCATCAACATGAAAATAAACCAAAGCTTCATAAAATTGGAAAAAAACCAAGATCCAATTCCTCTGTTGAAACCATTTAATCCAACTAGAAAGTGAGGTGTGAAGGAGCTTCTAAGATGGAGGCGTCAATTCCACCGTTGAAACGACCAACACACTGTAAATTCTACACTAAAGTCTTGAAAACATGAAATAAAACGTAATCCCGACGTCGGAGTTGTCAATTCCTCCATCGAAACCACGGAACTAAGCTATGAAAGTGGTGGCGTGAAGCGCCTATGAGAGTTTCCTACCTAAACTACGAGAATGGTAGCTTTAAGTGATGTCTTCTTCATTCATGTTGGTCCCTTTACATAGGGAGGCTTCAAGCTCAAATCCCTAGGTTATGCTCTTCATAATTTGACGTTTGTACCCTTAAAATAAGGGTGTCTTCGAATTCTCTCTCTTTTGTCCTTTTCCTTGCACTGCCTGCTCTCATAATAATTCTCCTTTACCTAGCGGATTTTTGACATTTTTACTCCTTTTCTGCACATTCTGCATCTGCTCGGTCAGTGTGCAACATCTACTTGACCTAGCATATACCTGCACACTTAATCTCAAATCTGAGCATTATCTCCCTAAAAAACATGTAATATTATCCAAAATCAATGCATGAAACGAGCCAGTGAGCTTAAATTTATAATATAGGTATGAATTTTCAATTCAGTATTGCAATTAGCCTAATGAAACAACCGAAATAAGAATGACGTGAAAATCTAATTCACAAGATTGTGGCAACTCCTAATTCCTAAGAGCACTCCCAATGAGAGGCCTCTTCTCATACCAAAAGCCCCGCCTCATGCTCCTTTTTACTATAACTCTCATAATGGACACCCTCTTACATATCCCCCCGAGACTAGATTATTCAGCTTACACTATTCATTATTTTATTTTTAAAATTGAATATGGGACAATATATAACATGAAAGTACTTTATTAAAAACATAAAAAATTTATGAATACTTAAAAATTAAAATTTAAGAATATAATTATGCATGAAATACTCATTAATTAAGGAATTTTACCAATTTTTATTAATAAAGAAATTAATTAAATAAACTATTAAGTAAGGAAACCAATTTTTACTAATAAAGGAATTAATTAAAGAAATTACAATACAATTTTTTAAATTAAAGAATTGATTAGGGAAATGCTAATTAATGGGTAATTAATTAACTCATTCTCCCACCTCCATTGCAAATGCTCGAAGTGACAAAATGAGATCTACAAATAATAAAACAACAAAAAATCAACAATCGAAACGAACTCAAAATCTGTTGGGATTCCCTTCTACAAGGAGGAAAGACTCTAATCTACTTGACTTGGCGGAATTAAACTGGATGTATCTATCTGACCTAACGGATGAGAAAAGTACGAACACTTGCATGACAACCAAACTCATGGAAACTTGTAAACTAGAACACCTGTGACTGAAGGAACATGCTGAAACTTTCCCAAAATAGGCAGACAAAGATGCAAAAGCAAGTGAGGACCATTTTTCCTAAACTGACCGGGGCTGGCAGATAACTGTGAAAAGCAAAAAAAAAAAGCAAAAGCAAAAAGCAGATCTGATTTCTAACAACCTCTCACTTCATCTTCTCCAAACAACCAAGTTAAAACAGATCATGGAACAAAGCTTCAACACCATTGACGAAATAAAACAAAGCATGCTTTAAAATGAGACGTAAACACGAAATTCAAGTTAGAACTCCCAGATCTACTCTCCTGGTCAAGCAAAAAGCGGAATAAACACTGATTAACCTTGCATGCATCACCTAAACTAACAGATCTCAGAAATCGAGCACATGAACAACTAGATCTCAACCTCTAAACTACTGAAAATCATGTAAACAACATGGATCTAAACATCTAAGCCACCAATTGTGAAAAGCATCCAAGAAACATGAGTAAATAGCATCATCAACATGAAAATAAACACCAAAGCTTCATAAAACTTGAAATAAGTCGAGATCCAAAGGCGGAGTCGTCAATTCCTCCGATGAAACTCGAGATCCAACTACATCGTCTAAAAAGCGGTAAAGAAAGCAAGGATCCAACGTTGGAGTCGTCAATTTCCCCGTCGAGACCATCGAACTGAGCTAAGAAAGCAGTTAACTATCTAAACTAAGCTAAGAAATCAGCAACTCAACTAAACTAAGCTAAGATAGCGGTGGCGTTAAGCTCCTATGAGAGTTTCCTACCTAAACTACGAGAATGGTAGCGTTAAGCGCTGCCTTCTTCATTCATGTTGGTCCCTTTATATAGGGAGGCTTCAAGCTCAAATCCCTAGGGTATGCTCTTCATGATTTGACGTTTGTACCATTAAAATAGGATCTTTTAAAACTACTAATTTCTTCACTTTTTCTGCTCCATTTTCCCTGCCTAGGGTAATTTGTGTGCGTTCCTAGGTCCGCAAGATTTTTCACTCACATGCTCTCCTGATAATTCTCCTTGACCTAGCGGATTTTTGACAATTTTTACTCCTTTTATGCTCATTTTGCATCTGCTCGGTCAATTTGCAGCATCTACTTGACCCAGCAAATATCTGCACACTTAAGCTCAAATTTGCGCATTATCTCCCCCAAAAAGCAGGTAATATCACTGAAAGAGCAGGTTTTCGTCAGGTGTCGTTAAAGCAAGGATGTATCCTACTGATTAGGATGGAAACCCCAGCTATGCCTGAACCTGGTATCAATAATTCCTCAACCCACTTCTACTGACTAGTATAGTGGATGTAATGGTCGAATCCCACAGAGATGAATGCGCTTTGGTAATTGTGGTGATATTCTGGAAAGGTTGGTTACCTACCACGCTTTGGGTTGAGATTCTAACTAGACTGGAAATTAATGTGGTACTCTACTGACTAGGAGGTGTGAGCGATGATTGATAAGCAGCGGTGTACGTGAGAGTAGGGAACATTATGTTTCAGAAATTATGTGGGAGGTACGGGGTTACTATAAAAGGCGAAACGGCATATCAGAGAATAAGAGGTAGTTAGGTGACTAGGCTGACAGATCTGTAGGGTACCAGCAGAAAAAGTAGAGAAAAGTAAAGGACAAAAGCAAAAGTAACTAAAAAGTCAAAGTGGTCCCAAATTTGGATGTGGACATTGTCTTCTCCAACAAGTATGAACACAAATCAAACAACTCAGATTCCATGAATGAGAATTTCAGGTTAACAAACTCCACAAAAACATATCTAATAATTAAAACTCCAAATCAAAATATTAAACTAACGAAACTGAAATTACGCTTACTAGGTGACATGCAAGGTGACAGAAATCACGTAAACTAGGCTTTCACATTTAACCATTTCAGATCTAAAATCTAACAGCTATCTAAACTCATGAACTCAGATCTATCAATTAGGAAATGAAAACATGCTCACAACTCTTGAAAATTACCGTAACAACTAGATCTAAGTTATCTAGGCAGAAAGAAACAGAATCAAATCGGAACCGATGCACAAAACGACTTCATATCATAAAAACGTTTGGATCACAACTAAGACTTCAAAGTATGCAAATATTGAAAATGTAACCGATCCAACGTAAGAAAACAAAGTGCGATTAACTAAGAAAGCAAATAAAGATTGTTTTGCCACTCCGGGCGATGGAACTACTATCACTACGCAACAAACTGGCTGGAACGATAGACGGTGGATATCCGGCAGACTGATGGAACTCAGGTGACCATGGCTGTGGCGAGGAATAAGAAGATGTAGGACAATGCTGTAGGAACTGATCTACCAAGAGAGAATTCTAACTAAGTGTGAAGGTTGATGATCGATATTTTTCTCTCTCTCCAAGTGGCTTCCTTTTATAGGGAGGCCTGCCCTTGATTTTTAGGGTAGACTCTCTTCGCGAAATGACCCTTTTGCCCTTACTTGTGGCTGATCTTCCCAGCAATCCTTCTTCTCCATCTCGAGCCTTTTTGGCATGTACACTGGTCAGTATAGCAACATTCTGATGCCCCTTTCACCTGAGTTATCCGATACCTTTCCTTCTGACTAAAACCCTTTCCCTGCACACTTTAGCAACTGTTTAGCATATATAATCCAATTATGCACGCATACTGACCAGTAACCAAGGCCTAGAATACGACTTATCAATCACCCAAAACCAATGCATGAAACGAGCCTTATCAGTTAATTATACATTTAAACATGCAATAAACATCCATTAAATGTAAAACATAACAACATTAGGACAAAAATAATATATTCTATTCATTGGAAAATAAAATAAGAGTTTTACAATATTCAATCACTCGAAAGGTGATTTCTAGTATACAAATTCTAACAGAAAGGGAGAGTCGAATCCCTCCCATGGAAGTTCCCTCGTTTTGATTTCTTGAGGTTTAAAGCTTACCGGCGAAGGCCCACCGTGACCGGAACCCTGCGTTAGGTGGAAGTCCTTCAACTATCAACACGCACCGGAGTTCCATCTACGGCCCCAATGCCGCCCCAGCCACCTTAGAGTTCCAACCATGAGAACATTTCCGATGGGAGTCGGTCAAGTATCTCTGGCCATGCACCCTTCCCCTTTGGGTTTCGCCAACGCCCATGGAAAGGGTGCTAAGCGTCATTGATAAGGCTCGTTTCATGCATCTATTTTATATATAAATTCTGTGTTTTCTACAGTACTAACATGCGTTTATAAGTTCAGGTGCGTGAATTATCTGCCAAACTCAAGAACGAAGAACAGTTACCATGGCAGAGGAATAGAAGAGAAAAAGTGAAGAAAAAGGAGCGAAATCCTCAAGGGCACAAGCGTCAAATCAAGAAGACCGTTGCCCTATGGATCCGAGCCATGCCTATAAATACTAGTAAGATTGCGTAAAAAGAGAGACACTTAGTTAGAAAATTTCCTTGGCTATTTCGGCTCGCTCTCGAAATTCACTCACTTAGCTCACGCACTTGGTTCAATGGGAGATCTGGGATAGTTAGTTGGTGTTTTGTTTTGATCATTTGAAAGGTGTAATACCACTCCGAGAATGAGTGAAGAAACAATTTATTTTCTGCATGTACTCTTATCTCGCCGATTTCCTTGCCGGAAATTTAGCGATTGTTTGTGACTCGTTTATAGTTTATGGTTAATCCAGTTTCATTTTCAAATCTTGTTTGATCTGATGTTTACTGCTCTGATTTACTGTGTTGGATGCTTTTCGCAATTGGTTTGTTGATCGGAGTTGAGATCGGTGTTGATCGGAGTTGATCTATTGAATTGAGATTGAAGCGGAGTTGGAATGATGTTGAAAGTTGTGGATCTGGTTTGTTTGGTTATGATTCTGGTAGATCTAGCTTAGATTTCTATTAATTGTTCGAATATGAAGTACGTGTGTTTGGATCTGCATGGAAAACTCTGTTGCTGCTTATTTACTTAGTCTAGTAGATTAGATCTGCTAGCTGGTAGTTTAATTGAAGTGTTTGTCGTTCGATCTGAAGTATGCTCTGTTTTCATGTTCTATTCTGTTTATTTTCGTGCTTGCTTGGTGGAGAAGATGAAGTCTATCGGTAGTTACAGTCGAGACACTTTAGTTTGTTAATTGCAGCTTTCTGTTAGTAGCCAAATAGAGAAATCTGATCTTGTCATTTACTTTGCGTGCTGTGTGTCTAACTGTTTTAGGAAACTCTTTTACTTGACCCAGGAATTTGGTGAATACTCTCGAGTTGCTTTTGGATACGAATCATGCATGCATTTATGTTTTACGTACTTTCAGTTCTCCAGATCTGGTAGTTAGAATAGACTAGATTTGAATTTCCAAGCCTTGTAGTTAAAACTCAATCCTCGTGTTGCGTGGCAGCAGCCAACCATCCAGAAGTTCTCTCAATGCATTCTAACTCTTCCATCCTCGTGGATTCGATCCCGACTTCCCTATACTAGCCAATAGTGTAGAGGCTTGAGGTTTTGAAGCGAGATTTGCTGTGACAACGACTGCATTCTGAAAGTTCACGATCTCCTAGACCATGTGCTCTAGCGAATCCTCTGGACCTAAGAATTTGCATTAAAGAAATAGCTCTTAAAACACACATCCGACCATCAAATCCCTCTCTTCAAATGGCGTCGTTTCCGGGGATGGATTGTGTTGTTTATGTTTGCATCTAGAGATTTTTGGCGTACATAGTTTTAATTTGTTGTTTTTCGTTTTCTTTTCAGTTTATGAGCAGAGGCTCAAGGTCTGGACACTGGAATAACTCATTTGGTTGGCAGATAAAGAAAACAGTCTCCCCTATTACCACCCGATCTGGGTTGACAACAGGACATCCAGTATAGCTGAGTTCAGAAAGTGATGACGACCTAGTTCCAACCATCAAGGAGGAAGTTGAGTCGACTGCAAACTCAGAAGAAGAAGAAGAAGTCAGAATGGCAGCTGAATCAGACAATGATCCAGAGATCGGCTCGCTTAATGCTCATCTGAATGGCGAGCCAGCACAAACAATAGTGATCACCCCAGCTCAGAGATTGATAGACATCAAGACCAATGTACTGGCGGTCATGCCACACTTCTACGGCCGCAAGATAGAATTTCCCTACGAGTTCTTACACGAGTTTTGCAAACTCTGCAGCATTCAGAAGAGGCCACCTAACTCGGTCGAGGAAGATTATAGGCTACGTGCTCTACCTTTCGCATTGAAGGGAGAGGCGAACACCTGGCTACTGAGGCTGCCGGCAAACTCTATAAGCTCATGGGCGGATTTCAGGCTACTATTCATGGACTACTTTTTTTTTCACCGAATAAGAAGAATACAATCAAGGAGATTCTGGCGTGCCGACAAGATTATGATGAGGCGCTGAGTCAGTATTGGTCACGTTTCAAAGGATTGCTCGATTCATGCCCTAACAACCGGATGTGCGAAGCTGAGGTATACAACATTTTCTATGAGGGGGCGAATCCGGAATCCAAGGATTTATTAAACTCTTCGAGCGGGGGAAATTTGACCAAGAAATGAGTTAGCGAAGCCCGAGAAATTTTGGATAGGCTAATCGATGCTAAGAAGGCGTACGACTCTCCTCGCACCATCCTTAAGAGGGGGAGTGTGGAGGCAGTGAATGTGTAGAGTGAAGACCAGATATATGCAAGGATAAATAAGCTGGAGAAAGCAATTCTAATTGCTTTAGGAAAGAATAATTCCTCAGACCCATGAGAGAAGATCAAACAAATGCCCAGGTCCGGAGGAAGTGTACCAGTGCTATAGTCAGGAGAACGAGGGAGATATCCAAGCTCAGGCGAATGCCATGGGGAGCTGGAATCCTAATGAAAGTTGGAACCCGGGAAGGCAAAGGGATGCTCCCTGGAGGGATCACCCAAACTTCAGATGGTCTGACAATGATCCGAATTTTCCACCTCAACAACAGAACAACAACTATTCAAACCCTCGGGAGAGACAACCGAACTGGGTAAACAAAAATCAGAAGGGGAACAATTGGGGCAATCGGCAGTAAAATGACCATCCCAACTGGGCGAAAAGGAATCAGAACAATCCAGTAAGTTCATACGTGCCGCCGCATAAGAGGAATTACCAAGGCAACACTCAGAACTCTCATCCCAACCATCAAGGTCAACAAGGGCAGAATCCACAGTACCACAACCCAGGAGGTACATGGAACTTCCGGCCGAATCAGGGACATGGCCCAAACCACCCTCAAGGGGCAAACACTAGCCAGCAGAGTTCCAGACAGCCGAAAAGCATTGAAGAATTAGTGAATGATCTGGTGAACTCACAGCAGCACATTCAGAACAATATGCAGTCCAACAATGACGTGGTGCATAAGCTTCAAGATGCGCAAACTGAACAGAAGGCAGCCATGAACATGTTAGCAAAACAGCTCTCTCAGATCGCGACTTTTTTTAGTGAGATGCACGAGAACGAAGGAAGGATTCCTGCCTCGGTTAACCCACCAGACATGGCAAACATCAACCAGATAACCCTAAGATCGGGGTGAGAATATGACGGTCCAACTGTGAATAAAGGAGTAGAGCCCATTCCAACTCCATTGCAGAAGGAAACCGAAACAGAGGAAACCGGAACAGGGAAAGCTGAAACATGGGAGGTCAGAACAGAGGACGATGACCAGAGCGGTAAAGTTGATAAACCAATACCCCAAGCAGCTGACCAACATTTCTCAGGTCCAGGAGTTGAGGCGGAGATGGAAGAAATCAGGAGAGAAATGGAAGAATTTTCCAAGGGAAACGTTAGCAACAATGAAAGGCAAGTGAAACCCTTTCCCCACAGAGGTGAACCTAGGAAGAAAAAGGAGGATCCAGCGGACTTCATGGAAATTTTTGGGAAGCTGAAAATAAATCTGTCATTTCTCCAAGCTTTAAAGCTGCCCATCTTCAGTAAGTTTATCAAAGAGTTCATCGTCGGGAAGACCAAACCCAGCGGTAAAATTGTGATTGGGGAAACCGTATCGCCAGTGATTCAGAAAAGAAGAATGCCTTCTAAGCGTACCGATCCAGGTATGTTCACTCTCCCCATTTCAAATGGGAACATTAAGGTCGAGCATGCCATGTGCGATCTAGGTGCATCAATAAATGTTTTACCGCTTTCGGTTTATAAGAAACTGGAAGGAGTATGGATGGTTGATACGAATGCGGTAATTCAATTAGCTGATAGGTCATGCATCAGTCCTGAGGGCGTGTTGGAAAATGTGATAGTTAAAGTGCATGATTTTCTGTACCCTGCTGATTTCCATGTTATTAAAATGAGTGAGTACCAGTCGGCTGAGTCAAGCGGAGTGCTTTTAGGAAGACCATTTTTGCCCACCGCTAAGACAATCATTGATGTGTTTGATGGAACCATTTGTCTAGATTATCATGGAGAGAAGTTTACTTTTAACATTGATGAGGCTATGAAGAAACCACTGGATATAGAAAATATGCATGCTATAGATGTGATTAACCCCCTTGTCCAAGAATTTCTTGAGACAGAATTAATGCAGGAACAAGTGAAAAATTCAGAATTGAGTCATTCCATCGACAAGGAAGTAGCCAATTGGTGTGAGGCAGTCAATACACTTGGAATGACAGATAAAGAGTTAGCCGAAGCAATTCTGGAATTCTGTAAAGATCCTGAATCTGCCAGGTCTAAGGGATCAGCTTGTGTAGCTAAGGTGGATAATTTGCTTGAATCTGAAGGATTAATTGCCAAGGAGGGAAAGAAGAATCCATTACCTCAGGAGATAAGCTCGGTGAAGAAGGAATTGAAGACACATCCCCCAGGCCTCATATTTGCTTATTTGGAAGAGAACGAAACGTTCCCGGTGATCGTCAACAGCAATCTGACCAGGGAGCAGGAAGAGGAACTACTGGAAGTGCTCAGAAAGAATAAGACAGCCATAGGATGGACTATATCCGACCTGGTGGGAATAAGCTCTGACCTCTGCATGCATCACATTCGCTTGGAGGAAGGAGCAAAACCCTACCGAGACCCGCAGAGGAAGTTGAACCCGAATATGAGAGAAGAAGTCCTGAAGGAAGTGCTCAAGCTGCTGTCGTTGGGAATCATATACTCAATTCCCGATAGTAAATGGGTAAGCCCAGTCCATATGGTACCAAAGAAGTCAGGAATCCAAGTGGTGACAAACGAGAGAAATGAGTTGGTACCCACAAGATTGGTAACCGGTTGGCGGATGTGCATAGATTACCGGAAATTGAATGAGACCACGTGGAAGGACCATTTTCCGTTACCGTTCATAGATCAAATGTTGGAAAGATTGGCAGGCAAGAAGTTTTTCTGTTTTCTGGACGGATATAGTGGATACTTTCAGATTTACGTTAATCCAGAAGATCAGGAAAAAATGACTTTCACATGCCCGTTTGGGACATACGCATATAGAAGGATGCCCTTTGGACTGTGCAATGCGCCAGGCACTTTTCAGAGGTGCATGATGAGTATTTTCTCAGACCTGTTGGAGGAATGTATCGAAATCTTTATGGATGACTTCACGGTCTACGGGAATTCTTTTGAAGCCTGCCTCGCCAACTTGGATCTGGTGCTACAAAGATGCAGAGAGAGAAATCTGGTGCTGAATTTTGAAAAATGCCACTTTATGGTGCAGGAGGGGATTGTTCTGGGACATGTTGTCTCGGAAAAGGGTATTCGGGTGGATAAGGCGAAGGTGGACGAGATCTCAAGGCTTCCATACCCTACAAATCAGAAGGAGATTAGGGGATTTTTGGGCCATGCTAGATTCTACCGGAGGTTCATTAAAGACTTTGCAAAAATCGCACAACCACTTACCCGCCTCCTGCAGAATGACGTAGACTTCAACTTTGACGAGGCATGTCAAGGTGCCTTCCAACTTCTGAAAGAAAGGCTTGTACCAGCCCCTATTATCAGAGCTCCAGACTGGAATTATCCTTTTGAGGTAATGTGTGACTCCAGTGACTTTGCTATTGGAACAGTCCTAGGTCAAAGAATTGAAGGGAAGAACTACGTGATTTTCGAAGCATCGAAGACCCTGAATCTAGGGCTGGCAATTTTCGACATAACACGATAATCCGACACGAATCCACACGAAATTATTGGGTTGGGGTCAAGTCTTATTGGATCCGTGTCCTTATCGGGTTGACCCATTAAGAACCCGATAATTTCGGGTTGGGTTCGGGTCGGATACGGGTAACCCATTAAAAAATAATATTATTATTTTTATTATTATTTAAAAAATATATATATTACTTTAATTTTTTAATTTCTTATAAATTAGGTTTAAATAGTATAAAACGAATTTTAATTGTGTAAATTAGGTTAAAAATTAAGGTTTAATCGTGTAATATTAGGTTTTAATCGTGTAATATCAGGTTCGGGTTGTTATCGTGTCGTGTCAACCCATATTATATCGTGTCGATAACGGGTTCGTGTCGGGTGTGGGTCGTGTTCGGATTTGAAGGTAGCAGGTCGGGTTCGTGTTCGGATTTACAGTTTCCTTAACAGGTCGGGTTCAGGTTAGGCCTTATTGGGTTGGGTCATTATCAGGTTGACCCGATAACGACCCAATCCGCACGATTTGCCGGCCTTAACTAAATCAAGCCCAGAAAAATTATGAAACCACGGAAAAGGAAATACTAGCTATCGTCTACTCCTTTGAGATGTTCCGACCATACTTGCTGGAGTGGAGGGTAATCGTGTTCAACGACCATGCAACGATAAAGTATTTACTGGCGAAGAAGGAGTCCAAACCACGACTGATCCGATGGGTGTTATTACTTCAAGAGTTTGACTGGGAAGTGAAAGACAAGAAGGGCACCGAGAACAGGGTAGCTGACCACCTCAGCAGAATTTTCCAAAGGGAAACTGAAGAAGCTATATCAGATGCATTCCCAGAGGAACATTTATACTTCACAGGGGAACCTTCAAGCATCATCCGTTGGGATAAGGTGATGGCCGCAACTGGACCGGAATTTCTGACAAAGGCAAGTACCCGCTGAATGTGGAACCATGGTTCGCTGACCTAGCAAACTACTTAGTCACGGGGGAACTGCCCAGTGCTCCAGAGATTTTCCGGGCCCAGAGGATGAAAAATAGAAGCGAGGCCAAGTACTATTTTTGGGATGATCTGTACCTATGGAGAATGGGATCTAACCAAGTAATTAGGAGATGCATTCCAGGATGGGAGCAAAGAAACGTACTAGACCACTGCCATGCATTGGCATGCAATGGACATTTCGTTCCAAGAAAGACTGATAGGAAGGTTCTAGATAGTGGATTCTATTGGCCGACATTGAACAAAGATGCATATGAGTACTACCAGAGTTGTAACCGATGCCAGCAGATCGAGGGAATTTCCACTCGAGACGAGATGCCTCAGATTCCAGTAATCGTCTGCGAAGTGTTCGATGTTTGCAGGGTGGACTTCATGGGTTCGTTCCCATTTTCCTACGGTAACTCTTATATATTGGTGGCAGTAGATTACGTATCGAAATGGATAGAAGCCAAGGAAACTTCCACATGTGAGGCGAAGGAGGTCACGAAGTTCCTCAAGGCGAATATTTTCAGTAGATATGGGGTGCCAAGGGCGGTCATTTCAGACCAAGGAACGTATTTCTGCAATCGAACGATGGAAGCGCTCATGAAGAAATACGGGGTACATCACAGACTCTCCACCCCGTATCATCCGCAAAGCAACGGTCAAGCAGAAATTTCCAACAGAGAGATCAAAGGGATTTTGGAAAAGACCGTTAACCTGTCTCGAAAGGATTGGAGCAACAGGCTAGACGATGCGCTTTGGGCCTATCGAACTGCGTTCAAGACCCCCATTGGCATGTCACCATACAGACTCGTGTTTGGCAAAATGTTTCATCTTCCGGTTAGGATAGAATAGGGGTGGCAAATTGTGCGTGTCAGGTCGTTATCGTGTCGACACGATAACGACACAAACACGTTAACAACAAACACGAACACGACCCGTTAAGAAAACCTCAAACACGAACACGAACACGACCCGCTACCCTCAGACATGAACACGACACGAACACGACAGAAACCCATTAACGACACAAACCACTTCGGGTCAACGTGACATGATAACAACACGTACATGAGATGACACGATAACGACTTGATAACAACACGACCTGATAACTGTTAAACCTATTAAAAATATTGATAATATTAAAATATTATTTGTTAGCAGATAATATTTGATAATATTAACGTACTTGAATTCCCAGCCTTGAATTCCTTTCTTGGTATTGAATTTTAGTTCAATACCAAGATGAATGCAAGGAATTGAATTTTAGTTCAAAACTCTCTTCTCTAATTCGATTCTTTCTCTAAATGAATTATCCTAAATGAATTTTGATCGGTGATTCAGAATTATCCTAAATGAATGCAAGGAATTCAAGGATGGGAATTCAGTATTTGATAATATAAGATAATATTAACGTACTTGTACCCATAGGGGCTGTGTGTGGTGGAAGAAGTTCCACTGCGCATGCTCCCCACTATCGCCTAGTTGGTTGAAAGGTTAAGTATTCTTCGGGAATTATTTGGTCAAAGAAATGACATAAAATTTAAAAATTTTCAAGGCAAAACCAAATTCCCAAAAATACTTTAACAGTTTTTGTACATATTGTGAATATTCCTTTTTCTTTTCTCTTAAGAAAACCCAAACAAAGAGGAAAATCTTTTAACCCCAAAAATATTTTTGAAATATCGAGCAACCCGAGGAGGTCAGTTGAACTTTGAAATGTTTTCTATCTTATTTTCTTGACTTGGGAGTTCAGTGTTTCTTTCTTTTGTTTAATGTTTTTTGTTGTGCGGATAAAAGGACGTGCAGGAACGCGGCAGTTAAAGATAGGGGACAGCAGAGGAAAAAGGCGGGAGTTTGGGTGTTTGAAATTTAAAATTCAAAAGAGAAAGAGGAAACCGAACGGTCGCTGATGTCATCGTGCAACCTTCCGTTTTCCTTCAATATTTACCCAAAATAAACTCATTTCATTTTGTTAACTTTCTCCCATAACCCCAAAAAAAATCTCTCTCATACGCTACAAATCATCTTGGCAGGAAACGAAGGAAACCCTCGCCGCACTACACCTAATCGCGATGAAGAATCAAAATATCCCTACCCAACCCCGCCAGAAGCGCACCAGATCACAGAGGGAAACAACAGGGGAACCGTCAGGAGCGGCGGTCAGAAGGATTCAAGAGGAATCGAAAGCCGTGGCAACTCAAAATTCAGGCCGGGCCACTTCTCCAACCACCCCTATTGCGGCTGCGACGACCGATAAACTCAGTTCAGAGGAGATTATGAGGGAATTTCTTGACAGATTCGGCCAGGGCGTAAACGCAAGTGAACTCTTTGCAGTATGGCCGCGGCTTGTCAGGAAGAGGAGGAAACCGAAACCCTAACCCCCTTAACAATTCCTCCAAGACCCCAAACTTTAGTCGAGACTTCCACAGCCCGAGCGCTGAACTCACTTCAAAATACCCCTAATGTGTTGGGAGTAGAAGGTGTGGGAGTCAGGGTAGAAGGTACATCTGGTAGGGAGTTAACGGGTAGAGGCGATAAAGAGCCAGAGGAGGCAGGTGTGTCGGGGAAGAACAGGCTGAACGAAGAAGAAGAGGTGAAGTCGATGAACTACAGGTCTTGTTAGAAAGGATGTTGTGAAACCCAGAGGACGCAGAGTCGTTAACTGGTCTGGGTGGGGCTAATCCTACAGAGAGAGAGAGAAAACAGAGACGATGGTAGAAGCCGATATCATTGTTCTTGACGATACGACGTCCGACGAAGAGGAAATCTCAATGGATGAAAGACTGGTCAGAAGGTGGCAGAGAAATCTCAAGCGTGTGGAAGAAACGACTGCAGAGACAGGGGGATTTGGATGAACATTACGCTTCAGAGAGGAAACGAAAAGGGAAGCAGGTGGCTGAACCCACTCCCAAGAAGCCCCCCCAAACACCTATTAGTTTGGAAGTCCAAGCGGCTGGTCCGGAAGCGCTCATGGTCCCTTTCGACCTACTATCTGAATCAGAGGTGTCGTGGACAGAAGATGAGGAAGAAATAGAGATGGATAACCCCCAAGAAGAGGAGGGGGCATTCGAAAGTTAGAGATCCTGGTGACAAAGAAATTACTGTATGATATGTCCAGATTCGAGGATCCTAAGCAGAGTGTACCGTACAAAGGGCGGCAGTCTGGCAGGAAGATGGCTAAGTCAGGAAGGAAGCTGTGTATTGAAGACCTAAAAGATCTCGGTGTGGATGAAAAGTTCACCGATCACTTTGCGCAAATTGGATTTCAGTGGCTCCTGAGCGACTTTACTGAAGAGAAACCGGTGACTCTGGCTCGAGAATTCTTTACAACCTTTACATTCAAACCCACTGAAGATCCAGATGCAGACTCTATCTCCTTCCGGCTATTCAACCAAGAATTTTTAGTGAGTATTAGGGAGTTTTCCCTTCAGTTGGGCCTCTTCACGTCAGATGAGGATGAAAAAGGTGTATGAAATGAGAGAGCTATCGGCCCATCGAAGAAGACAAAGGGATTCAATGTCGATGAAGCCTGGAAGATAGTGGCCCAGGGAAGAGGGGAGAAGTTTAAGACCAGCCACTCGAAAGGAGCGCACATCGCCGACCCCACCCTCCGATTAGCCCATGTTTACATTGGGTACAATCTTCTGGGGCAAGTTAGGGCCACTCTCACCACACCAGAGCTCCATTTTATGTGGTGCATGGTCCAGGGAGTCAAGGTGCATTTGGGCTATTGGATATGTCATGCTTGCCATATGGTCTGGACTCATCCTGATCGTCACCTCTTCACATGTAACCTGCTAGTGGCATTCCTCAAGAGAAACATAGTGATGAGAATTGCTGACACAGTCACCGATCTGCCCATGTGTGACACATCAAGGAGTTTCGATCTCCCTTTCTTTTTTAACAAGGAACTCGCCCCGCTTAAGGATGGTGAAGTCAAATTCTACGGAGATGGAGGCCAAGAAATGGTGACTGTGCAGCATGACCAAGAGGAAGAGGCATCAACGTCGAAGGAAAGTGAGGACGACTGCAAAAAATGGATAGAAGCAATGCTGATCAAGCTGGGCGAGGCTGCAGACTCACAGAGGCGAATTAATGAGGATCAGATGAGGAAGATGACCCAAGCCATTGAGGTCATGCTAAAAATGATAGATGTGGTCGAACACTGAATTCCCTCAGCGCAGTCGCCCATTGCTACCCCTGTTCAGCACGTGCTAGTTCAACCAGTCGGTCCACCAAAATAGAGTAGAAGGAATGATTCAGCAACACCAACACCACCCAGAGGAGCACCTCAGAAACCTGGTCCCCGCAGGGGCCAGGGACAGAATTGAATCAACACCCCCCGAGTAACCAAGTAATTTTAATTTCTGTTTTTAGCTTTTAGTTCTTTTTAGCTTTAGTTTTTTTAGTATGCATACTAAGATGTTCGTTTTTTATATGCTTTCTTCCACTTAGGCCATGGCTTGGCCTAAGTGTGAGAAGTTTGTGTGCCTAGCATGTGTTGTTTTCTGTGTTTCTTGTATTTTTTCTCACACTTAGCCCATGCTTTGGCCTAAGTGTGAGAAGTTTGTTTTGTACATGCTTTGTTGTGTTTTTGCCTTCTTACACTTAGCCCAATGCTTGGTCTAAGTATGAGAAGGTTGTGCTTTGTGTTTTTTTTGTGCCTTTTCTGTTTATGTCGCCACTAACCGCCCTGCTTTCCACTTCATGAGGATTGCTTGGGGACAAGCATAAATGAAGTGGGAGGGGGGAAGCAGTTAGTGCAGTTAGTGTCTAGTGTCTTGTACATATTCTGTTAGGTCTAAGAGTTAGTAGATTAGGTTCTGTGTTTGCATAACTGGTATAATAAATAGCAAAAGCCCCTTAGGGAGAGTAATTGAAGAGATGATGCATGCTAATTTGTGAATCACGTTTTCCTTAATAAATATAAGTCAGTTGGAAGAAGTAAGAACGATAGAAAATGCCTGAATTTAAGCTTACTGTGAAGCCCTCTTAAAGGTGAGTTATAATCCTAGAGTAGAACACTTTCTACTAAACACTTAAGAAAAGAAAAGAGAGTGGCTGCCATTGATGCTAAAGGAAAAAATGACGCAGATAGTAAGGACTAAAGGCAATAGGGATAACCATTTTGAGCTTAATTCTTTCGAATCTACTGAACCTGCCTCATTGGAAAGGCACCCCCTAGTGAACTCTTTGGGCCTGTACTAAACTAAATCCATTTGTTGGAACCTTTAGCCTTCATGCCATGTGAACAGAGGGGCAAGGATGGAGTAGCTCGATGGTAGGGGTATAAGAGAGATTGAGAAACAAGGGGAAAATGAGAAAAAGTTAGAAATAATAAACGGGCAAGGAAAGTTGTAACTTGACCCGAGAAAAATGGTTAGAATATGGGCAGAAAAAATGTATACATGTTATCAGGCCCAAGAAAAAGAAAAAAATTAGAAATGCAAAAAATGGACAGGAACAGTTGTTACCTGACCCAAGAAAAAATAAAGATATAAAAAAAAAGAAAAAAAAGAGAAAGACAGAAAAATTATATGGCCCAGAGAAAATAAAGTAGGGAAAATAAGGCCAATTAGCCAGGGAACATCTCCAAAATGTTGGGAAAGATGAAATCATACACGGGGAGGTTGTTACCAAGTTTTGTCCCTAAGTTCACATGTCTGCATCACATTTTTACTAAACTTTTGGAACTTAGGCCCCTTAGGATTCTCACCAATATACACTGTAATCCCCTAGCCCCATTATAACCCAATGAAAAACCTTAAGGAACTATTCTGTGGCATCGATCTTAAGGCATCAATGGTATGGCAGATTAAAGAACGAATGATCCTTACGTCCCTGGTGAGGAATGAGTGATCGTGTGAATCTAACAGAGGCAAAATATTAGGCTATCTTGACGAACTGACAGCTTGACTGGATAGAAGAATTGAGGGGGAAGAATCTGAGGCTGTAAATGCTTGTATTGACCTTAAACTTGTGGGTTGCTAGGAAAAAATATCAGTTTATGTGCTTATGTGTTTTCTTTTCTTTGTTTTGTGACTTCTGTGTGTTTGTGTCTAGGTCTAAGAGTTTTCATTTTTTTAGGATGGTTCCAAGGGGAGGATGCATTGAAACTTGCCTTTTTTTTTCTTGTCTTTCATACTTGAGGGCAAGTATGGTTTAAGTGTGAGCAGTTTGATAAGGCTCGTTTAATGCATCTATTTTATATATTAATTCTGTGTTTTCTACGGTGCTAACATACATTTATAAGTCCAGGTGCGTGAATTATCTTCCAGACTCAAGAACGAAGAACAGTTACCAGGGCAGAGGAATAGAGAGAAAAACTAAAGAAAAAGGAGCGAAATCCTCAAGGGCACAATCGTAAAATCAAGAAGAACATTGCCCAAGGGATCCGAGTCACGCCTATAAATAATAGGAAGATTGCGTAAAAAGAGAGGCACTTAGTTAGAAAATTTCCTCAGTTATTTCGGCTCGCTCTCAAAATTCACTCACTTAGCTCACGCACTTGGTTCAATGGGAGATCTGGGGTAGTTAGTTGGTGTTTTGTTTTGATCATTAGGAAGGTGTAATACCACTCCGAGAAGGAGTGAAGAAATAATTTATTTTCTGCACGTACTCTTATCTCGCCGATTTCTTTGCCGAAAATTTAGCGATTGTTTGTGACTCGTTTATAGTTTATGGTTAATCCAGTTTCATTTTCAAATCTTGTTTGATCTGATGTTTACTGCTCTGATTTACTGTGTTGGATGCTTTTCGCAATTGGTTTGTTGATCGGAGTTGAGATCGGTGTTGATCGGAGTTGATCATTGAATTGAGATTGAAGCGGAGTTGGAATGATGTTGAACGTTGTGGATCTGGTTTGTTTGGTTATGATTGTGGTAGATCTAGCTTAGATTTCTGTTAATTGTTCGAATCTGAAGTACGTGTGTTTGGATCTGCATGGAAAACTCTGTTGCTTCTTATTTACTTAGCCAAGTAGATTAGATCTGCTAGCTGGTAGTTTAATTGAAGTGTTAATCGTTCAATCTGAAGTATGCTCTGTTTTCATGTTCTGTTCTGTTTATTTTCGTGCTTACTTGTTGGAGAAGATGAAGTCGATCGGTAGTTACAGTCGAGACGCTTTAGTTTGTTAACTGCCGCTTTCTGTTAGTAGCCAAATAGAGAAATCTGATCTTGTCGTTTACTTTGCGTGTTGTGTGTCTAACTGTTTTAGGAAACTCTTTTACTTGACCCAGGAATTTGGTAAATACTCTCGAGTTGCTTTTGGATACGAATCATGCATGCATTTATGTTTTACGTACTTTCAGTTCTCCAGATCTGGTAGTTAGAATAGACTAGATTTCAATTCCCATGCCTAGTAGTTAAAACTCAATCCTCGTGTTGCGTGGCAGCAGCCAACCATCCAAAAGTTCTCTCAATGCATTCTAACGCTTCCATCCTCGTGGATTCGATCTCGACTTCCCTATACTAACCAATAGTGTAGAGGATTGAGGTTTTGAAGCGGGATTTGTTGTGACAACGACTGCATTCTGAAAGTTCACGATCTCCTAGACCCTTTGCTCTAGCGAATCCTCTGGACCTAAGAATTTGCTTTAAAGAAAGAGCTCTTAAAACACACATCTGATCATCAAATCCCTCTCTTCAGTCATCCATGGCAAGGCCTTGGTCGGAGAGGGTCCAATCTTAGTCACGCTGGAATCATAATGCACATCGCCGCAGATGACCGTTGGCGAGTCCAGCCAACCATCGCTCCCAGCCGCAGCACGCCAAACTGCAATGCTGACCGATCTCTTCTGTCGAGGTCTGGTGCGGCAAAGATCTGCTGGGCGATGACGGTCAATGCCAGCGCAAGATAGGGACAACACAG
Source organism: Salvia splendens (assembly GCF_004379255.2). NCBI lineage: Eukaryota > Viridiplantae > Streptophyta > Magnoliopsida > Lamiales > Lamiaceae > Salvia > Salvia splendens. The sequence goes on from NC_056039.1 coordinate 26,290,339, forward strand.
TGGTCACAGGTTTGGGGAAGTGCATCCTAGTGGAGAACACAACTGACAAGGGAATCTCGCAGGAAAGAGATAAATCCCCAGCCCCTCTCCACGCGCCAAGTCAACTGAGGGATGTTGTGTGCACGCAATTAGGGCTGGGAAAATATACCGAAATACCGTACTTACCGTACCGAAAAAGTACCAAAAATATCAAATTTTTGGTATACCGTACTTTTCGGTACGGTATCATACCATACCGACAGTTTTAGGTACGGTAAAGGTATGCATTTTGTATATACCGCGGTATACCGCGTTATACCGCATCATACCGCAATTTTGGTACCGCAAATAACACGGTATACTGCAAATACGGTATATACCGCAATTGCGGTATATACCAGAAATCACGGTATACCGCGGTATACCGCAAATATGCGGTATACCAAAATCACGGTACGGTATACCGACAAAAGCGGTACGGTAACGATATCTAAATTTTGGTATACCGACTTTTCGGTATACCGCAATTGCGGTATATCGGCAAAAACGGTACGGTAAAGGTATGGTTTTTGGTCATACCGCATGGTACGGTATGGTATGCGCTATGGCCATTTCGGCGCGGTATACTGTGCCGTTCCAACCCTACACTCAATCACCTAACCTGCATTAAACTAGTCACAGGCCTGTATTGGGGACCTCACCCGATGGGGACAACTCGCAGGAAAGAGACAAAAGTCCCCCCGCTACACTCTCCACGCGCCAAGATGACTCAGAGGGGCGTGGCAGGCCTTATGTCCATCCTTAGCCACACTGGCCTTGATGATGCCAAAATGATTGGGAACCATGTACTTTTTGAAGTGCGTTGAGCGCCATGTGAGTCACGCGTTTTAGGTCCGGTCAATGTACCACCAAGAGGAGGGTCCGAAGACGTCTCGAAGACACCAATGTTAGGATTGGTATACTGAAAAGCATATTTCGAACATGTTGCACGGATAGAATTTCTTGTATACAATAAACTCTACAATCCACTTTTAACCCAAGGCGAGAAGAAGTAATTTTATCGCATTGGTGTTTGCTTATGCATTTATAAGATGTTTCTCAAACATTTAAATGTATAAGAAGCAAATAAGTCTAATTCTTCTGCATAGTAGACTGGTCGTGAACGACGTTCACAGAAGGTGACGCAGTCGGTCCTTTGTAGAAGAGAAATAGAATTTCACAACCTAGATAGGCTTTGGCTACCTATCGTGAAAGGTTGCAGTGTCAGTCCGCATGTTTCCTTACCTTAGAAAATAAACGACACTGGTGTGGTATAGCACTGAAGGATCTAACAGTTGAGATAAGTCTTTCTTGCTATTTACTGAAAGACGAGGTCTCGGTGATTGTTATTTCTTAATTATTGTTGACATAACATTGAGCATACGATATTGATTATGCACTACTTTGATTTATCAAATGGTGCGGATTTTGCGCAATCCAAGAATCCTGGTATCTAGGGTAGTGGTGATTAATGTATAGAGGTGCTAGTATTGTTATTGCAATGAATCATGTGCTGGGTGAGTCCAGTTTGATAATATCCTCAAGAGGTGTTCGAAAAAGGTTTTATTATTCAAATAGCAGACTTAAATTAATATGGATATTTATATCTTAAACACGAGAAATAATAAATTAAAGAGGTAAAGCCCGGATTACTCGTAATTTAGGATTGGACGGGCAGTCAATATTATTATACTATAGTGGATGATAATAATATTCTATTGGACTTGTATTAAATTGGGGCTCAATTTAATTAGTAAAAGTCCAACAGGTTTAGCCCAAGTCCAACCTCCATGGATCCCTAATCTGGCCCATCATAACTCTATATAAAGGAGACTAGATAGAAGACTATTTTGATTGATTTTAATGATTAAAAATTCGTGCTCCCTCTCTCCAGGGAGTGGACGAAATTTTCAGTTTAACTGAACTGAAGTTCAGTCTTCTACCTAGTTAAGTCCTTTCAATTCTGACAAGCTTTGCCCACCCAAAGGTCAGATTCTGAGTCCGGGATACAGATTAGAAGGTTCGTGGTTGAGTATGAAGAACATCACGTGGAGAAGGCGCAAGCAATCGTCGATTGTTTGGAGAATCAGATCGGTAATTCTAAACCGTAGGAATTCATAAACTAGGGTTAAATTCCTTAAGCATGAATTAATGTGCGTTCTAGCATGCAATTGATTGTTTAACATGTGAATCAATTAATCCCATAATCGGTCAAATAGATCTGTAGATCTGATTTATTTGTTTATGCATGTCTTCCGTTGTGCAAGGGGCTCCAAACCCCAGCAATTGGTATCAGAGCCAATTTTTTGCTCTGATTAGGTGGATTAATTTCATGTTATGAATTGGTTGAATGCATAATTTTCTTTCGTGGTGTGTTTGTTGTAATTATTTTGATTGAATGAACAATTGAATGAACAATGAATGACGAAGAGTTGCAATTCGCCGTGGTGTACACGTTCGGTTATTTGGGAGAATTAATTCTCAAATATGTAATCAAAGTTGATTTTTTTTATATCGTAATGATTACATATTGATTATTTGATGTATGAATTGAATTACAATATTATTATTGTTGATAACATCAAATACGAGAATCAATTTGTTTGAGCGTCATGGCGGATTGCGTCGTCCATTCCGGATGTGACGAGAGAAAGACGCTAACTGCCCTTAGCTATCGGGCTGGGTTGTTTGACCAAGATGGTGGCGTGAATATGGAGATCAAGGGCAGCAGCAGCTGCGATGAAGCAGCTGTAGGTGCATCTGAGATGACGTCGGATAACAACAGCCATGGGGACGACGAGCAGGCTGCCTGCCTTTGACGTCCAGCGGCGCTGACGGAGACGTCTAACAGCTGTGGCGATCCGAGTGGGAGTTGTGCTGCGGCAATTCCCAGGCTTGGCGACGTCAATTTCAAAATTAGTTAGGGTTTCCCAAACCCTAGGAATTAATTTTGAATATTTTTCAAGATATAATTTAAAATAAGATTTGACATATTTTAAATGGATTATCTAAAATTTAATTTTAATTAAATTATGGGTTAGCTGAAATTTATCCTTATTTTATGAATTTGGATAGATTAAATTCTATCTAAACAAATTCTAGATAAATTAGGATAATAATTAATCTTATTTTGTCTTATGGATTTATTTAGATTTAATTCTATGTGAATAAATCCTAGCTAGACTAGATAAATAATTAATTACATTGGATTTTATCCTTATTTTATGGATTTAGATATATTTAATTATATCTAGAGAAATCCTAGAGAAATTTGGATGAATAATTAAATTTATTTTTGTCATATGGATTTAGATAGATTTTATTCTATCTTGTTGAATCCTTGATTGAGTAAGATAAATATTAATTAAGTTTATCCATATCTTGTAGATATTGATAGATCTATATCTATCTAGAATATATCTTAGTAGATTTGGATAATTAAAATCCATGTTTATCTTTATCTTGTGGATATTTATAGAATTAATTCTATTTAGAAAATATCCTAGTAGATTTAGATAATTAAATGTATCTTTATCTTATAGATATTGATAGATTTATATCTATCTAGAATATATCTTAGAAGATTTAGATAATTGTTAATCTAGTATTGTAATTATCTTTTGGATTTAAGATAGATTTAGTTCTATCTAGTTAAATCCTAGTTGAATTAATTAATATTAATTCTAGTTTATCCTAATTTTATGGATATAATAGATTTATTTCTATTTAGAAAATATCCTAGATAAATTTGGATAAAGATAATACAAGATAATCCCAATCTAATTGGATTTTGATAAAGTTAATTTTATCTAGAATAAATCCTAATAGATATGATATATTTTAGTTTCTTATTCTAAATAATCTAAGATTGTTTAAATCTTAGAATGATTGGATTTTATCTTCGTCTTATGGATTTGGAGAAATTTATTTTTATCCTGAAATATCCTGGTAAGATTTAGATAATGATAATCCAAGGTCAGTTTTATCTTGAATTTTAGGATTTGATTTTATCCCTGTAAAATCTAGACTAATCCTAAGAAGATTTAGATAGATTTCATTCTATCTAGATAAATCCTAAATTAATTTGGATAGTCATTATCCAAATAAATCGTATCAAATCCGAAATTCCTATTTTAGATAAGATAAGGAATTAATTATTTAATTAAATCTCCCTAGATTTATTAAATCATTTCAATAATTATCCAGTAAGATTAATTATCATATTATTAAATGGATTTATCTGTTTATTTGGTGATTATCTGTTTATTTGGTGATTATCTGTTTTAAGTGGATTGTCTGCCTCATCTACTTATGTGATAATTATGCAAAAACCATGTTTAAAATGACTAAGCGATAATTACAACAGTGCGGTGTATATGGTCTCCATAAATTGGTCTATATATGAAGCAGTTTCTAATATTATCACGACCCACCTTAGTGGGAGCAATAATCCTACGAAATAGCAAGTTCATAAGATTAGACTTCTTAAAGGTAAATTGTTTAAATTGGAAGCATGTTTCTAATATTATCGCGACCCACCCTAGTGGGAGCCATAATCCTACGAAATTGCAAGTTCATGTGTTTAAACATATTTATAAGATAGCTATGGATTTTTGTTAGTGGCGTGCGACCTTCCCTAGAAGGAGTATCAAAACAGAAACGAAATTCCTAGATGCTAATATTTATGGATAAAGCTTAGGCAATATTTGGCGGCCATGCCACCTTAGTGGTCTCTGGACTATTCGTCGATATTGTGACCAGGAAATTGTTGGAATCCGAATTTGTATGACCTCCCTAGAGGCATACTTATTTTGGTTTTGGCAGTTGCGAGATACATAAATTGTTTTGTGGTTGTTTGCAATTATGTATCAAGCATAGTATGTGATAAATAGTTTTATTTCTTCTTAGCCAAATTCTTAATAATGTCTGCGAACCTTAAAGAAATCAAACTCGAAGGCCAAAATTATGTAGACTGGAAATATTAAATAGATAAGATTCTCATTGCTGAAAACTTAAAGTGTGTACTCACTAATTCATGTCATCCATTTCCTCGATAAAATTCTACAAAGAAAGTTTGAGAATGCATTTTATGCATGTACTCGATAAGTTCTTTGAGGAAGAAGGTCAAACTACTTTCTTTTAAGTAGTGAGACAAGTCTTGGTTTATACCGATGATAAAGGAATATCCAATGAGGACGTTGTCCAGATTCTATTGGAACATCCAAAAGAGATAGAAAGTTCTGATGAATCTTTTGATTCAGTTACTCAAATAGTTTCTACACTCAGTTCATCGCCAAATGTAATAAGAAGTGATTATATGAAGGTTGTTACTGAAAAGTTGGAAACCTTTGGCATTATATTCACTTTATTACTATTGGAGGAAGATAACATGATAGTTGACGAATTCATTAAGGTTGCATCTTTCCTGTGTCTTAGTTCAATCGAACAGAAGACTAGCAATGGAAAGAGGGAAGAGCTGAATTGTCATCAATGAAAGCTATAAAGGCACGAAAATTAGGTGAAAAGGCAAAAGAGAAGATGCATTGTGAGTCGGATTGACCTCTTCTACGAAGGACAATGACTTAGATAACAATGCAATTTCTAAAAGAGAGATCTAGATCTAGTTGGGCAGTTGTTGCAGTGGGAGCTATTTTTTATGCTCACTTTATTGTTTTGTTTTGATGTATAAGATTGTTTTATTGGTACAGTTTAGTTTGGAAAGAATTCAGTTTCAGTTTCTAAACTTGTTAATGATTAAATGATGTTCGATGTCATTTGATAATGCTTGCATTATTGAGAAATGTGGATCGGATATCTATCATAGTACCATAGAAAAACAAATTATACATCATAGTATCTAAACAATATAATTGCAAAAAGATTGAGTTTAACACGACAGTTCAACTTCTTAAACAATGAATGTTAAAATATTTATGGTACTTAAACATAAGGCTAAGAAAATACTTAGTAATTGTTCAAACTAATTTTGTTTAACTCAAGTGACTATCAAGATTTTAACAACTTGTTTGTTAAATAGCTTAAAGGTCAAGTAAGTCTGGTTGATGCACTATAAGTTAGAATCCTTTGGTGGTTCAAGGGATTCAGAATATTTATAGAGATGCAACATAGAAAGACTAGTAAGTCTCAACGGTTTACACCATAGAAGACGAGCAAATGAGTTAAGATCAATATTGGGAGTTAAATCCTAGTTGACTACTCCAAGCATTCTTCTAAAGAATGGGATAGTCATATAAGAAGATATCGAAGTCTCTCGAAGACAAGTTCGATAAGTGAACAGTTTTACTCAATAACACCTTATCATTGATGAGATATACGTTGGAAACAACGAGTTATACCTTAAAAAAACTATCATAACATCAGTACCTTCTACAACACACGAGTTGTGGACTAGAGGCAAGTTTAGTCCAGCACATCTCTAGGTGTGGAGTTATTCCAACACATGTTTTGGAAAAGGTATCCAAGTAATTGGAATTGTGTACTGAGGTATGTTTTAAGGTTGTCCCAAATGATAGAAAAGGTACAGGTTCTATAATCTTCACGGCAAGATATGTGTTTGTTTACACGAATACTAGATTCTTTGATGAAGATTATGAGGAGAACTACAAGACTAACAAACATGATAATTCTCAAGATAATGAGAATATCTATTTTCCATCTTAACCAAGAAGTCATACCATTAGAAACTTATGCACTAAGAAAATCAATGTTTGTACCTAAGATTGTAAGAGTCGTGTCGTAGTGGGAGCGTTCTTTGCGAACATAATAAGTTCATGGGTCTAAAAGAGTCTTAAGACTCAGTCTTAGATCAACTTGAACATAATCCATGTAACTACAAGGACTCAATGACTTATTCAGATAATTATTCTTGATAAGATGATAGATTCTGAATAACAATCTTAAATAGACAAGAATGTTTGCAAGACTTGCGATACTACCCATAGACTATTTCAGTCAGTGGGAGCTAGTGGACCTGTAAGTGTAAGCATGGATCTCAAAAGGCTAGAATAATGGCAAAGGGTTATACCCAGAGAGAATTATATTCTCGCCTGCCATTTTTGCCTAAGTCGATCTGTATATTGTCTATTGTAGCCTACATAAATTAGAATGTATGTACTATGATTGTCAAGACAGTTTTCTTTAAGTAGAAGTCTTGAGGAGATCATTTGCATGGAACATCTTAATCGTTATGTAATACAGGGCAAGAAAGTTGAAAGTGCACTGTCACGACCGCCCAAACGAGGGGTACTATCGTGACCACGGGATAACATTAAAGACAATATTTAAGGATAACATTTTATACGAAAACTTAATTAGCTTAAAGGAATAATATTTTAGTTCATTAAAAGTTTAGACAACAAATTTTTAGTTTAAAGAAACTTAATGTTATAAATTTATTATTAATTAGCAACGACTTATGGCAAAGAATTTTTCAAAAGAAGCAGCGGAGAAAATAAATATTAAAATCCAATTAACTTCCAAAAGAAAACATTTGGGTTAGTTCACGAAAAACCATTTCAGAGTAACAGGGTAAACATCAGATTAACGCCTAACACAATCAAACATGCTCAAACACAGTACGAAACAGAATAAAGTCTTGAGGCATAGTTCAAAAATATAGCAGCGGAAATAAGGTTTAAAGAGAGTCAAGGATGACGTCTATGTATGAAGACACAACGCATCCAAAGTTCCTAGGCCAACTCAACATCCACCGCAACATCCCGCTCAACCTGCACATAGGGAAAAACATATGCAGGGCTGAGTACTTGTTGTACTCAATGGGCTCATGCCGAAAACATTTATACAGTTATGTCATCAATACCAGTGATCTCGATTTTTATACGTAGTAAAGAAATATCATCGAGAGCACAAAAACGTTTCATAGACTGGCCAGTCAAATAATCTCCCCATTTTCTCAACAATCCATCAATCACAATCATCAATCCACAGTGCGACGAAAGTGTGGCCACACTATTCCCCCACGAGACCGACCGACTAGCAAGGACGGCTCCCGATCTCACCAGTGTACACAGCCTGATAGGGTTTGCGGCCCTACTCAGACCCGAATTCGTTTCACAACACAGCCATATAGCCTAACGGAGTAAACTCAGACGAACTAGGCATCAGGCACACAATCTCAATCAAAACAATCTATGGCATGACATAACAAGTTAAACCACCCTTATAACACCACATCATATTTTCGGAAAATAAAAAAATTTGTAAAAGAATGCCCACCTCGTTCGCTTAACAAATCAAATTCCAACTTATGGCAACTCTCGTTCCTCGAGCTCACGTATACACAATCACCCATGTCAACGACAACACAAGCAGCCTTCCATAAGTTTATATTATCATGCATGTCCTATTGTTCCTTTTTATCGTTCTCTTACCCATCCCATCATTCACCAACACAAAGAGGACATGTCATAAATTTTCTCAACACGTCACACATAATCACATCATAGGATACCTTCTCAAATCATACATGCACCAAGTAATTCATCAAAACTTAGCAATAAGTTATATTTTCACATATCAGCAAAACTGGCAGAATTGTGCGGTTGGTTTGTAAAAATCACCAAAAATTCATCCGACCTCATATTACGCTAAAATTTTGTCACAACACAGTAGACACATTCAAGTTCATTCAGGTAAATGTTCACACTCAAATCATGTCATTTGATCAGTCAAAACATTAATACAACTCTCTGGTCGGAATATAAAAATTCTGGTAGCATTGCACAGTTCATTTGACAAATTCATTATAAATTCATACGATGTCCAATAAGGCTGAAATTTTTACAAGACTCAGAAGACACTTCAAAATTTCACATAGTTCAAGAATCACATCAATCAGAGGTCATTTAGTCGGTCAAACAGATTTCGAAACTTTCTAATCGAGAACACACGTTACTGACAGAATTGCGCAGTCGACTTCAAACATTTTTCAAAAATTCATTTTTCGACAAATAGGGCTGAAATTTATACGAGACACAGAGCACAACTCGAAATTCACTCAGTAAAATTTTTCATACCAAAATTCGATCGTTTGTTATGTCAATCACACATCAGGAAATACTGTTCGAACGTCATAGATTCCGGACTCACAATTTCGAAATTAGGGTTTCTTTTCCAATCATCCAAACACAAATTCTCATGCTTATAACACACCATCATGCTTGATAAGACTCTCTTAAACATGTTTGCACATAAACTTAGATCATTCACCAAAGATTCAAATCAAACTTCACACAATTCAATCAAAAATCACATAACTATCAAAGTTCTCAAGCAAACTCACTTTCCCACCGATTAACTTTGCGATCTATGATTCCTACACCCACTACATGCATGTAGGATTCAAGAACATGGTTCAAACGAAAGGAATGAGGAAAAGTGAGCAAATATACCTTCTTTGACAAAAATGAATCGGTAGAAACAATGAACGATGCGATTCGTCGGAGACTCTTGAAAATAACTTCAATGGTTGCAAGAACAAGGCTTGATTGGAGGATTTTTGGAGAGAAAGAGTGGGAGAGGAGGGACAAACGTGTGAGGGAAAGAGAGGGAGAGGGGTGGACGATTTTGGTGAGGGAGAGTGGGGGCTAGGGTTTGTTTAAGTGGTATTTATATTCTAGGTTTAAGTCCATGAGTAAATTAAATAAATAAATTGTGGAGAATTAAAATATAGGCTAAAATAAAAATTCCACAATTATAAGAAGCCTAATTTTCGAAAATTAGGGCTGCAATTAAACAAGGAATTTTTTTTTATTTTTACTTGGAAAGAAATAAATCCACAATTTAGGAAATAAAACAATGAGTATTCCATAATCAAGGGAACAAAATAAATTAAATCTCCAAGTAGGAAAAATGAAGTAAGGGCCGAAAATTTAAGGGGAATTGCACAAGGGAATTATTTAAATCCTCAATTAAATAGAATAGGATTTAAATTTGGTAATTTCTTTATGGGAAAAAGGCTCCCATAAAATAGGTAACAAATAATTATATTCCCACAAGGAAAATACTAGTGTAGGGCGTGTGACATGAAGGATACAACCTAAGGAAATGTTCACATCCCCAATTAATTTGGCATAGGTATTAGTATGGTATTTAATTGAATAAAAAGGGATCCCACAAAATAGGAAACAAATAAATTATCCTCCAAAAATTAGTGAAGGGGCCGAAAATTATTAGGCTTAAATAGCCAAGGAAATATTTCAACTCTCTATTTATTTTGGGTGAAGAAATAATAGGTGGCATGATTTAATTGGATTTAATTCAAAAGAAAGGAGTCAACAAAGCACCAATTAAATCAAAGAAAATAATTCATCGTCCTATTTTAAATAGGAGATTTTCGAAACTCCCAAGGATAATAAGCTAGAGTTCGAATTTCATGTAGTACCATTTAGGGATCATTTGGTTTGGATTTAATTTGGATAAATATCCCAAAATAATTAATTAAATCCAAGAAATGAAATACTATTTCAATAATTAGGAAGGGCCGAAAATTCCCATGAATTGGCTCGAAAAATATAAATGCATGATCCTACTAATTATTTTCCCCACATTGGAAAATATAAAAAATCAAGCACTTCATTCCACATCACTCACGACAATTATTTCACGCAATTCACTTAATCTCATAGAAACAAAAGTTTCATAATTGAAAATTTCAAATAAACATATAAAAAGAGTCACAAAAATTTGGGATGTTACATGCACTATATTTGGTATTCTTGGTACTTTACGATGATGACATCTATAAAAGTTGATAAACAACTAAGAGGGTTATCTAGCGTAGGAAACTGGTCATCTACCTAGTTTAAGGATGATGGATTTAAGATAATCTAGTTACATTCTAAGCATCTGTGTCATTAGATTACTAGAAAAAGAATGTATGTCTTCTTAAAGAATCCTACATCCACACAATACTTAGACACTTTAGCATTGAAAATTCCAAGAAAATGTTTTTCTTTTTCTAGATGGAATTATTTTGTCTCTAGTCAAGTGTTTTTCGACATTGAATGAGATCAAGAAGAATGAGACAAGTTCCATAATTGGAAGTCTCATATATGCTATGATGTGTATTAAGTTATATATTAGCTTTGCCGTTGGCATAGAAGCATGATATCATTTTAACCATGGCCAAGGACATTGGATTGGGTAAAGAATATACTATAGTATTTGAAGAAGACTAAACGGTGTGCTCTAGTTTACCAGACATCCATGTTATGTCCTTTAGGTTACATCGACTCGATTTTATAATTGATTGATGATCGAGTTATCCTCTGACTATGTGTTAACGTTAGGAGTTGAAAACTGAGTCATGAAGGAGTGTGATTACATCGCAGACTCTATCATGAAAATTACAAGTGTGATTTTATCAGAAACTACTAAGGTAGTTGTTAATCTCAGTAACTTCCTAATAGCTTTGACCGTGATTCCGAGTATGTGTATGAGTATTATATTTTGTTATAATTACTCTAGTCATATGTCTAACTCAAGGGAATCACAAGCTGATGAAGCTAAACAATCACATATAGCGGAAGTATGAAATTAATTAAGGAAAAATGCACAGCGAGACATTATGGGTACCAAGATATCATCAGAGAACAACCAGGCAGAATTCTTTTTACAAAATGCCTATATGGCAACATGTTTTACACATGAGGTGAAAAGTATGGTAGTTCGATGTATCATGGCCCGAGACCTGCTTAGAGTATAAGTGGGGGAGTTTTGGCAGTGGGTATACTCGAAAGCATGATTTTGAGTATAAGTGGGAGATTATTAGGATTGGTATACTGAAAAGCATATTTCGAACATGTTGCACGGATAGAATTGCTTGTATACAATAAACTCTACAATCCACTTTTAACCCAAGGCGAGAAGAAGTAATTTTATCGCATTGGTGTTTGCTTATGCATTTATAAGATATTTCTCAAACATTTAAATGTATAAGAAGCAAATAAGTCTAATTCCTCTGCATAGTAGACTGGTCGTGAACGACGTTCACAGAAGGTGACACAGTCGGTCCTTTGTAGAAGAGAAATAGAATTTCACAACCTAGATAGGCTTTGGCTACCTATCGTGAGAGGTTGCAGTGTCAGTCCGCATGTTTCCTTACCTTAGGAAATAAACGACACTGGTGTGGTATAGCACTGAATGATCTAACAGTTGAGATAAGTCTTTCTTGCTATTTACTGAAAGACGAGGTCTCGGTGATTGTTATTTCTTAATCATTGTTGACATAACATTGAGCATACGATATTGATTATGCACTACTTTGATTTATCAAATGGTGGGGATTTTTCGCAATCCAAGAATCCTGGTATCTTGGGTAGTGGTGATCAATGTCTAGAGGTGCTAGTATTGTTATTGCAATGAATCATGTGCTGGGTGAGTCCAGTTTGATAATATCCTCAAGAGGTGTTCGAAAAGGTTTTATTATTCATAAACCCGGCCGGTTGGAATTTATTCCAGAATAATAAATAAAGATTTTGAACTAGACAACTCTTGGAAAAAGATATTAATTAATTAAAGTAAAATAGCAGACTTAAATTAATTAATAGACAACTCTCGGATTACTCGTAATTTAGGATTGGACGGGCAGTCAATATTATTATACTATAGTGGATGATAATAATATTCTATTGGACTTGTATTAAATTGGGGCTCAATTTAATTAGTAAAAGTCCAACAGGTTTGGCACAAGTCCAACCTCCATGGATCCCTAATCTGGCCCATCATAACTTTATATAAAGGAGACTAGATAGAAGACTATTTTGATTGATTTTAATGATTAAAAATTCGTGATCCCTCTCTCCAGGGAGTGGACGAAATTTTTCAGTTTCACGGAACTGAAGTTCAGTCTTCTGCCTAGTTGAGTCCTTTCAATTCTTACAAGCTTTGCCCACCCAAAGGTCAGATTCTGAGTTCGGGATACAGATTAGAAGGTTCGTGGTTGAGTATGAAGAACATCACGTGGAGAAGGTGCAAGCAATCGTCGATTATTTGGAGAATCAGATCGGTAATTCTAAACCGTAGGAATTCATAAACTAGGGTTAAATTCCTTAAGCATGAATTAATGTGCGTTCTAGCATGCAATTGATTGTTTAACATGTGAATCAATTAATCCCATAATCGGTCAATTAGATCTGTAGATCTGATTTATTTGTTTATGCATGTCTTCCGCTGTGCAAGGGGCTCCAAACCCTAGCAACCAACATCTCCCTCGCCATTTTTCATGCGCCGAGTGGAAGTTAAGGCCCACATTTAGGATCTGTTATACTAAAAATGCCCCCTGTTTTCCGACCCGATGGTAATTGGGATGGTTTATATGATAAACAAACAAATCAAGATCCGGTGATGTAACACTAGGTCAAGGGTCCGAGGACGCCTTGAGGAAACAACAATCTCCCTCGGTGTATACACGGTCATGTGAACGGGGTCACGTGTTAGACGACACCTTAGCCTGAGGTCGACAAAATTCTTCCCTGCACACGCCGCAGCGGAAGTTAAGGCCCAAGATTTGGAGCCCCTGTTGGAGTACCACCCGCAAGCCATCATCGGAGTAGATTAGAAACTATCTGTACCGAGATGTATGGTTTTGCTTAAGGTAGAAGTTGGGGCGTAGCTTAGCTGACCATGGGCTTGTCCATGGCTATCCCGCACCAAGCATTCATGCTTCAATGTGCGTGTGTTAGTGTTCCATAGAGGGATCGGCCCTCATGTAACATCCCCCCAACTTTCTTCGTTTTTAAAATTTAATATATTGAATCAAAAAAAAAAAGAAGATAGAGTTCCCATAATGAATTGGAGTTCCCATTTGATGGTTCATGTTCCAAGCCTCTCGAGATGGTTAGAGTGTATTAACTGTGGAAGGTTCAATAATCCCCAACTCATCTATACATACTTGGGGGGTTGAATGCAAAGAAGACACAACAAGAAAATAGAGAAATAGTATATCATAGAGTGCAAATTTCGTTTAACAGAACATAAATCTGCTAGCAAGTTTTTCACCATGTCCAGTCTGCGATCAAGACACAATCATATCTTCTCCGATCGGGTTGAAATTTTGCAGTGAGTTTTCCGTGCATATGTATCTAAGTTTTGGACTATCGGATTAAAGATTGGACGGTAAGATTGTCAGATATATTTTCTATAATTTCAGCCACTATTTTGGTCAAAGTTTGTCTAATTATATTCTCTTATGTGCTACTATATCAAGAACATCCCATTCTTGAAGTTTTGTTGATAATTGTTGTATCTCCTAGCTTTGGTGGACAGGGAAAAAATTGTATCTCTATTATCTTTGTTATAGTGCAAGTTGTTCGGAGTTAGTCCCATGATTTTTCCATATAAATCTTGGTGTCATTTTCTTTTGTTGCTTTTCGGGTATTTCTCTACTTGATTGGTCCGAGTTGGGTGCACTAGGAGAGATGATAATTATCTTGGATTAATTGTTGTTGTTTATGTTTTCACTACGTCATACCTCTCCAACAAAATCTCTATCGCCGTTTATTTTCAGGTTATAACGATAAATCTTTATTGTCGTTTATTTTCATGTTGTAAAGATTAAACTCGGCATAACGAAATTTCGTGAGATTTACTTACAAAATATTAATACTCCCTCACCCCCTAAAAATTTGTCACTTATTTTTATTTCCGTCTGTCCCTAAAAATTTGTCATTTTTCACTTTTTATCATAGTAGACCTCACATTCTATTAACTCATTTTTACTCACATTCTATCAATTTAATAAGAGTCAAGGCCAAAACTGATTCTGAACATATGTTCATTTTACGATTTTGGTCATACACTTTATCTTTAGAAATTTTGTATCCAGAACATTTCAACTCGCATCACAATTGGTCCTACACTAACTGTTCCGTTAGTTTTTAACGGTCAACGGGTTTAATCCCAATTTTGACCAAATTAAAAGGTTAAGTATGTTTTTTACTCCCTAATTATATAATTTAATCACGTTGGCGCAGAATAATTTTTAATAAAGACGACTCGGTGACGTTCAATTTCATCTCCTCCAACTCTTGGAAGGTCCATACTGATTTCTTATAGTTCCCCAATTTCAAGTAGGCCTCCATCACTCGACAGTAACATGCGGCATCGAGATTGAGGGCGGCGGATTTCATGGTCTGATACAAAGCAACGGTGCTGCTGTACATATGCAGCTGATTGTAGCCTTTCATGGCGGAATCGAAGGCTAACACGGCCGTCTCTGCATTACTATCCATGTAGAGCTGGAGAAGATGATTAAGAATATTAAATTTCCTAGCTTTGACGCATGCCGTAATCAATCTAGAGCTAGAGGATTTATCAGGCAAAACTTTGAATTCTCTGACATCTTGACAGAAGGAGAGCAACAGAGTCCAATTTTTGGTACGAATCAAGTACCTGACGGCGAGCTTCATCGTGCATTTCAGCGGTTTGAATCCCGGCTTCGTCTTCGCCTTGCAGTAGTAATCGTAGGCGAGATGCTCGGTTTGGGGATCCTTGAACAAGTTGCAGATTATGGAATTCAGTTCCTTGCAGTCGGCGTCGTTTTCTGGGAGATGCTGGAACTCTTCGAGCTTCAGCGCCAGCTCGATCACCGGAGCGTCGCCGACCACCGCGTCATCTTCTAGAACCGCCGATGAATCTGTTTTGCTGCTCTTGAAGATTGTCAAATTTTGATCACGGTGAAAATCAGAGATGAAACATGAAGAACAAGAGAGGAAAAGAAGATGTTGCTGCCATTGATGGAGAATATTTACAGAGATGGAAAGAATCGAAACTTCACTATGTACTACATTTTGTCAAGTTGTTTTTACAATGAACCATGGAATGCCTATATATAGCTAATCAACTAACCGACTAACCGCCTTCCTAACTAATTCATAACGGCTAGTCCACGTCATACTTCGAGCTGCATGCCTCTCTAATAGCCCCCCTCAAGATGGAAGCATATCAAATGCGAACATCTTGACAAAAACATATCTGATGACTCCTTCTGAAACAGCGTTGCTCCAAAAAACTTTCTGATCTGCTGCGTGCTGCACACTTGCTGCAGGAAGAAGACGAGCTGCTGCACATACTCTTTGCAACCAGAAATCTGCACTTGTTGCAGGCTGCTCTTTCTCACAAAACCGAAAACAAGTGGAGAAACATATCTTCATAGAAAGTAATGAGCTAGGATCATACAAATCCAGCTAACAAAAAACAGAAACAGATTCACCGATACAATCGGAGGAAAACAAAGATAGATTCAGAGATTAGATTTCGGCAGAAACTCAAAGCCGAAGAGAGAAAGATTGAACCGACTAACCGCCTATCATCACCAACAAACTGATAACTCCAAACACTTGAGAAAAATACAGGAGCCTATCTAAAAAGGAGAGAAAAAGAGCTCTGGTAACACCAAAATGGTGAAGAATAGAGGAATTGAGAAAAAGAAGAGAAACTGATTTTTATCGGTGATTTGGGATTCATAGAAAAAAAACGACTCAAACGTCGAATCTGAGAACTGAGATTTCCGATACAAACATCGGAATTAAAGAGAAAACCGGTTTAACATGAAAGGAAACAGATCGGTGAAACCAGAAACATAATTGATATTTCAGATTCATAGAATTCTATTTCAATCTGTGAGAATTGAGAAAACCGAATTCAATCGGTGATTGAGATTTGAAAAAAAAATGTAGATCGGTTGAAATCCAACACCGAAGAGAGAAAGAGAACTCAACCGATTCACAATTGAAAGGAAAAACAGAGATAGATCGAGAAGCAGAGTGATATGCGGAAGATTTTGCTCTGATACCATGTCAAATGTTGATCACGGTGAAAATCATAGATGAAACATGAAGAACAAGAGAGGAAAAGAAGAAGATGTTGCTGCCATTGATGGAGAATATTTACAAAGATGGAAAGAACCGAAACGGAAGCCGATTTTGGTTTTTGTGGTGGAGTGGTGTGAAAATTGGACGGATTTTCTGGTGATGGTAGCGCCGAGTGACCAGTCGATGGAATTGGCCACCGCCATCGGAGCAGCGTCTCCATCGCCAATTTGAAAAGGAGCGACTTCTTTTCTTTTTAAAATTAATACTGTAAATAATTAAGGATATAATTAGGGAGTAAAAAATCATAATTAATAGTTTAATTTGGTCAAAATCAAGATTAAACTCGTTGACCATTAAAAACTAACGGAACAGTTAGTCCTAATTCTCGTGCTATACGCACTGCCATATTTTTATGGGACAGAGAGAATATATAAAAGTAGGACACACATGCCACTAACTTTTTCAACTCATTTTCTATCACATTTCTTAAAACTAGTGCCAGGTTGGTGACAAATTATTGGGGACGGAGGAAGTAGTAATTTTTAGTATCTTATTTAGCAAAAAAGACTTGTATTGGCAGCCATAATTGAATAAAATTATTCAATTATGGTAGCATGCTGTTTATGGTAGCATGTTGTTTGAATTTTTTAAAATTAAAAATTTCATTCTAAGTGATATCTACATACATATAACCTCCATGTTTAGTTATTTGACTATGATTTTCTTATTTTTTTAACACTACCTTATAAATATATATCTGTAGTGGCTCTATAACACTAATATATGCATATAAATAAATAAATATATAGACATTGAATCAAAAAAATCAAAACCTAGAATAAAGTACTATCAAACAAGCTGATTCAACCTGATTAATATATGCATATACAGAAATTTGAAACTATGTATCCTCTATAATTAGCATACTAAAACAAGATAAATCCAAAGCCTCCTTCCATATAAACCTAATTAACACTACAAAATATAAAAAAACAAGCAAGCAATTTATACCAAAATTACATAGATAGCAAAGTATAAACCACAAACCATAACGTTATGTCTTTTCCTAAACTACACAAGGATAAAAGCTCGGAAACCTACCGGCTGAGCACCAAGCAAAGCCGTTCTGAATGATAAGAACGACAAGATGTGGATGCAAAGAAGAAGACTTAGATATGCCGTTGGACCAAAATAATTTATCCAGAAGCTAGTCCTCTTTATGGCTTTGTGCATATTGGTCGTGCAAAAGTCCATTCTGCCCGTTCTTTGTTTTAACCCCCTCACGTAGCTGGAAAAGATGGCAGTTTATATTGTTACGTAAGCAAACTTCAGTTGAGAAAAAAATCAATTGGTTTTGAAATGGCATCATTTGGCGAAAGCCTTTTCAAGCATTATCTCATCTAAGCAAAGAAACTCATTCTCAGTTGTCAGATTTCAGCATTTTTGCAGATAACTTAGGCATGCGTTGCTACATATTAATCGTGATTACATACCTGTAGAAGAACTTTCTTTTGGTAGCGATATCCCTGAAAATTTTGGGGTGGAGAAATAATAAGAATGCAATAATTTGAAGCCACTATACGATTGTAATGGAAGATATAATTCATTCCGGTAATCACCTTATCAGTGCCATAGATATAATCGCAATAGGTGAATACTGATGCAAAGTTACTTTGGCTCTGCCCACCAACGTAGTGATGGTAATCATGGTAATCTGGGCCACCGTAAAATGGAATATACTTTGTCGGAGTCCAAGGGAAGTCATACCTGCAGCAACCAATTCCAACTTTGTCTTCACAAGCAGATGAAAAAATCTAAGAGATGATAAAGAAAAGTATAAATTGCAAAGTGAATATCAGATTAGTTTTACGGAGAATAAATCAATTCTTGAGAGTTTCGTTTTATTGGCGTCAAATTCACAGAACACTAAGTTGATACTTGATACGGACTCTAAAACATAAACCTCTTTCCGTTCCAACACAAACATATATTCTCAAAATTACTAGATTAAAAATA
This sequence comes from Salvia splendens, assembly GCF_004379255.2. Lineage (NCBI taxonomy): Eukaryota > Viridiplantae > Streptophyta > Magnoliopsida > Lamiales > Lamiaceae > Salvia > Salvia splendens. The sequence continues at coordinate 26,309,226 of NC_056039.1, forward strand.
CGTTGAATATCATGTATAAGTACTCAGCAACACTATTATCCATTCAGGTTAAGGAAAATACCTCAACAAGATATACTTTCTGAAACTAATCAACAGGTAAGTAGATAATAAAATAAGTTTAGGTAACAAAGACACTAAACTTTTTTACACTCTCAGTTGATCATGACCTCCAGTTCTCATTTCACGCAAAGTAAAATGTCTTTGTGGTATCCGAGTCTAAACGTAACTCTGAACTCTGAAAATAGAGAATCTCTAGCATGGCAAACCAAGTTTAACAATCATTTCGAGATAGATTTCATTCACAGTTTTTAAGAACAAGGATATAAACACTAGAAACAAAGAGTGACGTCTTTTTACATCACCCTCTCATAAATGGTTCCCTGCATCCATCACCCATTTTCTGATTGCTACATGCATTTGGAACAATCTTCGATAGGATAAGTAAATTATAAAAATTAAACAACTTAATCTTAAATAAAGATGGCAATGCAACGTTTTCCCTGTTCAGTATGAAGTATGAACTAACGTAATGCAGAATCTTGAGTTGATTTAACTAGTAAATATTCTTGGACCAACTCATTCCCTACATTCTACAGAAAGATTTCCCTTACTCTAGTATTAAAAACTATAACTTATTATTGGATTCAGTTAGCCACTTTTCTTACCAAGCCAACACTCGTACAATAAGCCCACTGCATCTTTCCATTCTTTTTCCGTTTTGACACAACCACTTTATTCAAGAAATTTAAATGAAACTGCTTCACCTCTACAATTGAATGAACTGGTTATGAGCTTCATCTGATTTACAATGATGCTAACACATGCAGAAAGTCCTAAGCGGAAGTGAAAAGCAATTATTTCCTATAGAAATGATTGACATGGACAGTCATTGCAGACAAGGAAACCATAGCCACATTATACCTTAATCACAATTAGTATATGAGTCTATAGTGTAAAACATGAAAGTTATGCTGATGCAAATTCAGTCAAATAGATCTGGAAACTAAAGATTTAATACCAAAAGAGAAAGGGTCTATAAGCAAACGGAAGATATAAGAAGCTCACAGGTCACACCTGACATATTACCATCAAATTTAGAAAACTCGGAGGGTGATAACTTGTCTTTTTATCCAAAGCACGCGTAACACACTATAAAAGAAGATAACGCGTCCAATGAAGTAGCTACTCAGATTCTAAATTAGATATGAAAAAGATCCCCTTAAAAGAACCAAGGTGAAAAGAGATCAGCAAATAGAATAAATTAAGAGGCACACCAAGAGGAGAGAGAGAGAGAGAGGAGTTCTAATCTTTCTCCTCGTGCACAAAAGTATGTCCACTATTATTGACCTAACAGCGCTAATGCATTTACTTTCCAGCAGATCAATACAAATATCAAAAGCAAACAGTAAAAGGAATTGAATGACTATCACTGTTAAGCCATCATTGGGTCAAATTATGAAAAGCATAGAATGACACTTGAATCAATCAAGAGCTGGAGACTTGTCACTAAATTGCATCAAATGAAAGCATGAGATTTAGGCATGCAAAGTGCCTTACCCACTGTGAGTCTCAATAGCCTCAATCTGCCTCAAAGCAATCCATAACCAGAATGTAATCATATGCCCGGGGACCATTGCGGGCCCCAGAAAAGACGGGATCCCGAGGATCAATATCTCGGCCCAGTGAGCATACGGCGCAGCAAATCCAATCGGAGCAGTGTATTCATGATGCACCTTGTGGATTTTCTCATACCCCCACTTGCAATGCAGAAACCTATGGACCCAATAGTTTGTGTAGTCCTCCACAAGGAAATAAACCCCCAATTGCAATGCAATTTCCCACAATGAAGGCAGTGGCAATCCGGTTCTTATTCCTATCATCTTCATTCAAATAACAATCAGAAATATGATCCAACAGAAACCAAGCATGATTCGAGGCTAAACACTTGTAATGCAATAGAAAAACATATCTTTATTCTTGAATGTAAAGATTCCACCTTTAATTAAAGATTAAAGATCACATCACACTATGTTAGCTTTCTACATATCTTCACTTGTGAATGTAAAGATTCCACCTTTAATTAATGATCACATCACACTATATTCAATACTAACTATTCATATTACAATAACACTGAATTCAACTCTCATTGTGCAAGGTGACAATTTTAGGCATCGAATTGAGGAAAAAGGTAAAATTACCAGAATGGAGGGATAGGAGACGAGTTGGAGCGGGCCGACGACGAGGAAGAACATGCGCATGACTGATTTGTAGCAGCGGAGAGTGTCGGAGAAGGAGAGGTTGACTTTGGGCTGAATTTTAAAAGGGGCGACGGAATTGGTGAAGAAGAATTCGAGGAAGAGGTAGTAGAAGGGGAAGAGAGAAAAGATGAGGAAGAGGAAGATGATGTTGTGGCAGTAGAGGATGTAGTCGGACTTGGTGGCGGAGTAATTAAACCAGAGGGTCTCGGCGGTAGAGAGGGATCTTCCGAGGGCGGCCTCGGCCTCGTGGATGGTGGCGTAAGGCAACATTGGCGACGGCGATGCCAACAAGCTGGCGGATTTCAGTTGGTGTATGGTATATTATGCCCAGGAGAGACATTTGTACTGTCATTTTGTTTATTTAATTGTTTTTATTTTAAATTATCTATAAATAAATAAACAAAAATAATATCATCCGCCCACTTCTGCCCACCATGCCGCGGACCACGAACTTAAGGGCGTCCACGCACTTAGTCCACGAACTTAAGGGCTGACTATGCTTATCTGATTTTTTATACTCTATGGTGTGTTTGGTAGCCTAGATAATGCCAAGATATATGAGTTATATTGGTTATTTGATAGATAAAATAAGGTCTATGCTAAGTCATCAAAGCCTATCTCGACCCGCTGAGACCCGAAGTAAATTAGATCAAAAGTATTGATTATTTATCAGCCCTAAGGGTGAGATAGATATCCACGAGCCATATATGATATGAAATGACTAAAATACCATGCTCTTCCAATTGAATTTGAGTCAATCTCTCAATTCTAAAAATTAGGGCTCCTTTCTCCAACAATTTTCAATTTGAATTTAACGAGAATTGTGATCAATCGTCTCTAGTTCCAGAAATTAGGGTGAGCAAGCATCTTCAGTTCCAGAAATTAGGCGATTTGTGATCTCTTCCTTCCTCAAAATTGTTGTTGGCCAAACTATGGAGTCCTAAATTCGTCAGTTCTTCAGGTCTCCCTTATTTCTCTTGCATTTTATTCGATTTACAACTATGGTCTTATAGTGTTCGACGAAATACCAGAGAGAAATGTTGTTTCGTTGGTTGCAATGATTTTAGGGCTATTCTCAATTTAAAAAGTACTATGATATAGCTCTAAACTTATGCTTTATGCATATAAGAAGGGTCGTGAGCTCACTCCTTTTGTTTTCATTGAGATTTTGAAGTTACTTGTGAGCATGGATTGGCTAGAATTGACATTGTATCTTCATGTCTGCATTTAGTTATGGTTTTTATGCCTACTTAGGGAAAGCTCCTATTGATGCTTATCTAGTTTCTGCTCTGATTTTGAGGAAGGAAGAGATCACAAATCCCTATTGAAAGCTCCTATTTTCTCTGATTTTTCTAATTTTGTGCATGAGAAGGCTTATTTTCGTGAAGCTGCATATCTATTTTGTGTTATTGCTTTTGATGGAGCACTTGTATTCGGTGTTAGAATAGAGGGAAAAGAAAATTATGGTTACAAAGACTTTCTATTCACTATTTCAACATCAAATGGCTTCACAATTTTGTGTTTTGGTTGTGTTATTGCTCATTTCTTATGATATCTTTCCCTTTGCTGTGAGACCAATTGTCTTCCTTACTAGTAATATTTTCTCTACTTGTTAATCCATGTGTCTGTAGTGGCATTCGTGCTGTCTGTATAGTAACGTTAACTCCTGTAGTATATTCACTTGCGATTTCTGTCAGTAATCTTTTTCGAAACCAAAAGTAATTCAGAAAAGTAATCGACGGAAACTACCTTGCTTGATTGAGGGGAAGAGATGCAGAGGAATGAGTGGGGAAGGGACGTTTCAACAAGAGAAATGGGTGGGGGAAGAGGCGCTGGATCGGAGAGAGCCCTGGCGCTGGATCGCTGGATCGGCGAGAGCCTTAATTTTTTGGGTTTGTGAGAAATGGGAAAGAAATTGAACGTATGTGTAAGAGGGATAGATCTGGAATAATATTAATTTTATAGGGTTAGATTAGTCATTTTAGGTTTTTATCTTGATTTTTGTATATATTACCAAACAAGATGACTAAATTAATTATCTTGGATTTAATCTCAATTCTTATCTTAAAGCTCATATTAATTAGTTATCTTGTGCTAATTTAACATGTCTACCAAACATCTATATTCCAATTTTTACCTTCATTCTCACACCTTTCACTCTAATCCCTTCTCCCATCTCATTTTCTCTCTCACTATTAATTCGAAGATGAATCCCGCAGGCCCGTCCCTTGGCCCGTGCGGCCTGTGCGACCGCACAGGGCCCCCAATTTTCAGGGGCCTCTGAAATATTTCAGCCCATATACATGTATTCCTATTTTTTCAGCCCAACAAAGCTATTTCTCTTGTATAGCAACGCCCAGGCCTTTTTCTAGCACCGTGACTCCAATTCTGGTCGGTTTCTTTTCCCGATCGTAGACCTGGGAGCCGCCTGTTCGTGTACGGTGTTCCTCATCGACAAACGCCGCAACAGGGACCAGCTCACCAGAGCCATCGTTGATCGCTTCTGCAGCGCCTGCCATCGTCGGCCATTGCGATTGGGAGCAGCGCAAACGCATCAATTTATCTTTTTTTCTATAGTATATTTCTTTAAAATGCATTGTCTTTTTTTCTTTAATTATCATATAGCTTTAAAAATGCATTGTCTTTTTTTCTATAGTGGTAAGCCTCATTTTAGATTTTTGCACAGGGCCTCTGATTTTTTCGGGACGGCCCTGGAATCCCGGAGGTTTTCCAAACCTGAATAGCCCCGACAAAATGTCGATGTCAACGGCGGTGGTGCCCGATGGCCGGGTCATGAAACTGACGATTTCCGACCATTCGATACACCGGGTTCGATGGAGTTCAACTTCGATCCGAACAACCACTTCAGTGGAGCCAAGCGTCACAACCGCACTTTACTAAGGTTAACAAAGCTCAGAAGTCATAACTATGAGTGGGGAATAAAATGGGAATAAAAAAAGGGAAACCAATCATCAACCAAACATCCATTTTATTACAAAAGATATTAGGATTCACCAGGGATTTACATGTTCATACATACTCGAAAAAGAGTTCATAAGTTTGTAGTACTTCATATTCCTAGTATAGTTCTCATCAATAAGTCTATCACAAGACACAGATAAAATGTACAGCGGAAGAAGGTTTAAACGCGACAATATGTATGGAGACATATGCCTTTGAGAGCCTACAAAATACGAAAATCACCAATCTCACTCAACACCACTTCATCCACGTGACAAACACGGATTTTGCATGTTTTTAAGGACTAGATTTGACTTGTTTTAAATGTCAATCATGCAAATTATGTTCTAACATTGCATATATTATACATTTGGTATTTTTGACGTGTTTGTTGATAAATGATAGAAAAAGACAGAAAAAGGGTGCAAAAAGGCCAAGGTGTAGCAACCTCAGTTCAAGCCGAGTGTCCCAGCAGTATTGAAGTTCAATCAGTGATTATTGCATATTATTCTCTTCGTCTTCGAAAGAGCTTCGCATGGACATCTTGCACGTCTCAATCGGAGTTCTGTGGAGAAAGTTATGACATTCTACGAACATTGCGCAGTGCAGTCAAAGTTGGCAGAAATTTAGGTGGAAATTCAGGGAAGAAAATAATTTCCCAAATCTCTCCCATTCCTTGAAGGCCACGAAAATTATCAAAAATAAACCTTTTTCCAACCTATAAATACCTCTAACCTAATTCATAATCTTCATCTCAAAGCCTCCAATCCTTCTTGACCTCTACGCATTCTTCCATCCTACAATCCACACATAATTCATCCATCTTCCATTGGAGCGGAGCTCTGCAGATCCAGGCAAGAGAAGACTGAAGATTGGAGATTGAAGATTCAACCTTGGGTTTTATCAATTTCTTTCATGTCTCGTACTTTTATTTATTGTTTTTACTTGTGTATGAGTAAAACATCATTTGTAGAATTTTTTGTGAAGATATCTGATTGATTTTCCATGTTAGCTCTTGCAGTTATTTGATTTATCCTTGTGTTTTCTATGTTCAATTGATTAGCTACCTCTTGAATACATGCTAGAGTTGATTAGAGTACTCGGGAGATGAAATAGTTGACTTAGAAAATGGATAATTCACACTTTAATTCAATAGAACTCGGGAGAGTTGAGGTTACACGTGAGGTCATTGGTCTTAACGATATTTTGGGAGTTAGATGTTAGAGATTTAAAGAGGACTTTGATTTCAACACCTAATCTACGGATTCCTCACCTCGGGATGGGTTTAATCTAGTTAAGTGACCGACTTAATAACTCTAGAGACCGTAATTCAAGGAAGTCGATTGTGTTTTGGATCCTAAAATTCTACATTCATTCGCCTGTTTTGTATCATATGTTTTTATGCTTTCTGTTATTTGTTTATTTATTTCAGTCTAGCTTTATAAATCAAACCCAAAAATCCCGTGTTTCTAGATAGCATATGACGCTTAGTATATGGTAGTCAGTTGCAATCTTATTCCCTGTGTTCGATATCCCGGTACTGACCTTTAGCTATACTAGATCTACCACGTATGCTTACAGATATTTTTAGTGCTAATAAATAGTGCATCACCACGGCTCAACCTGCATATTAGAAATACATACAGGGTTGGGTACGAGAATACTCAGTGACCACTTTGCCAAATATACACATATACATAAAAGATTTATTGTCAGTTAACTTAAAGTTTGAATGCAGTCTAAGTTCTTTATACCAACATGTCATATATGTACATTCCTTTAGTGACGGTAAGGTGGTCATCTTCCACGACATTTTGACCGGCCAACCCTCTCAATGGCACATGGTCCACTCTTTTGTGCACACAACTCGAATAGGATTTTCAGTCTTATTGGATTTCGTAATCAATTCATTCATGTGTTTTGGTATAGCCAATCAAATAGGCATCTCAACAAAACAAAAACATTTATAGCATTGACAATACTTTGAAAGTAAATGAAAGTGCGGGCTATAGTCCGGCCCCGCAGGTATATGGGTAGGACTATAAAAATGAAAGTGTGGGCTATAGCACACCCCATTATTCATTCTTCCCCAACATCTAGCCCTTGTTTGAAAACATAAAAATTAAAAATGAATACTACAAAATAGTAGTAGTTGTTAAAAAAGATAGGACACGCTATAGTCCGCTCCATTACAGGTAAATGAATAGGACTATAAAATGCTGATATGAAGGACTATAAATTTGTATATGTTTGGGCTATGGGGCGGACTATGAAGATTGAATAACCAGATATGAATACTAAATAGTGTATGATATAATCGTATACACCTATCCATACACTTGATCAGTGAGAGAACTTGATAATATATAATATACATTTGTAAGATACGTGATTTCAAAGTGATCAACGAGCTAGTAACGAAAGTGCATTGGTTTTATTTGATAAAATTTGTCATGGAGTACTTTAATCTATTCTTATTTCTTGAGGCAATGATAATGAGAGCTGTGAGTCCGTGTTTCTTTTAGTTTTTCTTTTGTTGTAATTGAGAATAATCAAAGAATAAAGTTTGGGGGATAAACACGAATGTTTTATGTTTTTAATAATTATATTTAACGCGTTATGAGTATGAATTGTATAAATATTGAGTGTTATAGCTCATATTCTATACTTGGTATTTTGATGTATTTATAAAGTTTTAATAGTACATAAAAAATATTTTAGTGCCTCTCAAACTTAAGCTTCATAAACTAACGAATTTTAGTAGGTGAGTTCACCGAATTATAAATAAGGGTGGGAAAAAAATATTGAAATACCAGCCTTATCGTATCAAAAAAATAAATATCGAATTTTCGGTGTACTGTGATTTTTCGATATCGCATGATACTTTGGTAGTATGAATTTTCAAATACTCTGGTATATCGGGACATACCGAAATTCAGTATATACTATAAAATATAAACATAATTATATATAAAATATATTTAATATATTTTTAATTATATAATATAATACTATGAAATATAAATAAAATTATATATAAAATATATTTATTACTCCCTATGTCCCTGAAATTTTTTCACATTTTTCCATTTCCATCTGTCCCACCAAATTTGTCACATTTCACATTTTATCATTTTTTGTAGTGGACCCCACATTCCACTAACTTATTCTCACTCACATTTTATTATAAAACTAATACTTTAAAAGTAGGACCCATATCCTACCCACTTTTTCAACATACTATCTATTACATTTCTTAAAACCCGTGTTCGATCAAACTGTGACAAAATTTGGGGGACAGAGGGAGTATATTTTTAAAATTATAAAATCTATGAATAATATTCTAAAAAACTTAATTATAATTTTGTCATTGATCTTGAAATTTTGGTATACTGAATTTCGGTACAACATACCGAAAATGAGGTACCATATCGGTATTGATATTCGCCAGACTGAAAATTCGATATGCCCGAAGTACGATATACCGCAAAGTTTGGTAAGGTAAATATATGCTTTATAATTATAAAAATATACTAATATAAAATACTAGTATTTAATATTTTTAATTATATAATCTAACATGAAATATAAATATAATTATATACTATAAAATATATTCAATATATTTTTATAATTATAAAATCTATAAATAATATTCTAAAAACTTAAGTATTATTTTGTCATTGATCTTGAACACGGTACACCGAAATTCTATACAACATACAAGAAATGAGGCACGATATCAGTATTTAAATTCGTCATATCAAAAATTAAGTAGGCAATAAAGTTTAGCAAGGTAAAGATATGGTTTTTATCAGATACCAAATTTTTGATAAGATATTCGTTATGGTGATTTCGGTAACATATAGTATATAGTATGGGCCCATCCCCTAATTATAAATCTATAATAAAATGAATTCTTATCTGACTTATAAAACTAAAGTAACATCCGAAGTAGGTACCTGAAAATTCTACTTGGTTGACTTTGTCGTTTTTCCTCCGCCGATAGGTTTCGATTTCGGTCATTCATTTCGCCGGCGGAGATTCGTTTCTTGTGAAAGCTCCACGGTGCACTGCGCACCTGGCGCTCGACTCCTTTCTATCTCTAAACCACTGCGTTTAATTTTAGGGAAATAGGAAGAGATAAAAAAAGAAGAGGATATGAACGAGGTGTTGGCATGGTTGCTCTTCTTCTTCATACTCATTGCTCTCCTCGTTATGATCGTTTTCCAGGTTATCATCCATCAATACCTCATTTCTCTATTTACATATTTTTGGATTTTTCTTCAATGACGCATAATGTTGTGTAAATATTCGTGGTTTTGGGGATATTTGCTTGGTCATTTTGTTCCGCAATCTAGGATTGGAGTGTTAATTTATTTGAAATTTGATAATTTCTGTTGAAATTTGAGAGCTTTCTGTGCTGAGGAATGAGGACTGAGGAGCTTCATGTTAAGCCTATTAGGACTATTTAATCCTACAAAAATTGAGTTTTACACAACCTGCTAAGTTATCCTTAATTAGTAGTAGAATTTGTAAAAACAATCTTAATTTCGTCTGTGTTAGTTAACCTTTGGATTCAGGATCTAATTAATAAACTAGTAACGACTAAGGTACTTATAAAGGTCTTGAATCTGAAGAGTGTATATCTTACATATTCGTGTCAGATTCGGTTCAAGTTGGTTAATTTATGATCTTGCATATGAGTCTCTCTCTTTTGATTGTAGCTAGTGGTATTGCTCACATTTGTATATTCGAATGACCAAGGGTTGATGCCCAATTTTGAATCCAGAAACATCAACAACGACAAATATTAATTGCAACCACTAGCTACTAGTACTATATACAGTTTGAGAAACTGAAGAGAATATGAGCACCACTTTGATCTTGTAGTGTAGCTTCACAGGGGATAATTTATCATCTAATGTTTATCTTTTAATATTATAGAGTGTGTTGTTCTTGGGCTTCTTTCTGAAGTTTGTGCACTGTCTTATTTCGTAAAACTGCATGGTATACAGTATCTTTAACCCTATTCCACATTTAATGCAGCTTATGTGTTTGGCGGATTTAGAATTTGATTATATCAATCCGTATGATTCTGCGTCTCGAATAAACAAAGTAGTTTTACCGGAGTTCATCACACAAGGAGTTCTCTGCTTCCTCTTCCTTGTCACCGGACATTGGTTTATGTCACTTCTCTGTGTCCCATACCTGTACTACAACGTGAAACTGTAAGGTTCTTATGCTTCTGCTTCATTCTGAAATTGCAAAATTAGGTGATCAGCATCAGTATTTTGATATTCCATGAGACATGAATTCTTTCAACTTCCTTTAATATTTACTCTACCTCTATAAATTCATAAAAGGAAAATCAGTAATATTTTATTGGCAATGGCTGCAATTTTTATCTCCTTCCTGGTTGTTTTTAAGGCCCCAATCATCTGGAAAGTTGTGGACGAGAGATTAGAAAACCAGAAAAAAAAAGGTGATAATATTATTCCTCAAATGGAATTGAAAAGCATTATTTGGAGCAACTCCCTTTTGAAACTATGTTTTTACTCAGCTGGTCTACAAGAACAAGTTGAACAACTATCCTATCCTAATCCCTCACGACTATCCAAGCATATCTCCTAAAGGATCCTCAACGCTACTACTAGCTCAGAAGATACATATGAATAAAGGATGGCATCTGATAAAAAAGAAGGTTAAAACATCCAAGAGCCACATCAAGCTGACACTATCAGCTTGGTTTACTGTGTGAACTGTTAGGCTTCAGAAATAAAAATGCAGTTGACACACTTGGGGTGCCATATGGTCCCATCTTAGTAGGTTTTAAGAACTTAATCAGATTTACATGCACTTATTTTCTCAAACATGTTTGTATATTTTTCAGAGGTTAAATTAAATTGGAGTGATAGTGAAGGATTTTGTCTTGGTTGATTGGAGAAAACAGTAGAGCATAGCCATGAGTCATGATAATATCTAGCAACTAACTGTGTCCATGTCGTTCGTCATTAACAAAGTAACTTGAACTCATAGAGTTGCTTTTTATGTGACCAAGACCCTAAACTGAAACTGAACATGTTCATCTATCAAGGACCACAAAAATTAATTAGTTTATGTTTTCTCGTTTTCGGGAAGGAGGGAATGGCGTGTGGGACTGGGGGGAGTACAACATTGGTGGTTGATTGGGGGGATTAATTACTTGTGTGCTCCAAGTGATTATTGTCTTTATTATAGCTTTCATAGTACTTTGCCAATATTTTGTCGATATTTATTGATTATATGGAGTTTTTATTATCAAAAAATAATTCTTGCACCCTTTTTCCGCTCGTGCACCATTTCATATAGGTCATGAAAGTTTGTTGTAGGTCAATCCGACCTTCAACTGAAGCTATTGTTTGTTTATGAAAATTTTTAAACAGGTACAATCAAAGACAGCACCTTGTAGATGTAACTGAAATCTTCAACCTGTTAAACTGGGAAAAGAAGGAGAGACTTTTCAAGCTTGGTTATATCATACTTCTTCTCTTCATGTGTTTGTTCTGGTAACCGAACTCTGCAACTGTCTCCTCCCCCAGTATTATCCGATTTTTAAAAGATTAACTTCTTAAACCGAATTTATATGATGTAGGATGATTTACAACGCACTGGAAGACGACGGGCATTCGATTTAGTGTTTCTGTTTGTACTTCTTAAACAGCACTGGCACCGGCACCGGCACTCAGCTGCTCCTGCAACATTCTGTTTGGATGGATTGAACCAAAGCGCCATCGATTTGTTATACGTATTTGCTTGTGTTTTATAATTCGAGCAATATTTATAACTCTTTTCAGTTTCAATCTCTAATTTGGTTTAATTTTAAAAATGTAATATAGTTCAAATGTAAACTTATTTCTCATGTGCTGTGCCCAACTTGTGCGGCCCTTTCTTTCAGAATTGGGCCCCTTTATTTGGATTTGAGTCATCCACAGTAGAGCCCAAGTCTTATGTCATTATCTTAAATTTTTCGTTTCTTATTATTTATATTTCTATTTTATTTCATACGTATAAAATGCAAATACTTAATTAAAACAAATAAATTAAATAGACTAAAATTCTAAAATTACATAATGAAAAGGTAAAAAATCACTTCCTTCGTTCCAAGGAAGATGACTCCTTCCTCGAACAGTATGAGATTTTATGTAGCTTTATTTTGTTTGTTAAGTGGAGAGTAAGGGAAAGAGAATAAAGTAGATTTAAATGTGTTTTCAATTTTAGGAATGAGTCATCTTGATTGGAACAAATAAAAAAAAAAGTAGATTATCTTCGGTGGGGCGGAGGGAATAAATAATTTAAATCTCAATGTTACACATTATTGCAAGCTATGAACGAAAATCACACTATTTATAAAAATATAGTAATTAAAATATCACGGTAAGGAGGGCTTGAACCTCCCGACCTTGTGGTTAACTGCCACACGCTCTAACCAACTGAGCTTTTCCAGCATGGTGATATCTATTATATTTTTCTTTATTATTAGTAGTACTAAACTATTGATTGCCATGATTTTGATTAGATAATCATTCTCTTAGACATGAGTAACATAATCTATTTCTAGATAACTTACTAGTTATACATTGATAGACTACTATGTGACAAACATTTACAAATTAATACTTTTTGAAGAAATAAATTCCATCCTTATTTCCTATCCAATATTATACACTCTCTGTTCCATTTTTGTCATTTTGATACGTTCTATAGTAGTTGAATCATTTCCCTTTTTAGTAAAAGTTTACCCATTTCTTTTCACTTACTTTTGCCTCTCTCTTACTTGATTATCTTTTTATTTACTACATTACACATCATTTTCTTAATTTCCGTGTCGGAAAGAAATGTCTTTATTACTAAGGAACGGATGGGGTAAATAATAATTGAAACACAATTGTACCTTAAATTATTTATTTTAATTCATTTTTAACTGAAAATGATTTTTAATAAATTTTTTCTAGAATTAATGTACCAATTTTTAGGAAACTTTAATCATGCACTTTTTGATATTTGTAATTTTTTCACTCTACAAATACCAAGTATTCACATTATAATTTTTATGATTTTTAATAGAGTAATTTATTTTTTATTGTATTATTTAATTTTGTGAGTGGATGATGAAAAGAACAACAAGAACACACAATGGAAAAAGCAAGATTAAACATTGCTGCATATCGGAAGCTCGAGCTATTATTTTTTTTGATTGATTAACTTGCAGCCAGATCCTATTACACATACTACATATTGGAAAGATCTAGAATCTCTCCTTAATCTCCATAACAACGTTAATCAAAACTAACTCTGTTAATCAAAACTAACTCTGCAACAATTCCTTCTTCTTTAATCCACGTATCAACCCGTCTCTCCAAGTACAAGTGTGGTCCTCCATCTTAGCTGTCTTTCTTGGTTTGTCCTTCGCTTCAGCTCGTGGCTCTCCTTGCACAGCACGTGCTTCAATCTTCTTTGTCGCATTCGCATCGATGCAACATACAGTGAGGTCCAATGGCTTGGCACCTCGGTCCACAGCTTGATCAACTTGGCCATTACGACCATGATTCATGGCTTGATCAAGTTGGCCGCCATTACGACCACGATCAACACGCTTGATCGATGGCGTGATCAAGCCATCTCGTTCAACACACTTGATGATGGCTTGATCAAGCCATCTCCTTCGTGGTCGCCATCTCATTCAACACACTTGATCGATGGCTTGATCAAGCCAATCTTGAGACTTATAACAGATGATATTAAAACAATTAATATTGATATTATTGGAGTTGAGGTAAGAAGAGATGTATGGAGTTGATCGATTTAGTCTGATACAATAATTTAGGGAACAACGTGGTAGATGTGTGGTATGAATTGGGGTACGAGTTATAGACGTCCTTTACTAATTAGCTAATTTTGGCTAGTTGTAGAACATGATGCTTTCTTAAATTAAATTCACCTTAGTTCAATCAACATACTAGGAATATTTATATGCACTTTGATATATTTTTAAATATTTCGCATAAATTCATCTAACACAGTTCAAGGGAACACTTTTTCATGAAAGAACTAAATATAATCTCCACGTGCTTCCTCTGTAGATTCCTTGTTTTCCATATGATATTTGAATCAAAGAACCTCAAAAATTCACAAAGTGGTATTTATATTCTCCTTCAACCTAATATTATTCTTGATAAATTCCGGAGAATGTTCATCATATCTTCTCCAAAAATTGATTTTTTTTATCTTTGTTAAACTTGATTTACATTCCATTATCTAGATATCCGACCCCTCAAAATCTATTCCTTGTCCTATCAAATAATGAACAATTTAATAAGCTGAAGATATCTAGTTGGCACCTTTAAGCATATTTTATTCTCAATCACTTGTTATCAGTAACGACTAATAAAAGAGAAAAATAAAATTAATGTAGATATATAAGTTTATAGTGCAAATAATAATACAACAATCACTTGATTTATATTGATGTTTTTTGAAAGTTGAAAACTTTTCGCAAAAAAAGGAATATCATAAGAAGTCTAAAATATCAAATTAGATATAGTGGAAACAAGTCATGTGTAGTAGATAAGGTATAGAATACATAAGAGTTAATCATCTTTTGTGTCCAAAGATTCTCAATTTTGGACTAGTATGATTTACTCCAATAGTAACATAGTTCGATGGTAAAATGATGTGTCATTTTATAGGTTTAAATAGTTTACTCCAAGTACAAATAAGACACATCATCCAATAAACAATGTTATTTTCATAGAAATCTTTCATAAAACTTTCACCTAATCACATTCTAATTTTCATAAATAACTCTTTTTTTCTTTTGAGCCGAAGATTTTTTTTTTTTCAAATATTAGTTGGGGATACTTTTTAAAATTGGAAATATATGCAAAAAAAAGAGAAAGAATACATCTGCATTTTAAATGGGGGGGGGGGGGGACATTAACAAGTGGAATGCCAAATCCTAAAGGACAGTGAATTATTAGCTTTCTATATGTGCAACTTGTTTTATTTTTCGGACTAACTATTAAATATTTAGTGAGTTAGTATAGGATTAAAGAAAATTATTATTCGAATCTTAAACCATAAATTTATTCAAGAAAGTGCTTATTTACTTATAATCTACTATTTTACCTGTCCTAACGTAATTGAGTCCTATTTCTTTTTAGATCATTCTAAAATAGAGCGAGTATTTATTTGATAAAAAACTTTATTATCTCACTTATTTTATACTCTATTTACCAGAAAATTTTATTCTCTATTCACTTTAATCATTAGAAAATCAGTTTTTTTTTTCAAATCGGATGTCCAAAAAAATATCTTAACAAAGAAATTACTATACTACTACTCGATATATTTGAGTATGCATATAGTATATGCTTAGTTTTTTCTGGTAAAAACAATGACGGATAACAAACTTATGATCAGGGTAAGATTATTCCGACGCTGGTTCATATTCATGCATACCAACCTAACATTTGAATCTTATTCCAAATACCAATTTTCATTATATATAAACGTATAAATTTACAAATCTTTGAGATATAAACTTACAAATCTTATTCCAAATACCGATTTAAATCTCATGAGTTATGAGCATATATGCTTTATGTGTTCTCACAAAATTCAGATGCATCAATATACTTTTCTCAAATAATCTCTTCGGGATATTATCAATCCGGTTTTTGTTAAGACATGATTTAATGCAATACTGGCACCACTATATATCCAATTTCAATAGCGATGTTGTACCAAATCAAATAATCTCTTAGGGAAATTAATGCAAAAATTAGCTAAAACTATTGAATTAAATTGGTAACTAACTACAAAATTATATGGGATAAAATTGCAAACGAGTATTATCAATAAGATTCATTTGCTAGACCACACCCTCTTTTATATTGCAAACGAGGATTATCTATAAGAATATTGAATTAAAGATCGGATATGTATCCACCAATTCTTTTCATATTGTTTTTTCTAGTTAGCTTTTAGTAGGAAATCATTTTACTAATAATTAATTTCTTCATTCACTACCCCTTTTTTCGTGTCCCACCAATCATGATCAACAGATATTGGAATTTTAAAAGATTTATTCTCTTCCCATTTTTAACTTGAATTATTTTGTATTTCTATTTTATCAGTATATTATGTTCAAAATTACTAGCACCGGAGATACCAGGTATGTGTATCGTTAACTAAACTACGTGATTAAAAAAGAAAATATAAAAATATTTGTAAAAATAAAAGGGGGAATCTTGTATAGTGGAAGTGTGGCCTATAGAAATGAAGACAGGAATCCCTTTTTCCACGTCAGCTATGTTTTGTTACACTATTTATGTGTTCATCGCTTATCCTCACGCTAAATACTCCACATCTCAACTAACCGTTTTCATTTTCACTCTATATTGCGTTTTATGTGGTGTCTTAATATACGAAAACATGCATAACGACTTAACATACCGTATGCATGACTCAACGCAATCAAGCATATACCAAATTGATTTATGTATTACTTCCATCTCTTAATGAATAAATGTCTCATTTTTTAACAGCTCAAATTTTAAGAAATTGTTAAGTTTATAAGAGAAAATGATAAAAAAAATTAATGAATTGTGAGTTATATTTTTATATTGATTTATAATAAAATGTGAGTGCAAAGATTTAGTAGACTGTGGAGTCCACTTACTAAATATAGTAAAGTGAAATATGACATTTATTGACTGTCGAACTAAAAAAAAACTTTCACATATATAATTCATTTTATCTTATATCAATAATATTTAGTATCAACATCAAATACAGTTCCTTTATCAATATTATAAAGGAGATGAATATGGATGGATTTGATATGGTATATGTTATCAAAGCCGTCATACTGTATATCTTAGTGATGAAAAATTGATATTAGTATAAAATCATACATTTATCTTACTGTCATATTCAGTTTACCAAAATTTTGATATACTAAATTACAAAAAACTTAATTTTCTAAAGACACAAAAATTGAGACATAAACTTATTTTGATATACCAACAATAAGAACTCTTTATGAAACGTTAGTGGATAATTAAAGAGTGGAGACACAAATTATGCGTCCTAAATAGCATTAAAATTGTCCTTACATCTTTTTATTGCAGCAAATGTTTTTATTGTACCGAACCATTATTAATTATGTTTTGAAAAAAAAACCCCCTCTCTAAATCATAGTAGGAGGTTGGCACTTCCCAATTAAGAAAACATCGCAAGTTAAAATACATTAGTGAGAGAAACCCCACCATAATCACTCTCCTAATCGATCAATGGTGGAGCAAAAACAGCTCTCGCCGGAACCCCCAATCTGGAGAAGGAGCTGCGAACGCAATGGCGGATCACCATCCCCTTGGCGGCGATGAACTTCACATGGTTCGCCAAAACCGCCATCACCACCGCCTTCCTCGGGCGCCTCGGCGAGCTCCCCCTCGCCGGCGCCACCCTCGGCTTCACCTTCGGCAACGTCACCGGCTTCTCCCTCCTCAACGGCCTCTACGGCGCCATGGAGCCCATCTACGGCCAAGCCTTCGGCGCCCGCAACTCCCGCCTCCTCCACAAGACCCACCCTCCTCCTCTCCGTCGCCTTCCTCTGGCTCCAAGTCGACCGCGTCCTGATCAATTTCGGTCAGCAGAGAGACCTCGCAGTTATCTCCGGCCGCTACCTCTTTTTCCTCATCCCTGATTTGGCCGTCCTCTCCTTCCTCTGCCCCCTCAAGGCCTACCTCAGCACTCGGAACGTGACCGTCCCGCTCATGCTGAGCTCTGCCATCGCGGCCGGGATCCACATCCCGGCCACCCTGGTCTTGGCCCGGACGAGGGGGCTGGAGGGGATCGCAATGGCAGTGTGGATCAGCGATCTGGTGATAACGACTTTACTCATGATATACCTTATTTTGTGGGAAAGGCGAAAAGAGGGGAATTGGAGGGAAGGGGGGTGGTTGGAGCAGAGTGGGGCAGTGTGGTTAAGGCTGCTGAAACTCAGTGGGCCCTGCTGCTTAACCACCTCCCTCGAGTGGTGGTGCTACGAGATTGTGGTCCTCCTCGCGGGACGCCGTTTTAGCCATAGTGCTAAATTTCGACTACTTGCTGAGCTGGGGGCGGGCCGCCGCCTGTGCGCGGGGGCGGGGGTGTCCGGGGCGGGGGGAGGCTGTTTAGCGGGGAGAGGGGGATGGTGAGGGGGGTGGGGAGGATGATGGTGGTGATGGCGGCGGTGGAGGTGGTGAATTTTCCGTTGGCGGTGTGTGGGGGGGGGGGGTGGTGAGGGGAACGACGAGGCCGTGGGTGGCGATGTATGCAAATGTGTGTGGGTTCTATGTGATAGGGCTGCCGTTGGGGGTGGTGTTTGTTAGAATCGTGCTTGGTAAAACTACTTTGACTAATAACACATTTAATTTTGTGAAATTAAATGCAATAGCGTCGATCTACGTTCCGAGTAGATGACCGTAGTATATTCATTTTCTCAAATCCGATTTCCGGTGAGTGATAAATAATATATTAAAGTTGATCACAATAAAACTAGAAATGAGCTATAAGAAAAACTAAGGGATTAATTAACTAAGTGTTAATTATCTCACATCAGGGATGATAAACTTCTTTGATGATGTATTTAATAAGATGAATTATTATGTGTAATAATTGTCGTGTAATAAGATGGGTGACAGAGCCCATAGGCGCACACACGGGCGCGCGCCGACGCCCACCCGCGAGCCGCGCACCTCACACCGTGACCCATGCCCCGTGCCCCGTGCATCGTGTGCCTTGGATCTTGGATCTTGGCAATTGGTCTTTGGGTGGTCTTTGGGCTGCTCTTTAGACCACCTCAAACTCCACGTTATCCCCGACGGACCCCGACTCATGGTGGTCCTGGTCCACGTCATGTCCCCGCTGGACCCCGACGCATAACGGGAGACAAAAGGCCCCCGATGGACCCCGACGGACCCCGACGGTCCATGGTGTATCCCGTCCTGCAGTGTGTACCAGTCAGTAACCCCCAGCGGTTACAGTCAAGCCATCATGGCACACATAATGACTGTTGACTCCATCAATGCCCAATGGGTGGACTTGGCCTATAATTAGGCAGTCACTCCATGCATTGCATACGATTGAACAGACAACAAACTCAAGCATTCTTGCATACACGCTCTCTCTCTCTGCATAATCTTCCCATCGAAGCTCTGCCACCGCCTTACTCCTGTTCGCCGGAGCTCTGCTGCTAGCGGTGCTGCTACTTTAGAGACAAAGCCGTTTTATCTTTGGGGACGATACGCCAAACCGAGAGCACTACCGGAGTGTATCTCATCTTGCGGAAAGAGGACTACTCGACTCGGCTTACATCTTTACGGTTTATTGTTTCGAATTCTTCTTTGTAATTTCAATTCAGTTTATTTCCGTTTAATTTCTCCATTCTTCATTGGGTTGTATTACGCCCGGTTAGTGTATCTTTGTATCACAGTCATTCTATAACCATCAATCGCAAGACGAGATATACTTGCCGTTGAAGAAGGAGTTTGGACTTTAAATTGGATCTAAAACTTTCGAAACTAATACCTTAGCATGGAGATGGACCCCGTTGCTACGTTTGCCGTTGCCACTTTCCCCGACTCCAATACCGACGTGCCAACTATTCCCCGCTGGGTCCTCGTCGGGTCCCCGCCATGATCACGACTACCGTGAGTCCACATCATTACCTATGACTACCCATAACGCCATGAGAAATTACTAACCCATTTGGGTTGATTGGTGCATTCACCTTTGGTGGCACCGATGGTTCCACAATAAGTGGTTCTGTGGGATCCTTGATATTGTTGGACCTTTCGAGGTCAACATGGGTGTTGGGGCCTTCGGGACCAACACGAAGAATGATGGTTCCACTTTTTGTGGTTCCGCGAGATCCTCCAATGGATCGTGTGTTGAGTCCTTTGGGATCAACACGAGTGTTGGGGCCTTCGGGACCAACACGCAAATTGACGGTTCCACTATTAGTGGTTCCTTGAGATCATCTAACGGATCAAGTGTTGAGGCCTTCGGGATCAACACGTGTGTTGGGACCTTAGGGGCCAACACGAGAACCGGGGTTCCACTTTTAGTGGCTCCATGGAATCCTCTAATGGATTGAGTGGCCGGGTCCAACGAGAGAGTTAATGCTGTTGGTCTCCTGTTCGTCGGGAGACATGGGCTCCCATCCGTGCCTTAGGAAATGTCAGTAGACGTTTTGCATCCTTACATCCCATGTGAGATATCGGGAGAAATTTTGCACACGTCTGTCTCTTAGGAGATGTCGGGAGCAAATTTTGCACCCATCGGTCTCCCGCTCGTCGGGAGACATGGGGAGACATTTGGCTCTCGTTCAGATGTCGGGAGAAAGATGAAGCCACCAACCAAGAAGCTTGGTGGAGCCAAATTTATCAAACATGCCAAAGGCAACATAGCCGTTGTGGTAACTGAAGAAGTCAACCACGTCGAGAACAAAGTGGTTGGTATATCGACACAGGCGTCACTGCCCACGTGTGTGCCGATAGAAGTAAGTTCTACACTTACAAGACTGTTGAGTGAAGGAAGCTCAACATGGGGAACCAAGCCTCGTCCAAATGTGTCAAAATTGGAGATGTGGTCCTCAAGATGACGTCCGACGTGACAATCACTCTAAGAAAATGCTACATGTCCCGGACATACGCAAGAACATAGTTTCTGGATCAATACTTGTAAATATGGGTTTAAACTTGTATTTGAGTCTGATAAGTTCTTTGTGTATAAGTTTTGAAAACTCATCGAAAAATGTTATGTAACCGAGGGTTCTTTTTAAACTAAGTGTATCGGCTATTCGCCGCGTTGAAAAGCCATTGGCTAATAATGAAAATGCAAATACTTCCTTCTATTTGTGGCATTATAGATTAGGACATGTGAATCATATTGCTATAAAAGTTTAGTAAACTTGGATTTACTAAAGACAAAAGAAGTCAATACCCAAAACAAATGTGAGACTTGTCTTGAGGCGAAAATGACTAGATTATCGTTTCATTCTATTGAACGAAACATGAAACCCCTTGAAAATTCATATTGGCGTATGTGATTTAAAATTCGTGCAAACTAGAAGTGGTAAGTAATATTTTATCACGTTCATAGATGATTGCACAAGATGTTGCTATCTTTATTTTTTAAGAAATAAAGATGAAGCAATTGAAGTGTTCAAAAATTATAAGAACGAAGTCGGGAATCAACTTGGATTGTAAATCAAAATGATTCAAAGTGATAGAGGAGGCGAATACGTAGCCTCGTTTGAGGAATTATGCAACACAAGTGGTATAATTCTTCAGACGGTTGCACCATATTCACCACAATCTATTGGTGCTACAAAACGCAAGAAACTGAACTCTTAAAGAGATGATAAATGTGTTACTGATTAGTTTATGGATGCCCCAGAACATGTGGGGGAAACTGTTTTGACAGCCAACTACATCCTAAACAAAATCCCACTTAAAAGTAAAGATGTTACTCCTTATGAGTCATGGAAGAGAAGGAAGTCATCCAACAAATACCTCAAAGTGTGGGGGTGTTTGAAAATGGTGATGGTTCATCTGCCGAAAGAAGTTACAATCGGTCCTAACACGGTTGATTGCATATTTATTGGGTATGCACTTAATAGGAGTGCTTATCGATTTGTTGTTTACAAGTCTGAAATACCGACTGTGACCGTAGGAATAACAATCGAGTCAAGAAATGTAGTATTTCTTGAAAAATATATTTCCTCGCAAAGACAAGGAAAATGTTGCATCCAATTCTGAGATGAGAATTGAGGATGAAGCCACTAGTTCTGAATCAGCGGATGAAGAGCCAGAATCGCCCAAGCGAACAAGGCCCTATCCAAACGATACAATACTACGACGTGGTAGTAGGGTCAGTACACCAAAGACAGTTGGTCCTTACTATATTGCTTTTATGTTGAATGAAGAACTAACATCGATAAAAGTAGCCTTTGCTGGCCCAGACGGGCTGCATTAAAGAGAAACTGTTCAAAGCGAAATTGATCCAATTTTGCTCAACCACACTTAGGTGTTGGTTGATCTACCTGAAGGTGCTAAACCTTTAGGATGCAAATGAGTCCTTAAAAGCAAGTTTAAGGTCGTTGGAACAGGTGATAAGTATAAATGGTGACTTAAGATGAAATCTATATAGAACAACATGAAGGTTTTGTAGTACCTGAACAAGGGAGAAGGGTTTGCAAACTGGTTAAGTCCTTCTATGGATTGAAACGAGCATCGTTGCTTGAAATTTGATAGTGTGATATTATCAAATGAATTTAAAATCAACGAATGTGACAAATGTGTCTACATTAAGAACACTGATAATGGATACTTTATAGTGTGTCTCTACGTTGATGATTTATTCTAAGGCAATCCATAATTTAGGCATAAAATCAAACGGGAGCTCTATTTGTCTCGTGTCATGGCATCATCTCAAATCTTGGTACAAACACCAACAATCACAAAACACAAAATGTAGATA
The DNA here is from genome assembly GCF_004379255.2 of Salvia splendens. Taxonomy (NCBI): domain Eukaryota; kingdom Viridiplantae; phylum Streptophyta; class Magnoliopsida; order Lamiales; family Lamiaceae; genus Salvia; species Salvia splendens. Next base: position 26,332,016 of record NC_056039.1, read on the forward strand.
GACTTATGTTCCCACCATTCACTTCTTTTTAATCCCATCATTTACTTTTTTTTGTTACTTCATCATTTTTATCAATCTCTAATTTCACACGTATTTATTTGTTTTTTTGATATATCTAAAATAAAATAGTAGTAAATGGTAATTTTTTCAAATTAATTGGGAAAAAAATTGATTTAACGTTAAAAAAATTTATGATAATCATATAATTCCTAATTTGCATCTAAGTTAGTTTATAAAGGTTTCGTGCGTTTGTCATGGACCTCGATCATCCTCGACGTGTCTTTAAAAAACTCTTTCTAGTAAACGTTAATCTTTATTGCCTCACTTCGTTAATGCATCATGTGTATTCGTTAATGGAATGACATGTATAATTTTTTGTTGCTGTAGTGTTCTGTGATCTTCTCCTATAAAATTTTAACTTTTTTTTTAGTTGTTAATAATCTCTTAAGATGTCGACAAAGAGGCCCATCACTACGTTTGTTCCCACCGATGAATACTTTTTGTTGCTCTCCAAAGAATACTTTTTGTAGTCTTTACTAAGAATGAGTATTAATAAAATAAAACTCCTGATCTAACGGCTAGAAATGGGAAAATAAAAATATTATAAATAACAAAATTAACAAATTAACAAATATAATATAAAATTCGGGTGACAACAGATGGGCATTACAAACTTTAATTATTGGGCCAGTAAACTTTATTTTTTACAATGAAGAATCACAATATTAAGCCCACATAAAAATAATTGGGCCAAACTATATATGGATTAAGAGAAAACCCATCAAATTTATTTTGGGCCGATAATATATTTAAACATGCTATATTATTTTGGGCCTAAGATGAAACGAATTACGGAGCTTTTTTCCTACGGGAACTCAAAATTTAAATCTTCCCACATTTTGCAATATCCCATTATATAAAAAAATACTGCGGTGTGGGTAATAACAAATATGATGATTCACCAATTAAAATTACCATAAAGAAATCGATTTTTGATTTAGTTGGGAATAATTAACAGGCATTGTAAAGTACTACATATTCACGAGTCTTTTAATGCGAGATGTAATTTTTATACTTTAAAATCGTATTGAATAGATTATAACAAGTAATAAAGCAAAAGAAACAGAGGAACTTATGACAAAAAAGGTGTTTGGGGGAATCGATGAGGAAGAATCGATGATTTAATTAATTTATTTATATCCTTTTTTTGGTCGGCTTGACTCAAGCGTTGGTGTTTTCCAATATAACAATAGCATTCCTAAAACAAGTGGCCATCTAATTTCAATCGAACTTCTATTTTCTATAGGCTCAACCATTTATATTAAATTTAAATATATTTTACTTCAACCACTTATATTAAATTTAAATTTAAAAAAAAAAAAATCATAATATTATTCATTTTTTATTCCTAATATTTTTAAAAAATTGATTTTGTTTTTGTGTGAACCTAGAAATAGGAATTTTTTTACTCAAAACAGAAAATGGAATTGATTTTAGAGTATCATTGGAGCTAATTGTCTACCCTATTTTAGATTTTAGTGTATCATTGGAAATGGTCTACCTATCTATTCTCGTTCATTATAAAATATTCCGATCCTCAACATAAATTAGTAGGAATATAAATAAGGAAATTATGTTACCGCAAATTAAATTAAGAGAAAATAAAGTAGAAAGACTAAAAAAAATAAAGCAAGTGAAATATCATGAGATGCTTTATCATATTTTTTGCTAAAAAATAAATAAAATGAAATAGCCCTACTCAACTAGATGAAGGGAGTTATAATAGATGATAGGAATTTTAATATTATAAAATTAGTAAAAATGAAAAAATAATTAAATATCAGAAAGAGAAAAAAAATGGTATAGATGGACTAAAATAATAAAATAAATTATGCTCTGTGGAGACCGAGGAAGGAAATTCTAGTACTCTTAATCAACGTTAAATCCCAAGTTTGTGAGGAATAAAACGAACGATTGCAAAGGAAAAGCCGTTAATAAGAATTTTGAAACATGAATACAAAAGCTAGTTGGCCATAGTATGAACATGTAATTCAACTCATTCGACGAGACAAAAAAAATCTTAAAAATTAACGCAGTAGACCAAGCTACAACTTTGTCTCTCCTTCATTTGACATTTCATTATATTTATTATTTATAAGTGAGGAATTGAAGAAGAGCTTTTCTGCAAATTTGGTGAGGGCCACGTATAGGCCCCTATCCACACATCCATTTTTGTAGGAATATATTTATCATCCACTTATTAGACTTTATATCTCAAAGAGAAAACATCATTCTTTTTCACCTTCCTTTTGCGTACCAATATTTACAACGAAATACTCATATTACTAAAAAAACTCTATACTTGATTATATTCCGTATGATGAAATGAATTCCAGTAATAAAGATTTTGTTTTTTTAATGTGTGTGAATGGCTTTGCCGCTTATTTATTTCAAAATCGGTTAAAGAGCTTTACCGAAAAGTCAGAATAAACACAGCTCAGCCTATCTACCAATGTTGCTTTCAATCTGGTCAATGAAGCCTAACCAAGAAACATTACAAAATTCAACATAAAATATGAGAAATCCACATGTATGGTTAAGCTGTCCATTCCATCACCAAATTTATAGACTAGAATATAATTCAAAAAAGAAAAGCTTAACTATTTACAGAAGACATATCCTATGAGGCTATGAGAAAGAAACCAAGATCCCCTACTAACTACTCCACCAAACTATCCTCGCTCATCTAAATTCTCCAACCATAATTTCACTCTCTCATTAAAAAAGAAAAGGTCGTTGGGGAGGTGGGCCCCATGTCATCCACCTAGTAGTATGTGTTTGTTGTGCTATTTCTCAAATCCAGACCAGCCAAACCAATCCTCAGAGCATCCAAGCAAGTAAATATGCCATCAAACAAAACAAAACCGACCCGTGTCATAATCAATAGCAAGATTTGATCAATCCCAAGTTGTATAGATTCCTCCTCACCATGTTACCAATTGACCAAGTCATGGCCGGCGCCTCCTCCCTCTCCCCTTTGTCGTGATAGATCGACGGCAGCTCCTTAACTTTCAAGCTACTCACCCCAATCTTATGCCGGACCGAGTCGATGAGCTTCTCATCGGCAGCGTTTCCCATGGCATCCGTCACGTAGAACACGTTCCTGGCCGTCCCCATCGATGTCGAGATCTCTGCCCTCACGACGTTGAGCCCGTTCTCGCGGAATGTCCGCGTCACGTTGGCCAGGAGACCCTTCTTATCGACTGTGCAGAGCTCAAGCCTTACACCCTGTGAATTGATCAAGACAACATTCCCTTTCACAATTTGTTCAAACACCACAATAAAGTAGTCTTTTTCACTTGTGTAAAGGAACAAAGACAGCACCTGAGATGCTCTCCTTTTAATCGCTGCCACAATGCAGAGGATAACGCGCTGCTTTTCGGCCTCCGAGTTTATCGGGGTGCCGTCCATGTGTCTGATGAAGAATTCCTGATCAAAAAACATAACCCAACTTGTAAGAAAAAACATTGTAAACAGGTAAACAACTCAACAAAACAGAGGTATGGCTCAATATTATACCAAGGATGCTCTGTCGCCTGATGTGTCGACGGTAGCGTGGAAAACGACGTACCCCATGTCCGTCAACGTGCAAACCACATCGAACAGAAGCTTGTTCCTATCCTTGCAGTGAATACTCACAACAGAGTAATCCTTCTCCAAGTAGTTCTGCACCAACACCAAGGGCACATCGCCACAAACGTTACCATCGTAGTCCCTATCCGCGAACATCATTTGGTGAAGCCGTCTCTCCATGTGAGTAACAGCCAGAGACACCGAGGTCCTAGCACTCCGGATGTCATTATCCCCCCTCAACACATTCCGCAGCATCCCCTCCATCTTCTCCAGCTTCTCCGAGTCCTCAACCGAGCAGCCTGAATCATCATCCGTCAAATAGATCAGCGACGCAATACGGCCGTTGTGCGTCCACACCTTGGCATCAACCACATTGCAATGCAGATTCGACAGCACCGCAAAAACCTCGGACAGCAGCCCGACCCGATCCGTGCCGGTTAGCTCCAAAGCAGTTAGGCCATCAATACTCTTTGATCTACCATAATGAACCGTCTCAAGTGACTGCACCAACCGTAATTAATTATAGCAAGAATTTCATAAGTGAAAGGAAAAGCAGTAATTAATACTAGTAGTAACTGTCACCTCCTCAATGCAGCCCAAAACGCTTTCATCAGTTAATTTGTTTCCGTTCAGATCGGTAACGTGAAAAACTGCAATGCGTTAGAAAGGAAATAAATTCAATGTCTGCCTAGCAAATGAAACGAAACGGCACCAAAAAAAAATGCAAAAATAGCCTTTCACCCACCGTCCATGAACCACCGACCGTCGGAGCAAATGTAAGCCTTCTTAATCGATAAATTCAAATCCGTCAAAACCTGAATAGCTTCCAGAAGAATCCCGTGCTTTCTAGCACTATCGATCTGTGAGAATTAAAAAAAAATTAATCAAATTGAAATTAATAGAAATTGAGAATTCGATCGGGGAAGGGGTTCATTACCGTGAGACGCGTCGCGTTGGAGCAGCCCGCATTGTCGATCATGACCCTGGAAAAAGTCGACGGTGAAGAAGTCAGTTGAGGGGCATTATTGGAAATTCACAAGTGATTTCTCAGCTCTGTGTGTAATTTGACGGAGTAACTTGAAAGGAAAGAAATCGGAGGATAATTAAGTTAACTGAATTTTCATTTAGGGCTAATAAATGCGTGAAACCGTCCACTAATTCAGATCCACGCACAAAATTAGCAGGAAAAGTGAATTGAATTCGGCGGAGATATTTCCGTATCAGAGTTTTCTCCAGATTTCCTTCTATTGTTTCATTCCGAAGAAACATATAGAACAGAGAAATTAACAGCTTCATGAAGAAATTTTCTCCCAAATTTTGTGTTTCTATCTCCAAATTGAGTTTGAAATTGTAAAAATTGCAGAAATGAGAAAATTTCAGAACGAAGGAGAACTGACCTCGGCGTAGACATTCGAATGAGAAGCTTTTCATATTCATCTAAATACGGCGGCCACTCCATATTTTCTCTGAAAAGAAAAGCGACTGTAGCAGTGGGAAAATCTGGCGTGATGTTTCTCTCTCTAGAAGGGCGGGAGCGCGTTTTGGATTCTCTCTCTAAAACATTGACACGAGACACTGCGCATGCCTTTTACTTTGGTCTCCCTCCCAATTGAGGGGAGAAGAATATTTATACACCGTTTTTTGTTTTGGAATTTTATTAATGCAGCCATTTATGTTATTTTATTTAATTGAAATAAAGACAATAGTGGTATAAAAAGATGATGATTTATTGAGAAAATATCTCTATGCCATAATAAATTTATGTTCATAATTATATTTTTATGATTTCAATAATATACTACTTATTTTTGGATAATGACTCTTTTTGTTTATATAAATTTCTAGATAATGACTCTTTTTCTTTATAGTATAAATTTCTAGGGAAGTTTTGGATATATTTTGAAGGATTTGTTACCGTTCAACATTGATTCTTACCAACCTTTCTCCCGTGGTTAACACAATTGGTAAAAAACACATGTTAATATTTTATGAGTTTGTACAATTTTTATGTGTTCCACATAATATCATAAAAATAATCAATTAATATAGATTTTAAATAAAGAATAATTACATAAATAAGCTCTGGCTTCTAAAATAAAGATATAGTGATTAGATTGTAGTAAGTTGTAACAATAAGAGGAATACTTAATCTCAATAATGTTTTTATACATGATATGTAGTATTTTTTATTTTATTTTGAATAAATCAGATACAATTTTTTAATACAGTAGTGTGGATTACATTATGTAATCTTACTTTCTATCCCACTTTGGCAGTCCCAAGTTGTTTTTTAGCACTCGTTTTGTAAAAATGATAATAAATAGTTAAAGATGAGAAATGGTAAAGTAATAGAGATAATAGTGTAGAGAAGAGTCTTATTTACACTATTCTCTCTCTTACTTTATCATTTCTCCGTTTTAACTATTTATTACCATTTTTACAAAACGAGTGCTCAAATGTAACTGAGACCGGGATATAGGGAGTAATAGATCGAGGGTAATATGATAGCAACTTATAAAAATAATTAAAAATAAAAAGTAATAATATAAAAATATAATTCCTATTGTATTGTAAAGCCACCGTTATAAAAAAATATAAAAATATATTTTTGTTTGTAAATGTAAAGTCAACTACGTGGTAATGACACGTGTAAGTGGCAGCATGGATATTTTGTAGAATGATGATGCTTTGCGTGCATTCGACACCAGAGCAGCGGGGTCGGTGTTGAACTGTTGATGTGGTTGGGGATGTCAAGGCATGTCCCAGTCACCACTATGTTCTTTCTACCCTCAATTTCAGATACATTTTTTTTATCGATTTTAGGAGTTTTTGATTAATGGATTTAATTGGTGTAAGTATAAAATGAAAGGGAAAAATTATTAGTCAACTTAATTGAAGAGAAAATGTTGGTACAAGCATTAAATAGAGAGGAAAAGAGAATTAAATTTTAGCAAGAGAAAGAAAAAAAAGGTCGAATATATTAATTCGAGAGTAAAAGTTTTTAAAAATAGAAATATAGTATCGTTTTATATGAGATGAAATAATAAAGAAAGTATGTCATCTTATTGGGACAAAAGGAATATTAAATATTATCCAAGTCTACTATTTCATGAAGATGCATTCCATTGTCATAAATTTTATATAAAATGTAGAAATTTAGTTGTTTACTTCTAATATTATGGAAACTAGGAAGAACCTTATGGTTTACTATGCTTATAATTTTAGAGACAATACAAAAATACGATACGAACATGCACAAAAATGAATTAGAGTCGGTGCATTTTTTTATCGAGTTTGTTGATTTTAGGCTGACAATTTTTTTAGTCGATACGAAAATTTGATACAAACATGCACAATTAGTGAGTTGGTGTCAAGCATTTATCATGTGAATGTCTTTATTAGCCGGAGTAGATAAAAATACTATAGTTTCAAGTTAGTTTCAAGTCGAGTTGGTATGAACATCTAAATCTTTTACCCAAAGTTTTCGGACGTACAGTATATGTCCACGTCCCAAAACACGAGAGAACCAGGCTATCACCTTCTGCGACCAAGTGTGTCTTCGTGGGCTATAGGTATCCCTAAGGACTATCTAAGTTGGGTTTTGTCAATGCGATGATTTGAATCCATGTATTCACAATCATAAGATACAACAATGTCGAGGGCCATGGGTTGATTGAGGTCCGAGAAGAGGGTGGAGACATAACAAGGAGTCAAGCCGATTGTGGAGGTCTGTTCAAACGTCAATATGCCTACTGAGACGGTGTCCAAATGCTGATTCAAGACCACCATCGTCTTCATCGTCGAAATACCTTTGCGTGGGTACCTCACACGCCCTAAACGGAGTTCGGATGAGAGAGATATGTCCGTTTGACTAAAGTCGCGCAATGCAGAACGAAACGCGCGGGCGAGCGTTTCCCCTCATGCAAAACGCCCGGTCGGGCTTTTTTGTCGAAAGATCAATTTTTGTCGAGAAACTTCACGCGGTCGGGCGAAATGAGCCTAGGGAAACGCCCGGTCGAGCGTTTTGTCCGGGATGTGTCTTTTTGACCAAGAATTGTTTTATTTGCTCAATTTTTATTCTCTTGTATAAATACCCATGTTAGTGTTTTTCTATGGCAGCTTTGAACATTTTGTAAACCTACCAAAGACTCCATTGTGAGCATTCATCTTCATCTTTGAAGATTTGTCAAAATCTCTTCTGGTTGCATTTTAATCTATTGTCGGGCTTAGATTGAATGTTAAGGTATGCAATTCTAGTTTTTGTGTTGCTAGTTTTGTGGAGCCATTAGATTCTTGCTTTGGTGAAAGTTGTCTTGGGTTGTCTTCATTGTTTTGTAGAAGGTCCATAGGTTCCAAGCATCTATCTAAATCATAACATCTTCACCTTCTCCCTTTTCCACCATTTTTATTGTTTCATTTCTTGTTGGGTTTGTTTGGGTTATTGAAATATTTATAAGAGCAAGTCCGGGGAAAACATATGTGTCTTGAATCCCTAAGATTCACATTAAAGTCCCTCTATTTGAGACTCAAAATATCTAGTTGTCACTTCCACCGAGCAGATCCCACCACAAAAGTCATCTCATCCATCGCCTCCTGATCTTCCTCAGACGAGATCTTAGGTGACACGATTGATACAGAATCTCCGGAAGAAGAAAACACATTGATAGTGAAACTTGACAGTATGTACTTCCTCCTTGAAGTACGCGAGGAATTCCATCAAAAAAATATGACTTCTCGAGAAAAACAGAAAAGCCAATGCATTGTAGAATGCACTTTGGTAGGTGGTCGTCTCATCAAATGTACACACTTGGGTTCTTTAGTACTTTCAGAATTTAGAAAAAAATATACTCGAATGATTTGCATCCAAATAGCATGACAATCCGAGCTAATTAGCCTGAACTTGAATGGGCTGACCCAATTGATATCCATATGTAATATGTATATTACCACAACCTAATTTTGTTTTAGACTTAGTATTGTTAATTTTAAGTAGATCACCAACCCCATTGTAATTAATTAACGGTTTCGGATATTTTTATTATTTTTTAAAGTGATAGTTTAAACATAAGAATCAATCGAAGAATATTCTCAATTTTCTTCCTTTTATTTTTCTTACTTCCAAAAATATGAGAAAATCGGGTTTGGGGGAGTTTACAACTATAATAACGAAAATGTACCCACTTTGTTATCGCTTCCATATATGGGAAAAACGCCTATCGAGTTGGCGTTTCATTTAGTAAACACGCCAACCGTGATGGCGATTTCGACTTAATTTGGGTTTTTTTTTAAAATACGATATTATATAAACACGCCAATGTTGTGCGCGTGTTTACTAAAGAAGAAACGCCAAGGGAATTGGCGTGTTTTAAATTTAAACGCCAACGTAGTTGGCGTGTTTCTATATAAAAACGCCAACCCGAGAGACGGGTTTACACAGACCAATATTTCAGCCTCTCCTCCCCCAAATCGCGAAATCACACCACACAACACACCTCGCGTTTTACTCCCAAGCGCAGCGCCTCTTCATCGCGATTTCGCCCTCTTCGCCGTGATTTCGCCCTCCGTCCATCAATCGGTGTAATTCTTCCCCATTTTCGTATACTTTTTGGTTAGTATGCTTATCTTTTACATTATTAGAGAAATTGTTGGATAGTTAGTTAAGGTTTGAAATGAGTTGTGAATTGAGATGAAATATTGTGTTTAATTATTATTTAGCATATTGGCGTGTTTGAATAGCATTATTGTGGATTAATAGTTGAGATGTTGGTGTTTTGTTAGTGTATAAATTTGATTTAAAACCTAAACCCTAGTGTTGTTCTAGCTTAAAATTTGGGCAATTTGATTTGGTTTATATGGGTTTTAAAGTGGTGTTGCATAATTTGGTTTAGGTGCTACATTTTTTTATGTTGGGTTCAATATTGACAAATTATTGAAATTGTTTAGGTTGATGTATGTTGTTTAGTTAAAATTGTTAATGTTTTGTAGTTAAATTGATGTAGTTAAATTGATGAATTGACGTAGGTGAATTGATGTATGTTGTTTAGTTAATTGATGAATTGACGTAGGTGAATTGATGTATATTGTTTAGTTAAAATTGTTGTAGTTAAAATTGTTAATGTTTTGAATTGTGAATGTTGTGTAGGTGAACTATGACATCATCTTCAAGTGCTCGCCGAAGACTCTTATGTGGTCCTGAGGACCCCTCCGTATTATATCTGCAGAGACAACACATCTCTAATAACATATGGGCAGGAGTGCCATCAGAAGATGTACACTTCAAAAGATACGAAGGAATCATTTGGGATGTTCCCATGCATCCTCGTGTTTTGACAGTAATTGGCGAGATGAGGTTTGGCGGGATGTGGAGGTGTGGTCAACCGAAAGACATTGACCACCATCTTATCACCGCATTGATTGAACGATGGAGGCCAAAGACTCACACGTTTCACTTTCCAGTCGGTGAAGCGACAGTGACTTTGGAAGACGTGGAGGTCTTATGGGGCCTCAAAGTTGACGGGGAAGCTGTGACGGGTTATATCCCCAGTAAGGATGCCGGCTATTGGACGCATGCGTGTCTGGATTTTCTTGGATTTATACCAGATATTGTTGAGCTGAAAGAACTTGTTTGGAAGCAGACGAGCTTATCAAAACAAGTGAGGGTTGAGTTGAGTGATGACCACGACCAGTACGTATACGTTCAACGTGCCCGTGTTTATTGTCTGCTATTACTTGGTGGTCTGTTAATCCCGAACGCCTCCGGTAATAAAATTCCATTCTTCTACCTTCAATTTTTCATGGATGTAGAATGTTGTGCTAGCTATAGCTGGGGTGGTGCGAATCTTGCCTGCTTGTACCACAATCTTTGTGAAGCTGCACTTGCAAAGAGGACTGATGTCGGGGGAGCTCTTACTCTGTTACAGTTGTGTGCTTGGGAGAGAATCCCAATTATTAGACCGACGATGCTAAATCCCGTGCCCATAGACTACGTACCATGTGCACTCGCATAAGTTGTTCACTAATTACTTTTTTTAAGCATTATTTTTATTAATTTCCGTGTTATTAGCATATAATTTAATTTTTGTAGATGGAATGGTCCGGCCTCTTATGTAAAAGCAATCGGACATTTCATTGAAACTTTCAGAGATCAATTCTCTAGAATGCACGCCAACCAAGTAATTTACGTAACCTAAATTGTTGTTTGTTTGCTGTTTTGATTGAACTTGTTTTGACTAAATTTGTTTCATATTTAGTTTATTTGGAGGCCGTATGTCATGCGAACTCTGCCGGATGTTTGTGTTGCCGGTCGTCCTATATGGACGTCGATCACAACACTTATTTGCTGGAATATGGTTGAGCCACACTTGCCACAGCGAGTGTTGCGACAATTTGGGATTGTCCAACCGTATATCCCGCTTGTCGACCGGTGGCAAAGCTGGCCGGAATTGGGTTGAGTGGCACGCCAATCATATACAGGATTGGGATAATAGGCACAACATGGTGTGGACTGATTCGGAGTACTGGATGGAGCCTATTGCAACTGATGAGTACATGGATTGGTTTCGCCGGATAACCGTTGTGTACCTAACAAAACCTGGCGTGCATGCTCAGGAGGGCTTCCATGAAACGGCGGCCTCTCATAACTATGCGGTAAATTGAAACAACTAATCATTATTTAAATTCATATGATGAAATGTAATTAACATTGAGAATTGTAGGTGGAGACGCTTCACAAAATACGACACTTTCTTAGGGAGCAAGACATGACAGGACGGCCGGATTTGTTCACCATTTCGAGGATGGTTGAAGATGGCCTCTAGATATCTGGGGAAGCTGAGACGATGGACTACCGTCCTTCCCAGCGCTCTGAGCTGGACATTGATATGCCCGTGCGGCAAAAAGAGAAGCGGCGTGGAAAGAAGAAAGCTGGTGGAGAGTCGTCATCTCCAAGGATGGATACTCAGTTGGTTGATGATTCCGATGACGATTTTATGGCTCCACCTCCACCAAGATCTGCTCGGAGTCGTCACTCTGTCAGCCACACTGGTGGTACAGGTGAAGATATCGGTCTCAGTGATGTCCACCAATCTCCACCACGATCTTCTGTGAGAGAGGACTATTTTGGTATTGATTTAGAGAATGCCGTAGTTCAAGATACTCCTCCGTCTAGACTCCATACCTCTAGAATCGGGAAGGGAACTGTGGTCTGTTTATGTGGAAAAGGCGAGATGAGTGAACGTTTCACGAACTATTTTTGTTTATTTATTATGTTGAACGTTGTAATGTTTATAGTTTTGCTTGTTTATTGAGTTGAACATTGTAACGTTTCAACAACTATTTTTGCTTGTTTATTGAATTGAACATTTCTTATGTTTAAACTTTTGTTTGTCTTTTGAGTTGATCATTGTAATAATAATAAGCAAGCTCGGGTAGAAACGGGTAAGATGGCAAACATTCTACGCAAAAACGCCAACAAAATTGGCGTGTTTCTGTAAAAACGCCAACACGGTTGGCGTTTTATACTTGACGTTTCTGTTCGGGATTTTAGCCACGGAAAACACCCATTCTGTATTGACTCGCCCTTCTGGTTGGCGTGTTCTTAAAACGCCAACAAGGTTGACGTTTTAAGGAAAAATGTCAACAAAATTGACGTGTTTTTGGAAAAACGCCAACTGTGTTAGCATTTTATACTTGACGTTTCCGTTCGAGATTTTAGCCAAGGAAAACACCCATTCTGTATTGACTCGCCATTCTGGTTGGCGTGTTCTTAAAACGCCAACCTTGTTGGCATTTTAAGGAAAAACGCCAACATAATTGGCGTGTTTTTGGAAAAAAGCCAACTGGGTTGGCGTTTTATACTTGACGTTTCCGTTCAAGATTTTAGCCAAGGAAAACACTCATTCTGTATTGACTCGCCCTTCTGGTTAGCGTGTTTTGAAAAAAAGCCATTTAGGCTGGCGTGTTTAACAAAAAACACCATATAGGTTGGCGTGTTTACAGAAAAACGCCAATGCGCCTGGCGTTTCTATGCAGAAACATTCTCTAATTTTTCAATTTTTTCAGGTAACATATTGAATACTACTCAAATCCACACAATAATCAATACATAAGTCCACAGAAGTAACATATTGAATACTACAGAAGTCCAAATAAGTAATCGATACATAAGTCCAAGCAATCAAGAAGTCGGACAGTTGCGCCTGTCGTGACCAGGTTGACGGCAATGTTTACAACGGCGTCGGGCTCGTGGCTGGTTAGCTTCACGGACATCCATCTGATTAGGAATCCTAGTTGTACGGTATCGACCGCTACTTCGAGGCATTAACTGAGTTCGTGAACACTGCAAAGTCCATTCAGGCACATCCCAATAATCTTGGTATCTGAGTGGATCGAACACCGTAGAGTATTGGTGTACCCAAACACTTGTGTGATATACGGGGTTAACAAGCGACAACATGTTGTCGTTTCTAAACCGCGCAACTGCCTCTGCATGTGAACATGGAAGTCTCCACATCTGCCACTTATGACATTTGCAGTTCGACTCCAAGTACTTTACCTTCCACTTATTACTACCCTTTCCACCAATTCGACGTTTTGTTCGAACCACATAAAGCCCTGCAATTGTGTTTGATGCTCTCACATTATGTAATTGACCTTTTACATCATTTTTGCACACCTTTTCATGCGACCACGGGGTAAGTGGTGTGGCACACTGTGTTGATGCAATTGACCGCTCATTGAACCATTCTATTGTCCTCCAAAATATCATATCAATGCAAGCTTTAATTATGAGTTGTCTTGCTCCTCTCAACACTTTGTTGTAAGATTCCACCATATTAATGGTCACCTCACCCCATCTTTTGTGTTTGTCATACGCCAAATTCCATTTTTCTAACTCCACGGCATCAAGGTACTGCAAAGCCTCGTTGTTGACGTCTCGAAGTAAACGACGTTTGTTCTTAAACTTGCGCTTTTTGGTAGCAATACCCATTTTCCAAACAAGTCTTTTGACCATGATACATTTGTGATTCTGCAGCACATTCTTTCTAACATGTACCAAGCAAAATCTGTGATGACCGACATTGGGTTCTTCTTTCCATATGGGAGAAATCATTCCATCTATGATTCCCACATGCCTATCAGATATTACACATATTTCATGCTTGGCTACATGAAGTCTAATACGTTCCATAAACCAAATCCTACTTTCTTTGGTTTCCTCATCAACAATGGCATATGCAATAGGCAAACATTTCTTATTAGCATCAAATCCAACGGCAATAAGAATTTTACCTCTACATCGTCCACGTAGATGAGTTCCATCAACCGTTAAAACTGGTTTGCATAGTTGAAAAGCCTCCAGAGCTAGACCAAAAGCCCAAAATACGTACTTGAAAACCTTGTTCATACCGTTGCTTAATCTGTCATCATGCAACCATTCGACAATTGTGCCAGGATTTTGTCTTTGCAACTCATTCAAATAAGCTGGTAAAACTTTGAATGACCACTCCCACGAACCATATACAAGCTCAATAGCTGTCCTCCGAGCATACCATCCTTTCTTGTAACTAACTTTCACATGAAATCTATTTTCAATATCCGCCACAATTGCTTTTACCTTGTAGCAAGGATCGTTTTCTATCTGATGTCGAACACTCAACGCTATCATACCCGACGAAAGATTAGCGTGCCCATTATAATTACGATCCCCCATGCAAGTATGAGCAGTGCTAAACACTCTAATTTGTCAGTGTTCATCATGCTTTCTCAATGTTGCTTGACAGTCCCACAAACATTTCGGTAATGAGGTATCCTTTGGATTTTCTTGTGGCCACTTACAAACTGCATGCCATCTCTTTCCTTTACTTTCAGTAACTGTATATTGTCGGATTGTTTCCAAATGCCAAAAAGTCACAGCTGCCTTCAATTCCAACTTCGTTCTAAATTTAGTATGCAAACCGACATTGCTAGAATCTTTTTCACTCCAATAATGCACATTGGGATCAGCAGACTCAAAGTTCTTTGGATCAAAACTATCACATGGACCTGGTAAGGTGCGAAAATAGTTCATACCAGGCTGTGGGAACTGTGGAACTACTCTTCCTCGTACTGCTCTTCCTCCAACCGTTGTTTCTCCAACCACTATTTCTTCAACTGCTGTTTCTCTAACTGGAATGGATGGTCTTGAAGCAACAAATTGTTCATCATTCGACGGATCACCATCTGAGTCTGTACTATCCGGGTCGACATCTTCAGAATCATAAGGTGATTGTGGATCAAGAAAGTCGGCTTTATCAGGACCTATTATGTCCTCAACCACATCACAATTGTCACTGTCCCCTAAATGCACGCCTCCAACATCAAAATCTTGTGTTGCAGTGAAACATGGTTCTTGGCCTCTCGTAGACGTATCATAACTTATGACACGATGACTATTTTGTTGAGTAATTGCCAAATACTCAACATATAATTCAATTTGACCTCCGATAACCATACTCTCACTAAACATTAGTTGCATGAATACTTCTTCTAGTACAGCACCTATAAACGTGACTCCGGTTCCAAAGCATATAGTATGTTTCCATATTATTTGAATTTTATTTTCGTATATGCTTATCCCCATCCTTTCACAAATTTTTTCCACAAGCTCATCGTACGAAATAGTTTCATTCAAACTGCTCCAGGAATTATCATTCCACCCCAATATAAATTGACACACCACGTCATGCTATCTGCAATAATGTAAAACACAAATAAAATATGTATTATTTTTACATTCATCATTATGTAGAGTGAGCCAAAAAATTGGTCAAAATATTTCTATTAAATACACTACAATATATACTATCATAACAATCCATCAAATATTGGAAGACTAATGTTTGGAAGAATTAGTCAAAAATTAGATATACTAACCGATTAGGAGGACTAATATTTGGAAGAATGAGCCAAAATCGAAATCTCCACGCTTAAATCCACCACCGGGTCGACCAGAGCAATTACTTAAGGTTTTTCCGCCTTGGGAAGGGTTTTCGCGTTTTTGGGGAGGGAAAGTGTTTAGGGTTCGCGATTTTGGGGGAGATCTGAGGGAAATATGTTTCAACAGAAACACGCTGACCAGGTTGGCGTGTTTATGTTGAACACGCCAATGACCTTAGCATTTTTTAACTTAAATACGCCAAAGTCATAGGCGTCTATATCTACTAAACACGCCATCAGAGTTGACGTTTTTTACTTATACACGCCAACCAAGTTGGTGTGTTTTAACTTAACTGTATTTGGAGAAAATACGAGTAAAATACGACGACATTATAAAACGCCAACTAGGCTGGCGTCTTTACTTATAGACACGCCAATGCGGGTGACGTTTTTCCTATTTATGGAAGAGATAATAAAATGGGTATATTTTCGTTATTTTAAAGGTAAAGTAGCCTATAAACCCGATTTTCTCCAAAAATATAGTACTAGTAACTTAGTACATTCATGTACGACTGCACCTACACAAATCGGGGGGAAAGACTGGATATGATTATGAAATCAATCTACGCATTAATTGATTAGATTCATTGGATTAATCGCTCTGACATCTCACGATAAAAATCCTCCGAGATTTGCAAAGACTAAACATTTGTAATCACGTTCCACAAAACATGCCACAAACATGCAGGTCCACTCTCCATATATTAACACATTTGAATAATTAAATATTAGGTAGTGCTCCCTCTATCCTCCAATATGTTTCCAATTTTGATCCACATTAATTTTAAGAAATATAAAAGAAAGTGGATAAAAAATTAGTGATATATGAGCAATGACGGATGCAGAAAATCATATTGATAGGGGCTATGTTTACAACATTATGCTTAAAATATATTTTCATATTATTAATGGGGGCTTTACATAGTAATTTATGGAGTATTAAATTTGGACAAATATAAAATTTTTATAAAAGAAAATCTCAAAAAAAATGATTTTAAGGTCTTAAGTCTCTTGTTAGCCGTACTTGTGTATGCCAATGCATATGGGTCATATTTTTATATATAAGTTTTATAATAAAGTATGAGGGGAAATGAGTTAGAGGAATGTGAAGACCGTTACTAAAAATTGTAAATGTGAAGTGGAATAATTAATATGAGACGAACTAAAATGGAAAATTATGATATATAATGGCGAAGGAGTATGTTTATTACACCCCATATTTTCACTAGTTTAGCGACTAACTTCACATGCATTTTAATTATAAAGATATTTAGCATTCTCGTCTAGCTCAGTTAACTAGATAGTCAGCAGATAATGAGTTCAGGCGAGCTGAAAAGATAGGCCAACCAATAATTTAGAATTTGAATGATTGAAACTAGAAATAAATAAATTTTGGGATATCAAAAAACAATATGTCCTTCCATGATCCATCTTCTAGTACATTTATTATTTCTAATGATGTTTATGTTAGACAATCAATTAACGAATGTAGAATTATAGTAGTTGATAACTAACATAAAACTAATTAATAAAAATAACAAAGTATATATGACAAAATGCCATCAATAGCAAACTATGAAAACAAAGTTGTAAACAGAGAATACGCTTCAGAATTTAATTAAAATTATCCGAGTTTTGTAGATTAATATTATTTCCCTTGTTTATAAGGATGGACTTGTAAGTTGAGATTGTCAATCCTTTTTTCCAATTAAAAATAAAATAGAATAAGATTTGATTGACAATGACAGAGGTGATGCATGTAGTAACTAGCATTTTCACGCACCATCGTAGTTTGGATTAAAGTATTTACTGAAAGAATAAATGCAGAGAGTGAAATCCATGAACCAACATTAAATTCGAGCGACTTGGTGCATGCCTCATGCCCAATTGGCCAATTCCCATTTGTATTTAAAATATGGAACATCAAAACCCATCATGCCCAAGTCAAATAGAAGTATTAATTTTTTACAATATTAAAACTAATACTGGTATTGTATTGACTTCCGTTTAAATCTATATAAATTGCAAATAATTTATCGAAGAAGAGAGACGTGATAGATTTTTGTTTGACTAAATTAGCTCAATTAAAATAAAATCCTTAATATCAGTATCACTATCACTATCGTGATTAATATTGATTTTTACAATCCAATTTCAGATTACATAATTTGGACTCGTTATCAATTTAATTTAATTCCTTTGTTTAAGAGTTTATATGTTCATTAATTAATCGTGTTTGTTGCTAACTCAATTTTAATTAACTAGTAATTTTTTCAAGGAGTGCTAAGAGTTATGAAATGACTTTTTATATTCTGAAAATGGTAATAGTGTTTACAATACAAAGCAACGTATAAATACTCTTAACAATTTCCTAATTATATTCAAAATAAGCTTCAAGTATGCATAACCAAATTTCCAAAATATATCCCATTTACAAAAAAAACAACAAAGTTCTTTCGGTAATTTTAATTTTTCTGTCGGTGGATAGTGTTACCAACATTTTCTGTCATTAATTTATATGTTGGTAAATTTTTTTAGCTACGGACTACGGAAATTTGGTTGGTAATCTGTTGGTAACATTGTTTTCCATCAGTAATCTGTCGGTATATATCAAGGGATTTACAACCATAATTAATTTCGTTGGTAATTTAACTTTTTTTATGGTGTTTTATACTCTAAGCATGTCCTTGATAATATCTAACACCGCTTCCATGCAATATTCATCACGCAAGTGTGCAACCTCGTTAATTGTTTATATTCATAAGTTAAATAATCATTAAAATCAGTAATCTCAACTAAGTTCTCGTAGATTATAATCTCTGTAGTTAAATTATTTTCATGAAATTGTAAAATTATATTTATTTAGAATAATATTACATTACATCTATTCAATATTAATAATTTTGGTAATATATGATGTGAGTCTTAATAATATAAAATTGATAAAATTTAATAATTTTGGTAATATATGATGTGAGTTTTAATAATATAAAATTGATAAAATAGAATAAAGATAGAGAGAGAAAAAATTTATAGAATGACTAATTTTGACTATCAGAGCACCTGCATCGGTGCTTGATGCATCGAGCAGGGCCGTGCCGTGCCGAAGAGCAGGCCTACGTGGCGCCTCCTGATTGACTTGTTTTTATTCTGTTATATTTATTTTTTTCAAAACAATTCATAAAAAATCGAAAATAATCCAGAAAAAAAGAAAAAAAAAATATTTTCAGTTTCCAAAAAATATAGCCGTTTTTTACCTTTTTTTAAAATAATTTTTAAAAATATATTATCCCAAAATCTTCTATAAATAATCACTTTCATCATCCATTCCTTACATCTAATTATCTCTCATTTATACTTCAATTTTTTTATTATGAATTTAATTATATAATTTTAAATTTTTAGAATTTTAATTATGTAGTTGATGCACTATTTATTAGTACTAAAAATACCTACAAGTTTCCAGGATAGATCTAGTATAGCTAAATGTCAGTACCGGGATATCGAACACATGGAATAAGATTGAACCTGGCTATCATATACTAAACGTCATATACTATTTAAAGACACGGATGTTTTTTTTTGTTTGATTTTATTAAACTAGACTGAAAAAAATAAACAAATAAAAAGAAAGCATATAAACAATGATACAAAGCAGGCATAGGAATGTAGAATATTAGGATCCAAAACACAATCGACTTTCTTGAATTACGGTCTCTAGAGTTATTAAGTCGGTCACTTAATTGGATTAAACCCTCTCCCGAGGTGAGAAATTCGTAGATTAGGTGTTGAAATCAAAGTCCCCTTTAAATCTATAACATCTAACTCCTAAAAGATCGTTAAGACCAATGACCTCACGTGAAACCTCAACTCTCCCGAGTTCTATTGAATTAAAGTGTGAATTATCCATTTTCCAAGTCAACTATTTCGTCTCCCGAGTACTCTAATCAACTCTAACATGTATTCAAGAGGTAGCTAATCAATTGAATATAGAAAGCGCAAGGATAAATCAAATAACTACAAGAGCTAACATGGAAAATCAATCGAATATCTTCACCAAAAATTCCAGAATTGATGTTTAACTCATAGACAAGTAAAAACTACACATAAAGTACGAGACATGAGAGAAATTGATAAAACCCAAGGTTGAATCTTCAATCTTCATTCTTCTCTTGCCTGGATCTGCAGAACTCCGCTCCAATGAAAGATGGATGAATTTAAGGGTGGAATATGGAATGGAAGAAGTGTAGAGAGGGAGAAGGATTGGAGGCTCTGAGATCCAGATTATGAATTAGGTTCAGAGGTATTTATAGGCTGGAAAAAGGTTTATTTTTGATAAATCTCGTGCCCTACAAGAAATAGGAGAGATTTGGCTTCACAATATAATAATTTCTTTTCTTCCGTGAATTTCCGCATAAATTCCCGTCAGCTTTGACTGCACTGCGCAACGTTCGTAGAATTGTTATAACTTTCTCCACAGAACTCCGATTGAGACGTGCAAGATATCCACACGAAGCTCTTTCGAAGACTAAGAGAATGGCACGTAGTAAGAACTGATTGGACTTCAAAATCGCTGGCAGAATGGGCTCGAACAGAGGCTGCTGCACTTTGGCCTTTTTTCACCTTTTTCTATCTTTTTCTATCATTTATCAACAAACACGTCAAAAATACCAAATGTATAACATATGCAATTTAAGAACATAATTTGCATGATTGACATTTAAAACAAGTCAAATCTAGTCCTTAAAAACATGCAAAATCTGTGTTTGTCAACTCCCCCAGACTTAATTATTTGTTTGTCCTCAAACAAAACAAGAGAAAAACTACTAAAGAAACACGGATGCTAAGAACTAGACTTCATAGTTGCCTCAAAAATTGTAACAAGAAATAAAGAGTTTGACAAGAATACAAATCAAATCAAGCAAAGCTTATTAGTGCACTTTCATTACTAGCTCCTTGATCACCTTGAAGTACATGCGCTCACAAGTGTTTAGAAGTGTGTTTATCGCTCACTCTCAAAGTGTATAAGGTAAAGAATATATGCTCTCAGATTATGCAATATGCAAAGTTTACCATAGGCTTGCTCGATGTCTAATCCCTCCTCTACTTTATGTGATTATAATAAAAAATCCGAAAAGTCTTTATTTTTGGTTATAATGTAGGCTCTTTGGTAAGGTGAGGAAATATGGCTAAAAAGTGACTAATCCCAAACATAGCAAAAGTGATCAATTTCTACTACAACAAACATAGCACCGCACCAACAATTCGAATCTCAGTAAATTCTAGACTTTGTCTAAATTTCTTCGCACTTCCCAAATTCCTTTGATTTTTTTTTCTTTCGTACATCTTTTCTTTTTTTTTTGTTTCTATGCACAACCAATTATCTCATTCAAACCACATATGTCTATGCACTTTTCACAACTAAGCACACTACTTTTCTTTCTACCTTATCTCTCCAACTCTTTTCACAAAATATAAACTAAAATTCACCAAGAGTGTATGGATATTCTCTTTTATTTAGCTTCCAAAGAAAAAGGCTTTAAAGGCTCAAAGTGGCTAGCTAGGGAAAAATATTTTGAATAAGGTCATAAATTTGGATATATAAAGTAGCTAAGAAGGATGGCCTAACGTCCTCTTTTATCATTTAAACATTATGTAAACTTAGGCAGACTAGGAGCAAGTTCTAGAAACAAATACATGAATGCAGATAAATCACACAAGAAATAAATTTATGGCTCAAGTCTTACAAGGTATGAGCATGATTCAAGGCAAACAAGCAATTCTTTATTTATGCACCTTTTCACTAAACCTTCAAATCAATGCATCAAGTCAACTCAACCAACACATAAATGAAATTTTTATCATAGGCAACTCGGTCTGATGTTCCTAAACATGAGTATTTCTAAATTTTCTATGTTATGCTCATGACAAGATTCACCTCGGGTTTATTTCAAAAAAACAAATAAAAACAAATAAAAACAACTAAACTCACGGTCCACCACTTCATCCCCCCAAACTTATTCAAACCTACGTTAAGAATAAGTTTGAAAAGTCGGTGGAGATGTGAGTAAACTAAAAAAACAAATCAAACTAAATAAAAATAGATACCAATGTTGGGTTGTCTCCCAACAAGCGCTTGGTTAACGTCTTTAGCTTGACGTTCTTTGAGGCTCATTAAATATCCCCCATTCTCGGGATTTTCTTTGGGATGCCTTATGTACCTACAATTTCGCAATGCGAGCATAGAATGAAGAAAATTATAGTAGAGTACAATGCATAACATGTGGCAATCCCCTAAACTTTAATCATATCAAGGCATAAAATATGCAAATCAAATTATCTACATTAACATGATCATTTTTCATCCTCTGTAATCTTCTCTATCCCCCAATTAATTGCAAAAATTTTCAACAATAGACTAAGATCAAGCAAAAAAAAAATTTAAGCTCTAGAAATATACATAATTCATGCAAGATAAAATAGCCTCGCAATGCTATGAACATGAACTATGTGTATCAACAATCAAACCAAAGTGATATTCAATTTTCATCCAACAAGATCAACATACTCAAGCACACCCAACAATAATTAATTCCAAAAATCCAAGACTCACAAATTCATCATCCTCCATCAAACTCCAATCCAAACTTCCAATACATAAATCAACAAAAAGGCCATTCAAGAAAAAAATTCAAAATCAAAGCTCAGAAATTAAAAGAAGAACATACCTTGGTTGGTTGACAGTTGAGCATAAGAATGAGTGGAATCCAAAAAATGTGATTAAGTGGTGTGAATTTGGAGTATGGGTGTGTGAATTGTGTGGAAAAAATAAAATATAAAGAGGGGAAGGAGGTTTTTTTTAAGTTTTTTTAGGAAAAAAAAAGAAAATCAGAAGTAAAAGAATAAAAAGCAAAAAAATTAACGAGAAAGAAAAGTTAAAATAAAGGATTTTTTATAAATTTACTTTTAAACTTCAACTATACGGAGAAACATCAGCTCTACGGAGGAGAAAACTAATAAAAACAAGGGAGAAATCAAATGTATATATCTCACCCAAGCTCTACGGAGCATATCAAGTGTTGTAGCAGATAATTCTATCTTGTACAGGAGTAATCCATTGTTATGCTTCGTTTCGTGCTCCTTGCAAAACAAATAAAACAAAAAAAATAAAACTATACAAAATATTACACTCTAAATTAGTATTATCAACCATTTTACAATATCAGCTTAAAGCAATAATATTATCAAAAACTTGATGCACTATTTATTAGCACTAAAAATACCTGCAAGTTTACAAGGTAGATCTAGTATAGCTAAATGTCAGTACCGGGATATCGAACACATGGAATAAGATTGCAACCGACTATCATATACTAAGCGTCATATACTATTTAAAGACACGAATGTTTTTTTTTTGTTTGATTTTATTAAACTAGACTGAAAAATAAATATACAAATAAAAAGAAAGCATATAAACAATGATACAAAGCAAGCATAGGAATGTAGAATATTAGGATCCAAAACACAATCGACTTTCTTGAATTACGGTCTCTAGAGTTATTAAGTCGGTCACTTAACTGGATTAAACCCTCTCCCGAGGTGAGAATTCCGTAGATTAGGTGTTGAAATCAAAGTCCCCTTTAAATCTCTAACATCTAACTCCTAAAAGATCGTTAAGACCAATGACCTCACGTGAAACCTCAACTCTCCCGAGTTCTATTGAATTAAAGTGTGAATTATCCATTTTCCAAGTCAACTATTTCGTCTCCCGAGTACTCTAATCAACTCTAACATGTATTCAAGAGGTAGCTAATCAATTGAATATAGAAAGCGCAAGGATAAATCAAATAACTACAAGAGCTAACAAGGAAAATCAATCGAATATCTTTACCAAAAATTCCACAATTGATGTTTAACTCATAGACAAGTAAAAACTACACATAAAGTACGAGACATGAAAGAAATTGATAAAACCCAAGGTTGAATCTTCAATCTTCAGTCTTCTCTTGCCTGGATCTGCAGAACTCCACTCCAATGGAAGATGGATGAATTTAAGGGTGGAATATGGAATGAAAGAAGTGTAGAGAGGGAGAAGGATTGGAGGCTCTGAGATCCAGATTATGAATTAGGTTCAGAGGTATTTATAGGCTGGAAAAAGGTTTATTTTTGATAAATTTCGTGCCCTACAAGAAATAGGAGAGATTTGGCTTTACAATATAATAATTTATTTTCTTCCATGAATTTCCGCATAAATTCCCCTCAGCTTTGACTGTACTGCGCAGCGTTCGTAGAATTGTCATAACTTTCTCCAAAGAACTCCGATTGAGACGTGCAAGATATCCACGCGAAGCTCTTTCGAAGAAGAAGAGAATGACATATAGTAAGATCTGACTGGACTTCAAAATCGCTGGCAGAATGGTCTCGGACAGAGGCTGCTGGACTTTGGCCTTTTTCACCTTTTTCTATCTTTTTCTATCATTTATCAACAAACACGTCAAAAATAACAAATGTATAACCTATGCAATTTAAGAACATAATTTGCATGATTGACATTTTAAACAAGTCAAATATAGTCCTTAAAAACATGCAAAATCTGTGTTTGTTGGTAGTTTTTAATTTTTAGTAATTTGTAATAGTATTTCGGGTATTTTTATGCATTTTAATATTGTGAGAATGTTTTAGTAATTGAATTATTTAAATTGAATAGTAGAATGATGAGACCCATGAGCATACTCTTACGAAAGAACATGGATATTGGTGTTGTGCTCTTGTGGAAAAACATGGAGTAAAAAATGAATAAATATGGGTTCGGACCCACATATTTACTCTTGTCAAAGAACATGGATGTGAATGTTGTTAGTGGATGACTGCTCTCAATTCACTAGAGAGAGAAATTTATAGAATAACTAAATTTGTGGATGGCTGTTTTTAGTGGATGACTGCTCTCTTAAATTTATTGAATAACTAAATTTGTGGATGGCTCTCAATTCATTAGGGAGAGAAATTTATAGAATAACTAAATTTTTGGAGAAGTAAAAATGGAAATAGAGATCTGGATAAAGTATTTATTATGCAATTCAATTTCTAGATAATTATCTAGCTCATGAAACAATTTAATTGATCTTTAGATTGGCCCAACTCTTACTAAAATATCCCAGCTGGAATTTATTGAATAAAGGCCCAATAGATAAGAACCCAAAATACCATATATTTTTGCCTCTCAACCAGCTGCTCTCTTATATCTCTCTCTGCAAAGATCATTACCATATGATTTTAAATAAACTTTTCTACATAACATTATGAATATGAAGAAATTTATCAAATAAATGGATTATAGATTCATGTGTTTGTAAGGATTGGATTATTGGACTCATACTTATTTCTTTTTAAGTGAAACAATAGAGACAATTGGTTAAGACACATCTTTTAAATTTCATTTGTTTAATTGACTTGAATTTTCGACCTGTTTGGTACTGATTCTAGTAGCCACAATATTAATATGAATGTTCATATGTGAATTCTTTAAGCCAAAACTTCTAAAGTATTTTTATAATTTCTATAGAAAAACATAAAACATATTATAAGAAATATGAATAAATTATAGTATGATCATATCACACAAATTAGAAATATGTTTAGCCAAATAGAATATTTTCTTACAAATTTCAACTGAAAGAAAATATTTTCCTTCCCGCAAATCTAGTGAACCTTCTGATAGGGAATCCTCCCATGTGTCCAAGAAATACCCAAAATAGTATTTGACTCCAATTTATTTAGCAAAGATAAAAATGATAGGTTGAGCTAGCCACAAAAACTAGGCTCAAAAGGAGTTTGGTGGAGAGGCTAGAAAAGGAAGAAGGGTGTAAAGAGGGAGGAATCCTCTTTGGGGACCTGTGACCTCCCACAAGAAGATGTGGGCAACCCTAGGCTACTTTCACCCAAAACAAACACTCCATTGGCTCTGCATTCATGACTACACCACCATAAATGCATACATATACTTGATCTAGTCTAATGAACATAAACCAAGCAACCTACATGTAGGAATTTGGATAAAAATCTCACAAGGAAGATGCTCTCAAAGGAGTCTTCAAAATATAATTCATCCAAGTCTGCCAACAAAAGTGTTACAAAATAGTATTTATAGCTAGGGTTGGAATCCCAAGAAAAGGGTTAAAAAAGAGAAATTCGGCTAAAATAGTTAAAACGCCCGGTCGGGCTTTTTGGACATGTGAAATCGCCCGGACGGGCGAACTCTCTGGACTCCGCCGCTGCTTTGTTAAACGCCCGGTCGGGCATTTTGGGATGGTGAGTTCGCCCGACCGAGCGAAATCTCTGGAACGTGGATGGCACTTCGGATAAAGTTTGAAACGCCCGATCGAGCGTTTTGGAGGGGTGGATTCACCCAACCGGGCGTTCCGTCTCCCTTCTCCATTGCCCTCCGGGTGAAGTTTGAAACGCCCTCCCGAAGCTTTTGTCTGATGGATCTCGTGACGGGCCTTTCGGGCAGCCTAAGGGGAGTCGTGATCACATCCGCCTTGGCCTTGGACCTCCCGTTCGTATCACCTTCCCCTTATAACCACATTGATGACCTCACCTTTATATGCATTATGTCTACATCCACAATATCTTCTGCTCTTGTTTGTGACGAAAATAAGGATTTTAATTCTCGAATATTCATTTTGTCGTAGAAATTTACATGTCTTATAGATTAGGAAGTACTAGTATTTATATATGGGGAGATATAATCTTAATAAGCTAATCAACTAGCTGATTCCTTCTCCATTTGTTTCCTTGATTGCAGGAATTGTAATTTCTTTTCAACAATCTCTCCCTCAAGTTAAGTAACGGGACTTTCGATAATTAACTAGCCCAAAACCTCATGAAAGACCTTCGAGTTCACTACCTTTGTTAAGATATCATCTTGTTGATCCTCTGACTTGACAAATGGTAGTTCCATAGTTTTATCTTCGAGTTTCTTCTTAATAAAGTGCTGATCCACCCCCACATATTTGGTCCTTTCATAATTGACTGGATATTCAGAAATATAGATAGTGGTCTTATAATCACAGTACTGTCACGACCGCACTTCCTAAGGATAGGAAGCACGGGGAATCGTGACTAGTGGGGGAGTTAAGAAGCTGGGAAGAAGGGGGTAGCGATCAAGGAAGTACGACATATCGCTCAAAGATGAAATTTCATTTATTCAAACCAAAGGTTCAATCCCGAAATTACATAACGAAAATGACAGAGTTCAACAGTTCAAAGAAAATAACATAAATTCTTAAAACATTGAGTAGCTGAAGCAAATGAGAGTTTAGCTACTACTATGTATGAAGACATAGTAGTAACCGGAACAGTGATTGAATACGTTCTTGGATCATCGCTCAACATCCTCCGCCTCCCGACCTTGCTCAACCTGCACATAGGGAAAACATATGCAAGGGCTGAGTACTTGATGCACCTAGTGAACTCATGCCCGAAATACATTTATCGTTTAAGTTATGTCAAGCCATCATCGAGTGAATCTCGGGTTTTACTTTAAAAAAGGCTGAGAAACACCAAAATCATTCCTTAAAATAGTGTCCGCGCGGACAATCGTCATCCTCCATCATATACCATATGTGAACCATCATGTGAAACGAGAATGTGGCCACAATCTCGATCACTGGACCGGCCGACCTAGGGGACGGCTCACGATCCCCATCAGTGCACTAGCCTAAGTAGGGCTTGGACCCTAGTTAGACCCGAATTCGTTAACCATCAAAGTCTAGTAGAACATTATTCTAGTAGACAATCAGATAGGCAATTCAAAACAAAATACGGCATGACATACTATTTAAAACCTCCCTTATTTCACCATAAACATATCAATTTCAAAAAAAAAAGATTTAAGTAATAAAGCCCACCTCAAAAGCTTAGAATTTCCGTAAATAGCTTCTCGTTCTGACTTTTAGCGTGCGTGCAAACCACCTTTTCGGAAAATACATAAAGTTCACATCAAATCTCGGTAACGAAGGTATTTAGAATGCATGCACTCTAATTAAAATCTTTTAATTCTTTTTTCTCGGTTTTCGTGCGTTCTCGGTTATTCAGCGGCCGCCCAAGGCGTTGCGTGCGACGCCGGTCGGCCGCTTACGCTCGTTCTTTCCTCCGTTGGCTCCTCGTATTTTCCATGACGTCGAAAATAATTTCTAAAAATTATTTAAGCGCATACTTTAACTATCGCAATTATTTACCTTTGAAATATATTATTTCATACTTAGGATAAAATTATTCTTCCTTCTGTATTTTTCCGGGAATTATTAAATAATTCGTCACGATTAAATATCGGCCCGAAGATTTTATTTAAAAGCCCGAGACTCAATTATTTACCTCACCTCTTACTTCTCAAATCTTAATTCTTAAAACCCAACAATTAAATAGAGCCCATCTAACAACTAAACCAATTTAAAATTATAGGCCTAATTCATTTAAAGAAACAAAAGGCCCAAACTTTTAAATAAAAAAATGGCCCCATTCTTTTATCCCTCTCTCTATCTTCTTCCTCTATCTTCTTTCTCCCTCTGTCCTCTTTCTCCCCCCATATCCGACGGAAAAAAAAACACACCGCCTCCCAATCCTCCCCGTCGGTTTCCTCCAATTCGCCGGCTCCCATCGTCGTCGTCACGATGCCGCTGCTGTCTCGCCAAGAAGTCGCGAGGGACTGCGGGTCGCCGTCGCTGGAGTCGCCGTCGGTCGTCGCTTCTGGAGCTGAGGCAACCCAGCCGCTGGAGCGGCCACCCTCCTGCCGTCGCCGGGAGTCCAGCCGCCGGCCAGGCACCGCGCAGCCCCGAACACGCCCGGAACCACCCCGAAACGTCCCGCGATATACGTTATTATTATAAAGTTAAGTTCTTTCGTACTTTCGATTACATACGACGATTATTCGATTTGTTTCAATTGCTAATTGGTTGAGTTGGTTATGGAAAGGAATTATGGAATTGATATATGCAAGCTACCATTTACTCATGCTTTAAGATTTAGAAAAGTGTATACCTCAAAAAAATGGTTGATTTTGGTGGTGAATGGACAAGAATGGTAAAAATGAACTCCTCCTCCTCTTGCTTTCTCTCGGCTCTCTCTCGGTTCTCTCACTCTCTCTCTTTTTTTTTTTGTGTAGTGTAATGTGGGGAGTTAGAGAAGAGCATAAATTGAGAAGTGGTGGTGACTCTTGGTTTGTGGGCATTGATGGTGGAAGATAGAAGGTGAAGGAGTTGGAGAAGATGAAAAGTGGAAAGTCTCCATGGGTGGGGGGATGGAATCGGCCGAGAGGTGGAAGGAAGAAAAAATCCTTGGGCTTGCTCCCATTTCCTTGGACAGATTTGGGCTTCAATTAATTTAATTACATGTTGTTGGGCTCAAGTGTTGTAAGCCCAAGTTGGTGTTACTATTATTATTTAGTGGATTTAAAATAATTAGGGTCCAAGCTATTTTGTAGGTAGATAATTGGACTCTAATTAAATTTGCAAAGCCCAAAATAAATTCATACTTTATATTTTCGTATTTTCCTTCGATAATTAAAATTCACGGGTCTTTATTTAATTTTGTTAACTCCTCCTTCCCGAACAAAAATTAAAGTACGTTTAACGGCACAACTTATATTTGGTGTTGTTCCAAATATAATCCCTTCAACCATTCCTCGATTTACGTACGTCGCCTTCCATGAGAAAAATATCCATCTCCACGTATTTCATTCGTCTTGCTACAAAAATTAGCAATTTCGTCGTCATGCTTTCAACGAGACCTTCAACGTGTCTCCCAACGTTCATAATTAAATATAATAAGCACGCTCCTATTCACATTAAACACATAAAACCATACGATTTCCCAAATCACATTTATCGAGAAGCATAGTATTTCGAAATAATTTTATCAATTATTTCGTTACATAAATTAGGTTCGTACTTAAAGGTACGGGTGTTACATTCTACCCACCTTAACAGGAATTTTGTCCTGAAATTTACTCATTTCTAACGAAAAGCTCCGGGTATTTCTCTTTCATTTTATCCTCGAGTTCCCAAGTAGCCTCCTCGTGGCCATGGTGTTTCCAAAGTACTTTCACGGACGCGATCGATTTATTCCTCAATTCTTGCACTTTCCTGTCCAGAATAGCTTCGGGCTTCTCCTCATAACTCAAGTCGGGATTCAATATCATTTCCTCTTGATGAACCACGTGTTTAGGATCGAACACATACTTTCGTAATTGTGACACATGGAAAACATTATGCACAGTCCCAAAACTCGGCGGTAATGCCAACCTATACGCTACGGGTCCCACCTTCTCAAGAATTTCATAAGGCCCTACGTAACGCGGCTTCAACTTCCCCTTTACGCCAAACCTCATTATCCCCTTCGACGGAGATACTTTCAAGAACACCTTATCTCCCGCGTTGAACTGTAAATCGGTACGCCGGATATCAGCATACGACTTCTGTCGGTCTTGTGCTTCTTTTATCCTTTGTCGAATTTGTCGCACAATCTCAATCATTTCTTCGACTGAATCTGGCCCGAGTATTCTTCTTTCACCAACCTCATCCCAGTAGAGTGGAGATCTACACTTCCTCCCATACAATGATTCATATGTGGCCATATTTATTGTCGCCTGGAAACTGTTGTTGTAGGCGAACTCGATCAATGGTAGTACAACTTCCCAATTTTCTCCTCTGTCGAGAACCACGGCTCTCAACATGTCCTCGAGAGTTTGAATCGCTCTCTCGGACTGTCCATCGGTTTGTGGATGGAAAGCAGTACTAAAATTCAGTCGTGTACCCAGCTCTCGTTGTAGACTTATCCAAAATCTCCAAGTAAACCTGGTGTCTCTGTCTGACGTGATTGTCACTGGCACTCCATGTAGTCGAATGATCTCTTTCACATAAATCCGGGCCAGATTGTCGGATCCATGAGTTATAAGGATAGGTATAAAATGCGCACTCTTGGTGAGGCGGTCTATGATCACCCAAATGGCTGTATTCCCTTGCCGTGTCTTTGGTAAACCCGTCACAAAATCCATGGCGATATGTTCCCATTTCCACTCCGGAATTTCCAACGGTTGCAGCTTCCCATAGGGTCGTTGATGTAAAGCTTTTACTTGTTGACGCGCCAAGCATTTCTCTACAAACGAAGCTATGTCCCTCTTCATTCTATCCCACCAGAATAATCCCTTCAAGTCCTGGTACATCTTGGTACTTCCAGGATGAGCGGTATATGGAGTCTCGTGTGCCTCGGTCAAAATTTCATTTCAAAGTCCTTCGTCGTTCGGCACACATAGTCTCCCGTCGTAGGTGAGAGCATTATCAGCCTCCTCTCGAAATTTCTCTTGTTCGCCCTTCCTCACCTTCAGTCGAACTTTCTCCAAATTTTCATCATTTCGTTGTCCTTCTATTATCCTTGTTCGCAGATCGGATGCAATTACCAAGGTGGCGATCTTTCCCTTCACGGTCTCCAGAGCTCTCACTACTTCCAATCGCATCTTGCTGAATTCGCGAATCAACTCCGCTTCCCGAGTGAGAAATGTCGCCAATTGTGGTTGGGCTTTCCGGCTCAATGCATCTGCCACTACGTTTGCTTTGCCGGGATGATAGTTAATGCCACAGTCATAATCCTTGACTAGTTCGAGCCATCTGCGTTGCCTCATGTTCAAGTCTTTCTGTTCAAAGAAATATTTTAGACTCTTATGGTCGGTAAAAATCTCACACTGAACTCCGTAGAGATGGTGCCTCCAAATCTTCAATGCATGCACAACGGCTGCTAATTCCAGGTCATGAGTAGGGTAGTTCAGCTCGTGTGGCCTCAACTGCCGTGAAGCATAGGCAATCACCTTACCGTTTTGCATCAAAACACACCCCAGTCCAACCTTCGACGCATCAGTGTAAACCACATAGTCTACCCCTGGTTCCGGCACGGCTAGAATAGGTGCGGTGGTCAACTTCTCTTTCAACAACTGGAAACTAGCCTCACACTCCGGTGTCCAATTGACCTTGGTCCCCTTCTTCAGTTGTTGAGTCATCGGCCTTGCGATTTTAGAAAATCCTTCAATAAATCTCCGGTAGTATCCTGCCAGTCCAAGGAAACTCCGAATCTCGTTTGGGGTCTTTGGCGCCTTCCACTGTTGTACGGCCTCCACCTTTGTGGGGTCAACTCGAATCCCTTCGGCCGTCACAATATGCCCCAGAAAATTCACTTCCTTTAGCCAGAAATCACACTTACTGAACTTGGCGTACAACTTCTCCGTTCTTAGTGTTTCCAACGTGATCCTTAGGTGCTCCTCATGTTCTTTTTCGTTCTTCGAGTAAACCAGTACATCATCTATGAACATAAGGACGAACTTGTCTAAGTATGGATGGAATACTCGATTCATTAAGTCCATAAATACTGCAGGTGCATTTGTCAGTCCAAACGGCATTACTACAAACTCATAATGCCCATACCTCGTTCGGAATGCCGTCTTGGGTATGTCCTCCCTTCGTACCCTCAGCTGGTGATATCCTGACCTTAAATCCATTTTTGAAAATACTCCTGCTCCCCTGAGTTGGTCAAACAGGTCATCTATTCTCGGCAGGGGATACTTGTTCTTGAGAGTTAATTTGTTCAATTCCCGGTAGTCTATGCACATTCTCAGTGTTCCGTCTTTCTTCTTCACAAACAGCACAGGTGCTCCCCACGGCGATACACTGGGTCTGATAAAACCCAAGTCCAGTAGTTCTTGTAGCTGGATTTTGAGTTCTTCCAACTCTCTCGGTGCCATCCTATAAGGTGCTTTCGATACTGGTGCGGCTTCTGGTTCCAGATCGATAGTAAACTCCAATTGTCGGTCAGGCGGAGGGCCTGGCAAAGCATCGGGAAATACGTCGGGAAACTCACGTACTACCGCCACATCTTCAACTTTCATTTCTTTATTGTCATGTCCTTGTAGATATACGAGATAGGCAGGACGCCCCTTTCTAATCATCGTAGTTGCTTGAAGTGCCGATATCACACAAGTCCGCTGATTCATCGAAATCCCGTGGAAGGTAGAGGGCTCCTTCCCCGGGGTTTGTAACGAGATTTGTCTCTCTTGGCATCGAATAGTGGCATAGTTTTCAGCTAGCCAGTCCATCCCCAGAATAATGTCAATGTTTTCCATTGCCATAACATGTAGGTTGTGAGCCACTAAGTTAAGTTCTCCCATCATAAATTCTATGTTCGAGCAAGATTGTGAAAGGTCTATAAGGCCTCCTACCGGTGAGTTCACGTTCATCTTAAGTTCAAGTTCATCAACAGGAAGTCTTAAAGCATTTACGCAGGAGCGCGATATAAAGGAGTGCGACGCACCCGTATCAAACAGAACAGCAACAGGCATGTCAAGTAGCGTTTCCATACCTGCCAGATTATCTTATTTTGGATCTCCCTGTGTGGCTTTAGCTTGCTTGCGTCCCAAGGCATAGGCCCTAGCTTGAGTGGGATATGGTTGGCGACGCTGCTGCGGCTGCTGAGGTGGTGTGGGATTCCCTCAAGGCCCATTCGGTGTTCCCCCAACTCCAGTGTTATTGTTGCTCGAGCACTCTTTGGCGAAGTGTCCAACTCCACCACACTTGCAGCACACGTTTTTCCCGACTCTGCACTCCCCCATGTGGTTCTTCTGGCACTTGGCGCAGGGAGGTGCTCTCTGACGGAAATCTCCACTTTGGTATGGAGCAGCTTGCTTTCCTTTTCCCCAAGCAGAGTTTGGGGTACCCTGGAACCTCTTGTTGTCAAAGGGTTCGCGGTTCCTGTCCCACTTCCTCTTATCTCGGAAATTCTGCTGTGGGGTCGGCGGTGTGGGTGTAACTGTCTTTTCCCGTGGCATTGCTTCCTCCACGTCCAATGCACGAGACAGTGACTCGGCATATTAGAGTCTTCCACGGCATGCTAGAGCCATTCTTATTTCGTGCCTCAGACCGGCACAAAACTTCTCCGACATTTTCTCGTCATTATTTACCTGCTCCGGTGCATATCGAGACATGTCACATAGGGCACGGTCATATTCCGTCACGGTCATCCGCCCCTGTTTTAGGTTGTAGAACTCGACCTCCTTAGCCTTGCGGTAACTCCTCGGGATATACTTATCATAGAGTTCCCCCTTAAAGTCTTCCCAAGTTAGGGCGTCCAGTTGTTCCTGCGACATCGTTCGCTGCTTGGTCTCCCACCAAAATTCCGCGGACCCAGTGAGCTGGTAGGTCACGCACGATAGGCGCTCCTGATCGGTGCACCTTAGGAACTTGAAGATACGTTCTATGGCCCGAATCCAGGTCTCAGCCTTGGCCGGATCTCTCATTCCATCGAAAACGGGAGGACGTTCCTTCCGAAACTCCTTCTCAATGTTTCGTTCCGGCTGTGGCGGTGGTGGTGGTGGTTGTCCTTCAGGGCCCACACTACTTTGGGTCTCGTTGCTTGCCTCATTCTCGTGATGAACGGCTGCACGTCGGGGTGGCATTCTGAATAGTATGGCATGCCGTATTTTGTTTTGAATTGCCTATCTGATTGTCTACTAGAATAATGTTCTACTAGACTTTGATGGTTAACGAATTCGGGTCTAACTAGGGTCCAAGCCCTACTTAGGCTAGTGCACTGATGGGGATCGTGAGCCGTCCCCTAGGTTGGCCGGTCCAGTGATCGAGATTGTGGCCACATTCTCGTTTCACATGATGGTTCAGATATGGTATATGATGGAGGATGACGATTGTCCGCGCGGACACTATTTTAAGGAATGATTTTAGTGTTTCTCGGCCTTTTTTAAAGTAAAACCCGAGATTCACTCGATGATGGCTTGACATAACTTAAATGATAAATGTATTTCGGGCATGAGTTCACTGGGTGCATCAAGTACTCAGCCCATGCATATGTTTTCCCTATTTGCAGGTTGAGCAAGGTCGGGAGGCGGAGGATGTTGAGCGATGATCCAAGAACGTATTCAATCACTGTTCCGGTTACTACTATGTCTTCATACATAGTAGTAGCTAAACTCTCATTTGCTTCAGCTACTCAATGTTTTAAGAATTTATGTTATTTTCTTTGAGCTATTGAACTCTGTCATTTTCGTTATGTAATTTCGGGATTGAACCTTTGGTTTGAATAAACGAAATTTCATCTTTGAGCGATATGTCGTACTTCCTTGATCGCTACCCCCTCCTTCCCCGCTTCTTAACTCCCCCACTAGTCACGATTCCCCGTGCTTCTAATCCTTAGGAAGTGCGGTCGTGACAAGTATAGTCTGCACGACTTTGGCGATTGGAGGTCTCCGTCATCAACTTCTTTAGCCACAGTATCTCTCTCATGCCACACTTAATCCCACGCATAACTGCCTCTGCAATTGTGAGTGCCACCACCTTCTACTTCTTACTGCTGCAAATTACTACTCTCTCCGTCCCCAAAGAATGTGCACTTTGGATTCGATACGGGTTTGAATGCAAAATTGGTAAAGTAAGAAAGAAGTAGAAAGAAAAAGTAATTAAAGTATTGTTAGTGGAAATGAGTCTCACCTCATTAGAGAGAAAAGAGTTTCCAAAATTGAAAAGTGCATATTCTTGTGGGACGAACTAAAAAGGAAAGAGTGACTCATGTTAATTTCGCAATTAAAAGCGTCACCCACAAGTGTACGGGATAAGTAGCACGTGCCAAGCTAAAATTATCTATCATCAAAGACTAAAAGCCGGTTTGAGTATTACGATGCAACTTTGAACACTATCTAGACTAAGGAAATGTGTTTTTCGGTTTTCTTAAACTAAGAACAAAGAACAATTAAGCAAATAGAGACAAATTAACTAAGTAAAGCAAGTAAATGATGGTTTCACACAAATTGGAAAAGGTAGGGATATGGATCTGTTAGTATGGATCACGGGTGTCACCTAGGAATCATGCTTATTTATTGGTTCTCATGTGTGGCTAGGAAAGTCGGGATAATTGGTTAGACCCCTTCTCGGGTGCATCTAACATCTGGGTTAATCTCTAGTGTAGGAGTCTCCTCCATACAAGTCGAGATTAACTCCCAAGAACAACGGACCTAAGCCCTCTCTCTAGCTCATGCATCTCTCGATCACATGTATCTCACGGAGTTGTTGATTACCTAACAATTCTAATCATGCATCTTTCAATGATAACAATTAGAACGAGATGTATCAAATTGATAGTTAAGCAATTGGATAATAAGAGCTCAATACCCAACAAAACCAACACAAAGAGATAGATAACATAAATCAAGGATCAACCCATGGATTCCATACAAACTTCATCAAACCCCTAAAGAAGATCTAGCTACTCATGTTCAAAGACAAAACAAAAGGAAAAACAAGAAACAAGGCTAAACATTATGGAAATGAAACCTACAACTCCCTATAGGTGGAATTGATGTTGGAGAGTCTTCTTCCTTCAATCTCTTGAATGGGGAAGCCTCCTGCCTTCAAATCCTCATCAATCTCTTGAAATCTTGATTGATTTGGTAATGTGGGAGTTGGGGGTCGAAATGTGTGAAGTTCCTTTTGTATTTGGAGTGAAAATGGACAAAATAAGGAAGCTGTCAAAAACATTCGACCTGGTGATCTGTGACTGTCAAAACACCCGACCGGGTGTTTTGTCTAGAACTCGCAACTCGTTTCAAAATGCCCGGACGGGCGTTTCATCGGATGGGGAACGCCCGACCGGCCAAATTCTCTATCTCTTTATGTGCATTTCCAGCCAGAACTCTCGGGCGGGTATTTCTTCACCTAGAAAATGCCTGGGCGGGCAAACTCTTTGTATTGGCTCGTTCAACTCCGTTTAAGCTCGTTTTAGACCTGTTTTTACATCAAGACTTTGACACTCTCGTTAGCTCTAAAAATAGCAAATAAGTGGATGAAACCTAAACTTTATACCTCAAATTACTCAACAACTTGTGTTAATCACCCACCTAAACATCCTAAACTATGAGTTTGTCAAAGAGTGCATATTCTTTTGGGACGGAGAGAGTACAAGATTTCCTCCCGCAAATGTGAAGTACCTAGTCGTAGACCTTCTATCCATAGGGTTCTGTGCCGAATCAGAATTGTAACCTTGAATGTACAAATGGTTGTTCCTTGCAAACTATATCCCATGACTTATCGACCCAATAATTATTAAGACTGCTTCCCCGTGACTCATATGTGTGGCATGAACTGACTAACCACTTCAACGACATAGGCTATGTCAGGTCTACTATGTGAGAGATGTATTAATTTTCCAACTAGCCTTTGATATATCCCCTTGTCGGCTGGTGTAGCCCCCTCAACAATCTATGTCATGGTTTTAAATAGTGAGTGTATCGGTTGGTTTAGAGTCTATCATCCCAGCTCAACTTATAAATTAAGTATGTATTTCCTCTCATGGTTTAAGGTTCCTCATTCTAATCTTAGCACCACTATCCTTAGAAAGTATTTTTCAGATACCTAAATTCTTTATTTCAAATTCTGCAAACAGATTCTTCTTCAGCTCCTTTATTTCTTCTTCATCGTCCCATGTGATGATCATGTCCTATACACTTGTGATCTTGTTGTCTCGTTTCTTGAGAAACAACGTGTGGCCTGAATTGCTTTGCTCGACATGTTTCTTCTTCATTTTGGTGAACCTTCCAAACTAAGCTCTAGGTGCCTGCTTCAATTCATACAATGTGTTTTTGAGCTTACACACTTCTTTTGTCCAAACTCCATTGTGAATCTTGACCGTGGCTCTATGTAGACCGGTTTGGTCAACTATCCATGAAGGAATACGTTAATGACGTCGAACTGATAGAGGGGTCTGTCTTTGTTACTAGCAATGGAAAACATAACTTTCACTAAATAGGCCACTCTTAGTCTCTCACATACGGTACAATCACATGATGTGGCTTCTACTGGTAGGTGATATTGGAAAGGGAACTTTGAAGAGTTTAAAGAATATTGGAAGAAGAAGTATAGAGTTTCAAGGAGAAAATATTTATTGATTGGGGTCTAAAAATGTATAGTTCCTAAGCACATTTAATTTACCCATCTCTATAGCCCTGTAAATAGAGGTAAAGAATGTATCTGCAAAACAACAGAAATAATACAATCAATCTTTTCTCAATTCTCAACATGGTATCAGAGCATTTTCCGATCCAAACATTCCATCATTTTTTTGTGAACTCAGATTCAAAATCATCAAAAATCCACACCCAAACCCTTCACTTTTTCATGATTTACAATTTGACCCCCATTTATGCAAAAATTCCCTATCTGCACCCTATTCTCCCAAATACCTGCAAAATAAGCCCCGAAAAAATAAATTTGATACTATCACATGCCATAATAGTTTCTTTGCCTTAGAAAATGATACTAATATTTGTATTTCAT
Source organism: Salvia splendens (assembly GCF_004379255.2). Lineage (NCBI taxonomy): Eukaryota > Viridiplantae > Streptophyta > Magnoliopsida > Lamiales > Lamiaceae > Salvia > Salvia splendens. The sequence goes on from NC_056039.1 coordinate 26,370,001, forward strand.
ACCAAACGAGGGAAATGAATAGAGATAAACTTGGGGGTGGATTTTTTATTGTGGAGCTACTGATTCTATTACGTATGATATCTCTAATATTGGAACACTTCATAGTTCTAGGAGAACACATGTTGAAATAGCTAATGGAGAAATTTCAAAAGTTGAGGGTGCCGGCACAGTTCAAATATCTCCGACCTTGAAAGTTTCAAATTGTCTCTATGTCCCCTTTCTGACCCAAAAGTTATTGTCCATTAGTCAAATCACCAGTGAGCTAAATTGCACTCTTCTAATGAATCCTAAGTTTTGTTTTCTTCAGGATATCCGGGCAGGGATGATTATTGGGCGTGGCACTGAGCATCACGGGTTGTACTATGTGGATGAGATAGCTCAAACTGACAGGGCAATGCTGGCTCAAGGAACTTCGGAACAGGAGGCATGGTTATGGCAAAGGCGGTTAGGGCACCCGTCATTTAGTTATTTGCAGATTTTATTTCCTAATTTTGCTAAACTTCAATCTATGCATTGTGATACACGTGTTTTTGAAAAAAGCCACAGACATTCGTTTAAACCTACCGATACTAGATTTGATTCAGTTTTTTCCTTAATTCACTTCGATGTGTGGGGCACATCTCCGATTGTTGGGGGTAATGGGATAAAATATTTTGTCTTATTGGATGGCATGGGTATATTTTCTGAAAAACAAATCTTATGTTTTCGCAAAAGTCATGGAGTTTTATAACATCATCCCACCGACGTTTGAGGTAAATACTACTAACAATCAGGATAGCTCAAATTCTACTTTTGCTAACAATGATGACACAGAAATAAACACTATTGACGGAGACACTATGAGATATGTCTTGCCACCTCTTAGCACTAGAGGAATCTCACCCAAAAGATACTCACCGGAGAAGAATAACACTCGAGCGAGATACTCGATTGGGAACGTTGCCAGGGCTAATCTTACCAAAATTGCCCTCGCATTTGAAGAGGCCATATACGAAGAAGACAAGATTCCGCAAACAGTTGAAGAAGTAGTAAAAAGCAAACACTGGAGAGAAGCAATGAAGTTGGAAATGAAGGCACTGGCAAGGAATAATACTTGGGAAAAGTGTCAGCTTCCAGAAGGAAAGAAGTCAATACGGTGTAGATGGTTGTTTACAATAAAGAGAAGGCATGATGGTAGCATCGAAAGATATAAAGCCCTCCTGGTTGCAAAAGGATACACACAAACATATGGGGTGGACTACTCAGAAACATTCTCACCAGTGGCTAAAATGGATATTGTTCGAGTGTTGTTATCGATTGCAGCAAACAAGGATTGGCCCCTACATCAACTTGACGTAACCAATGCCTTTCTTCATGGGGAGCTAACAAAGGAAATCTATATGGAAGTTCCCTCGGGGTTCTCTGAGGAATTTGGAAATGGAGAAGTGTGCAAACTAAAGAAAACTCTTTATGGGTTGAAACAGTCTCCCAAGGCCTGGTTTGGTAGGTTCACTGAAGCAATGAAGAAATACAACTACCACTAGAGCAATACAGATCATACACTGTTCACAAAAAGAAGAGAAGGACAAATCACTTGTCTGATAATTTATGTGGACTACATGATTATCATCAGAGACGACTTGGAGGAAATTGAAAGGTTGAAAACAAACTTGGCTTCCGAATTTGAAATGATGAACTTGGGATATCTGAAGTATTTTTTGGGAATTGAAGTAAAGAGATCAAGTCAAGGTATCTTCATCAATCCGAAGAAGTATATCCTAGATCTTCTGGCAGAAACAAGATTGATGGATTGCAAGCGTGCTGATACACCCATTGCAGTAAATCACGGCTTGCAAATCATAAAGGGAACATCATTGGCAGATCGTGGAAAATATCAATGTCTAGTCGGGAAGTTAATTTACTTATCATATACTAGACCAGATATTGCTTATGCGGTTAGTGTAGTAAGTCAGTTTATGCATCATCCCCAAAACGACCACGTGGAAGCAGCACTGAGGATTGTGAAGTATCTAAAAGGTACTTTTGATCATGGAGTTATGTTCAAAAGAAACAACCATTTAGAAATTCACGGTTACACAGACGCAGATTGGGCTGGAAATCCCGCCGACAGAAGATCTACTGTCGGATACCTCACATTCATTGGTGGAAATTTAGTTTCATGGAAAAGTAAGAAACAAAAGGTGGTGGCGCTCTCAAGTGCAGAAGCCGAATTCAAAGGAATTAGAAGTGGTTTGACCGAAGTATTATGGTTAAGGAGGTTGATGAGAGAATTGAGTTTATTATCTCCAAAGACATGTCAACTCTTCTGTGATAACAAAGCAGCAATTAGTATGTCAGAGAATCCATTTCAACACAAAAGAACAAAACATGTGGAGGTTGAACGGCACTTCATCAAAGAAAACATCGAAGCTGGAATTGTGACATTTCTATTCGTTCGATCCAGAGATCAACTGACAGATATTTTAACCAAGGCTGTGGGCACAAAGAATTTCCGAGAAGTCCTTGACAAGTTAAGCATCGGCATTCCCGTAACTTAACTTGAGGGGGATTATTGGACATGGAACTTTGAAGAGTTTCAAGAATATTGAAAGAAGAAGTAGAGAGTTTCAAAGAGAAAATATTTATTAGATTGGGGTCTCTATATTTAATTTACCCATCCCTATAGCCCTATAAATAGATGTAATGAATGTATATGCAAAACAATAGAAATAATACAATCAAATCTTTTCTCAATTCTCGATGTGTGAAATACTCAAAACACATGTATGGTACAAAACATAATATTCGAGGAGTAGATATTTAGACTAGTTTTTTTAGCTGCTGCAACCCCAAAATATAATTAAAACAATCTAATAAATAGGTGACGTTAATATAATTAATTCTCATAAACAGCTTATTTATTAGGAGTGAATTAGATAGCCGTGGGATCCACACGACATTTACTTTTGCACATAGCAATTTGTCTGCTTGAATTTTCCATGAGAATAATGAATAACATACTATTGGATCAATTAAATATATTCGAGCACGAGGTTAAACGTGAACTTCGAGGCAATTTCAATTCTATACAGTTCTTAAAAGTATTACACCCAAAATTTGAATTATTCCATTTTTCTATGAATACAGAGTCAATTCAACTCGTTTACACCTTGCAAGCAATATATATTCAGATCTCGCAGTAAAAAAAACATTAACACAAGTAGTTGTATTTCGATGGCTTCTATCTCTACTTCCACTCACATAATAGCCCTTCACCAAACCACTCACACCAACAAAAATCTTCCCAATCACGATGGCCACTGCTCATTTCTTCGCCGGAGTCATTTCCACACATCTCAATCATCAAGACCATCAAACAAGTAAATATTGTGTACCATGAGCTTTATATTATTATAAAATTGTAAAATGTGTTATTTATATTTTTTGTAAATTAATTTGGGGTTTCAATTTTTAGGGACTTTGTTGTCCGGAGAGCCACCCCGGAGATCGCCGGAGAAATCATGGTTTCAAATCCTCTCTCCGGCATACCATTTATCGGAGACAATCCATTGTAAGTTTCTCTAAATTTCAAAATCATCAAATCAAGTATGATTAATAAATCCATGTTGCTTAATTAATTGTTGCAGGCTTGCTGGAATTTTCGCATTAACTGTAGGTGTACCATTTATGATCCAAAGGATAGTTGCATTTACAAGTAAGCGATTTATAATTAATTAATTATTTATTGTAGATCGGAAATAATTATGATTAATTGAGTAACGGATGTGTAGAGCAAATCGAGGCGGCGTCGCAGACGGTGGAGAAAATAGCGGACACGGTGGAGAATATAGCCGACGAGGTGGACAAAGCGGCGGAGGAGCTGAAGGCGGCGCTGCCGGACGGCCGGCTGAAGGAGGCCGTTACTTTTGTGGAAAAGCTTGCTGAAAATACATCTGATGGCGCAGATAAAGTCAGCGATTTAATGGACATGGTATTTTTTTTTCAATTTAATGAAATTATACTTTCTAATTAATGTCTAAGTTATGAAAATAATTATTGCCAACAATTATTGGGTTGATAAAAATTAAAAAGAAATACATATAAGATGAAGATGGCACATTATTTGATTTAATGTACTAGTTGCCATGATAGGCACGTGACGTATGTTGCCAGCTTTCTTTCTTTTGACTGTTGACTGATTAAATTAGTCTATGAAAGTTAATTTATTTTTATTTTAAGTTGAGTAATTTTTTTGGTAAAGTATCTTCCTTGCTCTCTTTTTCACTGTCATCATATACTTATTCTAGTTATATTTTAACCTATAAAATTAATTTTTTGAATTCAATATCCCAAAAAAACATCTTAATTATCTTGAGGAAGTACCATTTTTTATAATCTTTTACTCTTTTTTTCTCTCTATGTCAATATTCATCTTCAGGTAATAATATTTCAATAATTCTTTTCTCTATCTGATTTTATTATTTCATACTCCGTATTAAAGCTTATAGAAGGTATTTTGGTAATAATATTATTTATATATATATTTTTCCTCACCTCATTAGATTTTATCTATGTTATTTAGTGTTCTAGTCCATTTATATACTACTGTAATCTCATTTTAGTCATTTCACTACATAATTATTAAGATGTTTATTTACTAATTTTCCAGATTGTGCAAGTGGATCATGCACTTTACTACTACTAAATAGTTAAACTCACATTTCTTTATAAAATTAAGATAAAACATGAGACTTAGTGTTCCACTATTTTCTCTGTCCATTTTTATGTACATTTCTCAAAACCAGCAACAAATCAAAATGAGAGACATTGTTAGTGGAAAGTTATTTTATTTGATCGATTTTTTAATATTCACGTAACATGTTATTCATATTTTAATTATATATGTATAGAGGAATGATATGTTACACAACTTATGTGAGCTCTTTATGTGAGTGCTAATCTCGTTTGACGCACGTTTAGAGCTATAATTAATCTGATAACAAAACATGCAGGTGCAAGAATTCGATGACAAGCTGGACGAGTTTATGGACAAGGATAAAAACAAAGGCACTGGCAAAGCTTGAGTTTTTCGACAACGGATTGTTAGTACCTATTAGGATTTAGGAGTGTACTGAGATTAAATATTTGAATGTTGTTAATATCATTGATTATCCACGAGATTTTGCTGTTGCACCTCATGCATTCCATCTACAAATATGTGTCACACTTTAACTCTGCTCGGTTTTTTAAATTTTGCAAAAAATAGACATAAGATGGAGTAGTAAAATATACTCCTATACAAGGATAGATAGTGCTTTGCATATATTAATTTTATAATAAAATTTGAATGAAATAGATGAGTAATATATGATGTACATGAGGAATGATATGCTAGATACTTTATGTGAGCACCAGTCTGTGTTTTTCGTTTTGATTTATATTTAGTTTATGATTCTAATACATTAAATATGTTATTAAAAATTTTCACAAAATTCATAAAAATCAAAGTTTAATTTATTATTTTATTTATTAATTTGAAATTATAGAAAAAAAAGAGCAAATTAATCGAGCTTTGATTTTTATGAATTCTATAAAATTAAGAACTCCAATAATATAGTATGTAATAGGAGTACATCATTATCACATTAAAATGATAATGCTAGAGGCGACTGCAGTAGTCCTTAGTGAAATGAGTTGGAACCAATTCTGTTACGATTCTTCTTCGATTTACCTAACATTAAAGCATGTAATTGCTGTCGTGATCTAATTGAATTAGTATTAATTCTTATATTGGAATCTTGAATTTAAGATGCTCAGTCAACAAAATTTGATCAATAATAAATGTGATGAGACATTTAATTTTGAGAAATTAAATGATATAGCGTCGATTTACGTTCCGCGTAGATGACCGTAGTATATTCACTTTCTCAAATCCGATTCCCGGTCAGTGAGAAAAATTGGATTAAAGTTGTTCACATTGTAGCTTTTAATAAAGCTATGAGATTTAAAACTTAGGGAGTAATTAACTAGTGTTAATAATCCCACATAGGAGATGAGACACATCTTTTAATGTGTATTTATTAAGTGACTTTAATACACTTAATAATTATAGTGGACTAAGATGGGTTGAAGAGCCCACACACGCGCACACGCGCGCCAAGCCGAGCCGTGCCCGCGCCCTTGGACTTGGACTTGGACTTGGACTTGGACTTGTCCCTGGACCCAAACTTAATGTTTTGGACCAACGCTTAGTCAGCGAGACCAGTGGCATGACACATCGTCAACTATGACGCAGTCAAAGTCTGCGAGGCTGCCACGTAACGCAGTCCACATGCGACGGATGAAGCGAGACCAGTGGCATGACACATGGTCAACTATGACGCAGTCAAAGTCTACGAGGCTGCCACGTAACGCAGTCCACATGCGACGGATGAACTGGGCTTGTACATCGTCTAGATTCATCGTCGACCACTCCAGCTTTCAAATTCGTAACGGCCAGCCGTTACAGCCACGCCATGATGACAGCCATCAAGGCTGAGTTGACACCTGTAGTGGACTAGGCCTATAAATAGGCTAATCATTTCTTGCATCAATAGAACTTACACACAAGCATCATACTCTCTCTGCATAGTCTTTCTTCCCAAAGCTCTGTCCTCTCCTCTTCTAGTTCGCCGGAGCTCTGCTGATAGCGGTGCTGCTTCACCAGAGACGTTGCCGTTTTATCTTTGGGGACGACACGCCAAACCGAGAGTACTACCGGGGCGTATCTCATCTTGCGGAAAGAGGACTTTCCTCGACTGGCTAAGTTTGATTTCCAGTTTCGTTTTCATTATATTTTCAGTTTCAGTTCTTCCTTCTTTGGTCTTATTACGTCCGGTTTTGTTTATCAAGGCTGAGTTGACACCTGTAGTGGACTAGGTCTATAAATAGGCTAATCATTTCTTGCATCAATAGAACTTACACACAAGCATCATACTCTCTCTGCATAGTCTTTCTTCCCAAAGCTCTGTCCTCTCCTCTTCTAGTTCGCCGGAGCTCTGCTGATAGCGGTGCTGCTTCACCAGAGACGTTGCCGTTTTATCTTTGGGGACGACACGCCAAACCGAGAGTACTACCGGGGCGTATCTCATCTTGCGGAAAGAGGACTTTCCTCGACTCGGCTAAGTTTGATTTCCAGTTTCGTTTTCATTATAATTTCAGTTTCAGTTCTTCCTTCTTTGGTCTTATTAAGTCCGGTTTTGTTTATCTCTTGTAATTCCAGTAATAATCGAAACATCTTAAATATATTATATTTGATTAAATCATCGATCACTATCGATGATGACGGAAAAATGTGGACAAGGGATTAAAAAAATATGCATTGGTGCAACTTGAGGAAGATTATATTAATTTAGTTCTTGATATACAATATTCTTGAAGTATCTAGCTAGATTCATATACAAATTTTAACAAATAAAAAATGTTAATTGTTAAAATAAATATTCACAAAATTTTCAGAAGCATCTAAGTTATTTCATATTTTCATTAATGCTATTTCAAACGATGTTCTAATATTGACTTTAATCACCTTTTTGGTATAAAAATCGAAGATTTTTGGTGGGGCTGCGTTTTCGCATTCGAGTGGATCAAGTTATATGGAAGATAACTGAACCGGATGGATCAGTTAGCAAATGTCGTTGCCACTTGATCAAGGCGTTCACGATCTCGCTAGCCACCAATGTAATTTATAACTCCCAATTTTGCACTACTTTAACAGTAAAGCGGCAAGTTCGGGGTCGATCCCACAAAGAAACCAGCGTATCAAGTGTGTGAGTAGTGAACAGGGGGTCGGCTGCTGCCACACTTTAATTTTGAGAGTTTTTAACTACTGATTTTACCTTAGGCAGAAAGTAAACTATCTACTGGATCAAGGTACTGCTAACTACTAGATCAAGTAAGTGCCATGCTGGAATAAAACTGACTACCTAGGCATGCGGCGAAAACATAAACACTTTGCTATTCGACATGATTAAACACTGGATCAAACTCTAAAGCGAAATTAAACTAGAACAGTGAATACGAAGGCGAAAACTAAACAACTCCAATTTTATACGCAAAACTCAGAACAGTGTTGCAAGCATACGGAATACAGAAAGATTGATTCTTTAACTACAGAACAACTCAAAATCAAACTAAGCTAACAACTTCGGGAAATAAGAAAGCAAGTAGAGTCGAGAAAACTCTCGGATGAAAATTCGAGATAACGCCGAACAAATATCGAATACTCTGTCGCGCTCCCTCTCTCTAGCTAACCATTTCTCTCACTATCTTTAGAACTGGGAAACTAAACTAAAACGTAAACTAAACGTAAAAAGAGATCCTCTGATTATGGTGGCACATCCTCTACTTATAGGCACTTCACACAATCTCCAACTGGATAACGATCTTGGCAGAGGATATTCGCTCACTCTGTGAGCGAGCGACTCATCGATTGCTACGTGTCTTCCTTCTAGAATGATGTCGCTTTTCAATAACAGATTCATGACTCAGCTTCGTCCTTGCGTCTCATGTATCAGCACGTGTCCCTCTTCTAGAACGTCGTCCTTGCTAACAGAATGATGCCCACCATCCAGCTCATTAGCCTCGCGTGTCCTCCTTCTAGAATCCAGTTGTCCCCGCCCAACTGTTTGATCACCCCCTTTGATCAGTTCACCCGATTTTTGGCCTTTTTCGCCTTTTGTACTAACTTGATCAATTTGTCCTTGTTTCCTTGGTCAAGCCGTATTCCTGCACATTTAACACTTGTTTTGCGCGATAACTGACCAAGTATAGTACATTTTACCCCCTAAATCGATGCATGAAATAGGCCTTATCAATTTTAGTATTGAAAATTTTATAATTGCAAAAGACTAAAAGTCGTCAACATGTTCACTCATTGATCTATATAAACACCTTCTCCCTGTCTCATATAAAGTGATCAATTTATGGCCGCCAGTGGGTTAGGCCTCCTCATTAACGGGTTACTGCATACCCTGATTTAACCCCTCACATGATATCGGGCCGGAGTGTGGGGGTCGTCAAGGCGACGAAATGATATTTTTTCCATTTTATGTTCTCTTAACTTAAGTTACTGACTTTTTTAATAAAAATATACTTCCTCCGTCCCAAGATATTAGATTCATTTCTTTTGGCACAAGAATTTAGAAGGTGTTGTTTAGTGGTGTAAGTGGGGTTGGTAATAAAGTAAATTTTTACCGTAAATAGAAATGACTCAAGTATGTTGGGACACCCCAAAGTGGTATACGAATCTAATATCTTGGGGCGGAGGGAGTAACATTTTATTTTCTCTTAATTTATTATCTATTTATCTACCTAAATTTATTCTTGCAACCAGACTCAATAAAATAAATTTTTAAATTTCATACCGAAAAGAAGTTGATCACTTATGATGAGAATGAAGGAGTACATCCCAATATTCAAAACTCAAAACAATTTTACCTTATTTCATAGTACTCCCTCTGTTCCATTATAGTGGAGTCATTTTGTCATTTTGATACGTTCTATAGTAGTGGAGTCATTTAATTTTTTAATAAAAGTCAACACATTTCTTCTCACTTACTTTACTCTCTTTTCTTTATTCTCTATTCATTTCTCTACGTTTTCAATTCTTAGCCGCTTTATTCTTTATTTACTTACCTCACTTAACATAATTTTTCTTAAATCGCGTGCCAAAAAAAGCGCATCCACTATCACAAAATAAAAAGAGTAATATTTTTTTTACTTTATTATCTCTACTGAACTCAATAAATATCATTTAAAAAGTGAATGACGTGTAACAAGAACTGAAAGATTACAACAATTCTACCTTACTGAATTTTTTCTTTAATTTTCTGATATGGCTATGATAGGGTCCTTGATTTTCAGTGAATCTCGCTGAAAATCATCTCCAGTATCTTTTATTTTATTTGATTTAGTATCTCTTATTTTAGTTAGTTATATTCCATATCTTTTGTAATCTTTTATTATCTTTCTTGATTAGCAAGATATGTTTAGGGTTTAGAATTCTATAAATTATAGAATTCTCTAGTATTTTGATTCATTGAGAAATAAAGTTAATTACTTGTTCTCATTCTCGGTTCTGGCGGAAATCGCCCCTTAGCATCTCAACTAGGGTTTCTCTTGTTCTTCGTTTCCCTACAAATCGTTGGTGCTCTAGTCCGATAGATCAAGGGTCTATCAACTGGTGCTTCCATTGTTTACTCTTCCTCCATCAAAATCTCTCAAAACTCACGACTCACGACAAAATCCTCACAATCTCAATCCATACTCCAATCATCACAGCCACGCAGCCATCGCTTGTTTCCATGGCTTTTCTCCAGGAATCTTTACAACAACATGCTCTCCGTGAGATCCTCGTGGACTTGCAACAACTGGTTGCTGCTCATGGCGAATTTCTAGCCAATTTCAGACGTCATACACTGACCGAGGAGCCTCCGGACAACCTTGAAGAGCGCTCGCCACCACATCAGCCGTGGAATACTCGGCCACCGGACCAGCAGCCAGTCATGGGACCTCAGCGGGGCAGGTCTCTTCCACCGTCGGTCTCAAAAGCATCGCTTGGTATCAACCCCCATGCCCTACCGCGCCTCCGCCTCGAACCACCACGTTTCGACGGAGAGAAGGCCCTGGATTGGATCTGTAAGGTCCAACAATATTACAACCACCACTACACTCCGCTCGATGATCGTCTTTATCTTACGAAATACTTGTTCGATCCGCCGGCGACCGATTGGTTTCATAATTATAAAAAAACTGACATTGATGGTTCGTGGGAGGATTTCTTGGTGGCGGTCTATCATCGTTTTACTCCGGAGTTACTTGAGGGTGATTCACATATGGGGGACGATGTCCATCAATCTGAGCCTATTGTTGATGCACCGAGAGAAGTCATGTAGGAGTCTTCAATAACTGATGCAGCGCCAACTTTCTGCAGCGTTGATGATGTCTCGTGTGATGCGATTCCGGAAGCATATAACGAAGGTGTGGAGACTACCCACTTTGCTCCCGAATTAACGGATGAGGTTTCATGGGTAGATGATGAAAAGCATGAAATTAAGACTGTTCATTTGATCAGCTCAGGCTTTGCAGTTGTTGATCATTCCCCTCCAGTGTCTTCCACAGTTACCAAAAGCAGACACTGCTTTGATGGGGAGCACATTGCACAGCGGGATAATGTGGATATTATTTCATGTGCTGCCATTGTTGTGGCAAACAAGGAGCATGTAGGGAATATCTCTATTGGCAGGGGCAGACCCATGTATAAAATGGGTAGGGCTAAAGCCCTTACTAAAATTATATTTTGAGTTTTTTTCTTTCATAAATTTTTATAATTTATCCAAATTTAAGGCAAATTATTATGTAAAAGCCCTTATAAATAATTTAAAACACTCAAAGATATACTTTAAAACAAAATTTAGAAATCACAGCCCTTATAGTTATTTATTTCTGCGTCCGCCCCGGTCTATTGGAAGGGTAGGGAATATCTCTATTGGAAGGGCAATACCTCTGATGAGGAAAGTTTCCTTGTTGGGGAATGCTTTGGTCGATGGTGAGCAACAGTTTGCTGGCAAAACTGTGTTGCTTGGATTCGATGATATGGACATATTTAAAGGTATAAATTTGAAACTTTTAGCTATGGAGCACATGCTGAAGCAGCATCCGACTTGGCAAGGAAGAGCTGTTCTGGTCCAGATTGCCAATCCTTCCAGAGGAAAAGGAATAAATCTGGATGAAATAAATCGCGAAATAGGGGAGAGCTGCCAGAGAATCGATAAGGAACTTGGAAGGCCTGGATATGAACCTATATGATGAATCGGCGAATTTCTGATGTTAGTAAATGCTGGTAGAGAATAAAGATCACGACACAATGAATTACGTGGTTCGATTTACTGAAGTAAATCTACGTCCACGGGAAGAAGGGAGGGCAAGATTGTATTGCTTGATCTGTTTTTACAGCTTACAACACAGACTTGCTATATGATATTTTATCTCTAGAGAGCTTAACCTTTTTCTATCTGATCTAAGTTCTATTTATACATTGAACTAAGATCGTGGCTTGCATCACCACTAATGATGGTTGTGGATGTCGTGGAGGTCATGGAGGTCCTGCATGTAGCGTAGGTCATGGCCTACGATCGTGGCCTGAGTTGACACCACGTGGTAGTGGGTGTGTTGGAAGTTGTGGAAATCCTGCATGGGTCCACTAACTCCTTGTTCGGTCGAATACTGAGACCGAACTGCTTTGGTTGCCGATCTGAGAGTAGAGCTTGATGCCGACCTGAGAGCAGAGCTTGATTGGTTGGCTTTTACCGAGCTGTAGGCTGAGGCCGAACTCTTACTGAGACCGAACTGCTTTGGTTGCCGATCTGAGAGTAGAGCTTGATGCCGACCTGAGAGCAGAGTTTGATTGGTTGGCTTTTACCGAGCTGTAGGCTGGGGCCGAACTCTTTGGTTGTGCCGAACTGAACTCTTTAGTCATGCCGGACTGATACTCTTTAGTCATGCCGAACTGATACTCTTTCTTGGGCTTTAGGCTGATGGGCCGTCATTGCTGTTGGGCTTGTTTAGTACGCACCCCATCACTACCCCCCCCGAAGGGCGAAGTGAATCACTTCGGCGAAGTGAGTCACTTCGGCATTCTGGATAAAGGCAAGGGGGAGGCTGATGTCAGAGGACGTGCCTTGCATTAAATGCGACAGTAAAATCCGGCCGTTGAATCCTGAAAAGGTGGGATTCGAAACGGTGCGACGATTTTGAAATCTTCGCCGAATCTGATAAATACCTCCTTTCTTCATCATTGAAGCACTTTTGCGACTGCTTCTTCTGCACTCTCTTTTTTGCGAAAATTCTCTCTCCGCTTTCAAGAATTTCTTCAGACTTTCTTCACCTTCAAAAAGTAAGAAAAATGTCTTCTTCTTCTTCTTCGGAGTCGGGTAGCGGTAGGAAAGGGGATAAGGGGTCTTCTAGCCGGAAGGAATCCGGGGAGAAGACCGTAGAGTATTTCCATAGTATTTTGAGTAAGGATACTGTGATATCCCTACCCGAAAAATACTTTTTTCCTGGGGGGAAAGTGGTGGTACCTGACGGTGATCATAGGGCTGACTCCCCGCCGGAGGGTTACGCCACCGTGTACGAGGCCTGCTTAGAATGCGGGCTTCGTTTCCCCCTCCCTTCTGCCTTTATAGATTTACTAGATTTTTTTCAGCTTCCTTTAGGCCAGGTGACTCCGAACTCTTGGAGGCACTTGTCGGCCTTCGCTGCCGAACTCCGTAAGTTAGGAAGGGATTTGTCTTTGAAGGCGATCCTTAAATTCTTTCAATTTAAGAGGAAGGGGTCTTGGTTTTACTTGATCCCTGTACAGCCCTTTAGGGCCTTTTGTAAAACGAAGTGGCCGAAGTGGCAAAACCGCTTCTTCTACTATGATAGGACCGCGGCTCCTAGTTTTCCCTGGAGAGGGCCGAAGTCCGTTATCCGTCATCCTCGGCCTGAACCGTTGGACGAGCTCGATGGCGAGCTCAACAAGATTCCCATAGTTAGGAAACAATACACGGAGTCTGAGCTCGTCAAGGGCGACGTCGTGTTCGACATCTCGTCTTCGGACGAAGAGGCCGAGGGTGAGGATTTCTCTTTATCTTTATGCTCTGCTGCTTTAACGAAGAAAACTAACCTTGTTTTCTTGCTTTTTGGCAGTGTACATGCTGAATAAGGCTATCCGAAAGTCCTCCGAGCTTGTGGAGCCGGAGAGGCAGAGAGCCCCTCGCTCGGCGTCTGAAGCCGAGAAGGATCCGAAGAGGCAAAAAACCTCTTCTTCGGATCCGAAAGAGCCGGAGTCGTGTTCGGCTAAAGGGAAGGGGAAATTTCATGAGTCCCCAAGAGTGCCGGGGAAAGACCTGGTCATCTCCGAGGTGGTTGCAGACATCCCGGAACACGTCCCTGAGCCTTTTCAATGGCCGACGAATTTTGTGGAGGTAAGCTTTCTGACTTGGCTTCTTTTCCACATTTTTTGATGGCCATTCTGTTGAGTTTTTTCCTTGTTCATCTTCAGAGAGCCAAGCTCGTCTCCGTGGAGCTCTCCAAAGCATCCCACGACTACGAGGAGATGCAGAAGAAGTTGCATCTTGCTCGTAGTCTGGCCGAACAGGCTGAGGCCAAATTTGAGAGGGCCCGAGCTGCTAGGATCTCGGCTCAGGATGAAGCCCGGTCAGCCAAAAACCAGCTCATCATCCTGCAAGAGCAGACGAAGCACCGGGAGGCTCAGAAGGAGGCTGCCGCCGTGGCTGCCCAGGGGGAGGCTCTCCGTGTTTACACGGAGAAACTCTTTTTGAGCAGCCAGTTCTCGGCCTTTGTCGGTAGTCTGGTAAGGCTAATTACCGATAAGGGCGAGCAGGGGGCCGACGTCGTGCTACCTCTGTACAGCCGAGAGATAGCAGCTCGGCTTCAGAATCTGCCGCTCCTTGAGGAGCTCGCTTCATCCTCGGTCCTGCTTTCTGCAGACCGAGTCCGGAGTTGTCGAGCTGATCGGGACGAGAACCTGGAGGCTATCTTTGCCTCCGTGGGACCCGTTTCACCCGCTTCGACTTACAACGGAGAGGGTGAGGCCGAGCCGCTGGAGCTGGAGGCCGAAGTCGAGCGGGCCGGGCATCCGGAGAAGGAAGCCGATCAGGAGGCGGAGGCGAGGCCGGCAGGATGCGAGGCCGAGGCTGAGGTAGCTCAGGAGAAAGAAGCTGAACCAGACCGAGGATCCGGAGACGAAGCTGGCGGAGTATGATTTCGTCTCCCTTCTCTTAGTCTAGTTTCTTCCTTGTAAAATGGCCTTGAAGCCCTCCTAGTGTAAGAAATTTTCCTTGTGAATGAAAAATTCTCTACACTTGTCTTCGTATAGCTTTTCGTACTCGCCTTTATTCCTGTTGTATTTTACTATCTGCTCGGTACAGCTGCCGAACTAATATAGCTGCTTTGTACTCAAGGAGATGGAGATACTTCACTGGAAACGGCTGTACTCTTCGGCTTTAGACGAAGCTGAGAAAAGAGCTATAGCCGATCAGACGAAGAATGACGAGCTTCTGGCTCGTTTAGTGAAGCTGGAGGCCGATAATAAGGACTTAGAGTCCGATAAGAAGGATCTGGAGGCCGAGCTGAATACGACCATTGCTGAGAGGACTGCGTACGAGGATTACATCCGTGTGCGCGGGGGAGTGACCATATCAGATGTTCAGAGTCGAGTTGACGAACTGTGGGAGGAATATCATGTACTCCGGAGGAACAATGCGCTGGAGAGCTCGGCTTGCCAACAAGTTGTGAAATCATTACGGCGCTGGGCTTCTCGGTACGACATCAGGCATTTCCCGCCAACAGATGCTCGCACTCCAGATCAAGCCTCTGGTTCCCTTGTTCAAAATCCTACTCCAAGTCAACAACGAACTCCGGAACAGCCGGAAACGTCAAGACGAGAACGGGCTCAGGAGCAACCGGAATCGTCAAGACAGGGACGGACTGAAATTCGCCGAGGAGTTGTGACTATGAGCGAGCAAGATCAGCAGATGCTTATTGCAGAGACTCTTCATCGCCGAGGGGTTAGAGCTTCTGGGGCTCGCGGAAGAGGTGTTGGGTCGAGGATAGCGTCTCGTCGACCTGCTTATTCTTCATCTGCTCGGAACAACCGAACTCGGCTTCCAGAGGATTTTGCAGATAGGTGGCTTAACTTCAGCAACCCTGGACAGTAGAACAGTCCTTTGTAATAGCGTAACGCCATTTTGTAGGGTAGCTGAGTTGTATGCCGAACAAGATTTGAAAAATGAAATTTTGTTTTCGCTTCTAACACTGTATTTACAGCTTAGCGAAAAAATTTCATCGTACTTGTCCTCGGTCTTATGAAGTAAACTTCTTTGACCGGACTTGGTCCTTGGTCTTATGAAGTAAACTTCTTTGACCGGACTTGGTCCTTGGTCTGATGAAATAAACATCTTTGACCGGACTCGTCTTTGGTCTGATGAAATAAACATCTTTGACCGGACTCGTCTTTGGTCTGATGAAATAAACATCTTTGACCGGACTCGTCTTTGGTCTGATGAAATAAACATCTTTGACCGGACTCGTCTTTGGTCTGATGAAATAAACATCTTTGACCGGACTCGTCTTTGGTCTGATGAAATAAACATCTTTGACCGGACTCGTCTTTGGTCTGATGAAATAAACATCTTTGACCGGACTCGTCTTTGGTCTGATGAAATAAACATCTTTGACCGGACTTGGTTTGTGTTCTAATTTGGCGATTTTTGTCGCCGGGATCGAACTTTCCCTTGTCCTAATTCGGCGAGTTTTATCGCGTGGATCGGACTTTCCCAGTTAACCGAAGTGGTCTTATGCAGTAAACCTCTTTGACTAGACATGGTCGTCCTCGGTCTTATGAGGTAAACTTCTTTGACCGAACTTGGTCGTCCTAATTCGGCGAGGTTTATCGCGTGGATCGGACTTTCCCTTATTGCAGTTCGTTTCAGACGAAGTGCTTATTTCTTAAGCCGAATTGTGGTCTTGTATCTTCCTGAGAAGCTTGGACTCACAATCGTTGGCTTATTGCAGTTCGTTTCAGACGAAGTGCTTGTTAAGCTGAATTGTGGTCTTGTATCCTCCTTGGAAGCTTGGACTCACAGTCGTTGGCTTGTTGCAGTTCGTTTCAGACGGACTGCTTGTTAAGCTGAATTGTGGTCTTGTATCCTCTTTAGAAGCTTTGACTCACAATCGTTGGCTTATTGCAGTTCGTTTCAGACGAACTGCTTGTTTAAGCTGAATTGTGGTCGTGTATCCTCTTTAGAAGCTTTGACTCACAATCGTTGGCTCGTATATGTTCTAAGAAGGGGATCAGCCTTCGAAGAACAAGATACCTCAGTAACATTTGTAAGAGACGACACGCACATAGACAGACAAAACGCACAGATAAAACACACAAAGACAAACAAAGACCAAGCAAACCAAAGAAAGCACATTGACCGAACAGGACTCAAGACTGACTGACCGGACTGTCTCTTACAAATGGAACTTTTTGAGGTTGGAAACGTACCATGTTCGGGGTACTTGTGCTCCGGACACGTGAGTCAATTTGTAAGACCCTTTGCCGAGGACTTCTGACACCCGATATGGACCTTCCCATGTGGGTTCGAGTTCGCCCAGCTTTTCTGCTCGGCTTACTTCGTTGTTTCTCAAGACGAGATCTCCCACTTGAAATTGCAGCTTCTTCACCCTTTGGTTGTAATACCGGGCTACTTGCTCCTTGTACTTGGCTGCTTTTATGCAGGCCAATTCTCTTCTTTCTTCGGCAAGATCTAGTTCGGCTCTCAGTCCGTCACCATTCATTTCTGAGGAGAAATTGAGTTCGGGGACTGGGTATGCCGATCTAAACCGGAATCACGGCTTCAGTGCCGTACACCATCGAGTTCGGCTCCGGTGTGACTTCGGTCATTTCGCCTGCCTCTGACTCCGGCTGCTGTGATTGCCATGCTTGATGGTGCCGAACTGATTGCTCGGCACTTTTAAGCGCAATCTGCGAACACACTTGCTCTTTTTCGATCACCTCGGATGACCGCTATCCCTCCTTTGGTGGGGAAGGTGTTCGGCGAGGAAGCCTCTGATCGCTATGATCGGGCTTCTTTTTGTCTTCTCTAGATGAGCTGTCTAAAGACCGTTTTCGACGGTCTGCCTCATCGGCACGAGAAAACTTGTCCGCAATGTCCCACATCTCTTGAGCTGTTTGCGGACTGCATTCCACGAGCTTTCTGTAGAGAGCTCCGGGCAGGATTCTATTTTGGAATGCCGAAATGACAAGTAGATCGTTGAGATCATCTACTTGTAGGCATTCCTTGTGGAATCTCGTCATGAAGTCGCTGATCTTTTCGTCGCGACCTTGACGTATAGAAAGCAGCTGAGCCGAAGTGATCCGGGCTTCCGCTTTCTGAAAGAACCTCCTGTGGAAAGCATCCATTAGATCTCGGTAAGATTTAATGCTGCCTTGGGGGAGGCTATCGAACCACCTTCTTGCGTTCCCGATGAGCAGCTCGGGAAACAGCTTGCACATGTGGACCTCGTTGAGACCCTGGTTCGCCATGTTATATTGATAGCGTCCCAAGAAATCATGAGGATCCACGAGTCCGTCATAGGTTATCGACGGAGTTCGGTAGTTCTGTGGTAGGGGAGTTCGGGTAATATCGTCCGAGAACGGAGTCCTCAATGCTCCGTACATGGCGAACCCGACATTTCTTCGGTATGGAGGAGATGGAGTTCTCCTGTGATCCCGGTACCGAGGATTCTTTCTCCTGGAAGACATGACACTACTGCGGTAGTGACTGTCTCGTATGGAGGGAGAGGGAGAATCCGCCGTTTTCGTCTCCGGCTGCTTTTGGCTTTTTTGCAGGAAGGTTAAGAATTCCTCCTGCTTTTCAGCCAAAAACAGCTTGACAGCCTCGTTCAAATCGGGCTGCTGGGAAGACTCGGTGTGACGGCTTTTGGAGCGGCTAGTTCCTTCACCGTGAGAACAGGAGGTAGTCTCCCGAGGCTGTTTCCCAGAGCTGCGGGCTGGACTAGCTTCCTCCTGGTTATCGCGAACGGTGTTACGGGTGTTACGTGATCTGGTACGCATTTTTGGGGTGGAAAAGGGTCAAAAATTCGCTTTATCACAAATTTGGTTCTCTGTTTCCCACAGACGGCGCCAGTGATGAATCGGCGAATTTCTGATGTTAGTAAATGCTGGTAGAGAATAAAGATCACGACACAATGAATTACGTGGTTCGATTTACTGAAGTAAATCTACGTCCACGGGAAGAAGGGAGGGCAAGATTGTATTGCTTGATTTGTTTTTACAGCTTACAACACAGACTTGCTATATGATATTTTATCTCTAGAGAGCTTAACCTTTTTCTATCTGATCTAAGTTCTATTTATACATTGAACTAAGATCGTGGCTTGCATCACCACTAATGATGGTTGTGGATGTCGTGGAGGTCATGGAGGTCCTGCATGTAGCGTAGGTCATGGCCTACGATCGTGGCCTGAGTTGACACCACGTGGTAGTGGGTGTGTTGGAAGTTGTGGAAATCCTGCATGGGTCCACTAACTCCTTGTTCGGTCGAATACTGAGACCGAACTGCTTTGGTTGCCGATCTGAGAGTAGAGCTTGATGCCGACCTGAGAGCAGAGCTTGATTGGTTGGCTTTTACCGAGCTGTAGGCTGAGGCCGAACTCTTACTGAGACCGAACTGCTTTGGTTGCCGATCTGAGAGTAGAGCTTGATGCCGACCTGAGAGCAGAGTTTGATTGGTTGGCTTTTACCGAGCTGTAGGCTGGGGCCGAACTCTTTGGTTGTGCCGAACTGAACTCTTTAGTCATGCCGGACTGATACTCTTTAGTCATGCCGAACTGATACTCTTTCTTGGGCTTTAGGCTGATGGGCCGTCATTGCTGTTGGGCTTGTTTAGTACGCACCCCATCACTATAGTTTTTATCCATCAGTCTTTATCAATCAGTGAAAGGATGGCTTACTACAGTATTGCTGAATGTGCTGTGGTGACAGCAGTGCGGGATGGGATGAATCTGACTCCTTATGAATACATAGTCTGCAGAGAAGGAGTATCAGGTGCAAAACCAGGTTCAGACTTGAGTGGACCTAAGAAGAGCATGTTGGTGGTCTCTGAATTCATCGGCTGTTCCCCTTCCCTAAGTGGTGCTATTCGTGTAAATCCTTGGAGTGTTGAATCAACAGCAGAGGCAATGTACGAGGCTATATCATTGGCCGAGAGAGAGAAGGAGTTACAACATGAGAAGCATTACCGATATGTGAGCTCTCATGATGTAGCATTTTGGGCTAGAAGCTTCTTACAGGATATGGAGAGAACTTGTGTTGACCATTTCAGAAAAAGATGCTGGGGTATTGGTCTTGGCTTCGGGTTCAGAGTGGTGGCACTAGATCCAAATTTTAGAAAGCTTTCAATGGATGAGATTACGTCAGCTTACTGCAGGGCTAAAAGGAGGGCTATATTGTTGGATTACGATGGCACACTTATGTCTCAAAATTCAATTATTAAGACTCCAAGTGCTCAAGTTCTATCTCTCATAAACACACGGTCTGTTGATCCCAAAACTCTAGTTTTTATGGTCAGTGGAAAAGGAAAGGACAGCTTAAGCAAGTGGTTTCTTCCCTTCAAATCTCTTGGACTTTCTGCTGAGCATGGCTACTTCTTAAGGTGGCCACAAGTTGCAGAATGGGAAACATATGGCCAAGGTTCTGAATTTGGCTGGATGCATATTGCAGAACCTGTTATGAACTCATATACTGAGGCTATTGATCGTTCTGGATCGACTCGTACGAGACAGGGGCATGAAACTCTTTGCTTTGGTGCGATGAAACGAGTTCGTATATTTGACCCGGGAGATTTTGAGAGTACTTCCACCTTGGACGAGGCACATATGTTCTTATTTTATTACCCACCTTGAGGGCAAGGTGGTTTTCAACGGCGGGAGAGTTGATAGGGTCCTCGATTTTCAGTTAATCTCGCTGAAAATCATCTCCAATATCTTTTATTTTATTTGATTTAGTATCTCTTATTTTAGTTAGTTATATTCCATATCTTTTGTAATCTTTTATTATCTTTCTTGATTAGCAAGATATGTTTAGGGTTTAGAGTTCTATAAATTATAGAATTCTCTAGTATTTTGATTCATTGAGAAATAAAGTTAATTACTTGTTCTCATTCTCGGTTCTGGCAGAAATCGCCCCCTAACACCTCAACTAGGGTTTATCTTGTTCTTCGTTTCCCTACATATCGTTAGTGCTCTAGTCCGATAGATCAAGGGTCTATGAGGCTACCACTTCAATTCCACTCTCATATCGCAGTCATCCATCGTCCTGTCAACAATAAAGATTCCCACAGTGACAAGAATTCTAATGGTTATGTATATGGCCGATTCTATTTTCCACGCCAGAGTAATTTCCACAAATATCATACGCTTCAAATAAAGGTAGTATGCCTATTTATCTCCCATGTGCATTTTGTTTGGGCTGAAAAAAAGCTGAATAATTGGGTTACATGAAGCAATGTGCTAGCTGTAATTAGATTATGATCTTTTTAATTTTTTTGTTAGTTATTGCATCTGCCTGAAGTTGGTGAAGTTTTAAAATAATTCATTTTAGAGAAGTAGTTGGATTGCACGTGAAACTGACAACTTTGTTGAGTACTACTCCCTTCCTCATTTCATAATGTTGAGTACTACTCCCTTCCTCATTTCATAATAATGGATTCTTTTTGCAATTTTGGTAAATTTTATAGTAATGGAGTCAAATCTTTTTTTTTTGTAAAAAATTAACATATTTCTTCTCACTTACTTTATTCTTCTTTTACTTAACTCACTTAACACAATTTTCTTAAATCTCATGCTGAAAAAAACGCCCACATTACCGCATAACAGAGGGAGTACTATTTGTTTAGTTTTGTTTGTAATTTAATCTATACTTTCCTTTGTTTCATTAGTACTGGAGTATTTGTTTTGAGGATAAAAATTAAAAATATATATATATTGGAAAAGTTAAATAAAATAATGATAAAGTAGAGAGAAAGTGGAGTAGGAAAATTGTGCGAAAATAAAATAAGAGAAATAAAATAAAAGAGTTGAAGTGTGTGGTATTTTGCCATAAAATTAAATGATCCAACTATAATGGAACAACACAACAGGAATAGGTATAATGCTAATAGAATAGAGGGAGTACACAATATACTTTCCAGTAGAAAAAAAATGGACAATTTTGGAACGATGCGAGTTTGCGTATTCCCTCTGTCCATCATTTAAAGAACCATTTTTTTTATTTTGTGTTGTTACGATTATAAAACCATTTACTTTATTCCACTTTTAGTATGCGGACCCCATATTTCACTCACTTTTTACACTCATAATCTATTGTTGTACTAAAATATGTCTCACATTCTACTCACTTTCAACCTATACTTTTCTCCATGAAGTCAAATAATTTTTAAAAAATTTTGTTGAGTCAAAATGACTCTTTAAATGGTGAATAGGGTAGTAATTGGTAAACAAGACATATAGATAGAAAAAGTTAATGCATAATTGTTAGTGTAGAATGAGACATAATCTATTTCTTAACATTTCTTAAAACTTGTACTGAAAAGATATGAGACTCATATTGACAGATGGAGTGAAGGCTGGGGCTCTCCCTCCATGCACCTGGCCCCACTCACCCAATCAGATCTCGTCGTGAAGCCCACTCGTCTTCTTGAGTGTCGGCATCATTTGTAATTTTCAATTTTTGTAATAAAAATTATTGACAGTTATATTTAATACTCCCTCCGTCCCGGACTACTTGCACTTATATCCTTTCTGGGCGTCCCAAGTTATTTGCACTCTTTCCATTTTTAGTAAAAATTATCACCTACAGCCGCAATTGTTGACTTTGCTATACACTCATTCCTTAATCTCCGTGCCGAAAAAGAAATGTGCGAGTAGTCCGGGACGGAGGGAGTATAAAATTCTTTTAAAATATAAAATATATCTGTTACTTAATATATTATTCTCAATTTTCTTTATCCCGAATACCTCTTAAACTCATCTATAAAGATCTCATTCAGTACATTTTTTTTGCACAAAAATAAGAGTCTGCTCGAAAAGACGTCAAAAAGCCTTTGGAGTTTTACATGCATGTTTCACTATTGTCAAAGTTTATGGTCATCCTTGGATCTGGGAGGTGCTAGTCAACATCATGTTTGTCTATATTATCATGTACTCCTTCCGTCCCAACTAAGTTGAATTAAAACTTTTAGGCACGAAACTTAAGAAATTATGCTGAAAGTAGGAGTGAAGAATAAAGTATGAAAGATAAAGAGAGAGTTAAGTAGGCAATGGAATAAATTAAAAGTGATTGGACATTTTGTTTTTTTGAAAAAAAGTAAATGACTCAACTTAGTTAAGACAGAGAAAGTATACAACATAATCGTTGAAGCTGAAGACCTAACGACAAATTGGTTCGCCCCTATCTCTTCTTGCACCCTTCTTTTCTACAGATCTAGATGATGACCAACACGGGTTGAGAAATAGTATCGAGATTGAGAAAGAGAGAAGCTGCAACGTGAAATATGCTTTCAAAATATTGAGGTGGGGATGTTTTCTTCAAATGGCAGCGTGAGGATTTGGAAATAAGGTTGGGAGATTTAAAATTTGTGATTTTTAAAATTTTTAATTCAAGTAGAACTTCATTTGAAAGTATATTATGTGTGGTGTGAAATTCTATAGTATTTTGCTACTGGTTATGTGGCGGTATTGAATAAGGTTACTGTTATGATTTTTAAAATTTTCAAATTATAATACATAATGAGAATTATATAAATGATTATTGAATATTATGATTTAAATTTATTGTTATATTTAAGTAATTTTTTTAAAATAAAATTGTTTATTAAGTAGTTACTTAACATCTGAACTTATATGTAGATTATTGGCATCTAAGTTATCATGCATTATAATATTATAATAATATATATTTAATTATATATGCTACAGTATTCTGTCTCGACAAATAGTTTGACCGGTCGGGTCAGTTGAATCAATAGTTGTTTCCATTTGCTTACCTATCCCCTTTTTAAAACATTAATTGGAACTAACAGCTTGGTTAGCCAACTCATTTTGATGATTCATCTAATGAGATTGACACAATCTCATTGATTGATATATTTTTTTACATTTATATATCTTTTATTATACTAAATAATTATAAAAGTTTTATCAAAATTTATAATTATTCATCCTCTATTTATAGAGACCACATTTGCTATAGTTTTGCATACAAAAATACTTCATCTTTTTTACTTATATAATTAATGCTTCTTCTTTGATAGTACAATTTTTCTATTTGGAATCTCCATTGTTGTTCACTATGGATAATGGCACGAATAATATATTTTCCAATTCTCAAAATTTCTACAGACAATAATAATATTTCATGTAATAATATTATTAGAAAAATAATATAAAACTATAGATAAAATTATTTTGTTGGGTGGTCACTGATAAATCATCAAAAGATATATGAATGAGTTGGATGAATATTACTCCTAATATTATGGAGAAAATAAAAATTATAAAAATTAATTAAATATTGAACTAATATTGGGGAGAAGATAAAAATTAATTAAATATTGAAAAAGTTTTGATGAGTCGGAGTAGGTGGTTGCTGAAACATGGTCTTAGGAACTGTGCAAGAAGTGAAGGGTTAGTATTGAACTCGCTTTTGGGAATCTTTTGGTTAATTGGTTTTCGACCCGTCAAAGATTTAAATAGGAAGAATGAAGCCTGGGCTAGTTTCAAATAAAGCTTTGGGCTAGTTGTGGGATAGTTTTACTAAGTTGTTGTTTAAGGACATCCGCAACGCTGTCTCTTATCCGTCTAATCTCTTCACTATTCATGGGCCCCACTGTACTTTTCATCTCATCTCTTAACTAAGAGACAACACCTGCAACCCTTCATCTCTTAACCATCTCTTAACCATCTCATCCCTTAACTATTCATTCAAATTTCATTTTTTTATTTTTATTTCCAACAAATTCAATTAATAAAAACACACTTCATTAAATAAAATAAAATTACAAATTAAAATTCAAAAAAATAAAAAAACACATAATTAAAATCCGAAAAAAATAAAAATTACATAATTTAAAATAAAATTTTATAGAAATTGAGTAGAACTACTCCGCCGGTGAATTATCCCCCGAATGCGGTGGCGGTGCACTCAAGCTACCTGGAGGCGGAATACCAATTTGTCTTGCCATATACTCAATTCCGGCAAGATGGGCTTGATATTGGGGAGGCGTCATGCGGGAAGTGTCAGTCATCGTGGCGGTCAAGTACATGGACAATAGGGTGTTCGATCCCGAGACCGAGCCCGCCTGGCTTGATTCGCCTCGGCCCCTCCTCCCTCTAGCCGCCTTCGACGCCTTGGTCCCTTGCGGCCGACGGCGCCCACGGGAGGACCCCCTGCATCGGTGGCCGTGCCCTCAACCTCCTGTGAGGCAAATTCTTGGGATTATTTATTTAATTCTCAGACAATTAATTAATTTATGAAATTACACTTTTTTCAAAATAATTAATTAAATTTAATTTAATAGATATAGACTAAATTAATTAAATCAATTTGGGATAACCTTAGGACAATGTACGCGGAAGTAAGTTTGGGAACATGAACGGACAGCCGGCATCGCCCGCGAAGCCTAAGGCGGCCACTTATAGTCCAAAATAAAGTACTAGCTCATGCGTCTCTCGTTAAGTATTTTACACGAACTAATAAATATAGCTTATCTGAAAAAAGGATCTTCTTCACGAGCTAGTTGAGTTTGAAGGTTTGAACGAGTTAAGGATTTGATATGCGAACGAGGTGGGATTACCTAAAAATATGATATGGGCTAAGTACCAAAACATGCTTTATGATTTACAAAATGTGAAAACAAATGTTGCAAATGTTTGGCTTGCCATGTTTTATTTTAGAGTGAACTACGAAAATGGTCCCTGGACTATGCGTTTCGAATGCAAACGGTCTCTGAATTTTAAAAATACCATGGCTAGTCCCTGGATTAATGTATAATCACATTCATGGTGCTTTTCACTATTCATCACAATTTTGCAAAAAAAATGCCCCCAAGGCATGGAGACATTTTTAGACTTTCATATCTAGGTACTGAATATGATATTTTCCATATCTCTCTCTAGTATTGGACATGATATTTTTTTATAGTTTGAGTGCCTGAATGGTATTTTTTGTTGTCAATTACTCCATCTCTGTAAAAAGAGGGTAACTTCTTAAATAGAGTTTGTCTGCATGAATTACTACCTAGCTCTGCCGAGAGATTTGGAGTTCATGGACCTAACGAAGTCGATGTCGATTTTGGCCATTTGTAGAGGTTGACGTAACTGGCTTTCACCGGGACGAAGATGTCGTCCGCGCAGCTCGATGTGCAGGCAGAGGCATGAGAATCGAGATGATGAAAATGACTTTGGTTTAGCAAATGAGGTGTTAAGAGCATCCACAATGGTTTTCGCCCAGCCATAGCCAAGTCATAGTCTAGCCACAAACTCCTCCTGCCACATCATCAGCACTAAAAATCCTCCTACCACATCATCAAAACAAGCAAATAGCCCAGCCATAGCCCAGCCACATCACTCAAAATTATATAAAACAAATAATGAACAATCACACAAAATACGGAATTAAATTTACGCCACAGATACGGGAAAATGCAACAATTTTATTTAAATTTTAAAAAAATTACATTTTAAAAAATACATAAATAAAAAAACTAACTCCGAGTAGTCCTCCGCGCCCATAACTCTTCAATTAAATCCTTTTGGAGTCGAATATGAGCTTCCGTTTGGCGCATGTCGGCATGTGCTTGGAGGAGGCCGGCTTCATCGTGAGGTACCCCACTCCGTGCGTTGGGGACGGCCACGCCGTGGCTTGGACCGGCTTCATTATCGTCGTTGGCCCAATCCGTTAGTTGTACACCTTCATCTTCGACAATCATGTTGTGCATGATAATACAAGCGTACATTATATCAGCAATGCAGTCGACATGCCACAAACGCGTTGGATCCCTAACCGCCGCCCATCGAGACTGGAGCACACCAAATGCGCGCTCCACGTCCTTGCGCGCCGACTCCTGTCCTGCTGCAAAGTAGGCCTTTCTCTCATCTGATGCGCATCGGATCGTCTTCACAAACACGGGCCACCTAGGGTATATCCCATCGGCCAAGTAGTAGCCCATATCATGCCGGTTGCCGTTGGCGACAAAACTGATGGCCGGCCCGACGCCCTGGCACTGCTCGTTGAAAAGGGGAGACGAGTTGAGGACGTTGAGGTCGTTGTTCGACCCGGCTATCCCAAAATACGCATGCCAAATCCACAGCCGGTAATCAGCTACGACCTCGAGGATCATCGTGGGATTCTTTCCCTTATAGCCGGTCGTGTAGAACCCCTTCCAGGAAGTGGGACAGTTCTTCCACTCCCAATGCATACAATCTATGCTGCCTAACATTCCCGGGAACCCATGCTTCTCCCAGTGCATCTGCATCAGATCCTGACAGTCTTGGGGGGTAGGGCTTCGAAGGTACTGATCACTAAATATTTCAATCACTCCCTCACAGAAATACTTCATACATTCCAGGGAAGTCGTCTCACCGATGTGGAGGTACTCGTCCCACATGTCTGCCGCGCCTCCGTAGGCCAACTGCCGGATTGCCGCAGTGCACTTTTGAATAGGTGTGTGGCCGGGTTTGCCAGCCGCATCGTGCCTGAAGCGGAAATACATATATCGCTGCTCCAAGGCGTTAACAATACGCATAAACAGGGCTCTGCTCATCCTAAAACGTCGCCTGAAAAGGTTGGCGTTGAACCACGGCTCCTCTGCGAAGTAGTCTTCGTATAGGCGCTGATGTGCAGCTACGTGATCACGATCAATCGCTTGTCGGCGATGGACAACTGGCCGAGGTCGAGGTACCGCCGGCTGCAAGGCTCTTTGCATCCATTGGTCTATCCCGCGGTTGGTATAAGCCTCAAATGCTTTGGCCATTCAACGTTCGTACTCCTCAGCGTCCCCCCCCCACTACCTCCACTACTACCACCCGCGTTACTCATTTCTCGGTGTTGATCTTGTACAGAAATTAAGATAGAGAAAGTACTCGTTAATACAAGTGGTACGAATGAAAATGAAGTGCAAATCGTGTATATATAGTGTTTCGAAAATTTTAAAAAAAAATCGCTGGGCTATGCGTTGGGTGATCCGGGCGCTGCAATGGCGCCGAGCGGATCGCCCAGCGCATAGCCCCAGCGGATTTTGACCGCCTAGCGCTAGGCGAAATTCATTTCTGAAAAACCGCTCGGCGGTTTTCGGCTCCTGCAATGGTTCGCCTAGCGACCGCCTAGCGCCGGCGCTCGGCTAGACGGTGCGTTAGGCGCGATTGTGGATGCTCTAAAAAAAGAGATAAGAAGAGAGATCGACAATATAGTTGAAAAATGCTTAATCAATTAGAAAGACTAAAATGTCCTCGAGTAACATAATAGTGAAAAGAGAAAGTAAAAAAGCATAAAAAGACTTGAAATAGTGAAAAAAATGCCTTAAAGGTGATTATACCAATATATAGATCCTTATGATGATATTTTTGAACTTGGGTACTTGTGGAGTTCGAACTATCATACATAGATCCTTAGTTTGTAATTCACTCTAGTATTTATCATGTTAGAGTGAGTTATCATTTGAGTATAGTTCTATAGTGAAACTACTTAAAAAATATGGCGGGGTTAACCTAAAAGTTATGTTCTTATAGTGAAAATTTTGTCTTATTCAAGATGTTTACATTTCTTTTTTATTTTATCATATGCAAGATATCCACTTTCTATATTTGGAATTAAATCTCTCTTTCCTTCTTCCTCAGTAAAATATTCAATTATTTTTTTCACTCTATTTTATCATAAACAACTATCCATCCTAAAACTCCGTGTCACTCAAGAATGTGGACGTATGGAATAGCTAAAAACATGACACTCAGGTTTACAAAATTACTACATTTACACTGAAAAGAAATACTCCCTTCATCCGCCATTAGGGGTCTCATTTCTTGCAGCACAGGTTTTAAGAAATGTTAAGAAAGGTGGGTAGAAAAAAGTTAGTGGAATAGATGTTCCACTTATATATATATATATCAATTTTAAATGAAATGTGAATGAAATGAGTTAGTGGAATGTGAGATCCTATTAGCATTTATGGTAAAAGTGAACCGAGACTCCTATTCGTGGATGCACTAAAATGGAAAAACATGACTCATATTCGCGGACGGAGGGAGTACATTCCCAAAAAAATATATTACTAGTAATTTAGTAGTAGTATGTGTACTGCACTTATCCATCGAGGTTTTTTCAATAGTAGTATGTGTTTTTATTTGAGTTCATTCAGACAATTAAAGTGTTGTTAGTTCAGTTAATTAGGCAGTTAAAGTTTTGTTAGTTCTGACTATCAATTAGCTGTCCGAATTTAGCTTTATCTTTAACATTGCCAGCTTGTGAATGTGATTAAACTGCATCATATTCTTGTAATGCTTATAATAAAACTAGAAGTATGGTCTTATATACTACTAATATGCAGTCCAAAATTGAGAACCAATTTACTACTTTGTCCTAGCGGCAAAGGTTTTGCCTTTTCTGTAGTTCCCATATCCAATATCCATATCCATATCCATATCCATATCCATATCCAATATCCATATCTAACTAAATACTCCGTATATTGTGAAAGTAAAACATCAAAGCACTCAAAGGTTTGTAATTATCTGTCACCATATTATTGGAAACCTTAACCAATCACACTCAAAGTTTGAAGCAATACATAGACAAAGGAAAAGGTCACTTTCCTTTTTTTCCAGTTAGTTGATTTAAGGACAGCCGAAGTTGATTTATTATTTTAACTCACAAATTAATGACACAATTAAATTGAGTTGTGTGTGCGCCTGTGTGAAAGAGAAAACAAAGGAGATAGCTAGAGAGAGTGATGAATTAGTGTTGTTTTCCAAAATAAAACCCTAATTCAAAGTCTTTGAGATCCAAGAGGGACAAAACCCCAGCTCATATATCCTCCTCAGATCAGACACACACCACAGATCTCATCTGAACGCCGCCGTCTATGCTTCCACAAACTCTATAGAGTCAAACCGTAGCTCAATTATTTCATCAACCCTAGAAAAAAAAGGAAACCCCCACAAATTTAGCTACTCAAAAATTCAAGATTCAGCAAGAAAAAGAATGGATCACTTCAACACTAGAGACCACTTCAACCTGCAGCACCAATTCCACCCCAACTCCGAAGACGAGCACGGCGGCGACTCGCCGGGCCTAAACATGGCCCTGAACAGAGACGGAGCCGGCAACAACGCCGACTCCGCCGCCAACAAGGACGGCGGCAGCGCCTCCACGGGCGAGGGCGACATGTCGGGCGGCAGCAACCGGCGCCCCCGCGGCCGCCCCGCCGGGTCGAAGAACAAGGCGAAGCCGCCGATCATCATCTCCCGCGACAGCGCCAACGCCCTCCGGACCCACGTCATGGAGGTCGCCGACGGGAGCGACATCATGGACGCCGTCGCCAGCTTCGCCCGCACCCGCCAGCGCGGCGTCTGCATCATGAGCGGCACCGGCAGCGTCACCAACGTCACCCTCCGGCAGCCCGGCTCCCCCGGGGGCGCCGTCGTCACGCTGCACGGCCGCTTCGAGATCCTCTCCCTGGCCGGCTCCTTCCTGCCCCCGCCCGCCCCGCCCGCTGCCACTGGACTCACCGTCTACCTGGCGGGCGGGCAGGGCCAGGTGGTCGGGGGCAGCGTGGCCGGGCAGCTCCTGGCGTCCGGGCCGGTCATCATCATGACGGCGTCGTTTAGCAACGCGGCGTATGAGAGATTACCGCTTGAGAATGAGGAGAATAATGGGATGCAAGGGCAGGGGAATTCGCCGCCGCAGATCATGGCGGACCCGTCGTTGTTTCAGGGGATGCCGCCACCGAATCTGCTCAACACGTTGCAGATGCCCAATGAGGAGTTTTGGTCCACCGGAAGGCCGCCGTTCTAGGTTTTCAGGTAGCTTTTTTCCTTGAGAATTTGATTACATCTTTTTGTTTATGCCCCAACTGTCAATGCAGTAAACGGTAGGGGACTGGTCAAATAGTGTGTGCTCATGGACAGGGATTGAACCCCTGACCTAATCGTTTTTAACGAGCACACTCAATTTATTCCTTTTCACTGTTACCAGTCTTTCTTTTGATTAGGGTTTTTATTTTTCCTGATGATGATTTTAGTATGATTTGTGCTATTAGCGATATTGACACATTGGGGGTGTTCGGTTTACATGATTATATCTTATGATTAAATTTGTATTATGTATGGTTCACGAGATTGCATCTCATGACTTGATTCTAGATTATAGTATATTGCTACTATTTTATCAAGGAATCCGAACACTACCATTATGTGGGGAATACATCTCAAACCAAATTGTGAGTTTGTAACAAGATCTAAGAAATTAGAATATGGAAATTGGTAAATGGGATCCAATATTTCATTTGTGTTTAATGTTAAAGAAATGTGTGTTGAGCTGAGCAAGCAAATTCGAACAGAAAGGTCAGAGTTGTGATTTGTATTTTGTAGAGGTGGAGCATATAATGGATCTAACGAGGGTTAAATTAAAAAGGGTCTCGAGATTCTCCAGTTTAGACCTAATCATAATGTCACTTACCGCAAATCTGGTTAGTTAAATAATCATAGTAATCCGTGAGCTTACTGTGTCCTGAAGTAACACATGCTTACAAAGACGAAAGCTTCATTAAAGCAATTGAATCTTTCAAAATATTTCATGAGATGAGAATTGAATTCACACGAAAATTGAACTCACTTATATTATTATAAGAGATTGAATTCCAACTAACAAAAACTCATTTTTTAAAATCTAGTGACGAAAATAAATATCTCTCTTAATAAGGGATGGCAGATGTACTATATATGGTTAGATTTTAAGATGGTCTAAAATTTTGAAAATCAAATCAAATTTTAAATTTGAGTTTGGTTCAAATCAGATATTCAATTTTTCGGGTATTTTGCACACCCTAGATCGAGAGTATTCAAGATGGGGTGATTGAGTGCACGTGTGCAGTTATGAGGAGAAGCTCTTTTTCAAGGCAAAATTACAAAAACCATATGACAGCAGAGACAATGTGAGCGTCATTTGCGGATTTCTTCAAATCTAAGTGTTTTTGTAAATGAAGAATTAAATGAGGAGACCATAGTCTGATCAGATTCTTTGAACTCGAACAATAAAAACTTAAAATATTTGCACTTACTTGCTTCCTCAACGTGCCATACCCCACATGTGTAGGTACCATTTTCAAAGCTTATCCATACTCTGAATTAACAGTTCCAAGATTTGGATTCTAAGACCATCCATTACGCTGTTTCTATACCGTCCCTTAATTACTATTTGACCACTATTTGAGGGCTCCACTGTCCTTTTTTCCTCCATCCCTTAACTAAGGGACGGAACCTGCAACGCTCCGTTCCTTAACCGTCCCTTATTCCATCCCTTAATTACTATTCATTCAATTTTATTTTTTATTTTTTTTACAACCCAATTAAATTTAAACAAACACAATTCATTAAAATTAAAACAACATTACAACTTAAACTTAAAAAAAAAGAAAAAAAGACATAATTAAAATTCTAAAAAAATAAAAAATGACATAATTTAATCTTCTCCGCCAAAGTTTTCCCAAATGTGCTCAATTAGATCCTCTTGGAGTTGGGTGTGGGCGCTAGAGTCGCGTGTCCTTGCCCGAATAGCCAACCGTTCTTGTATAGACGGATGCGCTCCACTTCGCGGCGGACTACTTGCGGTTGAGCTTCCGGGAGATTCGGGGCCGAACTAATTTCCCGCATCGGGTCCTTCGTCTCGGACAATCATATTGTGCAAGATTATGCACGTATACATGATGTCGACCATGCTCTCCATGAACCAGGAACGAGCCGGGGCTTTGATGATGTTGAAGCGCGCTTGGAGAACCCCAAACGCCCTCTCCACATCCTAGCGCGCAGCCTCCTGCTTCTGCACAAAAAGAGCCTGCTTTGGGTTCGCAGGCCTGCCGCACGTCTTCACGAAGGTCGGCCACTTCGGGTAGATGCCGTCGGCGAGATAGTACCCCATTTTATACAGCCGGTTGTTGGCGACGAAGTTGATGGCCGGCGCTTTACCATCCAAAACTTCAGTAAAGAGATCAAACTTCAGTAAAGAGATCAGTCGGCAACGGCCTCGAGTACAACGGTTGGGTGGGTGCCTTTGTGGCCGCTCGTGTAGGACCCCCTCCAAGCCACCGGGCAATTCTTCCATTGCCAGTGCATGCAATCGACACTGCCAAGCATCCCGGGGAATCCGTGCACTTGTTCGTGCAGGTTGAGGAGGAACTGACAATCGTCCGTGCTTGGCCTCCGGAGAAATTCCTCACTGAAGGCTGCCCGGACGCCTCTGCAGAAGTTGAGCAAGCACATGCGCCCAGTGGTGTCTCCGATGTGGAGGTATTCGTTGAAATGTCGGCCGTTTGTCCAGTCGCAAGCTGACGGATGGCTGCAGTACATTTCTGCAGCGTCGTGTGGCTGGGACGGCCGACCGCGTCGAACCCTTCTCGGAAGAACTCTTCCCGGGCCGCCAAATCATTCGCTATGTGGAGAAATAGCGGTTTACTCATGCGGAAACGGCGACGGAAGTAGGTATCTCCCCAAATCGGGTTATCGCAGAAGTAGTCGCGTACTAACCGTGCGACGGCTTCCTCCCGGTTTTGATTGATGTACTTCCGGGAACGTCGTGGGGGTGGCGCGGCTTCCTCCGCCTCTCGTCATCGATCTTCTTCAAGTGATTGTTCCATTAATTGACACATTTGCTCAAAAGGATCCATTTGTTTGAGTTGATTTAAGATGGAAATTGGAGTGATAGAGAGGATTTGAGAGGAATAGATGTGTGTTTGTGTGTAAAATGAGTATGAAATAAGATTATTTAAAGAGTAAATAAATAAATAAAAAATTGCGCGTCCCTTGTCTCGCGGATGCAGGCTACGGGACGGGCTGGGGACGGGCTACGGAACGGGACGAGGGTTGCAACGCGTCCCGCGGCGGAACCGTCCCTTCGGGACGGAACGCGAGCCGTGCGCGGGACGCGTAGTGGATGCTCTAACTTTCTTTTCCCTTTTTTATTTCACCGACGATGAAATTCTCATTTTGGCCCGGTGTTGGGTAGATATATCGGAAGACCCGATTTTCACGAACAACCAGAGGCAGGGCGCGTACTGGGAGCGCATCGCCGGCCTCTACAATGAGGCCAAGCCGCCGACCGCGTACAAGTGCAAACGTGAGCAACTCCGCAAGCACTGGGATCAAGTGAAGAAGCAAGTGAACTTGTACGCGGCGGAGTTCGAGAAGTCCACACGGGCACAGGGGAGCGGCGAGAGCTTGAGTGAAGTGCGCGCTAAAGCGCTGTTGTCGTACCGGTTGATGTACGGCGACTTCAAGCACGAGGCCATCTAGGCGCTCTTGAGGGACAAGCAGAAGTTCGAAGGTGCAATTCTGCACACTGGTGCGCCGAAGAGGACGAAGACCACCGAAGCTAGTGATTACACGAGCAGCGGCAGCGGCAATCTCCCGGTTGACCTCAACCGGACGTAAGTGGATGAAGGGAGTTCCGGAACACCGGTGTCCTCCCGGCGTCAAGGCTGCGAAGGCCAAGGGGAAGGCGGCCGCGACCTCATCCTCGACCGCTGCAAACCCATCTCCGTTCCCGGAAACGCTCCCGACCCAGACGGCCACTGCGTTTGAGTCGTTGGCAACAGCGTCGATGACGAGGATGTTATTGCAGACGCACAAGACCGTCAAGAAGTGTACCGACCCCGACGAAGCCAAATATCTCCGGGCGTTAATTGATGAGCTGCGTCGAAAGTTGGGAATTGCACCGACTTAGTTATTTTTTTTGTAAGTTGAATGGTGTAACTTTTTTTTATTAATGCGTCGCAATTTGTTATTTAGACGTTTTTTATTTACTCGTTAATTGTTATTTGAAAACATTTAAATTAATTAAACAAAACAATAAAATGACCATAGGGCGCGCCTTAGGGCGCCCCACTGCTGATGCCCTAATTCTAATCACAATAGAAAATATATCTCATAAAAAAATATACTCCAATGAAACAAAGTTGAAGTATAGTAAAGGTTATTTTAGACTTCATAATTAACAATAGTTATATATATATATATAGGGGTGCATTATAATGATAATCCCAATTTCCGTAATAACCCTATAACTAAATCTGGACCACACATTTTTAAAATCACGTGGTCTAGATTCAAACTTAGCTTTCCTTAATAAAAAAGACGCATAGGGTAAATATGTCATTTCGCTCATTTAATTTCTGAATTTCGCTCATGATAAAATTTACGTATCCAAATTTCGCTCATTTAAATACGTAAAATCTTATTTCCCATGATATACAGATGTATGAGGTTCAGTTACACGTATGTATGTATGTATGTATGTATGTATGTATGTATGTATGTATGTAGCGTCCGAGTCTTTTATATTGGTGTGGATTGGTTGTGGACTAGATTCAACATGGATAGAGTAAATTGAATTGTGTTTTGACAGTCTGCATAATCGTGTTGATGCATAATAAATTCTTGTCAGTTATCATTTTATCAGTCAAAAGTATCATTTTATCAACTCAGAGTATCATTCTATCCGGCAAAACTATCATTCTATGCAATAAACCTAACATATATCATTTTATCAGTCAAAAGTATCATTTTATCAGTCAAAAGTATCATTCTATCCGGCAAAATTATCATTCTATGCAATAAACCTAACATATATCATTTTATCATTTTATCAGTCAAAAGTATCATTTTATCAACTTAGAATATCATTTTATCCGGCAAATCTATCATTCTATGCAATAAACCTAAACCTAACATATATCATTTTATTATTTTATCAGTCAAAAGTATCATTTTATCAACTCAGCGTATCATTCTATCCGGCAAAACTATCATTCTATGCAATAAACCTATCATTTTATCATTTTATCAGTCAAAAGTATCATTTTATCAACTCAGAGTATCATTCTATCCGGCAAAACTATCATTCTATGCAATAAACCTAACATATATCATTTTATCATTTTATTAGTCAAAAGTATCATTTTATCAACTCAGAGTATCATTCTATCCGGCAAAACTATCATTCTATGCAATAAACCTAACATATATCATTTTATCATTTTACGTTATATTTGGCGAAATTCATAAATTAAATGAGGGAAATGACATATTTACCCCCGCGCTTTTTTTTATGAAGTAAATCTAAGTTTGAATCTCAACCGCAAGATTAGAAAATATGTGTAGTTCAGATTTGGTTATAGGGTTATTACGATATTTAGGGGTTATCATATGATCACAACTCTATATATATATATATATGTATGTATATAGGGATGTATTCATTTCTTTTTCCTATATTTCCTCCTTTTTCCTTCTTAATATCAGCCATTAGATTAGAGAAATGGACGATCAAGATCAATATTGGGTAATTAATCCCGTGTTGCATTATTTGTCCTATGTTGTGCATTATGAGGGTACAATAGTAATCTAATAATGGTTGGAAACCGCTACGAATAATGCACCACATGGTCACGAGTAATGCATATAATTGCCTATATAATGCACAATATGTGAACTGCAATGCATACGAACAAGATGTGCTGTGTTATGATGTTTGACACACGTTTCTTGTTTCCCCTAAGGGTTTAATAAGCTTAGGGGCTAGGGTATAGTACGTAGACATGTATGTAATCTTCACATGGTAACGAGTAATGGATATAATTGACTATATAATGCACAATTTGTGAACTGCAATGCATACGAACAAGATGTGCTGTGTTATGATGTTTGACACACGTTTCTTGTTTCCCCTAAGGGTTTAATAAGCTTAGGGGCTAGGGTATAGTACGTACGCATTAATAACAAATTATAAAACGATACGAATAATTCACCAAATTGTCACGAGTAATGGATGTTATTAACTATATAATGCACAATATGTGAACTGCAATGCATACGAATAAGATGTACCATGTTATGATGTTTGACACACGTTTCTTGTTTCCCCTAAGGGTTTAATAAGCTTAGGGGCTAGGGTATAGTACGTAGACATTACTAAATGCACGTATGTAATCTTCAATCCGTTGATTAACCCATATACACAGTACCTCTAATAATGCATAATATACTGAGATAATGACAATTAACAGCTACATAATGCACTACCTAAACCAAATAATGCACATACGTATATTCCAATAACAACAATTTGTTAGTAATGTCTACGTACTATACCCTAGCCCCTAAGCTTATTAAACCCTTAGGGGAAACAAGAAACGTGTGTCAAACATCATAACATGGTACATCTTATTCGTATGCATTGCAGTTCACATATTGTGCATTATATAGTTAATAACATCCATTACTCGTGACAATTTGGTGAATTATTCGTATCGTTTTATAATTTGTTATTAATGCGTACGTACTATACCCTAGCCCCTAAGCTTATTAAACCCTTAGGGGAAACAAGAAACGTGTGTCAAACATCACAACACAGCACATCTTGTTCGTATGCATTGCAGTTCACAAATTGTGCATTATATAGTCAATTATATCCATTACTCGTTACCATGTGAAGATTACATACGTGTCTACGTACTATACCCTAGCCCCTAAGCTTATTAAACCCTTAGGGGAAACAAGAAACGTGTGTCCAAACATCATAACATGGTACATCTTATTCGTATGCATTGCAGTTCACATATTGTGCATTATATAGTCAATTATATGCATTACTCGTGACCATGTGGTGCATTATTCGCAGATACCAAAATGTGGCAGTTACTTTTCCGTCAAATGTCAATAATAACCCTGTAATGCATACAACCACCTTCTATAATGCAACACGGAACCAGTTTTATAGAATCAATCTGATCCGTTGATGCCTTAGATCTAACGCGTAATATTAAGAAGGAAAAATGATCTAAGATGTGAAAGGAGAATAACGCTTCCCTATATATATATATATATATATATATATAATATGCTCGATAGAAAACCCTAATTCTAATCACAATAGAAAATATATCTCATCAAAAAATATACTCCAATGAAACAAAGTTGAAGTATAGTAAAGGTTATTTTAGACTTCATAATTAACAATAGTTATATATATATATATATAGGATTGTGATCAAGATAGAACCATTCTTAAACGTAGAACCATTCTTAAACGTAGAACAAATGCCAAACGGAGGTCGTTAGATCTTTTAATCCAATGGTGTTGATTTGCACAACAACTTCCAATTACAACCAAAACTATTATTAATGGGTGAATGCAGAGAAGTGAAAAAATAAAGCATGCATGGACTCTTCTTCGTTTCATTCATTCTTCCATCAACATGTGAGTTTTTTCACATGTTGAGTCCGGAATGTCGTGAAAACATAGTCTAATATGTATGATTTTTAATCTTGACCGTCATTTTTTCCTCATCCAATGAATAAAATATGTAGAGTTCTAGGTTCTACACTTAAGAATGGTTCTATCTTTAACGCAACCCTATATATATATATATATATATATATATATATATATATATATATATATAGGGAGATGATCAAAATAAGTATGTGTTTAAATCCAGAAATGCAGACCAAATCTTGGCCCTAGGATTAGATGATCTAATGGTCAATAATTAACCAAAAACACGGAAGGTCATAATTAAGCAATTTTAGGTCATATTATAATATTTGGGTTTAATGTCATGATAAGATCGTTTTAGGTCATGCTTTGTTAGCATGACCTAAAAATTACCTAATTATGACCTAAAAGTGACCTAATTATGATATTGTTCTGCGTTTCTGTATTTAAATCTAGTTTTGCATAGATTAAAACCCTATATATATATATATATATATATATATAATATAATATGTAGTAGGGGCGCACTATGGTCAATAAGTGAAATTCTGTCAAAAATTAAAGCAAATCTCAGCTCTTGGATCCTTAGATTGGATAGTTGGATAAGCTACATTATTAGACTAAGATGCTACATTATTTTACTAAAATAGTACAGTATTAGTCAAGCTACATTATTAGATGACATGTAACATTAATCGGATCACAAGATCTAATGAATTACAAGTGTTTTGATTTTTAACATTATTTAACTTATAAATCTAAATACACCCCTTAAACATGGTATCTACTTTATTTATATCTAACTTTTGTAAGTAGGGAATGTGATCTGGTGTCTCACTCCTATATGAGTAGGGAGCAGTCTCATTTTTACCTCACTCACAATTCATTGCATTAATTTCATCTTCTTGTTATCGAGATTATTGAGGTTCAAAGTCCTTCAAAGTAACATTGAATCGTATTTAAGAATGACTGACTGTATAAATAAAAGAAACAAAACTAACCACCACTTATTAAAACAAATGTTTGTGTATGTTATTTAATTATATTATAGGCTTAAATTAAATTCGAAGTTTTCAGATTGAACTAAAATCCTTTGTTTCTTTTGAGGTTAAAATATTTACAGAATTTATAAATGCAGTAATTCAATATTGGAGTATTATATTTCAACAAAATGTTTGTAGGCCAACGTTTGGCACAATTTCCTTCTAACCATAGATCCATATTCGACTCCACGAAATAAATGGTTATTTTGATTCGATTCTAATTTCTTATTTGATGGTTAACCAATTAAGTGGTCGCTAATAAACGGTCTAGGTTAACTGATTTTAATTTAGGTTCAATTCTAATTTCTTATGGGAACATGGTAGAGTTTAGAGCATCCACAGTTGGGCGCCCTATAGTCCGCCTTATAGGACGCTCTATCCTCCGTCACATCAGCATTTTATCCTCCTACCCTTTCACCTGCAGTGGGATGCCCTATAGTCCGCCCTATAACACCGCAATTTAATTTTGTATTTAGAGCATCCACAGTGGGGCGGACTATCGTCCGCGCCCTATACATCGTCCGTGGACGATGGTGTCGGAACACGTATCATCCGCGGTATCGTCCGCCCCACTGCGGGTCACGCGGATGATGCAACCCGTTTTCCTTTTTTTTATTTTTTTCAAAATTTTTATCTATTTAAACACCCATTTCTCTTCCATTTCCCACACCAATAATTCACTCTCATCTCTCACTTTCCCCACACACCAATATTTCACTCCCAATCTTTCTCACTAAAAAAAATGAGACCGGCGACGACTGGAGTACCTCGGAGCGCATTACTCGGGCCTTATTCGATTGCGTTCATGAGGCTGCGGCGGAATGCTTGGCCGGAATGGAGTGCGAAGCGGCGGAGCAGGCCCAGGCGGTGCAGATCCCACGTCCGCCGAGAGCATGACGTAGCTCACCAACGTCTGTTCGTAGACTATTTTGACGAGCAA
Source organism: Salvia splendens (assembly GCF_004379255.2). Taxonomy (NCBI): domain Eukaryota; kingdom Viridiplantae; phylum Streptophyta; class Magnoliopsida; order Lamiales; family Lamiaceae; genus Salvia; species Salvia splendens. Next base: position 26,410,115 of record NC_056039.1, read on the forward strand.
CCACGGTGGGGCCCGACGGTTTTTCACCGTCGTTTTAGAGTGCGGCGAGATCTTTTTCTCAGCATTGTCCAAACATTGGAGGCACGTGATGAATACTTTCAGTATCGGGAAGATGGCATCGGCAAACCCGGACTTACGTCGTTGCAGAAGTGCACGGTTGCGCTCTGGCAGTTGGCCTACGGCACCACGGCGGACATGTTCGACGAATACCTTCACGTCGGGGAGACAACTGGCCGCGAGTGCCTGAAGAATTTTTGTAGGGGAGTTGTGGAGGCTTATAGCAACACCTATTTGCGAAAGCCGACTGCTGAGGATTGCCAGGCCCGGATGAAGATGCACGAGACGACGCACGACTTTCCTGGAATGCTGGGGAGCATCGATTGTATGCACTGGGAGTGGAAGAATTGCCCGACGACGTGGAGAGGCCAATTTACCAGTGGATACAAGGGCAGCCACCCGACGATGATCCTCGAAGCCGTCGCTGACCATCGGCTCTGGATCTGGCATGCTTACTTCGGTGTAGCGGGGCGAACAACGACATCAACGTCCTCAACTCAGCCAACCTCTTCACCGAGCAATGCAATGGCAATGGCACGACCATCGACTTCATTGCCAACGAACCCCAATATCATATGGGGTACTACTTGACCGATGACATATACCCGAGGTGACCTGTTTTTTTAAGACGATCTGCTGCCCAATGGGTAAGAAGAGAGTTTTATTCGCGCAAAAGCATGAGGCTGCGCGAAAGGATGTGGAGCGGGCATTTGGTGTGCTCCAAGCGTGGTGGGCAATAGTGAAGGGTCCGGCGCGGTTCTGGTACAAGGACGTCATCGCCGATGTCATGTATGGGTGCATCATCTTGCATAACCTGATAGTCGAACACGAAGGTGGAAGATTCATCGAATGGGGCGATGATGAAGGTGGATCTAGCTCTAGCACGGCGGCCCCGCCCCACGTTCGAGGATTACCGATGGGCTTCAATGAGGTTCTATCTAGACAGGCCTCAATGCGCAACCAACAAGACCATGCTCAGCTCATGAACGACATGATTGAAGAAGTTTGGGACCGTAACCGCCATAGAGAATTTGTAGTTTTTTATTTCGTAGTGTAATGTTTGAATTTTAATGAAATGAAGTTTTTTTTCCAATTTTTGTAGTGTTTTAAATATTCAAATAAATAAAATGCTTAGGGCGGACTATAGGGCATCCCATTGTGGATGCCCTTAATTTTTATGTTTGCATATATATCAAGCAAAATAAATAAATAAAAAAACACCACAATTAAGGCAAATCCTACATTTACTTCACTAAAAAAAATTACAAGAGTGGAGATAAAAAATAAGTGCACTACAGATAAAAAACGCATACTCTAAATCATTCCCAATTTGCGCTGGAGATCATCAATCATCCTCTTGAGGTATTCGGCTTCACCCAGGTCCTCGCACTGCCTGAGGGCATTGTGCGTATCCAACAACGTCCTTCGATTGGCGGCCGCCACCAACTCCCTGTAGGCATGAGCCGCACCCGAAGTCGGGGTCGGGGTCGGGTTATGTGAGGACGTCGCCTTCACCTTGCCCTTGTTCTTGGCAGCCTTGTTTCCAATGAGACGCCGGGAGGACATCGGTGTGCCCGAACTCTCATCCTCGTACATCGGCTGGTTGAGGTCCATCGGAGGGGTGCCGTTGTCGCTGCTTGTATAATCACCGGCGGCGGTGTTCTTCGTCCTCTTCGACGCAGCCGATATAGGCAGAATCCCTCCTTGGAACTTCTGCTTGTCCTTCACAATCAGCCAGGAGGAGTAGTGCTTGAACTCGCCGTACAATGAAATGTACGACGCAAGCGCTCTATCGCGCACATCAGTCAAACTCTCGCCGCTGCCCTACTCCTTCAAGCACTTCTCGTACTCCGCCGAGAACAAATTGAGCAGCTTCTTCATCTTATCCCAGTGCTTGCAGAGCTGCTCCCTATGGCGCTTGTAGGCGGCCGCCGGCTTGGCCTCGTTGTAGCGCTTAGTGATGCGCTCCCAGTACGCCATTTACTTTTGGTTGTTGGCAAACACCGGGTCCTCTAAAATATCAACCCAATACTTCGTCAGGAGAATGCTTTCTTCCTGGCTGTAGTTCGTCCTCCATGGGGTGAATTCTTCATTCTTCTCCGGAGGCGGCAACTTCTGGGCTCTTTGCCTGTTCCTCTTCTTCTTAGGGGCGGAGCCCGAGGCGGCGGCAGAGGCAGAGGCGCGGCCGGGGGGAAGACGGCTCCATGTCTGACAGCCCGTACGAATCCGTACTGAAATCCGGATCATACTGGGTGTTGGAGTCGAATGGCCGGTATTCCTCATGGTCTGTACTCGGCCACCGTACACCACCACCGAACATCGGAAATCCGTCGGGACTATTCGGATTTGGGAAATCACCGGGATTCATTATAAATTGAAATAGAGAGAATGAGATGAAAGAGTGAATGGAAGAGTGAAAGGAAGAAATAGAAGTGGGGTGTATATATATAAATTTTGAAGAATTAAAAAAAAAGGAAAACGCGTTGCATCGGGCGTGCTATCGTCCGCGTCGCCCGCAATGGGGCGGACGATAGCACGCTTGATGCGTGTTCCATGGCCTATCGTCCGCGGACGATGCATAGGGCGCGGACAATGCATGGGGCATCTTCCGCATAGCTACAGTGGCGGACGATAGCATGCTCGATGCATCGGGCGGACTATCGTCCGCCCCATTGTGGATGCTCTCAGATGTGTTATGGCAAAATTAATGTGAATTATGAAGCCTGTAAAATTAGTGAAATTAAAATACTAAAATATAATGAGAAAAATTTTAGATTATACCATAATTATAAATTATGTAAAAGTAAAATACATATTTTTCCCTATATATTAAATTTCATATATAATACAGTAATAGATTCTTATGTAAAAATAAGAGATTAACAATTGTCACAACAAGAATGCCATTTCCATAAATTTTAAATATCGAATTTGCAATTGTGTTGAGTATTAACAACTACTAACACACTTTCACGATTTTGTGAATAAATTTGCAAGACTTCGAACATTTTTGGTTTTAAACCACATCTGTTACCTTGAAAGTCAATTAATCATTGAAGGTTTTTTCAACCCAACGGTATTAATTAGATGACAGCAAAAGATTTGTAGTGAAATAAATATTGTGAATTATCAATAAGACTACCTTTAATCATCTCTTTGAACATGATTAATATGTGCAATCTGAAAAACTCACAAAGTCCATTTTGGTTTGGGTATTTGGTGAGTATATTATTCTTGGAATCAATTTGCTAAAAATTCTGCCACCTCAGTCCTCACCCACACCCAACTTTTTTTTTTCATTTTTGAACGTTTTATCTATAATTCACCTATTCCCATCTTTTTATGAAAAACGTCAGAAATTAAAGATAAAGATTAAAATATAATACGGAAAGTAAATTAAAAGTAAAATAAGAGTACAAGAAATGAAATTAATGTTGTCTTCATGGGTTAGGACTTAGACCAAGTTTATCGGTATACGGAGGTCGACCTCCATGTTAGAAATGCATATAAAAAAAATTATCAAAACAAGAGTCTGTCTCTCTCTTTGACCCATGTCTCTCTCTCTCTCTTAAAACAGACCTCTCGGTCTCTCCTCCCATTTCAACACTTAGCCAATGAGATTGTGCTAAATGGCACAATTTCGCTGATATTATTAATTTTAATAATTAATATATCTTTAATATATTATATTAAAAACTTATAAAAATTATACCAAAATTCATAATTTTTCTTCCTCTATAAATAGAGACCACATTTGCTATAGTTTTGCACACAAGAAAATATCATCTTTTCTCCTCCGATAATCCTTACTGTTTAGTAGAATTTCATATTTTTTTAGTAGAGCATATATGGGTAAAATTCGACAATTGCAATTGAATGTCTAGTTTTCATCTTATGTATGAGCACCAATGATGTATTTTCAATTTCGTATTTCCATGATTGTAATTTATGTTTTTTATTTGTTTGTTTTTATAATTTTTAGTTTGTCATTTATTACGTTTTTCGATAAATTTACAATAATAATATTTCATGTAATAATAATAGTATTAAAAAATAATATAAAAATAAATATATAATAATGTGGTTGGGTGGTCATTGATAAACCATGAAAATATGTGTAGTTGGGTTGGATGAATATTAATGATGTGGATGATGATATGGATGAAATAGAAATGAATTAAATATTAGAAAAGTGAATGGTTGGGTTGGGTTAGGTTGGAGGTTGCTGATAAATATGGTCTTAGGAGCTTCACGAGAAACACCGCCTAAACAAAAACTATATGAACAATATATAACTAAGGCCTAATTATCATGGTTATTATGTAATAACCTTAATTAATAACACACATAATCGTTGGGTGTATAATGTATTAATATATAAAACATTACTCGTACTTTAATAATTGAAATACCAACAGATAAAGAAATGGGAATACCTAAGAAGTAAGATAATGTCCTAGTGAAGTAAAAGAGCATCTGTCATTTCTAAATTTTGTTTCAAAGTTATGTTTTTGGGTGGTTTTGTAAAGAATTTTATACAATAATTTACATTAAACTTAGATAAATTTCAAAAAATTATAAAAGCAAAATAATTAAAAATATATATTTGTAGGCTTTAGCCCCTACTTCTACATTGGTCCACTCTTGCCTACGTCCCAATTAAATTGCATTGTGTTTCTTTTTGAAATGTCTCAATTAAACTGTCATTTTTTCTCTTTTTTTAAAAAAAATATTCAATCAATTTTACTTTATACCATCATCTATTTTACTTTTTTATTTTTGATTTTTTTATTTTTCTCTTTTATTTTTTTAAATATATTTCTTTCTTTTTTATTTTTTAATATAATTTATTAATTTTTATACCTAAAAGTTTGACTCAATTTAGTTGAGTTGATGAGGTAGGAGTATAATTTTGTCACTTTGATTTTGGCGATTTATATTTATAGCAGTATACGAAGAAGCCTGTCTTCCCATAAATTCTGCTGTTTCTCTGACTAATTCTTCGTCAACAAATTCCGTCTGAATTGGATTAAACATGAATACAGAGGATAACCGCTGATACATAAAATTGCCATGTTTTGCAGTTGCTGCTGACAACTGAAATCCCTCGCTCAGTCTCCTTGATTTTCAGTTTGATTGCGGCACCAATTTGATTGATTAATAGATTAGGTTTTTCCGTCGGCGTGACATGACTGACAATGCTGGCGTTGAGGAGGATTACGTGAAATTGGAGTGTGGCGGGGCCCAGTGCCAGCCGGAAATTTCGACGTCTGATTGTTGCGATGACGGAGGGTGGTTGTGGTCTTTGTGGTGGTGGGGGAAATTGCTGCTCGTGGTCTTGTTTGTTGCCGTGTTTGGCGCGGTTTTCCTCAAATGGATTGGGCCATTTTTTATGGATAAGGTTAAATTTATATCCAGAAAACTCATGTTTCCTCTGAAATTTCACTGAATGCAGGGTTTTATGTTGTCAAGAAGGAAAGATTACAGAGGATTAATGAAGATTGCAGAAGATAATCTATCCCGGGAAAGTAGCGCAATTAGCATGTAATTTATACGTAATTGATTCTACTAGGAATAGATTGGTTCTCTACCTTATTTACATTAATCCTCCACCTATAAGAGGATGAAAAGAATGTACAAAGTAAATATAGCAATACAATGATTCCTTCTCTCCCTAATCTCCTCTTCTCAATTCCTTACGCCATTTGAGATGGCATCAGAGCTGGTTCCATACTCCATGGGACTCAGAAACAAAGTCATCATCGCCCCTAACCATTCTCGGCCTTTAGCCTAATCTCCTCCAAACCGAAACCTGCAAATCAGCAACCCAAGCCATGTCAGACTCAGAACCAAACACTCCAAAAAAACCCCAAACCGAAGGCAGCCAATCTGCCGCCTTTCCACCCAAATTTGCCGCACAACTTGCGGCGTTCATGAAACAAAATTTCAACATGCCACTAGAAACCAAGCCACCGAAAATGACCCAGCCAGTTCAACCAGACCATCCCGAGAATTTCGGGGAGGTCTCTGTGAAAACCAAACTGAACGGAGATAATTATCCCCTATGGGCGACCCTCATGAAGCGAGCAATCGGGGGAAAAGGTTTGACTTCTCACATAATCGGAGTTTCAAAACCTCCCCCGATTGAAGACTTCGGTTACGCAAAATGGCAACAACGGGATGATACGGTGTTCAATTGGATCATCAACAACCTCGAGACAAGCCTGGTGAATGAGGTGTCCTGGTATGAGACGGCGAGAGACCTATGAGATGGACTCGCCGTCACATACGGAAGCGGTTCTGACCCTATCCAAATATGGGATCTGCATCAACAAGCATACGACATGAGACAAGGGACGATGACATTAGAGGAACTACGGAACAAGTTTCAGGATCTATGGATCATGATTGACACCCGAGATCCGAATCCGATGAGTTATCCGACAGAAATTGAAAAATACAACCAAAGAGAACAAAGATTCCGAGTATACCAGTTCCTACGAGCCCTAGATTACAAATATGATGCGGTCAAAAAGGAAATCATCAACAAAGAACCCTTTCCGACAGTAAAACAGGCATATGGATTGATTCGAAGAGAGGCCATTAATTCAGGAGTTCTCAAACCTGAACCGAAGGAACCACCGACGGGAGGCATCGGCGCTGGACTAACGGCCATAAACCGACCACCGCCACTCGGCTACTCGCCGTACCCAAATCGGAACCGAACAGGAGAAGAAGATAAAAGTAGACTTACTTGCTCTCACTGTGGAGGAAAAAGACACACCAAAGAGGGGTGTTTCCTCTTAATCGGGTATCCCGAGTGGTGGGACGAAATGAAGAAAACCAGAGCAGCAAGGGCGGCCAACCGGAACCAGAGTCGAGGCGGCGGCGGAAGAGCAGCGATGGCAGTGGTAGGAGGAAGCTGGCCTACTGATGCTACCACCACCGGACCACCACCAAACGGCGGAGGAGTCTCAGCGAGCAGCATCACGCCGACGGCCTCGCCGGGGGCAGCTATCGGAAACGGAGCGCAGCAGGAGATCGGGAAGGGAATGGCGGTAATGGCTAGGGTTCCAGGAGGTAAAGTGGGGTTTTATCCCTTAAACCCCTCAAGTTCTCTTAATCTTCAACTCTTACCCATATGTCCCTTTTATGCAAAAAGGCACCCACATCTTATGCTAAATCCTATTTCCGACCCCCCATGTCCTTCATGTGTCAATCTACACCCCAACCTTTTGAGATATTACAAAAAGGACCTCCTGAACAATTAAAATCATGCTTAGAGGCCCCACTTGATAAAATTCCATGTACTGAACCCAATATCGAGTGTAGAAATGCTTTCCTAGCACTGGCCGACCTACCAACTATTCCCGAAAATTAAGAAAAAATTGATCATTGGATATTTGATTGCGGAGCCACTGATACCATGTCTTATGATGCCTCTGATTTTGCCAATATCTCCACCACACAGAAAACCCATATACAGACTGCGAGTGGAGATTTAGCACATGTTCAAGGAGCCGGCCCAATTACTATTTTACCAGATTTAAAACTGTCTAATTGTCTATATGTTCCTTCGTTGTCTCACAAACTTATATCTGTTAGTAAAGTAACGAGAGAACTTAACTGCAACTTACTAATGCAGCCACAATTCTGCATTTTACAGGATACGAAGACGGGGAGGATAATTGGGCGTGGCACTGAACACAGAGGATTATACTATGTAGACAGGATGGCTCAATCCGGGGCTGCGATGCTGACTCATGGACTGACGGACAAGCAAACCTGGCTTTGGCATCGTCGGTTAGGGCACCCATCTCTAGGATATTTACGCCTACTTTTTCCTAAGATTTCTGCTTCAGAGAGTTTAAATTGTGAAACTTATTTTTTGGCCAAAAGCCATCGACACTCTTTTAAGTTGAATTATACTCGTGTGAACCCTTTTTCTTTAATACACTCTGATATTTGGGGCCCCGGACCTAGGGGTGAGCAAAAAAACCGGAAACTGAATATCCGAACCGAACCAAACTGAAATTTTGAAATTCGGTTCGGTTTTTTCGGTTTTTCGGTTCGGTTCGGTTTTAAAAATAAAAAAATTTTCGGTTTTTCGGTTCGGTTCGGGCGAAGAAAAAACTGAAAAACCGAATTATATATATATTCTATTAATTTAATATATTATATTATATATAATATATATATTCTTTTAATATATTCTACTATATAATATATATTATATGTATTATTAATTTATATTATATATAAATATTCAATTAGTATATATAAAATAAAATAAAATACACATATATAAATATATATTTATATTATATTTATTTTTTTCAGGTTTTTCGGTTTTTTTCGGGTTTTTTCGGTTTTGTTCGGGTTTTTTCAGTTTTTTAAGTTCGGTTTTTGGTTTTTCAGTTTTTCAGGTTCGGTTCGGTTTTGATTTTGAACTAAATTCGGTTTTTTCGGTTTTGGTTCGGTTTTGGCAAAAAACCGAACCGAACCCCGAATGCACACCCCCTACCCGCACCCGTTACTGGTGGGAATGGATTTAGATACTTCTTATTATTTGTGGATGGTTGTACTAGAATGTCTTGGGTTTACTTCTTGCGGAATAAGTCCGAGGTTTTCGAGAAATTCGTAATTTTTTACAACCTTATCCACACACAATACAAGCAACGTATCCAAATCCTTAGATCTGATAATGGGGGGAATTTGTGAACACGAAAATGCAAACCTTCTTTTCTGATAATGGCCTTGTTCATCAAACCACATGTGCCTATACTCTCGAACATAATGGGGTAGCAGAACGGAAAAATAGGACACTCCTTGAAATGACCAGGGCCATCCTCATCGAGTCGCGCACACCAAAATCCTTCTGGCCCGAGGCAATAGCCACCTCAGTCTATCTACAAAACCGACTCCCCACTTTTATCCTAAATTTCAAAACCCCTCTCGACATCCTATCCACCTTTACAGACATACCATCCTCCCTTTCCCTAGAACCCAAAATCTTTGGATGTACAGTCTTTGTCCACGTCCCAAAACACGATCGATCAAAACTCTCACCAAGTGCAATCAAATGTGCCTTCGTCGGATATGGTGTAAATCAAAAGGGCTACAGATGCTATGACCCAAAAACTCGACACCTCTACACCACCATGAACTGTGACTTTGTTGAAACCGAATACTTTTACCACCAACTTGGGAGTCAGGGGGAGATAGACACTAGCGACTCCACAAGTTCCCTTTACCCCACTAACTCTCCGAAACCACTCTCACATTGCCTTGTTCCCCTAACCAATCCGATGTCAAGCCAGGAGCCCAAAGATGGTCCCACAGAAGAGATTGGAGACATCGTTGAGCCATCCACGATGTCTCATGAGCAGCACCCCAATCTATCCTCACCGTCTTCTACTCTTGAGGTAAGTCCCAGTAATATTTCTCAAGTTAACGAGACTAACAATGTGAGACAGGAGGATGATGGAACTCGGGGTGAGGGGGAGGCCAGTGAAAGGAATACAGATGAGGATCAAGGGGTGGACCCAGACACAGGATTATACAAGTTTCCCTATAGACGTACTAGGGGAGTCCCACCCAAACGGTACTCTCCAGACTGGCAGGGAAGAAAGTCGAGATATCCTGCAGCCTATACTGTCATTGGGCAGATGACTGAGATGGCCAGAGCCCCCGTTCTGTCGAAGAAGCCATGAGACATAAGCATTGGAGAGCAGCAATGGAGAAGGAAATGGAAGACTTGATAAAAAAACAAGACGTGGGAGAAACACATCTTACCAAAGGGGAAGAAGTCAGTAGGATGTCGGTGGGTATTCACAATCAAGCGTAGAGCCGATGGATCAATTGAAAGATACAAAGCCAGATTGGTAGCCAAGGGATACACACAGACCTATGGGATAGACTATGATGAGACCTTCTCCCCGGTCGCCAAGATGAGTACCGTGAGGGTACTACTTTCCGTAGCCGCATGCAAGGACTGGCCATTACACCAATTTGATGTGACCAACGCTTTCCTACATGGAGAACTAAAAAAGAATGAAGAAGTATACATGGAAGCTCCCCCGGGCTATTCTGGAGAATTCAAGAATGGAGAAGTTTGCAAATTGAAGAAAACACTCTACGGTCTCAAGCAATCCCCTAGAGTATGGTTTGGGAGGTTCTGTCAGGCTATGACTTCCGCTGGATTCAAACAAAGCAACTCTGATCACACGTTGTTCTTGAAGAAAAGAGGAGACAAGATCACATGCTTAATCATCTATGTTGATGATATGATCGTCACTGGAGACGATAAGGAGGAAATCGAGAATCTGAAGAGAAGTTTGTTTCAAGAGTTTGAGATGAAGGATCTAGGAGCAATGAAATACTTCCTAGGAATCGAGATCTTAAGATCAAAGTATGGTATATTTCTTCGTCAGAGAAAGTACGTTCTAGACCTATTGGCAGAGACTGGTCTACTTGAGTGTAAACCGGCAGAAACTCCAATCATACTAAACCATGATTGAAGATTGAAGAAGGAGGCAAGTTGACGGATCGGGGGAGGTACCAGCGCTTGGTCGGGAAATTGATCTATCTTGCACACACTAGGCCAGACATAGCCTACGTTGTTGGGGTAGTAAGCCAGTTTATGCATCAACCCCAAGAAAGTCACATGGAGGCAACATTGAGAATTGTGTGCTATTTGAAAGGCACAACGGGATATGGGATCTTCTCGAGAAAAAGGAGCACTTAGAGATTGATGGATACACAGACGCCGATTGGGCAAGCAATCCAAATGATAGAAGATCCACGACAGGGTACTTTACCTTTCTCGGAGGAAACCTAGTGACATGGAGAAGTAAAAAGCTAAAGGTGGTAGCTTTCTCAAGTGCTGAGGCTGAATTTCATGGAGTAAAAAGCGGCATAACCGAAATCTTATGGCTGCGACGATTGCTATCAGAAATGAGCTTTCCACCTACACAAAGCAGTCGACTGTATTGCGACAACAATGCTGCAATCAGTATCTTCGGAAACCCAGTCCAACATGATCGGACCAAACATGTAGAAGTCGATCGCCACTTCATCAAGGAGAAACTCGATGAGGGAGTTATTGAGCTCCCATTTGTCAAGTCCGAACATCAGTTGGCAGATATCTTGACCAAAGCAGTCAACACCAAATTTTTCAAGGAAGTTCTAGGCAAGTTGAACATCGGAGATGCCGTTGCTAAACTTGAGGGGGAGTGTCAAGAAGGAAAGATTACAGGGGATTAATGAAGATTGCAGAAGATAATCTATCCCGGGAAAGTAGCGCAATTAGCATGTAATTTATACGTAATTGATTCTACTAGGAATAGATTGGTTCTCTACCTTATTTACATTAATCCTCCACCTATAAGAGGATGAAAAGAATGTACAAAGTAAATATAGCAATACAATGATTCCTTCTCTCCCTAATCTCCTCTTCTCAATTCCATACGCCATTTGAGATACGTGTTGTTCTGCTGTTACATAAATTTCACTAGTGTGTTTCCTTTTTCTTTTTTTTATTAATATCTCACTCATCTTTGTGGTTTCATGATGATATTTCTCTGTGGTGTTTACTCTCAAATGTTAATTCAAATTTAGCATTTAAGTTAGATAAAGTCTTGCTGGAGCTCTTATTTAAGTTTAGAACTTGAGTCCCTTTTCATTCTATCAGTGTTAAACTATATGCTATGCAGTTAATGATAATAAGTAAGTTCTTTCTCTGATGCATCGACAAGTTATTTTTATATTACGATCAACGTAATGGCCGGAAACTGATCTTTTTGTGCTTACATGGACCCAGTAGTTGAGCTTCTATCTGGAGTATTATATCCAAAAACAAATATGGTAATTGTGTTTGTGCAATAAATGGTGTTTTAATGCAATTGTTTACATCGTATACAGAAAGATGTCATAGGATCTCAAGATAAGGCCATTATAGCTGTAGAAAGTCATGTTAGATGCAATAGTTTATCCCAGAAATGTTTTTCATAGCAGTGTTTTATCCTAACATTGTTAAGGATAGTATTCATAATGACCATTTCATAAGCCGGGAGCTGATTGGAAATCATTCGCACGTTTTCTCAGTATTTATCATAACATTATTACGCTGGTTATCTTCTAACTGAATGTGCTTTGTTCGTTTACCAGGAAATCATCCCCATGATAAAATGGGAGCAGAGAGCTTTCAGCACAGCTATTCTAGGAGTCATAGTGTTTGCTTCTCTGGCAATATTCCCTGTATTTCTTATACCTTCTACACCATCCATGTGGGTTGCCGGGATGACTTTTGGTTATGGTTCTGGTTTTCTGATGATCATTGGTGGTGTTTCGATTGGTAGTTCTATTCCTTATTTCATTGGTTCTTTATTCTACCATAGAATTCATGTATAGCAATTTCACTTGAGCATTTCTCTTGTGCTATGGTTTTTACACTCAACAATAAGAATGTACGTCATATCTTCTCACATGCAGGTATGGCTAGAAAGGCACCCAAAGCGAGCTTCTATCATAAGACTAGCTGGCGAGGGAAACTGGTTTAGTCAGTTTCGAGCTGTTTCCTTGATCAGGATTTCCCCTTTTCCATATGTCATATATAACTACTGCGCTGTGGCTACGGATGTCAAATATGCTCCTTATTTGTTGGGGACTGTGGTAGGAATGGCGCCAGAAATATTTGTCGCACTTTACACGTGAGAAATCCTTGGTTCCCTGCTCGCCCTCTCTCTCTATCTCTCTGTGTGTGTGCGTGTGTCTGTGAAAATCTCTGGACTTTGTTACTATCTTTCGAAGAAAATATGCAAAGTAAATAGAGTTGAAGATTTCGTTGGTATCTAGACTCTCTACTAGAGCACATTGTGTTAAGTAATGCCAATTACAGTGTATGTACGTTAAACTTGTAATCGTCAATTCTGAATCGGTCTCATTTATGTATGATATTCTGTCTTTTCCTGTGAAGATTACATGATTTTGAATCTATGTATCCTCTTCAGAAATTAGGCTGTGGAGAACCTATTGTGCTTTGTACTTCACCACCACTTACTATAAAGAGTTTGATGTCGATTTTCTTCTTATCAAAGTATTGTTTGCTTTCCTTTAATGAGATTCTAAATCTTCTGTCATTACTGTTTTTCATTAGCATCTATGCATTTGTTACGTGTCCAAGGTGTGCCTTATACACGGGTGTGTTTAGGTGGCGAACCTTAAAATTCCAAGGGATTTCAAATTATTGAGCATTTCGTTAATCGTGGTTGTTATGGAGCTAGTTTTTGGAGGTGAAACACATGAATATTATTGTGTGGCAGAATGAGTATGTTTCTTATGTGTGGTGCTTGGTGTGTGTGTAGGGGCATACTGATTAAAACATTAGCTGATGCTTCACAAGATCGGAAGTCTCTGTCAGTTTCGCAGATTGTGATGAATGTGGCCAGGTTTTGCATCAGTGTGAGCGCGACTGTAGCAGTCGCAGATTGTGATGAATGTGGCCAGGTTTTGCATCAGTGTGAGCGCGACTGTAGCAGTGACGTGGTACGCAAGAGGCGACTGAAGGAGCTACAGATGCGAGAGGAGCTTTTGTTGCAGTGAATGCGCTGTGTAAATTGTAATCATACTACAAGATTTTGGATCTTTAGAGGCGATATGCAGATGAAGGCCTAAACATGAATCAACTACAATGTCCTTTTACATGTAAATTAATTCAAACCACATTAAATTTGTAGTGATATACTCCAAATTTTACATAGAATATAATTTACTCGATATATTGTAGAATGTAAATTTTCACGTTTTCATTGGATACATCTAATTTCTTTCCCTTTTAACTCTCCAATTTTGGCATTAAAATAGTATAATAAGCACTAGAAATATTCTTTCCCCATAATAGAAGAAATAACACAGTAAGAGCATCATTAACGCATGGGGCCGGGCTGCAGTTGGGTCCCGGCCCGCGTCACGCAGCGATGGAGGGGAGGATTTTCCGGCCTGGGCCGGTCCCGGGGACTCGCCCGGGGTCCGGCCCGGCTCAGGGTCATGCGCATTGGGACGTGCCGCGATGGGGTCCGGCCCAGCGTTAGTTGGTGTTCGGGCCGGCCCGGGCCGCAATTTCAAATTTATTTTTTTTTATAAAATCAAAAATTTATCTATAGAATACCACTCCATCCATTTTCATATCTATTCAACTTCATTTATCTCCCTAAAATTCAAAAAAATGCCTCCTCGTCAAAGACCAATCGACGCTCAAATGACCAGAATGTTTGAGGCGGCAATACCGGCAATCCAAGAAGAAATCAACAACAAAGTGGAATGCTACCAAGCTGCTATTCAAGCTTGGAACAAACAACAAGTCCGGGTACCACGTTCTTGGATGTATATTCACCGAGACCGTGAACAAGCTGGTTTGCGGCTTTTTACAGATTATTTCTCTAGAGATCCGCGATGGAGTGATTAGATGTTCCGGATGCGAGGCCTTTGTTCCTGCACATTGTCAACGCAGTTGTAGCTCGTGACTCATATTTCTGCCAAACCACAGATGCTGTGGGCCAGCAATGTATATCGACTTTGCAGAAATGCACATCTGTCATACATCAACTCCTTACGGAACTACAACAGATATGTTCGATGAGTATCTCCATGTAAGCGAGCATACTGGACGGGATTGCCTAGCCAAATTCTGTCTGGCAGTCATCGAAGCATTCAAGGATACATACTTGAGAAAGCTAACGACCGACGACGTTAGGAAGTTGGTTAACATGCACGAGCGGACCCACGGCTTCCCGGGGATGCTTGGCAGCATCGACTGTATGCACTGGCAGTGGAAGAATTGTCCGACGGCTTGGAGAGGATAATACACTAGCGGGCATAAGGGCACACATCCCACGATTGTGTTGGAGACCATTGCCGACCAACGATTGTGGATCTGGCATGCCTACTTTGGTGTCGCGGGGTCGAACAACGACCTCAATGTGTTGAACGAATGTCCATTGTTCAACGACTTGTGTCCCGGGCGAGCGCCGAACGTAGAGTTCACGGCCAACCACTGTTGATATAGTATGTGGTACTATCTGGCAGACGGGATCTACCCTCGATGGCCCGTATTCGTGAAGACTAGCACATGTCCGACAACCGATCGGAGGGCATTGTTTGCCGAAAGGCAAGAGGCGGCTCGGAAAGATGTGGAGCGTGCATTCGGAGTCCTCCAAGCACGGTGGGCTATTGTGAAGGGAGCGGCCCGTGGTTGGCAGCGTCCACTAATCGCCGACATCATGTATGCATGTATCATAATGCATAACATGATTGTTGAGGATGAGGAAGAAAATGTCACTTTATGGCTCGACAATCCGCTCTCCAGCACCGGGAGTAACTACACTGTCACCGCCCCACCCGTGCAGGGCGTTCCTCCCTACATCCGCAACGTCATGGCCCGTTCAGCTGCGATGCGTCAAGACAAACTACACACTCGCCTCCAAGCCGATCTAATTGAAGAGATTTGGACACACACAAACGTTTTCCAGCATTGACGTTATGTTTTAATGTTTTTTTGTATTTTTAAATTGCTATGTTGTAATTTTCAATTTCCGAATGAAGAACAACTTTTCCGTGTTTTAAATTTTAGGCGAAAATAGATTGTAAATTGTGAATATTGCAATTTAATAGTTGTGGCCCAGGATGGGGCTTGCAGGGTTAGAGCAGCTGTGGTTTGAGACTCAAATTTAAGGGAATGATAATGTGGAAGGAACTTGGGGCATGAAATGGGAATGGGGTTAAGGATGCTCTTGACTTCTTGAACAAAAATCAGGGACGGAAGTAGCGTATATATACAACCTTAGCTAATGATGATCTTTTAAGTTGTATTCAAATGTATAGATATTAATTCAAATGCATTTTAACTGTGAAATTAGATTTCTACTCTTCTTTTAATTTTTACTATAAGATATCTCTCTGTCAGACTGCCACTACGCTTAATTAAATGTATTCTACATCTAGATAACTTTCTTCCAGTGAAGAATCACTTTTCTTTTTTTATGCAAAGAATCATTCTTTTTTAGCGTCATATTTCAATAGTAGTATGATTTTTAGCAACAAGCATATTGATTAACTAATACTACATATAGATAACTTGAAGTGAAGAATAATCAAGAACTTAAAAGACCAAAGTAAAATTCAAAATCTACATTCTTGTCTCAAGAATCGAACAAGCATACTTATTTGCCTCAAAACAAGAACTTCGAAAGTAACTAGAGGAAAGAAAAACACAAAGAGAATTGACGCCCGTACATTCATACTCCCTCCATGCACTTTTTTTCTACATGGATATTAAGAATATTGTGTTAAGTACATGGTGATCAAAGTAAGAGAGATAAGTGAGAATAAAGTAAGGGTGTCCACTGTAAAGCGGACACGCTCAATAGCTCCGCCCCAGTTTTTGTCCATAGCCCCAATTTTGTTGTCCATAGCCCCAAAATTCTATTTCCGCCACTACAGTGGACACCTCCAATAGCCCCCAAATTTTATTATTAAAATAAAGGAAAAAAATATTAAAAAAAAAATATTCAAAACATCCGGCTATAGCCGCGGCGGATATCCGCTACTATAATAGCCGCGGCTATAGCCGCGCCTATACCCCCACCGCCGCGTCCTCGCCCCACTCGCGGCGAAGCCTCGTCCGCCGCCCTCCCCCTCCACCAGCCGCGTCCACCCTCGCGGCGGACACCCCCCACTATGACCGCCGCGCCTACCGCCCCCCACCGCCCCCTTCGCGGCGTCCGCCGCGTCCACTCCATAGTGGACGCTCTAACAAGTGTTACTTTTTGCAAAAATTGTAAATGACTCAATTATAACTTTTTAAAATATAAAAATGATTTAGTTAACAAGGAATTGGGGAGAGTAATTGATGGATCCGCGAATTTTTGATGTTAGCAAATGCTGGTAGAGAATGAAAATACAGACACAAAGAATTTACGTGGTTCGATTTACTGAAGTAAATCTACGTCCACGGGAAAAAGGGAGGGCAAGATTGTATTGCTTGATCTGTTTTCTACAGCTTACAAATACAAACTTGCTATTTGCTATATGGTGTTTTATCTCTAGAGAGCTTAACCCCCTCATATCAGATCTAAGTTCCATTTATATCTTGGACTAAGATCGTGGCTTGCATCACCACCCTAAGTCGTGGATGTCGTGTAGGTCATGGCCTAAGATCGTGGATGTAGCGTAGGTCATGGCCTACGATCGTGGCCTGAGTTGACACCACGTGGTAGTGGGTGTGTTGGACATCCTGTATGGGTCCACTAACTCCTTGTTCGGTCGAATACTGAGACCGAACTGCTTTGGTTGCCGATCTGAGAGTAGAGCTTGATGCCGACCTGAGAGCAGAGCTTGATTGGTTGGCTTTTACCGAGCTGTAGGCTGAGGCCGAACTCTTTGGTAATGCCGAACTCATACTCCTGCTTTGGTTGCCGATCTGAGAGTAGAGCTTGATGCCGACCTGAGAGCAGAGCTTGATAGGTTGGCTTTTACCGAGCTGTAGGCTGAGGCCGAACTCTTTGGTAATGCCGAACTCATACTCTTCCTTGGGCTTTGGGCTGATGGGCCGTCATTGCTGTTGGGCTTGTTTAGTACGCACCCCATCACTACCCCCCCCGAAAAGCGAAGTGAATCACTTCGGCGAAGCGAGTCACTTCGGCATTCTGGAATACGGGGGGAGGCTGAAGTCGGGGGACGTGCCCTGCGCGTGACTGCATTAAATGCGGCATTAAATGCGACAGTAAAATCTGGCCGTCGAATCCTGAAAAGGTGGGATATGAAACGGTGCGATGATTTGAAATCTTTTCCAAATCTGATAAATACCGCCTTTCTTCATCATTTGAACACCTTTGCTATTGGCTTCTTCTGCACTCTCTATCTTTTGCGTGAAAAATTTCCTTCCGCTTTCAAAAATTTCCTCAGGATTTCTTCAAACTTTCAAAGAGTAAGAACCATGTCTGCTTCTTCTTCGTCTGAGTCTGGTAGCGGTAGAAAAGGGGGTAAGGGGTCTTCTAGCCGGAAAGAATCCGGGGAGAAGACCGTAGAGTATTTTCACAGTATCTTGAGTAAGGATACTGTGATATCCCTTTACGAAAAATACTCTTTTCCTGGGGGGAAGGCGGTGGTTCCCGACGATGATCATAGGGCTAACGATCCGCCGGAGGGTTATGCCACCGTTTACGAAGCCTGCTTAGAATGCGGGCTTCGTTTCCCTCTTCCCCCACCTTTTGTAGAGTTTCTTGATTTTTTTCAACTCCCTTTAGGTCAGGTGACTCCGAATTCTTGGAGGCACTTGTCGGCTTTTGCTGCCGAACTCCGTAGGTTAGATAAGGATCTGTCTCTGCGGGCAATCCTTAATTTTTTCCAATTTAAAAGGAAGGGATCTTGGTTTTACTTGATCCCCTTACAGCCTTTTAGGGCATTCTGCAAAACCAAGTGGCCGAAATGGCAAAACCGCTTCTTTTTTTATAATAGGACAGCGGCTCCGGGCTTCCCCTGGAGAGGGCCGAAGTCCGTGATTCCTCACCCTCGGTTAGAACCATTGGCCGAGCTCGATGACGAGCTCAACAAGATTCCCATAGTTAGGAAACAATACACGGAGTCTGAGCTCGTCAAGGGCGACGTCGTGTTCGACATCTCGTCTTCGGACGAAGAGGCCGAGGGTGAGGATTTCTCTTTACCTTTATGTTCTACTGCTTTAACGAAGAAAACTAACCTTGCTTTCTTGCTTTTTGGCAGTGTACATGCTGAACAAGGCTACCCGAAAATCTTCGGAGTCCAAGGAGCCGGAGAGGCCGAAAACCGCCAGCTCGGCGTCTGATGCCGAGAGGACTCCGAAAAGGCAAAAAACCTCTTCGGATCCGAAGAAGCCGGAGTCAACTTCGGCAAAGGGGAGGGGGAAGGCCCAGAAGCCCCCGAGAGCGCCAGAGAAAGACGCGGTCTTGGCGCCTCCTTCGGAACATATCTGTGAGCCGTTTTTATGGCCCACGGACTTCGCCGAGGTGAATTCTCTTCTTGATTTTCTGGCCTTGCTTTTTTTTTTCTGTATTTTTTGTGGTCCCTTTGTTGACTTTTTTCTTTATTCATTTTCAGAGGAACGATATGCTCTCCAAGCTCGTCGCCGTCGAACTCTCCAAAGCGTCCAATGACTATGCCGAGATGCAGAGGAAGTTGGCAGCTGCTTGTCATCGGGCCGAACAGGCTGAGGCTAACTTTGAGAAGGCCAGAGCTGCTAGGATTTCGGCCCAGGATGAAGCTCAGTTTGCCAAAAACCAGCTCGTCATCCAGCGAGAGCAGGCGAAGCGGAGCGATGCTGCTGCCGTGGTTGCCCAAGGGGAGGCTCTCCGTGTTTACACGGAGAAACTCTTTTTGAGCAGCCAGTTCTCGGCCTTTGTCGGTAGCCTGGTAAGGCTAATTGCCGATAAGGGCGAGCAGGGGGCCGACGTCGTGCTGCCTCTGTACAGCCGAGAGATAGCAGCTCGGCTTCAGAATCTGCCGCTCCTTGAGGAGCTCGCTTCATCTTCGGTCCTGCTTTCTGCAGACCGAGTCCGGAGTTGTCGAGCTGATCGGGACGAGAACCTGGAGGCTATCTTTGCCTCCGTGGGACCCGTTTCACCCGCTTCGACTTACAACGGAGAGGGTGAGGCCGAGCCGCTGGAGCGGGAGGCCGAAGTCGATCAGGCCGGGCATCCGGAGAAGGAGGCCGATCAGGAGGCGGAGGCGAGGCCGGCAGGAGGCGAGGCCGAGGCTGAGGTAGCCCAGGAGAAGGAAGCTGTACCAGACCGAGGAGCCGGAGACGAAGCAGGCGGAGTATGATTTCGTCTCCCTTCTCTTAGTCTAGTTTCTTCCTTGTAAAATGGCCTTGAAGCCCTAGTGTAAAAAATTTTCCTTGTGAATGAAAAATTCTCTACATTTGTCTTCGTATAGCTTTTCGTACTCGCCTTTATTCCTGTTGTATTTTACTATCTGCTCGGTATAGCTGCCGAACTAATATAGCTGCTTTGTACCCAAGGAGATGGAGATACTTCACTGGAAACGGCTGTACTCTTCGGCTTT
Source organism: Salvia splendens (assembly GCF_004379255.2). Classification (NCBI taxonomy): domain Eukaryota; kingdom Viridiplantae; phylum Streptophyta; class Magnoliopsida; order Lamiales; family Lamiaceae; genus Salvia; species Salvia splendens. The sequence continues at coordinate 26,430,266 of NC_056039.1, forward strand.
GGACGAAGCTGAGAGAAGAGCTATAGCCGATCAGACGAAGAATGACGAGCTTCTGGCTCGTTTAGTGAAGCTGGAGGCCGATATCAAGGACTTAGAGTCCGATAAGAAAGATCTGGAGGCCGAGCTGAATACGGCCATTGCTGAGAGGACTGCGTATGAGGATTACATCCGTGTGCGCGGGGGAATGACCATATCAGAAGTTCAGGAACGAGTTGACGAACTGTGGGAGGAGTATAATGTACTCCGGAGGAACAATGCGCTGGAGAGCTCGGCTTGCCAACAAGTCGTGAAATCATTGCGGCGCTGGGCTTCTCGGTACGACATTGTTCTTGCCCGGCGTCCCTCAATTGAGAGATTCCTCCGGCATATCGCGCCAACAGATGCTCGCACTCCAGATCAAACCTCTGGTTCCCTTGTTCAAAATCCTACTCCCAGCCAACAACGAACTCCGGAACAGCCGGAAACGTCAAGACGAGAACGGGCTCAGGAGCAACCGGAATCGTCAAGACGGGGACGGACTGAAATTCGCCGAGGAGTTGTGACTATGAGCGAGCAAGATCAGCAGATGCTTATTGCAGAGACTCTTCATCGCCGAGGTGTTAGGACTTCTCGGGCTCGGGGAAGAGGCGTTGGGTCGAGGATAGCATCTCGTCGACCTGCTTATTCTTCATCTGCTCGGAACAACCGAACTCGGCTTCCAGAGGATTTTGCAGATAGGTGGCTTAACTTCAGCAACCCTGGACAGTAGAATAGTCCTTTGTAATAGCGTAACGCCATTTTGTAGGGTAGCGGAGTTGTATGCTGAACAAGATTTGATAAATGAAATTTTGTTTTCGCTTCTAACACTGTATTTACAGCTTAGCGAAAAAATTTCATCGTACTTGTCCTCGGTCTTATGAAGTAAATTTCTTTGACCGGACTTGGTCCTTGGTCTGATGAAATAAACATCTTTGACCGGACTCGTCTTTGGTCTGATGAAATAAACATCTTCGACCGGACTCGTCTTTGGTCTGATGAAATAAACATCTTTGACCGGACTTGGTTTGTGTTCTAATTTGGCGATTTTTGTCGCCGGGATCGAACTTTCCCTTGTCCTAATTCGGCGAGTTTTATCGCGTGGATCGGACTTTCCCAGTTAACCGAAGTGGTCTTATGCAGTAAACCTCTTTGACTAGACATGGTCGTCCCCGGTCTTATGAGGTAAACTTCTTTGACCGAACTTGGTCGTCCTAATTCGGCGAGGTTTATCGCGTGGATCGGACTTTCCCTAATTGCAGTTCGTTTCAGACGAAGTGCTTATTAAGCTGAATTGCGGTCTTGTATCCTCCTTGGAAGCTTGGACTCACAATCGTTGGCTTATTGCAGTTCGTTTCAGACGGACTGCTTGTTAAGCTGAATTGTGGTCTTCTATCCTCCTTAGAAGCTTGGACTCACAATAGTCTTTAATAATCGATCTAAAAAGGGGATCAGTCTTTAAAGAACGATATACCTTGGTACCATTTGTAAGAGACGACAAGCACATAGAGACAAAACACATAGGGAAAAAATGAAAAAGACGAAGGAAAAAAACTTTAAACCTTTTTTTTTTTAAAACGACAAGTAAAAGGTACAAGTAAAAAACAAACAAATAAAAACACATACCCCTATGACCGAACTAGACACGAGACGGACTGACCGGACTTTGTCTCTTACAAGTGGAACTTCTTGAGGTTGGAGACGTGCCATGTTCGGGGTACTTGTTCTCCTGACATGTGAGTCAATTTATAAGACCCTTTGCCGAGGACTTCGGACACCCGATATGGACCCTCCCATGTGGGTTCGAGTTTGCCCAGCTTTTCTGCTCGGCTTACTTCGTTGTTTCTCAAGACGAGATCTCCCACTTGAAATTGAAGCTTTTTCACCCTTTGGTTATAATACCGGGCTACTTGCTCCTTATACTTGGCTGCTTTTATGCACGCCAATTCTCTTCTTTCTTCGGCGAGATCTAGTTCTGCTCTCAGTCCGTCGTCATTCATTTCTGAGGAGAAATTTAGGGTTCGGGGACTGGGTACGCCGATCTCCACCGGAATTACGGCTTCAGTGCCGTACACCAGGCTATACGGAGTTTCACCGTTGGAGGTTTTGGGTGTAGTTCGGTAGGACCATAGGACTTGAGGGAGATTTTCTACCCATTGTCCTTTGGCTTGTTCTAACCGAGCTTTTAACCCTTTCACCAGAATCCGGTTCGTTACTTCCGTTTGTCCGTTTGCTTGGGGATGGGAGACCGAAGTGAACCGCTGTTGAATGTTCAGCTCTTGGCACCAATTCTTGAACGTCTTGTCGGTGAACTGAGTCCCATTATCCGAGATGAGGATGTGGGGTATGCCAAATCGGCACACTATGTTCTTCCAGACGAAGTCCAATGCCTTTGAGCTCGTTATCGTAGCTAATGGTTCAGCCTCCACCCACTTCGTGAAGTAGTCCACGGCAACGATAAGGAATTTCATTTGCCGAGGAGCTTGAGGAAGTGGTCCCACTATGTCTATGCCCCATTGCATGAAAGGCCAAGGGCTTTGCATAGTGTATAGATCGGTCTGCGGCATCCTTGGGACATTTGCGTGAATTTGGCACTTCGTACACTTCTTGACGAGCTGCACTGCCTCTTGTACCATGGTTGGCCAATAATATCCCCATCTCAGAACTTTTTTAGCTAAAGCTCTGGCTCCGATGTGGCTACCGCACGATCCTTCATGAACTTCTCTGAGGATGTAGTCCGTCTCTTCTGGTCCTACGCACCGCAATAACGGCTGGAGGTAAGACTTTCTAAAGAGGACTCCTTCATGAAGTTCGTACCGAAGAGCTCGGCACGTGATCTTCCGAGCTTCTCTCTTATCCTCGGGCAATTGTCCTTGATCCAGATACTGCAAGATCGGCGTCATCCAGTTCGGCGAGCTGGATACAGAATGTACCTCGGCTTCATCAATGCTTCGATGCATTAATTCTTCCGCCTTTGAGCTCGGATCTGAGGCCAACTTACTTAAGGTATCTGCTCGGCTATTTTCCGCTCTGGGAATGCGGATTATCCGAAAATAGGAGAAACTTCGGCTGATGCTTTGCGCTTTGTCCACATACTTCTTCATTCTCTCGTCACGGGCTTCACTTGTACCCAACATGTGATTTACTATGACTTGTGAATCACAATGGACTTTGAGAGATTTGACGAGTAGACTTTGCGCTAACTGGAGTCCGGCCAGGAGGGCTTCGTACTCGGCTTCATTATTAGTAGTGGGGAATAGGAAACGAAGTGAGTAGGTTACCTCGTGTCCGTCGGGAGCGACAAGTAAAATACCAGCTCCACTTCCCATCTTGTTTGAAGCTCCATCTACGAATCCGCTCCAGCAGTCCGGCGGCTCTACTTCGGATTCCAAGGGCTGTGCTAGTTCGGCATTGGCAGAATTCTTCTGTTCGGCAATAATAGGAATTGCTTGATCGAACTTCGCTTCTGCAAGAAAATCTGCCAAGGCTTGTCCCTTGATGGCTTTCCGAGGTAGATATTCAATTGTGTGCTCTCCCAACTCTATAGCCCACTTGGCGATTCTGCCCGATGCTTCTGGCTTGGTCAAAACTTGCCGAAGAGGTAGATCGGTTAAGACGCATACCTTGTGAGCATAGAAGTATGGCCGCAGTCTCCTTGCTGCATTTACTAACGCCAGAGCAATTTTTTCCAGAGGTTGATACCTTGTTTCTGGACCTCTTAATGCTCGGCTTGTAAAGTAGATGGGAAACTGCTTTAGGCCTTCTTCTCGTACAAGCACCGCGCTGATGGTTTGATCCGATGCCGCTAAGTATAAGAATAGTACTTCGGCTTCGGCTGGAGCAGAGAGAATAGGAAGCTCGGCTAGATAACTTTTGAGCTCGTCAAAGGCCTTTTTCTGCTCGGCTCCCCACTCGAACTTTGGTGCCTTTTTCAACACCTTGAAGAACGGCAGTTGCTTTTCGGCTGCTTGGGAAAGGAATCGACTCAGTGCGGCTAGACATCCGGTTAGCCTTTGCACGTCATGTATGGACTTCGGCATTGCCATGTTCTGAACGACTTGAACTTTTGAGGGGTTTGCCTTGAGTCCGTCTTTTGAAACCCAACAACCCAGAAACTTTCCCGAATCTACCAAAAAGGTACACTTTTGGGGATTAAGTTTGAGGTTGGCTTTCTTGAGCACGTTGAGAGTGGACTTGAGGTTGTGCTCGTACTCCGAGGTGCTTTTGCTCTTGACGACTATATCGTCAACATATACTTCGACTTCCTTTCCAATCAGGTGCCGAAAAAGCTTGTCTACCATCCTTTGATAAGTGGCTCCGGCATTCTTTAAACCGAATGGCATCTTTTTATAAGCGAAAATGCCGAAATCAGTAATGAAGGCCGTTTTTGAAGCGTCAATCTCATCCATTAAAACCTGATGGTATCCTTTGTATAGATCAAGAAAACAAAAAATTTCAAAGCCTATCAGAGCTTCTACTTTTTTATCTATGTTCGGAAGGGGATAGCAATCTTTGGGACAGTGCTTATTTAGATCGGTGAAATCTATGCACATCCGCCATCCTCCTTCCTTTTTCTTGATCATGACAGGATTGGCCACCCACGAAGGATACTTCACTTCGAATAACACATCCGCCTTCAATAATTGACGGACTTCGTCATGGATGACTTGACTTCGTTCTGCCGCAAAGAGTCTTTGCTTCTGTTTTATCGGCCGGACAGAAGGATCAATATTTAAACGATGAGTGATTACCTCGGGGGGCACTCCGGTCATGTCCAACGGAGACCATGCAAAGACGTCTTTGTACTCCTTGAGGAGCTGGATGGTTTTTTCCCGAAGTAGAGGCGTTCCCGCGAAGCCGATCTTAACCGTTCTGGATGGATCGTCTTCGTACAGCTGAACTGTCATCGAGTTCGGCTCCGGTATGACTTCGGTCATCGCCTCTGACTCCGGCCGCTGTGATTGCTATGCTTGGTGGTGCCGATCTGACTGCTCGGCACTTCTAAGCGCAATTTGCAGGCATTCCTTTGCTCTTTTTTGGTCACCTCGGATGACCGCTATCCCTCCTTTAGTAGGGATCTTGATGGTGAGGTGATAGGTGGAGCAAACGGCCCGAACTGTGTTGAGCCAGTCTCTTCCCAGGATGACGTTGTACGGGGACCGAGCTTTTACCACGAAAAACTCAATCATCGTACTGGAGCTAGTAGGCGCTTTCCCCACCGTGATCGGAAGGCTGATAATACCTTCAGGGCGGGTGTCCTCCTGGGCGAAGCTCTTCAGGGGAAGCGGAGCCGGGCTGAGCCGAGCTGGGTCCACTTCTAGTTTGTCGAAGCACTCTTTAAAAAGAATGCTGACTGACGCTCCTGTATCCACAAACACCCTGTGGATCAGTTTGTTTGCCACTCCGGCTTGGATGACAATGGCGTCTTGGTGAGGAGAGATGGCCGGGACGGGATCAGCATCCGAGAACGTAATCACTTCGTCCTGCTTCAGCCTTTTATGCGTTGGCTCCTCTCGATTGGAGCCCCTGCGCTCTGACTTCAGGGACGACTTGGTCTTCCCGGCAGGGAGAGCGTCAATAGTCAGGATTACTCCATCATATTGCGGCTCGTCATCGTCTTCGGGATCCGGCTGCCTTTTCGGATCCTGAGGAGCGCAGTTCGCACCTCTCTGCTTCTTATTCTTCTTTGACTGCTTGCTTTGGTATTTTTTCAATGTCCCTGCCCTCACAAGAACATCGATACCTGCAGCCAAGTTTCTGCACTCCTCGGTATCGTGACCGTGGTCTTGATGGTAGGAGCAGTAGTTATCCTGGGGTCGGCGCGCGGCAGATTTCGTCATCCGCTTTGGCTTTTCGAACAGGTCGGAGTGCAGTTCGAAAATTTCCGCTCTCGGCTTGTTCAGCGGTACGAACTGAGCGGGCGGCTTCTCGGGATTGAGACGGGGTCCCAATCTGTCTTGCACCGGAGTCCTTTGAATCCTTTCAAAAGGAGTTCGGCGAGGATGTCCCTGATCGCCAAAAGGAGTTCGGCGAGGATGTCCCTGATCGCTATGATCGGGCTTCCTCCTGTCTCCTCGGGACGATGAGCTGTCTAACGACCGTTTGCGACGGTCTGCCTCATCGGCCCGGGAGTACTGGTCCGCAATGTCCCACATTTCCTGAGCTGTCTGCGGACCGCACTCAACGAGCTTCCTGTAGAGAGCTCCGGGCAGGATTCCATTTTGGAATGCCGAGATGACAAGCAGATCGTTGAGATCGTCTACTTGCAGGCATTCCTTGTGGAATCTTGTCATAAAGTCGCTGATTTTTTCGTCGCGACCTTGACGAATGGAAAGCAGCTGAGCCGAAGTGATTCGGGCTTCCGCTTTCTGAAAGAACCTCCTGTGGAAGGCATCCATTAGATCTCGGTAAGATCTGATGCTGCCCTGGGGGAGGCTATCGAACCACCTTCTCGCGTTCCCGATGAGCAGCTCGGGAAACAGCTTGCACATGTGGACCTCGTTGAGACCCTGGTTCGCCATGTTATACTGATAGCGCCCCAAGAAATCGTGAGGGTCCACGAGCCCGTCGTAAGTCATCGACGGAGTTCGGTAGTTCTGCGGTAGGGGAGTTCGGGTGATGTCGTCCGAGAACGGAGTCTTCAGTGCTCCGTACACGGCGAATCCGATATCTCGTCGGTATGGAGGAGATTGAGTTCTCCTGTGATTCCGGTACCGAGGAAGAGCAGGAATATGTCGGGGTTGAGGATTCTTCTTCCTGGAAGACACGGCACTACTGCGGTAGTGACTTTCATGTCTGGATGAGGAAGGAGAATCCTCCGCTTTCGTCTTCGGCTCTTGGCTCTTTTGCAGGAAGGCTAAGAACTCATCCTGCTTCTCAGCCAAGAACAGCTTGACAGCCTCATTCAAATCAGGCTGCTGGGAAGACTCAGTGGGACGATTTTTGGAGCGGCCTGTTCCTTCGCCATGAGAACTGGTGGTGGATTTATCCCTAGGCTGTTTTCCAGACCTATGGGATGGATTGGCTTCCTCCTGGTTCTCACGGGCAGGAATACGGGTACTCTGCGATCTGGTATGCATTTTTTGGGTGGAAAAAAATGGATCAAAAATTCGCTTTATCACAAATTTTGTTCTCTGTTTCCCACAGACGGCGCCAGTGATGGATCCGCGAATTTTTGATGTTAGCAAATGCTGGTAGAGAATGAAAATACAGACACAAAGAATTTACGTGGTTCGATTTACTGAAGTAAATCTACGTCTACGGGAAAAAGGGAGGGCAAGATTGTATTGCTTGATCTGTTTTCTACAGCTTACAAATACAAACTTGCTATTTGCTATATGGTGTTTTATCTCTAGAGAGCTTAACCCCCTCATATCAGATCTAAGTTCCATTTATATCTTGGACTAAGATCGTGGCTTGCATCACCACCCTAAGTCGTGGATGTCGTGTAGGTCATGGCCTAAGATCGTGGATGTAGCGTAGGTCATGGCCTACGATCGTGGCCTGAGTTGACACCACGTGGTAGTGGGTGTGTTGGACATCCTGTATGGGTCCACTAACTCCTTGTTCGGTCGAATACTGAGACCGAACTGCTTTGGTTGCCGATCTGAGAGTAGAGCTTGATGCCGACCTGAGAGCAGAGCTTGATTGGTTGGCTTTTACCGAGCTGTAGGCTGAGGCCGAACTCTTTGGTAATGCCGAACTCATACTCCTGCTTTGGTTGCCGATCTGAGAGTAGAGCTTGATGCCGACCTGAGAGCAGAGCTTGATAGGTTGGCTTTTACCGAGCTGTAGGCTGAGGCCGAACTCTTTGGTAATGCCGAACTCATACTCTTCCTTGGGCTTTGGGCTGATGGGCCGTCATTGCTGTTGGGCTTGTTTAGTACGCACCCCATCAGTAATCTTTGTGATCAAAAGTATAAAATCGTGCTTAGTACACATGAAGGAATAGAGTTTGTGATTTTAATGGAGCCCAGGAGGGAAAATCCAAGCTCTGCTGTTGTTACGACGGTCGACGGGGGCTTTTTGGTATAATGAAATTTTTTGATATTTCTATTTTTATTCCATATTTTTGCTTGAATATACGTTTTTCTTAAGAATTACTATTTCTTTTAGAATTTTTATTACCATTCCACCCTTTTAACAAGGATTAGAATTTTTATTTCCATTCCATCCATTTAACAAGGAAAGATCATTCTATATCATTCTCCTTTCTTTTTATTTCAGACTTTAACAAACTATATAACATACTATTATTTCAAATTTCAATTCAATATCATCTTAATTTTATAGAAACAACTAATATTTTTAAGAGGGAACATCATTTTAGGTACACGAACTTTGACAAAGTATCATTTTAGGTCCGTGAACTTTGAAAATATCATTTTAGGTACACGAACTTTGTGTTAGTATCATTTGAGGTCCTTTTTACTATTTTCATGTTTTTTTGGACGAAAATACCCTCAATACAATTCATTTATTCCTAATACAATTCATTTCCTAATACAATTCATTTATACTCATTTTTCCTACTAAATGTTATTTTTTTGGCACCATTATTTTTCTTTTCGCTCTTCTCACAATATATTTATAAATGTTATTCATTCATGAAGTATACTCAGTTATTTAATTGATCTCTATGTGTCAAATTTATATATTACAGTAAAAATTAATTAAGAACATCAATCATGCAATTAATATACAAAATGTTTTACAGAAAGGTATGCATAATTACGTTATGTGAGGTAGTAATTATGAAAATATAAGTACAATATTATACAGCAGTTTATTGCGTGGGAATTACAGAAAAAGGAGTTTGTGACAAGTATGGAGTTTATGGATTAATATTACAGCAATTTATTGCGTGGAATTGCAGCAATTTATTTATATAAGCAGAAGATTCGTACACCGAAATATGTAGAAATTACACCGTGAATTGACATATAGATTAATTTTGGTATTATCGAATTGTGATGAAGAAAATATACGGATTGTGAGGAAAAATGAGAGTATAAATGAATTGTATTAGGAATAAATGAATTGTATTGAGGGTATTTTCGTCCAAAAAAAACTGGAAATAGTAAAAAGAACCTCAAATAGTACTAACTCAAAGTTCGTGTATCTAAAATGATATTTTCAAAGTTCACGGACCTAAAATGATACTTTGGCAAAGTTCGTGTACCTAAAATGATGTTCCCTCTATTTTTAATAATTGAACCAAAAAAAAATCAAACACTGCACAACTCAGATACATAAAATGAATACTACACGCTCTCAAACTTATCTATCTTGATTTCCATTTAATCAGGATAGAGTTTGGGAATCTAGAGATACATAAATGACTTTCAATAGGCGCAGTATCGATGTTGAAAGAATCGGTCAGGTTGAGCAAGTAGTGGTGGTATTGTTGGCCATAAGCTGTGAGAGATAGATAATAAGATAAATACGCGCAGGTAAGATAGAGTGACACAAGAGAGAAACCTGCAAATTGGTGACGAAGACACTGGATGTATTGTGGGATAGAGAGAAATTACAACTCATAGATTTGAACCAATTCTAATTTGCAAGAGGAAAAAAACACTACTCAAATAAAGGAAAGACGCAACGCAAAGAACGATATTAGAAAAATTACATTATATTTATGCACTCAACATTAAATTCTATGGATACGTTTTCACAATTATGGTTTACACAAAAAAATTTTATGATATCCTAGAATAGCTCATGCTTAGCTAGAGCGATTGACACAAGTATTGCCCATGCGACACAAAGTAGATTAAACACTAGGGTTGTTAAGCTTAGATTATTAACTCTAAACATAATGATTAGACCCTCAAGAATCCCTCACTCTTAATTAACAGTACCATTTTAGGGGGAATTAATTGTAGCGCTAACTAAATCCCTCTAACATGCAAATCTTATCTCAAATGCTTTTACATGCCAAGAAATCATTATAGTATATGTCACTCAAACATGAAGTATTATCGAACAACTTAGAATAAAGTAAACATGAACAAACGAATATAAAAAACTGGAATTCTTTAAACCAAAAAAAGTTACTAAGAGCACCCGCAACGCGTCCCGCGGGTGTCTCTTATCTCATCCCTCCGAGACGCCCGTCTCACCGAGACGGGTGGCGGCCAGCTCGCCACGCGCCCGCGTGACATGGTGCGCGCTGGCGCCACGCGTGACGCCCACTCGCCGGCCCGCGAGTGGGCTTCGTCATGCTGACGCGCTTCAACATTATCAAAGCCCCTACTCGTACGTGGTTTATGAAGAATATGGTCGACATCATGTATACGTGCATAATTTTGCACAACATGATTGTCGCCGATGAAGGACTTAAGGCGGAAAATTGGTTCGACCCTGAAACCCCGGGAAGCTCTACCGCAAGTAGTCCGCCTCGCAGTGGAGTGCAGCCGTCTATGCAAAATCGGTTGTCTATTCGGGCAAGGACATGTGATTCTACCGCCCACGCCCAACTCCAAGATGATCTAATGGAGCACATTTGGGCAAACTTTGGCAACCAGTAGAGTGCGCAGAAGAAATTAGTATTTTTAATATTTTTTTAGGTTTTTAATTATGTGTTTTTTAAATTTTTTTAGAATTTGAAGTTGTAATTTTATTTAATGAAGTGTGTTTTTATTAATTGAATTTGTTGGAAATAAAAATAAAAAATGAAATTGAAGGAATATTTAAGGGATGAGATGGTTAAGAGAACGGATAAGAGATGGAGGGTTGCATGGGTTGCCCGTTAATAGTTATGAGATGAGACGGTTAAGAGACGGATAAGAGACAGCGTTGCGGATGGCCTAACAAATCTTAGATTTCTATAGATGTAGGTATTCATAGACAAATAAACTAAACTCATTGTTTATAGGTAAATCATAGAAAATATAAGACTAAAGTCCAATTTTAGTCTCTTACATTTGCCCTAAAATTCTTTTTGGTCTCGTACATTAAGTTTGTGACCTTTTGGTCCCTAACATATCGTTTTGGTACCCTTTGGTCCCAAACATATCGTTTTGGTCCAAAATAACCATTTTCTGTTAAAATTAACGTTTAAAACGTTTGATCAATGTAATAATTTAATTATAATCTAGGACTAAAGTCCAATTTTGGTCTCGTACATTTTCTATAAAATTCTTTTCAGGTCCCATACATAAGTTTGTGACCTTGTTTGGGACCAAATTGTACCAAAACAATATGTTAGGGACCAAAAGGTCACAAACTTTATGTATGGGACCAAAAAGAATTTTAGGACAAATGCAAGGGACCAAAATTGGATTTTAGTCAGAATATAAAAACAAAAAAAGATAAAACCTAAAGGAAGAATCTTGTATGGTCAATCTTCTTTTGAATCCAAGCTTCAAACTCTAAGTATGGTGGAATGATGTAGAATGATGGACATGAACTCTCAAATTATCTCTGAAATATAGGGGTTCAACAAAAGGTTCATTTGATGAAGCTTTTGGGGTATTTATAGGCCTCAAGTCATGCTCCTTGATATGGTATATCTTCTATCCCAACAAGGTAAGTTTTGGAGAGAAATAGGTTATATTCAACGCCACTCAATCCCATCGGGATGTTGGACAGGGCACATTCGGCCGCTGGTCGGTGGCTATGATCCAGTGGTCACGATCGTGTCTTCTTCTAGACGTGATTTTCGAGGTGAACCGCTGCTTCTTCGATGGTCAATGGGCTTCGGCGGCTGCTGGCTGAGGCTCAGCGGACCGCTGGATGTTTTATTTTCTCCAAGAGAGAGAATAATGTATAAGAAGCTCTCTTCTATATTATTTTCTCTTTACTTTACTTTTTATTCACTTTAACTATTTATTACTCCCTCCATCCCCAAAGAATATGCATTTTGGGTTCGACACGAGTTTTAATACAAAATTGAAAAAGTAAGAGAGAGGTAGAGAGAAAAAGTAATTAAAGTATTGTTAGTGGAGAATGAGCCACACCTTATTAGAGTGAAAAAAGTTTTCAAAATTGAAAAGTGCATATTCTTGTGGGACGGACTAAAAAGGAAAGAGTGCATATTCTTGTGGGATGGAGGGAGTACTACCTTCGTCCCATAAAAATATGTGCACGTTCCATTTTCGTCCGTCCTACAAATATATGTGCATTCCATTTTTGGAAAGTTATATCAATTTAATAATACAAGTCTCACTATCCATTAACACTACTTTAACTATCATTCTCCTCCTTTCTCTTACTTTACCATATCATTCTCCTCCTTTATCTTATTTTACTAATTTTGTCTTAATTTTCGTGTCATACTCAATGCCAATATTTTTATGAGGCGGAGGGAGTATCATTTTCGCTAAACAACAGCCAAAAAGAAATCAATTCAATCACTTGAGCTGGGAAGGAATGAGTATATATTACTCCTATGTCATCCCAAATGTCCCTATTTTTATAGGACACAGTGAGTATAAATTTTCAAATACTACTCCCTCCGTTCCGCGGTAGTTGAGCCATTTCATTTTCTAGCAAAAGTCAACACATTTATTCTCTTTTGTATTACTTCCTTTTATTTTATTCTCTCTTTATTTTTCTACAATTTTCATTTTCTACTTTATTTTTTATTTATTTAACTCACTTGACACAATCCTATAGCGAAAAAAACACGTCCACTGCCGCACAGGAACTACAAAATACTCTGGTTAAAATAAGACAAAGGAAGTACTCCATAAGGCCATCCACAATAGCGCCTAGCGCACCGCTTAGCTGAGTGCCGGCGCTAGGCGGTGCGCTAGGCGATCTATTGCAACCGCCCAGCCATTTCCAGAATTAAAAACCGCCTAGCGCTCGGCGGTTCCGTGGCACTAGGCGGTGCACTGGGCGATCCGCTCGGCGCTATTGCAGCGTCCGGATCGCCTAGCGCGATTTTTTTTTCGAAACACTATATACGCGCCTTGCACGTCATTTTCATTCGCACCACTTGTTTTAATGAGTACTCTCTCTATCTAAATTTCTGTACAAGATCAACAACGGTAGCGAGTCTCAAGCTCAAACTCCCCCGGTCCCCGTGGGAAGTGGATGGAGTCAGATGCCACCATACTACAACATGTACCCGTGACAGTAGATGATGCCCGGGACGCCAGCCGGGGGAGTCCGCCGGGGGGGTTTTCAGCGATGCCGGGGTGGGCACCCAGTGCCCAGATGATGCCGGGGTGGGCACCCGGAATGCAGATGATGCCCGGGGGGTACAGGCGACGCAAGGGACGCCGGGGGGGGGGTACCGGCGACGCAGTGGACGACGGGGGGTACCGGCGATGCAGTGGACGACGGGGGGATCCCAGGCGACACCGGGGACGCCGGGGACGTCTATCGCCCCAGTTTTGATTTTTCGACTGGTTCGTCGCACACATCGACCCCAACGGAGGCGCAGCCGTTGCCCCAATTTGACACTTTCTCCTTCGATGACTTGGGGTTAGATCTTCTCGGTGTTCCGGATGCTCCCGTTCAAACGGGGGGCGCAGGGCGGGGTCGTGGCGCCCCAAAGAAGAAAAGCAAGGGGAAGAGGGTCGGCGAGTCCTCGCAGCCGGGTGAGGACGACAGCTCGGTACGGAGGAGGTGGACGGACGCGGAGAATGTCGCGCTGTCCAAGGCGTGGGTGAGTGTTTGCGACGATCCTCTCGTTTCGAACAACCAGAGGATCGTTAACTTGTGGGACAAGATAGCAGCAGCCTACCAGAGGTTTTGCCCGGAGGGGAGCGATGCACCGGGGAGGATTGCCGGAAGGGGTGGGACCGAATCAGGGCTGCGATCTCTCGATTTTCGGACTTGTACACCAACGCCCTCCGCATGATGAGCAGTGGCCAAACGGAGGAAGACTGCAGGAGGATAGTGGAGAAAGCCTTCCCCCTGAAGGGGGTGTATAAGGACTTCACCTACTGGAACTGCTATCTTGTGCTGAACGACTCCGAGAAGTTCCGAGTAGGTGTCGACGCTGGCTGGCCGAAGAAGCAACGACTGAACTATACCGGTGATTTCAGCGGCAGCAACGGTGGTTCCCTCGACCTCCCCGAGACGGCCCAGGAGGTCCCGACCCCTCGTTCGTTCGCTCGCCGAACTCGCCCGGTTGGGCACAAGCGGGCTCAACGGGAGGCGAGGGGGTCGTCGGGGTTTCCCAGGAGGTCCGGTCGTCATCCCCCCTTGGCCAATCCACAGCGGATCTCAAATTCTTGGCGCGTTAACAAACGCGCGCTCAGATTGTCAAGACGATGGCCGAATGGCGGGCGGCGGTGGACCCCGTGGAGAAGAGTTTGCTTCAAACATTGCTCCTGAGCATGTAGGAGGATTTGGAGGCGGCACGGAGGGAAACCGCCGAGAGTAGAGGCGGCGGCGACGGAGGCGGAGGCGATGGTGCCGACAACGACGGAGACGACGACGGAGCAGAGGAGTGAATTATTGTACTTTTTTATTAATTATTGTAATTTTTTTAAATTATTGTACTTTTTTTAAAATTATTGTACTTTTTAAAATTTTAATAGTATTATTAATGTTTTTCGTATATGTCTCGTAAATTAAATTTCGTATATTGTGTGATTGTTAATTATTTCATTTTTATATAATTGTTATTAGTGATTTGGCTATTGATGTGGCTGAGCTATTTATGATGTGGCTAGGCTATGACTGTGCTATTTATGATGTGACAGGAGGATTTTTAGTATTGATGATGTGGCAGGAGGAGTTTGTGGCTAGGTTATGGCTGAACTATTGATGAGCTATTCCTATCGTGGATGGTCTAAAGGAGTAGATTTCGATGGAATCACGCAAGACGCAACCAGGTGTGGATGTGTGTAGCTGAGCAGCTACCTACCTTCCTCTACTCCAAGAAGAATCCTATGCATGTTAAAGTGACTCTGAAACGAATTAAACCGTTAAGGGCATATTGGGGATTTCAAGCGGACCAGCAAGCCATGGACCCGCGCCGGAATTTCAGTTGTGTAGCGATGCAATGACGAGTTCGCCCCTCTGAATAAGGACACACCTTTCTCACAAGCTGACAGCACAATTCCCATTTTCCTATAAGGAGTATTATTATTTCAAAATTTGAAAACTGTATCTACTTCTTGTCTTTTCAATAAATGTTGATTGCAAGCCAATCACATTTTTATCTGAAAATGATCTAACATTGCAGCCATGAATGCGAAGATTGATTTACATGATTTTTCACTCATTGTTTTGCTAAGTGGATAAAGACCGCTATGTAATCACTAATTTAATATTTATATATGATATACTGTTGTTTGTACCTTGTTAAGTTTTTATTCATTTTTAATTAATGGAGTACTCCATATATTACTTTTTTTCTTTATTTGCATTTGATTTGACGTTACCATATTTAATGAATGGGCCAAATTAAATTGAACCACAGTCTCAAGCATAAAAGAATCATGTCACGAACTTATGTTAATCAGTACGTCATGATTGCACTTTAATTGTAAATTAGTTCCTATATTAATTCAAAATTTTATGTTTATACACTAGTACATTTCTTGATTGTTTTGTTCTTATCTATATGTATATTAATTCGTAATTACTGTTTTTATTATTAATGATTTTAATTGTTTCAAGATTTTCATTTTTATAAATTTTAAATTCAAATTCAAATTCAAATTCAAAACCAATATGCACAATCTCTCCAAAAATAAGCAGGATGATAATACTAGTTTAGAAACATTTTAGCATTAAATGAGACATTTAATTTATTATACATATATTAATTTAATGAATATTCTCTTATGGGTAGCCACATTAATACATTATGTCTTTTAGGGATGAAATTCACTCATATACTATGTAACACATGCACCTAAATTTCGTAAAAAGTAGTAGTAATAAGTGAGATTTATGAATTTATCCGTTTTTATAGTGAGATTTATTTATTTTCATGTCTAATATAGTAGAATGTTTATTACGTGTATTGCGGAAATGTATAGACATAACTCATAAATAGATAAAATTGCATTTTAAAAAAAATGAAACTTCTGAAAGAGTGAAGATCATGCTTTTGTTTGATTTAAAAAGATCTTTTCGAGTACTCATTTCCTATATAATTTTTTCAATCTCTTTCAAATTTTAAGTTTTTAATTATGATTATTATCAATATTCAATTTTGATGTTCAATTTCTAATCGAATAAGATGTATTAATAAAATATTAATGCTAAAAATTATAAAATCAAACTTTACGAGAATAATGCTAGTATACAATAAGGCTCGAACTACGAATGACTTGAATTTTATACTCCATTTAGTATGATAATGTTTTCACAAAAAAATGAGTCCTTGATTAGCGCAGCGCAGAATTGGGTTTTGAATAATTTCGATATACCTATTACAATTAGTAACTTAATTATAAATATGCATTGATCAAATATGGACTGATCCGAGTAGGATTGTCCAATCAAGTACCCACCGATACTTGATCCGAAAAATATGACACTTTCTCATTCTCTTACCTCGAACAGTATGTAAAGGATGTACTCCTCCAGCCTTTGACCTTTTGTCATTAGCCTCCCTAAGAGCATCAGCAGTGGCGCGGAATTTCCCGCGGAATTCCCAAAAACACCTCATGCCACGTCATACAGACTTTCCACTACATTGCCACGCAATAAGGACTTCCCACTACACTGCCACGTAATAAGGACTTCCCACTGCACAGTGGCGGACATCCCGAAGGACTTCTCACAATTAAAAAAATTTAATGCAATAAACGGAAATTCCGTGCGGACGTCCGTGGGAGTCAACGCAATGGCGGACATCCGCACGCCCGTCGCGAAGTAATTCCGCATAACGCCGCGGAACTGCGGTGTCCTCGGTGGAATTCCGTATCCGTGCATACCATGCACAATGGCGGACGTCCGCCGCGGAATTCCGGCAAGCCGGTCGGAATTCCGCTGGGACGGGCGCTATTGCTGATGCTCTAAGCCCTTCAATTTATTTAACTCACAATTTATGTCACATGAATTCTCGTTAATAATAGCCATCTATCACGAATTTAGTCAATCAAATACGCATGGGGTAATAAAGTTTTAAATCATGAAATTTCAACTTTTCTCAAATACTCCATCACATTCGTATACAAAGAGACAACTTTTAGTAAATGTCACAATAATGTTTTTCTAATAAAATAGAAAAGAGAAAAAAAATTACTTTTAATAAAATAATGTCGTTTTGAGTATTACCCCACTAAAAAAAACTATCCAAGCGGGGATAAATGCGTTTTGCGTACTACCACTATCATATTAGAATTTGAAAATCTCATTAAAGTTAGGGCAAAACATATTTGAAGATCTTTATACAGAGTATATTTTATTAGGTCTTTTTATAATTTTTATGGTTCATTAAATCCTTTTACCAGCATTTTGTTACATTAAATCCTTTTAATTTTTTTTTGCCTCATTAGATAGATCCTTGTACTAATACATTTTCATTAAGTCCTTTTTCTTTTGTTAATAAATTATTTATTTTTCTTATTTATTTTAAAAGTAATTTAGTTGCAAAATCTACTTAATAATTATTAAAAAAATGATAAATTTATGAATTATTAACAAAGCAATATCAATAAAAAAATTCCTTAATGATTTTTATATTAATATTGAACTGAATTAATTCTAAAAAATCAGAGAAAAAAGAAAAAGAAAAAAAAAATTAGACTGAGAAAAAATTAAATGAAAATATACGTATGATATCAGCAAATAAAAGACGGTATGTATAGTACTCCCTCCGTCCCCTAATAGGAGTCGCTCTTTGACCGGGCACGAGTTTTAAGAAATGTAGAGAAAAGTTGGTTGAAAAAGTTAGTGGAATGTGAGACTCACATTTTTATATTGGTTTTATAATAAAATGTGAGTGGAGTGAGTTAGTGGAATTTGAGGCATACTACCATTTATGGTAAAAATGAAGAGTGACTCTTAATGGGGGACGGCCAAAAATGGAAATTAGCGACTCTTATTTGGGGACGGAGGGAGTATGATATTAGCAGGAGGAGTTTGTGGCTGGTCTATGGCTGAGCTATAACCGAGCTATTCTTATTGGAGATGCTCTAATCAACTCAAATTAAAAAGAGGTCCAGACTCCAGGACTCTAATCGGATCCTCCCATATCCGCAACATTCAAATTTCCGGATCCTCTTACTCCGCTCCATCTCTCTTTCTCCCTCTCTATTCTTCTCTGACTTCTGCAAAAACAAAATACACATACAGCTCCTGTCTTTATCGTACGCATCACAAGTCCACATTTCAGTTCTCATTCTCTCTCGCATTCCGAGAATTCTAAGCTCAGTTTTTCTCTATCTCTCTACACCTGCAGGGGTTGAGGAAAATGGAAGAAGAGATGGTGGAACTTGCTGCGGAGGAGGACGAGGAGGAGGTCGAATACACTTTCACCGCCTATGAGATTGATCTTGACTACGAGTTCGACGCCGCTCGTTTCTTCGACTTCAGCCATGACGAGTCGCCGCTCCAGGCTCGCCAAGCTGAGCTCTGGTTCCATTCCGCCGGAAGTTATCCTCCGTCTCGTAATCTTCTCCGCACTGTTATTGCCTTTTTTTACCTTTCGTTTGCATAGTTGAAACAAATATTCTGTCATCTTTTTGAAATCACATTTCCCCCTTTCCTTAAGAGTCAATACTCGTTTATAGGAGCTCTCTTAAAGTACAATATTTAGAGCTTAGGGCACTAGAAGCGTTGAATCTACACGGTTATTATACTTTTAAATGATCGAATTATTCTAAAATTTGGTTGTTTTAAAGCTGTTTAAGATGGTGTTCTTAACATTTGTTTGTTTACAAGCTAGATTGATTTTAGAAAATTGTGGTTCATTGGAACGACGCAGTTTGGGGAAATAACTTCACAGCAGATAAGTTGTCAGTTATACTGTGAGAAGCTTCAATTTCAGAAATGTACGGTAATGTGCACTGGAATCATTTGTGCAATCGGGATTGAGGTCTATATGCTGTTTTCTAAGCATAAAAGTTTTGGATAATGGCTGTTTTCAGTTAATCCTGTTTGTTGATCTGTGATCAGTCGAACTTATGGTTTTATATATTTTGTTTTTCCTTTTCAGCTTTTGTGCAAAATCTAGGTCCAAGAGAGGAGATATTATTTGAAAACGTTAATATCTCCCCCAAATCTAAAGGCGTGGACAGCATGAACTTGTGCGAGAGTGACTCTGATGTTGAAGAATGCCATGAAATTATAGTGATGAACTATGGAGGTACAAGTTCACCATTGCTACAATTCGTCTGTTATCATTGTGGCATGTCTGTTTGGAAGAGTATCTTTCTTTATCTGTGCTCTCAGTTTCTACTCTGTAAATGACAACTGAACTTTTTCTATTTCACTTATATAAGATGCTTTGTGTTTTCATCTTTATATATCTATATAATAGTAGTACTCCCTAGGGACCAAGGATATTGTCACTGACTGAACAATCACTTAATCCTGACCCAGCTAGATATATCACTTTACTTTACATTTTTGTGTAATGTCATCTTACAGATGATGGAGAAGAGAAAGAAAGAGGAACTTCCTGCACTGTACATATTGACAGCCAGCAAAAGTTTCAAAGTCGACCCCAAAATTTATCCTCAGGTTTACTTTATGCTTATACTGTTTATTTTGCAAGTGTTTTGTGTCTGTTCTGCTACTGTTCCCTGTCCCATTTTCTTTTGTTTAGCACATATTACTCCCGCCATAAATTTTCTTGAGTGTTTTACTGATAACCTCTATTGCGGTTATTTTAGCATGTAGGCTGATTGGCCTTTTTAAGTTTACAATAATATATCAAACTTCTATTGATCATCATATACCTTCACAGGATTAACCATTTACAATAACGAAAAAAATACTGTAAAGTCAGACACTCAAAGTAGACCATCCAAGAAGCCCACTTATCCAAGGTCTTCAACTCTTATGAAGCCAACAGTGAGTCAATTAGCGAAGCAAAATCGTCCTGTCCAGGCAGGTTATTCTAGGTAAGGGTTTCTTTACTTCTGATTACAGGTGACTATTAGTGAAAAATCACTTTCTGGGGGAGATTGAGTTTGCTAAATTTTAATGTGAATTTTGTGTTAAAGAAGGACGATATTCGTTGACCTGGAGTTAGTGATTTCATCATTTTTGTTTTTTTTCGCAAGGAGACTTGGTTATATATAACTAAGTCTTAGAAAATGAATGTACAAATACTAATTTATAACATATTGTTTCTTGTGGTAGATCAAATATATGTGTCTTCGAGAAGGCGTCTAAAAGCTCGGCCAATGGTTGTGTTGTTGAAAATCAAGCAGCTAAAAGACAAAAACTTGAAGGTGGTCTTTTGCGGAAGGTAGTGGTTTTTTTTCGTCCCTCGATGTTAGAAGTTCAAATTTCTCATGTGATTTTGTTTCCTAGTTTTTCTTCTGTTAAATTTCTTTTGTAAGTATATCTGTTTGCTGGATTTAAATGAGCTGTGGGTTCTTGATAAAACTGCATGTGGCTTTCCATTAAAATGCCATAATGTGCTCAATATGAATGAAAGTTTTACACACAGACAGTTATGTAGATTGCTGATAAACTCTTGCAAACCAAACCTTGCATTATTGTGCTTTTAATGGTAATGGTATATATGTTTGTTTTGGGGCTGCCTCCACAGTTTACTGCTATGATTGAGGCTTTTATTTCTTCAACTTAGGCATCTTTTATTCAACATTAAGTTCTTCATGATATGGATTATGGATTCCATAATATCATATTAGCTTATGATAGACTCTTCCACACCAAACTCCTAAATGATTTTACTCATGATTGATTAATTATGCTGTTGATGATTATAGCATTCTAGAAAGTTGAATTATTATCTCAGGGCAGCATCTGTAGCCTGCAGTTTGATGCTACATTTGAGGCTTGGATTCCTATAGCTTTGGTGCTCCCTTAATAATTTAAAATTCTTTCATGACATGCATTATGTAGTATAGTATTGCCTCTGTCCCATTGAAGATGACCCACTTTTCTTTTTAGTTTGTCCCACCTAAGATGACCCATTACTAAAAATGGAACCCCTTTATCTCTACTTTATTCCCTCTCTCTTACTTTACTCTCTCCACCTAACACACAAAATAAAACTACATAAAATATCGTGCCGCCCAAGGAAGGGGTCATCTTCCTTGGGACGGAGGGAGTATTTAGTAGTATATGGTACACTCTTGCTTTTTTCCCATACCGTTGTTTCTTTTGTGTCACCAGTTCCATGCTTATAATTCACATAGTTTAATAGAAATGTCAATAGAGATTATTTTTCTTTAGTGATTCTTAGAGATTTATTTGTACAACCAGGTTGAGGGGACTGATCAGCTGCAGCAGACTAATTTTGTTCACAAGGTACCCAAGCGGGTAAGTCCTCTACTCATGAAGTGAATCTTAGCAGTTCTAAGCAGTCAATCTGAACTACATGGAAATGTTTTTTTGTGTTCATGATCGTAGATATGGAAAGAGAAGTGGAAAATTTGGAAATGTATAGCTATTGTATCAGTTAAAAAAGATATACACTGTTTTATTCATAAATTACCTATTAACATTAATGGGTCCTAAAATTTGAATTTATTGAAAATCGGGATGTTAATTTTTTTAAATGATTCTTCAGGATGGAGTCCTCAATGGTCCAAGACAAACTAAGCCGAGGATCACTATTCCTAGGGATCATCATCTTGAGACTGCATGCAGGGCCCAAAGATTAAGGTTTGTTCGATTCATTCAGCTGCATTGGTTGTTATTTCACTGGATGTTAACTTTGTCCATGATGAAAGTATATTTTATACTGATGACTATTATGTGCATGGTGGTTGAGTTTCAGATCCAATAGCATAAAAGATGAAAAAGAGGCTTCAACTGTTGGTAGATTCAAAGCTCTCCCACTAAATAAAAAAGTTAGCATCTAATTCTATGAAGTGATCTTGTGTATCCCTGAATTGTAGTTTGGCATTTAGATCATAGTCTTGTTTTCAGATTCTCGAAGCCCCATCTTTGCTCCCCAAAAGAAGCATCCCTCATCAACAAACTTTTCAAGTGAGTCGATAAGATGATACATTCTCACTCTGAGATTTTTGATCTACCTTACTTGCATCATGTTTAATTCTCCATGGTAACTTTTTTTTTCAGGAATTCCACTTGAAGACATCAGAGAGGGCTGCGCAACATGGCTCGGCTGCTTTCAAATCCACAGCCCCTTCCAATCATTCTGATAAGGTTGTTGGACTTGGATGCATGAATGCTTCTCTCACCTTAATAGTTAACGCCTCTTATGTAGAAAGAATGTCTATTATTGGAAAAGATTGTTATAAATGTACTCTTCACTTTGTTCCTTGCCATCTTTCTGTTGGTGTTAGTACAAGTAAACTTGCTGCGATCTATGGTGGTGTGAGTTCGATGACTTTTAGGATGTCCTCATGACTGTTTTTGCGTGCCCCCTTCTTTTTTGTAACAGGGCTTGCACAAATACTCATCTAATATAACTAAAGAATGTGGAAACAAGGTGCCTGGAAGGTAATCTTTGGTGACACTAATTTTACTCTTAAGCTAGTTACCATAAGTTTGTTCTGATTTGTTGGACTTGGATGCATGAATGCTTCTCTCACCTTAATATTTAACGCCTCTTATGTAGAAAGAATGTCTATCAAGCTAGTTATCATAAGTTTGTTCTGATTTGCTAGTTCTTGGTAACATAACATACTGTTCTGTATAGATGATGAAATTGGGCCTTGCCTCATTCAGCTTTTACTTTTTTTATTTTTGACGTTGTCGGTTGAGTTTATTTGGTTCTACATAGCGTTTTCTGTTCAACAGCATACAGTTGTTAGCTTTTTGCTAAATAGTAATCCTTTAGTTTTAGTTCTTTTGTCAATGTGCACTGATTTTTCAACGTTGAGTAGTATTTCTTACCGCAGTTTGAACATTATCAACTCTCTATGATTCTTAATCATGCGCTTATATATGTTTCCAGATACAGCACTGTAAATACTGCCTACAGGGCAGATGCTAGGCAAACATCCCAGCATTGCTTTAAAGCTCTACCCCTCAATAAGAAGGTGACTTTTTAAAAACATTTTTATCTCAAAGTTCGCTCATTTCAAAGGTAACTCAAAAATTTTCAACTCCAGATATTGACAAGCAAGGGCGACATGGGAATTTTTCGGAATATTAAGAAGGAAACTACAGTGCCAATGGTAGATTACATATGATAGTGCATATTGTGGAACCTTTTAGTTAATTAACTTGCCATCATCTTGACAGTAGCTACTGCCTACTTTTGCAGGAATTTAATTTCCAAACAGAGAAGAGATGTCATGATAATCCTCTCACCGGACTATTCAACAAGGTAAGAATGAATGGAAAACTGCTCTTTATCTTTATATCACATAGTTTAAGCTTCTGATTTCTCTTTTCTTCTGTAATAGCTCTCACTGGCAGCACCCGAGGCCCAAGTTCCTAATTTTGAGTCTAGAGTGCCGTGCTCTATC
Organism: Salvia splendens; assembly: GCF_004379255.2. Taxonomy (NCBI): domain Eukaryota; kingdom Viridiplantae; phylum Streptophyta; class Magnoliopsida; order Lamiales; family Lamiaceae; genus Salvia; species Salvia splendens. The sequence continues at coordinate 26,453,788 of NC_056039.1, forward strand.
AACAGAAGCACAAAGGTTTCTCCAGATACTTTTGTTGCTAGAGTTAGAAACTTAAGGATCGTTTTTTTTTTATTTATCATAGTTCTTATCTTGAACAGAATCATTTTCTTTCCAGGGCTCGAAAGAGAACGGATGGGGTAGCTTCCAGAAAGGTTATCAGGTAAATAAATACTCCTACTTGCCTTTTATTGTGCAACTTAAATTTCCCAGAGTCTCGTGTAACTTAAATCGTGGCAGCTTCATGAGTTAAGACAGTATTACAGATGCAACTGACACCCCTTTTCTAATTTGGTACTTAGATAAAACAACCAACAAAACTAAAACAGCCTTTGCTGGGAGGAAATATGCAATTTAGTGGCAACTACCTAAAAGATGAAGTCATTAGCTGGTAATGTATTATTCATCCGTTCTACTATATCTTACTGCTTCAGCTTCTTAGCATCGCTTAGTATTGTGAATACATTGCAGGAGTAAACCCATCCGGTGAAGTGTTCGGATGTGAGCTTGCATAAGATACAGACAGGAGTAAACCCATCCGGTGAAGTGTTCGGATGTGAGCTTGCGTAAGATACAAACAGGCTACGCTGATTGATCGATCTGGCATCGAGGCTGACAAGCACATATCATGCTCATGGTATTTGGTATATATCCCAATGCTAGGAATCCCATAACTAACTACAGAAGCCAAGTTTATAGCCACAAAAAGTTACGATTTTGTCCTAGGTTCAGCCGCCAATGGTTCAAAGCAGAGTGTAATGTAATTCTCTGTTGATTTATAAATCGAATCTATTGTACAGCGATGACTTACCGATTACGTGCATATTATGAATTGTGATCCGTTGTTAACTTTATTAAGTTGTTAACTTTGATAGCTCATTAATGCAGTGTATTAAAAATGTCAACACGATGATATTGATATGTCAACATAAACTTAGTGGATATTTTAATACAGTGTTGATATTGATATTTAAAATGTCAGCACAGTATTAAAATATCAATATAAATTTGTGTTGACATTTTTTAATGCACTGTGTAGATGAGTTAAAAAGTTAACAATTTAAGAAATGTTAGTATTATAACGCACCCCTCATATTATTAAGTACAATATTAACCAATAAAACATGTATACTTCGAAAATATACACTAAACTTAAGCCATTATATACACTAAATCGATTCTCATAAAGATTCAAAATATCTAAAACATTATAGCAATGAATCAAGTTTATTATCTATGACATTATAACAATAAATCTATAACATTGTAGATTATTATTCCATAACAATCAAAAATTGATTCTCTAATTTATACATGTAGGTGGTGTTCGGTTTCTTAGATAAAATAGTACCAAGATACTTATAATTTAGAATTGAGTTGTGAACCAAACACGCTACATATTTAATCTCGGAATACAATTTTGCAAGCTGAACACCCACGTAGTAGCATAAAATGTGGAGTAAGAAGTATATATTCAACCGCGCCATTTGGCTGCTTAACCAATAAAATACACATTGATCCAACAAAACAACAAGAAGCTTTTGTTTGGACCAAGTCTTTAATATTTGTGTAGCCTAAAACCACAATTTGGCAATGTCCCTATAATGGAAATTTTGTGGTAGCCGGCTGCGACCACCTTATAAATAACCCAACATATATATGACCATGATGAAATAAAAACCTATAGCATATTTGAATAAAGCACCCACCCTAGTACATCTTAAGATGGCTCTCATTGCTCTATTGTTCGTGGCGATGATGGCTGCGCCGGCTTTCGGATCTGACTACGTTGTGGGAGATGACGCCGGCTGGAAACTCAACGTGAACTACACCGCATGGGCGCAGGGAAAAGAATTCCACGTCGGAGATAGGCTAAGTACGCCCCTATTATTTTTTACTATTAGTGTTTTTTTTACATGAGTAGAAAATAAATTTTTAACCATTGAATTGTTACTATTCCATAATATTGCAGTTTTTAAGTATGCACAAGGGTCTCATAACCTGCATCGACTGAGCAACGCGGCTGACTTCCAAGAGTGTAGGATGTCCGGTGCTTCCCTGACAGGAAGTGACATAATTACCCTTGCTAGCCCGGGCAAGAAGTGGTACGCTTGTGGCGTTTCAGAGCACTGTTCCAAAGGGATGAAGTTGGCCATAAATGTCATTTCAGACTCGGCTCCATCTCCTTCTCCTTCCCCTTCCCCTCCTCCCCTTGTGGATTCAGCTGCTAATGGATACTCCGCCCTCATATCTTGGGCTTGGGCTTGGGCCTTCGCTGCTTTAGTACTCTATAAAACCATCATCGCCTAAACAAACTACCCAACAACAAATGCATGCTCTATTTCTCCAATATTCAATTATTTTATATTGTTATGCTTACGCAATTTATATTTTTCAGAGTTATATGTGGTTTCATGTCTCAACCTCGTTACTGGTTTTCTGTACTAAACAATGCACCTTTGAAGAGTTATTCTACTACATGTTAGTACAATTGTTACATTCATCTGTTGGATAATACTACTCTTTTACTATTATTTGCGTCCTTTGAAATGCAAGACAATTTTTATTTGTTTATTTTTGTTAGAAGTTACAATACATTAGTACATACAACCATATTACCAATCTTTCGAAATGTTGGAGATAGGCGACCGATCGCGAGCTCAAGAAACAAGCAAAATACACAACACAGTGATTTACGTAGTTCGATCCAAAGATCTACGTCCACGGGCGGAGAAGAGGATGATCTTATTGATGAGAATGGTACAGTGATTGCAAACGAGAGATCTATGAACAAGAAACACTGATTCACACTTGTAATCTAACTTTACTCTCAAAAGCTAATCAAGTGATGAATTCAAATCTAGTTCTTGGATCTGGATGGAATGCTTCGCGCTATTATGTGTGTGACATCTTCGAGTTCTACCTTTATACACTGACGTGGCAGCTCACTCAACAGCTCGTGGTCCCAGCTGGTAACACACCCCAATAGAATCAACACTCAACCCTTTCCAACCCGCCCCTTTGAACCTCAGCCATTGATCTTCACTTATCAACAATGAACGACCCAGATGCATGGTTATATTTATCACGAAATGACTTAACCCCCGAATAAATGCACGTAAAGCGAATTAGTTGTCAAACAATGCGAAAGAATAGGGAAAAATACACCTAAGGCATGCGAATCAGGTTCGAGTCAGCCCTCTCCGAGTTAAAGGCTATGTAGACTGATTTATTGGGTTAAAATTTTCAACACTACCCGCTATATGGATCAACTTTCCAAATTCGGATAACGCTGGCGTCCCTACAACTAACGAAGCTCATTTATCATGCTCGATCCATCCAATACAAATAGTTTATGCAGTAGATGTGACATCTTATGCAAAAATAGTACTTATAAAATAGAGTAGAAGAAAGATAAAGAGAAAAGTTTTTGAAATATTACTAATGAAGAATGTGAGTCAGTTTGTTAGAGAGATAAATTTATCGTATTGAAATTGGGGCTAGTTTTGTGTATGGAAAACAATGAGAAATTAAAATGCATGAAATGAAATAATTAAAATTACTATAATAACAATTTTTATTAGAAATAAAAGCAGCTGTGTGAAACAAGTTTAATTTTGGGCCAAAGCCCATTAGTGCAAATATTTTTACTTGTCAAACAATGCGAAAGAACAGGGAAAGAATACTCCATAGAGAAGAAAATTTCCAAGCTCCCGTTCAATCCATTTCGCAAACTGTTCGGTGAAATTGAATTCTAACGGAGTATTCGCCGATAACTTGAGGTAAACCCACCCTCATTTCTATAGCACTTTTGTAGCTATTTGAGTGACGATTTTGAGGTTGTGTGGCCTGTGATTTCGTTCCTCATAGGTGTGAGTGGAGGTGTGGTCTTTGTTTAATTCTTTCGATAAATACGCGTTTGTAGACGTCGATAACGTGGGTTGACAACCTTGGATTTAAACAAATTGAATCCTAGCCCAAATCCCCATCATGATCGAAACCCTAGGTTTTAATTGAGGTGTTTGGGCTGTTGTGGATTTGAATTTGGTTGGGAAAAGTGTTAAACGTCACGAATAGACGTCGTAGGAATCGAAGAAATGAATTGAAATCGAAACGGGTTGAGGTTTGTGTTTGTGTTTTGGCCGAGTTCGTAGAGGGGCTGCAATGATGTTTTTATGCTGTTTAATTGTTTAAATAAGTTTAGATTAATGTTGTAGGATTAAAGTGGATGCGTTTTGAATCGAAAAACTCGACTTTTGGTCGATTTGGAAACCGGGCAGGTCTAAGGGGAGGCCAAGACCGTGAGATTTAGATTTTATGTCATAATTTTGAATGTAAAAATGGAATCTACATGAAAAACGGGGGCTAGAGTAATTTTATTGAATTTTTTGGACGTCAATTTCTGTGATAATCAGCGATAGGGCTTAAGTCCAAAGTCGAAACAGGCTCATACACTGGAAGTATTGGAGTCCCCTCACTTTGTATTTGGATGGAGTGTTTATCTACCAAGTGCTTTCAGTTTTCTACACATAGACTGTTGGCATCTCTATAAGTCCTAGAGCTTCGTATGGACGAAACAGGCTCATACAATTAACGTTTTATCAATGTTTCCAAAATGCATACTGTCACCTGCCAGATGAAATACTTAGTCTAATGGTTCTTTGATTTAGGCTCTTCTGTACCTCATTTCATTTGGCCACTCCTGTTGTTGGAATTGGATACAACCTTTTTTATCGTTTTTCTAAAAAGTTGATGCTCCTTTATTTGGTGAGACTATGAGGAACATGGTTATGAACTTATTTTTTCCTATTTAGATTGGTATTTTGGTATAGAATGGAAAGGTGGGAAATGGGAGAACATTTGTTACACACAGAAATTATCAAGTGACAATATGTACTTTGCAGTTCTTTTCACACCTAATGGATAAAGTTGCTGCTGCAAATATTGTTTTATTAACAGATTAAATGCTCATTTCGAGAAATAAGTTTACCAAACCTGGGATTTGGATGCAATTACGCCATTAGTTACGCAGTTACACTTCCTAATGAAGAACTGATAAGGAGGTGTTTGGTTTGGCTGATACACAGTTTGCATCATTTAACCATCAAATACTAATGTTTGGATTGTCAGAAATTATTTATGTATGGCCCGCTGAAATAGCAAAGGCCCAAGTTACCGAGGCTGTTATTGCCAGTTAGTCTATCTCTCAAAATAGATGCGATATGTATCTGGAATTGTACAGTAATGAAGTTTATATATTGAAATTACTTTCTTGTCCCTAACTTCAGCAAATACATATGCCCTTTTCAGTTTGGATCTATTTTTCTCTAAAACCCAATTGCAGAGCAAATTTTGTTGCACTCGTCGACCGCGGCTGGGTGTGGAGCACATGTACTGGCTCGAGAGGCGATCTTTGTACTGAAGTGTGAAAGGATTTGAGGTATGCTTCTTCTTACTATAATTTTCCCAATTATTTTTGGGATGATTTACTTTTATGAAGTATTCTCAATCGACGCACCCCAAATAAATTCAAATTTGGGGTTTGAATTGTTCTATCGTGCAATCACCCAAACATTAACCTTGAAGGCACAAATGTAGAGTTTTTCAATTCACCATCAAGTTGCATTGTTAAATTATGTTTAATTGCATTTTTAAATTTCTCAGTTCTAAGCTATTGGTTTTTCTGTTCAGCACACAGGTGGGGAGTTCTAGAACTTATTGCATTTTTAAATTTCTCACTTCTAAGCATTTTAAAATTTACTTTTATGAAGTATTCTCAATTGACGCCCCCCAAATAAAATAAAACTAATTTCACTCCTTAATTGTGTTAGGGTTCATGGAGGACTGAGTTGGAAATAAGTGAAACGCCTAAGGGTAAAGAGTGAAAGCAACATTTTTCAGCAATTGAACGAAATTTGTAAACAGACAAGCCAAACACAAGCCATATATTTAGGAGCCAGATAAGCCTCCCCATTTAAGTGTTACAACTTTTTCATAAGTATTTGTAACCATCAATCCAAACACACCCTAAATGTTTACATAAGTTATTAACTGTTTGCAAATTGATGTTCTTGTCTACATATAATTATTCATGCATACCGGTCCTTTTTCATATTTTATTGTGGTTGGACTAATTGGGTAGCATAGCACTCTTTTAATTTTAAAGCAGATCACCATTAAAATGGAAATCTTTGGTTGAGTGTTGTCTTAGTGTTAATATCATGTCTGACACTCAAGAAACTGATAACGCTATTATGTAGCAATTTATGGTTGCCTTGTGTGTTAAGCCGTTATCATATTCTACAATCTGTTCTCATACAATGTAATGGTCCATTTCTTCAGATCAAGAACATTGGGTATCATGGTGAATGCGATCAAAGGATTGTACATCTCATGGTAATATATTTGTTTTAGTTGCGTTTTTAATATTCTGCAGTATTTTGGCATTTGTAAGCTAACATATCTATCACCTTCACACTTTGCATTGAGAGGGGAGAGAGGCGTTATGCATGCAGAGAAAGTTGTTTTTGTGAGAGCTTTTCAATGTTCTTTCTCTAAATTATTTTCAACAATTTGTACTAATGCGAAATAAGCATCACCCGATTTTCTTCAATTTTCCCTTCTCCTATTTTTCCATTATCAGGTTGTCACAGTGAGATCCACATGACACTCATCCACATGTTATATCTACAATGTGCATATACAGAATGTCAGCTTCTAATTGATGCAAGTTATCTTGATTATGTAGTGACATCCCAATGGCTCAGTTCATCATCAACATGAATGCTTCACTGCCACAGTCGCAGAAGTTCATTATACAAGTCTTGGATAACACTCACCTTTTTGTGAGGCCGGATATGGGTGGTATGATAAAAAGTGCTATCGCGACATTCAGAGAGCAAAATACATACGAGAAGCCCAGTTAGTCTGCTCGAGTAGAATATGGCCAATTAAAATGCAGTTGTGTCCTTCAAGATCAATTTCTGGTGGTTCTGGGCAGAAATTAAAGACTAAATCTGATCCATGTCAAATGTGGACTTGTAATCGTGAACGGAGGAATAACTTCTCTTGACCAGCTACATTATCAGCCTTTCCTCTGTGAAATAGTTAAGTTCACTTGCTTACTTTAGTACATATTGTGATACCTCTAAACGGTTTGTATAATGGAGACTGAGCTTCCCTTTCACCACACTCCCTCCCTCCCACTTTCAATACAAGAATGAGTTTAAAAGATAAAGTAATGACCGTGGATTATTATGCCTATCTCCAAATGCAGCAACATCAAGCTATCAAAGAAAAAAATTACTGCTATGAAGAACTTGTCAAAAGATAGTCACATTCTTTGCCATCAAAGAAACGAATTACTGCTATTAAATAAAAAGATAATAAAATAGGAGTAAAAAGATAATAAAATAGGAGAGATGAAAAAATAGAGAGAATACAGTAAGAGTGTCCACAATAGTCGGAATAGCCATACCACAACTATACAAAAACTTGTTCGCCTAGTCATCATAGCCAAAAAAAACTTGCCCACCCAGTTATCACAACCACAAAATAAAATCACATTATTTATTATATTATTAATTAATAAAAAAAATGGGAATGACGGCCGCCCCGTCAACCACCGCCTCCTCCCCGACCCTGCCGCGGCTCTCTCCCGCCTTGCAATAGACCGCCACGGCGCAGCTGCGCCACGCGGCGGCCTATTATGGACACTCTAAGAGAGAGGGAAAAGTAAGAGTGATAAAATGTGTTACCTTTTACTCCTCGCGTCCTTGAAAATTTGTCATTTATTTCCATTTTCGTTCGTCTGTCCCTAAAAGTTTGTGACATTTCACTTTTACCATTTTTTGTAGCAGACCCCACATTGTACTAACTTATTTTTTCACTCACATTTTATTATAAAACTAATACTATATAAAAGTAGGACCCTCGTTCCACTAAATTTTTCAACTCACTTTCTATTACATTTCTTAAAACTCGTGCCGAGTCAAACTGTGATAAATTAGGAGTACTAAAAAAGGAAATGATTTTATTACTATAGAACGTCCAAAATGGAAAAATAACTCTATTACTATGGAGCAGAGAGAGTATTTTTTAAGGATGAAAAAAGGAGAAGCAATTATTTGCTTTAGAAAATTATAAAAAGTAATAACAATTTAGGATGTACAAGAAAACATTTTAAAATTAAGGATAAATTAGCTTAATTTTTTGCTTTTCTTAGGATGCTTCCATTTGCATCCTCTACTTTTAATTGAGACACCAACAATAAAAATACTTTTTGAAGCGTTAGTAATATATTTAGAAACACAAAATAACATCCTTAATTATATTAAAAATGTGTGAAATCTTGCACTCTTTGTCGTTTATGGAGTAATATTTGTAATTTCATAGATCTAACATTTCTTGTGCACTCCATAATTTTGTGTATTACTATGTGTATGTAACCAATCTGTCGGAACTTAAGATTAATACTGTATAAAAGATTTCTTAGATAGAGCATGCACCAGCCTTATCTATGTTGTTCACATTTAAAAAAATAAAATTTATATTCTATGCTAATCGTAAAAATATTGTAACATGAAAATCAAACGTAAACTTAAACAGATCTGAGTAGGAAAATATGAAAACTAAATAAATGCTGCATCGAGCACAAAACAGTAGGTCAATATGAAATCAAGAACAAAAAACTAAAATGTGAATTAAAGTGCTTGAAGAAGAATGTTGTTTTGCTATATTCCTTAGTCATTTGTCACCTAAAACGTGTGAATTCAATTTTTAGTGTAAAATTGCCATAAAATATAGCTCCGCAATATATGTGTGATCTTGAGAGAGGTCACTACAAAAACTTATTTTTAAGGATGCAAAATAAGAGATGCAATTATTTGCTTTAAAAAATTGTAAAAAATACCAATAATTTAGGATGCAAAAGAAAACGTTTTTAAATTAAAGACAAAATAGCTTAATATTTTGCTTTTTTAGGACACTTCCCATTTATGTCCTCTAATTTAGTTAGGACACTAACAAAAAGGGCACTTTTTGAAGCATTAGTGATATACTTATTTAATTAGAAACACAAAATAGCGTCCTTAACTTAGTCAGTTAGTTGCATTAAAAATGTGTGAAATCTTGTACTCTGTCGTTTATTTTGTAATTTCATAGATCTAACATTTCTTGTATACTCCTATCTGTCAGAACTTAAGATTAATATAAAAGATGTCTAAGATAGACTGTAAACCCTATCGGATCTGACCCTTACAATATCCATTTCAAGAGCATGCTCCCGCCTTATCTATGTCGTTCACATTTAAAAAACAAAATTTATAATAGGACTATAGGAGTGCATAATGTACATAGTGATTAGAAATAATGTAAATATTGATTTTAGAGACTCATGAAAACAGGTCGATTTTAGAGACTCATGATCAACCTCATTCAAATGGAGTAGTGTTTTTCATTCAAATGGAGTAGTGTTTTTGTCTAATAGATTCGAGACGTGCATGTCCAAAACTAAGAATAACAAAGGAAGAAAACAAAAAGAAGAAAAATTAAGTTAAGGAATGAATATATTAAAAGAGATGAACAAACCTAGCAAACAAATTAAAGAAATCAAATAAAGAGATTATTAATTAGCTAGAGTGCATGCATTGAGAGAGCAAGCAACGTTTCCTCGTCCGACTGCGTACGTCGCACGTGCACAAGCCTCTCGTACACCAAACGCAGCGCTCTCTGCCACCGCGGCCCACCTCCATCCGCCCCGCCCTCAAACGCTATCTGGCTCATCTGAAACAAAAACAGCCTCAGCGAATCCGCCATGTCCAAGCACGTCTCCCGCAGCGGTCTGAAGCTAAAAGTAACCTTTAATACGAAAGGCCAAATCAAAGCCGTCGTCAGAAGCGGCGCAAACCCGCCTCCACCTCCAGCAAGCCCGAGCTTCGCTAGCGGAACCACCACCGGAAAACCCATATATATATATATCTCTTAAAATTATTGTGACATTGTTAAGATATAAATTAATGCATGTAATGCTTATTGAAATAGAAGGGTTGTAAAAGAAATACATGAAGGTGTTGTTTAATTTTAAAAATTATTAAGGAATCATGTAACAAGACAAAATTGGTGGCCCTATTTTACTCGGCAAGGAAATTTCGTTGTAGTTTCATGAAACTCGGACTTTGTGAGTTCAATAATGTTGATGGGAGATTTTTGCTTGATTTTATTATATTTTTTGTGGATTTCTGAAAAGAGACGCATGTCTGAAATTTGTGAAAAGGTTTAGGTACCATATCCTTATTTAGATGATAAATGTACCATAGACACGTTCAATCAATACTCCGACATGTGAGATTTATCTGCCAGACAGTAACATAAATAAGAGCATCCACAACCGTGCTCTTGCCAGCGGCACGGTTGTGGGCCCGGGCGGTACTATTCATGCCTGCTCTCTGGCAAGAGCACAACACCCACAACTGTGCTCTTCCGCAAGGACGAGCACAATTAATTTAATATTCAATTAAACATAAACATTTCCATAATACTAAAATTCATTAAAAAAACATAAATAATATTACAAATGACAAATAAAATAAAAAACGACATAATTAAAATCCTAAAAATTAAAAATTACATAATTAAAATACTAAAAATTAAAAAAACCACTACTCGTTGCCGAATTTCGCCCACATGTGTTTGATTAGGTCTTCTTGTAGCTGAATGTGGGTTCGGGTATCGCGCATTGTGTGCCTTGTCTCGATCCTCTGGCCAACCGTCGTATGCTCACCTCGGCGTGGGGGAGACCTCGCTGTTGAGCTTCCGGCTTCATCCTCGTCGTAGAAGCTAGCCGCCCTTGGCCCTTCGTCGGCTATAATCATGTTGTGTAAGATAATACACGTAAACATGATGTCGGCGATATTATTCACGTACCAAAGCCGAGCCGGGGCCTTCACAATGTTAAATCGGGCTTGAAGGACCCCGAAGGCTCTTTCAACGTCTTTCCGCGCGGACTCTTGACGCTGCGCAAAAAGAACCCGCCTCGGGTCGTGCGGGTTGTGGAGCGTCTTCACGAACGTCGACCACCTTGGGTAGATACCATCGGCGAGATAGTAACCCATGTGGTATGTATTTCCGTTGATGGTGAAGTCGATCACCGGTGCTACACCATTCATCACATCATTGAAGAGTGGTGAAGAATAGAGCACGTTCAAGTCGTTGTTGGCTTCGGCAACGCCGAAATATGCATGCCAAATCCATAGGCGGTAGTCGACGACCGCCTCAAGGATAAGTGTTGGGCCGCCGCCTTTGTGACCGCTTAAGTGTTGCCCCCTCCAAGCATTCGGGCAATTCTTCCACCTCCAATGCATGCAGTCAATGCTGCCAAGCATTCCGGGGAAGCCATGGACTGATTCGTGAAGACGCAGCAACCGTTGGCAATCATCGGTGCTGGGTGCCCGAAGGAATTCATCCCCGAAAGCTGAACGAAGGCCCTCGCAAAAATTCTTTAGACAAAGGATTCCAGTGGACTCACCGATATGCAAATACTCATCGAAGATGTCGGCCGTTTGCCCAGTAGCGAGTTGTCGGATGGCACACGTACACTTCTGCAACGGCGTGATACTTTGCCGGCCGGCTGCATCTTGACCTGTTTGGAAAAATTCAACACGTGCGGACAATGTGTTGACAATTCGCATGAACAAGCGCTTTGACATGCGAAAACGGCGCCTGAAGTAGTCGGCAACGAGCCTTTCGTGGGCTCCCTCCCGGTCACGATGGATGTAGCGCCGATTTGATCTGGTTCGTTGAGGAGGAGGAGCGGGGGTATTCGCCGCGACATATGCTTCGTAAGCGGCACGATGTTGTTTTTAGTATTCTTGTTCTTCGCGTTCCGCTTCCGCCATAATATGGGTGAAATCCATTTGAGGTTTTGAATGAGGGATGAATGTGTTGATAGTTTGTATGAGAATTTTAAGAATGAGAGATGAATGGGAGATGAATTGATGTGATAAATGGATGATGAATGTGTGTATTTATAGATGATTTTGGGGGAAAAAAATAAAAAAAAAACTCAAAAAAATTCAGAAAAAACGGGAAAAAAACGGCCATATTTTTGGGATTTGGAAATTTTTTTAATCATTTTATATAATTTAAAAACGATTTTAAAATAAAAAATAATAATTCAAAGGCAACGGCTATGCCGTTTCCCAATCATAAGCCACCACGTCGCCTGCTCGCTGGCACGGCGCTGCTCGATGCATCGAGCAGCGCCGTGCCAGCGGCGCGAGCGCAGCGGTGGCGGTCCTCGTCCTCGCCGCTGGCACGGACGGCGGCCTTCCCTCCCACCACCGTTGTGGATGCTCTAATGAAGGTGGTGAAAAGGAGCATTTTAGGTTGTTATTTTATGTCGAGTGGGATTTTTGATAAATAAAAAATTTAAGTTTATTTCTTTGTGTAGTCAAGAAAAATTAACATAATTTCCTTCTTATCAATGTAATTTTCTGATGTTTTATCAATATTAATCAACGCATTAGCATAATCAATGGTATTTCTGATATAGCTCAACAACAAATGTATATTTAATGTGATTAGATTTGAATTACAAATATAATTTCATATTAGGCTGAAGATTGTGATAACTTCAATAAATATTTGAAAATTATTTTAAATTTTTTAGATCCTAAAGATTCAAGTATAGAATAATTTCGTAATATTAGATTAGTACTCCATCCGTTTGCCAATTAAAGACACACTTTGATCAACACGAGTTTTAAGAAATTGTTTGACTTTATAAAGAAAAGGAGAACAAGTTAGTGAAATGTGGATCTCATTTTTATATAATTATAGTAAAATGTGAGTGTAATAAGTTAGTGGAGTACGAAGTCCATTTACGAAAAGTGGGAAAAATAAATAAATACTACCTCCGTTCCATGTTACTTGAGGTGTTTCTTTTCGGCACGAGATTTAAGAAAGTTGTGTTTAATGAGTTAAATAAAGTAGAAGAGATAATAAATTAAGAGAGAGGAGAGAAGATAAAGTAAAAGAAATAATAAAGTCAGTGTGATTAGATGTTTTGTTTTTAGCCAAAAAGAGAAATGACTCAAATAACTTGGGACAACCCAAAATGGAATACGACGTAAATAACTTGAGATGGAGGGAGTTTGTTTTTAAATAGTGGGTACTAAAAAATGACAAAATGTATCAGATTTTGGGGAACGAAGAAGTATTTATAATGGTAAATATTAATTCTTATATTTTCAAATGAATTCATATATATGTATTCTACAAATAAATCATTGTAGTACTTTATAGTTTCTACTTTTAAAAATGGGCTCTTAGCTTGACCAATGACCATTATCCAATTACATATTTATGCCTTCAACTCATTGTGTACGGTAATTATAGATCGGAAATTGTGAATCACCACTTAAAATCATGACAACTTTTTGCAAAAAAAATCATATTTATATTAAAAATATCACCGCTTTCTAAAAAAAGGTAAATGTAGACGTGCATAAGTGTCTGTATTTTAAATTAAATTGAATTAAATTTATTTAAATTATTTTATTATCAAGCATATTATTTTATAGTAATTAAAAACAGATGAATTGAAAATTTACGAAATCTACATATGATTTTGAGCTTAGTTTAAAAATAATTATGTACTATTATCTAATCAAAAGTTAATTTTTTTCTTAAATTTATAAAGTTAATTTAAATTATTTTATTAAATTATTATAGAAGGATTAATATATAATACTACGAAGTACTTCCTCCATCCTATAATAGGAGTCACATTTGGTGTGAACACGAGTTTTAAGAAATATAAATAATAGTGAATTAAAAAAGTTAGTGGAATATGAGGCTCACTTTTTTATATGATTTTATAATAAAATATGAGTGAAGTGAGTTAGTGTAATGTGAGAGCTACTTACGATTTATGGTAAAGTAAAATGTGATTCTTATTATAAGACGTATTGATATGACAAAATGTAACTTTTATCGTGGGAAGGAGCATTAATTATCACTGCCAAAATATTTATCGCCGTGTATTAGTTTAGTTGGAAATTGATGAGATGCATCCACTTAAAATATACAAAAAAAAATTTACGTGAAATTTTCTTGTACTACACACTTCCTCGCTGATCAATTTGTTTGTAGAAGTCTCTTTTAATCATTTTCAATATGTCTCCCATTAAAAATCTCATTTTATTGAACTATAAATGATAAAAAGATTTTACATTTTATTAACTAATTTTATTCATATTTCATGAAACAATATTGTATTAATTTTTTAAATTCACATTTCTTAGAATTCATGTCAGTGGAAAGTGGAGACTCAGATTACAAGATGGAGGGAGTATTATTTTAAGGTTATAACATTTATTTTAATTAATATAATTATATAAATAACTGATTATTTTTTATTTAGTTAGTGGTCTGTAGTTGCATGTATGGTAGCAAAAAACATAAATGGTCATTGACGAAAACGAAGTTTTGTTGGGTTAACATCGACATAAAAACATTCAATGCATGGATTTGCATGTTCAATTCTAGTAGGTTATATAAATTTTAATAATAGTAAAATTCATTTGAGTGAACTATCTTTGACTAGCTCTCAAATAAAGAAGATAGAGGCAACCCAAGGAGTGACATGAGACTCGTCCATTATTAATGAAATGGTTAGGGGATCGATCCCTGTCTTTGGGTATGGAGCAGTTTTAAATCCACGGGCCAGCTGTTCCACTTTTTGAGGCGCCTACAAATTAGCGCGGGAAATAGTCACTAGGTCCGCCAATGATATCCTTGGTAATTACTAAATAAAAAAAAGATAGAGGCAAGCGAACTCGCTACCATTTAAGTTATCTGCCATTCCATATGGAGTATATAACTTTATGCCTTAATCCGCAAACCTATAGAATTTTGAGAATTTTAATAATAACATATAAAGCCCAATCACAGATTCACAAATCACGATAAAAGAATATATATTGGTTGATCCAAATTTTACAGTATAATATGAATTTGATATTATGTTGGAAGGATAGGATTGAAGCAGTTAAAAGGAAAGTCTTTTTCGTGACTAGATTGGCGGCTATTTTAAATGTTGTATATTGTTGTATAAATTGTTATCCTATTGTAATCATAACCACACGTCGAGGAGATAGAGTAGGCGGCATTATGTTTTTATATGGACAGTAGTAATATTTGGTAAAAGAGAGGAGATAGAGTTTGTGTTATACATTATAGTGATACCTAGTTTATGTAATAATTGTGCTAGTTTATTAGTTAGACTTTGATAACTTATTCAATGATAGAATTTTATAAAAAGAAATTGTGTTATAATGTAACTAGTTTAATGTATTAATTGTGATAATTTACTAGTTTATAGCATATTTGGTAGGGTAGATTTTGTTCATAGAATTTTATAAGTTATTTACCTATCAAACATACGTTATTAAAAATATTAATATATTGACATGAGTATGTCAATTATATCTATAAATGTCAACACAGTCTCATTATATGAGTCTACTTCTTAATATAAAATTAGAGATCAAAATAAGATCACTGGATCTTTATGAATTAGATGGAATGATGTAGTGTTACTTTGCGTCCTTCATCACATACAACAATTTCTTCAATTCAAGGGTATTTAGGTCAAGCACTGCGGTTTGTCATATAATCAAGAAAAATTTGGAAGCAAAGTTGAGAGCGAAAACCGCAGATAGGCCAGCAAATTCGGGTACCCGTCGGGTACCCATAAACCCGAAATTATTATATTTCATATTTATTCTATTTATATAAGTTATATTGTAACGAGAATAGAAATTATTAAAAATAACACAATACTATTAGTACTATTTATTGACTATTATTAAAAGTTTACACTTCAATTTTAATGCTTTAGCTCTCTCTAGATTATGATTCCACGACCATATATATTTATATAATAGACATTAGAAAAATAAACACTACTCAAAAGAGATTAAAAATAATTTTTTTAAAATTTTAAATAAACATGTAATAAAACGGAGAAAGCATAACTATATATTGAAAATATAAAGTAAGAACATATATAATGCAACATGATGTTTAAATAAAAATATTTATCACAAATACATTATTAATCGGGTTTAATCGGATACCCTAATACGGGTTTCGGGTTCGCTAAACCCGAAAAATCATAACATTAACTACCCAAATCCGTATCCGAACCCATAATTTCGGGTTTCGGGTACCCAAAACCCGTCGGGTATTGGGTCGGGTATACCCGAAACCCGCGGATTAAATTTGCAAGCCTAACCGCAGATTTGATGACATTGAGCGGCGATCAAATCTTCATATTTATAATACGTGGGATATCCTATAATAAAGGAAGTAAATTAGGTTAAATCTAACCACTAGAAATAAATCATAATAAGGGAAAAAAAGAAGATAAATACTATGATAATAAGGGAATCAAATCATAAGAGAAATATGGTTATACTGTCACTATTTCTCTATTATTTTTTTAATAGAAAATTAATTTAATAGAGTTCCCCGTCATCATACATGATGATTATTAAAAAACAAATTAAATATAACACATAGCCCCTAATTGACAAACCGTTTGTAGTTGAAAGTGATCACAATAAATTATGTGCAACCACATATACAGTATTTTTTAGTGATTTAATTGAGTTCTAGATAAATAAAACTATGATTTTCTTTATTTAAAATTTTATTTGAGCCAACTTGTTCACGTTAGAAAATTATTACTGGCGTTAGAAAATTATTACTACTATCTTGTGGGCGTTATAAAATTAGACGCTCCATCCCACAATAGGAGTCAAATTTAGTGCGTGCACGTGTTTTACAAACCGTAAATAATAAAAAGTTAGTAGAATATATGGTCCACTTTTTTATATTGATTTTAGAGCAAATTGCCTGTAAAGTCATGAACTTTGCCGACTGCGTAAATTTCCCATCCGACCTGACCTGACCCGATAAACTTCCGACACAAACTTATCCTACGTGGCACGCTGGAGGCTTGACTTGACAAATGAAAAATTTAGGGTTCAATTCAAATTGTGGAATTAATGCTACTTTTATTCTGAATTCGATTTTTGGAATTCAATTTGTATGTTTATGTCAATTTGTATGTTGAATTCGATTAGTGAAATTTGATTTGTATGTTTTCATTTGTGCTACTTGTATGTTTGTGATAAGTCAAGAGTCAGAGATTGCAAAGATAGGAGAGAAACAATCAGAATTAGTGAAGTTTTGCCAAGTCATGCCTCCGGCGGGCCACGTAGGATAAGTTTGTGTTGGAAATCTATCAGGTCGGGTGGGATGAGAAATTTATACAGTCCGGTAAATTAATGACTTTTCATGCAATATTTAGAGTTTAAGGGAAAAACCAAACTATTTTGAAAGTTCATGACTTTACATGTAATTTGCCTTAATGTTATAATAGAATGTGAGCGAAATGAGTTAGTTACTTACCATTTATGGTAAAAATAAAATGTGACTGTTATTGTGGAGAGGAGAAAGTAAAATGCGACTATTATTATAGACCAAAATGACAAAATGTGACTTTTATTGTGAAATAGAGTACTATTCCCTCCGTCTCACTGAAGATGACTGATGCACTATTTATTAGCACTAAAAATACATGCAAGCATACATGGTAGATCTAGTATAGCTGAAAGTCCACAATTTTGCTCTCCTTCATTCTCATCTTTTGTTTATCGTTGTGGCTTGCTCAAGTTGGATTGTCAAACTGATCAAGCTGGCTAGATGTGTGCCTTCTACTTGCGAACACAGGTGAGTGGATCCAGTGGAGATTTAGACTGATCAACTTGACTTAATCCGCCTTGAGTGAGATGAACAGAGAAACGCAAAAGTGTTTTCAAAACCTTAACCCACAAGACTATTAACTAGTATAGGGAAGTAAGGATCGATCCCACAGAGATGATGTGTTTAACATTGGTTGCGGACACGAATGGGATGGCTGCTGCCACGCTTCACTACGGTGGGTTAAGTTGAGATTCTTGACTTAAGAGACTAAACTAACTAAACTGATCCACTTGCTAAACAGGATAAAATCTACTTGATCAGCTCATCATGCAATTTCCTGAAATGGACAAACCGAATAAAGTGGAAGACTGTCAATCTCCTGCAAAACGTACGATAAAGTAAAACTATCCTAACAACTTCATCTTCTTCACAGAATCAACATAAAATACAAAGCATAAACAGATCTGAACAGTCACGAACAACAAATCTTATAATAACAACTTGTAAAATTAAATCTGACCCTAAGAACTAAACTGCACTCACGTAAATAGGAGACTAACCCATGATCATGCAGAAATACCAACACATCTATCTATCTAAACATCCTAAAACACTTTATCCATAATATTCTTCGCAACTAGACAAAATATGAATCGAAGACTTAGATCTTCCCTCAAACCGCAACAAAACATTTGAGCTAAGATATGCATCGAAAATAGGAAATAAAACACAGATCAGAGAATTCATGCATAATAACAGAGCATTGCAACGGGAATTGAGATCATAACACTAGAATTAATGGATCCAAAAATATCAAGAGTTGCAACAAACACATAAACTGAAAGTAGACTAAAGAAACTGAAAATTGTTTCATCGCTCCTTCTCGAAGCGGAATTACAAAACCAAAGCAAGTTAAGTAATAAAAACTAACACCCAAAACACCACGAAATTAAACTAGAATAGGAACCAAGTGTGTGTGAAAAAAAATCACGAAAATGAAGTGAAATGAGCTTCCATTTCAGCCCTAGAAGAGAGCTGAATTCCTAAGATGCACACCTTGGACCGCGTCGACTTCCTCCTACTTGCGCTGAGCTTTTTATATATAGAGAGGTGTAGGGCTCTGATCCCTAGGTGATGGAGACGTACCCAAGCTATTCTACAAGGACAACAAGATGGATCACATGATCATCCAAAGTAGGCCAATTACAAGAGCTAAAGCTAAGAAGATAAATGAGTCCATGATGCTTTTAGTTGCTGAAATAAAAGCCTAAGTCAAAGGACAACCAATATTGGGCCAAATGGTGAATATCATTCAAGTTGATGGGCTGCCCCATGCATGAAGTTTGGACTAAGACATCACATTTTGGAGGCCCAAATTGAAGAAAAAGAAGTCATTTTCGTCACTTTGGATCAGCCAAAATGAGGAGTCCTTTTAATGTCACTTTTTGAGTTAAATAAGTGACTTTAGATGTTCTAAAGTCACACCAATAGTTTAGAAGTTATTTTTCACATGAGTCATTTTAAAGGTCTAAGTTGTACTAATGATGTGATACTTTCAAGAGTCCATTCTAGCCTATAAATAGGCTTGTAAGCATGTCATTTCAGGGCACCATTGATCAAAACGAAATAGACTTTATCTTTGTGAGTTAAATTCTCTTTGTAGAGTATTTCACTTGTTTGGAACTTATCAAGATACGTTGAGCAAGTTCTTGTGGCGTTCAACCATACCGAGGTTCTTGGCTGATCATATAGTCAACGGGTCGAGGTTTTCCAAGCTCTTGGAGTGGATCAAACCAGATTATCAATCAAGGGAGTCTGCTGCCAATCGTTATACGTGGGGTTCTTGGATCAATATATCCAACTGGTCTTTCGTCGTATCCCAATCCATATCATTTGGTATTAGAGCCAACTGGTATTGATCTATCCTTAGATTTATCTTACATTGTTTATCTTTCATATCCTGAAGAAAAAAAAGTATAGAAAAAAATGAAAAAAGTGAGAAAAGGCTAGCAACTTTATCTTCATTTATCTAGTTGTTGCTAAAAAAGGCCAAAAATGATATATATATATATATATATAGAGTCCCATTATTCATAAATCCTCTCTTAAAGACCGAACTAGAGACCAAATTAGGGCCCTTAGATCTAGGGTTTAATGGATGAGATTAGACCATGCTAAATTAATTTCGCTCCTTCATTAGGTAGACAATTTACTTCAATGCAGGGGTATTTCGGTCAAAACATATATGAGCTCATCTCCTACCCCATCTCATCTTCTCTTATTTCCTCCGTCTAAATCTCTCCTCCATCCATCTCTCTCTCTCTAAACAAAATTGAAATCCCTAGAACTCGTCGTCCTCAACGCATTTGGCCCTCCTTCGCGGTACCGCTGCCTTCACCGGCGTGAGACGGCATGTGCTGCTGTCACTCTCACGGCTGTCACGCCCTTTATGCGCCGTCACCTCACCATAGTCGCAGATGCGTCGTAACAGCCACCATCGGTTTGCGCTCGGAGTTATCTGGCTCCACTCTGCCTATTTCCACTCGAAGCTACGTTGTCGTCATCTCCTTCGCGCTGCATCTGCTCACCGTGTTCATTGCTGCTCAGATCTAATCACCACAAAGGAGAAATGTACGGTGTTTCCATACTCTACCTTGTGAGAGAAGCACTCTTCTCTATCTATCACAAATCCAATACCAAAAGCCCTGCCGAAACTGCCTAGCATTACCATCAGAGCCACTGCTGCAACTGGAAGCCTCATCTACAACCCAATACCATAACTTCATCAGTTTTTACAAGGGAAGGTGAAAGAGCCTCATGGGGCACAAATATTTTGGCATGTTAAATTTAAAAGCACAAATATAAATACACACACAGGTATATGCAGATTATACATGTTGTAAATCTATTGAAAATCAGTTCATTCAATTAATCTTGTTAGTTGTCATCGCTAACTATTGAAATGTGCTTTACAGCTAAACAATGTGAAATTGTATGCATTATAAAATAATGTTCTGATTTATGAATGAATTATAAAACTCACATTGCTTGCTTGCTGTCGAGTGACCACTCTAGAGTGGATTCCGTGGACACTGCAGAAACGAAGTATTTGTAGAAGAATTTGGAGTCCTACTGGATGAAGTAAAAACCTAGTATAATGAAGTATTAACCTTTTGGAATGAAGTAATAAACCTACTGGAATAAATTGTGCTATTATTTAAAGTGAATAAAGTAAAAAAAATCCAATGAATTTGAAAGAAACATGTGTTAAATCATGTGAAAACCTATTGGAATGAACTAAAATCCTATTTGAATTAAGTAATGACACATTTGAATGAAGTAATAAACCTACTGGAATAAAGTAAAAATATGTTCATTTCCAATTTATTACGTAATGGATGGAATGAAGTAATACACTTACTTGAATGAAGTATAAACGTACTAGAATTAAGTAAAAATATATTCATTTTCAATTTATTACGTACTGGATTGAAGTAATAAACCTATTGGAATGAAGTAAACACATACTAAAATGAAGTAATACCTACTGGAAATAAGTTCTGCACTGGTATTTTTCAATTTATTAGTACAATATGTTATACGCCAATATTAATAGTCATTTGGTTCTTTTCATTTCTAATATTATTCATTCATTATTTATTAATTCATTTAACCAAGCTATTACTTAATTCAGATAGTTCCATCACTTCATCTATTAGTTTGTAATTTATTACTTCATTTATTTTTTTCTGACAATATAATGATACATTTATTTAATTGTAATTTGTTACTTCATTCCAGTAGTTTTGATACTTCATTTCAGTGGTTAATTACTTCATTCCATGTGGTTATAACTTCATCAAGTACGTTATTTAGTTCATTACAAATATAATTTTTTGCAAACTATGCATACAACACGGTTCAATTCATATTATGTCATTACTTGATGTTATTACTCCATCAAGTGCGTTATTTAGTTCATTAAAATTATAATTCTTCACAAAATATGCATATAATACAATTATGTTCATATCACTTCATTATTTGAGGTTATAACTTCATCAAGTTCGTTATTTAGTTCATTACAATACTAATTCTTCGCAAACTATACATACAACACAGTTCTCCAACTGTTCTTCTCCACTCCCAAAAATTCCTTCAATCTACAGCGACGATTTCCACCAGAAATCCTTCTAAATCAAACCGGATGACGATAAATTGTTCTCGAAGCTTCTCTAGCCCGAATCAAGCAATATATGCATTTCTTTTTTGAATAATTCTCCCAAGTAGTATTTTTATTTTGCACTTCATGCTTGCCAGTAATCTGCATCACAACTAAACAATACGAAACAAGAAGAAACACACATAAAGATTAACACAACCAATCATATAACTCAAAGGTCGTGGATTTGGCAGAATTATACTTGTTGCAAAATTATTATTATCATTATGTGTTAAATCATTTGAAAACCTACTGCATGCAATGAACTAAAAACCTGTTTGAATGAAGTAACGACTCATTTAAATGAAGTAATATGGAATAAAGTAAAAAATGTGTTCCTTTTCAATATATTACGTGCTGGAATGAAATAATAAACTTATTAATGAAGTAAAAATCATCTGAAATGAAATACAAACCAACTGGAATGAAGTAAAAACCTAGTTCAATGAATTCGAATGAAACATGTGTTAAATCATTTGAAAACCTACTGCATGCAATGAACTAAAAACCTGTTTGAATGAAGTAACAACTCATTTAAATGAAGTAGTATGGAATGAAGTAAAAATCTACTCATTTTCAATATATTACGTGATGGAATGAAGTACTAAACTTACTTGAATGAAGTAAAAACATTTTCATTTTTAATTTATTAAATAATGAACTGAAGTAATAAACTTACTGTAATGAAATAAAAACTATAAAAATGAAGTAATACCTACTGGAAATAAATTACTTCATATTGATATGTTTATTTCAACAAGTGTGAAAAATTCAACGAAACCTACTGGAATGAAATAATTTACTATAAGGAAATAAGCATTTCTTCTTCTTCTTCTTCTTCGTCTTCTTCTTCTTCTTACTTAGGCATACAACCTAGTAATTCATTCAGATAAACTATTACTTCATACTGATCTGTTTATTACTACAAACGTGAAAAAATAAAAAAAAATACAAATTGTTAATCTCTTATTAAATATAATTCATTCATCAATAAGGTTCAACAATAGATTTTTCATCGGATGTGTTAAAAAACTTTAGCAAAATTAAAAACACATCAGGTATAAAAAAAAATGAATAAAAAAAAACTGTGAACCTTCAAATGAGTTGTCCTCTTCTTCTACCTCTAAATCTGAATTTGTATGAAGAGTGCCAATTGGTGTTTGTAGATCATCCATAATCAGAATTTTTCTATGAGATTCTGAAGGTAAGCTTGAGAAGTAATCGGAATTCTGGTCTCACGAAGTACCTCAATTGGTGTTTGTAGTTCATTATGGTTCGTATTGATCGCATATAAACTACTGTTAGTGGAAAATAAAAACAAAACAAAATATATTCATTCAACAAGAATATAAGTTTATTCCTCTGTATTACTACTTCATTATAATTAAATAGTAGTTCATTATGAGTCGTATTTATCGCATACAATATAGAGCATGTCAGCATATTATATTACGATAAAAATACTTCATTAGTGTATTTTTTTACCTCATTAATTCGACCTTTTTACTTCATTATGAATCTGTTTACACTATAGAATGAAAAAATTAACAATTACAAACCTTCAACTGAGTTACTTTCTCCTTCTAGCTCTGAATCTGAATATGAATCTGTATCAAATAGAGTGCCTCCTTGATATTGTAGATCATCCAGAATTGATCCAATACTAGTAGCTTCTTCATTATTGGTCGATGAAGATCCATCTTCAACCGCATAATTTGTCGGTGTTTTTCCTACTTCGTCGAGATGCTGATGAATTTCACGTGTGGAATTCTCCATGGATGACAATTGATGCAGTTCGTGAATTGAAGGAATTGTGAAAACTGAGGCAGATCGATCGAGAATTTGATGCAGATCGCGATTGATCGACGATGCAGCAATTGCAAAACGATCGTGAATTGAGGAAGCAAAACCCAATGGAGTTGAAGCATTCGTATGCTGCATCGATCAGGAAAGTAGTGAATCAGCAAACGATCGTGAATTGAAGGATTGAGACAGATCGCGATTGACAACAATTGCAGCAATTGCAAAACGATCGTGAATTGCGGATTGAGACAGATCGCGATTGAGGTAGATCGTGGAGATCGATGCAAATTGAAGAAGAATATACAACTAACGTAAATTGTGAGAAAATTGATGAAGATTGCGTAAAAATTGATGAAGATTGTGTGAAGATTGTATGAATTGAGAGAAGGAAAGAGATTCACGTTTTTATGAAGATTAATAAACTGATTTCCGAAAATACCCCTCAACATGTTTTTATTGAATAAATAATTAAATTAATTGTAAATTAATCCTAACCACAAGATTAAAATAATGGAGGGCCCTAATTTGGTCTCTAGTTCGGCCCTTAAGAATGGTTCGACATTGATCACATCCCTATATATATATATATATATATATATATATATATAGGGTCATGATCTATGGCAAACACCTCTTAACCATATAACTAGAGAACAAATAATAGCCACAAGATCAAAAAAATCAAGGGCTAGTATTAATTTTTGAATTTAAGGAGAAATTAGTTCCCTCAATCACAAATTTACTCTACAATAACAAGGCAGGGGTATAATGGTCATTGCATATCCAAAAATAGGATACGTCGGCAAATTAGAATTCAACCTCATTGTGCGATTCAACCTTTTCTTCTCTCTTCTGCAAAATTCGCGCGATTCAACCTTCTCGTCGATGTTGGCGTCGCTGTCGTCACGTTCTGCAGGAATCGGACGCTGAATTGGAGGAAAAAGGCATCGCTGATGGTGGAATTGGATGCTAGAGATGAGCGAATCCAGGTTTTGGAAAGGATTGTGGAGAAAGTAGAATCGGAAGATTTGGCAGAGTAGGAAATGCAGATGTGCTTTGATGAGAAGGAGATGGTGATTAGGGAGATCGGCGGTGGAAGGAGGTGGATGGTCACAGCCATTGCCACTGCTGCTGCTGTCATATTCTACTTCCATGCTCACAGAAATCATTGATTTTTGTTGATTAGAGTTTCAGTTTTGGATAATTGTTGCTAAATAATGCACTTAATTTGCTTCAATTTTGTGTTTGCTGCACTGGCATATATTTTTGATCACTACTATTATGAGAATTTGATTTCTTGAATCTTGATGGTGCTTGAGTTTGGAATTAGATCACTTCATATTTATGTGTTGTTCTTTGTGTTTTGTAAACAAGAGTGAAGTAAAATAAGAATAAGAGTGATGTAATTTGTAAACAAGAGTGAAGTAAAATCAGAATAAGAGTGATGTGTTTTGTAAACAAGAGTGAAGTAAAATCAGAATAAGAGTGATGTGTTTTGTAAATAAGAGTGAAGTAAAATCACAATAAGAGTGACGTGTTTTGTAAACAAGAGTGAAGTAAATTAACAATAAGAGTGATGTGTTTTGTAAACAAGAGTGAAGTAAAAGAGTGATTTGTTTTGTAAACAAGAGTGAAGTAAAATCGGAATAAGAGTGATGTGTTTTGTAAACAAGAGTGAAGTAAAATCAGAATAAGAGTGATGTGTTTTGTAAACAAGAGTGAAGTGCTTTCTGAACAAGAGTGAAGTGTTTTGTGAACAAGAGTGAAGTAAAATCAGAATAAGAGTGATGTGTTTTGTGAACAAGAGTGAAGTAAAATCAGAATAAGAGTGATGTGTTTTGTGAACAAGAGTGAAGTAAAATCAGAATAAGAGTGATGTGTTTTGTGAACAAGAGTGAAGTGTTTTCTGAACAAGAGTGAAGTTTTTGTGAACAAGAGTGAAGTAAAATCAGAATAAGAGTGATGTGTTTTGTGAACAAGAGTGAAGTAAAATCAGAATAAGAGTGATGTGTTTTGTGAACAAGAGTGAAGTGTTTTTTGAACAAGAGTGAAGTAAAATCAGAATAAGAGTGATGTGTTTTGTGAACAAGAGTGAAGTAAAATCAGAATAAGAGTGATGTGTTTTGTGAACAAGAGTGAAGTAAAATCAGAATAAGAGTGATGTGTTTTGTGAACAAGAGTGAAGTAAAATCAGAATAAGAGTGAAGTGTTTTGTAAACAAGAGTGAAGTAAAATCATGCTAGGAGTGATGCGTTTTGTAAACAAGAGTGAAGTAAAATCATGCTAAGAGTGATGTATTTCAGGGTTATGAATTGGAAGGTATCGAAATCCATTTGCTTTTCTGAATAATTAAGCTACTTTTTGCCCGATTCCTCTTAATTTGTGCAATTTTTTTTAGTTTCATCTTCATAATCTTGCAAATATGCAATTCACAAGTGCTTAACAAACTGCGAATCTTGCAAATCATACAATTCACACGCACACAAATTCCTACTTGTATTCCAATCACAACATACAATTTTCAGCTGCGTAGATCAAACAATACCAAAATAGTTCATACTTACAATTTACAATAATCATCCAATGAAATTATAGCCATGTATCACAAACTAGAATCGCCATTAACGAGGTGCTATCACAAACTAGAATCGATCAAAATGTTCAATTCTATGAACAGTGCAAATGATCAATTTCATAGTAATCTTAATTTGAATAGCATAAATCGCATGAATCCACCATAGTTCTTTCTTATTGAGATCAGATCTTGCAGATGCGATCAAATAATTGACGAAATATGGATGAATTGCAATTGCTAACTGCCGCTGTAACGTGGCGAATGCGCCGGGGAGCCTTGCGCCCGCTGCACAGGTTGAAGGTTTGAGCGTGGTGTTGGTAGGGTGGAGGCGGATGATGAGTTCGGCGGCGGAGCCTACATCGTCGCCGCCTTCATCGGTGAAGAACAGCGAGTCGTCGGGGGAGAATGCCGTTTTCATAATGAGAATGAAAGGAATCTGCGTAATTCATTTAAATTTGATAATTTAATTTCCAAAAATACCCTTGGCCTATTTTACATTATTAAAATAATTAATATTTATTTCATTAAGATGTGTGGCTGAGATTTGTTCTCTAGTTATACACTTAAGATTAGTTATACCTTGATAACTACCCTATATATATATATATATATATATATATATATATATATATATATAGTTGTGATCAATGTTGAACCATTCTTAAAGACCGAACTAGAGACCAAATCTCATCCACCCATTAATCATATCTAATGGTTATTAATAATTACACATTAGCTGGTTTTTTTTATTTAGTTAAATTGACACAAGGGTAGTTTTGGAATAACCAAAATGATGCAGTTACGTGTATATACCATTTCCCTTCCCAAATCCAATCCACTTGTCTCGATCTCTACGTTTCTCTCTCACCTATCCCCGGCACAACTACCTCCATCGCGCGGTCTCCCCCGCCCCACCGCATCAGAGTTGAGGAAGAAACACCACTCTGCGGAGTGGATCTTCGATCTGGTGGAGATGGAAAAGCTCTCCGACTACATATGGAAAGAGGCATATAGCGTCGTGGAACAAGCTGATGGCAGAGCAGAACAGATTCATGGAACGGATTCACGGCAGTTTCTCACTACATCGCGCATCTATGGGGCGTGAACGAGGATGTGGTGCAGGCAGCGTACGATCTGAATATGATGATGTCGGCGTAATATGGGTGGTGGTGATGGGGAGGATGGTAGATGACATAAGAATATAATTGATGAGGTTATGAGAATGGGCTGGAGGGGATGCTGGACGAGTTGCCGTTAGTGGCTGAGAAGTGGAAGAAGTTGTAGGGCAGCGTCACCTTCTTCAGTCGTTGCGATTGATTGGAGGCATTTCTGAGTGGAGAAGAAAGTCTGGAAATCGTCATTATTTAGATTTATATATTACTTCAAACACCTAGGCTATAACTTCATTCAGTTAGATTATTACTTCATTCACCTGGGTTATTACTTCATTTGGCTAGGTTATTACTTCGTTTTCTGTTCTATTACTTCATTTAAATAGCGGCAAGGGTTGAACTAGTCAGAAAGTTTCACGACTTGAGAAAGAAATAAAGAATATGTCCAAGCCTGACTGTAAATGTGTCAAATGTGGCGAGGTTGGTCGGCTTGATTCAAGGAATTGCGACAAGATATGGAGGAAGAAGAAGAAGAAGAAGAAGAAGAAGAAGAACTGATGAGCTTATTTTCTTATAGTAAATTATTCATTCCAGTAGGTTTCGTACTTCATTCATGTAGTTATTTACTTCATTCCAGTTGTTTATTACTTCACTACACTTTGAATTTGAATTTATTTAAATTTTTGGCACACATTAAATCAAATAGACTATATGAAGTGTTTTATTAATGAAGTATTTATTCTTTATTATGATGTATTCGTATGCTAAGACTGAACCTGCCTATTAATCATTATTGTATGTTCAATAATTCATTGTCGTAGTTTATTACTTCATTCCACTAGTTTATTACTTCATTCCAGTAATTTATTAGTGTGCGTGAACTAAAATCGTTTGAATTTTCTCCAAAATAGCCAATTATTTCCATAGTAGGAGAAAGTTGGTAAATCGTCATCTGGTTTGATTTTGAAGGATTTCTGGTGGAAATCATCGCGGTAGATTGAAGGAATTTTTCAGAGTGGGGAAAAACGGATGGAGAACTGTGTTGTTGTCACGACCGAAGTTAGCTAAGGATAGCATAACCCGGGGAATTCGTGACTAAGGAGGGATTATAAGAGGCGGGGATAGAATTTAGGGGAAATTAAAGCCAAAGCAGGACGAGACGCACAGAATAAACTCAAGTAGGGAAATACTTATAGCAAAATACACTCGATCATGCAGAATCGAGTGATTGTTCATACAAGTTCTGATCATCAGAGCCAAAAGTAAAATAAACACTGCCTCTTATCTGGCACAACGAAAACAAAAGAACGCGGTCCATGTGTGGAGACATGAACCCGAGGGTTTTAATCTTAGTTACTAGCTTGCTCCCCACAGTTATGCCTTCCCCCTTCCACTACTCAACCTGCACCTTTAGAAATATATGCAGGGCTGAGTACAAAAGTACTTAGTGAACACATTGCCGAAAATTACAAATATACATTTGAAAATATTGTCAAGCCATCATCACAGTAACACTCGGGGGTGTTTATTGAAAAGGCCGAGCTTACTAAAAATATTCCCATTTGGCCATTTTTCCTGTACTTAGCCATATCTGATGACATTGTGCCGTCGAGATGGTGTTCTCGCACGGTCACCTTCTCTGCCGTTCACGGTCAGAGGTTCCAAGTAGGGACACCACCCTACCAGGACTTAAAATCGAATCGATTCACATATATCATCATTCATAATTCACTTGGCCGTAACCAACAGATAGGAATCATATACAAAACATTTGTGGCAAGACAACATCATTAAAATCACGAACATATGTTCGTGTTTTCATAAAATACGATTTGTATTTTAGTATAAGAAAGCTTACCTTGATCGCTTAGCTTTCTTAACTTTAATCCTTCGTTCCGACTTTACTTGCTAATGTACCCCTTTTGAAAATATCACAATAGGAAAATATTAATTTAGTTTTAAACTACTCTAATTAAATGAGAAATAAAGTCTCAAGGTTTAGTATTATTCATATTCTTATTAGTATAATTAATATTATTACTTTTATTAGTGTTATTATCATTCATAAAGAATTTTCTAAAGTTACATTATCTATTACTACTTTATTGCTATTTCGGGCTCCGAGACACTCCATGTGTCACTAAAATTTTTACGTAAACTCTAAAATAAATTCCAAGATCAATTATTTTAGCTAGTTATATTAATGGAATTGAAAAGCCTGTCTGGAGCTAGAGTGTGTACGGTGTGTTCTATTGTTCTAGGTCGAGCTACTAAGTCCAATGAATCCACTAGATCACTAGGTCTAGGAACTCAAGGGAATATAGAAGACTCAGTCGTTGGACACACAAGCTCGTGTTTCAAAGTTCCCTCAACCCGTTATACTATAGATTAGTATAGAGACGCAGGAGTTGATCCCATGAAGATGGACGCGTAAGAAAGCATCTAGAGACCTTGGTTTAAAAAGCGGCTGCTGCCACGCAAATTGGGTTGAGGTTGACTACTATTAGACCTAGGCACAAAATCAAACACTAGACCTAGGAAACTGTAAACATCATGCTGACATCGAACATTCTAATGACTACGAAATAACCAACTACCTTTGTAGACTTAGCAACCAACTTCCTAATTCAACTAAACAGAAAGCGAATAAAAATGTGAACCAACTTCCAGAAATATCAAGTACGGAAGGAAAGCTGCAACTAACTAACTAAGGATTTTACTAACAGCAACACGCATCTCATCAACTGAATTAAACTCGAACATGAAGGAAACAGAGCATGTATCTAGATTCGAACAGAATATAGAAATTCGGACGTCGGAAACTTGCAAACAACCGGAAATAAAACAGATCTACATATACTAGACGGAATGAAAATAAAACACGAAAGCTAGGCATAAATCTCGATCACTCTGTTTCAGATCCAAACGTCGGATGCTTAACCCACTCTGGATCCAAGCAATCTGTACCCAACAACAACCTGATTCAACTCCATAGTCTCAGATTCAACAAATCTGCTCCGATCAACGCTAGATTCCAACGATTTTACTCAAACTCAGCAACCAAGATGAAATTCAGACATCCAACTCAGCGATCGCAACAAACTCAAAATGATAAACTTCCGTAATCAAAATCAACAGCAGCTCAAACAAAGAAAATAGAAATTGCATAAACGACGGAAATTCAACAGCAAACAGTGCCGAGCTTCGAACGACGAAGCTCGGTGAAATTCACGACGGTAAAGTAAAATGAAAGTGATTAAAGTGTAGCTTCGCCCTCCGCGAGGACGGTGTTGCCAAACTACGGACTAGCAAAGTAAAACCCAGACCCCTACAATTTCCCGATAAAACCTAAAAGTATGTAGAAGAGAGTGAGCTAGAGCAACAATCTGGTCATCAGGCCTCCACCGAGAAGGTCCCCTCTGATTGCATGCTTTCTTCTTTATATAGGTACAGACATAATCTTCTAAAAGCCTTCGTAGAAATCTCCATTCTACCCTTCAGCCCCTTGATTTCCTCCGTCTTGTAATTTTTCTTCAAATTGCTCACTTATTCGCCAGTCTCCTTAGACCATGCAATTGTCCTTCTCTATTCCTGGATCTGGCGAAAACCTTCTACATACCTGACTTAAAACATGCGTTAGACCCCGCAAATGAATGAGTTTCACCCATATATCTATGCATGAAATTAGCCTTATCAAACTGCTCACACTTAAACCATACTTGTCCTCAAGTATAAAGACAAGAAAAAGAAATAAGGCGAATTTCAATGCATGATTATCCTATGACCAACTCTAAAAAACAAAAAAAACTCCTAGACCTAGACATAAAACAGACTCAAAAAGAGAAAACAAACACTTAAAGAAAAACACATAGGCATGAACCAGCTTCAATTTTAGGCAGCCGTTCCACAAGTTTAAGGTCAATCCGATCGTCTACAGTCTCCAAATCCTCCCCTTCACCTTCTTCTATCTAGTCGGTCTGTCAGTTCGTCCAGATAGCCTATTGACTTCCCACTTGTTGGATTCACTCGATCACTCATTCCTCACCAGGGATGTTAGGATCGAATCACTCTTAAGTTAATGTTGCACCACTGATGCATCGGGTTATGAGAGTTTCTCCTTCCTATAGTCCTCCTTTCTTTTTCCTTTTAATTCCCGGGTCAGGTTACTATTGCTTCCTGCCCTTAGGTATCTTTTTCTTTTATTCCCCCCTTTTTATATTTTCCCCTGGACTTCGTCCAGCTTATACCTCATTTTCCTGGACTTCGTCCAGCTTATACCTCCTCTTCCTGGACTTCGTCCAGCTTATACCTCCAGAAACCCCATTTTTTTATTTTTCTCCTTCATACTTTACTCCCTAAGCATCAAGTGGTATCCCCCATTTTTTTACAAGTCAGCTCTCAATGTATAGGCTTATAACTCATTCTTAAAGTGTGGCTTCACAACTAGGTTATCTAAGGCATCTTCTATCGTCCTTACTTCATTCAGACCGCATTCAGCTTATTAAGGGAAAAAGACATCAAAGTTGACATGCATCCTATCTTCAATTGCTCTTACTAAAGGGATCTTGCCTTATTATATCCACTAGCTCATGCGATACATAAAAAACTGAACCTAGAGACACCTATACGACTCCCTCCCCCTCCCACTTCACTCAAGCTTGTCCCCAAGCCATCCCAGTGAAGGGGGGAAACAGGGAAGTACAAAACAGACTACTACGAAACACATAACCAGCAAAACGCACACTCTAAACAAACTTCTCACACTTAGACCGAGCACCAGGCTAAGTGGGAGAAATTCCAACAAAACAAAAACCACAACATGCTTGAAAAGAAACACAAACTTCTCACACTTAGACCAAAGATTGGGCTAAGTGGGAGAAGATAAGTATAACTGTATAAGCGCAGACAAATATATACAGAGCATGCCGGAAAAAAAACACACACAACACAAACATCAAACAAACAAACATAAGACTGAAAGAAAATAAAAGAGAAAAACTAAAAGTAAAGTTACTTGGTCAAGGGGGGTTCATTTCGGGTTTTGGCTCCCTCGGGAGCCAACTTGCGGTGGAACGTATGGGCGAGTTACTTTTGCTTTCTTTCTTGCCGGCGACTCCGGCTTATCTGTCTCCTTCTCACTTGAACTAGACATTGTCTTCTTAACTGAAATGGGCTTTGAGGCAGATGGGACGGTCAAGGGCTTTGACGATGGTGGGGGATACTGGGGAGTTGAACTTCCTGGCCCTGGCTGGGTAGGCATGTGGCTAGGCCCAACAGGCAATTTCGTCTGCAGCTCAGCAAAGTTCTCCTTCAGCCATTTCGTCGTCATCATCATTAGCTGGACGGCCTCCGCCATCCGATCATTTTGTGTGGATGACTTCCCCACCATGACAGTGACACGCTCCTTGAAGGCCTGCATCTCTTCCCTGACTCCTCCGAGCTCTGTCCGTATCCCGGCCATTTATTTCCTGGCGTCGCCGAGTTCCTTGCTCATCTCACCCATTACCTTTCTGAATTCACCCAATTCTTTGTGCATCACACTCACTTCTACTTTCATCTCCTCCACATCCATACTACCTTTCGACTCACCAACATCCTGCTCTAGCTTGACCTGGGGCTCCAACCTGCCAACTTCGTAGAAACAAACGTCCTTCCCATGCATGTACAACAACCCTTTGTTGAAGAAGTAGTCTACGTTGAAAACCTCCGGGGGCTCACACATATCTACCTCGGGGGCAGATTTGGGGATCTTCATTATCGTGTTGCGTTGAAGGTAAGCCCCCAAAAGGTGACATGTATACATATGACGGGAAGGGTTTGCGGCCATTTGATGACACGCCTGGGCTAGCCAGTAGCCTAAGTGCACTTTGTCGTCCTTGGCCATACACCAAGTAAAGTAGAGATCTTCCGTAGTCAAGGCAGAGTTCGCTGTCCCCATAAGATTATAGCTGATACAGGTCTGAGCAAAACGAAGAATCCAGTTGTCGATATGAAATGCCTTCGAATAACTAGTTTTGAACTGGCCCACCTTAGGATGGGTCACGAACTCCCAGGCCGTTTGCGGCTTGAATCCGGGCGTGCACTTTGGAGGGCCGACCATCCGGTCGTTCCAGATTCCCTCATCATCATCCTTGCGAGTGAACAGTCCCATTCGGAGAGACCATTCCCAGATACTCATCTCATGTTCTTCGGTGAACAGACGGAAAGTGATAGCATCTGCATCCAAATCTGTAGTAGACTTCAATCGAAAGGTAGAGAAGAACTCACGCGCTAGGGCCGTTGGTACTTCCGTAGTGCTATGCTTTAACAGCTAGTCAAACCTGATAGCCTCGATGTATTGCTGGAATTCCGCATCACAGTCTATCTCCTTCAGTTCCTCGGGATCATAACGTTTCCCCGATTTAGCAAGCTTACCCGTGCTGCACCGTTCCTTATAAGTCGCCGCCCGCTTGGGATCAACGAACTTCCTCATCGTGTCTAACAATCCCTTCGTGACCCATACCTCCGCCGGCTCGAAGTTTAACTTCTCCTATGGCTCTTCAAACTCAACCTCTTCAGATGCACTCGACTTTAGCTCCAAACAAATGGGAAAAGCTCGAATAAAATCAGAGTGTATGATACACAGAGTGCAAACTCGGCTTCAGCTCCAAACAAATGGGAAAAGCTCGAATAAAATCAGAGTGTCTTTTCAACAATCAGCAACTCGAGATAAAATTATCTCAACAACACTTGGCGGAAGCATTCGAGAGTAGGATACTATTATGTATGAAGACATAATATATTCAGAAAGTTTTATTTACAATCTTCTTCACTTTCATGCTCAACACCCACCGCGCTCGTCACCGCTCAACCTGCACATAGAGAAAACATATGCAGGGCTGAGTACATGGTGTACTCAGTGGACACGTGCCAAAATATATATTATAAAAACAGATTTTGTCAAGCCACTCTTTGAGTGAACTCGGGATTTTAGGAAAAGTCCGAGAACACTAAACATTTTTCTTTTCTTTTTTCAAAAGCGATCTTTCGATCTATTTTCCTGGAACATATGCCGTATCTGACAAACCCGATTTCACTATCTCTTGTTCATTCATCAGTCAATTCATCATTCATCGTTCCTTTCATCATTCATCATATCTTAACATTCAAGTGCCGGGGAAGTGGTTACCTCCCACGGTCTCCCATCAATCCATTCCATTCATCGTTGCAGTCAGATAGGCATAGTTCCAAAACAAAATATGGCTTGACATAATCTTTTCAACTTTATTTTCCTCAAAACGTTTTTGAAACATAAATCATTTTTTTGTTCTGTCAAGATCGAGCATCATCTCATATCACATCAACAAGTCGAGCAAATCACAAATCACTCGATAAATCAACACATATATCACATAACATCACTTTCACCTTAATTATTTCACTTTAAGCACATAATCACATCAACATCGAATAAAAATTAATAATACTCGCAATCTCAGTTAAAAGGAATTTCGTCACATAAAATGATGCTCGAATCAAAATATTAAAACTAAAGCTCTTGAAAACACTTTAGTTCGAAAGCCCACGTAAAATACTTTTTGTAAAAACTGTAACTTTAACAGAAAGCCCGCGAAAAACTTAGTTAGAAAGCCCTACTTCGTTCGTTTAAAGCCTTCACGCCGTGCTCCTCTCTTTCTCCTCTCGATCGAAGGTAAGGCTGCACTTCCCTCGATCAAAACGCAGCGCCGCCACCACTGCGGGTTTGCCGTCGTCGCGGATCCGCCTCAGCCACCGTGGTCAACGCCCCCAAATCGAAATTCCCGTCGACCAGCCGCCCTCCAGCGCAGCCGCTCCGGCGGCGCTCCTCCCTGCCTCTCTTTCTCCTCTCCCTTTTTCCTCTCTTTCTCTATTCTCTTTCTCGGCTATGCTCACGCTGCCACCACGCTACTGCCACTGCTGCTGTACGTGCGGAGGCTCGCCGTCGCGGTCCGCCCCAGCCACCGTCGCCGAGGATCTCCCCCAGCCGCCGACGCCGTTCCCGACAGGTAGGTGGTCGGAAAATCGTTCCTCCATCCCCTCTCTCTCGGATTTCTCAATTCTTTGGTAGTGAAGTAAAGGATTTGAAGTGGATGGAGGTTGTATTTATTGAAATTTTTTTTTCATAAAAGACAAAAATTTACGTCTTTTCGTTTTGATGCGACGAGTAAATAATGCGGCCGTCGTTGGAAAATGTGCCTGATGCGACGTGGTTCTTATCCAACTTTTTGTTTTGATGTGACGCGGTTCTTATCCAACTTTTCGTCTTGATTTGTTGTCGAAAGTGTATTTGATACGTGGTCTATTCTTTCGTGTAGCTATCATTTTGGGCTCGTAACAATTGAGTTTCAAATTGGGCTACGAAAGAATAATTGTTTGGCCCCAAAAGTGAAATACTTCTCTCGATAAAAGAAACAAGGTCGAAAAATTTTCAAGTGCACAAACGACGGTCCTTTCAAGAACACAAAAAAAAGGTAGAAAAAGTGTTTGTCCTTCTTTCTAGTTGTTAGGGCAGTAGGATCCTACTTGGTTTCTATCTACTGATTTTGGTGAACTAAGAGTGTATGTTTGCTATGTGGATGAATAAGTAGTGAAGATACAGTATGCTTGTAATTTGGAGGGGAGGGAGATTCTACCTAAAA
Organism: Salvia splendens; assembly: GCF_004379255.2. Taxonomy (NCBI): domain Eukaryota; kingdom Viridiplantae; phylum Streptophyta; class Magnoliopsida; order Lamiales; family Lamiaceae; genus Salvia; species Salvia splendens. The sequence goes on from NC_056039.1 coordinate 26,489,926, forward strand.
AAATATATATGTGCATATACTTATACGTAAAAGTAAAGGAAAAGGATGGTTTGAGATTCACCTTTTTTATGTGGAAAGATGTTGTTGGATTGTAGTGAAAAAGTTGTGCAAATCTCCTTCGTACTCCTTTATCTTTTGTGGGTTGGGTGTGCAGAGAAATGGATTGTATGATGGTGATGTGGGTTGAATGAAGAATTTGGTTGTATATCTAAGTATACAAAAGATGGCAGCAACCTGACAAAAGATGTTATCTCAATCTTTTTCTGACAGGGAATGATTGTCCTTTAGAAAACTTTGGTTGCATTGTTGCAGCTTTAAATGATGTGTCGGAAGATAATTAAGCCTTTTTGGTGGCAGCATTAAATAATGTGTCAGGAGATAATTAAGCCATTGAGATCTGCCCTCCCTTTTTGTTTATTAATATTATTATTTTTTTTATTATTTATTTATTTACTTGTTTATTTGGTGTAGGAAAAATCGGCTCAAGTATGTGGCCGTCCACGTTGAAGTACCCGATTTTCTTAGAACGTAGGATGTATTAAATTTTGTTGGATGTATCGGACATTAAAATTTTAAATTTTGGGATCTTATTTATTTATTTAAATTTAAATTTATTATATTTATGCATGTGTAATATATCTACGTGTTCTATTCATTTATTTGACGGCAAACAAACAACAACGACGATCTATCGTAGTTCGGGTTTAATCGCATAAAAGTCACTTATATATATAATCAAGCTAATAATATTATTTCTAATAATACCGGCTTAGCGGGTCGTTACAGTTGTATATATAGTTTGGAAGAATTAATATTGTAATTAACCAAATAACGCACTTGATGAAGTTATAACCTTAAGTAATGAAGTAATATGAACTGAACTGTGTTGTATGCGTAGTTTGCAAAGAATTATTCAATAAAGTTATAACCACATGTAATGAAGTAATATGAACTGAATTGTGTTTATGTATAAGTGCGCAGTTGGACTTGTACCTGTATTGACTAAATAACCTAATTGATGAAATTATAATCTCATTTAATAAGGTAGTGAACTGAAGTAATAACCCACCTGAAGTTCGATGAAGTAAAAAGCTATTGTGATGAGTGATATACTTGTTAAATGAAGTAAATGCACGTACAAATGAAGTAGTGATTACTCTTCCTGATATTCACTTGAATCCTTTATAGCATTGGTTTATAAACTTCATTTCGTAAATAATTTAGCTCATTTCGTCCGTTCATTACTTTGAGTCAACATAAAACATGACACGAACTATAGATAAATGATTGTCCAACAGAACATTTATCACAATAATATTAATCATATGCTATATATTTTGTTTGGAAAGAGATTGGAAGGTTAACAAATAATGAAACAAAATGCAAAAAAAGTACTTCGTTCGTAAAATTATTATGTGCTTTTGAAATGATATTTTATTTTACCTCCAAAAATTTAAACGATCACAAACTATACGAATACATCATAATAAATACCGAGGATGTGGAAATACCTTAATAATGCAGGCACATATAGTTATCTTTAAATGAATAGGTTCAGTATTAACATATGAATAAAACACTTCATACAGTCTATTCACTTTAAAGTTTGCAAAAAGTTTAAAAAGATTCAAATTCAAAGTGGAATGAAGTAATAAAGTGCCAAAATGAAGTAGTTAACTAATGGAATGAAGTATCAAACCTATTGGAATGAAGTAATAAATTACAAACAAATAAATGTATCACATCATTTTTAGAAAATCAATATGCTAACAAACGAATATCAATAAAGCAACTCATCACTTATATTTGCTTCTTCTTCTCATCTGTTTTGTCACAATTCCTTGAATCATGCCGACCAACCACGTGGCATTTGTCACATCTACAACCAAGCTTGGACAAATCCTTTATTTCTTCATTTGACATATCTACGACCAGGCTTGGGCATATACTTTATTTGGCAAATAAAACAAGACACTGGTATAAAATTTAAAAACTAACTGTTGTTAGTCAAAAATCATAACAAACACAAATCATTCCGGTATGTAATAAATTGAAAATGAATAGATATTTACTTCATTCTAGTAGGATTTTACTTCATTGTAAAACATTATTACTTCATTGGACTACGGTTTTACTTCATTCCAGTATTTGATCAAACAAATGCTATATACATTTGAAAAACCAAGTTTCCCTGCGTTTTCACTGTCTATGAATTAATTAATAATGATCAGTTGTTGTAGTTTTGTTTGAGAAAACATATTCACTAGTCTTGTTTGAGCAAGCATATTCAAATCCACTAGTCGAGTCGACATGATCATCAAGCATAATAGATTCATTTTTACAAGAGCAAGCTTTCAAAAACAGTAGTCATGTCAGAAACCAAAAGCAAAGCTCACAAAGTGATGAAGTAAAAAACATGAATAATAAGCTATATCATCATCTTCACTCTCTGTGTCCACTTCATCTTCATTGAAATCATAAACATTAGAATTAATATTCAGCCAGTTTTTTTTTATCATATTGGAGGGCCAGAACAGCTGACATAAATAACAAAAAAAACAAACAACTTAATCATCAAACCTCTACATTCTTTGAAACATTTCTACGAACACATCAAAGGCACAATTCCAAGCAACCATCTCTTACCTCATATTGCCTTCCTCTTCTACTATGTCTCTTCATGCTCGGATCACAATTGAATGCCTATGAACTAATTGAATAGAATCGGAAAATAAATTAATCGGCGTGCCTTCGTTCGACGAGTTGCTTGTTTCAGCCATTTTTGAATCTGTGTCAGATTTGAATTCGCTGCTGCAGTTTTGGAACTCGACGGCTGTAGTTGTCGAACTCAGGAAACTCGATTTGGAGATTTGAAGATGGAGATGAATTCGCTGTTGTAGTTGTTGAACTCGGCGACTGTAGTTGTCTAACTCGCCGACTCAATTTGGAGATTTGAAGATGGAGATGAATTCACTGCTGTAGTTGTTGAACTCGGCGACTATTGTTATCAAATTCGGCAACTCGATTTGGAGATTTGAAGATGAGATGAATCAGCTCTCGATTTGGAGATTCTGGGGAGAAGAAGAGGCTTGAATGTGAATTAAAGTAAATTGTTTGGATGTGTTTAACCCTAAAACTTTTACCCCTAATGCAAAATGACGTAAATACCCCCGTGTTGAAGTAATTTGTGTACATAATGAACTGCAAAAATTAACACTACATCATTTCATCTAATCCATCAAATTTAAGATCTAAGGGCCCAAATTTGGTCTCTGGTTCGGTCTTTAAGACTGGATTTGTGAATAATGGGACTATATATATATATATATATATATATATATATATATATATATATATATATATATATATATAGGGTAGTGATCTAGGGCAAGTGCCCACTAACTACATAACTAGAGAACAAATCACAGCCACAAGATCAAAAAAATCAAGGGCTAGTATTAATACATGTAATTTTAGAATTTAAAGGAGAAATTAGTTCCATTTCTCATAAATTTACTCCACCATAACCAAGAGGGGTATAATGGTCATTGGCAACCAAAATTAGGTTACGTCATTCAAATTCAATTCAATTCAATTCATTTGAAAGAAACCGCGTGTCTTCTCCTCTTCTTCTCTTCTCCTCTCCTCTTCTTCAAAATCAATTAGTATCACACAAAATGGCGGTGAATTGCTGCTGCAGCTCTTCCTTCGCCGCCACCACCGCCATTTACGCCGCCGCTAGAGCTGGAGCTCCATCTTTCTGTCTCTTGCGGCGGCGATCTGTTGGTCTTTGTGGAGGAGGAGAGCGTTTGCTCTGCTTTCGTATCGCTGCATTGTTATCTCTTTGCCGCGCCTCCTCTTCCATTGCTATTCGCAGCCTGCTTCTCTGTTTCAAACATTTTCAGATTTTTTTTTTTAATTTTGACTCTCAAAAAGATAAGGATTTTGATTGAGTTAGATTTTGACCTGCAGGTGGAGGAAATGATCCATCTCCGCATTCTGATTGAGGATGTCGGAAGAGAGGGAAGATGAAGCAACATCTAGATCTGAAAGTTGTGGTGCATGAAACCAAACAAGGGAGAAATCTTGAGCATCAAAATCCATGTGGTATTTTGGAAGAAATGGGGAGGGATTTTAGATATAGAGAGGAAAGAGGAAAAGGGTGAAAAATGAGATTACTATGATGGAAAAGTGTATTGGGAAAAGTAGAGATGGGAATGAAGGTCGCAAGTTTAGACATGCAGAAGAGATTAGGTAGTAAAGACACAAAATGGCGGTGAAGTTCTGTGTAGTTCTATAGTGATGTATGTTATTAACAACAATGAAGTAAAATCATACAAATAGTGATGTGTTTCAGGATAGAGTGAAGTTTCTTTGATTCTCTGTTATAATGATGTATTTTGTTAACAACAGTAAAGTAAAATCATTCTAATAGTGATGTGTTTTGTTAACAACAGTGAAGTAAAATCACAGTAAGAGTGATGTGTTTTGTGAACAAGAGTGAAGTAAAATCAGAGTAAGAATGATGTGTTTTGTGAACAAGAGTGAAGTAAAATCAGAATAAGGGTGATGTGTTTTGTGAACAAGAGTGAAGTAAAATCAGAATAAGAGTGATGTGTTTTGTGAACAAGAGTGAAGTAAAATCAGAATAAGAGTGATGTGTTTTGTGAACAAGAGTGAAGTAAAATCACAGTAAGAGTGATGTGTTTTGTGAACAAGAGTGAAGTAAAATCAGAATAAGAGTGATGTGTTTTGTGAACAAGAGTGAAGTAAAATCAGAATAAGAGTGATGTGTTTTGTGAACAAGAGTGAAGTAAAATCAGAATAAGAGTGATGTGTTTTGTGAACAGAATAAGAGTGATGTGTTTTGTGAACAAGAGTGAAGTAAAATCACAGTAAGAGTGAAGTGTTTTGTGAACAAGAGTGAAGTAAAATCAGAATAAGAGTGATGTGTTTTGTGAAAAAGAGTGAAGTAAAATCAGACTAAGAGTGATGTGTTTTGTGAACAAGAGTGAAGTAAAATCACAGTAAGAGTGAAGTGTTTTGTGAACAAGAGTGAAGTAAAATCAGAATAAGAGTGATGTGTTTTGTGAAAAGTAAAATCAGAATAAGAGTGATGTGTTTTGTGAACAAGAGTGAAGTAAAATCAGAATAAGAGTGATGAGAGTGATGTGTTTTGTGAACAAGAGTGAAGTAAAATCATACTAATAGTGATGTGTTTTGTTAACAACAGTAAAGTAAAATCACAGTGAAGTAAATCATGCTAATAGTGATGTGTTTTGTTAACAACAGTGAAGTAAAAACATGGTTATAGTGATGTATTTCAATAAAATTCAATTATGAATAATTTCCGAAAAACATTAAAATGTCCATTATTTATTTGATTATAAACATTTATGTTTTACATTGAAGCCGTTGCTCGACAAATATTCTTCCAAATGTTATACAAACATTACTGTACATTAATATTGTTTAATAAATAAAAGCATCAGTATTGACACGTCGACATTTTCCCTTTGGTAGTCACATGAAATTCGTGATCAGAATATTGTAAACACTTCAAATTTGTAATTAAAAAAAATAAAAAGTGAAAATAAGAACGAAACTCGTATAATGAATTTATTGAAATTAGCCAGCACACAAGATGGGCCCTAGCTCTAACGGCTTCAATGTAAAACATCAGAGGAGCGGCGACACCGCGACACGACTGATTGACTACGAGATGGCGCTGTTGTGCCAGCCGTGGCTGCTGCTGGGCGTGAGCTGCTGGGTGGTGCTGAATGTCGTGTTCCCGGAGTGGCTGATCATGCTTATGTCCGTGGTCTTCGTCGCCGGATGCACCTTCAAGATACAGTTGGGGAGGCAACCGTGAGAGGCAGGCAGACCGGATGAGGGTGTTGCCGGAGAGGAGGTGCAAGCTGCTCCGCCACCTCTTTCGTGAGAGAAGGAGAGAGTGTGTGTTTGTGTGTGAGCGTGAATAGTGTGTGTATATGAAAATATGAGAATAAAGTTGATTTCCTAAAATACCCCTATGCAGTTTTTATTAACTAAAAATGTTTACTTATTTTGGTCATTGGATTAAGATAATGAGTGGCTGAGATTTGTTCTCTAGTTATACCCTTAATATTAGTTATACTTTGATCACTACCATATATATATATATATATATATATATATATATATAGGTGTATTAGGGTCCTCACGGTTCTTTGGATTGGATGGTTGTGATCAAAATAGCCGAGCTACATTATTTGATGAAAAATATTCATTATTAGTTGGTGTACATTATTAGAATGAAAATCTACATCATTAGACTATAATGCTACATTATTAGTCGGTGTACATTATTAGAAAGAGAATCTATATTATTAAATGACACGTGGCATTAATCTGACCGTTAGAAGACAAAATCGTGAGGCTGAGATTCAGTTGAATGTTTGGACAATATTTACATGTTGAATAATGCACACCGACTAATAATGCACCATTATAGTGTAATAATACAGATCATCTGGACCGTTGATGAATGAGATCTAACGACTCATATTAAGAAGAATAAAGGATCTAAGGGATGAATATGAGAACAACGCTCCCCTATATATATATATGGATGTAAGGGAGCATTAACCTCCTAAGACCCCTTAGTCTTAAACATAGCACTAATTTCAACCGTTTGATAAGAGATGTGATGGTGGTGATTTAAAATACACGTGCTACATTACTACGTTGTTCAGCTACATTATAAGGATAAAATAGGAATTAGAGAAATTGAATAGTCAGTTTTAATCTTCATGTCCATGATTTCGGCTATTTTCATTAAAACGGACGATACGAATCTCACTCTCTCACCATCACTCCTCAACTCCATCTCCCCAGATTCTCTCTCTTTTCAAAACCCTCATTTCCCCAATTGGTGAAGAAAAAACCCTAATCTCCATTGTTTCCAGCGGAATTGAAGACGACGCCGATGAAGATATTAGAAATCGACCGCTTATTGTACATTATTTGGAGTTGTGTCAATTGAATCATATAGTTCATTTTTTGTGTCTATTTCAATACGACTGCGAAAAAGGTAAGAGTAATTGACGCTCCTTTGGTCATTATTTTGCTAAATGTACTACGTAAGTTCGATTTTTGGTTTTGGTGGACCTTTTTATTCTCAAAATTTCAAGGGAAAATTCCACGAAAGTACCTCCTGGGAGGTAGTATCCGTAGTTTGTTCCCGCAAAAAAAAAGTTTCAAGAGAGGGGAAAGACGCGAGAAGCTCACGCGTGTATCCATATTAAACACGCGTTACGCTCATGCGTGTTTCAATTAAACACGCGATTTGCTCATGCGTGTTTGAATTTATACACGCGATTTGCTCATGCGTGTTTAAATTTATACACGCGATTTGTTCATGCGTGTTTTAATTTATACACGCGATAAGCTGATGCGTGTTTAAATGAATGAAATTACGAGGCTTCTGCCCTCTTCCTCACTCCCAGCTTCTGCCTCTTCCTCAAACCATGAACACTAAATCTTATACCCAACTAAAATATACCAATAATAATCGAAACTAAGGGTAGAAAGTTACCTAACAACACTTCAAATTGGAATGGGAGCAGCTAAATGTCGGATTAGGGTTCAATTTTTGCTGGGTCGGAAGAATGGGGCGACGAAGGCAGAAGCAGCCTCCAATGGTTTTCGCGTTCTGTGAGAGGCAGAGAGCCTGGACTGATTTTGTATCCAAGGGAGACACGCATTAGCCTGATGCGTGTATGTTTAGACACGCGAGAGGAGACTGCGTGTATGTTTAAACACGCGTGAGCTTCTCGCATCTTTCCCCTCTCTGGAAACTTTTTTTTTGCGGGAACAAACGACGGATACTACCTCCCAGGAGGTAGTTTCTTGGAATTTGGCCAAAATTTCAATTGGGTTTCTTTTAATGACAGATTTTCAATGATTTTCGTCAATATATGGACGCTTTTTGTTCTGTTTCGGTGGATTTGGTTTGTGTTTTTGTTGTATTTTCGTCGTAGATTCGATTGTTTGGTAACCAAATGTACATAATGTTGTAGAACCAACTTTTCCGCTTTATGTTGATTGTTAGTAATAGGTTTCGGGAAAAATTCCAGCACGCGATTGTCTCTTTCTTTGCAGTATAAAGCGCCTGATGTTGTATTACATTTGTTACAGAAAATTGCACGTGATTTCTGAATGCTTATTACATTAAGGATGGTTTGTATTGCTTTCGGCACATTAATTACATTAATTATGCTTTGTGTTACATTATTATTTCTAGAGCATCCAAATAGCCCAGCAATAGCTCAGGCATACCTAGCCACAAACTCCTCCTGCCATATCATCAGCCTTAAAAATTCTCCTGCCACATCATCAATACAAGCAAATAGCACAGCCATAGCCTAGTCACATCACTCAAAATTATATAAAACAAATAATTAACAATCACACAACATACGGAATTAAATTTACGACACAGATACGGGAAAATTTAATAATACTATTAAAAATTTAAAAAGTACATTAATTAAAAAAAGTACAATAAAATCAAAAAAATACATTAATTAAAAAAAGTACATTAATTAAAAAATTCACTCCTCGCCTCCGTCGTCGCCGTCGCCGCCGCCTCCGTCGCCACCGTTGTCGCCGCCTCCGTTGCCGCCGCCTCCACTCAAATCGTCACGCATGCTCACGAGCAATGCGTGAAGAAAACTCTTCTCATCGGGGTCCGTCGCCGCCCGCCATTCGGCTAACGTCTTGACCATCTGAGAGCGCGTTTGTTGACGCGCGAAGAATTTGAGATCCTCTGTGGACTGGCCAAAGGGGGATGCCGACTGGACCTCCTGGGAACCCCCGGCGACCCCCTCGCCTCCCGTTGCGCCCGCTTTTGCCCAGCCGGGCGAGGTCGGCGAGCGAACGAACAAGGGGCGGGGATCACCTGGGCCGTCTCGGGGAGGTGTGGGAACCACCGCTGCTGCCGCTGAAATCACCGGTGTAGTTCAGTCGTTGCTTCTTCGGCCAGCCAGCGTCGACACCTGCTCGAAACTTCTCGGATTCGTTCAGCACCACAAAGTAGTTCCAGTAGGTGAAATCCTTATACAACCCGGGCGGGCTGGGGGAAGGCTTTCTCCGCTATCCTCCTGCAGTCATCCTCCGTTTGGCCACTACTCTGTATGCGGAGGGCGTTGGTGTACAAGCCCGAAAATTGGGAGACCGCAACCCTGATTCGGTCCCACGCCTTCCGGCAATCCTCCCCGGTGCGTGGCCTCCCCTCCGGGCAAAATGTCTTGTAGGCTGCTGCTATTTTAGCCCACAAGTTGACGATCCTCTGATTGTTCGAAGTGAGGGGATCATCGCAAACACTCACCCACGCCTTGGACAGCGCGACGTTCTCTGCATCCGTCCACCTCCTCCATACCGAGCAGTCATCCTCACCCGGATGCGACGACTCGCCGACCCTCTTCCCCTTGCCCTTCTTCTTTGGGGCGGCACGACCCCGCACTGCTCCCCCCATTTGAACGGGAGTATCCAGAACTCCGAGAATATCAAACCCCAACTCTTCTAAGGAAAAAGTCTCAAATTGCGTGAACTGCGCCTCTGTTGGGGTCGATGTGTGCGAAGAAGCAGTCGAAAAATCAAAACTGGGGCGATAGACGTTTGCCTCCTCCGGCGTTCCCTGCGTCGCCGGTACCCCTCCTGCTGGGGGCTGCATCGCCGTCCCCCCTCCCCCCCGGCATCATCTGCATCCCGGGCACCCCCCCGGCATCATCTGCATCCCGGGCACCCACCCCGGCGTCATCTGCATACTGGGTTGCATCCCCGGTACCCCCTGCCACGCCGACATACTCCCCCCAGCTGCCATCTCGGGCATATTCCCCCCGGCTGCCATCCCGGGCATCATCCCCTGCCACGGGTACTTGTTGTAGTACCCTGACATCGGACCCCATCCACCTCCCATGGGTACCGGGGGAGTTTGAGACCCGCTCGTCATTGGATTACCTTCGTTGTTGTTCTCCATTTCGCGTTGTTGCTCTTGTACAGAAATTAAGATAGAGGGAAAACTCGTTAAAACAAGTAGTGCGAATGAAAATGACGTGCAAAGCGCGTATATATAGTGTTTCAAAAATTAAAAAAAAATCCGCTGGGCGATGCGCTCGGCAATCCGGACCCTGCAATGGCGCCGAGCGCATCGCCGAGCGCTCGTATATCGCCTAGCGCTAGGCGATTTTTTTTCGGAAAACCGCTAGGCGGTTGCAATGGTTCGCTGAGCGGACCGCCTAGCGCCAGAGCTCGGCTAGGCGGTGCGCTAGGCGCCATTGTGGATGCTCTAAATCAAGGAGTAAACAATTTGCTACATTACTGTTTTTTAGCCACAATGCTTTGCACAGTAGTTATAATGTTTTGCTACATTAATCCTATGAGTTGCTATATTTGCAAGGTTTACATTAACTAACCAAAATATTACATTATTCAGTTTTTACGATTGAAAGTATTCAGTGTTGAAATAGAGTACGTTGTCATTCTTATTGTGTACTTTGTTTTACATTATGTCCCTCATCTTTTTGTCGGCTCAAATTTCCATCTGAAGTTGCACCTAACCTTTGTAAATTTATCTTATTAAATAATGTAATTGTTTTTAGCTTTGCTTGTACATTTTTCTACTAATGTGATACATTGTCTGATTACATCTAGCGATCCATACCATTTGGGTTGATCAGGTTAATGTTTGATGGGAGTTGAATCCATATCCTTTGGGTTTAGCAATCTATGAGGATAGGTAGTAGTACCCACTCACATAACGAAACCATCACCAAAGGCAGAGAATTTGAATCATTCTCATAGGGTTTAGCAATCCATGTGGCTAGAGTATAGTACCACCATATGTATTTAATTTCTTTATTTTATGTGTTTAGAATTGCATAAAGTAAATAATGTACGAAAAGTGACATTTAATGTACATGCGTAATAGTAAGAGATGTACTTGTGTACATTAAATATTTATGTAATGATGCATTATTCAGCCTTATGTTTACATCAAGTCTTCTAATTCGAAGTATCATATTGTATCGATTATTTCGATATGTACAATCATTATTCAGCCTTATGTTATTAGACATTTAATTTACATATAGACTAATAAATGCAAGCTTGTCTAATTAGAATTAAAGTGGACAGCGACCGACTTCGATGATGAATTTGATGAAGACGTTCCCCTTTCATTTATACACCAATTTAGGAAGGAGATGACTGCATATAGAGAGGCTTAGCATGCTGCCACGCCTAAGCGTTTGCATTGTTTATAATATTCAAGTTTTCACTGTTTATAATGTTTATGTTTTAATGTACAATTTAACTTTTGTACATTAATGATAGCATTGTGTGCATTATACAATTTTACATTATTTACTGTATGAATAGTACATTAATCGTATAAAAACGCGAACATTATTTATTAAGTATGTTGTAATGTACATAAAGGGAACAATAATGTAACGTAAACTCATACATAATGAAGTCTTTCAATAATTGGAAGAGGTACATGCAAGTTATAACTAATGTAGTCATTCACTTATAAATAATGTACGAAAACTCATAAATAATGTAGTCATTTATAGGGTTGGGGAAAAATATCAAAAAAATGATATATCGCTCGTATCGTATTGAAAAATATCGAAAAATTATCGAATTTTCGATATATCGTAATTTTCGATACGATACGATACGATAACGATATGAATTTCCTTATATCGCGATATATCGTTTTATATCGAATATACGATATATATCGTATATATCGAAACATATTGAAATTCAATACATATTAAAATTTAAAATTATAAATATATATAAATCCATTTAATTGTACTTGGTTGTGTTGTATTTTGATTATGGAGACAAGAACACTATTAATTTTATTGTGTTGAAGTTCTATTAATTTTTGTGTGAATTTTAAGTTTTGAAATTATAATTTTTGATATATAGGTATTCGATACGATATCGATATTTCGATATATCGTACCGAAATTCGATATATCGATATATCAAATTTCGGTACGATATATCGAAATATTGATACGATAACGATATTGATAATATCCATATCGAAGCTTTTGATACGATAACGATATGAAATTCTTTCATATCGATATTTTCGATACGATATACGATACAACGTTTTCGATACGATATCTCGTATCGACCCACCCTGTTACAGACCAAACGTGAGAACTCATCCCAAAAGACTAGTCTGTTAGGAGAGAGAGCCCATTTAGTCTATATACCCCACATCAGTTGTTCTCACAACCGATGTGGGAATTGAGTCCGTAACATTCGACCCTCCTTTAAGGGCCAACGTCCTCGTTGGTCACGGCCACGTTGGTCACGACTGGTTCTTTGCCAGGCCACCACTCCGTGGGTCACCACTCCGAGCGGTCCCAAACGCACTCGTTGGTCACGGCGAGTTCGTTGCCCGGCCACCACTCCGAGCCGTTTGGGCTCTCAATGAAAGCACCAATTGTTACAGACTGATAAGGCTAATTTCATGCATCGGTCTAGGGGTTTTATTTCATGAAATTACTGGGTCTAACGCATGTTTTAAGCCAGGTGTGTGAAGGTTTTCGCTAGATCCAGGAAAAGAAGAGGACGCTTGCATAGTCCTAGGAAACTGGCGAAAGAGCGGATATTATGAAAGAAATTGCTTGACGGAGGAAGCCTCAGAGTTGAAGGGTAGAATAGGGATTTCTACGAAGACTCTAGAAGGCTATGTCAACTTTGACACCTTCTTCCTTAATAAACCAAAGGCGGTCTGAATGAAGTTGGGACGATGGAAAAAGCCCTAGATAACCAGCTGTGCAGCCCTACTATAAGAGCGAGTTATAAGCCTAAACACTTTTTTTTGTGCTAACATGTAAATTGGGCTGCCACTTGATGCTTAGGGAGTAGAGTATGAAGAAAAAGAGGGTTTTGGAGGTATAAGCTGGACGAAGTCCAGGAAATGGAGGTATAAGCTGGACGAAGTCCAGGGGGAGAAATAAATTGAAATTGGAGGCATAAGTTGGACGAAGTCCAGGGGAAAAATATATAGAAGGGGGAAGAAAAAAAAAATTCTAAGGGCAGGAAGGAATAGTAACCTGACCCAGGAATTAAAAGGAAAAGAGAAGTAAGAAGGGTAAAACTCTCATAACCCAACGCATCAGTGGCATAACTTTAACTGGGGAGCGTTTTGATCCTAACATACCTGGTGAGGAATGAGTGATCGAGCGAACCTAACAACTGGGGTGTCAATAGGCTATCTTGACGAACTGACGGACCGTTTAGGTAGAAGAGGGAAGGGGGAAGATTTGAAGACTATAGACGATCGGATTGAACTTAAGCTTGTGGGGACGGTTGCCTAAAAGTCGAACCTAGTTCATGCTTGTTTGTGTTTTGATTCTTTGTGTTGTTTTCTTTTATAAGTCTGTTTTTTTTTATTTTGCCAAGTTGTCTAGGTCCAGGAGTCTGTTTTTGTTTTTGTTTGTAGAGTCGTTCTTGGGGACCGTGCATTGAAATTCGCCTTATTTCTTTCTCTTGTCTTTCATACTTGAGGACAAGCATGGTTTAAGTGTGAGCAGTTTGATAAGGCTAATTTCATGCATCGGTCTAGGGGTTTTATTTCGTGAAATTACTGGGTCTAACGCATGTTTTAAGCCAGGTGTGTGAAGGTTTTCGCTAGATCCAGGAAAAGAAGAGGACGCTTGCATAGTCCTAGGAGAATGGCGAAAGAGCGGACATTATGAAAGAAATTGCTTGACGGAGGAAGCCTCGGAGTTGAAGGGTAGAATAGGGATTTCTACGAAGACTCTAGAAGGCTATGTCCGCATCTATAAAAGGAAGAAGCATGCAAGCTGGAGGGACCTTCTCGGTGGAGGCCTCACGAACAGCCTGTTGCTAAGTTCGCTCTTCACATACTTGGTTCTAATTCGCGCTGGGGTTCATATTTAGCTTTCCGATAGTGTTGTGGTTGTAACACCGTCCTTCTCTGGGGCGAAGAAACAATTTATTTCTGTTTTCTTTTCGTTTCTGCTGAATTCGCCGAGCTTCGCTGTTCGAAGCTCGGTCCTCTTTTGTTTCTGGATATTTCTCTACTTTTATGCAAGTTTCATTTTCGCTTACGTAGATCGTGATGACTTTTGATGATTGATTGTGTTTATTTGAATTTTGGAGTTGGATTGTTGGAGTTGGATTGTTGGAGTTGGTTGTTTTCGTGGTTATTTTCTGGATTACTGCAGGTTAACGGTGAGATCTGGGAGAATGGAGTTTGTTTGTGGATGAATCGGGGTTTTGTTTTGCTGATATTGTGGAGTTGTTTGTGATTGTGGAATCTGGAGTTGATCAGAGCAGATCTGTGAGAATCGGAGTTATGGAGTTTATTTTGTTGGTTGTTGAGTTCGGATGGCTTGGATCCGGAGTGGATTGAGCGTCTGAAGTAATTCTGAGCAGGAGTGTTTTAATTTTATGCCTAGCTTACGTGTTTTCATTTCATTTCGCCTAGTTTACGTAGATCTGATGTATTTCCGATTCATAGCAAGTTTCCGGAGTCCAAATCTTTATATTCTGTTTGAATTTAGGAGTGTGCTCTATTTTCTTCATCTGCGAGTTTAATTTAGTTGCGAAGGTGCATGTCGTAGTTAGCTGGAGCATGGGTTTGTTATCTGCAGCTTTTTACCGTACTTGCTATTTTTGGAAAGATGGTCCCCACTGTTAGTTGCTTACTGTTTAGCTAGATTAGGTAGTCGTTTACTCAGTCTAGGGGGTAATTGGGTCTGTCGGTATTGATGTTTGACTCCAGTAAGATTTCTGTGTCCTAGGTCTAGCGTTTACATTTCTTGCCTAAATCTAGTGGTAGTTTAAATCTCAACCCCTTTGTGTGGCAGCAGCCGTTTGTTCCCATAGTCTCTTAGCACTACTTTGCGAATCCATCTCTGTGGGATCGACCCCACTTTCCTATACTAATTCATAGTATTCGGGTTGAGGGATTTATTTTTGAAGAGGAGTCGAGTGTGTCCAACGACAAAAACACTGTAGTTCTCTAGAGTTCCTGGACCCAGTGATCCAGCGGATTTAAGGAGCGTTGTGTCTGGACCGAGCTTTGCATTAATTCTCATATGTGCACACTTGCTTACTCCTGAGTCTAGTCATTCGACATTAGAGTCGAGCGATTACATCCTCAAACTTCAAATGACGCCGTTGCCGGGGATGGATGTCGTGCTTAGTGTTAGTGTTCAGAGTCTGCGGTGTAAATAGTTTTGATTTGTTTTCTTTTTCTTTTGTTTGCAGTTTATGAGCAGAGGCTCAAGATCTACCTACTGGAGCAACTCATCTGGGTGGAAACACGGCCAGTTTGATTGGCGGGGTAAGGATACAGTCTCTACTGTGACCACCAGATCAGGGTTCACCACGGGGGATCCGTTTCCGAGTGAATCCACTAGCGACGAATCTTGGACGTCATCAGGACGTGAAGATTCAGAATCACCACCCGAATCAAAAACAGAGTCAGAAACAGGGGAAGCAGAGGAAGTAGTCATGGCGCAGGTGGTAGACCCGGATCCAGAAATCGGCTCTCTAACTGCCCATTTAGATGGAGAACCAGCTCAAGCTATAGTGATGAATCCACGCCAGAGGGCTATCGAGATCAAGACAAACGTACTCGGCATCTTGCCGACGTTCTCTGGGCGTAAAAATGAGTGCCCGTATGAGTTCTTAAATGAATTCAGTAAATTATGTGGTATTCAGAAGAGGCCGAATGATGCAACAGAGGAGGATTATCGCCTACGAGCGATTTCGTTCACCTTGAAGGGGGAAGCTAATACGTGGCTATTAAGGTTGCCTCCGGATTCTATCCGCACGTGGAGGGACTTCAAGTTAGAATTCTTAGATTATTTCTTCCCATCCAACAAGACGAATGCACTTAAGAAAGAAATACTAGAGTGTAAGCAAGATTACGATGAATCGTTGAGTCGGTATTGGTCGAGATTTAAGGGGTTGTTGGATGCATGCCCGAATCACCAAATGATAGAGGCAGAGACCTACTCTCTGTTTTACGAAGGAGCCACTCCCGAGTCAAAGGACTTAATGAACTCCTCGAGTGGGGGAAATTTCACAAGAAAAAGGGGAAGTGAGGCAAGAGAGATCCTAGGGAAGTGAGGCAAGAGAGATCCTAGGGAAGTTGATTGACGCTAAGAAGGCGTACGATTACCCTAGGAATGCAGTGAGAAGAGGATCGGTGCATGCTGTGAGAGAACAAGAAGATGACAAAGTCGAAGCAAGGATGGATAGGCTCGAGAAGGCTCTTTTGAACGCAATTGAAAAGGCGATTCCACTGGCTTCACAAGGGAAGGAGAAATCTCCTGGTTCAGGAGATAATCAAATTCAACAATATTACGGGACCCAGGAGGGAGATTATCAGGCCCAGGTCAATGCAATGGGAAGTTGGAATCCCGATGGGAGCTAGAATCCAGGGAGACAAAGAGATGCGCCCTGGAGAAACCATCCAAGTTTCAGATGGACTGACAATGAACAGAATCAGCCGGCACCGCAACAAAGTCAGCAGTTTGCACCTCAGCCCGAAAGACAAGATAATTGGTCAGGAAGGAATCAAGAGGGGCAGGGCAACTGGATTAATCGGAACCAAGGAGACCACTCGAGCTGGGGAAACAGGAATCAGAGCAGTCAAGGGAACTCTTATGTACCCCCACACCAAATGAATTTTCAGAACAATTACCAGGGCCAAGGAAATCAATACAATAACTCTTCAGGCGGTCAAGGAAACGCTCGTCAGAATCAAGCAAGTGGACCGACTCTAAGTATCGGCCCAGGACCCAGTCAGCCACCGAAACCACCAAAAAGTATCGATGATATGGTGCACGACCTCGTCAGTTCTCAGCAACATATGCAAAACAACCTGCAATCGAACAATGACGTAGTGCACAAGCTTCAAGATGCTCAACAGGAGCAGAAAGCAGCCATGGATATGCTGGCTAAGCAGTTGTCCCAGATAGCTACTTCTTTGCGTGATATGAGGGGAAATGAAGGAAAGATTCCCGCCTCCGTAAGGCCACCAGACAGAGCTAATATAAGTCAGATTACCTTGAGATCCGGGAAGGGTTATGATGGGCCAGTGGTAAGAACAAAGGAGGTGACGGATCCCAGGGAAGACAGGGAAGAAGAGGATACAATTCCTAGGACAAGACACTTGGAGGGAGGAAGTCCCTTGGTCAAGGATGACCTTAAGACAGGAGATTTAGAGAAACCTTTGCCTAGATCAACTAAACCATTCTTCCTCGATCCAGAGCCGGAGTTGGAAGATGAGGCAGTGGGAGAAGAAACTGGAGAGTTATCAGCTGAAAGTTCTACCGGAGCAGGGAAGCGACTGAAACCCTTTCCGAGTCGGGGGGAAGCCAAGAAACAGAAGGAAGAACCGGTAGACTTTATGGACATTTTTGGGAAGTTGGAAATCAATCTGCCATTCTTACAAGCCCTGAAGATGTCAGTCTTTGGCAAGTTCATCAAGGAATTTATAGCTGGGAAGGCTAGGCCGAGTGGGAAAATCCTAATAGGCGAGAACGTCTCCGCAGTGATTCAGAAGAGGAAGATGCCTTCAAAATGCAATGACCCAGGTATGTTCACTTTGCCCATCTCTATTGGTGATGTGAGAATCGAGCACGCTATGTGTGATTTGGGTGCATCGATAAATGTGTTACCACTTTCCATATACAAGAAATTAGTGGGGGTAGGCATGGTAGACACAAGGGTTGTGATTCAACTGGCGGACAGGTCATGCATCTGTCCTGAAGGGGTGCTTGAGAATGTGATAGTCAAAGTACATGACTTCTTGTACCCTGCTGATTTCCATGTGATTAAGATGAGTGATAATGAGTCTGCAGAGTCGGGCGGAGTACTTTTAGGGAGACCCTTCCTACGTACCGCTAAGACTATCATTGATGTTTTTGATGGAACAATATGGCTTGATTATAATGGGGAGAAATACACATTCAGCATTGATGAGGCAATGAAGAAACCTCTTGACGTTGAAAATTTGCACGCTGCAGATGTTATTAACCCTTTGGTCCAAGAATACCTTGAGACGGAATTAATGCAGGAACAGATTGAGAACTCCGGGAAGAGTCATGCCATTGATAGAGAAGTGGCCAGTTGGTGTCAAGCAATGAACACAAGCGAGTTATCAGATGAGGAGCTAGCTGAAGCAATTCTAAAATTCTGTGCAAATCCGGAGCTAGCTAGGTCGAGGAATACACCTTATGTGGCGAGTGTGGAAGGTTCTGCTGGGTCAAGGAAGGGAATGACAACGGAAGTAACAGAGAAAAATCCCTTGCCCCAGGAAAAAGATGTTCCCAAGAAAGAATTGAAAACACTTCCACCTGGTCTGAAGTATGCTTATCTAGAGGAGAACGAAACTTTCCCGGTGATTATCAACAGCAGCTTGACCGAGGGACAAGAATAGGGACTGCTGAAGGTAATCCGAAGAAACAAGAAGGCTATTGGGTGGACACTCTCTGACCTGGTAGGAATTAGTCCAGATTTGTGCATGCATCACATCCGCCTGGAGGAAGGAGTAAAAGCCTGCAGAGATCCTCAACGCAAATTGAATCCTAACATGAGGGAGGAAGTGCTGAAAGAAGTATTGAAATTACTCTCACTAGGAATCATTTATTCCATACCAGACAGTGAATGGGTGAGTCCAGTCCATATGGTACCCAAGAAGTCAGGAATACATGTGGTCAAGAACGACAAGAATGAATTGGTGCCCACCAGACTAGTTACTGGGTGGAGGATGTGCATCGATTATAGGAAGTTAAATGAAGCGACCAAGAAAGACCATTTCCCTCTACCTTTCATTGACCAGATGCTGGAGAGGCTAGCAGGCAAGCAATACTTCTGTTTCCTAGACGGGTATAGTGGGTATTTTCAGATCTATGTGGATCCCGAGGACCAGGAGAAGACAACTTTCACGTGTCCTTTCGGCACGTACGCTTACAGGAGGATGTTGTTTGGCCTGTGCAATGCGCCAGGCACTTTTCAGCAGTGTATGATGAGTATCTTCTCGGATCTTTTGGAGGACTGCATCGAGATTTTTATGGACGACTTCACTGTGTACGGGAATTCATTTGACTCATGTTTGGCTAGTTTGGATATAGTATTGAGAAGGTACCAGGAAAAACATTTGGTTTTGAACTTCGAGAAATGCCTCTTTATGGTCCCTGAGGGAATTGTCCTTGGGCACGTAGTCTCGGAAAGAGGTATACAGGTAGACCAAGCAAAGATTGAGGTGATCTCAAAATTGCCTTACCCGACGAATCAGAAGGAGGTGAGAGGATTCCTAAGGCATGCAGGATTCTATAGGAGGTTCATAAAAGATTTCGCAAAAATTGCTCAGCCACTCACCCACTTGTTGCATAACGATGTTGATTTTATCTTTGATGAGGAATGCAAAAAGGCTTTTCAGTTGTTAAAAGACAGGCTAGTATCTGCGTCTATTATTAGAGCGCCCGACTGGAATCTACCCTTTGAGATTATGTGTGACGCAAGCGATTATTCCGTGGGAGCGGTGCTAGGTCAAAGAGTTGATGGGAAAAGCTATGTGATCTTTTATGTGTCAAAAACGCTAAATCAAGCTCAGAAAAATTATGACACTACTGAAAAAGAAATGCTGGCGGTAGTATACTCATTTGAGAAATTTCGCCCGTACTTGCTTGGGTCGAGGGTGATAGTCTTCACCGACCACGTGGCTATAAAGTACCTGTTGGCAAAGAAAGAATCTAAGCCGAGATTAATCCGATGGGTGTTGCTTTTGCAGGAATTCGATTGGGAAGTTAGAGACAAAAAGGGAATAGAAAATAAAGTGGCCGATCATCTGAGCAGGATATTTCAAGGGGAGACCGAGGAAGCAATACCGGATGCATTCCCAGAGGAACATTTGTACTACGTAAAAAAAATTCCTCGACCTATCAGCTGGGAAGAGATTATGGTGTTAACAGGTCCAGGGGATGCCGAAAAAGGGAAATGTCATCAAAACGCTGAGCCATGGTTCGCAGACCTGGCAAATTACTTAGTCACTGGAGAGGTGCCCAGTTCGCAAGTAATTTCCCGGGCCCAGAAGATGAAATTGAAAAGCGAGGCCAAGTACTATTTCTGGGATGACCCGTATTTGTGGCGAATGGGAGTCGACCAAGTAATCCGGAGGTGTATTCCGGAGTGGGAACAGAGGGATGTGCTGAATCATTGTCATGCCCTAGCTTGTGGAGGTCACTTTGGACCTAGGAAGACCACAAAGAAGGTGTTAGATAGTGGTTTTTACTGGCCTACATTGCATAAGGATGCGTTCGAGTTTTGTCAGAATTGTGAGAGGTGTCAACAAACTGGGGAAATCTCCAGAAGAGATGAAATGCCGCAAGTCCCAGTGATCGTTTGTGAAATTTTCGATGTTTGGGGAATGGACTTCATGGGTCCATTCCCATCTTCATACGAGAATACATACATACTAGTGGCAGTGGATTATGTTTCGAAATGGATAGAAGCCAAGGCGACCACATCTTGCGAAGCTAAGGAGGTATCGAAGTTTCTTAGAGCTAATATCTTCAATCGGTACGGAGTGCCCAGAGCTATAATATCTGACAATGGGACGCATTTCCGCAACCGGACTATTGAAGCTTTGATGAGAAAGTATGGCGTCCACCACAGACTGTCTACACCTTATCATACTCAATCTAACGGCCAGGCGGAAATATCCAACAGAGAGATAAAGGCGATACTGGAAAAGACGGTTAATCCGTCTAGAAAAGACCGGAGTAAGAGGCTTGGAGACGCACTATGGGCTTACCGGACGGAGTACAAGACGCCTATTGGGATGTCACCATATAGGCTTGTGTTCGGCAAAATGTCTCACTTGCCCGTGGGAGTAGAACACCGAGCATATTGGGCGGTCAAGGAGATAAACGTGAGATCCGAATCTTACGAGGAAGAGAGGAAATTGCAGCTGCAGGAGTTGGAGGAGCTAAGGCTGGAGTCATATGAATCGGCAATGTGGTACAAAGAAAAAACAAGACTTTGGCATGACAAGAACCTCCGAGTCAAGGAATTGCAAGTTGGGCAGAAAGTTCTCCTATTCCAATCCCGGCTCAAGTTGATGCCTGGTAAGCTGAAGTCCAAATGGGTCGGACCATACACTGTTGTGAGTCTTCGTGCAAATGGAGCAGTAGAGATCCAGGGAAGTGCTCCAAACTCTACTCCATTTCTTGTCAATGGCCATAGGGTGAAGGTATTTAGGGATAATTCGGAGATGTGTGTAGTGGACGAAATGCCACTACGCGCACTCCCTGATATCGCCTAATCGGTCTGGGAAGTAAGTGTTCTTAGAGAATTTCCTAGGTCCAGCATCCAAGAAGTTTTAACATGTCCTGACCTAGGGAATCTTGAGAACACTTGAACATAAAATGTAAATATTTAATCGCTTTCTTTAAAATCAAGAAAAACCCAAACAAATCAGAAAAAAATAATAATCTTCCAAAAATATTTTCGAAATACTAGACTCCTTAAGGAATGTTTTTGATACTGTCATACCCTAGACCCGGGGAGTCTGGCGTTTCAATTTTTAGTTTAATGTTTTTCTCTAAGTGTGATTTTGCAGAAGGAAGTTACTTGGCAGGGAATTGAGAAGTAAAATTTTGGAGGGAGTTGGCACCGGTTCGGATTTCAAAAGACACCTTTATGGGAGGCGTACAGTCGCTGGCGTCATGCCTGCAACCCACCTGCAGAAACAGTCCTCGCCCATACTTATCGGATAATACCGTGTTCTTTTATTTTTACTTACTTACTCTCTCTCTCTACATCCCAATTTCTCTCTAGGTTTTCTTTTCTAACCCTAATCGAAGAAGTTTCCGCCCAAGTCTTTGTAAAAAAATTTTGCAGAATTCTCCATGGATAACAAGCAAAGTGCAGGGAACACCTCAGGATCCGCCGATTCAAGTGCGGCGGCGTTTATGGCAGACATGCTATAGAAATTTGGGGGACCAGAAAAGGCGATGGAGGCGTTTGCCATGTTCGCGGCTGTAATGGGGAAATCCGTACCAACCGCCTCAACATCCTCCGCACCACCACCAGAGACCGTTCAAGAAACCACCGCTGAGCCGGAGGCGGTCGCAGAACCCACTACCACCGTTTCAGAACCAACCGCTGCAGAAACTCGCGAAGACGAAGCAGAACTGGCCGCGGGGTTGGAGTTGTTGGCCGTGAGTGCACCCAGGTTAGGATCTGCCACTGAGGGGGGAACCCCTATTTTAGAGGATAGAGTGGTTGGTGTTTCTGAGGAGGAAACCCCGGTTACTGATAGCCGTGTTGAGGGGGAAACCCCTGTTGATGGAGATAAAATTCCAGAGGGCAACGAAGCCCTAGATGCTGAAAGAAATGTGGAGGGGGAAACCCCAGAAGTGGTTGGGGGCGACGAAGCCCTAATTACTGAGGAAGATGTCAGAGAGGGGGAAACCCCTGAGAAGTCTGCGGGTATAGAAACCCACGTTGGAGAAGGTTCGGAGGGGATAGAGACCCCTGTTTATTTTGCAGGGGCAACCCCATTGTTGAACGAGGAAGGAAAAGCCCTCGGTGCTGAGACTGTCCAAGAACCCGTCGATGTCGGGTTGGAATTGATAGTGGATCTGACTGATGTCCACGAAGGGACCGATTCACCGGTTAACGCAAGGGAAGCGCGGAGACAGGCTCGTCGGAGCCTGCTTGATGAGATAGATGAAACCGTCCGGCAGACGGAGGAAGAAATGCTGGGTCCAGAGGCCACAGCACCTGAACCGGCAGAATCTCCCAGACCGAGCAGAGGGGAGAGTGATGCAGAGGAACGCCGCTACGCGGCCGAGAAGAAAAGGAAGGGGAAACAAATTACTCCTTCCAAGACCAAGAAGGCGAAAGGGAAATCCACTGAATCCCCACTTCCTCGACCTGCCAAGGTATCATACGCTGCAGAGCCCGATGATTCTGCTGGGTCTAGTGAGTCTAAAGAAGAACAAGAAGATGAGTTCAACTTTGAGCCAACTGAGATCTGGATTACAAGCAAGCTCCTGGACGAGATGAGAAAGTTTGACGACCCGAAACGCGCAACCATCCACAAGGAGAAGAGTGCACAGGGCAAGTACGCTAAGTCTGGAAAAATGTACAGCTTATCGGAGCTCAAGCAGATCGCTTACAATGATGAATTCCGAACTTATATCGACGCAATCGGCTTTGATTGGTTGCTCAAGCACAACACCGCCGAAGTTCCAATCGACCAGGCAAGGGAATTCTTCTCCACCTTCCGATTTAAGTCCACCACCGATCTGGATGCTGACTCCATCAAATTCCGGCTTTTCAATGAAGAGCATGTGATGAGCACCCGTGAATGGACTCTACGGATGGGACTGCTTACGCGCACAGAGGATGATGAGGGTTTGTGGAGTGAGAGAATGATTGGTCCGTCGAAGCTGACGCCGGGATTCAAGACACAGAACGCATGGGAGTTTGTGGCTCACCCTAGGGTCGGTCAGTTCAAAACCAGCTAGTCGAAGGCCCACCATATTGAGAACAGGGTCCTGCGATTCGCCCAGACCTTCATTAGCTACAACCTGATGGGCACAGCTAACAACGCTCTGACGACCCCCGACTTGTACTTTACTTGGTGCATGGCCAAGGGAGTACGTGTTCACTTGGGCTATTGGTTAGCCCAAGCCTGCCATCAAGTGACAGCCAACCCTTCCCGACAACTTTACACATGCCACCTTCTAGGGGCTTACCTGCAACGCAACGTTATTATGAAAATCCACAAGTCCTGCAGAGAAGTGAAGATGTGTCTACCCCCGGAGGTGTTCAACGTGGACTATTTTTTCAATAAGGGGCTGCTCATTACACAAGGAAAGGACTTGTGCTTTTATGAGGTTGGTCAGTCGGAGGCGCAGATGAAGCAGGAGCCTGAGATGGTGGAGGCGAAGGATACTGCTGACAAGGAAGCCGGAGCCAGGATAGAAGTAGAAGAAGTAAGAAAAGAGGTTGGATGGATGAGGTTAGAGATGAAAATGGTTTTGGAGGGGATTGTGGCCCTACGGGGTAAAAGAAGGGACCGTGCTGAGGATGCAGAAGTCAGAAAGTTAGTCGAGGAAGTGAGAAGCGACGTAGAGAATGTGAGGACGGAGGTAATCGGTGTACGAAAAGAAGTGACGTAGATACGGAGGGAAATGGGGAGAAGTAGAGAGAAGGTCGTAGCCCTGAAGGGGCGTATCACCGACTTAGTGGCAGAATCGTCAAGGCGTTCCGACAGGATGGCGGAGGCCGTCGCACTGATGATGAAGATGACGAAGTGGCTTCAAGCGAAGTTCCCCGATACACCGATGGGACTTCCTGAACCTAGCGGCGGTTCCAAGACGCCGGGTCAAGGGAGTCTAGCTGTACAGAAGCCGCCACAAGCCCAAAGGCCTCAGACCTCCCCGTCTTCCTCCAGGCCTGTACTTTTGAGGAAAACCGTACCCCGACCCACAGAAGATCAGAAGGAGATGCCGGAGTCACCGGTAAGAAAGAAAGCTAAAGTGACCCCACAGACAGTGCCACCCAAGTCTGGCTCCCGCGGGGGCCAGAACCCGAAGTGAATTTCCCCCAGAACCAAGTAACTTTTACTTTTCTGTCTTTTACTTTTCGTTTTTTCGTTCGCTTGTGTTTTTATGTGCCAGCATGAATCGTTCTGTATATATGTGTTATACCTTCCTACACTTAGCCCAATTTTTGGTCTAAGTGTGAGAAGGGGTTGCTTGTTTTGGTTTTGTATGTTGCGCTTTCTCCCACTTAGCCCGATGTTCGGTCTAAGTGTGAGAAGTTTTGTTTTGTTTTTGTGCTTTGTTTGCGTTTGTGTCTGTTGTCTGCTGTTCTTACTTCCTTTCCCCCCTTCACTAGGATAGCTTGGGGACAAGCTTGAGTGAAGTGGGAGGGTGGGGAGTAAGTATGGTGTTCGTGTCCTTTCTGTTTTAAGAGTCTTTAGGATGTGTGTTTCGCATGAGCTAGTGAGATAATAAGGCAGGTTTCCCTTAGTGAGAACGATTGAAGAGAGAATGCATGTCAACTTTGACACCTTCTTCCTTAATAAACCAAAGGCGGTCTGAATGAAGTTGGGACGATGGAAAAAGCCCTAGATAACCAGCTGTGCAGCCCTACTATAAGAGCGAGTTATAAGCCTAAACACTTTTTTTGTGCTAACATGTAAATTGGGCTGCCACTTGATGCTTAGGGAGTAGAGTATGAAGAAAAAGAGGGTTTTGGAGGTATAAGCTGGACGAAGTCCAGGAAATGGAGGTATAAGCTGGACGAAGTCCAGGGGGAGAAATAAATTGAAATTGGAGGCATAAGTTGGACGAAGTCCAGGGGAAAAATATATAGAAGGGGGAAGAAAAAAAAAATTTCTAAGGGCAGGAAGGAATAGTAACCTGACCCAGGAATTAAAAGGAAAAGAGAAGTAAGAAGGGTAAAACTCTCATAACCCAACGCATCAGTGGCATAACTTTAACTGGGGAGCGTTTTGATCCTAACATACCTGGTGAGGAATGAGTGATCGAGCGAACCTAACAGCTGGGGTGTCAATAGGCTATCTTGACGAACTGACGGACCGTTTAGGTAGAAGAGGGAAGGGGGAAGATTTGAAGACTATAGACGATCGGATTGAACTTAAGCTTGTGGGGACGGTTGCCTAAAAGTCGAACCTAGTTCATGCTTGTTTGTGTTTTGATTCTTTGTGTTGTTTTCTTTTATAAGTCTGTTTTTTTTTATTTTGCCAAGTTGTCTAGGTCCAGGAGTCTGTTTTGTTTTTGTTTGTAGAGTCGTTCTTGGGGACCGTGCATTGAAATTCGCCTTATTTCTTTCTCTTGTCTTTCATACTTGAGGACAAGCATGGTTTAAGTGTGAGCAGTTTGATAAGGCTAATTTCATGCATCGGTCTAGGGGTTTTATTTCGTGAAATTACTGGGTCTAACGCATGTTTTAAGCCAGGTGTGTGAAGGTTTTCGCTAGATCCAGGAAAAGAAGAGGACGCTTGCATAGTCCTAGGAGAATGGCGAAAGAGCGGACATTATGAAAGAAATTGCTTGACGGAGGAAGCCTCGGAGTTGAAGGGTAGAATAGGGATTTCTACGAAGACTCTAGAAGGCTATGTCCGCATCTATAAAAGGAAGAAGCATGCAAGCTGGAGGGACCTTCTCGGTGGAGGCCTCACGAACAGCCTGTTGCTAAGTTCGCTCTTCACATACTTGGTTCTAATTCGCGCTGGGGTTCATATTTAGCTTTTCGATAGTGTTGTGGTTGTAACACCGTCCTTCTCTGGGGCGAAGAAACAATTTATTTCTGTTTTCTTTTCGTTTCTGCTGAATTCGCCGAGCTTCGCTGTTCGAAGCTCGGTCCTCTTTTGTTTCTGGATATTTCTCTACTTTTATGCAAGTTTCATTTTCGCTTACGTAGATCGTGATGACTTTTGATGATTGATTGTGTTTACTTGAATTTTGGAGTTGGATTGTTGGAGTTGGTTATTTTCGTGGTTATTTTGTGGATGAATCGGGGTTTTGTTTGGCTGATATTGTGGAGTTGTTTGTGATTGTGGAATCTGGAGTTGATCGGAGCAGATCTGTGAGAATCGGAGTTATGGAGTTGATTTTGTTGGTTGTTGAGTTCGGATGGCTTGGATCCGGAGTGGATTGAGCGTCTGAAGTAATTCTGAGCAGGAGTGTTTTAATTTTATGCCTAGCTTACGTGTTTTCATTTCATTTCACCTAGTTTACGTAGATCTGATGTATTTCCGGTTCATAGCAAGTTTCCGGAGTCCAAATCTTTATATTCTGTTTGAATTTAGGAGTGTGCTCTGTTTTCTTCATCTGCGAGTTTAATTTAGTTGCGAAGGTGCATGTCGTAGTTAGCTGGAGCATGGGTTTGTTATCTGCAGCTTTTTACCGTACTTGCTATTTTTGGAAGGATGGTCCCCACTGTTAGTTGCTTACTGTTTAGCTAGATTAGGTAGTCGTTTACTCAGTCTAGGGGGTAATTGGGTCTGTCGGTATTGATGTTTGACTCCAGTAAGTTTTCTGTGTCCTAGGTCTAGCGTTTACATTTCTTGCCTAAATCTAGTGGTAGTTTAAATCTCAACCCCTTTGTGTGGCAGCAACCGTTTGTTCCCATAGTCTCTTAGCACTACTTTGCGAATCCATCTCTGTGGGATCGACCCCACTTCCCTATACTAATTCATAGTATTCGGGTTGAGGGATTTATTTTTGAAGAGGAGTCGAGTGTGTCCAACGATAAAAACACTGTAGTTCTCTAGAGTTCCTGGACCCAGTGATCCATTGGATTTAAGGAGCGTTGTGTCTGGACCGAGCTTTGCATTAATTCTTATATGTGCACACTCGCTTACTCCTGAGTCTAGTCATTCGACATTAGAGTCGAGCGATTACATCCTCAAACTTCACAGACCAAACGGGAGAACTCATTCCAAAAGACTAGCCTGTTAGGAGAGAGAACCCATTTAGTTTATATACCCCACATCAGTTGTTTTCACAACCGATGTGGGAATTGAGTCCGTAACACACCCCTAGTCATTTACTGCCTAAACAAATGATGTACATAAAATACATAACTAATGTAGTCATTCACTAGTGAATAATGTACGAAAACTCATTAATAATGTAATCATTCAGTAGTAAATAATGTTGATCTCAAAGCAGCTATTAGAAACAATATGTTTGGAAAACAAACGAAAAAATATCAAGATTTCTTCTTCCTGTTACGCTTCTCTTTGCCTATAGCTGTATATTTTTCTTGACATGATCTCGACTCATGATGACAGATAGCACCACATGTCCTATACTTTCGAAGTGGTCTGTTCGCCTCCTTTATAGCCTTTTCCATATGGGAGATCATAGGACTAGCATATGTACACAAAAAACACATATAATTGCCACCAAACAGAATATAAAACAATATACATTATACGATTACTTTTGTACACTATTCACTGTTAGGAATGTATTTTATAAGACTATATTCATACATTATTTCATGTATAAAATCCAAAACACACATTAGAAAGTGAAATTTTATGCTTGTGTTGGTCATATGTCATATCCCCATTGATTGCTAAACCCTAGGGGAATGATTCTAACTCCCTACCATTGATGATGATTTAGTTTGTGAGTGGGTACTACAACCTAACCCCATGGATTGCTAAACCCAAAGGGTATGGATTCAACTCCCGCCAAATGTTAAATCCTTACACATGTACATCATATACTATTACATATGCACATTAAAGGCAATTTTTCATACATTATTTACTATATGAAATCCAAAACACATAAAAACAAAACTCAATGCATGTGACATGAGTACTATTCCCTAGCCTAATGGATTGCTAAAGCATAGGGGAATGATTCAAACTCCCTACCCTTGGTGATGGTTTCATTTTGTGAGCGAGTACTACAACCTAGCCTCATGAATTGCTAAACCCAAAGGATATGGATTCAACTTCCGCCAAACATAATCGACACATGACTATGCATAAGCTAAAACATCATCACATGTGCTAAACCAAAAGGATATAGATTCAACTTTCGCCGAACATAATCGGCACATGACTATGCATAAGCTACAACATCATCACATGTGGTATACCTACATTACCTAAGAAAAATAGTACATTAGTTTCTAGAAACTTACGAGTGACACATGACACCTAAAAAAAAAGAGAAAACCCCACAAAGTGTAATACAACAAAACACAATTCCCAACTTCTACATCAGATAACAATAATTTCTAAGCGCAACAAACAAACAACAAAACCGAGATTCACCAAATTCATCTATGTATTTGTAAATATAAAATTGACATTACCTTATTTCATCATTGATTGAGTTCGTTGAGTTTCTGTACGTATAGGAATATGCCAATTTGAGCTTTGTCGATTTTGATGAGTTTTCTGTCGACTTCAATGAGTTTCGTTAGTGGAATAAATATATAAATCTTCGTCTGCGTGATTTCTGTAGGTAGGAGATTAAAAAAGGAAATAAAATCATATCATATCAACCATGAAATACACGTCTACATGGAAGGAGATAATTAAGGGAAGAGTATAATTGCTACATAAGGGATTTCCCTAATTTAACCTTTTCAAAATTTTTTAATAATTTTATTAATTAGACATGGCATAAAAATCAGCGGAAAAAATCAAAAGCTTGAGATTAGTTTTCTATTTTACAATTATTTGTGAGAATGTGAATACATCCCCACGTCCTTACATTAAATATTTGGAAAACGCAACCCTAATTCAAACCCTTGGATATTTAAATCTAACGCTTATAATGAAGCCGGGTGGAATTATTAAATAAACAATAAAAAATTGAAAAGTCCATTCTACATATTTTGCACAACATACACGGTTATGCTCTCCTATAAAATAGATGCCGTGATTATTTTCCTTATTTAAATCATAACTACCGTATTATAATTTGATTTAAGATATAATACTTAACTTCATTACTTTATTCACTCATTACGGAGAGATATTCATATACATATTTTCCATTTCATCTATTTCTCTATTTACAAATTTCTTTTATCTCCATCGAGACAATTTTTGTCAGGTAAAGATATCAAATTATTACTCATCAATTTAAGAGTAAATAATGAAAAGTTATTATCATTGTAATGATTTTTTAGATAATGCCCAAATGTCATATTTTTAATTTTTATTGTTAGTAGTACATCTATCTCGGTTTATTATTATTGTATAATGGAGTAATAATAATCATACAATGAGAATTTTAATTACAATATGATGATTCTATAATTTGTGTTTTTACTTTTTGTTTTTGGTTTCATTCAGAACTTAATCTACGAACACGATATTTTAAGGTATATGCCCTTTCTGAATAATGTACGAAAAATGTAGTTTAATGTATGGGTTAAGTTGAATCCATACAATTTGAGTTTAGCAATCCATTGGGCTAGGTTGTAGTACCGACTCATTAACGAAACCTTCACCAAGGGTAGGAAAATAAATCTTTTCCCCTAGGGTTTAGCAATCCATCGGATGAGGGCATATTACCAGCACCTACCTGCCTATAAAGTTATGTAAATTTTGTACATTAAGCATGTTGCACATATAAAACTATGTAACTGTATTTATACATTATTTAGAAGTAATTGTACATTACTTGAATTCATACTGATTCTAATGTACGAATATAGTCACTTAATGTATATGTTTTTTCCTGAGTAATGTAGATTTCTATTTGTTCGCTAAGGACCAGAAGTTAAATCCATTCTCCAAGAGTTTAGCAGTCTATGGGGGTAGGGCATAGTACAAACCCAGTAAACTAGAGTATACTTCCATTCTCTCAGGATTAACTTATCCTTGGGGCTAGGGTATAGTACCCACCCAGCTAGCAAATGTCAATTCTCAATTAAGTTTTGTTTGTTTTACACATTTTATAATATACATATTAATTGTTTTAATGTAAAATAACCTTACATAATAATGTATATTATTTGATAAGTATTTTTTTTATGTCCAACTGATTCAAGTATTTTTTTACTATTTTTATTATAGCTAAATGTCCTGAAATGCAAATGAGTAGGCGCGTATTTCTATAAAATTGGGCATCGATATCATACATTATTTGTTCGGAAATGCTACATTATTTATTTGATGCTCATACATTAAGTCCAACACGAACTTTAATGTCTGGGTTGGTACCATGCCCTAACCCCAAGGATAGCTTAACCCTATGAGATGAGAATTAAGTTCAGTCCACTGGGTTCCCTACGGGTAGTTGTAGGTTCTGCCACATCATCGTCCTCCATTTTTTCACGCATTTCTTGTTGCAGCCGATGTGCTAATGCAATGAACATGTCATCGTCGAAGTCATCATCGTAATCGACTCCGACCCTCTTTGTACCTA
This sequence comes from Salvia splendens, assembly GCF_004379255.2. Lineage (NCBI taxonomy): Eukaryota > Viridiplantae > Streptophyta > Magnoliopsida > Lamiales > Lamiaceae > Salvia > Salvia splendens. The sequence continues at coordinate 26,520,942 of NC_056039.1, forward strand.
TTCAGAAACATATACATTTATTAGTTAAAATGGTATTCCATTACTGGTTACTACATAATTACATTACCGGCGAATTAGAGCTTACATTAACAAGGTAACTCAAAATGTGTATTAATACATTCTAAATGTATAACAGACAATAATGTACCACATCAAATCATGTAAATCTTTGGTTAAATAATATACATTTGCTTAATGTAAGATATACTCCAAATAATGTATTAGAAATGTAAAACATCATAGTGAGGTAACGTACAAATAGATCACCATAATGTAGTATTTCTTGTCAAAATAATGTAAAGAAAACATCGGTCCTTAATGTAATAGAATGTGATGTACAAATCACCTGAAGTGAAAGAGATGGAGACGAAGCCCGGGTTCGTCTCCGCACGCCTCGAAAGAAAAATATCCCTCCACACCACCAATTCCCCCAACTTCGTAGGGCTTCACCAGAACACCGGGTTCTGGCAAATCTCCAGGTATGGCCGGGGTGTCATCATCGGAGTCCTGGACACTGGGATTCTCCCAGAGCACCCTTCATTCAGCGACGAAGGGATGCCACCCCCGCCTGCTAAGTGGAAGGGGAAGTGCGAATTCAACCACACCTCGTGCAACAACAAGATCATCGGAGCAAGAACCTTCACAACTTCAGGTGACACCCCTTTAGACGAAGACGGCCATGGCACAGACACTGCGAGCACTGCTGCGGGAAGGTTCGTGAAAGGAGCTAACATTTTCGGCAATGCGAACGGCACGGCTGTTGGGATTGCCCCGATGGCGCACCTTGCTATCTACAAGGTTTGTGGGATTTCCTGCTTGGAGAGCGACATACTTGCTGCTATGGATGCTGCTGTGGATGATGATGTCGACATTCACTCTTTTTCACTAGGTATACTTGAGAAGGGGCTTTAGCCTCTAGTGAATTCATTTTTTATAATTTTTTTCAGTTATAAACTTTTAAAATTTATTCATATTTTATACATATCATTAGTTGAAGTAAAATGTTGAAAATTTCTTCGTTCATTTTGGTCATTTCTTCGTTCAGGTGCACTTACTTATGTTCATTTCTTCGTTCAGGTGCGCTTTCTTTGAATCTTCATGATGACCCTATTGCCCTCGGAGCTTACTCTGCGATGGAGAAGGGCATTTTGGTCAGTTGCTCTGCCGGTAACAGCGGGCATTCGAACTTCTCGTTATCGAAAGAGGCGCCGTGGATTCTCACCGTCGGTGCGAGCACCATCGACAGGAAGATACGAGCAACTGCCGTGCTGGGAAACAACTTGACTTTCGACGGCGAGTCAGCTTTCCAGCCGGCTGATTTTCCGGCGACGCAGCTGCCGCTGGTTTACGCAGGAATGCTCAACGCAACCGACTCCCAAATCCGGTTCTGCGGCGAGGCGTAGCTCAACAAAACCGACTTGCAAGGGAAGGTCGTGGTCTGCGAAGTGGGGGGCTCATAACGAGAATCGACAAAGGATCGCCGTCAAGAACAGCGGCGGCGCCGCCATGATTTTGGTAAACCCCGTTGCGTACGGAAACCTCACCCTCTCGGAGGCTCACGTGCTCCTGGCGACGCACGTGTGCTACGCGGACCGGCTGAAGATCAAGGCCTACATCAACTCCACCGCGGCGGCGGCGATCGTGTTCAAAGGAACCGTCATCGGCGACGACCGCGCCCCCATGGTGGCTGCATTCTCGTCCCGGGGCCCGAATTTTACGAGCCTCGGGATCCTGAAACCCGACATTCTAGGCCCCAGGGTGAACATCTTGGCGGCGTGGCCGGTCTCGGTGGAGAACGACACCAGCACTAGATCGGCCACGTTCAACATGATCTCCGGGACCTCGATGTCGTGCCCGCACCTCAGCGGCGTCGCGGCGCTCTGAGGAGCGTGCACCTTGACTGGTCCCCTGCCGCAGTCAAGTCTGCCATCATGACCACCGCTGAAATGGCGAACCTAGCCAACAATCCGATCGAGGATGAGAGGTTCGTCCCGGCCTCGGTATTCGGTACTGGGTCGGGCCATGTGAACCCATCCAGAGCGAGTGACCCGGGGCTGGTTTACGACCTCAAACCAGTGTTATGGAGTTGGGCACAACTGAACAACTAATGAAGTTGAGGGACTGATATGCAATAGCTCAGGGACTAATATGCAAATTCTTGTAATTTTCTGTTTGAATTTCCCTCTCAAATATTGAGTATGAAAAGAGAGGGAGTTAGTTAGAATTTTTCACTTCTGGAATCAAGCTGTAGCTAGCAAAGAGAAATAAGCGTTTTCACCTTGTGTTAGTGAGAATTCTTCCACACATTGAATAAAAGTTCTCCACCATTTCTTCTTGAGTTCTTAGTGTTATTGATTATTCATTTCGATCAATTGTGTTGTTGCTGATCTTATTATTCGTTCCGAGTGTTGATCTTGGTTGTGCTCGAGATCTGAGTTTGATTGCGTTGAGCTAGAGATTACAAATTGGCGCCGTCTGTGGGAACGAGAGAAGACGACGCATACGACAATGTCTACCGCGAAATTTGATGTTGAGCGGTTCACCGGCGAAAATGATTTCGGTCTGTGGAGATTGAAAATGAGAGCTGTTCTAATGCAGCAAGGTGTCTGGGATTATGTGAAATCCAAGACGGATAAGACGGAACTTCAAGGGGTGGATGAGGCGAAATCGCAGGAGCTGGAATATAAGGCGTATAGCTCGATCGTCTTATGCCTCAGTGATAGGGTTTTGAGGGAAGTCCAGAAAGAAGATAATGCCGCAGGAATGTGAGAGAAATTGGAAAAGATCTATATGGAGAAGTCGATTTCGAATAGGTTGCATCTCAAGCAAAGATTGTTCAACTTTAGATTTTCTGACTCCAAGAATCTGGCGGATCAGCTGGAAGATTTTCGAAAGTGTATAGATGATCTTGAAGGTGTGGATGATCCTATGAAGGATGAAGATAAAGCTTTGATGCTGTTGAATGCTCTGCCTCGGAATTTTGAACAATTCAAGGATTCCATACTTCTGGGGAGAGATTCCAAGGTGGCCTTGGAGGAGGTGTATTCTGCACTAAAATTGAAGGGAATTCAAAAATCAGTCAGCAAGCCAATTGATCAAGCCGCTGAGAGCCTAAATGTGAAAGCAGCATCAAAGAAACCCTTCAAGTTCAAGAAACCATCGCATGATAAGTGGAAGCCAAGATCATCAAAGGATGGAGATCAGAAAGAATATAGGAGCTGCTTCTGGTGTAAAAAGCCAGGACACATCAAACAAAATTGCTTTGCTTGGAAGAAAAAGCAAGCCGAAAGTCATAAAGAAGAAGGCACAGCAGCTCTCACTGAAGAAATAGAAGAAGCAAGAGCACTGAATGTGGTCCAAAGCAGTCCAATGTCCAAGTTGTGGATCATGTATTCGGGTTGCAGCTTCCACATGTCCTCAAATCTTGAGTGGTTCATGGACATGAAAAAGTCAGATGGCTCAGTATTGCTAGGAGATGATCACGTTTGTGATGTAAAGGGTGTGGGGAAGATATGTTTGAGGATGGATGATGGATCTTTGAGAACTCTCACTGATGTGAGATACATTCCATCCATCAAAAGGAATATAATATCCTTGGGCCTTCTTGAGAAGAATGGCTATAGATTGACTCTATTTAGTGGAGAGATGCTTGTCACAAAGGATGGCCAGGTGATCATGAAGGCTGTAAGAAACAATGTGCTCTATTATCTACAGGCTGAGGCAATTGCTGGATCGGCTAACTCCACTCAACAGACCATCAATTGGCATGCTAGGCTGGGCCATGTGGGAGACACTGGGCTGATGCAGCTGGTAAAGCAAGGCATTATTCAGATGGCTGAATCAGAGATACAAAGAGCCATTGGATCATGTGAAGAGTGCATTCTTGGAAAAAGCAAGAAGCTACCATATGGAGTAGGCAAACACAACTCAACTGAGCCTCTCCAATATGTTCACAGTGATATATGGGGCCCTGCACCAGTAAATAGCATTGGAGGAGGCAGATATTTCTTATCCTTTGTTGATGATTTCTCAAGAAAGGTTTGGATAATGATCATGAAAGAAAAGTCAGAGACATTCCAGCGATTTCAGGAATGGTGCACTGCAGTTGAGTTAGAGAAGGGAAAGCCTTTGAGGTGCCTTAGAACTGACAATGGGCTGGAATTCTTGTCCCATGAGTTTGATGAATTTTGTAAGAGAAAGGGAATTAAAAGGCATAGGACAGTCCCTCACAACCCACTACAAAATGGGGTTGCTGAGAGAATCAATAGAACCATTCTTGAAAGGGTAAGATGCATGTTGATAGCATCTGGAATGTCAAAACCATTTTGGGGTGAAGCAGCCTCCACTGCTGTTGCTTTAATCAACAAATGTCCCTCTGTTGCTATTGAAAATCAGACTCCAGACAGTGGATATTATGGATCTTGTGGAGACTATTCCAGATTGAGGCCATTTGGGTGTAGAGCATATGCTCATATCAAACAAGGAAAGTTGGAGCCAAGGGCTCTCAGATGTGTGATGATAGGCTATCAGAGTGGAGTTAAAGGTTACAGATTATGGTGCTGTGAGGAAGGAAATAAGAAAGTGGTGATAAGTAGAGATGTTATTTTCAGGGAATCTGAGATGCCCTTCCTCAATAAGCAAGTTCAGACAGTTGAGTTTGAGGTGGAGGGTCAGAAGGAGTCTCTGTCACGACCACATCTCCCTAGTCAAAGAAAGTGTAGCTATTTCGCGACTAACATACTGAACTGTCTTAACTCGTCATAAGATGCTTAAATCAAAAGAAACATTGCCTGAAGTGTGTTGAGGGTACAAATCATGCTGAATCAGAGTAGTTATGGGAAATTGTCTTTGTTAAATGAATGTTCTGAATTTGCGCAACGGAAGAGTACCAAGACAGATGTAATATGTATGAAGACATACTACACCCGCTACCTTCCTACTTATTTGGTCTTCTGTCCCAACACCTCCTCAGCTTCGACAACAATCAACCTGCACATTAAGGAAAACAAAATGCAGGGCTGAGTACTTGATGCACTCAGTGGGCTCATGCCGAAAACTGTTTTTCTTTTAGTTGTCAGCCAAGCTGAGTGAACGCGGGGTTTTACTGAAAATCTATCCCGGTCACTAAAATCTGTTATTTCTTTCTGAAAATAGACTGCAGTCATTTAAACTTCTGATGATATGCCATATCAGCTGCGTGAATCGGGAATGTGGCCACATTCCACGACCACTGGGCCGGCCAACCTGGCGCTAGCTCACGACCCACGGACCGGCCAACCTAGCGCTAGCTCACGGTCCCTATGTGTACACTAGTCCGAGTAGGATTTACTGACCTACTGGGACCCGAATTCGATTTAACTGGGTTGGCATAGCCAACAGATAGGCAATCATAAAACAAAACATGGCATGACAACTCATTCAAATAATCATATTTTCACATAAAGCATGCTTTAAAAGAAGGAAGAGAAACCCCACCTCAATTGCTTAAACTCTTGCAAAACGGGTGTTTTCCTTGTCCTGAGATTACTCGTCGAGCGACGACGTCCCTTTTCAAAAATAATATACTTAAATTAGGCTTTAAGTAATCATTGATCTTGCATGAATGCATGCCTAAGCGTGATCTTTTATTTTATCTCTTTCTTTCTAAATATTAGAGATCTAAAATCTTTAATTAAATCGGCGATTTAATTTGTTCCGAAACCGACTGATCTGTTTGGGTATAATATATATTCCCGGATTATTCTTAAGTATTTTTAAAATACTTTTTGTGACTATTAAAGTCCGCTTAATTATTTATTGGCTTTTATTTCACTCACGGCTTATAAGTTCTTTTCTTCCGTGGCTTAAGGAATTAATTCCATTAACTCTTGGAATTAATCTAAGATAATGGTTCCAACTAAAATTAAGCTTTGTGGTCCAAACTAATTAAAGAGGGGCAGTGGCCCATTTTAATTTCTGTTGAATCTGGCCCAACTTAATTAATTCCAGGCCCAAGTGTTTTATTTCTCCCATATGCATCGGTCCTCATCTCCTTCTCTCCAAATTCCCAATTCCAGATCAACTCAAAAACCCCAATCTCACCACACGAAATCAGCGACACCTCTTCCTCTTCACGCCGCTCTATCTCCGTCGCGGAGTCAACCACCGGCGTTCTGTCGTCACCATCACGCTCCCCTCCGTCAACGCCTTACCTCGGCTGGAGTATCGACATCGAGCTGGAACTCGGCCGCGGTTCGGCGTGCTTCGAGGTGAGGCTCCGGCAGTAGCAGTGCCTCGCGAGGCTCCCGCCGTCGCCGCTGATTCGCTGCTGGTTTGAGGCGTACGGCGTCGCCGCCATCCACGCCATTTAGCGGCTCGGACTTGGCAGGGCAGGCGTCACTGCTGCTTCTGGAATCTCGCCGCGGGATTCCCTCAGCCGGCGCCTTTCCGTCTTCACCGCCATCTCCGACAGCCCCTAAAGCTAAGCCCCCTTTTCATTCGTTACTTAGCTTTTGTTATGGGTCCTATTCGGCAGAAGCCAAGTTCTTAATCTCTTTAAGTTCTTGCGGTAGATTTGCTATGTTCAACCGATGGTGTTGTAGTTTGGATTTGGTTGTTGAGTTCTACTACAAATCTATGGTTAACTCATCCATAATCAAAATTTAGGCAGTGGCTCGAGAGTTTGGTAGCATATGGTGTTGTTACCGTTCTTTATCTATGGTTTTCATCATGTTGGGTTCTGAAATGATATAAATCTTAGCATGCTCGTGGGTAAACATGATGCTTATGAGTAACATGAGCTTAGATCTTGGTTGTTGGATGAGTTACCTGCTGAGATTTACCGTTGGGTTGTAACACGGCGCTTGATCTATGTCTCTCGGTTCCAGCCCTTGGTCTCAGCCTTGCTCCCCTTTACTCCCTCCCTCTGCCTCGGTCTCTCTCACTCTGGGACTCACTGTAATGAGATTGATTTGTGATGGTGAGGGAGGCAGGGATGGGGTTATATCCTATATATAGGATAGTATGTAACTGAAAGCTGAAGAAGCTGAGTGTTGGCTGGGAAAAAGGATTTACAGGCTGTGCAGCTGGCTGCTCTTTCTCTCTGCACCTCTGCAGAGCACTTACCCTGGTCCCTTGGCCTCTTTCATAACTGATTCTGGTGTTAAATGGTAGTGGCTGTACTCTGCATGAAATCTCAGGGTGTACCCGTGAGATGTTTGAGCCTAAGGCTCCTCATTGTGTTCTGATGCTACCACTGAAATTGATGCTTTCTTTTCATACTCCCCTGCTGCCCATCTAACAACATTCGTCTCTATATGGGGTTTAGTACTTGGTTTATTTATTGTTCCTGTTGGTCTATGACAGGTGCACACAGGAGGGAGCATCTCATGACTGATTCTTTGACCATGGCAGGTCTGAATGGAGGTGGTACAAGCTGTTAACTGCAGCCTTGCAGTGTGCAGTTGTTGGTGAGGGATTTGCTGGCTGAATCTTACCCTTCTCGGCCCAGCTCTGCCTTACCTTTCCGGAAGGTAAGGTTCCCTTTTCCTTTTTCTAATACATGGTCATTATGCATCCCAAAATTTCCACCTAATGTGTGTCTCTGGTCTTTTCGCTAGGTGTGGGCAGCCTTGTGTGGCTAGCCGCGGAGAGGGTGCTCCTTCGATGTCTCGCTCATTTGGGCATCTCTGAAATCTGGGCCGAGGCGGCCTATTGATGAAAACGACATAGTTGCTAGGGCTTCAACCATGTAGTAGTATAGTTCAACTTATTTCCCAACATGTACGAAAAGTTCGATGTTAGTTGGTGTGTATTTTAATTTCAAGCATTTGTAATGTGTTAGCTTTGAAATTTCTGAATTTTGTATTAATACTCTTATTCAAGAAATAAAATACTCCTTCATTCTTTAACGAAATTCTAGCATTAAATTTCAAAATTCTCGAGAATTTAAGTCCCGGCTATTACATTCTACCCCCCTTAACAAAAATTTCATCCCGAAATTTTGTCTCGGTTAGGCAAAAAGTTGTGGGTACTTCTCTTTCATCTGGTCCTTGAGCTCCCACGTCGTCTCCTCGCGGCCGTGGTGCTTCCATAGGACTTTCACTGTTACAATAGTTTTATTTCTCAACTCTTTAACTTTTCTGTCCAGAATTGCTCCTGGATTTTCTTCATAGCTCAAATCTAGTTCTAACACCATTTCTTCTTGGTGTACTATGTGTTTGGGGTCAAACACATACTTTCTCAACTGCGATACATGAATAACATTGTGAACATTCCCGAAGCTTGGCGGGAGCGGTAATCTGTACACCACAGGGCCGACTGTTTCTAGGATCTCGTAAGGTCCGATAAAACGCGGTTTTTTTTTTTGCTTGCCCTTGACGCCAAATCTGGTTATTCCTTTCGATGGGGACACTTTCAGAAAGACCTTGTCCCCTGCTTTGAACTGCAAATCCGTTCTGCGGGCATCTGTATAGGACTTCTGTCTATCTTGAGCTTCTTTGATTCTTCCTCGGATCTGTCGAACAATTTCTGTCATTTCCTCTACCGAGTCTGGTCCGAGAATCCTTCTCTCACCAACTTCATCCCAGTAAAGTGGTGATCTACACTTTTTTCCATAGAGTGCCTCATACGGGGCCATATCAATAGTTGCCTGGTAACTGTTGTTGTAAGCAAACTCTATAAGTGGGAGTACTGACTCCCAGCTTACTCCACGGTCGAGCACTACGACTCTTAACATATCCTCTAATGTCTGGATCATCCTTTCGGACCGTCCGTGGGGTATGGAATGTTGTGCTGAAATTCAGCTGAGTGCCTAACTCTCGTTGTAGGCTTATCCAAAATCTAGAAGTAAACTTTGAATCTCGATCTGGAGTGATCGTTACTGGTACACCATGCAGGCGCACGATCTCTTGCACATAAATCTGTGCCAGTTTGTCTGATCCGGAAGTGATACGAATCGGTAGGAAGTTAGCACTTTTGGTGAGGCGATCTATAATCACCCAGATGGCAGTGTTTCCTCGCTGTGATTTTGGCAATCCTGTCACAAAATCCATTGCTGTATGCTCCCATTTCCATTCTGGATTCTCGAGAGGCTGCAACTTCCCATAGGGTCGTTGATGTAAAGCCTTCACTTGCTGGCAAGCCAGACATCTTTCTACAAACGAAGCTATGCTTCTCTCCATGCCATTCCACCAATATTGCTTCTTCAAGTCCTGATACATCTTCGTACTTCCAGGATGGGCAGTGTAGGGCGTCTCATGAGCTTCACTCATGATCTCGTTCCTAAGTGCCTCCTCGTTGGGTACGCATAGTCTTCCTTCGAAAGTGAGAGCGTTAGCCGCCTCATCGCGGTAACTGTCTCCATTTCCGGTCCTCACTCTGAGACGGATCTTTTCTAACGCCTCGTGGCATCTCTGGGCGTCGATGATTCTGGCCCTTAAGTCTGGTTTTATGACCAAAGTGAAAATTCTGCTGTCCACCGTTTCCGGGGTTCTTACTATCTCCAGTCGCATCTTGGCGAATTCACGGAGAAGCTCTTCCTCTTGTGTGAGGAAAGTAGCTTCTTGGGGCGCAGTCTTTCTGCTCAAAGCATCTGCTACCACGTTGGCTTTGCCTGGGTGGTAATTTATACCGCATTCGTAGTCCTTGACTAACTCTAGCCATCTGCGCTGTCTCATGTTTAGATCCTTCTGCTCAAAGAAGTACTTGAGACTCTTATGATCTGTGAAGATCTCACATCGAACTCCATAGAGATGATGTCTTTAAATCTTCAATGCATGTACCACTGCCGCCAATTCCAAGTCGTGCGTCGAGTAGTTCAACTCGTGCGACCTTAGCTGGCGTGACGCATATGCTATCACTTTGCCCTTCTACATCAGCACGCACCCGAGTCCGACCTTCGATGCATCTGTATACACCACATAGTCGAACTGGTCTTGTGGTCAACTTTTCCTTTAGCAGTTGGAAGCTTGCTTCACATTCTGGGGTCCAATCGACTTTAACTCTTTTCTTGAGCTGTTGAGTCATTGGCCTTGCTATCTTAGAAAATCCTTCCATGAATCGTCGGTAGTATCCTGCCAGTGCTAGGAAGCTCCGAATTTAACTGGGCGTCGCTGGTGACTGCCAATGTTGCACGACTTCAACTTTAGCAGGGTTCACTCGGATCCCTTCTGCTGTCACTTTGTGTCTAAGGAAGTTCACTTCGTTAAGCCAGAACTCACACTTGCTAAACTTAGCATAGAGTTTCTCGGCTCTTAACGTCTCTAAGGTGGTCCTCAAGTGCATCCTCGAGAATACACCACCTCCTCGCAGCTGGTCGAAGAGGTCGTCGATTCTTAGTAAAGGTACTTGTTCTTGAGGGTTAACTTGTTCAGCTCTCGTTAGTCGACACACATTCGCAAAGTTCCATCCTTCTTCTTCACGAAGAGTACTGTTGCGCCCAAAAGCGATACACTGAGTCAGATGAATCCAGGTCTACTTATTCTTGTAACTGGGTCTTAAGTTCTTGTTTGTTCCTTAAGCGTCATTCTATCTGGTGACTGAGATAATATGACTGATTCAAGTCGTCCATTAGACGTTTCATTTCGTCTGGCTGATGAAGCCATTTCTAATCTTAGGTTTCATCGTCAGATATTGAGTTCTCAAATGCTTGCATCGATCGTAATCGTAGTCATTGAGCTTGCATATTGACCTCGTAACCTCTCGCTTAGCTGAGGTAGTCTACTTTCACCACTTCCAAGGTGCTTTTGTGCCTATCGCGACTCTTTCGTCATGATCTAGCACAAACTTTGTTCTACTCGCGTTAATCCTTGAATACTGGACCGGTGCATGTGGAGGTGTTGGCTTCTTTCTCCCAACGCTACTGTCTCCATGCCCTTTTGGTTCGACTAAGTGATTCGTGGTGAGATAATCTAGCACGAATTTCCAACATGGTCTAGATCTCGTGTCTAGATTAACACAAAATTCTATCGACAGCTCCTTTCTGAGCCGCTTAACTGAGGTGTGGCAAATCGTAGAATACTTCTTCCCGTTTTACTGCTAACGTTTGCCCTTGCTCTGTATTATAGGGCTCCCAATCGGTTCTTCTCCGATAACTCTTTAAAGGAGAATTTTGGTTCTTCCTTTCACAGTAGGGATTGTGAGGGTAGCGATGCTATCAAGCTTTCCTCTTTCCCGAATGTCTCTCCAGTTTTAGCTTTTCCTGGCCACCTCTTAGACGAACCCCTCTTGCTGATGGGATTTGCTTCGTCATAGATAAGCTACGAAAGTATTTGCATTTTCTCCATGGCTTTCATTACATACCCATGATTGAGTCTTTGTTCTGGTGGCTTACTTATCCTACTCGGAATAAGCATTTCGTTCGATTAAACTGTCGTATAGGTCTTGTACGTCTTCGGGCGTCATTTAATCCACATATATTCCTTGATATTTCTCTACTCAAGGTTAGTTGCTTCTTTATACAACAAAATATTCGATTTTTTTTTTCCTACCGGCTTGTTACAAGCGGTACATAGATGTGAAATATTTAACGCTCTGTGTCGTCGGTTATGCGACGCTTCTGGTTGGTGCATCATTTTCTGCACGTGTCTCAATAGAGACGTTTTTATCATGCGTATCTGAAAGGGATTAGGACTGTGTCTTTCCCGCTAGCCTTGTGTCACGAACTCGATGATTAATCTAATAGTCTTAACTTGGATAGGAACTGACATCATACAGAAGAAGTATGACTGAAAATTTGGAGGGCTCCAGAATGCCTGATTGGACAAGAATAACATCCCTTGCTCAACTCATGAATTTTCGTCGATATTTTACCTTGAAGGCAAGTACTGAGTTCAATGGAGTTTATCTTGTCCATTCAAAGAACTATGGGCTCAACTAGTTTCAAATGAACTCATAGAAGTTGAAGCCCACCCTTGATGGGAGCTAGAAATAATCATGAGATAGGTCATGAAAACTGGATGGAAATGAATCAACTGTAAATTTCCATAGTGAGCTGCCAAATAAGACAGTACTGTTGTCCAATTAAACTGAAAGGATATGAGCATCAAGGATAGTGGTTCAAACATGTCACCGCCTAAGATGGTCAACCGCGAAAATTTAGAAACGTAGGCGATTGCAATGAAGGAACATTGATCATGCTTCAAAGGCATCTTGATATGGAATAACAAAATCACATCAATGATTTCATAGGTTCAATAAGGCAATACACTGAAATGAACTATTCAGAAAAATCAGCTATGCCAAACTCGTTAGGGAAAAGTACAATATGCTTGCCTTAACTTCAAACTGCAGAAAAATTCTGAGACTAGGAATAATGCATGTATTGGAACTGGGATGGAATAATTTCACCTCCGTAGGAAAAATATTGCTACAACACAGTTTTAAAATAGGGAGGTGAACAAGAGTGCCAACACAATATGAAATGCGCTGAGAAAATATTTAAAAGGCGCGACCATTCTGGGGGTCGGAACTGTAAGCATCATAAGAATGAAATTTCATTGCACGAGTCCAAGAAATCGGGATATAGATCCCCTATATTGTGGCTCAAAAGGGACAATCAACAAATAGCGATGCTTGAAACGTAGAAGTATCCCAAATTTGGGGACTGAAACTGGGTTACCGCTTTCGTGAACGAATGAAAGTGGCGTACTACTTGTAAAACGTGAGTCAATCAGAAGTCTCCATAGACGATGTCTGAAAAAATAAGCTTATTCTGAAGGTAATAGATAAAAGCAACTTAGAATTTATGACCGGAGCTTACACAGTCAAAACTTTACTCTTTATGAACGATGAGTCAAAGGGCTGCAGTCCATAAACTGGAAGTGAGTCTTACCTCGCATAGAAAAAGAAATACTGACATGTTACTTGGGAGTCAAACTAAAGTCTGATCAGACGGGGATATCGTCCTTTGGGAGGACTCTTAGAAAGAATTTCATTGGGAATCCAAGTAAGTACTATTGATTATAATCATCGGTTCTAGTTATGTGACACTCCCTTGTTTTTCTTGTGGAGCTCGCACATGACAACCGCGTTCTGGGAAACCATACATTCCAAGATGGGGTTCCTCGTGCTGTTAAACTGATAACCGCAGCTGGAGGTCATACTTTCATATCGTTCTCGATAACTTAGAACGCTGATTCTGGTAAAACATTACATTCTCCATCGTGCTTCGTAGCACGCTATAAGTATCGCTTCTGGATCACGTAGCCACTTGGGCTTGTTACGCCACATTAGATCACTTTACTAGATCGCGGGTACGATCTCTTTCCGTGTAGGGATGCATCTCCCGAACAGGCTTGAAAGTAAACTATTTTCGTTATAACTTGGTCTTTGTAAAGACATTGGGAACTTCTTGGTTCATCGTCTAGTATACATATATATATGTATACTATCTGTGTGCTTAAAAGAATGGACTTCCTTTAATTGCTGTCTATAAGTAGTACAATAGTACTTTTTGGCTCGTCTTTTCTTTCTCATAATTCCTTGGAATTTGAAGCTTGCCCAAACTGATGGGTTTTAGTTGGTCTCGTCACCCTGGAAGGCGGTAACAAATTCTCGTTCTGCTAGTACTTAGTCGCATGTGTCTCACCTAAGATACTTTTCTAAAGCACTCTAGGTTCGCATACATGGGCCCACATGACAGCTATACATTTCTGTCAAGCTCTTTGAAAATAAATCACAGATACATTAAGCATATCTTTTGCAAAGTATCAGCTATCACGTTGCCTCACGCAAACATTTCAAATAAACATTTTCGTTCCCATTTAGGGCTATGAAAATTCTTTTCTTTTTCTGGAAGCTTAGAAAATTTCATTTTTCTTCTCAAAACGAAAAAAAATATTTTCTTTCTTTAAAATTCTCTTTTCTGGACGAGCGGGCGTCGACCCCTGTTTCTGGTGCAGTTGATCGTGTCGAGCTGAGGTGTTGGGATCTTGTACTGATCATTCTGTTCACCTTCTAGCCTAGTGCTACTGTTCTGGACTGAGGCTTAGAAAGAAGGTTCTTGGGTCAGAGCGAAAGAAAAGTGCTCTGATACCACTCTGTCACGACCACATCTCCCTAGTCAAAGAAAGTGTAGCTATTTCGCGACTAACATACTGAACTGTCTTAACTCGTCATAAGATGCTTAAATCAAAAGAAACATTGCCTGAAGTGTGTTGAGGGTACAAATCATGCTGAATCAGAGTAGTTATGGGAAATTGTCGTTGTTAAATGAATGTTCTGAATTTGCGCAACGGAAGAGTACCAAGACAGATGTAATATGTATGAAGACATACTACACCCGCTACCTTCCTACTTATTTGGTCTTCTGTCCCAACACCTCCTCGGCTTCGACAACAATCAACCTGCACATTAAGGAAAACAAAATGCAGGGCTGAGTACTTGATGCACTCAGTGGGCTCATGCCGAAAACTGTTTTTCTTTTAGTTGTCAGCCAAGCTGAGTGAACGCGGGGTTTTACTGAAAATCTATCCCGGTCACTAAAATCTGTTATTTCTTTCTGAAAATAGACTGTAGTCATTTAAACTTCTGATGATATGCCATATCAGCTGCGTGAATCGGGAATGTGGCCACATTCCACGACCACTGGGCCGGCCAACCTGGCGCTAGCTCACGACCCACGGACCGGCCAACCTAGCGCTAGCTCACGGTCCCTATGTGTACACTAGTCCGAGTAGGATTTACTGACCTACTGGGACCCGAATTCGATTTAACTGGGTTGGCATAGCCAACAGATAGGCAATCATAAAATAAAACATGGCATGACAACTCATTCAAATAATCATATTTTCACATAAAGCATGCTTTAAAAGAAGGAAGAGAAACCCCACCTCAATTGCTTAAACTCTTGCAAAACGGGTGTTTTCCTTGTCCTGAGATTACTCGTCGAGCGACGACGTCCCTTTTCAAAAATAATATACTTAAATTAGGCTTTAAGTAATCATTGATCTTGCATGAATGCATGCCTAAGCGTGATCTTTTATTTTATCTCTTTCTTTCTAAATATTAGAGATCTAAAATCTTTAATTAAATCGGCGATTTAATTTGTTCCGAAACCGACTGATCTGTTTGGGTATAATATATATTCCCGGATTATTCTTAAGTATTTTTAAAATACTTTTTGTGACTATTAAAGTCCGCTTAATTATTTATTGGCTTTTATTTCACTCACGGCTTATAAGTTCTTTTCTTCCGTGGCTTAAGGAATTAATTCCATTAACTCTTGGAATTAATCTAAGATAATGGTTCCAACCAAAATTAAGCTTTGTGGTCCAAACTAATTAAAGAGGGGCAGTGGCCCATTTTAATTTCTGTTGAATCTGGCCCAACTTAATTAATTCCAGGCCCAAGTGTTTTATTTCTCCCATATGCATCGGTCCTCATCTCCTTCTCTCCAAATTCCCAATTCCAGATCAACTCAAAAACCCCAATCTCACCACACGAAATCAGCGACACCTCTTCCTCTTCACGCCGCTCTATCTCCGTCGCGGAGTCAACCACCGGCGTTCTGTCGTCACCATCACGCTCCCCTCCGTCAACGCCTTACCTCGGCTGGAGTTTCGACATCGAGCTGGAACTCGGCCGCGGTTCGGCGTGCTTCGAGGTGAGGCTCCGGCAGTAGCAGTGCCTCGCGAGGCTCCCGCCGTCGCCGCTGATTCGCTGCTGGTTTGAGGCGTACGGCGTCGCCGCCATCCACGCCATTTAGCGGCTCGGACTTGGCAGGGCAGGCGTCACTGCTGCTTCTGGAATCTCGCCGCGGGATTCCCTCAGCCGGCGCCTTTCCGTCTTCACCGCCATCTCCGACAGCCCCTAAAGCTAAGCCCCCTTTTCATTCGTTACTTAGCTTTTGTTATGGGTCCTATTCGGCAGAAGCCAAGTTCTTAATCTCTTTAAGTTCTTGCGGTAGATTTGCTATGTTCAACCGATGGTGTTGTAGTTTGGATTTGGTTGTTGAGTTCTACTACAAATCTATGGTTAACTCATCCATAATCAAAATTTAGGCAGTGGCTCGAGAGTTTGGTAGCATATGGTGTTGTTACCGTTCTTTATCTATGGTTTTCATCATGTTGGGTTCTGAAATGATATAAATCTTAGCATGCTCGTGGGTAAACATGATGCTTATGAGTAACATGAGCTTAGATCTTGGTTGTTGGATGAGTTACCTGCTGAGATTTACCGTTGGGTTGTAACACGGCGCTTGATCTATGTCTCTCGGTTCCAGCCCTTGGTCTCAGCCTTGCTCCCCTTTACTCCCTCCCTCTGCCTCGGTCTCTCTCACTCTGGGACTCACTGTAATGAGATTGATTTGTGATGGTGAGGGAGGCAGGGATGGGGTTATATCCTATATATAGGATAGTATGTAACTGAAAGCTGAAGAAGCTGAGTGTTGGCTGGGAAAAAGGATTTACAGGCTGTGCAGCTGGCTGCTCTTTCTCTCTGCACCTCTGCAGAGCACTTACCCTGGTCCCTTGGCCTCTTTCATAACTGATTCTGGTGTTAAATGGTAGTGGCTGTACTCTGCATGAAATCTCAGGGTGTACCCGTGAGATGTTTGAGCCTAAGGCTCCTCATTGTGTTCTGATGCTACCACTGAAATTGATGCTTTCTTTTCATACTCCCCTGCTGCCCATCTAACAACATTCGTCTCTATATGGGGTTTAGTACTTGGTTTATTTATTGTTCCTGTTGGTCTATGACAGGTGCACACAGGAGGGAGCATCTCATGACTGATTCTTTGACCATGGCAGGTCTGAATGGAGGTGGTACAAGCTGTTAACTGCAGCCTTGCAGTGTGCAGTTGTTGGTGAGGGATTTGCTGGCTGAATCTTACCCTTCTCGGCCCAGCTCTGCCTTACCTTTCCGGAAGGTAAGGTTCCCTTTTCCTTTTTCTAATACATGGTCATTATGCATCCCAAAATTTCCACCTAATGTGTGTCTCTGGTCTTTTCGCTAGGTGTGGGCAGCCTTGTGTGGCTAGCCGCGGAGAGGGTGCTCCTTCGATGTCTCGCTCATTTGGGCATCTCTGAAATCTGGGCCGAGGCGGCCTATTGACGAAAACGACATAGTTGCTAGGGCTTCAACCATGTAGTAGTATAGTTCAACTTACTTCCCAACATGTACGAAAAGTTCGATGTTAGTTGGTGTGTATTTTAATTTCAAGCATTTGTAATGTGTTAGCTTTGAAATTTCTGAATTTTGTATTAATACTCTTATTCAAGAAATAAAATACTCCTTCATTCTTTAACGAAATTCTAGCATTAAATTTCAAAATTCTCGAGAATTTAAGTCCCGGCTATTACAGTCTCCATCAGATGCTGTGAGAAGTTCATCAGATGCTATGCGAAGTTCACCAGAAACCAATGTTGGTGGACCTTTTGAACATGAGAGTAACAACAAGACTCCACAGAGACTGATTGCAAAAGACAGAACCAGAAGAAGAATCAAGCTTCCCTCCAGATTTCAGGATTTTGATATGACGCACTATGCATTGGCTATAGCTGAGGAGATGGACTATCATGAGCCTTCAACTTACAAGGAAGCAATAAGAAGCCCAGAAAAGGATCAGTGGCTATTAGCTATGCAAGAGGAGATTGATAGCTTATACAAGAACCACACATGGATTTTGGTGTTAAGGCCAACTGATCAGCAAACGGTTGGATGTAAATGGATTTTCAAGAAGAAAATCGAGGCCTTCAACAACAATCAAGTCAGATTTAAGGCTAGATTAGTGGCTAAAGGCTTCACACAAAAGGAAGGAGTGGATTATAATGAGATATTCTCCCCCGTGGTAAAACATAGCTCCATCAGAGTTCTTCTTGCCATTGTTGCCCAGAGAAATTGGGAATTAGAGCAACTCGATGTTAAAACAGCATTTCTTCATGGAGAGCTTGAAGAGAAGATTTTCATGGTACAACCTCCTAGTTTTATTCAACCAGGAAATGAAGGAATGGTGTGTTTGTTGAAGAGAAGCTTGTATGGTCTTAGGCAAAGCTCTAGACAATGGTATCTGAGATTCAATGCATTTATGCAGAAAATTGACTTTGAGAAATCCCTATATGATCATTGTGTTAACATTAGGAGAAGAGATGGAGTTGCTGTGGCATATCTGTTATTGTATGTGGATGATATGCTAGTCTCAGCCGAGCATAAGGAAGAGGTGGAGCTGGTGAAAGCAGAATTGAAAGCTGAGTTTGACATGAAAGATCTTGGGGAAGCAAAGAAAATCCTTGGGATGGAAATCATAAGGGATAGAAATAAGAAAAGGATATGGCTGACTCAGAAAGATTACATCAAGGATGTCATTCAGAGATTTCAAATGAGTCATAGCAGACCAGTGGCTATGCCTTTGAGTTAACAATTCAAGCTAAGTGTGAACCAGAGCCCTAAGGATGATGAACAGAGAAGAGAAATGGATAAGATCCCATATGCAAGCATAGTGGGAAGTATCATGTACACCATGGTGTGTACAAGGCTAGATATCAGCCAAGCAATAAGTGTTGTGAGCAGATACATGGCTGATCCATGTCTGGAGCATTGGCATGCTCTGAAATGGATACTGAGATACCTCAATGGAACTCAGGAATATGGAATATTGTTTGATGGGAGTAAGGAAACTGGAGAGCAGCCTCTGATGGGATATTGTGATTCTGATTTTGCAACCAATATAGATACAAGGAAGTCCCAATCTGGTTATGTATTCTGTTTGTATGGTGCTGCAGTCAGTTGGAGGTCAAGTTTGCAATCTGTGGTGGCTCTCTCAACAACATAAGGTGAGTACATTTCCATGGCTGAGGCTGTAAAAGAGAGCATGTGGCTGAAAGGGATCTGCTCTGAATTTGGAGTTGATCAGAAAACTGTGGCAGTGTTATGTGATTCAAATAGTGCCATATGTCTATCAAAACATCAAACTTTCCATGAGAGGAGCAAGCATGTGGATGTCAAGTTACATTTTGTGAGAGATGAGGTTGATAAAGGCTCGGTGAACATTGAAAAGGTGGCAACTGAGCACAATGCGCCTGATATGCTCACAAAAGTGCTACCCGGTTCAAAACTGAAATATTGTATGGATTTGGTGAATCTAATCCAGCTGAAGTGAATGAAAGTCCTCTGATGATTGTCCAGTTATGTCCCAAGGTGGAGATTTGTTATGGAGTTGGGCACAACTGAACAACTAATGAAGTTGAGGGACTGATATGCAATAGCTCAGGGACTAATATGCAAATTCTTGTAATTTTCTGTTTGAATTTCCCTCCCAAATATTGAGTATGAAAAGAGAGGGAGTTAGTTAGAATTTTTCACTTCTGGAATCAAGCTGTAGCTAGCAAAGAGAAATAAGCGTTTTCACCTTGTGTTAGTGAGAATTCTTCCACACATTGAATAAAAGTTCTCCACCATTTCTTCTTGAGTTTTTAGTGTTCTTGATTATTCATTTCGATCAATTGTGTTGTTGTTGTTCTTATTATTCGTTCCGAGTGTTGATCTTGGTTGTGCTCGAGATCTGAGTTTGATTGCGTTGAGCTAGAGATTACAAATTGGCGCCGTCTGTGGGAACAAGAGAAGACGACGCATACGACAATGTCTACCGCGAAATTTGATGTTGAGCGGTTCACCGGCAAAAATGATTTCGGCCTGTGGAGATTGAAAATGAGAGCTGTTCTAATGCAGCAAGGTGTCTGGGATTATGTGAAATCCAAGACGGATAAGACGGAACTTCAAGGGGTGGATGCGGCGAAATCGCAGGAGCTGGAATATAAGGGGTATAGCTCGATCGTCTTATGCCTCAGTGATAGGGTTTTGAGGGAAGTCCAGAAAGAAGATAATGCCGCAGGAATGTGAGAGAAATTGGAAAAGATCTATATGGAGAAGTCGATTTCGAATAGGTTGCATCTCAAGCAAAGATTGTTCAACTTTAGATTTTCTGACTCCAAGAATCTGGCGGATCAGCTGGAAGATTTTCGAAAGTGTATAGATGATCTTGAAGGTGTGGATGATCCTATGAAGGATGAAGATAAAGCTTTGATGCTGTTGAATGCTCTGCCTCAGAATTTTGAACAATTCAAGGATTCCATACTTCTGGGGAGAGATTCCAAGGTGGCCTTGGAGGAGGTGTATTCTGCACTAAAATTGAAGGGAATTCAAAAATCAGTCAGCAAGCCAATTGATCAAGCCGCTGAGAGCCTAAATGTGAAAGCAGCATCAAAGAAACCCTTCAAGTTCAAGAAACCATCGCATGATAAGTGGAAGCCAAGATCATCAAAGGATGGAGATCAGAAAGAATCTAGGAGCTGCTTCTGGTGTAAAAAGCCAGGACACATCAAACAAAATTGCTTTGCTTGGAAGAAAAAGCAAGCCGAAAGTCATAAAGAAGAAGGCACAGCAGCTCTCACTGAAGAAATAGAAGAAGCAAGAGCACTGAATGTGGTCCAAAGCAGTCCAATGTCCAAGTTGTAGATCATGGATTCGGGTTGCAGCTTCCACATGTCCTCAAATCTTGAGTGGTTCATGGACATGAAAAAGTCAGATGGCTCAGTATTGCTAGGAGATGATCACGTTTGTGATGTAAAGGGTGTGGGGAAGATATGTTTGAGGATGGATGATGGATCTTTGAGAACTCTCACTGATGTGAGATACATTCCATCCATCAAAAGGAATATAATATCCTTGGGCCTTCTTGAGAAGAATGGCTATAGATTGACTCTATTTAGTGGAGAGATGCTTGTCACAAAGGATGGCCAGGTGATCATGAAGGCTGTAAGAAACAATGTGCTCTATTATCTACAGGCTGAGGCAGTTGCTGGATCGGCTAACTCCACTCAACAGACCATCAATTGGCATGCTAGGCTGGGCCATGTGGGAGACACTGGGCTGATGCAGCTGGTAAAGCAAGGCATTATTCAGATGGCTGAATCAGAGATACAAAGAGCCATTGGATCATGTGAAGAGTGCATTCTTGGAAAAAGCAAGAAGCTACCATATGGAGTAGGCAAACACAACTCAACTGAGCCTCTCCAATATGTTCACAGTGATATATGGGGCCCTGCACCAGTAAATAGCATTGGAGGAGGCAGATATTTCTTATCCTTTGTTGATGATTTCTCAAGAAAGGTTTGGATAATGATCATGAAAGAAAAGTCAGAGACATTCCAGAGATTTCAGGAATGGTGCACTGCAGTTGAGTTAGAGAAGGGAAAGCCTTTGAGGTGTCTTAGAACTGACAATGGGCTGGAATTCTTGTCCCATGAGTTTGATGAATTTTGTAAGAGAAAGGGAATTAAAAGGCATAGGACAGTCCCTCACAACCCACTACAAAATGGGGTTGCTGAGAGAATCAATAGAACCATTCTTGAAAGGGTAAGATGCATGTTGATAGCATCTGGAATGTCAAAACCATTTTGGGGTGAAGCAGCCTCCACTGCTGTTGCTTTAATCAACAAATGTCCCTCTGTTGCTATTGAAAATCAGACTCCAGACAGTGGATATTATGGATCTTGTGGAGACTATTCCAGATTGAGGCCATTTGGGTGTAGAGCATATGCTCATATCAAACAAGGAAAGTTGGAGCCAAGGGCTCTCAGATGTGTGATGATAGGCTATCAGAGTGGAGTTAAAGGTTACAGATTATGGTGCTGTGAGGAAGGAAATAAGAAAGTGGTGATAAGTAGAGATGTTATTTTCAGGGAATCTGAGATGCCCTTCCTCAATAAGCAAGTTCAGACAGTTGAGTTTGAGGTGGAGGGTCAGAAGGAGTCTCCATCAGATGCTGTGAGAAGTTCATCAGATGCTATGCGAAGTTCACCAGAAACCAATGTTGGTGGACCTTTTGAACATGAGAGTAACAACAAGACTCCACAGAGACTGATTGCAAAAGACAGAACCAGAAGAAGAATCAAGCTTCCCTCCAGATTTCAGGATTTTGATATGACGCACTATGCATTGGCTATAGCTGAGGAGATGGACTATCATGAGCCTTCAACTTACAAGGAAGCAATAAGAAGCCCAGAAAAGGATCAGTGGCTATTAGCTATGCAAGAGGAGATTGATAGCTTATACAAGAACCACACATGGATTTTGGTGTTAAGGCCAACTGATCAGCAAACGGTTGGATGTAAATGGATTTTCAAGAAGAAAATCGAGGCCTTCAACAACAATCAAGTCAGATTTAAGGCTAGATTAGTGGCTAAAGGCTTCACACAAAAGGAAGGAGTGGATTATAATGAGATATTCTCCCCCGTGGTAAAACATAGCTCCATCAGAGTTCTTCTTGCCATTGTTGCCCAGAGAAATTGGGAATTAGAGCAACTCGATGTTAAAACAGCATTTCTTCATGGAGAGCTTGAAGAGAAGATTTTCATGGTACAACCTCCTGGTTTTATTCAACCAGGAAATGAAGGAATGGTGTGTTTGTTGAAGAGAAGCTTGTATGGTCTTAGGCAAAGCTCTAGACAATGGTATCTGAGATTCAATGCATTTATTCAGAAAATTGACTTTGAGAAATCCCTATATGATCATTGTGTTTACATTAGGAGAAGGGATGGAGTTGCTGTGGCATATCTGTTATTGTATGTGGATGATATGCTAGTCTCAGCCGAGCATAAGGAAGAGGTGGAGCTGGTGAAAGCAGAATTGAAAGCTGAGTTTGACATGAAAGATCTTGGGGAAGCAAAGAAAATCCTTGGGATGGAAATCATAAGGGATAGAAATAAGAAAAGGATATGGCTGACTCAGAAAGATTACATCAAGGATGTCATTCAGAGATTTCAAATGAGTCATAGCAGACCAGTGGCTATGCCTTTGAGTTAACAATTCAAGCTAAGTGTGAACCAGAGCCCTAAGGATGATGAACAGAGAAGAGAAATGGATAAGATCCCATATGCAAGCATAGTGGGAAGTATCATGTACACCATGGTGTGTACAAGGCTAGATATCAGCCAAGCAATAAGTGTTGTGAGCAGATACATGGCTGATCCAGGTCTGGAGCATTGGCATGCTCTGAAATGGATACTGAGATACCTCAATGGAACTCAGGAATATGGAATATTGTTTGATGGGAGTAAGGAAACTGGAGAGCAGCCTCTGATGGGATAATGTGATTCTGATTTTGCAACCAATATAGATACAAGGAAGTCCCAATCTGGTTATGTATTCTGTTTGTATGGTGCTGCAGTCAGTTGGAGGTCAAGTTTGCAATCTGTGGTGGCTCTCTCAACAACTGAAGCTGAGTACATTTCCATGGCTGAGGCTGTAAAAGAGAGCATGTGGCTGAAAGGGATCTGCTCTGAATTTGGAGTTGATCAGAAAACTGTGGCAGTGTTATGTGATTCAAATAGTGCCATATGTCTATCAAAACATCAAACTTTCCATGAGAGGAGCAAGCATGTGGATGTCAAGTTACATTTTGTGAGAGATGAGGTTGATAAAGGCTCGGTGAACATTGAAAAGGTGGCAACTGAGCACAATGCGTCTGATATGCTCACAAAAGTGCTACCCGGTTCAAAACTGAAATATTGTATGGATTTGGTGAATCTAATCCAGCTGAAGTGAATGAAAGTCCTCTGATGATTGTCCAGTTATGTCTCAAGGTGGAGATTTGTTATGGAGTTGGGCACAACTTAACAACTAATGAAGTTGAGGGACTGATATGCAATAGCTCAGGGACTAATATGCAAATTCTTGTAATTTTCTGTTTGAATTTCCCTCCCAAATATTGAGTATGAAAAGAGAGGGAGTTAGTTAGAATTTTTCACTTCTGGAATCAAGCTGTAGCTAGCAGAGAGAAATAAGAGTTTTCACCTTGTGTTAGTGAGAATTCTTCCATACATTGAATAAAAGTTCTCCACCATTTCTTCTTGAGTTCTTAGTGTTCTTGATTATTCATTTCGATCAATTGTGTTGTTGTTGTTCTTATTATTCGTTCCGAGTGTTGATCTTGGTTGTGCTCGAGATCTGAGTTTGATTGCGTTGAGCTAGAGATTACAACCAGAGGACTACATTCCCTATCTGTGCGGCCTCAACTACACAGACAAGGAAGTTGGAGTGATTCTGCAGAGCAGAGTCAGATGCGCTGCAGAATCAAGTATACGAGAAGGGGACCTAAACTACCCTTCCTTCGCGGTTACTTTTAGTAGTTTTGAATCCTCGTCTTCTCAGACGTATACGAGAACTGTCACGAATGTGGGCGAGGCGAGCTCGTCTTACGTTGTCGAGACCGCGGCGCCGGCCGGGATTGAGGTGCGTGTGGAGCCTGCGAAGCTCGATTTCTATGGGGTTAAGCAGAAGCTGGAATATAATGTGACATTTGTTAGATTAAATTCGACGGTGCTTGGGCACGTTCAAGGCTACCTGAAATGGGTATCTTCCAAGCACTCTGTTAGGAGTCCTATTGCCGGAATACTGCGGTGAATGCACAACTATGGAAACCTGTTTATTTTATTCTCATTAATTTCGATTGTTTATCAAGTCTTGAATAGGAATGTTTGTTAGCTATTGTTTGTTTTGCTGTTTCCTTTACATATTTTAAACAATCATTCCTTCGTTCTTGTATTTTGCTATTGGTGTTGTCAAATTTGGCAAAAATATGAAAAAAATTATTTCAAGTTTTTTACTAAAAACTAACATCAATCACGAATATTTTGGTACACCAATTCATCGATCTCTTACAATACTTATGTATAGCCCGTGAGCTTGGGAGAGGGATTGCTTCAAGTATAGATGTTATTAATATTTGATACTCCTCCGTCACTAATAATTTGTCACCACTTGATCCGACACGAATTTTAAGAAATATAATCGAAAGTAAGGCTGAAAAAGTTAGTGGTATGTGGGCCATACAATTATATATTAATTTTATAGTTATAAAATCTGAGTGAGAATGAGTTAGTGGAATGTGAGATCCACCCCCAAATATTATAAAAGTAAAAGGTGATAAATTTTTAGAGAATAATGAAAATAGAAATAACCGTCAAATTTTCATGGACAGATGGAATAGAAAATACATAATTATTAAGTTGTTAGAGGGTTGAGTTAAATTGAATCTGTATTGAGTGTTAGTGTATTACTCCCTTCAGTCCTATTAAATGTCTCATATTTGACCGTTGTGAGTTTTAAGAAATTATTTAACTTTGTGAAGGAAAGTAGGTAGAAAAAGTTATTAGAATGTGGACTCCACCTTTATATACTACCTCAATCCCCAAAAAAAATAGACTAATTTTACCATTTTAGATGATTTCCTAAAATTAGACAAAGTCTGAATATGAAATTTTTTTAAAAAAAATACTTTGATTGTCTAATTTTACCATTTTAGACGATCGCCTCTGCCCTCCCTACTCGCGGTTCAACGTTTTTGTTCGGGGACCGACTCGAGGTCAGTCCCGGGTTGAAATTCACCCGCAACTCGCCCCCAATGTAGTGTGCCACTGCCGCTGCTGCTACATTGTCGTCGTTCAATCGCTTCATTTTATAATGACATTGCTTCATCTTACAATGAAATAACTTCATCTGATAAATGGAAACATTTCGGTAAAATGAACCAAACTTGAACAGTCCAAAATAAATAACTTCATCTTATGATATAATTACTTCATCTTTTCACGAAATGACTTAATCTTATAATGTAATTAATTCACAGTACATAGTTAAAATGAATCAAATTTGAACCATCAAACAAATCAAAACTCATATCTTGAAAATCACTGAGAAATTAGAACTCACCACTAAATAAACTAAACAATTAATGAAATTAGAAATTAAGGTATGCAATCACTTTATCTTATAATCACATTGTTTCAGCTTATAATGAAATAACTTTACCCGAGTAATGAAAACATTTCGATTAAAATGAATCAAATTTGAACAGTCCAAAATAAATAACTTCATCTTATGATATAATTTCTTCATCTTATAATCACATTGCTTCATCGTATAATCAAATAACTTCACCCGAGAAATGAAAATAACTTATAGTAATGTATTATGACTAAATAGCTTCTGGGATGAAGTAAATTGCCTCTTCGTATGAATGACGAAAATTATTTGTATATCTCATATCATCCATCAAAACTTTGATCAAAGGGCCATATTTACATCTCTAGTTCTACATTTAAGAGAGTGATTTGCAGGGAACCTGCATTTAGCTGGCTTCACTTCGGACGCCTACATATTAATAGCCCAAACAACTGACGATTCTACTGGATAAATAATGACTTTGAACAGGTATACAGCAAAAAGGTCCTACCACTGAAACTCCACTAATGATAAATACTACTAACATCAAAACTACATGTTTTAAATTTCATATCTATCAAATGCAGTTATTGAGAGCAAACATTGATAAAAAGAAAAGGAAATATCACCTGGGTCATGCAAGTTCCCCATGCCATATTTGGATTCAGTGACTGATTAATAAATAACAATTGTGATTTCTATTGCAGATTAAGATGACATGCATTGGTGGGCAAGGATCCCCTGCTGTGCACAGCAAGGGTTGTGCCAATATTTGCACACACAATATATTATTCTATAATAAAATATATTAATATTTTATTATTATAATTTTGAATTAAAATAATGGGATGTATGTAACAGCATCCCCTGCTATGCTATCAGCCACAGCCGCAGGGGATCCAAATCCTACATTGGTAGCCCCCTAGCTCAGAGGAAAACCATAGTGACAGATACAAAACACCCGGTGTCAGAACAAAAAAGAATTTCGAAGGAACACAAATCAAGTGAGAGATGTGAGAAAGCTAAATCCATTTGATTAAACATGTGGCACCTTATGTTAGCTGAATAATCTCGAATATCACATTACTACAGCCGTACAGCGGTAAGTAATCCATCAGACTTATTCTACAGTAGATTTTAAGGACAAACATGTTAACATACGCATATAAATGTAAATCTCATATTCTCAATAAGTTATAGCTCCAAAATTGCAAGCTAAATGTGATACATCCATGTGATTGTTCCCATATAACTCGTTCTACTCACATTTTTTTATAAAACTAATATATAAAAATAGACCATACATTTCACTAACTTTTCAACTTATTTTATTATATATAGTCAAAACAATTTATTAAAACATGTGCCGGTCAAATATGAGACATTTAATCACGAGGGAGTACTATATTGTTTTTGTCTCTTTGCCCATTTATTCTTTTAATAATTTTTATGATCAAGTTTTAGTGGGAAAATATACAGTTCGAACAAAAGGCTGAGATATAGCGACCAGTTGCCCATTTATTTTGAATTAAATTAGTGGGATCATATACCAAATATTTGCGAAAACAGCCAACTAGTAAAACTAATTTATAGTACTCCCTCTGTGCCAAAGAAGATGACACATTTGGAAAATGACACAAAATTTTAGGAGATGTTGTTTTGTGCGTTAAGTGGTGAGAGAAAATATAATTTTATAATTGATGTGAGAGGAAATTTTTCCAAAAGAGGAAATGTAACATTTTTTATGGGACAAATTAAAAAGGAAAGTATGACGTCTACTATAGAACGGATGAGAGGTAGTATATAGATCTACTAGAATTTAAAAACATCCTTCTAAAACAGAAATTCTATTCTCAAAATCTGCACAAAGTGATAAACAGAAATTCTATTCTAGTATCAGAATCTACCTGTCTAACTCCTCTGCTGCAACTATCAACCTATTGCAGATATAATTAAATCATCAATAATCCTAATTGACAAAAAAAAAAAAGAAGTCTAGGAACTGGAAGGCCGATGAGGAGGTCGAGAGTCATGGTGGTGGTGGATGATGGGCATAGTCCTCGTCCCCGAAGCAGTAACCGCCCTCACATGGCCCACCATGGACACCTGCAGCGCCTCCTCCTCATACGCCCTCCGCTCCATCTCCTCCATCCTCGCCTTCTTCTTCGCCTTCACCAGCACCGCCCTCGCCAGCAGGCTCAGCAGAAACACCCCCACCCCCGCCCCGATGGCTCCCCCCACCGCCATCCTCCACTGGCTCTCCCTCCTCCTCAGCGGCACCAGCGGCGACTCCACCACCACCCCGAAGTGCCCCTGCCCCGTCGCCACGCACACGTTCGCCCGCGGCTGCCTCCACAGGCTCACCCTCCCGTCCTCCTCGAACCTCGCACACATCGGGATCATCCCATTCTTCTCATTCGCGCCGCTGAAGTCGATCTTGATCGGCCTCATCCCGGCCTGGATCCGGACCTCCGCGGCCGCCCCGATGTTGTAGGCCAGCAGGCCTAGCACCGGGGATATGAGCTCGTACCCGGAGAGCTCGTAGTTCGAGTAATACAGCGACGACCAGTTCGATCCCAGCTTTTGGCGGATTATTAAAATTCTTTTCGAGCAGGGGCGGGCGTATGTGCCTGCGCTGAGCTCGAATTCCTTTATCGTGGCTCCGTAACGGCGCAGGCTACCGCAGCGGAGCCGGACCGTGTCCACGTGTATGCCGGAGAGATTAGAAGGAAGGTTGATCTTATGGAGCTTTCCAGTGCGGAAACTCTTGGTGTAGGATTTGAACGTGTAGTCGCGGATCATGAGATCGAGGAGGCGCGCCGATTTTATCTCTTCCGCTTCAATTCTAAACGAATGTAACAGAAAAATGATCAGAGCGATTGTGGCGGGAGACGCCATTGATAGAGATGGAGAGGAAACTGAGCTTTCTCGTTTTGAATTTTTTGGGGGAATAAACTAATTTATGAGAAATTGCGGGGTAATTAGTGTTGGAACTAGCTAGGGGCTACTTGGTTAAAGGTGTAGATCGCAATTATGCATTGAATTATATATAAGCAACAAAATTTACCCCTAATTAAGTAGGAAATTATTTGATTCTCTCTCTTTTAATTTTTTGAATGGATGCTAGCCTTAAAATGCAGGGCATGACTTGGGAGGTCTTGGGGGATGATTAAGGGAGCGTGGGTTTGTTATTATAATTGATTCAAAAGTGGGAAGGAAAAAGGAATGATAACATGGTGAGAGTGAAGATGAAGTAGTCTCACTTCTTCTATGTTTGGAGATGTAAATGATCAATATATACACACACCACATTTACTAATTAATAAGTACTATGATTGTATGGTTTGATTACATGTCTCCCGCTCCAACCACTTTGTGGGCTACTATAATCATTACATTGCTTATTCTAAGGGGGACCATTCTTGCTTAATTATTTTCCTTCCAATAGTTAATTAGTAGTAGTAGATATACTGGAGTACTACTTTCTTTGCGACCACTGATTTTAATTATTTCTTAGCATCCTACAATAAATCTTAGGAATGTTAATCATTTCATATATATATCCGTTGCTGCGCCTTCTATCTGTAACTTATTTTCGCAATATTAGGAAGGGAATCAATGCTAAATTAAGAAAGCACAATATAGATCTCTTATTAAGGCTTCAAATGTCGTTGTTCATAATTTTAACGACATTGAAAATGGGCACTATTTCTTGACACGATGAGTGAGAGAGCCATTCCCATAGAAAACTAACTACTCATCACAGAGAAGGAAAGGTAAAAATCTATATGGCTTACATTAGATGACAAAAAAAAAAGGAATGAAGGATCAATGGAAGTTGACGTTGGAACCATATGTCATTCCAGCACGCCAGTTAGAAGGTGCAACGTTGTAAGCAATGATAGTTTCATGAGAAGTGTATGAGGTTAACTTGAACGAAAGCGACTGGCCTCCAAGAGTCGCGAAAGCCTGGTACGAGGCGCCCCAGTTGTGGCTCATGCTTATCCACCCGGTCTTGCTGCCCTTCACCCACATGTTGGCTATGTCCCCGCCTCCCCCCACATTCATCACGTACACCAGCAGCCAATACCCGTTCCCCTGGAGCATCAGGCGCACTCCACCCTTGCGCACGCACGTCACCCTTAAATCATACAATCACATCATTGTATAGTTGACCCATTTTAATAGTAGTGTGATAATGTGTGGTGGAAAGTTTTAAAAAGTATAAAGTGAACTGATTTTTTAGTATTGACTAAAATGACAAAATGAGACTAATTCTGGTTACATACCTGCGGAAGAGGACAGGTACGATGCCAGCCTTCCACTGAGCGATCTTCATGAAGGCGGGCTTGGACATGTCGAAGTGGGTGCGAGGAGGGTTGCACCAGCCGCCGTTGTTAGAATCCTGGGACCAGTTGGGAGGGCAGAGATTGGTGGCGGTGATGGTGGTGATCGGAGAATTCTTATAGCAATACTGTGATTTAGCGCACCGAAGCTGAAAGCACTGCCCGCAGCCGTAGCCGTTGTTGAATAGCACTGAGCTCAGCGCCGCCGTGTCGGTGCCGTATCCACTGTTGAACAAGTTTCCGTACCCACAAGCTCCTCCTGCCATCGTGCATCCAATGTCTTTTCTTAATATACATGTATTTCACCTTTCTTTTTATTTGTTCAAAATATAGAGTTTTGTATATTTGGCATTATATAGCATAGCAATCTTTTCAATGTTGGATTGTTTTATATTTATCAATTATAACCAGTAGACGTTGCATCTGAAAAAATTGTTGGCCCTAGTATAATACTACTAGTAATTTATATGTAAAGAGTTATCAAAATAGACAATATAATTTCCTAAAATGTGACAAAATTGAGATACCATCAAACTCTACTCTGCGATAACTATTTTCCACGGTGATGTAACAATCTTTTATTGTTATATATATAGAGGAATGATATGCTACATAACCTTATGTGAGCACCACTCTTGTTTAACCCACGTTTATCATTGTTCGTTTTGATTTATATATTTAGTTTAATTCTAATACATAAAAAAATGTTAATGCAATTTTTAATTTCACAAAATTCATAAAAATCAAAACTCGATTTGTTATGTTATTAATTTATTTGAAATAATAGAGAAAACGAGCAACGCTAAACGTGCGTTAAATTAAAAAAAATGGACTATGTAAATGAAACAAGGAGGGTAAGTATTAAAAAGGATTTTGAATGGAAGAATGAACTATATATATATATATATATATATATATATATATATATATATATATATATATATATATATATATATATATATTCATTTTTCTTGAGGTAATTAAAGGAATATATATTCCAACGTTAATTTCTTGTTTATAAACACATAATTTATGATAGTATAAAATATGAACGCAGTACCCATAGTTTCCGCAGCTGTCTCATCGCCATAAAATGTGGCATAAGCAAGTTTCCAAGGAGTCGGACGAAACACCGGCGAAGTGTATCCGGCTGCGACAGCCTTGCCCATGGCTGCCAGTGCCACCGCCAAGAACAAGAAGATGAGCGTCCATGAATCAAGGAAAGAAGCCATTGTTTTACTTAGCTTAGTTTTGCTACCTTTTAATTAGCTTCTTCTATACTAGATTTGTGTTGTGATGCCTAATTGACTTGGAAATGAGATGTTTATATAGTTTTGGCCATGTACATTGTGTACACTACGTGAGCTTCACAAACATGCAATTCCGACTCAAACGTTCTAATTTTATATTCTAGAAGTTGGATGGAGGAATAATTGATTTATCTTCTAACACAGTCAAACCGCAAGAATTTATTTTATACCATAAATTCTATGTAGACGTGTGGGCATGTCTTCTTGTCGGTTGCTACTATGACTTTTTTGGTTGGTTAGAATACTAGAAGTTCAATGTATGTATATTACTATAATATAGAAAATTGCACACGAAATTTAGTCTCCTAATTACATATTTATGGGACGGCGCAACCGGATATATAATAGAATTGGAGCAAACGATAAGGTAGACAAGGATTTAATATAGTTATGGCCTCTAATAAAATGAAGAGTATGTTTGCTATCCTTTTATTATGAAATGTTATGATATTTTATTTATATATTCTGTTGAAATGAAATTAGATATGCGACTCGACCTATAAATTAAGTTGGGTCTGTTTCCCAATTATGTACACTTAGTTTTTTTAAATATTCCGACTTTCGTTTACTTTCCCTTATCAACAAAGAATGCGCCTGCCCTTCGTTCCTATATGTTTTTGTCCTCAAACTCATATTCAAAGCATTTTATACTCTTACCCTCCCTAATATGAGTTGCTCTTGAACTTTTTCTGCTTTTGCCACGTGTGATCTTGCCTTAATACTCATAATTGATAGTAATTGATAATTTGTTCATAAATGGAAAAAATGCAATGCTCCACCTGTAGAGTTGACACATTTTTTTCGCAAGTTTAAGAAATTGACATTTAAAGATTCCATGTAGAGTTGACACAAATTTTTTTCACAAAGTTTAAGAAATTAATATTTAAAAATTAAAATGAAAGAATAAAGTAGAAAAAAAAAATAATATATGAAAAAAAGTAAAGTTTTTGTCAAAAAATAAAATAAAAAATAAGAGCATCCTCATTAGTGCTCTTGCCAACGGCATGGATGTAGGCCGGGACCCACTTCTACTCCATGTCCTTAGGTAAGAGCACAACACCCACATCCGTGCTCTTCCGCAAGGACAGGCTCAAGGGTCCCAACATTCTATTATTCAATTTAAATAAAAATATTTCCACATATTAAAATGCATTAAAATTACCCGTAATACTATTACAAATTATAAAAAAAAATTACATAATTAAAATCCTAAAAATTTAAAATTACATAATTAAACTCCTAAAAAATAAAAATTACATAATTAAACTCCTAAAAGATTAAAATTACATAATTAAAGGCTAAAAATACCCCCGTGGAAGACTATTCATCTAGCTCTACCCCCAATATTCTTTGGAGACCCCGTATCAATGCCACATGCGATCGAAGTTGCTCGGGGGTCATAGTTGACATATCGGCCAAATTGAGTTGGGCCAAAACCCCCCAAAACGAGTTGGTGGGGGTTTGAGGTGGCACAAAGGGAGCGGGAGCGGGGGCGGGATCGGGATCGGGAGCGGGAGCGGGGGCGGATGGAGTCGCGGCGAGATGACGGTTGGCCGTCGACTTCTCTCTTCCTTGCGGCCGGCGTTGGGAACTACTTGGGCCGGCGTCGGGGCTACCAAAGTTAGCTCCGGCGAGCTGGGTGGACACCTCATCGGAGCCGGCGTCGGATAGGGATACCGACCTCGACCGTTTGCTGGAGGAGCTAGAGGAGGATGATACGCCTCCCCTATACTTCCGATACACACGCACCTCCTGCCAAACATTGAGGTAGTTGAACGGTTTGTAGTGTTGGGATTGGTAGGTCGCCAACGCAGCACTATGATGTCGACCTCGCTTCTGCCGCTCCCCGCCGATCGCTCTTCCTGGAGGTAATACCCCTGAAACTTTTGGATTTCTTCGTTGGCTCTGTATATGGCATTGCGCACCATACTCTCGTTGCGCTCGATTGTTCCAGCCGGCCGGTTTTGATTGTACCGGCGACAGACGCGCCACCAAAAATGGTCCCCAGATTGGTTCGTGCCAATCTCCGTATCTTCGGAGATAGACAAAAACAATTTGAATAATTGATCCATCTCCCCCGGAGTGTACGGGGTGCGGATACCACGAGTAGGAAGATGAGGAGTTTGAGAGCTGTCGCTCCCTCCCGCTCTAGGTACGGGTGGTTTGGGTGCCCACCCGTATTGCTCATCGGGGGCATCTTGGTCGTCCACCGGGTAAGGCTGATAGCCACTCAGAGCTTGCGAACTTTGGGTTTGAGGAGGGGCCGAAAATTCCGTTTCCGGACTAGGAAATGATTGCGAGCCGAACCATTCGTGGTTCCAACCGCGGGAGTCGAAGGGGTGATCACCGGAGCCGGACATTTTTTTGTTGTAAGAGTGAAAGAAAGATTGAGAATTGTAAGAATGGAAATGAGAGAATTTAGATGAGAATTGTGTAGTAAGGTATTAAATTTTTTGTATCGAAGTGGGGGTATTTATAGATGAAAATGTGAATTTTTGGGGAAAAGATATTGAAAAATAAATTAAAAGTGGAGAGAAAACAGATATAATTTTTTGGGAAGTGAGAAAATATTTTTTTTATTTTTAAAAAAAAGGAAATTCCAACAGCATTGCCATTGGTCAATCAGGCGTTGACACGTGTGCTGCTCGCTGGCACGGACGTGCTCGATGCATCGAGCCACGCCGCGCCAGCGGCAAGAGCGCAGCGGCGAGCAGCGGTGCGCCACGCCCCTGGCACGGACGACCGGACGACCGGACGACGTGGTGTCACCGCTGCGGATGCTCTAACTCAACTAATATTATGGAAATCTGAAAAGTAATAGAAGTCGGAAATACCATTTATTCAATTATTTTTTAGGATCACGTCGTCTAATGGTTTAACCACCTAACTACTTAAAAGTCCTTTTTCCACTTCCTTCTTGTTGCATTTTGTAATTCTACCATCAGTTGTATCACGATTTCATTTTTGTCGCATTTCTAACTTCTTCTACTTCCAGTTGTATCACAGTTGCTAATTGAAAGGCCGTATAAGGGTGGCGCAATCCGATGAAGTGAGCATATATTCAATAAATCTATCATCCATTACTAAATAGTATTAACTAATTTGCCGGAAGAAATAGGCAAACCTTTGATGAAATCTAAACTGATATGAATCCATGACTTAAGTCGAATTGGTAAGTAAGGGTTGTGAGAGACCAAGATAGGCTGATGTATCAGGGTCCATTATATGTAATCCCAGCCTCCGTGTAGAACTAGTGACCAAATATTAACTATTAAATTTAAATTTTGATGGATAAGATGTGATGACTCATTTAATTCACCCTACGGATATTTTAGTCATTATTATATACTCCCTCCGTGCCACAAGATTATGCATTCTTTCCTTTCTAGTCCGTCCCACAAGAATATGCACTTTCCAATTTAGAAAACTCATTTCCTTCTAATTAGGTGGGACTCATTCTACACTAACAATACTTTAATTACTTTTTCTATCTACCTCTCTATTACTTTACCAATTTTGCATTAAAATCCGTGCCGAACTCAAGGTGCATAATCTTTGGAGACAGATGGTGACTCAACTTTATTTTACCCAAATAATACCCACAAGTGTACGGGGTTATTGTAGCCTTTAGCAAGCAAGAGTATATCGTATCCCACAGAGACAATTAAGTGTAAACCTAAGTACCACAAACAAATTTCAAGTACTATCCAGACAATCAGAAAATTTTTGAGTTTTGAAACTAACAACTACTAGAAGCATATAAATTCATAGATTAAATTAAAGCACTTAAACAAGAAAGCAATTAAGCAAGTTGTGTAAGATGATGGAGAAATATGCAGAATTCAGGGATCTGATGCACAACTCATAGTCTAACCCAATTGAAATAGATTTACCATTTGAAGTCTCCAGAATTGTTGAATCAATCACAATTATAGATTAAATCCCCTCCCGAGGAGAGAAATATGTAGATTCAGTGTAATAATTGAAGCCACATTCTAATTCTTAGACATAACTCCTAATAGTTTGATTAGATTAATGATCCCACTCAGAATCTCAACTCTCCCGGGTTCTATTGAATTAAGGTGTGAATTATTCATCTTTCAAGATTAATTATTTCATCTCCCGATTACTCTAATAAACTCTAACACTCCCAATTGGGGATCAAGCAATTGATAGGAAAAGCACAAGAATAATTCAAACAAGATAAAACGAAGTCAATTGGATTAAAACTATGAATCAATGCATCTTCACTAAGAATTCTACACAAAGAGTTTAGCTACTCATGTTCATTGTAGAAAACAAACCAAAGCTAAGAAAAACATAGAGAAACATGATACAAATTATAATTGGCCGAGGAATCGAAGCTGGAATCTTCAATCTTCTTCCAAAAGTTCTCCAGAGAGATAAAGTGTGTCTAAGGCGGCTGGAACTAAATGTCAAGAATTGACCTAAATCTTTCCTCTTATTCTCATTTTTCTAAAAATCGCGTTGGACTCAGAAAAATGCCAAATTGGCGAACCCGGCCGGGTGGAATTAATCCACCAGAAAAACACAGGGTAGAAGTTTCTGGAGTCTCCACGTTATAGAAGAACCACCCGGCCGGGTGGAATTATTTCCCACAAAAATCACCCGGCCGAGTCTAGCGAATTCGGTACTCACTGGACTTCTTCAAGCTTTGTGTTGACACCCGGCCGGGTGGAATTTAACCATAGAATATTCACCCGACCGGGTGGAGCTCTTTTTACTCCATTTTCACCTATTTTTGCCCAAAACACTCAATAAACACGTGAACTCCAAAACATATAGTAATTGGCTGGAAATAACCATTTTGAGCACAAAAACTCAACAATTATGCACATCAACATACCAATCACAACACTACAAATACGAGTTTGTCAACTCCCTCAAACTTAGACTCTTGTTTGTCCTCAAATAAGAATAAGAAATCATGAAGGACAAATTGATGTACTGCTTCAGAAAATTTTTCAAAACAAGTCCGAATGGATGAAACATACAAAAATCATTGAAATATTAATTGGAGTTACTGTCTCGTATATCACTTGATGTCAATGCTCTCACAAGGTTCAGGGAGTGTGATTTTCTCCCTTTTTCATTTTTCCCTCTCACTCAAGTGTATAAAGAGGTAATATAAGCACTCAAATCAAGTAACATGTAATGCTTACCATAGGCTTGCTCAACGTCAAACATCTCCTCAACTCAGATGTGAAAGGGAACCTAAGATCAGAAAGATCTTTATTCGGGTTGTAATGTAGGCTCTTTGGACGGTAGGGAACATTTAGGCTATAGTGACTAAAGAATATAAATGAAGCACACATATCCAACAATAACCATTCACCAAAACAAAACTCAGATAAGCTTTAATTCATCAAGCTTCCTTCTAACTTCCAAGACCCACTTATTAATATCCCCAACATCACATTTTATTTTTATTTATTTTTATTTATTTTTATTTCTTTTATTATTTTGTTTTTCTTCTAGACTTCGTCTAGCTTATACCTCCTTTTTCTTTTATTCTCTAATTTCACCCCTTCCTTGAAAACTTCCCCTTCCTTGAAAACTTATGATAGTGTGCTTCCCATTTTTGTAGGATTTCACTTTAAAGAGTGATTTAAAACATTGCTTTACAACTATCAAACAAATTTTTAGGCTACGAAGGCTAACTAGGGAATTTACCAGTGTATGAGGATAATCAAAGAATGCCTAACTTCATCCCTTAAGTTCACACCCACTATGTAGATTCGATATGACGAGGAGCAAGTTCTAGAAACAAAAGCAAGTACTCAATCAAATCACACACGAAAGGATTATGGCTCAAAATCTCACAGAGATTAGTATTGACCAAGCAAACAAGCACTTCATTCGCAGTTAAATCATGGGTTGATCAAGTAAGTTCCTAACCATTCTAACCAATTTTTTTTAAGTCAAAACAATTATCATCATAAGCTACCAATCCACTGCTCAGCACGAATTATCTTACATTCATCCATATTCAAATTCAAGTTCCACATGCGGGACTTACACCAAATGACACAAATCAAATCAAAATAAAAGCAAAAAAAATAGTTTCAAGTACATATCCCTTAGATCAAATGGAGAAATATGCAACCAATCCACGTCAGAACCCCCCTAAACTTATTCAAGACATATGATAGAATAAGTTTGAAGAAGAGTGGATGGTTGGGATACCTCTAGTCAGACGACGGTAGGAACCTCGCATAATTGGCCTGGTAGAAGGCCTGATGCTCCGCGTCACTAGCATCGATCCGAGTTTCCAAGTGCTGGATCCGGTCCCCAAATTGGTCTAACCGAGTGTCGTACAGGTCCCTCCACATTGCAGCATCTGCATTCCATTGTCGTGCCTGGGCCTCCTGCTGTGCTTGCCTAACCTGAAGTGCTCTGACCTCTGCAGCTATCTCCGCCAAGTAGCTATCTCTGGATGGTCGCCCCCATGGTTGGCCCCTCTTGGCCTGACTGCCCTGACCTACTTCAAACTCAGAGGCGACGTCATCATCATCCTCATCCATGGTTGCCGGAGCATTTTGGATCTGCATAGGCTCCTCGGGGATATGGGGTTGTGGCAAATAGTTCGGGTCTACGTATACCGACCTAGCATCTGGAGGGCATTTCCCTTGAGGTGGGTCACTCTCGATTTTGTTCCTATGGGCTTGGGAGTTCATGTTCCAATTTACTTGGTAACCCCATCCTCCGACTGCGAAGAGTTATGGGTCGGGGAATCTGATGGATGTACTTGCATCCAACTTGAAGTATCATGCACCCCGCCTATCGACCATGATCATGTTCTCCTTCTTGAGTGATTCCTAGTCTAATACCATGGAGCCTTGATCGGCTTCCCGATTGTCAAAGCTAACCTCGAGCTTGTAAGCCAATGCAGCTATCACTCCCCCACAACAGAGCTTGCCAGTCTTCTTCCTTGCATGCCTCTCCAAATGCTTTATCATATAGTGACCTGTGTTGACTCGCCGTCGACTTAACACCCCCCACAAAATGAAGAGCATTTCTGTTGAACAGCTTCCGGCTTCCGTGTGGCCAAACGAAAAGTACACCAAGGCCTTCATCATGTACCTTAAGACCGGGTTTCTAATCGAGTGGATCTTGGCTCTAGACGGAATGAATGTCTGGCCGGTACTAGAGCTCTCCTCATTGAGTGTGATCTTTCTCCAGAAATCGTCACGGTCGTACTCTGCAGGCTCCTCAGTATAACCTTCTTCCACCTCACCCATCAATTTGAAGAGATCGTTGAACTCCGCTAATGTAAGGGTGTGTTCTTCATTCACGAGTCGGAAAGAAAGCGACTCTATCTCTTTGCCCGCGGTTTCCACATGAAGGGTAGTGAGGAACTCTACAGTGAGGGCCTTGTAAGACCCAAACTTCTTCGTGAAGAGATACGTAAGGTGCCCCGCTTCCAAAAGGTGGTCCTAAGAACGTTGGATACCTAAACCATTGATTGTGCTCCAATTGGGGCACCGCGAATGTACGTTATCTAGTGCAGCTAGGGTTTCCCATCTCTTTGACTCCCCTCTCCGAAGGGTGACACCGACCTTATGAGCCTTGAGAATGGTTGGGGCCATGGAAATTGTACCTGGAAAGAGGAATATTAGGGCAAGTTCGTTCTTTACAACATAGTAATCAATAAAGCTCCCGAACTCCCCCAAACTTAAGTTCACAATCAAAGATTTATGAAAGGCAAGCATCACAAGCAAGACAATGAGACATTAGGAAGATAGACTCAATTTCTAAAATCAAAAGCACCACAAGCAAAACAATAGGGAGATAGACTCAATCCCTATGCATAGCATATAAACAAGCAAGTAAAGCAAAAACAATTAAGTAGATAGACTCGATTCCTACAATCACTTTCATCACACACATTAGCAAGGAGATAGACTCAATCCTTTCCACGTTCATCACCCCAATCATCAAAATTTGTGTTCCCCCCCCATTGCACATCATACTTAACACATAATCCACACAATTCTCAATAACAAGGGAGATAGACTCAATCCCTATACCAAAACAACAAAAAACATCACTCAAATTCATAGAAACCAAGAGCATAATCACACAAGGCCTACTCTACTCATAGAAGTCTCGACAATTGCATGCCTTGGACACCAAAATTTCGAGCTCCACTATAGCAACACTAGGCAAAACCTCCAACTTCAAATTTAAAGCACACCACATGAACTTCATACTCAAAATTCGACAATAAACCCAAAAATTCAAGTCTAGAAGAGGAAGAGCATACTTTTCATGTTTAAGATGAAAGAAATATTGAGTTTCCTCTTCCCTTTGCAAGCAAGGTTGAAAAACTCCAAAATTTCTCAAACTAATCGAACACAATTCTTCAATGTGGTGAAATTAGTGGAAGAGTAGAATGAATTTGTGGTGGGTGTATGAGATTAGTGTGAATTTGTGTGTATTGTAGAAAAATCGAAGGAGGGAAGAAGAAGGGGGGCGTCGGGTGTGAGAGTAGGAGAGAGGCGGGTACCTAGTATTTAAATCTAGGGTTTGCAGCGGACCCAGCAGGGTGGAATTATTGAACAAGAAAAATACCCGGACGGGTGAAATCCACAGACCTTTTTCTTCACAAACTGGATGACCCGACCGGGTGCAAATAGTATACAAAAAATTCACCCGGCCGGGCAAAACTCTCTGTACTGTCTCTTCACAATTTCACCGACCCGACTGGGTCCAATTTAGCAACCGAAATATCACCCAGTCGGGTGACACTTTCGGGGCATATTTTCCAGCAGATTCTGATTCTGCGCCCCTTTTTGGCCAATTTCTTCAGCTAATTCCTGCAGAGGGTCAGCTCCCAAACACAACCAACTCCACAATCTAATGGGACAACTTAGGGACAAAAAGACTAAAGGAAAAAATGAAAGCAGACATGCATACACCCAAAAGAAGAAATGACTCAAACATGCCAAGAAAAATAAATCAAAACTCATACTAAAAAATCACACAAAAAGTGATAAAGTTACCTACTAGGGGTTGCCTCCCCTAAAGCGCTTTTGGTTAAAGTCGTTAGCTCGACATCTCCATAGTGGTTCATTGGGGCTCCAAAGAGAGCCGGAATACCTCCTCCTTCTGTTCCATAGTATGAAATTTCTTCACATTCTGACCATTGGCCGTGAAACTCACCCATCATCAGCTTCAAGCTCCAAAGCTCCATTCTTCATCACAGTTTTAACTTTGAAAGGGCCGGAACACCTTGAATTGAGGTTTTCGGGGAAGAGTTTCATCCTTGCATTGAACTACAACACCAAATCTCCTGGGAAGAATTCCCTCTTCTCGATCATCTTATCATGATAGGTTTTGAGACGCTCAAGCGCCTCATTCCGGAACTCATCAAGGAAGTTCAGATAAGATTGTCTCTCCTTCCCCGCCTTGTAGTAATTGGCATTTAACTGCTTCACGGCCCAATATGACTTATGCTCAAGCTCCACCGGAAGATGGCAAGATTTCCCAAACACTAGTTGGTACGCTGACATGCCGATTGGCGTTTTATAGGCTGTTTTGTATGCCCAAAGTGCATCGTCGAGCTTCAACGCCAAATCTTTTCTGTTGGCGTTCACAGTTTTCTCCAAGACGCCTTTGATTTCCCTATTGGCCAACTCAGTTTGACCATTGGCTTGAGGATGGTACAGCAAAGTGATTCGATACTTAACACCATATTTGCTCAACACAACTTCCAACCATTTATTCTTGAAGTGGGATCCATCATCACTAAGTAAGGCTCTCGGCGCCCCGAACCTCGTGAAGATGTTCTTTTTCACAAAGTTGATCACTACCTTGGAAGAATTAACCAAAGTAGGGATAGCTTCCACCCATCGGGAGACATAATCAATCGCCAGAAGAATGTACTGATAGCCAGAGGAAGGTGGGAAGGGGCTCATAAAGTCGATCCCCCACACATCAAAGAGCTCTATCTCTATAATAGTAGTCATCGGCATTTCTTTCTTCTTGGAGACACCCCCATCCTTTGGAATTCATTGCAGTGGAGAAAGAAATTCTGACAGAACACTTTCATTGTCGTCCGATTAGCTCTAAAATGTCCTCCGCTAGGACATAGAGTGGCAATTTCTGATCACCGCTTCCCATTGCTCATCAGGAGTACATCTTCTAATCACCATGTACACGCACCTTCTAAATAGGAGTGGCTCATCCCAAAAATAGAACTTGATGTCATGAAAGAACTTCCTCCTTTTGATGCTTGTTGAGGCCCTCTGGAACCACCTTGGCTACAAGGAAGTTCACAATATCTGCAAACCATGGCGATGAGCTTTGAGCATAGAAGAGATGCTCATCAGGAAGCTCCTCATTTATAGGCTTCTTCAAGTTCTCCCCTTCAAAACAGTGCTCCAATCTAGATAAGTGGTCAGCTACCACATTCTCACACCCCTTTCGGTCCCGGATTTCCAAGTCGAATTCTTGGAGCAGAAGAACCCAACGAATCAATCTAGGCTTGGTGTCCACCTTGGCAAACAGGTAGCGAATGGTGGCGTGATCCGTAAACACAATGGTTTTTGCTCCAATGAGGTATGGGCAAAATTTATCGAAGGAATACACCACGGCCAACATCTCCTTCTCCGTGGTGGTGTAATTTGCCTGAGCTGGATCTAAAGTCCAGCTTGTATAATAAATCACCCTGAACACCTTATCTCTTTTCTGCCCTAACGCTGAACCCACGGTCACGTCACTAGCATCACACATAATCTCGAAAGGCTGTGACCAATCTGGGAATTAACTACGGGAGCACTCACCAACACCTTCTTCAAATTTACAAAGGCTTGCAAACATTCTGCAAAAAAGTTGAACTTGACATCCTTGGCTAGCAGGTTGGAAAAGGGACGAGCTATTTGGGAGAAATCTTTGATAAATCGGCTGTAAAACCCAGCGTGCCCCAAAAGCTCCTCGTGGCTTTCTCACTAGATGGTGGTGGCATCAGCTCAATAGCCAAGATCTTGGCCCTATCAACTTCAAGTCCCGCAGCAGAGATCTTGTGCCCAAGCACAATACCATCACTCACCTTAAAATGACACTTCTCCCAGTTGAGCAACAAGTTAGTCTCCTCGCACCTCTGCAAAACTCTAGTCAAATTATCCAAGCAGTGATCAAAGGAGGACCCGAAAACCAAGAAGTCATCCATGAAGACTTCCATTATGTCTTCCACCATGTCGTGGAAAATAGACATCATACACCTCTGAAATGTGGCAGGGGCGTTGCACAGCCCAAAGGACATCCTCCAAAAGGCATAAACACCATACATGCAAATAAAGGCCAATTTATATTGGTCTTCTGGGGCGATCAAGATCTGATTGTATCCAGAATAGCCATCGAGGAAGCAGTAGTGCTCATATTCCCCCAATCTGTCGAGCATCTGATCAATAAACGGTAGAGGGAAATGGTCCTTCCTCGTGGCTGCATTAAGTGTTTTGTAGTCAATGCAAACTCGTCATCTTGTCACCAGTCTAGTGGCTATCATCTCGTCATTGCCACCTTGTATCACAGTCATTCCACCCTTTTTCCTACTACGTGGGTAGGGCTCACTCAATCACTGTCAGAGATATCATATATGATCCCGGCTTTCAACCACTTCAATACCTCATTTCTCACCACATTTTGCATTATTTGATTGAGCCTCCACTGGTTCTGAGCTTTAGGCTTGGACCCCTCTTCTAGCAGAATTCTGTGCATGCAGACTATAGGGCTGATAACCTGAAGGTCGGAAATAGACCACCCAATAGCTTCCTTGTACTTCCTAAGTACTCTAAATAATTTATCAAGTTCGGTAGGAGAAAGTGATGAAGAGACAGTTACCGGAAAAGTCTCATTCTCCTCAAGAAATGCATATTTGAGGTGTGAAGGCAACGGCTTGAGTTCCTCTTTCTTCTCATCTTTTTCTTCCTCATCTGCCGGATCTTTA
Source organism: Salvia splendens (assembly GCF_004379255.2). Classification (NCBI taxonomy): domain Eukaryota; kingdom Viridiplantae; phylum Streptophyta; class Magnoliopsida; order Lamiales; family Lamiaceae; genus Salvia; species Salvia splendens. Next base: position 26,564,267 of record NC_056039.1, read on the forward strand.
AGAGGCAAGAACTTGTTGTTCCTTCTTGGAATCTCTACACCAGAATTAAGAGCGCCCACAAAATGAAGTAGCTCCTCAATATGCTCAGACACTTGCAGATTGTCCGAAGAGAGTAAACACTGCGATAGGCATCGCTCCGGTCTGTCTTGATAAGAGATAATGTGGGCTACCTCTCTCACATAATCATTGATCACTTCTATCATGTTGCATTGCTTAAACCTCCAAGCATCCTCATCATCATATCTCTACATCACATCATAGATGGAGAATGTGATACTCTCTTCATTCAATCGGAGAATGAGTTCTCCTTAGTGCACATCAATCAGTGCTCTCCCCGTAGCTAAGAAGGGTCTGCCTAGAAGGAGTGGAACATGCCTATCTTCCTCCATATCAAGCACTACAAAGTCTGTCGAAAAAATAAATTCCCCGACCTTGATAAGTATATCCTCCACAATCCCTTTAGGATAAGACATTGTTTTGTCAACAATCTACAGTGATATAGTAGTGGGCCTGAGCTATCCAATCTTCAATTTCTGGAACAAAGAATAAGGCATCAGATTAATGCTTGCCCCCAGATCACATAGAGCTCTGCCCTCTTGGCTACCTCCCACTATGCAAGAGATGGTAAAACTTCCTGGATCTTTCAGTTTAGCTGGCAACTTCTTTTAAATGATGGCGCTGCAATTTTCAGTCATATTCACAGCTCGTACTCCATCCATCTACTCTTGTTGGAGACCACATCCTTGAGAAATTTGGCATAACTAGGCATCTGCGGTAATGCCTCCACTAGTGGGATGTTTATCTGCACCTTCCTAAATATGTCCAAGAACCTCGAAAATTGAGCATTTGTCTTCTTCTTCTGAACACGTTAAGGATAAATGATCCTCACTTCAGCTGGAGTACGAGCTGTAGGTGGTGTAGGTGAAGGTATAGCCGTGTTCTCCTTAGGTGCAGTAGAAATCTGCATTGTCTCATCTTCTTCAACCAATTCCTCCTCTTCAGCTCTCTTTTCTGCTACTCTATTCTCTGATGGCATTGAAGGTCCCTGATAAGTCGTATTCTAGGCCTTGGTTACTGGTCAGTATAATGTGCATAAGTGGAATATATCTGCAAAACAGTTGCTAAAGTGTGTAAGGAAGTGTTCTAGCCAGTATGGGAATGTTAGGAGAATTCAGGTGAAAAGGGCGTCAGGATGTTGCTATCCTGACCATTATGCATGCTAAAAAGGCTCGAGATGGAGAAGAAGGATAGCTGGGAAGATTAGCCACAAGCAAGGGGGTAAAAGAGTAATTTCATGTTTGAAGTCTACCCTAAAAATCAAGGGAGGCCTCCCTATAAAAGGAAGCCACTTGGAGAGAGAATGAAAAATTAGTTCATCAACTCCTACACTTAGTTAGCAATCTCTCTTCGGTAGATCAATCCTTCAGCATTATCTTTCATATTCTCGTTCCTCGCCACAGCCATGGTCACTTGAAGATCATCAGTTCGCCGAAGTTCCATTCTCTCGTTCCAGTCAGCACGCTTCGTAGTGTTAACAGTTTCATCGCCCGGAGTGGCAAAACAATCTTTATTGCTTTCTTAGTTAATCGCACTTTGTTTTCTTACGTTGGATTTGTTGCACTTTCAATACTTGCTTACTTTGAAGTCTTAGTTGTGATCCAACGTTTCTATGATACGAAGTTGTTTTTGTGCATCGGTTCTTGTTTGATTTCATTCTTTTCTGCCTAGATAGCTTAGATCTAATCGTTACGGTAATTTCCAGTGTTGAGTCGCATGTTTTCATTTCTGTAGTTAATCTCTCTGAGTGTGCAAGTCTAGATAGTTGTTAGATTTTAGATCTGAAATGGATAAGTGTGAAAGCCTAGTTTACGTGATTTCTGCCACCTTGCATGTCACCCAGTTAGTTTAGTTGCAGTTTCGGTATTTGATCTTTTGATTTGAGGTTTTAATTGTAGATCTGTGTTCATGAAGTTGTTAATCTGTGTTTCTATGGTGATAATTCTGGATTCGCTGATTTGATTTGATTCATTTTGAAGAAGATAACATCTCCATCCAACTTTGGGACCACTTTTGCTTTTTAACCACTTTTTACTTTTGTCCTTTACTTTTCAGCTGTTACTTTTTCAGATCTGTAGGCCTAGTCACCTAACTACCTTTTCCCTCTGATATTCCGTTTAGCCTTTTATAGTAAACTCGTACCTTCCACATATTCCTAAACATCATGTTCCCCACTCTCACGTACACAAATGTCTGTCAAACATCTTTCACACCTCCTAGTCAGTAGAGTACCATCTTAAATTCCAGCCTAGATAAGTCTCAACCCAAAGCGTGGTAGCTAACTAAACCTCTCCAGAATATCATCACAATTCCCAAAGCGCATTCATCTCTGTGGGATTCGACCCTTACGTCCACTATACTAGTCAGTAGAAGTGGGTTGAGGAATTATTGATACCAGGTTCAGGCATACCTGGGGTTCCATCCTGATCAGTAGGATACATCCTGTGCTCGACACGACACCTGACAAAAACCTGCTCATTCAGTCCCTCGTAACTTGCTCCACTTCTTAATTGCACAACTTTGCAGTCCTTGGGATTTATGATGATGTTTGAAGGGAATTTTCCCGGTTGAGTGTTAGCACTCACAGTTTGGGAAATCTGACTTATCTGCGTGTCAATGTTCTTCAAATGTGTGGCCATACCTTGCATGTCTGATTCAACCTTCTCCATCCTTTGGTTTTTCTGATCCATGATCTTGTTCGTCTGAATCATGAAGGACTTGAATATGTCTTCTGTGGTCATCTTCTTCTGATCATAGACCATTCCATCAGTAACTGTGAATCCCGGGGGTGGTTGCAGAGCATTATTGGGGTTCCCATAGGAAAGGTTGGGATGCCCCTTGTTTCCGTACTGATTATAACCTCCACCCTGATAGTTGGGGCGGGAGTTATTATAGTACCTGCTGTTGCCCTCTTGATGCACGTAGTTCACGTCTTCTACACCTCCTTGGGGCTGTTGAGAGGGCTGCCCCATTGCCATGCAATAAAATTTCATAGTCAGAGCATCCAACTTGTCGGATAAGGTGCCAAATTGATCATTATCTGTAGTGGAAGCCGCTCTGTGCACCTTACTCTTCTCATTACTCCATCCTTCATCATTAGAAGCGAGCTCCTCAATTACTTCCATAGCTTCATTTACTGCCTTCTTGAGAAGAATTCCTCCTGAGCTCAAATTCAATTCCCGTTGTGCTTCAAGCACACACCCCTTGAAGAATGTAATGACTTGAGCTGTCGAGGTTAGCCCATGATTGGAACATTGCTTCATCAGGGCTTTGAATCTCGCTCATGCTTCCCTGATATTCTCCACAGGGTTCATCTGAAAGGAAATGATCTCATGTTGCCTCTTAATAGCCTCACTAGGGGGTAAAACTTTTCCAAAAACTTTTCCACCATAACATCCCATGTTCTAATAGACCCCGACTCCAAACTCTCCAACCAGTCCTTTACTGAATCATCTAAGGAAAAGGGAAACAACCTCAGTCGAAAATGCCCATCTGTCACTCCATTCAACTTCATAGTGTTGCAGACCTGAATGAACTTGGTGATCTGTGGATTTGCCCCTAAAAGCAATGTTCTCCGCTATCTGAATTAGACCTCTCCTCAGCTCAAAATTGTTGGCATCGATTTTATTGATAGGCGGTTGTGCCACTCCATGATAGGCATATTGATTCTGCACAGGCACCACCGCTGGTCTACGATTAACCAGGTTGCGCAACTCCTCCAGCTGCCGGAGAAGCTCGGCATTAGTGGAAGGAGGGTGTGGTTGATCGTTGTTATCTTCTGCCCCCTCCATCAGACTAGGAGGTTCCGAATCAAACTGAATACGGTCCTGAACTGGTGATAGGGAAAGATCCCTATGAACTGAGATGCTCATATGCGGTTAGGCAAATAATCTTGAATTTTCTTTTTGAGTCTCCTATATGCGTTCATCTTCCGGTTTGTTGCTTCAATCTCATGATCAAAAGGTTCTAGAGGCTGGCCTTTATAACGTGTGTGCATGCACCTAGAAAAGAAACACAAATGTGTGAACTCGAAAAATTTAAAGAAAAATAAAGCAATAAAATTAGAAGTAGTAATCTTGATTATCATCACGATATTAACCTATATATTACAAAAATTGTCCCCGGTAACGTCGCCAAAAACTTGACTCAACTTTATTTTACCCAATTAATACCAGCATGTGTACGGATTGTAACATTTAGCAAGCAAGAGTAATTTGTATCCCACAGAGACAATTAAGTGTAAACCTAAGTACCACAAACGAATTTCAATTACTATCCAGACAAACTAATAGAAGCATATAAATTCAGAGATTAAATTAAAGCACTTAAACAAGAAAGCAATTAAGCAAGTTGTGTAAGATGATGGAGAAATATGCAGAATTCAGGGATCCGATGCACAACTCATAGTCTAACCCAATTGAAATAGATTTACCATTTGAAGTCTCCAGAATTATTGAATCAATCACAATTATAGATTAAACCCCCTCCTGAGGTGAAAAATCTGTAAATTAGGTGTAATAATTGAAGTCCCCTTCTAATTCTTAGATCTAAATCCCAATGGTTTGATTAGATTAATGATCCCACTTAGAATCTCAACTCTCCCGAGTTCTATTGAATTAAGGTGTGAATTATTCTTCTTTCAAGATTAATTATTTCATCTCCCGATTACTCTAATAAACTCTAACACTCCCAATTGGTGATCAAGCAATTGATAGGAAAAACACATGAATAATTCAAACAATTGCAAGAACAAGATTAAACGAAGTCAATTGGATTAAAACTATGAATCAATGCATTTTCACCCAGAATTCTACACAAAGAGTTTAGCTACTCATGTTCATGGTAGAAAACAAACCAAAACTAAGAAAAACAAAGAGAAACATGATACGAATTACAATTGGCGGAGGAATCGAAGCTTGAGTCTTCAATCTTCTTCCAAAAGTTCTTCAGAGAGAGAAAGTGTGTCTAAGGCGGCTGGAACTGAATGTCAAGAATTGACCTAAATCTTTCCTCTTATTCTCCTCTTCTAAAATCGTGTTGGACTCAGAAAAACGCAAGATTGACAGACCCGGCCGGGTGGAAGTTTCTGGACTCTCCACGTTATAGAAGAACCTCCCGGCCGGGTGGAATTATTGCCCACGAAAATCACCCAGTCGGGTCTAGCAAATTCGGCACTCACTAGACTTCTTCAAGCTTAGTGTTGACACCCGGCCGGGAACCATAGAATATTCACCCGACCAGGTGGAGTGATACGAAGCATATTTCCTATATTTTTTCCCCTTAGACTATACATTTTTATGTAAATTATAACTCATCAAAGAGTGCTTTTATTGAAGTTTAGGATTTTAAAGCGGGAAGGTTGTCGGAAGTGCACACTTGAGGATTCCAGAACTAACACCCGGTCGGGCGATTTCAGTAAGGTAGGAGGAGTCCAGAGAGAACACCCGGTCGGGTGTTCTGACATCACCAAATCACCCGGTCGGGTGTTTCCCGCGATGCACCCAGTAGCAGTTCGCCCGGTCGGGCAAATTTCCTTTTTAATTTCGCCCGGTCGGGCGTTTCGGAGCTTCAACCACTTATTGGCAGTTTACTCGGCAGTTGAAGAGGGAAAAAAGAAGAAAAAAGAATCAGACGAGAGGAATTCCAGAGAGGAAAAAAGAGAGAAAAGGGATAAAGAGAGGAGGAAGAAGAAAAGGAAGAAGTTCCGGCCAACATTCTGACGATCCGTCTCCAAACCACAATTCCACTCAACGAGAGCATCCTTCCTATGGTATTTATTGCGAATCACTATGTGTTTAGGATAAGCTCTTTATGTTGCTCCAAGTTGTAATCTAGGCTTTGTATAGATGTTTTTACACCATTGAACTCATATGTTTGTTACCAACAATGTGCTTAAAGTTATTCATTATGTTTTTGGCTAATAATTTAGTGTTGTTATTTCCTTTGCTATTGTCTCTTTAACATAGTTTAGGAATGTTTGATTGTTGGATTGCTATTGAATTATAATTGTTCAAAGGATAGTTTGATAGTGGATTAAGTAGGTGATCATAGTAGATGTTTATTTCTCTAGCGCTTCGTAGGAGTTTATAAACATTGAAGATTGGTTTGTAGGTTATGTGTTCAGCTAATTGGGAACTACTCATCGTGTACATGTTCAGTGTATGTGATTAGGTTGATGTTTTAATCCCTTCATATGTTTCATTGTTAAAGGTGTAGAACAATACAAGCCTAGTGAGCAACTTGGAGTGACACATTTTCCCTTTCGAATAGTCTTTCTTTAGTTAACTTGTAGCTTTATTTTGTCATTAACTTTTGGAAATCAAAACCTTCAAAACAATTCACCTTTTTTGTATGTCTTTCCTTTGTTTTAGAGTTAAATAATCAATTCCTTCCATGTGGATCGACAGTCGATGTATTACATTCGACGTTGTATTCTTGCAGTATTGCTGTAATATTAGAGCTATTTTATTAAACTTGTGTGATCGTACACTTGATAATTGAAATCGAAATTTACACATCATGTTTTGGCACCGTTGCCGGGGAAGGCAATAGATTGTTTAACTTCTAGCTTGTGTTTTGTGTTTTATTTGATCTTTCTTTTTATTCTTGTAGGTACTCATTTCGTTTTTTTGGGAGCTGATAGCCATCTACCACATCTGGACTTGAAGACGAAGGAGTATATTTTTCTAGGTTATATTTTCTCTAATTCTTAGGGTAGTAATTTGGTAGCTTAGTTTTCTTTTAAGCACACACTTTTTATAGGACTTACCCCGAAGTTGTCGAGAGGTCTCGCTTTCGGTATTAGGAAATATATTGTGTGTGTGCTTGGTTTCTTTTCCGTTGCGCAGGTTATAAAATAAAAATAAAAATAAAAAAATAGTGAATGCACATGCGATCACAGGGTACACCACCGTTTGGATTACTCTGTTTTCGAAGAAGGAGAAGGTTTAGAGGTTCAACAAGTGAGATCTTTCCGGACTATCCAAGTCCAATCAGAAGAAACATACAGTTTGGGTTAAGGGAAGAAAGGGATCAAGAATCAGACGTTGAAACAATGGCAGATAACAACAATGAGATTCCACCACCCGTGGGAAGGCTTGGCGACACTCTTAGGTCAGGAATTGAGTATCCGGGGGAGTTCGCTTATGCAAATGATAACGTCAACATTCCACCTCACTACATTAGTTTGGTGAATGGAGGAAATCTTTTCCACGGACGGGATGATGAAGATCCGGTGAGTCATCTTAATGCCTTTTATGAATTGACCAATTCTCATAGACCTCCAAATGTGGAGCATCATCGGATTAAGAGGGCATTATTTCCTTTCTCATTGAGGGAGAAAGCAAGAGCGTGGTATGATTCATTACCGGGCTACAACATAGCGACATTCCAAGAGTTGAAGTCGTTGTTTCTTTTGGAATACAACTCTCCAATGAAGATCGAGAAATTGAGAGAGGAGATCACTTCCTTCCGACAGAAATATGATGAGTCCTTCGCAGAAGCATGGAAGAGATTCACAGAAATGCTAAGGAAATGCCCAAGTCATGGTTTAGCTCCGGGGCATGACCTTCTGAAATTCTACAAGGGGCTCAATAATGAAGGCATGGGATTAGTCACTGCAGGCTCAAATGGGAACTTAGATGATCTAACTCACGATGAGGTTAGAGCCGTATTCCAAAGATTGGCAAATAATCAAAGGAATTGGAATAATCCAAGAAGAGCGGCTGAGAAGGCAGGAGATACATTTGGTGCTACAAAAGATACAGAAAGAGTGGCAGCAATAGAGGCTCAATTGGCAGACATAAGCACTCAAATGTCTTCGATGACAAAGGCAGTTAAATCTCTTCAACTGACTCCTCAACCTCAAGCATTTGCTGTTTTGAAGTGTGGATTGTGCCAAGGAGGACATCATACGGATCAATGTCCAAGTCTTCAAGGACCATCAGTGGAGGACGTGAACTACATTGGTAACAATCGTCAAGGGGTTCAACCAAGGCAATCAATACAACAATAAGCAGAATTGGAGGCCTCGACAAACAAACTGGAATCAAGCTGGTCCTAGCAACACCTCGGGTAATCAATGGAGGAACAACACTCAACCCCCAGGTTTTGAGAAGAAGTCATCAGTTGAGGATCAATTGGGTCAGATTTTCTCTTTTATGAATAAAAGTCAAAAGGAGAATGAGAATTTCAAGGAAAGAACAGTGGAAAAGTTTGGACAGATGGAGGCTACAATGAGGAATCTTGAGACTCAGATTGGGCAGCTTGCTACAGCATCTCATACAAGAATTCCTAATACAATCCCGAGTAATACAGTGCCCAATCCTAAAGGCAATGAACAGTGTAAGGTAGTGACTTTGAGAAGTGGTCGTGAGTTGGATTCGACACCATTAATGGACGGCCAAGGTACTTCCGGCATCTCACACGCAGGGGCGGATGAGATGTTAGGCTTGCATTCCTCGCATGCAGGGGCGGACGAGGCATGTAAGGGAAGTCCCGCGTTGGTGCATGGGGCCCAACATGGTTAAGAACAGGCTGCATCCGGCAGCAAGGAACATGGTGAAGAATCCGAGTCAAGTGGAAAGTTTTCTGCAGAAGAGAAAGGAAAAAAGACAGTAGAAATGATGACAAGTCCGGCACAAGATCCGAAAAGCAAGTTCAATTTCTCTGATCATGTTCCTCCTCCACCATATCCACCCAAGAGGAAGAAGAGGGCCCCAAAAGAGAAAAGTTTTGAGTGGATGATAAATGTGATTCGAAAAGTGAATGTGGATGTTTCATTAGTGACCTCTTCACTAACTTTCCCAAGTTCTCCAAGTTCTTCAAGGACATGATGGCAAACAAGGAGAAACTACAAGACGAGGGGATAGTGGCTTTGAGCATGAATTGCTCACAACTGATTTCTGGAATGATGCCAATGAAGAAGAGGGACCCCGGAAGTTGTGTGATTCCTTGTGAGATCTGCAATACAATCTTCACAAAATGCTTATTAAATCAAGGATCGGGGATCTCACTGATGGCTCTGAAAACTGCACGTGCCATTGGTCTAGAGGATAGAATGGAGCCTATTGACATTGCTCTACAATTGGCTGATCATTCAATAATGAAGCCCACTGGAATAGTAGAGGATGTCCTGGTCAAAGTCGACAAATTCGTCATCCCTGTTGATTTCATAGTCTTGGACATGCCCGAGGACAAAGAGGTACCAATCCTGTTTGGTAGACCATTTCTTGCCACGGGAGATGTGTTGCTTGGAGCAAAAGACAACTCTGTCACGTTCAGAATTAATGGTGAGCAAGTGACCATTAATGTAGAGAAGGCAATGAAGCACCCTAGTGATGCAAAAGCGTGCTTTAGAGTTGATGTCCTCGATAAAGGCATATTTGACAAGATGTGTTGCTCGGCAAGAATAGAAGGAAGCGTATATGACAAAGTGAGCTTGGAAAGAGACTGTGGTTCAACAATCAAAGTAAATTTTGATGAAATAGAGGATTCTCAAGTTGATCAACCAAGTTTCGAAAATGAATGTGTGGTGGATACTTTCATGGCGGATGTGAAATCTTCAATAGAAGTACCACCAAAGCTTGAATTGAAGCCACTTCCGACAAACCTGAAATATGTCTTCCTTGGTGAGGATGAAACTCTACCGGTAGTAGTATCGGCTATGTTGAATGATGAGGAGGAATCCAAGTTAATAGAGTTGCTGAAGTCGCACAAGCAAGCTCTAGAATGGTCCATCGCCGATATCAAAGGAATCAGCCCCGCAATATGCAAGCATAAAATTTTGATGGAAGATTGAGCTAAGCAGGTAAGAGAGAGACAAAGACGGTTGAACCCACTTATGCAAGAAGTGGTGGAAAAGGAAGTGAAGAAATTGTTGAAATTTGGGATGATCTATCACATATCCGATAGTGAGTGGGTTAGCCCGGTGCAATGTGTACCGAAGAAAGGAGGAATAACCGTGACAGTCAATGAAAAGAATTAAGTCTTAGCAACTCGATTGGTAAACTAGAGTTTGCATGAACTATAGAAGATTGAACAAGGCGACAAGAAAAGATCACTTTCCGTTGCCACTTCTAGATCAGATGCTTGATAGGATTGCGGGTTATTCTCACTATTGCTTCTTAGATGGATACTCGGGGTATAATCAGATTGCAATTGCCCCGGAAGATCAAGAAAAGACGACATTCACATGTCCTATTGGTACTTATGCCTTCCGTCGGATGCCTTTTGGTTTGTGCAATGCACCGGCTACGTTTCAACGTTGCAACGTTGCATGATGGCAATATTTTCTGACATGAATGAAGACATTATGGAGATCTTTATGGATGATTTCTCCGTCTTTGGATCCTCATTTGACCTTTGCTTAGAAAATTTGAGACGGGTCTTGCAAAGATGTGAAGAATCGAATCTCGTGCTTAATTGGGAGAAGTGTCAATTCATGGTCAAAGAAGGCCTAGTTTTGGGACACAAGGTGTCGGAGTTGGGATTGGAGATGGATAAGCCGAAGATTGATGTGATCTCTAAGTTACCTCCCCTAACGAATGTGAAGGGCATCCGTAGTTTCCTTGGTCATGCGGGATTCTACCGAAGATTTATAAAAGATTTTTCAAAGATTGCAAAGCCACTTTGCAACTTACTCGAGAAGGATGCCAAAATCGTCTTTGATGATAAATGCCTTGAGGCATTTGAATTGCTTAAGAAAAAGCTAGTTGAAGCTCTTATTATTATCACACCTGATTGGTCGAAACCATTTGAGTTGATGTGTGATGCTTCGGACTATGCTGTGGGGGTCGTTTTAGGCTAAAAAAGAGACAAGGTCCTACATGCCATCTACTATGGTAGAAAAGTACTCAATGAAGCTCAATTGAATTACACCACGATGGAGAAGGAAATGTTAGCAGTTGTGTACGCTTTTGAGAAGTTTCGTGCATACTTACTTGGCACGAAAGTGGTAGTGTTCACGGACCATTCAATTATCAAGTATTTGATGAATAAGAAAGATGCAAAGCCTCGGTTGGTGAGATGGATCCTATTATTACAAGAATTTGAAGTGGAAATTAAAGACAAAAAGGGGACCGAGAATTTGGTAGCTGGTCATCTTTCTAGGCTAGAGGGCTTGGAAGAGACGGAAGATGAGAAAAAGAAGAGGATCAACGAAAAATTTCCCGACAAGCAAGTGTTGCAAGTGGAAGCTCGGGAAACATATGTGTCGTGGTTTGCTAATTTGGCAAACTACCTTGTCACGGGCATTATACCCGAAGGGTTGTCGTCTAACCAAAAGAAGAAATTTTTTAGTGATACCCTCACGTATGCTTGGGAAGATCCGTTTCTCTTCCGTATTTGTAGTGATGGAGTCATTCGAAGGTGTGTGGGAGAGCATGAGCACCTTCAGATTTTGTCTGCATGCCATGATTCTGTGTATGGCGGCCACTTTGGAGCACGTCGAACTGCATTTAAAGTGCTTCAGTCCGGATTCTTTTGGCCATCGATCTTCAAGGATGCAAAAGCCTATGTAGAGAGATGTGACAGTTGCCAAAGATCCGACAATATCTCGTGGAGAAATGAAATGCCAATGAATAACATTCATAAGGTAGAACTCTTTGATGTTTGGGGAATAGACTTCATGGGACTGTTTCCCAAGTCTAATGGACAACAATACATTCTTGTAGCGGTCGACTATGTATCTAAATGGGTAGAGGCAGTGGCCTCGGCAACCAATGATGCCAAAGTGGTGTTGAAGTTTATCAAGAATCACATCTTTAACCGTTTTGGGACACCACGAGCTATTATCAGTGATGGAGGAACTCATTTTTGTAACAAGTTGTTTGAAAACCTCATAGGAAAGTATGGTGTCCAAAACAAGGTTGCTACCCCTTATCATCCCCAAACTAGTGGCCAAGTTGAAGTCTCCAATAGAGATAAAACGGGTGCTTGAGAAAGTTGTGAAGCCGTCTCGAAAGGATTGGGCTCAAAAGCTAGATGATGCGTTGTGGGCATATCGAACGGCATATAAGACCCCGATTGGAACTTCTCCATACAAGTTGGTCTTCGGAAAAGCTTGTCATTTGCCGGTAGAACTTGAGCGTAAAGCTTATTGGGCTTTGCAAAAGCTTAATTTGGATTATGATGTTGCAGCCGAGAAGAGAATGTTTGACATGAATGAGATGGATGAGTTTAGGCTTCATGCATATGAGAGCGTTGATCTCTACAAGGAGTGTGCTAAGAGGATACATGATGCAGCCATTAAGCCTCGTCAATTCAAGGAGGGACAGCTGGTCCTTTTATACAACTCTCGGCTGAAACTTTTTCCGGGCAAGCTCAAGTCAAGATGGTGGGGTCCTTATGTGGTGCACAAGGTATACCCCTACGGTGCTGTTGATATCCGAGATCAGAAAAATACATTCTTTGGAAGGTGAATGGCCAACGCTTGAAGGCCTATGTTGGAGTTGAAGGTGACATGGAGGCAAGAGAAGTGGCTTCTCTAGTGGAGCCAAAGATGTAGATCAAGGATGAAGAAAATCGAGTCAACGACTATAAACAAAGGCGCTGATTGGGAGGCAGCCCAAGTTTTTATTTTTCTTTTACTTTTGATTTCTTATGTTGGAGGTTTTGTTTGCTCAATTCTTTCCTCTAACATTTATTTTGAATTGAGTGTTTCTTTTTGTAGGTTTTGTTTCTTTTTGTAGGAGCAACTTGGAGATAGGACTCATTTGGAGCTTAGGAGGAAGCACACCCACAAAGGAATATACACCCACCCTCCCACCCCGAATGCACTATAGATTTCATGCCAAGTTTGGGGGAGTTTTCTTTCCCTTTACTTTATATGTTCTTCTTTGCATGCATTGAGGACAATGAAACATTCAAGTTTGGGGGGTTGTTTGAGTTTCAATTATTTTTATGCATGATGCATGTTTTTTTTGGGTGTATTGTATAATAAAGATGTTTTGAATCTATGTATTTGGCGGGTGCATGCTAGATCTTCGGCTTTCTGGTTGAAAAATCTTGCTTGATTTTACTTGATCTTTGAAGCTTAGGATGGATGGAATTGGTGCATGAATTTATTTGAAAGAGCATGTTGTGATTACTTCCGATTTCTTGGGTTGGGGAGAGTATGAAAGTCACATGTCTTGTGGAAATTATCTTGGATTGATTTGCTTTATCGAGTGAAGTGCTTTCATTCATTTGTGTTAATGATTTGGGAGGATAAGGCACTAGGATGAACCCCATGTCCAAATGATCACATGCCTAGTCCAACAAATGATCCCCTAGAAGCCACTTTGAGCTTAATTCCCTATTGTTTGTGTAAACACTTAGCCGATCACTTAGCTACTTAAATAAGCCTCATTTTAGCCTTATCAATAGACCTTGCTACTATTTGGGTGCTAAATACAAGTTTGAGCTTTGTGGTTTGAGTTTTGAGTGTTGGGTGGTGTCTTGTAAAACTGTAGACATTTTGAGACTTGATGTAATGCATAGGTGAAAAGAATGAAGTTCGTAGAAAAAAAAAGAAAAAAAAAGACGACCTCCAAATTTGCAAAAGTCGAGGTCTTATAAAAAAATGGAAGAAAAAAGTTTGATGAAATAAAGTTAGAGCTTCTATATTTGAAAGATGTAATCTTGTCTAGAATGGATCTCAAGTTTGGGGGAGTGAGAGTTTGGTTGTAAAATCTTGTTGTTTGATCTTTGGAAGGAAGTTGTAGGGGGAAGAATTTGGCACTCAAATGTGTAGCCTTTGAGCTCACTATCCATATTTATCCTACCTCATCCCTAGCCCCATTACAACCTTTTATCAAAGACCTTGGAGCTTATTGTTGATACATTGTGAATGTTTTGTAAATAGCTTGGTAGAGTTGAAGAAGTTTGATTTGAAATCCGCGAGTCTATGTGATTAGTAATGCTTGACGAGTCGATGACGACGGTTTGAGTTGTATGATCTTATGCTTGGACTTACTTTGAAATGCACCTTGACTTGAAGTTCTAGGGTGATGAGTGATTGTTCTTGAGAGTGGGAAATCTTGATTGGAATTGTTGGGGGTTTAGATTGTGTCATTCACGTCCCTACATGATTCTTTGTGATGAAAATTTTGTTTTTGTGGGTTAAACTTTGTTGAGTTATTGTGCTTAAAATACACCTTGCTCGAGGGCGAGCAAGAGCTCAAGTTTGGGGGTATTTGATGCGAAACATATTTCCTATACTTTTCCCCCTTAGACTATACATTTTTATGTAAATTATAACTCATCAAAGAGTACTTTTATTGAAGTTTAGGATGTTAAAGCGGGAAGGTTGTCGGAAGTGCACACTTGAGGATTCCAGAACTAACACCCGGTCGGGTGTTTTAGCTCCAACACAACACCCAGTCGGGTGAAATGTAGAAAGCATTCGGAGTCCAGAAACTTTGCCCAGTCGGGCGATTTTGTGGTACGAAACGCCCGGTCGGGCGATTTCAGTAAGGCAGGAGGAGTCCAGAGAGAACACCCGGTCGGGTGTTCTGACATCACCAAATCACCCGGTCGGGTGTTTCCCGCGATGCACCCAGTAGCAATTCGCCCGCCCATTACAACCTTTTATCAAAGACCTTGGACCTTATTGTTGATACATTGTGGATGTTTTGTAAATAGCTTGGTAGAGTTGAAGAAGTTTGATTTGAAATCCGTGAGTCTATGTGATTAGTAATGTTTGACGAGTCGATGACGACGGTTTGAGTTGTATGATCTTATGCTTGGACTTACTTTGAAATGCACCTTGACTTGAAGTTCTAGGGTGATGAGTGATTTTTCTTGAGAGTGGGAAATCTTGATTGGAATTTTTGGGGGTTTAGATTGTGTCATTCACGTCCCTACATGATTCTTTGTGATGAAAATTTTGTTTTTGTGGGTTAAACTTTGTTGAGTTATTGTGCTTAAAATACACCTTGCTCGAGGGCGAGCAAAAGCTCAAGTTTGGGGGTATTTGATGCGAAGCATATTTCCTATACTTTTCCCCCTTAGACTATACATTTTTATGTAAATTATAACTCATCAAAGAGTGCTTTTATTGAAGTTTAGGATGTTAAAGCGGGAAGGTTGTCGAAAGTGCACACTTGAGGATTCCAGAACAAACACCCGGTCGGGTGTTTTAGCTCCAACACAACACCCGGTCGAGTGAAATGTAGAAAGCATTCGGTGTCCAGAAACTTCGCCCGGTCGGGCGATTTTGTGGTACGAAACGCCCGGTCGGGCGATTTCAGTAAGGCCGGAGGAGTCTAGAGAGAACACCCGGTCGGGTGTTCTGACATCACCAAATCACCCGGTACCCGTTTTCCGCGATGCACCCAGTAGCAGTTCGCCCGGTCGGGCGAATTTCCTTTTTAATTTCGCCCGGTCGGGCGTTTCGGAGCTTCAACCACTTATTGGCAGTTTACTCGGCAGTTGAAGAGGTAAAAAAAGAAGAAAAAAGAATCAGACGAGAGGAATTCCAGAGAGGAAAAAGGAGAAAAAATGGAGAAAGAGAGGAGGAAGAAGAAAAGGAAGAAGTTCACGCCAACATTCCGACAATAGTATCTCGACTTTAAAAATATCTGCAATAGTCCCTGGACTAAGGGTAATTATTTCAAAATTGGTCATTTTGGCATTTTTCCACTCGAAAATGCCTTTTTGGGCTACTAGGAAGTTTCGACTTATTATATTTTTTACTTTTTTAATCTGATATTATTTCAATGATGTATAAAATCTGATATTAGTTTATAATTATTTTTTCTTCCCTTTGTCATCCTTCATTTTTTTTCATTTTTTAAATATCAGATTTAATTTTATAAAATTAAATAAATGCAGTCGGCTCACACAAAACATTTTTATAATAGAATACATAAATTAATAATTTTAATTAAAATAATTTAGATATTTAAAAATATAAATTTTAAATTTAACTTTATAAAATTAAAATCTCATATTTAAAAAAAGAAACAAAATGAAGGATGGAAAATGGAAGAAGAAGAAGTTAATTTTAAAATAATATCCGATTTAGCAGATCATTGAAATAATATCAGATTGAAAAAGTAAAAAATGTTTAAAGTCAAATCTAGCAGCCCAAAAGGGCATTTTCGGGTGGAAAAATGTTAAAAGGACCAATTTTGAAATAAACCCTTAGTCCAGGGACTACTGTAGATATTTTTAAAATCCAGCAACTATTGGCGAGATAAGTCTATAGTTCGGGTACCATTTTTGTATTCAAAAAAATTGATCACGTAAACATAATATTCTAAATATCTAAATTATTTTAATTAAAATTATTAATTTATGTATTTTATTATAAAAAAGTTTTGTGTGAGTTGGCTGCATTTATTTAATTTTATAAAATTAAATCTGATATTTAAAAATAAAATAAAATAAAGGATAGTAAAGGGAAGAAGAAGATAATTTTAAAATACAGATTTTATACATTATTGATTGTGAAAAGTCGAAATTGCCCAGCAGCCCAAAATGGTATTTTCGGGTGAAAAAATGTCAAAATGATCAATTTTGAAATAAACCCTTAGTGCAGGGACTACTGTAGATATTTTTTTAAAGTCCACATACTATTGACGATATAAACCTACAATTTATGGACCATTTTTGTAATTCAAAAAAAAATTGATCACGTAAATATAATACTCTTATATTGATATTTTTCATCCAAAGCATGCAAATGATTTCATGATTTTCAAGTTATAAATTGACCAAATGGTTTCATACTATCAATATATCCCAATGCGATTGAATAAATTCCGATTACAACGGTCCTCCCATCATCACCTCAGAAGCTTTCAGAACTTCTCGTGGGCAAAATGTATCCTCCTCTTCCCATGTCGAAATACGTAAATCTGAACAACCTTTTCTGCATAATCTAATACCCTTTTTCTCGATCAAGAATCTAATTTTCATTTCCATTTGACCACGATTGAGTTTAGGCTTTTTTTTACGTATTCTGAATATTTGTTCTTCACCTAGTTTTCCCTGACTTTAAAGGAAAAGATTCAGCACCATACCTTCCACCATTACATTTTCTTTGAGTTGCATTTATTTGGATTTGATTTGTTGCCAATTATGTTTAATTGGAGAGTTGCAATTTCTTCTTTGTATTCATTTAAAGGATTATTATGGGTTTCTTAACTCCCTGTAGCAGAAAGTCTCATTTTCACCTAAATATATGTTTATATTTATGTTGGGGATTTGATATTTAAGTAGGGAATGATCAGCAGATAGTTTGTGTGAAGTTATTGAACCCAAATGATTGAATCATGATTTGAGTTTTATGGCTGTTAGAAAAAGGCCCTCTTCGTTTAGTGTATTTGGGGATATGAAGTCACAGTCTTTTTAGGCGTTGGACTATTGAAGTAGAGAGCAATAGCCAACATGGCTCACTTAACCTATTCTGGTTCAATGGGTGATGGCTCACACCATTGTCAGGGAGTGCAGATTGTCCCGTTCAAGACCTCAACGACGTCGTTGCAGATGCTTTTGTTGCACGGGAATTTGGAGATTTGTGTGGAGGGAGCCAAGAATCTTCCTAATATGGATTTATTGAACAATAGCATAGGTGATATGATAGGGACTTTGTCGGGGAAAATACAAACAAGTGACCCTTATGTCACAATTGCAATATCTGGTGCTGTAATTTGTAGGACTTTCGTGATTAGAGATGATGAAAATCCTGTTTGGGACCAGCATTTTAATGTCCCAGTAGCACATTATGGTACAGAGGTGCAGTTTATTGTTAAAGACAACGATTTCCTGGGATCTGAGATCATAGGGGCTGTTGGGATCCCTATGGAGCAGTTAACCTCTGGGACTAGAATGAGTGGAACTTATCCAATCATCGGTGCAAACGGGAAGCCGTGTAACAAGGGGGCTGCTTTGAGCCTATGGATTCAGTATATACCGATGGAGAATATGTCAATTTATCATGATGGAGTGGGATCAAACCTTAAGAATGAAGGTGTGGCCGGTACCTATTTTCCTCTTAGGATAGGTGGAACTGTCACACTGTACCAAGATGCTCATGTGCATAATGGTACACTTTCAGATGTGGTGTTGAGTGATGGAACGACATATAAAAATGGTAGTTGCTGGCGCGATATATATGATGCGATATCTCAAGCTCGCTGGCTAGTTTATATCACAGGATGGTCTGTTTATCACCTAGTTCAACTAGTTAGGGACGATCCTCTTGTAACAAACAGTAGCTTGGGAGAGCTTCTTAAATCCAAGTCTCAAGAAGGGGTGAGAATACTGCTCCTTGTATGGGATGATCCTACTTCTACGACCATATTGGGGTATAAAACTGTAAGGAACCATCTCTGTTGTGTACTTATGTTTGTATTTCAAGATAATATTAGTGGGTGTCAGGGGTGAAATGGCTTACTGTTTTCTTGTCATGCTATTCATAGCACATATTTTTTGCCATGTTTTGATAACTTAAACTAAATCGAGGTGTTCCTTGATTCAGAAGTTCAATGCTCTATAAATTTATGCATTTGTTAATGTGCATTACTTTAATGATGAATTTTCAAGCTTCTAGTTTAAAGGTGTTCCATGATTCAGAAGTTCAATGCTCTATGAATTTATGTATTTGGTAATATGCATAAATCTAATGATGAATTTTCAAGCTTCTAGTTTAAACATCATAACTTTATTTACTGCTTATTACAACAGGAAGGGGTAATGAATACCGGGGATGATGAAACGCGCCGCTATTTTAAGCATTCATGCGTGAAAGTACTATTATGTCCAAGAAGTGCTGGGAGAGGTAGCTGGGCCAAAAAGCAGGTTGGTTTCTGAATCCTACTCTGCTGATAATGACTTGATTCCTAAACTTTCATCTGTAAAAAGTTGTGAGCCATATAAGAAGAGTTTCCTTGCAAGACCTTTGGTACACTTACAGTCCGGAGCTAGAATTTTTCTGAGTCAAAAAGAAATAATTTCGGTAGAGAAAGCTATAAATCTGGTTCTTCCGAACTACTGATCTCATATGCCTGCAAATGGAATTTTTTATACACCATTTTTCCTGTTGATGTTAGCTTGAGGTTGTGTGTTTTGAGATCTTAATACATGTGAGATTATTTTAAAAGCAAAAAAAGTGCTCAAGTTTTCATAAAATGAACATTTTCTACACTTGTGTTCATCCTAAGATTCCGAATCAAGTGTGACTTGAATGTTTTGTTATATCATTAGGAAACAGAAACAATCTATACTCATCACCAGAAAAGTGTGATCGTAGATGCTGTCGCTGGTGATAATAGAAGAAAGATAATAGCATTTGTTGGGGGACTTGACTTATGCAAGGGAAGATATGATACTCCACAACACCCAATATTTAGCACATTGCTAAGTATTCACAAAGATGACTACCACAATCCTAATTTTGTGGTAATTGCTTTCTCTAATCATTTATTTACAGCATATTATCTTTTTCAACTTTGCAAATGCATATTAGTTCGGTAGTGCATATGTATGGAGGTTGAAACACCGAACGTATATTTTTCTGATAAAATAAGTAACTGGTACTTAATCTCAAAAGGGATTAAGTGACAAAAGATTAAGGGAGGTAGAAGAAATTAACTTTTCTAATTGAAATATAGTTCCTCTGTATTCTTCATTTCATTATGAATGTTTCATATAATTAAACAGGGACCTACTTTGGGTTGTCCAAGAGAGGCATGGCATGATTTACATTGCAGGTTTGATGGTCAAGCAGCATGTGACATCTTGAGAAACTTTGAAGAACGATGGTTAAAGGCCTCAAAGCGCCATGGCCAACTGAAGCTTTCACATGATGATTCTTTACTCAAGCTTAAACGAATTCCGGATATCTTAGGATTAGAAGAGTCCGCCAAAGTTACAGAAGGCGATCCAGAGGCTTGGAACGTCCAGGTAGGACAAAATTACATTATGAGGTCTTTTTGTATCCCACGATGGAGCTAAATTTACCACGTATATAGGTTTTCCGTTCGATTGACTCCAACTCTGTTAGAGGATTCCCCAAGGATCCAAGAAAGGCCACAGAAAAGGTAAACAATATCTTAGTCTTATTTATTATCTTTCCAACCATGGTTGTAATGAAAGAATTAATAGTTGATTCCATTAAACAGAACCTAGTATGCGGGAAGAATGTATTTATAGACATGAGTATACATACAGCCTACGTAAAGGCAATTCGTGCTGCTCAACACTTCATTTACATTGAGAACCAGTACTTCCTTGGGTCATCATACAATTGGGCTACTTACAAGAACTTGGGTAAGGAACTCATTGTGGCAGTGAAAAAGGGTTGTGTATTCATCTCTACATCTTTTGTCTATCAGCAAGTACAAGATGAATCAGTTTCTCCTTTTTTAGGTGCAAACAATCTAATTCCTATGGAAATTGCTCTGAAGATTGCTAAGAAGATCCGAGCAAAGGAGAGGTTCGCTGTGTACATTGTCATTCCAATGTGGCCCGAAGGAGTTCCCTCCAGCACGGCCACCCAAAGAATTCTCTTTTGGCAGGTGGGCTCTTGTATCCAATATAAAAGGTTTATGATTCTTTAAATGTTTATGTAATGCTAATATTATCTGTAATTCTAAGGTTTTACTTGGTCGGTTTGCATTTCGTCTCACACGCTCTACATCATTGCAGTATAATACAATGCAAATGATGTATGAAACAATCTACAATGCTTTAGTAGAAGTAGGGCTTGACAAAGAGCAAGAGCCTCAGGACTATTTGAATTTCTTTTGCCTTGGCAATCGTGAACCCGATTATGGTCGGCGGGAGTCATCAAATATCAAAAACACCTCTGGTAATACTCCACAGGTACACTAGCTATCCTTCACATTGTAATGACTCAAGCTACTGTGCTTCAGGCCCTATCTTCTGATTTTCTGGATGTATGTATCACTGCCCAGGCCCTAGCTCGGAGAAACCGTCGCTTCATGATCTATGTCCACTCAAAGGGAATGATAGTGGATGACGAATATGTAATATTGGGTTCTGCCAACATCAATCAACGATCGTTGGAAGGAACCAGAGATACTGAAATCGCAATCGGTGCATATCAGCCAAATCATAAATGGGCTAGCCAACAAGCTCACCCGAAAGCACAGGTAAACCTACCTTCTTTGTGTAGGCTGGAAATAATCCAATCTTACAAAACACTTGAGCTACCTTCTCTAAACTATCAGCATGACTAAAAAAATCAGGCTAATATAGCATTTGGCAGTGATACAAAGTTGGTAACTTTTCGGTGCAGATATATGGATACAGAATGTCACTCTGGGCAGAGCACACGGGTACTTTGGAGCCGTGCTTTGAGAATCCAGAGAGTTTGGAATGTGTGAAACGCATTAGATGGATGGGGCATCTCAACTGGCAAGAGTTTGAGTCTGAGGAAATGACCCCATTGAGAGGTCATTTGCTGAAGTATCCTGTACAAGTAGATGCAACAGGGAAGGTCATTCCTCTCCCCGGCTGTGAGACATTCCCCGACATGGGTGGCAAAATAATCGGAACATTCGCTGGGATTCAAGAAAATCTCACAATTTGATCATGGCATTGTTTGCTAGCAATGGAATTTTGTTGTTGTTCTTCTTATTCCTAACAAACATATCTCATACTTAGTCAAACTTAGGCTTGTGTACATATATATTCATTTGTAAGATACAGAAATGCATTTATTCATGTCTAGTGTAAGAATTTGATGTGCCTCAAGTTCTTGGCTTTATTCACTTTTTATTCTTATGATAGTGTAAGGCTATTATTAATCTTGTTAAGAATATTAGTACTCTGTCCCACACCAACACCAACACCAACACGTACACCAAATACACTACTACTTTCTCTACTATGTCTATTTACTTTTCCGCTTATATCTATATTTTACTGTTCTACAAATCTTTTATTATTACTTTTATTTTTGTTGAACATATATTAAAGGTACTCTTTCTCTTAATGTGAGAGTTGAATGAGCAGCTCAGCTCGAAGGAGTGCTCACAGCAGCTCGGTGCAGCTAGGCCAGGAAGTAGCGCCGACAAGTTTGTTATTTTCTGTTACTTGCAAATAGAGCAGTTAGAGCTCAAGTGTGTGGTGTAGTTTGTTGTGGAGCGGTTACTACTTCCTTCACTCTCATATAAGTTTAGTTTGTAGTTCATCTCAAGCATGAGAGTTTATGCGTTCATTTTCAATAATTGTTCATTCTTTTCTCAACCAAGTGTTCAACTTAGTCATCAGTTCTTCATTGTTGTGTGTGTATCAATTCCTTGTTTATACCTACCAGTGGCACCGTGTGTGTGAAGCACAAGAAGTGCGATTCAAGATCAGATTGGAAAAGAGGAATTGATCAACAAGCTATGGTGTCAAGATTAGAAACTGAGAAATTCACCCGGGGAAACGATTTTGGGCTATGGTGGATGAAAATTCGAACGATGCTAATCCAACAAGGGCTAGCAGCTGAGCTCAAAAAAGCTAATGAAAACGTAGATATAATTGTCTATCCATCTTCACATTGGTGGTTGTTACAAGTGAACCATCAGTAATAAAGACAAAACTAAGCAAGAGTTGGCAACTTCCGAGTAAATTATTTAGTCTGTATATAGAAAAGTAGCGTATTTTCTGTTAATCCATCCTCACATGGTTGAATGGATAACTGAATACATCAACATCAGCAATAGCAATAGCAATAGGGAATTAACACCTCTAAATAATTGTGTATCTTTTGCACTTATTTGGAGAGAGAGAGCCAGACTAGAACAACCACTCTGCGTCACTGCTTGGGCCTGCTTCTTTCAACCATGTTTGATGGACATGCACCCAGGTTAACCCATCGGCCACAGTCACATCCTGAGCCCAAATATAACAAAATAATGAAAGCTGAGGCATATCAAAAGAGATAAAGGTCGGAATGAGATTAGCGAACTTACTTTTGAACTTAATAAAGCAGTGGTCAAACAGCATAGCCGTTCTCCGCCTGCAAGAGATGAAGGGAAGATGAAAACAATGAGCATTCAAGAATTTGTAGACCTAAAATGCGCCAATATCATCCAACACCTATTGGTTATCTCAGATATATATTCATCTCAAAGGTATGTTCCTAATGCCTATGAATATCGCAGCTTTATGATTTACAAATATCTCTTCATATATTTTTAAAGCATCTGTCTGATATTTGTGTTCATGAAGTAAGGGAATAATACTATAAGGTATTAGAACAAACAATTAAGGATTTCTAATGGCCTTTACTATAACTTTGGCATGAATAAGAACCTCTGCTATGTACAGTCAACCAGAACTATGATTATAAAGAAAACCAACAAACAGCAGAAAATGTGAGACGGTCTAAAGTTGAGTTTGACGCCAACACCCTTCATTTCCTCACACGCTCTATAATAAGATGGGGCTTGCATCAAGAAGCTCCAGATGAAGACTCGAGTGATGGTCAAAATACGTGGAGTGTGGGAATACATGGATATTTAGCATAGATAACTGAACAGCTATGAAGAAAAGGCTAGCACTTTTCGAGAAAGGATTTGGTGCAAACACAACAGGATCAAATGATCACCTGATTGCTCCCATTTCTTAAATCTCACCAGCCATGAGTCTGACCCAACCTGAACAGGTAAGACCTGATCTACCCAAACACGAAAGGGCTGGCCTTTTTTGTCCCCATAAGAGGGTCTTAGTGAGTCCACACAGTCATGAAGCTGCTTTTCAATTCCAGATGGGTGAACAAAATTCCCAGACTTACTCTGCAAGAAAAAAATTGAAGATGAAGCTTATGGTATAGGACTATAAAGCGAAAGCATTAAATAAGCAGGAAATATCTTGCAGACTAAAGTCAGTTGCAAATTTGAATAAGTTGAATAAAATTATCATAGCAGGATTGGTCTAATGAAGAAACAAACAGAATATAAGTTCCTTTTAAAGTAATAATGTTGAAAGAACATGTAAAGACACAGAGCTCCAACGTATGTATATGACAGGAATCAAACAGTTTAACTACTGCACATGATAAAAGGTTAATAAAATTGGTCTTCTTTTTCACACTTCACAGAAAAACAGCAATTCAAAAGGATAATGTGAGTGTGCATTTGGACTAGAAACTGAAATTGAATAACAAAGCAAAACATACACAAACTGCCTTCAGGTTTTCCAAATAAAGCTCCGAGTTTTCAACTTCAGCAAGTCTCCACCGCTCATAAAACAAGTAAAACTTCACAACTTCATACGCAGGGTCAAAGTTTTCCAACTTAGTATCAGATAAGTCAGTAACATCTCTAGGAGATATACTTGGACCAAGATTAAAGTGACCGATGGCTTGTATAATACCCGCTGCACATCTCTCCTTTGCATGAATTATTTTAGGATTGTTTTTTGCATATATAGAATGCCACTGCAGTAATTCCTCCTGGGCATTACTGACCTTCAGACTCAAAAAAAAGATGGTTAGGAAAATATCCCTTTACTGAATGACACAAGATTGCTCCACAACTTTAGGTGAAATACTAACCATGACACCATGTACATCTGGGACAGTAAACAGATCAGCATCATTTCCAGAGTCACCACAAACAAGTGTATTTTTAGGTAATTTTCCCTCAGCCTTGAACTTATCGTGCAAATAAGCAAGTGCTTGCCCTTTTCCAGCACCTTGAGGCAAAATGTCCAAGTCCATACCTCCACTATATATTATTTTGACATCCAACTGAAAAATCAACATGAAAAAGCTGTAACTAGTGAGACCAGGAAAAGAAAGCCCGAGGTAGGGACTGACATGCTAACTAGCAGAAATGACTATAATGTAATAGATGTATATTTGAAAGCAAGCACAAAATGGAAAAGTTTCAGGTAATGAGACTAAAAACCAAGACGATAGAGAAATGACACCATGCAAGTTTACACGATTATTCTGGAAGGGTAAAGACTCTTCATACCCCACGTCCTTTTAAGCAAGTCGAAAGAGATCTTGTAATATCTTCAGCCTTGTCTTTCTGAACATAAAAGCTCGCTTTGTGTGGCCGTTGCTCTGTCTTAGACTGCATCATGTCATAGAATAAAAGAGTGTCATCAAATATGGAATAACCAAGGTGTAAGATATTCCAATAGCCATACCTGAAGAGTAAGCTCTGAAATCTTGCTTGTCTCTTCAAAAACTATATTCCTATCCCATTTCTGATTTAAATATTCAACCCAACCGTTATCTGGTTCCATAGAGTTACCATAAGTTATTTCAGTTCCCACAGACATTATTGTGATATCAGGGGTTAGCATGGGCTTCTCTTTCCTCAATTCCTTGTATAGTGTGGGTGACCTCCCAGTGGAGAAAACTAGCAAAGAGTTACTACGGTAATTTTC
This sequence comes from Salvia splendens, assembly GCF_004379255.2. NCBI lineage: Eukaryota > Viridiplantae > Streptophyta > Magnoliopsida > Lamiales > Lamiaceae > Salvia > Salvia splendens. The sequence goes on from NC_056039.1 coordinate 26,589,668, forward strand.
TTCCCACAAGGCATTGAATCTAAGCAGGGAGAGATTCTCAAGATCATGATGATCTACCTGTAGCATATTGTCACTCACTACTCATTAGTACGGCCCCTCTGAACAGAATGACAAGATTAACTTCTATAACTCACCATTGTATGATCAAGATCAGAGACAATCATGAGATTAGCATTCTCAGTTAGCCGGTCCATTGCTTTTCTAAGGCTCGATTCACTCTGAAATGAAACGATAATCCATTGATATTATTGGTTAAACATCACAAGGGATCGGCTTAGCAATTTAGCCAACGATCATCCTAACATATACAGAATTTCTATAACGTAGAAGAAGCACAACAAGATGAGTGCTCAATTGTAGCTGTATGGTTTGACAAATCGAATCATGCTTCACAAAATATGATTTAGAGACGAAGCATTTATTTTTCCATACACAACACTGAAACAGAACAGTCATAATTATCTGTGTCAATTCACTAGATTATTGAAACACAGTTTGAGAACAGTAGTTTAAAAGCAGTCCAGTTTATTAGGGATATTTTCATAAATCGCTTAAATTGCACGAAATTTATTGCAACTTGTGAATTTATCTACAAAATATAACCATCTTTTTCAGCAACATATCATATTTATCATAATAAGGTAAAATCACTGGCGTATTCTCTTCAGCGAGGTATCCTCATGGAAAATTAAAACACAATACATAAAACAAATAAAAAAAGTATGAATTGATTAAGATCTGCTAAATCTACAACATGTGCAAAGGGGAAATTTGCGGAATAAAAGTTTAAAGGTTTTTAAGTAGAGACAGAGATCAGAAAAATAAGAGGAAGAAGAAAAAAAAATAATTAAGGCAAATATCTGAAACATTTGCATAAGAGAATGAGCAATTAGCACCTAACATAAATGGCTTTTCCTTTATAAAATTGAGAGAGAAGAAGGAATAGATTGAAAGAAGAAGCGGCGTCGATGGTGATACCTGACAATTGACAAATGCGCGCTGCGTTGGAAAGGTGATGAGAATTGAGAGAGGAGTAATGATTCCGTTAATTTGGATCTCGGCCTTTCAATTTTTGTTTGGCAGTTGATGCTTTTCATTTTATTTATTCAGGAAAATGTAAATTTGTCCATTTCTCAAACATTTTATTTTTTTAACAAATATGTAACTTTCATAATATTTCATTTTGCATTTTTTTGCATCATTGGTATCCAAAAGAAATGATGCGAATAACTTCAGCCGAGAAGGGAGTAATAGAAATCTTTGGCATATATTCCAAGACTGAAAAATGCATGTGATGCAACGGAGAGTGATCTTGATTTACACTTAATATATTAATAAAAATTGAAAATTGATAATGTTTGATAGGAGTACTTTTGATTTATGGAGTTGTTTTAGAAAAATAAATTACTATTTAAAATGTATTATTAGTACTCCCTATGTCCCATAAAAGTACGTGCACTTTCTATTTTCTTTTGTCCCACAAAAATATGTACATTCCATTTTTGGAAAGTTATATCAATTAAATAATGTAGGTCTCACTATCCACTAACTCTACTTTAACTATCATTCTCTACGTCTCTCTTACTTTACCATACCATTCTCTTCATCTCTCTTACTTTACCAATTTTATCTTAATTCCTATGTCATATCCAATGCACATATTTTTATGGGACGGAGGGAGTATAATACTATTCAGATCCAGCCAATCAATCATACTTGAAATCTACAAAGTAAGTTTAGGTGACATTTACTCCCTCCGTCAGCCATTAGAAGTCACATTTCTTTGCGCCACGAGTTTTAAGATATGTTAAGAAAACTGAGTGGAAAAAGTTAGTGGAATATGGGTCTCACTTGTATATATTAGTTTAAATAAAATGTGAGTGGAATGAGTTAGTGGAACGTGAGACTCTATTATTATTTATGGTAAAAGTGGACCGGGACTCCTATTCGCGGACGGATGAAGTAATTGTTTTCTACTTTCTTCGTTCTTTCTATTTCCTTCATTTTAATTAAGTTGAGTAAAAAAATTTGGGCGCAAAAATTAACAAATTGTGTTGAAAAGTAAGAAAGAGGAATAAAATATCAAAGATAAAGAGATAGCAAAATAGATGAGAGTGAATGAATTTATATTTTGTGAAAAAAAGTAAATGACTTAATTTAGTTGGGGCATCTGAAGAAGGAATACGACTCAACTTAATTGGAATGGAGGGAGTATTATTGAATTTGGATCGATGTGCCTAAAATTTCATTCCTTAAATCGGATTGTGTGATTGCTATCATGATTTTAAGTGCTCCAAAAACATTATGCATCTCTCTGTGCAAGAACTATTTGGAGTTTTTACAGAGATATCTATCTTGAATGATGTGCATGAATTAGGCCAAAAACAACTAAGCTGAATTTTGTGTTTAGGCTTGTAAATATTCATTTTTTGGGTATAAAGTGAGTTATATTCATTAAAATATCCAATTGTGAATTTGGTTTTGTATACATTTGAATGCTTTGGATAGGATTGACAGTGCTTTATTTACACCATATTTGTATAGTTGTGATTGGCTTCAGATGACAACCATTAGACTTTTATTAGTGAAAAGACACAAGCTTATGTGATTTCTAAATCACACGATCTCCAGCAGTGGAACCCATCCATTTTTTTATCTCATCCTTGTGAACAATCTCCTATTCTCCTACATCTTATTTTAAAATATGTATTTTATTTTCCAAGCAGAAGAGGCTTATCAGAGCATTCCATTGACGTGACGCTTGGAAGAGGAGGCGTTCAGCTTGCCTCTCTTTCCCGGCACGGTGATAGAATTCTGTGAATGTGTAACGTAAGGAGCCCCGGGGTAGTAGTTGTAGACCACCAGAGGCATCCTAACTGAATGTATCCCATCGCTCCACGTAATGGCGCCTGACATGATTGGCTGCTGCGTGATGGCCGGTCCGCTCACACTGACCGTGAACCCCTGCGTCTCCCCGCTAGACGAAAATGTGAGGACTGATGGCTCCACTTTGGTGTTGATCATTGCCGGCATGTGCATGCTGGCAGTGTATGTCGAGTTTGGCGTCCCCACGTTGGTTGCGGTTCTGGTGAAGGTAGCCATGATCTGCTGCCCGTCCTCCACGTAGAGTGAGAAGGACGGGTAGTTGAGATCCCATGCCCTCCCCGGTGTGGTCGTGGCGCAGCTGCTGTTGTCTCCCGTCACTAGTCTCAATGTCGTCGTGTTGTAGCCCTGCTTGCAGAGTAGGTTGATGTAGTCTGTCTCGGATGCGTTGAAGACTAGCCCCGGATCAAGTGTGGCGTTTGGGTTGATGTGGCCGGAGCCGTAGGCGAACTCAAGGCTACTCTCTAGTCTTGGATCCATTATATAAGCTGTTTGACATTATCAACAAACCATAAATCCAATAACTGTTTAGAAATGTAACTAACAAACTAACAAACCTGTTGTCATAATAGCAGACTTGATGGCAGCAGGGGACCAATCAGGGTGTGCTGCTTTAACATAGGCTGCAGTCCCGCTCGCGTGGGGGCACGCCATGGATGTCCCGGAGACCAGTTTGAATAAGACGCTTCTGGTGTCTCCGTCGTAGGAAGAAGGTGAAGCCAGAGGGGACCACCCGGCAAGGATATTCACACCAGGTCCGGTAACATCAGGCTAATAAATACACAAGTATAGTTAGAGCAAGGCTCATGAAGATGAATGTGCAAGCTTAATTTCAAACCTTGAGAATATCCGGGGTGACAGGGCTAGGTCCTCTTGATGAAAATGAAACCACCTTTGGAGCAACAGCGTCCTTCCACGTCTCCCCAACCAGGATGGTCGCCATGGGATATCTGAAGACGCATCAAATCTTAACACAAGACTAGTACTATTAGTATGGAGGTGTGTGAAGCTCGAGTCGAGTTTTTCTCACTTGGTGGATCTTATGTAGGCCATCACCTTCTTGGCGTCGTCTGGGCTTATCAGCGTTGCTGGTAATGGATACGTGAAGGCGCAGTCCGGGTTTATCTCATCCTCACCTACTATAACACTTCCTACACCCTTCGACAGCAGAATGGTCGACCCATCCTGTCGGTAACCTTCACACATCACTATCTTCCCCGGTATCATGGCAAGGTTGATCCCTTCTTCATCACAACTTCTAGCATAAGCTTGACTCGAACCAAAGGTATAGTTCACGGCATCTCCTCCCCACATCAAAGGATATGATGTCCCATTCAGGTCAAAGCTATTAACCGCGATTCCCTTCATTTCACACACAAAGTCATTAGTAGGAGTATAGCATGATAAGGAAGAATGTCAAGTAGTGATTAGAAAAGTTGCACACTGTCAAGATTTGTCCATCTCCAAGTGCTAAGTTAGCAACAAATTTCCTGTCAATGGTGCTTGCAGCAACAGTGAGGATCCAAGGCGCGTAGTTGGCGAGCGAAACAGGATCAGGACCTTCGTTTCCAGCTGAACATGAGGTCAGGATCCCGTTTCTCATGGCGTGGAAAGATCCGATTGCAACGGAGTCTTCAAAGTAATCAGAAATCCCCGTGTACCCCAACGAAACTGATAGTACATCAACTCCATCTGCAATTGCATCGTCAAAGGCTTTAAGGATGTCTGCATCGCCACAGAAGCCACCCTCCCAGCATACTTTGTACACTGCAATTCTCGCGTTTGGAACTCCACCCCTTGCTACGCCCTCCGCTAATCCCTGGAAGCTCGTTCCAGCTATCTCATTGCCGGCAACTGTTGATGCCGTGTGGGTGCCATGCCCTATAGTGTCTCTCGGAGATGGGATGTCCCCATCATCGTAGTCATTGTCACTGTTGTAGTAGCGCGCACCAATGAGCTTGCTGTCATGACATAAACAAGATTCAAATATAGGGAGGAGTGAGGAGCTATTCTTGATCAAAAGAATGTAAGTAGTAGTACTTATTAAGATTATGCATACTTGTTGCATGTGAAATTTTTGGTCTGGCATGTCCCTTTCCACTTGGGTGGTGGAGGGCCATAGCCTGTGTCGTTGAAGCTAGGATGCTCCGGCCAGGCTCCTACATATGGAGTAAGGCATCAGAACTCGTTGATTTAATCATAACTTACTATGTATATTTGATTATTCACCGGTGTCTATTAATCCAACAATGACATTTCCTTCTTGCCCTGGCTCAAGCACGCCTCCGCTGAATCCCATGAAGTCCCATGATCGCGTCGTGTGAAGGCTTAGCTTGCGGCTAGGGAATACAGAGATAACTCCTTCCATCTCTGCCACCAGACATATACATATATGTAAATGTAAGTGAACTCTTTTTTAAGTAAACTTGTAGCTAGTCTTATATACCTGCAATGGTTGCAGCTTCAACCTCACTAAGCTTGGCTGCAAATCCATCGAAACTCTTTCCATAACTATGGACCAATAAACCCTCTGCTGCGGAAGCACTGCAAAAAATGGAAAATTAATAAATTATACTCATTTTTCAACAAGTAGTGATTTCAATGCCAGTCAAGAAGAATATGAGCAACCTTCCTAGCACACTCTGCAGCATGTTGTGATGCGTGGAAGCGCTATCTTGAGGTCGGTCCCCCATGTACACGACGTGCAGCTAATCATGAAAAAGGAGATAAGGGTAGGTGCTTAGGTGAATGAGGAGCAACTGACAAATAGAAAATTAACGTACCTTGCGCTCATCGTCACAGTGGCAGGTGAGCACGAAGCACGCGAGAAGCAAGGTGTACAAAGTCACGGCGTTCGCCATTGTGATGAGGTAATGCAATGTAGTTAGAGTATCTTAGATACAAGTGTTTTTATATGGTTTAGCTTGAGAATTGCTTTCTCCGCTTAGCATTGTTGTGAGGAAGAAAAGACAGAAGTAGATGATAGCCTTGCATTGTTAAACTATTTGTTGTGTTTGATGAACATCAACATCTTTGGCGGCAATGATTAGCAAATATGTCCAAATATAGGATTTTCTTGGGCATAAGCTTTTGCTAAAAGAGCGGTTGGATTCCTTTGTTTCTAACAAAATTTAACTCATATATTTTAGTGATTACAATCCTAATCAGATATGCATTGTTTATGAATACTGTTGACGTTGTGAAAATGTGCGGTTAATATTTTTGTGCTCAAACAACTGGGAGATTGTGTTGTTTTAACTTGCATGTGAGATGATGTTGAAATATCTCTAAGCTTAATATAGTAGAAATAAGAAAATTGATTCAATTTGAATAGTAGTATTGATAGGTGAGGTGTAAGTTAGCCAAGATTCTCTTGAAAGTTTTTATGTAAGTAAATTAAGCTACTCACTTGTTACTTGGAACGTGGTGATAACAAAAATTTCTTTGAGGTTTTTTTTTTAATTAACTCCTATATAAGGAAAGAAATTACAAATAAACTCCTATACTATAGATAGGAAGAAATTACACTATAGATATTACAAATAAACTCCTACAAATTACAAATAAACTCTTATACTATAGATAAGAGGAAATTACAACTGATGTCAAGAGATTACAAATTACAAATAAACTCATATACTATAGATATCCTATATAAGGGAGGAAATTACAAATTACAAATAAACTCATATACTATAGATATGAGGAAATTATAGATAGGAGGAAATTACAACTGATGTCAAGAGATTACATATTACATATAAACTCCTATACTATAGATATCCTATAGAAGGGAGGAAATTACAAATTACAAATAAACTCCTATACTATAGATAGGATATCCTATATAAGGGAGGAAATTACAAATTACAAATAAACTCCTATAGGGAGGAAATTACAAATTACAAATAAACTCCTATACTATACATAGGAGGAAATTATAGATAGGAGGAAATTACAACTGATGTCAAGAGATTACAAATTACAAATAAACTTCTATACTATAAGGGAGGAAATTACAAATTACAAATAAACTCCTATACTATAGATAAGAGGAAATTATAGATAGGAGGAAATTACAACTGATGTCAAGAGATTACAAATTACAAATAAACTTGTCAAGAGATTACAAATTACAAGGAAATTACAACTGATGTCAAGAGATTATAAATTACAAATAAACTCCTATACTATAGATATGAGGAAATTATAGATAGGAGGAAATTACAACTGATGTCAAGAGATTACAAATTACAAATAAACTCATATACTATAGATATCCTATATAATGGAGGAAATTATAAATTACAAATAAACTCACAAATAAACTCCTTTACTATAGATATCCTATATAAGGGAGGAATTTACAAATTACAAATAAACTCCTATACTATAAGGGAGGAAATTACAAATTATAAATAAACTCATATACTATAGATAAGAGGAAATTATAGATAGGAGGAAATTACAACTGATGTCAAGAGATTACAAATTACAAATAAACTCTTATCCCTATACTATAGATAGGAGGAAATTATAGATAGGGGGAAATTATCACTGATGTCAAGAGATTACAAATTACAAATAAACTTGTCAAGAGATTACAAATTACAAATAAACTCCTATACTATAGATAGGAGTAGGAAATTAAACTCGACACCTCATGCAATAATGTCTAAGCCCCTTGCCGCTAGGACAAAGGCTCTGGACAAAAAAATTTCTTTGAGGTTTGTTTAGTGAAATTTGTGAGTAAAACGAAACATTACTTAATAAACCACCATTAGTTCATTTGAAACTGAAGTGTTGGGTCGTGTCTACCTCGACTCTAATGTCGAATGACTAGACTCAGGAGTAAGCGAGTGTGCACATTTGAGAATTAATGCAAAGCTCGGTCCAGACACAACGCTCCTTAAATCCACTGGATCACTGGGTCCAGGAACTCTAGAGAACTACAGTGTTTTTGTCGTTGGACACACTCGACTCCCCTTCAAAAATATATCCCTCAACCCGAATACTATGAATTAGTATAGGGAAGTGGTGTCGATCCCACAAAGATGGATTCGCAAAGTAGTGCTAAGAGACTATGGAAACAAACGGCTGCTGCCACGCAAAGGGGTTGAGATTTAAACTACCACTAGATCTAGGCAAGAAATGTAAACGCTAGACCTAGGACACAGAAAACTTACTGGATTCAGACATCAATACCGAAAGACACAATTACTCCCTAGACTAAGCAAACGACTACCTAATCTAGCTAAACAGTAAGCAAATAACAGTGGGGACCATATCTCCAAAAATAGCAAGTACGGTAAAAAGCTGCAGATAACCAACCCTTGCTCCAACTAACTACGACATGCACCTTCGCAACTTAACTAAACTCGCAGATGAAGAAAACAGAGCACACACCTAGATTCAAACAGAATATAAAGATTTGGACGCCGGAAACTTGCTATGAATCGGAAATACATCAGATCTACATAAACTAGGCGAAATGAAATGAAAACACGTAAGCTATGCATAAAATTAAAACACTCCTGCTCAGAATCACTTCAGACGCTTAATCCACTCCGGATCCAAGCCATCCGAACTCAACAACCAACAAAATCAACTCCATAACTCCGATTCTTACAGATCTGCTCCGATCAACTCTAAATTCCAACAATCACAAACAACTCCACAACGTCAGCAAAACAAAACCCCGATTCATCCACAAACAAACTCCATTCTTCCAGATCTCACCATTAACCTGCAATAATCCTGAAATTAACCACGAAAACACCCAACTCCAACAATCCAACTCCAGAATTCAAGTAAACACAATCAATCAACGAAAATCATCACGATCTACGCAAGCGAAAACGAAACTTGCATAAAAGTAGAGAAATATCCAGAAACAAAAGAGGACCGAGCTTCGAACAGCGAAGCTCGGCGAATTCAGCAGAAACAAAAGAAATAAATTGTTTCTTCGCCCCAAAGAAGGACGGTGTTACAACCCTCAAACACTATCAGAAAGCTAAATGTGAACCCCAGCGCGAACCCGAGATCCTCCGCGAATTAGATCCAAGTATGTGAAAAGTGAACTGAGCAACAGGCTGTTCGTGAGGCCTCCACCGAGAAGGTCCCTCCAGCTTGCATGCTTCTTCCTTTTATAGATGCGGACATAGCCTTCTAGAGTCTTCGTAGAAATCCCTATTCTACCCTTCAACTCCGAGGCTTCCTCCGTCAAGCAATGTCTTTCATAATGTCCACTTTTTCGCCAGTTTCCTAGGACTATGCAAGCGTCCTCTTCTTTTCCTGGATCTAGCGAAAACCTTCACACACCTGGCTTAAAACATGCGTTAGACCCAGTAATTTCACGAAATAAAACCCCTAGACCGATGCATGAATTTAGCCTTATCAAACTGCTCACACTTAAACCATGCTTGTCCTCAAGTATAAAAGACAAGAGAAAGAAATAAGGTGAATTTCAATGCACGGTCCCCAAGAACGACTCTACAAACAAAAACAAAAACAGACTCCTAGACCTAGACAACTGGCAAAATAAAAAAAACAGACTTATAAAAGAAAGCAACACAAAGAATCAAAACACAAACAAGCATGAACCAGGTTCGACTTTTAGGCAACCGTCCCCACAAGCTTAAGTTCAATCCGATCGTCTACAGTCTTCAAATCTTCCCCCTTCCCTCTTCTACTTAAACGGTCCGTCAGTTCGTCAAGATAGCCTATTGACACCCCAGCTGTTAGGTTCGCTCGATCACTCATTCCTCACCAGGTATGTTAGGATCAAAACGCTCCCCAGTTAAAGTTATGCCACTGATGCGTTGGGTTATGAGAGTTTCTCCTTTCTACAGTCTCATTTTTCCTTTTAAATCCTGGGTCAGGTTACTATTGCTTCCTGCCCTTAGATTCCCCTTTTTTTTTTTTATTCCCCCTTTTATATATATATTTTTTCCCTTGGACTTCGTCCAGCTTATACCTCCGAATTTTTAGTTTATTTCTCCCCTGGACTTCGTCCAGCTTATACCTCCATTTCCTGGACTTCGTCCAGCTTATACCTCCTTTTCCTGGACTTCGTCCAGCTTATACCTCCGAAACCCATTTTTTCTCCTTCATACTCTACTCCCTAAGCATCAGGTGGCAGCCCAATTTGCATGTTAGCACAAAAAAGTGTTTAGGCTTATAACTTGCTCTTATAGTAGGGCTGCACAGCTGGGTTATCTAAGGCTTTTTCCATCGTCCCAACTTCATTCAGACCGCCTTTGGTTTATTAAGGAAGAAGGTGTCAAAGTTGACATGTATTCTCTCTTCAATTGCTCTCACTAAGGGAAACCTGCCTTATTATCTCACTAGCTCATGCGAAACACAAATCCTAAAAACTCTTAAAACAGAAAGAACACAAACACCATACTTACTCCCCCCCTGACTGCTCACACTTAAACCATGCTTGTCCTCAAGTATAAAATACAAGAGAAAGAAATAAGGTGAATTTCAATGCACGGTCCCCAAGAACGACTCTACAAACAAAAACAAAAACAGACTCCTAGACCTAGACAAATGGCAAAATAAAAAAAACAGACTTATAAAAGAAAACAACACAAAGAATCAAAACACAAACAAGCATGAACCAGGTTCGACTTTTAGGCAACCGTCCCCACAAGCTTAAGTTCAATCCGATCGTCTACAGTCTTCAAATCTTCCCCCTTCCCTCTTCTACCTAAACGGTCCGTCAGTTCGTCAAGATAGCCTATTGACACCCCAGCTGTTAGGTTCGCTCGATCACTCATTCCTCACCAGGTATGTTAGGATCAAAACGCTCCCCAGTTAAAGTTATGCCACTGATGCGTTGGGTTATGAGAGTTTCTCCTTTCTACAGTCCCCTTTTTCCTTTTAAATCCTGGGTCAGGTTACTATTGCTTCCTGCCCTTAGATTCCCTTTTTTTATTATTCCCCCTTTTATATATATATTTTTTCCCTTGGACTTCGTCCAGCTTATACCTCCGAATTTTTAGTTTATTTCTCCCCTGGACTTCGTCCAGCTTATACCTCCATTTCCTGGACTTCGTCCAGCTTATACCTCCTTTTCCTGGACTTCGTCCAGCTTATACCTCCGAAACCCATTTTTTCTCCTTCATACTCTACTCCCTAAGCATCAAGTGGCAGCCCAATTTGCATGTTAGCACAAAAAAGTGTTTAGGCTTATAACTTGCTCTTATAGTAGGGCTGCACAGCTGGGTTATCTAAGGCTTTTTCCATCGTCCCAACTTCATTCAGACCGCCTTTGGTTTATTAAGGAAGAAGGTGTCAAAGTTGACATGTATTCTCTCTTCAATTGCTCTCACTAAGGGAAACCTGCCTTATTATCTCACTAGCTCATGCGAAACACAAATCCTAAAAACTCTTAAAACAGAAAGAACACAAACACCATACTTACTCCCCCCCTGACTGCTCACACTTAAACCATGCTTGTCCTCAAGTATAAAAGACAAGAGAAAGAAATAAGGTGAATTTCAATGCACGGTCCCCAAGAACGACTCTACAAACAAAAACAAAAACAGACTCCTAGACCTAGACAACTGGCAAAATAAAAAAAAACAGACTTATAAAAGAAAACAACACAAAGAATCAAAACACAAACAAGCATGAACCAGGTTCGACTTTTAGGCAACCGTCCCCACAAGCTTAAGTTCAATCCGATCGTCTACAGTCTTCAAATCTTCCCCCTTCCCTCTTCTACCTAAACGGTCTGTCAGTTCGTCAAGATAGCCTATTGACACCCCAGCTGTTAGGTTCGCTCGATCACTCATTCCTCACCAGGTATGTTAGGATCAAAACGCTCCCCATTTAAAGTTATGCCACTGATGCGTTGGGTTATGAGAGTTTCTCCTTTCTACAGTCCCCTTTTTCCTTTTAAATCCTGGGTCAGGTTACTATTGCTTCCTGCCCTTAGATTCCCTTTTTTTTTTATTCCCCCTTTTATATATATATTTTTTCCCTTGGACTTCGTCCAGCTTATACCTCCGAATTTTTAGTTTATTTCTCCCCTGGACTTCGTCCAGCTTATACCTCCATTTCCTGGACTTCGTCCAGCTTATACCTCCTTTTCCTGGACTTCGTCCAGCTTATACCTCCGAAACCCATTTTTTCTCCTTCATACTCTACTCCCTAAGCATCAAGTGGCAGCCCAATTTGCATGTTAGCACAAAAAAATATTTAGGCTTATAAGTTGCTCTTATAGTAGGGCTGCACAGCTGGGTTATCTAAGGCTTTTTCCATCGTCCCAACTTCATTCAGACCGCCTTTGGTTTATTAAGGAAGAAGGTGTCAAAGTTGACATGTATTCTCTCTTCAATTGCTCTCACTAAGGGAAACCTGCCTTATTATCTCACTAGCTCATGCGAAACACAAATCCTAAAAACTCTTAAAACAGAAAGAACACAAACACCATACTTACTCCCCCCTGACTGCTCACACTTAAACCATGCTTGTCCTCAAGTATAAAAGACAAGAGAAAGAAATAAGGTGAATTTCAATGCACGGTCCCCAAGAACGACTCTACAAACAAAAACAAAAACAGACTCCTAGACCTAGACAACTGGCAAAATAAAAAAAACAGACTTATAAAAGAAAACAACACAAAGAATCAAAACACAAACAAGCATGAACCAGGTTCGACTTTTAGGCAACCGTCCCCACAAGCTTAAGTTCAATCCGATCGTCTACAGTCTTCAAATCTTCCCCCTTCCCTCTTCTACCTAAACGGTCCGTCAGTTCGTCAAGATAGCCTATTGACACCCCAGCTGTTAGGTTCGCTCGATCACTCATTCCTCACCAGGTATGTTAGGATCAAAACGCTCCCCAGTTAAAGTTATGCCACTGATGCGTTGGGTTATGAGAGTTTCTCCTTTCTACAGTCCCCTTTTTCCTTTTAAATCCTGGGTCAGGTTACTATTGCTTCATGCCCTTAGATTCCCTTTTTTTTTTATTCCCCCTTTTATATATATATTTTTTCCCTTGGACTTCGTCCAGCTTATACCTCCGAATTTTTAGTTTATTTCTCCCCTGGACTTCGTCCAGCTTATACCTCCATTTCCTGGACTTCGTCCAGCTTATACCTCCTTTTCCTGGACTTCGTCCAGCTTATACCTCTGAAACCCATTTTTTCTCCTTCATACTCTACTCCCTAAGCATCAAGTGGCAGCCCAATTTGCATGCTAGCACAAAAAAGTGTTTAGGCTTATAACTTGCTCTTATAGTAGGGCTGCACAGCTGGGTTATCTAAGGCTTTTTCCATCGTCCCAACTTCATTCAGACCGCCTTTGGTTTATTAAGGAAGAAGGTGTCAAAGTTGACATGTATTCTCTCTTCAATTGCTCTCACTAAGGGAAACCTGCCTTATTATCTCACTAGCTCATGCGAAACACAAATCCTAAAAACTCTTAAAACAGAAAGAACACAAACACCATACATACAAACACTGTCTGTTGGGTCACTTTAACTTTCTTTCGTGCTGGTGACTCCGGCGTCTCCTTCTGATCTTCTATGGGTCGGGGTACGGTTTTCTTCAAAAGCACGGGCCTGGAGGAAGACGGGGTGGTCTGAGGCCTTTGGGCTTGTGGCGGCTTCTGCACAGCTAGACTCCCTTGACCCGGTGTCTTGGAACCGCCGCTAGGTTCAGGAAGTCCCATCGGTGTCTCGGGGAACTTCGCTTGAAGCCACTTCGTCATCTTCATCATCAGTGCGACGGCCTCCGCCATCTTGTCGGAACGCCTTGACGATTCTGCCACTAGGTCGGTGATACGCCCCTTCAAGGCTACGACCTCCTCTCTACTTCTCCCCATTTCCCTCCGTATCTCCGTCACTTCTTTTCGTACACCGATTACCTCCTTCCTCACATTCTCTACTTCGTTTCTCACTTCCTCAACTAACTTCCTGACTTCTGCATCCTCAGCACTGTCCTTTCCTTTACCCCGTAGGGCCACAATCCCCTCCAAGACCATTTTCATCTCTGACCTCATCCATCCAATCTTTTTCCTTACTTGTTCTACTTCTATCCTGGCTCCGGCTTCCATGTCAGCAGTATCCTTCGCCTCCACCATCTCAGGCTCCTGCTTCGTCTGCGCCTCCGACTGACCAACCTCATAAAAGCACATGTCCCTTCCCTGTGTAATGAGCAGCCCCTTATTGAAAAAGTAGTCCACGTTGAACACCTCCGGGGGTAGACACATCTTCACTTCTCTGCAGGACTTGTGGATTTTCATAATAACGTTGCGTTGCAGGTAAGCCCCTAGAAGGTGGCATGTGTAAAGATGTCGGGAAGGGTTGGCTGTTACTTGATGGCAGGCTTGGGCTAACCAATAGCCCAAGTGAACACGTACTCCCTTGGCCATGCACCAAGTGAAGTACAAGTCGGGGGTCGTCAGAGCGTTGTTGGCTGTGCCCATCAGGTTGTAGCTAATGAAAGTCTGGGCGAATCGCAGGACCCTGTTCTCAATATGGTGGGCCTTCGACCAGCTGGTTTTGAACTGACCTACCCTAGGGTGAGCCACAAACTCCCATGCGTTCTGCGTCTTGAATCCCGGCGTCAGCTTCGGCGGACCAATCATTCTCTCGCTCCACAAACCCTCATCATCCTCTGTGCGCGTAAGCAGTCCCATCCGTAGAGTCCATTCACGGATGCTCATCACATGCTCTTCATTGAAGAGCCGGAATTTGATGGAGTCAGCATTCAGATCGGTGGTGGACTTAAATCGGAAGGTGGAGAAGAATTCCCTTGCCAGGTCTATTGGAACTTCGGCGGTGCTGTGCTTGAGCAGCCAATCAAAGCCGATTGCGTCGATATAAGTTCGGAATTCATCATTACAAGCGATCTGCTTGAGCTCCGATGAGCTGTACATTTTTCCAGACTTAGCGTACTTGCCCTGGGCACTCTTCTCCTTGTGGATGGTTGCGCGTTTCGGGTCGTTAAACTTTCTCATATCGTCCAGGAGCTCTCTTGTAATCCAGATCTCAGTTGGCTCAAAGTTGAGCTCCTCTTCTTGTTCTTCTTCAGAGTCTCTAGACACAGCAGAATCCTCGGGCTCTGCAGCGTATGGTACCTTGGCAGGTCGAGGAAGTGAGGATTCAGTGGATTTCCCTTTCGCCTTCTTGGTCTTGGAAGGAGCAATTTGTTTCCCCTTCCTTTTTTTCTCGGCCGCGTGGCGGCGTTCCTCTGCATCACTCTCCCCTCTACTCGGTCTGGGAGATTCTGCCTGCTCAGGTGCTGTGGCTTCTGGACCCAGCATTTCTTCCTCCGTCTGCTGGACGGTTTCATCGATCTCATCAAGCAGGCTCCGACGAGCCTGTCTCCGCGCTTCCCTAGCGTTAACCGGTGAATCGGTCCCTTCGGGGACATCAGTCAGATCCACTATCAAATCCAACCCGACATCGACGGGTTCTTGGACATTCTCAGCACCGAGGGCTTCTCCTTCCTCGTTCAACAATGGGGTTGCCCCTGAAAAATAAACAGGGGTCTCTATCCCCTCCAAGCCTTCTCCAACGTGGGTTTCTGTACCCGCAGACTTCTCAGGGGTTTCCGCCTCTCTGACAACTTCCTCAGTAATTAGGGCTTCGTCACCCCCAACCACTTCTGGGGTTTCCCCCTCCACATTTCTTTCAGCATCTAGGGCTTCGTTGCCCTCTGGAATTTCAGCTCCATCAACAGGGGTTTCCCCCTCAACAAACTCCTCCAAAACAGGGGTTTCCCCCTCAACACGGCTATCAGTAATAGGGGTTTCCCCCTCAGTGGCAGATCCTAACCTGGGTGCACTTACGGCCAACAACTCCAACCCCGCGGCCAGATCTGCTTCGTCTTCGCGAGTTTCTGCAGCGGTTGGTTCTGAAACGGAGGCAGTGGGTTCTGCGACGTCCTCCGGCTCAGCGGTAGTTTCTTGAACGGTCTCTGGTGGTGGTGCGGAGGATGTTGAGGCGGTTGGTACGGATTTCCCCATTACAGCCGCGAACATGGCAAACGCCTCCATCGCCTTTTCTGGTCCCCCAAATTTTTGTAGCATGTCTTCCATAAACACCGCCGCACTTGAATCGGCGGATCCTGAGGTGTTCCCGGCACTTTGCTTGTTATCCATGGAGAATTCTGCAGAAATTTTTTTTTTTCGACAAAGACTTGGATGGAAACTTCTTTGATTAGGGTTAGAAAAGAAAACCTAGAGAGAGTTTGGGATGTAGAGAGAGAGAGTAAGTAAGTAAAAATAAAAGAACACGGTTATTATCCGATAAGTATAGGCGAGGACGATTTTGCAAGCGGGTTGCAGGCATGACGCCAGCGACTGTACGCCTCCCATAAAGGTGTCCTTTGAAATCCGAGCCGGTGCCAACTCCCTCCAAAATTTTACTTCTCAATTCCCTGCCTAAGTAACTTCCTTCTGCAAAATCACACTTAGAGAAAAACACTAAACTAAAAAAAAATTGAAACGCCAGACTCCCCGGGTCTAGGGTATGACAGTATCAAAAACATTCCTTAAGGAGTCTAGTATTTCGAAAATATTTTTGGAAGATTATTTTTTTCTGATTTGTTTGGGTTTTTCTTGATTTTAAAGAAAACGATTAAATATTTACATTTTATGTTCAAGTGTTCTCAAGATTCCCTAGGTCAGGACATGTTAAAACTTCTTGGATACAGGACCTAGGAAATTCTCTAAGAACACTCACTTCCCAGACCGATTAGGCGATATCAGGGAGTGCGCGTAGTGGCATTTCGTCCACTACACACATCTCTGAATTATCCCTAAATACCTTCACCATATGGCCATTGACAAGAAATGGAGTAGAGTTTGGAGCACTTCCCTGGATCTCTACTGCTCCATTTGCACGAAGACTCACAACAGTGTATGGTCCGACCCATTTGGACTTCAGCTTACCAGGCATCAACTTGAGCCGGGA
This sequence comes from Salvia splendens, assembly GCF_004379255.2. Taxonomy (NCBI): domain Eukaryota; kingdom Viridiplantae; phylum Streptophyta; class Magnoliopsida; order Lamiales; family Lamiaceae; genus Salvia; species Salvia splendens. The sequence goes on from NC_056039.1 coordinate 26,606,486, forward strand.
ATGGAATAGGAGAACTTTCTGCCCAACTTGCAATTCCTTGACTCGGAGGTTCTTGTCATGCCAAAGTCTTGTTTTCTCTTTGTACCACATTGCCGATTCATATGACTCCAGCCTTAGCTCCTCCAACTCCTGCAGCTGCAATTTCCTCTCTTCCTCGCAAGATTCGGGTCTCATGTTTATCTCCTTGACCGCCCAATATGCTCGGTGTTCTACTCCCACGGGCAAGTGACACATTTTGCCGAACACAAGCCTATATGGTGACATCCCAATAGGCGTCTTGTACGCCGTCCGGTAAGCCCATAGTGCGTCTCCAAGCCTCTTACTCCAGTCTTTTCTAGACGGATTAACCGTCTTTTCCAGTATAGCCTTTATCTCTCTGTTGGATATTTCCGCCTGGCCGTTGATTGAGGATGATAAGGTGTAGACAGTCGGTGGTGGACGCCATACTTTCTCATCAAAGCTTCAATAGTCCGGTTGCGGAAATGCGTCCCATTGTCAGATATTATAGCTCTGGGCACTCCGTACCGATTGAAGATATTAGCTCTAAGAAACTTCGATACCTCCTTAGCTTCGCAAGATGTGGTCGCCTTGGCTTCTATCCATTTCGAAACATAATCCACTGCCACTAGTATGTATGTATTCCCGTATGAAGATGGAAATGGACCCATGAAGTCCATTCCCCAAACATCAAACATTTCACAAACGATCACCGGGACTTGCGGCATTTCATCTCTTCTGGAGATTCCCCCAGTCTGTTGACACCTCTCACAATTCTGACAAAACTCGAACGCATCCTTATGCAATGTAGGCCAGTAAAAACCACTATCTAACACCTTTCTTGCGGTCTTCCTAGGTCCAAAGTGACCTCCACAAGCTAGGGCATGGCAATGATTCAGCACATCCCTCTGTTCCCACTCCGGAATACACCTCCGAATTACTTGGTCGGCTCTCATTCGCCACAAATACGGGTCATCCCAGAAATAGTTCTTGGCCTCGCTTTTCAATTTCATCTTCTGGGCCCGGGAAATTACTTGCGAACTGGGCACCTCTCCAGTGACTAAGTAATTTGCCAGGTCTGCGAACCATGGCTCAGCGTTTTGATGACATTTCCCTTTTTCGGCATCCCCTGGACCTGTTAACACCATAATCTCTTCCCAGCTGATAGGTCGAGGAATTTTTTTTACGTAGTACAAATGTTCCTCTGGGAATGCATCCAGTATTGCTTCCTCGGTCTCCCCTTGAAATATCCTGCTCAGATGGTCGGCTACTTCATTTTCTGTTCATTTTTTGTCTCTGACTTCCCAATCGAATTCCTGCAAAAGCAACACCCATCGGATTAATCTCGGCTTGGATTCTTTCTTTGCCAACAGGTACTTTATAGCCGCGTGGTCGGTGAAGACTATCACCCTCGACCCAAGCAAGTACGGGCGAAATTTCTCAAATGAGTATACTACTGCCAGCATTTCTTTTTCAGTAGTGTCATAATTTCTCTGAGCTTGATTTAGCGTTTTTGAAGCATAAAAGATCACATAGCTTTTCCCATCAACTCTTTGACCTAGCACCGCTCCCACGGCATAATCGCTTGCGTCACACATAATCTCAAAGGGTAGATTCCAGTCGGGCGCTCTAATAATAGGCGTAGATACTAGCCTGTCTTTTAACAACTGAAACGCCTTTTTGCATTCCTCATCAAAGACAAAATCAACATCGTTATGCAACAAGTGGGTGAGTGGCTGAGCAATTTTTGCGAAATCTTTTATGAACCTCCTATAAAATCCTGCATTCCGTAGGAATCCTCTCACCTCCTTCTGATTCGTTGGGTAAGGCAGTTTTGAGATCACTTCAATCTTTGTCTAGTCTACCTGTATACCTCTTTCCGAGACTACGTGCCCTAGGACAATTCCCTCAGGGACCATAAAGTGGCATTTCTCGAAGTTCAAAACCAAATGTTTTTCCCGGCACCTTCTCAATACTATATCCAAACTAGCCAAACATGAGTCAAATGAATTCCCTTACACAGTGAAGTCGTCCATAAAAATCTCGATGCAGTCCTCCAAAAGATCCGAGAAGATACTCATCATACACCGCTGAAAAGTGCCTGGCGCATTGCACAGGCCAAACGGCATCCTCCTGTAAGCATACGTGCCGAAAGGACACGTGAAAGTTGTCTTCTCCTGGTCCTCGGGATCCACATAGATTTGAAAATACCCACTATACCCATCTAGGAAACAGAAGTATTGCTTGCCTGCTAGCCTCTCCAGCATCTGGTCAATGAAAGGTAGAGGGAAATGGTCTTTCTTGGTCGCTTCATTTAACTTCCTATAATCGATGCACATCCTCCACCCAGTAACTAGTCTGGTGGGCACCAATTCATTCTTGTCGTTCTTGACCACCTGTATTCCTGACTTCTTGGGTACCATATGGACTGGACTCACCCATTCACTGTCGGGTATGGAATAAATGATTCCTAGGAAGAGTAGTTTCAATACTTCTTTCAGCACTTCCTCCCTCACGTTAGGATTCAATTTGCGTTGAGGATCTCTGCAGGCTTTTGCTCCTTCCTCCAAGCGGATGTGATGCATGCACAAATCTGGACTAATTCCTACCAAGTCAGAGAGTGTCCACCCAATAGCCTTCTTGTTTCTTCGGATTACCTTCAGCAGTCCCTCTTCTTGTTCCTCGGTCAAGCTGCTGTTGATAATCACCGGGAAAGTTTCGTTCTCCTCTAGATACGCATACTTTAGGCCTGGTGGAAGTGTTTTCAACTCTTTCTTGGGAACATCTTTTTCCTGGGGCGAGGGATTTTTCTCTGTTACTTCCGTTGTCATTCCCTTCCTCGACCCAGCAGAACCTTCCACACTCGCCACATAAGGTGTATTCCTTGACCTAGCTAGCTCCGGATTTGCACAGAATTTTAGAATTGCTTCAGCTAGCTCCTCATCTGATAACTCGCTTGTGTTCATTGCTTGACACCAACTGACCACTTCTCTATCAATGGCATGACTCATCCCGGAGTTCTCAATCTGTTCCTGCATTAATTCCGTCTCAAGGTATTCTTGGACCAAAGGGTTAATAACATCTATAGCATGCAGATTTTCAACGTCAAGAGGTTTCTTCATTGCCTCATCAATGCTGAATGTGTATTTCTCCCCATTGTAATCAAGGCAAATTGTTCCATCAAAAACATCAACGATAGTCTAGCGGTACGTAGGAAGGGTCTCCCTAAAAGTACTCCGCCCGACTCTGCAGACTCATTATCACTCATCTTAATCACATGGAAATCAGCAGGGTACAAGAAGTCATGTACCTTGACAATCACATTCTCAAGCACCCCTTCAGGACAGATGCATGACCTGTCCGCCAGTTGAATCACAACCCTCGTGTCTACCATGCCTACCCCCACTAATTTCTTGTATATGGAAAGTGGTAACACATTTATCGACGCACCCAAATCACACATAGCGTGCTCGATTCTCACATCACCAATAGAGATGGGCAAGGTGAACATACCTGGGTCATTGCATTTAGAAGGCATCTTCCTCTTCTGAATCACTGCGGAGACGTTCTCGCCTATCAGAATTTTCCCACTGGGCCTAACCTTCCCAGCTATAAATTCCTTGATGAACTTGCTAAATACTGGCATCTTCAGGGCCTGTAAGAATGGCAGATTGATTTCCAACTTCCCAAAAATGTCCATGAAGTCTACCGGTTCCTCCTTCTGTTTCTTGGCTTCCCCCCGACTCGGAAAGGGTTTCAGTTGCTTCCCTGCTCCGGTAGAACTTTCAGCTGATAACTCTCCAGTTTCTTTTCCCACTGCCTCATCTTCCAAATCCGGCTCTGGATCGAGGAAGAATGGTTCAGTTGATCTAGGCAAAGGTTTCTCTAAATCTCCTGTCTTAAGGTCATCCTTGACCAAGGGACTTCCTCCCTCCAAGTGTCTTGGCCTAGAAATTGTATCCTCTTTTTCTCTGTCTTCCTTGGGATCTGCCACCTCCTTTGTTCTTACCACTGGCCCATCATATCCCTTCCCGGATCTCAAGGTGATCTGACTTATATTAGCTCTGTCCGGTGGCCTTACGGAGGCGGGAATCTTCCCTTCATTTCCCCTCATATCACACAAAGAAGTAGCTATCTGGGACAATTGCTTAGCCAGCATATCCATGGCTGCTTTCTGCTCCTGTTGAGCATCTTGAAGCTTGTGCACTACGTCATTGTTCGATTGCAGGTTGTTTTGCATATGTTGCTGAGAACTGACGAGGTCGTGCACCATATCATCGATACTTTTTGGTGGTTTCGGTGGCTGACTGGGTCCTGGGCCGATACTTAGAGTCGGTCCACTTGCTTGATTCTGACGAGCGTTTCCTTGCCGCCTGAAGAGTTATTGTATTGATTTCCTTGGCCCTGGTAATTGTTCTGAAAATTCCTTTGGTGTGGGGGTACATAAGAGTTCCCTTGACTGCTCTGATTCCTGTTTCCCCAGCTCGAGTGGTCTCCTTGGTTCCGATTAATCCAGTTGCCCTGCCCCTCTTGATTCCTTCCTGACCAATTACCTTGTCTTTCGGGCTGAGGTGCAAACTGCTGACTTTGTTGCGGTGCCGGCTGATTCTGTTCATTGTCAGTCCATCTGAAATTTGGATGGTTTCTCCAGGGCGCATCTCTCTGTCTCCCTGGATTCCAGCTCCCATCGGGATTCCAACTTCCCATTGCATTGACCTGGACCTGATAATCTCCTTCCTGGGTCCCGTAATATTGTTGAATTTGAGTATCTCCTGGACCAGGAGATTTCTCCTTCCCTTGTGAAGCCAGTGGAATCGCCCTTTCAATCGCGTTCAAAAGAGCCTTCTCGAGCCTATCAATCCTTGCTTCGACTTTGTCATCTTCTTGTTCTCTCACAGCATGCACCGATCCTCTTCTCACTGCATTCCTAGGGTTATCGTACGTCTTCTTAGCGTCAATCAACTTCCCTAGGATCTCTCTTGCCTCACTTCCCCTTTTTCTTGTGAAATTTCCCCCACTCGAGGAGTTCATTAAGTCCTTTGACTCGGGAGTGGCTCCTTCGTAAAACAGAGAGTAGGTCTCTGCCTCTATCATTCGGTGATTCGGGCATGCATCCAACAACCCCTTAAATCTCGACCAATACTGACTCAACGATTCATCGTAATCTTGCTTACACTCTAGTATTTCTTTCTTAAGTGCATTCGTCTTGTTGGATGGGAAGAAATAATCTAAGAATTCTAACTTGAAGTCCCTCCACGTGCGGATAGAATCCGGAGGCAACCTCAATAGCCACGTATTAGCTTCCCCCTTCAAGGTAAACGGAATCGCTCGTAGGCGATAATCCTCCTCTGTTGCATCATTCGGCCTCTTCTGAATACCACATAACTTACTGAATTCATTTAAGAACTCATACGGACACTCATTTCTACGCCCAGAGAACGTCGGCAAGATGCCGAGTACATTTGTCTTGATCTCGATAGTCCTCTGGCGTGGATTCATCACTATAGCTTGAGCTGGTTCTCCATCTAAATGGGCAGTGAGAGAGCCGATTTCTGGATCCGGGTCTACCACCTGCGCCATGACTACTTCCTCTGATTCCCCTGTTTCTGACTCTGTTTTTGATTCGGGTGGTGATTCTGGATCTTCGCATCCTGATGACGTCCAAGATTCGTCGCTAGTGGATTCACTCGGAAACGGACCTCCCGTGGTGAACCCTGATCCGGTGGTCACAGTAGAGACTGTATCCTTAACTTGCCAACCAAACTGACCGTGTTTCCACCCAGATGAGTTGGTCGAGTAGGTAGATCTTGAGCCTCTGATCATAAACTGCAAACAAAAGAGAAAGAAAACAAATCAAAACTATTTACACCACAGACTCTGAACACTAACACTAAGCACGCCATCCATCCCCGGCAACGGCGCCATTTGAAGTGTTGGGTCTACCTCGACTCTAATGTCGAATGACTAGACTCAGGAGTAAGCGAGTGTGCACATTTGAGAATTAATGCAAAGCTCGGTCCAGACACAACGCTCCTTAAATCCACTGGATCACTGGGTCCAGGAACTCTAGAGAACTACAGTGTTTTTGTCGTTGGACACACTCGACTCCCCTTAAAAAATAAATCCCTCAACCCGAATACTATGAATTAGTATAGGGAAGTGGGGTCGATCCCACAGAGATGGATTCGCAAAGTAGTGCTAAGAGACTATGGAAACAAACGGCTGCTGCCACGCAAAGGGGTTGAGATTTAAACTACCACTAGATCTAGGCAAGAAATGTAAACGCTAGACCTAGAACACAGAAAACTTACTGGATTCAGACATCAATACCGAAAGACACAATTACTCCCTAGACTAAGCAAACGACTACCTAATCTAGCTAAACAGTAAGCAAATAACAGTGGGGACCATATCTCCAAAAATAGCAAGTACGGTAAAAAGCTGCAGATAACCAACCCTTGCTCCAACTAACTACGACATGCACCTTCGCAACTTAACTAAACTCGCAGATGAAGAAAACAGAGCACACACCTAGATTCAAACAGAATATAAAGATTTGGACGCCGGAAACTTGCTATGAATCGGAAATACATCAGATCTACATAAACTAGGCGAAATGAAATGAAAACACGTAAGCTAGGCATAAAATTAAAACACTCCTGCTCAGAATCACTTCAGACGCTTAATCCACTCCGGATCCAAGCCATCCGAACTCAACAACCAATAAAATCAACTCCATAACTCCGATTCTCACAGATCTGCTCCGATCAACTCCAAATTCCAACAATCACAAACAACTCCACAACGTCAGCAAAACAAAACCCCGATTCATCCACAAACAAACTCCATTCTTCCAGATCTCACCATTAACCTGCAATAATCCTGAAATTAACCACGAAAACACCTAACTCCAACAATCCAACTCCAGAATTCAAGTAAACACAATCAATCAACGAAAATCATCACGATCTACGTAAGCGAAAACGAAACTTGCATAAAAGTAGAGAAATATCCAGAAACAAAAGTGGACCGAGCTTCGAACAGCGAAGCTCGGCGAATTCAGCAGAAACAAAAGAAATAAATTGTTTCTTCGCCCCAAAGAAGGACGGTGTTACAACCCTCAAACACTATCGGAAAGCTAAATGTGAACCCCAGCGCGAACCCGAGATCCTCCGCGAATTAGATCCAAGTATGTGAAAAGTGAACTGAGCAACAGGCTGTTCGTGAGGCCTCCACCGAGAAGGTCCCTCCAGCTTGCATGCTTCTTCCTTTTATAGATGCGGACATAGCCTTCTAGAGTCTTCGTAGAAATCCCTATTCTACCCTTCAACTCCGAGGCTTCCTCCGTCAAGCAATGTCTTTCATAATGTCCACTTTTTCGCCAGTTTCCTAGGACTATGCAAGCGTCCTCTTCTTTTCCTGGATCTAGCGAAAACCTTCACACACCTGGCTTAAAACATGCGTTAGACCCAGTAATTTCACGAAATAAAACCCCTAGACCGATGAATGAATTTAGCCTTATCATAAACTAAGAAAGGCATGTATTTTAATGACAGATAACAGATTATTTCTAATCACAGTTTGAGCCTAATGGCAAGTGCAACAACTCAAACAAAAACGTAAGGAGATTATTAGAGAAATAAGATCAGACAAATTGATGTAAATTTGGATGCTCAAACTTGATAATTACATCTCAATTTGGCGTATGGAAATATAATTTTTAGTCCAAGTTTCTATTCTAAGTTTTGTGCAAATTTTTCAACTTCCTATACTAATCATTCAAAATTATTTCCTATAATATATAAATCACTTCTCGTTAAACAACCCATAGCCCCATACATTGTTGCGAATTTCCACCAAAATACTAAGAATCTGCTTCGTACTTTGACATTGGAATGGAATTGGAAATATATGAAACAGAACTTGAAATAATGAAGGTTTAAGAAAATAAAAAACTAATGATTATCATTAATTAAATGACCATTAGAAATAATTTAGCATGGAAAATTTATAAAAAAGATGATTAAATAATGCACTCTTACAATTAAAGATATCAAAGTATTAATTTGTGTAAAATTTGGTTCGTGTCCAAATAAAATATGATGTGAGACAAAATAAATATGCATATGCCCAAGTGAAGAAATAATAAAATTAATGAGATGCCTAATTTTTTTGGCTTAATTTTGACAACAAAGTCATGGCAACTCAACTATTCTTTCATTGAGTAATGAAGACAAGAGAAAATTGTCTTCATCTTTTCCACCAACACTTCTTTTCTCTATCTTGAAAGTTCCTCCAATACCAATGTTTGATCCTTGATTTTTCTCCTTTCTATCTTTTCTTCTTAATCTTCACCCCTACTCGTAGTTTTCCGTGCCTTGCTATAAATACTTAGCGGCTGTGATAATAAATAACTCTAAGGAGGTGTTTGATAAGTTAGTAATACTAAGATAGGGAATTATATATGAATATTTTTAATTGTTTGATATCATTGTTAAGCTTATTTCTTATATTATTTTACATATCTTCTCATATCCCATTTTTATTTTTTTATCAAACAAGTCAAGTATTAATCATTTTACTTTTAGCAAATGAATAGTATTATATCGGAATTGAATGAAGTTAGGCATTGAATGATGATATGATGAAATAGTATTTCGTGTATTGCTGCTATCTTCATATAATGATGAAATACAATTTATATGTTAATCTTATAAAAAGTTATAGTTTGTGTATTTAAATAATTTACTTTGAACAATTTTACCAAGTTATAATTTTTATTATATCATATTTTGTGAACATATAAATACACTTTATTTTGTAATATAAATTAATTTAATCATTGTTCGTATTTTATTAAAAATTATAAATGATAAGTTATGGAGTAGGAGTAATATTTATTTCTGTTATTTTATTCTTTAACATAAAAGGTAAATTTAATAGTGAAAATAAATTATTAATCAGTAATATTAATAAGTTATTTAAAAAAGAGTCTCATTATATGCAAATCCACTCCTTATTGCCGAACCACAGAACCATACTAAATTAGAGCTTTTAGATCTAGTTTTTTATGGATGAGATACACACATTTATAAATTATTTTCGCCTTCATCACAGCCTATTTTAATTCATCCGAAGGCAAATAAGTCATACTAACATGTTACGAAGATTTAACTTCATTCCAGAATATATTACTTCATTCCATTAGGATCATTACTTCATTCCAGTACGTACATGCGGTTTCACCGTCGCGTACCATTCTTTCTCTCTACAATGTCTATCACCACCGCCACGACACTGATATGGTGTAATAACACATGGAATGATGTAATATTTGAATGAAGTATGTGTAGAGCATTTGAAGTCCTACTGGAATGAAGTAAAAAAACCTTATCCAATAAATTAATAACGTTTCTGAATGAAGTAATAAATCCACTTGAATAAAGTGCATTTTTTAAATTGAATAAAGTAAAAACTCAGGTCAATGAATTCGAATGAAGCATATGTTGAATCATTTCAAAACCTATTGGAAGCAAGTAAAAACATGTTGTAGTTTCAAGGTATTACGTACGGAATGAAGTAAAAACCTAATACAATGAAGTAAAATGGACTTGTAATGAAGACTGAAAAAAATTTACACAGCAGCACATCTCATCAAAAAATTAGATCTAATGGCCCTATTCGATCTCTAGTTCGGTCTTTAAAATTGGTTCGACATTGATCATAACTCATTCAAAAAATATTTTAGTTTATAAACAAATTGAATAAGATCGCAGCAAAAATTTCATACTAAATGAAATAAATGTAAAAATTATCATGTCAATCTTATCTCCATTCCATCCTTGTTAAAAGTAAGTCCTTGACAAAATACTCATTTTTATCTCTAGCTTTTTGCAATTATTGGCATCTAAAATTGGGACGACAACACATGTTTACTCTGTCAGCACTAACTTTTAGCTGAAACATGAATCTAAAGGCTGAAATATATAAAATCTTCAACAACCTGGAATTGGAGAGATGCTTGTCCCACCATTTGCTACTTCAAAACACTCCATTCTTAGACTATAAAGTGGTGTTAGGATAGAAACTAAAACACAATTTGCACCACAAGAGTAAGTAGAATTGGATTGAAAGTAAAACACAATATGATTAAGAATAGGAAAGTAAAGATGTATGCCTGCTAGGGCTAAATTGAATTCTTTAAGATGTAGAACAGAACACTGAATACACCTGCTTCTTTTACAGAATCCAAGAAATAGAAAGACAGAAAATGAAACTCTGACTACTAATAATTCATCTCTCAAACAAACTCAGATGCTTGTACCAAACAATGATAATAGATTATTTGTCTATGTGCTGAATTAACTACACAAAAGAAGAGCCAATTTTACGGCATATGATATCTTCACTGGCCATTTGCAACAGTTCCATTCGTAACAGCCTTCTTGGCATAGAATCTTCGGTATTTGGAGTCGACTTCAGTGAGATAGTATGTACCTGGTGCAAGAAGGCTGCAGTCCTTGCTTGTGATGAAGTCTTTGCCTCCATACCTGTGCTCCATTAGCTGCATCAGTTCGACAAATTTTTCTGGCGGGAACTGCATAAGGGGAGAGTGTTTATTAACAACAATCTCTACCAAGAATAAACATTTAACCAAGCACTGCTTCTGGAATCCAAGAAGACTGCACTTCCAACGTACCTCATTCCTTGACTTCAACTTCTCTGACACATTCATAACAGATGCAATGTTGGACAGGCTGAAAGGTTTTTCTCCCTTGGTGAAACGGAGAGAGAACATGGTGGCTGCGAGACCACTCCCGTAGGAAAACAAGATGACCCTCTGCCCAGCCTGATTTAATAAAATAAAGGAAAAATCCATCAAGAAAATATCTCATATTTTGTGTCTGACATCATTCATAAAGCCGAGCAAGCCAATCCCATACGATCAACAGATGTTTACCAGAGTGCTACTTTTGTTGTGAATGAGAGAAGCAAATGCAGCATAGAGTGACGCGGTATACATGTTCCCAACTTGTTTTGGGATGAGCGTAGATGGTTGCACCTTGGTATCAAAGAAAGGTTTTGCGACTTGTTGAGATGCCTGTGAAAAGATGACTGTTAGCCCAAAGAGTTTTTGTATCTTTAGCACAAAGAATGGTATAGCAACAGAGTATATCACCAACATAAACTGAGAAAAGGGAAAGATGATTCACACCTTCTCAAGATCACGACTTTGGTAGCTTTCCTCGTTGCTTAATGACGAAAATGGTGCAAGCTTTTCTTTTGCAGCCTCGTCGATGGAGCTGAAAATTCATCCAAAGAGTCAGGTAGGAAGAAACTTGTGACAAGTAAGTCAATGCTGTATAGATGATGATAATGCTCACCTGGCATTCCTCGAAAAGTCATTGAACAACAATCTTGAGAAACTTTTTTGTACAAGCTGCAGGTTTCAAGAAAAATGTCAACAATGCTTATTCTTTATTCGTAGGAGAAAACTGGTACATTGAAAACTCTATACCCTATTAGGCAGGACCCTGGTTTACACAAGTACCTTGTTGTATGGGGAATGGAATACAAAGTAGTCAGCATCCAAGATCGAGAACTGCTTGCCCTCCTGCTTCTCAAACCTATTGTCATAAAAGTTAATACCAGTGATAAAAAAGCATAGGTGCAAAATCAATTGTCAACTGAGCTTACTTTTGACAGAAGCCTTTGTAACAAGCATCCAGGGCCATGAGGTAACAAGTCTGTGAAAGCTTGCCATCAACAACCTACAAGCATAGATTCGATCATAAGTGAAACAAACAAAAAATGCATTGAGAATTGTAGCAGGACATCATTTTCATAACACTGGCTACAAGAATTTAACCATCATAAAAGATATATGACAGAACGCTACATGCTTAAGCACAACTTTGAAGGTATGATTGACAACAATAGAACATGTAAGAAAAAAGGGATTCAGAAGAAAATTACTGGATATTCACTGGCAAGGTCGGGCTTGTAAAAATCATAAACATGAGCCATGTGACTCGACCTAAGCTTGCTTTCAAAAGCAACAGGCGCATTTGGTCCTATTAGCATGGCAATGGCTGCAGCCCCACCAGTAGGTCTAGCTGGTCCCTCTGCATATACCTGTCAACAAAGCAAAAGGGTCAATATCTAAACAAGATGTTGTGTTTAATATAATCTAAAGCAGCACCCATGTTAATTGATGGGATAGACAAAGATCAAAATATATAAAGGATCCTGCTTCATTAGCATAATCGTAACTATTTATTTTTGGCTCCTTTTACTTATCACTTCATCACTTTAGCAACTTTAAATCCAAATATACATGGCTATAGAGATGATGATCATACCGCGCTGTCGGTGCAGACAACAAGCCCATATCTTCCATCCCAAGAACTACTTTCCACCCAATTGACACAGTTAAATAGTGCTGCGGTCCCCCCATAGCAAGCATTGCTTGAGTCAACACCTTCGATATCAGTATTGCCACATTTCTGTTCATGCACATGGAGAAATTATAAGAATCATTATTGTGTTAGAGAAATTTATAACAGCACATGTAGAGTAAATGGTAAATGCAAAGAATTGTCGAGGGTAGTAGTCGGATATGGACCGCAAGGATATAAAAAGGCTTTGATCGAATTGAAATTAGAATATTAATCAATCAAAAAAATACATAGAAAGTAAATGATATAGTCACATCCAGTCATGGAACTACTAATGACTCTTAAGATTTGCCATGAACATACTGTGGTGAAAGGTATTTCCAACAGAAAAGCCAAGGGGGGCTTATTGATGATATGTAACCTTTCTATTAACTCTAGGATGCCCACAGCTACACCATAATATAACGTCTCATATATACATGATAAAGCAGACCCATAGAAAATGTTATTGTAGTTTAAGTGCAGATAAAATAGCCAAGCACCTCAAAGATCGGCATCAAAAATGTCTTAATGGATTTGCTCTTGTCGAGTACAGTCTCACTTCCAACTTCAAGGCGTCCAATCTGCTTAGGATCAACATTGTACTTTTCTAGAAGTGAAGTTACTGCCGTCATGCTGAAAGTTCAAAAGGTTAACAATAGTTAGAAAATTCAAGGTAACCAAGTTCCTATTTACTATACTTTGATGAGTTAGTAAGCAAGTGGAAAAGTCAGAATATTCAGTCTAAGCGTTACAGTCTTACAGATCTTTCCCAGATCATAATTATTAACTAATGCAATAGATTTGTGAAGTATTTACCCATTCGGATACATTTTGAGTTTGAGCAATATATAAAAAATTCAGAGAACATAAAGTTTATGATGAACACACTTAAAATTTTGTGAACCAAGATTGAGCAAAAAAGGAAAAAACACAGAATACTTCCCAACTTAATCGTAACCAATGTACTACCTAATTGATCAATAGTGAATATTCACTTTTTCAACAGGAAATCAGATGATATATCATGTTTTAAGCCACAAAAGCATTTAACTACCGAAAAAAGGCTATTGTAATTTGTAATACGATAACCATAAACTCTCAATACATGTTGCATAATAATACAATCAACCAGACACGAAGAACGATAAAGAAATGTTATTCTGCTCAATCCCTATTTTTTATTAAATATAGATTAATTACCTCATGGAAATGACATCTTCGACCTCGGAACAAAATGCCATGCAATCTTGCCCAAGCCCAATTGTGTACTTTCCTTTGCTTGCTCCATCATGAGCTTCCAACACCTCCTGCAACGCATCATATAACACCTTAAGTCAACAAAATAAATTCTGCAGATGAGTCTCTAAACTAAGATCTGTTTTTCCTCCCAAGTGAATCTGAGATTTTGCTTTTATCTAAAACCCTCAAGTTTAAATTTTTATACTATAAAAATGAAACTAAAGAGATTGATTGAGATAGAGAAAGAGAGCTGGAGCAGAGAAAGTTTGAAATTAAGAGGTGGGCCCACTCCACTCCACCCTATAAGCAATCACAGAAATCAATCTAAACAAACAGTGACGCATTTCAGCACAACTCCCAAATTTCTATAACTAAAAAACCCAGAAACAGATACACACGCAAAAAAAACAAACACGTAGAGAGCAAGCACTATGAACACGAAACAAACTGCAATCTTTAGGCATCAAAATATGGTGAAAAAAGGGAGAATTTCGGAGAGGTATCTAACCTGCTGGATGCAAGTGGGAGGGAAGTAGATTTCCATGGCGAGGATCCCGACATTCTTGGCCATCTCGATTTTTTAAGTTGAGGAAATGAAGGAAATAGCGGATCAGTTAAACAGCCACACAGGAGTAGCAGAGGTTCAGCAATCAGAGAGAGAGGAAGTAGAGAGAGAGAGAGAATGGGGCGTATGTGAATTGGAAGGTGGTGATGCGTATGTGAATATATATAGGGAGGAAGAGATGGTGGTGGATTCAGTATTTCCGAATTTCTTTGCTTCCACAGCCCCAAAATGCAGACTTCGTGAATTTCCACTCACCAACCATATTATTCATTTTATATTCTTTCTTTTACCAACATTCTCTTTCTATTACCATTTCTCTTTTTCTTTTATGGAGTATTTATTACACCGTGAGTAATAGAGTTTTTTAATACATTATTATAAAAATAAAATTTATTGAATTAAATAGCAAAAAAGTTAAGAGTACAAATTGGAGAAAAAAATAAAGTAGAAGTAATAAATAAATTATTTTTTGTTAAAAATAAAATAGATCACTTATAAAACAATCGAAAAAAGAATGTTATTCATTTGTAATCAGACGAAAAGAATATTTTAGAATACGATATATTACGTTGATTTCGACCTAATATCTCTATGTCTATATTATTCTCTCTTATTTTACCCTTTATTTATTTTAATTATTTATTATTATTATTATTATTATTATTATAAAATGAGTGTAGAGTCAACAAGATTCTTAATGGTGGCCGAATTTAAGGGAGGTGGTAAACAGAAAAAGGTCTATAAAATTATCATATTTACTTTTGTGGAGAATAGGACGTAGATATTTATTTCTAAATTTTTTTACTATTAAAGAAAGAGATTTTATTACTTCTCTGTTGAAGTTCAACGGTCTAAGTAAAAACCATCATGGTGATTAGTTTTTAGATCACAATAACTAATTTAATATTTGTTCCAAAATAATTTGTAATAGGGTAGTTTAAAGATATTGGATAAGCTATATTAATTTTTTGTTCAACATTTGTTTGTCCTTTCTTTCGAGTTGTAACTGAAAACATAATCTTAAAACATTCACACTAGAGTTTTGATTGGTAGCGCTCATTTAATGCGAAGCTTGGGGGGTCAATTTCTTATTTTGTGCTCTTATTAAAAGTTTTATACTAAATGTATGATTTTATTGCTAATTGTACCTACTTTCATAAGTATAAGAGGGAACATCATTTTTAGTCCACGAATTTTGCTAAAGTATCATTTTAGGTCGGTGAACTTTGAAACTATCATTTTAGATCCATGAACTTTGAGTTAGTATCATTTGAGGTACTTTTTACTATTTCCAAGTTTTTTTGGACGAAAATACCCTCAATACCTTAAAGTGTATATATTTTTAATAAATTTATCATATACTCATATTTTTTATAAATATCTTTACAATATATTTTTGACAAATTTTCTAAATAAAATTTTACCTTAAGTATTATCACTTAATTTTGTGACATGCAAGTAAAATTGCTTCTTCAATTTTTTATATTATTTTTAAAAAAATTGAATAAAGAACTTTTCTTTAATAATAAAAAATTGAATAAAGATCTTTTTATAAATATCTTTACAATATATTTTTGACAAATTTTCTAAATATAATTTGACCTTCAATATTATCATTTAATTTTGTGACATGCAAGAAAAGATCTTTATTCAATTTTTATTATTAAAGAAAAGTACTTTATTCAATTTAAAAAAAGTTAATATAAAAAATTGAAGAAGCAATTTTACTTGCATGTCACAACTCCCCAGACACCAATGTATTGGACCTTGGCTTTTTTAGGGCCATACAATCACTACAAGATGACAAACTAGCCACCAATATAGATGAATTGTTGGGTAATGTTTGAAGTTCTTTTGAGGAACTCACACCACAAACTCTGAACAATGTTTTCTTAACATTGCAAAGTTGTTTCAGCAAAATCCTAGAAGTCCATGAGGGCAACAACTACAAAATCCCCCACTTGAACAAAGATAGGTTGAGTAGGACAGTGGGGCTTCCTACCTCACTTGAAGTTGAAGAGAATTCGGTAAGGGAAAGCTTAGAGTATCTACTATTCCCTGATAATGATGTGGGTGCTTCATATGACATAGGGCATCTAAGCAATGTTTTAGGTTTCTAGATAGGCCATTTGGGTCATGGGGTTTACTGTACAAACATCAAAATAGGTTGGTGTTTAGGATGTAAACTTGTTTTTTGGATTATTGCCTGCATTCTGGGTTAAGGTAACTAGGCTGCATTATAGCTCTATAAGCTGCATTTTGTATGAATTCTAGGTGTAAGTGATGTAGGTGTGTGTTTTTGTTTAAAAACCATCAGAAAAGCTTCATCATATGGCTTAAGCCTCCAAACCTATTACAGGGGTGGCTTATCATCAAAAAAACTTCATCACAGAGGAGTAAAAACACAACATCAGAGCCAACAAACCATTCAAAGGCCACAAACCATTCAAAGGCCACAAACATTGCAAATCAGAGCCTCCAAACCATCACAGGGGTGGCTAAATTCACAATAATCCAACCAATGCAGAGAATACATGGATTAACATGCTTTACTCTCAGAAAAACTGTATCACAGAGGAGCAATAACACAAAATCAGAGCCAACAAACCATTCAAAGGCCACAAACATTGCAACTCGGAGCCTCCAAACCATCACATGGGTGGCTAAATTCACAATAATCCAACCAATGCATAGAATACATGGATTAGCATGCTTTACTCTTAGAAAAACTTCATCACAGAGGAGCAATAACACAAAATCAGAGCCAACAAACCATTCAAAGGCCACAAACATTGCAAGTCAGAGCCTCCAAACCATCACAGGGGTGGCTAAATTCACAATAATCCAACCAATGCAGAGAATACATATATTAGCATGCTTTACTCTCAGAAAAACTTCATCATAGAGGAGCATACAAACCAACATAGCCAAGGCAGTAATGACCCTCAATCAATTCCCTAATAACAGCCTCCAAACCCTACACAGGGGGGTTAGAATTGAAAAAATACTCGCAGATTAGATGAAATCCTTGAGACTAGGCTACAATATCAACAACATTGCTTTTTCATTCTCGGTGTACTCCACCTTTGATGAAGACGATGGTTGAGTTTCAGAGTCGTCAAAGGGGTGGAACGGTGGTTGAGTTTCAGAGTCGTCAAAGGGCAGGGACGGTGCCTGCGTTTCAGAGTCGTCATAGGGCTGGGATGGTGCCTGCGTTTCAGAGTCGTCATAGGGCTGGAACGGTGGTTGATTTTCAGATCCGTGAAAGCCCTCAGACGGTGATTAGGTTTCAGATCCGTCGAACACCTTAGACGGTGGAAGAGTTTCAGATCCGTCGACGACCTCAGATGGTGGAAGAGTTTCAGACCCGTCAATGCCCCCAAACGGTTGTGGATTTCCCGATCGGTGGTACCAATCGACAGCTCGTTCAATTTCCCACCTGTCAATGACCTCCTGTGGTGTATCAGGGACGATGGTATCCAAAGATGGCAACGATTCAAAATCCGGCGTTGCATCCCATTCATCGGCCATGAGAATCGAACGGTGATGGAATAATGGCGGATATAGAGAGGAGATTATAGGAGGCGCCGATTAGGGTTTCGCCGGATGAGAGTGAGGAGAGACGAGAAGGTGGAGAGAGATAGATGAAAGTCAAATGAGGGGTGGCGTTTAAGGGGGTTGGGGGGGCATGTTATGTTTTTCATTTTTTTGTTTATTTTTATGTAAATAATAGCATTTGAGTGTAATTTTGATGAATAATGGGGTAAAATTTTATGTCCAAATATGGAAGATTCTAAATGTGACTCTTAAACTGGGACGGACATAAATGACAAAATGTGACTCTTAAATTGGGACGGAGGGAGTAACAAGTATACACCTAAACAAAATACACACACAACATGTTAAACACACACACATACACAACACTATACACAGACACACAACACCTTAAACAAACACACACACAGCACCTAAAACACACATACACAACACGTTACACGCACACACAGCCCCATGCACACACACAGCCTCAACACAGAGACGCACACGACATATACACACACAACCCCTATTAGATAATTGGATACTAATTAATATCTTATAAAATCTAAAATTGAAAATTGAAAATTGATTTATTATTCGGTTCCGGGTAAGAACCAATTGGTTCCGGGTAGAACCAGAACCGGAAATTTTGAAAACATTAGAACCGGTTCCCGGTTCCTCAATTACCCGATCGGTTTCGATTCCGATTCCGGGTACCCGAGAACCGGAGAACCGATTAAGCAGGCCTACTTTTATTCCAAATTCAAGACCTTATACATACAACTTTGTTTTCACTTTCATTTTATATACTATCTTCTCAAAAAAATCATCCCTTTTTAAAGTGGATTTGATACAAATCACGATAGGTAATTTTGTCATTTTTAATTATATGTTTTTCTTGAGATCATATCATAACTCCTTGAGCCAGGAAAGAGACCACCTTCCATGGACACACTGGCCGCCAACCTTCTCGATGACACACGATCTTGGTGTACACTAGATCGAGTAGGATTTGTATTCATTTTGACATAGCCAAACAGACAAGTATCTCAAAACAAATCATTTATGGCAAGCCAATAACTTGAACCAAACTTATGAGGAAGTTTTTAAAGAAAAATTAAAATCTTTAATCTTTAATCTTTAATACTCTCTCCGTCCCACATTACTTGAGGCATTTCTTTTCGTCACGGGATTTAAGAAAGTTTTGTATAATGAGTTAAATAAAGTAAAATAAGGGCACCCGCAACGCGTCTCGTTGCGGGCTCTATCTCGTCTCGGAGAGATGAGACCGCATCGAGACAGCGTTGTGGGCTCCGTCTCGTCCCCAGCCCGTCCCCATCCCGTCTCTTGTCTCACTGCGAGGGAAGTTTCGCGAGACAGCTCGCCACGCGCGTTGGCGACGTGGCGAGCTCCGGTTCGTCCGTGACGCCCACTCGCCGGCCCGCGAGTGGGCGTCGTTTTTATCCGAAAAAATATTTTTTTTTATTTTTTTTTAAAAATTCAGGAAAATTTCGAAAATTAAAAAAAATCCCAAAAAATATACTAGCCGTTTTAGCCATTTTTTGCAAATTTTTTATTTTTTGTTTAATTTTTTTAGTCCCCAATCACTTCTATAAATATCAAATCATTCCCACAAATTAATCCACCATAAAAAACTCTCTATTCTCACTCAAAACTCTACATTCTTCATCTCAAAACATTATTCTTCTCCCAAATTTAATCTATTCATGGATCCATTTGAGCAAATGCGTCGATTAAAAAAAATCAAAGACCCTGAATTTTCAAGTATCGTTGGAATCCACAGACTAAAAGTTCGTCGGAGCTCTCTCCCAAATTCGAAATAAAATCCTTCACCTCCCCAAGTCTATCACTGCGAATTTTTGTTGCCTCGAGCTTTGATCCCACGGAATAAGACGTCGCAACTGATGATATCTTCTTCTGCTTCTTTCAGTTTTGAGATTTTGAATTTAGAGAGAGTGGACGGAAGATTTTAAATTATGTATTTTTTATTTTTTTAAGGATTTTATTAATGTAGTTTTTTATTTTTTAGAATTTTAAGTTGTAATTTTATTTTATTTAATGAAGTGTGTTTTTATTAATTGAATTTGTTGGAAATAAAAATAAAAATGAAATTGAATGAATAGTTAAGGGATGAGATGGTTAAGAGATGGTTAAGAGATGGAGGGATGCAGGGTTGTCTCTTAGTTAGGAGATGGGGTGAAAAGTACAGTGGGGCCCATAAATAGTGAAGAGATGAGACAGTTAAGAGACGGATAAGAGACAGCGTTGTGGATGGCCTAAAGTAGAAGAGAGAATAAAGTAAGAGAGATGAGAGAAAGTAAAGTAAAAAGAAAGAATAAAGTAGGTGAGATTAGATGTTTTGTTTTTAGCCAAAAAGTGAAATGAACCCAAAAATAATACGACTCAAGTAACTTGGGACAGAGGGAGTAGTAATTAGTTATATCCTCCCTCTACGTGTTGGATATAAAACTCACTTTGCACGCATTCTAAGCTTCGCACAGGAGTTTCCCGCCTTACTCGCATTTAGTCTTAAGAAGATGAAACAAATTAAGGTAGTTAGCCTAGGTTAAGAATAAATGCACACCTATCAAATATGCATCTTAGAGCATCCCCAATCATGCTTTTGCCAAAGAGCATGGATGTGGGCATGACCCCATATTTATTAATTTTTTACTCCATGCTCTTCCCCAAGAGCACAACACCCCCATCCATGCTCTTCCGCAAGGACATGCTCAAGGGTCCCACCATTCTATTATTCAATTTAAATAAAAATATTTTCACAATATTAAAATGCATTAAAAATATCCAAAATACTATTACTAATTACTAAAAAATTAAAAAGTACATAATTAAAAGCTTAAAAATTAAAATTTTCATAATAAAGTCTAAAAAATAAAAATTACATAATTTAAATTCTAAAAATTAAAAATTACATAATTAAATTCATAAAAATTTAAAAAACCCACTACTCGTTACCGAATTTGGCCCAAATGTGTTTGATTAAGTCATCTTGTAGCTCAGTGTGGGTTTTGGTATCGCGTAATGTGTCTTGTTTGGATCCTCTCGCGCACCGTCGAATGCATACCTCGGCGTGGGGAAAACCTTGCGGTTGAGCTTCCGGCTTCATCCTCGCCGATAAAGTTAGCCGTCATCGGTCCTTCGTCAGCTATAATCATGTTTTGCAAGATAATACACGTGTACATGACGTCGGCAATATTCCTAACGTACCACAGCCGAGACGGGGCCCTCACAATGTTGAATCGGCCTTGGAGGACCCCAAAAGCTCTTTCGACGTCTTTCCGAGCAGCCTCTTGACGCTGCGCATAAAGAACCCGTCTCAGGTCTTGCGGATTGTTGAGCGTCTTCACGAAAGTCTACCACCTTGGGTAGATACCATCGGTGAGATAGTAACCCATGTGGTATGGATTTCCGTTGACGGTGAAGTCGATCACTGGTGCTACACCATTTAAAACATCATTGAAGAGTGGTGAAGAATAGAGCACGTTCAAGTCGTTGTTGGATCCGGCAACACCAAAATATGCATGTCAAATCCATAGGCAGTAGTCGGCGATCACTTCAAGGATAAGCGTTGGGCCGCCGCCTTTGTGGCCGCTTAAGTGTTGCCCCCTCCAAGCATTTGGGCAATTCTTCCACTTTCAATGCATGCAGGCAATGCTGCCAAGCATACCGGGAAATTCGTGAACTGTTTCGTGAAGATGAAGCAACCGTTGACAATATTCGGTGGTAGGTGCCCGAAGGAATTCCTCACCGAAAGCAGAATGAACGCCGTCGCAATAATTTTTGTGGAATTCGATTCCAGTTGACTCACCCACATACAAATACTCATCGAAGAGGTCAGCCGTTTGCCCAGTAGCAAGTTGTCGGATGGCACAAGTACACTTCTTCAACGCCGAGAGACTTTGCCAACCGGTTGCATCTCTACGTGATTTAAAGTATTCAACACGGGTGGACAATGTGCTGACAATACGCATAAACAACCGTTTTGACATGCGAAAACGGCGCCGAAAGTAATCTTTCGGAAACCGCGGCTCGTCGGAAAAATAGTCGGCAACGAGCCTTTCGTGGGCTCCCTCCCAGTCACGAGGGATGTATCGGCGATTTGATCTAGTTGGTTGAAGTAGCTAGAAAGAGCGTGTGCAATTGATGTTTCTCAATCCAGTAGGTCCAGAGGATTCACTAGATCACAGGGTCTAGGAGATCATGAATCTATCAGAAATTGTCGTTGAATACGTTTTTTCTGCTTCAAAACCTCAACTCACTATACTATTGGCTAGTATAGGGAAGTAAAGGATCGATCCCAGGAGGACGGATGTGCTACGAAACTGCATTCAAGATGTTTCGGGAGGGGTTTGGCTACTGCCACGCAACAAGTGGGTTGAGAATTTAAACTACTAGACTTGGGAAATGAAAGTTAGACTACACTATCTACTGGGTCCAGGAAATGGGCACGTATGGCACATGCATGACTCCGAACATAAAAATTAACTTGGGGAGAAAAATCAACAACTGGAGACTAAACTGACTTTCTTAAAATGGCCCAACAAACTAGCACAGAAAATGGGGACCAAATTTCCCCAAGTGACTTGCTTCTGGAAAGCTGCAGAAAGCACAAAAGACAAATAGAAAGCACAAACATGAACAAATCTGATCCTAACTACCAACAAACTTCACCTTCCTCATGAATCAACGGGAATAACAGAGTAAAACAGAGCATAAATCACCATGAAAACAGAGCAAGTTCCAGATCTGAATCTAAACAAGAAATTTAAGGCCAAACTCGACAGATCTAACTACTGGGCCTAGCAGATGCGAGAACAAACAGTAAACAGCCATAATCATGCAAAATTCAAACAGCAAACTCCAGATCCACCACGATTCTCCAAAATCCCAACGTCTCCATAATCAGATCCAACAATTCCAACAACAAACCAACAGATCCCATCTCCAAACATCCAACAAACAACAAAAACGAAATAGAAAAGCAACAAACAAACATCAACTTCACGAGATCCAACAAAAACCAACAGAAACTTCCATAATATATAAAACTAAGCTTGATTCCAACTGATCCAAGTCAGAAACAGAAATTACGAAGCTGAAACCAACAAGTACTTAAGAAAACGAGAACTAAACAAAGCAAGGTAAAATATTGTTTCTTCACCCACGCGGGCGGTGTTACACAGCAGTAAATGACCTAGAACCACCACGGTTGTAACGCCCCACTTTTCGAACCCTAAGATGATTGTATTTATTGCTTTGATTGTCGCAATTAAATGGCGAATCGTTATGTGTTTGCTTTGGTGACCTAATTTTGATTTGACCGAGTCAAATTCGTTGATTTTATGACGTGGCTTAAATTAATTGATGTGGAATGGAATATATTGCGGTAACTTATTTTTTTTAAGGGGAGTGAGATTTAATTAGGATCATAAATAATTACCTTGCCCTTTTGTGGAGAAAATTTCGACCACTATTGGTTATTGGAGAGGAATTCTTTTCTTGGATTTAATTATTTGTGTTGGGATAATTGTCCAAATTAAATCCAAAGCCTAATTATCTTATTTCTTCAAGATAAAAATCGGCCCTATTATTTTTCCTAAGGGAGATTTCGAAATTTCCTAATTTATGGGAGAAGAAAATTATTCATTATTTATTTTGATCCCTTAATTATTTCTTTCCATGATTAAATTGGAATATCCTAACAAATCTTGCCTTGTCTTATTTTGTTACAGATTTGGAAATTATTCCTTGTGGAAGGAGTTAAATCACACGCCTACTACCTTTTAATTTGGGGAGAATTTTTATTAATTTTCCTGCTCCGTATTATTTTATTATGCTCCCTGAAAATACCAAATTAAATCAAAGGCTAATTAATTAGCCATGATTTTCGAAAATCTCACCTTAATTCCTCCCTCAAATTCACTCCAATTCCTCCCCCAAATCTCCTCCAAATATCTTTTAATTAATCCTCCACATCTTCATGCAATTAAATGGGAGATTTTATTCTAACCTTATAAATATAACCAACCCCAAACCCTAGCCCCAAATCACACGCCCCCTCTCTCATTTCACACGCCCCCTCCCCTTGCTCCACTTCTCTCCCACTTGTTCTTCCACTCTACTCAAAGATCCTTTCGAATTTCCAAGAGATTGTTGAAGAAGCAAGACTTTTATTCGTTCATACCGTGTGTTTCGTCCAAAGAAGGTAAAATCAAACCTCCATTCTTCATCCTCTCCATCCCAACTCTTCTTTTGTTTCCCTCATGCATCTAGTGAGTGTAGGGATTTAAAATCTAAGGGATTTAACCAGTGGGAATTTGTGTTTGTATGTGTGTATGCGTTTTGAATGAAATCGTATGATGATCTAATGAATCTATGGTGAATGATATATGATGTTATGAAAACATGAGTGTGAGGACTCTTTTAAGCATGTATGTTTGTTAAAACCATGAAATGGTTGTGTTTGAATGAATGGGGATAAAACCAGGCCTGTCCCTTGGCCCGTGCGGCCTGTGCGACAGCACAGGGCCCCCAATTTTCAGGGGCCTCTGAAATATTTCAGCCCATATACATGTATTCCTATTTTTTCAGCCCAACAAATCTATTTCTCTTGTATAGCAACGCCCAGGCCTTTTTCTAGCACCGTGACTCCAATTCTGATTGGTTTCTTTTCCCGATCGTAGACCTGGGAGCCGCCTGTTCGTGTTCGGTGTTCCTCATCGACAAACGCCGCAACAGGGACCAGCTCACCAGAGCCATCGTTGATCGCTTCTGCAGCGCCTGCCATCGTCGGCCATTGCGATTGGGAGCAGCGCAAACGCATCAATTTGTCTTTTTTTCTATAGTATATTTCTTTAAAATGCATTGTCTTTTTTTCTTTAATTATCATATAGCTTTAAAATGCATTGTCTTTTTTCTATAGTGGTAGGCCTCATTTTAGATTTTTGCACAGGGCCTCTGATTTTGTCGGGACAGCCCTGGATAAAACCCTAATTCGAAATTTTGAAGCATTTAAAACTGTGAATTCGGACAGTAGGTTCCGATACGTATTTGACCGACCAAATGAACTCCAATTTGATCGATTCTTTTTTCTGAGTAAACTTCATGATGTCTTATGTGTTGTGTGTGAATTTAAACTCATTTGGATAAAAGATGGATTTTTGGTGAATATTTAAAGTTGACTGCGCATTTCTGGCAGAAAATGTTTTCTCGACCAGTAGGTTACGTTTTCTATTTGACCGACCTAAAAAGGTTATTTTGGCGTGATTTTTAAACTGGAAGTTATTTGATGAGTCTACTGATTTGTGGTAAAGTTTTAGCCCCAACCGAAGTCGGGTGAAGTTTTAATAATTTTTACAAAATGGTTGCGCAGTGCTGCCAGATTTCTATCTTGACAAAAACACTATGTTATTATAAGTGAATTACTTGATTGATATATGTGATGACATGATGCGCTGTTCAAAGGGGGGGGGGGGAAAGGGAAAACGATAGAGGCATGCATAATATTAAGTCGATGGTGGTGACTGATAAGATATATATATTATCTAAAGGTAATAACTCGTGCGCGAAGTGTGATAACAAAGGGAAAGCAGTAGTCGAAATCTGAACGGTCGAGGTGGGCTTCTTTTCTACCCTACATTTTTGTGGGTTTTCTTTTACTAAAATCTTTTATGTATGACTGTGGAGCTAGAAGGGTGGTTTAAAGCGATTATCATGTCGTGATTTGTTTTAACGTGCCTATCTGATGTGGCTGTTGCCACTGTTATATAAATCGAATTCGGGTCCTCGTAGGGCCGCAAACCCTACTTGGATTAGTGTACACCTATGGTAGACTGTGTGCTAGCGTACGGGCTGGCCGGTCTAGTGACCTGGTTTGCGGCCGCATTCCTTGTCATGTATTGGCAGATATGGTTGATGACGATGGGGAAAAATGACTGCGCAGTCGCTATTTTGAACAATGGAAAATATTTTGGTGCCTCGGGCCTTTTTAAAGCTCAAACCCCGATGGTTACCTACGTATGGCATGATAATATGTACTCTTATTTAAAATGTTTTCGGCATGAGCCACTGAGTATTTTCAAAAGTACTCAGCCCTGCATATGTTTTCTCTATGTGCAGGTTGAGCAGCAACGAGCGGTTGGTGGTGTTGAGCAGTAATTAATTATAAACTATGGTCGTTTTGAAACTCCGAGTGTCGTCGTTTCTTCACACATGACGTCACTCTTCTCTTGGATGCTTCCGCTGTGATATTTTCTTTACTTATATTTTTATTTAACTATGAAACTGTTTGGTTGAAAGTTGAAAACTCGCTACCTTTTAATAATGTCAAATCTTTGGCCTTTGCATTTATTTTCACATAAATATCTTTGGTCGTTTAATTATTAAACTTAAATTTTTGGTCAAACCTTTATTGAAACCCTAGTCTTCTATGCCCGTTCATTAAGCCCCTTTAAGTCGCGATCGCCCGCTTTTATTAACCCTAGGGGGCGGTCGTGACAACGGTAGCCGAAAGTCACCCCATATCCAAGTGCGCAACAAACTGAAATGTGATTATGAAGTGTGGAGCTAAGTGAGTGAGCAAGGAGCCTCCCTAAAAGTGATCTCAAGAGTGTCTCCCTTTCTTCCTCAATGTTGAGCTCTTTATATAGGTAAGACTTTGATCCCTAGGGCATCTTTTCTGTGAATTAACGCTTGTGCCCCTGAATAAGATCTTTTAAAGTATGGTCTTGCTCCATTATGCTCCTGTCGCCAACTTCCTGATTCTCCTAGGTTCGAGCGACGACTTATGATGTTTCACTCCAAAATTCATCATCTTTTGCATCTGCCCGGTCAATTAGCACAAACTCCTGGGTCCGGCAGATTTCTTAGGCACCTGAACTTAGAAACATACATTAGTGTTCTGAAAACACAAAATTTAACCCAAAACCAATGCATGAAACGAGCCTTATCATTGTTCGATGAGGAGGGGCGGGGGTAGCGGCGGCATACGCTTCATAGGCGGCACGATATTGTTCATAGTATTCTTGTTCTTCGCGCTCTGCTTCTGCAATGATATCGCTGAAATCCATTTTTGAAATTAGAGAGGGTATGAGTGAGAGAGGAAGATGTAGATGAGTTGTATGAAAAAATATGAATGAGAGATAATTTGATGTGAAAAATGGATGATGAATGTGTGTATTTATAGATGATTTGAGATTAAAAAAATTTAATTTTTTTAAAAAAATTTAAGAAAACGGTAATAAAACGACTATATTTTTGGGAATTCGAAAATATTTTTTTAAATTTTTTATATTATTTTCGATTTAAAAAAATAGAAATTGCAACGGCTAAGTCGTTGGCGAATGAGAACGCGCCACGTCGCCCTGCTCAGCGGCACAGACGCGCTCGATACATCGAGCAACGCCGTGCCGTCGGAGAGAGTGCAGCTGCGGACAGCAGCGTGCTGCACCTTCGGCACAGATGGCGTCCTTCCCCAAGAGCACTGTTGGAGATGCTTTTAGTTCGAAGCCTAGGCTAAGATATTTCTTCGCACAACTCAGAATTAGGTTAAATTTATAATTAGGCTTTTATTTAAGATTTAATATTTATATTTGTAATGTATTAATCGTCAGTTAAGTTTTTTTTTAAAATCCAACTATAATTAAATGATTAAGATTAAGATTTAATAAACTACAAATGATAATAATTTAATGTAAGTAGATTGAATTTTACAATGATGTTTCATAAAATTGTTATTTCTAAATAAATCCACCCCATTAGAATTATTCCAAAGATGCCCTAAAAAAGAATTAATATACAGAGATGCTGCAAATTAATTGAATTCCAGCCTTTGTCTGACTAAGAGTCACAGAATATCTGCAAAAATAAAAAAGGAAGTGGACGAGTAATTTATCGTATCGGAGGAAAAAAACAAAGGTAATCCAACAACCTAAGCTTGTACTAATATTCACATATTTGGATTATCATATTATTGTAAAAGATGCCTAAATCTTGATGGGGACGATTTTCAGTTAGGAAATGAATATAAAAAGGAAGGCCATTTGATCGATTGCCTAACCTTGGAATCTCCGTCGTTTATTTAATTCATAAGTAAGATTTATATATTTAATTCGCATAATTAATGATTATAATGAATGTTAAAATTCGGTAGTTCAGATATAAGTTGGGGATGATTGGTCAAAAATTGGTATTCCCATTCGCAATAGTACTGCTATAGTGCTAACTAACTTCCAATCAATTTAAAGTTGTAGCATAAAATAGTCCTTCAAATGGGAAAAATAGTTCGTTTTTCACATTGTGAATTAATTGTTTTGCCAATATGTAGACATCCAAAGCTGACTGCATTCGGTTAGTGAGTTGCAATAATTAATTAGATAAAATGTCTAATTGAAAACACTTGTCCATTATTACATAGTGAATACTACAAAAGATACAATTAAACGGTTAAACATGTGTTTCTCCTTTAAAGCGCAATTAGCAGTAGCAAGGTTGTCTATTGCACCAGATTAAAAGTTTGGTACTACTATTTAGTTTTATAGTAGTACTACTATTTATTAAATCCAATTAAAGTAAACTTTTAGTTATGTTTATTTTATCTTATAAAATCATTATAATTACAATACAATACCACTCTATAATATTACTATAGCTGAATGATATTTCAATAAGAGTTAATTCAACTTGTGCGGAAAATTATACTACTTCCTTCGTCCATAAAAAATAATCTCATTTTGCTATTTTTGAGTGTCCACGAAAAATAGTCTCATTTCAAAAATAGAAAATTTCTTTTATAATTTACCCACTTTTGAATATAGATTCGACGGTACTTAAAAACAAAACCGAATTTTCGAACTATTGCCCAAAAATAAGAAAATTTCAACTTTGTATGATTAATAAATATTGAACTTCCCCATCCTCGCAATGACGTGGTATGTGCAAAATAACAATATTTGAGTTTGAACGAGTTTAAGCATTGAGGTTTAAATAATAGTACCAAAATAAACTTGGGTGTGGGATTTCTGATTTAAACTACCATTGGGCCGATTATTTCCCAAAACGGCTCATCAGTCATTCGTATAGAGAATAGAGATTTATTATGAGTTGCAATAAAAATTGAAAAGTTTATTACTTCCTGAAAATTTATCATTTATCTTCATTTCTATCCGTTTCTAAAAAATTTCATTTTTTTTTATTATTTTTAGCAGTGGATCTTACGTTCCATTAACTCATTCTCACTCACATTTTGTTATAAAACTAATATATAAACGTAGGATCCACGTGCCACTAACTTAATCCGTGCTGAATCAAATGATGACAAATTATTCAGAATGGAGGGAGTACTTGAAAATTTGATATGCTTTGGCATTGAAGAGCGATTAATTTTCTTTTAAACTACTTTGGACTATGGAGTGTGGAGTGTCAAGTTTTCAAGGCCAAGGTATCGTCCACTATATAATGTAAAGAAAAGAATAAATTTGGGGATAGGAAATGCGGAATTGTGGAATTCAAACAAAACTAGTTCATAGAGTGGATGCTATAACAAGGACTTTTTTAGAAGCACTATGAAAGATAGTCATAACTCATAGTCAAGGGACTAAACAATGGTTATGGCCCTATTGGTTTGGCCTTATCAAGGCAAGAAGATTAGATTGCTCAACTTCTTTATCTCAATACAACTTATTACATCTCTGTTAATCTCTCCCATTTTCACAATAGAAAAAAAACTGTGATTCAACATCACCATTTTGGTGATATTAATTTAGTGTGTTTCTCCCTCCTTGCCTTGACTTCTTTTAAAAAAAACTAATAAAATAAAATTAACATTCAAAAATAGACTAATGCATATCATTTCCATCATCGTGGAAACAACCTTGTCCTCAAGGTAAGTAACAAAGTATTGCATGAATATGTCTAATGGTGATTTGTAGATAGTTTGTCGTTCATCGAGCTTTGCCTTGCCTCGATTGCTGCTAGGCGATTGACTTGTTCCTTCATCACTTTCTCTAACGCTTCTAGATGTGCATCACACCAATTCCTTAGATAAACACTGACATAACTAAAAATCTAATATTGGAAGACGAAGGGATCAATCTTGAGCTTTGGTGCATAGGTGTCACTGAGGTTTTTTTAGATTTATTGGGATGCATATAGTAGTTTTCATTAGATTGGATTTCTATTTGGATAATATTGTTTTGCCGAGTCTTGATTTTAAGTTGTGTTTCGGTTGATTTTGAGCCTTCGTTTGAATAAAAATCAGTATTACATCTAGTCCAATTAAATCTCTATTTTAATTATGTACGCAAATAAACCTAGTCATTTGTATTTACTTAAAGTATTAGTATTAGTATTAGTATTAGTATTAATTTCCATGTGTTAGGCCCTTTTTGTTGTGTTAAATGTATTGGGCATTTTTTCTTCAAGGGCTTCGTAGGTAATTGATACTTGACCCTGTGCATATATATCAATAATTCAATATGCATGGTTTATAAATATTATTCCGTCCATTTTATTCAAGATGACCATGCCCATATTTTACTTTTAAATTTTCTCAATGGGGATTTCACCTTTCTCTCTTCTTATACAAAATATTGAAAATTTACTATCTTTTTATATATAATTTAATTCAATATCTCCATCGAATATTTTGTGTTATTCACAAAGTGAGCATTTTAAATGAGTCGAATGGAGCATAAATTACTACATATGTTCATAATAAATAATTCGGGTGGTTAAAATGTTATTAGTGGAAAATAAGACTGGCCTTTTAGAAAAATAAACTTATCATAAATAGGTAGAGACTAATTTTAGTGGACAGACAAAACTAAAAAAATATGAATATTTTTTATGGACGGAGATATATAGAATTAGTTTATTAATTTTCCGTTACTACTTTGAGTATCTCGACTAAGTTCAGAGAAAATATTCAGTGATAAAAACATACCACTTGACAATATGATGTGGTATGTCTACTCAATAAATTTATGACAAGTGGAGAGCCATATATGGAAATTAACAAATGTAAATTTAAATCAACTCATAATTCTTAAATATTCTCTTAATATTGAAAATTTTCCAAAAATTTGTTAGCGTATAATTAGCGTATAATATTCTAAAGTATTCTATAATATCCTATTTGTAAATCTATGAATACGTAGAAGAAAGAAAAAATTAAATATGAAACTCTGTTTTTGTGATTCCCCCCTTTCCACTCTATTTGAGGGAACTCAGGTCTTCTTATTGAACAATGATTGTGTTGATGAGTAGTAGTAGTTGGTTTTTGGGACTAGAAAACTCTCTTCCTCGTTTTCATCATTGATGATTTAATCATCTTTCATCTTCATTGAGAGTAGTCGGAGTTGATATCTTAGGCCCGTCTGAATCAGGTATCGGAATGCTCCAAAGAAATACATATAAACAACATTCTCATCATCACTTGAATACTTCCACTCTCCTCCCATTGTTCAATATCCTCCATTATCTCTCAATTAATCCGGAGTATTAACTCTTTAATCCTTATCTTGAAATCTCTTGTAATATAATTGTATGGTTTGCCTGAGTATTAACTCTTTAATCCCTTATCTTGAAATCTCTTGAAATCTCTCCTAATGTAAATCTCTCCTAATGTAATTGTATTGTTTGCGAAGACAGGATTATGTGTTTATATAGAAACATAACATAACAATTTAGATGGGATTTGGATTCCTTATTCGTCTCGTATCACACAAACTCAAATTCAATTAAATCTCTAATTTACTACTTTTAATTATGTACACAAATAATACTAGTATTTTGATTTGCTCAAAGTATTAGTAGGAGTATTAATTTCCATGTTAATGTTGCATGAAAAGTCATGAACTTTACCGGACTGTACAAATTTCTCATCCGACCTGACCAATGACCTCGAACTTATCACAAACATACAAGTAGCACAAATGAAAACATACAAATCGAATTCCACAAGTCGAATTTAGCATACAAATCGACATAAACATACAAATTGAATTCCACAAATCGAATTGAGCATAAAAGTAGGATTAATTCTATAATTCGAATTGAACCCTAAATTTTTCATCCGGCATGTCACGCCTGCGGCGCAGACAATTGCCCATTAATAAATAAAAAAGTCCGGTCTATCATTCGTTTCTATCACTGTCATCCTTACAAAAGAAAATAGTATTTCATTTCAATTGGGCTTGCAATGAATAGGAACAAAAAAAAAATGGAGTAAGAATTATCGACATGAAAATAGTTGTTAAACCTCAACAGTCGTCTGATTAAGCGCAGAGTAACGCCACTTCTCCACGAAATCAGCATCCAAAAACCTCGCAACAAATGCCCACAATCTGTACACATCCTCGAAATTGGTCAACATCACCAGCGAAGCCGGCACCACTCCCAAACTCCCCTCAAAACACACGTTTTTCAACGTCCCAATGCCGACACATATGTTGTTTCGACAAGCCAACTTCTGCACCAAGAGCGGCTCCACTCTCTCCCCCTTCCAATCCCACACGATCTGATTCCACTATCTCTGAAAATAATTTGCGCTCTTCTGAGCTGGAAGAAGACGATTCGTTGGGTGGCACGAGGTTGATGATTCCCACGTTGGTCGAGGACTGAGTGAGAAGGGGGAGACTTTGGATTTCTTGACGAAGAGATGAGGAAATCGGGGTGGAAGAGGGAGAGGCCTAATGTCTCCATTTCCTTTGGTGCTAGAGCAGCACGTGCCAGGGTTGCCCTCGGCCGCGGCAGGAAGGGGATTGGCGCAGCAGGTGCGGAGGCATGCCTTTGAGGCCTCTTTAATGCAATTTGGATTGCCTTGTTTTCATCCTATCTCTCTCTTCACTCTAATCTCAATTTGCTGATAATGAATGGCCAGGTTGTCTCTTGATCATGAGAGCTATCTATGCTTGACCAACTCTTTCATCAATCACAATGTTTAGTTTCTAATATGTCAAATGGCACACATTTACTAGTATTCATAGCAACAACATGAAAGTTGTTACAAAGTAGTCTTTGACCAAAAAATTTCTTCATAGCCTTTTTTGAATTTGTCATAAAATAAAAATAAAACATTAATATGACCGATGACTTCGTATAGTCCACTAACAAATGGTGTTAAGCAAAAAGTTGATTGGCATTTAATGCTTTTGTGGGATGAAAAAAAGAGCTAAGAAACAAATAAACAGAAGACGAAATGGAAATTGTGATGTGGCCGGCGTTTATCTGTGGTGTGGTGTGGTGGCCAAGAAAGAGACCTTTTCCTTTTAAATTTTGTAGGTTAGCCGAATTTTAGATAGGGGACCTAGAAATTTCATAATGAAGATGCATAAGTCAATTATTTTTCAGTTTGTATCGTTTGTAATAAAGTCCCCACAAGATACACAGTTTCCTGGGTTGATATCTATAATTTTCACATACAGTTTAAAGTTCTCATTGATTGCATAAACCAAAGTAGGGGTTGGGCTTAGTTTCATTCTATTCTTACTTTCATTCTAAGGGGGCTTAACCGGTTTTCTGGTTCTCGGTTAACAGAAATCGGAACCGGTATCGACCGTTTAATTGAGGAATCGGTTCCAATTTTTTTGATAAAACCAGTTCTGGTTCCTAACCAGGGAAGCGGATTAAATTTTAATTTATATTTTATAATTTCATATTAATGTAACTTAATATACTAATACTATTATTCAAGTTTCTTACCCTATTTTATAATTTAGGTATTGACTTATCGAATATTTTTAGGTGTTGGACTTGTAGGTATTTAATTGTTTAAATATTTTGGTATTGGATGATGAATATTGTTGCTTTGTTAGTTTTTACTATTTGACTTATGTTTATTCGTACTTTTAGGTATTAAATTCATGAATTGTTATATTTTTAGATGTTGGATTATTAATTTTTTTGGGTATTAAATTATACTCTCTCCATCCCATAAATATATGGGCGGATGAAATGGCACGGGAATTAAGACAAACTTGGTAAAGTAAGAGAGAGATGAGGAGAATGGTATGATAAAGTAAGAGAGATGAGGAAATGGTAGTTAAAGTAGAGTTAGTGGATAGTGAGATCTACATTATTAAATTGATATAACTTTTCAAAAATGGAATGCACATATTTTTGTGAGACAGGTGAAAATGGAAAGTGCACATATTTTTATGAGACGGAGGGAGTATCAATTTTTATTCGAGTAAAAATTGATTAAAATTAGATGACAACCGGTTCTTCGGTTCCAAACCGGAACCGTTCCGATTCCGGTTCATTAGAAAATTTTGTAACCGGTTAACCGGTCAACTGATCCGA
Source organism: Salvia splendens (assembly GCF_004379255.2). Classification (NCBI taxonomy): domain Eukaryota; kingdom Viridiplantae; phylum Streptophyta; class Magnoliopsida; order Lamiales; family Lamiaceae; genus Salvia; species Salvia splendens. Next base: position 26,640,611 of record NC_056039.1, read on the forward strand.
TTCTAACCGGAACCGGCCGAATAAACACCCCTAGTTCATTCTATTCTATACACATTCCATTCTTCCATATAAAAAGGACCTAACATGTGTGTGTTAGTTGGCCGGGAGTGGTAATGCATGAGGCAAATATCTCAGGTTTGAATCGCAACCGTAAAATGAAACAAAAAAATCCTTTAAATTGAGAAATCCCTTAAATTAAGAAAATTGTAGTAGTATATAATACGGTAACTACCATGATTAAGAAGATCTAATTCCTTAATTAAAAATAAATAAAATGGTTTATATTTACAATTACTTAAATAACCTTTTAATAAAAAAATACTAGTATAAACATTTGTCACATGTCAACTAACTGCTACATAAAGAAATCAAAAGATGAATATTACTTCATTCTTATCTAAAATTTTTGTGTACGTTCATAGAGGCTCAACGCAAAGCAAAATCAACAAAAACAAAGCCTTCACCTGAATCAACTACAGTATAGCATTTAGATGAGATAAGATACTCACATTTGAAGGGAAATGAAGAATTTCCTCATAATTTACAACATCCATTCAAGCAATCAAAGATCCAAAAATTTGGATATACACACCATAACCAATAAAAAATGAATGAACTATAACTCAACTCGAAGGCATGGTCACGATACCCAAAATGAGTTTAGTAAAGAGAATTGTAGGTACAGCATGTAGCTACAATGGAACCTATGCAAATCACCAGAGAGGGAAAGAGAGTGAGATTTAAGAGGTTACTCTCCCCGAAATAACCACCTATGGTGATTGTTGCATCTGCAATCACACGAGCAAGCGTCCCAGCTTCTGTCGACAGAAGTCCACCATTGTATGTTCCACGAGAAAGCCTGGACGACATTACTCTGGAGAGCAGGGACAGATTGACGCCTGTAATGATCCCACAACATATCATCAACAACATTCTTGGATATATTTCGGTTATGCTATTTGTCATGTTTAATGAGATATTACCTTCAAGTACTTCAGCAGCTACAAACATGATGAGCCCTGAACAGACATATTGTGGCACAGAATATGGGACAATAAACTGGAAACTAAAAAGTATACCCAGAAAGACCACAATTTCAGATGCCAGTAATATTTGCCTGCCAAGAGATTGATCGGAATAAACATTAGCACGTTAGGATCAAGATCAAAAGTATTCGTTGATAAAAATGAGATTGTGCTGTCAAACAGGTATGTATTACGTAGTGCACACTTGCTTTAGATGTTTCGTTGATATTAGAGATTAGAAAATACCTGTCCTCATACATATTGCTTATGTAACTTCCAACAACAATGTTTATAGGAAGAACCGTAAGACCAAGGCTGGCAAGGAAGATAGACACTTTGCTAGTTGTCCAACCAAAATAGTATGATGAGATTACACTTGATTCTGAAAGGAGGATCTCCATTGCGTATTTGAGCATGAAGTATATCAGCAACTGAACCTGCAAATAGCATAGGGAATATAAACTTTTATCAGGTATATAAACAAGAGTTTACTATTCTAACATGGACAGCAAATAAAAGAGCTTTTGAAACATTAGAAGGACCAAAAATTGGTTATTGCATAAATGCATAAAGTTCCGAGTTATAGGATCACGAATCACTGAAATAATCTGAAACTTACAAATAATACTTTGGTAGTGTTTCAAAAATCGTAATATGTCCAGCTCACTAGTTTGCTCCATTTCTAGTACAACAATCATTGGGAACTATCAGAAGTCCTCATTGGACATATAAGGTCACACCAAAATTAATTGAGAAAAGCATCTTAGTCAAAGTTAGATTTCAATAGAGTAGTTTAATGTGGAATTTGAGCCAGAACTGGGGTGCAGCATTGGAGATGAAGAGGCATAAATTTTACCCTATAACTGCATCCTAATCAAATGAATTTGAATGGTATCAATGCAGTTTAATACAGTATTCCAGCAGCATTTTTTCATACATTACCTCAACAAAAAAAAATGACAAGAACTATTATGATGCCTATGAGATTGATTGATACCCCAATTAATCAACTTTGATGGTGTTTTGTGATGTGATTCATATATGATTGATGCACTAGTTAATATGACATAGATGCACTAGTTAAAAACAAAAGGGAACAACTTGCAGGTCTTTTTTCTGAGAATATATATGCAGAAATAGGTAAGTCTAACAGCTCAGACAAACATAAGTCCACGAGTGTTTGTCTAATTATTATTACCTTTACAGATGGTGTGAGTAGCCTATAGGCTGCTCCTAGAGAGTTGGCTGGTTGACGCGATTCCTCTGGAGCCTCTTCACTAGCATCACATTCTTGATCCCCATCATCATCTTGCTCATTTTCTGTTGACATAAGTAATGGTTGTGCAAGTCCCTTCTCTAGCTTATCATTTTGTGCTGTCACAAACAAATGAATTATCATGTTTTAAGTGTCTTTCCATATTTGCAGTGTGGGCTGCTTGTGAGCAGGCCTACACATGAAGCCAGGATAAACAACTAAATTAAGAATCACAAATGCTAGATGAAAATCTAAGGGCAGATCTTCAACTTAACAGAATTGCTTAGATCAGCCAAGATTTTGTTCTACAGGAGTCTACCTTTCCAAGTCTATTTCAATTAGGAGTCTTGTAAGTTGTATAAATACCCCCTTATGCATGCATAGGAGAGGCATGAATGGGATTAGTTTGTGGGGGAAGTCTTACAGAGGCCTCACAAGAGGAAGGCTTTCTTCTGTTTCTTTCATTGTTCTTTCAGTTATTTTATCAAGTAGGTTCACATTCATTAATGGTCTCTTCGTTATTTCATTAAACGTGCCATGTGTGAATCGACGCTTTTCTCCCCATATCAAAAGCACTAAATTGCAATGTACATACCAGCACTAGATTTCTCTGGGGCATCGTCGCCTTCAATCTCACGAGCAGGTTCTATAAATGAGAACGACAACAGTACTAAATAGCATGCCCACGCGATAGTCATTACCCAGCCAGGTAGAGTGACTTGATTAAATGTGATATTGAAGATCTTGAAATTAGTTTGAAGTAGCCCAGCAAATGCAGGGCCGCATGCCATTCCCAAAGCACTTGCACTAACAAAACCAGCGGAAGCCTGCATCCGGATTTTAAGTGGCACACAGTCGCTAATATAACGCCGATTAACTGCCCTTGCAGAACCCAGACTGCAATTATGCGAAAAACAAGGGGAACCATAAAATCATTAATCCCATCAAAGTCAATTACTTGGAGATCAAGTACACAGCATTCAGGATGCAAATGTAAGTTCCAGCTTTAAGACAGAAAATCTCATGTGTATTATCATTCAATGTTTATCAGATCTGCTGACCAAGTAGTAGGACAAACATTAGATTTTAAGCTAGGGAACACATCAATCAGTTTCCCACAAATTGTCCTTAGGTTGTTTCAGGTTGAAGGAGTTGATGATCCATTTCAAATCGACAGGTTATTTAATTCTTGATTTGAATGATCTATTGCCTATTGGGGGGGGGGGGGGGGGGGGTGGATTCCTTAGTTTTTCACACAGCAATATTGTCCCTCATCTGGAAAATCTATTCCTTAATCTACATGATTTTGGACTTTGACTAGGAATCAGTAGCATTTATATTATCAAGACATAGCAAAAGCACCTAAGGTGTAGACAATAAACATTCAGCAATTAACTCATTACAAAAATAAAAGGAAACAGATATTAAACAAACCACACAGGCATGCTAGCATGCAAATGCTATACACATAAACCATACAAGTATGCAAGGAGACCGATCAGTAAATAGTAAAATAGAATAGACACAGATATATAGGTATACCAATCAGTTACCTACCCGCAAAATACACGACCAAGCAAAAGTAGCGTTAATGACTTGGAGTCATAAGCCAAGGCATACATAGCATTTCCAATAAGGAGAACTATGCTGCTAAAGACCAAGGGTCTGAAGTATGACTTGTTAGACCAAGCACTGAAGTACACAGAAGAAAATATCTGTGCAACTGCCATTGCCCCAATTACGATACCACAGACTGTTGGAGCTGCACCAAGGCTCGTAGAGTAGTCATCTGCGGTGGGAACAATAATATATGTGTTGACCATATAAAGAAAGGTGTTTGCCAAGTTCAGAATTAGTGACATGAAATGGTATCTCTGATTGTCAATATGCTCTTCTACAACAGAAGGCAACTCGTCATGCATGATAAGTGCATGTTGGCCCAAAAATTCAAGGAAATTTGTTGAATGGGTTAATCTGTCAACAGCTGATTGTAGTGAGTCAACAACAGGCTCCTGCAGAACCATAAAAATCATAAAGAAAAAAATTCTGAAGCAGTAATTTATAAAAAAAACAAAGAATATAAGATAAGAACACATGTATACCTGGAGTGGGAGTGCGGGCTCATCATAAATCGATAAGTAGCTTCCCTGGCGGTCCTGAAGATCAGCAAGATTGCGAGATATAGCTCCAACCACAGCACCCAAACCCTACAGTCACCAGCAATGCTGATCATGCTATGTTTAAATTACATTTTTCTTAGTTTTGGCATCATTAGTAGGTCTCATTACTGATGATGTGATAGCTTCGGTAAAGCTGAGGAAAAAAATATTCTCAGATTATCTCTAGGTAAATTAGAAAAGGGCAAGAAAACAGAAGCAATGAGATCCATTTCCATTTAATCTTACCACATGCTTGAATACTTGCTGAAGCTGGGAATAAGGGTGGTTAGCACGAGTTTTGACGTAGTAATCTGTGAATTTGTACCCAAATCGCTTATCAAACTTCTTAAGGATCTTCCTCAGACCAATGGCATTCATTTCAACAAAAAGAAGGAGCTTTAGGAGATCCTTCCCAACTTCCCTGTAAGCTTCTCGTAGCTCAGATATTTTCGATATGTCAGGTTGTTCCAGAAGAGCCTCTTGTTGTTCATTCAGCTGGGCAATCCTGCTAGCGAGTAGGCCTTGTTGTTCCAGCATAAAGAGAACAATTTTTTCTATCTGCAGTGACAGAAAGGCAATATATAAACTACATTGCAAAAGAAGTTGTGCAAACAAATCTCTTAAGCTTACTGTGTTAAGCATGAAAATAACCATTCATAAGAATACAAATGTCTACAAACAAAATGTCAGAAGTCCTCTACTCCAGCATATCGGTTAAAAATTCTTTACTTGTTAGATATGAAGTTATTAGAGATCACAATAAACCTACAGCACAAACAAAGATGGCATTTGAGTGAGATAGATTACTCGTATTCAATATTTCAGAAAACACAAAAACTGTAGATTTTTATTTTGACCTTATCAGAAAAATTTGTATTTGCATTATGATCCAATACTTCTGTCTACAAATTGATATCATTTCAATTAACATAATCTAGCGCATACCAGTTAAAAATGTAAAGAGTTTCATGAACCTCAAATATTTACAATTTACCTGATGATCCAGCATTCTGGAGAAATCCTTGAGAACATGGCGCTGTTCCAGTGCCCCAGCTTCAATTTGATTTGAGTACTGCTTTACTTTTTTCTTCATTAATTTGTAGTTGATGTAATATCTAAATTCCACAAAAAGTAAATCCTTTAGTAGAAAAAAGTGAAGGCAGTGATAGGAATAATTATTAACTTTTGAGAGAACACTGAATCTGAATTGAATCATACACATACCCTCTCCATTCTTGAATTTGCCTTTCCTTCAGCTTCTTCCCAAATTCAACCATTTCCCTATGCAACATCGCAAAATTCATATATGCATTTGCAATACATTTATGCTAATTCTGGTTGGTAACTTTTTTAACATGAAAACATCATTAATTTCACATGATCTAAGCAATAAACATTAGAACTCACTTCAGAGAATGTCACAACGCAACTACGCCTTCTTCAATTTGTTCTCCTGAAATTGACACATGACAAATAGAGATGAACATTGAGCACCATCAAATTAAGGAAATCAAATTTTCATGTCACCACTACAAATGGAAAATGAACACTCACAAACGGAATCTGAGTTTGAAGCAGAACGAAACTACTTTTTCTCAGTTTCACTGCCGACTATGTGAATTATTATGCCCAACTAAATTACATGTATTTATATAAATATATATATGAATTCTGTTGACCTATTTAATTGGGAAAAGAATATTTACTGCAACTCCGCATTGGATTGCCACCGATTCACAGAGATGAAGAGGCAGCAAATATTGGATAAGAATAAAAAATGAAGACGAACTCCATAGTCCACGGCTGTGAGCTCTATATAAAAAGTTACATAACTAATTTCATTTTATTTTTTACTTAATTCAATCAATTCAGTGAAATTTTAAATTCAATAAATTTCTTAAAATTGTTATCTTTCTTAAAATTGTTATCTTCACGTTAAATTTATGTGAAATTTTAAATTCAATAAATTTTTTAAAATTGTTATCTTCACGTTAAATTTATATGCTGCTAGAGAATGAGAAGTTTTTAAAAAATGAAAAAAAAAGGCAAAATGATATTAATGGGCAGATTGATTTGTCATCTTAGAGTATCCATGATAGGGAGTCAAGCCGCGGCGCCCTATTGCAGCGGCCGAGAGCCGCGGCTCTACCCAACTTTTTTTTTAATTTTCTTATTTATTTCTTGTAAATATACTCATTCCTCTCATTTTTTTCACTTCATTCCAATCTCCACTCTTTTAAATTTATCTTTATTCTAATTAAATTAAAATATACCAACAATTGAAAAAATAATTAGATTGTGGCCATGTGCGCGCCACCTAGTAGGCGCGGACACGGCCCTTGGGCGCAGGCCGCGACGCCCTATTGCAGCGGCCGAGAGCCGTGGCCCTGCCCAACTTTTTTTTTCTTATTTATTTCCTATAAATATACTCATTCCTTTCATTTTTTTCACCCCATTCAAACTCCACTCTTTTAAATTTATCTTTATTCTAATTATATTAAAATATACCAACAATTGAAAAAATAATTAGATTTGTGATTATAGCTTGTCCACTATTAGTTTGGACAAGTTTTTTTGTGACTCTAGACAAGTTTTTGTGGCTTGAGCTTGGACATGGGCTAATTATTTTGGGCACTCTTAGGTCTAAGACTAAAAATTCCTCCGCCTACAATAGAATATATAGTTGTATGCATTAAATTCCTCTACCTACAATAGAATATATAGTTGTCCAGAGTCTTTGTCCTAGCGGCAAAGAGCTTAGACAGTATTGCATGAGGTGCTGAGTTCGAGCCCTCTTGAATTGTAATTTCCTCTCTTACATAGGAGTTAATTTTTTTTTTTAAAAGTCCTATCCGGTCCCAAAAATTTCCATATATGTCGCACATTTGAAATGTCCCAGTTTTAAAAATTATTTGATTTTGAAGAAAAATTACTAGAAAAAGTTAGTAGAGCATCGACTCTATTTTAATATACTACTTTTATACTAGGTCATGTTTGGTGTGGACATAGGTTCTAAAAATGTAAAGAATAGTGAGTTGGAAAAGTTAGTGAAATATGTGGTCCATTTTTTTATATTGATTTTTAATAGAATGTGAGTGAAATAAGTTAGTTGATGTGTGACTTACTTATCATATATGATAAAAGTGAAATATGATTCTTATTATGGGAGATATCAAAATGATAAAATATGACTTTATGGTAGAATGAAGATGAATAATTATTAATAAAATAAATTAATAGATTGTAGGATCCACCTGTTAAAGATAATAATAGTAATACAGCACGTTAATAGAGAACGTTAATAGAGAATGTGAGATCTATTTATTTTCGCAGTCGGTGGTATTTTACATCAATCATGAGTACATATTACTACCATTATTTGATTTTAGTTCTGCATTGTAATGTGATTCTCATTTTGATCACATTTATATAAAGACAGATATGGTGTTATAAATTAATACAGTTACAAGCAATTGACTTTTTTATAGAAATTACAAGCAATTGACTTTAATCATAAATAATTTTACAGATCGTGTGTCGGTCTTCTAATTTTGTTTTTCAAGAATTTGTAAAACGTGTTTAACTATTTATTTTTCATGTATAGTGCGTCCTTCATTTCTTTTTCTTCGAAGACTTATACATTTTAATTAGTTTTTTTTTAGTATATAATATATTTTTATATTACTAGTACTCAATCTTATGTCGTGTGATGTACCTTACAAGAGATTCGAATTCACTCAAATGCCTAATCAATTGGTCGCCAATGTAAGGTCGTTTATATTGCAACAGCAGTCAATTAATAATCGCTCTTCAAAAGAACTTTTTGTAGTTTTAATACATATTTTTTTTAGTATCCATATAAACAAGATATTAGAACTTTTTAACATCTTTCAAAAAAAAAATTGGCAATACTACAACTAAGTTGTATTTCGTTGTCAAATAATGATATGCAGTTTCAGTCTATATACAATGTAGTACTATAATTTAGAAGAAAACAAATTTTCGGGCATTCAAATAAGTAAAATATATTATGAAAATAAAGAAATTTAAAGATTACACTACTTTCGATCTTCTACTTTTGAAGATACAAAGAGTTAAGAGTAAAAACCTGCAATTTATCATGAAAATGAGTCGTGGGTCCAACAAATGTCTTACAATGTGGTATATAATTATAGCGACTATGTGGAAGTGACCTCCTTGATGTTTGAGATGATCAAAACTTAATAACGACCACAACTTTTTATCATAAATCTTCTTTTATAGTATTTGAAAAGGAATTGCAACCACATTTTTATAAGATAAGTAAAACTCTGACTTCCCAACAGACTAATTCAACTCAATTCATGAAAGTGTTTAATATCACTGTCTGGTATGACTAAAGGTCAATTTTGGTCCATAACATATTGTGATTTTTTTATTTTAGTCAAAAACATTATCTTTTAAATTATTCGGTCCCTCACAAATAAAAACGGGTCACATTTGGTTCATTTTGGACGGTTCCGTCAAAATTTGACGGAAACCCTAAACCCAAACCTCCCTCACCACCTCTGCCACGGCGTCCACCTTCCATCATCCCTCAGCCTCACCCACCGTCGTCACCGTCTCATCCCTCAGCCTCACCCCTCCTTACATCATCTCCCTCACCACCTCCGCCACGGCGTCCACCTTCCTCACCTCGCTCAACTCAACAGTCAATCCTCCGTAGACGCCTTCCGGTATTGCCGCAGCCACGATTTGAGAGGAGGAGGTGGAACTGCGGCGGGGGGAGGCAGCCGTAGCGGAGGATGCCTGGACGACGGCGAGGGCGAGGGGGAGGTGGTCGATGGAGGGGTCGAGGGTGAGGGAGAGGGAGAGGAGGCGAGACGACGAATTGACCGATTTTCGAAAGAGTCGGAAATAGGTAATTGCAAGTTCCGCAATCGGGGGTGTATCCGATCAATTTCATCTCCTGTAAAATTAGCGACGACGATGCCTTCCAATATTGCCGCATCCACGATTTGAGAGGAGGAGGTGGAACTGCGGCGGGGGAGGGCAGCCGTAGCGGAGGGTGCCTGGACGACGGCGAGGGCGAGGGGGAGGTGGTCGATGGAAGGGTCGAGGGTGAGGGAGAGGGAGAGGAGGCGAGACAATGACTAGACGGTGAGCAGCAGCGGCAGAACACCGGGAGTCGGAAGCCGGCATGTTTCCGTCAAATTTTTAAATTTCCATCCAAATTTGGAATTTCCGTCAAATTTTTGACAGAACCGTCCAAAATGAACCAAATGTGACCCGTGTTTATTTGTGAGGGACTAAATAATTTAAAAGATAATATTTTTGATCAAAATAAAAAAATCGCAATATGTTAATGACCAAAATGGGTCTTTAGTCATCTCCCATTCATCTATTCATTTCTAGAATTTGATGTAACCAATCGTAATTTACTAGAATTAAAGTATTATTTCTTTTCATTTTATATTTGAATCTTGCCGGAGCAAATTCAAATCGTGACATGCCTCTGACAAGACTTTAAATAATGACATTAAATTTGACATTTCATTAGACTCACTCCCAACCATCTTCATGTCACCATGTTGACATTTGCTGAACATATTTGTTTTAATTTATTGCAAATGATAGTATAAACTGTTTTAATCTTCCCATGTAGACCTTTATTTTTTTCCAAATATTTAAGGTGCAATCACAAATAAAATAATTTCACTTGTTTATTTAATTTTGCTTTGTTGCACATGCTATAGTAATTAAGCTCGTTAATTTAATGTTTACTTGTTCAATAGTGCATATAAATTAAAGTGCGCAGTAGTAGTTCAATCGCACGTCCATAGCAATATCTTCTTGCATATTGTACATATCAACAAATTAACAAGTAAATTTATAAATTAAACGTGATGTTCGATTGATGATGCATATTTATAATTATTATCTAGATTTAATTATGCTATTTATTAAAACAAGATACATGTCCAGCAATGCACCCATTTTGTTGGATCTCATATAAATATTATCTGGACTGGACACATCTCATTTCATGTTACCCAAATCAGCACTTCTTAAAATGGAAAAAAAGAAATAGATTATTTATGATCGTATCATTATTTTATTTTGCTGCACCTATTGGTATCATCATTGTATTTTCTCACGTTAAAATGCATGATTACTTGCCTGTATTAAATAATGGGCGTGTATCTATGTAATGTAACAGTCCAGATATTTTAAAGATTGACAAACACAGAAAACATGATGCTGGTTTCTAAGATTGACAATCATTATGTGGGCATTTCAAAATCGAATCATGTTAAGTTGAAACAATGCTGTTCATTTTCCAAATATGTAGGAGTAGTATTCAAATGACATTTTCTAAACCCTTGACGAATTTTATTGTTAATAAAAATATCTCAACGAATTTAATTGTTACTACTCTTTGTACAACTAAAAATATTTAAACTTCACTAACATCAAGTCGTTGTAGTATAGTGGTAAGTATTCCCCGGGTTCGATCCCGGCAACGGCGTTCCTTATTTTCCTTTTCCTTTTTCTCTTCAGTATCTCCTCATACCTCCTCACCAGATTGTATTCAATGTCGATATAATTTTAAATACCGAACTAGAGACCGAATCTTTGCCACCCATTTTTCTAATCTAGTGGATAAAATAAATCAAGCAAATGATATACGGAGTACTTCATTTTTAGATAATTTTACTTCGTTTATACAAACTACATTTTCCAATTGTTTTATTCTCATAAAAATCGTCCAAGCAACAACAGCGGCATTGTTATCACCATCAGCCTTCAGGAAAAAACGTGAAATCAATCAACTTATTCTTTTTTAGAGATACAGCAGCAAAAGGTTTATAGTGTGTTAAATGGATGGTGAATAAAGAAAGATAGATGAAGATAAAATAAAGTAAAAGAGAAAGTTACTTTTTGCTAAAAATAGAAATGAATCAAATATTTGGTACTTACTAAAATAGAAATATGACTCAATTAACATGAAATGGAGAGAATATATGACTAAGCTTTCTGCTTTTCCTCGAATGACGAGAGGTTCATTTATAATAACACAATAATTTGGATCAAAGACCACACTAACAATATAATAATTGCAGAAGTTTTTTACTGATCAAGATATGTCAATAACATATATTTGCCCAAAACTTTTTGCCAAGATATTTATTCACCGTAACCGCGAAATACGCTCAAGATTCAGTTCCGTTCGACATATTCCAGAACCGGAGCTGGCGGTTCCTGAACCTTGGGATGTCTACATTTTACGTGTGCGCGCGCATGTGAGAGAGAGGGGGATGAATCCTTTGGTAGTTGTATCATAAAATGAAGCACTTATTGAACTAAGTTAACAACAAAAAAAACACTAAAAAATCAGAAGGCCAAAGATGAGGAGCGATACAAGTAATTTAAATCGATACTGAATACTAAAGAAATAAACGTGTAATTAACTTACTAAATTTCCTGTCAACAAGAGGTTGAAAAACTAGTCATTATAGTCATGGCCTGAGAAAAAAAATATGGAGAAAGTATTACTTCTCCCTAGTTCTCTCTCTCCAAACATCAAACAAAAATTCTCAAACCCACTATGTTTTCCTCCTACAAAGGAACATGAGAAAGAAGCCACATAATTTCATTTCTAGCTTAGGTTTATCTGATTTCTAATTTATGATGTCTAACAACACCTCGTTCAATAGGGCATCATATAACTCAATTTCCAACTCAGAAACCACCTCCCCATTTTCTTGATCCTGTCTTTTCCATTCTCCAACATTTTCCATATTTTCAAGATAAGCTGGTCTGTTCTTCTCCACCTCCCATTCCATGAACAACCCGAGGGGGTCGTGCCCGTTCATCCAATCTCGAGCTATCTCTACTAACGCATCATGAAGTAAGGATTCACATCCAAGTTTTTCTCTAAAAAAATCTAGCATCAACTTATCTGCCTTGATTTTGAGGCCATAAGATGGCATGATGGCTTTCACTTGACCAAGCAATTCTATTGCCTTGTCCTCTTCTTCTATGTCTTCCTCTTCTTCTTCGTCCAAGGAGGTGGAGGAATGTCGGAGAGGGGAACTCGAGGATTCATTATCTGATTCTGTTTGTGACGCAAATCGTGTAGTTAGGTTCACTGGCTCGAGCTTTGCTAGGCACTCGAATCTCTGAATCTTCTTGAGAAGTTTCTTCCTAGTTCCTATACAATGCAAGTTCAAGAGGGGGAAAAAGAATAGGGTTTTCATCAATCTCTTAACAATACCTACAATGAGATCACACCTACTTGTAGTATTTGCAAGAACATTGTATACAAGGCCATGTCACATATTCCATCTATATCACAAATACTTATTTTGTCACAATCTTAAATTTGAAAATTATGTATCAAATATTTTCAACACCTAACATCAAAATCTTATAATTATATAATTAAGTAGACAATCAAATTCAGACATACCACATGAGATAGATCCATAGGTGCTAAACATATCACACGACCTTAACACGATAAATAAATTTTAAGTCGACGTATGAAAAAAAAAGGATAAATTACCTTCCATAAGAGCGAGTCTATGTTGGAAAGGCGAAGAGACTTCATCTTCTTCGTCAAATGGACAGTCCAGTACAGAAACTGGACTAAACTGGTCCTTCTCTTGATCACTTGTCCATTGCTTCTATAGTTCATTCACATATCACATCTAGTTAACACTAAATACCGAAGAAAATAAACCAAAAACAACCTCCACTTAAAGATTCATTTATTCCAATAGTTCATTAATTACATAAGTCAAGATTGCATTTTTAATCAAGATATTTTTGGAGGTAACATAATTATTGAATCCATCATTATGATTGACACTGCTCAAACTTGATTCCCTACATAAAACGCAATGTTGGAACTTGATGTTGATGAGACAAAATGTATGTCCAATCCAACAAAGACCCACCCCCTCAGAGGGCAAGTTTGTGAAATGGGAAGTTTCATTTCAGAGCAATAATGTTGCATAGTCAGCCAAGTTATTCAAAGGGAAACTTTTACATCCAACTTTTCTTATTTCGTTTTCAAGTTAGCTCTACTCTTGTAGGGGCCTCCCCTAGTTCTATAAATATGATACTATACCTTTCTCGAATTAAAAAACTATTGGAACAAAAACAATTTACACTGGTTAAATTTCAAGCCTTTTGGTTACTTTACTCCCAAAATTCATTATATTGTATATACACCTAATGAAATTATATTAATAAATGTAAACTGAAGCTTCTCCAAAAGTATTTTATTAATACCTGACGGCAGTTGAGAAGTATTAGTAGATTATCATTCATAAGTCATAACATTAAATCTTCACACCCCATTTAAAGATGATTTTAAAAGCATGTTGGGCATAAATATAGTCTACTATAATATGTTCCATAAAAATAAATAATTTTGGGATGATACAAGGTTTAATACACAATTGATAAAGTAGGAAAGAAATCAAAATATTTTTTTTGGAAGTTTTGTCAGTGGAGAATTAGACTCGCCTCATTAGAGAAAAAAGAAGTTACTAAAAATAGAAGTGAATAATTTTTTTGGGACATACTAAAATAGAAAGATGATCAAGAGAGGGAATATTATTCAGAAAACATAAAATTTAATGGCTATTGGTTTACTACCATATAAAGAAGGGAAAGTATAATCTTACAATTATAGGGTGTCAGATAAAATTTCAATTTCATTTACTGTTTTGGATTTCGAAAAACCAAATTAATCTATGACGTTTATGTACTCGACGAAAACGAAACTGCATTAGTCTTTCTCACTAAAGAGACAAGCTAATTAATGTGAAGAAATTTAGATCAAAACGATTAGGGATGTCAATCGGGTTTCGGGCTGGTCCTATTTGGGTTACAGGTCAATCGGGTTGTGATTTCTTTCGGGTTATGAAAGTTCAACCCTAACCCTGAAAGCTCGGGTTTCGGGCCAGCCCATCGGGTTGCAGCCGATAAGATTAACAATCGATCAATCCAATAAATAATGACGAAAATTAGTTATATTCATAAAATGTAAAATATCTAGTTATGATAATTTGAGATATATGCTTAAACTCAATCATAAACATGATCAAATACTGATATTTGAGTTATTTCGTGAAATTTTAATGCATATTTTAGAAATTTGAATATTTTTAAGTGAAATTGAAGTTTTAAATTTATTTATCAATTATTATATTAGTAAAAATTCAATATATAATTTGAGTATTTAATATAAAATTGAATTTTTTTTAGTTATCTATATTATAAAATTAATCAATGAAATTTCGAATTAGAAGTAAAAAATAGAATAATAGAAATTTTATCGGGTTTTCGGGTCTGGCCCTAACATATTGCGGGTTAATCGGGTACGGGCTAATCGAGTTTTAATTTTATCGGGCTAGAAATTTCCAGCCCTAACCCTATAAATTTGGCCGGCTATACTGACATCCCTAAAAATGATAGTAGTGAGCAATGACGAGAAATGACGAGGGAAGAGTTATCAACCCTACCAAACATGCACTTAAGTATATAAGCTTTATTAGGCATGTTTAATTTTTTTTGAAAGTAAAAATCGGTTGTTGAGCACAAGTTTGATGTACGTAAACAGCTAAAATTAAGTCTATAATTAATTAGCCAAATAAGTAAGTATTATGCTTGTTGAAATCATATTCACTTCAAGGATTTTGCAATAGGTCTATGACCCTTTAATTTAATCTCTATGAAGCAACTAAAAATGTAAAAAAACTGACAGACAAACAAAAAAACAAAAGCAAATTTAAATAATGTCTGTTAGTTTAATAGTCACAAAAACAAAATAAGTCACCCCAAGTCCAAATTGAGTAAATATTTTATTGTTTTGTCATTTTCTTGTTAGTATTAATTATTTTTAAAATGGACAGACAAGTAAATTTTTTAAAAGGCCAAGTAGCCAAGTTTTTAAATTTATTTTTTATATTAGTACATATCATAAATATATATAAAGAAAAATATAGTATCCACACGTGCTCGTCCAGCTGTAATAAGTCGATCTTCACCATGTTACCGAAAGTTCTAATCTACCATTTCAAATATGCAATTATTTTTATATTCTTTTCTTAAATTCAAATTTTTAGGGCAAGTCACCGTTCGAATTTAACTGTCAAAGATAGGTAAATTACTATTCAAAAACGACTCAATTAAATATAAAATTAAGCAAATTAAAGAAAAATTCTAACCTTTGTTTGTGTGGAAGAATTGGTATCTGAGCTTTCACCGCTGCAGGTAGTTGACTCTGCTCCCACCACGACGCCGTTTTGGTGCTTAGGTGGTAAATTTAAAGTTACTTCTGAAGAAGAGTTACCGTCTTCTGTCACAGTGAAATCGCTACTATCACCCGTCGTCGTGATCGAGCTGTTGGAGCGATCCGACGGCGGCTGGACGTCGTCCTCCTTCATCAGCTCATCGAACGATTTCCACCGCTGGATCTCCTTCGGCTCGGCCTGCCTCCTCCAGAAACTGCCTCTTCTGAAAAGCCTCTTGGAGAAACTCCGAGGCAAAAAATAGTCGAGATTCGATTTCACCTTCTTCTTCTTCTTCTTCTTCTTCTCCTTCGCGGCGCCGAATTGGAGGCGTTTCACTGCGGCGATCACGCTCTGGAGAGCCGAGAGAGAGGGCGGTTTGCGCGTGTTGTTTCTGGCATCGAGTAATCGGACGGCGGTGCAGCATTGGCGGCGGGGGAACGATTTGAAGCCGTTGGATGAGCACGAGCTCATGTCATCGAGCAGATGATCCTTCAGCAGCAACGGCGCCCTAATCGGCTTGATCAATCGCCTATCCATTGCGAAAAAAGGCTGAAATTGAGAGAAATTGGGAGGCGGAAATTGATTAATGAGTGCGATCAGAGCGCATTGATTAAAAGCTGCAGGCGTTTAAATTGAATGCAGTCGGTGGAGCCACCCAGCTTGATTATATTATAGACTAGTGTAAAAGTGAGAAAGTGAGAGGCACCTTCTCATAAAATGGTGAAGATCTCAAGGTAAATACAAAACGACACTAGAGATTGCAGAGAGGAGAGAGAAGAAGAAGCATGGATGCTTCTTCGCTGAGTTTTGAATGTCAAGTATGATTAAAAAACTAGATTTGAATTTGTGTGGATTTGCGGGTTTTTGTTTGTATCTGATTAACCGTAAGATACGGTTTGGTGTGTGTGATTTACACACAAATCTCAGCTGTTACTCTGTCTAATGACCAGAAATTGACCTCCTTGCCATTTTTTATTCATCTTTGCTGCAGATTTCATAATTTTCACACACCATCCCACGTGGAAATCCTATTTCTTTTTTTCTTTTTTTTTTAATTCCTTGTTATTGGATACTACTTACTAGCATTCGAATCCACAGTGCCAATCCATGTTGTGCTCAGGAACGACGCCGTTCTTTTATTTTCTTTGATGTTAATTTTTGGTTTTACAAGGAATTCGAGTATTAGGAATTGCGCACCTAAAATGTAATCAACATCTTATAAACTACAGTACAAACTTTGTCGCATCATTATAGTATATCTCACTATCTATTTGATACCTACCAAAGCGATATCATAGTACGTACAAATAATACAAAATGTACAACTAAATAAAGTTGATGTCTATATTCAGTATATTCGAATATTATAATGAACAATATTATATCGTAATTTGAAATATTGGTTTCTAATAATTAATAACATCCATTCGAAATTAACAAAACCTGTCTAATATAGCAACACCATATTGAGTGGGGATGTCAATCAGGTCAGCCCAGTGAATTTCCGATCAGCTCCTATCGGGTTGTAAACTAATTGAGTTGGAATTTTATCAAGTTGAAAATTTTCAATCCTAACCTGAAACATTCGAGTTTCGGGCTAGCCCAATGGACTAATTGAATTTACAAATTGAAGATAAAATTTCCAAATTTGCATAATATAGAAAATTAATGATAAATTGTTCAACCATGAGTTAAGTCAACATTTCAAAAATATACTCTTATATACAATTAAATAATTGAATATACTCCACTAATATGGTAACTAATTTTAAACTGCTAATGTACATCCAATCAAGTGCTGCCACGTGGCACGAAAAATGCAATATTGTAAACACAAAAATCCAATACACATTTGTAGAATTGATAGATGAAATTTGGCAGATTGCATTTTAGTTATAGGCAGGTTGCATTTTTTATTGTTGAGGTTTGCATTTTAGTTATTGTTTGTTTAATTTATATTTTATATGTAGACTGATTGCATTTATATATAGTTTATTTTACATTTTAGAAAATTTATATTAAAATGCAAAACTTAACAATATAAAATGCAATTTACCTATAACTAAAATGCAATTTGCCTATAACTAAAATGCAATATGCGAAAATACATTTACAACTTCACAAATGTGTATTGCATTTTTGTATTTACAATATTGCATTTTTCATGTCACGTGGCAGCAAGTGATTAGATGTACGTTAGCAATCTAATTAAGGATGCACCCTAGTGCTCCCCTACTCCTATATTTTTTACATCAATAGTATTTGAAGTTGTAACATGATCATTTGCTCCTACCTCATCATCTTTAGACTCATCATATCCTATTAGGAGGATTATTTGCTAGGTGTTGATTTAATGAATTTTTTAATTTGTTAAATTCATTAAAAATCTGAAAAAAATTCATTATTTTCCCGTTTCCCAAAATAGAACCGTTTATGACCTTTTTTTCCTTCCAAATTTCGTATTTTAAAATTTTTTTAATCCAAATTCATCCAAATTAATTATCCATCAATGCCCTCATTCATCATCCAATTTTTTACATCAAACCAAACTACCTCTCAAAACATTTTTCTCTATTCAAGTATGTCTAGAGGAAGGGGACACGATGGGCCAAACCAAACGACCTCTGATTCTTCCACAACTACTTTATTTGAAATGTTGCACGTCGCTACAATGGCCGATACTCCCGCATTTCGCTATCAGAACGAGCGATACATCAACAAACAAGCACTCCTCATGTCTCGCTTGCAATTATGTTATTTTTAATTTTTATGATTTAAATTATGCATTCTTAAAATTTGATGATATAAATTATGTAAGTTTTAACTTTCTAGGAATTGTAATGCCATTTTCCAGTTTTTAAATGAACTTTTGTTATTAATTAAATATTTTTGGTAATTGTAGTTTTTAAATTGAATAATAAAATAGTGAGATCTATGAATAGTAAAAAGCATGCTCTTGGGGAAGAGTTTGTTCCTTAGCTAAATTTAGAACAAAATATGAATAAAAGTGGGGCAGAGTCCATAAATAGTAAACAGTTATGCAAACTACTCCTTTAATTTATTTATAGGTGCATGCACGTATGCATGAACTCTGTGATGATGTGTGGTTGATTTTGTGGTGGAAAAGGAATAGGACAGTGGGTCCCGCGGGCTGGCCTACATGTAACAACAGGCGAGGGAAATCTTGACGTGGCAGTCCACTTTCAACCTTTTTCAGTGTGTTCGGCAACTTCTTGTTTTCATTTTTAATTTTCTTTTCAGTTGCATTTTCAAAGTCATGTATGAACACTCGCATTAGTATATTGCTGTGCTCTATAGTCTATATTTACGTAGTTTCACGAATTATATTCATTCCATCCCATTAATCAAGTCTTAAACGACTCTAGTGACAGAGATTAGTCAATGCAGTTTGAGATACTGTTAATAAGACAACTCAAAAGTAATTTTGAGACATTGTTAGTCTAGCATATAAACAATTGAATTTAATATCTTAATGGCATAATTTAGAAATTACCATAAGTCATAAACATATTTTAAAAACAAATACAAAAGCATATTAACTCGTTTTCGGGTTAATTTTCCAGTTAAAATATAAACTTGAAGATGAGTTTTAGGGCCATGAAAATAACACAAACTATTCACTAAGGCAAATATGAGCACCAAATGCATGAATAAAGCTAGCTAAAAGCTTATAACTTACTCTAACATAACTACCAAAAAGGCAAATTAGAGTATGCGTTTGTTGAGACTCGGGGCCCGGATTCATATCCATCATAACACGATATTTAAATTTGTTTTCATTTAATAATAAAAAACACAGAAATGTACATTTATAATCAGTTACTCCCAAAACTGAAAGTCATATACTCAGTATTTAATAACTCCACAACTCCAAGTCCACCTGAGCATCTCTCTCCACCTCATCCCAGCTGAATCGCCACCCCAACAACGGCGGCGGCGACATAAGAACCGCCTCCGCCAGCTCCGCCACGCTCGAAAGCTCACATATTTCCAAGAACTCCGCCGCGCCCTTCTCGACAAAATCCTCCCGCGGCCGGAACGCCTCGGCGGCGGCGGCCGCCGCCTTCCTGAGGTCCTTGGCGTCCTTAGACAAGGGGACAGGAAGGCGCGAGACGGAGTCGGCGAAGTTGAGGCAGGCGGCGGAGCCCCGGAGCGCCAGTGCGGCGAGGTCGTGGGCCCTGGCGGCCATCTCCGGCGTGGGGTAGGTCCCGAGCCAGACGCGCTTCTGGTGGCGAGGCTCCCGCAGCTCGCACACCCACTTGTTGGAGTTCCGGAGGCGGACGCCGCGGTACACCGGGTGGCGCGTCTCCTTGAATATCCTCCTGCCGGCGCGTCGCTTGGGGCGGGTGGCGGCGAGGGTGAACGCCTTCTCGTCTGGCATTGTTGTGCGTATGTGATTAATTAATTAATTAAGGATTAAATTTGGATGATTTGCGATTGCATTTGCGGCGGTTCTTAGTTGTTGCATTATATAGATGGATGCATGCATGTATGTATGTGAAGTGTGAACCGTGAGAGTGTAGTTGCAGATGATGGGAACACGTGCGTGAATACGCAATGGACGCGATGCTAACATAACAAGTGGAATTCTTCGTGGATAAGGCATAATGAATGGGCCCCGCACTTTCGTCGACTTGGCACTCATTTTTAATTCATCCAATTATACTATACATATTGAGAAAATCGGGTTTCTAGGCCAATTGGCCTTTAAAGTTACGCAAATGTACCCACTATGTTATCTATTCCAGTTATAGGAAACACGCCAACCTCATTGGCGTTTTGTTTTAGTGAAAACGCCAACTAAGATGGCTTTTTATAATGTCTCGTATTTTGCCCGTATTGTCTCCCATTACAGTTACGTTAAAACACGCCAATTGTGTTGGCGTTTACTACCTAAAAACGCCAATTGCGAAGGCGTGTTTATGAAATAAAAAACACCGACGGAAATTGCGTATTTTCTAAAAGACGCCTTCGAAGTTGGCGTCTTTAAGTACAGAAACGCCAACTACATTGGCGGGTTTACATAAAAAACGCCAACCCCAATGGCGGGTTTTTACAGACTGTTATAGCAGCCCCTCATCTTCCAAATCGCGAAAAACACACACCACACACCATTCGCGATTTTCCATAGTAGCAGCGCCTCTCGTCGGGAATTCCTCCTACTCTCCGTGATTTCGCCCTCCATTTATCAATCGGTACTAGTTTTCCCCAAAATCTTCCAATTTATTTGGTTAGTATACTTATCTTTTACATTATTAGAGTAATTGTTGGATACTTAGCTAGGGTTTGTAATGGGTTGCAATTTGAGTTGAAATATTGTGCATATGGATTATTTGTATGACGTTAGTGTTGATTATTATGTTGGGTTGTTTGGATTTAAGTGAATTTGTGTATAAATTTGATTATAAACCAAAATCGTAGGGTTTTAAAACTTGAAAATTGGGCAAATTGATTTGGTTTATGTGGGTGTTGGTTAGTGTCTTTGTTTGTAGTTTGAATTGTTAATATTGTGTATATTGTTAGGTTGAAATTGAAATTGAAATTGTTAGGTTGGTCAAACTAAAATTGGGTAAGTTGAATTTGTGGAGAATTGATGTATATTGTGCATTTGAACGGTTACTTTTGTGTAGGTGAATTGTGTTATGATGTTGAAGTTGTGTATTGTGAATTATTTGATATAGGTGTTCCATTTTGTGATATTGTATAAAATTGTTTGTAATTATTGAATTTGTTTAGGTTTGTTTATTGTTTAATTTGGAATATGAATGTGTGTAGGTAATTTATGGCATCTTCTTCAACTTCTCGTCGTCGGCTCTTATGTGGTCCTGAGGACCCCTCCGTATTATATCTGCAGAGACAACACGTCTCTAATAACATATGGGCAGGAGTGCCATCGGAAGACGTACGGTGTAGAAGATACGAAGGAATCATATGGGATGTTCCCATAAATCCTCGTGTTTTGGCGGTTATAGATGAGATGGGGTTCGGCGGGATGTTGAGGTGTGGTCAACCGAAAGACATTGACCACCATCTTATCACCGCTTTGATCGAACGTTGGAGGCCTGAGACTCATACGTTTCATTTTCCAGTCGGTGAAGCGACTGTGAGCTTAGAAGACGTGGAGGTCTTATGGGGCCTCAAAACTGACGGTGAGCCTCTGACGGGTTACATCCCCACTAAGGATGTCGGATATTGGAAGGATGTTTGTTTGGATTTTCTTGGCTTTATTCCAGATGCAGTTGATCTAAAAGAAATGAACTGGAAGCAGACAAGCTTATCAAACCAACTGCGGATTGAGCTGAGTGATGACCACGAGCAATACATATACAATCAACGTGCTCGTGTGTATTGTCTGCTGTTACTGGGTGGTCTACTGATCCCGAACGCCACCGGTAATAAAATTCCCTTCTTCTACCTTCAGTTTTTCATGGATATAGAACAATGTGGTAGCTATAGCTGGGGAGGTGCGACTCTTGCCTGCTTGTACCACAATCTATGTGAAGCTGCACTTGGTAAGAGGACCGATGTCGGGGGAGCTCTTACATTGTTACAGCTGTGGGCTTGGGAGAGAATCCCAATTATTAGACCGCAGATGCTGAACCCCACGCCCGTAGACTACTTACCATGTGCAGTCGCGTAAGTTGTCCACTAATTACTTTTTTAAGCATAATTGTTATTGATTTTTGTGTTGTTCGCTCATAATTTAATTTTTGTAGGTGGACTGGTCGGGCCTCTTATGTAAAAGCACCCGGACATTGCATTGAAACTTTCAGAGATCAGTTCTCAACAATGCATGCCAATCAGGTAATTTACATAACCTAAATTATTGCTAGATTGCTGTTTTTGATTGAACTTGTTTTGACTAAATAAGTTTCATATTTAGTTTATTTGGAGGCCGTACGTCAATCGAAATCTGGCGGATATTTGTGTTGCCGGTCGTCCTATATGGACGTCGATGACAACACTAATCTGCTGGAATATGGTTGAGCCACACATGCCACAGCGAGTGCTGCGACAGTTTGGGATTGTCCAACCGTATATCCCGCTTGTCGACCGGTTCCACGGAACTGATTTTACGAAACAGGATCGCCGTGGCAAAGCAGGTCGGAACTGGGTTGAGTGGCACGCCAAGCATATACAAGATTGGCATAATAGGCACGACACGGTGTATGTTGATTTGGAGTACTCATTCGAGCCTGTTGCTACTGATGAGTACATGGATTGGTTTCGCCGGATAACCGTGGTGTACCTAACAAAACCCGGCGTGCATGCTCCTGAGGGCTTCCATGAAACGGCGGCCTCTCATCACTACGCGGTAAATTTCAACAACTATTCTTTATTTATATTCATATGATGAAATGTAATTAACACTGAAAATTGTAGGTGGATACCCTTCACAAAATACGCCACTTTCTTAGGGAGCAAGACATGTCAGGACGGCCGGATTTATTCACCATTTCGAGGATGGTTGAACATGGCCTCCAGATATGTGGGGAAGCTGAGACGATGGACTACCGTCATTCCCAGCGCTCTGAGATGGACATCGAGGTGCCCGTGCGGCAAAAAGCGAAGCGGCGTGGAAAGAAGAAAGTTGGTGGACAGTCGTCATCATCAAGGATGGATACTCAATTGGTTGATGATTCTGATGACGATTTTGAGGCTCCTCCTCCACCAAGATCTGCCGTGCGGGGTCGTCACTCTGTCAGCCACACGGGTGGTACAGGAGAAGATATCGGTCTCAGCGATCAACAATCTCCACCTCGGTCTTCTGTGAGAGACGACTTTTTTGATGTTGATTTAGAGAATGCTGTCGTTGAAGATACTCCTCCGTCCAGAATCCCTAAGACCAGTATCGGGAAGGGAATCCGTAGTCTGTTTATGCGGAAAAGGCGAGACGAGTGATTTTTATTGGTGTTGGTTGTAATTTGATACATTCTATATAAATTGGTGTTTTTTTATTGATTTGACCGCTTCATATTAGTAATTTGATATATTCTATTGATATTGGTGGTTTTCATTGATTTCCCGTATTTATATTGTAAGTTGATAAATGCGCGGTTTTTATATTAGATAATTGGGCTATTTGCAAACACGCCATTCAAGATGGCGTTTTTAAGTTGGTAAATAAATTGTGCAAATTTTGCACACGCCGTGGCTGAGCTACTGAACAAACACGCCAACCTGATAGGCGTTTTTTTGATAACACGCCACTTATGATGGCGTTTTTAAATAACGCCACTCACAATGGCGTTTTTATAACTAAAACACGCCAACTCCATATGCGTTTTTTAATCACGCCACTCACAACGGCGTTTTTAAGATGGGCAAATTTTTGATGGCGTTTTTCCAACGCGGAGGTTGAGCTACTGAACAAACACGCCAATACCAGTTGGCGTTTTATCACAAACACGCCAACCGCATAGGCGTTTTTTACTAAAACACGCCAATCGCATAGGCGTTTTTACCAAACCACGCCAACTTCAATGGCGTGTTTTAGTTAAAAAAACAGCCCAAGCCAAAATATAAGTATAACATTTCGTGTGTTTCGATTCAAGCCAAAATGTAAGTATAACATTACAATGTTCAATTCAATAAATATCTACGATTATAAACAGAACAATGTTCAATTCAACTAAATAGTTGTTACACGTTCAATTGTCTCGCCTTCTCCGGGTAAAGAAGCTACGGATACCCTTTCCGATTCTGGCGGTGGAGAGTCTAGACGGAGGAGTATCTTGCACAACGACATTCTCTAGATCAACCCCGAAAAAATCGTCTCGCACATAAGACCTAGGTGGAGAATGTGGGATATCACCGAGCCCGATGTCTTCGCCTGTATAACCAGTGTGGCTGACAGAATGACGACCTCGAACTGCAGATGTTGGTGGAGGTGGAGGCATAAAATCGTGAGAGGCATCATCAGTGTGGCTGATAGAATGACGACCTCGAACTGCAGATCTTGATGGAGGTGGAGGCATAAAATCGTGAGCGGCATCATCTACCAACTGAGTATCCATCCTCGAACGAGCATTCGGGCAGTTGCGTCTGTCGTGCCCTGGTTGACGGCAATGTTTACATCGGCGTTGGGTTCGTGGCTGGTCCGTTTCACGGACATCCATCTGATTACGAATCCTAGTAGTACGGTATCGACCGCGACTTTTAGGCATTAACTGAGCTCGTGAACATTGCAAAGTCCATTCAGGCACGGCCCAATAATCTTGGTGTCTGATTGGATTGAACACAGTAGAATATTGGTGTACCCAAACACTTGTGCGGTATACGTTATCAACAAGCGACAGCATGGGCTCGTTTCTAAACCGCGCAACTGCCGCTGCATGTGAACATGGAAGTCTCCACATCTGCCACTTTTGACATTTGCAGTTCGACTCCAAGTACTTTACCTTCCACTTATTACCACCCTTTCCACCAATTCGACTCTTTGTTCGAACCACATAAAGCCCTGCAATTGTGTTTGGGACTCTCACATTATATAATTGACCTTTTACATCAGATTTACACACCTTTGCATGGGCCCACGGGGTAAGTGGTGTGGCACACTGTGTTGTTGCAAGTGACCGCTCATTAAACCATTCTATTGTCCTTCAAAATATCAGATCAATGCAAGCTTTAATTGGGAGTTGTCTTGCGCCTCTCAACACATTGTTGTAAGATTCCACCATATTAGTGGTCATCTCACCCCATCGTTTGTGTTTGTCATACGCCAAACTCCATTTTTCTAACTCCACGGCATCAAGGTACTGCACGGCCTCGTCGTTGATGGTTCGAAGTAAACGACGTCTGTTCTTAAACTTGCGTTTCTTGGTAGCAATACCAATTTTCCAAACAAGTCTTTTTACCATGATGCCTTTATGATTCTGCAAAACATTCTTTCTAACATGTACCAAGCAAAATCGGTGATGCCCCACATTGGGTTCTTCTTTCCATATGGGAGAATTCATTGCATCTATGATTCCCACATGCCTATCTGATATTACACATATTTCATGCTTTGCCACGTGAAGTCTAATACGTTCCATAAACCAATTCCAACTTTGTATGGTTTCCTCATCAACAATGGCATATGCAATAGGCAAACATTTCTTATTAGCATCAAATCCAACGGCAATAAGAATTTTACCTCGAAATCGTCCACGTAGATGAGTTCCATCAACGGTTAAAACTGGTTTGCATAGTTGAAAAGCCTCCACAGCTGGACCAAAAGCCCAAAATACGTACTTGAAAACCTTGTTCATACCGTTGCTTGATCTGTCATCATGCAACCATTCGACAATTGTGCCAGGATTTTGTCTTTGCACCTCATTCAAATAAGCTGGTAAAACTTTGAAATTCCACTCCCACGAACCGTACACAAGCTCAATAGCTGTCCTCCGAGCATACCATGCTTTCTTGTAACTAACTTTCACATGAAATCTATTTTCAATATCCGCCACAATTGCTTTTACCTTGTAGCAAGGATCGTTTTCTATTTGATGGCGAACACTCAACGCTATCATACCCGACGTAAGATTAGCGTGCCCATTATAATTACGATCCCCCATGCAAGTATGAGCAGTGCTAAACACTCTAATTTGCCAGTGTTCATCATGCTTCCTCAGTGTTGCTCGGCACTCCCACAAACATTTAGGTAAGGACTTATCTTTCGGATTTCCTTGTGGCCACTTACAAACTGCATGCCATCTCTTTCCTTTACTTTCAACGACTGTATATTGGCGGATTTTTTTCAAATGCCAATGAGTGACAGCTGACTTCAATTCCAATTTGGTTTTAAATTTAGTATGCAACCCGACATTGCTCGGATCTTTTTCACTCCAATAATGCACATTGAGATCATCAGACTCAAAGTTTTTTGGATCAAAACTATCATACGGACCTGGTAAGGTGCGAAAATAGTTCATACCAGGCTGTGGGAACTGTGGAACTACTCTTTCTCGTACTGCTCTTCCTCCAGTTGATGTTTCTCCAACCACTGTTTCTCCAACCGGAATGGATGTGCTTGGAGCAACAAATTGGTCCTCATCCGACGAAGCACCATCTGAATCTGTACTATCCGGGTCGACATCTTCAGAATCATAAGGTGATTGTGGATCAAGAAAGTCGGCTTTATCAGGACCAATTATGGCCTCAATCACATCACAGTTGTCACTGTCCCCTAAATGCACGACTCCAACATCAAAATCTTGTGTTGTATCGAAGCATGGTTCTTGGCCTCTCGTAGACGTACCAACATCAAAATCTTGTGTTGCAGCGAAATATGGTTCTCGGCCTCTCGTAGACGTACCAACATCATTACTCATGAGAAGATGACTATGTTGTTGAGTAATTGACGAATACTCAACATACAATTCAATTTGACCTCCTGTAGTCATACTCTCACTAAACATTATTGGCATGTATACTTCTTCTAGTAAAATACCTATATACGTAATTGAAGATCCATGCCATATATGACGTTTCCATACTATTTGAAGTTTGTTTTCAAATATGTTTATCCCCATCCTTTCACAAATTGTTTCCACAAGCTTATCGTAGGAAATACTTTCATCCAACATAATCAATCCTTTTGCAAAAGGAGGATCATATGAAATAACTGTTCCGGGAATTATCTTTCCACCCCAATATAAATAGACACACCACGTCATACTATCTGCATTAATGTCAAACACAAATATTGGTCAAAAATATTTCTTTACAGTACACTACAATATATACTATCATAACAACCTATCAAATATGGGTAAAAAATTAGATATACTACAACATATAATACCATAACAATTGGTCAAAATATTTCTATTAATTACAATACAATTTATAATACTATAACAAACCAGCAAATAATTATATAAATTACACTACAATATATACTATCATAATAATCCAACACAAATATTAGTACACTAATGTTTGGAAGAATAATGAGTACAAAATTCGATATACTAACCGATTACGAGGACTAATATTTGGAAGAATGAGCCACAATAGAAATCTACACCCTTCAATCCGACCAAGGCAAGATTTTTCGCGTTTTTCAGTTTTGGGAGGTTTTTTCGCCGTTTTGGAGAGGGAATGTGACGAGGGTTTTGCGATTTTGGGGCAGATCTGGGAGATAAGGTTCAACAGAAAAACGCCTACGCAATTGGCGTTTTTTTCTAAACACGCCAACGAAATTGGCGTTTTTTAGTTAAACACGCCATCGAAATTGGCGTTTTATAACATAAAAACGCCATCATCATAGGCGTGTTCAATTAAACACGGTAACAAAGTTGGCGTGTTTAAATTTAAGTATATTGGTTGAAAATACACCCAAAATACGGTCAACATATAACACGCCAACATAGTTGGCGTTTTTGCGTAATGACGCGCCAATGTCACTGGCGTTTTTATTTATAAACACGCCAATGAGGTTGGCGTGTTTCCTATAACTGGAATAGATAACAAAGTGGGTACATTTCCTATAGGAACAAACCACATATTTTTCGTCTGGACTTTTCGGTTTTCTTTTTTTATTTATTCTGCAAAAGTCCAGACGAAAAATATGTGGTCTGTTTGTCCATTCAAAATAAAAATACAATAAATAAGTATTCAATCTATCCCAATTAATATTATACATTTTTCTTTTTAGTTGGTTTGCAATAAGATGATATATATTTTTATTTTTAGAAACATTTTTATCTATTAATATATATTTAACCATTTTTTTCTTTTTAATTTAACATGCTTTAAAATTTTTCAAAATATGTTTATATTTTATTTGGCACTAATCTTAAATACTATTACATTAGCATGTTTATGTTTCATTTAAACATATATCTCAAAGTTATCATAATTAAATGTTTTACATTTTATAAATATAACTAATTTTCAGTAAGAAATAGCATTCTTATTGAGACTAGAACTCATAGGGAAGAAAATAGATTTATGGATGGAATCAAATATGCAGTATTTACAGACAAAAGTATTCGGTTATTGGGGAAAAATCATCATTATTTATTGAATTGATGGCATGTTAATTTTATTTGCAGCAACCCAATTTACCTACTGGGTTAGCCCAAAATCAGAGCTTTTAGGGTTAAGGTTGAATTTTTATAATCTGAAAAAATACAACTAGATTAGCCTGCACTTAATTGACTCGTAATCCGAGTATAATTGGCACGAAACCAGATGGGCTGACCCTACTGACATCCCTAGGAGTAATGAATTAAAATTCAATAATTATATACATTAAAGTAGGAGTAGTCAGTTAATTCATATGACTACAACGCATGTATGCATGAATAGAAACAAAATCTAACATATGATTTCCAGGAGAGGATATGTAACTAAATCAAAATTAACCTTAGTCCAAATATCGGGAGATGATTTACACATTTCACTTATAGAATACAGTATTAACTTCTGTTAGGTAGCCTTGAATCATTACTGTTTGCCGCTAGTCAAATGGGGGTCTCGCTGCCTGGTCAGCGAGTCGGGGGGTCAAACGGGGGTCTCGTTGCCCGACGCTAATATATGTTTCTGTTTTGGGCCTTAATCGTTGTATTAGGCCCAGTTCATCTCTTACACTTATTTATATAGGAGTAGGGCACAATAACTATGTATCTGTAACCGCAGTCACAATACAACTTGTTCTATGTTCTTTCCCGTGGACATAGCCAACACAACGTTGGTGAACCACGTAAATTTTGTGTCTCTTTACGTTCTTTCGTTTGTCGATTACACAATTGTCCTATTTGTCATAACAAACTGGTATCAGAGCCTGGTTTTCGAACTAGGGTTTTGAATTCCGCTGCTAGGGTTTTCTGGTAAATCGATCAAAGATGTATGCTCTGAGCGTGAAGGTTGACAAATTCACAGGGAGGAATAGTTTTGGCTTATGGCAGATCAAGATGCGTTCCCTTCTGAAGCAGCAGGGTTTGTGGGCGCCGCTCAAAACAAAGAAGGCAATGGAGGATGATGAGGAGTGGACAACCCTAGACGAAAAGGCCCACTCGACCATCATGTTGTGCCTGTCTGACGATGTTATCATCGAAGTTGCTGATCAGGAGACTGCTGCTGCCCTTTGGATGAAGTTGGAGAGTCTATACATGACGAAGTCTCTAACCAACAAGTTGCTCCTGAAGCACGTTTGTTTCGATTACGCATGCAGGAAGGTATGCCCCTTCGGGATCATCTGGAAAATTTGATCAAAATTTTACTGGAATTGCGTAATGTTGATGTTAAAGTAGAAGACGAGGATACTGCTTTAATTCTGCTAGTTTCTTTGCCTGAGTCGAACGAGAATTTCGTTGAGTCTTTTATGACTGGGAAAGAAACTCTGTCTTTGATGGATGTTCGATCTGCTCTTCACATCAGAGAGGATCGTCAACAGGCAACGAGTTCAGCCACAAAAAATCTAGCATTTGGATTATCTGTTACGGGTAAGGGACAGAAGAAATTCAGACAGAAGAAGCAGAACTCCAAAGGTTCAAAAGGTCCTAAAGCCCCTAAGTCAGATGACATTTGCAGATATTATAAAGAACCGGGGCATTGGAAGGTTGATTGTCCAAAGAAAATGAAGAAATTAGGCAAGAAAGAGGATGCTAACGATTCTGCGACTGTGGCAGAAGCTGATGACGCAAACTCGAAAGAAGAACTGGCCTTGATTGCGGATGAACAACCACACTGTAATGATGTGTGGATTTTGGATTCTGGAGCATCGTATCATCTCTGTCCTCACAAAGGGAGTCTTTCACCACTTATGAGCAGATAGATGGAGGTAATGTTACCATGGCCAACAGTGTTGTCTGTAAGGTGGTTGGCATCGGCTCAATCAGGATTAGGACGCATGATGGGGTCTTCTGTACCTTGAACGATGTTAGGCATGTTCCACAGATGATGAAGAATCTGATATCCCTGAGTACTTTTTATAGTAAAGGTTTCAGTTTCAAAGGTGAAGGTGGAGTAATGCGTATTCTGAAAGGTTCGGAGGTGGTTCTGACAGGTTTGAAACGAGGTACCTTGTATGTTCTTAGAGGTTCCATCGTGGCAAATTCTACTGATATTGCATCATCCTAGGTTGCAACCAAGGATATGACCAAGCTGTGGCATATGAGGCTCGGTCATATAGGAGAACGTGGCATGAGAATCATGTCAATCGTGATTTTCTTTCTGAGCATAAAGTGCAGAAAATTGATTTATGCGAACACTGTGTATTTTGGAAGCTTCATCGCAGAAAGTTTCCAAAGAAGGGTGCTCATCGAACGAAGGGGACACTTGACTACATTCATATGGATTTTTGGGGTCCCTCACGTGTTGAATCTGTTGGAGGACACAAGTATTTTGTGTCGATGATAGATGACTACTAGAGGATGACTTGGGTGATTATGATGAAACATAAAGGTGAAGCATTCAAGAAGTTCAAAGAGTGGAAGACTCTGATTGAAAACCAGGCAGGGAAGAACATCAAGCGATTGAGAACAGATAACGGTCTGAAATTTTGTTCGTCTGAGTTCAATGAGTTATGCAGGAGTGAAGGGATCGCTCGACATCACACCGTTAGACATACGCCACAACAGAATGGTATGTGGCGAGCAGGTTTCGAACGACAAGCGAATTCGGACCAAGTTATATTGAAGATAACCGAACCGATTAGATCAGTTAGCAAATGTCGTTGCCACTTAATCGATGCAAACTCGCTCTCACTCGTTTACCCACCAAAGTAATTTATAACTCCAAATTTTGCACTACTTTAACAGTAAAGCGACAAGTTCGGGGTCGATCCCACAGAAAAGTTGGTGTATAAAGTGTGTGAATAGTGAACAGGGGGTTGGCTGCTGCCACGCTTTAACTTGGGAGTTTTTAACTGCTGATTTTACTCTAGGCAGAATTAAACTTGCTAGCTTGATCAAGGTAACTTTAACTACTGGGTCAAGTGCTCGAAGATGAAATTAAAGTAGTAAATGCGAGGATGAAAACGGAAGTAACTTTGATTAAAACTAAACTCATTACAACGCGAAATTTAAACTAAGCTAATACTTGGGCAACTACGAAAGCAATTAAAACCGAGAAGAGCCTCGGCGGGAAACTTAAGACTACGCCGACAGATAACAAGTATTCTGCAGCGCTTCTTCAATCCCAATTTGTAACTAAGCATTACTTTATCTAAGCTAAACTAAGCTATTCTAGGGAACCGAACTAAACACTAGAACTAAGCTAAACTAGAAGGAAAGTAAAGGATCGGTTCCCTTTTGTGTGGTGACACATCCTCTATTTATAGGCTCGGCATGACCTCCGGCTGGATAACGATCTTGGCAGGGAATATTCGCTCATGCTGAGAGTGAGCGACTCATTGATTACTACATGCTCTTCTTCTAGAATGACGACGCTTTTCAGCAACATAATCGTGACTCAGCTCCGTCCTTGCGTCTCATATTCCAGCACGTGTCCCCTTCTAGAACGTCGTCCTTGATAACAGAATGCTGCGCACCATCCAGCTCATAGCCTCGCGTGTCCTTCTTCTGACATCCAGTGGTCCCCTCCTTAACTGCTTGATTACTCGCCTTGATCAACTTCCCCCGAAATTTGGCCTTTTTCGCCTATTGTACTTGTTTGATTAGTCTGACCTAGTTGCCTTGGTCAAGTAGCATTTCTGCACATTTAACACTTGTTTTGCGCGATAAAACTGATCAAGTAGCGTACATTTCACCCCTAAACCGATGCATGAAATGAGCCTTATCAGTATGGCAGAACGCATGAATCAGACATTGTTGGAGAGAGCAAGATGCATGCTCTTTCATGCTGGTTTGACTAGGAAGTTTTGGGCAGAGGCAGTAAACACGACGTGTTACCTGTGTTGGGGCTAACGCAGCGGAAGACACGGAAAACAAACAGGTCCTTACGGATCTATTTAGGTGATTATGCATTCGATTTCAATTTCATGCAATTATTCTAGATCTATAGATTAATACATCAAATAAACACGTAGACATGCAATTTGACGTATATATATGTATATGTATATATATATATATATACATATAATTGTTACCTCTTGATCCATCATGGGATCGACGTTGCTTACTGCACCACCCGGAGATCCTTGATTTATCGACCATGAATCTTCCATACTATTCTCATGTCCTTGATTATTCATCCGTGTGGGCGGATCTCGAACAATCAAATAAAAGTGATACGAGATCTAGGGAAAACCAACACAAACACGAGATTGTCTTGATCTAATCCTATGAATTAGGATAGAACAAGAACAAAAACCAAAACCCTAATTCTCCCACGTGCTAAGGCATGAAAACCGAGGCAAGTGGAGAGGGAGGCGCCGACGACGGCGGCTAGGGTTAGGAGAGAGTGAGTTGTGTGGTGTTGTGCTGTGGTGTGGTATACTAGGGTTTCCCATCTCTTCACTATTTATAAGCTTGGACTTATTGGGCTAGGATGGGGATCCATGGAATGAAATAGATGTTGGGCTCACCCATTAGATAAATATCTAATTAAATCAAATGACACATTGATAAGGCTCATTTCATGCATTGGTTTTGGGTTAAATTCTGTGTTTTCGGAACACTAATGTATGTTTCTAAGTTCAGGTGCGTAAGAAATCTGTCAGACCCAGGAGTTTGTGCTAATTGACCGGGCAGATGCAAAAGATGATGAATTTTGGAGTGAAACATCAGAAGTCGTCGCTTGGACCTAGGAGAATCAAGAAGTTGGCGATAAGAGCAGAATGGAGCAAGAGCAGACTTTAAAAGATCTTATTCAGGGGCGCAAGCATCAATTCACCGAGAAGATGCCCTAGGGATCAGTGCCTTACCTATATAAAGAGCTCAACATTGAGGAAGAAGATATACACTCTTTAGATCACTTTTAGGGAGGCTCCGAGCTCACTCACTAAGCTCCACACTTCAGAAACACATTTCAGTTTGCTGCGCACTTGGATATGGGGTGAATTCCGGCTACTGTGGTGGTTTTAAGTTCGTTTGCTACTGTGTAACACCGCCCTGCTGGGCGAAGAAACAATATTTTACCTTGCTTTGTTTAGTTCTCATTTTCTTATGTACTTGTTGGTTTTTAGCTTCGTAATTTCTGTTTCTGACTTGGATCAGCTGGAGTCAAGCTTAGTTTTATATATTATGGAAGTTTCTGTTGATTTTTGTTGGATCTCGTGAAGTTGATGTTTGTTTACTGCTTTTCTATTTCGTATTTGTTGTTTGTTGGATGTTTGGAGTTGGGATCTATTGGTTTGTTTTTGGAATTGTTGGATCTGACTATGGAGACGTTGGGATTTTGGAGAATCGTGGTGGATCTGGAGTTTACTGTTTGAATTTTGCATGATTATGGCTGGTTACTGTTTGTTCTCGCATCAGCTAGGCCAAGTAGTTTAGATCTGTCGAGTTTGACCTTAAATTTCTTGTTTAAATTCAAATCTGGAACTTGCTCTGTTTTCATGGTGATTTATGCTATGTTTTACTATGTTATTCCCATTGATTCATGAAGAAGATGAAGTTTGTTGGTAGTTAGGATCAGATCTGCTCATGTTTGTGCTTTTTGTTTATTTTTTTGTGCTTTCTGCAGCTTTTCCAGAACCTGGTCACTTAGGGAAATTTGGTCCCTATTTTCCGTGCTAATTTGTTGGGCCATTTTAGGAAAGTCAGTTTAGTCTCCAATTGTTGATTTTGCTCCCCAAGTTAATTTTTATGTTCGGAGTCATGCATGTGTCGTACGTGTCCGTTTCCTAGCCCCACTAGATAAAGTAATCTAGTTTTAATTTCCCAAGTCGAGTAGTTTAAATTCTCAACCCACTTGTTGCGTGGCAGCAGCCAACCCCTCCCAAAACATTTTAAATGCAATTTTGTAGCACATCCGTCCTCGTGGGATCGATCCTTTACTTCCCTATACTAGCCAATAGTATAGTGGGTTGAGGTTTTGAAGCGGAAAAAGCGTATCCAGCAACCATTTCTGATAGATTCATGATCTCCTAGACCATGTGATCTAGTGAATCCTCTGGACCTACTTGATTGAGAAACATCAATTGCACACGCTCTTTTCTAGCTACTTCACCCATGATTTAATATATTATCAATGGAATATTATTTTGTTCCACTAAAGAATAATATTGCACTCCCATCTAAATCACCAAATTACAAATAACTTGGGTCCATTTTATTTTATAATATTTCTCGCGTTTAAGATTATCTTAATCCATCAATTTAATTCTTTTCTCTGCTACGTGACTTGAATTAAATTAATTCTCCAAAGAGTTTTTCTAGTTTGAAACTTTATTTATTATTCATGGAATAAAATTCCAACTGCGCAGATCTCTGAATAATAAATTCATTTTTCAAACACTTCTTGGGGATTTAATCATACCACACTGGGCACACGAATTCTATGAAATAATATTTCAATACCTTCATGTTATTCTACTACTACCACCCAAGATATTATGTTTGAGTTACGTACAAACTCTCCCATATTGATAAGTCAAAGTGGCGTTTGATTAAATAAACAATATTGATATTAATTTCATAGACTAGAAAATACTAAAATTTCTGAAATATATTCTTTCCGTAGACAGCAATAAAGAATACATTTCGTATTAGATCCTTTCAATGCTTTACCACACTGGTGTTACCAATCTGTTCTTAGGTAAGAGAGAATTATCACAAACATCGCAACTATACTAATAGGTAGCAAAAGCCTATCTAGATTGTGAATACGTTTTTCTTCTTACAAGATCTGGCCAAATCCCCTACTGGAAAACTCATGAGGATTCATCGGATTTCCCTACTTTGACCTTCTTAGTAAGAAGCCTTAGACTTGTTTATTATATTTCAATAAATAAACTATTATATTATATTATTTATTCTCATAATTAGGTAAACAAGTGGATGTGGCGTATCTCAAATACATGCATAAGTTGACTGTACAAAGGCATGTACGCTCAAAACATCTTTTAGTATACAAACCCCGACAACCTGATCAACTGTGGTCCTCACACTGGCATTGGTTGTACTGTTTATTATCATGTCAGTGAGGGTAAACTAGAACCGAGAGCTAAGAAGGGTATATTTGTTGGTTATGGAAGTGGAGTTAAGGGATACAGAATCTGGTCGCCTTCATAGGTTAGAATTATTCTTAGTCAGAATGTGGTGTTTGATGAAAATTCTATGCTTAACTCTACTGTGAAGTCTATTGCTGGAGAGGTTTTGGAAGGTGTTGATAAACATGTGGAGCTTCAAGTCACTTACGATGAGAGTGAATCACAACTCCAAGGTGGAGAAGATCAACACACTACTGCTGAAGCTACTACTGATGCTACTAGTTCTGATGTTCATCTAGAAGCTCGTCAGAGAAGCATTGCTATTGACAGAGCTAGGAGGATAGGTGTGAAGCCTCCCCTGAAGTACGGTTTTGAGGACATGATGGAATATGCACTACAAGTTGCTAGTGAAGTGGAAGATGAACCATCTACTAAAGAACCATCCACCTATAAGGAAGTTGTTTCGGGCAGTGAGCGTGCTAAATGGCTCTTTGCAATGGGAGAAGAGAAGGAATCACTATGGAAGAATCTGACATGAGAGCTAGTCAAACGGCCTAAGGGGAGAAAGATTGTTACTTGCAAATGGATCTTCAAGAAGAAGGAAGGGACCACAGTAGATTAGGGCGTTAGATACAAAGCTCGGCTAGTTGCAAGAGGATTCACGCAGAAGGAGAGGGTTGACTATAATGAGATATTCTCACCAGTGGTCAGACACACTTCCATCAGAGTGTTACTTGCGATAGTTGCACATTATGATTTGGAGCTTGAACAACTAGATGTGAAGACGGCTTTCCTACACAGATTGCTTTAGGAAGATATCTACATGACTCAGCCATAGGGATTTGTGGTTCCGGGCAAAGAGGATTATGTGTGCAAGTTGAAGAAGTCGTTATATGGACTAAAGCAGTCTCCGAGGCAATGGTATAAGAGATTTGATAGCTACATAATCCAGCTGGGATACAACAGGAATCCGTATGATTGTTGTGTGTATCACAACAAAGCTGATGATGGTTCCACGATCTATCTTGTTCTGTACGTGGATGATATGCTTATAGCTGCGAAATCGATGTCTGAGATTCAAAAGTTGAAGGCTCATCTCAGTGCTGAGTTTGATATGAAGGATTTGGGTGCTGCGAAGAAAATCCTAGGCGTGGAGATTTCTAGGGAAAGAGAAAAGAAGAAGCTTTCCTTGACACAGAAGAGGTACATTGAGAAGATCTTGTCAAGATTTGACATGTCTACATCAAATCCTATTGATACTCCAAGTGCCACAAACATTCATCTGTCATATGATCATGCA
Organism: Salvia splendens; assembly: GCF_004379255.2. NCBI lineage: Eukaryota > Viridiplantae > Streptophyta > Magnoliopsida > Lamiales > Lamiaceae > Salvia > Salvia splendens. The sequence goes on from NC_056039.1 coordinate 26,677,709, forward strand.
CCGAAATTTAAAGCTGGAAGAGTACATGTCTCGAGTTTCGTACTCAAATGCAGTTGGGAGTCTGATGTATGCTATGGTCTGCACTAGATCAGACATAACACATGCTGTCAGTGTTGTTAGCAAGTTCATGGTACAGCCTGGAAATGAGCATTGGCAGGCTGTGAAGAGGATCTTTCGTTACTTGAGAGGTACGTCTGATGTTGGTCTCATTTATGGAGGTGATACTCATTGTTCAGTGATTGGTTATTCAGATTTTGATTATGCTGGAGATGTCGATAGTAGAAGATCTATGACCGGTTATGTTTTCACTCTTGTGGTTCTGTTGTTAGATGGAAAGCAACTTTGTAGGCTGCTGTTACTTTGTCTACAAATGAAGCAGAGTATATGGCGTTGACAGAAGCTGCTAAAGAAAGAATATGGCTGAAAGGGCTAGTTGGTGATCTTGGTTTAAATCAAGATCATGCTATTGTGTTCTGTGACAGTCAGAGCGCTATTTGTTTAGCCAAAGATCAAGTCCACCATGAGCGGACTAAACATATTGATGTGAGGTATCATTTTATGAAGAATGAGAAAAGAATTGAGGTGAAGAAAGTTGGCACTGCTGATGAACGGAGGAAATTGAAACCAACCACACGAGTTTTGTTGTGGTGAGCTAGTATACCCAAGAACATTGCTACATGTTCTTCAACGATGACGAACTTCTTATCCACAAGACCACTGAAATCCTTCAATAAACAACATAGTCGACCGAATGTGGTAATAACAGACCCCTAATTGCAAAATCGATTTGTGAAAATCGACCAAAAATGGTAACAGAGGGAACTCTCTCCCTTCGACGCAATAACAGAACCGTAAATGCAAAATCGATTTGTGAATTCGACAAAAAATGGTAATAGAGGGGAGCCCGAAGACCCTTTGACAAAATATCAGAACCAAAAATGCAAAATCGGTTTCTGAATTCGACAAAAAATGGTAACAGAGGGAACCTAACCCTTCGACGTCATATCAGAAAGATATCAGCAAAATTGATTTGTGAATTCAACAAAAAAGGATAACAGAGGGAACCCAATTGAGGGAAAATAGACACACCTTAGTCTGAGTTGGGTCGTTTGTCATGGCCATGAAATACCTTCCTTGAATTTAAATCGATCTTCCTCTTGTGGCTGCAGCTGGAGAATTGGAGCTCTGACTTCAATTTGGGGTGAGAACACAACGAAGAAGAAGGGGAATTGAAGGGCAAAATGGTCTGCAAAGTGCCCTATATTCTATTGGGATTTTTGGGTTTCACACTATCAGAGGGGTGGAGGTGGTATTAGAGGAATGTATATAAGAAACAATGTTTCAGCGGGTCAAGAAAACAAACCCGGGTCTTCTAGGTGGACTAACATTCCAATCAAACAGCTAGATAAGCCTATATAACTATCTCTATCGTACGTATTACCACCACCAATCAATCGAGCCCTCAATGTACTATGATTGCGTGTAGTGGCCCTACTCTTCATTCTATCATTTTAATATTCATCAATATGATAGGCCAGGTTTGAATTCAGCTTTCCATTCGAACTTCTTCAATTAAATTAAATCCCCTAATTGAAATTAATTTGGAAAATTATGAAAATTAATATTGCTCTATCGTTCAAAAATGAATCACAACTATTTATCTATAATTAATTATTTTCCATATTTAAGAATAAGAATAATCATTCATTAATTAGAATTTGGTGGTCATGTTGATTTACATAATTAATGATATGTTTTACCATTAGTCCAAATCCAAACACTTTAATGACGTATTTAATAAGTTAATAATACCAAGATAGAAAATTATATATGGACATTTCTAATTATTTGATATCATAGTTAAGCTTAACTCAAAACCTAATATAAGACAATGGCCCTTCTCAATCTTACCAAAATTATAACTTTAACCATGTTTATGTAACCCACCAATTTGTCAAGTTAAGTCATGTTATTTAATATACTATACAAATTTAGATAATTTATTTTCTATCAAACAACAACGAAAAAAAATCATATCTTTGCATATCTTGACATGAAGCTCGTATTTCTTATCTTGTTTTACATATCTTCTCGTATCCCATCTTTTTTATCAAACGAGTAAATTACAATCGTGGAAGATTGCATAGTTATCTAAATATTTTATAATAGCAATCTATGTCTCGTCTATGTCGGCTTGGGCTTTCGCACTTGATCGGCAGGTTTTCAGATACTATTGTGGATATCCTTACCTACCCACCACATTAAACATTTATTTCTTAAATTTTGTGTCTTAAAGTGCCTTAACTATGGAAGAACAAAGGGAGTGCTATATTTTATTTAAGTGGCTAAATTTTGCTTAATTAACAGTTGAACTAAAGGTGGGGACAATTAAAAGTTTGTACTCTTTCCATTTCATGAAAGATGACATATTCCTTAGGCGGTACGAAAATTTATGCAGTTTTATTGTAATGTATTAGGTGGTGCAAATAAAGTAAAAGAGAATAAACAAATTAGAGATAAAAGGGTTTCTATTTTTAGTAATGAGTCATCTTTGATGTGACAAACTAAAAAGAAAAGTGAGTCATGAGACAAACCAAAAAATGACAGTGGTCATCTTTAGTGGGACATAGGGAGTGGTCTTATAGTATTCCAGCCGCCTATCTGTGGGATAATTTGAGATTTTAGGAGGTTTATTTTTGTTTGCTGAGTAAATAGAGAAAATTTAGTAAATTTTATATTAGTTTGATCCAGAATTTTTTACAATAATAGAAATATATTGTATTTATTAGGATAAATTAAAAAGAAAGTGAGATTTTTTTTTGAGATGGAGGGAGTGTGTAAGAGTATTTAGTAATTATTTTAAGAATTATCCCTTCTTATGCTCGGGGGTCAAGCCGCTATCCTTGCAATCTTTAATCTTTTCAATATTTAATTACATACATTAACAAATGAGGTTGTAGCTAAGCTAGGTCTTACGTAATATTTAAAATGCGGATAACACGTTTTTTAGTTGGAATTGTACATTATTAATTCTTAGATTCTAGGCATGATACATTAAAATTACATAATATATATGGGCAACGTTACTTTGGGATATGCATATACTATATTAGTTCCATAAAAATATGAGTATTTGAGATGACGTGAGAATTAATAAACAATTGGTTAAGTGAGAGTGTAAGTAGATAATAGGACCCATATTGTTATTGGTGTTTAATGATGTGTCATAATTATATAAGTTGTAAATAAATTGATGTATATAAATAATAAGATGAACACAACTTTTTATAAATGAAAATACTCATATTTTTATTGGACGAATGAAATATACTACAGTTTACAGAAACTATTATTTGAAGTTACTTAAATCTAAATATTAGTAGTAGCAAATTTCTGCTAATTCTATCAAACCATCAATCCCATTTAGGGGCAGATCCATTTATGAGAACTTGAGAAGGTGCAAATATAAAGAAATTTCAAAAATAAAAATTGCAAAATGAACAAAATAGCATATGTTAAAAATATTTGAGGAGGGGGCATTTGTCCCCACCTTATGTCAAGGTGGATCCATCAAGCCTAGATAGGGCAAGTGGGAAATTGGTCCATGTGTGTCATATGTAGGTTGACGGGATACAATATCAAGTGACTAGGTAGTGGCCATGTGAATCGAATATAGACAACTTGATAACTAAAAGTCTATCAACAATGGGTAGAGATGGAAAACGTCTTTAATTGTGTGTATCATTTCCTTCCTTTTTTTAACAAAATCAACTATTCAAACCAAAAGTTTTGCAACCGCTATTAGTTAGATGGAAAAAGTGAAATTTAAATTATAATTTTGGTCAATCCCATAAATCATAATAGTCTCACAGATTATGATAATTGCAAATTGCAGTAAAATTATTCTTTAATTCGCACGTTGAAAAGTTTTGATATTTAACAAGAAGTCAACTAAAAATTGGTAGTATGATTTAGATAATAAAATTTTTTAGTTTAATTTATGTTTAAAGATAATCTAATAACTGAAATAAATAAGTAATTAAAAATTAAATTTTGAAGTGGAATTTAATTCATTCCCGCAAGGGCAAAGTTTGAATAGTATGTATAAAACTATAATACAAGGTTGACAATTTTTGACACAACACAACAGTTCGACAGAAATCCACATGAAATTAATAGATTTGGTTGAGCCTTATTGGTTTGTGTCCTTATTGGATTGACCCGTTAAAAATCCTATAATTTAAATAATAACTAGAAGCCCCTCAGAAATTGATGGAAATTAATTTGACACATCATTAGTCGCTTGTATGGTGCTTACATATGATATAGTCCCTCAGCATATCATCTCTATTCTATTATATATGCATAACATGTAAATTTACAGGAGTTTTTTAGCTTAACTTAAGAATGCTCGTTTTATTTCACGTAACTTTTCGTCTTTGGTTAATTTAGACTATTTTGCTTATAATTTCGAGATAGAAATTGTTTAAAACATTTTCTCAACAACGACGATATTGTAAGTAAAATATACTCTTTCATTTTTAGTTTTTCCCACAAAAGATTTAATTTTTTTTTGGAAAACGTTCTCTCACATCAATACATAAAAATATACGTATTTTTTTTTCTTCCAACTTAACACACAAAATAATATCTCCTAAAATCATATATAGTCTTTTAAGTATGACATCTATTATGAGACGGAGAGATTATAAAAAAAGATTAAAATAGAGAAGTGAAGAGAAAATAAGAAAGTTAGAAATTTAGGTATTTCAATACAGAAATGTTGATAAAAATATTGTGAGGCGATAGAGTGTTGGGCCGCCCTTATCTTTCGACCAAATAAGCAGAGTTCGTGTATTGAAATAAGATGAGGCCCATGTCTATGTTTCAGTAAATTTGGTAAAGGCGATCAATAAATGAAGGTATAGTTTTGCATTTTAAAAGTGTTGATATAAAAAACGGACTAAAAGTTATAAAATGATTCTATAAACCCAAACTAAGTTACTTTATAAGTGCTCTTGTGTGACTCATATTATTTTCCCTATTTTGAGACAGTGATCTTTTGACTCTCAATTTGGTTGCTAAGTTGCTTGTTTTTATAAAACCCAAAACACCTGACAATTTTGTCATTAAATGTTAATTCAATACGATTATCTAGAGGGTTTTTTTTTTATATATATACGTGTATTTTTAGTTGTATAAAAAGATCTATTGAATATTATAATACTATGAATTATGGTGTTGCTCCTGTTAGTATAGTCTGGCTAATTTATTGATCCATGTTAGACCTAGCTAGCTAGATCCAGTTAGTTAAATATTGAAGCTCGTCCAATGATAAAATTATTATCTACTCAATGATAATAATTAATACTCCTAGTGAAAACCAAATAAAAATAATTTCGTTGACATAGGTAGGCACACGTGAGGTGGTAGACATACTATTCGTTCATGATTCATACCCCAATTCATAAAACAACTAATTATCTTACTGTTTTCTCGTATTATTTCATAGTAGATACTCCCTCCGTCCCGAACTACTTGCACTTATTTCCTTTCTGGGCGTCTCAAGTTATTTGCACTCTTTCTATTTTTAGTAAAAATTATCACCTACAGCCGCAATTGTTGACTTTGCTATACACTCATTCCTTAATCTCCGTGCCGAAAAGGAAATGCGCGAGTAGTCCGGGACGAAGGGAGTACTATTTATGTTCTCCACATCAGCAACACCGTTGATGTTTAATTTTCTTGGAACACTCGAACTCAACACCCTTATTATATTATTATTATTGTTTATTTTATAGAAAAGTAATATCACCATATATTACATCCTCCCTCCGTCCCTAAAGAATATGCACTTTGGGATCGTCACGAGTTTTAATGAAAAATATGTAAAGTAAGAGAGATGTACAGAGAAAAAGTAAATAAAGTATTGTTAGTGGAAAATGGGTCTCACCTCATTATAGAGAAGATTTTTCAAAATTAAAAAGTGCATATTCTTGTGGGACGGACTAAAAAGGAAAAATTGCATATTCTTAAGGGATGGAGGGAGTATTATAGTTGCTGGACAACTTAATTCTAATATTATCGATATCTGAATAAAACAAATACTCTCCCTGTCCTATTAAAACTAATACTCTCTATGTCCTATTAAAAATGGAACTTTTCCTTTTTAGATTGTCCCATTAAAAATAAAATGTTTCTTAAAATGGAAACATCTCTATCTCTTCTTTTTCATTTCTCTTACTTTACTTTCTCTTTATAACTCACAAAACAACACTACATAAAAACTCGTGTCAATTCCCAAATGTTTCATATTTAATGGGACGGAGTGAGTGTATAAAAGTATGATCCACCTTCCACTAATATTTTCCACTCACTTTCTACTATATTTCTTAAAATACGTGCCGATCAAAATTGGCCTTGTATTGGTAGACAGAGAGAGTATTTCCATTTTGGCATGTCTCTTAAAAATAGAAATTTTTTGAACTTTATATTTTATGAAGTGAAACCCATAATTCATTAATATTATTTTCACTACTTTATTATTTTTCTCTTAATTTTTATTATTTTATTATTGTATATTAAAACTTGTGTTATTTCAAAACTTTCTATTTTTAAAGACCGATGTATAATAATGTATGCAGTGATTAGTCCTTGAAGATTATGATCATCTACATGTATCTTTATGTATGAGGTGGTTCAAATTAAAATCCCCTCAAATCTATATAGTTAATTTATAGTAGTAATATATTTATTGTTAGTTATATTTAAGGGGCAATCCTCGTTTTACTCTTGTGTATTCTCTAGCTTTCCGAATGACATAATCTAAAAAATATCATCACGAGAATCCGGATAATCACTCGATTAAAGTATTCGACTCAAATGCTATAAAATATTGTTCATCTTCATCCTATGACTTTTGAAATTAAGTTCTTATAATAGGCTAATCTAAAAAATAAATTACGATTTGTTTAATTTCGTAACCAAAATAATGTTTATAGATGGTCATGGTCAACAAATATGTTAACTGTCCAATTAGGGATGCAGACCAGATGCTGACAACAAAACTTTGTCCTATTAAAGTTTCTTTAACAATATAATTTGCCGACTCCGCAAAAGACCCAAAATTTAGATCATATTTTACTCTTGTTCACCTAAATCCTTTAGAGAAACTTGTTAAATCAAATTATAATACGCTACAATTTTTAGGTACTCTAGTTTAATCTGCAAGGAGGGCTCAACGTTTTGTAGGATTCCAACACAAAAATAATTGAATCATTTAAGGGAAAATGCTAAACACCAAATTAAATCTAAACCGTTTCCCTTGATTAATTATATTGTATTACCAAAAATGCTAGTACTCTCAGTTTAGGCATGTTCTCACCAAAGATGAAACAACTTTGTCTTCTTTGTTGCAACATCACTGACATAACGTGCTCCAGCGAAGCATACTGGAAGCTATGAATTATCGGAATACATAGAGTGACTACCCTATTTACATGCCAAGTGTACAATGGTGAGTTACATATGTCTCTCATTATCTCCCTCTCTTATAACTTATTATTGAAAACACTATAGGTGCACTATTTGAAGTTACAGTAAGTGAATTTTCTTTTATGCTATTGTTTATTTAAATGTAATTTTAACCTGACAAAAGTATTAATATGATTCAACTTTCAGATATACAATCACAAAACATGCACTCCACCAATGTATCTTCTTGAAGGGAAGATTTTAGCCAGTTTCAAATAAAAAATATATCTACTTAACACACACACACACACACACACAGAGGGAGAAAACATAATGTTTGTGTGAGTGGTTATCCATTTGTTAGCTTACTGTCGACACGTAATAATGAAGATTAAATATATTCAACAATGCAGTTTCCATTCCTCACTATGGCATTCAACTCTCGAATTAAATTAAGCCACACAAACATTCTTTATTCGAAATCAGCCTATTTACGCCGTCTACCATCCTCAATCGTTATCCTTGTCACTAACATATACCCAAATTAATTAATATAGTAGTTATTTTTATGATTATTCAGAAAAGGAAAAAATAATATGCTAAAGAAAAGCCCGACCCATTTGGCAATGGTGGAAAAGTTTGTTGCACTTAGAATGTCAAAATCAATTCATCATTAATGGAACCGTCAATACCACTTTTTTCTTCTAAAAAAACAATCGAGATCGACATAAAAATCATATCTTCTGCATACACCATGAATTATTTATTTTAGGTTATCCCACTATCATTCATATTAAATTAATTACTTATGTGGATCAAGTAATTTTCACAACTTTAGAATATCCCGGGATATAAAAAGACCTAGGATAGCTGCATGTCCCGGGGTATAAAAAGACCTCAGTCACCTGACTACTTTGGTAAGGGTGTATGGTGGCTGGAGGCACTAAGTCCTATAGACTAATGGGTGTCAGCCCCTCTGGAGTCTAGTAGGCAAACCTGGTTGTTTCCCTATGCAAGTGAACTTGGTGTTTTGGTGCTGTGGGAACTGCCTTGTAGGCTATGATGATTTAAAACCTTAGCTAATAGTGCAATTGGTTTCCCAAAATAATGTCCAAGGTGGGGTATGTTGATTATATGGGCTGATTTATTGGTGGACTATTATTTGGGCCCGAGAATTATTTAGGCCCAAGTAATGTGTTGGATTCAACGTTGCTCCATTGGATCGTGGTTTTGGTGAATAGATCTGTACTATTAGCGGGTGGCTGAGCCATAGCTACTAGATCTATGCGATTCCTTTGATTTCTCTCTTATTACTTCATTATTTGTTTAGATCCGAGAGGATCTTTCCATGTCTACTAACTAGGGTTTTCAAGTGTGCAGGGATCTCGGTAGTCCAGAGGCGCATCCAGTCATGGATTGCGTGGTCCGAGATAGTTAGATATATCTGTTGTAATAGCTAGGCTTTACTTGTATAAAATCAGTCGCGTGGGTGATAGTTTGACTGAGCTATCTTGTACAAGACCAAAGAGGTCTCGGTAATTAGTGAATCCGGATAGTCTGATCCCTACAGGGGCGAATATTAACCTCGGGTGTTTTTACTTGGTGGGGATGCCGGTGGCGATGCTGCTTAGCTTCTGCCTTGGGTTCGACTTCAAGGGGCTGTGGATGGGCCTGCTCGCGGCGCAGGAAGACCTTCCCGTCCGTGGGAGTTGACCGCCAAAACGAACACGTTGGAATATACCAAAATGGAGGAGAATTAATTAATTAATTAAGTCATATTAATTACATTTACTTTATCAATTCATTCTTTATTTTGGGTTAGTTTAAATCAAAGGATAGGGATAGAAGAATTGTTTGTTTGTTTGTTTGTGTTTTAAATGTACAAGGGAAGGGAGAAACAAAGATTTTGTTGTTGGAATAGTGAGAGTGGGAGCTTTCAAATCGAAATACTTTTCCCCCATTCCATGCCTTTACTCACACTTTTGAGTTTAATTAAGTATTCAACTGCATTGATCATGCAATGTAAGGGTGTCGTAAATGCTACGTTTGGTAAACTATACAAGATACTCAATTTATTATCTATGTGCATTTATAATGGCGGCCCACTGCATGTGTGTGATTCTGTATTTATGGTATACAATACATGACAGATACGCATCCACTGTATATGCATTCTTTATTTTATTTTATTTTATTTTATTTTATTTTTAAGGGATATATATGGCTTATAAATGATGTGGATTGAGTTGTTATTGGATGTATTCGATATCAACCCAATCCAATAAGACTTAACCCAAACTCAACACGAAATCAATTGGATTTTTTATCGAGTTGATCTTACAAGGATTCAAAAGTTGAACCCAAATCCATCAACTTTGTCCATGTTTGGCTTAGTGTCTAAAATTGTCACCCCTTACTATAAACAGTATTTCATCCGTCCATAGTAGATGTCACACTTGGGAGATAGCACGAGATTTTAGGAAATGTTATTTTTTTGTGTTAAGTGGTGAGAGAAAATATAATTTTATAATTGATGTGAGAAGGAACTTTTTTTAAAAGAGGAAATGTGACATCTTTTGTGGTACAAACTAAAAAGGAAAGTGTGACATCTACTATGAGACGGATGGAGTATATCATTGTCCGCATTTAAATCGGCAAATGTTTTATGAATGTGAAGAAAAGTGAGTAAAAAAGTTAGTGAAATGTGAGTTCCATATTTATATACTCTTATTAGTTTTATAATAGAATGTGAGTGTAATGAGTTAGTAGAAAGTGAGCTTCATTCTCCAAAAATGGAAAGAAAAAAAAAAGCAAAGTAGTCAACATTTTGCGGACGGGCCGAAATGACAAAAGTGGACAACATTTAACGGATGGAGAAAATAATACTCCCTTCATCTCATATTACTTGCACTATTCCATTTCGCTCGTCTCAAACTACTTACATTATTTCTAGTTTAAGTTAGAATTAATGTATTTAATTAATATATTAGATTAAGTTAAGAGCCTCTTTATTAAGTTATAACTCATTACAGTTAAAATTCTAATTTAATTATACTAAAAAATCAATTTTAAATTACTGTCTAAAATGAAAAGTGCGAGTAACATGAGATGGGGGAGTATATAATTATAGAAAGTCAAAAGTTCATCCATATCAAACTAATATATAGTGATTAAGGGCATCAGCAGTGGGGCGCCCTAAAGCCCGCCCAATGCACCGCCACATCAGCATTTAATCCTCCTACCCTTTCACCTGCAATGGGCCGCCCTAAAGAGCGCCCTATAGGTTTTACTATTGTTTTGTTAATTAGTTTAAATGTTTTCAAATATATAAATGCAAACTAATTAAAAAACACAACGATTAACTAAAAAACGGCAAATACTACATTGATTAAAAAAAATTACACGAGTTAGAAATAAAAAAAAGTTGACTACTCTACAAAAGCCACAACTTCCGGCGCAGCTCATCGATCAACCCCTGGAGGTATTCGGCTCTGGCCGGGTCCGTACACTTCATGAGGGCGTTATGCGTGTCCAACAACGTCCGCGCCATCGAGGCAGCTGCCAACTCTGCGTAGGCAAGTGCCGACGGGGTCGGGGTCGGGGTCGGGATCGGCGATGGGGGCGGCCGCGGCTTGCGAGGAGGATGTCACCTTCGCCTTCCCCTTGTTCTTCGTAGCCTTGACGCCTACGGGACACCGGGAGGACATCGGTGTGCCGGAACTCTCATCCTCCGTGTACGGCCGGTTGAGGTCCACCAGATATGCGCCGCTTTCGCTGCTCGTGTAACCACCAGTGTCGATGGTCTTCGTCCTCTTTGTCGCACCGGTGTGCAGAATCCCGCCTTGGAACTTATGTTTTTCCTTCAAGAGTGCCCAGACATTGAAATGCATGAAGTCGCCGTACATGGACTGGTACGACAACAGCGCTCTATCGCGCACATCGCTCTGGCTCTCGTAGCTTCCCTGCTCCCTCGAGCACTTCTCGTACTCCGCCGCAAACAGGTTGACTTGCTTCTTAACCCGATCCCAGTGCTTGCGGAGCTGCTCCCTATGGCGCTTGTACGCGCTCGGCGGCTTCGCCTTATTGTAGCGCTCGGCGATGCGCTCCCAGTACGCAAGCTGCTTTTGGTTGTTCGTGAATACCGGGTCCTCCGAGATATCCACCCAACACCTCGCCAAGACGAGGGTTTCATCCGGTTGGTAGTTCGTCCTCCCGGGGGCGTACTCTTCATTCGTTGCCGGAGGTCGCAACTTGTACGCCCGGTACTTGATCCGCTTCTTTCTGGCGGGGGCGGCAGCGGCGGAGGGGGCGGCGGCCGAGTTGGAGACGGCTCCATGTCAGACAAACCGTACGAATCCGTACTGAATTCAGGATCGTACTGCGTGTCGGGGTCGAACGACTGATATTCGTCAGGTTGTGTACCCGGCCAACGTGCACCGCCTCCAAACATCGGACTATTCAGACTTGAGTAATCACCAGAATCCATTTTCTAGTGTAAATTGAGAGTGAAAATGCGAATGAAAATGTTATAAATGAATGTGGGGTAGGGGTAGACGTCACCACGGTTCGTGAACCGCCGGTTCACGGTTCGGAACCGGCGGTTCCGGTTCAAGATTTGTTGGAACCGGAACCGGCCCGTCGAAGACCGCACGGTTCCGGTTTATGAACCGTGAACCGCCGGTTCACTTGAACCGGCCTAACCGTCGGTTGTTACCCGGTTCCGGGCCGGTTCGGTGGTTCGGCGATTTATCCGATTTTTTTATTATTATTTTTTTTTTTGCATTTTGTAAATTGTAATTCAAGTTTAAAATGTAAAAAAACTTGCGTAAATAACATTAGAATGAAGCGATGTACAAATGTAATTTTATTGATACAAATTACAACTTCAAAATTACAAATTACAACTTTAAAATTACAAATTACAAGTTAAAATTTACAAATTACAACATAAAAATTAGAAATTACAACTTCAAAATTATAAATTACAAAAGACTTAAAGTCTTCATTACAATTTACAAAATTACATATTCGAAATAAAGGGGAGAAAAAAGAAATAAAGGAAAAGGACTTGAGCTCAACTTAAATTTAAACTTAAATTTAAAATTTAAGTTGAAATATAAGTTGAGATGCCTACGTATCCTCAATGCTCAATTGCATTTTGGAATCAAAGTCCACGTAGTTCTCTTACCTTGCTTACCTATTTGGCTTGATCGGAAGTATTGGCGCCTACTCTTCTTCGTCGGGGAAGTAGTCTTGGTCGGGTTGTACTACTAGTTTGTCCCAATCCGGTTCTTGGTCTCTAATTTCGGCGGAGCACCAATCATCAAGTAACATGGTGGCTTCCATGTTTTGTCCGGTGAGCCTACTTCTTCGGTCGTCCAAGACGTTGCCTCCAACACTAAAGGCGGACTCGACGGCGACAGTGGAAGCCGGAACCGAAAAGATCTCCTTGGCCATTGATGCAAGGATGGGAAAATCTTTCTCGTGTGAAGACCACCAATCTAGGACGTCGATTTGTTGGGGAACGGGACCTCCTTCTTCCTCATTGAATGAAAAGTGTGAGTCTAAATATAAATCTAACTCACTTACCGAATGTGCCGTCCTTCCTCCGCTGCTGAAGGCGTATAGGTCCGCCAATTGGGATTGGGTGTCGGGGTCATCAACTTGGAAGAAGCCAAAGTTCTGTGTTTGACGGGGGGGTCTAGGTCGAACTTGGTGGGTAGTGTTGTACTTGACTTCGTAATCGTGAAAGGGAGCCCGCAAGTCGAACTCAAAATTTCTTTGGAGGCTTGGGAGGTGGGGGAGGTTTATTTGGAATGTTTGGGCAAGGTTTATGTAGTTGTCGTCGTCGTCAGTTTGCAAAGCTCGGAGTGGTTCAAGATCAATAGTAGTGTTTATGTGAATATGACTATATGATAACGTGAACAAGAACAACGTGAGTAAATTATGAGCGCAAACAACGTACACAACTTGAGAGAATGAGGATGGAGAATAGAGAAATTGAGATTGAGAGAGAAATTCTTATTAACACAAGAATGGGGTGAGTAGAAATGGAAGAGGAGGGGGTATTTATAGGGGAAAATTGTGATTAAAAATTAAAAAAAAAAAATCAAATTTTGAAAAATAACGCCGAAACCGCCGGTTTTCGGTGGAACCGGCGGTTTACGGACCGTTTGAATTTTCAAATTTTGAAAATTGCGGTGGGAAACCGCCGGTTTAGGCCCGGAACCGCCGGTTTAACCCTGAAATTGTGAAAAGGCTAGGGAGTAGGCCTGAAATTGTGTCGGAAACCGCCGAACCGCCGGTTCGGCGAAACCGGCGGTTCCGACCCGCCGGTTACGGTTTGCATAAAATGAGGAACCGGAACCGGCCCGGCGGTTCCGGCGGTTCCGGTGCCGGTTCGAACCGCCGGTGACGGTTCCGGTTCCGGTTCGGAACCACCGGCGACGGTTCCGGGCCGGTTCATCCGGGCCGGTTCGGTTTGGAGACGTCTAGGTAGGGGGTATTTATATAAATGAATTTTTAGAATTTTAAAAATAAAAAATTAAATAAAAATGCGTTGCATCGTCCGCGCCGTCCGCAGTGGGCAGACGATGGCGCGGACGATGCCCTATCGTCCGTGCTTTCTCAGCGGACTATCTGTCGGGCGAAGACGACGCATCGTCCATCATCCGCGTACCCACAGTGGCGTACAATGGCGCCCAAGGCATCGGGCGGCCTATCATCCGCCCCACTGTGGGTGCCCTAATTGATCATAATGATCATCCATTTACATAACATGCCCTAATTGATCATAATGATCATCCATTTACATAACATGACTAACAGTATCTATCTAGAAATCATCCCATTGGCAAATAGTAGTACCATATTTGGAATGTCTTGAAGTGATGAATTAGTTCATTATCCGTCTGACAAAGAAGGTGGGATCGATGGAATGAGTCAAATTGTTAATTTGGTTGGGACAAACTACAGATTTTCAACTTTCCAAAGTATGGAATTGGAAAATTTTAAACAAAAAGTGATGGACCATTCAATCTTCTCAACCGCCGGCTTACGTAGACGAGTAAACAACCATAGCTTTTCACACACAACACATAGCTAAAGCATTGGTCTAAAACTTCGCACGTATTTTGAACTCTTTTTTGTTTTCATTTCTTTTTTATTTTTTTCTATTTGGGTATCTGAATTTTGACTTTCCCACCCACCAACTTGTCAATAGTTTCCAATTTCAAGTAACAATAAGTATCTAATCTTTGATCCTAACACCCTTCTTATACGTCACGTGTTTATAAGTAAGATAGTAACAACAGTGCTCTTGCCAGTGAGCACGATTGTGGGCGCGACTTCACTTTTTCTGCATGCTCTCTGGCAAGAGCACAACAGCCACAGCCGTGCTCTTCCGCAAGGACGAACACAATTCAATTTAAAATTCAATTAAACAAAAACATTTCCATAATATTAAAATTCATTAAAAAACCACAACAAATATTACAAATTACAAATAAAATAAAAAAAGACATAATTAAAATCCTAAAAATTAAAAATTACATAATTAAAATACTAAAAATTAAAAATTACATAATTAAACTCCTAAAAATTAAAAATTACATAATTAAAAGCTAAAAATACCCCCGTGAACGACTACTCATCCAGCGGCACTACCCCCAATTGTCTTTGGAGGCCCAATATCATGGCCTCGTGCGATCGAAGTTGCGAGGGGGTCATAGTGGACCTATCAGCCATATTGAGTTGGGCCAAACGCTGCCACAACGAGTTGGTGGGGGTGGAGGTGGCGCATATGGAACGGGAACGGGAGCAGGAACTGGAGCATCGGCCGTTGCAGCCGCGACTCGACGGCGGTTGGCCGCCGCCTTTTTCCTTCCTTGCGGTCGGCGTTTGGAACCGCTCGGGCCGGCGTCGAGGCTACCCAAGTTAGCTCCGGCGAGTTGGCTAGCCACTTCTTCAGAGCCGGCGTCGGATAGGGATACCGACCTTAACCGTTTGGAGGAGCCGCTAGAGGAGGATGTTACGCCTCCCATATACTTCGGGTGCGTCCTCGTCTCCTGCCAAACGTTGAGGTACTTGAACGGCTTGTAGTTCATGGATTGGTAGGTGCTCATCACGGCAGTGATGATGTCGACCTCGCTCCGGCCGCTCCCGGCATTCCGCTCTTCCTGGAGGAAATAGCCATTGAACTTGCCAATTTCATCGTTGGCTCGGAAGATGGCGTTGCGCACCATACTCTCGTTGTGCTCGACCGTTCCCGACGACCGATTTTTATTGTACCGGCGAGCGATGCGCCACCAAAAGTGATGGCCAGATTGGTTCGTGCCAACCACCGGATCTTGAAGATTTCCAAGTACGACGTGAACAATTTATCCATCTCCGCCGGAGTGTACGGTGTGCGGACACCGCGAGTAGGAGGAGTCGGAGTTTGGGAGGGGGCGGTCGGCCTAGGCTCCGGTGTCCACCCGTATCGCCCTTCGGGGGCACCTTGGTCGTCGATTGGGTATGGCCGGTAGCCACCCGGAACGCCCGAACTTTGGGTTTGAGGAGGGGCCGAATATTCCATTTCCAGACTAGGAAACGATTGTGAACCGAACCATTCGGGGTTCCAACCGTGGGAGGGCGGGGGGTCTTCGCCTTGGCCGGACATTGTTATTATGTAGGAGTGGAAGAAAGATTGAAAATGGATATGAGAGAATGAAGATGAGAATGGATATGGGAGAATGAAGATGAGAATGAATATGGGAGAATGAAGATGAGATTTGTATAGTTTGGTGTGAATTTTTGGGTGTGAAAGTGGGGTATTTATAGATGAAAATGTGTATTTTTGGGGGAAAAAAATAAAAAAAAATTTAAAAGTGGAAAAAAATGGTAACAAATGGATATATTTTTTTTTGGAGTGAAAAAATATTTTTTTATTTTTAATCAGTTTTTTTAATTAAAAACCAATTTTTAAAAAATAAAAAAATTTCAAAGGCAACGGCTATGTCGTTGCCCAATCGCTGCTCGCCACGTCGCCCACTCGCTGGCACGGACGTGCTCGATGCAGCGAGCAGCGCCGTGCCAGCGGCGCGAGCGCAGCGGCGGCAGACCTCGTTCTTGCTAGCGGCACGGACGGACTGACTCCGTCCGTCCGCCATTGTGCATGCTCTAACATCCGTCATCCGCATGTGTCCAAAGCGCATGTTCAAGACTTTGCACGTATCTTAATTAATTAAGCACTTAGTTCTACAATATTCTACATGTATTTAGAATTTTGCATATACTTAAAATAGTAATATCGTATATTTTTGGGCATTATTTTGTACCTGTAACGCGAAAATAGGCTTGTCATTTTTAGGCGGAGCCGGAATGCATGAAAATCCTTGCGAAAATTGGAATTGTTGGGTAAAATTAACCTTAGGTATAGTGTTAAAGACATGTGATATATTCATAACAAATGCCTTTCATATCAAAGCATAGGGCAGTTGATGCTGGAATCGTGCTTGGTGAATGAACTTTGACTTATAATTAATGTGACGAAACGTTTAATTTTGTGAAATTAAATGTTATAGCGCCGATCTACGTTCGGAGTAGATGACCGTATTATATTAATTTTCTCAAAGTCGATTCCCGATGAGTGAGAAATAATGGATTAAAGTTGGTCACAATAAAGAAGCTATGAGAAAAGCCAATGGAATAATTAATTATGTGTTAATTATCCTACATTGGAGATGATAATCTTATTAAAGAGGTACTCCGCGTGCCACATTTAATATGATGAATTATTACGTGTAATAATTATCTTGAATTAAGATGGGCGGCAGAGCCCCACACGAGCGCCGCAGCCCCGCCCCGCCCCACCCCACCGAGGTCGAAGCCGCGCGCAGTGTGCCTTAGACTTGGACTTATGGCACGATGACAGATATAGGAGTAGCTCTTTGTCCGTGCCTCTGCACCGACGTCACTCTATACTCTTGCCCCACACGTTACACTACGAAAGATCTTGCAACTAAAATGAGGGACGGGATCCTCTGCTATGTTAAAAAACACAGCATGCCCTGTAGTGCTCAAAACGCAGCAAAAATGTAACAAAACGCACCTTCAAATCTTTTTGCTCCTTTTCAATTGATAAGTGTATTTTATTGTTAAAACTATTTTTTTTATTTGAACACTCAGTGGAGTACAGAGTACTATAAAATTCGATTGACAATAACTTAAAATACGTATAACTCTTGCAATGATTTCATTTTCTGTTTTATATTGCATATTTTGAAACTCATTTTCTTTTTAAAATATTTTTATTCTGTTTTCTGAAACACTTTTTGTTCATGAAATAAAACTAATTGTTATTCCATTTTTTTAGGATTAATGACAAGCAAATCCCTTCAAAGGTCGGTGATGATTTTCAAATTTACCAACTAAATATATCATTCGAGTTATGCTGTGAAAGATTGTAATTGGCCTTGTTAAAAAAGTGAGTGATTAAATAACAATAAAATATACATATCAATTGAAAAGGAGCAAAAAGATTTTGATCTCTCATTCTTGGAATCTATTCAGAAAAAGAATTGGTCATCTATCTACAATAAAAATTAATCCAATAAATATGCAAGTTTTTTTTTCTTTAGGGGAGATACCAAGACAAGTAGCTTAGTAATTAATTTTACTTCTTTAGCACATATATATTGGACTGAATCGAGTGCCCCTTGTTTGTATGATTATGGACTTTGTCTTTGAATTATTTGGGCCTTAGATGAGGGACTTGTAAATTAGTTACAAACTAGTAAATCATATTTTCAAATGAAGGTCAGTAAATCAAAAGTAGATAACATAGACTATTATTCATACATGTTTAATAGCAATTCTTGATGAGGTCAATATATAAGAAAGCCCTTCAACCTCCACTTTACACCAATTATATATACAAATTGGAAGATTATATTCACTTCACACAACCACCAAAATCTGAGTTCAGAAAAGAATTTGAAAACAGTCAATTTCCCAAGACCATCCACCCATATATATAAATATTTTCAAGATCACACAAACAAGCATATGTGCATGATACCATTAAAAATCAAATAATATGGACTTTTTTTTTTCAGCACAGCAACTTTCTTGAACTGGAACCTGCTTTGGATCCATCAGAATGTCTCCCATTTTGTTGTAACTACCACTTCACCATGATTGAAATTCCCATTAATCTTCTTCATCTCTTGCTGTTTTTGGAATTTTTTTGACATCGATCCCTTATAAATCTGCTGGTGTTGCTGCAACTTTTCTAGGCTTGAATTCCTCACCTTCAGCATATCAAGAGTTTCTATGTACTTCTGCACCCTTTTCACCTTCAATAATTCATTCAGTTCATCAGAGTTAATTAAATTAATATTAGCACTACTTTTTATCAATACATTAATTTGTACCTGCATTCTTCTCTGGAGCTTTACATCCCCATCAGCATCAATTGCATCCAACTTTATGAGCTGTGTCATTAACAATTCAATCAAGCTCAAAAAAACTGTCTCCACAACTTTCTTGCCTCCATTAATTTCCAATTCAATTGCTCCCACCTACCAAATTAACAGCCAATCACAAATTATGAACATAAAAACTAGTATCCAAGCAAACAAAATAGCTATGGTGAATACCTTTTTTGAGAGGGTATCAACCTCAAATCTGATATCTGCAATCTCCTTTGATGCCTTGTCCAGTTTAGCATTCTTTCGAGATTCAAGGCGCCGTCTCTCTCGGCTAACTTCATCTTCAACCAACACAATCTTTGATCCATCTCTCACACCAGCACTATCAAGAAACAATATCGAATCCCTCTCTTTTTCCTTGAAAATCAGCTTCTGATCTTGTGTGTGCACCCCTGTTACACCGGCCACTAACTTTTTCAGCTCACCTGCATCAAAATAAACAAAATTAAATAAATATACAATCAAGAATCAATCAAAATCATCATAAAAATTCAGTCTTTACCAAAACTGGCTTGAGAGCTGATCACAACTTCATGGTAAACTGAGCCATGTTTCACTCTAACTTTAATGTTTGGAACAATGTGATTAGAGTCTGAGTTCCTCTTCTGCACAAGCATCCCTCCTGGCCTGACTTCCCACCCTCCAGCAACCTCGGTGCTGGCGGCGGTGGGAGAGGAGCCTTTGCTGGACTTCATTCTCAAAATGGAGTCTTTGTTCATGGTGGTGAATGTGTGACACCTTGATTTATATGGTACTCAAATGTGTGAAGAAAGATTGGGGAATAAAGGTATATTTGTTGTGTAACAATAAATTTGGAAGTGCTTGTCTGCTAAGCTAAGAACATACCTATGTAGGAAGAATGGAACCAAATTCTGACCCACAAAATGTCAGAGCAACAACAACATGGTGTCTTAAGTTATGTGTACATACAAATTCCCAAAGGCCTAATGAAAATCCCACCAAAAATATTTAATACTACATCTTTGTTTCTAGCTAGTATAGAGGGAGGTTTTCGTGGAAATTTCAGGAAGAATATGTTAATAATGATGCTTGGTAGGATTTATTTCATATATAAAAATATAAAGAAGGGGGTGGAGTGGTTAGGGAAAGGAGAATATGTCTTGGTTGGATTGTTGTTGGTTTTTTTTTTTTTGGTTATTGGTTATTGGCTTTTGATTTCTTTTCTTTTTTTTCTTTTGTTGTTTTGTGTTTCTGTTTGGTAGGATTTATTGTTAATTTGATTGAAATGATGCATGTCATTAGTGTATGCACATTATAAACGTTGCATTAACATTATATCAACAATTGGGATAACGAAAAGTGTAAAGGTAAAAAAGGTTCGAGCTTTCATATTTATTAAGGAGAATTTATGGCTTTTGTCACTATTGGATTCTTTGCTTGTACATGTTCTTTATCCTAATTAAGCATGACAATCAACTACATAAATGACACCTGATCTTTCACTTTCCCACATAAAATAGTACATGATCTTTATTTTATCCTATCATTTTTGGTACCCAGTTACAAAAATAACCTTAAGTACCAAACATGTGATTTTTTTTATACAGAATATTTTTAAAAATTTCAATTAAATACCCAACATGTGATTTTTTTCTTCTTCTTTCTTTTTTCTTCATTTTTTTCTTTCTTTTTAGTATTTTATTTTCCCTTCTTCTTTCTTTTTTTCTCCTTAATTTATGTTTCCTCTTTTTTTTCTTTTTCCTTCTTTTTCTTCTTTCTTTTTAGTATTTTATACATACATCTAATTGCATTCACAATATAAAACAAGCACAAAAAAACCTAATTAAATCAATTGAATAATTTTAATTAAATTATTTTATACTCATTTTAGGGTTGAAACGTCTAACTAAAAATATTCAACTGTTTATATCATTATTTATATCATTATGTACACAATTCAGAATTTAAAATTTTTATTAAGATTATATTTATTACTTATTAATTTATTATAAAATAATAATAATAATAATAATAATAATAATACCAGTAATAGTTATTATTATATTATATTATATTATATTATTCAATATTTAAATAATTATACTATAATTATTTATTAATTAATACTACTAATTTTTAGTATTGTAACAATAATATTATCATAATAATAATTAAATATAATTATGACTATAATTTTAATTAAGTATATTTGAATGATATTAAAAAAAATAAATTATTAATTTATAACATCACAATAATAATATTAATATTGATTAATAATAATAGTATAAAGTGTGTAGAGAATGAGAGAAGATATTATAATATCACTTTTGGTACTAATTTTATGTATGTCTAAAATATCCTTAATGACACAAATGAGAAAATGTATTTGTATAGAGGGCATTTTGGGGTACAAATTGCATCAGGTACCAAAAATGTGATTAATAGCTATAAAAAACGATATAAAATAAAGATTAGGTACCATTTATGTGCGAAAGTGAAATATGAAGTACCATCTGTGTAGTTCACTCTAAGCATAAAACATGGCTACAGTTATAGGAGTGGTGGAGGTATAAAGAAAAATATAGTTGAAATAAATAGATAATAATATAACTAAATGTATTAATGATGAATAAATTTTATTTCAAAATTAAAATGTGACGTCATGTTTGAACATGCTAAAAAATCATATTCTAAAGTTTGATTTACTGCTGAACACTTTTTAAATTAAAAACCTTCACCAATAATGCAGATGTAGGTAGGGAGATCAATTTGGTTACAATTAGGATTACACGATCAATTGTGACATCTAGTTTTCGATAGTGACGTCTAGTTTTACGATGTTGAGCTTGACTTTTAAATTAGTGAACATTTTAAGGAATCAATTATGGAAAAATGATCAATATAAAAATTGATTTTAATATAAAAGCCAGATCAAATCTTGATCATGAGATTTTACAATCTAATAGTCAATAATTAAAGAAAAATGTGGAAGGTTATTATAAAGCACTCTTAGGTCATATTATAAAATTTGGGTTTGAGGTCATGTTAAAATCATTTTATATCATCCTTACTGTAATGACGTGAGGTCATGTTAAAAACATTTTATGCTATCCTTATTATAATGACGTAAAAATAAACTTACGATAACATATAAATAACCTCTGTATACTTAAGTCTGTATTTTTATATTAAAAATGAATTTTGCATAAATCAAAACCCATCAATTCTAATATCATAAATACTTCATATGTATCGCCTAACCTTACTGAGAGTTTTTACAATCATGACACATGATTGACAATAGTAAAGTTGAATTTATAGTAATTTTTTAATCAATGTAAGTGAATCATCTAGCACATAACAAAAGATTATAAAAATTACTACAAATTTTCATGCACCTGGTCTGGTCTTGCGAACATCTGCGTTGTCTTGATTAAATGATGTTGAGCCACTCTCTTTCTTACTCCATAATGATGCACAATGCAAAAGAAATTAATAGGATAAGCGAATAGTAGAGGAATCAGTTTCTTGAAGCAACTGTTTTCAAATTGGATTGGCGACTAAAATTAATTATTATCGAATGATTCATCACTTTAGACAATTTTTCTTTCAATTATCATGTCATTTGTTAATTTCGGATAAAGATGACATAATCTCAGTTTTCTTTTATTATTAACCATTATGACTTTCCATTTCCAAGATTAGTAGTATAATTTAATATGAACAGAAAAGGAAATATTAACCATCATGGATGATAATCGGGTTATGTTCATAACACTAAAAGGGTCTAAAGCATCCGTTAATTTATGATAAAAGGGTCTAAAACATCTTTGATATGTTATGTATAAAATATCCATATCTTTTTATAATAAGCAAAATGTACATGATAAATATAATCTAGAAGAGCAAACAAATAAAGAAAGTACTGTAGAAAACTAAACTACTGCAGGAGGTAGTATCAAATATTGAAATATTGATCTTATCATATTGAAAAAAATGCCGAAAATGTCGAATTTTGGTATACTAATTTTTTTGGTACTGTATGATAATTTATCGATTGATTTCAATACGAAAAATGTATAGATTCTCACGTACCATGGTATACGGAACATGTGGTATCAATATACCCCGAATGCATATATACGGCGTATCTACTATATACATATCATATGTTTAGATATTATCTTTATATGTGAATATATTAATTAAAGAATACATAACTTAAATATATTAATTATATTTTTTCCGGAATGAACAGAGGTATTATTATATGTCGTACCGTATTTTGGTATAATGTAGTAACGATACGATAACGTTATAAAAAAATTATCATACCACAATTTATTTTCTCACACCACAATTTTCGATATGGCATTTTCGGTGCAATATACCGAATTGACCCACCCCTAATCATACTTCAGTTTAAACTTAAACTGATAAAATGAAAGAATGGTGTAAAAAATTTGTAGCACTACCGAAAAAATATTAGCTGTAATATTAAGTAGTATAACACATTTAAAAAAACAGAAATTAACAAATTCAAATCGTGATTCCATATTTGTATTCAATCGGATTGTATTGATTTTGCAAAGCTGTTTCTGAGCTATTTGGTGGTATGAAGATGTAGTCATGTAGTCTAGTCTCGGATTGATGCTCTTCCCATGGATGATAATCGGGTTATGTTCAGATTTATTCTGTAATAGTATGTTTTAGATGCTAAATGTTTTTATGAGATATCATAATAATATTATAAGTAATGATGGAACTAATATTCTCAACTAGTTCGGGTAATTTTTATTTTAAGTCAAAATAAATTACTCCTATTCTCCTGTAAAATTTGTCATGTTCCAAACATGATTTTTAAGAAATGTAATAAAAAAGTGGATTGAAAAGTAAGTGGAATATGAATCCTATTTTTATATATTAGTTTTATAATAAAATGTGATTGAGAATGAGTTAGTAGGAATTGAGGTCCATTACTAAAAATGGCAAATGTGCAATGTGACAAACTTTGTGAGACAAATGGAAATGAAAATAAATGAGTATAAAAATTTGAACTAAAATTATGTTCGCACTAAATTAAGTGTGAATAATATAACGAATTTTAATCCATCATTTGGTAGTTGATATTAGAATTGTAGTCCGTCAAATTAGCTACATGTTGTATCGAAATCTGTTAGTATCTCAATACATGAAACATCTGAAATTTCATTGTTGATTCATGCTTATAACTGTTTTATACTTTTATAGTTATAATTCAGCATATGCATATCATGATATTTTTCGTTGGTATTGCAATATTAGTGGTACAGGGTAAATCAATAATCTGTCATATGTTAAAGGCTGAAGATTTTAGGACACAAGAAGGAATTAAATTGATTGTCCTCGTGGTTTTTACAGCTTTTTATGATAATAAGAGTTATTTTGTATTGTGAATACAAAGTATTGATTTTTGTAACAATTGGGTATACCTTGCCCTAATTAATGGAGTAGTAATCTTTACTGACAGTTTAGTGAAAAGTTAGTTTTGCTCTTTTTGGAGGGAAAATGGAAAGATGATGATTGTGTAATAGCTTTGGAAAGTGCATAATACGGAGTAGTTTTATTTTTATTTGGGTTAGAGGAGAAGTTTTGCACTAGCATTATTTATAAAATTGCACCATGCTACAAAGGAAGTCATCGTCGAAGGAGGATTCGAGCACCACCACGGGTCAGTTGTTCGGATTCTCCATCTTTCACCGCCACCTGCGTGCCTCTGTGAGTCTCATTCGCCCATGCCCATCACAGAGATAGAGCCATTTCAGTTCAAGATTGAATTTTTCGGTGGCTCTTTTTCATAAATTAGGGGGATATAATATTTGGTAGAACAAATGGTGATATTGAGAGATTAGCTAAAAGGGGTTCTACAAAAATTCATTGTGGATGAGAGTGGAAAGGTGGCGGCTCCGCAAGGGAGAGGGTTACTTGCTATTGCAAATTTATAATTTAAAAGTTAATAGCCCAACCCTTTTATACTTTATTACCATTCCACTATTTAATTAAATGAACTCTTATTTTTAACTTCTAATTGACTTTTAATTTGAGCTTGGTTTATTTGGCAATTTATAAAATAAGAGAGAGATGGGTAGAAAAGTTTTAAAATATTATTAAAGGATAATGGAGGGAGTAGTATAATAGTTCTATACAAAAAAATTATTTACAACTTGCATTAAAAAATTTATGAGATTTTTAATTTTAGAAAATTTAGAAAACATAAAAAACGAATTGACTAAATTTGCAGGCACAATATTCTATGTGCTTTAATGAACGTCAAAAATCACTCGCACAAAATAATAGCGTTCGGGTGTTAGTATTCATCGGATAAGGTTGTGACAAAATAACTTATGTCGTAATCTTACTCTTTGGGTAGAATAATAAATAAAATTGCTACATTAAGTATTAAAAATATTACTCTTAATGTTGGGTATAAGGAAATTTTTTAAAATTTATTAACTTCATTTTCTTTTTGTTATGGTATTGAGTTTTTACTCTTGATAACTCAGTGTTATAAACTTATTCTTAATAATTTATATATCTTGAAATGATAAGAATGTTACAATTTAAGTGGTTTTAAATACAAAGTCTTCATTGAAATGATATATGCTTAAATTCTAGAAACATTTTTTATACTTCTTTCGTCCCACCAAAATATGTACAATAGAAATGGTACGGAAATTAATGCACAATTGATAAAGTAAGAGAGAAGAGGTGGAGGAGAATAGTAGTTAAAGTAGTGTTAGTGGATAATGAGACACACAATATTACTATTTAGTGAGTAGTAATGATGAGCCACAATGGTATAAGTTGTAAAAAAATTGATGTATATGAGTAATGAGTTGGAGACAATTTTCCATGATGGAAATGCTCATATTTTTATGGGACGGGCGAAAATGGAAAGTGCACATATATTTATGGAACAAGGGGAGTATATATCTTAGTATACAAATGGGATATATTTTAGTCTAATTAACACATTTTCTAAAATGGAAACATAATTATTTCTACTTTATCGTATGTCGTACTTTATTCCTTATCTACTCAATTCACAAAATAAAAACATATAAAATCTTGTGCCGAATAGGAAATGTTTCACTTAGGTGAG
The DNA here is from genome assembly GCF_004379255.2 of Salvia splendens. NCBI lineage: Eukaryota > Viridiplantae > Streptophyta > Magnoliopsida > Lamiales > Lamiaceae > Salvia > Salvia splendens. The sequence goes on from NC_056039.1 coordinate 26,703,758, forward strand.
AAGGGAGAAGTAGATTTTTTAAGTGTACATATGATATTAGCTTTTGTTGAATTATTTAGAATTTGTATTCATTAAGTGAAAATCATATGTCCCGTGCATAGCACGGGTGTTAACACTAGTAATAGAATAAAGTCCAAACTTATCTCGTACATTTGCATAAAAAAATTTGGTAAACAATTTAATTGTGTTAGCTTTTGGTCCTAAAAAAGTACCTTTTGGTCTAGATTTAATGGATTCGACAAGAATTAAAGGACAGACACGTTATAAATCCAAAATTGGTCCTGCATCTTTGCACAGAAAAAATATTTGGTTATACATATTTGAAGTGTGTTATTTTTCGTCTCAGATAAGGAGGGAGAAAAGTATCGAAATACCAGCTTTATCGTACCAAAAAATATAAAAAATACCGAATATTCGGTATATCGTGATAAACCGATATTTGCTTTACCCCGTAAATTATGTTATATACCGAAAATATGCATATACCACATGCACAGTATATATCATAAAATATACATAAAACTATATAAAAAACATATTATATGTATATTTTATAAATATTAGTTGTATATATTACATTTAATATATTTTAAAATTATTAAATTTAAATACTTCCTCCATCCTATGATAGATGACACACTTAGTAATGAGTAATGACACATGATTTTAGGAGATAATGTTTTGTGTATTAATGTGAGTGATTTTTATATTAATATGAGAGATTTTTTTATAAAAAAAGAAATGTGACATTGGTTGGGACAAACTAAAAAAGAAAATGTGGCATCTATTATGGGATGGAGGTAGTAATATTTTTAAAATAAAAAAAATTCTATTTTCATTGATGTTGAAAGTTCGGTATACCACAAAAGTACGATATACTTCATCTGTCCCACTCAAAATGTTCACATTATTGAGTGACAAGAGATTTTAGGAGGAGTTGGTAGGTGGAGTAAGTAGAAAGAAAAATATAGTTGAATATTTTAATTAGGAGAGAGGAAAGCGAGATTTTATATCCAAATATAGAAAGTTGACATTTTAAGTGGGACAAACTAAAAATGAAATGTGAGCATCTTGAGTGGGACGAATGGAGTACCTAATTTCAGTATAACATACCGAAAATGAGGTACGGTATTTTAATTAGGAGTTGGTAGGTGGAGTAAGTAGAAAGAAAAATATAGTTGAATATTTTAATTAGGAGAGAAGAAAGCGAGATTTTATATCCAAATATAGAAAGTTGACATTTTAAGTGGGACAAACTAAAAATGAAATGTGAGCATCTTGAGTGGGACGAAGGGAGTACCTAATTTCAGTATAACATACCGAAAATGAGGTACGGTATCAACATTCAAAATTCGTCATATGAGATATATTGAAGTATGGTATATTGAAAATTTTGATAAGATATACGGTATGCTGGTTTTGGTATAGTATACAGTACTGAACCCACCCCTAGTTCAAAGCATCCCAATAGTACATTTAGATTGTCAATTAGAGCGTACTTGACCTGTGGCGGTCGAACGGGAGAGGATCATGGTGAGGCAGAAAAGAGCAGGAGATAGAGATAGAGATAGAGATAGAGATAGAGATAGAGAAAGAGATGGAAGGGAAAAAATCTCTTGATATATTTTCTAATATTATAAAAAAAAATTGGAGCACAATGTGCTCACAAAGGAATTAAAATAAGTTGCACCGAAAAATACGTTTGATTGCAAATACTCAAATAATACACATTTTCGAGCACTACATAAATGCTCGAACCTTTCTAAATTATTTAAATAATAACAATAACTGCTCAGAAATTTTCGAAATATATATCAATAAAATTTAAAATAATTCCGAGCACCTAAGTGCTCAATATGCCAAGGTGCTCGGAAAATGCTCAGAAATTTTGTAGTTTATAAATTAGTACGAAAAATAGTAACTAGGTTTGTCTAGGCATGCACAACAGTTCCAAACCGTCGGTTCCGGTTAATGAACCGGCGGTTCACGGTTCATCATATGCATGAACCGGAACCGGCCCGTCAAGGGTCCCGGCGGTTCCGGTTCACAAGGCGGTTCAAAACAGTCAGTTTTTTGCCCGAACCGCCGGTTCCGGTTCATGAACCGGCGGTTCAACCGAAATTTAAAAAAAAATTATTTATTTATAAAAATTGATTTTTATATTTAAAAACAATTTTTACAAATAAATGAATACAAGAAATTCATAATAGCCCATATAAATTTGATGGGCTTGCGAATTTATGAATCCATTCTTGGTTGTTTCTCTTTTATAGAGTCATCCTTGAATGTTTTATGTTTCACTTTCGATGTAGGACAAAGTCATTCTTGGTTGTTTCTCTTTTATAGAGACATCTTTGAATGTTTTATGTTTCACTTTCGATGTGGGACGAAATCATTCTTGGTTGTTTCTCTTTTATAGAGACATCCTTGAATGTTTTATGTTTCACTTTCGATGTGGGACAAAATATGTTGAAGTATTTTCTTTTATAACTACATGTTTAGAGCATTCATTCATCTTTTTCCAATGTGGGATATAAAATTTTCTTTTATCTTCTACTTTTCTTCATGTTTTGTATAATATATAAACAAAATTATTAATCAAATATATTCTTGATTGATAAAAATAAAGAATTATTGAGAAATATGATTTGTAAATAGAAAATATTTATTTGTATAATAATTATTGTTAGGTTTATACAATTTATATAAGAATTATTCTTTTAATGTGTATAATATTATTTATTAGTTAACATACACATAAATTTATAAGCATAAGCATATCATAAGCAAATCATTAATGATAAATAACTAATGAATAATAGTTTATGTAATAATATTTGTTAGGGATAACTGCCTTAAAAGTCATCAACTTTGCCCGAATTCCGGTTTTTCCCACGAGCTTTAAAATTGGCGTATAAAGTCACAAACTTTGCATTTAGTCTGGTATTTCCCAACCCGACCCGACCCTGTGTTTTCCGGCAGCTCAAAATCCTATGTGGCATGCCTGAATATTGACGTGTCCGGCATCGGAAAATCGTAAAACGACGTCGTTTCCTGAGATACAACATTAATCCTGCCACCGCCTCTCCGAGATACAGCAGCACGACCATTAATCCTGCCGTCTCCGAGATACAGCAGCACAGCCTAAACCCACCAAGCTCACATCTTTACACCACCGCCTCTCTGACCTCTCCACCACCGCCGCCAACAACAGCAACCCCCGCTCCTCAAACCTCCTCCGCTCCATCTCCGCCACGTGCTCTTCCTCCGCCTCACTCTCCTCACTCTGCCACTCCCCCACTTCCCCCACTGACAAGCAGTTACTCCGGTGCTCGTGCGCCTTCTCGATTGCAGCAGTTCCTCCGAATTGAAGGAGAAATCATAAAAAAACAATTACTACTGGCACAGTCAGTAATTGGTATTGCTGAACAATTTCGAGCAAATCATAAAAAAATCACACTCAGTGATCTTCGCTTTCCATTTCACACTCAGGAGAAATCATAAAAAAATCACACTCAGTGATCACTTTCTCGAAGAAACAGCTGAATGTTGACTTGGACGGCGAGAAATTGGATTGAATGTTGACGTTCATAGAAGAGAAGCTCCAGGATTTGTGGAGATCGGCGGGGAGGGTGCGGCGGAGCTCGAAGGCGGCGCGGCCGTAGCCGTGGTTGGAGATGATGTCGCATTCCCAATTCCAGGAGTCGAGATCGGTGCAATTGGGGACGACGAGGTCGCGATTGAAGGGGTGGGGGAGGTCGTAGGAGAAGACGCCGCCGGAGGGGCAATCATCGGTGTATAGGTCGGGAGGATGCTCCGGGAGGGTGAGTGAATCGGGACGTAGCGGACGGAGGGGGAGGGGGAGGAGGAGCGGTCAGGGAAGCAGAGGGGGAGAGTGCGGGCGATGGAGATGAAAACGAACGGCGATGGAGAGGAAGACGATGAAGGCTTGGGGGTGGGAGGAAGACGATGGAGATTTATCCCTAAATGCTGATGTGTAACTTTTAATTTTGTTTTTAAAATTTTTAATAGTTTTTAAAATTTGTTTTTTACGTTTATTTTTTTTATATTGCACAGTCAATAATTTTTGCACATGTCAGCCGTCACGAGACGCCACATCAATTAAATACGACACGTCAGCGCACTCTTTCGCCGAAAAATCCATCATGGGAAATCGGCGACTAAATGCAAAGTTTGTGACTATATACGCCAAATTTAAAGCTCGTGGGAAAAACCGGAATTCGGGCAAAGTTGATGACTTTTAAGGCAGTTATCCCTATTTGTTATTAATTTATAATAATAGAAGATAGAGTATTAATATAGACGAAGAATGATGGACGATCTATCATATACTTATAAATAATGACTTTTATCCTACATTGAAAGAAAGAGTAACACATCCAAGAATGTGTAACTATAAAAAAGAATAATCCAATACACTCTCTTCCAATTTAAATGCTCAAGTCCAATATTAAGTATTGATATTTTAAAAATCAAAAGGTTTAACTTGAAGTAGTGTTTATTAATTTTTATAAATAAAATGTATTCATTATAAGTTGTAATTTTTAGTCTTATTTAAATTTATTATCAATAAAATTGTAATTTTCACCTTATTGTTTGAAATTTGTTTAAGCACATTTTATACATAATAAAGACTAAAAAGCAAAAAAAAAAATACTCCATACTTAAAGTTGGATTTGATTTTTAAAATGCCAATACTTGGATGAGAGTATATTGGATTTAATTTAATTTGGAAGAGAGTATATTGCATTATTCTCTTTTATAGTTACAAATTCGTGGATGTGTTACTCTTTCTTTCAATGTGGGATAAAAGTCATTACTTGTAAGTTTATAATAGATCGTCCATCATTCTTCGTCTATATTAATACTCTATCTTCTATTATTATAATTTAACAACAACTATTATTATATAAACTATTATTCATTAGTTCTTTATCATTAATGATTTGCTTATGTTTAGAAATTTATGTATATGTTTACTAATAAATAATATTATACACATTGAAAGAATAATTCTTATACAAATTGTATAAACCTAACAATAATTATTATACAAATTGTATAAACCTAACAATAATTATTATACAAATAAATATTTTCTATATACAAATCATACTTCTCAATAATTCTTCATTTTTATCAATCAAGAATATATTTGAATAACAATTTTGTTTATATATATCATACAAAACATGAAGAAAAGTAAAAGTCAAAAGAAAGTTTTGTATCTCTCATTGGAAAAAGATGAATGAATGCTCTAAACATGTAGTTATAAAAGAAAATACTTCAACATATTTTGTCCCACATCGAAAGTGAATCATAAAACATTCAAGGATGTCTCTATAAAAGAGAAACAACCAAGAATGATTTTGTCTCACATCGAAAGTGAAACATAAAACATTCAATGATGTCTCTATAAAAGAAAAACAACCAAGAATAGTTTCATAAATTCACAAGCCCATATATATATATATGGGCTATTATGAATTTCTTGTATTCATTTATTTGTAAAAATTATTTTTAAATATAAAAATCAATTTTTATAAATATTTTTTTAAAAACATTCGGTTGAACCGGCGAACCGCCGGTTTTGAACTGCCGGTTCACGGTTCAACATTACTTCGACCCTGAACCGGCCCGTTGGAACCGGCAACCCGCCGGACGGTTCAAACCGCCGATTCCGGTCCCGGTTCATGAACCGGCGGGCCCGAACTGACGGTTAACCGCCGGGCCGGTTCGGTTTGTGCACGCTTAGGTTTGTCGGTGTATACTTTTTAGCCTTATAAAAAAAATAGAAGACAAAAGAAAAAGATTGACAAAATTAATTGGTTAATTTATTCCTTAACAATCTAGAGATAGAGATAGAGAAAGAGAGATAACTTTCTCTCTTCATCTTGTAATAATGTATAGATTTGAACTAAACAATATTTAATTTGTTAAAAATCTTTTAAATTTTTCATTATTGAGTTGATCGGGATCTCATCTAATCATCTAATTTATATAATTGTGGATAAACCTCTTTCCTATAAGTCTTATTAAGGTGGTGAACGGTCCATTTCTAATATGGTGTCAGAGCGGATCCAAGTTGATGATGAATTTTATACGTTTGACGTGTTATTTCAGCCCACACATGCGAGGTTGTGTTAAAAATTTGTCAAATTCTATCGCATATTGACTAAGTGAAAATCTCGTTTAATCAAATCTACAGTGAGTGACCAGTTTCTATTACTCACTCCGTCCGTTATTAAACGTTACGCTTTGACTTGATATAAGTTTTAAAAAGTGTACTAATAGAAAGTGAATTCAAAAAATTAGTAGAACATGATTTCTACTATTATATATTTCTAGTTTTGTAATAAAATGTGAAGGGAGTGAGTTAATAAAATGTAAAGTTTATTACCAAAAATAGAACTTCATCCGTCCCTGAAGAGTATGCACTCTTTCCTTTTTCGTCCGTTCCCCAAGAGTATGAACATTCCAATTTTACAAATTCTCTTATCTCTAATGAGGTGAAATCTATTCTCTATTAATAATATTTAAAAAACTTTCTCCATCTATCTCTCTTATTTTACTTATAATGCATTAAAATACATGTTTATACTATTGGGGGATAGAAGAAGTAAATAAGTATGATAAGTATTGAATGGCTAGAGGAATAATATTAATTAATGGCATTAAAAATAGGTAATTGGTAAGGCCATCCACAACGCTGTTCCTATACCGTTCCTATACCGTTCCTTAAACCACTATTTGAGGGCCCCACTGTACTTTTTTACTCCATTCCTTAACTAAGGAACGGAACCTGCAACCCTCCGTTCCTTAACCGTTCCTTAACCGTTCCTTAAATTACTATTCATTCAATTTCATTTTTTTTTATTTCCAACCCAATTCAATTTAAATAAACACACTTTAAAAAACAAACACACTTTATTAAAAAACACACAACATTAAAAAAAATTACAACTTAAACGTAAAAAAATAAAAAGCACACAATTAAAATTCTAAAATTGCGGCGGCTTCCTCCCGGTTACGATGGATGTACGTACGGGAGCGTCGTTGGGGCGGCGCGGCTTCTTCCGCCTCCCGTCGTCGATCTTCTTCAAGTGATTGTTCCAATATTTGACGCATTTGTTCATAAGGATCCATTAGTTTGATTAAATTTGGGAGAAGGAAAATATAGTTGATTTGAGATGAAAATTGGGGTGGAAATAGAGAGGAATAGATGTGTGTTTGTGATTGAAATGAGTATGAAATAGGAGTATTTATAGAGTAAATAAATAAAATAAAAATTAAAAAAAATAAAAAACGGATATAAAAAAACGGTCTCATTACCGTTGCAAAAAAAAAAAAAATTTATTAAATTCGAATTTAAAAAAAAAATGAATTATTGCGTCACCGGACGAAGCCCACTCGCGGGGCAGCGAGTGGGCTTCACGCGTCGAATGGGAGGCCGCTACGTCGCCTCGGCGCGTCGCGGAACGTTCCGTTCCGCGTTCCTCCGGAACGGAACGCGGCACGGCATAGGAATGACGACGGCACGGAACGGCGACGGAACGCACCCCGCAACGCGTGCCGCCGCGGAACCGTTCCGCCGGAACGGCATAGGAACCGCAACGGCACAGCGTTGCGGGTGCCCTAATAACATTAATTACAAAAGACAATTATCCTACCAGAAAAGACGTGGCGTGAGCAGATTTCGTGGGCCCGATATGACGCGTGTCCTTTTATCTCTACAACCGGTTATAACACATCATTTACCGGTACTAACCGGTCATCCACATTCTTCCCGCGAACTCACTACAAAACTTCCATTACACGACGTCGCAATGGGGTTTCTGGACTAAATTTTCCGAGGTATGGTTTTCAAATCTCCACATCTCAGTTTGAGGCTCTTCAATTTTGATTTTAATCTTGATTTTTTTTTCTCGTTTTTTTACATGTTCACATGTTCTGAATTCAAAATACTGGTTCACATGTTCTGAATTCAACAATTCTAGAGAGATCTTCATCTCCAGAACTGTTTATCGGCCATGATGCTGCCGTTGCAGTTGCAAACCGAACTCTTCCAGCTGGTACTTTTTTGCAGAGGCATAGCAACACTACTCTCGGAGATTGAAGCAGTATCTATATCATATGAGAAATGGCAAACATGTTAGTTTCCTTTTCTTGGATTCATAATATTCTCGTTTCCCTACTAGGGGTTTCTTAGCATCGTCTCATGAACAAGATGAAGCTCGATTGTTTGTTTTCAAGAATCTTGATCTAACATGCTGTCTTTTCTTATGCAGGACAATGGCATTTCCTATTGGAAGAAGTTTGTAGCCGGGTATTATGCTCCAGGCTCAAAGAAAAGATGGTGTTTCTCTAAATATGAAAATATTGAGCTGCACTCCACTGGTGTTTTCTGCCCTAAATCCATGGTGCGGCCCAATGAAACCTTGCATTTCAATCGGAGCCTAAATTTTACGTGTTTTTGCATGTGTAGCATTAGACTTTGAAACAAGCCATCAACTTCACCATTCACAATTCTTGTTTAAAGTAGAACCGGTTGTTTGTTTCAGGGGACAAATTGCTGTGAAATATGTGGTCTGAAATCAGGGAAGGGACTCGGTATGCAGAGACATCTTTCTATAGTATTGTATTGATCATTTAGCTGAAATCATTGACAGACGTTATATAACAAAGTTATTTATTTTTCACGTGCTTTGGTAGAGGCAACCTCCGAAATGTTTCCTAGGCTGTTCAAGATGAAGTTTGAGAGTGGCATGCTCGATGAGATCCTGTACATCGGTTCTCCACGAGCATATAAAGTTCCTGACGAACTAGTGCTGGCAGTGGCGAATCCAGGATTTTTCTTTTGGGGGTACGATAAATAATTATAACGATTCGAAGTTTCAAAATCTGACCAATCGTTTTTATTTTATTTAATTTTTCATGCTAAATATTTATACTTGTAATTTTAATATAAAAATATGATATAGATGTGCACTAGAAAAAATCGGAAAGATAAAAACTAACGAACGAAACAACATGCATTAGTAGAGAATCAAAATCTATTAAAACGTGTAAAAACTAAAATTATAAAAAGTGTCAAATTTTTTGAAAAAATAGAAAAATGAATGAACGAAACAACATGCATTAGAAGAGAATAAAAATCTATTAAAATATTTAAAAACTAAAATTATAAAAAAGTGTCCAATTTTTTGAGAAAAAAAGAAAAATGAATGATGTGAGTTGTGTCGGTTTTGAATCCAATTAAATATTTTAAAACAGAAAACGTAAATATAACTATGCATTAGATAGATTTCCCCTTTCAAAAGCATTTTAGAATATTTAAAAAGACAAGTAAAGGTATAAAAAATGGAATATTTGAAGATACAAATATGTAGGAAAATGAAGAAGGCGCTGGTGATGAGAATCAAACCCTGGCCTCCAGCATGAGTGGCGGAGATAAATACCACTACACCACCTACACGAAGTTGTTTGGGGGTACAGTTGTACCCCTTTGTTCCCACGTGGATCCGCCACTGAGTGCTGGAGCATGGGAAAGCTGTTCAAGCGAGTGTGTATAAAACATTCCGTGTTGTTCATAATGGTAAACTTCGTGTTGTTTTCTGGCGTGACTTGAAGGTATTAAGTTAGCCGTTCAAAACCAATTAATTATTACAATAACTGTTTTAGATAATATTATATTAATATAGCAATAAGGCCGAAGCCCTATGATTGGACTTGTTTGTTGCATGACATATCACAGATATTGTCCTGGGAATTTTGTATAGAGAATCACGAGGAGTATCTGGTCCAATCATCGTTTACTCCTCAGGTACCAATTCTCCTCGTGGCTTGTGTTAAGCAATCGGAAAACATTGTTGCTTCTGTTTGAGTTTGTGTTCTCTAAAATATTTATTTTTGGAAAAGGGTTTTGGTGAAATTATGAAAATAGTTGATGAAGTTTCTTGCTCTTGTAGGTCAAGCATTTAGTTCAGGCAGTTGATAAATATCATGATATCCCAAATTGTGTCTCCGGAGCATCGTTGCTGGATCTGCAAAGAGTTTGTGATATGTAATCTTATTTTTTCTTGTGATATATTTGAACTAATCAGTAGATATGGATTATATAGAAACAATATTAGGACATAACGCATAAAAAAATCCCTCAATTTATTGAGTAATGTTATACAATGTAATGGCCAAAATACATCCTTACAGGCCGAACTTTCGACAAAAAAGGTAACCAAACAAGAGATAAAATTACGCACGACCTTTAGTGTAACTCCCCACTTTTTAAACTCTAATTTTCGAACCCTAAAGTACTTGCATTTAATGCTTTTAATGTTGTGAAGTCCGTGGATTAATTGTCGAGTGGAATTATTGTTGTATACTTTTCGTGACCTAATTTTGAGTTGGAATTTTGACTGAGTCAACTTTGTTGAATATGTGACGTGGCTGTTTTTGAATAATTGATGTGGGGTGAATTTAATTGTTTTTGAATAAATGAAAATTTGTTATTAGAGATAGAAATTGTGAAGTACATCACAATGCGAATTTAAATAATTCCTTTCCGTGAGGAATATTTATTGGACTTGATTCCGTGTTGGATCCGATAAATTGAATAAATAATATATTTAGTCCGTGATAATTAAATTGTGGGCGGCACAATTTAATTAAAATACAAAGGACCGTGAATTAAACAAATCAAATTAAATCCTCTTCCTGTTGACTTAGTCACCAAGTCGATAATTCAATTTAATTAAAGATTCCCAGAGATTTTCCTCCTCCGTGATGAGGTATTCCTCCTCCGTGATCTGCAAATAATTCAAAAAAAGGAAGAATTCGAAAACCTCCCTCAACCCACGTTAAAAACCGTTTCTCCTTTCCCCTAAATCTCTTCCTTGATTACAATTGAGGAAAAAAGAAAATAATTAAATAAAAATTTAGCAAATGATTTCTCATCCTCCATGTTCACGCGTCTTCCTCTCCTCCCATCATCTGCAAATCCTTTCCAAAATTAAACCACCAATAAGCCTTTAATTCCAATTAATTGAGAATCAATTACCACAAATTCTCTTATAAATCTTAGTCTTTCTACCCTAATCTACCACGCTGCTTCCACAATTCCTTCCCAAATCAAGTTCCACTCCTGCAAGAATTCACAAGAACAAGGCTTCCTTTCTTCCTATTCCAGTCGGAACAGATTCAAGAAACCGAGAGCTAAAGAGAGGGAGTTTCTGTTTGTTCTCTCGCAATCTGCCAAATCTAAGGTATATACCTCTCACACCAACACCAAATTCCAATCGTTTTTACAAGCATCCATGTTCACTGCACTACTGTTACCATAATCTGTAATCAACCTTTTAATCGAGTAAATCGCACAACCCGAGCGGAAACCGAATCAAAGAACAACCTTATAATGAATTGAAATAAAAAATTAAGAACGTATATGCAAGATTTAAATCGGGAATTCTCAGGGTAAATCGGAGCTGCTGAAGCCGACAGACAACGGCAACGGAGCGGTCGTGCGTTGAGACAGCGGCTGCTCGTGGAGACGACGACACGAGAAGAGAGTGTCCTGTCATTTGGGGATTTGTATCTTTCGGGAAAGGAGAGAGAGACAGAGGAGAGGGGAAAGAGAGCAGTGAATAAGGAAACTCTGTTTTGTTCAGCAAATGGATTTTGGCCGGTGTTGGACTAAGAATTTCAGTAGAGAGAGAGAGAGAGCCGACGTTTAATTTTGGGAATGGAGTACTATTTCTTATGTTTATTTCCTCATGCTTTTTAGAGAGTATATTAAATTGGTATGTGATTTTGGAAAGTGGAGTACTTGATTTTGTGTTTGATTTGAAGGGGAATGGAGTTTAGCACGTGTAATAAATAGTAGTAGTATGGATTTGTTTCTTTTTATTTTATTTATTTTAGCTATTGGTGTTAAGGGCGTGGTAGGTGCAATGTATGTGTGTTTTGAAAATGGAGCATTTCTCTTCCTTTTGAGTTGGATTGTCCTATTCTTTTATTATCTGGGCTACTTTAAAAATTATTACCTGAGGCTGTAGTGGAGTTATTTAAATCTTCAGGAACCGAGTATCTCTTCGTTGAATTGTTGGGGACGTGAGTGGCCGACCGGCATCTCCGCGACACCTTGGACGGCCAAATTAATCGAAATACCCAAGTTTTTAATTGGAAAATTTTGTAATCCTATCAATAATAATAATTGAAGCCTAATGATTTCTTGTGTTGATTTATGTGTTATGTAAATTCTAAAGGTGATACCTCGCAAGGGAATCATGATCGCAAGGGAAAGAAAGTAATTTCGGATTAAGCACTTGAGGTGGGCTTTCTTTTAAATAAGGACGATGTCCTAAATATTTTATCGATGGGAATGAGATTTTGTTTATCATGCCTTATTTGATTTTTAACATGCCTATCTGATATGGCTTTATGCCATTATTATCTAAATCGAATTCGGGTCCTCGTAGGGCGCAAACCCTACTTGGACTAGTGTACACCTATGGTAGACCGTGTACTAGCGTACGGGCTGGCCGGTCTAGTGACTTGGTTTGTGGCCACATTCCAAGTCATGTATGAGCAGATATGGTAAATGTCTATGGGAAAATGACTGATCAGTCGACTTTTACAATGAGAAATGATTTTGAGTGCCTAGGGCCTTTCTAAAGCTAAACCCCGATGGTTACTTATGTATGGCATGATAAATGAAATTTTTATTGAAAATGTTTTCGGCTAGATCCCACTGAGTATATTTTATAGTACTCAGCCCTGCATGTGTTTTCTCTATGTGCAGATTGAGCGGCGACGAGCAATTGGTGGTGTTGAGCAATTTAAAATTGAAGCATGGTTTGGTTAGTTGTGAACTATGAGTGTCGTTTTGTCTCCACACATGACGTCACTCTTTCTCTTGAACGCTTCCGCTGAGACATTGTTTTTTTTAATACTCATCAATCTTTTAGCTTTGAACCTAATTATTTGGATAATGTCAACCTCTTGGCCCCTTTTCATTAAATATTAATTATTGGTCAAACTCTTTATTAAAACCCTAGTTTCCTTCGTCTGGTTATTAAGTTCTTTTAATCACGATCGTCCGTATTTATTAACCATAAAGGGCGGCCATGACAGTTTGGTATCAAAGCCTCAGTTTCTTTCCGCTCTGGACCCAAGAGTCTTTTTGAGCCAAAGTCTACCCTTGTATTGATAGACTAAAGTTTTAAATGTCGAAGGCTCAACACCACAACTCGTCACGCCGAACCACAAAAGAAGAGGTAAGAATATTTTGGCGACTTTTAAAATGAATTACTAAAATTTTTTTTTGAAATTCGATGGAAAAATGGTTCCTTGTGAAAATGACAATTTTGGGCCTATTGGAAATTTAAAGTAAATGCTATGGCTTTTGGAAAATGTTGTGGTCATACGAGACGTGAGACACTATTGGAGTATGTGATTGAAGGTGTTGAATGTAATGGATATTGAAGTGTGAATATGAATCGCATGCTTGAGGCGGAGACTTGTTATTACATGTTTGAACTGCGAATTTAACTTGAAGGACATACATATTGATTAGTTGAGAGGAATTTTATTTTTTTTATGCCTATGTGGTCAAAATTGCATGATTACGAAACTGTGAATACAAAGCATGATGAATGCATAGTTGCAATTTTGTGATTGAGATACAGATGTCCACGAACTGTACGATTTGTTAAATGTGATTCCATGGACGATGGATTGACTGGATTACTATTTTAAATATTAATATACGCCGGATGAAATGCTATGGAATGCCAAATGGTTTATATGGATAAACATGTTTGACTCCGCAATATATAAATGTCGTTTTATGTGATGATAATTCATGATTGATGAAGTACGAGGTACCGTATAGAATCATTGTGAAAGTGAAATGTGGAATTTTGAACTTTGTTGCAAACGTAGAACCCATATGAAGCTTGAATTAAGCAACGATCGAATATGTGTTGAAGTATGAGACTATAAACTATGTCTGGAAAACATAGAGTGCCTAAGAAGTATGATAGGCTGAACGTGCTTGAACATAGTTGTAAATTGATGACTACAATATCACTTTCCTGAGTGATGGGACAAACGAAAACATATACTTCGAACTAGACGGATTATTGTAATTGCCTATTGTCTTTCCTGGATGATAAGAACAAATCGAAAGGAAGTTTCTAACGAGATCAAGACAAGAAGAAATGTTAGGTGATGTATCCTTACAAAGACGAGAATTTGTTCCTGCAATCAAATAAAGTGAATGCAATCGTGCATAACATGTTAATGCGACGACGCGTTACAAATATGGCAACACTTATGACACGTTAAGGCCAGGAGGGTTATTACCATGTTTTAATGAGAATGACTGCTACGGCGTGCCAAAAACAATATGAAGATGTGACCTTCAATGACAGTTAATTGCTGTAACGACACCAAGAATCTTGACTTAGAATCTAGAGTTTTCGAGAACGCTTCTATTATCTTCGGGAAACGACGGAGTGCCACCTTTGTAGCTAGAATGGATGAATTTAATTGACAGTACTTACTTGGATTATCAGAAATTTCTTTCTATGAAGCTCCTTGACAATGGTATTCTTTTCATGCATTTAAAACTTTTGATTGACCCGCAATTTGCAAGTGATGCATCACTGTCTCCTTTTAATGAAAGTAGTGACTCATTCTTGTTCCTCTTGAGTAATTTTCGGAGCCATTGTAAATCAAGCGCAATTTCAATAGTGCTCCTCATGTTGAAACCCGTTCTGATCCAAGTAAGACTGTTAAATAGATTTCCAAATTCTTGATACAAGACTCTCAAGAAAGACAATGGCTCGATCTCTGCAAACACATATGAGGAATAAGTTTCAAGAGACACATACAAAAAGATGATACACCAACAACACGAGGAGTTGCATATTTTTGCATCTATGATTAGTTGTAGCAAGCGGCCGAAGAATCAAACGTTATGTCATACCTAGATATTAGGTCTTGAGAAATAGAAAGTTGAGAGAAGCCGTGTACACCAAATTATCACGTTTTGCGGCTCAAAATTTATGTAAGTGGTTTGATCAAGGGATATACGGATAACAACAGAAAGTTGTGAGTCAGTGTATTTAAGATCGTCGCATAAGATCATCACTATACGATAGTATTGGAATGAAAGTACGAGCACCCTGATAGATTATGATATACGAACGAAGGTCGTAGATGAGAGGAAATCGTCCAGCAAGTGGCGAAATTGAATCAACTAAAATGAGAAATAATCGAAAGGAGAAACGCGTGCAAGCATCATCACCATCACCTCCTCCACCTAAGCCAGAATGGCATAACGAATAGTTTTTGCTAAAGCAAAATCCTCTTATCTTCGATGAGATAGGAGAGCCAGCAAAGGCCGAGACTTAGATACGCGCATTGGAGAGCATCTTCGAATTCTTCAAGTGCACTGAGGAAGAGCGTTTGATTTGTGTAACCTACCACTCACGGATTCGGCAGACTTTTGGTGGGACAAGCAAAGGACCATGATCACTGAGCAAGTGGATACAATGACATGGGAGGACATTAAGGCGGAGATATATAACAAGTATATCCCAAAAAGTTACCGAAAAGCGAAGACGGCCGAGTTTTACAATCTCAAACAAGGGTGCATGTCAGTGACAGAATATGGCCGCACACTTGCGACATGGCTCGGCATGCACCCGAACAAGGGATACCGATAAGAAGATAGCTGAGAAATTTCGTCCAGGACTAAGGCATGAGATAAAGATAGCATTGGCCAATCTTGGGAGACTTTCATACGCTGAATCGTTGACCCGCGTACTAGACGTGGAAGAAGCTATGCCCAAGGAGAGGGAGATGTGAAACACTACACTGGCACTGCCTCCACCACATTATTCTTGAGATAAGAGAAAGTGGGATGAAAAATAAGGCTCCCTATGAAAATAAGGGATACCAGCCCACTCAAAACCGACCACAGTATGTGGATAGACAAAATTTCTCTAACCAGAGGGGTGACTTCCGACCCAAACCACCACAATGCAATGTGTGCTCCAGGTACCATTTTGGAGAGTGTAGAATGCAAAACACTACCAAGTGCTTTAACTGTGGGGAAAATGACCACTTCTCTAGAGAGTGTGAATGCGGGGATGGGGTCAAGGCAGAACAATCAAGGATTCCGTCAGCAGTCGAGGGCACCACCGGCTGAACTAAGGATGAATCGTGATCAATCCCCGCGACAACAACAACCTCACTGCCCAAGACTTCCCTCCCAGGCTAGAGCATATGCGTTGAGTTCTAGACAAATCAAGACTGAACAAGGGAGTCACGAGAGCGGAAATTTGGCAGAACTATGTGTGGACACATTAAGCTGCCTGCTAATAAATCTGAACATAAGATGATGGTGACCTCACCCGTGGGAGGGGTAATAGAGATTTCTCGAACATGCTCGAATGTAGAAATTTTTATGGGAGAACTTAAGCTAGTAGCGCGCAACTTACAAGTCACGGCAATGGGGGACATCGATATAATCTTGGGAACGGATTGGTTAACTACAAATTTTGCTACAATTTGTTGTAAGGAGAGACAAATATCATTACAAGCCCCTGGAAAGGAACTAATCATGTGTCATGGAATCATGATGAACCGAAAAACGTCTATCATATCCGCACTCCAAGCCACTACGATGTTGAGAAAAGGGCGTCCTGCCTATCTGGTCTATCTACAAGGAGATGAGAAGGAAAAAAGGAAAGTGGAGGATGTCGCTGTGGTACGAGAATTTCCAGACGTCTTTTCTGAAGCTTTACCTGGCCCACCGCCAGATCGACAATTGGAGTTCACAATCGACCTAGAGCCAGGGTCGGCACCGGTGTCTAAGGCCCCATATCGAATGGTGCATAAAGAGTTGGAAGAACTCAAGATACAACTTCAAGAGCTTATGGACTTGGGTTTCATTAGACCCAGTGTTTCACCGTGGGGCGCGCCTGTGCTTTTTGTGAAGAAGAAGGATGGATCGATGAGAATGTGTATCGATTATAGAGAGTTGAACAAGATGACCCTCAAGAACAAGTATCCACTACTGAGGATAGATGATCTATTCGATCAACTCCGAGGAACCGATGTGTTCTCAAAGATGGACTTAAGGTCCAGATACCATCAATTGTGGGTCCGAAGAGAAGACATACCGAAGACCACTTTTCGCACAAGATATGGTCACTATGAGTTGGTGGTAATGCCTTTTGAATTGACGAATGCACCTGCAGTATTCATTGATTTGATCAATCGAGTATTTCACTCATACTTGGATAAATTCGTTTTGGTCTTCATAGTTGATGTACTCGTCTACTCGAAGAATGAGAAGGAACACGATGAACACCTGTCAATCACTTTGGAAACGTTGAGGAGTGAGAAACTGCACGCTAAATTCAGCAAGTGTGAGTTTTGACTTAAGGAAGTAAACTTCCTCGGTCACATTGTGTCGACAAAAAGAATTCGAGTGGATCCCGCCAAGGTGGAGGCGGTACAACAATGGAAAGCACCTTCAACACCAAACGAGATTCGGACTTTCCTAGGCTTGGCAGGATAATACCGAAGGTTTATAGAGGGATTCTCCAAGATAGCGAGACCCATGACCCAACAACTCAAGAAGGGGGTAAAGTCAATTGGACCCCGGAGTGTGAGGCAAGTTTTCAACTCTTGAAGGAGAAACTAACTAGTGCACCGATTCTAGCCATGCCAGAGCCTGGAGTGAACTATGTGGTATACACGGACGCTTCAAAGGTGGGACTTGGCTGCGTATTAATGCAAAACAACAAAGTGATTGCCTACGCATCTCGACAATTGAGGCCACGAGAGTTGAACTATCCAACCCACGACTTGGAGTTAGCAGCGGTAGTGCACGCCTTAAAGATCTGGAGACATCATCTCTACGGAGTTCGATGTGAGATCTTTACGGACCACAAAAGCCTAAAGTATTTCTTCGAGCAAAAAGATTTGAACATGCGGCAACGAAGATGGCTTGAATTGGTGAAGGACTACGATTGTGGCATCAACTATCACCCTGGCAAAGCAAATGTAGTGGCAGATGCTTTGAGCCGAAAGAACCAATCCCAATTGGCTACTTTTCTCACCAAAGAATAAGGCCTGATAAGCGAGTTTAGCAAGATGCATCTGAAATAGTGGAAGCACGAATCGCTACTTTAGTTAGTGAACCTGATTGAAGGTCGAAAATTATTGAAGCACAACGGATGGATACGAAATTGGAAGAAATTCGTGTAGAAGATGACTATGCCCTTACTTTCGAAGGAAGACTGTGCATACCAAATAACGAGGAACTCAAAAACAAAGTTATGAGTGAGGCACATGAGACTCCTTACACCGCCCACCCAGGAAGTACGAAAATGTATCAAGATCTGAAGAAGTCCTTTTGGTGGAATGGTATGAAGAGGGATATAGCGTCATTTGTTGAGAGATGTCTAGCCTGCCAGCAAGTGAAGGCTCTACATCAACGACCGTATGGAAAGTTACAACCACTAGAGATTCCTGAGTGGAAATGGGAATACATCGCCATGGATTTCGTGACGGGATTGCCAAGGACTCTGAGAGGAAACACCGCCATTTGGGTAATTATAGACCGACTTACCAAGAGTGCGCACTTCATACCGATTCTCATAAGCTATGGGTCCAACAAGCTAGCTCAAATTTACATAAGGGAGATAGTCCGATTGCACGGAGTCCCAGTGACTCACGTCCGACCATGACCCAAAAATGCACCTCAAGATTTTGGATAAGTCTACAGAAAGAGCTTGGAACTAAATTGAACTTCAGCACAATATTTCACCCGCAGACCGATGGACAGTCCGAGAGAACGATCCAAACTCTTGAGGATATGCTGAGAGCCGTGGTACTCGATCGAGGAGGAAGTTGGGAGGCAGCACTACCACTGATTGAGTTCGTCTACAACAACAGTTTTCAGGCAACGATAAACATGGCGCCGTATGAGGCATTAAACGGAAGAAAGTGCAGATCGCCGCTCTACTGGGATGAAGTTGGCGAGAGAAAAATACTTGGACCCGATGCAGTTGAAGAGATGGTTGTAATTGTTCGACAAATCCATAAAGGATAAAAGAAGCTCAAGACAGACAAAAATCATACGCGGATGCCCGACGAACCGACTTACAATTCCAAGCTGGCGACAAAGTTTTCCTGAAGGTATCCCCGTCAAAAAGGATAACACGATTTGGCATCAAGGTCAAATTGAAGCTGCGATTTATTGGCCTTACGAAATTCTTAAAGGAGTGGTCCCCGTAGCATATCGATTGGCGCTGGCACCAAGCCTTGGAAATGTGCACAACGTTTTTCATATGTCGCAGTTACGAAAATACATGTTCGACCAGAAGCACGTGATCCATTACGAAGAAGTCGCCTTGAATCCAAACTTGAGCTACGAGGAGAGACCCCAATCTATTTTAAACTGAAAGATCCAGAATGTGATAAATAAACCTGTTGCTTGTGTGAAAGTACTTTGGGAAAATCAAGGGCATGAAGAAGCCACGTGGGGGAATGAGGACAAGATAATGAAATTGTACCCAGAACTCTTTACTTGAGGGTAACAAATTTCGGGATGAAATTTCTGTTAAGGTTGGTAAGATGTAACGCCCCACTTTTTGAACCCTAATTTTCGAACCCTAAAGTACTTGCATTTAATGCTTTTAATGTTGCGAAGTCTGTGGATTAATTGTCGAGTGGAATTATTGTTGGATACTTTTGTGACCTAATTTTGAGTTGGAATTTTGACTGGGTCAACTTTGTTGAATATGTGATGTGGCTGTTTTTGAATAATTGATGTGGGGTGAATTTAATTGTTTTTGAATAAATGAAAATTTGTTATTAGAGCTAGAAATTGTGAAATACATCACAATGCGAATTTAAATAATTCCTTTCCGTGAGGAATATTTATTGGACTCGATTCCGTGTTGGATCAGATATATTGAATAAATAATATAAAAATTTAGTCCGTGATAATTAAATTGTGGGCGGCACAATTTAATTAAAATACAAAGGACCGTGAATTAAACAAATCAAATTAAATCCTCTTCCTGTTGACTTGGTCACCAAGTCGATAATTCAATTTAATTAAAGATTCTCAGAGATTTTCCTCCTCTGTGATGAGGTATTCCTCCTCTGTGATCTGCAAATAATTCAAAAAAAAGGAAGAATTTGAAAACCTCCCTCAACCCACGTTAAAAACCGTTTCTCCTTTCCCCTAAATCACTTCCTTGATTACAATTGAGGAAAGAAGAAAATAATTAAATAAAAATTTAGCAAAGGATTTCTCATCCTCCATGTTCACGCGTCTTCCTCTCCTCCCATCATCTGCAAATCCTTTTCCAAAATTAAACCACCAATCAGCCTTTAATTCCAATTAATTGAGAATCAATTACCACAAATTCTCTTATAAATCTTAGTCTTTCTACCCTATCTACCACGCTGCTTCCACAATTCCTTCCCAAATCAAGTTCCACTCCTGCAAGAATTCACAAGAACAAGGCTGCCTTTCTTCCTATTCCAGTCGGAACAGATTCAAGAAACCGAGAGCTAAAGAGATGGAGTTTCTGTTTGTTCTCTCGCAATCTGCCAAATCTAAGGTATATACCTCTCACACCAACACCAAATTCCAATCGTTTTTACAAGCATCCATGTTCACTGCACTACTGTTACCATAATCTGTAATCAACCTTTTAATCGAGTAAATCGCACAACCCGAGCGGAAACCGAATCAAAGAACAACCTTATAATGAATTGAAATAAAAAATTAAGAACGTATATGCAAGATTTAAATCGGGAATTCTCAGGGTAAATCGGAGCTGCTGAAGCCGACAGACAACGGCAACGGAGCGGTCGTGCGTTGAGACAGCGGCTGCTCGTGGAGACGACGGCACGAGAAGAGAGTGTCCGGTCATTTGGGGATTTTGTATCTTTTGGGAAAGGAGAGAGAGACGGAGTAGAGGGGAAATAGAGCAGTGAATAAGGAAACTCTGTTTTGTTCAGCAAATGGATTTTGGCCGGTGTTGGACTAAGAATTTCAGTAGAGAGAGAGAGAGCCGACGTTTAATTTTGGGAATGGAGTACTATTTCTTTTGTTTATTTCCTCATGCTTTTTAGAGAGTATATTAAATTGGTATGTGATTTTGGAAAAGGGAGTACTTGATTTTGTGTTTGATTTGAAGGGGAATGGAGTTTGCACGTGTAATAAATATTAGTAGTATGGATTTGTTTCTTTTTATTTTATTATTTTAGCTATTGGTGTTAAGGGCGTGGTAGGTGCAATGTATGTGTGTTTTGAAAATGGAGCATTTCTCTTCCTTTTGAGTTGGATTGTCCTATTCTTTTGTTATCTGGGCTACTTTAAAAATTATTACCTGAGGCTGCAGTGGAGTTATTTAAATCTTCAGGAACCGAGTATCTCTTCGTTGAATTGTTGGGGACGTGAGTGGCTGACCGGCATCTCCGCGACACCTTGGACGGCCAAATTAATCGAAATACCCAAGTTTTTAATTGGAAAATTTTGTAATCCTATCAATAATAATAATTGAAGCATAGGGATGCATGCATCTTAATTGTTGTATGATTTCTTGTGTTGATTTATGTGTTATGTAAATTCTAAAGGTGATACCTCGCAAAGGAATCGTGATCGCAAGGGAAAGAAAGTAATTTCGGATTAAGCACTCGAGGTGGGCTTTCTTTTAAATAAGGACGATGTCCTAAATATTTTATCAATGGGAATGAGATTTTGTTTATCATGCCTTATTTGATTTTTAACGTGCCTATCTGATATGGCTTTATGCCATTATTATCTAAATCGAATTCGGGTCCTCGTAGGGCCGCAAACCCTACTTGGACTAGTGTACACCTATGGTAGACCGTGTGCTAGCGTACGGACTGGCCGGTCTAGTGACTTGGTTTGTGGCCACATTCCAAGTCATGTATGAGCATATGGTAAACGTATATGGGAAAATGACTGATCAGTCGACTTTTACAATGAGAAATGATTTTGTGTGCCTCGGGCTTTCTAAAGCTAAACCCCGATGGTTACTTATGTATGACATGATAAATGATATTTTTATTGAAAATGTTTTCGGCAAGAGCCCACTGAGTATATTTTATAGTACTCAGCCTTGCATGTGTTTTCCCTATGTGCAGGTTGAGCGGCGACGAGCAATTGGTGGTGTTGAGCAATTTAAAATTGAAGCATGGTTTGGTTAGTTGTGAACTATGAGTGTCGTTGTGTCTCTACACATGACGTCACTCTTTCTCTTGAACGCTTCCGCTGAGACATTGTTTTTTTTTACTCATCAATCTTTTAGCTTTGAACCTAATTATTTGGATAATGTCAATCTCTTGGCCCCTTTTCATTAAATATTAATTATTGGTCAAACTCTTTATTGAAACCTTAGTTTCCTTCGTCTGGTTATTAAGTTCTTTTAATCACGATCGCCCGTATTTATTAACCCTGAAGGGCGGTCGTGACATTTAGTCACATGGCAACCAAACAGCCCCTTAGTGTACTGAGTTAGTTCACCAAAGCTCCCTCTAAACTATACAAAAAGTTGGATGTCGTTGATAAGTTTCTTCTGCGTTAGGTGTGTATCAGCTGGTATTCAAATTGCAAGGAATATGGAAATCCCAATTGTGAATGATTTGGGGTACCCCAAGCAATTTATCCGGTGCTTGCAGGTAAGAGTTTTCATACAGTGTTAGTTAGCATCAGTAAGGTCTCGTGTTATAATTTGCAAACGAGCCTTCTGCAGATCTCTGAAATCGTTGATAGTATGAAAGATATCATGGCATTTAGTCCGGACACAAAAATGGGAGCAATTGGTATGTACTACCGACTTACTTCATATCTACCTTTCTTTACACCATGTTTATGCGCATTTGTTTTTTCGCACGTCTTTAAAATCGAAGATAAAAAAACATCACTACTTTTGCAACTTCATCATGGTTTCAAAATTTTCCCAATTATCGCAGCATACCATATCGAAACTGAAAACAAAATCTTGTCGCAGAGTGCTTGAACAACTATTCGCGAGGAAGGAACCTCCATCACCAAGGACTGCTACTACCTGTAGACGACAACCAGAATTCATCAGCGTTGTATACAAAAGGTTGCTTGATGTCTGAAAATGGAGCGGTTTCAGGGCTAGAAAGCTTAAGGTTAGCTTTCCTCGCCTCAAGCTTGCTCAGGTCCCAATCTTCAGAACGCAGTCATCAATCCTTAGTCGACAAGATGTTTCTCGACACCATGGCTGCCAGCAGGGGAAAGAGCGTACCACCAATCCCACCAACAAATTTGCAATAAGCAAGAAACTGTGTTGCATTAAGAGCTCTAAAGCTGCTATTGCACAGGTAATTTCTCTAACGCTTCGGCAGGTAGACCGTGTTTTGCTGGAGACAACAGTATCTAGAGTACTTATTTACTTCAAAAGTTGTGATCAAACTGTTACAACACTCCTCTATATTATTCCATCCATTCCATAGTTATGGACACATTTCTTGCTGACACGGAAATTAAGAAAAAATTGTGTTAAGTGAGTTAAGTAAAAGAAGAATAAAGTAGGAAAAGAAAAAGATAGAGAAATGAAGAGAGAATTGAAGGGGCTGGCAGCGGAAGCGTGCGTTCTAACGGATCACATAATACAGATCTATTTAGCAGATTATTTAGACAAAATCTATTCGCGTAATTATCACATGTATCATGCTCATAACTTGAATTACATACATGCTTTAGAACAAATAAATCCTAAAACATGCATACTACGGAGTTAGCCAATTTACCTCGTTGATTCTCCAAAGAATCGTCGATTGCTTGCGCCTTCTCCACGATGATCTTCAATACTAGACCACTGATCTTCTGACTGGTGTCCCGAACTGTATTCCGAAATCAGTGTGGGATGATCTTATCGAAACACTAGGACTCGAATAAAGAAGACAGAACTTTTTCACGGAGGAGGAGCTAAAGAACTCACGGAGGAGAATTCTTCACGAAAATCGTTCCTCCCTCAACATATGAGGGTGGACGAAATTTCATAATGAAATTAATAATAATTTCTGTCTCATCTATTCTCCTACTTATAATAGTTCATATTGGGCCCAATCAGGGATCTATGGAAGGCTTTGGATATGGGCTCACCCAATTAGCTTTTTCCTAATTAAATTGAACCCACAATTTAATACAAGCTTATATTGGAATATTACGAGCAGCCACTACAGACGTAATATTGAACTCCCCATCCAAATCCGAAATTACAAGTAATCCGGGTTTCCACTTTATTTATTATTTATTTCCCGCGCTTAAGATAGAAATGTCCATTAATTAATTAAAGTCTGCTATGGACTTAATTAATTAACATCTTATTAATTCCAAGAGTAGACTTAGCAAGAAACACTTATTTATTATTCATAGAGTAATAAAACTCCAACTGGCCAGTTTGCGAATAATAAAACCTTGTTCAAGCTCCTCTTGAGGACATTATCAAACGAGACTCACCTCGTGCGCGATTCAACATAATAGCAATCCTAGCACCGCTAGATAATGATCACCACTACCCAATATACCTGGATCGTTGGGTGACGAAAAACCCGCACCTTTGGTAAGTCAAAGTAGTAGATACTCAATATCGTATGCTCAATGCTAACGTGCATTGATTAAGAACTAAATATTTATCAAGACACCGTCTTTCAGTAGATAGCATAAAGACACGTCTTGCTGTTAGATCCATTCAGTGCTATACCACACCAACGTCATCTTATTTCAATAAGGCTTGGAAATAATCGGACTGACATTGCAACCTTTCACGATAGGTAGTCAAAGCCTATCTAGGTTGTGAAATTCTTCTTTTTCTTTTGCAAAGCATTGCAAAGAACCGACTGTAGTTACCTTAAAGTGGACGACGCCCACAACCAGTCTACTAAGCAAAAGACTTAGGCTTTGTTTACTTCTTATGCATTTAAATGTTTATAAAACATCTTATAAATGCAAAATTAAACACAATGTAATAATATACTGATTCTATTCGTGCAAACTGCTCGAATAATACTGAATCGGGTTAAAAGTGGATTGTAGAGTTTTTTTCGTATACAAGCAAAATTCCTATTGGTGCGAATTTGCTCGAAACATGCTTTTCAGTATACTAAACCCTAACAAGAATATAGTAAGAGAGAGAGTAAAGTAAGTGAGAAGAAATGTGTTGAGTTTTACCATAAAGAGAAAGGATTCCACCACCATAGAAAGTACTAAAATGGTAAAAAGACTTCTCCATTATGAAACGGAGGGAGTAATATCTATACATCTCTCTATATATATATATATAAAAGGAGAGATTTAGAGAAAATAACAAGACATTATAAAAGTTTTAATTAAAATTAGGGGAGTTAAAAGGTAGTGATAATTAGAGATCAGAGAAAGTGGAAGGGAAAAGTTTTTAAAGATAATAAAAGTGCATTACTTGAAAGGTCAGTGACACACTCTCTCTCTAAATTAATGGTTATTAACAATTTAAATGCATGATGAAGGATTTTTTTTTGGTAATTACCAAGAGTATTTATCAGTGGATTTAGTGACTATTCTCCGTGCTGATTTGTAGGTACCTCAAAAGGTGGGACAACTGGCTTAAGGATTTAAAGTTGCTATAGGCACCTCAAAGGGCGGCACAGTTGACCCAAGGATTTAAAGCTGCTCCATACCCAAAGGCAGGGATCGATCCCCTGACCATTTGGTTAAGGATGGACAAGTCTCATGTCACTCGACCACACCTCCTGAGTTCGTGATGGACTTTATATTTATTTGTTGACATGTATGTGAATGTTATGTGAAGGTACAGATGGCCAAGGTTTATGGTTTGGGCGGTTAACCATAAAACTGTAGTCGGCGGTTATGATTCCAAAGTGAAACCGTGAGATTAAAATGGAACCGAAACTGTCATTTTTAGAATCGTGGGCTGGTTCAGGTTCCAAAATTCTGGAACCTAAACCGTCACTTTTAGAACCGTGGGCCGGTTTATGTTCCAAAATTCTAGAACCGAAACCGTGCTGGAACCGCCCAGAACAATCAGAAACGCAATGTTAGGATACCTTGAATCATTACTGTTTGCCGCTAGCCAACCGGGGAATCAAGTCCACCATGAGAGGACTAAGCATATTGATGTGAGGTATCATTTTCTAAGAGATGAGAAAAGAATTGAGGTGAAGAAAGTTGGCACTACTGATAATCCTGCTGATATGTTCAACAAGCCGGTCCTGCAGAGCAAGTTTCAACATTATTTGGACTTGCTTAATATCATGAGTTGTTAGTTGCCCGTGGAGAGTAAATTTGAGGCAAGGATGGAGAAGTTTGTTCGTTTGGTATTATGATGATGTATTTGGATTGAGGATTCAAGTCAAGGTGGAGATTTGTTAGGATGTCTTGAATCATTGCTGTTTGCCGCTAGCTAAACGGGGGTCATGTGTTTCTGTTTTTGGCTTTAATTGTTGTATTAGGTCCAGTTCGTCTCTTGTGCCTATTTATATAGAAGTAGGGCACATAAACTTTGTATCTGTAACCGCAGTCGTAATACAATTTGTTCTCCGTTCTTGCTTGTGGACACAGCCAACACAACGTTGGTGAACCACGTAAATTCTGTGTCTCTTTACGTTCTTTCGTTTGTCGATTACACAATTGCCCTATTTATCATAACACGCAAGCAACAGCAAAAAATGTCGGAAACTGGCTGTTCGAAACCGTAAAAATGGGGTTGAGACTTTTATTCATCTAATCTTGAATTGATGATAATTTCAAGCATATTGTCCTTTTGAAATGGGGTTAGGACTTTTGTTCTTCTTTCTTTTTTTTTCTGAATGTAATTATGAAAGCTAAGGAGAGGAGCAAGTCTACATGGGAGATGAAGAGAGGTGGCTGAGCATGTAGACTAGAGGCTTATGAACCTTGCCCATGCAGACTAAACTAAAATGTGTGATTTTTTATGTTAGAAACAATTATAGAGTATTTGATTCAAAATTTTTGAACTACTCCCTTCGTTCCACAATAATTGTCACATTTATTGTGGGCACGAGGTTTAAGAAACGTAAAGAAAAGTAGGTTGGAAAAGTTAGTGGAATGTGAGACCCACTTTTTATATTGATTTTATAATAAAATGTGAGTGAAGTGAGTTAGTGGAATGTGAGACCTACTTACTATTTATAATAAAAATGAAATGTGACAATTATTGTGGGACGGGCCGAAATTGAAAGAGTGATAATTATTGTGAGACGGATGGAGTATGTTTTTTTGTTTTTATGATTTTTCATTGTATTTATTGTACTATATTTTTTCTCTGTGAGATCGTGCTACTCGCTATA
Source organism: Salvia splendens (assembly GCF_004379255.2). Taxonomy (NCBI): domain Eukaryota; kingdom Viridiplantae; phylum Streptophyta; class Magnoliopsida; order Lamiales; family Lamiaceae; genus Salvia; species Salvia splendens. The sequence goes on from NC_056039.1 coordinate 26,731,178, forward strand.
CATATTGGATTTTTTTTCTCCTGTTGTGGTTGTGGTCGTCATTCACTAAATTTTGTTAATCAGCAATGGTAACAGTGATTAATGCGATTAATTGTGATAAAAGTAAATTGAAAACGGAGTGGAATTTGGTGGGACCGTGAGAATGAAGTTCTTATTTTGCATTATGTACATTATCAGAAAATTATTGTCGGAAACATGTATTCTAGCATTGTGCATTATGTACAATAATAATAATAATAATAATAATAATAATAATAATAATAATAATAATAATAATAATAATAATAATAATAATAATAATAATAATAATAATATTTAATATTATTATTATTATTATTATTATTATTATTATTATGTGCATTAGATTTTATTTCCAAATTTATAAATGTCTTAGTAAATAATCCTACATTTAAATTATTCCATTACATATATATTTAAAGTGTTTTCACTTTACCAACGGGTTGTAGCGCAGTTGGCAGCGCGGAGCTGTGGTGATCTTGAGGTCACGGGTTCAAATCCCACCACCCGCTGGGAGATTTTTGGCCTTAATCCGCAAGCCTGGTCGAGCATGATTAACCCGATTGCGCCGAAGATGGATTTGAGCAGGATTAATCCGATTGCGCCGAAGATGGATTCGGAACACCTGTAGTCAAACCAAAAAAAAATGTTTTCACTTTACAAAATATTCAAATTTCCTAACTAATCCTTCAATAATAATACTAATATCTAAGAATTATATGAATCTCAACTTTATGTATTATATATTTGAACTATAAACCTCATTACTTAATTACCATATAATTTTTAAAGAAAATGCAATATATCATGCATAACATGGGTGTGATACTAATTATTACTCCCTCTATCCCACATAATTCGGGTCAGTTTGATCTGACACGAGTTTTAAGAAATGTTATTTGACTTTGATTTAAATTAAGGTAGGTAGTGAAAAAGGGGTCCCACCTTGTTTACTTTTCTTCTATTTTGATGAAAATCTTGCATTAGTGATGAATTGAGGATAATTAAATTTGGAAAGTTCAATTTTTTAATTGTAATTACTGTTTTAATGTGTACAAAATTAAATCCCAGGTGCTCAATTGTCAAGCTCCAGATTATACACATGCACAGTTTTTTTAACCCAAATGGCCTCTTCTTTAAAACTCCACACGCTACAAATTCTCAATAAAAGTCTAATGAAGATTACAACAGAGGATTTCTGGGAGGGAAATCCCAAATCCCACTAAACTTAAACAAAATTTTTTTGGAGGGAACTTACTAGGGAATGGCCAACTACCATTAGCTACAAAGGACTACCTATACAACAAAAGGAGATTTATAGAAGTATTGCCCTCATAAAATTTTCATCATAGGGCTATGGAGTATGCTGCCGGAGACAGTGCCGGAGATATCGCCGGCGACAAAAACTCGCGCATTGTAGGAGTGGACACCAAAAATCTGATAGCTCAAAGGCTGCTACAATTGAGCCATGAAGGTAAAGTAGCATATGGAGGTTTTGTGAAGACAGCAAAGGACTTTAGAGTGAGCAGGAAGACAGTGCATAGAATCTGGGCAGAGGCCAGCAACCAAATCCAGCGTGGAGTACCTGTGAGTAGGGATGTCAATCGGGCCAGCCCACCGGGTTTCGGGCCAACCCTATTCGGGTTGCGGGTCAATCGGGTGCGGGCTAATCGGGTTGTTATTTTTTCGGGTTATAAAAGTTCAGCCCTAACCCTAAAAGCTCGGGTTTCGGGCTAGCCCATCGGGTTAATCGGGTTGCTACCGATAAAATTAACATGCAATCAATCCAATAAATAATGGTGAAAATTAGTTATATTTATAAAATGTAAAATATTTAATTATGATAAATTTGAGATATATGCGTAAACTCAAATATTAACATGATCAAATACTAATATTTGAGATTTATGCAACATAAAACATAAACATCAGGAAATTTTAAAGCATGTTTAGAAATTTAAATATATTTTTTTAGTGAATATGAAGTTTCTAATTCATTTATCTATTATTATATTAATAAAAACTTAATATATAATTTATATATTTAATATATAAAATAGAAAGTTAGTTTTTCAGTAATCTGTATTATAAAATAATCAATGAAGTGTCGAATTAGAGTCAAACAAATAGAACAATATAAATTTTATCGGGTTTCCGGGCCAGCCCATCGGGTTTTCAGGTCTGGCCCTAACGGGTTACGGGTTAATCGGGTGCGGGCTAATCGGGCTGTAATTTTATCGGGCTGGAAATTTTCAGCCCTAACCCTATAAATTTGGCGGGCTATTCGGGTCAGCCCACGGGTTGCGGGCTAAATTGACATCCCTACCTGTGAGCATACAAGATCGTGTTAAAGGATTCAAACGCAAAGATAGAGTTCAGCTTGATTCAAACAGAGTAAGGGCTCTTTCATTCCTTGAAAGATCTACCATCCGCAAGCTGGCTGTCAAACTAGAGTTAAGTAAGAGTGCAGTGGGCAGAAAGGTGAAAGCAGGGGAACTGAGGCCACACACAAATGCTGTGAAGCCCCAACTTACTGCCGCAAACAAGTTAGCAAGAATGAAATGGGGTCTCATTCATGTTCAGCCTCTAGTGCACAATGGTATGCTCAAATACCACACAATGCACAATGTAGTGCACATAGATGAAAAATGGTTTTTCATGACTAAGGCTACGGATAGATACTACCTGCTGCCAGATGAGGAAGAACCATATAGGTCATGTAAGTCAAAGCGTTTTATCACAAAGGTGATGTTTATATATATTGTGTGCAGACCTACATGTGTAGAGGTGGCTTCTAAAATCCTAATCCATCAGAAAATTGTCATCATAGGGCAGCCTCCAAACCATACATGTGTAAGGGGTGGCTTCTAAGGCTGCCTAACTAACAAAACACACTCCTAACCATGTAAAGGGGTGGCTTTTGTAATGTCAGTGTATGGTGTTTATGAAACATTTTTCCTCAGATCTTGGTGTTTATATCAACTCACAAATAAGTCTCCTAACCTAACAAGAGGGGTGGCTTAATAATCAACAACTATCAGTAATAGCAACACACAACAAATCATCACAAGGCTATGGAGTATACATGGAACAGATCAGTTATCACCAACACAATTAGCATCATCTCAATATCAGCATACAACACATCACAACGAACAACAGACAACCAGCAATTACTCCAACAACCAGAGACCCCCCCCAACAAACAATCACAGCCTCCAACCCACATAAACACTCCAACAACCAGACTCCCCCCAAACAAACAACCACAGCCTCCAATCCACACAAACACACCAACAACCACAGACTTCACCCCACATAAACAACCACAGCCTCCAATCCACACAAACACACCAACAACCACAGACCCCGCCCCCCCACACACCAAATGTTGTCGAAATGAGATACAAGTCTTGCCGGGCGGAAATTACAATGAAAATAAACAAAGGAAAATTACACGGAAAAACTGAAACAATTACACGGGAAAATATCTGTGGAAAGCGGTAAGCCGAGTCGAGGAGTCCTCTTTCCGCAAGACGAGATACGCCCCGATAGTGCTCTCGGTTTGGCGTGTCGTCCACAAAGATAAAACGGCTTCGTCTCTGAAGTAGCAGCACCGCTAGCAACAGAGCTCCGGCGAACGGGAGTACGGCGGGGGCAGAGTTTTGACGGGAAGATATGCAGAGAGGGAGAGAGCGTGTATGCAGGAATGCTTGTGTATTCTATGTCTAGAATGCAATGGAAGCATGCCTATTTATAGGCCAAGTCTACCTGCAGGGCATTGATAGAGTCAACAGCCATTATGTGTGCCATGATGCTTGACCGTAATCGACGGGGGTTATTGACTGGTGCACTAGCCAGTGGGAGCTAAAGAGACACGACGCACCTGGACATGCTACACGACGGGATACACTATGGACCGTCGGGGTCCATCGGGGACCTTTTGTCTCCCGTTATGCGTCGGGGTCCAGCGGGGACCTTTTGACTCCCGTTGTGAGTCGGGGTCCAGCGGGGACCTTTTGTCTCCCGTCATGCGTCAGGGTCCAGCGGGAACCTTTTGTCTCCCGTCATGCGTCGGGGTCCAGCGGGACCATGACGTGGACCAGACCCGTCGGGGATAGCGTGGAGTTTGGGGTGGTCTAAAAAGAACAAGCGGGGCTCGAACCACGCTCAACGACCAGCTCCAAAGAACAGCCCAAAGACCACCCAAAGACCAATTGCCAAGATTCAAGGCACCAGGCACCAGGAACCCGGCACCCAGTGCACGGGGCACGGGGCACGGGGCAGGGTCACGGGTCACGGTGCGTGGCTCGCGGGCCGCGGCGGCGCGCGCGTGTGCGCACGTGTGGGCTCTGTCACCCGTCTTATTCCACGATAACTATTACACATAATAATTCATCTGATTAAATACTTCATCAAAGAAGTCTATCATCCCCGATGTGGGATAATTAACACTTAGTTAATTAATCCCCTAGTCTTTTCACATAGCTCATTTCTAGCTTTATTATGACCAACTTTAATATATTATTTCTCACTCACCGGGAATCAAATTTGAGAAAATGAATATACTACGGTCATCTACTCAGAACGTAGATCGACGTTATTGCATTTAATTTTACAAAATTAAATGTCTTGTAATATTTATTATTAGTCAAAAATCATTTGACCAAGCACGATTCCAACAATCCCCCATATGAGTGGAAATTGCCAAATGCATATGTATGCAGACACAAGCTCAACCCTCAAGAGGTATGTAAGCATAGGGATAGGTAGTTTTTTGCTTTGAACCATCCATAGTCAACACCATCGGATACACAAAACTATACACAGGCGTGCACCGAGACAATGATGTTAACACTTAAACACCTCAACCTCATCCGTTCTCACGTTTTGTGTCCATTTCAGGCCTTGGAAACCACTTTGGATTCATAAGTGTATAGTTTGAAGCGGCCCCACTTCACACTTACATAGGTGATTCCTCGTTAAGTATCTTGTCATGCTTAGTCTCCTTGAGAACTTCATCTCAACGAGATACTTTAGGAATCATTAAAAGTCATAGACTTAACATCACCACTAGGCAAGTTTTTCAAACACTCTATTGCTCTCTAGGGAATAGATATAGATGAGTGTTTCACACGAACTCTCATAGCTTAGTTTTCCCATTGAACCAAGTTCTTGGGATCTCCAGTCATCATGGTTGGGTTACCACTATGACAATTCTTTAGTTTGTGGATTTCAAACCCATTCCCTCTAGCAATTTATTCATTTGATCACGATTTAACCCTTTGGTTAGCGGATCCGCTAGATTATCCAATGACTTCACGTAGTCAATTGTAATCACCCATGTTGTGATCAAATGTCTCACGGTATTGTGTCGTCGACGAATGTGTCGAGACTTACCATTGTACAAGCCACTGTTTGCCCTCCCAATAGCGGCTTGGCTATCACAGTGAATTAACACTGGAGGCACGGGCTTTGACCAACATGGAATATCTTCAAGGAAGTTTTAGCCATTTGGCTTCTTCCGCGGCTTTATCTAAAGCTATGAATTCAGATTCCATGGTGGATCGGGCTATACATGTCTGTTTCGTAGATTCCCACGAGACAGCACCACCCCCAATAGTAAAGACATATCCACTTGTTGAAAGTGAGTCTTTGTTATCGGATATCCAATTTGCATCGCAGTACCCTTCAAGTACCGGGGGGTATCTCGAAAAGTGTAGCCCATGATTTTGAGTATACTTGAGATATCTCAAAACTCTTACAAGAGCTTTCCAATGCTCTTTGCTTGGATTGTTCGTATAACGGCTCAACTTGTTCACGGCGCAAGCAATATCAGGTCGAGTGCAATTAGTAAGATACATAATGCATCCAATGACCCGTGCATAATCTTCTTGTGCAACGGGCTCACCCCTGTTCTTGCTCAAGTGAACATTGAGCTCTATAGGCGTCTTAGCCGGGATGCCATCATAGGCATTGAATCTCTTTAATACTTTCTCAACATAATGAGATTGTGATAAGGTGATTCCTTCGGATGTTCTTAGAATTTGCATTCCAAGAATTACATTGCTATACCCATATCCTTCATGTCGAAGTTTTTCTTCAACATGGCTTTCGTGTCGTTAATCACTTGGGTGTTACTACCCATGATTAACATATCATCAACGTAGAGACACACTATAACGTATCCATTATCAGTGTTCTTAATGTAGACACATTTGTCACATTCGTTGATTTTAAATCCATTTGATAACATCACGTTATCAAATTTCAAGTGCCACTGCAATGGCGCTTGTTTCAATCCATAGAGGGATTTAACCAGCTTGCATACCTTTTTCTCTTGTCCAGGTACTACAAAACCTTCAGGTTGTTCCATATAGATTTCATCTTCAAGGTCAGCATTTAGAAACGCAGTCTTAACATCCATTTGATGAATCTCAAGATTGTGAACAGCAGCAATCGCGAGAAGCACTCGAATTGATGTAATCCTCGTTACAGGTGATTATGTATCGAAGAAATCGTACCTTTCCTTTTTGTTTAATGCCTTTGACTACTAGTCGAGCTTTATACTTGTCCACTGTTCCATCGGCCTTAAACTTTCTTTTAAGGACCCATTTGCATCCTAAAGGTTTAGCACCTTCAGGTAGATCAACCAACACCCACGTGTGGTTTAGCAAAATTGACTCAATTTCGCTTTGAATAGCTTCTTTCCAATGCAACACGTCTGGGCCAGCAAAGGTGTTACGGACGTTCTCCGTAACGAGGCCGGTTAACTAACTTCTCGGAGAGATAAGGTGATCCAACCTTCGACGTGCTCGAAGGAAAGCTCACGAATTGCTGATTTTCGGACGTTCTCCGGTGAACAACAATTTGGAAACGAAATATGATATTCTTGTTACTCAAGACAAGTTTGTGGAAAATAATATATTCATTGAATTGTTGATTGATAACAATCTCTCCTATTTATAATACTCTAATACTACTACCCTAACTTAATGAACAAGAAACAAATATCTAAACAAATATGGGAAAGATATGGTGAATAAAGGAAAACTAAATAATTGGAAGATCATAAAAGATATGATCGTATCAACTCCCCCATGGTTGAAATCCACCTTGTCCTCAAGGTGGAAACCACAAAGCAACGACGAGAGTTGAAAGCAAACGCTATGGCGAGGCGTCTCCTCCTGGATCAAACACATATCGAACAACTGAATATCTTCCTTTATCACCTCCAAGAAGGCTCAAATATGGCGTGTCGTTGCGCGGAGGGATGAATCGTGCATCGACGTCGAGTGATGTCGAACGATGAACAATACTTGGAACATCGCCATCAAAGAAATCCACATGGATATAAGCAATTGTCCTTACACTAGTGTAAGCACTTCCTCTCTTAAACCAACAATTCTTCACATCCTTCGATGTTATTTGAGCAACAAGAATATTAGTGTTCGCAACATTGAACGATTCCATTATCTTCTCCACTTCACCAATAGAATCATCCTCCTCTTTATCTTCTAACAATGTCCCCTCCGCTTCACTAATATCTGAGTTGCACGGCTGCAAGATTGGGGCCGGTAGGGGCGGGTCATCGTGTAATAATTCACCCTCATCTCTACTGAGATTGGGGCAGCACGACGGTGATGGTGGAGTTAAAATCGAAGTCGGGACAGCAGCGAGGATAGGGAGCGAGGGGCTAGATGGATCGTGATGGAGATGCGAGAAGCATTGGGACTCAACGGTGTGAGGCGGGGCAGGTAGCGTCCCTGTTGCTGTTATACTCCCATGTCCTACCCCCTTCTCATTGTCACTTAGGTAGTCGATTTTGTCATCCATAAAGCAGGTCTCCTCGTCAAGGGTTCCACTCGATGGATGCCGGCAGGAGGGCGGGAGTTGGAGCAGAGGCTGCTGCTGAGCAGCGGGCTGGTCGAGGCAGGCAGCAGTCTGACGGAGATGAGGCACCGAATGTTGCTGGTGGTAGGGCTGTCTCGAATAGCCAACATCAAAGTCCTCATCATATCCATCAGAGTCACAATCAAAATTAGGGTTATATATGGATGTGCTCTCTGCATAGGAGAGGCTATTTATCGACACCCGAGTGCCCGGTGGGTCCCAGCAGGATGGCTGGCGACCAGGCACGTGCTGCGACTGCCGAATTTGACGACGAGGAAACTCACTGTACGCGGGCGACGGTCCGCCGAAGGGTTGATAGTACTTGGGCAGTTGATAATGGCTCTGGTGGAGGTGGTGTGGCCGGTGTCTATCCGGCTGGTATGGAGGAGGCTGTGACAGGTACTTGTCCCGGTTTTGGTGCTGTGGCTGCCGATACGTCGGCTGGGTATAACGCCGACCCGTCTGTGGCGATGGATCCGGCAGCGGACGAGTGCGAATCTCTTTGCGGGAATCATAGCACGCCTGTTGTGCATACGTTGCTTTAGACGCAAGCAAGTTTGTCCTACGCCGTTCGATTTTGTCACAACGTGTTTCCAACCTGGAGATAGCGGCATCCAATTGATCGAATAGTTGTTCATAACGCCCCGCTTCGGTGTAGTTGCATAACATGATGACGTTGAACGACGGCGGTGAAGCTAGACAGTGGGAGGTGATCGGGCAGGTGCTGTGACTGATTTTTTCTTTTTTTTCGGTTGAAAGTTACTGAGGCTGGTGAACTGATATAGAAGCTAGACATAAACAGCAGCAATTAGGACTCAATTAAACCCAATCGGGAATATCTCTCATCAAAGTCAAACCATATGTTGATTGATAAAGAAGAGGTGTGTGTTACGATGATGATGTTAAGAAGGAAGGTGGAGGGTATAAAACAGAGAATTTTTGCTTTTGTTCGGAGGTGTAGGCTGATTTTTTTTTTGATATTGGTGATTGTTTGGGGAATATGGAAGACGAAGACGGAGGATGAGCACGGGATGAAAGCACCAGTTGTTACGGACGTTCTCCGTAACGAGGCCGGTTAACTAACTTCTCGAAGAGATAAGGTGATCGAACCTTCGACGTGCTCGAAGGAAAGCTCACGAATTGCTGATTTTCGGACGTTCTCCGGTGAACAACAATTTGGAAACGAAATATGATATTCTTGTTACTCAAGACAAGTTTGTGGAAAATAATATATTCGTTGAATTGTTGATTGATAACAATCTCTCCTATTTATAATACTCTAATACTACTACCCTAACTTAATGAACAAGAAACAAATATCTAAACAAATATGGGAAAGATATGGTGAATAAAGGAAAACTAAATAATTGGAAGATCATAAAAGATATGATCGTATCAAAAGGCTACTTTTATCGATGTTTGTTCTTCATCCAACATGAATGCAATGTAGTCAGGACCAAATGTCTTTGGTGTTCTGACCCTGCTACCATGTCTTGGTACCGCATCATTTGGATCAGGCCTTGTTCGCTTGCGCGATTATGGCTCTTCATCCGCTGATTTAGAACTAGTGGCTTCATCCTCAATTCTCGTCTCAGAATTAGATACAATATTTTCCTTGTCTTTGCGAGGAAATATGTTTTCAAGAAATACAACATTTCTTGACTCGATTGTTGTTCCCACGGTCACAGTCGGTATTTCAGACTTGTGGACAACAAATCGATATGCACTACTATTAAGTGCATACCCAATGAAGATGCAGTCAACCGTTTTAGGACCGATTGTAACTTATTTGGGCGGAGGAACCATCACCTTAGCCAAACACCCCCACACTTTGAGGTATTTGTAGGATGTCTTCCTTCCCTTCCACAACTCATAAGGAGTAACGTCCTTACCTTTGAGTGGGATTTTGTTTAGGATGTAGTTGGCTGTCAAAACAGTTCCCCCCACATGTTCTGGGGCATCCCCGAACTGATCAGTAATGCATTCATTATCTCTTTGAGAGTTTGATTCTTGCGTTCTGCAACAACATTAGATTGTGGTGAATATGGTGCAGTCGTTTGGTGAATTATACCACTTGCGTTGCATAATTCCTCAAACGGGGCTACGTATTCACCTCCTCTATCACTTCGAATCGTTTTGATTTTACATCCAAGTTTATTCTCGACTTCGTTCTTATAATTTTTGAACGCTTCTATTGCTTCATCTTTACTTCTTAAAAGATAGACATAACAATATCTTATGCAATCATCTATGAATGTGATAAAGTATTTTTTACCACCTCTCGTTTGCACCAATTTTAAGTCACATACGTCCGTGTGAATTAATTCAAGGGGTTTCGTGTTCCGTTCAACCGAATGAAACGGTAACTTAGTCATTTTTGCCTCAAGACAAGTTTCACATTTGTTTTGAGTTTCTACTTCATTTGCCTTTAGTAAATCTAAACTTACTAATCTTTTAATGGCATTTTGATTTACATGTCCCAATCTATTGTGCCACAAGTTAGAACACTCAGTCAAGTAAGAAGAAGTAGATGCATTCTTATTATTAGCCAACGGCTTAGGGACATGGCGTACAGCTACACTAAGCTTGAAAAGTCTGTCGGTTACAAAGCCTTTTTCCGAGTGACTTCCCAAACTTGTACAAAAAAAACCTATCAGATTCAAATACAAGTTTGAACCCCTTATTCACTAGTATTGATCCTGACACTAGGTTCTTCCGGATGTCTGGGACGTGCAGCACATCCTTCAAAGTGATGGTGACGTCGGACGTCATCATGAGAATCACGTCTCCAATGCCGAGGACTTGAGACGAGGCTTGATTCCCCATATTGATCTTCCTCCCTTCAACAGCGGTGTAGGAGGCAAACTTGCTCTTATCGGCACAAACGTCGGCAGTAGCTCCAGTGTCGATATACCAGCCACATTTGTTATCAACAAGATTGACTTCTTCCTTGACCACAGCAACAAGGTCACTTTCATCCCAGTCCTTGAATTCTTTTTCAACAACGTGGGCAGCCGGCTTCTTCTTCGGCTTGCGGCGGTCCTTGGAAAAGTGGCCAGGTTTGCCACAGTTGTAGCAGTTGCCTTCAACCTTCCTCGCAGGCTGCTTCTTCTTGCCCTTGTCCTTTGCAATTGGACGGGAGCGTTTGTTTGAGGGACCGCCCCGCTCCAACAGATTGGTCTTTGCAACAGGTGGGCCATGGCCCTTAGCCAAACCATCACGTTTGCGCACGTCTGACTCGATGAGCAACTTCACGGTCAAGTCTTCAAGATTCATCTCCTTTCGCTTGTGCTTAAGGTAGCTCTTGAAGTCCTTCCAGCCGGGTGGAAGTTTTTCAATGACCGTGCCCGCCGTGAAAGCTTCAGGCAGGGCCATTCCCTCGGTGGCGAGGTCGTGGATGATGAGCTGGAACTCTTGCACTTGGTCCATGATTGGCCGGGAGTCGACCATTTTGTAGTCCAAGTACTTAGCTATTACAAATTTCTTAGTACCCGCATCATCACTACGGTACTTCTTATCTAGCATTTCCCACACTTGTTTTGATGTGGGAATAGTACAATACACGTTATAGAGACTATCATCTAAAGCACTTAAAATAAAGTTTTTACAAAGATAGTCTCATTTGCGCCAAGCGTCATACTCGACGTACATCTCGACACGTGCCTCATCCTCGCTTGGCGGGGTTGGCTCGTTCTCCTTGAGGAAGTTAACAACGCCCAACGTTGTTAGGTAGAACAACATTTTCTGTTGCCATCTCTTGAAGTCCGTTCCAGTGAACTTCGACGGCTTCTCAGCGGGTGGCATCATCCTTGGTGCCATTGGTGCCGAGCTTGTCCCATGGAATGGACCAAATCCGTTGCTCCCGTAGGAGCTAACAATTGGTTGCGGCACAGTACCCCCCACAGTTGCATGGAGCAGGGAGGCCCCCGCATTTGTGCCGACCCCGAAGGATCCAGCTCCCGTGCCGACCCCGATGGATCCAGCACCCGTGCCGACCCCGATGGATCCAGCACCTGTGCCGACCCCAATGGATCCAGCACCCGTGCCGACCCCGAAGGGTCCAACACCCGTGCTGCCCCTGAAGGAGCTAGCACCCGTGCCGACCCCGGAGGGTCCAGCACCCGTGCCGTGCCCGAAGGCCCCGACACTTGACCCAATGAAGGATCCAATGGAACCACTAAAAGTGGAACCGACCGACCCACTCGAGGTTAATCCAGAAACCGTCCCAAATGGGTTGTCAAACACCCAAGGGGTTGTTGATGAAGAGGTTGAGAAGCCAGGAGTCAGAATCATCGTTATGTCCGACGACGTGTTGACGGGGGACACGGTGGATGGAACGGTGGCAGCGGCAGTAGATGGGTCAGTCGACATCTCCAAGCAAAGGTGTTGATTTCAGTTTAGTTGGTGTGTGTAAAGTCCTTTAGAGGCAAGAATATCTTGTCTTGCGATTGTTGTCGAAATGAGATACAAGTCTTGCCGGGCAAAAATTACAATGAAAATAAACAAAGGAAAATTACACAGAAAAACTGAAACAATTACACGGGAAAATATATGTGGAAAGCGGTAAGCCGAGTCGAGGAGTCCTCTTTCCGCAAGACGAGATACGCCCCGGTAGTGCTCTCGGTTTGGCGTGTCGTCCTCAAAGATAAAACGGCTTCGTCTCTGAAGTAGCAGCACCGCTAGAAACAGAGCTCCGGCGAACAGGAGTAAGGTGGGGGCAGAGCTTCGACGGGAAGATATGCAGAGAAGGAGAGAGCGTGTATGCAGGAATGCTTGTGTATTCTATGTCTAGAATGCAATGGATGCATGCCTATTTATAGGCCAAGTCCACCTGCAGGGCATTGATGGAGTCAACAGCTATTATGTGTGCCATGATGGCTTGACCGTAACCGCCGGGGGTTATTGACTGGTGCACTAGCCAGTGGGAGCTGAAGAGACACGACGCACCTGGACATGCTACACGACGGGATACACCATGGACCGTCGGGGTCCATCGGGGACCTTTTGTCTCCCTTTATGCGTCGGGGTCCAGCGGGGACCTTTTGACTCCCGTTGTGAGTCGGGGTCCAGCGGGGACCTTTTATCTCCCGTCATGCGTCGGGGTCCAGCGGGAACCTTTTGTCTCCCGTCATGCGTCGGGGTCCAGCGGGACAATGACGTGGACCAGACCCGTCGGGGATAGCGTGGAGTTTGGGGTGGTCTAAAAAGAACAAGCGGGGCTCGAACCACGCTCAACGACCAGCTCCAAAGAACAGCCCAAAGACCAAGATCCAAGATCCAAGGCACAAGGCACCAGGCACCAGGCACCCGGCCCCCGGTGCACGGGGCACGGGGAACGGGGCACTAGACACGGGTCACGGGTCACGGTGCGCGGCTCACGACTCGTGGTTCGCGGGCGGGCGGCGGCTGCGCGCGCGTGTGTGCTCGTTTGGGCTCTGTCACCCGTCTTATTCAACGATAATTATTACACATAATAATTCATCTGATTAAATACTTCATCAAAGAAGTCTATCATCCCCGATGTGGGATAATTAATAATTAGTTAATTAATCACTTAGTCTTTTCACATAGCTCATTTCTAGCTTTATTGTGACCAACTTTAACATATTATTTCTCACTCACCGGGAATCGGATTTGAGAAAATTAATATACTACGGTCATCTACTCGGAACGTAGATCGACATTATTGCATTTAATTTCATAAAATTAAATGTCTTGTAATATTTATTATTAGTCAAAAATCATTTGACCAAGCACGATTCCAACACCAAATACCAGCCTCCAACCCAAACAAACACACCAACAACCACATCCTCCAACCCAACTAAAAACCACAGCCTCCAACCCAACAAAAAACAACATCCTCTAACCCAATGACAAAACCATAGCCTCCAACCCAAACAAACACACCACCAACCACAACCTCCAACCCAACTAAAAACAACAGCCTCCAACCCAATTACAAAACCACAGCCTACTACCCAATAAAGAAAACAACCGAATTGAGGGACAACATACTTAGATTAAATCTAAGATCCCAGGCAGCAAAATAGCAAGAATCTGTCTCTCGAAGTCAGAATACACGATAGGGCCGGCTAGAGCTGGAACGGTGGGGGAGGCTGGTTGCCCATTGTAGGGGGTGGCTGGTGGTGGTGGCCCGTTGTAGGGGCAACCACAGTCATCGTACTCGATGACGGAGTGAGAAGACCACACATCTACGGGTATGACAAAATCGACTGGGGTTTCGGGGACAACGGTGTCAATTAGGGCTCTGGCGTCGAAGACGGAGTCAGAATCTCATAGATGCTCCGGGGTGTCTGGGACGACGAGATCGTCCAGATCAACCGATAAAAAATCAGTAGGAGAGTCGGGATAAGCATCCATCGATTTGTGTGGAGGCGGTCGAAGTTGTGGAGGAATCGGTGTAGATCTAGGGTTTTCACAGGGAGTACTAGAAGTGGAAGGGGAGTCGAGTTGTGTGGAGGCGGTGGGAATTGAGGAGGAATGAGTGTAGATCTAGGGTTTTTAGAATGAGAAAATGTGAATTGGAATGGGAGGCGAATTGAATGGGGGAGACGGTTGGGAGGCGAATTGAATGGGGGAGACGGTAGGAGGCGTCTTGAATGGGGGGGAAATTGAATAGGGGATACGGTTGGGAGGCAAATTGAATGGGGGAGACGGTGGGAGGAGTAAATTGAAGGGGAGGCGAATTGAATGGGGGAGGCGAAATGGGGGAGACTGTGGGAGGAGATATTTGGTAGATTAATTGCATTAATTGTGTGATTTGGGGTGCCTGATTGTAATTAGGAAGGGTTTAATTTTTTGCCATAAATGGAATATTTGAAGTGAGACAAATTATGTGGGACGGACCAAAATGGAAAACTGAGACAAATTATGTGGGACGGATGAAGTATAAAATATGAATATAATGAAATAGTGGAAAAAATAGTAAAAATGAAATGAAACAATTAATAAAAGATAAATCAAAATACTATTGAGGTATATAACCTGGGAGAGGAGGGACGGTAGAGTAACTAGAGTTATCATTTTCCTACATTTAGCAATTAGACCGATTAATTAAAGTTTGGGAATCATAACTGGTCAATAATGATAAATCATTTTTCATGTGTGTATCATTACGCAAATCTTCTATAAACATTGTTAGCCATCAACCATATCGTGATACAATTAGACTCAATATCAAAATACCAAGTTGAGATTAACTAAATCATCACCAATTATTTGAAGACGATGATATGGAAAATATGAAATCCAACTGCGGCCAGTCAAATCCCAATTCCCAAATATTTCAAATTTTGACCCCTTCGAGAAATTTACCCAAAAGATTCACGAAAATCTACTCATTTTCTCCATATATTTGGGCAAAAGTGAAGTATAGTAAATAATTTGCCTTTTTCGGACAAGTGGAAAAGCTCCCAAATTGTTGCATCTTTAACCTATTGACCAGGATCTTTGTCTTAACTTTTCCAACATTCTATTATTTTCTCACCGCACAAAAACTAACTACCTTTATCATCAATTAACCCTTCCTCACCAATCATGATCATATGTATTATTAAGTCTATGATACTATTAGAAGTGGGTCACTCACCCCTTAAAAGGCCTTATAAGAGGGAGGGTTATTCATACTTATATAAATTAGATTGGATCTTCACCAAGTCGATGTGGGACAGAATTTAGAGAATTTAACACGCCTCCTCACGTGTGGGCCGGAAATGACATCGGTCTTCCATCACGTGGGTAGGCAATGCAAGAGATAAGAGAACCATCATCGATGTGGGCCGGAAAGGACATCGGTCTTCCACTCGTGAGGTAGATAAGAGATAAGAGAAAATCATCATCGACTTGGGCTCGCTCTGATATCATATTAGAAATGGGCCACTCACCCCTTAAAAGGCATTATAATAGGGATGGTTATCCATACTTATATAGATTAGATTGGATCTTCACCAAGTCGATGTGCCTATTTCTAATATGGTATCAGAGCGGACCCAAGTCGATGATGGATTTTATCTCTTCTCTTGCCTACCCACGTGATGAAAGTCCGATGTGTCATTCCAGCCCACACGTGAGGGGGCGTGTTAAAATTTTTAATATCTTGTCCCACATCGACTTGGTAACGATCCTAGCTCACTTATAAAAGTATGGATAACCCTCCCCCTTATAAGGCATTTTAAGGGGTGTGTGACACATTTCTAATAGATACTACTTCGATTGCCTTCTTATTTATATAACATAAGAAAATATTCATTTGAAACCTAATTATTGATTGTCATCAATCGATTCGCGCATTATTTGAAGATTTCATGATATTTTAGTAATTATTTTTTGCATGAGTAATCATGATATTGTCAAACCAATCGCTATTACCGGTTTACCGCATTCATTAAATTTCAAGATTTTCCAATCCTTTTTTAATAAATAGGTTTGAGAGCAGTTGAGGATAGGGCTAGGGAAAAATACTGAAATACCATTCTTATCATACCGAAAATAGCGAAAATAACGAATTTCGGTATACCGTGATATTTGGTAAGGTATGAATACCTTACTGAAATTTTTCAGTGAGATAACGGTATGAATTTGCATATACCGGCGGTATACCGCGGCATACCGAATTCGGTATATACAGTTAATTTAAGGTATATACCGTGACATATAAATATAATTATATATAAAATATATTTATATATTTTTAATTTATAAAATCTATTGTGAACTATAGATATAATTATAAATAAAATATAGATTTTTTAAATTATAAAATATAAATAATATTCTAAAAACTCAAATATTCTATTTTTATTGATGTTGAAAGTCAGGTATACCGCAAAAAGGTATACCGAATTTTTGTAGGACATACCGAAAATGAGGTACGTTATCAGTATGTAAATTCGTCATACCGAAAATAAGGTATACTGAAGTACGGTATACCAAAAATTTTTGTAAGGTAAATACATGATTTATTTGCATACCGAATTTACAGTAAGGTATACAGTATGGTGGTTTCGTTAGGTATACCGTGAAGGGGTTAGCAGCGGAAGCACAAATTCTATTCGCACAATTATTACATGTATCATGCTCATAACTTGAATTAAAACATGCTTTTGATTAATTGAAACCTAAAACATGTTTTTCTACGGAACAGAACTATACCTTCTTGATTCTCCAAAGAATCGTAGATGACTTACTAATTCTCCACATGAAGATCTTCGATACTCGACCACAAATCTTCTGACTGGTTCTCGAACTGTATTCCGATATCAGTGTGGGCTGATCTCACCAGGATACTAGGACTTAAATAAAGAAGACAGAAGTTCCTCACGGAGTAGTAAAAGGGGTAAAATCACCCCCTACTGCAAAGAGAGGGTGGACGAAATTTTTTAAGAAAAATAAGAATATTTTATGTCTTTTATTTTCCTATTTATATTAAGTTACATGTTGGGGTTAGTCAAGGATCTACGGAAGGTTTTGGATTCCCCCAATTAGCTTTTTATTAATTAAATTGAACCCACAATTTAATACAAGCTTATATTGGAATATTATTATCAGCCACTACAGTAATAATATTGCACTGTCATCCAAATCCGAAATTACAAGTAATCTGGGTTTCCGTTTTGTTTATTGTTTATTTCTCGCGCTTAAAATATAAATGTCCATTAATTAATTAATGTCTGCTATAGACTTAATTAATTAACATATTTTTCATTCCAAGAGTGGACTTAGCAAGAAACGCTTATTTATTATTCATAAAATAACTAAATTCCAACTAGTTAGGTTCCGAATAATAAAACCTTGTTTCGAGCTCAACTTGAGAACATTATCAAACAAGACTCACCAGGCGCGCGTTACAATATAATAGCAATCCTAGCACCGCTAGATATTGATCGTCACTACCTAATATATCAGGATTATTGGGTTGTGAAAAACCCACGCCATTTGATAAGTCAAAATAATGCTCAATGTTAACATATATTGATTGATAAGGCTAATTTCATGCATCGGTTATGGGGCTAAATTCTGTTATTTCAGTGATCTAACAAGTGTTTGTAAGTTCAGGTGTGTGAAAAATCTGTCAGACCCAGGAAATGCAGGCAAATCAACCGGGCAGACAAAAAATGAGGAAAAGTGAAGTGAAAAGTGCCAGCAATCTACCTGACCGAGGAAATTACAAAAACTCTGGCAGGAAGCAAAAGTGGAACAAGGAGCAATTTCTAAAGGATCCTTTTTCGGAGGAAAAAATGACAAATCATGAAGAAGGAGAGCCCTAGGGATCCGTGCCTCCACTATATAAAGGGACAACCACTTTGAAGAAAATAACTTTTACTTCTAATCAGCTTCATCACTCTCCTAGTTTTTCTTAGTTTTAGCTCACTTTACACATATCTCACGCACTTGGTTTCAATGGGGTAATTCTGGGCACTGTGGCGGTTTAGTTTAGTTTTGTGGGGTAACACCGTCTCTAAGGGGGCGAAGATACAATCGTTTTACATTTATGTTGTTTTTGTCTCGCCGTGAACTTCTCTGTTGGAAGCTCGGTGTCTGATATTTTGTTTTGAATCTTATTTCAGTTGCTATGGAAGTTCATGTTTTCTGTTTATCTGGTTCCTGAGGCTTGATGTTGGTTTTTACTGATTTGTATGCTTTTCGCAATTGCTTGTTGAGTTGAATCTGAGATCGGTTGAATCTGGGTTGTTTGTTGTTGAATCGGTTGAATTGGAGTTGAGTAGATATGGATTTGAACGTGGTTGAGATGGGATCGGGTTGATCCGTTGTGAATCGTGGTTAGGAGTGTGGATTTGATACGTACTGATTTGGATCTGCATGACTATGGTTGTTCTTACTGTTGCTTTTGATTTGCTCGACCTGGTAGTTTAGATCTGATAGTTTTTCTATTTAATCGTAATGTTTGAAGTCCGATCTGGTTTGCTCTGTTTCTTTATATTTGATTCTCTATTTCGTTTGTGTTCATTTCATATTTGCTAAAGAAGATGAAGATCGTTAGTAGTTAGAGTCAGGTCTGTAGTTTATTTGTTTTTGCAGCTTTTTCTGTCGCAGTAGCTAAATCAGGAAATTATTCCTACTGCTTTTTCCTGCGTACTTGTCTGACTGTTTTGAGAAATATTTACTTGACCTGGTAGTTTGCTTAATTCATTCCTTAGTTAATTTATGCCTTTTGAGTCATGCATGCATACGTGTTTTTCTCGTTTCCTAGGTCCAGTAGTAAAGTGCTTTTAATTCTCTTGAGTTAAGTAGTTAGAATTCTCTAAATACTTGCTAACACCTCCGTCTCTGTGGGATTGATCCTTACTTCCATATACTAGCCAATAGTACGATGGGTTAAGGTTTTGAAGCGGTAAAAAGTGCAACCAACGACCATTTCTGATAGATTTATGGTTTGCTAGACCCTGTGATTTAGAGAATCCTCCAGGTATGTTTAATTGAGATATACCTACGCACGCACTAGATTGGCGTAAAAGAAAGTGGTACGCATAGATTCATAAATTTTATCTAGACTAAGCCAAGGGTAGGTTTACAATTACAACCTTTGACAAATTGAAAGTAGTTGATCGACCTAAAGGGTATTTTGGACATTGCTTATTAAATCTTTTGGAGTCAAATAAGTAATGCCCTTTTGGCTGCATCAATAAATACGACTTCTATTTGAGCAAAGAGCTGCGATTAATTAAGCAAAGAATAAAGGTGCATTAGAGCATCCACAGCGGTTGAGCGCAGCCGTCCGTCCGTCCGTGCCAGCGGCGCGGCACCCGCTGCTCGTCGATGCGCTCTTGCCGCTAGCACGGCACTGCTCGATGCATCGAGTACGTCCGTGTCAGCGAGTAGCCCACGTGTCAGCCGTCCATTAGCCAACGGCAATGCCGTTGGCAATTTGATTTTTTTAAAAAAAAAATCGGATTTGAATTAAAAAAATCCGATTAAAAATAAAAAAAATATTTTCCCACTTCCCAAAAATTATATCCTTTTCTACCCATTTTTAATTTATTTTTCAATTTTTTTCCCCAAAAATACACATTTTCATCTATAAATACCCCACTCCCACACCAAAAATTCACACCACACTACACAATTCTCATCTAAATTCTCTCATTTCTATTCTTACAATTCTCAATCTTTCTTTCACTCACAACAAAAAAATGTCCGGCTCCGGCGATCACCCCTCCGGCTCCCACGGTTGGAACCCCGATTAGTTCGGTTCACAACCATTTCCTAGTCCGGAAACGGAATATTCGGCCCCTCCTCAAACCCAAGGTTCGCAAGTTCCGGGTGGCTACCGGCCTTACCCGATCGATGACCAAGATGTCCCTGAAGGGCAATACGGATGGACACCCGAACCACCCGTACCTAGAGCGGGAGGGAGCAGCCCCTCTCAAACTCCTCCTCTTCCTACTCGTGGTGTCCGCACCCCGTACACTCTGGGGGAGATGGAGCAATTATTCAAAGCGTACTTGTCAATCTCCGAAGATCCGGAGGTTGGCACGAACCAATCCGGTGACCATTATTGGTGGCGCATCTGTCGCCGGTACAATCAAAACCGACCGGCTGGAACAATCGAGCGCAACGAGAGTATGATGCGCAATGCCATATACAGAGCCAACGAAGAAATCCAAAAGTTCCAGGGGTATTACCTCCAGGAAAAGCGGTCGGCGGGGAGCGGCCGGAGCGAGCTTGACATCATCAGTTCCGCCTTGGCGACCTACCAATCCATGAACTACAAGCTGTTCAAGTACCTCAACATTTGGCAGGAGACGCGGGCGCATCCGAAGTATAGGGGAGGCGTATCATCCTCCTTTAGCTCCTCCTCCAAACGGTCGAGGTCGGTATCCCTATCCGACGCCGGCTCCGAGGATGTGGCTAGCCAACTTGCCGGAGCTAACTTGGGTAGCCCCGACGCCGGCCCGAGCAGTTCCCAACGCCGGCCGCAAGAAAGGAAGAAGGCAGCGGCCAACCGCCGTCGCGCCGCGACTCAATACGCCCCCGCTCTCGCTCCCTATGTGCCACCTCAACCCCCCACCAACTCATTGTGGGGGATTTTGGCCCAACTCAATTTGGCCGATAGGTCAACTATGACCCCCGAGCAACTTCGATCGCTTGTAGCGATGATACGGGGTCTCCAAAGAACATTGGGGGTAGAGCCGGATGAATAGTCATCCACGGGGGTAATTTTTATTTTTTAGGTGTTTAATTATGTAATTTTTAATTTTTAGGATTTTAATTATGTAATTTTTAATTTTTAATATTTTAATTATATAATTTTTATTTTTTAGTATTTTAATTATGTAATTTTAATTTTTTTGTAATTTGTAATATTATTCCGGGTATTTTTTATGCATTTTAATTTTGTGGAAATGTTTTTATTTAAATTGAATAATAGAATGGTGGGACCCTTGAACTTGTCCTTGCGGAAGAGCACGGATGTAGGTGTTGTGCTCTTGCCTAAGAGCAGGGAGTAAAAGTGTGACCGGGCCCATATCCGTGCTCGTTGGCAAGAGCACGGATGTGGATGCTCTTAAAGTTATGATTAATAAAATTATAATATGGAGTATTCAGGCTTGAATGTCCCTTTACAGTAAAATTAGTGAATGTGCACACGAGTGTAAAGGGGACATCACTAGACAAAGTTTATAGATCAATGTGCACTCCTCTCTCTCTCAATAAACCACCCCTTAATTCCTGCCTACACAATTTAATTCTACTATTATATATTTAATCGATAGCTTAATTCTATTCTAAACGATATTTTATCTTTCACTCATCTCCAATAAATCCATTCAGTAATAATGTCTATTATTAATTTTGCAATCCAATTAATTTTGTCAGTCCTTATTCCAAATGTACTCAATCAATAACTTCTATTAGTACCAATATTTCATACTACTATTACACTCACCCTTTAAAATATAGTATGATCTTGTAGTCAAAAGGAAACATAAAAACGCCATGATCCACAGTAAACCTACCTATAATTGAGGCCGTGGCTCAAAAGGCTACAAAATTTGACCAAATTGGGATGTTAATTACACAAATTCTTAACAACCACTTACAAATTCTTGATATGAAATTCTAAACTAGAAGACAATGTTGTTTATAGTATGAATGCTGATGTTATTAAGATTCAGAATAGGATACGAGACCAATATATATGTACAGCTACATAAGATCTAAGATTAGATCCAAATCCAAATACAAGTTTGACTATATATGGCCAATGGATTAAGTGTTGTTAACTGAAAACTAATTGTACACATTTAGATCTAGTTAAATCTAATCAGAGTTTGTACCAAGTAGGATAGAAAATATATTAGCAAATAAGGTGACAACCTTCAGATTCTTGTTTCCTACCGAAGCATGTATCAGTTACAACCAATAATATTTCTGCTAATTAAATAATAGCAACTCAAAATTACCCATAAACAGTATTGTATAAAATACATATACTATAGTATTGTTTAATTTTCACCATTGTGAAGTTATATTTTGTATTTACCCTGAATTATTTATAGTTTAAAGTATTTGTGATGCATTATATTAGCGCGTAAGTATGTATATATTTTAATAGAGATGTAATTATTATCCTTCATGCTAGCTAGGCTTTGTGGCATATTTTATGAAGGTGTTGACAAAGGAAGGATAATGAGTTTGTATTGTATTATTTCAGTTATTTAAAACTAGTTCCAGATTCTCTGCTCCCCCCTTATTTAACCCACCACCCCTCCCATTTTAATATCATCTCCTCTTCCTGGAAACTCATTTCTCATTTTCACCATTCTCTCTCTCTCTCTTTAAACTACAAGAAGAAGAAGAAGAAGATCATAGTGATGCACCTTGAATTGCTATGTTTCCACCACTTGTGTATGTGATAGTGATATTGATCATAGCCTTACTAAACTGGCTCTACAGCTGGAGAAATCCAAGGTGCAATGGAGTTCTCCCACCTGGCTCCATGGGCTGGCCTCTTCTTGGTGAATCCTTCAGCTTCTTCTCCCGAAACACTAGCTTTGGCATTCCTCCTTTTGTCAAGGACAGGATGCAAAGGTAGCCAATCAATCTTGACGTCATTTGTTCATTTTTATTGTTGTGAAGTAGTAATTATTTGATAATGCTGGTGAATCAGATATGGACCTGTGTTCAAGACTAGCTTGGTGGGAAGGCCGGTGATAGTCTCGACGGATGCAGATCTCAACTACCTGGTTTTCCAGCAAGAGGGGCAGCTGTTCCAGAGCTGGTATCCAGACACATTCACTGAGATATTTGGGAGGCAGAATGTGGGCTCATTGCATGGATTCATGTACAAGTACCTCAAGAACATGGTGCTCAAGCTCTTCGGCCCGGAGAGCTTGAAGAAGATGCTTGTTGATGTCGAGCAGGCCGCCAACGCGAGCTTGAAGAGGTGGTCTATGGAGGGTGTTGTTGATGTCAAGGAAGCAACTGCAAAGGTGGTGATGAGTTAAAAGCAAATTTTGCTTCATTTCTACTCATTTTTGTTGCTTTTGATTTTTGGCAGATGATCTTTGACCTCACAGCAAAGAAGCTGATCAGCTATGATTCCGAATCGTCTTCTGAGAATCTGAGGGAGAGCTTTGTAGCTTTCATACAAGGCTTGATCTCATTTCCACTTGACATTCCTGGCACGGCCTATCACAAATGCTTGAAGGTATGTTTCTTCACCTACCGGTCTTAATTGTATAGAGCGACAAAAATGAGATGTGTTTTGATGCGTGAGTGAACTTCAGGGGAGGAGGCAGGCTATGAGGTTGCTGAAGAACATGCTGCAGGAGAGGCGGGAGAGGCCGAGGAAAGTGCAGGGAGATTTCTTCGACTATGTGTTGGAGGAGCTGCAGAGGGAGGACACCGTGCTGACAGAGGCCATTGCGTTGGATTTGATGTTTGTGTTGCTTTTCGCTAGCTTTGAGACCACTTCTTTGGCTCTCACTCTTGCTACGAAGCTTCTCTCGGATCATCCTTTGGTTTTGAAGCAAATGAGGGTGAGTGAGTTAGTTCATTATTTGATACTGCTACAATTCTAGTACCATTTCTCTAGGTTATGACTACTTGCTTGCAACGTAGGAGGAGCACGACGCGATTATTAAGCAGAAGGGGGATGCAGATTCTGGGCTGACATGGAGTGACTACAAGTGTATGAAACTCACATTTCAGGTGTTTGTAATTTGCTATTGAAATGTTGTGATTGATGTGTTTGAGTTTGGTTAAGAATTTTGGAATTTGGAAGTGCAGGTGATCAATGAAACAGTGAGGCTTGCAAATATTGTGCCTGGGATTTTCAGGAAGAGTTTGAGAGAGACCAAATTTAAAGGTGTGGTGTGGTGTGTGTGGTTGTCTTACTCTTATATAGTTATGTTGATGGTAGTGAAACATGGTTGTATGTAATGGTGTAGGGTATACTATTCCAGCCGGGTGGGCCGTGATGGTATGCCCACCGGCTGTGCACTTGGACCCGAGCAAGTACAAGGACCCCCTCGATTTCAATCCATGGCGGTGGGAGGCAAGTACACATACACAACGCGTGCAGGGAGTTAAGAACTTCATGGCGTTCGGAGGGGGCATGAGGTTCTGTGTGGGAACGGACTTCACGAAGGTGCAAATGGCCGTGTTTCTACATTGCCTTGTCACGAAATACAAGTAAGAAATCGCATCAAACCACTCTTCTGGAAAACTCGGTCGGGCTTTATTAGGAACTGATATGTTTTGCGTGCAACAGATGGGATCCAATCAAAGGAGGAAATATTCTACGAACTCCGGGATTGCAGTTTCCAGATGGATTTCACATTCAACTTTCTGAAAGAGATTGAACAAATGTGGAATGGGTTAATTTCAATTTTGATCCGGAAAAGTGTGAAAGGCTCTTTAGAGAAATAGGAAGAAAAAGAAAAGAAAAGGTTGTTGGACTTAGATATATATAGGATATATTATCTCAGATTATGTATTAGATGTTCATATTTGTGGAGTATTATATAAGTCTTTGTCGCATATGTATTTTTAATCACTATCCACATTTTTACCATATATTTGTAATGGAGTAATTTGTTACCGTTTTTGGTACTTTTGTTCAATTTTATAATATATTTTTCAAATAATGTATGTAAGTAATAAAAATACGTTTAATGAAACAAAAGAAATTAAGCATATAATATAAAGAAGGGTTCACTGATAGTCAATGATAGATAAAACAGAGAAAATATTAGCAGTTTGAAGTAGGGAGACATGTCATCACCAAAGTTTATTTTGAACAATCTTCATATCTAATATCCCAAATGCAAAACCAGAAGGATCACATGTAAACATTATTACCCTACCGATCAGTCTACAATGCAAAAATTGACTCGTTTGTTACTTCCTTCATCCCCAAAGAGTATGAACTATTACCTTTTTTCGTCCGTCGCTAAAGAGTATGAACTTTCTAATTTTAAAAAATTCAAATAACATACTACCCCTACACATCATTTTATTTATAACTTATATCATTACCATTAATACTTATACCATTATAATAATGTGGACTACACTCTCCACTAACATTATTTTCACTACCATTTCTCTCTATCTCTCTTGCTTTTCCCTTTATTTATTAAAATTCGTGTCGAACCCAAAATTCATACTTTTTGGAACAGATGGAGCATGTTATTTACTATTCCCTCCATATAGAAATTGGTCATTTAGAGTTGACATGGATTTTAATGTATAATTGATAAAGTAAGAGAGAATAAAAAAGAGAAAAATGTAAATGGATATAGACTATTTCTATATGACGGGTGAAAAAGGAAATATGACATATTTCTATAGGAAGAATGAAAAAGCAAATATGACATATTTCTATGAAACGGAAGGAGTATCACTTTTCATGAACGTAATCAACAAATAATAATAAACAAAATATCATGTGATAAATAAATTTTTCCTAGTTTTGCATTTGAAGTTTGCAAATTAAAACAAATTCACGAATAAAGATCTATTTAGATGATTATACGATTAAATCTAATTCATGAATATAAACCTGTTGCATGCCACAAACATAGTTAAATCACATTAATAATTAAATAATAATATGTGATTTCTATGAATTAGTAACATACTGCCACTTAATTGTTGAAAGAATCAGAGATTGTTCACTACATCTATATAAAACTTCTATGTACTCTATTTTCTGATCGGTTTTCCAAACTCTTTATTTAATGTTTGTGAGCAAATCTAATCAAATAGTGTACGAACTTGATTAGAAATGAGATAGAACTTTAATTATAGAGAATAAGCTAAAGAACTTAAGCTTTAAAAAAAGAGCGAGAGGAATTTTCTTTTAGAAAATAAATTAAAATTTTCGAATTCCCTTGATATGGAATTTTTAAAATTGTATTTTTGAAAGCTAGGGTTGCGGTTATCTTCTCTCTCATGTCTAGTCTCTTTTATAGAGTTGTGGTAGTCAAATCAGCAATCTATGGATGTTGGACTGAAGCACACCTGTTGGCTCTTTAATTTAACTAAGCCACTTTAATTTAACGAAGCCACAATATAAACAATTAGGGCATGTTTGATAGCCCAGAAAATCCAAGAAACATGCCCATTTCCTAGTTTTTTCCATGCTGTGATACACTTTCAACTTTTGTAAGAAGGCCCGTAAAAAACTTCGGCCCGACAAGGGCCCAAGAGTGTATACCAACTTATCAGTGGAAACTTATCTATGTTTCAGCCGTAGCTTATTTTCCATTACATCAAGAAATAAAATTGCATTAAAAAATTAGCCCTCCTTGACTTTGCTTTTAACGCTCAAACTCTTTCTTCCATCTTCTTTCTTTCTTTCTCATTTGGGCAGATTCACAGCAAACATCAACTCGTCCCTTTTTCTCTTTGACTTGCGGTCAGATTTGCAGCATCAATCCATCTTCTCTTCCCGTTTTCTCTCAGATTTTCGGACACCACACGATTGTAACACATCAATTTCTTTTTTTACGCGCGAATTTATCTCATTAAAATTGGCCTCTTGTTTTGTGCAGCCCTATTTAGAAGATTTACACACAATCGAAGGTTTTCTTCTTCGTTGAAGAACTCTATTTCGGTCCATTGGTGAAATTATAGCTCAAATATCATTAAAATTGGCCTCTTGTTCTCATTAAAATTGGCCTCTTGTTCTCGATGGGTATCCTTATTAAAACTCAAATATCTTGATTTCTTATCTGTTTGCACAAAATTCGACGGGAGTCTTCGAGCTGCTGTTGCTGGGAGGAAGAAATGATGAGGAAATTATATATTCTAGGGTTAAAGTGGTATGTTGGAGAAAAGTGGTAAAGATTGAGGGCAATAATGTCTACACAAGGGAGTATTTGGTGTTTCTGGCCATTTCAGAAACTAAAAAAATGCCTCTTATTTTGTATCAAACAAAAACCGAGAAACACACTTTTCTCAATAATTTAGTTTATTTTCTCAATAATTTGGTTTATTTTCTCATTTTGTTTCTTCTCTTGGACTTTCCTACTTATGTTATCAAACATGCCCTTAGTATAGTTAAATAACATTGACTCCGGTCTAATCTCAATTTCGAGTAATCTGGGATTCCTCTTTTAATTTAATTATTTTCCATATTTAAGATAGAAATATTCATAATAAGTCTGTTAGTGACTCTAATTAATCAACTTTTTTTCTCCAAAAGTGATCTAGTTCAAAAACATGGTTTATTATTGGTGGAATAAATTTCAACTACCCAGTTCTCTAAATAAAACTTTTTGAGAACACCTCTTGGGAAATTATCAAATTGGATTCTTCCATGACACGATTCAATGCAATAACTATCCTAGCAATGCTCAAGGTTGTATGCAAGCAATAAGAAATTATAATATCTGAAACCTCGTCTTTCAGTGCACAGTCAAGAAAGACTTATCTCATTGTTAGATTAATTTAGTGTTATATCACACTAGTGTCGTTAGTTGGTTTGGGTGAGGAAACTTTCAGACTCACTGCAACATTTCGCAATAGATAGTTAAAACTTATCTAGGTTGTGAAATTTCAAATTTGGATTTATTTCTGCAAGGAACAGACTGAGTCACCTATTGTGAGAAACATTTCCACTACTCAGTCTACAATTCAGGAGACTTAGACTCATTTGCTTTTATACATTAAATGTTTGTAAAACACATCATAAACGAATAAGCAAAGCACAATGAAAGACAATGTAACAAATAAACCTTCTCATTAATACAATTAGCAATGGGGTGCCCTAAGGCGCGCCCTATGTAGGCTTGCACACGGTTCATGAACCGCCGGTTTTGGTTCATGAACCGGCGGTTCACGGTTCACGAAATGCATGAACCGGAACCGGCCCGCCTAGGGTCCCGGCGGTTCCGGTTCCGGTTCAAAAAACCGGCGGTTTTGAACTGCCAGTTTTCGGGCCGGTCCGGCGGTTCGGCCAAATTTTTTTTTTTTTGCATTTTTCAATTAAATTACGACTCCAACGTGTAATATTTATTCAGAAATGTACGATGAAAGTTGCAATTTTACTGAAATTACACGTTTACAAGTTACAACAATTACAAATAGAAAAATTTAAATACAAGTTACAACAATTACAGATCGAAAAATTTAAATACAAGTTGCAACAATTACAAGTTACAACAATTATAAATCGAAAAATTTAAATACAAGTTACAACAATTACAAGTTACAAGTTTTGACAAAAAAGACTTCGAAGTTCTTATTAAAAAAATTATAAGTATATATACTCTTAATCGGCGAAGGAGATCTTTCTACATAACTAAATTAAGGAAACCTTTAGCAATTCAACTTTAAATGTTGAGTTTAGTCTAACAATCAACAATTATAGTAGAATTGTCAAAAGTTTCCCGGATTTAGTCGTATAGAGAAATCTACTTCATCGACTAGAGTATATACAAATATAATTATGTAATTGTATTTGCATATTTTTAAAATAGGAACAAATGGGAAAAAAAGAAATAAAGGAAAAAGGACTTGAACTCAAATTAAATTTAAAATTTAAGTTGAAATGCCTACGTATCCCCAATGCTCATTTGCATTAGGGAATCAAAGCTCACGTAGTTCTCTTACCTTACTTACCTATTTGGCTTGGCCGGCGGCGGTTTACGGTTGGCCTACGATTCATCCCCGGTGAATTCATCTTGTGATCCCTCCTGACGATCATCCCAATCATTTTCTTATTCTCTGACGTCGGCTTTGGCCCAATCATCAAGTAACATCACGGCTTCCATATTTTTCGCCGAGAGTTTACTTCTTGATTCATCCAACACACGCGAGCCAACACTAAAAGCGGACTCGACGGCGACAGTGGAAGCCGGAACAGAGAAAATCTCCTTGGCCATTGACGCAAGGACGGAAAAATCTTTCTCGTGGGTTCCCCACCAATCAAGGACGTCGATTTGGGCCGGAGGAGTAGGACCTTCATCACCAAATGAAAAGAGTGAATCGAAATATAAATCTAATTCACTTACCATACCTGAGCTCCTTCCGCCGGTGCTGTAGCTGTATAGGTCGGCTAGTTGGGACGCGACGTCGGAGTCATCATAATCGGCTTGAAATGCAAAGCCATAGTTATGTTGTGGAGGAGGGGGGTCTTCTGACTTGGTGGGTGTTGTTATACTTGGTTTCATATTCGGTGTAGAGAGCGCGCAAGTTAAACTCGAAGGTTTGTTGGATAATGGACCGGTCCGGGAGGGTTATTTGAAAGGTTTCTGAGAGGTCTACTCCAAATTCGTCATTGGTATCAGATTGGAGTGCTTGAAGGGGGCCAAGATCAATTGAACTCAAGTTGTTATAATAAAAATCCAAAATCAGTGAGGTACCGGCTAATTTCCATTTTGGATCCAATACCTTTGCAATCAAAAACACGGTTGGAATCTCACTGAAATACTTGAGCCATTTTTCAATCATGTAATATAAGACACACATTAGCTCAGGCGAAGAGGAAGCATTTTTCATTGCAGTTTTAAAACCAAGGGATATGTACATGCAATGTTCTAAAACACGAACAGCAGTGCAATAATAAACACCCGACAATTCAACAGTAGCATTTTTAAAATTTTTAAACTGTTTAAATAAAGCCACACTATGTTCCCAACAACTATGCGAAAGATATAAATCATGAACGGGATAGGTTCTATAAAAATCACATAAAGCATCTTTATGTGTCAAAGTAGAATTCAGACAATCATATGTCGAATTCCATCTATGAGACACATCCATAGTAAAATTCGTATACCTGACATTCTTTTGATGGCAATATTTCTTCCATGCTTTGCCAATAGTTGGCTTTTGATGGATTAATCTAACTGCAGTTCTAATAGGAGAAACATGTTTTTGCCATAATTCAAGTGCATCTTGTACACATAAATTTAAAATATGACAAATGCATCTTTGATGAAAATACTTACCTCCAATTACCGGTGTACAAGCCGCAATCAAATCGCCAATTGCAGCCGTGTTGGCGGTTGCATTATCAAAACCGATAGAAAATATCTTGTTGCATAATTGAAACTCATTTAAAACTTGTATAATCAAAGAAGCAATTTCAGGTGCAGTGTGTGGAGTTTCAAATTCTCTAAAACCTATTAAACGCTTGTTTAAAGTCCAACTATTGTCCACAAAGTGAACAGTAATGCTCATGTATGAATGACGGTTAAAACAATCCGTCCACACATCGGAGCAAATGTTCACTCTGTGGCCCAAGTTGACTAAATAACGTGATAATTCTACCTTTTTCTCCAAA
The DNA here is from genome assembly GCF_004379255.2 of Salvia splendens. NCBI lineage: Eukaryota > Viridiplantae > Streptophyta > Magnoliopsida > Lamiales > Lamiaceae > Salvia > Salvia splendens. The sequence goes on from NC_056039.1 coordinate 26,761,869, forward strand.
CATTGCTGAACGGTAGATCGTTGCATGGTCATTCTACCAATTCTCTTGATTGCTACATTCAAACCACTTTGCATAGTAGCCTCAAATTTTTTGTCATCATAAACGTTAAAAGGAAAGTGCTTCATTCTGTGGTCCATCTAGTCATAACATCAGAAAAAAAAATTGATCATATTTAAACAGAGGCGTACCTGACGAACCCGAGCCGCTGTGCCCGGGTTGGAAGTTGAGTTGGGTTTGGGTAGAGGTAGTGCCGCATTCTACCGGATGCTTTGTCACCAAATGGCGACGGAGGGTGCCATATCCTCCACCACTCGCAAATTTGTACACTTTATCGCAATAGTTGCAGTAAGCATGAAACGCCGATGTCTCTTCTTGCGAGTGCGGATCATGAGGGCTTGGAATCACCACCGGAACCTTCTTGTAGTGTTTGACAAAAATGTCAGATTTCAAAGCTTTTGCCGGGTTAGTGGGTGGAGGGGGAGGCATCTCCTCATTTCCACCGGTGCTAGACGGAATACAAGAATGAGATCTATCCTCGTTGTTGTCCGAGTCCGAGTCCGACGATATAGCAACGTTGTACTCGTCGTCTTGTTGGGAACCACCTCCCCTACCCCCCCAACTTGTTGCATTTCAGCGAGTAGCATGGCGGTCCTATGATCTTCTTCCAACTACAAATATTATATAAGTTGAAGTTATAAGTATAAGTATGAACGAAAAAAAAAATTATGAACTCAATTTTATGAAATTATGAAATATGAATTGGAAAAATAAATTTTCATTACTTACTTGCATGCGTTCAGCCGCCACTCGGGAAACCTCTTCCATAATATCTCGACGACTAGGTCGCCTTGATTTTGAGGGACGAGTAGTATTTTGATCTTGGGCAATTCCCTTGTCCCGATCACCACGTCCGGATCCACCACGAGAAGAAGACATATTGATAAATGAACGTAGTATGGATGGAATATGTATGGAGTATAACTGTATAAGTGATGAATTACGAGCACAACAACAAATATAGTAGTAAGTAGAAACTAGTAAACAACTTGAGCAATTAGAGAGAATGAGGAGATAATAGAGAAATTGAGATTGAGATGAGAAATTCTTATTAACACAAGAATGGGGTGAGGAGAAATGAAGGGGAAGTGGGGTATTTATAGGAGTAAAATTGGAAGAAATAAAGAAAAAAAGAAAAAATTTCAAATTTCAAATTTCAAAATTTCGGCCAAACCGCCGGTTTACCGCCCGAACCGGCGGTTCACCCACGAAACCGGCGGTTTTCCCACAAAACCGGCGGTTTTTCAATGGTTTTCCGACACAAAACCGCCAGTTTCTGACTGACACGCATGCCTATGCGCTGCACCCTAGCCCCTACGCCTGAAAAGCACCCGGAACCGGCGGAAACCGACGGTTTTCGTCAAAACCGCCGGTTCACACCGGTCCCTACTTTGAACCCCTATGAACCTATCCCGAAATTAGCCGTTTGAACCGTTGAACCGGCGGTTCAAACCGCCGAACCGCCGGTTCACGGTTCATGATTTTGCCGAACCTGAACCGGCCCGTGTTAACCGCCGAACCGCCGGACGGTTCAAACCGCCGGTTCCGGTTCCAGGTCCGGTTCACGAACCGGCGGTTCCGAACCGGCGGTTAACCGCCGGGCCGGTTCGGTTTGTGCACACCTAGCCCATGGCGCGCCACGTCATCAGTTTTATCCTCCTACCCCCCACCTGCAATGTGGCACCCTAAGACGCGCCCTATATGTTTACTATTGTTTTGTTTATTAATTTAAATGTTTTAAATTATGTAATGCAAACTAATTAAAAAACACAACGAGTAACTAAAAACCGGCGAAGATTGCATTGATTAAAAATGAATACATTTATAAAAATTAATAAATTACAATACGAATTCAAAATTAATACATTTATAAAAAACATTCATTTCAATCACACAACATAATCATCTTAATAACTCGAAGAAGCAAATTCTCGTTTCACCGAATTCTACATTTTAATCATAAATTATCATTTTTTTATCACATTATCATCTTAATAAATGTATAAAACAATTTAGTTTTCAAGATATCTCAACTATTGTTTGTAGTCCAACGGTTTAGATTATTGCCTTCCAAGCAATTGACCCGGGTTCGATCCCCGGTAAATACATTTTTTTAAGTAAAATGCGTGTCATCGTCCGCGTGGGCGTAGGGCGCGGACGATGGCGGCCATCATCCTCGGGCGCGGACGATGCTTTCTTTGCGGGTGCCATAGTCACACATGGATGAAGAGTTTTACATATACAAATAGTCTCCAAACATGTGTTACATTACACTAACTCCAACAGTTATATATACAGATTTTCTTCAATACATATATAGATTTTTAATGTATTGATTTCCTATCATAAAATTATACTGATTGTTTAATACTTCCTATGTCCGTCATTACATGTTACTAGTTTCTTTTTCGGTCCGCCTGTCAATACTTATCACACTTAATTTTTACTACTTTTGATAATAGACCTCTCATTCCATTAACTCATTTTACTTCTCAGTCTACAATGCAAAAGACTTAAACTCATTTACTTTTATACATTAAATGTTTGTAAAACATAGCATAAATGAATAAGCAAAGCATAAATGTAACAAAACATTCCATTCTCATTAATAGATACAAATGGATAAAGAGTTTTACCTATACAAATAGTCTCGAAACATGCCTTACAGGACACTAACTCCATCAATTATATGTACTGATTTTCTATGATACATATACATATTTTTAATGTACTGATTTCATGTCATAAAATTATACTGATTGTTTAATACTCCGTAATTACACATTACTAGTTTCTTTTTCGGTCCGCCCGTTAATACTTGTCACACTTAATTTTTACTACTTTTGGTAATGGACCTCTCATTCCACTAACTCATTTCACTAATATTTTATTATAAAACTAATACTCTCTTTGTCCACCAAATATTGTCCACAATTGACTTGATGCGGATTTGAAAAAAATGTAAAAAAAAAAGAAAGAGTTAGAAAGAAGTTAGTGGAATGTGAGTTCCACTTTCATACTTTACTCTCTATTTATCTCTCCAACTTTATCTTTTCTCCTACTTTATTTGCTCCACTTGTTGACTCAATAGATTTTGTTTTATTAAATCTCATGCCAAAAATAAATCAATCACATACGGTAATATGGAGCGAGTATTAAATTATAGATATATAATATATATAAATATATTCGATATTCATAGTATATGTTATTTTTACTATATATAGATATCGGTATGCATATGGTATATAGTAAACCACGGTACATGAAAATCTTGATATCCCACAATATACCATGGTAAATGAAATTTTGTACCGTTACCAGATATACCGAAAATTTTGTTATTTTTGTATTTTTTCAGTATTATGAATCTAATATATTAGTATTTCGATATTTTTCGTCACTTCTAGTGTTTGAATACATTCTTATATTTTGATATTTTTCGCTACCCCTAGTATTTGAATACATTCTTACAAATATATACTACATATTTATACATCGTTGTTATATACTTCCTCCGTCTCATTCAAGATGACCATCTTTCCTTTATTGTTTGTCCCAATTAAGATGGTCACTTTCCAATTTTGGAAATAACCTCCTCTCTCCTCTCTCCTCATTAAAATATTCAAATACATTTTTCCTCTCTACTTTATTTTATTTTTTTAAATTAACTCTTATATGAAGGAGGAAATTACAAATAAACTCCTATACTATATAAAAGAGGAAATTATAACTGGTGCCAAGAGGGCTCAAACTCGGCACCTCATACATTAATGTCTAAACTTCTTGCCGCCAGGACAAAGGCTCTGGACTTCCTCTCTACTTTATTTCACCTAACAATACTTTCTAAAATCTTGTGCCTCTTAAGAATGTGGTCATCTTGAGTGGGACGGAGGGAGTACCTTATAATTAGTATATTGATATAAAATTTATAATTAATATATACTCCCTCCGTTCCATTAAATATAAAATAGTTGGGAATCGATACGGGATTTATGTAGTGTTGTTTTGTGAGTTAATGAAAGAGAGTAAAGTAAAAGAGATGAAAAAGTAGAGATAAAGTTGTTTCCATTTTAGAAAATATTTATTTTTAATGAAACAATAAAAACAATTCATATTTAAAGGAAGAGAGTATTTTCTAAGTATACATTTATGATATATATTTGAGTAAAGGTTATTTGTGGTCCTAAACATATGACGATTTTACGATTTTAGTCCAGAACATTATCTTTTGAATTATTGCATCCCGAACAATTGAAAACGATCCGGATTTGGTCCATTTTGGATGGCACCGTAAAAAATTTGACGGTCAACGCCAATTAACTCAAATTTAACTAGATTAACAATTTTAACTCAATAATGTATTCTTACTTTTTAGTCCTAAACATTTTGTCTTTATGCAACCATCACCATCCCACCATCCGCAATGGCCAAGGTGCTGAACCAGCCCCACATTTGCTTTTGCGGCTCGCGGATCTCCGCCACCCACTTCTCCGAACGCCTCTATGCAATTGATTTCTGATTATGATTCTGTCAACATAGTTAGCATCACTATTTGCTCAATCCGTCATTCTGAATTTGAGCATTTATTAAATACTATCTCAAATCCAAAACAGAATTAAACAAATTCGTCTTTGGTAGATGATCCAATTGCAATACCTCAGCAATCAACCAAATCCTCGGAGCCGCTGACGGTGATTCCAGTCCGCTTCACCGATTCGAAGAAGGGGCCCAGCAGCTTGGGGTAGTGGATTGGCCTCATCGGGAGCTTCTCCCCTACATCGATTCCGACGCTCGACGCGCCGTTCTCTTGGAGGCAGGGACGGAACCAGAAATACAAATTAGCTGGTGCTGAAATGTAATAAAATAATAATATTATTAAATTATTTAAAATAATAATAGTAATATTTAAACATAATTAATATATATAATTCGATTTGTTGTTTCATTCAATTATTTAAAGTCGAATCGAACCAAAAATTAAAATATATCAATCAAATTTAGAAGAACTAATATTATATTTAAAATTTGAAAACAAGTGAGCATGGATATAGAGAAATAAATCGAGTTAAATGATGTATCAAAATCAAAATACATCTATAAAAATATGTATCAGAATCAAAACTAATATAAATGTTGTAAATTAGTTATTTATCTTTTAATTGATTCTATGTTTTTTAAAATAATGAAAAATAATTTTAAATAATGAAATCTATGAAATCGATGAATTGATGAAGATCGTGTGCAAACTAACTATAGTATTGTACTTGAAATATTTTATCCATGAAATATTAATTTTAAGGTGAGGAGATTGAAATTATTGTGCTTGCAAACTTTATATTCTTCTAGGAATTATAATTTGGACGATTTGGTGACAAGTGTCCCACTCTTCATGGAAAAAATGAAAAAAAAGGGATGAAAAAAAAGTACTCCCTCCATCCCGCTTTAGCAGTCCCGGTTGATCAATTTGGGATGTCCCGCTTTAGGAGTCCCGGTTGAACTCTGTGCATAAAAATTGATGTCCACTACATCAATTTATTTATTACATCATTTAAAGTGGGACCCAACCTCCACTAAATCATTTATTTATTACACACTTAAAAGCAAAAAAGTAAAAAAGTTGTTTAAAAGTGGGACCCAACCTCCACTACATCATTTATTTATTACACACTTTAATACCCCTTAAAACATGTGTCCGACTCAACCGGGACTGCTAAAGCGGGACGGAGGGAGTAGTAAGTAAATTAAAAGAATAGAGCCAAATTGGTGAAAAAGAATTTCTCGGCTCGACAACGGTGTAATTGTTTACACTTGGGCTTGTTTAAAATTTAGAGGGAACATCTTTTTTGGTCCACGAACTTTGCCAAAGTATCATTTTAGGTCCGTGAACTTTGAAAATATCATTTGAGGTCCACCAAATTAATATCATTTGAAGTACTTTTTACTATTTCCAAGTTTTTTTGGACGAAAATACCCTCAATACCTTAAAGTGTATATATTTTTATTAAATTTATCATATACTCATATTTTTTTATAAATATCTTTACAATATATTTTTGACAAATTTTTTAAATATAATTTGACCTTAAATATTATCACTTAATTTTGTGACATGCAAGTAAAATTGCTTCTTCACTTTTTTTATATTAATTTTTTATTAAATTGAATAAAGAACTTTTCTTTAATAATAAAAAATTAAATAAAGATCTTTTCTTGCATGTCACAAAATTAAATGATAATATTGAAGGTCAAATTATATTTAGAAAATTTGTCAAAAATATATTGTAAAGATATTTATAAAAAAAATATGAGTATATGATAAATTTATTAAAAATATACACCATTTAAGGTATTGAGGGTATTTTCATCCAAAAAAACTTGGAAATAGTATAAAGTACTTCAAATGATATTAACTCATAGTTGGTGGACCTTAAATGATATTTTCAAAGTTCACGAACCTAAAATGATACTTTGGTAAAGTTCGTGGACCAAAAAAGATGTTCCCTCTAATTTAATACTAGTTCAGCAAACACAATAAAAGTTAAGGCCCAACAGAACTAATAATACTAGAAGCCCAATTATAATCATCTTCTTTCCCAAATTTTTGTGCGCTGCAGCGTCTAAAACCGTAAACATTTTGGATTCAGTGCAACGGCGACGGGGCGCCAGTGCAGAGGGAGACCATGGGTGGGAAGTTTTCGGGACCGGCCAAGCCCCCGTTGGAGCGGTGGCTTGGCCGCTGGTGGTTCCGTCCCTGCTTGGAGGCGGAACCCGGTCTTATTGCAGATTTACAACGCGGTTTTCGAATCCTAGTAGATGCTCGACCGTGGGAACCGGTTCAATTTCGCTCTGTAAGATTTGATGAATTCTTCCTCGCTTGATGAGGCCATGGCTACAATCGACTTCGAGCTGCTGCACGTCACATGCGCCGTGATTTTCCGGCAGGACAAAACTAATCGGAGGGGTGGTTGCCCTGGGCTGCCGTTGCCGCTGGCACGACGGTGCCAATTTGTGGATGGTAATGATAGATGAATAAAGACAATATGTTCAGGACGAAAATGTAGAATATATTGTTGAGTTAAAATTGTTAATCTAGTCAAAATTGAGTTAACTAGGTTTGACTGGGTTTGACCGTCAAAAATTGTTAATCTAGTCAAAATTGAGTTAACTGGGTTTGGCCGTCAAATTTTTGACGGTGCCATAAAAAATGGACCAAATCCGGTCCGTTTTCATTTGTTCAGGACGCAATAATTCAAAAGATAATGTTCTTGATCAAAATCGTAAAATCGTCATATGTTGACGGTGCCATAAAAAAATGGACCAAATTCGGTCCATTTTCATTTGTTCAGGATGCAATAATTCAAAACATAATGTTCTTGATCAAAATCATAAAATCGTCGTATGTTTAGAACCACAGATGACCCTTACTCTATATATTTATTTTCAGTGAATCAGAGCGGTCAAATTGTAAACTGATAACTTTACAAGTAGGCTTATCATTACAAAACATTCATTTCTAATATTGAGTTCAGCTTGTAAGAAAAAGACCTTAAAATACCCCAAAAAACAGTAAGAACTATTCTTTAAAAGTTCAGTATTACAATTTAAGTTTGACTTGAAATAGTGGACAAAAAACACAAATATTTTAGAAAATAATAAACCAACATCTTTCTCAATCCATAAACAATAAGCGACCACTTAAAAGTAAATCCATCAAGATTCAATTTCATTACGAGCTGCCAAGTAGAACAATACCATAAGAAATAGCAATAATAGAGTAGCATTTCACCCCAAAATTATACTAGTAAGACTATTATTGGCAACAGCATCCAGCCAAATAAAACAAAATATCATCATCTGATTACAGAAATTTACTCTATCCTGCACTGCAGCATAGCTAAGATCATGTCGTGCTCGGGAGAGGTGAAATGGCAACACCATTCTCTACCTCCGGCTCAGGTAAAGACACAATTACAAGCTTTCAAAACGGAAAGATAAGTGCTTTCTGGGGTAATCCGAAAAAGGGGGTGTGTAACTCAAATTACAACATACAGCAATTGGCGTATTTAATTCTAAGAAGTGATTAGAACTACCGAGGCGGGAGAATAATTATGCTATTGCTGGGGTAGCGCGGGTCTTTTCTCAACCATTTCATATTGCAGGACGAAGTTATCCTGCAAAAGGAGGAACATTTACTTATTCATCAACCTTCTATGGCTAATACATATAGTACTACATAAAAAAATAATCATATTTTTTCAATTTAATCTTTCTATTCATGGTAAGTTTTCTATCTGATGAGGTGGGTTTCAATTTCCACTAACAAAATTCAACCACTTTCTCTCTCTCCATATCTCTTATTTTACCAATTTGACATTAAAACTCACCAAGACTATTTGTAGTAATATATTTTAACTCAGATAGTACAAACCTTTCTCACTGTTTGCCATACATTGGGATCGAAACAGAAGTAGCAACCTCTCTCATAACTGTTTGTCTTGACAAGAGGTTCCATATTCTTCACCCTCGTAAACCAAAACCTCACATCTTTGTGGTAAAACCAACCTCTGTTGTAGCTGCAACGAAATGTTCAAATATATGGGCTAAGACATGATTCTTTAACAATATATAAACTGAAATATGTACTTATTCTGAAACGATGTCTATATGGTTGCGCTTATGGAATTCAAAAGGAATTAGCAGAAGTGAATGATTGCTACATTATTCTTCTAGTTAATTTTACCAACACCCTGACTTTCAATAGTTTTTATTGTTTCTACAAGGGAAAAGGCCTTCTAAGAAATCCATGCCACCCATTGGTATGACATGCCAGTTTTCCATGGCCAAGATAATGCAACTTTGACACATTTTTGTGACACTTTCCATACTGCATTAGGTACCAAAATGTTGTAGTTTAAATGTAGTGACAATTTTTGGAATATCTTAAAAGTTCGACAACATCATATAGTGTTCCTTCAAAATTTGAAGACAGAACATTTAAAATCCAACACTAATGTCAAGGAAAAATAATGCAACAATCAAAAGAAACAAAACATAAAACAAGATACAACTTCATCTAGTGTCAACTGTTACAAAGGGGCTAATTTGCTCCATCTTTTAACGTTTAGGTGGTCGTAATCAAGCCAACGAAATGGTTCAGGGGATGGCAAAGGTTAAACATATGCCTGCAATCTAGGGCATGAATAAGATGGTAAAGAGAAAATACCAGCAATCAAGGTCTCTCAACTAATGACAGAGTCCATTCAACTAAGCGTGGCATCCTGTGACTTCACATCACTTAAAATCTAGTGCTAAGTTCACATCACTTAAAATCTAGTGCTAAGGGCTGTATTGGATCAATAATTTACGTGTGCTACATATGTTATGGAACCACTGTTCCAACTCAATGTCTTTCTTCACAACGGTGTAGAGGTAGCAAACTTGCCCATCCCATAAACACAATATTTTCTTATTGTATATATGTAGGAAAGTCAACTCATATTTATATACAAGTAGGTGAGCTATTGCTTGTAGTGTTCAACAAACTATATTTATCACTACCTGCATGATTATCATCTGTCATCATGTCATGTACAACATGGGGGGGTTCATCTATAAGGTGATGCATGCCTAATGAACTCCTTTCTTATGGAACTTGCGAAGACATTATAATGAAGATGAACTAGTACAGATATGGAATGCTTGGTAGGAGATGCATTATATTGCATTATCATATGCTTTAGCATCTTTTGTTATATGTGCCATCACTGAACAAGCATTAAATCAACTAAACTTTAATTATTATCTTTGCATGAGGGAATTTTACTTCTTAGTTCATGTGTACGTGAGAGAGGAAGCTGGAGCAAGGGACAAAGAATTAGGAACAGAGAAACTTACAGTTCGTTTGCTGCAAAAAGTTGTGCCTCATCTTTGGGCATGCTATAACAGGAAAATAGAATCACATAATTAGTAAGTATGATCATTAACTAGTATTAAATTTTCCGAGAAACTGATAACAAGGTACCTGTAAAAGATGTAAAATAGTGTTTCTGGACGGAATCTTGCAAAATAGGTTTGCTGCAAATACAAATACAAATAAAACACTCTTAAAAGGGCATACAACTGATATTCTTCTGCACAAGAAAAAAAAGAGGAATAAAAAAGAACACTTTATCTTGTTTTTGGAGGTGGATTAACTTGTTTAGCATAATAAGACCTAGTACTCTTGCATACTGAAGCTAAAACATACTAACATAGTATCTCACCTTTAAAGGAGGTGTCTGTTTGGCATAATAGCACCCAGGTACATTGAACTCAGGTTCTCCTCTGACAGGCTCATCAGACCAGGGAGATGAAAACTTCTTGTGAAGAGTCTCGGATGAATTCAAGTTTAAACCTAGGGTCGTCAGATCAAGTCCCAGAGCAAGAGTGGCCAAAGTTGGATTTACCTTTTTTATGATACTTATCAGACCGAGAATCCCATATTGATCCGGTATACTTTGGGATCCCGGTGTGGCTTTTATGTCTTTATCTCTAAATGGATTTATGAAACGAGATTGGGACTGCTGGAACTGCTGATACTGCTGCACAAGATGATCATAAGATCCAAAGCAATTAGAAGTCCCAAAGCAATGACTGTCAGGCGTATAATATGGACCTTGGAAAATGATGCATGATAAAATAAGAAAAGCATAACCTTTCACAAAACAAATGGAGGGAAATAACAAAGTGTATGATGAGAAAACTGGTAAATTTGTTAAAAAATATTAAATCAAAAATAGTTCAGTAATAACAAGCATAGGCTGTCCCCTCAGGACCATGAAAATGACAAAATGAGGGAAATAACTAAGTGTGATGAGAAAACCGGTAACTTCTTAAAAAAAGTATTTAAGTCAAAAATAGTTTCAGTGTAACAAGCATAGGCTGTCCCTTACCTCAGGACCATGAATATGAAGATCGGAGCTGCCCGATGTTAGATAGGAAACCCCTGTACCATTTATTGAGGAACCACGATGCTGTTGAGGATGATGTGATGAATATGAGCTCCCAAAATTAAAACCTGAAGACCTCCCCAGCTGGAAACCAAAAGCATTCAACCACTAGGTCACACCCACATTGTCCTGGATGAGACAAACGCACAAGTACAATGACTTACAGATAATTGCTGAGACTGCTGCATTAAATTTGTCATACTGTCGTGGATCTGTTCTTTTTGGTGAGCATTTATGGAATATTCAGCACTACCACCAACATTAAGACCACCTGCAGAACACATCAACAGAAAGGATATGGAGCACTTGAAAGATAAAACCATCAACAATTAAAAAAAATACCATTAAAAAAAGAAAACTAAGTCTAGTATATGAAATGGTTAAAGTTTCAAAAGGAGCATGCCATTCCATATACATTATTATTACATCAAGTACATGCTACCAATGCATATACTGTATAAACCTACTAAGAAATGTTTCAGTCTATATGTTCAGTCAGACAGCAATTCTAGTGTTTTGGTATCATGAAATCGCATTTATTGGGTAAATACTCAGCAGAAATCAAGCTATTAATAAAACTTACAACATTTGAGAAATTTTATGCTTACAAAGGAAAAATCTAATGAGTATGACCCTAAACCAAGATGAACAGTTATTTAATGAGACAGAGATATTGCCTTGACCGAGGAGACACTGCAACTATTTTCAACATTAATCTAAAATTTCTATTATCATAAGATTATAATAGGTATTCTATTACCATACCATAAAAGGCATATGATATATGTTGAGAAATACTACCTCCGTCCCTTAAAAATAGAAATTATTTCCATTTTGGGCAATCCCTTAAAAATAGAAACTTTAGAATCTTTATATTTTAAGACATGGAGCCACAATCCATTAACACTACTTCCATTACTTTTTCTCTTCCTCTCTTACTTTCCTATTTTTTCTTTTCCTCTCTCTTACTTTACCAATTTTTCTCTCTTATTTTACCAATTGTGCATTAAAACTCGGGCCGTTTCAAAAGTTTCTATTTTTCAAAGACAGAGGTAGTAGTAGTCATTAAGAATCTCTTTAAGGAAAATTGAATTACGCAGATCACCACAAACCATCTGGACTTCCATCTAGAATTGGAGTTGGTTCCCCAAAAAGAGCCGTAGTAAAAATATCCCAGAATCAGAGTAATACAGATATTGAAGCACCTTTATATCCCGGTAAAGCAGGGAAATCTTCATATTGAATGCTGAATTCTTGGTTCTGTTGACCAAAACCAATGTTATGTTTTTGCATCATACCTTCACAAAAGGGGCATTTAAAGATAAATTATTTGGCCACTTCAGAAAGTCACATATAACAGATCTGCCATTAAACTGCATAACCTATTTGACCATGAGAGCCACCAGCTGAAGGAGGACGCCCTGATAGCTGAGGAAAGTCATTTACATCAAAAGTAGCATTGTCATGAGCATTTGACTCATTTAGTAATGCCATATAGCTAAAATTATTATTTCCAGCTTGAAATTGGTTTTGAGAAAGTGGCACACCAGCACCAGAGTAAGAATTGCCCAGCATGGATACCACCTGTGGAGCTGAAAAATCAATCTGTCGATCATTAGTATTAAAGAAAAAGGATTGATGCAGATTCTGGTTTGAAATTCATACTTTAAACAAAACATCTCACGGGCACAATATAGCAAATATGGATACAGCATTCCAAAAATCCAATACCACCATATGATAAATATCACTGTTACGTTTAAAAAATTTTAGCAACTGCTAAAAGAATTGAATAGATATTATACGTGCAGTCCCCGGCTCGGCTTGATTTTCTAAACATAACTGCATTGCTGTATATGCCTTTTATTTTCAAATTAGGTTATGATCAATAAATAATCAGAGCCACCAGGAAATTGCACCAAGATACAACAAACAATTACCTGACAGATTCAAACGAGATGCAAGACCAGGGATGTTTCCAACGCCCGTAGAGCTTCCACCCCTTGAAGCTTTGCCCCCGCCCACAAGACCACTATTTGTAATTCTCCCTGTATTTCCCATATTTGGAAGCACACCTGGGCCTAAAGGCATCCAATTTTAGCAATTAGAGTCCTCAGAAACCCGGGTCGGAATACAGCATATGTAAACCAATTGAACAAATGACTACTCATACCCCCAGTATTATTAAGACCTGAATGTCCATGTGAACTTCCCAGAGATAGCTGCATCAAAAGGCCATCATCAGTTAATTAATTTTATAATAAATAAAGGGTAGCAAGATAGCATCAACTTGTCTATAAGACCCATTCGTGGGACCATTAATGGAGTTATGGACTATATCAAATTATTAGTCACATCCCAAATCTAGATATATAGATTCACCTGAGAAAGTGTGTTAGGGAGACTATTTATCGCATATCTACCATTAGACACGCTTCCTGGAGCTTGTTGGACACCATTTGGAAGACCACCAATATTTGTAGAATTTCTTGACGCATAAGGCCCAGGCATGTTTGACATGTTAAAGCTATTATGGATATTATGAAGTCCTTGGAGATTACCTGCCGATGAGAAAATACATAAATTAACCTCATTGGAAATAAATCTCAGTAAAGCAATGTATAGTGCATACCACTGGACTGGTTCAAGACAGCTCCAGAGGAACCTGATTGCGCAGAAAAGGAAGTTGTGAAAGCTCTTCCAGTGCTATCCGGAATATTAGAATTTGATCCATTCAAACCTGACTGTCTCCACATTTACATGTTAATTTAGTTAATATAGAATCCAAAAACAAATGCGCTTTGCTTGGGGAGATAAAATAAGCTATCTCAGGTAACCAAGTGAGCTATAAGGAGAGAAAAACTTACACTCAGTAACCCTGACATTTTGAATCCTCAAACCAAAAGACAAAAGGTCATTCTTCTCCGGATAGAGCTCCTATTACCTCTAATCCTAATCTTCAATCAACCTGACGAAGAAATCAGACAACATTCTAGAAACATCTGCACATGTATAAAAGCCAAGTGCAGCCATGTTTTCCCGCCAATACAGTGGCACAGTCAAATTAAGTTGTAATGCAGGATGAAGTATTCATATGTTGGATATTAGCGGCTAATGCACATGAAAATCCAATTCAGGACAAAACCGAACGTTTTTTCCAAGCCTAATGTTAATCACGTCTGTGAATTAAAAATCAAACAAGTTAACATCAAATTCAGAATATCACAATTCTTATCATTTCCAATTTTTAGATGCATAAATTCCAATTCAGGAAAAATAAGCAAACTTGCAGATCTCGTTACAAAAAGGCAGCAAAGGGTGAGCTGAGACGGAAAGAAGAAGAAGCCTCTAGAGAAGAAGATGCAACATTGGTGAAGAAGAAGTTGACCTGATGAATAAATAGAATAAAGGCTTCTCGATGTCGTTGAGTTGAGGCGGAGAAGAGGAGGGCGAGCACAAGTCCACGACGAAAGCGGTGAGTATCTGACGTGCTGGCCGGAAGGCCGAGAATAAGGAACAAAAGGGGGCTGAGGCGGCGGTGGTGGTTGTCGATTGGCGAGTTTCGCCGGGAATTTTGTGAAGAAGGAATTATAGAGACAGTGTGAGAGATGAGATTTAGTTTAATAGTGTGTTTGGGCTTTTCGAATATGTGCTAAGTAAATGGGCCTCATTAGTATTATTGAACGGTAATTATCTTGTTAGTAAGAGTATTTGCCAATATATACTACTCCATCCCTTAATCAATAAATGTTTTATATTTGATTGATTTAAATTTTAAAAATTGTTTAACTTCATAAAATATAGAAATAAATTTTAAAAAATTGTTTAACTTCATAAAATATAGAAAACATTTATAGAATGTGTATTCTATTTTTATATAATGAATTTATAATAAATTACTCCCTCCGTTTCACCATAGTTGAAGCGAAACTTTTAGGCACGGAGTCTAAGAAAGGGATGTTTAGTGGGTTAAGTGGATAGATAATAAAGTAGATGAAGTAGTTGGACTTTTTAAATTTAGATTTCAATTGATCTGGACATTTTATTTAAAGTAGGAAAAAGTTTGTACGTCCAAATTTAATTTTATAAATTATTTATTCATTTGTTAATTATTCAAATCTTAAAAATTAAATTCTGAGTTCAAGAGAGAGAGCCGACATTACATAGGCTTGAGTAGAATGAAAAATCTTTTTTAATTAACCCAAATGTAGGTACAGCTGTAACATTTCAACATTCAATAAATGAACTTTACAAAAAAATTTCCAAAAATTCTGGTGCCACTTAACATTTCAATTAACTAAAGTGACGCCACTTTCTACTCACTCTATAAATTCTCGTTGGCTAACAATAAATAAGTCCTCCACTGTTTAAACATTAAAAATCTCAACCACCAAATGGAGTAAATGCTCTCTTTAGCTGCTGCAGTCACTTGAATGCTCGTAATGGGACATCAGGAGTACTCCTCAGAATTCAAGAATCAAGTTGTTTAATTCTTCATCGGAAGGTGCATGGGCGGTGTACCTCCTCGTGGCACACTTAAGGAGGCACAGCTCAAACTCACAATTTCCTGGCAAACCTGTACAAGGTGGTGGAATGCTGCATAGAAACAACAACAAAGAGGAGAATCAATTCAATTGGTAAGTGTAAAAAAAAAAAGAGGCCTTACCCCAAAAAGTTACATTTGGATGTTGAGGTACTCAAGAGTATGCATTTCTCAAAATACTGCAACCTTTTGAGTGTGGCAGCCGGTTTAGGTTGTTCAAAATCAACTGTTTGGAGGTGAGTTAAGGCTGGCCTAATTAGGCCACACACATCAGCCATTAAGCCCAACCTAACAGCTGCAAACAAGCTGTTGCGACTGAGATTCACACTTGAATCTTTAGAACTTGACAGAATCTTGAACAAGATCAGGTTCAGGAACATGTACAACACCATACATATTGATGAAAAGTGGTTCTACATGACTAAACGAGTTCAAAGATTCTATCTTGCTCCAGGAGAGCAAGAACCTCATAGAACATGTAAAAATAAGAAGTTCATATCAAAAATAATGTTCATGCGTGCAGTTTGTAGGCCATTGTTTGGTGTTCATGGTGAAGTCTTGTTTGATGGAAAATTTGGAATTTTTCCTTTTACCAAACAAGTTGCAGCAAAAAAGTCAAGTAAAAACAGAAAGGCAGATACTTTGGAGACAAAACCCATAGAGAGTATCACAAAAGATGTGGTGAGGGATTGCTTGATCAATAAGGTAATGTTTGCATCTCTTTAATGCAATTCATTTATGCACATCAGCCATTACATACTAGTGTACCTACCTTCTCATGACACACTGTTAATGAATTTGTAATGTTGTGCAAATGATGATTTTATGCATGCCACATTGTTTGGAACAGATATTGCCTGCCATCATAGCCAAGTGGCCAGATGGGGGGGGGGGCAACTAAAGTTCTCAATATACAACAAGACAACGCAAGACCACACATCAAAGACAATGATCCAGCTTTCAAAGAAGCTGCACAACAAAGTGGTTTCTCAATATCACTTGTGCAACAACCACCTACTCACCTGACACTAATTTCAATTATTTGGGTTGGTTCAGAGCAATACAATCACTGCAAACTCAGACTGCATGCAATAATGTGGATGATTTAGTCAATGTAGTTGAGAAATCATTCAATGAATTACAGCCACAGACTTTGGACAATGCTTTCCTAAGTCTTCAAGGTTGTTTTATGGAAATTATGAAAGTCCAGGGTCATAACAGCTACAAGCTGCCCCCACATAGGGAAAGCACATTTAAGGAGGACAAATCAACTTCCACTGGATCTAGAAGTTCTAGTGGAGCTGGCTATGCAAGCAATTGCTTATCTGCAGGACCAGGGGAGCAACCAAGGATTGGAGATGATTTCCCATGCCTTGGGATTATGAATTTACAGAAGAAGCTTTTGTGTTTTTAAAAGGTTGTAATGTGCAAGAATGATGGATTTTGTGTTAAGGTTGTGAATGATGCAACAACTACAACTCTGAAACAGAAAGATCAAACCACCAAATTCACAACATCACCAACACCATCACAGATACTCCATTCCATTCAATTACATATCACAAATCAGACATATATAACCAACGATCACAGATCTACACACCAATGACAATCCATTCTGAGAAAGTAAGCATATAGAAAGATCTCACCCATATCACGGATCCAAGCAATTTTCACGAAAGAGTGCCTCACCTCTCTTTCTGCCTCAGCTTTGTTTCTTTCCCATGACACCTTGTCAGAATCGGTGATGACATATCTCCTTACAAACTCTTCCTCCGACATTACTGGGTTGTCGGTCACCTCAAAGGTGGCGTAGCCTTCACCACCAGCAAGACCTCCGGTCAGGGAGGCGCTGCCTTCACTGCCAGTTACGCATCCTCCGGCCGGGGAGGCATCGCATTCACTGCCAGTTACGCATCCGGTCAGGGAGGAGCCGCCTTCACTGCCAGTTATGCATCCGGTCGAGGGGGAGCCGCCTTCACCGCCAGTTACGCATCCAGTCGGGGAGACACCGCTTTCACTGCCGATTACGCCTCTAGTCGGGGAGGCGTCGCCTTTACCGCTAGTTACGCCTTCGATCAAGGGAGAGACTCCTACGCGTCTGGCGGGTTCGCCTATGTAGGACCGGCAGATGTACGACCATAGATGGTGGATTAGCCCTTTATTATCTCAGGCTGATTCTTGAGATCTACGGCGGGAATTGCTCAAAAAAGACCTCTACCCCGGGAACTTGCCGAAATACGACCTCTTCCCCGGGTAGTGGCCGAAATACGCCCTCTACCGCGCGAGGCTGCTGGAACACGAATGCGGCGAGGGTTAATCCAGCCATCGCAATTGGCAAGGGGCTGCGTGGTTGTCTCTGGTCGTCGGCGTTGGCGATGTGCGAGCGGTCAATTGATTGGGGTCGGCAAAATGAGAGAAGAGACGAGGATGATGGCGGATTTTAGATCTAGGGTTGCTAGATGAAGAAGAGAGACGTGAGAGGATTTTGTATAGAGAGCGAATAAGAATACGGCTAATGAGAAGTGACAAGGGTTGGAGCGATTTTTTTTATTCTGTAATTAACTTAATTAAGTTTAATAAGGGTTGTTAATAAATATGGCTAAATCACCATGAAATATGCTAATTATTTCCTTATTTGGAAACGACTCAACTATGAAGGAACTTCCCGAAATAGTAAAACGACTCAACTATGATGAAACTGAGGGGGTATAAGTTAGTGGAATATGAAATAAAATACTCTCTCCGTCCCATAAAAATATGGGCGGATGAGATTGCACGGGAATTAAGATAAAATTGATAAAATTAAGAGAGATGAGAATAATGATATGTTAAAGTAAGAGAGAGGAGGGGAATGGTAGTTAAAATGGGGTTAGTGGATAGTGGGACCTATATTTATAAATTGATATAACTTTCCAAAAATGGAATGCACATATTTTTGTGGGACAGACGAAAATGGGAAGTGCACATATTTTTATGGGACGGAGAGAGTATAAGTTAGTAGAATATGAAGTTTCAAAACCCCAAGCCCAGCCATCGCCACGCTAATTTATAGAAGGAAAGAAAATCAAAGCTAATTAATTTCAACCATGTATACACCATTCTCTGTTTTTTTTCAAAATGATTCGTCCTCAAATCCTTAATAGATCTTCCTTGTCGCGACCAAAATACTTCTTCTATTCTTCATGAAGTCATTAGCTTGTCTTATTTTGGCCCTCTAACATGGAAGTTAAGCATACATAATAACTATGACGGTCAAAACTTATCATGTTTCGTGTGGAACTTGAACCACTTGGGCTACATATGAAAAACAATTCTTGTTGATTCATCGTATCTTTCCACTCCATAGCTCGAACCCTTGTATTGAGATCAACAAAGTCTTGAATGACATATGGTAGTGTCTTTGTTGGCTCTATGTAAGTAGGATTCAGAACTATTATAGAGTGAGTAGGAATTGGAGGAATTATTGTAATTGCCGCAATAAGAACCAAAGGGTTTAACTCTGGCGAAGTGGTCGATTCTAAATATTAGATCACATGTGGAGTTTCTTCTTTTTCTTATTCATCTTTTTTTTTCTTTCTTCTTCTTCTTCTTCTTCTTCTTCCATGTTCTATGTTTTTCCACACAGATCCACCATAGAGGACTGTTTTGTAGCTCCTGATTTTCCAATAGTTGCTCATGGTTATTTTGTTGTTCAGACTCTACTTTCCACGCCATACTTTCTTTTGACTCTTTTCACCTTCTATATTCTGTCCACATTACGCCGTTCATACTTTATTCATGTTGACGTTGCAAATACCTCGATCTTTACGTACTTATTGAGATGTGAGAATGGCGAGATGTAACATAGTTTGACCAAAATTAAGAAAGTATTTGTTGAGAAACTTATTAAATTTCACTCGAGAATCCAACTGCCATTGTAAACACAACAAAATATGAGTGGACACTAAAGGCCTAACATCATAAAGTATATTTTTCTTATATTTACCAATGTGAATAAGTAGGATTACCTGTTGACGATACCTTCGTAATTAGTAAGGTCCATTGTGCTTGATGAGAGGTACATTGAGGAAGGGACATTGGGGCCTGGGGCCCAAGGGTTCCTCAGCAATTCTAAAAAATTACAGGGGTGTTTTAGTAATTTCACAATGTTTATTAATTTAAAATTAATAAAAATATATAGATTATTTTCTACTTTCTTTCATTCACAGTCATTCTCTCCTCTCTACTAAACCCAGGAATCTGTCGTGGGTCTTTCTGCTCGTTGCCGTCGCAACATCCATTGTCATTGTTGTTGCCTCCACGTCGCTGTCGACTTGTTGCTGCGACTGTCCTCGTTGTTGCCGCTGGCCGCTGTCGTCGTCTTGTCTCCATGTCGTTTTTCCCCAAATTCAGGCAAGTGTAAAATCAAAACTGCTATGGAGCATAGGAAATTAAGAGTTGGTGAATGATTTTGTTTTGCTGTTGTGTTTTATGTTTAATTATCATGTTTATTGCAATTTTCATCAATCTTATAAATATTTGTAATTTGTAAACATGTTCTTGAGGCAACCATTGAAAGAGCATGAGCATCTATGCAAAAAAAATTCTTGAATTCTTGAGCGGAATGGAAATAGAATTGCTTTGATAGCAAAGCATATGTATATATAAATATATGGATAGAATGTGGACTTGTGGTCCCTATTGACAAATGTATATATGTATAAAGTATATGTGGTGTATAATTGTATAAACAAATGAAAGTATAGTATATATATATATATATATAGGGATTTATTCATTTCCTTTTTGTATCTTTTGTTCTTTGTTCTTTTTAATCTCAACCTCACGATTTTGTCATCCGATGGTTAGATTGGTGCCACGTGTCATTTAATAATGCAGATTTTCAGTTGAATAATGCACACCGACTAATAATGCACCATTATAGTGTAATAATGCATATTTTCAATTGAATAATGCACACCGACTAATAATGCACCATTATAGTGTAATAATGTAGATCATCTGGACCGTTGATGAATGAGATCTAACGGCCCATATTAAGAAGAATAAAGGATCTAAGGGATGAATAGGAGAATAACGCTCCCCTATATATATATATATGTATATATAATGACAAATGAACATAGTATAATGTATCATGATTTATACATTTCTTTGCTAATAAACTTTGTTCTCAAATTCTGAATGCAGGTACTTGTTGAAAATTGAAAATTGATCGTTATTTTAAGAAACTTTCTACTAGTGTTGTTGCTTCATCTTCATCAGTTAATCGAACTACACTTCTTCAACCTCAAGAGTCATTGAATAAAGATAAACTTGAAGCTGATCCAGAATATATTCCAAGTGATCCAGGGGAACGACCTGATATAATAAGATATCCGTCAAACTCAATAGAACGTGTGCGTAGAGCTTACTTACTTAAAGGTTCATGTCAACCACGCGAGCATGATTTTCCTCCAAGAACTGATGGAAAGATACAACGTAAATTTGTCGCGCATTGGTTTGATGAATTCAAAGATTGGTTAGAGTATAGTATTACAAAGGATGCAACATGTTGTTTATATTGTTATCTTTTCACTAGACTCCATGGAAATGGACAGGACGCTTTCGTATCTGGAGGATTTACAGCTTGGTGCGAGAAAGAAAGGTTGAGAGATCATGTTGGGAGTCATAAAAGTGATCATAATAAGTGTAGACTAGCATGTCGAGATTTGATGAATCAAGCCCAACACATCGACGTGTGTATATATAAACAATCAACAAAATATAAGCTTGAGTTCCATCGCAGATTAGGTGCAACTGTTATGTGTCTTCGCTATCTTATCAAGCAAGGATTATCACTTCGAGGAAATGATGAATACGATGAATCCTTGAATCAAGGTAACTTTCTTGAGCTTTTGAAAGTTGTTGCTTCTTGCAATGAAGAGATAGCTAATGTTGTACTGTAAAATGCTCCTGAAAACCTCAAACTGACATCATAGGATATTCAGAAAAACATTATTAATATAGTTTCTATTGAGATAACAAAACTTATTGTACATGATAGGAGACAACTCTTTCTCCATATTCGTCGATGAGTGCCGAGATGTGTCTATCAAAGAACAAATGGGCAGGGTACGATATGTGGATAAGAATGGATGTCTCAAAGAACGTCTTCTTGGTAACGTGCATGTCAGTGATATGGTTGCAACCACACTTGAGAAGGCACTTGATTCTTTGTCATCGACTCATGGTTTAAGTGTATCAAGTTTGAGAGTTCAAGGATATGATGGTGCAAGCAACATGAGAGGAGAATTCAATGGGTTGAAAAGTTTGATTCTAATAAAAATCCTAGTGCTTATTATGTGCATTGTTTTGCACATCAGCTTCAACTCACTATTGTTGTTGTTGCTAAAAAATACAAGTATTGGGTCTTTTTTTAATACGGTCACCCGTTTGTGTAATATTCTTGGAAGTTCTTGTAATCGCATAGATGTGGTACAACAGAGTCAAAGAGAGAGGTTGTTGAAGAGATCGCAAGTGGTGAAATTAATACTGGAAGAGGATTGAATCAAGAGAAGTCATTGAAACGGCCCGGAGATACTCGTTGGAGTTCGCATTATGGTACTCTTATCAACTTGATGCATTTATTTTCTTCTATTAATGATGTTCTTGAGTATGTTGGGGGGGAATGGTCACGAGGATTCACATAGGGCTGAAGCTTTGGATGTGCAAAAAATTCTAAATTATTTTGAGTTTATCTTTGTGCATCTTATGAGGAAACTATTGGGAATCACACATGATCTCTCTCAAGTTCTACAAAAGAAGGATCAAAACATTGTTAATGCTATGAATTTTGTTAAAGTAGCAAAAACACATTTACAAGTAATGAGGGAAAAAGGTTAGGAGGTTTTGCTTACTGAAGTTACAAAGTTTTGTAGAACAAATGAAATAGATGTGCTTGACATGGAAGATTAGTGTGAAGCTAGAGAAAGAGGAAGGCGTAAAATTGAGAAAATAAAAAATCTCCACCATTATCGAGTTGAGTTGAGTTGTTTTGTTCAGTCATTGACATGCAAGCTCAAGAGTTGAATCACCATTTTAATGAAGTCAACACAGATTTAATTTTGTGTATGACATGTTTGGATCCTAGAGTCATTTTCTGCATTTGATTTAGAGAAGCTGCTTCACCTTGCAAAGTATTATCCATTTGAATTCTCTGAAGTTATTTATATGAGCTTGAAAGTCAGCTTGATAACTTCATTTTTGATGTGCGCACAGATGAAAGATTTTCAAAAGTATCGGGAATTGCAGGTCTTGCTCAGAAGGTTTCTACATGGAAACATGAGAATTTTCTGTTGGTTTATTTGTTTATTAAATTGTCATTGCTCTTACCAGTTGACACTGCTTCAGTAGAAAGAGCTTTTTCAGCAATGAAGTACTTTAAGACTTCTCTACGGAATCGTATGGGAGGCCAGATTGCTTAGTTCCTTATATTGAGAAGGATGTGTTTGTTAATGTAACTGATGAAACTATTATGTAGAGGTTTCAGAAGATGAAAAGTAGAAGATGAAGAGTGTTATTATATCATTGTACGGAACTATGTTTTTACAACATTATATTTATATTATGTAATATTATTTATGTTTAATATTATTATTTGAATTTTTTATTTGAACCCCCCAACCGTAAAATCCTAGCTTCGTCACTGGAAAGGTAGACCCCCAACCGTAAAATCCTGGCTTCGTCACTGGTTATGTTTGTCCCATTGATGATGACATTAATGTTTTGTCATTTACATAAAAACGTGTGTACACCATCCTTTTTTAGAAAATACTTTAGACATGACATAAATATCCTTGAAAAAGTTTGCCAAAAAAGATAAAAATATTTTTAAATAAAAGGAAAAAAAATCTTAAATAATGAAACTAAAAAATTACAATGGAAGTAAAAATATTATCAAAAAATCATCTTGGTCGAAATTTGACTAATGATACCAAATGATATGATACTCATTCTTGAACTTTGATTAGTGATGGACATCTTAAGAAGAACGTGGCAGAAGACTTGAAAGGATGGTGGGGTAAATAACACCACAGTGGTTATAGAAGACCCGATGGTTTCTCGGCTAGCTTCTATCAAGCCTGTTGGAACATTGTGGGACCGGAGATGGTGGAGGCAATTGGACAGTTTTTCAGGGGGGCTTTCTTGCCATGAAGCATTACGGCCACAAGCATCGTCCTCATCCCAAAGAAGTCATCGCCAGAATCATGGACCGATTATCGACCCATCAGCCTCTGCAATGTCTTAAACAAGATCATCACCAAGGTACTCACGACCCGCCTCTCTCATTTCCTTCCACAGGTCATTTCCCCGAATCAGAGTGGATTTGTTAAAGGGCGCCTCCTCAACGATAATGTGTTGTTGGCCCAAGAGATGTTCCATGAACTTGCACGATGCTCCCCAACGCCTAATGTAGCGGTGAAGATTGATATGGCTAAAGCCTATGACAGGGTCCAGTGGCCTTTCCTGTTTAAGGTGCTTCGTCGCATGGGTTTTCCGTCACATGGGTATCCCTTATAGAGAGGTGCATAGGCTCATGCTGGTTTTCGATTCTTATTAATGGGGCACCCTCGGGATTCTTTAGATCGACGCGGGGACTACGACAAGGCGACCCGATATCCCCAGCACTGTTTGTGATTGCCGCGGACTATCTATCGCGCGCCTTGGACAAGCTCATACTTGGCCAAAAGGAGATGATCTTCAAAGCCTCCAGCAGATGCATCGAGGTCAGCTACCTAGCATATGCAGACGACATTATTATATTCACACAAGCGGCGGCGAATCCCCTGCGACGACTCAGAGCCTGTCTTGAACACTATGAAAAAGCCTCGGGTCAACAAGTCAGCTTGGCCAAGAGCAATTTCTATATTGCGGAAACTCATGAGCAATGGGCAACCTTGATCCAAGCGGAAGGGGGCTTCACTAAAGGGGAATTCCCTTTCCTCTACTTAAGCGTCCCCATCTATCGTGGTGCTAAGCGCACGGACATGTTTCTTTTCCTCCGGGAAAAGATTGCAAGACGGGTCTCAGGTTGGGCGCACCGGCACCTTTCTTTTGGAGGGAGACTCACGCTTATAAAAAGCACTCTTGAAGCGATCCCCTTACATATCTTCCAATCCATCGAACCCACCACCGGCACGCTAAAACAACTTGACCAACAAATGGCGCGATTCTTTTGGGGCTCTATGAGTGAGAGGAAGCGGACCCATTGGATTGGGTGTGACCAAATGTGTCTTCCCACCGATGAAGGGGGCATCGGGATCCGCAAAACCAAGGAGGTTCTACGAGCCTTCAACATTAAACTTTGGTGGCGATTTCGGGAGCAAAACTTCCTTTGGGTGAAATACATGATGACAAAATATTGTTCCAACTCCACACCTCTTACCTTGAGGACACCGAGCAGGAGTAGCCCTACGTGGATGAGGCTTTCTAGAGCCTGGACCCTGGCACAACCCCATATGTGGTGGCTTGTGGGTCAAGGAAATATCTATTTTTGGGATGACATCTGGCTTGGTAACGTCCCACTCCAGGAGCTCAGCCTCGATGAAAGGGGAAGACCTACCAAACGGGTCTCGGATTACATTAGAGATGGCAATTGGGATGAACCCAAGCTCCAACTCCTCCATGATCAGGCCGGCCTCCCACAACACATTATTGATCGCATCCTCAACACCCTGATCCTCCAAGGTGACCAGGACATCCCGAGGTGGACCCTCTCTAAACATGGGGAATTCACGGTGGCATCGACGTGGGACACAATCCGAGGGCAACATCCGATCATCCAGGGACTGGCCGATGTGTGTAAGACGAGACTCACTACTTCTATATCCATCTTTATTTGGAGGCTACTCTCCAATCGAGTGCCGGTCGACACAAAGCTCCAGTGGCGAGAGATTGAACTAGCATCCAAGTGCCAATGCTGCCCCAACCAACCGGGTATTGAGTCCCTCCAACACCTCTTCATTCAGGGGTCTGGAGCTCGTAGAGTATGGAGTGAGTTTGACGTTTGGTTCCCAGGCTCTTCCCCCCGCCTCCAAATCAATGACACAATCCCTATGCGAATAGAAGTGTGGGAAAGAGGTGCCAACAACCGAACGGGAAGCACCTCAGCCGAGCCACTCCATATCTCATCTTGTGGTTCATTTGGTCGGAGAGAACAGGAGTCGCCACCAAGGCACACAGTTCAAACCACACAATGTGGCATGGCAGATCAACATGTTCATTCGGGATTCCATGGCCAATGGAAGTTTGAAGCCGAAGCATTGGAAGGGAGTTAGGCTTGGAGTCAACATCCCTCAACAAGCGGAGGTAGCTGGGGCGCAACCTCTAGCCATGGCAATCAAATGGAACCCCCCGACCAACCAGGCATTAAACTTAACACGGACGGGTCCTTCATTGAAGCAATCAACAAAGTAGGGGGGAGGAATCATACGGGATCATTCGGGCAAGATGCTTGTAGCCTTTTGTACGCCCCTTGACGCACATTCAGCGCTAGAGGCCGAGCTAATGGCCATGATCCATGGCTTGGACATAGCCAAGGACTTTGGCCTACCAATTTGGCTCGAATCAGATGCCGAGCAAGCAATCAAATTGATCAATGGAACGGGTTGGGGGCCGGCATTAGTTAGGCAAGCTGTGGCGAAATTGATCCTGTTCAAGCGTCAACTAAAATTCCGGGCCACGTTCATACACCGGGAGGGAAACAAACCGGCGGATTTCCTCGCACGAATGGGCCTAGAGCATGATATCGGCCTACGGATGCACCATAATTCAGCACCGAGAGATCTCTTGGACTTCGTCCGAAGGGACGCAATGGGAGTTCATCTTATCCGAAACCTTGAAGGGGACGGACACTAGAGTCGGTGTGAGAAGATGAGTGATCATAGTGCCTTGTTGTTTAATTATTGTAATTTTGAAGGCAGTATGATGAGGTCCGAATCTTGTTGGGTCGGACCGCATACTACTCTTGGATTGTGTTATGGCACACTACTTTCGGGTGTGGCCACGCTTTGTAATTATCCTCTTTTGAAATATAGGGACGAGGGACCCATGAACCCTCCACCGTAATGGTGTTTGACTAAAAAAAGGTGGAATATGTATCGCCATAAACGATTATGAAAGGTCGTTTGATAAATTAGACTACTAATACTTTGATGACTTATAATTCATGGGAGATAAAAGCATGCACAATATTGGTCTCAAATTCAGCCACAAACCAATTTTTCAACTGCCACATCAACTTTCTCAATTCCAGTCACAAAAGCTACATCGTAGCCAACCCCAAATTTAGCCCCAACTTTTAACATGATTTTTTGTCATTTATATAATTGAATCTTAATTGAAATTTGAAATCAAAAAATAAATATCCATAAAAAATGCAATAATTTAAATATTAAAAAATTATACAAAAATTCTAAGTTAAATATAATTTTTTTAAAAAAATTGGAGAAATGACTGTATAAGTTTTTGTGGTAAAATTGATAGAAAATGGATATTTATAGATGAAATTAAGAAATATATAGATAAAATTGGGGCATTTAAATTAATTTTTTAAAGAAAGAGAAGTGCGGCTGTTATAATGCAGCCGCGAGACAAAGAGGAGGCAGCCGGGCAATCGGCATTCCAGCCGAGAAGGAGGCGCGTGCGTCACCGGCCACCGCAGCCGAGAAGGAGTTGCAATGCAGCTCCGTCGGATGGTCGCCCCGAACAAGGGCAGCATTGTGGATCCCAAATTATTATCGATAAAATGTGTCTTTTTAGTCCAATAGTGAAGCATTTATATAAGCAAAAAGTTCTAAATAGGATTGACCCTTAAAGGGAAAGAAAATAAACTAAAAGGAAACACTAGTGATGGATTGAAAGAATATCAAAGCCAATTAATATTAGTCAATAACTTTCCATCTACTTGTTTAAATTATTTAGAAAAGCAAATAAATATTAAAACAACTTAACTATTTTAAGAAATCCTAATTTTTTGAAGAAGAAAAAATATAAGCCAATTAATTTCAATTATGTATGTGTCAAAGTAGGTCTTGGTCACTTATGCAACTAACTCCCAATCCTTCTGCAGGGCGTTGAAACATATTGACGGTTAGACTCTTCATGAAATGTATTGTCAGACCATGAAACATATTGATGGTTAGACTCTTCATGAAATGTTTTGTCAGGGTATCTAACGATGCAATTATGACAACTTGAATGTCTCTTCTTCTCGTGCAAGTTTTAAGAAATTGATTGATTTTATAAAAGAAAATTGAATGAAAAGTTGAAGGAATATATGTATTAGTTTTATACTAGTAATAAATTTTGAGTGAAATTAATTAATGGAATTATTGAAATTTACTAACTAAAAGTATTAATAAAGCATGAGATACTATTTAATACTCTCTCTGTTCCATAATAGGAGTCCTATTTGATTTGGACACGGATTTTAAAAATGTAAAAGAAAAGTGAGTTGAATAAGTTAGTAGAATATAGGTCTCACTAATATATACTCCCTTCATTCCATAATAGTGGAATTATTTTGTCATTTTGATATGTTATATAGTAGTGGAGTCATTTCCTTTTTAGTAAAAGTCAACACATTTTTTTATCACTTAATTTACTCTCTCTTACTTTATTCTCTATTCATCTCTCTACCTTTTCATTTCATACTTTATTAATTTTTTACTTAATTCACTTAACACAGTTTTTCTTAAGTCTCATGCCGAAAATAAAACGCATTCATTACTATAAAACAGATGGAGTATTAATTTTATAATAAAATGTGAAGATAATAAGTTAATGGAATGTGGTGTCTGTTTACCCATTTATGAAAATGGTAAAATAAGATTATTTGGTGGGTGATGAATGGAGTATTGGATAAAAAAAAATCATTAGACATTTAATTTGGGGGGAAGGAAGTTAGTATAAATATGCTTATTTGACTTGAACTACTGCGGAGAAAATAGGAGTAACTAAGGGCACCCGCAACGCTGTGCCGTTGCGGTTCCTATGCCGTTCCGGCGGAACGGTTCCGCGGCGGCACGCATTGCAGGCTCTGTTCCGTCGCCATTCCGTGCCCATGCCGTGTCGCGTTCCGTTCCGGAGGAACGCGGAACGAAACGTTCCGCCACGCGCCGAGGCGACGTGGCGGCCTCCCATTCGACGCGTGAAGCCCACTCGCTGCCCCGCGAGTGGGCTTCGTCCCGGTGACGCAATAATTCAATTTTTTTTTAAAAATTCGAATTTAATATAAAATTTTTTTTGCAACGGTAATGTGACCGTTTTTTTATATCCGTTTTGTATTTTTTATTTATTTTTTATTTATTTATTTACTCTATAAATACTCCTATTTCATACTCATTTCAATCACAAACACACATCTATTCCTCTCTATTTCCAACCCAATTTTCATCTCAAATCAACTCTGCTTTCCTTCTCCCAAATTTAATCAAACACACGAGCGGCCACAAAGGCACCCACCCAACCGTTATACTTGTGTACTTTTATTTTTTTAGGATTTTAATTGTGTGTTTTTTATTTTTTTAGGATTTTAATTGTGTGCTTTTTATTTTTTTAAGTTTAAGTTGTAATTTTTTTTAATGTTGTGTGTTTTTTAATAAAGTGTGTTTGTTTTTTAATAAAGTGTGTTTTTTTTAATTGAATTTAGTTGGAAATAAAAAAAATGAAATTGAATGAATAGTAATTTAAGGAACGGTTAAGGAACGGAGGGTTGCAGGTTCCGTTCCTTAATTAAGGAATGGAGTAAAAAAGTACAGTGGGGTCCTCAAATAGTGATTTAAGGAACGGTATAGGAACAGTATAGGAACAACGTTGTAGATGGCCTAAGTCGGTTAACCATCGTAAGCAATACGGGTGTTAAATTGTGCAAGATATCAAGTTTTCAACCTTATCTACTTCTTCATACGTGTCAAATAACGAATAAAATCGTTTATATTCAATAATTGAATACCTTATTCATCTTCTATTTAAAGAAAGTCCAACCACGATGCCTACACGTGGCAAAGATACTGTCCAACTGCCTGAATCGGGTCGGGTCTGATCCGCCGCTTGAAGGCCGTAATTACCAAATCCGTCGGTTTCAATAGGGTCGTTGCGGTATAAGGCGGTAGAAACCACGTGGCGGAAACCGGTTTGCCCCACGACGTAATCAAAAATTTTAAATTAGAAATGACACTTCCTTTTTTTTATATTTTTTAAATACTAAAATACTGAACAGTTTTGTCCTACAAAAACCTTGAGGCGATCACCACATGTGCACCACCACCCAACACCGCCATGGACGGCGGAGCAAAGTCATCGGACAGATTCCTCAGGGCTCTGTTGGATCGATTCGAGAGCCTGGAGGCCAGCCACGAGAAGCTCAAGGAGCAGTTCCAAGTTGTCGTGCACGAGAAGGCAGCAGAGAGGGAGTCGCCGCCGGATTCCGGCGGCTCGAGGCGGTATCCCGGCTGGGGCGACATGCCGGGGGCGTACTTCGCTGAGAGCCCGTACAGGAGAGTGCTGGAGTACATGGGTCATGCACTCCACGTCAGCAGAGTTGGCTCCGACGAGATCATTTATTGGTACTATTTTTTAATCTCGCCAATTGATTCAATCCGATAGCAATTTCCAAATGAATGCCGCTTGAAGTTGATTGTTTGGTTTGATTTGATTTGATTTGATTTGTTGGTGGTAGTTTTTTTAATACGGCTAATTGGTTGTTGCAAGATCAAGTTGGTTTGAATTAGGTCAAATCTGGTTGGGGTTGGGGATGTTTTCGTAGGAATAAAGATGATTTAATGCTCTGCAGAATGTTTTTTTCCTTAATATTGTGAGTGTGAGAACTCTCCAGCATTGATTTTGTTGTGAAGTATATATAGAAGGAGGAGTTAATATGGTTTAATATCACTATTTATATGTGTTGTCATGGTAGGAAAGTTTCATATTACTGCTGTTTGAATTCGTTGAAATTTGAGTAAATGGAACATGTTCAGCTATCACAATCAAAATCCGCTAAAACTGGAATAGGTGGGATAATATTGGATAGTAGTTACTCATTTTTTTACTTATTGAATCTGTGAACCTCTAACATCCTTATGCTAATAAAGAGTACAGGCATTTGCTGCCCATATTGCATAGAATAAGGGGGAAAATCTCATGTTGCAGGAATTGTGCTGCCGAAAAATTGTTTGGGTATAAAGACTATGAAGTAATAGGACAGGGAGCAGTTGAACTACTTTTTGATGAAGAGCATCATAATTTAGTTCTGACAATCATGGAGAGAATGAGAATTGGAGAATCATGGTCAGGGCAACTCCCTCTCAGGAAGCGATCTGGTCAAAGTTTCATCGCGCTAGTTACACTGAGCCCACTGTATGAGGATGGTGAGATTGCCGGAATAGTTACTGTATCAAGTGATGCTGCTGTGTTTAATAAGACAAACTCAGGAAATATGAGAACACGTCAAGATAGTGCTAATGAACAATCTAAATTTCCTAGAATAAATTTGAAGAACATCTCGTGGCATCAGCGGCCACAAATAGCAGGAATGCCCCACCTTGCATCTTCTGTTTCGAATTTGGTGCTTACATTATGTCCCTATGTGTCTTTCCGCCTCATGTTTTGTCCTCCTTTTCGCATACATTAGACTTTTCTGATAATTGGTCAGGCCTCAAAAGTTTTATCTCGGACACGAGGGAATGTTCCCTCCCCCTCTGATGCATATAGAAGTGCAAGAGATGGCGAGGAAGCTGAAGCAGAAAGTCAAGACACAAGAGCAGACAGACCACCAAGAGCCCCTGTGAGTATTAGTTAAGCAGGTGGTATTGATTTATTAAGAGGGAATGTAAACTGAGAACTATTTGCAGATTACTAAGGGTGCTTTCGGGTTACCCGTAGGGAGGAGTAGAAATGACGGCTCTTGCTTTGAAATGGAAAACACAGCATCTGAACTTTCTCAGCCTTCAAAAATTGTATACTCTATCCTCCATTGTTCCTAATGTTTCCTTACTGTCCAACCTTGCCCATTGGCATCATTAGCTTCTCCCCTTTGCCTTATAACTGCCATTATATCATTCAGTTATAGCAAGAGTTTGTTTCTATTGCATTCTTTAAGAGCAGTATCGGCTTAGCTCAATTTTAGGCCTTCTGGTAGCTCATGCTTTAATTGATTTTGTTAATGGATTTTATATAACAATAATCTGGCTTATTTGATCTTATGTAATATCTACTTGGAAGCCTGCTCAGTGGTTGCATGTGAACTGTATTGTAAATTTCCAATCAGTCCGTCTACTGTAAACTGCAGGCAGTAAAAATCTTAGAGAAGTTTCAGATAGGAGTGAGCAGCAACTTGGAAAGAGTCGTGGACGAGAGAATACAACAAAATGGTTTGGAAGATAATTCTGGAAGGAAAGAAGCTGCAAATGGGACATGTTCACCAATATATTCGATGCAAAGTGCTTCTAGTGCTGGCAATAATGCAGTGGATGCTATGAAAGAAACTTCTGATGTTGCAATAAGAAAAGAAACAAATATGCATAGGAATCCATTCTTTGATAATGAGAGTCCCTCGGGAGAAGCGTTTTCAGATGCATATCAGGGGTATTTTGAAGTTCAAAGACATGCCGATCAGTTGCCTGGAACAAGCTTCCAAACTGACGGAAACAAGTTCGTGGCCAACCCTCCAAATACAAAGTCACTAGATGCAGAAGATGTTGATCATGAGCAGTTGGATCCTCAAAAGAATCCAGGTTCGGCCGAGAGTTATGGCAGTGGACATGGAAGCTCGTCGAGCAAAGGTGAAATTGATCTCCCTCTGGTCGGTAGTTCTGCGATTCAATGGGAGGATCTACAGCTCAAAGAGGAAATTGGGCAAGGTAAAGTTTAAGGAAATTGTGTTAGAAGCTATGTGTTCAATGCAACATTGAGACACATATCAGCAGGCCAGAGTTGGACTGATTTCTTGTCTTCTTGATTAGGCGTATTGTTGATTTTGATGAACAATGTTTCCTTTCAGGTTCTTTTGCAGTTGTTTATCGTGGAATCTGGAATGGATCGGTATGTAGCCGTATACATTAGTATACTAATTACTACAAACAACAGAGAGCTTTCTCGTCTCTGAAACTTATTACTCTATTTTTTTTATACTTTTCAGGATGTTGCAGTCAAGGTTTACACTGGTAGTCAGTACGATGAGACATTGCTTGACTACAAAAAAGAGGTGCATCTACATTATACATCATGATGTAGTTGTTTCAAGTAACTCATGCAATACTGACTTTGAAGTTCACCATGTTGTTTAGATTGATATTATGAGAAGATTGAGACATCCAAATGTATTGCTGTTCATGGGAGCATCATGCACGGAGGAAAAAATTGCAATTGTCACCGAATACATGACCAGGTAAGTGTATCTATCAGTGAAATTTGCTTTTGAGTTGTTCCCTGTCAACTATGGAACATTTATAGCCGCACAAGTCTTATGAATATGATCAGGGGGAGTCTCTTTAAAACATTACATAGGAGCAACCAATCGCTGGACATCAGGCGTCGTCTAAGGATTGCTCTTGACGTGGTATGTATGTTCTCAAGTCGATCATTTACCTTCAACTTCTCCGTGTTTGTGGGGCACCACATGCATAGCTGGTTGAAGTTATTCACTCTCTTTGATCATGTGTACAGGCTAGAGGGATGAACTATTTGCATCACAGAAATCCACCAATAGTACATAGAGACCTGAAATCTTCAAACCTTCTAGTTGACAAAAGCTGGAACGTCAAGGTATTTTATAGGAATATTTCATTGGATCACATCATTCAGTATATCCAAGTATTTTGAAACATCAAAATTACTTCTTTCCAGGTTGGCGACTTCGGCTTATCAAAGCTGAAACATTCAACTTTCTTAACAGCAAGATCTGGAAGAGGCACAGTTAAGATCATTGCCTGTGCCCCCTCTTATTCCACGGTTCTCTATCTTGTTTGAGGCTTTTCTTCGCACTATCTGATGTGTGTTTTGTGAATTACTGCAGCCTCAGTGGATGGCCCCTGAAGTCCTCCGGAATGAACTTTCAACAGAAAAGTAATCCCTGGGAACTAATCATTTATAATTCTTGTATTCGAATGTACTTGATCTCTGGTATTAATTTAGTCGGACATAAAGGGTGGGTAGGATTTGAAAGAGTGACGTAAATCAAACATTACCATTTCTCGCTGGCTAAGATTGGTTGAGCAGCGGTTTCGCTTTACATAGGAAAAACAAATCTGGTGGTTGAGCAGCGGTTTCGCTTTACATAGGAAAAACAAATCTGGTATAAAGAGATAGCTTCAGCATGTTTCTCACTGCTAGTTTCAAATTTGTTCCTTTTGAGTTGCTTTGGTGTGGGGGGTGGGGTTGGCTAAGCTTATTTTAGACATCTTATCATTTTATGTTTCAAGAGCTTGTTAAAGTGGTCAGATAATTTGAGCTTATTAATTTATTATTAGAGGGGGAGAGAGAGAACCATGAATAATGAAATGGGAAGGGTATAGGATGGCAATAAAAAAAACATTGTAGGGCTATTTGTCCAGATGGCTGTTGCTTACGGAATCAGGAAAAATGATAAGAGGTTGATGAACTTATTTGTCAGGCACTTATTAGTTATTGGAGTTTATTTTTAGATCTTATAAGTTGTTAATGAGCTTGGCAGGCAAGTCTCTAGAGTTTTATGGAGCTTATAAGCTCAGCCGAACACACTCTAGTAGATGAAATAATGGATAAGAAGATCAGCAGCCACAAATACTAGTAAACCGTACACAGCCAAATAAGCACATTGTAGGCATTATATCATACTAGGGGATCGTAGCATAAAAGGGAACTTATTTCTTTGAATAATATGATCTTGACCTTTTTAACAGGTCGGATGTCTATAGCTTCGGTGTTGTCCTGTGGGAACTAATGACCGAACGGATTCCATGGAGCGACCTGAATGCATTGCAGGTAACTTAGCTCTAAGCAACCCCTACCACTTGCGAGAATGATGTATTTTCATGGCATGCGATTCTGTTTCTTACCCATCAAATATTTTCTTGTTTATGCTTATAAAGGTCGTTGGAGTTGTGGGCTTCATGAATAGCAGACTAGATATTCCAAGTAGTATCGATCCTCAAATAGCTTCCATCATATCGGAATGTTGGACAAGGTAATCTAAAGCTGTAACATGTGGCTATCAACATGCCAAATAAAGAAAAAAAATTGATGATTAATAATGAACTTTCTGCAGCAACTCGGAAGATCGGCCGTCGTTCAAAGACATGATCCCGAAACTGGCAAACTTATTAGTTCAAGCAAGTGGTGGAGGTTTGAATAGAGCAGGTTCCCAGACTTAAATTTTTTGGATTTTGCTGTGTGACCGGCTGACCAGAGCAGGACTTGCTGTTGACATGAAAGGAAAAGGGTTTTGAATGTGTTGTGTTTTTGGCTTTAGATGCTGCCTTTCCTGTGTAGTTTGATAACCACGTTTTAATATAAATGCCTCCAACTGTACATTATTAAAATTATATTTATGAGTTATCATGAATGAGGCTAATAAAGATATACTACTGGGCTTTTATCTCCAGCAACGGGAGGATTGCGTAGCTAATGTTGTGGAATAGAATATAGTAGAGCCTTTTTTATTTGGTATGGGATTTTAGAGGCTTTTATTTGGTTACGTGATTTTAGAGGCTTGTTTTTTGGCATGATATTTAAGAAATTGCGTTAAAAGTGAATTAAAGGAAGAGAGAATAAAATAGAAAAGTTAAAAGTAGAGAGATGAGAGAAAATAAATAGGAAAGATTACTGTTAATGAGAGAATAAATATGTGTGTGTTTTGCTAAAAAGAGATTGAGTCATTTATAGTGGAATGAATAACTTAAGAACAATATACCCAGTTATTGGTCTGGTAAAGACAAGTAGTTCAAGTATAGAATTACTAATATTTTCTCTATTATGAAAAAATTAAAACTATATGTTTATCTACCCTGTGTCTTTTTTATACATAAGAAATAGATAAAATAGTTTATACACTTGGTAGCATCACGTTCTATCACGTAGTCA
Organism: Salvia splendens; assembly: GCF_004379255.2. Taxonomy (NCBI): domain Eukaryota; kingdom Viridiplantae; phylum Streptophyta; class Magnoliopsida; order Lamiales; family Lamiaceae; genus Salvia; species Salvia splendens. Next base: position 26,797,563 of record NC_056039.1, read on the forward strand.
ATTAATTACCTTGTTTATTCAGATAATCGTTGAATCCAAGCAAGAAATTATGGTCTCGCAGCGTAGAGATCAATCATCTCTTCAAAAACAAATTAAACTCTCACGCATAACAAGGAGAAGTGAGAAAATAAAGAGCAGGACAAAATCAATTTAATACTCCTTCGTCTACAAATAGAATTTTTATTTTTAGTACATATTTTAAGAAATATTAAAAAAATGAATTCAAAAAGTTGGTATATTAGTTTTAAATAAATTATCAGTGGAATAAGTTAATGGTACAAGTTAGTGAAACATGAAGTCTATTAAAATTGAATCATAATCTTTATAGATAGATCGAAAAAAAACAAGACTCTATTCACAGATTGAGAGAGTATCATTCTCTACCTTTATCAGACTGTAAAACGTTTTCAAAACTTATTAGAAAATTACATTTCAGTGCAATAAGTTACACAATCACGAATATGAGTTTCAGATCATTTTTACTACAAATGGTAATAGGATTTTACACTCCACTAACTCATTCCACTCAAATTTTATTTAAAATTAATATAAACAAGTTGAGATTCATATTTCACTAACTTTTTTCTGTTAATTTTTTTGATACTCCTTCTGTTCTGCTTTAGTAGTTTCATTTGAGTTCGGCACAAGTTTTAAAAAATGTAAAGCAAAGTTGGTGAAAAAAGATAATGGAATGTGGATCCTACTTTTATATGGAAGATTAGTTTTATACTCTCTTCGTCTCACAATAAGAGTCCTATTTTGTCATTTTTGTACGTCCCACAATAAGAGTTCTATTTTACTTTCACCATAAACGGTAAGTAGGCCCCTCATTCCACCAACTTATTTCATTCACATTTTATTATAAAACTAATATATATAATAAGTGAGATTCAAATTCCACTAACTTATTCAACCCATTTTTCTTTACATTTTTAAAATCGTTGACATAACTAAATAGGACTCTTATTGTGGGACGGGTGAAGCAATAAAATGTGAATGGAAGTACCATTTATGGAACATTCCATCTGGAATTCCTAAAGTTGGACACACAAAAATGATGAATCGGGACTCCTAAAGTGGGACATCCAAAAATAATAAATCGGTATTGCTAAAGTGGGACGGAGAGAATAGTAGTATTTTTTAAAACCCGTGTTGACAAAAAAATGAGCCTCTCAGTGGCGGACAGATAGAGTATTAGGTCATCCACAACGCTGTCACTATACCGTCCCTTAAAACACTATTTGCGGGCCCCACTGTACTTTTTTACTCCATCCCTTAACTAAGGGACGGAACCTGCAACCCTCCGTCCCTTAACCGTCCCTTAAATTACTATTCATTCAATTTCATTTTTTTATTTTTTTTCCAACAAATTCAATTAAAAAGCACACTTCATTAAAATTAAAATAACATTACAACTTAAAATTCAAAAAAAATAGAAAAAGACATAATAAAAAACCTAAAAAAAAAATAACATAATTTAAAAAAATCGAAAAAGACATAATTAAAATCTCACATCGAAAGTGGAATATAAAACATTCAAGGATATCTCTATAAAAGAGAAGCAACCAAGAATGAGTTTGTCCCACATCAATATTGGAACATAAAACATTCAAGGATGTCTCTATAAAAGAGAAACAACCAAGAATGAGTTTGTCACACATCAATATTGGAACATAAAGCATTCAAGGATGTCTCTATAAAAGAGAAACAACAAAAAATGAGTTTGTCCCACATCGAAAGTGGAACATAAAACATTCAAGGATGTCTCTATAAAAGAGAAACAACCAAGAATGGTTTCCAAAATTCGCAAGCCCATCAAATATATATTGGCTATTACGAATTTCTTGTATTCATTTATTTATAAAAATTGTTTTTAAATATAAAAATCAATTTTTATAAATAAAAATATTTTTTAAAAAATTCATTTAAAAAAAATGAATTATTGCGTCAGCGTGACGAAACCCACTCGCGGGCCGGCGGTCGGCGCGCCGGCCGCCCCCTTGAATTTTTTTTAATTTTCAACATTTTTTTAGAGAGGAGGAGAGAAGGAATAAGGAAGGAGGAATTTTTTTTAATACACGTTTTTTGTTATTATTGATTTAATTGGTTATAAAATTTCAGGGCTATTGGAAGTGTCCGCTTAGAGTGTCCACTATGGGACCGCCGCGCCTATAGCCCCGGTGGGGGCGGTCTATAGTGCAGACGAGGGCGGACGAGGAAATGGGGGCGGACGGGCATTCGGCGAAACGAGGGCGAGGACGCGCCGGGAGTCCTTTCGCCGCGGCTATGGGCGCGCCGGCCATAGTGCCCGGCGATAGGCGCGCCGGCGGTCCTCGGTTGATTTTTTAAAATTTTTTTAATTACCTCTATAAATACCACTCTCCGCCACCTATTTTTTCACCATTTTCACACAATCCCTCCATTTACTATCTACACTTTCACTATCTAAAAATGTACGGTGGAGACGACGAATCACCCGACTCGCAGGAATCGGGCTATGGCGGCAATCCTTCACAGCCGTCGGCCGGCTATCCTTCACAGCCATCGGGATATGGCGGCTATCCTTCTCAGCCGTCGGGATATGGCGGTTATCTTTCTCAGCCTCCGGGATATGGCGGGGCTCCGTCCCAGCCGTGGAGTTGGAGTCAATCTCCCCCGCCGTGGGCATCGAGTGCAAACCTTCCTCCATCTCAGTCGTGGAGGTCTTCTCCAACGCCCCCATCTTTTCAGCGGAATCTGAGTCGCTCCGCATTTGGAGATTACAGACCCAACCTCGATGCGCTTAACCAGCCGCGTCCGGAGTCCCCTTTCCAATCCAGCCAATCTCCTTTCACCGAAGCAGATCAAGACACACTGGATACTATGATGGGTCTGCTCACTTCCGGCGTCCCGGATACGCCGGCAGCACGGGTGGAAACGCACGTTCCGACCCGAGGCTCTGGGGAGCGGCAGCGGTGGCAGTAGGGGCGGAGACGGCAATGGCAGCACCTGTGGCGGCGGTGGTTCCGGTGGCGGCTCGGGCAGCGGCCTCGGCAGTGGCGGTGGCGAGGGCGGTAGCGGTGGCTCTGGCTCCAGACGGAGCAAGCTCTACACCAAAGCGGAGTCCATTGCCGTGGCGAGGGCGTGGGATGCCATCACATCGAACCCCGTAGTGGGCACCGATCAGACCGAGGGGAGCTTTTGGAGGCGCGTCATGATGGCATTCGATGAGTTCACACCCGGCGGTGCCGAAAAGCGCGACGCAGAATAGATCCACAAAAAGTGGGGTAGGATTTTGCTGGGTACCAAGTGATTCGCGTGCATATACCAGAACAACCTTCTCCACGCTGAGAGTGGCCGAACACGGAGGGCTGGCCGAAGTTCACAATGTGGGAGGAGTATCGAGTCCTCGCGGATTGTCCGAAATTCAAGGCCATCTGCGCGCAAGAGGTCAATACAGCTCCTTGGCCGAAGCGTACAAGGCACAACCTTGCAGGGGACTACAGCAGCAGAAGCGGCTCGCACGAGTTCGAGCAGCCCGACGAGCAAGTCGAAGAGCCAGTCGCTACACACACTAGGCGAGGACGGCCCCGGGACAACAGGCCTCTATCCGCAGCGCCAGAGGGGCTAGAAGGGCCTCCCGCCTATCGTCGGCCGCGTCTGGATCTCGCATCCCCCAGCCTGCCCCAATCCCACAGCACAAGGTGCAAGTTCCCCACGAGGTCTTGAGGAATAACATAGATGTGCAGTTGATGCAACAACTGCAGGACGTATGCAGCAAATATGTAGCCACCGATGACCCGTACGTCAGGAACATCTACAAGAAGCTTATCACTCGGATTGAGCGTCGGCTAAGGTTGGCTGATGATGCTCCTGGGGAAACCGCGGCCGGCAGCAGCGAGGGAGGAGAAGAAGGAGGAGGAGGAGAAGAAGAAGAAGAAGAAGAAGAAGCAGACTCCGACACCGAGTAGATGGTGGCGGAGTTTTTAGTTGTATTTTATTTTAAATATTCGTTGTATAATTTTACCCTTTTGCAATACAACGAATCTTCGGCCCCAATTACCTCGTTTTCTAATTATTTACTTTGCGATGATTTTAATTATACTTGATTGAAACTAAAAACATTTTAAAATGAAATTTGATTATAAAATTTGGGGGCTATTGGAAGTGTCCACCATAGTGGCGGAAACAAAATTTTGGGGCTATGGACAAAAAAACTGAGGCTATAGACAAAAACTGGGGCGGGGATATTGGGGTGTCCGCCTTATAGTGGACACTCTTATAGCATCCACTATAGGGGCCTTCCCCAATAGCCCCGCCCCCTTTTTTTGTCCACAGCCCCAATTTTTTATCCATAGCCCCAATTTTTTCCTCCACTGCCCCACTATAGGCGGACACTTCCAATAGCCCCGAAATTTTATAACCAATTTTCATTTTAATTTTTTCGTTTTGTTTTTAAATCAGCTGAATTGAAATAATTATAAAACGCGTTAATTGAGACCGAATATTCGTTATATTGGCAAAGGTAAAATTATACAACGAACGTAAAAAAAATACAAATAAAAACTCCGCCACCGTCTAATCGGTGGCGTCGTCCGATTTCTCCTCCTCTTCTCCGTCGGCTTCTCCGTCTCCCTCGCTGCCGCCAGCCGCCGCTGCCCTAAGATCCTCATCAGCCAAGCGCAGGCGGCGCTGGATCCGACGTATGAGGTCAGAGTATATATTCTTGATGTACGGGTCGGTTGCGGCCTCGTATTTGTTGCAGGCATCATACAATTCGTGCGCCAGCTGCACATATACGTTATCCCTCAAGACCTCGCTGGCAAAAGGGCCCCTTGAAGGCGGTATAGGAACGGGCTGCGGGGCGCGCGATCCAGACGCTGCCGATGATCGGCGGGAGGAACCGCCAGCTTCTCTAGCGCGTCGGATAGAGGCACGTTGTCCCAGAGGGCGGGCGCGCCTAGAGTGTGTAGCAGAGGGCTCTGCGGCTTGCTCTTCGTTCAGGTCGAACGGTTGCGAGCCGCTGCCGCTGCTGTAGTCCCCGGCAATGTTGTGTCTTGTCCGCTTTGGCGCCGGAGCCTGTTCTTGGGCACAGATGGCCTTGAATTTCGGGCAGTCTTGGAGAACTTGAAACTCCTCCCACATTGTGAACTTCGGATGGCCGAGCGTGTGGTATTGCTCCATCGAAAGTTCTTTCACGTTAGCCTCGCTTCGACCACTCTCCACATGGAGCAGGTTGTTCTGGTATATGCCCGCGAAACGCCGGGTGGCCGGCAGAATCCTAGACCACTTCTTGCGGAGTTGTTCCCTGTCACTCAGGTTGGCGCCGCGATGTTTGAAGTCGTTGTACGCCTGCACGACGCGCTTCCAAAAGCTAAACTCGGTCTGATCGGTGCCCACTATGGGGTCTCTTGTGGCGGAATCCAACGCCCTCGCCACAGCAACGGACTCCGCTTTGGTGTAGTGGATGGCCTTTTTTTTCGGCTTGGACTGAGCCGCTAGCCGAACCGCCACCACCGGAGCCGACGCCGCTGCCCGATCCGCCGGCTCCGCTGAAATTGCCCGATCTGCCACCGCCACCGCCACCGCTTTCAGACCCCCGACTCTCATCGCAACGGGCGTATCCGGTACGTCTTGATCTGCCTCAGTGAAAGGAGAGCTGCTAGATTGGAAAAGGGTCTCCGGACGCGGATGGTGAAGGGCATCGAGGTTGGGTCTGTAATCTCCAAACGCCGAACGGCTCATATTCCTCGCCAAAGATGGTGAACACCTCCACGACTGAGATGGTGGAGGAGTTGGACTCGATGCCCATGGCGGGGGAGATTGATTCCAACTCCATGGCTGGGACGGAGAGCCGCCATATCCCGACGGCTGGGAAGGATCGCCGCCATATCCCGATTCGTGCGAGTCGGGGGATTCGTCGTCTCCGCTGTGCATTATTTTAGAGTGAAAGTGTAGATAGTGAATGAAGGGAAAGTTAGTGAATGAAGGGAAAGTGTGTGAAAATGAAGTAAAAATGGATGATGGAGGAGTAGTATTTATAGGGGTGATTTTTCGAAAAAAATAAAAAATAAATAAAATAATCAAATGGGGCGGACGGTCATCGCCCCGTCGCCCCACTATAGATCGCCCGCAATCGCCCTGTCATCGCCCCCTTGTCGCCGACCCCTCTACCGCTCCACAACCGCCCCCTTTTTTCTGTCCGCCCCGGGGCGGACGTCCCGGCCACACTATAGACCGCCCGCAATCGCCCCGTCGTTGCCCCCTCTGGGGCGTCCGCCCCGTCGTTGCCTATAGTGGATGCTTATAGTGGATACTCTAAGTAAAACACGTATGTGTACGAGGGTTCCAGTCTGTACACTTTTACTTTTACTTTTCCTTTTTATAACAATATTTACATCTCCCTTGAAATTTAACTGATAATTATAAAATCATGAATTTTGGCATTATAATTGGTTTACGACGTTGTAGAATGGGGCAAATTAATTCTATTTTTGACATTACGATTGAATCCAATTTCTTAATTTATTAAAGAGTTAACTATGAAAATGGTCTTCGGACTATGGGTTTATCACGCCTATAGTCCTTGGATTTTAAAAATACGACATACATCCCTGGACTAAGGGTTTATCTCGAAATTGATCATTTTACCATTTTTTTATACGAAAATACTCTTTTGAGGGTTTGGGCAGTTTGACATTTTTACACTTTTAACATTTTAAATATGATATTATTTTAAAATTATCATTCTTATTCCCTTTTGTCATCCTTGAGTTTGTTTCTTTATTTCAATATTAGATTTAATTTTATAATATTAAATTTTAAATTTAGATTTTTAAATATCAATAAATTTTTATTAATTATTAAAATTATTAAATAACAAAAATTAATAGTTTTAATAAATATTTGATAGTGTCTAATATTTAATCAATAAGGTATGCCGATGCTAACTTAGTTTTAATCAATATTTAATAGTTTTAATCGTAAATGGATGATATAACACGATTATTCTGAAATAAATATGCATCTAATGTAAGACTAATATAATTTTTGTTTATTTATTTGAAAACAATCAAAATTAACTAGAAAATTTAAACAAAATACTCCTATATAAAATTTTTAGTAGTATCAAATTTTAAGTCAACTTCATAATATATAATCACAAGCAATTATAACAATCGAACGAATGCTAAGTAGAGAATAACTCTTATTTTTTCATCATGATTAATATTATTTTCTGTACTTCTTCGATTCAACTGAATATTATATTAAATAGCAAAAATTAATAGTTTTAATCATTATTTATAGTCCAAGAATTAATAATTTTAATTAATAAAAATTTATTGATATTTAAAAATTTTAATTTAAAATTTCATTTTATAAAATTAAATCTAATATTGAAATAAAGAAACAAATTGAAGGATGACAAAATGGAAGAAGAATAATAATTTTGAAATAATATCATATTTAATACATCACTGAAATAATATCGGATTTAAAATGTTAAAAGTGTAAAAGACCAAATTACCCAAACCCTCAAAAGGGTATTTTTCGTATCAAAAAATGGCAAAAGGACTAATTTCGAGATAAATCCTTAGTCAAGGGATGTCTGACGATATTTTTAAAGTTCATGGACTATGAGCGAGATAAACTCATAATCCATGGACTATTTTTGTAGTTCACTCTTTATGAAAAATACCAGAATTAATGATTAATATTCCTTATTATCGGTTTAATATAGCTTTTGCAAGAATTAATACTCCTATGCAAGTGTTAGTGTGATACTACTGCTATCCTATATGATCTGATACAAAAATAATAAAATGTATAAAAAAATGATTATAAGAAAAGTAAACAGATGCATCTGATCTTTGATACACCAAAATAGTTGTATCAGTGAAACTGTTGTTGTACTTTTACATTTCTTATTTTAGATGGTGAGTGTGAGGGACATGAATATGGTGAAGCCAACATTTTTTTTTTCTTTCTACCAACAATTTTTAATAAAAATTCAATAAAAGCAAAGCTTACCTACTTGCTAATTGGCTTTAGGCCATCCATAGTGGGGCGGACGATAGCGCGCCCAATGCATCGGGCGCGCTATCTTCGGCTACTGTGGCTCCGCGGACGACAGACGATGCGTCGCCCGCGCCCTACGCTTAGTCCGCGGACGAAGCGCGAACGATAGGGCATCGTCCGCCCGCCGCGGACGATGCAACGCGTTTTTGTTTTTTTTTTAATTCAAAATTTGTCTATTTAAACCTCGATTGTCATTCTATTTTTCATACGAACATATCTCGCAACTCTCATTTCTCTCACGTTTCTCCATCTCTCACAAACTAAAATGAACCACGACGACGACCGGAGTTCCTCGAAGGACGGTAGTCCGACCTTGACTCAAGCCTTAAATGCAGCCGTGCACGACGCAATGGCGGAATGCTTAGCCATAAATGACGTCGGACGTTTGTCCGACGCGACCACGCCGCAGCTCACAAACGTCTATGTACAGACTATTTTGCCGAGCAACCACGGTGGGGCCCGACTGTTTTCCGCCGCCGTTTTAGAATGCCTCGTTACCTTTTTCTCAGTATTGTCCAGACGTTACAGTCACGTGATGAATACTTGCAGTATCGGGAAGATGGCATCGGCAGACCCGGACTTACGTCGTTGCAAAAGTGCACAGTTGCACTCCGTCAATTGGCCTACGGCACCATCGACGAGTACCTCCACGTCGTGGATACAATAGGCTGCGAGTGCCTGAAAAGATTTTGTAGGGAAGTTGTGGAGGCCTACAACGACACATATTTGCGAAAGCCGACAGCTGTAGATTGCCAGGGCCTAATGAGAATGCATGACCATGCGCAGCTCATGAACGACATGTTGAAGAAGTGTGAGCCCGTAACCGCCGTCGCTGAGTTTGCGTATTTTTTTAATCCGTATTGTAATGTATTAATTTTATAAATGAAATGAAGGTTTTTCCCAATTTTTGTAGTTATTTAAGTATTCAAATAGAAGAAAATGCATAGGGCGCGCCTTAAGGCGCCCCACTGCAGATGGAAGGGCAGGAGGATAAAATGCTGACGTGGCGGTGCATAGGGCGGGCTTTAGGGTGCCCCTTAGAGCGTCCCACTGAGATACTCTTAACATTCTCTCGATATGGCAATTCTAAATTATTTGAGATAAATAAAATTTTATTTTTAACTTAGCACTATATTTTATACGCATGTGACAGGCCATAGCCCACTGTAGCTGTTGGATAGTAGGGTTTGTATCAATGTTTTAAAAACCGGACCGGCAAGCGAACCGGCGACGTTACTGGTTCACGGTTCAACTGGTCCAACCGGTCGAACCACCGGTCAAACCGTTTTACTGTTGCAAATATATATAAAAATATATTAAATTTAGTAAATGATTTACAATTAATAATATATCACAAAACATTAAACCTTATAGATAATTAGTGATGTATAAATATAAATAATATTAAAATTTAGTAAATATATTCAGATATATATATTTAATATTAGTTAGTCTAGATAAAAAAATTAATATTTCATGTATTAAAATAGATAATGTTTATATTAATTTAAGAAAATTTATTTCGTAAAATAATATATAATTAAATATGAATTAAGTACTTATTAATTAGTTTAGATAAGATTATTCATTAATGTCAATAGCTAGGGTATATAAATTAAGTATGTAATATAAAAAATTTATTTATAGTAAATAATGAATCTTATATGGCACTAATAATAATATAGGTGGTAAGTAGAGCATCATTAAAATATAAAGGATGATAATTATATATATTATAATTAATAATTATATTAAAGAATAATAAAATTAAAATGAATTATTAGTTTTTGTAGATAAAATTAATGGTTAATGTATATAAATATTTAATGTTCAAATTGTTCAATGAGCCCATGTGGTGGAGTGGTAGAGGTCTTCTTAACTAGAAGAGAGGTCATGAGTTCAACCTCCACCAACAACAAATTTTAAAAAAATTTGAAAAAAAAATAACAATAAACCGGTTTCCGGTTCACGGTCCAACCGGTCCGACCAGCCGGTTCTACCGGTTCACGGCGGTTCAATGCAGTGGTGGTTTAAAGGGATGAACCGGACCGGACTACCTACCGGTTCGCGGTCCGACCGGTCGAACCGGCCGGTCCGGTCCGGTTTTTAAAACATTGGTTTGTATTGTAAGAGCATCCACAATAAGAATAGCCTAGCCACAAACTCCTCCTGCCACATCATCAACACTAAACATCCTGCTGCCACATCATCAAAACAAGCAAATAGCCCAACAATAGCCTAGCTACATCGCTCAAAATTATATAAAACAAATAATTAACAATCACACAAAATAACTTGATGTGTAATTTTAGGTCTTTTTAAATCAGAATAGATATGCACTCAAGTTCACAAAATTATCCCTAATATTACCACTTCACTGCAAGAGTACAGCTTCGTGTGTAGTAATTTAAGGTGTCGATCTACAGGGAAGGTAAGTTCGTTTAACTCCAAATAAATAAAAATAACAGTAAAGATGAAGGTTTTTGTTTGAAGTTTGTTTTCTGAAAATAATGAAAAATAAAGTTGAATTCAAATTAACACAAGTGAGACAATTGTTACTCCAAACACTTGTAAACAAGACATGGATTAATCCTATGCATTCAATTCTATCTCATACATTCGGGATAATTTAAAATTATTCAACATGCGAGCACTAAACATGCTAAACATCAACTAGTCAAAGAATAGCTAAACACTTACTCTTTAAACCAAATTCAATAATCCTAAGAACCCTACGGAAGCGCGAGATTCAAAGTACAATTGCAATTAAGATCAAAATCCATTATCAAGTTGTCATCTAAACAATTCCAATTGATAATTCATTACCACCACAATCCATCTCAATTCAAGCTATAGAGGCATTAAATCAAGACTATGGAATTATCACTAAAGATGCACCTAAAGTAATAAATTCATTCAATTGAATAAGTAGTAATAACGAACATGAGATAAAAACGAGCATAAAATAAATTACGAAATCAAAATGTCATACTACGTGTTTGGAGTAACACAAGATTCTTAGCCTAACATAATTAAACCAAGAACAATGATAAATGGAGATAAAACCCTAGAAACCATGGAGTAAATTTGAAGTAGATGATGGCTGGAATTTTCTCTTCCTTCTCTTTTTCTCACGTTGAATTCCTCCAGAATCTCTCCTCTCCTCAATTTCTCCTTCTAATCTCTGCAGTTTTCTCTCTCCAAAGTGGCCTCCCCGCCAAGCAGCGTCCCCTTCCCTTTTATATTTGAATTCCTCCTTTTCCAAAATAGGTAACGTCACGCCACCTTCATGATTGGGCCTCTTTTAATTTTTTAAATATTTGATAGGCACATTCCTTAATTTGCTGCCAATGAATATAAAAACAAATTAGAAATCATTATTTAATAAATTTACTCTTACATTTCTATTCCACATGCATTATCAACTAAAATAAGATAGTAAAGTTTCAATAATTAATTGATAAGTGCATAAGCTTTAATTAAAAAATGAAAGATCTTAGAGTAAAATGATTATTAATTTGATTTACATCAAATACCCCCTAACTTAAGTTTTTGCTCGTCCTCGAGCAAGATAAGCAATCAAGCACAAAGGTTTTCAAATCTTGACGAGACTCATGAAATCCTCAAATTCATATCATAAAAACTCTCACAAGTCAAAAGATTACCTAAGCTAACTCTACATTCTCCTTTGAACATGACTTAGAATGAAAGTATGAACACAAACCAGCTCCCTAAGATCTAGTTATCCAACAAGCAATCCAAGTCCAAGCAATGACTCTAGTGTCTCAAACCATCGTTGCTAAATCGTCAAAAGAAGTTTATTCGACTATTCTCTGTTTTAAATATATTTGGTCTTTTCACAAAACTCAAAGCAGAACTCATCAACAAAATGTCAATACCTTTGCATAAATCAAGAGATCTTTATTTGTGGTTGTAATGGGGTTTTTGGTTAAGGTGGGATATCAAATTTGGTTAGTAGCTCATTCAACCAAAATCAAGAATACTAGCACATCCCATAGGACAACATCTCCCAAAGCTTCATAATAATTAAACGTGAAATTTCCACAACTTACCACCCCCAAACTTAAGATTTTTCAACATAACAAGTCAAGCTACTTTTTTTCTTTCTTTCGAGCACTAATTTGAGTTTTTTTCTCTTTTTTTGGCCTTGGCGTTTTCTCTGTGAACATGCTGCCTTCTTTTTTTTCACTTAGCAACTTTGCACTTTATTTCTCAAGCATAAATTGGATATTACATAACAGGCATCTAAACTTATGGCCTTTTTTCTTGCCACCAACAACAACTACCCAAAGATGTGCTAGCACCTCAATTTTAGTGACAAGGACTGAAAAGAAGGGCTAACAAAAGGATATATCATGTAGGCTAGTATAGTGACTTCAAAATTTTAACAAAGAAATTAGGCTATAAGGCTCAAACTGGCTCGCTAGGGGTTCATGTAGGGTCATGCATGTGATATTTTGGCAATGAGGCTTTTAGTCCTAATGCCTAGATCATTTTTGTGCATCGATATCAACAAAATATAGTCAAGTCCTACTCAAATTATATAAATTAACCATATAGATTTTTTTTAACTCATTTTTCAAAACCGAAATAGTTTCCTCTCCTTAGCTCACGAAATCGGACACCAAAGAACACTACTCTTTCCTAAATTAACAAGTAAGACTTCTTGTTCTCCAGAAGCAAGTAAGTGACAACTAAGTTCATAGCACAAGTTTACAGGAAAAACTAAGTACACTTAGTGACTCCCAACAAGTATGAGCAAGTAGCAATCCATAGGAAATCATCCTAACATGCACACACAGAATTCAGAATTTCAACCCTCCCCCAAACTTAAATTCTATATTGTCCCCAAGGTAGAAGACAAATATAAGGTGGGTATAAAGATACTCCCCTGTCATTGTGAAGCTCATGGGTGGGTGGGTTGGGCGACTCTTTTTTCCATCAGCAGAGATATGACCTCCATCTTCACTCCTACACAAAAAAACAAAAATAAAAAATAAAAAATGCTCAATTCAAAATAAATATTGAGGGAAAGAATTGAGCAAACAAAACCCCCAATATATAAAAGCAAAAATCCAAAAAAAATAATAAAAGACTTGGGTTGCCTCCCAATCAGCGCCCTTTTTTTTATAGTCGTTGGCTCGACCTTCTTCATCCTCGGCTTACACTTTCGGACTCTCTAGTGTGACCATCTCTCTTGCTTCCTTACCACTTTCACCACCAACATAGGCCTTCTCAACATTGATGGTCAGTTGCTCACCATTAATTCTGAATGTAACAGAGTTATCCTTTGCTCCAAGCAATACATCTCCTGTTGCTAGAAATGGTCTACCAAACAAAATTGGCACTTCTTTATCTTCTGGCATGTCGAGCATAATAAAATCAACGAGAATGATGAACTTATTGATTTTAACCAAGACATCCACAACAATTCCAGTGGGCTTCACTATGGAGTGATCAGCCAATTGTAGAGCGATGTCAATAGGCTCCATTCTTTCCTCCAAACCAATGGCACGATCAGTTTTCAATGCCATCAGTGAGATCCCTGAACCTTGGTCCAATAAACACTTTGTGAAAATTGTGTTACCAATTTCACATGGTATGATGCAACCTCCTGGATATCTTCTCTTCGTCGGCATGATTCCAGATATCAGCTGTGAGCAATTCGTGCTCAATGCCACAATCCCCTCATCCTGAAGTTTCTCCTTGTACGCCATCATGTCTTTGAAGAACTTGGAGAATCTCGGGAAATTGGTGAAAAGATCCACCAATGAGATGCCTACATTCACCTTTCTAATCACATTCATCATCCACTCAAAACTCTTTTCTTGTCGCACTCGCTTCTTTCTCGTGAATGGATATGGAGGCGGTGGAATGCCGTTAGGAATACTGGACTTGCTCTTCTTAGGTTCTGTCTCATTGACCTTTTTGTCTTTCTCTCCTACTGTAAGTCTTCCATTTAACTTAGATTCATCACCTTGTTCCTTGCTGCCGGATGCAGCCTGTTCTTGACCATGTTGGGCATCCTGCACGGGACTTCCCTCACATGCCTCGTCCGGCCCTGCGTGCGAGGAATGCAAGCCTAACATCTTGTCCGCCCCTGCTGCGAGATGCCGGAAGTACCTTGGTCGTCCATTAAAGGCATTGAATCCAAATTTCTTCCGCTTCTTAAGGTGACTGCTTTGCAATGTTCATTTCCCTTGGGGTTGGGCACTGTATCACTTGGAATGGTGCCGGGAGTTCATGTATGAGAAGCTGTAGCAAGCTGCCCTATTTGTGTTTCCAAATTCCTCATAGAAGCCTCTAGCTGACCAAACTTCTCAATTGTTTTCTCTTTGAAGAAATCATTCTCTTTTTGACTCTTTGACATGAAAGCCAATATATGTCCCATCTGATCTTCTAGTGAAGGTTTCTTATGAAAGCCAGGGGGTTTGGAGTTGTTTCGCCATTGGTTCCCACCATTGTTACTTGACCCAACTTGGTTCCAATTCCCTTGTTGTTGAGGCTTCCAGTTCTGATGATTGTTATTGAATTAATCCCCTTGGCAAAAACCTTGGCGGTTATTGCCTATGTAATTCGCATCTTCAACTGTTTCTTGGGATTGGATCATTTGACATTGATCTGTGTGATGCCCACCTAGACACAGTCCACATCTAACCATTGCAAAAATTTGAGGTTGTGGGTTCAACTGCATGGAAGATACTGCTTTAACCACCAATGTCGTTTGGGTGCTAATATTAGCTAGTTGTGCCTCAACCGCAGTCATTCTTTCAGATTCTACTGAAGCTCCGAAGGTATTTCCTTTCTTCTCAACCACTCTCCTTGGATTGTACTAGTTTCTTTGATTATCTGCTAGTTTTTGAAACAAGGTCCACACTTCCTGATGTGTCTTATTATCAAGATCTCCACCAGTACTTGCATTTATAAGTCACATGCTTTCATTGTTTAAGCCTTGGACACTTTCTCAACATCTCAGTAAACCTTTTCCATGCTTCAGCAAAAGATTCATCATCTTGCTGCCGAAAAGATGTGATGGCATCCCTCAATCTCTCGATCTTCATTGGTGAATTATATTCTAGGAGAAACTTGGATTTCAGATCTTCAAAGGTTGCCACATTGTACCCCGGAAGTGAGTCGTACCACTTTCGTGCTTTGTCTCTCAACGAAAAAGGAAAGAGAGCTCTCTTGATATTATCATGTGGCACATTCGCAAGTCTGTGGTTCATGGTCAACTCATAGAATGCATTGAGGTGGCTTATGGGCTCTTCGTCTTCACGACCATGGAATAAGGTGCCACCATTCACCAAGCTGATGTAGTGAGGTGGGATGCTTATGTTATCTGTAGCATATGCGAAATTTCCCGGGTGATCAACTCCCGACCTGACAGTTTCGCCGAACTTTTCCACAGGATGAGCATTATTATTGTTCTCGGCCATCGACTCAGCTTCTGAATCACTGCTACGACTCTCAAAATTTGTTTCAAAAATTGGATATTCTCTCACTAGACTCTGATAGTCCTGATGTGTATCAATCACAGCTGAATTCTGTCCTCTTCTATGATGTATCAATAACCCAAATTGCGGTGTACCCTTAGATCTGGTTCGCATCCACTGTTTTTTTATTTTTTTTGTTTTCAATTTTCTAGAACACCTACACAACGGAAAAGAAACCAAGCACAACTCAAATATACCAATTCTACCAAAAGCGAGACATCTCGACAACTTCGGGGTTAGTCTTAGAAAAAGTGTGTGCTGGAATGTGTACTAGCAAACTTAAAAAGAAAAAACACAAGGAGTTAGAAAGATACTACCACAAATAAAACACTCCTTCGTCTTCGAGTCCAGACGTGGTAGATGGCTATCACCTGTAAGAACACGAATTAAGTACCTACAAAATAAAATTAAAAAGATTAAATAAAAATAAAACAGAAAGTTAAACAACCTATTGCCTTCCCTTGCAACGGCGCCAAAACTTGATGTGTAATTTTAGGTCTTTTTACATCAGAATAGATATGCACTCAAGTTCACAAAATTATCCCTAATATTACCACTTCACTGCAAGAGTACAGCTTCGTGTGTAGTAATTTAAGGTGTCGATCCACAGGGAAGGTAAGTTCGTTTAACTCCAAATAAATAAAAATAACAATAAAGATGAAGGTTTTTGTTTGAAGTTTATTTTCTGAAAATAATGAAAAATAAAGTTGAATTCAAATTAACACAAGTGAAACAATTGTTACTCCAAACACTTGTAAACAAGACACAGATTTATCCTATGCATTCAATTCTATCTCATACGTTCGGGATAATTTAAAATTATTCAACATGCAAGCACTAAACATGCTAAACATCAACTAGTCAAAGAATAGCTAAACACTTACTCTTTAAACCAAATTCAATAATCCTAAGAACCCTACGGAAGCGCGAGATTCAAAGTACAATTGCAATTAAGATCAAAATCCATTATCAATTTGTTATCTAAACAATTCCAATTGATAATTCATTACCACCACAATCCATCTCAATTCAAGCTAAAGAGGCATTAAATCAAGACTATAGAATTATCACTAAAGTTGCACCTAAGTAATAAATTCATTCAATTAAATAAGTAGTAATAATGAACAAGAGATAAAAACGAGCATAGAATATATCACGAAATCAAAATGGCATACTACATGTTTGGAGTAACACAAGATTCTTAGCCTAACATAATTAACCAAGAACAATGATAAATGGAGATAAATAAAAACCATGGAGTAAATTTGGAGTAGATGATGGCTGGAATTTTCTCCTTTCCTTCTCTCTTTCTCACATTGAATTCCTCCAGAATCTCTCCTCTCCTCAATTGCTCCTTATAGTCTCTGCACTTTTCTCTCTCCAAAAGTGGCCTCCCCTCCAAGTAGCATCCCCTTCCTTTTTATATTTGAATTCCTCCTTTTCCAAAATAGGTCACGTCACGCCACCTTCATGATTGGGCCTCTTTTAATTTTTTAAATATTTGATAGGCCCATTGCTTAATTTGCTGCCAATGAATATAAAAATAAATTAGAAATCATTATTTAATAAATTTTCTCTTACATCTCTATTCCACACATGCATTATCAACTAAAATAAGATAGTAAAGTTTCAATAATTAATTGATAAGTACACAAGCTTTAATTAATAAATGAAAGAACTTAGAGTAAAATGATTATTAATTTGATTTACATCAATTAACAATCACACAAAATACGAAATTAAATTTACGATACAGATACGGGAAAATTCAATTATATTATTAAAATTTAAAAAGTACATAAATTTAAAAAATTACATTAATTTAAAAAAAAGAAGGTACATTAAAAAAATTTAAAAAAAGAAGGTACATTAAAAAAATTACATAATTAAAAAAAACTAACGTCGTGCAGTCCTCCGCGCCCACAACTCTTCAATTAAATCCTTTTGTAATCGAATATGAGTATTCACTTGGCACATGTCGGCATGTGCTTGGAGGCGGTCGACTTCATCGTGAGGTACCCCGCTTCGTATGTTGGGGGCGGCCACGCCGTGGCTTGGACCTGCTTCATTATCGTCGTTCGCCCAACTAGTCAATTGTACACCTTCATCTTCGACAATCATGTTGTGCATGATAATACATGCGTACATTATATCGGCAATGCAGTCGTCAAGCCACAAACGCATTGGACCCCTAATTGCCGCCCATCGAGACTAGAGCACACCAAATGAGCGCTTCACATCCTTACGCGCCGACTCCTGCCGTTCCGCAAAGTAGGCCTTCCTCTCATCGGATGCGCATCTGATCGTCTTCACAAAGACGGGTCACCTAGGGTATATCCCATCCGCCAAGTAGTAGCCCATATCATACCGGTTGCCGTTGGCGACAAAACTGATGGTCAGACCGACGCCATGCACTGCTCGTTGAAAAGGGGCTACCCCAAAATACGCATGCCAAATCCACAGCCGATAATCAGCTACGGCCTCGAGGATCATCATGGGATTCTTTCCCTTGTAGCCGGTCGTGTAGAACCCCTTCCAGGCAGCAGGACAGTTCTTCCACTCCCAATGTATACAATCTATGCTGCCTAACATACCCGGGAACCCATGCTTCTCCCCGTGCATCTGCATCAACTCCTGACAGTCTTCGGGGGTAGGGCTTCGAAGGTACTGATCACGGAATATTTCAATCATGCCATGACAGAAATACTTCATACATTCAAGGGCGGTCATCTCACCGATGTGGAGTTACTCGTCCCACATGTCTGTGGCGCCTCCGTAGGCCAACTGTCTGATTGTCGCATTGCTCTTTTGAATAGGTGTGTGGCCAGGTCTGCCAGCCGCATCGTGCCTGAAGCGAAAATAAAGATATCGACGCTCCAAAGCCTCAACAATATGCATAAACAGGCGGTGCAAATGAAAATGACGTGCAAATTGCGTATATATAGTGTTTCGAAAAAAAAATCCGCTCGCCGATCCGGAGCCTGCAATGGCGGCCAACGGATCGGCGAGCGCATCGCCCAGCGCTCGGAAATCGGCGTGCGCTCGCCAATTTTCTCGCCGAAATTTGGCTAGCCGGTTACAATGGTTCGGCGAGCGGACCGGCTAGCGCCGGGGATCGGCTAGCCGGTCCGCTCGCCGCCATTGTAGATGCTCTAACCATTATGCAATAGCTTCACGGATCGCTTCTTTTACCATTCGACAAACGTAGTATGGCAATTACTCATTATATTCTCTCTTTTTGTAATTTGGTAGCTAGTATGAAAATTAGCAATCCTCCTTTACTTATATTTTACATTGGTAATTTGGAGTGTATGTCATCTAAAGAGACATTTGCTATTTTTCATTTTAAATAAGTAAGCTTTGTACTCCTCAAATTTAGTCTACTCATATTCTATTATAAAACTAATAGAGTACACATATAAAAATAAGACTCACATTTCGATAATTTTTTTACTTCATTTATAAAGTTAAATAATTTTTTAAAATCTGTACCCAAACAAAATCCGTCTTTAATAGGTGTACGGAGGAATTATGAGATATATAAACCATGTACTCCTTATGTCCTACTCTAAGTGGAACATTTCTTTTTCAATGCGAGATTTTACACAGTGTTATTTTGTGAGTTAAACGGAGGGAACAAAGTAAGATAGATGAAAAAAGTAGAGATAGTGGGAAAAGGATCTCATGTTGTTGTGCACAGTAGGGGATCCTTGCCCGAGAGAGTGATCGATGTTTTCTAATTTTTAGAAATTTAATCATTTAGAGTGAGACATCCCCAAATAATAGTGTCTTTTAGAGTGAGATGGGAGTACTTGAATGGTAGATTCCACTTAAAAATGCTCGTAAAATTTAAAATCAAGACCTCCATTTAAGTAAACACTATAATGAAGAAATATTTTGTGTGATACCAAAGTTTATCTTCCAACCATGCATTGGTCTTTGCTCGTGTTTTTGGGTGTCGGATGCCTAAGAGGTCATTTTCCGTTGTGTTTTTTTGCCTTTGGTTGTTAATGCTTATACTCCCTCCGTCTCAGTTTAAGAGTAAGATTTAGTTATGGCACAAGTTTTAAAAAATTTGTGAAGTGTGTAATAATTGAAATGAGGTAGTGGAAAGTGAGACCCTTTTGACTTTTGTAAGTTTAAGATTTTGTTTTATTTTATTTTTATAAAAATAATGGCATTTGAGTGTAAATTTAATGAATAATGAGGTTAATTTTTATGTCAAAATATGATAGATTCTAAATGTGACTCTTAAATTGGGACAGACGTAAATGGCAAAATGTGACTCTTAAGCTGGGACGGAGGGAGTATTTCTTAAGCTAATTAGGCTATTGGTGCTGGTTTGACTTTAATTATTTAGTTGGGATATTGTGATTTTTTGTTTTTGGTTTTTGTTGTAGGGCGTTCGCTGAATATTTGCTCGCCGCATGTTGCCTCGAGCTTTTTTCTATTAATAAAAAAAATTTAAGATATTTATTTTGCTCTTATTATCGTTTATAAGAAAAAGAATATGTCGCCTTTTTTTTGGTGAAAAAAAATGTTGGCCCTTTATTGTGTTTAGTATTTTTGGTAATTGACCAATTGTGGACTAACTCTAACTGCAGTATGGGTTTAATAAATTAGCCAAATTCGTCTTTATTTGACTCGGCTGTGTTCCCATCGGCTGACCAACGGCAATATTCATTTTAATTCAACCAAAAAATGCATATATATTCTTCTTAATTATTTTGTATCCATAATGTCTACCTAAAGCCTACATGCATCTATTATTTAAGAGTAAAGGCCAAAATTGGTCGTGAACATATAGCCATTTTACGATTTTGGTCCTAAACATTATCTTTTGGATTTTTTGGTCCTGCACATATGGACATTTGATCATTTTGGTCCTGCACATATGGAAATTTGATCATTTTGGTCCCCCGTCAACATTTTTGTTAAAAACTAACGGTCAACATTATCTTTTGGATTTTTTGGTCCTGCACATATGGAATTTTGATCATTTTGGTCCTCCGTCAACATTTTCGTTAAAAACTAACGGTCAACGGCCGATTTTTGACTAAAACAATGGGTTGGGTCGGGTCGTGTTTGGGTCGGGTTTGGGTTACACGTTAAGAAAAAAAATAATTATTTTTTATTAATTAAAAAATTATAAAACTTTAATTTTTAGTTATTTTTGTTGATTAAAAATATTATAACGACTAAAACATGATGTTATTATACGATTTAAACATGATATTACACAATAAAATAAAAAATTATCAAATTAAAATAATCATTTTTTAATCAAAATAATAAAATTAAAGTATATTAATATTAAATCTATATAATAAAATTAAATAATTAAAAAATTATTTTTAATAAAATCTAAGCATAATATTTTCTTCAAATTCATGAAAAAAATTAATTAAAAAATACTATACTTTAATTTTATTAATTAAAAAATATTAATTAATTTTTTAAGAATATTATGCTTAGATTTTAACGAAAATATTATGCTTAGATTTTAAGAAAATATTATTTTTTTCTTAACGTATAACCCAAACCCGACCCAAACACGACCCGACCCAACCCATTGTTTTAGTCAAAAATCGGCCGTTGACCGTTAGTTTTTAACGAAAATGTTGACGGAGGACCAAAATGATCAAAATTCCATATGTGCAGGACCAAAATGATCAAATGTCCATATGTGCAGGACCAAAAAATCCAAAAGATAATGTTGACCGTTAGTTTTTAACGGAAATATTGACGGAGGACCAAAATGATCAAATGTCCATATGTGCAGGACCAAAAAATCCAAAAGATAATGTTTAGGACCAAAATCGTAAAATGGCTATATGTTCAGGACCAATTTTGGCCTTTACTCTTTTAATTCTCAATCTAAATCGAGGCCAACCTATATTAATATTTCTCATCTTTTGGTTTTGGGAGGGTGCAGTCTAGTATATCAGAAATATAATTTCTGATAGTCAGAAGTACTGATTTACAATGTTCGAAACTCCTTAAAAATCTCCCTAACATATATAGAGTTTTTTTAAAAAGTAAAAAATAAAATAAAAAATCGGGACGTCCGTGCGGACGTCCGTCGTGTCAACGCAATGACGGACGTCCCGAGAACACCGCGGAACTCCGGTGTTCGCAGCGGACGTCCGTATCCGTGCCTCTCTCGCCTAATGGCGGACGTCCGCCGGGACGGGCGTCATTGCTGATGCTCTAAGGGCATCCACTATACGGGCAGCGCGTCGACCGCCCCGTCGGCCTATAGTGCAGGTAGCGTCCGCCCCGAGGCGGACGCCATTTCTGGGGCGGAAGACCCTCCGGCGAGAAGAGTGCGAGGACGCGCTGGGCACGCCTTGCCGCGCCTATAGGGCGCCGGTCATCGGCGCGCCGGCCGCCCCCCGGAAATTAATTTTTTTTTATTTTTTATTATTTTTGAAAATTTTATTATAAATACCACTTCTCCACCACTCATTTTACACCCATTTCAAACTCTCTCCATTAATTCACTCTCTACGTTTTCACTCTCTAAAAATGCACGGTGGAGACGACGAATCACCCGGCGGAGAAGAGGAGGAGGAATCCGATTCCGCCACCGAGTAGACGGTGGCGGTGTTTTTATTTGTATTTTTTAAAAATGTTCATTTGTATAATTTTCCCGGTTCCATAATACAATGAATATTTGGTCTCAATACTTTTTTTACATTTTAGTATTACCTCGGTTTCTAATTATTTACATTCTGATAATTTTAATTACAATTGATTTAAAATAAACGAAAAATGAAATAAAATGAAAAGTGGCTAAAAAAGTGGCGGGGCTATTGGAAGTGTCCGGCTTATAGCTGCGGACACTTTTTTTTGTGGGCGCGGACAAATAAACTGGGGCTGTGAACAAAAAAAGTGGAGGGGCTATTGGAAGTGTTCGGCTTATAGTGGACACCCTAATATTTAAGACTTAAGAGTGTCTACAATAATTTGCGACGGCTACGGAGGCGCTCAAGGCACAGCCACAAACTCTTCCACAGTCAAAAAAACTTGTCCAGCCCAATAGTGGACTTGTCCATGGTCACAAATCACATTATTTTATCAATTGTAGGTATATTTTAATTGGATCGGAACAAAATTAATTGGGCAAAAATAAATAGAATGGAATGTAAGGAAAAAAATGATTTGATAATAGATATTTTACAAAGTAAATTTTAAAAATAAAAAAAAATCACAAAACTGTAGTCAGGCACCGCCACGACTTTCTCCGGCGTGCAATAGGCGCCGCGGCGACCGTCGTGCGCATGCCCACACCACAACGACCTCGCCGCGAACTCGGCGCATGGACGACCACCCCCCACCGCCCCGGCCGCCCTCGTCCACAGCAGTAGGGAGCCGCGGCGCCTCCCAAGACGCGGCGGGCTCCCTATTGTGGACGTCATTTTGTCATTTAGGTCCGTCCCACAATAAGAGTCACATTTCACTTTTAACATAAATAAGTCTCACATTCCACTAACTCATTTCTCTCACATTTTATTATAAAACTAATATAAAAAACGGGCCTCATACTCTACTAATTTTTTATAACCACTATTTTTTACATTTCTTAAAACTCATGTCCACACCAAATATGACTCCTATTGTGTAACGGAAGGAGTAATACTTGTGACAATGCATGTGCTACATTTCGTTGAAGATGTGCAGTTAGAAAATTTTACCGTCACCTGTGGTATAATACGTCCCACAAAAACATGCACTCTGTAATTTTTAGTTCGTCTCAGAAGAGTATGCACTTTCAAATTTTAGAAATTATTTTCTCTTTAAGAGGTGAGATTTCTCCACTAATAATATTAATCTCTCTTACTTTCGAATTGTGCATTAAAACTCGCGTCTAACTAAAAATGCATATTCTTATAAAACGAATGGAGTATATTATTACAATTAATGTAATGAATTAAAAAATATCCCATAATTAATTTTCTTTTCCATCTGTTGCTTAAGAAAGTTCACCTGTATTTAATATTTATGATTGCAAGAAGACAATTTATTACTCTAGTATTTTGCAATTAAATATTATTTCCTTTATCTATGATTCCAAGTATTATTTTGATTAGGCGCCAAGTATTATTTTGATTAGGCGAGAAGAAAGAACTTCATTTCCAGTCCATATATAAGTTACACTATTATCTTTCGCGCGAAGAAAGAATTTCATTTTCAATCCGTATAAGTTACACTAATATAATTCGTAGTCTCCATATCTTAAAAATACCACCAGACGATGTGTAGGGATTTCTCAAGAGTGAAGCGGCTCATTACCAAAGCGGAGCCACGGGAGCCGACATTCTGAGGTCGGCTTTGCGAGTCTAATTCGACGACACCGCCAAACAATTCAAACATGTCGATGTTTGGGAGGTCGTCAAAGACGAAGAAAGGTGGGCCGGCGGTGTCCGGTCCAGCTCGGGCTCGACCTCGAAGCGCACGAAGCATACGGCGGGTGGCCAATACTCGTCTAGTGAGGGCGGTTCGGGTAGCGCCGCACAAGAGTTTGCCTCGCATGAGGTTGAGGGCACAACAAACGATGCTAGGGGGTCCTCCCGTAGACGCCGTCGGCCGCAAGGGAGAAATGCTGCGAAGGCGGCTAGAGGGAGGAGGGGCCGAGCAGAATCAAGCCATGCGGGCTCGGGGGCACCCTCGAACTCCCTAATGTCCATGTACATGACCGCCACAATGGCAGACACTTCCCGCATGACGCCTCCCCAATACCAAGTCTATCTTGTCGGAATTGAGTTTATGGCAAGACAACTTAGTATTCCGCCTCCAGGTGGCTTCAGTGCACCTCCACCGCCTTCGAGGGATGATTCGCCGGCGGAGTAGTTTTTTATTTTCTATAAAATTGTATTTTAAATTATGTAATTTTTATTTTTTTAGGATTTTAATATGTGTTTTTTTATTATTTTGAATTTTAAGTTGTATTTTTATTTTATGTTGTAATTTTATTTTATTTAATGAAGTGTGTTTTTTATTAATTGAATTTGTTGGAAATAAAAATAAAAAATAAAAATGATTGAATAGTAATTTAAGAGATATAAGAGATGGAGGGTTGCAGGTTTTGTCCCTTAGTTAAAAGATTGAGTAAAAAATACAATGAACCTAAGAATAGTAATTTGAGAGACGGTTAAGGGACAGATAAGAGACAGCCTTGCAGATGGTCTAAAAATAAAGTGTAACCAAAAAAAAGGGTGACTCTGGAGTTGACTCCCCTCCATTTTCGACTGCTCGTTTCTCTCTCTTCTTCCTCACATCACATCACATCACATCACATCACATCACGTGGGCAAGGCCGCCAAATGGTTCCTCGGCCTCAAGCCCTCCAAATCTCCCCCGCCCAAGAAATGGACCTTCGCCTCCCGCCACAAGCACACCCCTGACGACGACGCTGAGGCCAGCAAGCACGCCATCGCTATCGCCGTCGCCGAGGTCGTCCAGCTCACCACCAGCGGCAGGAACATCTCCGCCGCCGTCGCGATTCAGTCCCACTTCCGTGGTCAGTGCACTTCAAATTATCAAACTTCAAAGGCTGTGTTGAATCTCTTTTTTCATTCAAAAAAGAAAAAAAGAATTTTGTGAAACATTATTTATTGATTATGCATTAATTTGGATTTGTCCGTACGTGGTCGGTGCGACATTTTTTAATTAATAATTGAACTTTATAAGTCACGCTATCACTCCTACTAGTCAAGATTTTACAATATGTAATGTGCTGGACTTAGTGATAGTACTACTTCTTTGACCTTCATTTTACTCATCTAATTTCTGTACTACTACTACGTTTCTTGATTCTTCTAGTAAATGTTACAGAAATTAGGAACATGTATTAAATGGCAATTTAGATCTAGGTTTGGTCCATTTGGATATAAAGCTGTATTACTTTATCACTACTAAATTTATCATTTATGTACATCTATGTATACCTCTCCTTTTCACTTTGCAGTGGCCACATTTTCCATAACATGTCACCAAATTTTAAAAATTTTCATGATTTTCAGTTGCTTAATTATGAATTTCATGTGTAGTCGAGGAGAGCTCTACGGGCGCTCAAGGCGTTGGTGAAGCTGCAAGCACTCGTGAGGCGGCAAACTGCATACGCCATGCACCGGTTGCAGGCGCTTGTCCGGGCACAAGTGCGAGCTCGGGCCGTTGGGGCTCTTATGTCGGAATCCCCACACTCGAGCACGAAATCCTCTCACTTCAATTATCCGGTGTTGAAGATGACAGAATGCAACATGCATGGAGATAGCAGAGTGCAACATGCATGAGCGTGAAGTCGATGTGCATGGATGTGAAATTGATGTGGGAAAATATCTTAATCCAGCTGGCGTCCAGGTGGAGTCTAGTCAGCATATGCGAATGGAAGAGGAGTTAGTTAATTGGTAGTTAAGCTTCATAACCGTGTTAGTTTAGCTTAAGCTTGTTTAGTATAAATAGCTCTTTTCTTAGCTTTGTAAACACATGTTTTTTGAGTGTGATCAATAAAGATCTTTTCCCTCTCAATTTCATTCAATGTTTCTCGATTTATCATCTTCTACATGGTATCAGTGACAAACTTTCAATTTCCACTATTTTCTATCTGATTTCTTACGTCTTCAATGGCTCCTCGCGGCGGCGGAAGTCAGATCCAGCCGACGGAGGATTTCTCCAGCCCTTACTACCTTCATCCAAGTGATAATCCCGGCCTTCAATTGGTACCTCAGCTATTCATCGGTTCCAATTACATCGATTGGAGCCGATCTATGTCTACGACTCTCTTAGCTAAGAATAAGTTGTTATTTGTCAATGGTGTTTTGTTGAAGCCTACTGATGATGATCTCCTATATTCCGCTTGGATCCGATGCAATAGTATGGTTGTTTCCTGGATTAGGAACTCTCTATCGCCTCAGATATGTTCTAGCATCTTGTATCTCGAGGATGCGAAGGAAGTACGCGATCGATTTTCACAATGTGATTCTACTCACATTTATCAGCTAAAGCAGAGAATCATGTCTCTGACTCAGGGAGATGATGATATCAACAATTACTTCACTAATCTCTCAATAGTTTGGGATGAATACAAGCACAATCAGCCGATCTCAGGGTGTGTTTGTACGAATTGTAGGTGTCACAGTGCAGCAAAGTGGCATAAACACCAGGAAGAAGAGTGTGTTATGCAGTTTCTGATTGGATTGAATGCATCTTATTCTCAGATTCGTTCTCACATATTATCTATGGTGCCTTTGCCTACCTTATCTAAGGTTTTCTCTTTGGTTTTACAAGAGGAAAGACAGCGCACTATTGGAGGAAGCAGTGACTCTCCAAAATACTCTCATGTACCACCATCTCTGAGTGAGCAGCCATATTCAGCTAATGCTGCCTCATCTAACTTCAATAGAGGCAGATTATGTTCTCACTGTGGAAAGACAAATCATACGGTTGACAAATGCTTCACTCTTCATGGTTTTCCACCTAGTTTTGGAAAAGGAAAGTTCAAACCAAATCCAAATTCAAAGGATTATGGTTCCTCTAAGTCTGTCAATTTTGTAGATCACTACTTTCCAGATTCAAATTCAAATGATAAGGCTCCTACATTTGATCAATACCAGCAGCTGATAACTCTATTGCAAAGTCAACTTGCTACTAGCTCTCCTTCTCTTCCTGCTTCAGCCGCACAACACACTCCACCTCCTCCACAATCTCCACCTTTCACATGTACTACTCTTTATCATCCTATCATAGCAAATATATCAATGACATCACATGTTTGGCTCCTAGACACAGGAGCTACTCATCATGTCTGCTGCAACATGTCCTTATTCAACTCATCCTCTCCTGTCCAGTTGCCATTTGCGTTCCAGTGGCCAACGGCATTTACTTGGGCCTGCGGCTCTGCCTTTGGGGGAAACTCGCAGTAGTAGTAGTGATGCTCTTCTGGTGGTGACGACTGCGGCACATACTGTGGTTCTTTTGGTGCAGGTGGTGGAGATGGTCTGGCTTTTTCTACTGCCTCTAGCAGCTTCTTTTCCATTTGCTCGAATCGAGCTTCCTACTTTTCATCATTGCGCGCCTCTGCTGCGTGTACTACCCCTCGTCTGTACTGCCCTCGAGATGTTTCGTACGACCGTTTGGCTTCAATTAGCCTCTCCAGAATATTCTTTGCTTGGCTAAAAGGGGTTTTTGAGAAATCCCCTTGGGCTGCGAGATTGAGGTCATTTTTGCTGTCTACTGTGAGTCCGCCATAGAAGATCGAGTAGATATCCCGCTCCCCCAGCTTGTGGTTGGGGCATGCTTGAAGCAACCCTTGGAATCTGTCCCAGTACTGGCCGAGGGGCTCGTCATACTCCTGTCTGGCCTCTGTAATCTCCCTTTTCAAGGCACTTGTCTTCGATGCTGGAAAGAAGCGATCGAGAAATATCATGCGGAACTCAGCCCATGTCCTTATGGAACCTTCTGGCAGCCTTGACAGCCAGACACCCGCATCGCCCTTCAAAACGAAGGGAATATCATTGTATCGGTAGAATTCCTCCAGCCGGAAACCCGTATTTGAGCCTGTAATCTTCGGATCTGGATCCAGTCGGCACAGGCTGAATATCATTGTATCAGTAGAATTCCTCCAGAAAAACATACGGACACTCCTTCGAAAGACCGTAGAAGTGGGACAAAACGGCCAGCACTCCTGACTTGATCGCGATGGTCCGCATCCCAGGAGTGGCGGCAATGGCATGTGTGGGCTCCCTGTCGTCGTGAGCGTGTAGAGAACCGATTCCAGAGTCATTGTCGGCGAGGGCCATCTTTGCCCCTGCTTGTTCAGGTGGCGGAGGTTGTGTATTTTGCTCGGCGGCTGCTGCTGCTTCTAATGCGGCTCTGTAATGAGTGGTGACAACTCCGGCTTCCTGGACTCTCCAATGAGCGTTAGTCTCTCTGTATAGAAAGGGATGATTCCAATGTCCACCGTGTTGGTACCTTCTCATCAACAGTGAAAAACAAAAAATGAGAAAACAAGGAAATAAAACTATATACACCTACGCACTACGCACAAACATAAAGTAACACCATGCTTCCCCAGCAACGGCGCCATTTTGGAAGGGCTTGGAAAGAGACGAAAACGTGATTAGAATGCGGATCAAGTTATATGGAATGATAACCGAACCGGTAGGATCAGTTAGCAAATGTCGTTACCACTTAATCACTGCAGTCTTGCTCTCGCTCTTTCTTCCTTACCAAAGTAATTTATAAACTCCCAATTTTGCACTACTTTAACAGTAAAGCGGCAAGTTCGGGGTCGATCCCACAGAGAAGTTGGTGTGTCGAGTGTGTGAGTAGTGAACAGGGGGGTTGGCTGCTGCCACGCTTTAACTTGGGAGTTTTTAACTACTGTTTTTACTCTAGGCAGAATTAAACTAGTTAGCTTGATCAATGGAACTTTAACTACTGGGTCAAGTGAATTGCAGGTAACAGCGGAAAAATAAATGCGAGGATGAAAACGAAAATAACTTTGATTAAACTAAACTGAGTACAGCGTGAAATTTAAACTAAGCTAACACTTCGGAAACTAAAAGAGCGGTAAAAACTGAGAAGAATCTCAACGGGAAACTTAACATAATGCTAACAGAAAACAAGTATTCTACAGCGCTTCTTTGATTGCCCTTTTTAACTACGCACTACTTTATCTAAACTAAGCTATTCTAGAGAACTGGACTAAGCTAGAGAACTAAACTAAGCTAAACTAGACGGAAAGTAAAAGATCAGATCCCCTCTTTGTGATGGCACACCCTCTATTTATAAGCTCGATTCAGCCTCCAGCTGGATAACGATCTTGACAGGGAATATTCGCTCATGCTGAGAATGAGCGACTCATTGATTGCTACGTGTCTTTTCTTCTAGAATGACGACGCTTTTGAGTAACAGATTCCTGACTCAGCTCCGTCCTTGCGTCTCATAAGTTAGCACGTGCCCCCTTCTAGAACGTCGTCCTTGATAACAGAATGGTGCGCCATATCCAGCTCATTTCCTCACGTGTTCTTCTTCTAGAAGCCAGCGGTCCCCGCCTAACTGCTTGATCACTCCCCCTTGATCAACTCCCCCGATTCTTGGCCTTTTATCGCCTTTTGTACTTGCTTGATCAGTTCGGCCTTGCTGCCTTGGTCAAGTGGCATTTCTGCACATTTAACACGTGTTTTGCGCGATAAACCGATCAAGTAGCATACATTTTACCCTTAAACCGATGCATGAAATGAGCCTTATCACTCACATAGGAACTGTTTGCCTTACACCTTCTATCACTCTTCATTCTGTCTTATATGTTCCATCTTTTTCATTCAATCTCATCTCTGTCAGTTCATTGACCAGTTCTCTATCTTGCAATGTGATATTTACTCATGACTCCATTGTAATCCAGGAAGCTTCTCAGGAAATTGTGATTGGGAAGGGTAGAAGATTGGGAAACCTATACACACTAGATGTGAATTCTGAGCATGAAGCTCTTATCCCTACTTCTTTGTCTGTTTCTCATCCTCTTAATGTCAATTCTATTATAAATATTGATGTTTGACATAAGAGGTTAGGACATCTATCTTACAGTAAATTGAAATCCATGTCAGACACTCTTTCTTTTGTCAATTAAAGCCATTCATTGTGTGATATATGCCCCCTTGCAAAACAGCAACATTTACCTTTCCAGCCATCAGTTAATGTTGTTAAAGACCATTTTGATCTTATTCACTGTGATGTATGTGGTCATTTTTCTCCAAACACACAACAAGGATATAAATACTTCCTCACCATTGTTTATGATTGTTCCAGATTTGTCTGGACTTTCTTGATGCAAAACAAATCTGATGTCAACCTCATTCTGACTCAGTTTTTCAACACCATTCTTACACAATTCTCCAAAAAGATCAAAGCCATCAGATTTGATAATGCTCCAGAATTTAATATACCTTCCCTATACACTTCTCTTGGAACCATTGTTCAACATTCTTGTGTTGAAACTCCTCAACAAAATGCTCGAGTTGAGAGAAAACACAAACACCTTCTTAATGTGGCCAGAAGTTTACCTTTTCAGTCACATCTACCTATACATTTTTGGGGGGATTGCATACTCAGTGTTTCCTATCTCATAAACAGAACTTCTTCCTCTGTCCTTCCAAATAACCTTACACCTTTTCAAATGCTCTTTCAGAGACCTCCCTCATACACTCACTTGAGAGTCATAGGTTGTCTCTGCTATGCTTCTACTTTGCACAGAGGCAGAGATAAGTTTTCTCCCCGGGCAACTAAGTGTGTTTTTCTGGGGTATCCTACTGGATACAAGGGATATAGACTTCTTGATCTAAACACCATGCAAGAAATAGTCACAAGACATGTTTCTTTCATGAGGATACTTTTCCTCTTGCTCATCTTCCATCATCCACCTTTCCTTTCTCTCACCAGCAAAACTCCACCTCTTCTGATTCCACAGTCACAAGAACTGGCAGACAAACCAAAACCCCAGCTCACTTAACTGACTTCATCTGCAATTCTGTTGCATCTTCCACTCTCTATCCTATATCAGCTCACTTCACTTTGTCTAAACTCTCCCCTGATCACCTGAAATATATCATTCTCATGTCTGCCATATATAAACCCCACACATACAAACAAGCCTCTGAGATCAAAGAGTGGCAGTTGGAAATGCAAGAAGAGTTATCAGCCTTCATCAGGACTGATACTTGGTATATCAATGTGCTGCCACCAGGGAAAATACCAATTGATTGTAAATGGATCTACAAAGTCAAATATCATGATGATGCTACAGTTGATAGATACAAAGCAAGGCTTGTGGCCAAGGGTTTCACTCAACTCGAGGGTGTTGATTTTTTGGACACATTTTCTCCAGTTGCTAAACTCACAACTGTCAAAATGATGCTGGCTCTAGCAGCCATTAATGGCTGGTCATTATCTCACTTGGATGTCAACAATGCCTTTCTCTATGGAGATTTAGAAGAAGACATCTACATGACCATACCACCTGGCCTTGAAGTTGACAAACTAACTGTTGAAGGGGCCACTCCTGAGTCAACCTTAGTCTGCCAATTGAAGAAATCTCTATATGGTCTAAAACAAGCTTCTAGGCAGTGGTATCTAAATCTATCAGAAGTCCTAAGAGGTTTTGGATTACATCAATCAGCATCTGATCATTCTTTCTTTTATAAGTCTGATGCAGCAAGCTTCTTTGGCATAGTTGTGTATGTAGATGATATATTGGTGGCAACTACAGATCCACAAATAACTGAGAACTTCAAAGCCTTTCTGTCACAACACTTCAAATTCAAAGATTTGGGAGTACCAAAATATTTCCTTGGCATTGAGATTGCCAGAAACAAAAAGGGAATTCAAATATCACAAAGAAAATATGCTATGGATCTGATTAATGATGCAGGACTTTTAGGATGTAAGCCTTCTACAATACCCATGGATCCTATGAAGAAATTACAAATAGACTCTGGATCACCATTAGAAGATCCCTCAAAATACAGAAGATTGATTGGGAGACTATTATATCTTTGTATCACCAGACCAGACATCACTTATGTTGTCCACAAACTGAGTCATTATGTTTCAAAACCCTGCACAGATCATTGGTATGCTGCTAAAAGATCTTGAAGTATTTAAAGAGAACTCCAGGTCATGGCCTTTTCTTTTCCAGTAGCAGTAAGCCTACATTGAGTATATTCTCAGATGCGGATTGGGCAGCTTGCCCAAACACAAGAAAATTCATGACAGGATATTGTTTGTTTCTTGGTAATTCTCTGATTTCATGGAAAGCTAAGAAGCAAAACACTATTTCTAGATCTTCTGCAGAGGCAGAATATCGAGCTATAGCACAAGCAACTTGTGAAGTTGTGTGGGCAAAGGCCTTACTTGAAGACTTTGGAGTAAAAACAGAAAAGGCAGTTCCCTTATATTGTGACAATCAATCAGCTATCTATATATGTTCTAATCCAGTTTTCCATGAGAGAACAAAACACATAGAGATTGATTGCCACACGATTAGAGAAAAGTATTTGAAAGGTGTCATCAAACCACTGCACATCAGAAATAATTTGCAGATTGCTGACATTTTTACTAAACCGTTAGGAGATACGGCCTTCCAATCTATATTGGACAAGATGAACTTTAATATTCTATATAGTCCATCTTGACGGGGCATGTTGAAGATGGCAGAATGCAGCATGCATGGAGATAGCAGAGTGCAACATGCATGAGCGTGAAGTCGATGTGCATAGATGTGAAGTTGATGTGGGAAAATATCTTAATCCAGTTGGCGTCCAAGTGGAGTCTAGTCAGCATATGCGAATGGAAGAGGAGTTAGTTAATTGTTAGTTAAGCTTCATAACCGTGTTAGTTTAGCTTAGCTTGTTTAGTATAAATAGCTCTTTTCTTAGCTTTGTAAACACATGTTTTTTTAGTGTGATCAATAAAGATCTTTTCTCTCTCAATTTCATTCAATGTTTCTCGATTTATCATCTTCTACATAAAGTTATTCCATTTTTCCCTCCCATTGATTCAAAACTTGAATTGGTTGGTAGTAGATATTAGTAAAGATTACCTAACTAGAAGGGGGACGGGGGACCATTCCTTTCACTCTTATCATATTTACCCTTCAAAATAATGCTCATAAACATTTAGCTACCCTCTATATTTAACAATACAAACTAGTTGGGGTCAAATAAATTTATTTTAATTGTTCCATGTTATAATTTCACAACATGGTCTGGCATTGTGCATAAGTTGAGCCTCAATAGAAGACGTTAGCCCCAGACTAATAGGTTCGGGGCTCGAGCAACTATGAGTTAGTTTGTATATGTTCGAATAATAAATGGTTACTTTGTAGGGGCCAGCAACACCTGAGAAATTCGAGTATGCTACTCGGTCTAGGAGCATGAAGCATGAACAAACAATGATACTAAAGGTTTGTTGATTGTTGTGGTTTGGTTTGCTAACTATCTCTAACCATATATGTCTACTAATGAAAATGCAGAGGAATGGTTCGAGGTCAGGCGGAACTCATCACCACCACGATCCAGAGAAGTCACATGCTAGCCGTGTGCTGTTGATGGACAGCAGGAGGTTGTGGGAGCAAGGCGACGATAGAAGTGACAAGATTCTTGAAGTGGACACCGGTAATATTCATCATGTCACTTCCAAGCGTAGGACCCTCTTCTACTCGTCTCATCTTAGCCTAGGCTCCGATCAGAACTGTCCGAGCTACACCACATCCAAGGACTCCACAGCCCGACAGTCAGTACGGAGCATGGCATCAGGCGAAGTTCAGTCCTTGAGCCCCTTCAAGTTTGCAGAGGAGGACCCAGACGAGAGTGCCTTCTGCACTTCTGACAACAGCCCAGCATTCTATTCAGCATCGTCGAGGTCCAAGAGGGGAGGCCCCTTCACCCTACCAAGAGTGATGGTACGAGAAGCTGCCTGAGCGGTTACTCTGATCATCCAAACTACATGTCTTACACATAATAGTCAAAAGCTAAGGTGAGATCACTCAGTACTCCAAGGCAGAGGCCTAACTACGAGAGGTCGAGCTCGACCAAGAGGTATTCAGTTCAAGGCTATGGCAATTCAAGGCCTGCTCAGAGAGTGTCTACGTTGCATGCCAACTTCACCAGCAAGGCTTACCCTGGATCCGGACGCCTAGATAGGTCCGGGATGCCTGTTAGAGGCGACTTCGATGGTTTCAGCGGTGGTGGTGGTAACTGCCAGAGATTTTGAGCTAAAACTTGGCACATATTTTCAATGAAAATTTTAACTAATTGCTAATGTAGCCAGATAGAGAGAGTATTCTAACTATGGATGGTTTTGTTGTGTTGTTTAGTATCAATTGTAACAGTAAAAATGTCAAGCAACTTATTTAGAGCTTTGGCAATCAGTACTCCTATTAGCATTGGCATGAACGGAAGGTGTTGGATACATTTCTGATAAAGTTTATATTTACATTATAACAAATTTGTATTTTATCCCAAATATTTCAATAATTGCAAATATGCCACTATGGAATTCATCAACTACGATCCAGAGTCGACGAACCTGACACAACGAACGATTCGATCAAACCTTGAGCAGAAGCAAGAGTCCATTATGATTACAGAGTTACCTTGGAACCAGTTAGTCATCTATGGTTCAAAAGTAGGGACCTGATCACAGGAGCACGAAAAGCTCGGTACATGGCTCTATCAATGATATTCCTGTACGGATCCTGCTCTCTCTTCTTGAGCAGGTATGACATGCTTGCCTCTTCTTCAGACTTGATCGACAGATAGAGCTCTCGCGCTTTTTCTCTGTCCTTCAACGTCTCCTTCCTCCCCTTCATTTGAATCGGCTTCCCAAATAGGTAGTACAGCCACCCAGGAATCTTTGGTACGATTCCGGGAACATACAGATCCTGATTCGCAACCTCACCACTCACCCCAGCCCTGCACCAATGGCGTTCGACTCTAAGCACATGTTACAACAGCAACCTGAGCGTAAGGTAGCTGGCTATACCTGAAATTAAATTCTTGTGCCTTCTCGTTTTCGCTTCTTATTAGATCACCTAAATATGGGATTTTGATCATGTCATCATAGTCCAGGACTAACTGCCAATAAGAAAGCGCGAATGGTTGAATGCATGAAGGAGATCCATCATCATCAATACACAAGTCCGTTTAATTTATACTCTTCACGAATACCTGAGTTAGATCATCCTCTCCGATAACTCCAAATGGTACGATAGTGGCTTCAAATCTTGCAGCCATCCTCACAAATTCCGGCTGATCTGGCCAGAATAATTTATACTCTTCACCCTGATCACATAGAAACTTCCCATCAAGTGCAAATAATAAATTTGTAATCGTCCAAGTTTTACATATTGAACACTGATATCTTGAGAGTACTGATACAAACATCTTTCTGATCATCTTCTTAGCTAGTTTCATGAGATGAAGAAATACGAAACAGAATGCATACTAACCCTCTTGTGGAGAGCCTCTCGAGCACCACCAGGATACAACAATACATGGGATTTTGTTTTAAACAGCTTGAAAAGATTGCTTGCGCTGACAGGTAGTGCACCGAATAATTTTGTATAGTTGTAAAACGAAAACTCCTTATTTTCACTATCAATAACATCTGAAAACAAAGTTGGATGTGCTATACCACGAACCAAGATCTTCTTCTCGTGCAGAAATTGTAGGACTAATGGTGAGAGTTCTAAACCCATAAGCATGTGATAACCAACTAACAAGACTGGACCTTCCTCGGGAACTCCATCTAGGCCTCTCACGATCTTCCCATCTTTCATATTAGAAAAGAACACTGTTCTGAAGGAGTCTACATTTGCATTCGATTACAGTCAATTCATTAGGAAAAATTCACATATAATAGAATATGACATACATGACTGAATCTTCTCGGTTAAGTTCTTAGTGAATGAATATACAAGGATAGAGAATTATGTTGGTAATTTACCCATTTCCCTCGACTGCTAGCTTGAAATCGGATTTACTAGGAGGTAAGAAATCCATCACATAATCACGGTTTCTGGATCGACGGTACATGTGAGTAGCTTTGATAATGGTCAATAGATTAATACCATCCTCCTGTAAAAATAAAACTTGATATGTTCAATATGTGAGAAGTAGACAGTGGCAAAAAACAAATGAAAGAAATGGTGTTTCAAAACACTCAACATTAATCTTATGAAAATATATTTGCATACTTCAATCTTTGCAAGAGGCATTTCAGAAACAAAAACCAACAAAGGAAAGTCCTTTAACGCAAGGACAATAGGGTCATGATGAACTATTTATCAGGAACTAACTCTACTGGGAAACATTCTTATACATCTCTGGAGAAGCCATAATAATATCCCCACCTACCAATAATATGGTATGCCCACTGTCTTTGTAGTATCTTATATTGCAATTTTTCAGTGATTTTAAGAGCCTCCAAGCTTCATCTCTACTGGGAAGCATGCCATCCTTGCCACTGAGATGCATGATCCATCATTAATATTACAAATTTAAATTATAGCCACTGTATCCCACTGTGAGTGTGTGACAAGAACAAGTCACATCAAATATAGTGTGGACAAATCTTAACAATATAAAGTACTACACAATTGAACAATTAGTTAAGCTTTAGGATGTAAATATCTAGAACAGATGCATATGCTAAATTATTGAGATAATTTCCTAGATGATTATGGTTTCTTGCCTCCCGAAGAAGAGGAAAATTGGTTTTATCCTTTTGCTGTACAAATTATAATATTAAACAATAGAGAAAGATTGAGAACAAACCTAGCAAGAACAAGTACTTCAGCTTTAACTGCATGAAGACGAGAATTAGCATAAGCAGCACCCGTTTTCAACTGCTTCAGTCTCCAAAGCAGGGTTTCTTTTGGTATGATATCGGCCAAGCCCTATCCATATTTTATTGAAAAATAGTTAGTAACTTATCAAGAAGCCTGTAGACATGTACATATATATGTGTGGGTGTGGATGTGGATGTGTTGCCCCGTAAAGTGGCCACTGCAATTACATGTGATGCAAAAAGTTTGATTGAGCATCGTTTTTGCTTCATTTGTTTCTCCTGCCATACTTTTATCGGCAGGTTACAAAAAGCTACCAAATCACAATCTCCTTTTCTTAGAAATAACTTTTGAAAAGTAAGTGCAGATATGATCAAGCAAAAGGAACCAATGTTCTTACAGAAAGACGTGGCAGCATAGCAATAAGGTTATTAGCTAACTGTTCAAAATATTGGCTAGGAGGGCCCGCTGTATCAATATTCACCGTGGCCATCTTCACTGGATCACCTGGTTTCGGAATGGTAGACAGTTTACAGTCAAGACAGTTTGAACAAAATATATGTTTCCAGATAAAAGCTTGTTCACAAGATGGTAATCAGAGGGGTATTATCAATACATTGCTACAAACTTAAAATCCCTAAATGAGACAATAGGAATATTTCTAGAAATAACAGCAAACTTAAAAATACTGCTATTAACAAATCCGCAGAGAAAATTGTTAGAAGTATGTCTACAGAGTGCAATTAGAACACCTAAATCACATGGAATCCTCACAGAAATCCAGATGGCTAATGTTTAGATGGCAATGTTTATGAGTACGTCAGATAAATCGACTACTCAAAACAATAGAATAAGATATCGAAGAGCATTGAGTACATACCCATAACAAAGCTTAGAAGATAAGGAAAAGCACTATGAAGTTCATTAGGCAATGCTTCCAACAGAGGTAGAAAAGGCTGCAGCTGAGACCTGCCAAATGAAGTTGCTGAGAAAAAACGAATAATCAGTTAAACTTCCCTATCTGCCAGCCACAGTTGTCAACCGGTGTATCTGAAATTTTTTGAATAAGTCACTAACGAGTTTCTGAAACAGACCTGGATTAGCTAGTATCACTACAAGGTTAATATCAGGATTCAGTGCTGCAACTGCAAGAGCCAAGCACCCACCAAAGGAATCTCCCACCAGATAGATAGACTTATTAGGACATGAAGAGTGCTTGGCTCTCAAATTTTCTTCAACCCACACTACCAACTCTAGACAATTTATGAATATAAGAGTTTCTTGTTACTCATATGAAACCAAGGAAAATTTCAGGTCACAGGAAGCATGACAGAACAATAAATCGAAGAATAATACTCCCTCCGTTCCATGTTAATATTTTAGGAAGTTCCAAGTTAATTGAGTCATTTCTATTTTTGGCAAAAAGCAATTCTCCTTCTTTTACTTTATTCTCTCTTCATCTCTCTTACTTTATTCTCTCTTACTTTTTTCACCATCCATTTAACACACTATTCTTAAACTTCGTGCCGAAAAGAAGTGTCTCTATTAACAAGGAACGGAGGGAGTACTACATTGTTTAAATTTGAGTAGGCTTTCATAAACATAGATACCTGCAAATGGGGTTCGATCTTGCACTGGGATATGCATACACCGAACATCAAAGACCCTGTGACCAAAGAAAGAACCATTATATTGAACAAACTAAAGAAGCAAGGTACATACTGATACCACAGTATGTTTTTGTATTAAAATTTCCAATCAAGATAGACTCTGTTGCTTGGAATAGATGCATATAAATTACTAACACCAATTCTTCAATGTAAAGGATCATGACAATTGAACGTCAAATGAACTCAATACACTATCTCTCCACAAAAAGCATAGCAATTATGCATTTGAATAACACAAAAACTCTTACTTAAATACTCCACTTACTTTCCAAGAGATTTGTGGTGCACGATAAGGCCGAGTCCCAAACCATCTATTCCTGCATAAAAAATAGAACTTCAAAATACATTCTTTTTAAGTAGAAAAATATTAGAAATTAATGAACAGCAATCAAGAATCAATGATTTTACCAGGCAAGAAAAGTAACAGAGGTGAGCCTCTCAAATGGGGCCCACAAGAGATTGGTGTGAACCCCCGTCCGGCTTGATTAAATCTCCGGCATAATCAAGGTAATCTTGCACAGTTTCAGTCCCATAGCCATCATCCCACAAAGCTTCCAACTTTACCTCCCCCCTCTCCTCCCCTTCCCCTCAATCACACTGGCTAAATCAGCCTTCCCTCTCTCCTCCTTCACTGCACCATTAACTTTCACAGATAATGCAGCTGCGGAATCCTTACTAGAAAAACACCTAATTGGATATCTAGAATGAGCCATTCTCTCCAAATTCGAAGCAAAATGAGGCGGTGACAGCGGAAAACTGTTCATAATTGAAGCCATGAAATGGAAGGTGCAAAATTCTGAAAAACTAGAGAAACTATGTGAAAATGAAGTGTGCTTCCATGGTTTTAGATAGGAGTAGAAAAGAGGAAGAGAAAAACGAAATGAGAAGAAGCAAGAAAGAAGTAGAGACAAGCCACACGAAACTCTATTTCGTGTGAGAATAAACAAGCAAGATACAACCTAGAGTGAGGTTGCACATGGAGATGGCCAGTCGAGACTTGTTAGTTTATTGAGCTGATCAAGGAGACATCACGGTGAAGCTACAGCTTGATCAAGGAGGCAAGCTGATCAAGAAAAAAAAGGGAGATCCGACTTGATCAAGGAGTATAGATACAGCTTGACCAAGGAAAAGAGAAAGCAGTTTCCAGTAACTAGCCGTTGTGCTAAAAACGAGAGAGACCATTGAATTAACGGTTACAACAGAATTTGGAAGGCGGTTGGGCTGAATTGATCGAGCCTAATTCCTTTAAGTAGCGACGATGCTTCCACTCATTCAACAACAACAGAATTCAAGAGAGATAAAGTAGAGAGGAGAAGTTTTTCCAACTGTGCATTTGTGCTCTCGAAGCAAATCGACTTCGAGCGAGTTGAGAGAGTTCTTTACTTGTAAATCTCCGAGAGAATTGAGTGTTCTTGTAAATCCTTTTGAGTGATCAATAAACACATACACTAGTTTTCTGCCCGTGGACGTAGGCATAGAGCCGAACCACGTAATTGCTGTGTTTTTACTTTTCTTGTTGCAGTTTATTCAATCATGCAACTGGTGTCTCACAACTATTCGATCCACATTCACAACGTGGCACCGTCTGTGGGAAGTCTTGAGTAGTCGTGAAGGCATAAGGGGTTTCTCTGGAATTCTTTCTTGGTATTCATTCTCTGTCATTCGAGGAAGGCACCCCATCCGTTTGAGGAATGGCTACAACGAGGTTTGATGTTGAAAAAAGTTCACTGGTCGAAATGATTTCGGCCTGTGGAGGCTTAAAATGAAGGCAATCCTAATGCAGCAGGGCTTATGGGAAATCTTGAATGGTGGAGGCGGCAGTGAGGAGAAGAAGCCCGAGCTAGAAGAAAAGGAAAAGGCGAGGGCTCAAGAAATGGAGTACAAGGCATATAGTACCTTGATCCTCAATCTCACTAATAGAGTCCTGAGAGAAGTCTCAAAGGAAGAAACAACGGTTGGAGTCTGGTCCAAATTGGAGTCATTGCACATGGCTAAGTCACTGGTCAACCAGCTACGTTTGAAGCAGAAACTGCTGACATTCAAGATTGCTGATGGAAAAGGTGTGTTGGAGCAGCTTGAAGATTTTGGAAAATGTGTTGATGATCTTGAGAACATTGATGAGGAGATCAAGGATGAAGATAAAGCTCTGATGTTGTTGAACTCTTTGCCACCGAGTTATGAACACTTTAAGGATGTTATACTTCTTGGGAGAGAATCCAAGATCAAGTATGAGGAAGTCTATTCTGCCTTGAAGCTCAAGGGGATCCAGAAATCCAACTCTAAATTTATTGATACAGTGTCTGAGAGCCTGAATGTTGTTGATTTCAAGAAGAATGGAAAGAAGAAGTTCCAAAAGAAAACTGATGCAAAGGAGACAAGATCATGTCACTATTGCAAGAAACCTGACCACTTAAAGAAGAATTGTTGGTCTTGGAAGAAGAAGCAGGCCGAGGAAAAAGTTGGGAAGAACACTGCTGATCTTGCAGAAGAGTTGGAAATCCCAAAGGCTCTGTGTGTATCTGAAGAAGTGGAAGAGCTTCCTTGGATCATGGACTCCGGTTGCAGCTTCCATATGTGTCCATCCAGAAGCTGTTTGGATAAAATCGAAGATGCAGCTGAATCAGTCTTGTTAGGAAATAATCAGATATGCAGAATCAGAGGAATAGAGAACATGAGACTCAGGCTTCATAATGGATCTATAAGGTTACTCACTGGTGTGAGATTCATTCCAGAAATTAAGAGAAACTTGATCTCCATTGGAGTCTTGGATGCTGCGGGATATGCTTGCATGTTATCTGATGGAGTCATGAACATCGTCAAGGATGGTGAAATTGTCATGATGGCTGAAAGAAGAAGAAGTTTGTACTATCTAAAGGCAAATGTGATTTCTGGATCAGTAAATCTAGTGCAAACAATGGATCTGAGGACTTAGCATCTGAGACTTGGGCACCTAGGGGAGGCAGGAATCAAAGAGTTAGCTAAAAACGGCCTGATCAAGCTGGAAAATCCCAGTGAGCAGCTGGGATTATGTGAGCAATGTGTGCTCGGGAAAAGCAAGAAATTGCCCTTTGCAAGGGGCATCCACAGTTCAGCAGCTCCACTTGACTATGCCCACAGTGATTTGTGGGGGCCAGCTACACCAATCACATTGGGTGGAGGTAAATATTTTCTATCCATCATTGATGATTTTTCAAGGAAGCTGTGGGTGTTTATTTTGAAAGAAAAGTCAGAAACCTTTGTGAGGTTTAAAGAATGGTGTAGAGAAGTTGAAGTGGAAAAGGGTTGTTCACTGAAGTGCTTGAGAACTGACAATGGGTTAGAGTTCATTAGCAATGAGTTTGACTCTTTCTGCATAGAGACAGGGATGAGAAGGCACAGGACAGCTCCAGTCAATCCCCAGCAAAATGGAGTTGTTGAACGCATGAATAGAACCATCCTAGAGCGGGTTAGGTGCATGTTGTTTAGCTCTGGAATGCCTAAGAGGTTCTGGGGTGAGGCTGTCAGTATGACTGCAGTCCTCATTAATAGAAGTCCATCTTCGGCAATAGCATTTGATACTCCAGATCAAAAGTGGTATGGAAGGGTTGTGGACTACTCAAATGTGAGAGTTTTTGGTTGCATGGCTTATGCTCACATCAGGCAAAGCAAGCTGGAGCCAAGAGCTTTGAGATGTGTGATGATTGGATACCAGAAAGGAGTGAAGGGCTATAGGCTATGGTGTATAGAACCAGGGAATCAGAAGGTTCTTGTATCTAGAGATGTGCAGTTCGAAGAAAATAGAATGTCATTTCTGGAAAAGGCTCAGGATAGTGGGAGGTCATCTCACTTGAGGAAGGAGCCAGAGCATGAAAGAATAATGGAGATAGAGATGGTGATTTTAGAACCTGATGAGTCAGCTCAGGTGGAGGCTTCTGGAACTGACAGAGTTGCTGAGGCTGAACAGCAATCAAAGGCTCATGATGAACAAGAGGAGCCAAGCACTGATGCTTTGTATCCTGGGGAGGATCAGCAAGACCTAAACGATTATGTCCTAGCTAGAGACAGGATCAGAAGAGTCCCTAAACCATCAACCAGATACAGTGAGGCAGAGTACTTGCTCTATGCATTTTGTATTGCAGAGAATATTGAATATGCAGAGCCTGCAAGCTTCAAGGAGGCTATGAGGTCAAAGGAGAGCAAGCAGTGGATGGAAGCTATGATAGAGGAAATACAGTCTTTACTCAAGAATAAGACTTGGATACTTGTGAATAGATCATCCACACAAAGGCCAGTAAGTTGTAAATGGATATACAAGAAAAAGGTGGAGGCTGGGAACAAAATCAGATTTAAAGCAAGACTTGTGGCTAGAGGCTTCACACAGGAGGAGAGAATAGACTACAATGAGGTGTTTTCTCCAGTGGTGAAGCATGCCTCAATTCGAATTATACTGGTTGTAGTTACACAAAGAATCTGGCTTCTAGATCAACTTGATGTGAAGACAGCTTTTCTTCATGGAGATCTTGAAGAGACTATATATATGGATCAGCCAGAGGAATTTATGATACATGGCAGTGAGGATAAAGTGTGTCTGTTGAAAAAGAGCCTTTACAATTTAAAACAAGCAAGCAGGTAATGGCACATCAAATTTGATGAGCACATGCAGAAAATGGGATTTGTAAATTCCAAGTATGATAGTTGTGTTTACTTTAAATCTGATTCTGAGGGGCCAGCGGTGTATCTACTGTTGTATGTGGATGACATATTACTTGCTGGACCAGATAGGCAAGAGCTGGATAGAGTGAAACGATTGCTGAAAGAAGGCTTTGAAGTAAAAGATCTGGGAAGTGCGAGGAAGATACTGGGTATGGACATATTCAGAGACAGGGACAAGGGATTTTGTGGTTGTCTCAAGAAGACTACATCAAAAAGGTCATACAGAAGTATCAGATTGAAGGGAGCAAAACAACAACAGTTCCAATATCTCAGCAAATAAAATTATCTAAAGAGCAGTGTCCCAGAAACCAGCAAGAGGAGAGAGAGATGAGCCGAATACCTTACCCCAACATAGTGGGTAGTGTACATGATGATATGCACAAGGCCTGACATTTCTCATGCAGTGAGTGTAGTCAGTAGATACATGTCCTGTCCAGGGAAAGAGCATTGGTTAGCATTGAAGGGAATTCTCAGATATCTCAAGGGAACCTCTGATCTGGGAATTATGTTCAAAGTAGAAAATGAAGATAATGGAGATGCTCTTATGGGGTTTTGCGACTTAGATTATGCAGCTAACCTTGACAATAGGCGCTCGCAATCTGGATATATTTTTACTTTATTTTGATCTGCGGTGAGCTGGAAGTCCAATCTTCAGTCTGTAGTGGCTTTATCAACAACGGAGGCCGAGTATATAGCGTTCACTGAGGCCGTGAAGGAGAGTTTCTGGCTCAAAGGAATGGTTGCTGATTTTGGAGTAAAGCAAGAAAATGTTGCTATCAAGTGCGACAGTAATAGCGCAATTTGCCTCACAAAGCATCAGACTATTCATGAGCGGAGCAAA
Source organism: Salvia splendens (assembly GCF_004379255.2). Taxonomy (NCBI): domain Eukaryota; kingdom Viridiplantae; phylum Streptophyta; class Magnoliopsida; order Lamiales; family Lamiaceae; genus Salvia; species Salvia splendens. Next base: position 26,841,684 of record NC_056039.1, read on the forward strand.
CACATCGACGTGAGGTTACACTTCATTCAAGATGTGGTTGAGAAAGGTTCAGTCAGAATTGAGAAGGTAAGCACCGAACACAATGCAGCTGATGTACTTACAAAGGCCTTGCCAAAGTCTAATTTTCGACATTACTTAGATTTGGTTGGGGTGGTTCAGAATTTGTAAGTGAAAGGAGAAAGGTGGAGCTAGATGTATGGGATCCTTAGATCACTCAAGGTGGAGGATTTGTTAGTTTATTGAGCTGATCAAGGAGACATCGCGGTGAAGCTACAACTTGATCAAGGAGGCAAGCTGATCAAGAAAAAAAGGGTGATGCGACTTGATCAAGGAGTATAGATACAGCTTGACCAAGGAAAAGAGAAAGCAGTTTTCAAAAACTAGTCGTTGTGCTAAAAACGAGAGTGACCGTTGAATTAGCGGTTATAATAGAATTTGGAAGGCGGTTGAGCTGAATTGATCGAGCCTAATTCCTTTAAGTAGCGACGATGCTTCCACTCATTCAACAACAACAGAATTCAAGAGAGATAGAGTAGAAAGGAGAAGTTTTTCCAACTGTGCATTTGTGCTCTCGAAGCTAGGGGTGGCACGGTACAGTATACCGCACCGAAAATATCATACCGCATACAGTACCGCAAATTGCGGTATGAGAAAATGTCATACCTATACCTTACCGAATTTTTCGGTATACCGCATTGCGGTATACCGAAAATTCGGTATGTCAATATTTGAAAACCTTTACCTTACCGACATTGCGGTATACCGTACCGTGTTGCGGTATACCGCAAATCATACTTGTTTGATTTATAAATAATAAATATATTAAATATTATAATATTATAAATAATAAATATATTAAATATATATAATTATTAACGGTATATACCGCAATTTTGCGGTAAATACCGTAATTGCGGTATACCGCGGTATATGCAAAATTCATACCTTTGTCGTACCTTAATCTAACGGTAAGGTATCATACCGTACCGAAAAATGCGGTATTCTGAAAATGCGGTATTTTTGGTATTTTTTTGGTACGGTAAGTGCGGTATTTCGGTATATTTTGTCAGCCCTACTCGAAGCAAGTCGACTTCGAGCGAGTTGAGAGAGTTCTTTACTTGTAAATCTCCGAGAGAATAGAGTGTTCTTGTAAATCCTTTTGAGTGATCAATAAACACATACACTAGTTTTCTGCCCGTGGACGTAGGCCTAGAGCCGAACCACGTAATTGTTGTGTTTTTACTTTTCTTGTTGCAGTTTATTCAATCGTGCAACTGGTGTCTCACAACTATTCGATCGACATTCACAAGACTATTTCCATTAAAGAGATTGAAACCGACATGGAAAGATTGGTAGTGTTTGTGAGATAAATGGAAAGCACCGTTTTAAACTGCTGAAAATGGAACGGCCGATTCGTGGAGTGAGAAAGTGGATTTACTTAATTCAAATTAGAGCATCCACGATCGGAAGGATATCCCCACGGACAAACACTAAGACATCCCAAAAATCACCTCCTGACACGTCACTAGGATATCCCACCTCACTGCCACATTACTAGGACATCCCGCTACACAATAGTGGACAAGCACTAGGACATCCTGACAGACAAACACAATAATAAAAATTTACAAATTCACAAATACGCAATTACGGAATTAAAATTTCGACATGAATACGGGCGGAGAAAGAGCAATAATAATTTTATTAAATAAAAAAAGTAAAAGAGTACAATGCAACAAAAAAACAATTTAAACAAAGTACATGTTAGTATGCCTTGAATCTTTATAGTTTGTCGCTAGCCGAACAGGGGTCTCGCTAGTATGATATGTGTATGTTTTAGGCCTTTATTTTCGACGATCGTTGTGCATGATAATACATGCATTAGTCGGTCTGTGGTGCAAATAAAATGAAGTGCAACAAGCTGGATATATAGAGTTGAAATTAAAAAAAAATAAAAATCGAAAAAAAATTAATTTTTTTTTTTAAATCGAAAAATGCTCTCGTCTATCGACCGCCCACAATAGCGGACGGATGAGAGGACGGACGTCCGCTTTATCCGATGGACGACCTCTCCTCCGTCTGGCTCGTCCGTCGGGCGCTCGTCGGTCGCAATAGTGGACGAGCGCGACGGACGAGCGGCTCGCCGATCGCTCGTCCACTATTGTGGATGCTCTATGCTATCAGAATTGTGTATGGAGCATACTCCCATCTCCTTCCTTTCCATATTAATAAAGTCATTTTTCTATTTTAAATTTTTTTAATATAATTGAATTATTTTTATTTTTTTCTAAAAAAGTATATCATTTAAAGTGGGACGGATGGAGTACATGTTACATGCCTACGTCAAGTATCAACTAGAGACTTAGAACAAGAATTAGAATAAGATAAGTAAAAGTGGAAATGGATTTGTCCCACATCTAACATGAAACTAATGGGGGAAGAAGAAATTGTTATAAATTGTGATAAATGGCTTGCCTAAGCTTGAAAATTTTGTATTTGGTTTATGTAGTCCACCAACTAAAATCCCAAAAAAAACTCAAATTAGTTTACATTTTATTATTTTATTTAGTTTTTATTTGAAGAACCGATTACGTGACCGGTTATAACCATTCTAATAGAATGCTTTTTGGTACACCGTCCTGCCCTTATTTTGCTTCAGATATTTTATTGGTTAATCGACCGAATATCCAGGCGCCTAAAAGTTAGATATAGATATTTCTGTCTAAAAGAATTTAAAAGGTAATAGCACCTAATAAGTGATAATTAGGGTTGTTATTTTTTGAGTAGACACGAACATATAGAAAATTAATGTGTTAGTGTCAAGTTATTGTATTCATGGTATTAACGGATTGCCAAATAAAAATAATTTTATTAGACATAATTTAAAAAAATACTAATTTAAAATTTTAACTAATCATACTTTATTCATTCAAGTGTATTATTTATAATTTTTTTATCAAATTAAAGAATATTATAACAACCTTAAATCTAAGATGCATATTAATCAATAGTTAATGGCTAATGGTTAGTCAACTTATAAGTTTATTAATCAAAATTATTGGTTATTGGCATTAGCCAATTAATGCCTTGAAGTTAATTTTAATAAATAATGTTCTTATTGCCTAATTAAGTTGACAAGCTTCTGCATTACATTTTATAATTATGAATTAAAATGTAAATATTTTAATTGATTAAAATTGGGTAGTACACACATAATCATGTGTATCACTATAACAACTAGGCATCTCAAATGGATATCGGGAATTGGATACGCGATATCCGAACCCGAAATATCGGGTAATTGGATACTCGAAACCCGATTTAAAATCGGGTTTGGGTATAGGATTTTTGGGTATCGGGTATACCCGAATTACCGAAATTTTTAATTTTTTAAAATTTAAAAAATTATGTATTTATTTTAGTATTTAAAAAATTCATATGTATTCCCAAAATCCTTCACTCTTAAATTTTATTTCTACTAATTTGTAGTAATTTTTTTATCTTAAACTCAAACTACTTCAAGTTTGTATCAAATTCGAACTACAAGTTTGTATTTTTAAAATTTTGTAGTTAATTTTCTTTAAAAAATATAAAAAAAATCCACAATCGGGACTGGATACCCGAGTCGGGTATCTGGGTAGCCGAAATCATTTTCAGATCGGGTATCAAATATTAGATTTTGAAAATTCGAGATCGGGTACCGAATTTGACAGGCCTAACAACTATCTTGCTAAATTTTGATTGGTTAGCATCACATTACCTAATATTTTAGTTCTTCATTTGTTTTTTTTACCTAATTTAGTTGATGGGATGTCGTTCCAATCGCAAATAAGGTTGCCCGAATTTGAGGAATACGAATTAAATAGAATTTCGGTGTGCGTCTTAGTTATTTAGTACTATATTATAACTAGCCATGAAAAAAACTATGGCCCTCGAAATATAATTCTAATATTATATGGCACATTTGATCATGTCAAGATAGAAATTTGCTAACTACTAAGGATAACCAGAAATCCAGCCAGGAAGGAATAATAAGAGGGGATAGAAAGGATTTCACTTAGTACAAAAACAGAACACTTAAAGACAATATACAAATCATATGAATTTATCAATCATATTGATTGTTTATTTTTATTCATTAATATGTGGAGTGTTTAATAGAGTAATATATTTAATGAATAAATTTATTCATCGATAGCTATCATAAAAATCATACATCTATCAGAATACAAATTATAAAAATATATCAATATAAAAATTATTATTTATTAATTATTTATTGTCATTTATTCAAAATATATTAAAGCAATAAGTTTATTTATTTTATGAACTATACCTATTAAAATAATACTAGTAATTATTTTATACTCCTAAATCATATCAATATACTATTAATTATATTATTCCTCATATTGATTTGTTATATATCATAGAAAAGATTTTTCAACAAGTTGGTTGAAAGAACAAGATATATATTTGGAAAAAGAAAAATTCATAGGACTTATTGTATTTGTAGTCTTTATTCTTTCCACCTCACGCCTCGAATTACTTGTCTTGTTCCGGCTCTGTTAACAAAGATATCCATTTGATTGTATTAGACTAATAGAGCATAATGTTTGAATTAAGCATACAAGAGGAGGTTACACATAGTACCTGGCTTCACTCACAAGATTGTTTCTTTGATGGCACACTGATTGCCTGCAACATCTAACAGAAATAGCACCAGTTATTGATCTAACTTGAGTCTCTTTTTGGTATTGTTTTATGAAATGGAAGAATATCAACAATTCATGTAGCAGTATCATTAATAAAATAAATAGCTGGATTTATTATAACTCACTCTTTTTCAGGGTGCCAAGACTATCTTTTTATCAGATCTGAGTTGTGATGATCCTGGAGTGTAACATTTTACAGAGCTCGAATCCCACTCTAAATCGAATGAATGTTCGAGCCGTCTTTCCACAGCTTGTCCTATAACTGATGAATCAGATCCGGTGTCGTGACAAGGCAACCAACCTCTCTCACTCGTCAAATTTGAGCAGCCAGCAGCGTGCATCGAAGTGCTAGAGCAAATTCCACTAGCTGCTTCTCGATATGTTTTCCTCCGTATGATTGAAGGCGTATTTCTGTAACTTATGGCTGAACTCTTCAGTATGGATTCTGGACTAGAGATAGACAGTGCCAGGTTAATGGGGTAGGAACTAACGAGCTGATAACTAGCATGTTCAGTTTTAATATCGGAACCATTCGGACGAGAAGGATCATAACATGACAATCCACTCCCCTCATCAGCCAATAGAGGTGATTGACAGATCCTCCTTTTCTTGATCTTTTTACTATTGTCAATGTATCCACACACTGAGAGACTTAAAACGGTATCAACAGGTGAGTAATCACAACTTCCATCTGTTACACACGGGCTGTCTCTAGACATCTGAGTAGATGTAAACACTTTTGCATTTGTAGGGACGCTATCCAGAGCATCTTCTCTAACATCATTCAACGAGTTGGTTGACTTGTTATATGATCCGACTCTATTGCAGATGCCATTGAAACAACTGCTACTTATACTGGTGGGCGGGGAACCAAAATGAACACCGTTTGTACTCACTTTCTCATAAGATCTGCAGGAATCCAGCAGTGCAGGTTTTGCCTGTGCATGATCTGCAGGAAATTTAGTATTGCCAAATGCCATGATTGTAGAACAGGAACCATCACTCTTCTGAGTGACCTTCTGGTCTGGATTAGGCGATATTGTACCACTTTCAGCTTGCAGTTTTTCTTCTTCATTATTGAAGATATTCAGATATGAACTTCCCTGCGATTCCATTGCCAATATAGGAGGCGAATTCATATCAGGCCTCTTCTTAACCGAGCAATTCCAGTGGTTTTTTATAGCATTGTCAGTCCTGCAGTACCAACCATTTGCTAAGAGATCATGAAGAGCCAATAAACATGTTAAATTCCTAGTGTGCAGATATGAAACCTTGAAACAGATACCTTCCAGGGAGAAACTTCGCGATTTCTGCCCATTTGTTACCAAGTAGTTGATGGTAGTGTCTTAAAGTTTCTTCCTCCTCTTTCGTCCATGCATCTTTCTTGATTGCCGGATCCAAGTGATTATGCCACCTGGATACTTATGTAGGGCAAATCAGAAGACGAAGAAATATCCTTTACAACAATAAGCACACAAATAACAGATCACAGTAACGCTTGTAGAAAAACACTGCAAGACAGTAAAAAGCACTTTTAACTGTTCGGATAAACCTGCACGAGCTATTCATCAAGATACACGTTAACTCGATACATAAAATTTCCATTCTGCATTGCTGTCAAGACAAAGTATTGTTCCAGACCAAATACTTTGGATGACCGTTGAATCGACTAGAAAGGATGAAGAGGCATGCCAGTGATCTAATTATACTTATATAAAACAAGCTAATTAAACATACTTCCAAATAGTTCATTTCGTTTGTAGAAGAGTACTAACACTTAAAAACCTATTAAGTTGAAACAGGTAAACTGAAAACATATCTAAGAGATAATCAGAGGCTAATTGAAGAAATGTTTAATAGACCTATAGATTATAACATCAAAAATCAAGAAGAATATGCAGACAAATCACCTTTCCCGACACTGCTTTCCATTTCGACCATGTACAAAGTTTGCAATATATGACCATTTCTTAGTACCATACTTCACAACAAACTCAATAACACGATCATCCTCCTGAAGAGTGAGAGAAAAGAAACCAATATTGTATAAGAATCGGATGCTTAGTTAGATATTTATGTTACACATAAATTATAGCAATAAATGAGAAAAAAAAAACATACCTCCTTTGTCCAAGGGCTTTTTCTGAGGTCTGGGTTCAAAACCTTCTGCCAACGGTGCAAGCACTGAACATCTGTTCTTCCAGGCATGCATTCAGCTGCACGAGAAAATATCAATTGGTCAACAATGCGAGAGTGACAGCTGATCAGAAACTATAATCTCTAGATTCTCTACGACACATGCACATCATGAAGCGACAATGATATGAAATAAAAGCTATTTAAAGATTAGGAGATGATGTTGAAACTCAAATATAGCAGCATAACATGCACCAGATTCAAAACCATCTTTTGTTGGCTTCCATATTTTAAATTTGAACCGATAAGACAAGACAGTAGATAACATAGTATTATTAGAATATATAACATTTTTCACAGGCCAAATTGATCTTTACAACTTAACAAGGAGAAGAAGCAGAGAACATTGACAGTCCATAAGGCAAAGATGTATTCAAACGGTACAAGTTTACCAGAAAGCAATATAATCCAATGAATAAAGAATGAGATTCAGTAAAGAGGCATCAAAGACGGGCCAAATATGTTTAAGAAAGTTATTGCAAAGTAACTAGCTTGAAAACACTACATTGCATACTCACATATTTTTTTCCAGTTCTTGGCATTGAACTTCTGCACTACTTCAGTAAGCCTCTTATCCTGCAAAATCATAGTATATCATTATCTCAGAAGAATAAGAAACAAACTCTGTTGATGTGAGCACTAAATTCCAGTATAACTCAAAACAAGTCATCATTTAATAACACAAATGTTCCTTATTCTAGATTAAGGACTTTCCCTAGTTAAACATATTCAAAACATATGTTTAATGAAAGATACTTATCTTTCCAATAATTTAACAATAAGTTAGCGAAAAATTACTCAAATTGTCAGATGTGGTATAGACAATTTTATAACCGCACCAAGAAAACCAAACAAATTATGATACAATCCAATATAAATCAGATCATGAGCAGATTCAGCACTGTAATACAGCAATGTGGCAAAACTACTATTTGTATGTAATATCCCTGAACAAAGAAGTTAAAAGAAGGGCAGATTTTATAACCGAGTTGATTCCATGTTCACATCAAATAGGGTTTAGTCACATATCATAAAGTAGATGCTTACCTCATCATCTGTCCAGCCTGCTTGGGAGGAACGTTTGGTTGGATGGGAACATCCTCGGACACTTAAACTACAAACAAAAAAAAAACAAAATATAACGTAATAAAGATAAGAGAGAGAATCTTGTCATAAGTTTTCAATTTTTCATTCACCATCTTCCTGATATCATTGCCCCCACCATGAACTACCCAATTACATAGCCGAGAACACAGAAAAGCCACTTCTCAAATTATCATACTGCATCATATTGCAGAATACCCTCTGCCATTCACAAATACTAAGTACTAATGACTAAAGAATAATTTTGAGCCAATGACGTAAATTCTGAATATCAGTAACACAAAATGGATGAATGCATACCCAGAATCAGAAGATCTTGGAGTCACAACACCAGAACTGCTGTCAGAAAATGATGAGTATGAAGCAAATCCAACTTCTTTTGTTGATTCAGGTGTACGTATCTCCTTTCTTGCTCGGATCATGACTTCCTTGTCAGTCGACTATCAATATTCAGCAAAAAATATTAAAATAGCTTTCACTAACAAAACAATTAGAATCAGGAGTGCATCCACAAACATCCATCAAATCTTTAAAAAAGTTACACACCCATTACCCTCGCGCATTTGCATGGGCAGTGTGCTAGTTATGAAAAGAAGAAACACCGGCGTACTAGTTATAAAGAGGAAAAACTAAGAACTTTACCATAGAAACATGTAGATAGGCTATCATTGCATCAAGGTTCTACTTTGACATCCATATGCTATTTATGGGAAACAAAAAAAACAAATAATAAACCGCAACGAATGCAACATTTTACACACTAGACTGGCATGAAATACAGAGAGCAAATCAAGCTCAGATGCTCACAAACAAAAGAGTGGGAAGTGAGAAAACAATCAAATGCCCCACGAATTAACAAATCACGGAGTAGATGATTGAGTAATGACGAATATTCAACTTGTGCTGAACTAATTGATCACAATTTTCAATCAGATTAAGAACAATACGAAACCTAGAAATGGCAATTCATCGAGCTACAATCGGCACCGACAGCCAGTTCGAAGACGAAATGCATAGCAATGAACAAGTGATAATCAATGCGGAGAGTGAGATAAATACGTGCCACGATCTGTAACTGTAAATCAAGCAGCAACAAAAACGTAAGGAGCTCTTAAGAATCCGCAAAGAGAGGGGGGGGGGGAAGGAATAAGGAAAACATAGAAATAAAACAGGAAAGCAGCGGCATTACGCGTTAGAGAAGAGGAATGAGCTGCGCCTGCGGAGTTAGGGTTGAAACGGTGGCGAAAAAGAAGGAAGAGTGCATAGAGACGATGGCATTGGCGGAGGAGTAGCGGGAAACTCCCAAGATTCAATTTGACAGCTAAGAAGAGAGAGAGGGGGAGAGAAAGAGGGGATTTCTGCTCTGCATTTCAAACAAGGATTGTAGACCGCCAGTTTTTCCTTCTTTAACGGGTTTTTTTTAATAGAATATTTGCAGAGAATCTAGAAGTCAATGTGGTTCAGATTCATATACTGATTAAGAATATACTATTTTGATGGATTAAGAAAATCTAAGGAAATTGAATTTAAACTATTTGGCAAACAATCCTTTTCGCTCGAAAAGATTTAATTGCAATATAATTGGATTTGTTTCCTTCGTTATCGTATTACACCAAACTGTGTTAAGATGTTGGAATGTAAATATAGATTAATAATGTAATTTCATAAAATTGAATCTTTGATTCTGTCAAACTGCGTTGACTGGATTTAGATTTGAACACACATCTAATTCAAGCGAAAAAAAATAGCAACGTTGAGGTGGGGGCCCAATTGAGCGACAACTTTCAAAGTGAGGTGGTGACAGCTCCGCTCCTCGAGGAAACTCGTGGGTTCGGACATATTGAAGAATCGGTCGGCACATCCACCATGTTCATCATCGGCCCACCTCCACTGATGCATCGGATTCCTGCTCGAATGCCAAACTACTTACTTGGCTTGAAACAATCATAAAAGTTTAAAGTTGTGAGAGTTTTTTTTCATGCATAAAGGAGCAGACTCAAGCCATCAGAACTTGCGAGCGAGAAGTCTAAAATACAGAGAAGAAAAACAGCTAAAATATACAAGCAAAACAACTAAGCTAACCTAAAGGAAAAGCCAACAAAGCTAATCTACGAGAAAACTAACACGATCAAAAAAACAAACCACCAAGCATAAACGAGCAAAGACTCATCACAAGCACCTACATTTAGAGCATGGAGCAAACACCCACATATATGTTATGTTTGTAGGAGGAAAACCAAAAACCAAGCTGAAGTCAAAGAAGTCATGCTCAATCACTTATTATTCCTTGCACTCGTCCACCCCTTAATTTCACCTAAGTTATCAGACAAAACATGAAAATCCAAATTTTCTTATCAAATCCTCTAAATGGAGGATCACACCAGCATAAAAATATTCCCTCTGTCCCATAAAAATATGGGCAATGGGCATGGCACGGAAATTAAGATAAAATTGGTGAAGTAAGAGCGAGGAGGGGAATGATAGTTAAGTAGTGTTAGTGGATAGTGAACTTATATTATTAAATTGATATAATTGTCCAAAAATGGAATGCACATATTTTTATGGGACAGATGAAAATGCAAAGTGCACACATTATTATTGGATGAAGGAAGTAATAAGTTACATCTACGAGACTGATGTTTTGTAGATATACAAATAACTGCGCTTAGTGTTGCCCACGGTTCGGAACCGGACGGTTCCTGTTTGGTCCAAGGCGGAACCGGAACCGGACCGTGAGGCTATTTCACGGTTTCGGTTTCGGTTCGAAAACCGGCGGTTCCGGTTCGGAACCGGCGGTTTCGCGGTTTGATTATTATTTTATTTTTTTTTAAATTTGAAATTTGGATTTATACAACAAATTGGAACAAGACAATGTATAATTCAAATAGAAATACGACGAATAAGGAGAAAATGATATCAATTTTATTGAGTTTGAGTTGTAACGGACAACAATACATTACAATTTACACTACATATACATCTACAACTACAAGTATACAACATACAACAATGTAATATAATTTACAAGTGTCGTCGGACTCGGAACGTAAATAAAAAAAACATGAAATGGGGGGAAATTTTGAAAATGGCTTGAGCTCAACTTAAACTTTCAAAGTTAAACTTTTCAAATTTAAGTTGAGTTGCCTACGTATCCACAATTTTATTGAGGAATCAAAGCCCACGTAGTCTCTCTTACCTTGCTTACCTATTTGGTCGGCCGTGCTCGCCGTTCACCGCCCCCCCGTCATTGCTATTGTTGAGTGCTCTCGCTTCTGACCTCGTCATCGCCATCGGAGGAAAATTCTTCACCATCACTCTCTACACGGAAGTTGAAATCCGGCTCTTGTGCTCTCATGTCTGCCTTTGCCCAATCATCAAGTAGCATAGTGGCTTCCATGTTCTTGGCGGAGAGATTGCTCCTTTTGTCGTCTAGGACACAACCGCCGACACTAAAAGCTTGCTCAACGGCGACGGTGGAAGCGGGAACGGCGAAAATCTCCTTAGCCATGATGGATAGTATCTAAACTCTTTGTCATGTATTCCCCACCAATTAAGGACGTCAATTTGTTGAGTAGGAGGACAAGCATCTTGAAAAATAGAGCGCGATTCCAAATATATATCTAACTCACTAGTCGCTCTAGTCCTATTGGTTGTAGTACCGTATAGATCTTGCAATTGTGATACTACGTCTGGATCAATCATGACATTGCTAAACTCCCCGCCACCAAAATCAAATGTGGAAGGACTAGATGGAGCACGTACCTGGTGAGCGGTGTTATAGCGCATTTCATATTCCGCACAGAGAGCACGAAGTGCACTATCTAACCTTAGTTTGATTTCATCAACATCCGGAATACTTAGTTCGAAGCATTCTCGTCTTGTCAAGCCCATTTCGCGGAGTTGAGAAAAATCCAAATCGTGCAAACAACCATAGTACATGTCTAAAATTTTACAAACACCATGCAACTTCCACTTTGGATCCAAGCATTTTGCAATCAAAAACACATTTGGAATACGGGCAAAATATTTTAACCACTTTTCAACCATATAAAACAAAATTGTCCTCAACTCAATGAATTGAGTATTTTTTACACATGTTTTAAAACCAATTGCCACATACATGCAATGCTCCAAAACGCGCACAGAAGTAGGATAATAAACACTGGATAACTCAACAGTGGCATTTTTGAAAGCGCGGAATAATCGAAACAAATCCATGTTGTGGTCCCAACAAGCGAGTATCAAAATCAAATCAGAAGGAACATGAGGACAACTTCTAAAAAAATCACATAAATACTCAATGTGGTTCAAAGTCGACTCCAACATATCATACGTCGAGTTCCAACAAGTTGAAACATCCAAACGAAAGTTGGTGTACCTGCATTGCTTACTATGACAATATCTCTTCCAAGCTCTACCAATAGGAGCTTTGTTATGAATTAACTTCACAGCAGTTCTAATAGGATCAACATACTTTTGCCACAAATCGATCGAATCTTGAACACACAAATTCAAAATATGGGCAATACATCGCACATGAAAATATTTGTCATCAATAACAGGAGAACATGCACTGATTAGTTCATCTATGCTAGCAGTGTTAGCGCTAGCATTGTCAAAACCAATGGAAAAAAATTTATTGATCAATTGAAATTCATTCAAAACTTGAATGGTCAATTGAGCAATTGCTTGTGCAGTGTGTGGTGCGGGAAATTCCCGAAATGCAATCAAACGTTTGTTTAAAGTCCAACTGTGATCAACAAAATGCGCAGTGATGCCCATATACGAATTTTTGCAAATACAATCAGTCCACACATCAGAGCAAATAGAAACTTTATGCCTTAAGTTAATAATAAACGTACCTAATTGCGCCTTCTTTTCCATGCATTGTCGAACAACGGCTCGAGTCATTGAAGTTCGACTCAATTTTCTTGCAGCGGCATTATAAACTTGCCGCATACTCGACTCAAAAGCATCGTTATCAAAAGCATTGAATGGAAAATGTTTCATAACGGCAAATCTAGACATCACATTAAGAGCATTTTTGTGATTATATTTCAAAAGAGTATTGCTACACATACCTGATGTTTGGGATGAACCCGTCCCACTCCCGGTCCCGACTCCATGTTGAAAGTTGAGTTGAGTTTGGGTTGGAGCGATACCAAACTCGACCGGATGCGCTTTCTCCATGTGACGGGTAAATGTACCGTATCCTCCACCCCTTCGGAATGTGTATACGTTTTCGCAATAGTTGCAATACACATTATAAGTGTCAGGATCGTTACTATCTTGTACCTTCTTGAAATGTTTCACCATGATGTTTGAGGTTAAAGACCTTTCAGCTGGTCTAGGAGGTTGAGGAGGGTGTCCACAACCACGACTACGGCCACAGCGACTCCTTGGTGGTGGGGGGGTGGCATTTCTTGAACCTCTTCTACCTCCTCCCCCTCCTCGTCGTCATCATCATCATCGTCGTCTTCATCAACATTCATAGGGGTTGGAATTTGTTGAGAATAGGCACCGCGACCGGGAGCACCACTATCGGTACCAACATAAGCATCGCCTTGGGATTGAGAGCGAGAGAGAGCAATAGCATGTGCCACATCTTGCTCTTCTCGAGTCTACAAAATAATATTTTTATTGTAAATTTCAATTAAAATTATGAACAATAATGTAATGTAATTCAAAATTAATTAAATTAGTAGATAATAAATATTAACCTGCCACGCATCCATGTTCATTTGAGAAATTTCATCAATAGCGGATCTCCGAGATGGCCTCTTGGACTTTCCCTTTCCCTTATCAACACGACCTTCTCGGGATGAAGACATATTGCTATGTAGAAATATGGAATAATATATATATTTTTTTGTTTTAGCAATTGAGAAAGAAAAGACAACTTATAGAACTACGGGAACAAGTATAAGTGTATAACAATGCGTAATAAGAGTAGCACTTGAGTAATTAAATGGAAGCACAATAGCACAAATGAGAAATTGGAGACAAAGAGAGAGAATTAGGAGATTGAAGAGAGAAACTCTTATTAACACAAGAGTGGGGCGAATGTAAATGAGGATAGAGATGGGTATTTATAGATAAAAATGGGGGGGGGATGGAAGAATTCGAATTTGAAATCTAAAATTAAAAAAAAATTGAATTTTCGGAAAACCGCATGAACCGCCGGTTTCCGGGCAAAACCGCCGATTTCCGGGACAAAACCGCCGGTTCGGTCAACAAACCGTCTGCCAAAAGTTGCGCCATGTCGCCTCGTGTCCCGCGCCGCCTCCGAAAGCCACTGAACCGGCGGTTAACTGCCGGTTTTCACGGTTAACCGCCCAAAAACCTCCGGAACCGGCCGGTTTTGCCGCTGAAAAGCTGCCCCCTCGGCCCATCCCCCTGCAGCCTTGATTTACGCGCCCGAACCGGCGGTTCCGAACCGTCCCGAACCGCCGGTTCGGTGACGGTTCCGAACCGTCCCGAACCGCCGGTTCGGTGACGGTTCCGGTTCGAAAAATCATGAACTTGAACCGGACCGCGATCCGAATTGCGATGATTCCGGTTCGGGAAAATTGCCACGGTTCCGGTTGGGAACCGGAACCGGTGGGCATCTCTAACTGCGCTCAACAATTGTGACATTTACCATAAGTTGGCATAGGACATACTTTAGTGGTCAACAAATCAGCAGCAATGATTTGACCATATTTTGTTTTTGAGTGATTTCTATTCTTGTTACGTTTGATTTTCATGTGGTCAGATTAAAAAGTGTAGTGAATGTTTTAATTATGTGGTAAACTTTGGGTGTAAAGTATGCTTCGTGAAAGTTAAATAGCAGTTTATTGCCACATACTATGTCCATTTATGAAAAAATATAAATTTTTAAAATAACATGAGTTTTAATACTGGATTGATAAAACAAGATAGATAAATTGGTAGAAAAATAAATAAAATAAAAGAGAAAAAGAGAAAAAACATGTTAGTAGATTATAAGGCCTGTTTTTTAAAATAAAATATTCAGTAAATTTTTATGTTTAAGGTACAAATAAAATAAAAATAAATTTTATTTTTAAAGGAAGCAGAAAGTAAAATGGAGTAAATAGTTTCTGACGCAATTCTCCACCCGATAGTTTCTTGACGCTTTATATAGTTCATCATTTATTGCGTTGAATTATAAGAATACTCAACCTATTTATATTATTGTATGCCTACATACATAGTAGTACTACATACTCTACCTAATTATAATAATTTTTATCTAATCTGTATGTTATATGAATGCGTGTATACATAATGTATTTTTATCGTATTAATTCGTTATCTGATTTGTTCGTTCTGTAGTTACCATTTCTATAAAAGAAACTAATTCAATTTGTTATATACTTTAATGGAGTATGTTTTGGAAATAAATCAAGTCTGAGTATCTGACTGAAAACATATTTTCTAGATACTAATAAAAAAACATGATGTTAATTGTTATCTAATCCCTCGCACGTTTACAATTATTGTTAGTTTGCTACAACTGGATGGGCCTTTTTTTAGAAGGCTATATTAATAACGTCATTTTTTTAGAAGGCTAAATTATTACTAATTTATACTAATAATTAATAACTCTTAATTTTGTATATTAAAATTATCAACACAAAGATATAATTATATCAATACAACATGATTGGTAGCTAAATTGTACTTGGATGTGTTAGTTTTACTAAACTATTCCCACCAATTATTGTACCATTATCATTAATTATAAAATAAAAACCTCCAAATACTCGAATTTTCTATCATTTTCTTTTGTCTTTAAATCATATAATCAAAACTCCTAATGCTACTGTTTACCAACATTAATAAGCTGCCAGCAAAGAAATGACATTCATTATTTCCTTATTCGTGGAGAATGTATCAAAGTAAAGAATTATTATGCATACAGTTGGTGATAGTTATTAATATTGATAATATTATAATAAAAGATAATTTAGTTGACCGCTTCTCGCAACAAGAAATAAAATTAAGACCCTTATTTTCTCTTATTTAGTAAAAAATTATTTCAATTTATGAAAGCTTCAAATAATCAAGAGTGCTCCAAAGCGAAATAAATCAATCAATAACACGAAAAAGTGATAAAATCTTCATTGTGTGATAAGAATGGTAACAATAATCCAAACAAATTAAATAACTTGTATACTTGCTGTAATAATCCAACACAACTAATTTAATTTCTCCTATAGTTTAAAAAACCATAAAATATGTAATATAATATCTACATCATCATCTACGCAACTCTACACAAAATGCTAAAAACACACACTACTCTCTGAAAGAAGTTTCTTATCTGAACATAAAATCCTGCTGCAAGAAAATGACTTAGATCAGTTGTGGAGAGGATTGGGCCCTCCCGGTGTTTTTGGTTTCGAGACGCCATAAATCGATTCATCTTCTTTACTTCTCGATTTCGTCGGATTTGCTGCCGGCAAATGCCATGACAACTTTGAAGCTAATGTTGACGATGAAGAATCCTCAACCGTTGATTTAGCCGGATATTTGCGACAATCGGACAGGCGACCGATGGCTAAGATGATCAGAATGACCAGCAGAATTGGGGTTTTGGAAGAATGGTTTTTCATAATATATGAAAAATATTGGAGAAGGGAAAAATGAGAGAGAGAGATGTGAGAAAATGTGTTGTTATGGAATCAAGAGGTTTTAAATAGGTCATTTGATTTTAAGTTGAATGACTAAATTGCCCCCATGAGTGTGTGAAATGGGTTCTTGTTTTAGAGGCTTCCAAAGCGTATCCATTTCTATTCACCATGTTGTAGTTATGACTTTTCTTGAATACTTTACTTTAATCTATTTGAGTTGTTTAATTATGATTTATATGGATGGAAGTTGTATGTATATTTGGTTTTAGTGTTGGAAGTCAAGAAAAAGATAAGCATACAAAATATTATCAGTTCCCACACGTTACAACACTTTCTCACTTTTCATGAATCCAAAATTGAAATTTTGTTCGTGGGTGGTTGACAAATTGAGCCAAGTACTTAACTTAATTTCTAATTTTGTGAACATTGAAATTAAGTTAAATTCAGCAAGATATGTTTCTTTCTTATCTTATTATTACATTCACATATAAATTTTTTGATGATATCGTTCATTGCAAAAAACTTACTATATATTATATTTCAAGAGCATAAAAATAGAGACGCCAGTTAATTGCGTCAGAATTTTTTTAAAATAATTATAATTTAAATGTTAATTGCATGAGAAGTTTTTTAAAAATAATTATTATTTAAGATTGCAAAATGAAGTGTCCTTAAGTTGATAATAAATTATCTTTATTTTTGCATTTCTTAAACACTTTCTTCCCCTAATTTTAGTCGAGATAACAAAATTGAAGACGTTTTTTCTTGAAGTGATATATTTAGAAACACAAATTAGTGTCTTTAATTAAAAATTGTTCTTAGTTGTTTTTTTATAGTGGTTATGTACATATTATTATATCACTATTTGGTAAAAATACGAAATGAAAATTATTAATTAGTGCAGATTTAATGTGAATCCATGGTTTGAAGTAGCATTTCGTGGATAATCGAGTGCCAAATCTTGAAAGACATTTTGCTGAAATTTTGGGGTAGTTTGACTTGTAACCAGGGGAATCATTCATTTTTGTTCGTATGAGATTTAATAATTGTAAAAATATACATAAGAATTGATTGCTAATAGTAAAGTCTCATGTGCCGACAGAGTAGTGAAGCACATGATTTAGAAATGTTGATAATAAATTATTACGGCCATTGAATGACCAAATAAAATATGCATGGCGGTCTTCCCACAAATAAATTCATTGTTTCCACACAATTATTAATTGTTGACATTAGAATTGGAGGTATTTCTTATGCTTTACGGCATTCAATAGGGTTAATTTTGTTACTATACTTTGAAATGGTGTTATTTCTTTGCTTTTCCGCCACATTAATAAATTGTGATGGATTTGATTATACAAATTCGAATCTTTGTTTTAATTCATTTTATTTCTGATATAAAATTGATGAATATGGATCCAACTAACAATGTATACACTACAAAAAACTTATTTTTAGGGACACAAAAATTGAAACGTCATTACTTGCGTTGGAAATTTTAAAAAATAACAACAATTTAGGACGCAAAAGAAAACGTTCCTAAATGAAGGAAAAATTAACTTAATCTTTTACTTTTTTAGGACGCTTTCGTTTGCGTCCTTTAATTTTAATTGGGACGCTAATAATAAGGATGTTTTTTAAAGCGTTGGTGGTATATTTAGAAAAAAACAAAGTTAGAGTCTTCAATTGCATTAAAAAATGTCTTAAACGGTTTTTTTGGTTGTGGTGATAGCTGATGACACTAGTTACATCGCCACCATTCACCTCCAAGGTGACCCTCGCCGGAGCGAAAAATAACGGGAAGGATATTACGAATGGCCTGCTCCGCACCGGTGCTGAGCCTCTCGCGTACCCTCCTCCCTGCTTTGCCGGTGGTGGGACATTTTGATCACCCAAATACATAATTTTAATTAATTTCTAAAATTAATCCACAAACAACTATTAAAACGATATCAATTATCAATCGATCCTTAAGCTCTAATGTTATTATTAGAAAATTTTATCATCAACTAATAATACACAATGGAAACATTGCTCCTATTTTACTCTTTCGCGTGCACACAAAAGCAACAAATAAGTCTCACATAATAAACCTAATTATCTTATTTGCACATTGACTGAGAAAGACGGGTTAATTTTGTTAAAATTCTAATATCTTGTCTCGCACCGGCTTGGTGATGATCCTATCTCTTCTATATAAGTGTGGATAACCCTCCCCTTATGAGGCCTTTTAAGGGGTGAGTGGCTCATTTCTAATATGGTATCAGAGCGGGCCCAAGTCGATGATGGAGTTTATTTTCTTTATCTCTTCTCTTGCCTACCCACGTGATGGAAGTCCGATGTGTCATTCCGGCCCACACGTGAGGGGGCGTGTTAAATTCTAATATCTTGTCCCACATCGGCTTAGTAATGATCTTATTTCTTCTATATAAGTGTGGATAACCATTCCCTTCTATATAAGTGTGGATAACCCTCCCCTTTATGAGGCATTTTAAGGGGAGTGGCCCATTTCTAATAAATTTCATTGACACATGTTTGTCATGACTCATGTCACCTAATTTTGATTCAAATGATAAGTAAAAATAATTTATTAGTATTAACTTAGTAGCTATAGTATGGCCGTCCGAAGCAATATTTATAAATAATTTATTACTAGTATTAAATAGTAGAATGGCCGTTCACAGAAATATTTATAAATAATTTATTATTAACTAGTATAGTTAATTGAAAATTTTGAAAGAATAAAATCCAAAACCCTTGCAAGCGTTTGGCATGCTTTTTGCTTTTAAACCAAACTGAATTTTGATCAAGTGAGTGAATTGTAGATTATAAATTTGAGTTTTGAAATTTTGCCACATCACGTCAGTGTTTGTGATCGTCAATTTTCAATTAGTCTATTCACTTAATTTAAATAAAATAAAATAGTGAAAATGATAGTACTTATATTAGCATCAAGAAATTTATCACGCGTGCAGTTATGGAGCAGACACACACTCCAAACATAAACAGGTTGAAAACAATTTAAAACTAGCCATTGAAAATAGATAAATAATAATGTCAATATAAATATTATCTGGCCAATTAATTATATGATGGCCGGTTATTAAATACTATAATTGAAGGTTGATGGTGAAGTGGAATACCATGCAACGACGTCACTTTCTTGTTTGAAGACAATAATAATTTGTTGATAAAGGTCGGTGTCAAACTTCTTTTTCACCAAACTATTTGTTTTTTTTTTACTAAATTTCGTCTGGTCTTAACTATTCAATCAATCATATTTTTAGAATTAAAGTAATTCTCATATTTATTTGAGAAGGATGAAACAAAAATTTGAAATTGTTCGTTTTAATTAATATAGAACTCGGAGTAATCGACTTTGGGGAAATTAAAGTCAAATTGCTAAAAGAAATAAGAAAATCCAACATTCCAAGTATATTTTGCAGTTAACCTAACTTTCGAAACTTGCATGGTAATTTTGAACATTTAATTTGCTTTTAAAACATGGAATAAAACTACATTAGCGTCTTCTTCTATTTGCTCATTTCGATTATTTTGCATTCACGGACATGGTGTATATAATGCACCAACACATATGAAAGGTGAAAAAATCACTTTGAAGAGTCAAATACCAATCCAATTCAGAAACAAATTTTATTAAAAAAATAAAATAAAAGTATTCAGTTTGTCTTTTTAGAAAATCATAATCTAGTCTTTTGAGGCTTTTATTTCCTTATATACAAGCTAACAAAATAAGTAGAGTATGTAAATATATCCTAAAAATTGAACTATCATCTGCAAGTTATTAGAGTCGTATTTTATTTTAGATTGTTCCAAGTTACTCGAATCATTTCCTTTGATGGCAAAAAATAAAATATTTAATCTCACTTACTTTATTTTCTCTTATACTCTTCTTTTTCTTCTTTTTCACACTTTATCATGTCTCGTACTTTATTTTATCTCCATTTAACCCACTAAACACAACTTTTTAAATATTATGTCGAAAAGAAATAACCCACGGGCCACGGGATACTAAACAAAAATTCACCATCTTGAATGTCAACTAAAGTTGAGGCCATCTACATCTTGAATTTTAAGTTCATATTAATTATAAATATAAACATTATATTCAAATTAATGATAACAAAATATAAACATGCTATTAGGAAAAAAAAGAATGCAATAAATTAAAACAATTATAAACATAAAAAAATAAAAGAATATGGAATTAGGTTTTGAATTTATAATTTTTTATTTTAAATATAAATTTTAATAATAAAAAATAAATTTTGATAGTTAAGTACTATCTAATTATAAATATATACTGCTATAATTTTAAAATTGGGAAAAACAAAGCCCACTCAGAGACCCGCGAGTGGGCTTCATGGTGGCTTCCCATTGACCGAAAAGGGGACAGTTACGTTCTTGTTCCATTACTTGGCTGAGGGACAGACGGGGGGGATGGGACGGGACACATCCTTGCGTTGTGGATGCTCTGAGTGATCCTTAGTTTCTAACATCTCAAAGTATTGTGAACAGAGAAGAATTACAAATCATACGCACCAAAAGAGTAAAAAAATGAATAGATTTCTTCAAGCCGCGAAGAGATGCAAGGGGCCTTAATTATATACGGAGTACAATGCTGAAGGAAAAGCGAGGAGCTACTTTCGTATTTGAATGCTAGGGATGCCTTTCATCTGCAGTTTTACGGAAGAGTGCATGAGGCTTCTCTAGGCCGATAGGCGATAGGTGCTGCAAATTTGTTCACCAACTCCACCGGTGTTGTTTTGTCTCTGTCAATGGCATTGATCGAGTTGTAATAACCAAGCCAAGGTTGATAAGCTACTAGGAGTACTTCTTTGGCATTATGTCAATCTGGTTATTTTCTCTTGCATCTTCTGCATTGTTGCAATTATGGTGGCTATGTGACTAAATGATCTTTAGCCAGTTTCTTTTCAAGCCATATAACCTTAAACCTTTGGATGACTGTGCTGTGATATAAGTAGTATTTGGATTTAGGTAATGACCTATCAAACATGTAACATTCCTACATAGAAAGGAGACATAAAATCCTATGAAAATAAACTTCGTAGAGAAATCACTATACCATATCTATCATTTTATAATTATATATATCATGCCTCAAACATAGGTTTTGAAATCCATTTACGTTTGAAGTTATTGGAATTGGGATTAATTGTCTATAAATATATGGACCATATCTAAATTTTGCTTTCAAACCAATTTCCTTTACATGGTAAAAAACTACTACTTGAGTTTATAATTTTTTTGAATTTGACATAAGTCTAATTTTCATTGGCAATAACTCAATTTTTAAAGTTCGATAAATAATCCAAAGGTACCTATAGAACCTCTCAGTGAAAACTTTCAAATGCTACATATAGTGTTGGATGTCAATCTTCCAGTGATAAAAAAAGATAACGAAAATTAATGTCACAAAACAATTCCTAGTAATAATCTCCCTTAGTCGTAAAAGCCAAGGTGAGATGAATTATTTCAATACATTAAAGTGGTGTTCGGTTTTCTTAATAAAATAATATTAAGATATAATCTAAGATTGAATTGTGAGATTATTTTAATCATATGAGATTAATTATGACTAATTATCCCATGATTATCCATCTAGGATTGAGTTGTGGGATTGAATATCATGAAACCAAACCCACTACATATTTAATTTCGGATACAATATTGCAAATCGAACACCTCATAAGAAATAAGCACACCCCAAATAAGGAAGAGAAAAATAATACGAAAACTTAGCATTGGACAGAGATACCCATGGAAAGCCCTCGGTGAAGCTTTCTAATGGTATAGTAATGGATTTGATCATCAAAAGTGATGAGAAAACAGCATGAAATTTGTTGTAACAAAACTATGCCTTTTTTGTTATCTGTCTCCATACAGAAGGAAATCGACATTTATTGAATAGCACAAATTCTAATTTTATTGCAAAAAGATGAGAGGGCTAGCTATTTCCCAGTCATGAAGAAAACTATACGAAAACAAGCTAGAACACTAGACAAAGGTATCCATTAAAAGCTCTCAATGAAAGCTTTCTGATGGTACATATCATGTTGGATTCTAAATTTCTAATCATTTAAAGTGATGAGAAAATAACATGAAAATTCTTGCAGAGAAAAAATTCCTAATTTGTTATCTATCATCATACCAAAGGAAGTCATCACAGATTGAAAAACACAAACTCAATTTTCATTATGATTTTCCTTAAGTGCAAACAAAGAGAGTGGTACTTCCAATTCTTTAGTAATGAAGCAAGCAAACAATAAAAAGATAAACACCATGTTAGAACATTAGACAAATGTACCCTTACAAAGCTCTTGATGAAAGTTTTCCAATAGGAAGTCAATTAAGATTGAAAAACACACATTCAATTAAGATGGAGGAGAACTTCCAATTGATTAACAAAGAACACTGCAAGTAAAGGTGAGAAAAACAATAACATGTTAATACAACGTTACGACACCCATGGAGAGCTCATGATCACAGCTTTCAAATGGCACCTATAATGTTTGATTTTGATAATCAAAAGTGGTAAGAAAATAGCAAGAGAGTCGTTGTTATCAAAATTATGAAACTATTTATAATTTAAATTTCCATCTTTATACAAAAGGAAGCCAACAAAGATTGAAAAGCAAAAATCCAATTTTAAAGATAATAATCTCTCTTACAACCAATTTAGTTAAAAAGAAGCACTCCTAATATTAGTGGATGCTAGAAATGTGGAATCAGTTGCAATCAATCAAACTCCAATTCATCCAAGTAAGAGATGCAGGCCAAGTTTTGGAAGCAGAGAATACAATACAACAGCCATGAATTTGGATTAGATGGCAAAATTCGCAAAAAGTAGACCTAACCAGAATGGAGGGAATCATCTGATTTTGTGAAGAATGTCGGAGATGAGCTTGTCCATGTCGAGGGCCCTGAGCGGCGGAAAGGGCCTCTTCATGTCCAGCAAGCTGACGAAGACCTCTCCCCCTTCCTCGCGAATCTCGAAGCAGCCCCTCCTCGGCTTCTCCCCGTTGACCACCACGTTGACTCCGGTGACCTCCTTCTCAAGCTCCTCCTTCACCTGAATCGCCCTCCTCTTGAACTGGTTGCACTGTTTGCAGTGCTCTATCACGATTGTCTTCCCGCCTCCCGCTTTCTCCACCGCCTCTCCACCCTCTTCCTCGCTGGAGGCCTTCGTCTTGGTTTCGGCTTTGGTTTTGGTTTCGGTTTTGGTTTCGGTTTCGGTTTTGGGTTTGGTTTGCTTCTTCTTGGGGGGCTCGGGGTCGGCAACGACGGCGGCGCTGGAGAGGCGGGCGGACCTCCGGACAACGGGGGCGGCTTCTTCGGGGGTTGTCTGTTTCCGTTTGGGTGCCATTTTGAAATTGGAAGGAGGAAAAGGGCAAGTGTGAAAAGGTTATCTGTTTGATTCCTCTAAATAGGCGTATTTCGATTTTCCCGCCATTTTGATCGTGGGGTGGTTTGAGCCCCTCTTTTCCCCTACTCAAAACCCTAGCAAGAGGGTGGGAGGCTGGCTGGGCTGGGCTGGGCTACCTTCAACAAGG
Organism: Salvia splendens; assembly: GCF_004379255.2. Taxonomy (NCBI): domain Eukaryota; kingdom Viridiplantae; phylum Streptophyta; class Magnoliopsida; order Lamiales; family Lamiaceae; genus Salvia; species Salvia splendens. The sequence continues at coordinate 26,865,930 of NC_056039.1, forward strand.
GTACAAAATTGGGTCAGATTAGACTTATCAATTGGGTTGAGCCGGTCCGTCCTAGCCCTGATCCATCGATGAAATGAATCTGGCTTGGGCTAACCCATTCGTTGAAATAAGCTCCAATTGGGTCATTTTGTAAACCCAAGCACATCCCAAGTCTAGGCTAGGCCCATTTAGAGCCTAGACCAGGATCAGTCCAAGTTCAGCTAAGTAAAGACTCACCTTATATAATTAATTTTTTAATATAATTAAGTAATTAAATAAAGTCTTCTCTATTTTATTTTTTCTCTCAACTTCAATCATTAAAATATTATTTTTTCAAAATGAATTCAAAAAAGAAAAGCTAATTGAACTTCAATCATTAAAATATTATTTTTTCGAAATGACAGCAAAAAAAGAAAAGCTTTTCAATTAGCGAGGGATTGAGGGAGTATATAATAAACCGCAACATTCACTTTTCACTGTATTCAATTTTTTTGGTTCCAGAGAGAACGCCCGGTCGGGCGTTTTGTTATTTGCAGATCGTCGCGGTCGAACGTTTTGCACAATTTCTTTATTTTGCCAATTTTCACTCCAGATATAAAATGGTTCTCACTCATTTTTTAACCATAACTCCCACACCACCAAATTAATCAAGATTTCAAGAGATTGAAGAGGATTTGAAGGCAAGGAGCTCCCCCTTTCAAGAGATTGAAGGAGAAGACTCCCCAACATCAATTCCACCTATAGGGAGTTCTTAGTTTCATTTCCATTATGTTTTGCTTTGTTTCCTTTGTTTTTTCCTTTTGTTTTGTCTTTGAACATGAGTAGCTAGATCTTCTTTAGGGATTTGGTGAAGTTTCAATGGATTGATTCTATGGTTGAATGCTTATCTATCTTATTTTGTTGGTTTTGTTGACTCTCGAGCTTTCATTATCTAATTGTTTAGCTACCAATTAAATACATCTTTTTGCCTAATTGTTGTCATTGAGAAATGCATGATCAGGATAGACGTGTAATCAACAACTCTGTGCAACCCATGTAGGGAGACATTAGAGGCCGACCAACGCGTTAGATGCACTCGAGAGAGGGTCTAACCAACCATCCCGACTTTCCTAACCACACTTGAGGCCCAATAGATGAGCATGACCCGTAGATGACATCCTTGGTCCCTTCTAACGGATCCATTTTCCTATCATTTCCCAATTTTTGTGAAAACCATCTTTTATTTGTTTTACTTAGTTGATTGTCTCTATTTGTTCTTTGTTCTTCGTTTAAGAAAATCCTAAAACACATTTCCTTATTCTAGATAGTGTTCAAAGTTGTATCGTAATACTCAAACCGGCTTTTTGTCTTCAATGATCGATAATTTTAGCTTGCCATGTGATACATATTCCGTACATCCGTGGATGACATTTTTATTGCAAAAATAGCATAAGTCAGTTAAGAACAACTTATATCTTGTTTCTTGTCTCACTTCTTGTCAATGACAGTTTGATTAAAGATATACTGGTTTCTATGATTGATCTAAGGTTGTGCTACTGTTTAAGTCTTTAGATCTAAAATCTTTCGCTCTACTCACTACTTTACTATTTTTGTTTGTAGAGTATTACTTTTTCCCTCCGCCATGACTTGTCACTAGTTTTTTCGGTCTGTCCGTCAATAATTATCACACTTACTTATTACTTATGAACCTACATTCCACTAACTCATTCCTACTCTCATTTTATTATAAAACTAATGTATAAAATTGTGATCCACATACAACTAATTTTATTAACATATATTCTAATACATTTATTAAAACATGTGCCGAGTCAAAGTGTGACAATCAATGACAAAAAGGGGGAGGACTTAAGATCTGGTTATTTCTTTCGTAGATTTAACTTTATTTTTACATAATCATACATATCCTTTTATTGTTTCTTGTCCTTCTAATCGATTTGTATAGTGAGAGCTAATCTCCTCACCACTTGTCTAAAAAGTGATCTCAGTTGTAGTGATTTCTAACTGATCAAATCCTTACACAAGAGTATATGGTTAGAAACGCACAGATGCACAGATTTTACTATATCATTTTTTATAAAAAAAAAATTTAATCAAAAAATGTATCTAATCCAGTCATCATTTATTTGCTCAAAGGCTCTATTAGTGACACCTTCTTCATTATATACGTCGACTAATTGTGTGGAAATATAAGCATTTTATAAATAAACAAATTTTTGCACACATTATATGGATGGAAAAGATTGACTAAAATCTACTTTATATTAGAGCAAAATTAATATATGTGAGATTTACAAGAGGGGAAAAACCTAACAAACTACAACCACATTGCCAAACCTATGGTTACTACATCTTTTCACATTCAGCCTCAATATTTCGAGGAGAAGTGATGAGCAGAATCTGAGGCGGAGCCAATACCATCGTCTTTGTTCGTTCAGGCCACCCTGTTGGTGCAGGTCAGGATAACAGCTTTCAGCTCCTCTTTGCTCAAACAAGTTTCCACCATTACCTGTTTGCAAGTCATGTTTCCTCATTCTATTATCCTCACATTATAGCAAGATCAAGTCATCAACGAAATAACATCGAATAAAGATACTGAAACAAGATTTAGTAACGGCAAAATCTGCTATTGTTATACATATGTTTCTCATTTACCTAAGTTTCCTTTTTCCTAAAATATGAAGATATAGAACAAAAATATACCAATGAATAAGATCAAACAATAAAAATTGTCAAGGCTTAACCTCTTGTACTTGATTTCCGGCTCGAGCGAGCAATTTGTACTGCCTTTCAAACATAGAGGCCATATAAACCTGCATAATAAGCTCACATATCAACCATCTCCAACATAACAAGTCAATCCTTCAAGTGTGAAAAACTTTAACTTAACAATCACAATTAGGAGCATAAATTTGCATCTTGGATTAATCATTAAACTGAAAATGCGGTAGATTATTTAGTCTTTAATGTTTTTATTTATCCAAGATATCACCTAAAGTAAATGCTCCCTAAAAGGATACAAGTACTATAGTAATAGGCTATTAGCACAACAAAGATTTGTGTAGTAGGAATGATAAGAAAAAATCAATAATTCAAAATTATTTGACAGAAATCAACAAATTTAATACTAGCTTTAATGATCAGCTTGATTAACTTCACCTGAAAAGTAGGTGCCAAACCCGGGCTCAAAAAGTACCGTCCTTTTGACACAGACTGGATTCCGTCAATCTGCCTCAGTTCTTTCATCAGCGACTCAACCTCGACCCACTACATGGTTTCAGAATAATGTATTTCGCTAGGTGAAGATGCGGTAGGCAGTTAGAAATTGCCAGTGTTACAAAAAATTAGATATAACCTCGGAATTTGCCTCAGCTACTTCGAGTCTACCATCCAAAGTATTCTGATCACCAACCACAGCCTCCAAGGTCTCCATCAAAGGATCTGGCTGCCACGAGAAAAGATGAGGGCATTCTTATTAGTAACAACTTTAAACAACAATGTGCCGTTAACAAGGGACAGTAGTTACCATTACTTCCTTTAATGACAAAAATATACGTTCAAGAGAAAAATCCAATTGATGGACTTTGGCATCAACAATCTGCAATCCAACAAGGTATGGGGACAAGAAAGGTCATATTTCTAGTAAAATGGACGTGAAGGATCGATACTTAGTCTTTTACACTACATACCTGGCCAACTTTGAAGTATGATGCAGGGTCCAAGGTGGCATCCCAAGAAACTTCTGTCTGGTGAATAAGCGCAGAAACCCCTTCAACCTAGGTAAAGATATTCATCAATTATAATTATCCATCAATTATAGATATCCATAACGAATAATAGACCCTTTAGCTATTTCAACCGCTAATTATTTTGAAACTGCAAAGTTAACATTACACACTCAAAGCTCAAAAACCATAAGATATGTTGACCTTCTATAGAAGATCATGGATGCATATCGAACCAACTCAAAACCGAAAATAAACACTGAACTTGGCCTAAGCTATGATGGTAATTTGATTGGTCAATGTTTTATTTCCAGTGTATAATCGAATACACAACATACTTAAATAATGTCTTATCAGGTCTCAAATGAATTCTGAAAAGTCATCTCTGGAGAATTTATTTTGGTTGGAATTGTTAAACTAAATATTAGTATGTCTTTAAGTTCAATATTATTTTCTGTAATTCTAAAACAAGTCCAAAATTGCACAATGAAAATGGAAGTCCAACCAAAACTGTTCTAGTTTCTTTTAACAAACTAAAACCAAAACTCTGAGCCAATTCAATCAGGTCATTACAGTTATTTGCTTCATCCGGAAAATATAAAATACTAATTCGAATATGTTTGTTGGAAATAGTATTAGTTAAAACCAACCAAATGGCCAGAATCCTAACCTGTCAGCCTAGTGTAAAAAGAACACTTCATTTACCTCAACAAAGACACCGAAGTATGTAATCTTTTTAATGCAGCACTTGACTATATCTCCAACACTCAGACGTGCCTGAAATGCAGGAATGCATAAGGTTCCGGATATTTAGTAGGACATCGAATCACGCATACTCTTCCATACTTCATAGGAACTAAAAATTGTTGGGACCTTTTTCAGGATCTTACCATGAGTTCTCTCTTCTTTTCAACTAATTCTTCTTTCTCTTTTGGTTTTATGGAAAATATTAGCCTCCGAGAATTTCTGTCAGCCAATACTACTCCCACGTAGATTCTCTGCAAGTCCAGGCCCCAGGGACATTAGGTAAAATGTACTGTAATAAAAATGAAAGGAGAGGCTTTTTGGCATGAATCTCGTCATCCAAACCTGACCAACAAAGGACGATAAGAATTTAAGTTTCTCTTGGTCATAGAGCATAAGAAGATCCTCCAATTTCATATCTTGTGTCAATGCCTCATCAGTCTTGCTATCAATTTCTGAACTTTTCACAGACTCGGGAGAATCCATCACGCTACTAGCTTCATACTTCCCAATTATGCCCAGGTTCTGCCTGTAAAGGGATGGATCTAAACCTTTTCTTCTCAACCAGGACTCAAAAGCTAAGAATTTCCATCTAGCAGCAAGATTACGATATGGTAGAAAACCAATCAAGGAGCCAAATGATACCTGTAAGCAAAACAAGAAACAAAAATACTTACAGCTGAACTACGAGTATCGACATTATAAATATCGTTCAAGCTAGAATAACAATTTAACCCACAACGAATCCTCTAGTACTGGCGCTGATCAATTCCACTTCTTCTCTTTCTCCAGTCTTAACCAGCTGTTCTACTCTAGTCCAGTCATCTTCCTCCCGTTCCTAGATTAGTAGGGCAGTCGGAAACAATCAGATCCCAAATGTAAGTATGTAACAATCAGGAATACTGTGTACACTAAAGATGGTAGCCAACCTTAATCGGTGATGACGCAATGAAGTTCTCCAGATCGGATGGATTACCCCAGCTGTCAGGGTTTATAGGAACTGCCTCATTTCTAATTTTCTGATCTGCTGGTTTAACAGCAGGATCTAATCTATAGCATAGTATAACAGTAATTAAAGAGCACTATATTTAAGCAGTAGGAAGATAAACTTAATGGAAAACTGTATCTACAAGCAATTTTTAAAGATGCAACGGAGAATCAGAAAGACTGCATTACCTTTCTGGTTTGCCTATAAGCATAGTATCTATAGACACTGCCTGTGTACTTATAGGAAGTTCATCGGAAGTGAATGTTTGCCCACCAGACCGCATATCAGCCTGCAATTCTTGAAAAAGCACAAAGACATTTAATAGCACATTGAAGTATTAAACTTCCATACACAACTAAGATATGATTTTGTAAAACAGAATGTTCAACTAAAGTCTAATAAAATTACCTTTTCCCAACCCCTCATCTGAAGCAGATTCATCTTGATTGGCTTCATGGAACCAGTTTTGATTTACGGTGTTTGTAGTTGCTTGACGATTCTCTGAGTTGGAAACATCCATCCTATTCTCGGTCATAACATCATTGAAGCTAAGTTCAGTATGCTCTTTTGGTGAATCATGATCGGCTTCGGCATTTGAATTGAGCTTCATCAGTTCTGGCTTCTTCAGAAGAGGGGCAGAACTGCTTCCTTCAGTAGATGAATTTTCCTCCAATCCAGTTTTACTATCCAAAGAATTTGGGCGGCTGTCTTCTTCTCCAACTTCAGATCCGGATGATAATGGTTCAGGTTTCCTTAACAACGTAATATCACTAAACCTCTCTTTCTGCGGCTCATTTCCCATTCTCAGTGATAAGTTTGGCCTCATTCCGAACCTTGCGGATCCACTCGCACCATCATCCTCATTAAATGATCTTGGTTTTCGCAAGATAACATCAGGAACGCTGCTTTTAGTCTCTTCTGAAGCCTCTGAAGCCTTTTTCATAGGACGGCTGATAGAACTTTTAGCACTTGTTTCCACAGGTTTAGCAGTTTCTTCGAACTTGGAACCTTTCTTTAATACAGGTCGGACCAAATTTAGCCCTTGCACGGATTTCACTGACTTCTTTTGACCAGGCAAATCAAATGGGATCTCCTCTACGCCTTCATCCACTGCTCTCCCCTTCTTCTTATCTAATAACTTCTCAATCTCCAAATAAGACACATCTGGATTCGATTTTCTACCCATTATCTGAAAAATTATAACAAATTATAACCTGAGAGTACATGACAATGCACAACACTTCAAGATTGATAAAGATAACACAGGTTGTGAAATCAACAAAGCATATGTTGTTATTCTTCATAAATCAGTATAACACATGCATCATAAAACTATGATTAACTGGGGAAGTCCAATAACCGAGTCCAAAGCCTAGTTCGACGCAGAAATCTAGAACTATTACATGCCCCTTGTAGATAAACAATGCATCTCCTACAAAGTAAAACATTCATCCAATACACACGCAAACAAACAGCTACCACTTCATTAGGTGTGGTAAACCATGTTCTATCCCTTTCCATCCCAACCACGGTAATCAACATAAAAAATCAGCATAATAACACTATCTATCCGTTATACTACCATCTATCTTTCTCCAATTACCAAAGGAAGCCACATCAAAAGCAGCAATTGTGCGCTACAAACACTGCAAACGCAGTTTACAAGTGATTATCACACTCATTTAACTCATCAGTGGTGATTCCCTCCATTAATCAGAAAAACCCCAGTATAATAATGAATAAATATACATCGAATATTCTAAAGTTTCAATCTTTCAGCAAGTCTAGAAAGAGATATCCAAGGAAGGAGAAGAAAGGATAAGGTAAAGGCACCTTGGCTAAAGTGATTTTGGGGTCTTCCCCAATCATTCTACCAAATTTAAGCTCCATTCTATCCCAATCATCAAGCTGCGGTTCATCTCTTGACGCAGAAACCCAAAACTTTTTGGGTTTTCTGCCAGGGAAATTCAGTAGACCGGATTTCTTGGCATGATAAACGGGTTGTGAAAAGAATTGAATTGAAGAGAGAGAGGTGGAATTGGCGGTAGTGCTGAGCGTGAAACTATCCATTGTTGATGAGATAAGGTGAAGCTTGTGTGATAAGGATGCATAAAATAAAACGACGGAATCGCCTTTAACGCTGCAATAAAATAAAACTATGATGTTCTTAATTGTGGCAAGTACAGTGGTATTGGCCAAAATATGAAATAATTTTCAAAATAATCCAAATTAAAATTTATACTCAGTACTAATGAATGGAGGTGTTTTTTGTTACGATTTTTAAATGTCATGACTCATAACTCTTACATTCCAAAACGTATAAATATGCTCTGACTACTATTATGAAATGTTGCATTGTTAAGTTGGAAAATTTTCTTACATTACAAAGCTAACCATATTGATGTAACATAGCACTGAAATGATTTAATAAAAATATTAGTTAAATATTTACTGAAAAATGGGATCTTGAAAAATTATTATTTTCTTTGTATATAACATTAAGCATGTGAAAGTATTGATTATGGATTGTCTTGACTTATCAACATTTGCAATTTTTGATCACCTACATGAAGAGACAACCTACACTTAAATGAGAGAAAGGCTTAATTCATAACACTACATAATTTAACAATTTTGAATATTTTAGTCTAGTCGGGTTGCGTTAGGATAATACTAATTTACAGTAATAACTAATAATTCAATTATGTATATTAAAATTATCAACACAAAAGACATAATTATATCAATCACACATAAGTTTATCAACACAAGAAAATTGATAAATTTATATCTTTATGTTGATATTTTTAACCTACAAAATTAAAATTAGTTATTAGTTATTATTGTAAAATATAAAATTGAAATTAGTTATTATTGTAAATTAATTTAGTGACAGAAAGTGTGATGCAAATATTACATTGAAAAATAATAAATATAGCTATATATTCCATTGCAAGCGAGAAATAGGTTATTGTTCTAACTTGGTTTATAAATGTGCCAATTTTTTTGTAATCAACTAAAAAAATGTAAAAAAAATCAAGTTTCAACTAGATGGAAATATATGAGTTAAAAGAACCTAAAATCCCTTATAATCACCAGTTAATTTAGATTGTTTCATATTTTGCCACAGAAAAATCGGTCTTCCAATTCAGCAGCACCATTATTTGCCTACTTTAAATTTCAGCCTGTAACTCACCTTAAAAAAATTGCTTAAAATGCTAATTTTGTTAAAAGGGCAGTGATTTAGTTGATGTGTAGAAATTATTTGGTAGAAGAAGAAAAGTAAAAGTGAGAATAATAAGTGAGGTCCAATAAAAAGGAAGAAATGTCGTCGTCTTCATATGGCACGACGCAGAAGTGCCATACTTGCCAAAAAGTTGTGCATGCTGCAGAAATGTTTTCTGCTGATGGAATTCCCTATCACAAGAATTGTTTCAAATGCGACACTTGCAATGGGCGTCTCGCCGTATGTATATAGTACTATAATTTTTTTTGTGGGAAACAGCCTCATACATACTAATGGAGTAGGGTTGCATTGTTCACACATATTTTAATTATCAGACGTGCCAACATTTTCTAAACTTTTTTTTTCCTCTTGGAATTATATCTTTCATTTTTATGCATGTGATGTGTATACGCCAAGCGCCCTTCAATATGTAGTATGTTTTAAGAAAATTAACATCATGAAATTGATATTAATTTGAATAATAATGATAGATAAGCAACTACTCAACAGTGGATGGGAAACTCTACTGCAAGGCTCATTTTGAACAACTCTTCAGGGAAACAGGCAGCTTCACTACTAAGAAGTTTCAATCAAGCTTAAGTCAATCTCCAAACCTCCTTCCATATTTATTTTGATACTTTTTCAGGATTATTGATTCTTACATTATATTTTCTCTCATTTCTGATCAGGTGGAAAACATCCAGAACTGGTAAACACCATTACAAAAAGGGGGGGAAGACCTTTTTTTTTAATTTTTTTTTTGAATTTATAAAGTTGAGAGTTATAATAATTAAGTTTGTTGATATGCACAGAACAGGACTCCTAGTAAAGTGTCAGCCATGTTTTCTGGCACGTTAGAAAAGTGTGCAGCCTGTAAAAAAACTGTCTACCCACTCGAGAAGGTATGCTTCATAACTAACCAAATTTTAATTTGAAATTAGAAAAAGAGAAATGAAAGAACAAAAAAAGTGACATATATAGAGAGAAGTGCAGGTGACGGTGGAGGGAGAATTTTATCATAAGCAATGCTTTAGGTGTGCTCATGGAGGTTGCAGCCTAACGATGTCGTCTTACGCGGCCCTTGATGGAATCCCCTACTGCAGGACTCACTTTGCTCAGCTCTTCAAGGAGACGGGCAGCTACAACCATCTCACCAAGACTACTTCTCTCAAGAAAACCGCTCTCGCGCTAGATCTTGATTTGGGCGACCCGCCCGCAGAGCCTGCCCAAGAAGAAGAAGCATAGATAGAGACACAAGTAGAAGTTATGTGAGTTTTCCTAGCATATATATGGTTGTTCTTTTATATACCGATAACTTGTGATTGCAAAGTTATCTGCATTATAGGATATATCAGTTTATTTGATGCACTTTATACTACTATTATAATTATGTAATGGGTATATAGTATGGTAGCAGTTCAATAATATTATCATAACATTTGTTATGAGAGGGGCGTATCGAGCCTCAACCCGACCGTCTCTAATAGCAAATTTAGACCTACAGCAACGCATTGGTTTCGTTTTGTTCAGGAGGGACGGGACGCTATAAGGATGTGTTGCAAGCACCGTAACGAATGAGAGAGCATCTGCGTCATAAATGACGAGACCTATAAATGATAATATAAGAGAGAAAAAGAAAAATGTTGTCATAAATCATAGATATGAACTATTTTTATGGAACAGTTGAAAAAGAAAATATGACATTTTCTATGAGACTAAGGGAGTATTAAACTTTGATAAATCAATTACTCGAATAATCTCAACATAATTAAATGTTAAATATATTTATAAGCTTACTTGAAGTTGTACTTTTCCAATTTGGGAACAAACTATATGCTGATATGCAAAAGTGGAGTATATAAAAATATATTTCCTCTGTAATTTTATAGGTGAGGTATTTTTTTTACACTGAATCTAAGAAATCAATATTTAGTGAGTTAAGTATGTAGGTAATAAAGTAGATAAACTAAAAAAAATAGTTAGAATAAAGTAAAAAAATGAATAAAATAGGAAGAACAAAGTAAAAGAAAGATTGGAGTAAGAAATAAAAAGTAAGTTAATTTACTACCCCTACATCCGTGAAAATTATGAAGATTTAGTTCGGCACAGATTTTAATGTATAATTGATAAAGTAAGAGAGCTATATATGGTATTGTAAGTAGTGTTAGTGGAGAGTGGGTTCCACATAATTAATAGTGTAATGTAATGATATAAATTGTAAATAAAATAATGTGTAGGGGTAATGTGTTATTTAACAATTCCAAAATTAGAAAGTTCACAGTACTTTTGAGAGACTGACCAATATGAGTCACTCTTATTGTGGGCATGGATTTTAAGAAATATGAAGAATAGTTGGTTGAAAAAGTTAGTGGGAATATAAGATCCACTTTTTTTATATTTGTTTTATAATAAAATGTGAGTAAAGTGAATTAGTGTAATGTGGAACCTACTTACCATTTATGGTAAAAATGAAGTGTGACTCATATTGTGGGATGGACCACAATGACAAAGTGTGACTCTTATTATGAGACGAGGGAAGTATATGGAAACAATGAAACTATAAAAAAAAGTTTCAAAATTAAGAAAAAACTCAAGTCACTCAACTCTGGAGGGGCGGAATAATTTCAACCAAATTAAACATTAAAGGCTAATTATAACACCTATTTGTTCTCTCAAAGTAATTGAGGAACAGTTCCACACATGGTCTATAAATAAATAGCATACCGAGAAAAAAACTAAACAATCCGAGTGAATAAAATGTAGTACTACGCTTTTTCTTATAAAAATTAATTTACGAAGGCTATGACATACACTTAAAAGTTATAGTTTGTCTTTAATGCGATTCAAATATAAATTTAAAAAATCAAAAGTCACTTTGCAATGGGTAGGTTTGATCAAGCTCCACCAGTTTAATTATAGAAAACGTTACATGTATAGATACATTATATATTCAATTTGTCCTCTCTCATTGTTCTAACAATGCGAATAATGTAGAAAATGGTGGTCAAATGTTTCAAAGTTAAAAAGTCGTAAATTTCCACAGGATATACTATTCAATGTTCATAAGAAAGAGATATAAATACATTGAATATGTCAATTTAATAAATAAGATTAATCATGACACAAATATGATATAAATACATTAGTCAGAAAAAATGAGTTACCATCTACTTAAAATACGCATCTTTTAAGTTAAATATAGTATTTTCCTGACATAAACATACAATAACTTACAACCATTTCACATTGTAATCAATTTCAATAAAATCTTTTAATTCTTCTCTATATATTCTATTTTTAATATCTTTAGCCGGCCCCAAGTAGGCTGGCCGGCCACCCCCACCACTTCAATTTCATACTTGTATTTGTATATATACACTTCAAATAATTTCTTGCACACCACCAATCAAATTATATAACTCATAATTATACATATATTCACCCTTCAAACTCTCAATATAATCGTTGTATCTCTAAAAAACCCTAGTTTGAGACTCCAGCAAAACGGTGTAGCTGAGAGGAAAAAGAGGAAACCCTAGAAAATGAGGCAACCGGGCGCGTACTCTAACCTTCTGAGTGGGGGGAAGACGGGACCTCATTCGCTGCCACTAGCAAGAATCAAGAAGATCATGAAGAAATCGGGGGAGGATGTGAAAATGATATCGGGGGAAGCCCCCATCGTGTTCTCCAAGGCGTGTGAGTTGTTCATCGAAGAGTTGACGAAAAGGGCGTGGGCGATGACGCTGCAAAGGAAGACAAGGACAATGCACAAGGAGGATGTGGCTGCTGCTGTTATGGAAACTGATATATTTGATTTCCTTGTTGGCCTTGTCTCTCACACTCCTAACCCTAGTGCTCCTCTCGAGTCTTGAAGATGCATCTCTCTCTCTCCCCCTCTGTCTCGCCATAGGAGAGACGCTTCTTTTAAATGATATTGTATTTAATAGTAGTTAAAATGGAGAAAGTATAGTAAGAGGGGGACTTCTATACATTATTCTCTTTTAATTTACTTTCTCTAGGCTTTAAGTTAAACATTAAGTTTTTTTTTTTCAAAATGAGTACTTAAAAGAAGGTCTTGCTTGTGGTGGAAGGGAATAGTATTTAGTAGTCCTATAAAAGAATATCATAGTTTGATAAAATGATTATCTTCCAATAATTAAAATCAGTGGTTCAAGCCACCTTGTATTAGTGCGTGAGTTGTATTTATAATTTCAATTTAAGTTATACACTTGTATTTGCGTGAAAAGTATTTGCTAGCAAATTACTAAATCCTTTGAAATTATACACAATGTACAGTGTAATCCTAAGACTTGGCTAATTCACTAAATCATAGTAACTAAGTTGACCAATTGGCTAGTTTTAAAAGTGTTTATACCATAATCGGTAAATTTAATTTAAAGAGTTTTTTTCTTTTATAATATAAAAAAGATTATGCGGAGGTTCAATTTCGTAATATAGTACTAATATATATTTTTATTTGATAGAATATATGTAATTGGAATTATGGTAAGTATACACGATTGGTCACGCAAATGATTTGAGCCATTAGTTTGAAAATTGCTCGGATCGCATATTTTAGTCAACTAATTAATTGATTAAACGTCATCTATATGACTAACGCTAACTAAACGTGAGCTAACTTATCATCAGTTAAACACACCAGATTTATTTTTATTAACTCGAGTAAAGGAATATAATAAATTCTGATGAGAAGACCTAATATATACTTTTTTCTTTCTAAAACAATCCAATCAGTAATTTGTAATTTATTTTATCTTCTTAATCAATACTAAAAAATATTTATGGAGCATAATAATGCGAGCACATAAATTAGCAAGTATTCAATGTGAAAATAGCGAGCTAGTCGCTATTATATTGTGCCTAAGTCATGATGATGCCAAAGATTTGTGAGCATATCTGATGCTCGCTAAACTTTCTAGCACCACGACCCTGGACAGTTGATGCTAGAAAATTTGCGAGCATGACCGTACTTGCTAGAAACCACGGTGCTAGTAAATTCTTAGAAATTGGCAAGCATAATGATGCTCACAAAACTTGTTAAAATTACTTGCAATTCAGGGGGTGGGGACGAGCAGACGAGCACCACTCAATGTTTTTACGCTCATAAACTTGCGAGCAAAATGGTGTATGTCAAATTGGTAAAATGTGAGTGAGATAGAAGAAAAAAACTAATTGGGGTGCTTAAAATGTAAAATGAGTCTAATCTCAATAGAGACAAGGTTATAGAGACATAACTTATTAGAAATAGATAACCTAATTTTGGTGGATAAATCAAAATGGAAAAATAAGGCTAATTTTCATGGACAGAGGTAGTACTATATAAGAAAAATTGTACTTCATTCGTCCCAAGGTAGTTAAATCATATTCCATTTTTAGTTGTCCCAAGTTAGTTACTTCTATTTTACTTTTTCTCTCTCATACTATTCCTTCCTCACTTTAACCTTTGAACATCAATTTTTTAAAATTATGTATCCAAGAGACACACCTCAACTATTTTGGGACGAATGAAGTATCTTTTTAAACCGTACTCCCTCCGTCCCTTAAATTTTGTCACATTTTTCCATTTCTGTTCGTCCCACAAAATTTGTCACATTTCACTTTTATCATTTTTGATAGTGGACCACATAATCCACTTACTAATTCCAACTCATATTTTATTATAAAACTAATACTCCCTCCGTCCCATCTCATGTGATGGATTTCTTTTCGGCACGGGAATTAAGAAAATTATATGTATTGAGTTAAAGTGGAGAGAATAAAGTACGAGAGGGGAAAAAGTAAGAGAGATAAAGAGAGAATAAAGTAAAAGAGAGGGAATAAAGTAAGAGATGATTGAAGTTTTGTTTTTAGCTAAAGAAATCAATCACTTGAGATGGGACAACCCAAAATGGAAAGTTGATCACTTGAGGTGGGACATGGGGAGTACTATATAAAAGTAGGACCCACTATTCACTAACTTTTTCAACTCACTTTCCATTACATTTTTTAAAACTTGTGTGTAGTTACTCTTTGGAGTATTTTTTTTATGGAAAATGTTTTGGAGACATAATGTCTAAGACATAATGAGGTTAAAGTAGTCATTTTAGCTTGTTTTATATTTTTATTTAAATAAATGTTTTGTATATATACCATACTACCCTTATGCATATAAAAACATTTATTTATATATAACAATTACTTAATTAGGAAAGTTGTGTGTATTTATATGGATGGCTTGATTTAAGCAAATTATACTCAAATTGTATGAAGTGTATTAAATACTCCTATGATGCTAAGTCACGAATTTTATTTTAAAATATAATTTTAAATAATAAATTTAAACTTTATTTAAATAGTACATTATACAATTATATTTTTTAAATTCTAAACTTATATGTACTTAATAGATTTAATACTCAATCTTAATTTTATTATTACAAAACATTATTGAATCTAGAATTTATATGTATAAAATTAATAAATCAATTTAATTGCTTGAGTTCTTAGAGCATCAAAATTAAGATTTGAAATTTATACATGTTTTAATTTATTAATGGACAAAATGTTAGGGAACAACAATTTAAATATGTATACTAGAATTAAATTGTCAGATGGTGTCAAAATAATTTAATTAAGTAATAATTTCTAAAGCTAAAATAATTTAGCTATATAAATTTAATAGTCATATTTCACAATTAATTTTTTTCATTTTTTATACACAACACTTTCTTTCATGAGATTATAACAAGTAAAAAATTAAGTATATATACATACATCTATTTACTAAAAGTATTTTAAATTTAGAATTTTAAACATTATTAATAACAAAAAAAATTGGACGTGAATAACTATTACTATTTCGTTGGATGATAACACTAAAAAACTAAGTATATATATGCATGTATTCATTTTTATGATTCAGAATTTAAATAATTATTTAATACTAATAAAATAATTTGATGAGAATGACTAATACTATTTCGTTATACTAGTCTTTTACAATTTAGAACTTTAACGATTATTTAATAACAAAATACTTGGATGCGAATGAATATTCCTATTTCGCTGGGTAATAACACTAAGAATTTAAGTATATATACATGTAGTCATTTTATGACTTCAAATTTTAATAATTATTAATAAAACAATTTGATGCAAATGACTATTATCATTTCACTAGATGATAACAAGTAAAAATTAAGTCTATAACATATTTATACTACTACTATTTTACAATTTAGAATTTTACACATTATTTATAGAAAAAAAATTATTGTATGTGAATGACTATTATTATTTTGTTGGACGACAACACTAACAAATTAAGTATGTATATGCATGTAATCATTTTTACGATTCAGAATTTTAATAATTATTTAATACTAATAAAATAATTTGATGAGAATGACTATTACTATTTTGTTGGATAATAACAATTAGAAATTAAGTGCATATATACATGTAATTATTTTTATGACTTAGAATTTTAATAATCATTTAATACTAATAAATAATTTGATGCGAATGACGATTACTATTTCGTTGGACGATAACACTAAGAAATTAAATATGTATATGCATGTAGTCATTTTAATGACTTAGAATTTTAACAATTATTTAATATTACTAATAAAATAATTTGATGAGAATGACGATTACTATTTCGTTGGACGATAACACTAAGAAATTAAGTATGTATATGCATGCAGTCATTTTAATGACTTGGAATTTTAACAATTATTTAATACTACTAATAAAATAATTTTATGAGAATGACTATTACTATTTCGTTGGACGATAACACTAAGAAATTAAGTATGTATATGCATGTAGTCATTTTTATGACATAGAATTTTAATAATTATTTAATACTAATAAAATAATTTGATGCAAATGACTTACTATTTAGTTGGACGATAATACTAAGAAATTGAGTATCTATATGCATGTAGTCATTTTTATGACTTTGAATTTTAATAATTATTTAATACTACTAATAACATAATTTGATGTGAATACGTTTACTATTTCGTTGGACGATAACACTTAGAAATTAAGTATATATATACATGTAGCCGTTTGTATGACTTATAATTTAAATAATTTTTTAATACTAATAAATAATTTGATGCTAACTATTACTATTTCGTTGGATGATAACAATTAAAAATTAAATATATATACTTATATGTATATTTTTTACAATCTAGAACCTTAATGATTATTTAATAATAAAATAATTGAATGCGAATGAATATTTTTATTTCGTTGGATGATAGTATTAAGAAATTAAGTACTCCTATATGACTATTAGATGTCAAATGTTTTTATATAATGCAAATTTGTAGAAAGTCAATTTATAATATGAGTTGACTTTTGATAATAATTTGATTGATGTATATTTAGATAAAAGATAGTAATTTGATATGAATTGCCTTTCCTTTTATGATTAATTGATATATATTTATTTATTCAATTATTATTTAATTCAAAATAAGGGTATGTTAGTCTATACAATAATTTGGTTTATGTCAAATTGACATAGGGGTATTATGTCTTGGAGACATTATGTCTCTAAATCATCACCCTTTTTTTATTTACTCTTGGGAGTTTATTATTTCTTGTGCCTAAACTTTAGTTCTGTTGCCCCATACACTTTATATGAATTTGAGAAAGTGAAAATAAATAGATTGGGAATAAATATTCTAAGCTACATATGGGAAAATTAAAATTGAATATAAAATTAAAGCACTCCTATTTTATAGCAATGGAGCATTTAGCCACTTTAGTACCTTCCATAATAGTAGAGTCATTTCCCTTTTTAATAAAAGTCAACACAATTATTCTCATTTACTTTATTCTCTTTTCATTTCTCTACATTTTTTATTTCCTACTTTATTCTTTTTTTACTTAACTTACTTAACACTTACTCATTTTCTTAAATCGCATATTAAAAAGAAATGCTTCCACTATTATGGAATGCATGATTTTTTTTTCACATAAATGAGTACCATAATTGATACGTTTATTCACAGAATAAGACATAGCAGTTTGGTTATTCCGTAAATGGATGGTCGGTTTTACTACTACATTTATTGTAGAAGTTATTGCGTGACATAATAACTGCTCAGTATCTTGATGAATTATTAATCTCCATTATCAATGATAACCTAGAATTCTATTTGTAATTGAATTTATTAGTACGACAGATATTAAAACCGATCTACTTTTTAAAAGTTATAATGATATCTTTAAGTTGACCTTTGTGCATTTTAGCAATTTGTCCCACCACTAATCCCAATTACTGAGTCAGCATTTGCGGAATCCAACACCAATATTTTTCCAAAAAATGATTTCGTGTTCTACTCATCTAGTACTATTTCTAAAGCAAAATTAATGTTTTAACCAGGTCGATCCTATATGTCATCCTCTAACTTCAATATTATTATGATAATGAATTTAATATGATGGTTCAATCTTAATCTTTTGTTTAATAAAGATACATAATATAAATGTGTTTGTTACAATTAGTTGAATATATAGGCAAGGATCATTATGAAATTGAAACGCTTGATCTAAGACGTATCAATTGAGGTACTAGTACGTTTTTCATATTATTTCAATATTCTCGATCAAAATAGTTACCAAGGAAAAATAATAGGCGTTGATTACTTTGAGCTATCAATAGCTTGTCAATCAAATATTATAGCATCAAAAGATTTTCCATCAAAGCCTTAAGAGTGTCCACTATGGGTAGGATGCGGTTATAGCCGCGTCTGGGGGCGGTGGGCGGGTGGCTATAGTGGGGAAGGTGGGCGGACAACATTTGGGGGTGGCGGACTCGGGATAGCCGCGTTCGGGGGCGAGACCGCGGCTAGGGAGAATTAGGATTTTGTATTTTTAATTTGGGGGCTATTGGAGGTGTCCACTATAGTGGCGGAAATAGAATTTTGGGGCTGTGGATAACAAAATTGGGGCTATGGACAAAAATTGGGGCGGGGCTATTGAGCGTATCCGCCTTATAGTGGATACTCACTTTCAAAAGGGCATTTCCGTCACCTCACTTCACATAGCCGAATCCAGAAATATTAAAATCTAGTTTTCACCTAATATCTGATCAAGGCATCTCAATCAAATCAACAACAGAAGCTTCCTAGTAAAATTAAATATTCGGAATATAGAAAAATAGAAATTTTTGTTTCTAAAATAATGCGCTCTATCGGTCACAAAAAATGGTGTGCCTTTTACTATTTTGAGATTTCCCATAAAATAAACCGTCTGCATATTTCTTTATAATTTATTCTTATTTTGCACACTTTTTTATAAAAATCAAATGTAATTCGCCACTATTTATATTACTCCTAGTTAATAAATACAGTAAATAATTTTTTTCATAATAATAACGCTACTCCTCAGTGTCTCAGTCTCACTTTACACAGGAAATAATGTAACGTTAAGAGATAGATACAGAAGAGAGAGAAAACCGGACCTACGCGGCCCAGACAGCGAAAATAGCAAAGTGAGAGAATCAGCCTTTAGATCTGCGCTTCGCTGTTTTCTCTCGTTTCGGTAGCTGCTTTTTTAGTTTGATTCGAGTGAGGATTTCAGTGAGCTTGATTCAGCATTGATCCGCAAGAGTCAATTCCATCCTTGCGCACTTGAATTTTGCTCTGTGACTCAACCGCCTTTCGTTTTTTCTGTTGTCATTTCTTAGCTCCGAATTCGAATTGCAATTTGGATTGCATTGATGCTGTTTAGACTGGATGGTGTTTATCCAACGGCGGTCGCCGGAGCTCCGGTGAGTTTCTGGCAGAGCTCCGGCGGGCAACTTAAGAGTGAGATCAGAGTGTAATGCTAGGTTGAGGGTAATATAGGGCAAAATGTTCAAATCGGCGCGGTGGAGGAGCGACAAGAACAAGGTCAAAGTAGTGTTTAAGTTGCAGTTTCATGCAGCTAAGGTAAATTTCACTCACATTTTGTGTGTGTTTATTTGTACTATTAGTGTGTGCGCTTTTTGAGTGGATGTGGAAATATAATTGAAGATTGAGAATTAAGCAAATCAGATTGGATCTTTTCTTGCTGCGGTTGAGTTTTTGTTTTGGAATGGTGGTAATGTGGCGTGAGGTGTTGTGAATTGATAGAGAAAATGTTTAAGGTGTTGTTTAGTAGTATTTGAATTTTCTGTGAATTTTGCAATGGTTTTGGACTAATACCTGTGTAAGAATATATTTGTTCTGTAAAGTTAATGTCCAAATAGTGAAGGTTTTGACAAGGAAGAGCAGTCTACATTTGGACTGTTGGTTTTTTCCATCATTCCATTTAGAATCTTGGGCTGGAGACTTGCAAAATTGAGGCCGTGAAATGTGATTGAACTTGTGATGATCAATCTTTTGAAATGTTAGGTGTCACAAATTGGAGGGGATGCACTGATGGTATCTGTTGTTCCTGCGGATATTGGAAAGCCTACAGTTAAGTCAGACAAGGTATTAATTCGGGATGAGAGTTGTTTCTGGGAGAATCCAGTGTATGAGACTGTGAAGTTCAGTCGAGAGCCAAAAACAGGGAAGATTCATGAGAGGATATACTACTTTGTTGTAGGGACGGTATGGAATGTTACACATTTTATTTATTTATGCTTTGCTTTGCTGCCAAGCGATGATTCAAAGCTAACATTATTCCTAATATGGTACAATAGGGATCGTCTAAAGGTGGAGTTCTTGGAGAAGCCTCAATTGATTTCTCAAATTATGTGGAGTTAAATAAGGTTTCCCTGGTTGCTCTTCCCCTCAAGAACTCAAAAACTGAAGCTGTATTGAATGTAATTCGCCCGTATTTGAATCCATGATATCTACTTGTAAATTTTCTATAAATGTTCAACTTTTTTTTGCTGCATTTGACTGGATCAGCATTTGTTTCTTGGCTTGGATTGATGTTTCCTTATTTGTTTCAGTTATCAATTCAGAGGATCCAAGAGTCTATTGATGAGAGGTGCTGTTGATTACTGTAATTATGTTTTCTTTATATTGTTACTTAGCTCGACTGAGTTGAGAGTGTTTATTGGTCTCGCAGAGAGATCGAAGAAACTGAGAGTGTAAAACTATATAAAGAAAACAGCCTGAAGTCGCAGTTGAACAATGGCGACGAAGATGGAACCATAAAGAGCAGTTCTGATGTAAATTCTCATCTTCTATTACCATCTTGTTTTCCTGATCTACCTTACTTGATAAAATTAAATTCCAATTGTTTCCTTTCCTCTGAGCAGGATCTGCCATTGAATAAGACTGTTACCCACATTGTTAAATTCAATGGCAACCGTCGAACATCTAGTGGATCTGATCTCACGATTTCAAGCTCTGATGGCAGTTCTGGAGTTGAGATACCGTGGCAACCTCAGATCAAGAATGGCAGTGCCCATCAAGAGCCTGCTTCAGTTCTACCATCTTTGAGGCCGAACTCCGATACACAACCTTCAGTGCATGAAGAGCGTCAAAGGTCACAATCGGATTGGTCAGGCAATTCTGCTCTTGAAGTTAGTACAGACGACTCATCTGGAACCCCTAGAGACACCTTGCTAAGGCAGAATTCGGACGAATCCTCGGGTATTGTGATTGAGAAGCTCAAATCTGAAAATGCTGCTTTATCCAGACAAGCAGAGATCTCTGAGTTAGAACTTCAGACTCTTCGTAAGCAGATTGTGAAGGAGAGCAAAAGGGGGCAAGATCTTTTTAGAGAGCTTGCTTGCTTGAAAGAGGAAAGAGATGCTCTGAAGGGAGAGAGTGATATGCTCAAAGCTTCAAGGATACGAATAGACGGAGAAAGAAGTAGAACAAATTCGCTAGATGGGGGAGGGGAGTCTTATGCAATCGTTGAAGAACTGAGGCAAGAGCTGAAACATGCTAAAGAACTGAATGCCAACCTCAAAGTTCAACTTCAAAAGACGCAGGAATCAAACTCTGAACTATTGCTTGCAGTGAAGGACCTTGAGGAGATGTTGGAGCAGAAAGACGGAGATGTATTGAACCTCTCGAGTGGATCATCGACTAAAGAAGTGGAAGAAAAGTCTTACAGAGCATGCCAAAAGCATCGATTACACAATGACAATGATGATGAAGAGCAGAAAGCTCTCGAGGAGCTCGTGAAGGAGCATGATGACACCAAGCAAGCATATGTTCTAGAACAACAAATCATGGACATGCGTAGTGAAATAGAAATCTACAAGCGAGATAAAGACGAGCTAGAGATGCAAATGGAGCAGCTTGCACTTGATTATGAAATCATGAAGCAAGAAAATCATGAAATGTCATATAAGCTAGAGCAGAGCGAGCTTCAAGAGCAACTGAAAATGCAGTATGAATGTTCATCCTCTTATGCTACTACTAATGAACTCGAAAGTCAGATAGAAAACCTAGAGAATGAACTCAGAAGGCAGTCAAAAGAATCGGCAGATGCATTTGTCAAAATTAGTGAACTAGAAACTCATGTCAAGAGCTTGGAAGAAGACCTTGAAAATCAATTAAATGGATTTGAAGCTGATCTGGAAGCTCTTATGAGCTCAAAAGTGGAGCAGGAGCAAAGAGCTATAAGAGCTGAAAATATATTGAGAAAGACACGATCGCAAAATGCTAGCACAGCAAAAAGGATTCAGGAGGAATTTAGAAGGCTTTCGGTGCAGATGGCGACTACGTTTGTATCCAATGAGAAACTGGCTGCCAAAGCTCTAGCCGAAGGAAATGAGCTTCGTCTAGAGAAATTTCATTTAGAAGAAGCCATCAAGAAAACTTTTGAAGAACATCAATCAGTCAAGAGTAGTTATGAGGATAGTTTGTGTCAGCTTGCCAGTCAAGTTAAATCCATGGCTAATCAAATAGAAAAGATGCACTCAGAAATAGATGATAAAACATCGCAGCTTGAATATCAGAAAAAGCAGACTGAAGAATCCCTGAGGTTCCTTTCAGATGAAGTTTTAAAGCTCAAGGAGGAGATCAGCTCATGCGGGAGTGTGAATAAATTATTTTCGGAGGACTTAGGGTGTAAAGAGTTACTCTTGCATGAGTTGGAACAAATTAGGAACTCCATCAAGGAAAGGGACTTGCTTGTGTTGCAAAGGAATGAAGAAAGAATTGTTCTAGAAAACAGGATTGCCTCATTGAAAAATGAAGCTGAGGAGTCGCAGAAGGAACTGAATAAAATGAGATGTCTTCTGGAAGAAAAAGAATTGATTGTTGGGACTTTGCAGTCAGAGCTAGAGTCCCTTCACTCACAATACGACGGAGTAAAGCATTCTCTATCACAGTATGAATTGGAAAATGTGGAGTTGAGGAAAAAAGTTTCTCAGTTAAAAGATGACTTGAAGAAGAATGAAGATGCCCTCAGAAGCATGGAGAAGATGATGCAGGATGTAGCCAAAGCAACTTCAGAAACTTTGAAGCCTGTTATTTGTGGCTCCATAGAAGTTGCAGATCTTAAAGAGAGAATTAAGTTACTTGAGGTAAATCCTTATCGAGTATCGCATGTTATATTTTTGTTGTAGTGTAACACATCCTCAACCACTTAGAGTAAAACAAATGGTGCTTCTTAAGTTTTTGTGATGCTAATGTTGCAGGTTAATGGTCTTTGGAGCATCAGCTCTTTTACTTAATTTTCTTTGATAAGAGTAGTCGTAGTTCAGTTATAATGGGCATACCTTTCTGTGTTGTTATCATGTGTCAGATTTTGATTCCAAATTCATGATCTCAGGGTCAGATCAAGTTAAAGGAAAGTACTCTGGAAATATCAAATAATTCATTTCTTGAGAAGGAAAAGGATCTTCATCACAAAATCGAAGAGTTAGAACGAAGAATGGAAGTGCTCAACCAAACCACCATTCAATATGAGAATGGACTTGAAAAGGTTTGTAAATTTTGCTGTGTTTGCTTTAATCAGATTAGGCTTACAGCAAACGTTAGAGATCCATAACTTCTTATAGTATAGCAATTCTGAAATTAAATAGAGGGCCCGTAACCATGAAAAAAGATTATTTTACTGATAAAATATTCTGAACTCTCTACTTCATCATGATAAAAATTTTGTGCAATTTGCATTGTATGTCCTACAATTATTTATTTCACAGGGGTCTAAACATATCCTCCTGAGTTGCAGATAGCTACTATTTCAGATGAACAGGATCCAAATGTCAGATCAATTGAAGAAGCAACAAAGAGTGATGAAGATTCAACCAATCTCAATGGGTATGTAGCAGTACCAATGCATATCATATTAATGATATAGTACTACTCTGCTTGCGAATGCAAATGGTTATGATAAAATTGATTGCATTCTAAACCAAATGCTTCGACATTTGCAGCCACAACGACAATCCACAAGATGCACAAGAATGTTCAAGGCATCGTAATGAATTAACAATTGAGGTGGAACTATTGAAAGAGAGAAACAAGTTGATGGAGGAAGAACTGAAGGAGATGCAGGAGAGGTATTCAGAAACAAGCCTCAAGTTTGCAGAAGTTGAAGGCGAACGACAACAACTCGTAATGAAAGTACGCAATCTCAAGAACAAGAAAAATCACCACAGCGCTGCCTAAACTTGTTTGGCACAGTATGTAGGTATGTTAACTGTGGCACTTGAGCGGCTTCATATTGACAGTTTTTGCAGAGTATTTTAAAGAATAATTCTTTGTAAATTGTTATATTATTTTCCTCATAGTATCTATATCTATATATAAGGTAGTTTCTTCATTTTATTGAATGTAATACAAAATCCTCAAGGGTGTCATCGCTCCATACAGGAGTCTGCCTCAGTAGCTGATTCTTTTTTTTTCTATCTTTTTCTGGCTCACTTTTTGCTGGTTTTGTAACATACTTTGCTTTGTGATCATCATATAGGTAGAGACCAGAAGTAATTATTTATGAATATCATACATATTCAATTACATCATATAAATTGTTCTTACATTGATGGGGTTATTTAAGCAACATCCAAACTTCTCTCAGAAAGAAAACCGGTTAAGAAATTACAAGGCGTCTATAATGAAAGATCTTGAATGAAAAACTCATTGACAAATTGCAATTTCCAATCAAGAGCCATGAATTATGTGGACTAAAACCAATTCAAATTAATTGTCATTTTCTAGTCGGCTTTCATTTCAATAATAATACGATTGCGTATTCATTTCATTAGTGTATCAAGTTGTGATTTATATTCATATATATATATATAGGGATGTATTCATTTCTTTTTTGCATATTTTCTCCTTTTTCCTTCTTGATCTCAGCCGTTGATTTCCTACATCCTATGGCCTAAATTAGTGGTTTTAATCATTAAATTTAATTATATTAAAAACCAAAAAGGGCAAATTTGGTAATGAATACAATCGTTGGTTATGGCAACTCCCTAAATTTACTCCGTTGAAGATCTTCACGGTTATTGCTTCTGTTCTCACGCTCCAGACGTGATTCTCTCTCTACTCCCTCTCTGCAATTGAATTCACGTTCTTCCTCTCCCTACGCTCCACACGCTCCGACAACCAACAAAGAGAGAGAGGATTCAATTAATCAAGGATGATGAGGTGCTCTTGCGACTACTAGTACATCTTCCTCGTCGCCGCCGTGACGTTCATCTACATCCAGGTTTAACCCTAGACGTGATTCTCTCCCTACTCCCTGTCTGCAATTTTTCCTTCGTCGCTCAGTCACATGTTGCCGGCGTTCTCCGTTGACGCCTCCTCAGTATTACAATCTTGTGTTTTCGGCGTTGTAGCGATCGTTGTTCTCTCAATAATGGAATAAGGTAATTCAGTGTTGTCTTCCTTTGTTTATGTATCAGTTGGTTGTGTTAATACCAATTCACATCAGTCCGAGTATTCGCTCGTTGTAAAGCAAGTAATTCGTGTATTGTGTTGTCGTGTTAAAACCAATACGAATAATGCACCAAATGGAAATGACTAATGCATGTTATTGACTATATAATGCACAATATGTGAAATGCAATGTATACGAATAAGATGTGCCGTGTTTCGATGATATTGGCACACGTTTCTTATTTCCCCTAAGGGTTTAATAAATGTAGGGGCTAGGGTATAGTACGTACACATTAAGATGCGCCGTGTTTCGATGTTTGGCACACGTTTCTTGTTTCCCCTAAGGGTTTAATAAGTGTAGGGGCTATGGTATAGTATAGTACGTACACGTTAATAACAACGTATAAAATCGATATGAATAATGCACCTAATGTTAACGACTAATGCATATTATTTAGTGTATAATGAACAACATGTGAACTGCGATGTATACGAATAAGATGTGACGTGTTTCGTAAAGCAAGTAATTCATTTATTGTGTTGTCGTGTTAAAACCAATACAAATAATGCACCAAATTTTAACGACTAATGCATGTTGTTGACTATATAATGCTCAATATGTGAACTACAATGTATACGAATAAGATGTGTCGTGTTTCGATGTTTGGCCCACGTTTCTTGTTTCTCCTAAGGGTTTAATAAGTGTAGGTGCTAGGGTATAGTACGTACACATTAAGATGTGTCGTGTTTCGATATTTGGCACACGTTTCTTGTTTCCCCTAAAGGTTTAATAAGTGTAGGAGCTAGGGTATAGTATAGTACGTACACATTAATAACAACGTATAAACCGATACGAATAATGCACCGAATGTGAACGACTAATGCATATTATTGACTATATAATGAACAATATGTGAACTGCGATGTATACGAATAAGATGTGCCGTGGTTCGATGACATTGGCACACGTTTGTTGTTTCCCCTAAGGGTTTAATAAGTCTAGGGGCTAGGGTATAGTACGTACACATTAAGATGTGTCGTGTTTCGATGTTTGGCACACGTTTTTTGTTTCCCCCAAGGGTTTAATAAGTGTAGAAGCTAGGTTATAGTACTTACACATTAATAACAACGTATAGTTCGGTACGTATAATGCACCGAATGGAAACTATTAATGCATATTATTGACTATATAATGCACAATAAGTGAACTGCAATGTATACGAATAAGATGTGCCTTGTTTCGATGTTTGGCACACATTCTTATCTCCCCTAAGGGTTTAATAAGCCTAGGGGCTAGGGTATAGTACGTACACAATAAAAACAACGTTTAAAAATAGCACGTGTTTGAGTTATACATAATTAACGTATTACGTAATGTACATATTATAAAAGTTGTTGTTAGGTGCATTAAGTGTCAGAACATGATTAGTTTTCGCTAATTGATTTTTTGTTCTGGTATTTAAATTTTGATGTATCAGTTCATTGCCTGCAGCCTGCTTATTATAACCTCGGTGTCGTCTATTCCGAAATGATGCAATATGACACAACCCTTGATTGCTACGAGAAAGCTGCAATAGAGCGACCTATGTATGCTGAAGCATATTGCACCATGGGTGTTATCTACAAAAATCGTGGGGATCTGGAGTCAGCAATTGCCTATGTATGACACGGCCCTTCCTTTGTTTATGTATGACACAGCTCTTCCTTTGTTTATTAAGTTGCGAAAAAGTATGAATAAGATTTGACTAATGGATATATTTGACTATATAATGGATATATTTGACTATATAATGATCAAAATCTGAACTGCAATGCATACAAATAAGATTTACCGTATTTCGTTGTTTGGCACACGATTTTTGTTTCCCCCAAGGGTTTAATAAGATTAGGGGCTAGGTTATAGGACGTACACATTAATTACAAATTGTAAAACAATTCGAATAATGCACCAAATTGAAGCGAGTAATGCATATTATTGACTTTATAATGCAAATTATGTGAACTGCAATGCATACGAATAAAATGTACCGTAATACGATATTTGACACACGGTTCTTGTTTCCCCCCAGGGTTTAATAAGACTAGGGGATAGGGTATAGTACGTACATATAGCAACTTCTTGTGTGTTGCACTAGGTCATGTTTTTGTTTTTGTTATTGGAACTTTATATCTATCATAATGCAATGTTTGGTTTTTATTTAAAGAAGTCAACTTTGTTTCAGGTGTGTTCTGATGAATTATTTTGTTTGTTCCAATTTTTTTTTCTAGGTCATAATGCAACGTTTTAGTAAAATAATGCACAAAAATGTCTATTGCAGAATTGATATCCGATTTTAATATTCCATGGACCCCTGAATTCTGGCGAAACGGTTAAATTAAAAAATTCACTTATTGGAATAAATAATGCAGCCCGTTGATATGTCTTATTCAATACAAAATTTTAATTAATGATAATTTCTTGGTAAATAATGCAACGTTTTAATCAAATAATGCACTAATTTATCTAATGTTGAATTTATATCCAGTTGAAATAAACCATGCACCCCTGAATTCTGTTGCAACGTTTATATCCACTTTAAATTTACCATGCATACTTCTTATAATGCATAATTAACTGTAAATAATGATGATATAATTACACATAAAGCTCAGACTTTGCATATACACAATTATTATCGTAACAAACACTATATTGCAAATAATGACAGTCGATAAAGGAGTAATGCAAAGATTGTAAAACACAATGCACAATCTTTAATGCTGAATACAGACAATTTACGCAGTCTCAAAAGCATTAGCTAATATCCAAACGCACTTATTATGTTGCGAAAAAGTACAGTTTTAAATTGAAACATCTATCCGCATATCAGTTTACCCATTAACCAAGATCTCATTATAGCCGAACCAAGACTCACTCCAAACCATAATTCTCGTCAACTGGAATAGCATCGTCAACTGCATCGTCAATGTCTGATCTTAGCCGCTTCTCTGATATGGAACAAACAAAGTAATACATCAAAACAATATCAATAAATCAGAATACATAATGGTGCTAGCTTTTTACAGATTAATGCATATATCATATGAAATAATGCATAACACAACCTCATAATGCATTAAAAATTACTCATAATGCATTGTCTAAACACAAAAATGCACATGTGTTACATAAAAAATGTATTAAACAATATAAATAATACCACTCATATAATGCACACAATACTAAAAAAAATGCACTATTACTGATTCACAATGCAGTACCCGCACAATATAATAAAAAATTCATACTAACTGGGCAGCTATTACAACATACCCAATACCCTTACTAATGCATAATTTAGTAAACATAATGCATAAATTATGTTCCATAATGCACAGTCTATACTAAAAAATGCACATATGTACTCATTCCTGAGTTTAGTCACTAAAACACACAACACCCTACATATTGCATAATTTACTGCACATAATGAATACCACTCATAAAATGCACAATATACTCCAACAAATGTACTACTACAGATTCTCAATGCAGTACCCACACAAATTAATAAACATATTTCATCCTGACTGAGTAAATATTAGTACACACCCAATGCGCTTATTAATGCATAATTTAGTAAACATAATGCATAAATCATGTTCAATAATGCACAGTACAAACTAAAAAAAAGCACATATGTACTATTTACTTATTGTAGTCACTAAAACACACAACACCATACATATTGCATACTTTTCTGCACATAATGACGGTGTCTGTATAGACATAATGCACTAATCAAACCATATAATATATAAAAGTAAGCTTCAATGATTTACGTAAACAGTACACGCAATACCCATAAATTGCATCATATACTGCAGGTTATGTCAATAAATTTCTATATAATGCATTACATATACAAAATAATGCAAGAATACTGACCAATAATATAGTACAACCAACGAATAATGCATCAGAACTAGGGAAACAATTATGTAACCTTCAGTATGTGTTCGTTGACTCTTGAAGGGTCTGTCTCTCTTCGTCATTGATGCTCTGTAATACACACCAACGAAATTTGTTAAATTCCTTCATCCAAATCGACAAAAAACATAGATATAACTCAATAATCAACCAAATCGTCATTACTGGACAGAATCGACATCACACTGAACACAAAATCGATAATTTCCAGAAACATCTACAAAATCCGTATGGTTTCAATTGGAAATATAGAACATATACCAAATACAACTCAACAATAAACTAAAAAAATTAAATAATGGACAGAACCCTAGATCAAAAGTTTACAATTTCATTTTTTGCGGAAAAAAATTGACCCAATATATTAAATAATGGACAGTACCCTAAATTAAATGCCCCAAAACGAGTCAAGGAGTGTAGATTTGGGTAATATTTTACCACCGGTGGACTTTAATCGCCGGAATCTTGGATCGCTGCTGTCAATTCTTCACCCTCGATGAATGGCTAGGGTTTTAGAGAGTGGAGGGAGTGGGGAGAGTGGAATAGGTTGAGAGAGTAATGAATGAGAGAGGTTGAAGAGATGGATACGTTCAAATCCCTGAAAATTCGCAATTGTCAAAAATATGCCACTTCGAATTTCTCCCATTTACTATATTGCCCCCATAATGCATAAGGTTAGGTTCTATAATGCAACGCGGACTGAGAATTTCAGCATCAATGTGGTCCATTGATTCATAGGATTTAATGGTTAATATTAAGAAGAGAAAAGGAGCTTAGGTATGAAAAGGAGAATAATGCTCCCCTATATATATATATATATATATATGAACTTTACCTTAGATCGTTGTACACATAATAAACCCTAGACAAATTTGAATGAATCGAAAATGCTATACTACTCCACCCGTCTCCCCTAAGATGACACACTTTTTTTAGTCTGTCCCAAATAAAATGACACATTTCTATTTTTGATAACTTTCTCTCTCCAATTAATACACTCAGTCATTTCCTCAATTAAATATTCAACTCTCTTTCTCTCTTCATTTAATACTTACACCCACTTTTTCTCTCTCCAATTAAAGACATTAACCAACAACTCCTAAAATCTCGTGACGATTATCAAACGTGTCATCTTAGCCGGCACGGAGGGAGTATTACTTTTTGGTATGGAATAAAAATGGAAGTATTAAAGGGGCTCCTAAGTTTTTCTGCACCTAATTACCAACTAATTATGTTGCGGTTTGAAAAAAATCTTTTCACCCACCACTGCAAACTTTGTTTAGAAAAAAATCACTGTCACTAACTACTTTGCTAATTAAATTATCTTCTTAATTCATCCCACGATATGAAATTACAAAATCATCCATCGTAGTTAATTTCATATGAGACAAATTCAGTTAACGGATCACTACTTGAAAAAAAGTTGCATGGATGATAAGAGAAAAGAGGTACGAGAGTGAAAGCAAATGGTGTTCTTGATCCCATTCTTGATCCCCACACACAACTGGACTACTGGAGTACTGCCATTTTATTTTACTCCCCGAAATCACTTGAAACATTCTTCCGTTTTCCTTGCTGTGATTGGACTCGATTTTGATTTTGTGTTCAATCATCCATTTTCTCTCTCTCTCACTCACCAAACATCTCTCTTTGAATCCAAGTCTTCCTCACTTGTCGAACTCCGTTCTCATTTTCCAGTAGCCTTTGCTTTCATTGATAGTTACTGATTTTGATTCAAGATTTGCTATCAAGCTTACTTTCTTTAAAAATCCATAGAATCTTGTCTTTCTTGTTCCGCGTTTGTTTCTCATTCTTCATATTCCTCTTTCTCTTCTTCCATAAACCCAATCTGTTTCTTCTTCTCCTGACCCTTATTTCTTGATTTCTTTTTGGGTTTCTTGAAATTTTTTACAGATGGGTTCGTCAAGTTCATGAGTTTGGTGTGCAATGCTTGGTAGAAAGATGATATCTTTACCTTCAATTCAAGCTCTTTTGTTTGGTGTAGGACTCTTATTCGCAGATTGCTTCGCAGTTCCCATAAATGAAGGTAAACTTTCTAGCTTCCAAGACTTCACAGATCTTGATTTGTGATTTAATATTACTCTTCAAGAAGTGTAATCTTTACATGCATGATTTCTCTGACAAAATTTCTGGATTTTGCTATAGTTGAAGCTCTAACTGCTTTCAAGAGAGCTATTTTTGAGGACCCTTTGCTGGTGTTGTTAAATTGGAACCCTGTGGTTTTAGACCCTTGTAATTGGGACGGCGTACATTGCTCGATTGCAGGAGACCATGTTGTAAAGATGTAAGGTTTCAACTTCAATATGCATATGTTTAAAGCTATGATGCTTGGATATGCTACATTGCTTATAAAATGGAAATTCAATAGTATTGGTTTATGATTGAATTTTTGCAGTAATATATCTGAGGCATCTGTGAAAGGGTTTTTTGCACCAGAGTTTTACAAGCTCTCTGCCCTGCAAGAGTTGTGAGTTTTCCATCCCGTTACTAGTTTTCCTGTAAGTTTATCACTGTGGCATGGCAATATGTTGATTAAGTCTCCCTCCTGGTTTGAACAGAATTTTGCATGGGAATTCGTTGATTGGTATAATACCCAAGGAGATTGGCCTGTTGACGAACCTCAAGGTATTGGATTTGGGGTCGAACCAGCTGACAGGTTCAATTCCGCACGAGATTGGAAACTTAACCAGTATCCAGAAAATGTCTGTGGGAAACTTGAGTTGGATATGAAGTTGCATTACTGATTTTGTATGATCTTTGTTGGTTTATACGTTTTCCTGTCTTTCCCTTCTCTGTGTTGCAGAAACCTTCAGTCCAATGTGCTGACTGGAAAATTGCCGTATGAACTTGGTATGCTGAGGTATCTTGAGGAACTTCGGCTGGATAGAAACAAGTTAATAGGAACTATCCCTGCTGCAAATAGCTCTCAGTTTTCGGCCATCAAGCATGGAATGTAAGTAGGGAGCTTTATCTATACTCAAATATAGTGCTATCTTGTGCTTCATCCCAATCAGTCACTGGTCTAGTTTTTCATATGATTATCTTGCTCAGTAACAACTAACACGACTCATCTATATAATTTGATTAGTGGTTTTTGTTGAACCGAGAGCAAGCAATACGTTTGCTATAGATGGTATATTTTTTTGTTCAGCTATCAATACCAAAATTCTGTAGATGTTTGCATTGGAAATCAAGTAACATGTTCGTTGGCAAATTTCTTAGCGCCTGCATTGCATTTACTAGTCTACGAGTGCATGTTTTGTTCCAAGAATGATATCATAACGTCGTTTCTCACTGGCTTCTTTTAGGTATGCTTCGAATGCCAGCCAACTGGGATTCTGCGGAGCCTCCCAATTGAAAGTGATTGACTTAGCACACAACTTTTTGGTTGGAAACATACCCCATTGCTTGGACTATCTGCCTAGGTACTTGATGTATATTACCATATATTGTTCATTGTATGTATTCCTTTGCCATTATTTTCATTGTTAACGTTCTTGGTTTATTTTATAATAGATCAAGTTTTCAGGGAAATTGCCTTCAAGATAAAGATGCTAAGCAGCGCCCTGCTACACAATGCGGTAAATGTCGCCGCTTCATGATTAAAACTATCCTCTTCAGTTCATTAAAGTTGTGATGATATATATGTACAATGACTTTTGGAATGTGAGTATGTAATGGGAGTTTTTGCCTTTTTGGTGGATCGAGACTTGTTACAATCATGTGAAAGCCTTTGAATTTAAGTAACGGTTGAACTTTAAACTTCCATTACAGGTGCACATGCTGCTTCACCGAATAAAACACACGCAGGAATGAACATGACGCACAATGCTACTGAAGTTAGGTCGTCGAGACATCAATCGAAAAACTCAAAACCAGTGTGGATCTTGGTTCTTGAAACCGTGACAGGGCTCGTGATTGGTTTGCTCTTCGTTTTTGCTGTTTTTACTGTTGTGCACATGTGGAAGAGAAGAAGACTTTCAATAATCATTCCGTGGAAGAAGTCTTCAAGTACAAAAGATTGCATGACCATGTATACAGGTTTGTCTCAGTGTGGAGAGTTTCTGCCTCAATCTATGATTATGAAAACATTGTAGATTAAGTCAATTGGTCGTGTAGACTCTGAAGCTACGAGGGAGGTTGTGAGTTATAGCCGAGAAGAACTTGAGTTAGCCTGTGAGGATTTCAGCAACATCATCGGTTCATCTCAAGATAGTGTGGTATACAAAGGCACTATGAAAGGTGGCCTTGAGATTGCAGTGATATCTTTTTGTATAAAAGAAGATCAATGGACAGGCTATCTGGAGCTTTATTTTCAAAATGAGGTATCGTCTTTCTTGACAAAATAAAACAATTACATGGCGCTTCAACGAGCATATCCGATAATCTTGAAATTGATCGACTACAAACTGTGTTTGTGGATCAGGTGGCTGATTTATCTAGATTAAATCATGAAAACACTGGAAAACTGCTTGGCTATTGCAGAGTAAGCCGCCCATTTACGAGGATGCTGGTATTCGAGTATGCCTCTAACGGGACACTTCACGAACACCTTCACTGTAAGTTCCTTCCTTTGGTAAACAATGTCCTGCAATAGAATAACTTAAATGAACCTACTTCATAAATTTTCTGCAGATGGAGAAGGAAGCCAGTTTTCTTGGACACGGCGAATGAAAATTATCATTGGCATTGCTCGGGGGCTGAAATATCTCCACACGCAGCTTGATCCTCCATTTACTATCTTGGAGTTGAATTCCAGTTCTGTCTATCTGACTGATGACTTCACCCCTAAGGTGAGGCTACGAAGCCCGCCTACTTACCTAACCGCATTGACTGTATAAATCTTTAAGTTGTGGTGATTGCATTTCTCTCAACGTGTGCAGCTCGTTGATTTTGAATGCTGGAAAACAATTATCTCCAGGTCGGAGAAGAGCTCAGCCACGATAAGCAACGAAGGCGCGGTTTGCATCCACCCGAGCTCTTTAGAGGGTCGTCATGTAGACGTACAGGGCAACATCTACGCGTTTGGGATTCTTTTACTCGAAATCGTGAGTGGACGGCCACCATATTGCAACGAGAAAGGCTGCTTATTCGATTGGGTGAGTGATCATGTCCAACTTTTCTACTTGGTAACCATCATGAACACGGGGTCTATCACTTTAAACTGCAGGCAATAGAGTTTTTGGAATTCCCGGATATGATGGCATACGCAGTTGATCGAGAGCTGAAGCATTTCCAATATGAGGACCTCAAAGTGATATACGAGGTGGTGAGCCTGTGCATTCATCCTAAATTTAACCGGAGGAAGACTGTGAGCGAGTTGTGCTTGATGCTGGAGAACGGGATCGACACATCCATATCAGGGGAGATGAAGTCGTCGGTGGCTTGGGCCGAGCTCACGCTTGCCTCATGATAGGCTCCTCCGACCCAATGCTGTACATGTCAAGATATAGTACCCTGATACTCGATTTTTTAACCTTTGCTGATTGATACCATTACGTGACACTAGTCGGTGTCCTGTGTGTAATGTGCAGTAGTAGGTCCCACTCGTCGCATGATCACGCATGGGTGGTGTAACCGTAGGTTACCGCGACATCATAGGTGGCTTAGAAGCTCTCATTGTTTGTATATTTGAGGCCATTTTAAGACGGGAGATTTAGGTTTGATACTTTGGTTAGAGTCTAACATGTTATGACAATGATTGTCTGTTTTTCAATTTCATCCGATCTTGTCAATTTGTAATTCTTCTTTAAGATTGTCCGTTACCTTACTTGAAGAGATAATCTATAAGTATACTTTATACTTTAAATGAATAAACTAAACATCTTTCGTTACCTTATTTGATGAGATAATTGATAAATACTATACTTTAAACTTTGAATAAATGATCATGTTTAGTGTGGTTTTGTGAAACTTCACAAAACTAAACTAAGTAGATAGAGTTTTGCTAACACAATGAACCATGACTCATTTGAAGTATCCAAAAACCTATCAGAGCAAAACTTGATTACATCACAACAGAGAAGGAAAAGGAAAAGGAAAAAAAAATCACTGACTCATCTCGTCTCGAACATTAACCACAACAAAATCGATGCATTTAAGCAAAAGTAGATATAGAAGTATGGTGCTTAGCATTTTCGAGGGGCATAACGGATGTCGTTGGGGTTCCTCTTCCCGCTGAAGACAGCAAGTGCTTTCCTAACCGGAGGCTGGAGTGGAGCTTTCTTATCATTGTGGTGGAGGAAAATGTCATCTGGTATAAAGAAATCGTCGTCCTGCAGAACATCAAGTTCAAGTAATGGATTGAGCCAACATCTTACACTCAAAAAACAAGAAATATAATGTAATTGATGAAATAGATTAAACAACAAACCTGCTTATTCTTCTTCTTTGTCTTTGGATACAGAAACTTCTGCGGAAGCTGATCCTCACGTAATATAGGGTTCTTTGTAATTGCATCTCTACCACCTTGAGGTAGAGGCAGTGAATACTGAAAAGGGATATCACACAACAAAGTTTGGTCAGATTTCTGCAAAAGTTTGGATCATAACTGTAAACAGAATCAATTCGGAATCTTACAGAAGATGCTGATAAACAAAGCGCAGAGACAACAAACAAGAAATTACATAGCACATCTTAAGAAACCAAACACACTCAGCGTTCTAAATAACAAATACAAGCAGCCTTCAAAGTATCATATTAATGCATCAACAGAAGAGACTATTCAAAGAATGAGAATGAGAATAAGATTACCTAAAGGAAAAATTCCATATTTTGTAGTACTTTTAAGTTTTCTAAATTGGGTCACACTACTTTAATTTGTTATTAAAAACTGAATCTTTGTTTACTCATCCATGTTAAGTTAGGTACTATTGCTCCAAAAGCAAGAAAGGACACAATTTGAAATAGTAATTTGCTTTTATCAAAAGTGGAGTTCTTAAACCCATTTAACAAAGGAAAAGAAATGGAGAAATTCATTACTTGTTATTTTGTCAAGACAAAAATATTTATTCAGAAACAGCAACCTGCAAAGGCTTTGATGTTTAAAGAACAAAGTGCAGACAAGATGGTTGTATAAAGAAGTTACTGCTACCTTTGTTCCACGTAAGGATACGCGTGGTCGACGTGTGGCCAATATAATACCATTGTCACTAACCGTAACAGCAACCTTTCGTAATGTGCCGCCATTCCCACATGTGGGACAGAAAATCTTACCGATTTCTGTAGTCACCTTAGAACAAGCATGGCATTTGAGCACCCACCTAGAGAAAGAGAAAGAATATCAGGTTGACATCCATATCATAAATATAGTAAATTATAAATCGATTCCAAAATGTGCTCTTTCGAATAATATATTTACTGATCCCATCCATTCTTGTTTTCTCCAGCTTCAGAATTGATACCATATATTTACACGAATACTTATTTTCTCCATCTATTCAGACTACTGAGAGTAACACTTAGAGAACAGAATCTAGAGCTATCCATACTCATACCTGTGAAGCTCGCGAATCTGCATTCCTCCAGGGGCCAGAAGTCTTAAACCCATCTGAAGAAGCACATTTTGCATTGCATAATCAGCAGTTATGCAAGCGACACTAGACTCGGATAAGGATCTAAGAGTCCAGCTCTGTTCGCTACTTATATCATCTGTATGCCATGTATCAGCATCTTCATTTGTCTGACTGGAAGAATCTATTGCCTCTACCCCACCGAATTCATCTCTTTGAGAAGGAAGATTATCCCTCTCACCATTTTGAGAAGACATCAAGCATTCTTCATCCAATTTCATCTTATTTATACCTTCAGAGACATCTGCATTTCCGTTACCATCCTTACAGAAACCATTAACCGTTTGCTCATAATTTTCATCCACAACAAGCTCTGGACATGTGTCATCATCGATGTTTTCAGCATCTGGATTACCCAGTGTGTCTTGTTGTACAGACAAAGCATCGCTCATGTCACGTCTAGCTTTTCTCCTGAGAAATCTTCTATGAGTACTTCGACTAACTGCAGGTCGCCAATCATCAGAGTTTTCATCAGATTGACCTAGCGATGCATCAATACCACCAGCCACCATCTTTTTCCCATCAATTTTAACCTCGCTCTTCTTCTTCGGATAGTATCTCTTGGGTTTTTCAAAACCATCACCGTCCTCCTGGTTTCCCGCACACGACCTACCATCGTGACTGGAAGCATCCTCCATACTAACTTGACCCTCTGGAATAGCACCGAGGCTCAAATCTTTGAGGGGCAAAATTCTAGAATCGGCATGTGATCCATTGTCTTCAGCATGGTCTAGCGCTTCCCATTCCTCGAGATTAGGGACATTAGAACCCCATCCCGGCAAGTCCTTTTCTGGAAGCCTTTTAACGTTAACTGCATGAATGGCGGGCGGGTTGTCTCTGAGATGCTGAGTCCCATGGATTTGGGCCTCGAGTGTGTAGGTCAAGGCAATGAGCTTCAAGTCCACATCCGAAAGTGTTTGCAAATCACCCGTAGCCCTAGCAAAGCTGGCCACTGTAAAATAACAAATTGAGTAAGAAAACTACTTTACATTAAAAGCTTTGAGCTTAATATTACCAAATCCACTAGCAGTAGCAGCAACAATATTCCATTCTCCTAGTTATGCACTTTTTAGTAATGTAAAGATCCCTTTTTAAATTGAAACTATGATTTATAATCGAACATCCAAAAACTATGATTTAAAACCGAACCTCATAAAAATAGCACAAAACTGAAGCAGATTTCTATTTTATGTAATAAATGAAGAAAAAATCACCTTTCTTAAGAGCATCAGGTGAAGGCTCGAGAGTATCAACAGTGAAGGGCAGAAAGTGGAGGGCGTGGCGAGAGGCGGGATCGCGAATTTCGGTGATGACCTCGGCGACGGAGACGAAGCGGTCGGCGGAGTGGAGGAGCTTCTCTCCTCCCTGGATTATGGCGTTGGCGTCAACAACTGCCACCGCGATTCCTTTTGTTGATGAGCAGCTCCCCACCAATTTTTGGGCGATAAATTCATTTGGTTGTTGCTTTTTCTGTGGTTTCTGCGGGGGTTGCTGCTTGAGGATATTGCTCCAGCACGTCGGCGGCGGAGCTTGTACTTCCATGGTAGAGAGGGATACAGAAGAAGAAGAAGAAGAATGGGAAAACGATAAACCCTATGATATTTTAGTTTTATAATATATTATGAAAATTGGGCCTATATTCTAACTGGGCCGAATACTAGTCCTATAATATATTAGGAAACTTAGGCTTATATTCTAATTGGCCGAATAATAAAGGGACTTCTTCATTAATTAAAAATTGAATATGTTTCTATCTATTAAAATTATAATGATTTGATTTTGTAATTTAAAAAGAAAATTTAAATCAATCTATTTTTAACTTTTTCGATTAGGATTTCTTAGTTTAGGGATTGGATATGACATCTACAATAAGTACGTGACCAGAAAAAATTCTTTCTAAAATTTAATTTTGCTTTATATTTTTAATATTAAATTTTGATTTGCACATATGAACATAAGAAAATAATACTTCCTCCGTCCATGAAAAATAGAGCACATTTGTCATTTTTGGTTGTCCATATAAAATAGAGCACATTTAAAAATTGAAAGTTTTCAACAACTTCACTCTTACTTTTTTCCCTTCTCTCTTACTCCCTCCATCCCACTACAAGTGATGAGTTTCTTTTGGGCACGAGATTTAAGGAAATGGTATTTGTTGAGTTAAAGTGGAGTGAATTAAGTATGAGAGAGGAAAAAGTAGGAGAGATAAAGATAGAATAAAATAAGAAAGATAGAAAAAAGTAAAAGAGATAGAATAAAGTAAGAGGGAGAAAATATTTTATTTTTTGCTAAAAGAGAAAATCAATCATTTGTAGTGGGACAACCCACCCAAAATGGAAAGTTGATCACTTGTGGTGGGATGGATGAAGTATTAATAATATGGACCCCACATTCCACTAACAATACTTCTCTCTTGCTTTTTTTTGCTTCTCTCTTACTAATAATATGGACCTCACATTCCAGTAATACTACTTGTCTCTTACTTTTTTTCCTTCTCTCTTACTTTATCATTTTCACATTAAAACTCGCGTTATTCACAATGTGTCCTATTTTTCATGGATAGAGGGAGTACACTACGCTTGTGAGAACCTTATAAAAGCAATATTCTCTGATACATCTAACATCCCAAAATAGGGTCTAGTAGAAAGTCATTTTCCGACATGAAATCGCCAGGAGAAATTATTAAAAATATTGCATGGAATAATTGATATGATTCAATAAAACTATGTATAAAATTTAGGAGTTAAAAGTATACAATTAGAGCTTTAGTGAATAAGAATAATGAAAAGAATTTTTAGTAACTAAATAGAACATTTTGAATAAATGATCATACGGTTTCAAAAGCAATTTGTTACGTAATTAAACTAGAAATTAAATACATGTTGGTATAAATAAATGCCACATAGAGGTGCCCACTGTTCCAGTTTTGGAATTTGCTGAACCAGAACCGAACCGCGAGTGTGTTTCGCGGTAACGGTTCCGATTTCAAAATCACCGGTTTCGGTTCCGAACCGACGGTTTTCCAGTGATTTTTACGATTTTTCATGTTTTTTGGCGGTTTTTTACTGTTTCGATTCGGTTTTTCGGCGGTTTTTCACAGTTCCGGTTTGGAACCGTCTGAAACTAGCGGTTCTAGCATGGTTTCAATTCAGAAAATTTGAAACTGAACTGAATCACGATTCTAAAATCGACAGTTTCGATTCAGATAAATTCTCACGATTACGGTTTGGAACCGTAACCGTCAGTTACAGTTTCACGGATAACCGCAAGATCATAAACCTTGGGCACCTCTAATACTACAAATGGGATTGAAGGATACAGTCATACAAAAATAAAATAATAAAAAAAAGCTATTAAAATAATAGTTATTATTTAAATATTAATAAGTAGAGGGCCAAAACTTACAAATAAAGTAAAAATATTTCCTTCTGGAAGGAGTATGGCAATGGTACGAAATTATTAAGAACATGTGATACAATTCTTCTTTTCCATTTATTTCTAGAATACTCTAGAACTAAATTAAAACAATTCTAATAAAAATTCTAGACCATGAGGTGACTTGGTATAAATAGAACCTTAAGTTAGTTATTTGTTCTATAGATAAATAATTAATATTAGGACCCCTTATAGATAAATAATTAATAGTAGGATCCCTTACATGCACAATCCTTTTTAGTGTAGAACTAGATATTAAATATTGACCAATGAATTTACTATATCCTAATTCCATACTTCATTATGTGAATTAATTAGTTCAACCAAAAGGTGTCTTTGTCATTTTGTATATAAGTCAAATAGGGTAAAATTGTTTTTGGCATAAATCAAGAGACTATGAATTAGGGTAAAACAAAAACTCACATATTCCTATTCATCGCTCAACGTGTCAACTTACCCAACTCTTTTCTTCCCAACGCGGCCCGGTAGTACGATAGTCTTGATTAATGGATTCCTTCTTCCCGTCGTCATCTTGATTCTCGTTGTCATTCTCAACCCAGCGCTTTGTCGAATTTTAACGTGGTGCAAACAAGACGTGGAAAATTGAACGGCAATTGTTGTATTCACCAATTTTTACAGTCTACGAAAACTCTACAAACTAACCTCTAACATTTTGGTTGTAGATGAGAGGATATTGCATTCCAGAACTTCATCCGGTGTGGGTGAGTTCAATGCCTTTGTTAATTTTGTTTAGATTTTGTTAATTTTGCTTCAAATAAGTTCAGTGCATACGGAAATTTAGGTCATCTTTTATGGTTTTTTATTCTTGTTTTAATTTAACCTAGTACCACTGCCTTCAATTGGAAAAAGTAAGCGAGGACGCCCACCCCAAACCTGATGGAACCAAACCGTTCAGGTGAGCTATCCCCAATTCTGGAATTTTAAGTCTGTTCACAATTTTTGGTATGATTTAGTTTATTAAAGTTTTTGTTTTTTCATTCAATCTTAGGTATGAGATGAAGTATTTTCAACATTAGCTGAAGTAGTTCAGTAATCTAGTTAACGTTTTCTTAAAATTAACTTCCCGTTCTACAATTGGGAAAACTAAGCTGGGACGCCTGCTTAAAACCAGAACGAGGTCCACCCCAAAGTTGATCGAACCAGGCATTTCGGGTGAGCTATCCCTAATTTTGGAAATATATTTTTTTGATAACTTTTTTTTGATCATATGTTAATTAAAGTTTTGGAATATATTATTAAAGTTTTATTTTTCATTCGTTCACTTAGGAACTCTGGAAAATGAAGAAAGTTTTTTCATTCAAATTAGTGGTGGTATATAGTGGATGAAGTTGGGAATGATGTAGTTATTTAATTATACGATGAAGTCTTTTCAACATCAAATGAAGTTTTTTTTTCTGATTCATGTGTGTTGATGTATGTAATTAGATTTATTTATGTGTATGTGTAATTGGAACTTATGAAATAAAGTAAATTTTTTCATTCAAATTGGTGGTGGTATTTCTGGTCCAGAATGTTTGATTTAATTTACTATTTTGGATTACAGTATAAGATGATTCTATTGTTGTTTACACTATTTTACTGCTATGGTTCTGATTTTTGGATTTCATGAAAGCTATTCAAGAGATGAGTGATTACAGTGTAAGATGAAGTGACACACTACAAGATAAGTTATTACAATATAAGCTAAAGTGGTTACAATATATTAGATTAAGTGATTTGTTTCATTTCAAATTTGGCTCATTTATTTGGATGAAGTTACACCTTTTTATGATGAAGTTATAACATTATACGATGAAGTTAATACTTTATAATATGCATTGCTTTCTTTCATTGCGTAATATTTATTGTATTTGGTTCGGCACTAACACCGTAATTGTTCTTTATGTAGACAAATCAGCTCCCACTAAGGAGATACCTGCATTGAATCAACTACCTACGACGCTTTCAACATTCAAACTGAACGAACCACTTGGGCACTTTTTAAAACGATTCATAGAAAAATGAGTATTTGATTCATTATAATGATATACGTTGTTCATTATTATATTATATTAGAAAATATTGTTACTATTGTATTTCAATATATATTACTGTTGTTCACATCATTTATTTAGTTCATGATAAGTACAATGATAGTTAACCTTGTTGCTATTATTGTATACTTTAAAAGGTTATAATTGGTTCATTACTAACATTCATTCAGTTTATTTATAATGTTTATTGAGCTCATTATTTAGTTTATATACTACTCATTTGAAAAAATGTGTTATTATTCAAGAATAAACAAAAATTTTCATTGGTGGTCATCGATTTATGGATGATTAATTTAGCTTTGATGGATTTTGGACAATCGAGGTAAAATTTGTACAATGAGACACAATTTGAGGATTTAATTTTCCATAATTATAATATAGATATTTTAGCATGAAATTAGGAATTAATTAATCTTTTCAAATTTGATTCATGATTTGGAATATCCGATTTTCCATAATCATATTATGGATATTTTAGCAAAAATTAGAAAATAATTTGGTGTGAACAAGAAGTAATATTAGAACTCGCAACTATATAAAGTTCATCTTATATAAAAAACAGTTCACCTAATTGCAGAAAACAGTTCATCTTATTCCAGAAAACATTTCATTACAAATAAAAATCGTAGGAACAAAAATAGTTATTGTTCATGGTTGAAATTCATAACAAACACAAATCAATCCACAATATCCATTGCTAACAGTTCATAATAATATCTGACTCGGTTCATTTTTTAAGCGACGTACTACAAATATCCACTGTTACTCGCATTACAAAACAAATACTTCAATAAATTCCATATACAATTTAATGAATTTCAAATCACGTTCACAACTATTACATCGCGTGTTGAGCATGAACATGAATTGACGATGAAGATGTAATTGCAGGCGTGAAATCAATGGAGATTAAATAGCGGACGGTGAATGTAATTGCAGGTTCAGAATTGCATATATTGAATTGCAGTCAAT
The DNA here is from genome assembly GCF_004379255.2 of Salvia splendens. Taxonomy (NCBI): domain Eukaryota; kingdom Viridiplantae; phylum Streptophyta; class Magnoliopsida; order Lamiales; family Lamiaceae; genus Salvia; species Salvia splendens. Next base: position 26,909,408 of record NC_056039.1, read on the forward strand.
GGAGATGTAATTGCATGCACTTAATTAAAGACGTGGTGTGCGTGAATTGCAGCCGCAGATGGAAACGTGTTCATCTACTTGCATGCGTGAATTGGTGATGGAGATTTAACTGCTAGCGTGAATTGGCGATGGAGATGTAAATTGAAGGTGTCAGCGATGGTGTGAAGCAATTGTTGACGATGATTAATTCTGGAGATAAATTTCAAATTTGTGTCGATGATTAAAGGAAATAAACTAACTGATGCAGTATTTGTATTCCAATTCAACCCTTCATCTGATTTTTAGAATTAAAATAATAAGATTTGGTTGATTTATTATATACACAAGATTATAAAATCGGATGGCTGATATTGGGTCCCTAGTTCGGTCTTTAAAATTAGTTCGACATTTAATACAATCCATTAATAGTAATTAGGTTATAGAAATTTAATATGATAATTAAGACAGGTTTTTGCCCCCACTACTAATTAAATGAGAGGCTCGGTCTCTTCATCCAATTAAGGGTGATAATATAGTTTAATTATTATGTTAATCTGAAGAGAGGGAAAGAGAATGAGCGTTGAAAGACGAAAGTGAACGATAAACCCTATGAGTATATTAAGATAATTGGGTCGTATTTAATTATAATATGGTTCAACTGTTGTGTGATATGGGTCAACTTTTCACTCTAATGCCTAATACTAAATAGGCTTTTTATTAGACAAATTTTCTTGTTTTCGCTCAGACTATTTAAAAAATAACTGAACTAGATGCGAACTTCAATTGGACATGTTAATGCATGTATAGGATAGTGATTTACTTATTGTAGTTACAAATTTCTAAGTTTTATTATTTTTTTAAATTAAAAGTTTGAATTATTTGATATTACATTATTAGGCGGTGTCTCTTGCTCAATTCATCATATTTCACTAGATCAGAGGTGTGATAGGATTCCGAAGGATGAAGCGGATATAGAAAGTTCTAATAACACTTAATTGTTTTAGTTAGTATAGCTCTAGATGTTACATTTAGATAAATTTTCATAATTTTGCCAAGGATTCTTCCTAAAGAAAGGGGAGTGAATTCGGGTAGCACTAAAACCGTCTCCGGAGGAGAAAGAACGCGAAGGAGCAACTAGTACCAAAATCGAAACTGAGGGCTGATTTAAACAGTCTTTTATAGTCAAGATGATGTTCAAATGTTTTTTACGTCTTTACGTCGAAAGTGCTTCACATGAGTACCTAGCACGACCAAATCGAAGCTCGGGTGATGGAGTCATGGTCGTTTAATGAAGAACGGTATAATGTCAAGCTAGCGACCCGCTGGGTTAGCTCAGACTCCCGAACAGAGTCAGCCAATCGCCGAGTTTGCAACCTTGCGACCCCAACGACCTGCTAGAATGAGAAGAGTCGTCAGATTCAATAGATAGGATTTTGAATAGTTTTTTAGACTCTTCACATTTCGTCTCCCATCAATATAGGGTCTTTTACTCTCTTTTGTATTAGAGAGGTTAGAGTTGAGTTCAAAGAGTTTCTCCAAAGAGTCCCTCTCCATGTTGGGTAATATGAATGTTTGGAAATTTCATAGTTGGGCTATGGTTGTTTTGTGGTTAGCCCGGAGTTAATCACTTAGTTAAAATGGTTGCTTGGATGAAAGTAGCTAAGGGTTGCCATCATCGTATTGGTGGAGGTCCTTGGTCTTCAAGAGGCCATTTATTCACACATTATTTCTTCCATTTCTATATCTCCCATTAATTCTATATTTTGTTCTATCTTTTTGTGGGATGTGACCCCTATCTTTTTTAGCGTATGTTGTTTTATGTAACTTTAGTTATTATAATTGTTTTGTGTTTTTACAAGAACAGGTCTTGCGCTAATTTTAAGATTCGCATTACGTATAGTATTAGATTCAGGTAATTATCGTGTGGTTTCAACTTAAACTGTATCGTATCGTTAACAGTATGACTAAAAATTTTTATAACATGAACACACACAAAGTAAATAGGTTTTGGTTCATATTGGGTCGACTTATTGTTGGATTTGTGTTAGACCTTGTTGGGTTGATTATGTGGTGACCCAAATCCCCAATGATGACTCAACCTACACGATTTACAAATACTAATTTTTCATATAAAATGATAGCAATAAAAACATATGTAAACTAGTTTCATTTTCAATCCAACATCATTTTCTTCTTTCAAAACATCATTGCTTCAAAAACGAAACACACTACCATTTTCAGTTAGGTAAAATATTATTACTCCCTCCGTCCCTGAAATTTTGTCACATTTTTCCATTTCCGCCAGTCCCACAAAATTTGTCACATTTCACTTTATACCAAAAATGGTAGTGGACTCCACTTTCCACTAACTTATTCCCTCTCATATTTTATTATAAAACTAATACTTTAAAAATAGGACTCATATCCTACCAACTTTTTCAACCAACTTTCTATTACATTTCTTAAAACTCGTGCATGATCAAACTGTGACAATATTTGGGGGACGGATGGAGTATCTTGCATCAACTCAATGGGCTCCTACCCTACCGAATTGAAAATGGTGTCCTCACAATGGGCTCCTACCCGACCGAATAGGAGTTCGTTTACCATATTTGGGTGTCCCACTTTAGGAGTTCTGGTTTAACATATTTGGGTGTCACACTTTAGGAGTCCTGGTTGAAATATTCCATAAATGGTTATAAACCCACATTCCACTAACCTTTTTACACTCACATTTTATTATAAAACTAATATACTCCCTCTGTCCCTGAAGAGTATGCAATATATCTTTTATCGTCTGTCCCCAAAGAGTATGAATATTCTTTTTTGGAAACTCTCTTCTCTCTAATAAAGTGAGACATATTCTCCACTAACAATACTTAAAAAACTTTATTTATCTCTCTCTCTCTTACTTTACCAATAATGCATTAAAACCCGTGCCGAACCCAAAGTTCATACTCTTTGGGGACTGGGAGAGTATAAAAGTAGGACTCATATTCCACTATCGTTTTTCACCAACTTTCCTTTATATTTGTTAAAACCAGTGTTAAAGTAAAATGAGACTCTTAAAATGGGATGGAGTACAATATTGGCAAGTTCTTATCATTAAAGAAGATGGGCAAGGATGTTTTGGTACTAAAAGTGGGCTCCTACCCAACCGAATAGAGTTGCATTTTAATTCCACCAGGTCGGATGGATAAGATCGAAGTCCAAAGAGTTCTACCCGATCGAACGAGTTTAAGCCCTTGACTCCAGCCAGTTGGGTTTGATGCAACAGTTAGTACAAGATTTCTGCCAAACCAGGTAATAATTTCTGCCATCATCCAAAATTTTAGTTATTTGGTTACATATTTTATTTCCATTGTATTTGTACTTTAGATATTATAAGAAATGAGTCCACACTCAGCTCTAGTTTCCAGAAGAATTAAAGGAAGAAGGAATCAGAAAACTAGCCGTTAGGAAGTTAGTTATTCTGTTAGGAAAGAGCAGTTATTAGCTCTAGTTCTTGAATCTTGTTTCTTGATTCTTTTTCTGTTAGTAGCAATTATCAGAGTGTATGAGCTTTATATATAGCTCGGTTTACTTGTATCCTAGATAGATGATAGTTAGAAATCAATCAATAAAAGAGAATTCTCTTTCTCCAAGAAACTCGCTCTTCTTCCTCAATTAGTGTGTGTTCTCTGTGTGTGTGAGTGTTCATACCAAGTGTGTGTGAGTCTTGTGTGCTGAGTTAACAAGTGGCGCCGTCTGTAAGAATTTGAGGCTGATTTGCAGAAGTTCAGATAGTCTCAAAGATGGCAGCAAGGCTAGATGCAGAGAAATTCACAAGCAAAAATGATTATGGCTTGTGGAAAATGAAGATAAAGGCAGTTCTAATCCAGCAAGGCTTGGCCGCAGTTCTTGCTCCTCCGAGTGAGGGAAAGCTCCAATTCTTGATGAGAAATCTCAAGCCAAGTTTGATGAGAAGAAGTATGAAGAAATTTCTAAGGGATCCACCTCTGATAATCTAAAAGAAACCAGGTCATGCCACTGGTGCAAGAAACCTGGGCATCTAAAGAAAGATTGTTTTGCATGGAAGAGGAAGGAAGCCTCTGAGGGCAAAGGGCAGAATACCTCTGATTGTGTAGAGGGTGTTGATCCTCCAGCTTCTGAATGTGTTAGAAAGTGGAGTTAGTCAGAAATGGATCATGGACTCATGGTGCAGTTTTCACATGTGCCCCAATAGGAGCTGGTTCCATGATTTCAAGGAGATAGATGGAACAGTCCTCCTAGGCAAAAATCACACCTGCAAAATCAGAGGAGTTGAGAAGGTGAAGTTGAGGCTTCAAGATGGTTCCATAAAGATTTTGACAGAAGTGAGATTTATTCCTGAAGTTAAGAGGAATCTAATTTCTTTGGGGATGCTGGAGCAGAAGGGATTCAATATCTTGATGAGTCAGGGAAAGATCCTAGTGCAGTCAAGGAATCAAGTAGTGATGATGGCTGAAAGAGATCATATACTCTACTACCTAATTGCTGAAGCTGTTGATGGAGAAAGCCATTCCATATCTATTGAAAACAGCATGAAAGAGCTAGTAAAAAGGGGTTTGATCACTGGAGATGTCAGTAGCAGATTAGATCCTTGTGAGCAATGCATTCTTGGAAAGGCAAAGAAAGCTCCATATCCTACATGTATACATTCATCTAGTTATCTATGGGATCCTTCTCCTATTAATTCTGTTGGTGGAGGAAGATACTATTTGTCTATTATTGATGACTATACTAGAAAATTGTGGGTCTATATTCTGAGAGATAAGTCGGAGACATTTGCAAAGTTCAAAATGTGGTGCAAAGAGGTGGAGTTAGAGAAAGGAATGAGTGTGAAATGCCTTAGGACTGACAATGGCCTTGAATATCTTTCTACTGAGTTTGATTTGTTTTGCAAAGAGAAGGGAATGAAGAGGCATAGGACAGTCCCTTCCAACCCGCAACAAAATGAGGTTGCAGAGAGGATGAATAGAACAATACTTGAGAGTGTAAGATGCCTACTTCTTTGTTCTGGATTAAGCAGCAAATTCTGGGGTGAGGCAGTGTATACAGCTAGCTACCTATCTGATCAACAAGTGCCCTGCTACAGCCTTAAAATCTGAAACTCCATATTATATGTGGTATGGAGTTCAAAGTGGCTACTCAAAGTACAAGGTGTTTGGGTGTGCAGCCTATGCTCATGCTAGGCAAAGTAAGCTGGAAGCTAGAGCACTAAAGTGCATCATGCTGGGCTATCAGAAAGGTGTTAGGGGTATAGGCTCTGGTGTATTGAGCCCGGAAAGCAGAAGGTGGTCATTAGTAGTGATGTGGTGTTTGTAGAGACTCACATGCCTTACTTAAGTAAAGATAAAGCTTCTGATGATGCAGACAGATACCTTCTTTAAGGTGGAGTCGGATACTATGAGCCAAGAAGTAAGTGGAGCTAGTGATTCAGATAGTGAGTTTGAATCTGAAAGTGGTGTTGCTTCTAGTCAAGATGGAGGCCGTACTGATGCTGGAAATTCCAGAGAGTACCAGATTGCTAGAGATAGAGGAAGGAGAAATGCTAAATCTCCTAAGAAGTTCTCTAATATGGTCTATTATGATCTATGTACTGCTGAAAACATAGAGCTTGCTGATCCTCTCACTTATAAGGAAGCAACGAGAAGTAAAGACAGAGAAAAGTGGATAGAAGCTATGAATGAAGAGATTGAATCTTTACTCAAGAATAAAACCTGGATTTTGGTGGATGAATCTCAACTTAAATCTAATGGGAAATAAAGGATATTAGTAAGCAGCAAATGTGTGCTTAAGAAGAAGATTGAAACTACTTATAAAGACAGAATTAAGTTCAAAGCTCGTTTGGTGGCTAGAGGTTTTACACAGCAAGAAGGTGTGGACTTCAATGAGGTGTTTGCTCCTGTTGTGAAGCACACTTCTATTAGAATTTTGCTGGCTGTAGTGAATCACTTGGATTGGGAATTGCAGCAGTTTGATGTCAAGACTGTTTTTCTCAATGGAGATCTTGAGGAAACTATTTTCGGATCAGCCTGAGGGTTATGTAAAAATTGGAGAAGAAGGCAAGGTTTGCTTACTGAAAAAGAGCCTTTATGGACTAAAAAGAAGTTTGATGAGCAAATGGTTAAGATTGGTTTCACAATATCTAAGTTTGATGATTGCATTTACATAAAGAAGAAAGGTAACACTCCAGTAGCCTATCTGTTGATTTATGTAGATGATATGCTACTTGCTGGACCATCTATGGCTGAGATACAGAAAGTCAAGGCAGATTTGAAGTCTAGCTTTGAAATGAAGGATCTGGGTGAGGCAAGGAAGATCCTTGGCATTAATATTCAGAGAGACGGAGGCTGTAAGAGGTTGTGGCTACTTTAGTCTGATTATATTGAGAAGGTTCTGAAAAGGTTCAATATGGACAATGCTAGGGCTGCTACAACTCCTCTCTCACAGAGTTTTAAGCTTTCTAAGGAACATGCTCCTAAATCTAAGCAAGAAGCACGTGAGATGGAATCTATTCCTTAAGCTAGTGTAGTTGGAAGCATTGTGTAAACTATGATCTGTACAAGGCCAGACCTGGCCCATAGTATCTCAGTTACTAGCAGGTACATGTCTGATCTTGGGAGAGGGAATTGAAATGCCCTTAAGTGGATTTTGAGGTACATGAAGAACACTAGTAGTAGCTGGGGAATTATGTTCAATGGTTGTGATAAGGTGTGTGAGGAAGTAGTGGTGGGCTACTGCGATGCAGATTATGCTACTAACTTGGATAACAGAAAGTCCCAAACTGGTTATCTCTTCAACATGTTTGGAACTGTGATTAACTGGAAGTTAGGCTTACAAAGTGTTGTTGCCTTGTTAACAACAGAGGCAGAGTATATGGCACTAACAGCAACAATGCAAGAAAGTTTTTGGATCCAGGGTGTGATCTCAAATTTTGGTTCTGATTAGGAAACCATGGTTGTTCATTGTGACAGTAACTCAGCTATGTGTTTAGCTAGACATCAGTACTTCCATGAAAGAAGCAAGCAAATAGATGTGAGACTACATTTTATTAGAGATGAGATTGAGAAGGGAAGGGTAAAGGTGGTCAAGATTGACACTTTGCACAATCCTGCTGACATGCTTACAAAGTCTCTAGGAAGAGACAAGTTTGATCACTGCAAAGAATTGATCAATGTTTGCTGCAAGATCTGAGGTGTGTACTCAGGTGGAGAATTGTAAGAAATGAGTCCACACTCAGCTCTAGTTTCCAAAAGAATTCAAGGAAGAAGGAATCAGAAAACTAGCCGTTAGGAAGTTAGTTATTCTGTTAGGAAAGAGCAGTTATTAGCTCTAGTTCTTGATTCTTGATTCTTTTTCTTTAGTAGCAGTTACCTGAGTGTATGAGCTTTATATATAGCTCGGTTTACTTGTATCCTAGATAGATGATAGTTAGAAATCAAACAAAAAAAAGAGAATTCACTTTCTCCAAGAAACTCTTCTTTCTTAATTAATGTGTGTTCTCTGTGTGTGAGTGTTCATACCGAGTGTGTGTGTGTTACTGAAGAGTGGGTGAGTCTTGTGTACTAAGTTAACAGATATGATATAGGTAACTAAATATATTTGTAAAATTCTAAGGTGTCGTAAAATAATTCTTTAGTTTAATATTTCTTTATTTTCAAATCTTGACTCATGTTATTCATTTGGTAGTTATTGTGCTTCACTAATTTAATGGATTTGTCATTTAATAATCTTCGGAGTTTAAATTCAATTAAGAAACTAGTATTTGTCCTTTTCTACTAAAGAACTTGTGTTTCCATTTTAAAAAATTGGAAAAATAATATAAATATTATATAATCTCTCTCAATTTGAAACACAAAATAAGAAGATCCAAAATAGTGAACTAAGAACTAGCAGCTAGTCCACCCGCTAGTACACTATTGCGACCGACTAGCAGTTGACGTACTAACACGACGAATGACGTACTAGCACGACGAATAACGTACTAGCACGACGAGTTTATCATTGTAAGCTAGAGCACTAAAGTGCATCATGTTGGGCTATCAGAAAGGTGTTAGGGGTATAGGCTCTGGTGTATTGAGCCCGGAAAGCAGAAGGTGATCATTAGTAGTGATGTGGTGTTTGTAGAGACTCACATGCCTTACTTAAGTAAAGATAAAGCTTCTGTTGATGCAGACAGAGACCTTCTTTAAGGTGGAGTCGGATACTATGAGCCAAGAAGTAGGTGGAGCTAGTGATTCAGATAGTGAGTCTGAATCTGACAGTGGTGTTGCTTCTAGTCAAGATGGAGGCTGTACTGATGCTGGAAATTCCAGAGAGTACCAGATTGCTAGAGATAGAGGAAGGAGAAATGCTAAATCTCCTAAGAAGTTCTCTAATATGGTCTATTATGATCTATGTACTACTGAAAACATAGAGCTTGCTGATCCTCTCACTTATAAGGAAGCAACGAGAAGTAAAGACAGAGAAAAGTGGATAGAAGCTATGAATGAAGAGATTGAATCTTTACTCAAGAATAAAACCTGGATTTTGGTGGATGAATCTCAGCTTAAATCTAATGGGAAAGAAAGGATATTAGTAAGTTGTAAATATGTGCTTAAGAAGAAGATTGAAACTACTGATAAAGACAGAATTAAGTTCAAAGCTCATTTGGTGGCTAGAGGTTTTACACAACAAGAAGGTGTGGACTTCAATGAGGTGTTTGCTCCTGTTGTGAAGCACACTTCTATTAGAATTTTGCTGGCTGTAGTGAATCACTTGGATTGGGAATTGCAGCAGTTTGATGTCAAGACTGTTTTTCTTAATGGAGATCTTGAGGAAACTATTTTCGGATCAGCCTGAGGGTTATGTGAACATTGGAGAAGAAGGCAAGGTTTGCTTACTGAAAAAGAGCCTTTATGGACTAAAAAGAAGTTTGATGAGCAAATGGTTAAGATTGGTTTCACAATATCTAAGTTTGATGATTGCATTTACATAAAGAAGAAAGGTAACACTCCAGTAGCCTATCTGTTGATTTATGTAGATGATATGCTACTTGCTGGACCATCTATGGCTGAGATACAGAAAGTCAAGGCAGATTTGAAGTCTAGCTTTGAAATGAAGGATCTGGGTGAGGCAAGGAAGATCCTTGGCATTAATATTCAGAGAGACAGAGGCTGTAAGAGGTTGTGGCTACTTTAGTCTAATTATATTGAGAAGGTTCTGAAAAGGTTCAATATAGACAATGCTAAGGCTCTCCTCTCTCACAGAGTTTTAAGCTTTCTAAGGAACATGCTCCTAAATCTAAGCAAGAAGCACGTGAGATGGAATGTATTCCTTAAGCTAGTGTAGTTGGAAGCATTATGTAAACTATGATTTGTACAAGGCTAGACCTGGCCCATGCTATCTCAGTTACTAGCAGGTACATGTCTGATCTTGGGAGAGGGCATTGAAATGCCCTTAAGTGGATTTTGAGGTACATGAAGAACATTAGTAGTAGCTGGGGAATTATGTTCAATGGTTGTGATAAGGTGAGTGAGGAAGTAGTGGTGGGCTACTGCGATGCAGATTATGCTACTAACTTGGATAATAGAAAGTCCCAAACTGGTTATCTCTTCAACATGTTTGGAACTGTGATTAACTAGAAGTTAGGCTTACAAAGTGTTGTTGCCTTGTTAACAACAGAGGCAGAGTATATGGCACTAACAGCAACAATGCAAGAAAGTTTTTGGATCCAGGGTGTGATCTCAAATTTTGGTTCTGATTAGGAAACCATGGTTGTTCATTGTGACAGTAACTCAGCTATGTGTTTAGCTAGACATCAGTACTTCCATGAAAGAAGCAAGCAAATAGATGTGAGACTACATTTTATTAGAGATGAGATTGAGAAGGGAAGGGTAAAGGTGGTCAAGATTGACACTTTGCACAATCCTGCTGACATGCTTACAAAGTCTCTAAGAAGAGACAAGTTTGATCACTGCAAAGAATTGATCAATGTTTGCTGCAAGATCTGAGGTGTGTACTCAGATGGAGAATTGTAAGAAATGAGTCCACACTCAGCTCTAGTTTCCAAAAGAATTCAAGGAAGAAGGAATCAGAAAAATAGCCGTCAGGAAATTAGTTATTCTGTTAGGAAAGAGCAGTTGTTAGCTCTAGTTCTTGATTCTTGATTCTTTTTCTTTAGTAGCAATTACCTGAGTGTATGAGCTTTATATATAGCTCGGTTTACTTGTATCCTAGATAGATGATAGTTAGAAATCAAACAATAAAAGAGAATTCACTTTCTCCAAGAAACTCTTCTTTCTTAATTAATGTGTATTCTCTGTGTGTGAGTGTTCATACCGAGTGTGTGTGAGTTACTGAAGAGTGGGTGAGTCTTGTGTACTAAGTTAACAGATATGATATAGGTAACTAAATATATTTGTAAAATTCTAAGGTGTCGTAAAATAATTCTTTAGTTTAATATTTCTTTGTTTTCAAATGATTGGCTCATGTTATTCATTTGGTAGTTATTGTGCTTCACTAATTTAATGGATTTGTCATTTTATAATCTTCGCAGTTTAAATTCAATTAAGAAACTAGTATTTGTCCTTTTCCACTAAAGAACTCATGTTTCCATTTTAAAAAATTGGAAAAATAATATAAATATTATATAATCTATCTCAATTTGAAACACAAAATAAGAAGATCCAAAATAGTGAACTAAGAACTAGCAGCTAGTCCACCCGCTAGTACACTATTGCGACCGACTAGTAGTTGACGTACTAGCACAACGAATGACCTCTCATAAGTCGGATATAGCACTAGTCCACTATTTGTGGGCTCCCAATGTACTAGCGCACGGACTAGGGATTTGTTTTTCTTTCAATGACATTCTAGCACAACGAACAACCTCTCGTAAGTCACATATAGCGCTTGTTTTTCTTCAATGACATACTAGCACAACGAACAACCTCTGAAAGTCACATATAGCGCTAGTCCGTTATTTGTGGACTCCCAATGGACTAGCGCACGGACTAGGGGATTTTTTTCTTTTAAAACTCTATATATACTACTCATTGCAGTTCATTTTCATTTACACTACTTGTATTAACAATTATATATACATTTCGTTTTCATTGAATTGTACTTTTAAATTTTTTTATTTTGATTATGTATATATATTTTAATTTATATAAAAAGGTTGCATTTTCTAGTTAAGATGTGTTTTTAGCTAGTCCAATCACTAATAGGACTAGATAGTCCAAAAGGCATTTCTAATTTTGAAAACTCTGTCGTCAATTAATACAGCAGCGACTATCTCTTATAAATTAAATATTCAACAATATTTCTCTATATTTGATACTTAAACTTACCTTTTCTCTATGCAAACACATAAATACATAAATCAACTTCCGACTATAAAACAAGAAATGTTTCATCTTAAGCTAGGGCAGAGAGAGGAGTACTTTAGTAATGTAGTTCACCAACGTCCAAATGAACCATAAAAGAATATCACCGGATAGCGAGGAGAACTTATTTTTGTAGCTTCACACAATGAAAAATGACACACACAAGTGTGACAATATACAAAATCAAGTAAAGCACAAATATAAAAAATTAGTCTTAGAACAGAAAAAAATGGCTCAGTCCCTTAGATGTTCAATAATCGCGATCATATCCGCAATCATTACAGGTCTGTGTAAATGTACAAGTGCTCATCATCGCCATTTACAATTTTAACAAAACTCAATTGAAAATAGGAAATATAGCTGTCCCGTTGATCTCCAACCACAACCCAACAAGCGGTGAGAGTAATAAAAACAGGGCAACACAACCAATATCGCTTCTAGGGAACGAGTTGATTGGATACTGAGATCAAATCCAACAACCAGATAGCGAAGCCAGCATAGAAAAGGGGGTTTATTTAAAAAAAAGACATGTTCTTGAGCTTACTAGACCAGCTTCAAAGAATAAATCAGCAAGTCTGAAGAGCAAAAGGTAATTGTATGAGCAGATTAACACCTTACTTCTCATTCTTCTTTAAGCACAAGTAGGTTGCCTGAATTTCCACTCAAAAGTGAAAAAAGAAACAAGATTGGTAAAATTGTGGCCTCATTGAGAAGATTATAGTGTCTACAGAGATATTCGGACATATGCTTGTCTTTATAAGAATTTAATCACAGGCCAATAAATAAATATCACAGGGATTCAATCGGAATTGAATTAAGAAATTGGTAAAAGGTCATCAGATAGGAGCGAAAGACTAAAAGAGTATTTAATCACGAATTAGTCATTTGAACTATGCATCTAATCATCACTTGACCAGTAAGAGAGAGCAGTTTATGAAAACTAAATTCAAAAAAATAGAATTGGGAGAAAAAAAGCCTCAGAAGGAAGGCAGTAGTGTGTTCGTAATCAATGAATACTCATTAACAAATTCCACTAAAATCATCATCGGCAAAACTATTTCAGAAATATTAAGGCGGAATACTTAGATCTGAACAGAAATTGGACGAAAATGAAAATAGAAATGGAAGGACTCAGTTTATGGGTGGTGATATAGCAGTATGGTCGGCAAGGCAAGCAATATGCCATTACGACGAACGAGACCTATCACAATTCATCATTGCCCTTCAAATCAATACTCAAAAACTATGAAATCAAAGGCAGCAATTGCCGATCAAACCAATATTCAGAAACTATAGAACCAGAGGCAACCAGAAGTGTTGTTGTGCAGCGGCAATGCAAAATGAAGGGAGAAGAGTGGGCTACTTAAAGGGAAGGGAGGTGATCGAATTAGGGTTTTTGTTAGAAATAGGGTTGCGGCGTCACTTATTTTGTGGAGTGAATTTATAACAGGTCAACATTTTTATTCTCTTTTTTATAAAAGATAAATTGATTCCTAAAATTATATGCTTTGCCTAAAATTTGATATTATTTCCTATAAACTTTGAAATTGATAGTATATAATATCACAAACTTTACACATTGTTTGGTATTTTTCACGGCATGTCTATTACTCCCCCGTCCCGGATTACTCGCACATTTCCTTTTCGGCACGGAGATTAAGGAATGAGTGTATAGCAAAGTCAACAATTGCGGTTGTAGGTGATAATTTTTACTAAAAATGGAAAGAGTGCAAATAACTTGGGACGCCCAGAAAGGAAATAAGTGCAAGTAGTCCGGGACGGAGGGAGTACTATATTTGACTAACTTACAAGACTTTTTTTTATCATACTTGACACAATTAAATCAACGTGGTTTTCAACGTGATTTTTTATCCTAAAGTTATGAATTTAAAAAGTGATTTAAAATATCATAAAAAGTATCATGGTTGCTTACATAAAATAAGATTTTGATGAATATATCTTATTTGAGTGAGTTTGGAAAATACCAAATAAAATGCAAAATTTGTGATATTATAGACCAATTTCAAAGTTCATGGGAAATACCAAATTTTAGTCAAAGTTCATGGTTTTAAAGACCAATATCGCTTTATAAAAGTATACCTTTTTTTGCTTTTATTTCTTTAATTTTTTTTATTATTATATAATTGTAATAAACTCTTCAAACAAAACGAAACAAAATGAATCGCTCATTAACTAAATTATTTGTAAGTTTATTACTCTCTCGTTCCCTTAAATTTGATCACATTTTTCCATTTTTAACGGTCTCACAAAATTTGTTATATTTCATTTTTTACTATTTTTAGTAATGGAACTCTTAGTCCACTAACTTACTCAAACTCATATTTTATTATAAAACTAATAAATAAAAGTATGACACACTCTCCGTTAACTTTTTTCAACTCACTTTTCATCATTTCTTAAAACTCGTACCCGGTCAAAATGTGACACACAGACGAAGTAAGAGATAAAATATTGTAGAAGAGACTTTCCTTTATATTATTCTTTCTCTTAGTTTATTTTATCTCAACTTTAACTATTTATTATCTTTTCTTCAAAACACGTGCGAAAAAATGAGTCATCTTAACTGGGACGGGGAATAATCCTCCTCTCAAATTAACATTATTATTTTCCTAACTTATTTACAACTTTTTTTATATATAAATTAACTCTACAACCTTTTTTATATAAATTAACTCCTATATAAGAGAGAAAATTACAACTGATGTCAAGAGGGCTCGAACTCGGTATTTCATGCAATAATGCCTAAGTTCCTTGCCGCTAGGACAAAGGCTCTGGACAACTTATTTACAACTTATACCTACCATTTACCTATCTTTTATTTTTTCTCTCTCATACTTTACCTATTTTGTCTTATTCTCTCTTACTTTATTTATTTTTTATTAAAACTCATATTAGAGTGTGACTTGGTCATGTTCATGCGTACTAGCAAGTGCAAATATGGGGTGGAAATTAAGAATGACACATGGCTACGAATTACGCATGTATAAAAACCCGTATTAGAGTGTGACTTGGTCATGTTCATGCGTACTAGCAAGTGCAAATATGGGGTGGAAATTAAGAATGACACATGGCTACGAATTACGCATGTATAAGTATGTTACCCATGAGACTATTTTTAATGGATAAAGAAAGTACTTGATAAAATGTTGAATTGCGCATGTATAAGTATGTTACCCATGAGACTATTTTTAATGGATAAAGAAAGTACTTGATAAAATATCAATATGGAGTACTTATTTGATTGAAGATATTTGTGGTAACAATAAAAACCCTTTCATTTAGTTCATCCCCTAAAAATAGAAATTGTTTATTTAAGATAAGTTATTCTCTCTAATGAGAATGGATAAAGAAAGTACTTGATAAAATATCGAATTGCGCATGTATAAGTATGTTACCCATGAGACTATTTTTAATGGATAAAGAAAGTACTTGATAAAATATCAATATGGAGTACTTATTTGATTGAAGATATTTGTGGTAACAATAAAAACCCTTTCATTTAGTTCATCCCCTAAAAATAGAAATTGTTTATTTAAGATAAGTTATTCTCTCTAATGAGATCGAACTCATTTTTCACTAGCATACTTTCTTTTCAATTCTCTTTTATTTTCTTAATTTTACATTAAATTTTCTTAATTTTACATTAAAATCCATGTTATTTTAAAGTTCATATATTTAGAGAATGGAAGGAGCATTTATTTAATTATATAATTTCTAAGATGTCCTTGAAATTTTGAAATATAAAATATAAAATAAAACTCCACCGTTGATTTGCTGCAAATAAAATCTACGTACCAATACTTTATCAGTTGATAAAATTGCATTTGGTTTTACCGATTTAAAACGATCCAATATATAAACAGTTTTAAATGCCAAACCGGACCAGACAAAAAGCCGGGTCATGGCTGAACTGATCAGACTGGCCGGTTCAGTCCGATTTTTTAAACAATGCACATTTTTTTAACCAAAAAAAATGAAAAACAAAGACCAAAATGTAGAAGACCCAAAATACCATAGTGAAGACAAAAAGCTAAATTAAGCCCGGTAAAGGGGCAAACACTAACTTGGAAACTCAATTAAATTACCGTTAGAAAAACATAAGCCGCCATAAATTAGAAAACCAACTTCCTACCTAGTGAACTAGTACAATAGTTATGCTGGTATTCTAACAATTATAAGAGAAAAATGAAAATTTGGAACCCAAGTCAGATGCCATCATTACCACACAAGTAGTGAAATTTGGGGATATCAGATATGGCGAAGGCATGAGCAACCAGTCATATTACTGATGAATGGAAAGCCTCCCAGCTTCTGTGATCTATACCGGTCTGATTCTATTGAGTTGCGTAGTTCTCTGATCCAAGGTAGATATCATTTGGGGCATCGACATGCCACCAGATACCACGATTTCTGCATAAAGAAAACGAACGTATCCTCAAATCTTTATTATGTATACAAAAGTTACTAGAGAAAAAGAGACACCAAGAAAAGCTTTCACAGCTAAAGATAAAGAGAATAACAAGTCAGGAACGACCTCAGAGAAGGGAAGAAGACATGCATAATCAAACATTCAAAGATTTGGAAAAAAACAATGTAACCCTGCCCTAAACCTTCTTCTCCTAACAAAATATTTTCCGACACTTTCAGATTTTTATCTTTTCTTTTTTTAATCTTTCTGCCAACTACAGAACTACCTCGTTATGATACCAAAATAGTTGCGAACATATCTTACCAATTCCTTCTCTTACAGACAAATTCGGTCTAATAATATCTTTAGCATTGACCAGGAATATATCACCAATGTAAAGATGGTTCGTTGGGACATACACGCAGTAGAGCTCTTCATCTCCTGAATAACTCTGGCATGAGAAGAAAAATTATACTAGTCAAATAAGATAATTAAAATATATATAGAAGTAAAATCAGCCTTCATTTGCAAATACATCAACACATCGGAGTGTCATGCTCTAATTATTAACATTGATCACGATATCCCACTATATTGAGCTTGTGTGTTATAATATTTTAATAGAGATACATAGTTGCTTTCAAACTAGGCTAGATGTCCAAGCTTGAATAGTTAACCACGACAATCAAACAAATAGCTGCAGATGCAGATTATTGTACAGACTTATCAAGTCATCTGCATCTTTTGTTCAAGGTTTATAGTGTATCTGATACCGACCAACCTCATCCTTGGAAGGGTGGGAAGGTTTACTATCAAGGAAGCCGAAGAGTGATTGACTAGAGTGGTTTGGACGTTAGATCAGCTTGTTAATGGAAGACATTGGATTGTGTTGCAGACCTTGATGAAGATGGGATAAAAGCTTTCGACGTTAGAAGCAGCCATGATTGTCAATCACCAATGGTGGGACGTTCGAGCAGCCGCAACAAAGGAGATAAGGTGCTGGGCGTGTAATGATGTGCACTTAATAATCCTTTGATGTTAGAGAAGGGTTTTTATCATTTCAAGTTTTAGTAGTAATACTTTTCAATTGCAGCAATCGACACATCTCATACACAAGTAACACAACCAAAACAATATTTATCTTCACCGAATTTCCCTCTAACAGTATCAAGAGTATCAGGAAGGTGGAGCAAAAGGTATATATATTAGGAAGGTTCTCAACTTTACGAACATGCATCAAAAGTTTGACAAGATAAAGACTCTGGGTTATGCACTTACTATGTGCAGGTGGAAAACTACCTAGCCATGATTTTGAAAACATCTCTTTTCATCAATTAATTATCAAAGAGACCATAATGCAATGCAATATTACAGTTCCAGTTCCACAGCCTAGGTAGATCCAGTGTGCAAAAGAAAATAATAAGCTAAGAGATGACAGACTTGGCAAACCTGGAGTGTGAGAGATGAAGTGATGAACCCAAATGCATATTCACCAATACGTGGATGCCTTATTATAGCCACTTCTTTGAACGCCCGTGTGTTCTGATCTGCAAAAGTAATTGTCTAACAAACTCAGAATCCATACCTGGCAAAAACTCTGTTCAAGGGCCTAAAACATGAAAAAACAAGTGCACCTGGAGATATGGCAGCACTAATTTGCTTCGAGGCATTGTAAATATGACGAATGAAGGGCATGCGCTTAATAAACCACTCCCCAAGGCTCAAAACAGAAGCCCCCAACCATGATGACATAAATACTCCAACCAAGAAAATAAAAGTAATGGAGGTCACAAATCCCAAACCTAAACCAACAGTATATACAGTGTTAGTTGCCGTAAAAATTATCCAAAAGGAACATTTAAATGTAGGATTTAACTAGCAAAGATAATTCAATGAAATTAACCATACTTCCAAGAACTTAAAATATCCACATGTAAAAAAAATCCATTATATGAAACAGAGATTTAATTTGTACTTCTTTTGAATTATAGAATTTTTAGTTCGATACTTGTTTTCATTTTTTTCCCACAGAAGACAATATTAATATATTATGATTTATGATATCATTCTATTTCTTAATGGATAGTATGCACAATTTTTTAAGGTATATAATAATTCACTCACTACCTACTTGAGTACATTAAGTGAAAGTTAGCATGCTTACCAAATATATCAATTCCAAGTTGAGCATAAATAGGAGAGAAAAATCCATCCACGAAATGTATGAACCACCATGTTACATAGAAAGTAATAGCTATTGGTAGAAGGATAACACTGCAAAATGACAAAGCAGGTGCATATCAACATGTGAGCAGATGAGCAACAATTCGTTTCAGGAGCAAAAGTAGAACAAAACTAACATTTTTCAAAATCTGAGGCAATACAAACTTAAAAAGTTACAAACAAGAAACAGTAGTTTTCTCATGGAGTGGATTATTTCAAAAGTTAAAATAACACATTCTTTATTCAAAGACAGGATAGCTTAAAAACATCAATTCAAGCTTGATGTTTGAAAGATTCATGAGAGAAACCTTGCTTAGATTAAGCATAAAAGATATTTGTTGTGTTTCTCCCAACCAACAACAAACCACAAGAAATGCCTACAGCTTTATGTATATATAGCACCCCGGCATGTTGATAACTTTGCCAACATATTTGAAGTTTTGAACAGGTCTAATGAACAGTAAACCTTGGTGAAAGTATTCTGTTAGGGATAGATTATTACATCGTGCATATTTATTTGTTGAGGACTGATATATCAATCCTGCTTCCTCTGTAACATTGCAGAAGTGGTGTGTATCTCAAAGAATATTAAATATTGAAAAACAGTCATAACAGTATAACACAGTTCAAAATCTGGCTTCATATCTGGAATCTTATGGGAATCCTACAACCAAGTATCGCTGATCTATCTTGTTCTTTTAAATTTCGTAGCTCGAAAGCATTAAAATGTGTAATAGACTCTTATAGGACTGTATATAATAAATAAGTTTATTTTTAAAGAAAGCCTCTTCTAACACAACTTAATACATTAAGAATGAGGCCAGTCAAGCCCTTCCACAAAAGCACTAAACTCTCTATAAAGCATGCAAGTTGCAAATATTTTGTGACGTACCAGGCAAAAATCCAAAAGCTACTAACTAGCTAGATCACGCATGGAAAGAGATTGTACAAGCCTTTCCTCAAAACCATTGAACTTTCTGAAGGCATGCAAATAATTTGTTATATACCAAAAATCCCTGAGTGAGGTATCAGCCCAATATTTATTGGCAACTAGAGTGGTTCAAAAGATACAAATAGAACTATAGCACTAATACCCACACTTGGCCCTCATGCTGCTACATTCCTAATAAAAAAAAAAGATGTACTCCATAATTTACGGAGGTAATAACTATTATTTCTGAGTGTCCAAATATATGCAATGGAGAACCAGCTGAAGAGATCAGAGATCACCAAGCATATTAACAGACCCACTGAAATGATTATGCCAAAGAGAAAAAATATAACAGTAGTCAAATCAAAAGGCTCATACATGTATTATACATCTTAAGCTAAGAATTGTAAGGACCATGTAGCATAAATATGTGCTCACCATCCAGTCATGAACTTCTTCGAAGCCCAGCTCCTCACAACTTTGTAAAATGTCTGCATTGTTACAAAGATGAAGAATTACGTTTTATCATTGATACACAAGTTATCTAAAATGAGCACAAAATCGGGTTTTCATCGACAAAGGAACAGCACAATATGTTTGCATAAATTATATGGTGATCAAGCTCAGCAAAATTTCTTTACATGCGCAGATCATTATCAGCTTGGACTTGGAGATGGGGGTGAGGGGTGGGTTGCAAGCTGACTAAAGTGGCACCTCTCCACTACACAAAAAGAAACAGAATGGCCACAACTGATATGCGTGTGCCTTGTTTCTCATCTAAAAACAGCACGAGTGGCCTAATCCAGAGGAACAATGACAATTTACAGATAATTCTGTAAAAGGTTTGAAAATACTAGAATAGAAGGATAATCGAATTCTTGATTTGCGTTTTCCTTGTGGTGCAAAGCTCATCACATCACAATTCCTCATCAGTTGTTTCCCTACTAGAATAATTACTGAACCAGTCTTTATTGCTAACTATGCATAACTCACAATTCATATATCCAATTAAAGAAACAAATAACGATAAACAATACACTCTTCCAGTAAAAAAAAAAAGAAAAAGAAAAAAAAAGGTGGTAAATTCAAGTCCTAAAACCCTAAAACGGAATAAAAGAAGAAAGGAAACAATCCACAGACAAGACCAAAATATAAGTGCAGAAAGTACCTCACGGCCAGAATGATGGTGGGAGGAGGAAGCGGAGGCGGAGGAGGGGCCGTCGTCATCGAGGCGGCGGTCAACAGAATCAGCTACCGGAATTAGAAGCTCGCGATCTCTGTCTCTGCCGCCGCCCATGTCGCAGAGAGATTTTTCATCTCCCATCACGCAGAGTCTTAACAGATTCAGTGCTGTGCTTCTCTCTCTAGAAATTGAGCATGAATTGAATGAGAATTATGGTTTATTGGGATGTAGATTAGGCATAAAATTGATGAAACCAATAATAGAGCCAAACAATTATAGTAATCGGTGGGTGTTCGCTGTTAATCACAAGAACTCGACGGAGAATTCAACGACTGTTGACAATTCAACTCTGGCCCAACCACAGTCCACAGCTCTTTTACGCTAAGATTAAGCAATGGATGGACTACAGCAAGAAAATGCTAATAACAGTAGTACTTTTTAATGCTACACTTATAATATCACATTCTGTTACATATAAATGACGTATTATTAATACAAAAAATAATTGCCAATTTTAAGTGATAAGTACTATCAAAAGTTGCAAATTTAATAAATATTTTGTTAATTATTGAACCTACTTTCTTTTCAGGTCTTCTCTTCTGCTTGATTGTATAGGTCTCGGACGTTGTAGGTCCATTAACTAAGCAGTATTCTTTTTACCTAATTCCATTGAAATTATGATAATTTAATAATATCATTACTCAAATTACATGTCCTTTTGACCATTGCAGCAGTATTTTTGACCTTATTCCATTGAGAATATGATAATTTAACAATTACATTTCCTGAAATCGATAATGTTTTAATTTTTTGAATCAATTTATTTTTTCCTTTTTTTTTTGTCTCTACGACTATTTGACCGTCTCGAACTGTAACAAACTTATAAATGCAGCATTGCTGCGTGTGAGAAAGAGAGAAAGACTTTGGAGAGTTTGAATGTATATTCTTTTAGAGCACCCACTACGCTGTCTCTATATCATCCCTTAAACTACTATTTGAGGGCCCCACTGTACTTTTTTACTCCATCCCTTAACTAAGGAACGAAACCTGCAACACTCCGTCCCTTAACCGTCTCTTAACCGTCCCTTAAATTACTATTCATTCAATTTTATTTTTTTATTTTTCCCCCACAAATTCAATTAAAAAACACACTTCATTAAAATTAAAACAACATTACAACTTAAACTTCAAAAAAATAGAAAAACGACATAATTAAAATACTAAAAAAATAAAAATGACATAATTTAATTTTCTCCGCCAAAGTTTTCCCAAATGTGCTCAATTGGATCCTCTTGGAGTTGGGTGTGGGCGCTAGAGTCGCGTGTCCTTGCCTGAATAGACAATCGTTCTTGTATAGACGGATGCGCTCCACTTCGCGGCGGACTACTTGCGGTTGAGCTTCCGGGGGATTCGGGGTCGAACCAATTTCCCGCCTCGGGTCCTTCGTCTTGGACAATCATGTTGTGCAAGATTATGCACGTATACATGATGTCGACCATGCTCTCCATGAACCACGAATGAGCCGGGGCTTTGATGATGTTGAAGCGCGCTTGGAGAACCCCGAACGCCCTCTCCACATCCTTGCGAGCAGCCTCCTGCTTCTGTGCAAAAGGATCCTGCTTTGGGTTCGCAGGCCTGTTGCACGTCTTCACGAAGGTCGGCCACTTCGGGTAGATGTCGTCGGCGAGATAGTACCCCATTTTATACAGCCGGTTGTTGGCGACGAAGTTGATGGCCGGCGCTTTATCATCCAAAACTTCGGTAAAGAGGTCAGACTGGTGGAGCACGTTTACGTCATTGTTCGAGCCAGGGACCCCCGAAGTACGCGTGCCAGATCCGAAGCCGGTAGTCGGCAACGGCCTCGAGAACAACGGTTGGGTGGGTGCCTTTGTGGCCGCTCGTGTAGGACCCCCTCCACGCCACCGGGCAATTCTTCCATTGCCAGTGCATGCAATCGACACTGCCAAGCATCCCGGGGAATCCGTGCACTTGTTCGTGCAGGTCGAGGAGGAACTGACAATCGGTCGTGCTTGGCCTCCGGAGAAATTGGTCTGTGAAGGCTGCCCGGACGCCTTTGCAGAATTTGAGCAAGCACGTGCGCCCAGTGGTGTCTCCGATGTGGAGGTATTCGTCGAACATGTCGGCCGTTTATCCAGTCGCAAGCTGACGGATTGCTGCAGTACATTTCTACAGCGTCGTGTGGCTGGGACGGCCGACCGCGTCGAACCCTTCTCGGAAGAACTCTTCCCGGGCCGCCAAAGTATTCGCGATGTGGAGAAATAGCGGTTTCCTCATGCGGAAACGGCGACTGAAGTAGGTATCTCCCCAAATCGGGTTATCGCAGAAGTAGTCGCGTACTAACCTTGCGGCGGCTTCCTCCCGGTTACGGTGGATGTACGTCCGGGAGCGTCGTGGGGGCGGTGCGGCTTCCTCCGCCTCCCGGCGTCGATATTCTTCAAGTGATTGTTCCATTATTTGACGCATTTGCTCAAAAGGATTCATTAGTTTGAGTTGATTTGAGATGGAAATTGGAGTGGATATAGAGAGGACTTAAGAGGAATAGATGTGTGTTTGTGTGTGAAATGAGTATGAAACAGGAGTATTTATAGAGTAAAGAAATAAAAAAAAATTTTAAAAATTGAAAAACGGCAAAAAAACGGTAACATTACCATTTGAAAACTATATTTTTATTTTATTAAAATTCGAATTAAAAAAAATTGAATTATTGCGTCATCGTGACGACGCCCACTCGCGGGCCAGCGAGTAGGCGTCACACATGCATCGGGAGCTCGCCACGTCACCTCTGCTCGTGGCGCGACATCGCGCCCCGCGTCGCATGGTCGCTGGCTACGGGACGGCATGGAGACGGGCTAGGGACGGAACGCGTCGCTGCAACGCATCCCGCGGCGATTCCGTCCCTCCGGAACGAAACGCGCGCCCGTCGCGGGACGCGTAGTGGATGCTCTTATTGATTGAATTAAGAAATACAAACATGAGCACCACCTTATATACTATGACGTTGGTGGTGTAGGTACAACGAGAATACAATATAAAAGCTCTATCTAACTAACTATTGACAGCTCAATGACAGTTGTATAAACGACTCATCTTCAAGTGTTGAAATGAGCTAAGACGAGCTACTCTAATAGTCCCCCTCAAGATGGACTGTAAACAGATTTGAAGTCCATCTTGAACAACAGATTATGAAAGGGTCATGTCGCCAAGGGCTTTGTAAATATGTCTGCTAGCTGAATATCATTTCGAACATGTAGTGGTTTGATCACCCCTTCAACAAGTTTTTCACTGACAGTATGGCAGTCAATCTCAATATGTTTGGTGCGTTCGTGGAAAATTGGATTCAAACTAATGTAGACAGCAGCCTGATTATCACAATAAAGGGGTACCGACTGTTTCACTTTTATGCCAAAGTCTTTGAGAAAAGCAACTATCCATACCACCTCACAACAAGCAAGAGCCATAGCTCTATACTCGGCCTCTGCTGAGGATCTGGACACCATGTGTTGTTTCTTGGATCGCCAAGATATAACGGAAGTCCCCAAAAATAAGCAAAAATAAGATATGCTTCTCCTAGTGTCAGGGCAAGCAGCCCAGTTTGCATCGGAGAAAATGCTCAAGATAGATCAGCTTTGGTCGAATAATATAATCCATGGCCAATAGTTCCCTTCAAGTACCGTAGGACTCTTTCACCAGCAAGCATGTGTCCTATATGAGGCTTTGATAAAAATTGACTGAGCTTGTTAACCGCAAAAGTGATAGCAGGACGAGTTATACATAGATACACAAGTCGACCTATCAATCTTCTGTAGGCAGTTGGTTCAGTAAGGGGTTCACCTTCCTCTTGTTGCAGCTGTTTGCTTGAATCCATGGGTGTAGCAGAGGGTTTACAACCAAGTAGACCAGCATCTGAGACAAGATCTAGAGCATACTTGTGCTGTGAAATGAATATTCCACTCATATTTCTTGCAATTTCAATCCCCAACAAATATTTGGGATTGCCCAGATCCTTGAGCTTGAAATACGCAGTAAGAAACTCCTTAAAATTAGCAATGAGTGTGGCATCACTGCTAGCAACAAGAATGTCATCCACATAGATCACTACTCCAAAGAATTCACCATCCTTAGATCTCTTGAAGAAGTAAGAGTGATCTGATGCTGACTGTAACAAACCAAATCCAGATAGAACTTGAGAAAACTTCAAGTACCATTGCCTAGAGGTCTGCTTTAAGCCATAGAGTGATTTCTTTAAACGGCAAACAAGTCTTCCAGATTCTAGAGCAGGTTGTGGGACCTCTAATCCAGGGGGCAATGTCATGTATATTTCCTCATCGAGCTCACCATACAGAAATGCATTATTGATATCCAAATGAGCAAGATGCCAACCATTTATAGCAGCTAAAGCTAAGATCATCTTCATTGTAGTGAGCTTAGCAATAGGAGAAAAAGTGTCACGAAAATTCACCCCTGCCTGTTGTGTGAACCCTTTGGCAACCAATCGGGCCTTATATCTTTCCACTGTAGCATGTTCCTTGAATTGTATCTTATAAATCCATTTGCAAGATATAGGAATCTTGCCTGGTGGCAAAGTGGTGATCAACCATGTATCAGTTCTCACCAGAGCTTGTAGTTTCTCTTGCATAGTCAATACCCACTCAGGGTGTTGTGCAGCTTGTTTATAGGAAGTATGCTCAGTGAGAATGGAAAGGAGTATGATGAATTTTAGATAAGGCTGAGAGAGTTTATCCAAAGAGAAGTAGGAAGAGATGAGATATTTTGATGATGAGACCACTGAATTGCATATGTAGTCAGCAAGGTGAGAGGGTGTTTTGATGGTTCTTCCAGAATTGGAATGGAGAGATGTAGAATTATCATGTGTGGGCTGGGAAGAGTTTGTTAGGTTTAGTATACTGAAACGCATGTTTCGAGCAAGTTAGCACGAATAGAATCTTGCTTGTGTATGAAAAAACTCTACAATCCACTTTTGACCCGATTCAGTATCATTCGAGTAGTTTACACGAATAGAATCAATATATCATTACATTGTTTTTGCTTGTGCGTTTATAAGATGTTTTATAAACATTTAAATGCATAAGAAGTAAACAAAGCCTAAGTCTTTTGCTTAGTAGACTGGTCGTGGGCTGCGCTCACTTTAAGGTACTACAGTCGGTTCTAAGCAATGCTTTGCAAAAGAAAAGAAGATTTTCACAACCTAGATAGGCTTTGGCTACCTATCGTGAAAGGTTGCAATGTTAGTCCGATTATTTCTAAGCCTTATAGAAATAAGATGACGCTGGTGTGGTATAGCATTGAATGGATCTAACAGCAAGACGTGCCTTTATGCTATCTACTGAAAGACTAGGTCTTGATAAATATCTATTTTTAATCAATGTACGTTAGCATTGAGCATACGATATTGAGTATCTACTACTTTGACTTACCAAAGGTGCGGGTTTTTCGTCACCCAACGATCCAGGTATATTGGGTAGTGGTGATCATTATCTAGCGGTGCTAGGATTGCTATTATGTTGAATCGTGCGCGAGGTGAGTCTCGTTTGATAATGTCCTCAAGAGGAGCTTGAACAAGGTTTTATTATTCGGAAACTGACCAGTTGGAATTTAATTATTCCATGAATAATAAATAAGTGTTTCTTGCTAAGTCCACTCTTGGAATTAATAAGATGTTAATTAATTAAGTCCATAGCAGACTTTAATTAATTAATGGACATTTATATCTTAAGCGCGAGAAATTAATAATAAACAAAATAGAAACCCGGATTACTTGTAATTTCGGATTTGGATGGGGAGTTTAATATTACTTCTGTAGTGGCTGCTCTTAATAATCCAATATAAGCTTGTATTAAATTGTGGGTTCAATTTAATTAGTAAAATGCTAATTGGGGGAGCTCATATCCAAAACCTTCCATAGATCCCTAACTGGGCCCAATATGTAACTATTATAAATAAGAGAATAAAGGAGACATAATTTAATTGATTTCATAATGAAATTTTCGTCCCTCTCTAATTAGTAGAGGAGATCGAAATTTTCAGCTCCTCCTCCGTGAAGAATTTACGTCTTCTTTCTTCGAGTCCTAGTGTTTCGATAAGATCAGCCCACCCTGATATCGAGATATAATTCGGGACACCAGTCAGAAGATCCATGGTCTAGTATTGAAGATCATCATGGAGAAGACCCGAGCAATCGACGATTCTTTAGAGAATCAAATCGGTAACTCTAAACCGTAGTATTCATGTTTAGGATTTACATTCTATGAGCATGAATTATTTGCGTTCTAGCATGCAATTCTATGTTAACATGTGAATAGATTAATCTCATAATCGATCAAATAGATCCTACGTCTGATTTATTTGTTTTGTACAAGTCTTCCGCTGTGCAAGGGGCTCGAAACCCCAACAGAGTTATGCTGAGGCAGAAGGGGGAGTGAGATGTCAGTGTGAGAAGGGGAAGTATCTGAGGCATGAGAATTATTTTCAGGGAAAGAGGATGGTGACTGGTGTGACAGAGGAAACTCAGATTCATGGAAAACAACATTTTTGCTAAGGAAGATGTGGTTATTCTCCAAGTCCATGACTTTATATCCCTTGTATCCAAAGGGATATCCAATGAATATGCACTTTACCGCCCTTGGAGAAAATTTGTTTTTGCTCTTATCTAATGTTGAAGCAAAACAAAGACAGTCGAACACCCTTAGATTGGAATAGGTTGGTGATTTGTTGAATAGGATTTGGAAGGGTGTTGTATTGTTTGGGAGTACGGAAGAGGGTATTCTATTTATCAGAAAAGAAGATGTAAGGATGCACTCACCCCAAAACTCCATACAAAGATGGGATTGAAACAACAAACTTCTTGCAACATTCAATAGATGTTGGTGTTTCCTCTCAACCCTCGCATTTTGCTGAGGTGTTTCTACAAATGAATGTTGGGTGATGGTTCCATATATGGAGAGTAAAGTGGTGAGGTTAAACTCAGGTGCATTATCACTTCTCCAGATTTTGATTTTCTTGGAGAATTGAGTGAGCACAGTAGAGAAAAACTGAGTCATTACAGATGGAACTTCTGATTTTTGAGTGAGAATGAAGGTCCAAACGAACCTAGATTAGTCATCTACTATAGTGAGAAAGTACTTGTGTCCAGTGTGTGTAGGGGTGGAAAAAGGGCTCCAAACATCACAGTGAATCATATCAAAGACAGCAGATGATTTATATATGGAGATAAGAAAAGGTAGCTTTTTCTGTTTGGCTAGAGGACATATTTGGCAAGTAGATAGATGTGTGTTTGATGGAGACAAAACATCAGAGATTAATTTGAGTTTATTCAAAGATGGATGGCCCAAACGCCGGTGCCAAACATTATGGCTTACTAAGCATTTACAGAAGCCAAATGGTAAAAGAAGTATTATCAAGGGCATTACTTGGAGTGTGTTTCAGATTTTGATTACCAACTGATGATGATTCTGGAAGCTCAAAAATGTAGAGGTTCCCAACACAGCTACCCCTCCCAGTCAGAGTCCCCTGTAAAGCTTCCTGAATGTAGAACTGATTGAGAGTAAAGGATACAGTGCATGGGGAGTTTTTGGTGAGTGCACTCACAGAGATTAAATTGAAAGAGAACGAAGGAACATATAGAACAGATGATAGGGTAATGAGAGATGTCAGTTTGATAGTACCTATATGTGTGACAGGGGCTGTTTGGCCATTTGGTAGGTTATAGAGGCATTAGAGATTGGAGATACAAATGTGAAAAGTGATTAATCATAGCATACATGATGAGTAGCACCTGTATCTAGAATCCAAGTAGATGGTCTAGAACATGATGATTTAATGGAATTAACAGTAGAGGAGAAGGAAATTGTACTAGAAAAAGGATTTGAAGAATGTGCTGCAAGCTCAGGTGTAGGAGTCAGGCTTGAGTGTGCAATTGGCTCTGCAAGAGATATACAAGTTGTTGATACTGATCCATGCTAGGGAGATTCATAGCAGTTAGAGGAAACATTTTCAATTTAGAGGCAGAAGAACTATCTTCAACAAAATTCACTGATCTGTGTTGATGTGAATTTTGTTGTACCCAGATCCTCCAGGTCCAGCTGCACCTGATGATTTACCCTTCCCTCGGCCAAAACCAGGGGGAAAACCGTGTAAGTAGAAGCACTTATCCACACTGTGATTTGTTCTTCCATAGTGAGTGCAGAGAACTTATTCAAACCTCTGCCATAGTTTGAAGTAGTATTTACAAACGGTTGCTCGCTAGGAATTGGAGGTGTAGAGTAGGTTGTGGATGATAGATTTCCTTCAATGTGACGCTGTCTTTCCTCTTGGATCACTAAGGCAAACACCTTAGAAAGTGAAGGCAAAGGAGTTATAGATACAATATGAGATCCAATCTGTGAAAAAGAAGGATTCAAACCGATCAGAAACTGCATTGTGCAGTCGTTTTCCTGATGCTGATGCCAACGTGCAGCACTATGACAAGTACATCTAGCGCAAGTGCACCACAAAATTGGATGAGAAATTTTGGGCTCGCGCCCAAATGATTCTCAAATTCGTGAAATAACTACTAACACCAGAATTTCCTTGTGAGGAAGACATGAGTTGCTGCCTCAATTGATATAATCGAGCTGAGTCTCCAAGAGAGAAGCGCTCCTTCAGATCTGACCAAATCTCATAAGCATCATCGAGGTACATGATACTTGAGCAAATTTGAGAAGAAACTGAGTTTCGCAGCCAAGCTATGACCATACTGTTGCAGCGAGCCCACGGTTGATAGAGAAGATCCTCTCGGTTAGGCCTGAGAATAGATCCATCGAAAAAAATCAATTTGTTCTTAGCAAGAAGAGCAATTGTGAATGATCGACTCCAAGTGGTGTAGTTGGAGCCGATGAGCTACTGCGGAACGAGAACAACACTAGGATTGTCACTCGGATGAAGAAAATACGGGCTGGAAGTGTCCTCAGCTGGTGGAGGTTGAGCGCGTCCGCCGCGACCATTCATTTTGATCGATTGATCAATTGAATTGAGAGATTGAGAAGAGAATAGAGATCAAAGTGATGTAGCGGAAGATATTTTCACTCATACCATAACAACCTTATTAATGCAGCATTGCTGCATGTGAGAAAGAGAGAAAGACTTTGGAGAGTTTGAATGTATATTCTTTTATTGATTGAATTAAGAAATACAAACATGAGCACCACCTTATATACTATGACGTTGGTGGTGTAGGTACAATGAGAATACAATATAAAAGCTCTATCTAACTAACTATTGACAGCTCAATGACAGCTGTATAAACGACTCATCTTCAAGTGTTGAATTGAGCTAAGACGAGCTACTCTAATAAACTGTCTCGAATTCATATATTTCTCTTTGCATAAAAAATAATGTCATCTTTTTATAATCCATCCACCAAAATTAGTCAATACCAAAAATGAAAAATTACTTTCAATTTATTATTATTATTTTTTATCTTTCTCTCTTTTATTTTATCTATATTTTATATTTCTCTCTCATATTTTATTTTCTTTATCTATTTTCTTTCTTTTTTTTCTCTCATATTACTAATTTCACATTAAAATCATGTCGTCCATAAATGAGACTATTTTTAGAATAGAGTGAACTACATCAAAAGTCCCTAACTTTTCGGTTTGTGACACTGCATGTCTCTAACAAAAAAAAATATCACCAGATGACCCTAACGTTAAACATAATCACGAATCATGTTTTTAGCCACTTTTCGGATGAAAATGCCCAAATGGCTTGAAGGGCATTTTTGGCAATCCCTAAATTCGCTGACATATAAATTCTATCACATTTATGTTAGCAACTTCTTATGTGATATCCTAATAAGTTTTGTGAAAAAATATGATTCGTGATTATATTTAACGTTAGGGTCCTCTGGTGCTATTATTTTTTGTTGGGGACCTGCAGTGTCACAAACCGTAAAGTTATGGACTTTTGATGTAGTTCACTCTTTAGAATATGAGGAATTATCCATCTTTGAGCTAATGGATCTGGTAAAACTACTATTCTTTGATGTGTTCCCTCCATCCCATAGAGATCTCACACTTGGAATATGGCACGAGATTTTAGGAGATCTTATTTTTTGTGTTAAGTGGTGAGACAAAATATAATTTTATAATTGATGTGAGAATGAACTTTTTCTAAAAGAGGAAATGTGACATCTTTTGTGGGACAAACTAAAAAGGAAAGTGTGACACCTACTATGGGACGGAGGGAGTATGATATTGTTCATGTTAGGGTTGGTATACTGAATAACATGTTTCGAGCAGTCGGCATGAATAGAATTTTGCTTGTATACAATAAACTCTATAACTAACTTTTAACCTGATTTGAGAAGAAGTAATACTCCTATTATTTTATTGTGTTTGCTTGTGCATTTATAAGATGCTTTGCACATTTAAATATTAACTCCGTCCCAGCCTATGCGAAACATTTTATTTAGGACATGTTTTGGAAAAAGATATTAATAAATAGTTAAAGCAGAGATAAAATTAAATAAGAAAGATAATAATGTAAAAGAGAAGAGACTGGTTATAATATTCTGTTTGGGCTTGAACTAAATTGAAAGTCAAACAAGTTTGACTCAAGTCCAACAAGTTTGACTCAAGTCCAACTTCCATAGATTCCTGACTGACCTAACACAAACTTTATAAATAGTTGAATATATGAGAGACATAGAATCAATTCTCTACACAATTATTTTCGTCCATTCTCTCTCTTTGAGAGTGTACGGTTTGTTCCTTATAATTTTTAGGAGATACTGGCTATTTACTGTTTCCGACGAGTCGCTATGCCTTGAAATTGTTGAAGAATAGTCTCATTTTCATTTTTTTTAAAATTCCTCTGTCACTTAGTACAATTAAGATATCATTCATCTAATAGTCTCTCATTATATTTCCCAAATATATTTTAATAAGTTTCATTGAAGAGAAAATCTCTTGACAAAAAGCTATCGCAGGGATCAATGTCAACTCAATTAAACAGTACACCAAGAGAAAAAGTTTATCTCTTGTGATAGCAACCAAAATCTTAGCTAAATTTCTCAATTTTCAATATTGGAGAACTCAACCTTATCAATTACTACTATATCACTTAAGTTTTAAGTTGATAGGGAAGAGCCACATTCATTCAACGAGAAGTCATCCAAATAAAGTTTTGCTAGACGAACCAACCTGTCGATATTGAAGCTATAGAATGAGTTTTTTAAACTCTTACCAGTAAGACTAAGTTTATTAGCAACCACCCAACCCAATCCAACCCAACCCAACCCAACCCAATCATCCAC
Source organism: Salvia splendens (assembly GCF_004379255.2). NCBI lineage: Eukaryota > Viridiplantae > Streptophyta > Magnoliopsida > Lamiales > Lamiaceae > Salvia > Salvia splendens. The sequence goes on from NC_056039.1 coordinate 26,940,881, forward strand.
TTTTTTAATATTTAATTCATTTCTATCTCCTCCACATCATCTTCCACATCATCAATATTCATCCAACTCAACTACACATATTTTCATGGTTTATCAATGACCAACCAACCATACTATTATATATTTATTTTTATAGTAGTTTTTAATAATATTATTGTTACATGAAATACTTATTATTGTAAATTTATAAAAAACCGTAATAAATGACAAACTAAAAATTATAAAAAAACAAATAAAAAATATAAATTACAATAATTGAAATACGAAATTGAAAATACAGGCTCATACATAAGATGAAAACTAGACATTAAATTGCAATTACCGAATTTTGCCCACATACACTCAATCAAATCACCTAGCAGAGCTTTGTTGTGAGCTTTGTAAACTAAAAAAATATGAAAATTTATCAAACAAAAAGGATTATAGGAGGAGAAAAGATGATATTTTTTGCGTTCAAAACTATAGCAAATGTGGTCTCTATTTATAGAGGAAGAAAAATTATGAATTTTGATATAATTTTTTATAATTTTTAATATAATATATTAAAGATATATTAATCTATATATATATATATATTTATATATATATATATATATAGGGTAGTGATCAATATATAACTAATCTTAAGTGTATAACTAGAGAACAAATCTCAGCCACACATTTTAATACTCCAAATTAATCCTATGGCTTAAACACACTTTCAGATTTTTATGAAAAAAACTTGTTCAGGGGCATTTTGGGAATTCAATACATCAATGTGAATTCATGAATAACATATAATCACCGTGAATCCAATCTTACGAAAGTCATGCGCCGCGCTAGCTATCTCTGTGGCGGAGCTGCCGCAGGCTCCGCCCACTCCGACGCCTTCTCAGACGTCTCCGACGTAGGGCCGGCAATTTTTGACACGACACGATAACACGACACGAACCGGCACGAAAATAATGGGTTTGGGTCAGAGCTTATTGGGTTCGTGTCCTTATCGGGTCGACCCGTTAAGGACACGAAAATTTCGTGTCGTGTTCGTGTCGTGTTCGTGTCGTGTTCGTGTTATCCGTTAACAAATAATATTTTAATATTATTAATTCTTATTATTTTCATTTTTAATAGGTTTAACCGTTATCAGGTTGTGTTGTTATCGAGTCGTTATCGTGTCATCTCGTGTACGTGTTGTTATCGTGTCGTGTTGACCCGAATTGGTTCGTGTCGTTAATGGGTTCGTGTCGTGTTCGTGTCGTGTTCGTGTCTGAGGATTTTGTGTCGTGTTCGTGTTCGTGTTTGAGGTTTTCTTAACGGGTCATGTTCGTGTTTGTTGTTATCGTGTTCGTGTCGTTATCGTGTCGACACGATAACGACCCGACACGCACGATTTGCCACCCTTACTCCGACGGCTGCACCGCCGCCGTCGGTGATCTCGTCGACTTCTTCGGCTCTGGCGCTGTATGCCGGAGCAATTAATTGAGTGTATATGATAACTCCATTGAAGATGCACAGATCCTCATCAAACTCAACTAAGAATTGAAGATTTCGATCTGCTTGGCCACGCCCTCTCGCTCTCTCTCTCTCGGAAGAGCGAGAGAAATGGTGATATATCTAAGAAGAGCCTTTGAGAAGAAGTAAGATTGCAGAAGCCCAGAACTATTCTTTCAGAAAATGGAAAAAGACATATTTGCAATGCTGGCTGGGGCTTTGGTTTGTTTAAAAGCAAAAGAAGTAGCAGTATTTATTATTTAATACTGAAACAGAACTATCCATACGAAATAATTAATCCACAACTTATAATATTTAATGAAATAAAAGTTCATAAGTTTTAGAAAAATAATAAGGATAAATTATTAAAAAATCATAAAATTTGGTCAAAGCCAATTCCGCAACTTAAAAAAATAGTGATGTGTTTTGTAAACAAGAGTGAAGTAAAATCATAATAAGAGTGATGTGTTTTGTAAACAAGAGTGAAGTAAAATCATAATAAGAGTGATGTGTTTTGTAAACAAGAGTGAAGTAAAATCATGCTAAGAGTGATGTGTTTTGTAAACAAGAGTGAAATAAAATCATGCTAACAGTGATTTGTTTTGTAAATAAGAGTGAAGTAAAATCATAATAAGAGTGATGTGTTTTGTAAATAAGAGTGAAGTAAAATCATGTTAAGAGTGACGTGTTTTGTAAACAAGAGTGAAGTAAAATCATGCTAAGAGTGACGTGTTTTGTAAACAAGAGTGAAGTAAAATCATAATAAGAGTGATGTGTTTTGTAAACAAGAGTGAAGTAAAATCATAATAAGAGTGATGTGTTTTGTAAACAAGAGTGAAGTAAAATCATGCTAAGAGTGATGTGTTTTGTAAACAAGAGTGAAGTAAAATCATAATAAGAGTGAGGTGTTTTGTAAACAAGAGTGAAGTAAAATCACTACATAAGTTTAGTCAAAGAACAAAAGTCTAATCATACATGATTGATTGTTGAAAAAGTTCACATATCATCATCGAACTCCCAAAATTTTATTTTGTCATTACTCTTACATATGTCTGTTTCTCTAACTATTCTATTGAATAAAAATTTTCTTGTTTTTGGCATTACCATTCACCATAAAACTAAAATCTCATTTTAGATCTCCAATACAATACGCATTTACCCAACACTGCTTATACAATAGTATTAATAATCGAGAATTTGGAGAGATTTTGTTGGTAATTAATTTCACATAAATAATTTCGAAATCTTACATTCTTCGATGATCAAAGTGTATGATACATACATAGCAAAAATCAAAACATTGTTCTGCAAGTTCCTCTTTCAATCACATAATCAGATCACATGACGATACAATTAGGCTTACGATTAAGCTCCTCTTGAAGCTCCCAGCTCCGATGATCAGCCCGGTTCAAACACTCTCGCATCTCGTGCCCGAATTCAACTACTCCGCCGTGTCGAAGCTGCCGTGCAGAAAGCATCCGAGTTCGTTGTCGGTGGGGATATGCGCTCACTGCCTCAAGGACAGGCTGGTGAAGCTGGTCTGCTCGGAATGCGGCGAGCAGCGTCTCTCTTCCTGCTCCTGCTCCGACGTCTCCTCCTCGCACCGCAACTCCTGCAGCACCATGGAGGTCGGCAGCGTCGGGAGAGTCTCGTTTCTAATCGAGAACGACAAGACCGATCAGCCTCCCAAGCCTGCGCGAGAGGAGAAATTGGAGCAGGTCATATTCCTGCAGCGGAGCGCCAACAGCTGCGTCGAGGTGAAGAAGACCAATGGATTTTGGATTGAAATTTGCAACATAACCTTATTTTGGCCGTCAATGACTATTGTACCCCCGCTTTGTTATTGTAGAGTAAATTTGTGATTGAGGGAACTAATTTCTCCTTAAATTCAAAAATTAATACTAGCCCTTGATTTTTTTGATCTTGTGGCTATTATTTGTTCTCAGTTATATGGTTAAGAGGTGTTTGCCATAGATCATGACCCTATATATATATATATATATATATATATATATATATATATACCCATTATTCACAAATCCACTCTTAAAGACCGAACCACCGAACCATACCAAATTAGGGTTTTTAGATCTAGTTTTTTATGGATGAGAGACACAAATTTATCAATTATTTTCGCCTTCATCACGAGCCTATTTTAATTCATCCGAAGGTAAATAAGTCATACTAACATGTTACGAAGATTTAACTTCATCCCAGTAGGTTTTTACTTCATTCCAGTAGGATTATTACTTCATTCCAGTACGTAAATGCGGTTTCGCCGTCGCGTGCCGTTCTTTCTCTCTACAATATCTATCACCACTGCCACAACGCTGATATGGTGTAATAAACACATGGAATGATGTAATAAATTGTTGGAATGAAGTATGTGTAGAAGCATCTGAAGTCCTACTGGAATGAAGTAAAAACCTTATCCAATGAAGTAATAACGTTTCTGAATGAAGTAATAAACACACTTGAATAAATTGCATTTTTTAATGTAAATAAAGTAAAAACTCAGGTCAATGAATTCAAATGAAACATATGTTGAATCATTTCAAAACATATTAGAAGAAAGTAAAAACATGTTGTAGTTTCAAGGTATTACGTACGGAATGAAGTAATAAACCTATACAATGAAGTAAAATGAGCTTGTAATGAAGACCGAAAAATTTACACAGCAGCACATCTCATCCAAAAAAACTAGATCTAATGGCCCAGATTTGGTTTCTAGTTCGGTCTTTAAAATTGGTTCGACATTTATCACAACTCTATATATATATATATATATATATATATATATATTTATATAGGGGTGCATTATAATGATAACCCCAATTTCCGTAATAACCCTATAACTAAATCTGGACCACACATTTTTAAAATCAAGCGGTCTAGATTCAAACTTAGATTTACTTCATAAAAAAAAACGCGGGGGTAAATATGTCATTTCGCTCATGATAAAATTTACGTATCCAAATTTCGCTCATTTTATCAGTCAGTCAAAAGTATCATTTTATCAACTCAGAGTATCATTCTATCCGGCAAAACTATCATTTTATGCAATAAACCTATCATTTTATCAGTCAGTCAAAAGTATCATTTTATCAACTCAGAGTATCATTCTATCCGGCAAAACTATCATTCTATGCAATAAACCTATCATTTTATCAGTCAGTCAAAAGTATCATTTTATCAACTCAGAGTATCATTCTATCCGGCAAAACTATCATTCTATGCAATAAACTTATCATTTTATCAGTCAGTCAAAAGTATCATTTTATCAACTCAGAGTATCATTCTATCCGGCAAAACTATCATTCTATGCAATAAACATATCATTTTATCATTTTACGTGATATTTGGCGAAATTCAGAAATTAAATGAGGGAAATGACAATTTTACTCCCGCGCTTTTTTTTATGAAGTAAATCTAAGTTTGAATCTCAAAACTATCATTCTATGCAATAAACCTATCATTTTATCATTTTATCATTTTATCATTTTTTTTGGCGAAATTCAGAAATTAAATGAGGGAAATGACAGTTTTACCCCGCGCTTTTTTTTATGAAGTAAATTTAAGTTTGAATCTCAACCGCATGATTAGGAATATGTGTGGTCCAGATTTGGTTATAGAGTTATTACGATATTTAGGGGTTATCATATGATCACGTCTCTCTCTCTCTCTCTCTCTCTATATATATATATCAACCAATTAAATTATGTCATTTGACACAATCTCATTAGATGATGAAATGAAATAGCATGGAGACCGCCTGGTTGATGTTTGCCTTGGAAGAGGCCTCGGTCAAAGTGAGAGAAAGCTCTTGTACCATTATTTTATTTTTTTTAATATAGGGTGAGGTGGCGGTCAACCACACCCGCCGATAAACATAGTCTTAAGCAATTATGTACTACTCCCTCCGTCCCCCAAAATTCGTCACCATTTGACCCGGCACAGTTTTTAAGAAATATAATAGAAAGTGAGATGAAAAAGTTGGTGGTATGTGGGTCCTACTTTTATATATTAGTTTTATAATAAAATGTGAGTGTGAATGAGTTAGTGGAATGTAGGGTCCACTACCAAAAATAGTAAAAGTGAAAGGTGACAAATTTTTAGGGACGAACGAAAAAGGAAATATGTGAAAAATTTTCAGGGACGGAGGGAGTACTATTTTCTTATGGAAGCAATCTCGGAGCATGAGTGGGATACGGGAGATGGGCTGTTACACTAGGGCTACACAAACACAAAAGGTAAGTGGGCCGAGATAGTATATGGGCCATACTCCAATACATCACAATATGAAATTCACAACCTCTCCACAACTCTCTTCTGCCTTACGTGAAAGGTTGTTAGGTTGGTTGGACTTTGGTGTTTTAGAAAAAAGTTACTGATAAAGTAGAACATTTAAAGAAACATTAATTTTAATTACTACCTTTTCAAATACTAGTAAATAGCTAGCTAGATTGTAGCTTATCTCTCTCTATACACAATGATGTGGGCTTGTTGAGAGGCAAAGCCTGTATTTGAATTAAATGTGTGCACCTTTAATTTGAAAATTCGAATATGATGAATCAAATTAGCAAGGTTAAAAAGTACGTAGTTATAATAATAGTATGAAATTATGAATGCACGATGGTGGGCACCGACGTGACAAGACTCATGTGACTGCATTTAAAGCTTGTCCATTTAAATCCAGGTATATACTACCCCTATCTAAGTCATTTAATTTTCTGGAATTTAACTTTAATAGTTGAGGCGGGAATTACTACTTAACATTTATTTTTATTTTTTCTTTAACTTTAAATGGCCAAAACATGTGCCTCTTGGAAAATTGCAATTTGAAAAATAGGCCAATTTAACCTTGAAGAAAATGGAGTTAATGTGGTGTATGGTGGGCGTGTAACGATACATAGCGGCTCAAATTTATTACTACTATACAATTGACAATTCTAATATATTACTACTATTAATTGAATATAAAATTATGAAATCATGTAACCATACTTGGTAGTGCATGCAATATTTACTTTCGGACAACACATAAAAATATTCAAGTGATAATTCTACCACAAATTGAAATGTACGTGGATGGCATTTGGCATTTGCAAAGATAATTGATCTGCAATGTTACTCTTAATTTGCAGTCACAGGGAAAGAAAAATGTTTTAATATGTGGACAGAAATTTAATATTTTTATGTGACCAAGTTCAGTTGTTGTCAATTAAATCTACAAAATATATGAAGAAGCAAAATAATTAATCTGAAAGACAATATTAAATTCTTTGTAGGGTAAAGATAATAGTATTAATTAATTAAATAAAGGAGTTGTTTAGCAAGATATGTGGTCAACCCAAATTCTACTCATTTTATAGCAAAAGAAAAACACAATACGAAAACTCTTTTTTTTCTTAATTAGTTGAGAAGATGCAGATAAGAGTGTCCACAATGGGGGAGCCGTGGCCAGCGGCTCGGTGCGCGGCCCCCCATTGCAGAGAGCCGAGGGGCGGGGCGCAGGGCCGAGAGCCGAGGGCGAGCCGCGGCAGCGGCCTTCACGCGGCTGAGCCGTGTGAGCCGCGGCCCTCCACTGCAACGGGCCGCCATTCGCGGCTGGGCCGCGGAATTTTTTTTTTTTTTTTAAATTTCGAAAATCATTTGTAAAATACTACACTTCTATTCCATTTTTCCAACTCCATTTTCCTCCAATCTTTCCAATATTTCCTTCCAATTTCGATTCAACCTTGCAACTATGGATTCCGACGATGAACAATTCCAATGAACAGACATCATGACTGCATGTATCATATTGCACAATATGATAATAGATGACGAAGGAGTTGCTGCAGAGCGATGGACACCGGAAGATGGTGCTAGTTCGAGCTCGGGTATTGCCATGGAGCCCCTGCATCTGGTGTACCACGTAGTAATGAATACTTGATCCAGCGGTACACCGATATGCGGAGCCAAATATCGCATACATCACTGCAGGCTGATATGGTTGAAGAGGTCTGGAACCGTAGAAGGGGCGACGCAGAGTGATATGGGTTTTCAGGTTGTTGTTTTTAAATTAGAAAACTTTCGTTGTATAATTTTTCTATTTTAATATAATACAACAAAGTTCTTGTTACATTTTGGTTTTAGGTTGTGAATTTTTTTATTTACAATCCAAATTATTTTATTTTAATTAAATTTATAAATATCATAAATTTAAAGTCTAATACAATTTAATATAGTTAAATTAAAAATAACATTAAAAAAAGAAAACAAATTAAATTTTTTTTATAGAGGGCCACATTTGGTGGCCCTTGTTAATTTTGTTAATTTGTTACTTTACCATTGCGGAGGGCCATATGAGAGCCACGAATGGTGGTCGGGTCACATTTGGTGGCCTTCAAGGGCCACCTTGTGGACACTCTAAAAGAGTAGTACTTAAATATTTTATAGCTAAACGACATTTTAGATCTATCCATGTCATATGGTTGAATAAAATAATAGTACTAATTAATTTTTCTTTTATTCAAATGAGATACTACTAGCAATATTAATTTGTCATTAGTATTACTTCTTTGGTAAGTCGTAATAATTCTTTCTTAAACTTTTATTAGTTTAGGCCGTGAAATAAATTGTTACTATAAACTAAAACATTTAGTTAAGGTTTGATAACATTTTCGCTCTTTTTTTTGTCTTTAAATGTTTCGTGAGCTTTTGAAATAAAAACACACTTATTAAAAGGATCAATTGTGTCTTCTCAGTGTAAGAGTGATTCTTCACCCTTCTAGATCCTAATATTAATAGTAGTAGTAGTATTTTAATTTCAATAGTACAACCAAAACAATTTTTTTATTTTATTTTTTATAAAATCAGCAAATTGGAGCATCTCCAATTGCGGACGTCCGGTCGGACATCCGGTCGGACGTCGCGACGGGCGACGGGGACGTCCGCCATTGTGGCGTTTAGGGTCGGATACGGACGTCCCGTGAGGACGTCGGGTGTCCTCTGACGTCCATGAGACGGGCGGGCGGACGTCCGCCACTGTGGCAAGGGTCGGACGTCCCGCTCGGATGTCCGAATTTTTTTTTTAAACTCTATATATACGGCTCGTTGAACTTCATTTCATTTGCACCACTTGTTGTTAACAAGTTTCTCTCTTCTTTTACTACAAATTTCATTTCTACTTTTAATGGAGAACGATAGGAACTCCCCGGCCACGAGCGAGTCGCAGACTCCGGCGTTTCCCATCGACCTGGAGGGAAATGTCAGCGGAAATGCGACAACGGTTCCGGCAATGGGACAGATGGGTGGAATGGGTGGGATGATGTCCCCTTATATGTACAATTGGATGGGACAGATGGGTGGTATGGGTGGTATGATGCCCAGGGCAGCCGGGATGGGGGGCATGACCCCAAATATGATGATGCCGGGGATGGGGATGGGGATGGGGATGGGTGGGATGATGCAGGGGATGATGCCGGGGATGATGGCGGGGATGATGCCGGGGAGACCTTTCTCGTGGTGAAGGATTCCCCAAAGTTTTGTGGGGGAGTCGAATCGGGCTGGGCGAAGCGGACGAAGATCAACGCTTCCGGTGAATACAGCAGCAGTGCTGGTTCGCACGAGCTCCCGGAAGCCGACGAAGTGTCCCCGCTACCGCAATCAGACTCTCGCCGTCGTCGTTGCCCGGTTGGGCAAAAGGCTGCGCAGCGGAGGGCTAGGGGAACCAGCAGCGGTAGCGGGTCGTTCGAGGTCGAATCGGAGGCCCCTGCTCCCCAAGAAGATATCGACCGCCTCGCCCGCGCGCAGTTAACGATAAGCTTGGTCCGGACCATGCATAGGTGGCATAGCACGACCGATCCGCTGTACAAGAGGATGCTGAAGGATGTCATCGATGGATGTCGGCGCGATTTGGGGATGCCCCCCATTGGAGATGATGGCGCCGAGATTAGCGGAGGGGACGACGGGGGCGGCACGGGCGACGGTGACGGCATGGGCGACGGGGGCGGCACGGGCGACGGTGACTGCACGGGCGACGTGGGCGGCACGGGCGACGAGAACAGCGCGGAGTGAGCCGGGGATGTTGGATTATGTATTTTTCTTTTTTTGAATGACTATGTATTTAGCTTTTTTTCTAACTATGTTTTTTTTATGTTTTATGAATATGTATTTTTGCCCGTATTTTGCTTTCCCGTATTCCGTGTCAAAATTATATTTCCGTTTTTACGTAATTAAATTATTGTGATTTTTTTATTGTGAGATGTCCTAGTGGGAAGGGCGGATTGTGCAGGGGATGTCCTAGTGACGTGGCAGTGGGATGGGAAGTCCTAGTGACGTGGCAGAAGGTGTTTTTGGGATGTCCTAGTGGATATCCTAGTGGGATGTCCGCCCACTGGAGATGCTCTTACAACTGATGCTGCAAAAAGAAGATTTGATTTATCTTAATCTTTTGCACATATTCGGTGAAGAGGTGGGAAGGTGTTCACTAAAATAATCAATCCTGCCCCCACCAAACAAGTCTTATTTTTTGGCAATACAAAAACAATGCTTACTTGTACAAATTTATATTTAGAGTAAAGACAAAAATTGGTCCTGAACATATGACTAATTTACGATTTTAGTTCTGAGCATTATGTTTTGAATTTTTGCATCCCAAATATTTCAACTCAGATCACAATTGGTCCAAAACTGACGGTTACATTAAATTGTAACGGTCAACATCTTTAAATGCAATTTTGAACCAATTAAGCATTTTAATTATATTTTTTATTATTCTGAAAATAATGCCCTAAATAATATTTCAATGACGGGCCTCCCGCCGCCTCGCCCCCTCCGACCATCACCTCATGACGGGTTTCTCCGACGGGTACCGTCCGCCTCTTCCACATCCCGAGCCGCCTCCACCTTTCCACCTTCTACCTGCATCACCGTGACCGCCTTGGCCGCTTCTCCAGCACCGTCTCCGGGATCATCCTCTTGCACGCCCGCCTCGTCTTCGCCAGTCGCCACCCTCGACGGCAACATCCACATGGCCGCCTTCAATGGCGTCTCTCCCCTCCGTAGTGCCCATGGTGACCGAAGCCTCCCATTACATCCCTCCAGAGCCGACCATGGCACTGGCTAGGGATGGACCCAAAAATTTTATATACCTTGGACAAAAATATAAATAAAGGCATTTTAAGGATTTGAGAAAGGACATATATAAGGGTATTTTCAAAAAAATATACAAATAATGCTCAAAATAACACAAATCATTTTTTTTAAGAGGGGCATATGCCCCTTGTGGAACTAATGCACATCCGTCCCTGGCGCTGGCCAGAGAAGAAGCGGAGCTCGTCATCTTCTCCGCCATCGATTCACTTCTAACCAAGACAAGCTTAAAACACAAGACATTGACGTTTTGGTGTTGAACTGCTCTCTCTTCTAGCCGGCGCCGTCACTGACGACGTCGATCATCAACAGCTACAAAATCAGGAGAGATATAAAAAGCTTCAATCTCTCCGGGATGGGCTGCAGTGCCTATCACAAGAAGAAGATTTTGAAGGAATCCTCAGTGTTAAATTGGGGATGGAACTGGTTGCCGTCGCCGGAGAGGCTCTGAAATTGAATATGGCTGAAATCGGACCTCCTTTCCTTCCGGCATCGGAGACATTCCGAGGTGGGCCCTACGGAGGGGAGGGACGTCGTTGAAGGCAGCCATATGGATGTCGCCGTCGAGGGTGGCGAAGACGAGGCGGGAGACGGTGCTGGAGAAGCGGCCGCGGTGCTGCGGGTAGAAGGTGGAAAGGTGGAGGCGGCTGGGGATGTGGAAGAGGCAGACGGCACCGTCGGAGAAACCCGCCGCGAGGTGGTGGTCGGAGGGAGCGAGGCGGCGGGAGGCCGTCGTTGAAATATTAGTTAGGGCATTATGTTATTTTGTTTTAATATTTTATTTTTTATTTTCAGAATAATAAAAATATATAACTAAAATACTTAATTGTGTCAAAATTGCATTTAAAACGTTGACCGTTACAATTTAACGGAACCGTCAGTTTTGGACTGATCCGAGTTAATGTTTGGGATGAAAAATACAAAACATAATGTCTATGACCAAAATTGTAAAATTGTCATATATTCAGCCGTTCATGACCAATTTTGACTTTTACTTATGCTGAATCAACATAAAATCCACAAAGCAACAAAAAAATTCCACTGGTGACTAATTGCACAACCATGGTACAGGGCTTGTCCATTAAAATTGTCTGTTGTTACACCTTTTCTCTCCTTCCAAATCCAAAAAGGAAAATATAGCAAAGTGACCCCTACCATTCACCTTAAATTTTGGGTTTTCGGATTCCAAAAATGACAAAACATCATCATCTCTTATTATTGATAACTACTATACTAAATTAATCATCACACTCATTGGTACTACTAAACAATCCAAACGGATCCCCATTCCCATTATTCAAGATTCTCCCCCTACAAACATAAACTGTGTGCTAATCACAATCAAAACATAAAGAAAAGCCACCACCCATGAATTGAATTCAATTGCGTGAATCACAGGTCTCTCATTAACTGAAAATCGCTCATCAGTCTCTCTCACTTTCTCCCTCAGCCCTGTGCCTTTTCACCATTGTTTCTGGGCATCCATTTCTTGCTCCTTTTGTCAAGCCTTAAAATACTATGGTTTATTTTCAGGTATCAACCGCAAAGATTCTATCTTTCTGTCTCTTTCTTCTATGTTTAGACGGCACCTTATTTTATCACTGCAAAAATGGATGTTAAATCTTGAATTCGGCAATAAAGTTTGAATCTGTCAATTGAGGTCAGAGAAAACATGCCTGTTTACCGATCCTTCGTCACTTGTGACGACCCAAAAGGGGTCGCCGACTGCAAGACCGCCATAAAATCCAAGAAAGCCAAACAAAAACAAGCAAACAAAACATCAACATCAACATCAAAGGAGAGAGTGAAGGAGCCCAGCTTGTGTTTTCAAGTGATGGAGGTTTCTAGAGGCGCAGAGAGGCTCAGCAAAGCGGTGGATAAGCCGCACTCCGCCACCGATTTGCTGAAAGGCGCCCTGCATTTGCAGCAGTCCCTTGTTATGTTTGGGAAATTGCACAAGGAGAAGAGGCCTCTTGATCTACTAGATCATGATGGTGGTGGTGATAAGGGGAGAGTTTCTGCATCGAGAGATTGCTATGATGAGCTGAGGGATGTGATAAGGGAGAGCTTCGCCAGGCAGAATTTACTGCCCAAGGAGAAACTAGCTTGTGATGTTGATAGGAAGCATTCTCAGTTGTGTGTGGATTTGCCGTCTTCTAGCTCGAGCCAGACGTCGTCTTCGTTGCTCAACTCGGGCTCCTCGGGGTCTTCCAGCATCCGGCTTGAGAGGAAGTCGAACTTGATTGCGAAGCTCATGGGGTTGGAGGAAGCAATGCCCTTGAAAGCAGGGGATGGTGCGTTTTTGAAGGAGAGGGCTGTGTGTAGGAGAAGCCCTTTCCTTGATATTGATCTGCCGAGGCCTAAACAGCCTCAGTTCAAGGTAGCTAGAAGAGAGACAAGGACGTTGGAAGAGATCATTGAGACAATGCAGTTTAAGGGGAGAGAGTCTTTACATGATTACAAGTTGCATTCTAATGCATTGTTCTTGAGGAATGAATCGGCTGCTGATACCCCGCCTATCGTGATCATGGAGCCTCTTCGTGTCCGTGGTGATCAGTGTATCGATGGAGGGGAGCACATCAAGCCAAGAAAGACGGGGGCAGAGCTTCCACCTAGACCAGATTTGAAGGCAAAGAAGCTCAATGAGAAATCTGCAGTGGATCATTCTTCGAAACAGAAGCTCGATAAGAGAACTCGAGCGAGGCCAGTAAAGAAAGCAGCAGTAGATAGTCTCTCTACGATGAGGATGAGCCAACCGAAGCCTCTTCCTGCACAAATACAGAAGAAAGAAGCTCCCAAAATAAGGAAACCAAAAGATGCTAAGCCTCAAAGGTCTGATAAGACTCAAGATGTAGCCAAACTTGCTGCAGTGAAGACTGTGAGAGGAAACAATGTCTCTAAAAGTCAGGTTGCTAGAGGAAGGGTTGTAGCCGCGGATAAGGCCATGAAACCAACACCTCTTAGTCGAACTGTTCCAAAGAAGAGTCTGCGGAAAGGTGAATCCAACAGCAAGCCCTCACCATATGTAGTAAGTTTCATCTTTCTATGTTAGCATTTAGGCAGTTATATTTATGGAGTCTGCATACTAATACTGATCTAACAAAATGATGCAGGTTGAAAATACACAAAGTGAAAGCAATTTTGCAACCGGTACTGAAACTATTGTTAGCGAGTTCGTGGTGAAGAATACAGAACCAAAACAAGCTACTGAGGAAGTGGCTAAAGCTTATAATGTGTCTGGTAAATCACTAAATCCAATCAATATGATTTTTCTTAATGCTTTTTGTTTCTGCTATAATGGTTAGAACTGTGTTCATTATATTCTAGAGGACTATTGGTTATTTTGAAAATCCATAGTATGCCATCTGCTAATAAGTAACTATATTCTTCAAAACATTGTAAAAATCTGACATTCTATTTATACACAAAACTAGTGGAATTCTAGTGGAACCTTGAATTGTCTGTGTGTGTGAATGTGTGATAGAAAGTGCTACTTTGTATTGTTGATACCCAAAGCATACTCATATTGTTAGAACTGTGGCGGTTGATTTACACGAAGACATTAATCAGATAGATGCAACAATTTTTTGTATCATACATAGTGATTCTCTATTCAATACAGATAGTTCAACGAATGCAGCAAGTTCTCCTAGAGATGCTTCGAACACAGATAGTTCAACGAATGCAGCAAGTTCTCCTAGAGATGCTTCGAACGTAATTACCAAGGATGATGCCCCTCATATTGAAGATGACACTTTGTTTCCAAGTTTTGATTCAGATCAGATCAAAGGCTGCAAAATCCTAATGAAGTCGAGATACTTACTCCTAAGAAGTGCTTCATTTCTCAATCATGTAGAGGAGCTCTTCGACACAGGCACTCATGACTCTACAGTCTTTCGAAGTTCAGTTGATAGTGAAGGGCTTTACGATTCTCTTCTCCTCGACTGTGCAAAAGAAATACTAGAGCGTAAGAGCCTAAGCTGCAGGAGCACGAGAAATCTTTGGTCACAAAACCTCTTAAGAAGGCCGAAATACCATTCATCTATAGAGCAGTTGGTAGAGGAGATAGCTGATATCATTGAAGATTTGCAAAACTACAATGAAGATTGTGGCGATATAGTTGTTGCAGACAGCATATACCCGATGCTGGAGAAAGACCTAAGGCGGAATGAAGAGATAACGGGTGCTTGGGATTCTGGCTGGAGGAAGGGATATGCAATGGAAGCAGTTGATGAAGTGATGCATGAAGTGGAAGAGCAAGTTTTGAGTGAAATAGTAGCTGATTTGATTACAGAAATTATGCAATAAATTATTGAGCTTTTGGTGTAAAAATTTCATTAGATTATAATCAGTACATGTCCTGACAAAACATAGAGATGTAGAGAGTTCTACTTAGGGGTGAGAAAAAAACCAAAAACCGAACCCAACCAAATAGAAAATTTAAAATTCGGTTCGGTTATTTCGATTTTTCGGTTCGGTTTTAAAAATTAAACAAATTCGGTTTTTCGATTCGGTTCAGACTTTTAAAAAAACCGAAAAACCAAATTATATATTAATATAATATTATATATATATGTGCTAGTATTACATTAATATTTAAAACTAAAACCCTAAAAAACATAAGAGCATCTCCAGTGGGCGGATGTCCCACTCGGACATCCACTAGGACATCCCAAAAACACCTCCTGCCACGTCACTAGGACATCCCCTGCACAATCCGCCCTTCCCATCGCCCTTTTTCACTAGGACTTCCCGCAATAAAAAAAATCACAATAATGTAATTACGTAAAAACGGAATTATAATTTTGACACGGAATATGGGAAAGCAAAATACGGGCAAAAATACATAGTCATAAAACATAAAAAAAAAATTAATTACCGGACATCCGACCCACTCCACAATGGCGGACGTCCGCCCGCCCGTCGTCCGCACGTCCGAGGACACCCGACGTCCTCACGGGACGTCCGTATCCGACCTTCGACGCCACAATGACGGACGTCTCGGTCGCCCGTCGCGGACGTCCGACCGGACGTCCGCCATTGGAGATGCTCTAACTATCAGACTTCCGCCTCCCTTCTCTAATCTCCATCTCTATCTCAATCTTCACTCTAACCCTAAATCTCCCCAGCTCCAAGCATCCAAGCTGCCGCCTCCTTCCAACCATCGCCATCACCATTATCCTAAAATGAACTAAATGGTGCATCCTAATTCCTACTCCACGCCTGCCGCCTCCATTTTCTCTTTCTTTATTTCTCTTCTCTCGAACTCATCCACGCCTCCACATTCCTCTCCCCCTTCAAAATTGAGAAGCAGAAGTCGCCCAGATACCATAGTGCCAGATTCCAGAAATCCTACCATAGAAATTTTGCTAATATTTAAATGTGGCAATGATATTTTCTTTGTAACTTTTCCATTCATTAAACGTAAGTCTTCAAGAGTATTTCTCCACTAGAATACAACATATTTTCTAGTTTTTTTTTTTATCTTCAGATTGTTGGTCGATTTGGTTTTATGAATATCTTATATAATTTCTGTTTTTCGGTTTTATTCGGTTTTTCGGGTTCGGTTTCAATTTTAGAAAAAATTCGGTTTTTTGGTTCAGTTCGGTTTGAGGAAAAAACCGAACCGAAACCCGAATGCTCACCTATAGTTCTACTGTATTAACTCCCTAGTTCTACCGTATTAACTGCTTGATTCATTCTATAATTGATAAGACACTTTGGTCTCCAATTTCCTTCATTTGCACTAAACAATAGCACAAATACATAATACATTAAGTTCATCTTCTTACATAATACACACTAGTATCACTAAGGATTTGTTCATACCAAAAGAAACAACACAAATACATAATACAATAAGTTCATCTCCTTACATAAACTCACACTAAACACACAGAATGTACTGCAACATGCTAGCACAACATTGAAACTAGCTTCCAGAAGTTTCGGATATGTTCTTACTTGTTTTGCTAGCTACAAGAGAAAGGAAATACAAATAAGAACTCTCAAGTTCCTTAAAAGAAACTATCATAGATGATTTTATGGGCTGAAAATCAATAAAATAGTGCACAGCTTAACACCTTTCAATTAAAAATGCTAATCCCAGATCCAATTTCCAATCAGTTAGTAATACTACAACAACATAAAATTGATTTCAGAACATATTTGAAGTTGACATCTTAGCTTGAAAATTGAGTGTTTGTATCATCCTAGAAGGGTCTAAAAAAGTTAATGCAATCCCTTCCTAATATACTTTAGACATCAGATTTTAATCAAAACGATACATAAGGTGGTAGAGTGAGATAGTTACCTGTCTTGAGTTATTTTAATCAAAATATCTGCACAAGTAGTAAAAATATGCTTCTCCGGCTCCCCATGATCCCTTCAACAGCAACAACTCCCAAAAATCCAATAATAAAACCCAAGGCCATTGATATGCCAAATTCTTTGCTCACAATGCCACCATCTTTCTTGATGTTTTTTCCTTGATAAGTGATGAGTGGATGATCTCCTGGGCACAATTTGAGAGGGAGTCCACAAAGTCCATCGTTCCCGGCATAAGCAGATGCATTGAAACTCTGTAGTTGAGTACTCAATGGAATTCTGCCCCACAAACTATTATTTTCCAGATCAAGAACAGCTATAAAATGTAGTTGTGCTAGGCTATTGGGAATGTGACCAGAGAGTTGGTTCCTAGATAGATCAAGGACTTCTAGCATCTCCATTTCACCAATATCTGAAATTATGGTCCCTGTCAACATATTTCTTGATAGGTTCAAGGAAACTAATGCCCTCATACTGGAAAATGATCTAGGAATGCTCCCTACTAATCTATTGCTGGACAGATCAATGAGTTTGAGATGTTGAAGAATCTTCCGATATTCAAATTCCCCACCTTTCCACTGAACAAATGCATACTCGAACAAATTCAAAGGCTCGTATAGTGTAGGGAAGAAGGTGATGGAAGCTCCTTGCACAGTTGTATTCTTCTTGCTCAGTGAGGTAAATCTGTTGAAGCAGTGAGGGATTTCTCCTGATATATTGTTTATGGAGAGGTCCAACACTTGGATGTAAGTAAGAATGCAGATTTCTAGCGGGATGCTGCCATAAAATCTATTGCGTCTAAGGATAACATATACCAAGTTCGTAATTGCACCTATCCATGCAGGGATATTTCCTGTCAAATTGTTCCCTCCGACATCAATGAACATCAATTCTCCACACTTGCTTAAAGTAAAAGGCAACTCACCAGACAGATTATTGCCATGCAAGTTCAAAGAGGTTAGCATCGACAAGCTGCCCAAAGTATGTGGAACTTCACCAGAAAAACTGTTTTCACCTAAACTAAGATATCTCAAGCCACTCATTTTCTCCCAGCAATTTGGTATTTCTCCATCCAAGTGGTTGTTGGAGAGGTCAAGTATCATCATTTTCACAAACAAAGATGAGCATATATTTGAAAGTGATCCTGAAAACATGTTTTGACTCAACTGAACAGTGGACATGCTTTGTTGAAGCAATGGTAGAGGCCCAGAAAGGTTGTTAGAGCTGACATCTAAATCTTCGATGGAAGTGGACAGGAGATGAGGAATAGTCCCACTAATATGATTATGGGATATATTTAAACTCAAAAGTGTAGGAGACAAACTCCACAGCCATCTAGGTACTTCATCTGATATATGGGCATAAGAAAGATCAAGGAAACGAACGTTCCTCTGAGTTTGAACCCATTGGGGGAAATAAGGGTTCATGTTGCAGCCTGCTAACCTGATAACATCCAACTGAAAAGGCGGATTCCAGTCCTGGGTGATTTGCAAAGTCAGCGAATTGAAGGACAGGTAGCACCTTTAAGTTGTGAAGTTTCGTGAAGTAGGCCTCGGAGATGATACCTTGCAATGAGTTCAATGATACATCAACTTCTTCAAGAACCGAATGTTGGCTAAGACTTTCAGGCATTGATCCTACAAACTTGTTGCTTCCAACATTGAGTTTTTTCAATGCTGAAAAATGCTTTAGTCTCCAACTTTCCATTGACATGTTTACTTTAGTAGATAGATTCCCAAATAAAAGTCCTCAAGATCTCCACTAAAGTCATTACTGGACAAGTCTAAGGCTTGCAAATGACTCAAATTCCTCAATGATTCAGAGATGCCACCTTCAAGCATGTTGCCAGAAAGATCAAGATCCTCAAGAAGAACCAGTCTCCCAAACACGTGAGGGATTTGGCCATCTAATTTATTCCTTCGCATGTTTAAAATAGAAAGTCTCGTGCTTGTGTTAAATAACCAGTCAAGGTTGGAAGACACTAACGCGTTACATGACAAATCAAGGATGGAAAGAGATACAGACGAAGAATTAGCAGAGGGTACCCCAGCTGGTATAGTAGCTCCAATGTTAGAGTAAGCTAAGCTCAATTCTTGCAAGGAACGAAGCTTTAGTATTTGTTGTAGCCAACTTGTATGACTTAAGTCAATCAAGCTCAGATCGAGTCGATTCAGCAAAGAGAGATGAGAAAGCCAATCAAGATTCTCAGACCTTAAAGGACCCCAGAGATTAAGTGTCCGCAGGTTGGTCAGGTTTCCTAGTTGAGGAGGAAGAGTCCCATGAAGGTAGCAAGCACGAAGATTCAAGTGCTCTAACTGTTTCATGGAACCCATAAATCGTGGGAACTGATAATCAAAATCGTTCATGCTCAAATCCAAATTAGTTAAGTGATGCAATTCCAGCAAGGCATCACTAATATTACCTCCCAAAGGTTTGGTGTAAGGATAATCGTTGTACTCATAACCAAGTAGTAGAGCGATCACATGAGCATAGGTGGTGTTGGTGTTGGTGTAGGTGTTGGTGTTGGTGTTGCCACACACAACACCCTTCCATTTGCAGCAATCCTTCTTGCTGTCTTCACTTACCCACGATGAGAGAATTCCACTCTCATCTATAACACCTTTCTTGAACCTCACCAGAGCTTCTCTTTCCCTCTCCACGCACCTTACTTCTCCTGAAACCAACCGGAAATCACAACATTCCATGCACATTAAAACAACAAGAAGAAATTTTATAGCTGTTTTTTTTAAATTCATTTTTTTCTTGAAATTTTGGGCAAAAATGCTTCATGGAAAATAAGTGGTCTGGTTTACTTGATATTTTCAAGATCATGTGGAAAAAAACTAGATTCCAACTCTTTCCTTTTTGAGTGGGATTATTGGAAGATTTTGACTTTGAGTGAAGGAAAATCTCATTTTGTTGTAATTTCAACTATAAATAAGTTTCTGAATTAAAAAGAAAGACAGAAAGCTTTCCAAGGAAATACTAATATTCACATAAATAACAAGTAAAATACTGTTTATATAAGTAGTATTACTTTTAAGCATAGCATTTAAAAAGATTAGTGGAATATGAGTCCCACTTTTGAATTATTAGTTTTATAATAAAATGTGAGTAGAATGAGTTAGTGGAATGTGGGGCTTACTTACCATTTATGATAAAAGTGAAAGTGGACAATTAATAGGGGACGGAGGGATTATGTTTGTATAATGCTGTTTATCATCACATACGGCCCGCCCGCCAATCCATAGGAACTATACTACGACAATGACTATATTGATGGGAAGTTCAATTCCTTTGAGAAGGTCCATAGTTTAGATTTGATAACATCATTAAGCTCTGTCCTTATTCTTATTCAACTTCCAAGTATTTTCAAGATAAAGGTGCAACTTCCAAGTATTTTCAGGGGGAAACTTACTTCATAGCAATGAAAAACATTACTAAGAACGAAAGCATGGCTAAGAGAGGCAACACTCACAAGTGACTCTAGATCTCACCAAGGGCCTTGCATATGGCGCGGCCATTTCATGATTATGCTCCTTCCCCAAACCGTGAAACCTTCCACTGGCCACTATCATCACGAACGAAAGATATCATTGCCCTGCATCCTGTTCCTGTAACCAATATTGTTATCTTCTTTAACCCCTTCCTTTGAACAAGGGTTAGTTTTTGGTTCCCATGAAATAGTATTGTATTGTATTGTATTGTTTACCCCTATGGACATTGAAATCCATGGCGGTCGCGTAATCACAGTACAACATGTATGCTTCTTCCTCACTGTACACACTTGTTCCAATAATTTCTTTTCCAACTACGAAATAAGACCTTCATCTTGCCCCTCATTCGCATCAATCACTTCTCCAGCACAACGTGGCAGTGCAACTCCTTCTCCACAACCACAAGCAGCTCCGTGGACTTCCAAGTCAAATCCAGAACTTTCCATCTCTGTCAAGTACAACAATCGAAGTGTTAATTAACCAGCCTCTTTCAGCAAGGCGGATTAAACTTTCATTTGAGCTCATAATAAGAGATGGCATAAAACTCAGAATCATGTCAATTAATTCACGTACAAGAACAAAAGTGGAAAAGAGATAGTATTAACCTGCAATTGACGGAGAGGTGTGGTTTACGAAGGCGACGGCGGAGGCGGAATTTGAATGTAATTTTGGGCGCATGATCTACCGCCGATGATTGCCTACACCGGGTCTACCTTATTGGGAATTACCATATAAAATATTTATAACTACTTTATAAAAATTTCAAAATACAAATTTGGTGAAGAATTACTTTACATTGCTTTGTGGTAAAAAAATCGTGACTTTTGATCAACTTGTGATCTAGTAGCTTATAATTTTAAAATATATAAAAAACCATGATGAACAATTTTTTAATATCTTCGTGACGAAATATTATAATTTTCTATTCGTAATATGACGTTGATTTAACGTGCACATGTTTCAGATTAGTAACTTGGTTGAATTATTTTCCTAAGTATGTTGGAAAAAATGATAAACTTTATAAACAGTCTCGTCCTCGTAGAATTTTTCGGATGTCACATTATATACAATTTCATCCAAGACCAATAAGAAGTTGAGAAAAATATTAAAATTCATGATTTTTATGACCGATTAAACTTAAAAGACGAACTAGAATTCAACCAAAAAATTCATTTACTTAAAAGTAATATGTATATAGTATAAATTATTTTTCATCAATTAATGATATACTCCTCTAAATATTAATATAGTAATTAAATATATTTATGTAGTATAGATTAGAGATTTGATAGATTGAAGGAGAAATGAGCGGCTCGATTCTCATGAATTTTGACGGTCGTTGAAAATTTGTTTTTCCTCACCTACTCATCTACCTCTCTTCATCCGTCTCCATTAACCATTTTCTCAATTGATAAACTCAACTTCATATTCTCTCTCATCTCCACGCATTTCCTTATTAATCCCTCTCTCTTCCACCATTAATGGTTTCTCAAATTCAATATCAAGAGATTACAACAACCCCCTCTTACCCAATTCTTAATTTTCTCTAATCACGCTATTCTCAGCCCTCTCTTTTACACCATTTTTTTGGGTTCTCAAATTCAATATGAAGCAGATTCACAACCTCTTGCCCCATTCTTAATTTAAACATTCAACTTCCCGCCATCGACTAAGAGTTATAATTTGATTGTTGGAGCCGCAATTTCTTTAATACGTTGTGCTTCATTAATTGCTGCGTCGTGTTTTCAGTTTTCAGTTTTCAGGAAGAGGCGACAGCTGGCAGGCATCATCATACAGATACCGTCAAAACAAAATTCTCGCACTTTCCAGACAAAATTTGTTGTTTATATTTTGATTTAAATTAATTACTTATGCAAAACCCGTCGCTGTCGTACAAATTGAGCAAACCCACAAGATAAATGTAGAACCCCCTTTTGCTGTTGCACAGCCAAGTTTCATTTATGGAAGATCAGCGCCTAGTTTATCAACTCTGGTGGGTTTTCCACTTTCGCTGCTTTACTGTCGTTTTTATCCTTATTTTTTTGTTTTTTTGTTTATCGCGCTTTCTGTAAATTCATCAGCATTTACTTTTGTGATCTCACTCCAACTAACTTTGAGCTTGTTTCGTCTTGTATCTGTTGAAATTTCACTTTACCAGCTTCTGTTTGATTTTTATAGAAATACTAATTGATTATTTTTAGGCATGAGGGGATGGTGAAAAAATATTGGAGAATGGGAGAAAAACACGATGTTTGTTGCTTTATCAGTATACTTTGTTAGGAAATTGAATCTGTTAATGTGATAGTGTAGACGAAATGAAATAGTTATAGACATTTTCGGCTGTGCTTTGACAATGGTTCGTTATTCAATTATTGTGGTGGGAAGTTTGTAGCAAACCAGCAATTGTCATCTGATAAGAAGGGAAGTTTCTAGCACAATCTGAGAAGAAACAAGTAAAGATATAGGATGTTAGCAGACTTGCAAAGATCATCAACGCATAAACGAGCAATGGACCCTAGGGACTACGATGAATCCACTGATCTTGAAGATGATACTGGTAAACTTAAAATGTTAACATCTTATTTGTTTTTTACCATTAATTTGTATAGTCCATTCATTCTGAGTAATATTGTGCCTAGCTTGGAGCCGACTTCCACAACTTTATCCTCATTCTGGGTTGTCCTTGTTAGTGCTGCACAGCATATATATGTGTTATGTTCCCTGATATAAATTAAACAAAAGAATGCTTGCTGTAAAGTTACACTTGGCTATGCTTTGAATCTGAATTGAAGGAGATCATAAGTATTTGTATTTCTAGTTACTCTACATTGAATAAGTTTTGAATCCGGAAAATTCGCTCTCTCAAAGTGATAAACCATCCAAACAGATTGTATTAATCCTTCAAACCGAATGAGCGTATAGGATGTTGTTGCTAAGAAAAATTTTGATCAATTTTATTGGTTTTGTTCAAGACATACAATGATTCCTTTGTGGTTGTTTCAGAGCTTCTAGAGAGTAGTATGGAGCAAGAAACTGAAAATCCACCTTGGAAGCTTTCCATTCCACATGTGCTGGTGGCTACTATAGTTCCCTTCTTATTTGGCTATCATCTTGGGTTTGTTCTCTTACAGCTTTTTCTTATGCCTTTCTCTGATATCTCTATTTCTTCTGAACCGATATCTACTATTTTTCCTCAGAGTTGTCAATGAGCCTCTTGAAACCATTTCTGTTGATCTTGGTTTCCATGGGCATACCCTGCAAGAAGGTGAGATTGAACTTTACAACTTGTCATTAATATGTGCGCTATAAACTGCACATTGACTTTAATATATATTTTACAGGCTTGGTGGTTAGTACTTGTCTTGCTGGAGCTTTTGTTGGATCACTGATTAGTGGTTGGGTTGCTGATGAAGTTGGACGTCGTAGAGCTTTTCAGTTGTGTGCTTTGCCTATGCTTATTGGTGCTCCAATATGGTACTTAAAAATCTGCTTTCTTTAAGATCCCCTTTTATGACCTCAAGACCTTATGCTGCTGTGCTTTTATGCATTTGTCTTTCTTTGATTTTGGTTTGATTGGTTATATGGGTATTCATTGTGGATTTAATTTGTGTTCTACTAAGAACATCATGGAGTATGAAGAAGTTAACCAATGCTCCCTCCTTGTGGTCCATTTTTGTTAGATTATGCTAGTCATATGACACATATCTTAGGTAAAAAAGTAGTTTACAAGCACTAGCTACAGTATACCCGCCTTTTCTGCAGTAATTTATTGCAAAGTAGCATATAAATAGTAAGCAGATTAAGAACTAGTAACAATTTATTTCTTCTGCAACACCCAATAAACTTTGTGTAACTAGTAACTACTGAGTGGTGCAATTTGGAAGCAACTTCAAAGACAAAACCTAATTCAGCATTAAACCAGTCTACTAATTTGTTGATCTAAAGACTGTGCATTTCTCTTTGCGTGCTGGTATATGCAGAAGTAGGACAGTAAAATTTAGACCAATGTAAAATGACAGAAATCCCCCTTCCCTATAATAAAACATGAAAAAACTCATTAACTAAAAACAAGATGGGAAGCTATCTAAGAATTGGCAAGTCTAAATTGACAATGTTTTCAGTGGAATGTGGAAGAGTGGAAACTAGGACATTCAATGCTGCCCTATCTCAAAGAAAAATAAATATAAAACTATATTATTGAGTATAGAAGTAGAGCCCTCTTCTTTTCATTTTGCCAAAAATATTCTTTCTGGTGGTCTTCTTTATGTCCTGAAGGGCTGCATTATTCTTCTCAAACCATAGTCGTTAAGGTCTTGCAGGTGTTCTGTATGATCATATTTCATAGAATACTTGATATGCTATTCAAATTTTCCATTTTCTTATTTATGTTTGATTTTGAAAGAGGTGCTACACTCTGTATTTCCAGTGCCACATCTAGAAATTTGACAGGAATGCTTGTGGGAAGGATTTTAGTTGGCATTGGCTTGGGTATTGGTCCACCAGTTGCATCTCTTTACGTAACTGAGGTACAAACACCTTCAGTTCATGTGCATTTAGCATTGCTCTGTAAAGCAGATTTGGGCTTATCTTCTGGGATATTTATTTATGCACTTATTTCTTTTCTTTCAAGTAGATATCACCTGCACATGTGAGGGGTACTTATGGCAGCTTTATTCAGATAGCCACTTGTCTTGGGCTGATGGCCGCTCTAGTGGTTGGAATTCCAGTAAGGAGTATTTTTGGATGGTAAATAATTTTAATTAGATTGGTTCTGGAAAAAATGATTAATATATTTTGTTTTTGGTTAAGATTGTTATATTTTATGGGAGAGGAAGGTTATCAAACTAATCTCATCTAAGTGCTCTTGACCATGTATTTGCCTAGGTGGCGCTTTTGCTTTTGGATGTCTATCTTTCCCGCTTCAATGCTAGCTCTTTTAATGGCGTTTTGTGCCGAATCTCCACACTGGCTATACAAGGTTCAATTATTTTAATATTCTTAATTGATTATTGCTTCCATTTTCTCATTGAGGAATTATTTGGAATTTTAGAAATCAATAGTAAACCTATTAATGTATTTAAATGCTATCACGTTCCTTCCCCCTTCACCCAAAGTGCTTTAGTTGAATTTTCTATGGTAATCTGTAGTTTAGTCACTCTGTCAAATCTGCTTCAGGTTTGTCGTTGGTGAAATCTTTTGTGCTTTATTTTAATTTATTACGTCAGCCTGCAGTGTTCCATGTATGTTATCACTTGGAATATTTTTGGTGGTTGCTTGTCTAATATACTTCATGCAAAGCTGTTTTAGTTTATGCTTCTGAACTTTTCGTAAGTTATGTGTGTTTTGTGATTCAAGTCACTCCAAAAGTTACTAAACACTTTGACCTCGGAGACTGGGAAGGGGTCTGATGTTTTCTTTCATGCTCGATCTTCCAGTAGGCTGGAATCAGTCTCCAGATTACCAGTTGCTTTAGAAGTACAACTTCGGTTATTAAATATGTAGAGCAAGCTATAGTGCCCTTCAGATTACGTATTTTATCATTGTGATACCAATAGACGATTTGAAACGCTAATTATCACTTTCGTCATATTTGATGTGCAGCAAGGAAGACATGGTGAAGCTGAGAATGAACTTGAGAAGCTTCTCGGAGCTTCCCATGCAAAAGATGCAATAGTACAGCTATCAAAGACTCAGAGAGGAGATGAAATTGATACCATAAAGCTTGCGGAATTGCTTTGTGGGCGGCACTCAAGAGGTACGTATGATGACCTTCTATTATACTCCCTCTGTCCCATTAGAAATGAAACGTTTTCCTTTTTAGTTTGTCCCATTATAAATGAAACGTTTCTAAAAATTGAAACAATACTCTCTCTGCTTTTTCTTCTCTCTTACTTTACTCTCTCTTCATTAACTCACAAAACAACACTACATAAAATCTCGTGCCGAAAAGCAAATGTTGCATATTTAATGGGACGGATGGAGTATATCTGAAGCTATAGGGGTAATGTCTAAAGCATTATGTTTTAGTTTTACCCAAAAATGCGTTGTTTTTTACTCAATTCTTTTGCAGTTGTTTTTATTGGATCAACCCTATTTGCTTTACAACAGCTTTCTGGAATAAATGCTGTGTTTTATTTCTCTTCAACTGTCTTTAGACGTGCTGGAGTTTCCTCGAACCTAGCAAATGTTTGTGTGGGGATCGCAAATTTAATAGGTAATACGTGTTTTCTTATGCACAACATCATGATTTGCATTTTCAGTTTATTTTTCTCGCTCACATTCTTGTATGTTGAATATATGTATTTTCTGCAGGTTCCTTTATCGCTCTGGCGTTGATGGATAAGCTAGGAAGGAAGGCGCTCCTGCTGTGGAGCTTCTTTGGCATGGTTAGATCATTGACATTTCTGGTTTGAAATCTGGCTTTTTGGGCAATGTGATTCGAGGATGACGTTTGAATCTTCTAGGAACCTATTAATAAAATATCAAATGCTCTGAGCTGTTATGAGTTCCTTGCTTTGCCTGCTTAGATGATGTAAACTTTTTGCTTATTATTTCTAAGAGGGAGTTTCAGCTAGTTGGCATTGAACTTACTGCCTCTCATAATCTCATTTCATCTTAAACATCTCTTACTGATCAGTCCCTGTTTCTTAACTCTCTGATGCAGAGGCGTTACCCTATTTCTGTTGTCTGAAAAACATAGATAAAAATGACAAAGCTAATAAAAGTGAAGCACTAGATATATTATCTCAGTGATTCTATTATGCAAGTTAATTGGAATTACAGTACATCTGGTTTTGAGAGTTAGCAGAGAGCTTAAGTACCGGATACCTGTGCAGTTGTGTAATTAGTTGTTGCTAAATACCTATGCTACCACATATTAATGGATATGATATCTAGCATTTTTCACTTGCGTGATTCATATACCCAGCTGCTAGTAGTCCTAATGCATTTATGACTTTAAAACTATTCACTTTCATGCATAACATGACTATGGATTTCACTGCTTTTTCCTATTAGGCTGCTTCAGCGGGTCTTCAAGTTCTTGCAGCAGCTTCACCTCCTTCAAACACGATTGGGTTTTTACTATCTGTCGGTGGAATGATGCTGTAAGTGCTAGTTTTGGCTTACTTTACCAATAACAAAGAATAGCTGCAAGTAGTGGAAATTTAGTTTCCTTTGATTCCCATTTGGAAGCAGTATCAGTATGTGTATGTGCCCTACACTGCAAATTTAGTAATGAGTTTGGTTATGCAGGTTCGTCTTAATGTTTGCTGTTGGAGCCGGTCCAGTTCCTGGTCTTTTGCTCCCTGAAATATTTGACAACCGAATCAGAGCAAAAGCTATGGCTTTTTGTATGTCCGTGCATTGGGTAATTGACCTTCATCTTTTTATTTGATGCAACAGATGCTTTCCCGAACAGCTGTCATATTATATACACACATGTACATACATGCCTTTTGTCTCAATCTAGACTAATTTCCAGCTACTTTCAGGTGGCAAATTTTCTTGTTGGGTTGTTGTTCCTGCGTTTGCTGGATCGCATGGGGCCTCAGCTGCTCTACTCAATGTTTGGCTCATTCTGCTTGCTCGCAGTTGTCTTTGTGAAGCAAAATGTGCTGGAAACCAAAGGGAAATCACTACAAGAAATCGAGATAGCTCTCCTTGCTCAGGATCAGTCTTAAATATAAGCTCATGTGCTATCCCTCCAGTAAGTTGTCGTCTTCTTCTTCTTCTACCACGAGTAACTTATATAGAAGAGTGTGCACGTTCAGGAGTATCGATGTCCGCGGTAATGTTTAGATGAGGACGATGATGTAGAATAGATAATAGCTAGCATAAGGCGCTGTTGCATCAGTGGTGAAGTGATCTGGGGCCAGTGATTAATGGTGATGTATGTATTCTTTGAGAAATAGTATTACTATGAAAAAAGTTTACGATATGTAACACGGCTTTGGCTTAAAAAAGACCGAGTTTTATAATTTGCGTGTCCACAAGTGAGGCTATTTTTTTTTTACCGAGCGAGTACTTTAGTAACCAAAAGGTGTATACATGTGAGTCTTTGACAAAGGATGTTGATTTCCCTCTTACGAAAGTATTTAAAGGGTGTCCGTAAATCGGGTGAGAGTTTTTCTAATTGGAACTTTTGCAAATATTCTTTAAGTTTTCCCCTCATGCTCCTATTCAAACTTTTATTTTCTCTCATGCTCCAACCAAACATCCGAATGAGATACAAACCTTACCAAGAAATCTAAGAAAAACCGTTTCACTAATTTGTTGGGTTTAGTTAGGTTTGTTGTGTTGTAATCTCCTGCTCAAGAAAAAGAATAATCCATTGTTTGGTTGGATGGCCAACTTAGTAGATAAATAAAAGTTAAATGACGTATTTATCCCTTCATCCCACGATAATTAATACGCTTTTCTATTTAGAACATTCCTACTAGCAGCTGCTCGCTTCTAAAATCTGTAATTTCTATTTGCCAAAAAATAACACATTTTCTCTCACACAACTCAATTGCTATATACACACATTTCGCATGGATCAGGACGATGAAGTTTTCAAAGAGAACTCACTCACTGCTGTTGTCGCCATCAACTGAGAAAACAAGGCCAATTGGTGTTGTACACAAGTTATAAGGTATACTTATCATTGCCTGAAGTCTTTCATACAGACACAGACACAGACACAGTGCTCGCTTTTGGGGTGTTGATGGATAAAAGCATAACCAACTTCTTTCATAATCTGGGTACATAAAAAGTAGCTATAGCCTCTATATCCCTCAACTCACAACAAAGTGATTTATTGGTAGAGTTGCACAGTTTCTCCAGCAATTTCTCTGATCATCCACAAACATAATACTTATTGGCTCATCTTTGCTTATTAACAGAAGCGAATTGAGAAGCCGTTATCCGTGCTAGTGACCAGTGATGGCCCAAAATCTTCAAAATCCGAATCCAGTTCAAGACCTTCATAATTGTTCCAGTTAACAGAGGAATCCTCATCAGGACTCCCATGTTTGGAGGGAACCCTCAACTCAGAGATAGGAACTGGTAAGGGTTCTTCATTCAAATACTTATCATGAAGCAATTCCATCGCGGTAGCTCTGCTAGCTGGGTCATAGCACAATAGTTTTCTCACAAGAAGAATCTCATCAGGAGACCGATTAACAAGGCACGCTTCTATACCACTAGGTTTTTCAACTTTACCGAATGAGATTATATTGTAGTCTGGAAGATGCACACAACCAGGCCAGATCTCCTCGGTCAAGTTACCCAAAACGCTAAAGATTTTACCCAGCTGATCAATATCCGACGCGCCCGGGAATAATGGTTCAAGACTCAGGAGCTCACCGAATATACAACCGAGTGACCACAGATCAATCTCCAGCCCATAATTTGTGGAACCATAAAGTAGCTCAGGGGCTCTAAACCACCGGGTTCCAACACATGAGGTAAGAGCACCATTCCCATCAACCTGACCCTCCTCAGCTTCATAAGAATAAGACTGCTGGAAGGGATCCTCAAGATCACTTGTCGTGCATGTAGCAAGACAAGAAGCAGCTCCATCATGAGTTACACTTTCTTCATCACCATCATTGTGAAACTCACCCATTCTAAGGTCATCTGGCTCTGAAGCCCCCTTTCCACTTATCTTTTCCACATGCTCTTGAGGGAAGTGGCCATCTAGTCTGGGAGGAACAGTTTCGGATGATTGAGGAAATGCTGCTTGATTTAACGAAGGCTGCTCGCTGGACTGATTATAAGTGCCCTCATCAAGAAATCCAGGAGCAAGGAGTATCCTAGCCTGACCAGGGAAACAAATGAAACTTCAATGCCTGTGTAAACATTGATATGCCAGGTAATAAAGATTAACCATGAAAAAAGTAACTGTACTATGACACTTATCTCTTAAACTGATAAAACTATAAATTTCAAGAGGCCAGATGGCGCCTGCAGTTGAGCTAACTTCTTGACAACATATACATCAATATAATTCAGGACATACTACTATTTTGTTTAATGCAGCACATATCGTAGCTACTTGAAAAATCAACAACATTGATAAAGAACCAAATGGCAGTTCTCATCTATCTAACTTTTAATTAGCAAATACTCCTTAATTAGTCAAGTTGCAATAGTTTTAATACCTTACAAATTTATAATGTAGATAAGGACACATCTCTAAAAAGTCCCCATACCGTCAGTAGAATCAAGGGGTAGCAAGGCAATGGTCAAGAACGATAATTAATACTCCATTAAAGAACTATACGCAGAATAATGACTATGAGTACTCAGGCTTCACAAAACATTGCTGATCCTACCTCAGAAGGTTGCAAATTGCCCTTCTGATGCTAAAACCCTACAATAAAAAAAATTAGAAAACCTGAGGCTTCTTCTACGTAGCTCAGCCCCATCAACTTGTTTTGAAATTAAAAAAGTAACTTGTACTCTTGTAGAAACAAAAATCAGATCAAAATGCCAAAAGAATTTAAAGATAGGACGATTCCAACAATTCGGGTGAAGTGTTGTCATAGATCAGGTTACGATGTCTGCATCACTGTCTGTGTAATCTAATTTCTTCCCCATGATTCTTATAGTTTACTCACATGATAGATTTCTTTTTGTGTATCTACTATATAGTTAAAGTAACATTAAAGTTCCCAGAAATTTTTATTAATGCTTGAGATATTAAGTGCATCATTGATTTACTAAAATACAAAACATGGAAGAACAATTAAAGACTAATAGCTGCATGTTCAGTGGGTCCAAATAGGTTTAAGGGAATATTCAGATGCATATGACAAAATATAAGGTACTCCATCCGTCTCACCATAAGCGACTCATATTCTTTTTTGGGACATCCCACCTAAAGTGAGTCATTTCCTTTTTGGCAAAATATAACACAATTAACTCTCACTTCCTTTATTCTGTCCTCTACTTCATTCCATCTTCACTCCTCGACTTTATTCTCTTCCTACTTTATTATCTCCCCACTTAACTCTCTAAACATTATTTTTTTCCTAAATCCCGTGCCCAAAAGAAATACTTCATCTCCTTATAGCAGGACAGAGGGAGTACTTTTATAATATCCAACTCATAGTAATGAGGGGCTAATGAAGAGCACGATAATCACAGGCACTAAATAGAGGTCCAAAGGGATTACAATAAAGATAACCAAATTAATTGTTCGATATCATGTGGGGAGGGGGAGATCAAGGAAATGAGGATTAGTAGAGACCCACAGGATAGCTGTAGAACAGTAAAATATAGAGACATAGTGGAGAAAGTAGTTGTATATTTCATTAGTAAACATATGCCACATATATATAGTACAAGAGACTAAACTAGGCTATGTTACCTCTCCGATGTGGGACAGAATACATATAATATATTAACACTCCCCCTCGAGTTGGATCATACATATTGATCATGTCCAGCTTGGTACAAAGTTCTGAGAAACGCTTCACAGGCAATGTATATCAGCAATCTGGTTATACGATGAAGTGAAAGGAGTAGTAATTTCTGATTCAAAACACACTCTCGAATGAAATGACAATCAACTTCAATATGTTTAGTCCTCTCATGAAAAACCGGATTGTTCGCAATATAGATTGCAACTTGGTTATCACAATGCATCGGTAAAGGTTCATTGAAAGTGAACCCCAATTCTCCAAGTAGATTCTTGACTCCAATCATCTCAGTATTAGCAGTATGAGCCATAGCTCTATACTCGGCCTCGGCAGACGATCTCGCAACAGTATGTTGTTTCTTACTTCGCCAAGTTACCAGGTTTCCACCCAAGTAGGTGCAATATCCAGAAGTAGATTTTCTATCAGACTTAAAACCAGCATAATCAGCATTAGAATATCCTTCAATTTTTAGATGACCATTCTTTTTAAATAACAATCCGTTGCCATGAGATTTCTTGATATATTGAAGAATTCGAATAGCAGCATCCCAGTGAACTTGCTTAGGCTTATGTTAAGAGCTAAGACTGCCGATCAGATGCGAGCACAAGTTATGCTCGACGAAATGACTCACCGCACACTCACACACTAGTTTGATAAATTGCCACAATGAAATCACAAAAGATCACAATAATCTTTGGGGAGGAAAACTCTCGGCTTTATTTATAACTGGAATGGGGAGAACATAGATAAAACAAATCCTCACGAAGGAGGCCTACGATATGAAATCGTCCTAAACCTGATCTCTCCAAGATGATTCTATATCTCTACGAGAGCTCCTATTTATAGACTATGTGTAAATTGAAATAAACAATGAAACGAATCTTCATAACAAAAGCTGCCGAGATATTTGGGCCTAGCCCTACTTCCAAATCTTTCTCGCTATTCATCCGGATTTGATGGCCAAACGACCTCCCGATCTCCTCTCCTGTAGACCTGCCATTTCGTATCAACTGCCCCGCCCGCCAAAACAGCCTTGTCCTTAAGGCGGAAGTAAGGAAATTGGCCACGTACATATGATACGTCCATCCATGTTGCCTCGTCCACTGCTTGTCCCTCCCATTTGAGCAAAACCTGGTCGACTAGCCCCCCGTCGCGGGTAATCTGCCGGCGTTCCAGAACGCTCTCTGGCAAGAACGGAGGGTCCGCATCAAACAAAACCTCCGGCAATTCTTGCTCCGGTACTACCTCGCCAATCGCCTTCTTTAGTAAAGATACATGAAACACTGGGTGGATACGGGAACCGCTGGGTAATTGCAAACGGTAGGCCGTCTTGCCAATTCGCGCTTCCACCCGAAAGGGGCCGAAATATCTTGGCGCGAGCTTCCTGTTCGCCGATGTAAACAGTGTTGACTGACGGTAGGGCCTGAACTTCAAATACACCAGCTCGCCGACCTCGAACTCCACATCCCTGCGGTGTTTGTTTGTCGAAGCCGCCATCCTCTGCTGCGCGCGAAGCAATTGGTGGCGCAAATGGAGCAATGCCTCGTCCCTCGATCTCAGCGAATCCACCACAGCTTGCGCGCGAATTTCCCCGGGTAAATAATTATGTATGGTAGGAGGCGGGCGATCATACACAACCTCGAAGGGAGTGGTGCCGGACGCTGAGTGGGCACTAGTGTTGTAACAATATTCAGCCCATGCCAACCACTTATTCCAATGTTTGGGTCGGTCGGAAGAGAAGCAACGTAAGTATGTTTGTAAGCAGCGATTCAAAACCTCTGTCTGGCCGTCTGTCTCGGGTGGTACGCCGAACTCATCCTTAATTTCGTCCCCATCGCCCGGAATAGCTCATGCCAGAACGAAGTTAGGAAAACCGGATCACGATCTGACACAATTGATCGCGGAATCCCATGAAGTCTCACCACTTCCTTGGTAAACAATTCGGCCAAGCACAACAATTCAGCCACTTGCTTGGCCGAAAACGGGTGGCGAAGGGCCAAGAAATGGGCATACTTTGATAAGCGGTCAACCACCACGAAAATGCAGTCCATGCCACCTGATTTAGGTAACCCTGACAAG
Organism: Salvia splendens; assembly: GCF_004379255.2. Classification (NCBI taxonomy): domain Eukaryota; kingdom Viridiplantae; phylum Streptophyta; class Magnoliopsida; order Lamiales; family Lamiaceae; genus Salvia; species Salvia splendens. Next base: position 26,974,800 of record NC_056039.1, read on the forward strand.
AAATCCATGCTGATATCTTCCCAAACGCGCTCCGGAATGGGTAACGGCACTAGCAACCCGGCCGGCGCTTGGGTATCCACCTTATGCTTCTGGCAGGTTGCGCACGCGGCGACGAAATTCGTGACATGCTTCATCATTCCGGGCCAATACACATTCGTCGCGAGTCGCCGGTATGTTCGATATGCCCCGGCGTGGCCGCCCGTTGGGGTGTTGTGGCATTCGGCCAAGAGCCTTTGAACCCAAGGCGAGTGAGGGTATCACGATACGCCCTTTATAAAAAAGCATGCCGTGGATCAGCTCGTAGTGCAGCAGGGCCGGTTTATCCAACTCCAAATCCGATTTTATTTTTGCGAGTGTTGCGTCAGCTCCGATGGAGGCCTGAATCTCGGTCCAATCAGGCCAAGTTGGGCGGGATATTGTGGCGAGTTCGACGGAGTCCTCATCCCATTGTGATAATGCGTCGGCTGCGCGATTGAGCTTCCCGTCCTAGTATACTATCGAGAATTCATAGCCAAGCAACTTGGCCGCCCAATTCTGTTGTGCCGGCGTGGAGAGAGGTTGAGCGAGCAGCTGTTTTAAACTCCGCTGGTCACGAATCGACGCCCCAGGAGGTACGGGCGCCAGTGCTGAATGGCCAAGACCAAGGCCATCAGTTCCTTCTCATAGGCTGATTTTGCTAGCCATCGTGTGGCCAAGCTTTTGCTAAAGTACGCCACCGGCTGTCGGTTCTGCATCAGGACCGCCCCCAGCCACGCCCGGATAGGAAGCCCTAACTTAACCCAAAACCATGGTCAAAGGTAAAGGGTTGACTCCCTATTATATGCTATTCCACACTTTCGTGTGAAACCGATGTGGGATCGTATCAATCCATCCCTCTTTTAAACCGGACGTCCACGGACGGCACACGCCGGGTGGCAAACCCAAAGCCACGGGCACACCATCCCCTCTGCCCTTTTCCTTCGGGCCCACATTTTTCGGTAGCACCCCTTTGGTCACACCTAAGGTAGCCCCTTTTCCGTATTACATCCGGATCCACGTTCACCGCACCAAATTGATAAGTATATAAGATTGGAAGCCCTAACTTAACCCAAAACCATGGTCAAAGGTAAAGGGTTGACTCCCTATTATATGCTATTCCACACTTTTGTGTGAAACCGATGTGGGATCGTATCATCTTATCAAAAAAACGACCGACTAAACCAACAGCAAAGGAAATATCATGCCTTTGTTACTGTCAAGTAGATAAGTTTTCCAACTAGACGTCTATACTTAGTTTTATCCTCCAAGAATTCTCCACTATCATCCCAAACACTTGGATCAACCTCCATAGGAGTATCAACAGGCTTTGTTCCAAGTAGTCTAGTTTCTTTCAGTAAATCTGTAGCATATTTTTGGTGAGATAGAGACATTCCAGAATTTTTGTGTGCAATTTCAATTCCCAAGAAATACTTAGGACGCCCCGGATCCTTGATAACAAAATGTTGATGCAAATATTTCTTAGTTATCTCAATTCCACGAACATCACTTCCAGATATGAGTATATCATCAACATACACAATGAGAATGACAATACCCGATGCTTGATGTCGCACAAAGACTGAATGATCAGACTTGCATTGCTTAAAACCAATAGTTCCAAGAACACTACTGAACTTATCAAACCACGCCTTGGGACTTGGTTTAAGGCCATAAATTACCTTTTTGAGACAACAAACCTTAGTAGCATCCTCCCCCTGAGCAACATATCCCGGAGGTTGCTCCATAAAGACCGTCGGAGTCAAATTACAATACAAAAAAATATTCTTCACATCAAGCTGGTACATTGGTCACGAAAGATTAACAGCCAAAGAGAACAGAATTCGGATTGAGTTCATACGAGCAGTGGGCGAGAACGTCTCAAAGTAGTCAATACCATAAGTTTGTGTGTATCCTTTCGCCACAAGCCGAGCTTTGTATCGATCAATACTAACATCAGCAAGAAATTTTATGGTAAACACCAAACGACAAGATACAATATCTACCGAATTAGGGGCATGTACCAATATCCAAGTACCATGACTCAAGAGAGCTCGCATCTCCTCATCCATAGCGGCTCGCCATTGAGGGTGTTTAAGTGCCTCTTGGTAAGTTGGAATAACTGTACATAAAAGACAAAGAGCAAAGGCACGAAAGTAAAGGAAACATGATTAGACACAAGGTGTTTGGTGTTTGATGGTACAAGTACGTTTACCTTTGCGAATGACTATGGGTAACTCATCAAGAGGAACTGCATCTTCAGAAGCTAGAGGATGATTGTAGCAGTGGACATGAGCCTGTATTTGGTTCTGTTTTAGGGGCTTCAAAGGTTGTTGTAGGTCGATGACTCGTGTATAGACCTGTAAAGGAGAAGCAGAAGGCATAGGAGATACAAAAGTTTGGGTAGGCAAAGAAGTAGGATCTAACTGGCTGGTTGGTTTAGTTTGAGAATGAGTAAAATAAGGCTGAAACTCAAAGAAGGTGACGTCTGCAGAGATATAAAGACGTTTGGTAAGAGGGTCAAAACATCAGTATCCCTTTTTGGTTCTAGAATAACCAAGAAAAATACACTTAATGGAGTGAGGGGACAACTTATCCAACCCAGGAGTAAGATCATGAACAAAACAAGTACACCAAAAAATGCGAGGAGGAATATGATAGACGTTTATCAGGATGAAGACACGAAAAAGGAATATTCCCATGCAACACACTAGACGACATCCTATTAATAAGAAAGCATGCAATAGGAACATCAGACCATAGATACGTAGGCACATTCATGTGAGACATAAGAGTACGCGCAACATCTAAAATATGACAATGCTAGCGCTCAACTACCCCATTTTGTTGAGAAGTGTGAGAGCAAGAGGTTTGATGAATTATACCATAAGATTCACAAAAGGATGAGATAGAATGTTGTGTGAACTCAAGAGCATTATCAGTACGGATGATACGCAAATCAACAGAGTATTGGGTTTTTATTTCATGGTAAAAGGATTTGAGAACAGTAGGGACTTCACTTCTTTGTTTATGCAAATATAACCATGTCATACGAGAATAATCAACAACAAGAATTAGAAAATACTTGAAACCCCCTCTGAACTCAATCCTACTAGGACCCCAAACATCACAATGAACTAGATCAAAAGCAGAAGAGCTACGAGTCTCGACTCGAGAAGGAAAGGAAGTGCGATGGTGCTTGCCCAACTCACATGACTCACAATTAAAATCAGCAGACGGAACTGGAACTAGACTACGAAGGCTGGAAGAAGACGGATGGCCAAGACGACAATGCCACTAATATGGAGACACAACAGCAGAGAGAGAGCACTAGGAGAGACATGTGAAATAGGGATCCAAGTAGTACAGACCGTCACGCTCATGTCCTCTACCAATCGTCCTATTCGTCTCTCCTGAAAGATACAATATGAAGGATAAAAAGTGACAGAACAATTTTGAACAATTTTGAGTTTTTGTTAGCTGGCCAATAGATATTAAGCTGACTGGAAAATTTGAGGCAAATAAAACATTATCAAGAGTGATATGAGTACTGGGTTTGACAACACCAGTGCCAGTTACTGGAGAATAGTTGCCATCAGCAAGACGAACAGATGGAAGAGAGGATGGAGAAAAAGATGAGAAAAGGGATTTTGTAGCAGTAATATGGGTAGAGGCACCTGAATCCAACATCCAAGACTTACCAGGAGACATAGCAAACGCAGCTACAGAGGTAGCATCAGTAGTAGATGAAGAACTTGGCGCCTTAATGGTGGTTTCGATAGGCGGTATAAAATCAGACATGATAAAAAGAGACTGTAGCAGAAGGACAGCAGGCAGATAACAATTGCTGTCAGATAACAGCTGCAGACAGTAGAGCCGGAGCAGAATTGAGCAGTAGTAGCAAATAACACAGAATGACAGAATTGAGCAGCAGCAGTAGCAGATAACAGTTGCAGGCAGTAGAGCAGAGTAGCGGAGCAGGGGCAGAACAGAGCAGCAGTGGCAACGGAGGCGGGAAAAAACCTAAATTTCGAAACCCCAATTTTCATTTTTTTAAACCTAGTGACGGATTCGAATCTGCTCTGATACCATTTAGAACAGTAAAATATAGATACATAGTGGAGAAAGTAGTTGTATATTTCATTAGTAAACATAGGTCACATATATATAGTACAAGAGACTAAGCTAGGCTATGTTACATCTCCAACGTGGGACAGAATACATATAATATATTAACAATAGTTAATTTCGTAAAGGCTTTACAGGTTAGAGATGTAAAAATTCTTAATTCGGATGATGCTAATGAGAATGGCATGTTTAAAGAGAAAAATTCCAATGTTATTGGCATGTTCAAATTTTAAATGACAATGGAGTGTTTCCCTTTCATAGAATACAAAAAAAAATGTACTAAGCCAGAACCTTTTCTCTAAAATAACCCAAAATTAGAATTTTGTTCTACTGTGAAGTAACATAACCAGGAAGTTATAAATATCCCATTCCTCACACAAATATCATGATTGACATCATTACAGAATGCTACATTTTCTTTGATTCAATGCAGTCGCGAATACAATATGTGAACATAAGCATGGAAAAACTAGCCTAGCCAAGCCAAGAAAGGGGAAATACTATGTTCGAGAAAACGCAACTCTCCAAATTTCACAAGCAAAAGATTACCAGCTATAATGTAACATCAACAAACACTCACCCAGAGGAAAAGCCCTAATATATGCAATCAACTTATCCATACCTGACCAAAATCGGCGATTTTGAGAGTTCCGTCAGCGGAAATGAGCAGATTCGACGGCTTTAAATCCCTGTGAGCAATCGAATTGCGGTGGCAGGCGTCGACCCCGCGCAAAATCTGCACCATCCAGCGTTTGAGCTCGCCGGAAGTGATCCCGCCATTCCATTCTTTCTTGGCGACCTTGACGACGGCGGAGAGGTCGGTGGGAAGGTACTCGAGCACGAGAACGGCATCTTCGTCGTCGCTCCAGAAGTACTCGTGGAGGAGGACGACATTAGGGCAGTTCTGGAGCGTCTGGAGAGCCTCGATCTCGCGGAAGGCGGACTGGTAGTCGTGGACCTCCTTGAGGGCGACGGTAGCCGAGTCGGATCGGCGCCGGGCCTTGTAGACGTCGGAGTAGGCGCCGGAGCCCACGCGCTCCAGGATCTCGTAGTTGGCGGTGATCTCGCGGCGCGTGTGGATGCTCCAGCTCTTCGACGGCGGCTGCTCCATAGTTGAAGATCACTGCATCACTCCTTCCGACTTCTTTCCTATTTCGATTTTTTGGGGATCTGGATTTTTTTCCCTTTCCTTTTGTAGGATCCAATTTGTGGGTAAATCGATCAACACATACACCGGTTCGATGCGATTTCAGTACCGTTATATCCCATTTATTCTATCGAAAAACATTTTTTTATGTATATCTTTTGATGTGATAATGGTGTCAATTTTTTTATGCGATAGTGTGATATTTTCTTATACTGATAATTTCGATGGTTCGACACTTTTGGTACGCTATAACGTACATTCCCACCCATTGTTTTGATTATTTCATGGATTATTGTTGATTTAGATAAAACGATCATTTTTTTTCTGATGGTTTGGGCATTTATTAAATATGTGTCATTGTATATTTAAGACTAAAGTCCAAAATTGATCATTCTATTGGTACGCTATAACGTACCTTCCCACCCATTGTTTTGATTATTTCATGGATTATTGTTGATTTGGATAAAACTGATCATTTTTTCTGATGGTTTGGGCATTTATTAAATATGTGTCATTGTATATTTAAGACTAAAGTCCAAAATTGATCATTCTATGGTTTTAGTGCATAATATTATGTTTGCTACCTTTAAAATAGTACTAACTTATTGTTGAAAAGTAAAATGCGGAAAATAAAAAACACTAAGAGCTTTATAGATTATATTGTATTAGACTTGAATTTTAATTTTTTTCTCAATGGTTACGCTACCTTTTATAGGCTCTAATTCTAGCTATACATAAAAAATATATTCTAATTCCATAAATATCTTCTTTACTTGATTTTCCATAATCTTTAATTGATTTCCTTTATTATTCTTGTCATAACTTCATCTATTGCCTTCTTGTTCTCCAATTAATTGATTTCCTTATTCCAACACTCCCCCTCAAGTTGAGTATCGAGTTTTTCGATACTTAACTTGTATGAGCTTTAATTTGATAAATAGTTTATACTCGTATTTAAGAGTTCTTCAATTTCCATTGACGGTTTATGCTCGTATCATAGAGTTATTGAAAGTTTAGATTCGTTTCAACGAGCTCTTCATTCATCATTGAAAGTTTAAACACGTTTCAATGAGTTCTTCAATTTTTTTCATTGAAGGTTTAGGCTCTTATCAAGGAGCTCTTCATTCATCATTGAAAGTTTATACTCATTTCATGGAGTTCTTCAATTTTTTGTTGACGGTTTTAACTCGTGTCAAGGAGCTCTTCAATTTTTTGTTGGCAGTTTTAACTCGTGTCAAGGAGCCAGTCTAGACAGTTTTAACTCGTGTCCGGGAGCTTGTCTAAATAGTTTTTACTCATATTTAGGAGCTATCTTAGATAGTTTTTACATATCTAGGAGCCATCTTAGATAGTTTTAGCTCGTATCCAGAAGCCACCTTAGACAGTGTTTGCTCGTATCCAGGAGCCATCTTAGACAGTTTTTACTCTTGTCGATGAGCTAATTCAGACAGTTTTGAATCTTATCGAGGAGCTAATCTAGACAATTTTTGCTCATATCTAGAAGCATACACAAGCTTTTCCAAACAGTGAGAATTCTCCTGATAAGGCCTATTTCATGCATCGGTTTAAAGGGTAAAAAGTATGCTACTTGATCAGTTTCACGCGGAAAGCGAGTGTTAATTGTGCAGGAATGCCGCTTGACCAAGAGCAGCATGGCCAAACTGATCAAGCTGGCGCAGAAGGCAGAAAAGGCCAAAAAGAGTATGGGTTAATCAAGTTGATGGTCAAGCAGTTAGCCGGGGGACCACTGCGAAACAGAAAGAGGGCACGTATATCCGATGCGTTGTAAAACGATCCTCAATCTGTTATCAAGGACCACTACATTCTAGAAGGAGGACACGTATCGACGGATGAGACGCGCAATCCCAGCAAGGACGAATATTCACTGCCAAAGTTGTTATCACAGCTGGAGGTTGTTGTGGAGAGCCTATAAATAAAGGGCGCATCGCCATAGTGAGGAGTTTTTTTTTGGCTCGTTGAAGTTTTTATTTTTCTCCGCATGTTCCTAGTTAGAAGTCTTTCTCCAGTTCCAAAATAGCTTAGATTAGAGAGTAGTAATGGTTAGCTAGAAGGAGAGCGACTGAAAGGAGCATGACAAAGAAACCCAGATCTGTTCGGCGCCGTCTCAAGTTTCCGATCGAGGATCTCTTTCGCTTTCTTATACTCTAGATCTAGTTGCCTAGTTTAATTTCGTGTTTGTTGCGTAGTTAAAGAATCGTCCTTGTTTTGTATTCCACATCTTCACAGTTCAGTTTTGAGTTCTAAGTTAAAAATCAAAGTTGTTTTGTTTCGGAATTTTCGTCTACTGTTCTAGTCTCATCTTTATCTTTAAAAATCCCAGATCCAGTGTTGAACTTTCATTATGTTGAATGGCAAAGTGTTTCGTAGATTCGTAGCATGTTTAGGTAGTTAAATCTTTTGTTCCAGTTTGCCATTTACTTGATCGATTCGCTAATTTCCAGCATGATGAGTCACTTGATCCAGTAGTTAGTTTACATTCCGCCTAGTTTAATCCAGTAGTTTAAAACTCCCAACTTAAAGCGTGGTCGCAGCCAAACCCTGTTCACTAAACACGCACTCAACGCACCAATTTCTTTGTGGGATCGACCTCGTACTTGCTGCTTTACCGTTAAAAGTAGGTTGCATGTTAGGGAATTATAAATATTTTTGTGAGAGAGAGAAGCTCCCTGATCAAGTCGCAACGACATTTGCAAACTGGTCCACCCGGTCGGTTATTTTTCCATATAACTTGATCCGCGCAATTCTTCTCCCAATCACCATCTCCCGCCAGTCCTTCAATCCGGTTTCTGATTCTTCAACAGTCGACGCTTCGCGTCCATTGTGCGTTCCCCATCTCTGGATCTTCTCCCATTTAGTTTAAGAAGGTCTCATCTTCTCTTATTGGCTTTGGCCTTTTCCGGGTTGTTCCTTTAACATCATCTTTTGGCAACAGGTTCTCAACGTCCCATCGATGACATCCCATTCCCACCAAATCTTCACAACGGCTGTGTGGCGACACTCTCTCTCTCCCACTCGCCGCGTAGACGTTTGCTGCTCCGCCTTCGTCCTCGGCAATTCTCTCATTGATTTGGAGATTGATTCGTTTGGCAGTGGTTGATATCTCCCCTCAGCCAAATGTTTCATCCATTATAACGAGAGTTCACATCCTCTCACGGCTGCCACCTCTTCAGTAGTAAATTCTCCTTTCTCGGTTGCTTCTTCTTCTTCGGACCATTTCTGCCTGGAGCTATCTTCTCTGGCATAGGCGCTGCTCCAATCATCTTGAATAATTATCCGGCTGGGGCTAACCTCTCCCCTTCGACGGGATAATTCTTCGACTGCTTTGTCTCCCTACCCGAATGCCCTGCTGTTGGTCATGGCAAGCTTCTCACATGCCATTCCAGCGGTATCAAATCGGTCTTCTTTGGACTTCACGACCACCATAGATTTGGAGAGGAGTTGTTCGGTCGCATTCTTCCTCACCCCCTCGGCCGGACAAACCGTGAACTTCTTATCTTGATTGCTGCTGTTTTTCTTTTCGGCTACAGTCAACCTTCTTCAGAAGTAACCAGTAGTATCCATCCAATTTGCAATCTTTAATTGCTCTTTCCCCTTCAACTGGTCACCAGGAAGCAGGCAGCAACCTCTCCAGTCCACCGTCCGACCACCGTGAGCTCTTCTCGATGGGATACTTCATTCTCTGTGGCCATCTTCTCGGCATCCTTCAAGGCGCCCATCTTTGGGATCTCGATCTCTACGGCGGGTAATCGATTCGCCGCTTCTGCCAGCGCCCGCCAGCCTTACTTCTCGCCGCTGCCATCTCCACTACGGTCGGTTATCCGTAGAGCAGCAGCCTCATCGTCGCCGACGTCTACTCATCGCTGTTCGGGTTCCGCCTCCGTTGTCATCGCCATGGTGGGGCTTCGCCGTTGATGCCCATTCGAAATTCAACCGCCGAGAACTCACTGTAGTCGTCTCGGTCCAGCCAAGCACCATCGTCGTTTACAACGCCCCACCGCCAACCTCGGATGCGGTCACCGCCGTTGCCGCCGTTTCCGACGGATCTTGTTATGCAATCACTTTGTCGGTGAAGAACTTCATGTTGGGTAGAGTTTCAGCCTCTTGCTAATCGCAGAGCCTCCTCTTAAAATTGATGTTTTTCCGATAAGGTTTTTGGGTGTTTTTTTTGTTGAATCCTAGTTTATCTTCTCCATGAGCGCGAGATAGGAGGACAAAGTTCATAAAACAAAAGAAGTCATCCCCATTCAAAAATGGAGAAGGTTAGCTGGACTTGATTTTCATTTTCTTTTATGTCGTGGAAAGAATTTGTGTTCCTATTTTGGAGTCATCCCTCAATTTTCAAGAGTGAGTGTGGTCCCTTTTTTGGAATACATTTTGTCCTATATTATAATTGTGTGTTATAATATTTTCCGTATAACAGTGATATCAATTTTATGGTTATTAAGATTTGTATGGTAAGTTGATTTGTTGATCTTGCAGGTCAGGCAACATTTGCATGTGGGTGTCTTCGAAAGGATTGACTATAACTAGAGCTGGAGCTGATGATGGGAGATATTGCAGCCGAATATTAACTGAGGAATCAAGTTGAGGACTAAGAGCATTTATTAGGGGAAAGTTAAATGGAGAGGTAAACTAATATAACTACTATATTTACTTTTTTTCATGAAAATTTATTCTCTAATGGGAGATGTGTTTAAGAAGGTATTATACATTTTTCCTTTTTATTTTAAAGATGTATTTTTACCTTCCCATCAATGGAGAGGTAAAATCTTATAATTACCATATTTACCTTGTTTTCATGGAAAAATCATTCTCCAATGGGAAAGTTATTTGAGAAGGTACTACACTTTATGTTTTTAATGCATTTTGTACTATTATTTTATTTTTAAAAAATAATTTACCTTTCTATATACATTTTCCCTTTGTAATGTGTTACTTTTTAAAATGATATATTTCACTTTTTAAGAAGTTAAATACATAATATATCTTTCTATATACACTTTCCCCTTGGAGATGCTCTAAGAGCATCCACAATAGTGTGGACATCCTAACGGACTAGTACTAGGACATCCCAAAAACACCTCCTGCCACGTCACTAGGACATCTCACTGCACTGCCACATCACTAGAACATCCCACTGCACAATAGTGAACAAGCACTAGGACTAGCCGAGCCACTAGTGGATTATATGGGTTGATTGGTGCCTTTCTATGGTTGGCATTAATCGCAAAAGTAAATATGTATGTGTATCAAGTTGAAATGGATTCAAAATAACATTGCATAACATGGAATGTTGAACACATTAGGATTACTTCAAAAAAGTTGGCTATATAATTCTTGAAGCCTCCAGTTCAAAAAATAATGTTATGAAATAAATAATCTTCATTACTGGATGAAATGGAAATTTACATGATATGAGGAATTAAAACTGCAGAAAGTAAAACCAGAGAGCTAAAATCAAAACAAAATACGTATTAAATTGAATCACACAACACAACATAAGTAACATAAATCATAGAATACTACAATACCCTGAGAGAATGAACAGTCCCCCCATGAGTTAAACTACCAAACTTTGTTACATTTTGCACCACAGCTGCCTGCTTCAGGCGGCGCAACCACCACAAACAATAACTCTCCTGCACAAACAAAACATGTGAACAAACTCATCACTTATTTTGCTCATAGACCATAGTGATGGTTTTGGTTTGATGAAGTAATTGATGATCATCTATAAACTTACACAATCGAGCAGCCACTACTGTGTCGCTTCTTGCGCGAGGCCACTTCCTTTCTGCGTGGAGGTTGAAGCACAACTTTGATTGCAGTATCAAACACACCCTTCACATTCTGCCACCAAACAAAGTAATGAACAAATTCAGAATCCAAACTTGACCAAACATGAATTAGAAATATACAAGTATCCTTACCTGTTGAGTCTTGGAGCTGCATTCTATATAAGCTGCTGCACCAATCTGTTTCCTCAGCTCCTCTCCCTACACATTTTTGTCAGTACAATCAAATAAAAACTATACAACAAAAATAGGAGCAAGAGCAACGAATCGATAAATGCTAGTACGCACTTGGGCTGTGGTGATGATGTTGGATCCCATATGATCACCAAGATAACCCCTGTCATCCCTCAGATCTACACAAGGAAAGCGAAAATGTGAGCCACAACTCAAATACACACACATCCATTGATATGAAACCAACTCAAAATTCTAACCTAACTTTGTTCCAACAAGCACAATTGGAACATTGGGAGCGAATCGACGAAGTTCGGGCATCCACTGTAGAAACAAAACAAGAATTAATCACGATTAAATGAAACACGGAGAGAGTGAGAAAAGGGGAAAAGAAATTGCATACCTTCTTGAGGACATTTTCATAGCTAGCCCTGCTGATTAAAGAGAAGGCCAAAACAAATATGTCTGCACCTCTGTAACTCAGGGGCCTCAGCCTGCTGTAATCTTCTTGCCCTTTCCAATTCAACAAAACAAAAATCAGTACTACCAAAAAACAGTTATACACAAAGGGAAAGGGGGAAATCATATACATACATACCTGCAGTATCCCAGAGTCCTAAGTTGACAATGCTGCCATCAACAGCCACATTAGCACTAAAATTGTCAAACACTGTTGGAATATAATCCTGACATTTTCACAAACACCTTCAATTCACAAACTAATTCCAACAAATTTACTACTTTTCAACAGAGAGAGAGAGAGAGAGAGACTAACGGTAGGGAATTTGTTGCTGGTGTAGCAAATGAGCATGCAGGTTTTGCCAACAGCTCCATCTCCCACAGTCACACATTTGATGAATTTTGAAGCACTCATTTTTTAGAGTTAAAGGAAGAGAGAGAGAGAGAGAGCCCCAAATGCAAATGCAGAAGGAAGGAAGAGAAAAGGGGGAAATGGTTGGATATAGAAAGAGAGGCCCTAAAATCTCTAATATAGCAAACTTGGAGTTTCAAGAATGGCATAAAAAAACAAAGCTACGGACAAATTAAACTCATGTTTTTGTGGTTATGTGTGCACATTGAGTGTGTGTAATGTGTGTATCTATTTCAATTGCGGAGAGAGAGAGAAGAAAAATGGGTGAAATGGTTTGACTGTCGCTTTTCGCCCCTCTCAATAAATTTGAAATATCCAACAGAAACATTTTTTGAAAAATATGCTTTGGTGGGACCCGCTTTCCCAAACGGCTAGCACCAACCCAACTACTACTATACCTGTTTCCTTTCAATATTTATTACGGCTAAATATTTTCAAATTAATACTAACATCTTTTCTCGCATTTATGACCCCATACTACTAGTAAATGTGCTATTGGTATGTTTGGAATAATGAACCAATCAAATTTTAAGTCTAATAATATCTACCAACTTCATCCACAGATATAGTACTCCCAATTTAATTAACGTCTATTGTTTTATAATCTGCGATGCTAAATTAGAATAACCTAATCTAACTTAAAATGATGATTTATTTAGTCTATAATAGGGATGTATTCAGTTTAATGTGTAAAAAGCTGGTAAAAAGGAAAATTAATTTCATCCATTCAATGTGATCTGATGGTTGATATGGAAGCCACTTAGAATTTAAAAATTAATAAAATAATCGAAAATGGTAAAAATAGTAAAGCACAATTGTACATGACTTCGCTACATGATATAGTTATATTTGTATATCATGTTCTATTAGTACATGATGTTAATGTATGAAAATGGTATTTTAATGTAGAGTCCCACACATTAATGTACGTATGTGACTAAATAATGTACACATATCATGAATATATCGTACATTATTATCCGACTCATGCTTTTGTGAATTTGCAGATGCTATATAGTATAGCTTCCGTTCACAAAAGCATGAGTCGTTCAATAATGTACGATATACTCATGATAATGTACATTACCGTACATTATCATGGGTATATCGTACATTATTGAACGACTCATGCTTTTGTGAATTTTTGGATGCTATATAGTATAGCTTCCATCCACAAAAGCATGAGTTGGATAATAATGTACGATATATCCATGATCATGGGTATATCGTACATCACTTATCCAGTAATGTAGCATCGTATTAATTCCCTTTGGGCCGAAAGTTAACTTCATTCACCAAGGGTTTAGTAGTCCATGGGGCTAGGGTGTAGTACCGTCATATTAACATAACGTTCACTAACCGGGGGAAGTTAGATCCAGTCCCCTAGGGTTAACTTATCCATAGGGCTAGGGTATAGTATCCACAAGATTACCCTAGTGAACGTTGTGTTACTGAGTCGGTACTACACTCTAGCCTCATGGATTGTTAAACCCTTGGGGAATGGATATAACTTTCGCCACTCATTCAATAAATCATAATCTACATTACGTAGAAGGGACATATACATTAAAACACATTAATAACACATTAATGTATAAATTAAGTTAATGTACTAATCCATATAAATGATGTAACAGTAATATACCCAAATTGCCCTTTAATGTACGAAAATGGTATAATAATGTATGGCAATGCTTTTAATCATAGCCATTAGATTAATAGATCCAATGGATTATATTAGTCCTATGTTTTATACTAGGGGGTGATAAGGAGGGTAATGCACCCCGTCTATAATATATAGGATAGTGATACCGGCATATCTCTATGAATATTTCTCATATATTGATTTTGCATATCTTTCTCATATATTTGTTTCTTGATCACTAAGTTAGATTATTAGTAGTATGAATAGGAGTCTTTGTTATCTTTTGAATTATTCATGAAGAAATATAATTATTTTTTATGTCTTTTACTTTTTGCAATTTTCTTTTTCATTTTTGTTCATCGGTTGCTCGACGAAATTCCTTCCGCGAACGGACCTCCTTTATCCGGTGAATTCTTGCTAATATCTTCAGATACAAGTTTACTCATATCAGATTGTGATAAAAAAAAATTAATTAAATTTTAATGTATAATTAAAGACCAAATTTTGACCATCTAAAAATAATCTCCATATTTGGTTATGCATTAGAATTTGTTTTTGTTTTTTTTAACTTACTCATCCAATTCCATTATGATCATCAAGTAATATAGTAAATTCTACTACTAGTATTTTGATCAAAATTTCGTAACAAAAATATTAGTCGAATAAAAATTAAATAAAATCAAAATTATATGTCACTTCGATTAGAATTCAGATCTTTGCCAGCTTTATAACATTGCCTTCTACATGAAAGTGCCGACGACTTTCTAAAATTTGGACAAGTCAAAAGGATACTTTGGCCATTCGAATTGAAATGGATATTAATTGATTTTTTTTTTTTGCAACAAAAGCCAACATAATGGTCACATTTCACTATTGTTCATGCGTCTACCACTTTTGTCGGGGTTCATGGGCTTCTATACTATTTTCATAGAAATGTGAGTTTTTCAGTCTTATTAGAAAAAGTTTATGTTTTTTATATAAAGATTTAAGTTATAAAGTGATCAGGAAAATGACTTAGTGATGAATCCGCGAATTTCTGATGTTAGTAAATGCTGGTAGAGAATAAAGACTACGACACAATGAATTTACGTGGTTCGATTTACTGAAGTAAATCTACGTCCACGGGAAGAAGGGAGGGCAAGATTGTATTGCTTGATCTGGGATTACAGCTTACAACACAGACTTGCTATATGATATTTTATCTCTAGAGAGCTTAACCCCTGTCTATCAGATCTAAGTTCTATTTATATATTGAACTAAGATCGTGGCTTGCATCACCACCCTAAGTCGTGGATGTCGTGTAGGTCATGGCCTAAGATCGTGGATGTAGCGTAGGTCATGGCCTACGATCGTGGCCTGAGTTGACACCACGTGGTAGTGGGTGTGTTGGAAGTTGTGGAAATCCTGTATGGGTCCACTAACTCCTTGTTCGGTCGAATACTGAGACCGAACTGCTTTGGTTGCCGATCTGAGAGTAGAGCTTGATGCCGACCTGAGAGCAGAGCTTGATTGGTTGGCTTTTACCGAGCTGTAGGCTGAGGCCGAACTATTTGGTAATGCCGAACTCATACTCTTCCTTGGGCTTTGGGCTGATGGGCCGTCATTGCTGTTGGGCTTGTTTAGTACGCACCCCATCACTACCCCCCCCGAAAAACGAAGTGAATCACTTCGGCGAAGCGAGTCACTTCGGCATTCTGGATAAAGGTACGGGGTAAGTTGATGTTTGTCCTCGGTCTTATGAAGTAAACTCTTCTTTGACCGGACTTGGTTTGTGTCCTAATTTGGCGAGTTTTATCGCTCGGATCGGACTTTCCGTTGTCCTAATTTGGGGATCGGACTTTCCCTTGTCCTAATTCGGCGAGTTTTATCGCGTGGATCGGACTTTCCCTTGTCCTAATTCAGGCAAGTTTTATCGCGTGAATCGGACTTTTGTTGCAGTTCGTTTCAGACGAAGTGCTTGATTCTTAAGCTGAATTGTGGTCTTGTATCCTCTTTAGAAGCTTGGACTTCACAATCGTTGGCTTATTGCAGTTCGTTTCAGACGAACTGCTTTGTTTAAGCTGAATTGTGGTCTTGTATCCTCTTTAGAAGCTTTGACTTCACAATCGTTGGCTTATTGCAGTTCGTTTCAGACGAACTGCTTGTTTAAGCTGAATTGTGGTCTTGTATCCTCTTTAGAAGCTTTGACTTCACAATCGTTGGCTTATTGCAGTTCGTTTCAGACGAACTGCTTGTTTAAGCTGAATTGTGGTCTTGTATCCTCTTTAGAAGCTTTGACTCACAATCGTTGGCTTGTATATGTTCTAAGAAGGGGATCAGCCTTCGAAGAACAAGATACCTCAGTAACATTTGTAAGAGACGACACGCACAGAGACAGACAAAACACACAGACAAAACGCACAGAGACAAACAAAGACCAAGCAAACCAAAGAAAGCACATTGACCGAACAGGACTCAAGACTGACTGACCGGACTGTCTCTTACAAATGGAACTTCTTGAGGTTGGAAATGTGCCATGTTCGGGGTACCTGTTCTCCTGACATGTGAGCCAATTTGTAAGACCCTTTGCCGAGGACTTCTGACACCCGATACGGACCTTCCCATGTGGGTTCGAGCTTGCCCAGCTTTTCTGCTCGGCTTACTTCGTTGTTTCTCAAGACGAGATCTCCCACTTGAAATTGCAGCTTCTTCACCCTTTGGTTGTAATACCGGGCTACTTGCTCCTCGTACTTGGCTGCTTTTATGCATGCCAATTCTCTTCTTTCTTCGGCAAGATCTAGCTCGGTTCTCAGTCCGTCGTCATTCATTTCTGCTGAGAAATTTAGAGTTCGGGGACTGGGTATGCCGATCTCCACCGGAATCACGGCTTCAGTGCCGTACACAAGACTGTACGGAGTTTCACCGTTGGAGGTTGTGGGTGTAGTTCGGTAGGACCATAGGACTTGAGGGAGATTTTCTACCCATTGTCCTTTGGCTTGTTCTAACCGAGCTTTTAACCCTTTCACCAGGATACGATTTGTTACCTCCGTTTGTCCGTTTGCTTGTGGATGAGAGACCGAAGTGAACCGCTGTTGAATATTCAGCTCTTGGCACCAATTCTTGAACGTCTTGTCGGTGAACTGAGTCCCGTTATCCGAGATGAGGATGTGGGGTATGCCAAATCGGCACACTATGTTCTTCCAGACGAAATCCAATGCCTTCGAGCTCGTTATCGTAGCTAATGGTTCAGCTTCCACCCACTTCGTAAAGTAGTCCACGGCAACGATTAGGAATTTTATTTGCCGAGGAGCTTGTGGTAGTGGTCCTACTATGTCTATACCCCATTGCATAAAAGGCCAAGGGCTTTGCATAGTGGATAGATCGGTCTGCGGCATCCTTGGGATATTTGCATGGATTTGGCACTTCGGGCATGTCTTGACGAGCTGCACTGCTTCTTGTACCAAGGTTGGCCAATAATATCCCCATCTTAGAACTTTTTTAGCTAAAGCTCTAGCTCCGATGTGGCTGCCGCACGATCCTTCATGAACTTCTCTGAGGATGTAGTCCGTCTCTTCTGGCCCTATACATCGTAATAACGGCTGAAGGTAGGACTTTCTGTATAAGACTCCTCCATGAAGTTCGTACCGAAGTGCTCGGCATGTGATTTTCCGAGCTTCTCTCTTATCCTCGGGCAGTTGTCCTTGATCTAGATACTGTAAGATCGGCGTCATCCAGTTCGGCGAGCTGGTTACTGAATGTACCTCAGCTTCATCAATGCTTCGATGCATCAATTCCTCCACCTTTGAGCTTGGACATGCGGCTAACTTACTCAAAGTATCTGCTCGGCTGTTTTCTGCTCTGGGAATGCGGATTATCCGAAAATAAGAGAAACTTCGGCTAATGCTTTGCGCTTTGTCTAAATATTTCCTCATCCTCTCATCACGGGCTTCACTTGTACCCAACATGTGATTCACTATGACTTGTGAATCACAATGGATTTTGAGAGACTTGATACATAGACTTTGCGCTAGCTGGAGTCCGGCAAGGAGGGCTTCGTATTCGGCTTCGTTATTAGTGGTTGGGAATGAGAACCGAAGTGAATAGGTTACCTCGTGTCCATCGGGAGCGATAAGCAGAATACCAGCTCCACTTCCCGTTTTATTCGAAGCTCCATCTACGAATCCGCTCCAGCAGTCCGGCGGCTCTTCTTCGGATTCCAAGGGCTGTGCTAGTTCGGCATTGGCAGAATTTTTCTGTTCGGCAATGACAGGGATTGCTTGATCGAACTTGGCCTCTGCAAGAAAATCTGCCAAGGCTTGTCCCTTGATGGCTTTTCGAGGTAGGTACTCGATTGAGTGTTCTCCCAGCTCTATGGCCCATTTGGCGATTCTGCCTGATGCTTCTGGCTTGGTCAAAACTTGCCGAAGAGGCAGATCGGTTAAGACGCATACCTTGTGAGCATAGAAGTATGGCCGCAGTCTCCTTGCTGCATTTACTAACGCCAGAGCAATTTTTTCCAGAGGTTGATACCTTGTTTCAGGACCTCTTAATGCTCGGCTTGTAAAGTAGATGGGAAACTGCTTTAGGCCTTCTTCTCGTACAAGCACCGCGCTAATGGTTTGATCGGATGCCGCTAAGTATAAGAAAATCACTTCGGCATCTGTTGGAGCAGAGAGAATTGGAAGCTCGGCTAAATAACTTTTGAGCTCGTCAAAAGAATTTTTCTGCTCGGCTCCCCCCTCAAACTTTGGTGCCTTTTTTAACACTTTGAAGAACGGCAGTTGCTTTTCGGCTGCTTGGGAAAGGAATCTATTCAATGCGGCTAGACATCCAGTTAGTCTTTGCACATCGTGTATGGACTTCGGCATCGCCATGTTCTGAATAACTTGAACTTTTGAGGGATTTGCCTTGAGTCCGTCCTTTGAAACCCAACAACCCAGAAATTTTCCCGAATCTACCAAAAAGGTACATTTTTGGGGGTTGAGTTTGAGGTTGGCTTTTCGGAGCACGTCGAGAGTGGATTTGAGGTTGTTTTCGTACTCCGAAGTGCTTTTGCTTTTGACAACTATGTCGTCGACATATACTTCAACCTGTTTTCCGATTAGGTGCCGAAAAAGCTTGTCTACCATCCTTTGATAAGTGGCTCCGGCATTCTTTAAACCGAATGGCATCTTTTTATAAGCGAAAATGCCGAAATCGGTAATGAAAGCTGTTTTCGGAGCGTCACTCTCATCCATCAACACTTGGTGATATCCTTTGTATAAATCAAGAAAACAGAAAATTTCGAAGCCGATCAAAGCTTCTACTTTTTTATCTATATTCGGAAGGGGATAGCAATCTTTAGGACAGTGCTTGTTTAGATCGGTAAAATCTATGCACATCCGCCATCCTCCTTTTTTCTTGATCATCACAGGATTGGCCACCCAAGAAGGATATTTCACCTCGAATAGTACATCCGCTTTTAGTAATTGGCGGACTTCGTCATGGATGACTTGGCTTCTTTCTGCCGCAAAGAGTCTTTGCTTCTGTTTTACTGGCCGGATTGAAGGATCAATATTTAATCGATGAGTGATTACCTCGGGGGGCACTCCGGTCATGTCCAACGGAGACCATGCAAAGACATCTTTGTACTCCTTGAGGAGCTGAATGGTCTTTTCCCGGAGTAGAGGCGTTCCTGCGAAGCCGATCTTGACCGTTCTGGATGGATCATCTTCGTATAACTGAACGGTCATTGAGTTCGGCTCTGAAGTGACTTCGGTCATCTCGCTTGCCTCTGACTCCGGTTGCTGTGATTGCTATGCTTGATGGTGCCGAACTGATTGCTCGGCACTTTTAAGCGCAATCTGCAGACATTCTTTTGCTCTCTTTTGATCACCTCGGATGACCGCTATCCCACCTTTAGTGGGGATCTTGAGGGTGAGGTGATAAGTAGAGCAAACGGCCCGAACTGTGTTGAGCCAGTCTCTCCCCAGGATGATGTTGTACGGGGACCGAGCTTTCACCACAAAGAACTCGATCATCGTATTGGAGCTTGTAGGCGCTTTTCCCACCGTGATCGGAAGGCTGATAATACCTTCAGGGCGGGTGTCCTCCTGGGCGAAACTTTTCAGAGGAAGTGGAGCCGGACTGAGCCGAGCTGGATCCACTTCCATTTTATCGAAACATTCTTTAAAAAGAATGCTGACTGACGCTCCTGTATCCACAAATACTCTGTGGATCAGTTTGTTTGCCACTCCGGCTTGAATGACAATAGCGTCTTGGTGAGGAGAGATGGCTGGGACGGGATCGGCATCTGAAAATGTAATCACTTCGTCTTTCTTCAGCCTTTTATGTGTTGGCTCCTCTTGATTGGAACCTCTGCGTTCTGCTTTTAGGGACGACTTAGTCTTCCCGGCAGGGAGAGCATCAATAGTCTGGATTACTCCATCATATTGCGGCTCGTCGTCGTCTTCGGGATCCTCATGCCTTTTCGGATCCTGAGGATTGCAGTTCGCACCTCTCTGCCTTTTGTTCTTTTTCGGCTGCTTGCTTTGGTATTTTTTTAACGTTCCTGTTTTCACAAGAACATCAATACCTGCAGCCGAATTTCGGCACTCCTCGGTATCGTGACCGTGGGCTTGATGGAAGGAGCAATATTGATCCTGAGGTCGCCGCGCGGCTGATTTCGTCATCCGCTTTGGTTTTTCGAACATATCGGAATGTAGTTCGAAAATTTCCGCTCTTGACTTGTTTAATGGTACGAACTGAGCGGGCGGCTTCTCAGGATTGAGACGTGGCCCCAAACGGTCTTGCATCGGAGTCCTTTGAATCCTTTCAAAAGGAGTTCGGCGAGGATGTCCCTGATCGCCAAAAGGAGTTCGGCGAGTTTGTCCCTGATCGCTGTGATCGGGCTTCCTCCTGTCTCCTCGGGATGAGCTGTCTAAAGACCGTTTGCGACGGTCTGCCTCATCGGCACGGGAGAACTGGTCCGCAATGTCCCACATCTGTTGAGCTGTTTGCGGACTGCATTCCACGAGCTTTCTGTAGAGAGCTCCGGGCAGGATTCCATTTTGGAATGCCGAAATGACAAGTAGATCATTGAGATCATCTACTTGTAGGCATTCCTTGTGGAATCTCGTCATAAAGTCGCTGATCTTTTCGTCGCGACCTTGACGTATAGAAAGCAGCTGAGCCGAAGTAATTCGGGCTTCCGCTTTCTGAAAGAACCTCCTGTGGAAAGCATCCATTAGATCTCGGTAGGATCTAATGCTGCCTTGAGGAAGGCTGTCGAACCACCTTCTGGCGTTCCCGATGAGCAGCTCGGGGAACAGCTTGCACATATGGACCTCATTGAGACCCTGGTTCGCCATATTATATTGATAGCATCCCAAGAAGTCATGAGGATCCACTAGCCCGTCATAAGTCATCGACGGAGTTCGGTAGTTCTGTGGCAAGGGAGTTCGGGTGATATCGTCTGAGAACGGAGTCTTCAATGCTCCGTACATGGCGAACCCGACATCTCTTCGGTATGGAGGAGATGGAGATCTCCTGTGATTCCGGTACCGAGGAGGAACAGGAACATGTCGGGGTTGAGGATTCTTCTTCCTGGAAGACACGGCACTACTGCGGTAGTGACTTTTATGTCTGGAGGAGGAGGGAGAATCCACCGTTTTCGTCTTCGGCTGTTGGCTCTTTTGCAGGAAGGCTAAGAACTCATCCTGCTTCTCAGCCAAGAACAGCTTGACAGCCTCATTCAAATCAGGCTGCTGGGAAGACTCGGTGTGTGGACCTTTTGAGCGGCTTGTTCCTTCATCGTGAAAACTGGAAGTAGCTGTCTCCCGAGGCTGTTTTCCGGACCTGCGGGCTGGACTAGCTTCCACATGGTTTTCACGAACGGTATTACGGGTAGTGTGTGATCTGGTATGCATTTTTTTGGGGTGGAAAAAGGGTCAAAAATTCGCTTTATCACAAATTTGGTTCTCTGGTTCCCACAGACGGCGCCAGTGATGAATCCGCGAATTTCTGATGTTAGTAAATGCTGGTAGAGAATAAAGACTACGACACAATGAATTTACGTGGTTCGATTTACTGAAGTAAATCTACGTCCACGGGAAGAAGGGAGGGCAAGATTGTATTGCTTGATCTGGGATTACAGCTTACAACACAGACTTGCTATATGATATTTTATCTCTAGAGAGCTTAACCCCTGTCTATCAGATCTAAGTTCTATTTATATATTGAACTAAGATCGTGGCTTGCATCACCACCCTAAGTCGTGGATGTCGTGTAGGTCATGGCCTAAGATCGTGGATGTAGCGTAGGTCATGGCCTACGATCGTGGCCTGAGTTGACACCACGTGGTAGTGGGTGTGTTGGAAGTTGTGGAAATCCTGTATGGGTCCACTAACTCCTTGTTCGGTCGAATACTGAGACCGAACTGCTTTGGTTGCCGATCTGAGAGTAGAGCTTGATGCCGACCTGAGAGCAGAGCTTGATTGGTTGGCTTTTACCGAGCTGTAGGCTGAGGCCGAACTCTTTGGTAATGCCGAACTCATACTCTTCCTTGGGCTTTGGGCTGATGGGCCGTCATTGCTGTTGGGCTTGTTTAGTACGCACCCCATCAGACTTACTTTTTGGTTTTTTTAGAGAAAAATATTTTTGGTCTTCTTCTTCACAATATTACCGAAAACGATTTGAAGTAAAAGAAAAATTGTCCAACAAAAGCAAAGATTGTTAATATTCTTTGCTACCAAACACTAAGTTTAGCCCATTATTTATCTTATTACAGGCTAAATGAAATCACTTTTTTTTTTGTTAAGACTGAACTACAAAAATGTCCCTGGATTATGAGTTTATCTCGCCCATAGTCTGTGAATTTTAAAAATATCGTCACACATCCCTGGACTAAGGGTTTATCTCAAATTTGATCATTTTGCCATTTTTTAATACGAAAATACCTTTTTGAGCATTTAGGCAATTTGGTCTTTTTACAATTTTAACATTTTAAATCTTAATACTCCCTCTGTCGACGATTTAAAGAGCCCTTTTGACTCAGCACGGGTTTTAAGAAATTATTTGACTTTGTGAAGAAAAGTAAAATGAGAAAGTGGGTAGAATATGAGACCCATTTAAAGTATTAGTTTTATATTAGATTGTGAGTGTAAAAAGTTGGTAGAATGTAGAGTTTGCATACTAAAAGTGGAATAAAGTAAATGGTTCTATAAATCGTGGATAAATCAAAGTGGCAAAAGGGCTATTTAAATGGTGGATGGAGGGAGTATTATTTCAATGATGTACTAAACCTGATATTATTTCAAAATTAACATTCTTCCTCCCTTTTTTCATCCTTTACTTTGTTTCTTTATTTCAATATTAGATGTAATTTTATAAAATTAAATTTTAAATTTAGATTTTTAAATATCAATAAATTTATTTAATTAAAACTATTAATTCATGGACACTTTAAATATTGATTAAAACTATTAATTTTTGTTATTTAATATAATATTAAGCTGAATTGAAGAAGTAAAAAAAATAATACTCCCTCCGTTTCTTCATAGTTGAGGCAAAACTTTTCAGCACGGAGTTTAAGAAAGGGATGTTAGATGTGTTAAATAAATAGATAAAAAGTAAGAGAAGGAAAAAAGTAGAGAGAATAAAGTAGAAAGTGAATAAAGTAGAGAGAATAAAGTAGAAAGTGAATAAAGTAGAGAGAATAAAGTAAGAGAGAGTAAAGTAAGAAAGAGAAAAAAGTTACTATATAGGAAAATGACTCAACTATGAGCAAACTTCGCAAAATGAAAAAATGACTCAACTATGAAGAAACGGAGGGAGTATTAATTATGATAGAAAAATTAGAACTATTCTATTTAGCCTCCGTTCGGCTGTTATAATTGCTTGTGATTAAATATTATGAAGTTGACTAAAAATTTGATACTCCCTTCGTCCTAAAGAGTATGCACTATTTCCTTTTTCGTCCGTCCCCAAAGAGTATGAACTTTCAATTTTGGAAACTCTCTTCTCTCTAATGAGGTGTGACCCATTCTCCACTAACAATACTTAAAAAACATTCTCTATCTATCTTTCTCTTACTTTATCAATAATGCATTAAAACCCGTGCCGAACCCAAAATTCATACTCTTTGGGGACGGAGGGAGTACTACTTAAAATTTTATATAGGAGTATTTTTGTTGAAATTTTCTAGTAATTTTGATTGTTTTCTATAAATAAACAAAAATTATATTAGTCTTACATTAGATGCATATTTATTTATGAATAAATCGTGTTATATGATCTATTTATGTTTAAAACTAAGTTGGCGTCGGCATACTTTATTGATTAAATATTAGACACTATCAAATATTGACAAAACCTATTAATTTTTTTGTTATTTAATAATTTTAATAATTAATAAAATTTATTGATATTTAAAAATCGAAATTTAAAATTTATTTTTATAAAATTAAATCTAATATTGAAATAAAGAAACAAAGTGGTGGATGACAAAAGGAGGATGACAAAAGGGAAGAAGAATGATAATTTTGAAATAAAATCAGATTTAGTACATCACTGAAATAATATCAGATTTAAAATGTTAAAAGTGTAAAAAGACCAAATTGCCCAAATGCTCAAAAGGGTATTTTCGTATCAAAAAATGGCAAAAGGACCAAAATTGAGATAAACCCTTAGTCTAGGGATGTATGACGATATTTTTAAAGTTCAGGGACTGTGGGCGAGATATACCCATAGTACAAGGACCATTTAGTCCACTCATTTTTTTCATTTTTTTAATGTAAATTAACCGTAAAATGTTATCATATTTATTAGATCGTTCTCGTATTCATGTCATGTCCATGTGTTTGTTGTATAAGTTGTGTGGTGTTCGTATTCATGCTAAGCATATTCTTATGGTATCGTAAGTGGATTTGGCCTTCTTGTATCGTGTTGTTTCGTTATCGTGTTCACATAATTGACTTAAATATCCAATAGACTTTACTCAAGCATAAAACCGAATTGAATGTAATTTTTTTTTAATTCCAACTAAATTTATAATTCCTTTATTTTCTACAAATTGTTTTAAGTATTAGAGTTATAGAGGAAAAGATTTGCGTGAATTATATATCAGTAGTATATGATTGGGATGTGATCAATTTGCTAACTAATTACTAATCTAAAATTAAGATCAATTTTTAATCATTAGATTAGGAGATCTAGTGGTTGATATAATGCCAAGTGGATTATATCTTAAATTTAAATAATTATTAAATAAAATTAAAAGGTATTAATGTCAATTCTCTCTTAATAAAATTATCCTAAAACTTTAAATTTACGTAACTCTATCGATTTAAATTAATTTTTCTCAAAAAATATATCAAATTAAAGTTAGTTTTATAAGGATTCTAACGAGATCTCAATTGCAGATGTTCCGACAACGTTCGGATGATGAAATTTGATGATTTTTATTTCTATTTTCGTATATGTTGATAAGCAGATTTTTTTATCAACAAATACATCAAAAAATCTCAATATAATGCTTGTAAAATCTCAATATAATGCATGTGAAATCTCAATAAAACTTTGTTGATATTTTCATGTATTTGTGTTGAAATACTCATGTTATTGTGTTGATATTTGCAATACTTATATTGATATAAAAAAATACGAAATTTATGATATGATAACAGAATGACGATCTGACCCTTTTGTTAATATTTTATCTACTATTTATTAAAATTCCTAAGATTTAATCTTATCCACTCATTTTAAAATCTAAAAATAAAGATTTGATATTGATTTTGGATTATGATGCTATAAACAATAAAAAAAGGACATGCATATGATTTATTCAAATACTGCAACTACTTTAGTAGAAATACCTCCTATTTTACTTTGCACTTTTGCGGTACAAATAGCTAGATGGGCTTGAGTTGTAAAGTCTTTTGGGCCGCACAATTTCCGGGAGTGTGTTCATAACGATGTAATATGAATATGATATAGTAGTAATTTATTTGTAATCGTATTCTATTATTCTATATGAATAAATTTCAAGTTATAATAGTAATATATTTTCAATTCTTTTCTAATATAATTAAAAATTGATATAAAATTACTATCGTAAATTTTAAAAATGAAAGTAAATCAATCAAACAATAATTTAAAGAGAGTGAAAAATTACACAAACTTAAATTTAAATATACTATAAGAAAAACGAAAATAAAGCTAAAAGAAAAAGAAACGAGAAAAGGAGAACGGCTAAAATATAAATTTGGGAGAGAGAGCCGAAAGGGATGTGCATTTCCTGTGAATGCATTATGCATTTCATGTGTGAAGTAAGTGTCGTGTATAATATGTGGAAGTTGAAAGAAAGATGCCTACAAAATATTTAGATTTTCAATTCCAATTTCAAATGTTTTTCTAATATCAAGCGTTGGATTTAGAATTGGAAGTTCCATTTGCAATTCCAAAGCACCAATGGTGCCAAACACACCCTCATTATAATTTAAGTTGAATATATATACAATAAATTTTTGTTTTAAACACGTTTAATGGAGTATAATAAAACAAAAGTATATTTATCCCTTCTAAAATTAGTTTTCGCAACCACAAAAATTCCCCTTTTTCAAGTTCTATAATGCATAAGATTTTGAAATGACTAAACTAATAGATTATGCTGCCAAATTATAAATTAACGGTAGGTAGTTGTGTTTTAAAAAACTAGAGGTACATGGACGAAAAGAATATTTTCAATCTGATGAATTGCTTAAACTAATAACAAACTAAACATGCAATTTTGTCCTTATATACTCTAGACAAAATAGTAGTTATGTGATTCGTTTAAACTCTTATTTAATCCCAAAGCAAACAACAAATATTCCTTTCGGCAACATCAACAACATTTTGTCACTTATTATATATGTACTCCATATATGTATACTTAATTTTGGGCTTGGCTATTCTGAAAATCATATCTTATTGTTCCAACTGATAGCAATGTACTACTAAATTAAGGCATCATTGCTTTCACAATGAAATTAACTATACTCGAAAAAGGTAAAAATTAATTAAATTTTTTGCCTCTCATGGACTTCGAAGATTAATACTACTGTTTAAGTTATCCAATAAAAAGATACTCCATTCATCATAGATTTCCATGATCGAAGGCCGGGAAATGGTTCCTGTTCGCACGATAAAAATAAAATTTTATTTGGATCTCTTTTAAATTTATTTAGTCTTTACTTTTCTTACATTTTTAGGGGATTTCAAGTTTCTTAACGAAGTTCCGACTCACTTATTTTTTTTCTACATATGTGATTGAAAGTAATCGTTTCAAAATTCAAAATGAAAACACTAGAACATAAATGAGCATACAAATCAATATTCCCCAAGTGACTGCATAATTGTGACCCTTGATCAGATACATGCAATACAATAAAGTCATTTTTGTACAGTGTATATTAAAGAATCTTTTACCAAAATAGGCCTCCCATTTCCCAACTTTAAATAGGTGTTGAAATGCTAAAGTAAGGAGAAAAGGACATAAAAGGAAGAAAGAATACCTAAAAGTATACCAATAGTAAAGAGGGGCCAAAAAGCCAGGTTAGAAAGATAAAGCTTCTCAAACCATTTTACATCTTACAATATGTTATTATTTTATACTATTCCATCTTATATTCTCATTCTATATATTTTACATTTTACAATTAATAGAACTAGTTGTAACAACTTTTGCATTAGGAGATCAAGAGAGTAGAAGTTTGTACAAGGCCATCCTCAAGTGCATCAAAGAAGAAAAAAAAGGGGGCTTAAAGTGAAAGTGAAAAGACAAAATAAAAGGTCTCTCTCTAGTGAGTAAAATAGAGAGTAGAAAGCAAAGTCATTTGAATTTTTTGGTTTTTAATTTTTCCTTAGTGAGTGAAAGAGAGATGAATGAAGGGATTCTTCCGGTGCAGCAAATGGTGGCCGCCGGCGCCAACAACTGGTTTACCACTAACAGCCACCCTTTGCTGCAAAATCATACCCCTCAGCCTCACCAATCACCCGCGCCACCGCCTCTCTCGTGCCCTGCCTCTCAGGAGTTTCCACACTCATGGAGCCAACTAGTCTTGTAACTCTCTCTCTCTCTCACACACTTCTTGATGCATGGAATTAGGGGGTTTCATGCAAATTAATATTCCAAAATGTTGATTAATTATATGAAAAAAATTGCTACTATTATTTATTTTCAAAACCCTTGCAAAAATTAGGTTATATTCACATGCTGAATTTCTTTGCTTTGATTAAATTAAATGTGCAGAGGGTTTGCTGGAGAAGATGATGAGCCTATGGAGCAACCGACGACCTACGTCGGAAATCTTGAATTCAGGCCTCCCAAATCATCCGAGGTAAGATAAATCATCAATGTGAAATTATTTAAATTATCAAGCTGGATTATACTTTTGTGATGGAATTTTGTTAAAATATCAAATTAATCATAACTTGGATTTTTAGATTTTGATGAAGTGCGAGAGTGGAGCTGCCAAGAAATCGAAGATGAATCCAACAACTTCAGCTCAATCTGGCATCAAGGTAACTCAAAATCAAGTCAATTTTAGAGTCACCCACACTTTATTTTTTTAGTTGGCAGCTTTTGTTAAATTAATTTATGATCAATTTTTTCATTTGATGTCATAATAAAGTTGTCCTTTCTTGTTTGTCGTTTCTCAATATATGCATATTCCCCTTGCTGGTATTAAGCATATAGTCCCACATAGAAATAGAAATGTTTTTGGATGTGATGTTGAATTAATAATTCCGTTACTTAATTTTGCTGATTTCTCTAAATTGCGACCTTGATTCGATTTTCAAAAATAGGTGAGAAAGGAAAAATTGGGGGACAGGATTACAGCCCTTCACCAGCTCGTCACCCCTTTCGGCAAGGTAAATAAATTCAACATACTAAATATTTATTGGCCCCACAATTAGGGTTAATTTTCTTTTATTTTATCATAATTATGTTAAAGAGTCCTCGAAAATTAGGGTTAAAGTGAACACATCACTTTCATGAATAGTACTACTATATGATGTCAAGCTTCGTATATTTTGTTTGTAAATAAAAGGAATTCATTGTATAAATCTTATTGCAGACTGACACAGCTTCCGTGTTGTTGGAAGCAATTGGATACATTAGATTCCTTCAACGTCAAATTGAGGTGACCTTTTGTTGCACTTAATTTCATGAAAAATGAGTACTAATTTTTAGTGTTATTTCCAAGAAGAAAATTCCTTTTTGTATGTCGATGAAATCCCCCCTTGAAATATGCAGGCCCTTAGCCTACCGTACTTGGCCACTGGATCAGGAAACATCACCCAAGAGGTATATATATATATATATACCAACAAAATATTATTTTACATACTAATGAAATTAATTTTATATTTGATGGTGTTAATTAGAAATGTGAAGAAGAGGCAAAGAAGGATTTAAAGAGTAGGGGGCTGTGCTTGGTTCCATTATCATGCACACTAGATTTTGGGAGTGAGAATGGGGCTGATTATTGGGC
This sequence comes from Salvia splendens, assembly GCF_004379255.2. Taxonomy (NCBI): domain Eukaryota; kingdom Viridiplantae; phylum Streptophyta; class Magnoliopsida; order Lamiales; family Lamiaceae; genus Salvia; species Salvia splendens. The sequence goes on from NC_056039.1 coordinate 27,004,093, forward strand.
TCCATCTTAATTTTCATGATATTGATTGCTCATGATGAATTGATGATGATATGCATTTTTTTTAGTTTAGATTAGGTGGGAAATGTAATGTTGCACGTGCTTGCAACCTTCAATTAATTAGTATCCTAAACCACAATTTAGCATGTCTTTATGTATAATTGTGTTTTCTGTGAACACATGGTCCAACAAACTATAAATAAGGAAACGCTCTAGGAACAATATTTGTAATAAAGTTTTAGGGGATTGCTCTCTAATTTGGATATGGATATCAATTAAACTGTAATTTTTGTCGTTTATTACAATGTTGTTAAGTATCAAGAGTGGTCACAGAAATAATGAACGAACTTCTAAAGCAATAACGATAATCCTGCTATCATGGATATACGAACCTTTCTTACGGAGGTACCCGTAAGCTTTTTCAATGTCTCCCTCATAGCATCCACAATGAGACGGATGTCCCGGCGGACACTTCCCAAAAACACATTCTGCCATGTCATAAGGACATCTCACTGCACTGCCACGTCATAAGGACATCCTACTACACAATGACGGACATCCCCAAGGACATCCCGACGGACATCCACAAAATACAAAAAAAAATCAGGACGTCCGTCGTGTCAACGCAATGGCGGACGCCCCGGAAAGCCGCGGAACTCCGGTGTCCGCAGTGGACGTCCGTATCCGTATGCATGCTGCCTAATGGCGGATGTCCAGCGCGGACGTCCGGCACGCCGATCCGACGTCCGCCGGGACATCCGCTATTGTGGATGCTCTAAGGGCTCTTTTACAGCCCATCATTCCTCAATATGAATCTTGTTGATTCATGACACATGTTTTTCCTAGACTTGCTCTTGTAAAATGAAGGTGTTAGAGCATTCGTAGCGGTGCTCGTCGTAACGAGCACCCGCCGTGCTCTGCTCGCCTCTGTGCTCTTGCAGACGTAACGGCGGTGCTCAATCGCAAGAGCACTGTCGTGCCGAAGAGCACGTCTACGTGGTGCCTCCTAATTGGGCACGTTTTATTTCCGTTAAATTTATTTATTTTTTAAAAAATTCATAAAAAATAAAAAATAATCCGAAAAAAAGAAAGAAAATTATTTTCGAATTCCAAAAAATATAGCTGTTTTTTGACCCCCTTTTTTCAATTTTTTTGATTTTTTTTAAAAAAATTGAATGGATTTTTAATATTGTGGAAATGTTTTTAATAATTGAAGTATTTAAATTGAATAATGCTCCCTCCGTCCCATAAAAATATGTATACTTTTCATTTTCGTCCGTCCCACTAAAACATGTGTACTCCATATTTGAAAAGTTATATCAATTTAATAATGTAGGTCTCTTTTCCCCTCTCTTACTTTACCGTATCATTCTCATCCGCTCTCTTACTTTATCAAATTTGTCTTAATTCTCGTGTCATACGCAATGCTCATATTTTTATGGGATGGAGGGAGTAGAATTGTGGGACCCTTGAGCATGCTCTTGCGAAAGAGCATGGATGTGGGTGTTGTGTTCTTGCGGAAGAACATGGAATTAAAAAAGAATAAAGGTGGGTCCGAGGTCCACATCCGTGCTCTTGGCAAGAGCATGGATGTGGATGCTCTTATGATTTAGATAGATGTTTGGAACCTATGTACCTTCTACAAAACAATTAAGACAACCAAGACAACTTTCACCAAAGCAAAAATCTAATGGCTCCACAAAACTACAAACACAAGAACTAGAATTGCGCATACCTTAACATTTAATATAAACCAGACAATAGATTGAAATGCAACCACAAGAGATTATAGATAAACCTTCAAAGATGAAGGGAGTTCTCGAATTTGATACTTTGTTCTACAATATCATTCAAAAGCTGCTCAAGAACAAACTTAGTGTAGTATTTATACTAGGAGTGACAAAGTATGGTAATAAAGTCACATCTCGGACAACTCACAAAACGCTCGACCGGGTGTTCCCACGGCTCATTTCTCTCGCCCACGCAAAGTTTCCGGACAAAACCTGATCTCTCGACAAAAACGTCCGACGGGGTGTTTTCTAGTTGGAAAAACGCCCGCCCACGCGTCCCTCATCATGGCTCCGATTGAGGCGTGTAAGGTACTTAAGGGAAGCTCTTTCGACGATGAAGACAATGATGGTCTTAGAAGAGCATTTAGACACCATTTTAATAGGCATATTGATGTTTGAAACAGACCATAGCTCCTGTTTGGTTAATTGGATGCCTCCACTCCTATTAGTTTGGTGCTTCCCTGATTCACATCATTCCTGCTTCTGTTTCCTCCCCCGCAACTGCTTCACAAGAGCTGGTGAATACAGCAGCAGCATTCCAGCATAACAAGATAAAGACCACAATGATATAAATTCGACGTTCACCTTCAAAAGTAGTACAGAAAAGGAAGGTTATGAAGTTTAAGGTGGTTTGGTCATCATTCAACAAATTTTTACTGTATCCATATAATTAAATTTAAATGTTCACATAGCTTAGTTATAAGCACGATGGATACCAATACCACTTATTTAATCTGACCAGAAAGACCCTGAGATCCAAATTAGTTCTGCTTTCTCACCTCAGAGAGTTACGAAAAGCTAACGAGGCTGTTGTTTAGTGCGATGTCTTACCACTAGTATAAATGTACATATACAGGATAATTTAGAAAAGGAAAAAACACCAACCTTTTACAACTGTTTCTTTGTTAGATTGAATTTGAGGAATCTCCATTTGGCTGAGGATCAGCAGAATTCACAGCTATATCGACTCCAGCAGAAATAACAGTATAAACTTACTGTTGAGATGGAAAAGGTTTCCAGTCCTATTTAAGGCTTTGACTACAAACCTGCAGGTTTGGATTCAATATCCTGTGAGTCAGTTTCAGAGTCCTCAGATTTTTTTTCTATGGCTCAAGTGTCCTCTGCTATGCTGGCTACCATGTCATCTGCATCGTTTGAGATTTCCTCCGCTTCCTTAGCTTGTTGCCTCTCACTTTCTCTATCATCTAAAAAGGTAGCAATAGCTTCATTGCTACGGAAAGCTAGAACAAAATGGTTAGTTGCTGTATGTACCGTGCCTTGGGTTAGCTTTTAATCCGACTGTTTAACATCTTCATCCTTTTTCATGGTTAACGTTACCTGTCCTCTAGAAAGACTCAAAACTCGGACACTGACTTCTTGCCCTACTTCCAGTGTGACACCCATAATTCTCCCAAACCCCCCATCGTTTTCCTCAGATTGAGCCAGAAATCCTTCCTCAGCCTCAGGCAGAGAAATAAAAGCACCGGCTCTAGTTAGATTTTTGACAGTTCCCTCCATATCTTGGCCTTTGACGAACTTTGAGAATTTCTTTGGCTCGTCTCTTCTCTGGTTGGAATTTTGACTCATCCTTCTAGGAGGTCTGGATTTATCATTTTCATCTGGAGATTCTCTATGTTGTTGAACCCTGCTAGAGTTGTCAGAATGCATGCTCAAGGATATTCGGCCCGTTTCCAAACTTGCTTCAACTAATCTTACCATCAGTAAAAGCACCAAATGGCTGGATTGGTCGAACTTTTCCAGTAAAAGTTGCTCCTGCAATAAGTTCCCCATTCTTCACAGGCGGCATGTCACTCTTTCTAGAAGGCCTTGAACATTGAGACTTAATAGGACTGGTTTCAGGTACAACAGATGACTCTCCACCGGTGTCTGCAGCATTTGGGGCACTCACGTAGGCTTCGCTATCTGCTGAAGATAAATCTGCCTCCTCTACAACAACATCTGTACCAGAAGCATATACAGCAAGAGTCCTAAGCTTAGGCTTCAGAACACATCCAATATGAAATTGGGGCAACAACCTGATCTACGTATGTCGCTGCGCTGTCAATTTATGTTTGTTAACATTGCGCAGGATGCTAACACCGGAAGTAGAGTTAAAAAAGTCCAATGCAGAATCTCTGCTCTTGATTAAAATCCAGCAAAACAACCGCATTTACATTACAGATATGGAGCCCAATGCAATGGTATATAAACAAATATCAGGAGTAACTAACATTCATAAAGCAAGCAAGAGTCTGAGAAGAACAATGCCTCTTTTTCCATGCATACAAACTTTGAGAAGCTAATATTTAGTAAAAAAATTTTGCTACTGGCCTACTATCTATATTCAACATTGAAACACATCCTACACTCATTTCCCCTCTTATCCTGTCAAAATAAACCTTAAACAGCAGTAATTCTTCCATCAAATTAAAAGTATTCAAACTAGAACACAAAATCAGGGTGCTTAAAAGTACCAAAACTCACAATAACCAAGACAATCAAAGTTCAAGTTGATGAAAAGAGAAATGAATACAAGTCTCCAAAATCTGGAACTCATATCCAGAAGGAAGAGCTGAAAATCGAGCATGAACAAAGGCAAATACAGAATGATTTAATAAATGAAATTGAGGAATTACACGAATTAAACCCCTGAAACTGAAGGCAATATCAGTGGCTTCACTTCACATTATGCTGTGAAAATGGACGGTGAGCTAAACTCGCTAACAACTGCATCATCATACTTAATCCAATTTTTTCTCTCTCTTTCTCTTATTTACCTTCAATTTTATTTCCCTCTCTTACTTTATTTATTTTATGGAGTAATATTATAATTTATTATGATTTGTTTAATTACTTTTATTTCATATGACAATTAGAATACCGTCTATTTTATTCTATTTTATTCTACCACAAAGGTTAAAGTTGAAATAAGATAGTAATTTAGTTGGACAGGAGAAACTATTGTAATAACGTTAACTATATTGTGCTGCATTGTGCATATATATTAAATTGAAAACTAACTAATAACTAAAATACTTTTTGGTCCATCATAATGCTGTCAACTGGGCCAGATAAGTCATAACTTTCTTACTGAAATTGTGATAACAATAATTAAATGTCTAAGCAAAAATCTCAATAAATGAATTTTGTAACAACCTATATAACCACGTTATGCATCGGGCGTGCTCCGCCACTGTAGCTCCGCGGACGACGGACGATGCGTCGTCCGCGCCCGACGCTTAGTCCGCGGACGAAGCGCGGACAATAGGGCATCGTCCGCGCCATCGTCCGTCCACTGTGGGTGACGCGGACGACGGCGCGGACGATGCAACGCGTTTTAATTTTTTTTTTAATTCAAAATTTTTGTTTTTTATATACCCCAGCTTCACTTTTCATTTGTAACTTTTCGATTAACTTTTAAACTCTCAAATTACGTTATAAAATGGATTTCAGTGGATACTCAAGTCCTAGTAGCCCGATGTTTGGAGATGGCGCACGGTGGCCGGGTACACAACCTAGCAAATATCGGTCGTTCGACGCCAACACGCAGTACGATCCGGACTTCAGTACGGATTCGTACGATCACTCCGACATGGAGCCGTCTCCAACTCGCCCTGCCGCCGCTTCCCGTCGCGCCGCCGCCGCCACCCCCGCTCCCGCCAAAAAGAAGCGGACCAAGCACCGGGTGCACAAGTTGCCACCTCCGACAACTTGTGAAGAGTACGCCCCCGACCGTACGAACTACCAGCCGGATGAAACCCTCGTCTTGGCGAGGTGTTGGGTGGATATTTTGGAGGACCCGATATTCGCGAACAACCAAAAGCAGCTCGCGTAGTGGAAGCGCATCGCCGAGCGCTACAATGAGGCGAAGCCGCCGGCGCGTACAAGCGCCAACGGGAGCAGCTCCGCAAGCACTGGGATCAGGTGAAGAAGCAAGTCAACCTGTTCGCGGCGGAGTACGAGAAGTGCTCGAGGGATCACGAAAGCGGCGAGAGCTTGAGCGACGTGCGCGATAGAGCGCTGTTGTCGTACCAGTCCATGTACGGCGACTTCAAGCATTTCAACATCTGGGCGCTCTTGAGGGACAAGCAGAAGTTTCAAGGTGGGATTCTGCACACCGGTGCGGCGAAGATGACAAAGGCCACCGACACTGGTGGTTACACAACCAGCGAAAGTGGAACTCGTCCGGTGGACCTCAACCAGACGTGCACGGAGGAAGAGACTTCCAGCACACTGATGTCCTCCCGGCGGCGTCTCATAGGCGTCAAGGCTGCGAAGAACTAGGGGAAGGCGAAGGCGACATCTTCCTCGGTCGCCCCCCCCCAATCGCCGATCCCGACCCCAGTGACACTTGCCTACGCAGATTTGGCAACGGCCTCGATGGCACAGACGTTGTTGGATACGCACAACGCCCTTATGAAGTGTACGGATCCGGCCAGGGCCGAATTCCTCCAGAGGTTGATCGATGAGTTGAGCCGGAAGTTGGGGCTTTAGGATAGTCAAATTTTTTTTAACCCGTGTAACTTTTTTTTTATAATCAATGAATTTTTTGCCGTTCTTAGTTAATCGTTGTGTTTTTCTAAGTTTGCATTTATATATTTGAAAACATTTAAATTAATTAACAAAACAATAGTAAAATGCTTAGGGCGCCCCTTAGGGCGCGACTTAGGGCGCCCCACTGCAGGTGGAAGGGGAGAAGGATAAAATGTTGACGTGGTGGTGCATAGGGCGGGCTTTAGGGCACCCCACTGTAGTTGCTCTTAAGAGTATATTGTTATTCTGCGAAATGAAATCATAATGAATAAAATGCTTGTATATGATTCCGAGTCAGAAGATTCACCAAAGAGCAAATCGATACCACTGTATTTTCTTCCAAGCCCGATAAAAACTCCAAGGCCCAAAAAACTGTAGGTCTCCCAAATTTGGTACATCATTATGAAATTTGGGTTATTTTCATTCTAAAAAAAGTCTGAAAAGAACCTTAATTATATAATACCATAAGTTCAAGTATTAATAGTTATATTTTTTAGCTTAGGGACCGCGTGCGTGTAAATGACATAGTTCAGGAAATGAAGTTCACTGTTTGTTTTATGAAAAATGATAAACTGAAGATGTAATTATGAGAAACTTTTCAGCAAATCTTCTCACAGATTGAGATCATATAACATATGAAGTATTTGGAGTTATTATACTTTTGGCCTAATCTTAATTAGCCTGAATTGGAAATTGATGATATTAGAAAAATGTTAAAAAGAATTTCAATCTCTGTATCTACATGTCAAACAAATTCAAAACTCATGGCCATAGTTAAACTATAACAAACCTAATAATCTAATACAACATAAACTAGTATTAAAATAAGAGTAAGTATGTACTTTAATATCTTCCAAAATCACAAAAAAGAATTAAGTAATGAAGTAAACAACCACAATCATGCTGCTAATTATAATAGGAGTGATCAATCTTTTAGAAGAATCTTGGATGTATGATAGTTTAATAAAAAGTTGGGAAACAATAATGTGATCCTAGGCCACAGAGCTCGGCCAATCTTTTATAGACTTGTTGTGCGACCAATGTACTAACCAACACAAGAATCTCGTATTATGCAATAAATTATGAGATTAAGGTTGATTTGGTGTCACACACCCATGTGGGTGCGTACACATACATTTTAATTAAATAGTTTAATAAATAAATAGTTAGGCGCCAGCATCCTTTGAAAGATTGGTTTGCTTACATTTTGGGGGTAGCACTGTAGCATGTGCCCACAATCTACAGTAGATATTCTTCACACATCATATGTATACAAATGCATATGTGCGAATCTTTTATCTTAAACAGATTTTCATCCAACATAATCCCTTGTTTCCTTCTCTGCCTTTGCTAATGCTATTATATAAGTACCTAAAAAGGCTTGCCTTTGGCTTTTCTATTTTATTCACTTTAATTCGACTTTCACAGTCATTTTCAAGTCTTCATTTATGTTGCTAAATTAGTACACTGATTAATTGTTAGTACTATATATAATTGTGAGGGACGTCAAATTTGAACTTGACTAACTGGGTTTTCAGATTAGTTGATTTGGGCTCACTCTAAAACAGCTAAATGTATTTTTTTCCGAAGTATTTTAATATTGTGTGTGTGTGAAAATTAGTTTGGTAAGAAACTTTACCTGAACATCAATTTATAGGCTTACTTACACACGTTCACTCTTCGTATTTATGATTCAAACTGCAAGATTTGGTTCCAAATTTTATAATACTATTATTTAAGTAAATTGACACGTTATTGTACTAAAACATGTGAATGCTTATGTAATGTGTGCAACAATAATTAAACTAAAAATGTAAATTTACCTAGAAAGGTTCTTGCAAAATTAATTAGTTGTGTATCGAATAAAAAGACTATCTATCATTAGATGTATATGCGAATAAAAAGGATTAAATGGAGTATAATTTATAATATTGCGATTTAGACGGGGTCGTGGATCAATTTCGTGGTTTTAATGATAATTAATTTTGTATTTAATTTAAATATAGTTCATGTGATATACGTTTCGGTTAAATAATAAAGGTAGGAATACGGAGGCAGCCGAACTAAAAATTTTATATTTAGGGGCATGGAAACTGTAGGAGATGTCAATATCACAATTTTGTTGCTTAGATGTTACAAATGTCGCTTTTGCATCATTGTACACGTCAACATTTCAACGATAATAAGAATTAAAAATTGTGAGATTCATCGAACCTTCTCTGGTATTAGAGTCTCATTTTGAGACACTACTCCATTAATTTAGTAATCAACTCATTTTCGCAATAGTTAGCGGACCAATTAATAGAGCTATTCAATAATTAGACTTGTTTAACGAAAAGTAAATACTTTCGCTTTCTATCCTCATTGTTTGTTTCCAGCATTCAGATGATTATATCCGCATGTACAAACTATTAGTGGTGATTGAGATTCAGCATGGTGTTTGTTCATATATACACCATCACTTAGAATATTTTTTAGCATGATATTTAAAAAATTAAAAATTAAGTCGTAAAAGAATATAAAGTAAAAAAGAAAAAAGAAGTGTGAGAGACAAATTTATTTTTTTTATCAATAAAATGACTCAAATAACTTAGAATAGCCTTATAATGAAATACGATTTAAATAACTTGGGACTCAGATAATATCATACAAGTGTTCGAATATATGAGAATATACATATGATTGATTACGAATCAAAATTCTGATGCAGAATTGAACCCCTTCGTCCACCATAAGCAGACGTATTTTTTTGGGCACGAGATTTTAAAAAATGATGTTTTTGGAGTTAAGTGGATAGCAAGTAGAATAGGATAGAGCATAAAATAGAAGAGTGAAGAGAAAGTAAAATAGGAGATAGAATAAAGTGAGAGAATGTAATTATAGTATTATATTTTGCTAAAAAGAAAATGACTCATTTTAGCTGAGACGACACAAAAATGAATACCAAGTTGTTTACGGTGGGATGGATGGAGGACATTATAATTTGTTTCTCGTGTACTTCTTCTTACTCACATGAGACTTGCAGTGCATCATTGTGCCTTGCTTGACATAGGTTTTATTCACGTCTCAAGCCCCGTGGAATTGGGCGCCCGGAGGTTCGTGTCAGTGTTGAAAGGAGCGTGATGGTGGCTGGCGATCACCCTTCGCGATTGAGAGACAGTTGTTCTAAGGCTTCTTCGAGAAACCCTACGTACCTTCTTTCATTTGACCCACAGTCTGAGGACATTTACAGGTAAACATACTAAAATTGCATTTCTCTAACACTATGTATGTCTTTTTTTTTCCTCAAACACCATCATGGTGGGGGGTTAAGGCAGACCCCCAACCTGTCTATATCAAAAAATACGAAAGGAACATACATCAACCAAGCCCAAAAGTGACTCGATCTCTAACACTATGTATGTCATCACTTCTCTTTTTCTCCGAAATCACTTTACTTAACGCTATTCGTGTGTCAAATCTCATATTTATTTAATTCTTTCTTATAGCATATATTTTGCAATTGTATATATTTATATATTCTCATACTCCCTCTGTTATAAAAATATATGCGTTTTTTATTTTCATCCGTCCCATAAACATATGCATGGGCATTTCAATTTATGTAAAGTTCATAACAAGAGCGTCTCTCAATACTCAAAGTTTTATATCTGAAGCAAGTTTTCAAGAAACTGCTCGAGTTTTAGCAAAAGCAGCTCTCCGGGGTCGAATCGATTGGTTGAAAGGCCTGAAAGAGAACGTTGTTTTGGGGGGTATGATGTTGGTACAGGGTTGAAAGGATTGGTGCCCTCTTCAAAACAACACAACAGGAGCCCTTTGGAAATGGAAACAAAAAAAAACAATCTATTCGAGGGGGAAATGAGAGATATTTTGTTTCACCACAGAAAATTATTTGATTCTTTGTTTTCAAAGAATTTTCATGATAGACCAGAACAATCATTTATAGGATTTAATGATTCCTAAAAGTCGATTCATCTTTTTGACTATCTGTATATGTATTTGGTACAGTCATTTGAATAGTAAGGCAATAGAAAAGACTAATGGCTTATTCGTCTATCTACGGCCAATCGTATACATTAATTTATTTACAACTTATACCATTATGGTCCGCCATTACAACTCATTAAACACTACTAATAATGTGGGTTCCATTATCCAATAATACTACTTTAACTATCATTTCTTTCTCTTACTTTACTAATTGTGCGTTAATTCTCGTGTCATTTTAAATGCACATATTTTTATGGGATAGATGAAGTATATGATAATTTAAAAAATATGAATTTCATTAAAATATAAAAATAATATAATTGAAAAAATAGTTACATAATTAAAAATATACAAATTCATTAGGATAGTCCTAATTTATCATGTTCGATCATTTAAAAACAAGAGATGCTTTTGTAAATATTTCTCGTTCATTTGAGACCTGTCTCTGTTCTAGGTTTTGTAATACTCCTACCGTCCATGAAAAATAGTCTCAATTATGGACTTTCTCTCAAGTTTTCACGTATTTCAAATGCATATGCTTCTCACGAACAAAAGTTTTACTACATATTCTATCTATCTATCATTTATATGATTTTTTTAATTATAATAATTAGAAATAAGATAAGTATAAATATATATTATTAATCTTGTTTTTATCATCTCAAACTAATTAATTTATTATATTTAATCAATTAAATGTATTTAAGAGAAATGCTACACTGCATATCTTATGTGAGCATGCATCATCTATGACTGTGAGCACAACTCTTAATTAGTTCTTGTTACCGTTCTTTGTTAGTTTTACAGTATATTTTTTTATACCTAAAAACTATTATTGATGTCATTAATTCTATAAATTAAATAAAATTAAATCTCAATGTGTTCGTTTTTTCTATAACTTTAATAAACTAAACTAATAAAATAACACATTGGATTTGATTTTTAAGTAATTGACAAAATAAAAAATGATGATTTCAATTTTTAATGTGTTAAATTAAACTAAATGAATAAAATAAAAATAATATTAAATGTACCTTAAACGATAGTAGTATCACAGATGTATGCAGCATAAAAAAAAGAACAAATGTATGTAGCATAATATTAAGTTGTGAGATTATTTTAATTAGAATGGAGTGATTATGACTAATTATCACATGTTTATCTATCTGTTAAGTTGTGAGATTATTTTAATTAGAATGGAGTGAGTATGACTAATTATCACATGTTTATCTATCTGTTAAGTTGTGAGATTCAATCTCATGAACTAAATATAATACGAATTTAATCATGAGATATAATCTTGGAGACTGAACAATCCACTATAATTTAAGTTAATCTCTATATATTATTCATTTAACTATATATTATCAGTATCATGCATAGACAATCTAACTAGTTATTATAAAAATAAGTTAACATTCACATACAATTACAAATTCACTTTTAAATATAATACTCCCTCCATCCCATAGTAGATGTCACACTTTCTTTTTTTAGTTTGTCCCATAAAAGATGTCACATTTCCTCTTTTGGAAAAAAATTCCTTCTCACATCAATTATAAAATTATATTTTCTCTCACCACTTAACACACAAAATAACATCTCCTAAAATCTCGTGCCATTTCCCAAATATGACATCTTCTGATGGACGGAGGGAGTAGTAGAATATTAAAGTTAAATGATAAATCATACTAAATCCGATAAGAGTCAAAGTCAAATCTCTAAACTTAAAAACAAAATTACCGGGATGCTTCATATTGAGAAAGTGTTAGAATTCTTTTGGCCGTAACATATATGAAATGATGGATCTTTTAATACAATGTGTCTGTGCAAATATAGCAAATCTTAAAATTAAAATAACAAAATAAATAAAACATAGCTGCCAAGTAATAATAAAACAATTGACACGACAGCGTTATGGATTGTATTTGATGGATTATTATAGCTTTTGTAATTGCGTGGGAGTTCACATGTTTTAACAAAATAATAAGGGATGATTCTCTCTCGCACTTTCCACCACACAACACAACTCATATAATATGTCCCACAAATCATGCGTGGAACAGCTCGATTAGATTTGGTGCATGGCAACTATATATTTTTTTATTTTTAATTTTTTTTATTATATTATCATCGATCTATTATTTTTTTTATGACGTAAACTCTAAGGCCCATAAGTTAATTCTTGAAGCTTACAAAGATACCATACAGATTTTATTTTTTGCAGATATGTGGCATTAATATGTAAATGATTCGGCTAATCATACACATGTAATAAAATCTTTCTTTCTCCAATTGATATCTATGGTTATGAAGACGATGAAATCTTTTCCCTTTAGTGACAATCCCCAAACATTTAATTTCCTGCAGGATTTTCTGCAATCTAAATGTCATAATAATGTTGGATCTACTAATATATTGTAACATTAATTTTCCCTAAAAAAAGAATGGGAAAAATGGAAAAGAAAGTATACTACATGTTATTACTTCCTTCTCTTTAACCTATAAATATTACATTAATTTCATGATCATATAACATGTAAATGATTCGGGATTTAGCCATGAAACTGCCCAAAAATATATTTAAAAAATAAACATAGTGTCCAATTAAATAGTAAAATCACTCTGAAGAACGTGGTGCAGAAGCGCGTGGGTTAGGTTAGAAATCTTGGGAAAATATTGTGTGCATAAAATACACGAGTTGCAATAAGAAGACAATCCCTTTCAAACACCATACCTTTTCTTTCTAAGCAAAATATAATAATTATGGAAGTTGTCAAAACGAGCTCACACTATTTTAAAAAAGAAAAAAGAAAAAAAGAAAATTAAATAAAAATCGAAGCATAGTATATAAACAGAATGAATCACACACAATCAGATCCAGCGATGCAATTATTACTGACCGCAAAGTGTTAACAGCTTAAAAGGCTAATTCAGAAGATCTCATCTCACTGCAAACAACAAATCAAATCCCTAATTTTTCCGATCAAAAAAAAACGCACTACACACAGTAAAAGGATCGGAAAATGGGTAGCAACTACTTCGGCGGCAGCGATAGGGGGATGTCGTCGTCTTCGTCGTCGTCGTCGTCGAGGAAAGGGAAGAAGAGCGGCTCGGATAAGCCGAAGCAGCCGCAGAGGGGGCTTGGGGTTGCGCAGCTTGAGAAGATTAGGTTACACAGTCAACTCGGATGCACATATTTGCCTTCTCTTCAACACACCCCTTATGCTTCTAATTTCACTCAGGTTTGTTTATTTCTTCTGATTTTTTTTTGATCTATGTGTATATTTGTATAATTTCTTGGCTGGAACTGTGCAGGAGGATGTGAGGCTGCAAACAGCTCATTCTTCGTCGTCGTTCTCGTATTCGTCGTCGTCGTCGCCTCCTTATGGCTTCCAGGGCCACCATGGGGTCATGGTAAGACTAGTTTGATTAGTGCAAAATTAATTGAGAAATTAGTAGATCGGTGTAGTTTTTTGGATGATGAAGATCTTAGATTTTTTAATTTTTTTTTCCTATTATGGTAAATTTGTAAATGTTAATTAGCCACTATTTTCTTTGAGTTTGTAAACCCTAGAATATTGTAGATGACTTCATATTCAACAATTTAATTTCTGTTATCAGTGAAGATTGTAGATGCTTTGGTAATATCTTGGGTGTTGAATCACAATAATTTGATTTTTTTTTTGTTTTAATCATATTCAAAACTGTTCAAAGATGCTAATTACTTGACCACTATTTTCAGATGGGATTGCCAGATTTAGATAGGGCAAATCTTGCATATGGAGATTCTCAACCCACCAATGTTGCAAGGTAATTTGCATAAAGATTCTTGATTTCTTTTCATAATCCAAACATGGGATAGTCTAATCACTAATGAAATATTTGTTCTCATTAGTTTCTTTTTTCTTGGATAAAAATCAGATGGCACCAGGGCAATGCAGGCTATGGAAGTCAAAATTTTGTTGAGCCCAGCATGACTAGATCCTTCTTCGAACCGCCTGCTCAGGTAACAATCAATATCGAACGAGTTTTTAAACATGATTTGTGGGACCAAGGTGAAAATTCTGATCATATTTCACTATGTCTTGATTGATGTAGAGCTCCCACAATATGAGAGATGGTTCGAGTAGTCAGAAGTCAGACTCGAGTAGCTCACAAGAGATAGATTTGGAGCTCAAACTCTCGTTGTGAACTTAATTCGTCTAATGCAACTTATAGCGTATGTGGATTTTCGCCTGTAAGTTGGAGGATGCACCCATCCTTATAAATCCAAATAGCAACTATATGCACAAGTTTAAGAGAAACATTGTGTATTTGATTACAGTTTGATAGATTGCTATGTGATTGGAATTGATAACCTCTTATAATGAAATGAAGTTTGTCAATTTTCTTCTCTAGCTTTGCACAAATTTTTTTTTAGCTATGTGTCACCAAAGTATAGCCTTAATTAGAAATACTGATTTTTTGTACTTGCATGAATTCATATAGACTTTTGTGCATGTCTATTTTATGCCTGGATATATTCTCAGAAAAATAAATGCAATCATGTGTGATCTGGGAAGCTTTTCTTGTATTATTGGATCACAAAATATTCTCAAATCCTTACATCTATGAAAATGTATTCTCTTTTGCTTGTTGGAGGACAAAGGGAAAAACAAAGATTATATACCTTTTTCACATTCCTCTTGTCTGAGGAAAACACACAGAAACTAGGATAAAACCACATATAATATAATTTCTGCTTATTTAAATATATGATATTCTACAGCAGTACTATTGATTTTCCTTGTCACTTCTCAGAAATTGGTATTATTAAATATATTTCAGGCTAGTAGTGATCAACAAGATATCAAATAATTCAAGTTTAATCTATAATTAAGCCCTATAGCATATGCTTAACTACGCAAAATTATTATTATAAAGATAAAAACTCACTCCCGTGACAAATTAAAGGCAATGATAATATTTAAATATTGATTTCGATGAGCAGAGATTAAAGAAATATATTGACTTGCATTAATTTGTAAAATATACTCTCTCAGCTTATGTTTGCCATTTTTGGCCATCCCTTAAAATTAGTCAATTCATTTTAAGAAACTTTTTTTTCTCTAATAAGATAGTTATATTCTCCTCTAGCGAACAATATTTAGTTATTTTTTCTTTCTATCTCTCAATTACTTTATTAATTGTGATTAGCACCTATATCATTCCAAAATGCTTATTCTTTTGGGATGGGGGAAGTATAATTTTATTTAAACTATGCCACTGTTTTACAAAATTACAACCAAGAAAAGGAGAAAATCACACTCTAGAGGAAGTCACCCGGCCAGGGTGAGATTGGCGTCAAGCGCCACCCGATCGGGTGAAGCATAACGTGTCCAAACTCCAAAGTATAGGTATCGACCGAGTGAGAGTGGCTCATAAAGCCACCCGGTCAGGTAAAGGTGATAGGCTCAGAGAGATGGACTTAGGCGAGTATGATTGGTCCTAAATCCACCCGTTTAGGTGAAATTAAGCAAGCATTCTAGAGAGTTGTACCTGGTCGGGTATAATAGACATCAAGTCCACTTCAACCGTCCACATTACACGGTAGGGTGAAAGTGGCTCTTAGCGCCACACGGTCGGGTGAAATCGCGCAACACTCAGTTTTAGAGCTTGTAAGATTCACCGCCCATGCATCGCCATTCCAAGTATAAATAAGACCTAAACCTGAATTAAAGGACTTTTGAATTCCACCATGGTATTTACAGTTATTGATTTCATCTTTCTAACAATCATGAGTGGTTAGATCTTCGAGTTACACATAATCTATAGTATGCTTTGCTTAAACGTGTTTTCCAATAATTAAATGATTGGGTTTTCTTGTATTATTGAATTCATGTCTATTGTGCGGATCTTAATATGTTTTTGTCGATGTACACCACTTATTACAGTAATTGCCTAATATTTGATGTCTCTTTTACTCGGATTTGTGAGCATATATAGCGTAGATTCGTAACCTTAAAGGCTAGAAGCATGTGAGATTATAGTTTAAAAATAAATCCATAGCCTACTGTACCTATCAAGCAGAGGTGAAATGTTAGTGAGTAAAATGTTAAAGACGTGATCAACATATTATAGGTGTACAATTTTTCCAATAAGTGATTAAATATAGGAGGGAGTACTATACTAATACTAGTATAAATTTATTTTCCGTTTAGCTTCATCCCTCTTGAATTTTTTTCTTCTCACATGTTGTATTTTTATATAATATGTTTAATACACCTAAAAGTTAGATATAGTACTCTCGGTGGAGAACGCCATATACATGTGGATTGTGGTGTGAAGTAGATATAATTTGGAGGAAAAATGGGAGATGTCTCCAAACAATGAATGTAATGGTGCCTAATTCTTCCTCCGACATCACCTTTTTGTCTCCCAAAACTTCATGTCGGCAACAACATTACATGTTATACACTCACATATTATATATTCATATGTGCGTGTCCTAAATTCATATATTCATGTCTAAAGCTACTAAAGTTGCCATGCATGGGCAACGCATTTTCCCTTTCCAAGTTCCAAGCTTCCTATTTATTGGGAAACATATATTGTTAAAGTAGTTGGATAGTTGGAATTATAATTTAGGAAGAGAATTGTAAACTCCAATGTATAAGCTCGCTAATAATTAACCTGTTGTGCCAAATTAAAAAGAAGATGAATTTGACCTTTTCAAAATTAATCGTAAATGAATTCCTTTTTGGGTCCGGTTAAGCCCCAAAAATATGAACTAGGCTTGTATTGATCAGTGCGGCTAACGCTATTTCGATCGGTTATTCTCTCATTTTGGTGGCGATGGAGTCCGATTCTTGTCATTGCTCCATATTTTGGGTTTTGTAATTTTATTCGCTTGCAATGTCACGCTGATTCAGAATCTCGACAAAATCATAAATACTCCCATTCTGTGGATTGTTTGTTGACCCGGTTTAGAAATAAATATATAGCCTACTGTGCTACTAAGCAGAGGTGAAAGATTAGTGAGTAGAATCTAAAAACTTGATAAAACATGAACATATTGTTAAAAGAATTAAATGATTAAACACTCCAAATTAAATCTTTCTATAAAACATGAACATATTGTTAAAAGAATTAAATGATTAAACACTCCAAATTAATCTATCTATCTAAGTAAAAAGAGTAGATTAGCATATAATATTGTTTAATCATATATAGGCACTTAGAATAAACTCTTCTTAAGTTCCTAAGTCCTAACAATCCAATTTATCAGTATTCGACTAGAATGTTTATCAAGTTCCATTAATTAAAATGTTTATTTGAATGCATAATTTCCCAAATAAATTTTGATCTATGCGAGAACAAAAATGATGATTGGTGAATAGTGGACAGTGGACAGGGACATCATTTCTTGCCAATGTCTTCTGTCTACCGGTCAATAAATATTCTATATTTTTTTAGTCCATCGTTAAATATCTCATTTGTATTATTTTCATAAACTATTCCACTTCGTTTCAAGGAAGATAACTTATTCCTTATGCAGCACGAGATTTTATGCAGTTTTATTTTATGTATTAGGTAGAGAAAATAAACTAAGAGACAGAAAATAAAATAGAGATAAAGGGATTTCCATTTTAAGTAATTGGTCATCTTGGATGGGATAAACTAAAAAGGAAAGTATGTCATATTCAATAATGGGACAGGGGGAGTACTAGTTTATCTTATTCACATTTTATTAGTAAAATAATACTCCATTCGTCCCAAAGAAATATATGTACTTTCCATTTTCATCCGTTTTCCATAAAAATTAGAAAAACTTTCCAACCCCTATACATCAAATTATTTACAACTTATACCACTATTAAAACACTAATAATAATGTGGATCTCATTATCCACTAAAACTACTTTAACTACACTTCTTCTTCTCTCTCTTACTTTACTAATTTTATTTTAATTTTCGTTTCATATCACATGCTCATATTTTTATGGGACATAAAAAATTTATAAAAATAATACAGTAAATTTTACATCCCACTAGTAGTACTTATTTTTCCAAAAAAAGTAAACAATTTTTTAAAACATTATCAAATATGACACCGAGGGAATACTATTCAATATTGGTTAAATTACTTCTAAGTACATAATAACTAAATTTAATTCATATTACGATTTGATGAATTAACGGTTAATATCCATTGTATTTTATCATGCCAAGCCACTTTATTTTTCTCCGTGCTTGGCGTACTCCATCCGTCCACGATTTAAAGAACCCTTTTGACTTTGCACGAGTTTTAAGAAATTGTTTGACTTTGTGAAGAAAAGTAAAAGAAGAAAGTGAGTGGAATGTGAGACCCGTTTAAAGTATTAGTTTTATATTGGATTGTGAGTGTAAAAGGTTGGTGGAATGTGGGATTTGCATACTAAAAGTGGAATAAAGTAAATTGTTCTATAAATCGTGGTCAAACAAAATGGCAAAAGGGCTCTTCAAATGGTGGACGGAAGGAGTATATTTTTTGGCAACATTGATATAAACGTGATCGACTTGCTTACCATCCACTTTTGTTTTCTGATATTTGAAGCAATTATTCAAATTGCATTTGAATTCTGTAACGGGTACTGATAAATGTACAAAATTGTACGTACATAATCGAACTCTTTCTAATATTTTACATAGAAAATCGATTTATAAACATTAATTGATTTAAAATAAATTTATACTAATCATTTTGCAACACTTCAAAAAAAATTGAAATTTTAACTTAAAAATTTGTATATTTAAGAAAATAAATATTATTTTACTAAATATTGTATAATTAATTCGAATTATGCTCGAAATCATGTTATAATTTGACATAAAATTTCTATGTTACTTATTTCTTATTGCTGAATAATAATATAATGAATAACAAAATTATTTTTTAATTAAATTCTATTAAATTTAAAGATATTATTATGTACATTTATCTTTTCTATTATGTAACTAAAAAGGAACATTAATTATGAGGCGGTTAAATGAATTGATTGTGGATGCACCTATCCAAATTGCGTGGTCCCTACGGAAATTTCTCATCGACTTGTTCTCCAAGAAATGTACATTTCGAATGTGATTTGCTTCGCTGACTGTCTACAATGATATCCGAATTCCCATATTGCCCCCCACCGGCTTACTTCCAATCATGGAAATCATATTTCTTCCCCGAATTGCCCTCCCCAGCTTGGGTCTTCCTATTTTTTAATGAGAGTCGAGCCAGTTATTCAGATGCGCAAGGTTCATCTATTTTATTTTAAACTCAATTATGATAGATAAATTTATATCATAGACTTAATAATGTTATTTACAATTAAAAATTTAATTGATAAGTACAACTTTATTTTAAATGGATATTTCTCTAGTACAAAGAAGTCAAGCCCTTTTTCGTCTTTTAGTTACTTCTCTCCGGAATGCTCCATATATTAATTAATTACTCGTACAATTAATGTTCATGAAAAGGTCAAAAATGGAAATTGACCACCGACTCCGAACAAGTTGGACAACCTCATTACGTGACATTACCACTGTACCCCTCCAATATATACATGCCAATGCCACCTTCTCGAGCCACAAAATCACACAAGAAAAATCACAGAAAACTTGATCAATAAGCTTTCCTCCAAAACCCCAAATTTCGATACTTAAACATAAACCTAAACCTAAAACAAAATGATGATGAGCCGTAGCGCAACGAAGGCGGCGCGATCGGCGCTGCCGCGATACTTCTCGACTGCAATCGCGCGCGGCAGCGCTGCGGGCTGTGCTTCATCGGTTAGGACCTCCGTTCGTGGAGGCGCCGTCACTTTCTTCCCTAGTATTGCTGAGAACGTGGTCGAGAAGTGGATGAGGTTCACCATTAATACAGGATCGCGCAACGCCAGTACGGTGGCGCTGGGTGAGAATCAGCAGCAGGAGGAGAAGGTGAACGGCGGATCTGCTGGAAGCTCTGCCCCTGCCGGCGGCGGTGGGAATGAAAACAAGGGTATTATCAGCTATTGGGGTGTTGAGCGCCCGAAGATTACCAAAGACGATGGATCGGAGTGGAGATGGAGCTGCTTTATGGTTAGTTTATCTCTACGCGCGGATACTAATAGTGTTGTTTTCTGATTCGATCGTTTAATTGATGACGTAAAATGCTTTGATTCAGCCATGGGAGACGTATAATGCTGATTTGAAAATAGATCTGGAGAAGCATCACGCGCCGGTCACGTTTCTCGACAAGGTGGCCTATTGGACTGTCAAGGCACTCAGATTTCCTACTGATATATTATTTCAGGTATTTTTTATAATTTTAGCTCTATATTGTGTATGATTTTGTTTTTACTTCTTGAGATTAAAATAGTGAGCATATGGTTTTTATTGGAATAGAAATTTTACTTTGATCTAGCTTTTAGCAATATTAATTAGAGCATGGAGACGCGAGGTTGTGGGCAGGGAATTTTATTTTAGAATTTTTAATTATAAATTATGCATTCAAACTCTATAATTCAAACACATTTCATTTTACAATTTTACAATTTTTAATTTAGTGATTTTGTTATTTATAGTGGTATTTAATTTTATAAACTGATTGATATTAAAATATTGTTGGAGTAGATGTATGAGAAGAGAAATGGGGTTGTAGGCGTGTTGTGAGAGGTATGGTTAGTTGGAGTATGGGTTACCATTGCTCTTAATTTAGTACGCAATGTATTGAAATACTTAGATGTTTAGATTTGTTTAATTTCTGTTGCTTGCAGCAGTTACTTTCAAGTTTCAATCATATAATCAATTTTTTTATTAGTGTACTTGGATCTTTGAAACGAACGTATATTTCGTCATAATATAGTTTTTGGCAGTATTGAAAATCAATATACGAAATCCAATTGTTTAAGTTCAAAGAAAATTTTCTGTTGAAATAAACAGTTTAGCTTTTTCATATTGCTGATTAAATCTCTTACGAATGACCAAACATAAAATATTTCACCATAGCCATCAACAGTCCAACTTTTATAGATTGGTTACATTAACATTTTCTTCTCTTTTTTTTTTCTTTCTGAAATTCATAACAGAGGAGGTATGGATGTCGTGCTATGATGCTTGAGACAGTAGCAGCCGTTCCCGGCATGGTGGGAGGGATGCTGTTGCACTGCAAGTCCCTGCGGCGGTTTGAGCACAGTGGTGGATGGATCAAGGCCCTTCTCGAGGAAGCCGAGAATGAGCGGATGCATCTGATGACCTTCATGGAGGTGGCTAAGCCCTGTTGGTACGAGCGGGCCTTGGTGTTTGCCGTCCAGGGCGTCTTCTTCAACGCCTATTTCGTCTCTTATCTCGTCTCCCCAAAGCTTAGTCACCGCATCGTTGGGTACTTGGAGGAAGAAGCGATCCACTCCTACACTGAGTTCTTGAAAGAGCTCGACAAGGGAAACATTGAGAATGTTCCTGCCCCTGCTATTGCCATTGACTATTGGCGCCTCAACCCGGATGCTACTCTTCGTGATGTTGTGGTTGTTGTTAGGGCCGATGAGGCTCACCACCGCGATGTCAATCACTATGCATCTGTACGTGGCTGTAAAATTTTACGATAACATGTTTTTGGTGTCTCATTTGTTAGCTAACAAGTTATGGTGTGCATTTTGCAGGATATTCACTATCAAGGAAAGGAGTTGAATGGATTGCCAGCGCCGGTTGGATATCACTGAATGGGATAGTTGGGTTTGATCCAAACATACAACTGAGTCTGTTTTGATGTAATCTTGTCTACTGTTTCAACATAGAATATGGATTCATATGATCCGAATGAAAACAATCTGAACCTTTATTGAATGATCAAAAGTTACAAATGAGGAATAGAGCATAGCTATTTATACAAAGTGTAGAGCTAAGAAAGAAAGCAAGTAAAATATCTTCCAACTAACTTTGTAACAAACTAACTACCCAACTAACTTCTTAACTATCTCATCAAAATATCCAATGATGACATGGCAATGACTCGGCATGTATGATTGATGAGAGCACGCGAGCTTCACTTTGATGGTAGAGACATTGCATGTATGGAAGGAAGTTGACGTTGGCTTCATTATTTTTCACATGCCTCTTCAAGATGGATTATATAAACTTTCAAAATTCATCTTGCTTAGTATGGAATGGAAAGCCAATGTCCCTAAAGGCTTAGTGAAGATGTCAACCAATTGAAGATTGTTTCTAATGTGCAACGGTTTTATCACATTCTCTAAAAATTTCTCTCTTACTGTATGACAATCAATCTCAATGTGCTTCGTTCTCTCATGGAAAACCGGGTTTGAACAAATGTGGATGGCTGATTGGTTGTCACAGTATAATGGAACAACCTTCTCAACCTTCATTCCAAAATCTTTGAGCAATGCAACTGCCCACACAACTTCACATGTGGCTTGAGCCATAGCCATGCATTCAGCCTCAGCATCATTGAAGAGCCAAGAAATAAACAATATCCGATCATAGACTTCCTTGTATCTGGACATGCCGCCCAATCCGCATCAGAAAATATACTTAGGTTTACTTTATTGCTGCTTGCATAGAATAGGCCATGTCCAGGTGAGCTTTTCAAATATCTGAGGACCCTTTCAGCTGCTTCCCAATGTTCATCGCATGGATTTGAAACATATTGACTTAGCTTATGCACAACATAAGTAACATCTGGTCTGGTGATGCAGAGGTAGAGTAATCTTCCATTGAGTCTCCTATATTTTGATGCATCTTTCAAAGGAGTGCCTGAGTCCAGCTTCAACTTCTTTAGAGGGTCCATAGGCACAGTAGAGGGCTTACATCCTAGCATCCCTGCATCTCTTAATAAGTCCATTGTATACTTCCTTTGAGATATCAATATGCCTTTCTTGTTTCTTGCAATTTCTAGTCCAAGGAAATATTTGGGAGCTCCAAGATCTTTGAACTTGAAATGATGTGATAGAAAGATCTTGAAGTCTTCAGTCATCTCTGGATGTGTAGTGGCAACTAGAATATCATCCACGTACACTACAATGCCAAAGAAGCTGTTGTTGTCATTCTTGAAGAAGAAAGATTGGTCAGAGGCAGACTGTTGCAAACCAAATCCTTTGAGCACCTTTGATAATTTTAAGTACCATTGTCTTGATGCTTGTTTTAAGCCATAGAGAGATTTCTTTAGTTTTCACACAAGTGTTGAGTCTGAATTTGCCCCATCAACAGACTGCCAATCAACATCATAGCCATGAGGCAATGTCATATAGATATCCTCTTCAAGATCTCCATAAAGAAAAACATTGTTGATGTCAAGATGAGATAGAGACCATCCATTGATTGCAGCCAAAGCAAGGAGCATTTTCACAGTGGAGAGTTTAGCCACTAGAGAAAAAGTATCCAGAAAGTCAATTCCTTCAAGTTGAGTAAAGCCTTTTGCAACAAGACTTACTTTATATCTCTCAACTGTAGCATCTGGATTGAACTTCGCCTTATAAACCCATTTGCAACCAATGGGAATTTTTCCTTGTGGAAGAACAGTGACAAACTTATAGTTTAGGATGGTTTTATGGGTAATTAAATGGTGATTTTGATGATTACGGTGTTTAATATAGGTTTTTCACCACACATACACTAATTAATGAGTTAATGAGTTTTGTCGTAGTTTTGTGATGAAAACAGGTTGAAACGGACTGAAAAACAGATTGAACGAGTCGAGACAGATTTTGAGAAGTCCAGTAGGTTCACCCGGTCGGGTGTTTTTCATCGGCCAGAACACCCGGTCGGGTGTTTCGAAGAAGCAGTCGAGGTCCAGAGAGAAAACCCAACCGGGTGTTTTCCAATTTCCAAATCACCCGGTCGGGTGTTTTGTACGACTTGCGGGATCCAGAGAGAACACCCGGTCGGGTGTTTTCCACTTGCAAATCACCCGGCCGGGCGATGCGTGCGGCGATGTTTTAATTGCTTCTATTTCCGCCCCGGGTATAAAAGGGACCGAGGGTTTTCGACTCCTACACATCTTACACGCCTAGAAGCAGCTTTTGAAGTTGGGAGAGCGGATTTGAGAGACAAGGAGCCCCAATCCTCAACCAGGTTGAAGACGAAGACGAATTGCCATTCAATCCATCCCTTGGGAGTATTTTCATCAGTTTTCCTGTTCAACTCAATGTCTATAGATTATTCTTGTGTTTTTTAGTTGAATATGAGTAGCGAAATCCTTTGTAGAGTTTTGGTGATGACTACAATGAACGCTTTTGATTAATTCAAGGACTTTTGATTACCTATGCTCTTGTGATTTCTTTGTTTCATTCTTGAGCTTTTTCAATTCAATTGCTTAGCTACCAATTGGGTTTGTTGACCTAATTTTGAGTAATCGAGAGATACCTAATTAGGATTGATAAAGATGAACAACACCTAGATAATTTACATTCGAGAGAAGGAATTCTAGAGTGAGGGCTTGAGCCTTTTGTTTTAAGGAGTTAATTGTGAAGTATTGGAAGGAGACTTCAATATTAATAGTTAATCAACGGGTTGAGTGCACTCGAGAGAGGGCTTAGCCTAGACTAGCGGCTTTCCTAGTAATCCTAGAGACTTCAATTGGGTAATCAAAGTTGTTGAATTGTTCGTATTGTATTCGTTGTAGTTGGATCCAAAGCTCTACCTCGTTCTCTTATTGAAAACTTGCTTTTTTGTCTCTTGTTTTACTTTGTTTATGTTTAATAGTTACATACCAAAACAAACCTTGGATTTGTCTAGATAGTAGTTAACATCGGTCTGTGGTACTTGTGTTTATACAATTTGTCTCTGTGGGATACGATACTCTTGCTTGCTTTGTGCTACAATAGCCCCGTACACTTGCGGGCATTTCTTGTGTTAAAATAAGTTGAGTCAAACAGTAACAGCCTATGTATCTGTTCTGGAAAAAGCTGCTAGTTCTTCTTGCATTGCTTGCTGCCACTCTTCATGTTGTGAGGCTTGAGTGTATGTGGCAGACTCAAAAACAACAGACATGAGTATGATTTCGAGGGGGTGAGATGGGATCAGTATTCGAGGCAGAAGGAAGAGGTAGAGATTGAAAAGAAGGAGGAAAAATAGAAGGAGACAGATGGGAGAATGGAAAAACATCTTCATGAAATGTGACATTTCTTGTGATGATTTCTTGCATAGAGTCCAAATCCAGGAGTTTATATCCCTTATAGTCAGGAGGATATCCTAGTAAAACACATTTGATAGCTCTAGGTGAAAATTTATCCCTGCCCCGGTCTAGAGTAGAAGCATAGCAGAGGCATCCAATCACTTTTAAGTGAGAATAGAGAGGTGATTTTTGGAAGAGAACATGAAATGGAGTCATATTGTCTTGTAGGACAGAGGATGGGACTCTATTTATCAAGTAAGATACTGTGAGAATGCAATCTCCCCATAAATGGATTGGAAGGAAAGACTGAAACAACAAGCTTCTAGCAACAATCAAAAGATGTTGATGCTTTCTTTCAACCCGGGCATTTTGTTGAGGGGTTTCAACACATGAGTGCTGAACAACAGTTTCAAAAGAAGAGACTAAAGAGGGTATGTGTAGTTCTGGAGCATTATCACAACGGATAGCTTTAATCTTTTTGGAAAACTGAGTAAGAATTTTGTTGAAGAACTGAGGCAGAATAGCTCCAACATCAGATTTAGTGTTCATAAGAAAAGTCCAGACAAATCGGAACAATCATCCACTATAGTGAGGAAATATTTATATCCTTGAGTGGTGGAGGGATTGAAGGGTCCCCAAATATCATAATGAATGAGATCAAAACAGTTGGACGCAACAGAATCAGATTTTGAGAAAGGCAGATGTTTTTGCTTAGCAAGAGGGCAGATATCACATAATGTGCGGCTTTTATTAGGAAAGTTGAGAATATCAGACATTGATTTCAGTTTCCCATAGGATACATGTCCTAGCCTCTTATGCCAAACATCTATGCTAACAACAGAATTTGTAAAAGGAGTATCAGAAGTAAGAGATGATGAAGAAAGGGCAGAACCTTCCATAGGTTTGGAGTATGAATGGACATCAAGTTTGTATAGGTTTCCCAATCTGCTACCCCTCCCAATCACAGTTCCATGAGAAGCTGTCTGAATTTCACAGTGCACGGCAGAGAAGAAGTTAAGGAGCTTATAGAAATGAGATTGAATGAGAATGTAGGTACATATAAAACAGAATGGAGAGTGATTGAAGAGGTTAGATGCACATTTCCAGTGTGTGTTACAGAAGCTGTAGCACCATTAGGTAAATTCACAGAGGCATTATGTATGGGAGATGAAGGATGAAACAAAGATAAGTCACAACAAACATGATGTGTGGCTCTAGTGTCTAATAACCAGACTGAAGGAGATTTGGAGAAAGAGTTGATGAAAGGATTTGTGAATAGAGTAGTACCTGAGAAATGAACATTTTGAGTCATATTTGGTGCGGCAGAAATGGAGTGAGTTGGAGAGGATTGATTGAAGGTGGCAGCAGCAAGTTGAGACTGAAGCAGGCTTATAGGCTGCTGGCATTACTCTTGAGAAGAGAGATTCATTGATGGAGAGAAAGCAGGTTTATCACATGAATCTTCAATGCAATCCTCCACCAAATTCACAGATTTAATCTCCTTTCCTCCTACACCAAACTTGCTCTTTCCTTTGATGAAACCAGGTGGAAAACCATGGAGAACAAAACACTTGTCCACTGTGTGATTGGTTTTTCCACAATGTGAACAAACTCTCCCTTTGCTATATGAGTGAGATGTTGCAGCATTTTCCAGATAAGGTTGTTCACTCATAGGGGAAGACATGGCTGAAGAATAGCCATCAATCGTACGTTATCTTTCCTCCTGCAAAACAAGAGAGAACACTTTTGATAGAGGAGGAATTGGAACCATAGAGAGTATGCTAGAACGAATATGAGAAAAGATAGGATTTAATCCTATCAGAAACTGCATAGTGCACTCTTGCTCTTGATACTCATGCCATTTCAAGGCGCTATTGCATCTGCAATTAGCACAAACACACCAATCAACCGGTTGAGAATATTTATATTTATCCCAAACAATGCGGAGGTTAGTGAAATGTGCATTAACATCATCTTTTCCTTGCTACAGAGACATGATCCGTTGCTTCAATTGATATGCTCGAGCAGAGTCAAGCTGGGAGAATCGAAGCCTCAGATCTGACCAGATTTCATGAGCATCATCCAGATACATGATGCTGGAGCAGATTTGAGGAGAAATTGAGTTTCTGAGCCAAGACACAACCATGCTATTGCATCGCAGCCAAGCATGGGAGAGCAGATCATCATCATGCGGCCGACGAAGAGTTCCATTGATGAAGGAGATTTTGTTCTTCGCTACAAGTGCGGTGTTAATCGATCGACTCCAATGAATGTAGTTAGATCCAGTGAGAACATGAGGAACTAGCTGCAAACTTAGATTATCATTAGGATGAAGGTAGTATGGACTAGAAGAATCCTCTATAGGAGAGGATTGAAACACATTGGCGTTGGAGTTTGAATTACTACCACACGCCATGAAGATATGAAGATAAAACGAAGATCAAGAGGAAGAGAAAGTGATTGAATCAGCGAAAGAAATTCAAATCACATCTGATACCATGTTGAAAATATAGAATATGGATTCATATGATCCGAATGAAAACAATCTGAACTTTATTGAATGATCAAAAGTTACAAATGAGGAATAGAGCATAGCTATTTATACAAAGTATAGAGCTAAGAAAGCAAGTAAAATATCTTCCAACTAATTTTGTAACAAACTAACTACCCAACTAACTTCTTAACTATCTCATCAAAATATCCAATGATGACATGGCAATGACTCGGCATGTATGATTGATGAGAGCACGCGAGCTTCACTTTGATGGTAGAGACATTGCATGTATGGAAGGAAGTTGACGTTGGCTTCATTATTTTTCACATCTACTTTCATGGTTATTTCAGTGATGCTCAGAAATGAGATGCAAACTAAACTCTCATTACACATTCATGCAACTAGGATGCCATCGCACATTTAGCTGATGAGTATTTGAATTCTTGGTCATTTCTTGTACGACATAGTATTATTGATTGTGGCGAAAGAAGGTCCCCTCTTTTTTTGTCATTTCTAAATGTAAAGATAGTTGTATATTGGTGGGATTCTAATTGATGTTCCAAACATTATTCAAATTGCATGATTATGTATCCTGCAATTATGTTGGAACAGGAAACAGTGTAAAACGGAAAGATGCTATTCAAGTACTACTAGGAGTACTTAATAGTGCTACAATGGTCGGCCTCGTGCAGCAAGATACGGTATGGATTTTATAAATGTTGAAACAGAAAATTTTAAATAATAGTAGCAGCATTCATAATAGCGAGAGTCCTCCCAAAAATTCCTTCCGCCACATTTTCATCCTATCATAGCCTCTAACATTCCTCCTGCCACATCATCATTCTATCTCATAGTCCTCCAGCCTTCCATCATCATTCTATCTCATAGTCCTCTAGCCTTCCCAAGAGCCCTCCAATTTAATTCAACTTAATCGTTAGTGTTTATCAAATATTAAAACAACAAAAACAAAACAATTCGAGTAAAAAAACATATAAAACAGTCAAACATACGTTATTAAAAAAATAAGAGGGGTGAACAATGAAGTGCAATTAATGGTGAAATAAAATAAATAAACAAAATATCGCACTCGGTGCCTCCTTGGCGGTCAGTTGGCGCTCGATAGGCGTCGTTCGACCGCCGAGTGCGCTTCAAGCTGAGTCTGGCCGGGCCCTGCCCTTCCATGCAGCGATTGCCAAGCGTTGTCCGAAGATGCTCCTCCTCCAATAGGTGTCGTCCGCATGGCGGCGAAACGGTGCCCCTATTGTGAATGTTGTAATACAAAATGTAATCACTTATTATAAAATTTAGCAGCCAATATTATACTCCACAAGTATAAACGTTGGATAACCTCTTAGAAAATTAATATCCCCCATTAATTTTGGGGAATGGGAAATGACTTTGGTTGCTTTATGGCAATCATTCAGCGTTGCACAAGAGGGGAGGAAGAAGCGTTACCAGTATTATGTTATCTATAATAAGTATTTACTTTAAAATACGGAGTATTTGACTAAATATTTATTGTTCTGGATAAATAATTATGATTGAATGATTACATATGTAATATGCCCAAATGAAAATCTTGTATTGTATTACTATATAGTGGCACTGGCGGACTTAACATTTTAATATTAGGGGTCCAAACACCATTAATTATTTTAGTGTTAACAAAACTATAAATAGTCGCTATATGAATATAGATTTTAGAAATAAATTATTTGAGAATAAAAAATAGTATTATAAATTAAAGATAACAATATTAGCGTCGAAATAATTGAAGAAAAGATTTTTTTTAAATTAAAAGTCTATTTTTTCACACGAATTTTAAACTTGACATACAATATCACGAACTTATATAGTTGTTGCATTTTTATCAGGTGACAAAATCCGACTATATTTAACTTACCATCACAACACATTGAATATGGTTATCACTTAAAAATGATACTTATGTGATTACAAAATCCCTAGAATGCACATACGATCATCTACCTCATTTTAATGTAGTCGGATTTTGTCGTTGGTGGTAAAAATACAACAACTATATAAGTTTATAATATTATATGTCAAGTTTAAAGTTCGTGTGAAAAAATAAACTTTTGAAAAATTTCGTGATATTAGGCGTCAATACCCAAATAAAAGGCATAAGAACACAATCATTTTATAGAAATGCGTTTCTTGGTTTTTCATTTCTATTTGTGGTGTTTGAATTGATGGTATGTTAACTATAGTCCTTAATATCACATGTTTGGTTTGTTATTTAAAGTCACACTATAGTAGGAAATTCCAAAACTATCCTGACTTTTTCTATATTTCTAATACCGAGGGCTATATTAGTAAATCTCACGTAATTTAAGATTGATATAGTGTTGCACATATTATTATTACTCATTTTTTCATGATAATAAAACACCATTTTCACCTTTAATTCAACAGGCTCTTATCCATTGAGCGGACCACACAAAAAAATTAACCAACATATTAAATACTAGATTAGACCATCAAATGCACTTTAAATATATCTATCTACCAATTCAAACACACCTTAAAATTAAATTTACTAATACTAATATATTATAAAGTACTACTATATGCATAGATACGCCTGTTTTTTTTCAATTCAGTCGACCCATGCTACTTGACCCACTTCTTTCCTTCTTTAGCAAAAATATGCTCTTAGAGCATCCGTAATGGTGCGGATGTCCCGGCGGACGTCCCGGGACATCCGTCGTGGCACCACAATGGCGGACGTCCCGACAGACGTCCCGGAAAGCCGCGGATGTGTGATGTCCGCAGCCGACGTCCACGTCCACCCCTCCCTCGCCTAATGGCGGACATCCCAAGCGGATGTCCGTCACGCCGGTCCGACGTCCGGCGGGACATCCTCCATTGTAGATGCTATATGGTGCGAACTATTTGGTGACATCACCAAGTAAAAAACACCTAGTTTGAATATTAAAAATTACGTGGATAAAAAGGATTGCGTGGATAATCCTGTCGGCATTGTTGTACTCCAATGTACAACTCTTCACTGCACAGAAGCCACCTAATCACGAAATGAAAACCCCCATTCTCTCTCTCCTCATCTCTTTCCAAAGCAATTTTTCCAGCAGCCAGCCCTCGTGAGCTAAGGTACAACTCGTCAAAGCCCTCTCTCTCTCTCATCATCTTTCGCCTATATACCCAACAAACCCTCTACTCCCGTGTTTGTGCTTTCGTTTTTCTTCACCGGAAATTCAATTGCCCGTTCCTAAACCCCGAATCCGAATAATTTCGAATCAATTTATGATAATTGAGATTGGATTTCAGCCATTGATCTGATGGAGCGGATAGTTGGAGGTAAATTCAAGCTCGGCCGCAAGATCGGTAGTGGATCATTTGGTGATATTTTTCTGGGTGGGGTTTTCATGTTGATATTGTTCCAAGGTTTTTGATGTTTTCGTTTTTCACTGTGCTGATTTGTTTTTGCTACTCTGGTGTTATGCAGCTACGCATGTAGACACGTTTGAGATTGTCGCAGTGAAGATCGTAAGTCTATGCAACTGTTTGTTCCTTTTCCCTTTCCCCATAAAAATGGTATATTTGTTGAATGTTTAGATTCCTGTTTCTTATTGTGGAATGGACTGGAAGCCTGCATGCTGCTATATGTGGTTCATTTTTTTTCTTTTTTGGGTTGTTTGTTTATTAATGCTAGTTTTTTTATTTAAATTGCTTCTTAGGTGCTTCTGAGCTCATTTTCTTATTTGTTGTGAATGTTTGAAGTTTGCCATACACACACAATGTCCTAGATATGATAGAATGACTGATTGAAAGGTTTATAATGTTGGAAATGTTTCCCCCCTTTTCTGGTACTCCCTCATTCCCATTCAAGATGTCCACCTTTCATTTTTAGTTTGTCCCACTCAAGATGTCTATTTTATATATTTGGAAATAAATCTCTCTCTCCTCTCACCTCGTTAAAATATTCAACTACTCTCTCCGTCTCATAAAAGATGTCTCACTTTACTTTTTAGTTTGTCCTACTAAAGATGTCACATTTCCATTTCTGGTAAAAGTTCTCTCTCACATTAATATAAATATTATATTTTCTCTCTCCACTTAACACACAAAACAAAATCTCCTAAAATCTCGTGCCGTCTCACAAGTGTGAGATCTTTTGTGGGATGGAGGGAGTACCTTTTTTCTCTTTACTTATTCCGCCTAAAATCCCGTGCCACTCAAGAATGTGGACATCTTGAGTGGAACGGAGGGAGTAATAAGTGTCCTTTTTCTTCACATTGCTTGAAATGGCTGGCATTGCAATAACTATGGCTTACAAAGTCGATTACTACTGCTCACTCATTTCCTTGTTTTTGTGCATCTTGGCAGGAAAACAATAAGACCAAACACCCCCAGCTTCTTTATGAGGCCAAGTTATACAGCATACTTCAAGGGGGAAGTACGTCAGCCTGCTCATAGCGTTTTATGTATACACATGTTTTGTGAATGATGCATCGGATTTGAGGATCAATTTACTTATGTTTTACTTTGACGCCGTATCTCTTAATCGGGAAATTAAAGTCCCCAGTATTTGTTTATTACTTAGAAGAAATATAACAGACTGTTTCTCATATATGTCAGTTGCTGACACTGTTACTCACGCTTAATTTTGCTTTTTTATGTTAAAACCAAATGTGTGCCACGGCTTGACATGAGATACTCTTGATTGCCACTTGTAAATCATCTTAATTAATTTGAACCAGGAAAAAAATTAGGTCAAATTTGCTGCATCCTAATAGGGAACATGTTCAATCTGAGTGTGTCCATTTTAGAAATATGAATTCATTGAAAACTCAGGTAGCTATTTAGTGTTCTGGAGCTTTGTCTGCTGTTCATACTTCTTGGGTTTCAGGACCTAACAAAGCAATAAAGAATAAATAAGACTCCCTTATCTCACTGCAGGTGGCATACCTGGCATAAAGTGGTCAGGTGTCAATGGGGATGATAATGTTCTTGTCCTCGATTTACTGGGACCAAGCCTTGAGGACCTCTTTGTGTATTGTGGTAGGAAGTTCTCATTGAAGACTGTGTTAATGTTGGCTGATCAAATGGTAACTTCATGCTGGGAAAATGAAGTTCTCTCTTTCTTATTGTTTCAAACATTTAAGTTGTTTTGCTTGGAATGCTTATTGTTTGTTCCATGTAGATAACCAGAATAGAATTTGTACATTCTAAAGGCCTCCTGCATCGGGATATCAAACCTGATAACTTTCTCATGGGTCTTGGTCGGAAAGCAAATCAGGTAAAAACATTTGTTGGTCTTTGTGCATGTGATATCTGTACTACACAATTCCTCTTCTATCCATAATGTTAATTCACTTGTTGCGCCTCCTAGGTTTATATTATTGATTTTGGTTTGGCTAAAAGGTACCGTGATTCGACAACAAACCGGCATATTCCCTACAGGTACTTTTCTTCTCAAGTTTGCTACTGCAAGGTTATTCCAATTTGAAGACAACCCCTTGACGTTATCTTAAATGATATTGTCTCCTCACTCATATAATAATTCAATACATGTTTCCAAAAGTACGATGGAGAGCTTGAAATATCACTTTGTAAGAGTGAAAAAGCATACAAACTCAATTTGAACTCACAGGTGTTTATCATATTCGAATTTGCTTTAATAAAACATGTTTTTCCATTTATAGTGGCAACAATTTGCTGCAGGCCTTATGATGAGTGATGACCCATGAGTATCATGCTTGTCTTTCGTATTTGTACAGGGAGAATAAAAATTTGACAGGAACAGCACGATATGCAAGTTGTAACACCCATCTTGGAATTGGTAAGCATGGACTTTTCCCTTTGTGTTGGGCCATTCCAGGATAAAGAACGACAAGTATTGAATTCTGATATCTATGATAGGTATTATGTAATTCCTGTCTTTTCTCCTCTTATCCTATCCCCCTTTTGCAGAGCAAAGCCGAAGGGATGATCTCGAGTCCCTTGGATATGTGCTTCTATATTTTTTGAGAGGAAGGTAAGTAAATGTCTGTTCCATTCTCCTTTATTTATTTCTGGCGTACCATTCTTTTCATTTTTAACCAACTACTGTGTACAGCCTTCCCTGGCAGGGGTTAAAAGCTGCCACCAAGAAGCAGAAGTATGACAAGATTTGTGAGAAAAAATTATCAACTCCCATTGAGGTGGTTACCTGAATCGTTAACTCTCTGTTCTTTTCCTATTCTCTGTAATCTTGTGGAGTTTTATGCAATGTTAAATCTTTTCTGAAGGTGCTGTGCAAGTCCCATCCCGTGGAATTCGCCTCCTATTTCCACTATTGCCATTCTTTGACATTTGACCAGCGACCTGATTATGGATTTTTGAAACGTTTATTCCGTGAGCTGTTTACGCGTGAAGGTGAGGGACTCGTCTGATATTCCTGGACATCACACAAAAACTACTTTATACAGGTTTATTTTGGTAAAGCTGATGGCTAGGATATTATTGAAGAAACTGAAGTTGGGCCCAAATGCC
Source organism: Salvia splendens (assembly GCF_004379255.2). NCBI lineage: Eukaryota > Viridiplantae > Streptophyta > Magnoliopsida > Lamiales > Lamiaceae > Salvia > Salvia splendens. Next base: position 27,038,531 of record NC_056039.1, read on the forward strand.
AGACTGCTCTTCAGTTGATTTTCAAACTTTTTATGTGCTGCCTTGTGCAGGTTGTGAGTTTGATTATGTATTCGACTGGACTATCTTGAAGTATCAGCAGGCACAAACAAGTAAAACACAAAAACGGGTATCAGTTGTTCCTTTATCTTGTTTGTAGCTTCCTTGTAGTTTTTTCCAAGTTATACGTAAGCTGATATGCATTGTGCACTGCTATCCTCTTCTGCTTTATGTGGAACTGACGAACCGATCTCATATTACCATTTGTTACTTTTCACAGCCTATTGCTGGAGAAAGCAGTGAAGTTGCTCCAGTAGAAGCAGAAAAGCATCAAGGTTATCAACTTTTGTGCTTTTTCATGTTAGTAGAAAAGTCTTGCCAACCAAAAAATGTATTCTTTACTTCCAAGGAGACTTGAAATTTGATTTTTATTTTATGGTCAATCATGAAACTAATTGAACTACCTTCCTATTTACTGGCCCAAGTAAAAGTGTTTGGTTTTTTCCTTTCTTTTGTACAAGCTCTGTACAAGAAATGAATTCATCTTTTGGTCTTTTGAAGATGTTGTTCCTTTCAATGGCATGCTCAAATGTGGGGTGTAGTTTAAGATGGTTAAAGACAAGATTATAATATAAATATGAACTTGCGTTATCTGTACTAGTGAAAGATATTGAGAAGAAAAGCTAATTCTGCATATTTTATTTGTTGGTGCTCATAGGCAGTAATGCTCCTCTTCCATCTGATTTGGGGGAACGTATGAGGTTGAATAAAGCTGATGCTAGTCCTAGTGTACGCTTGCAATTCAAATCACCAACAAGTCGAAATGTTACTCATGGCAATCTTGTTGACAAAAATGTAAGTAATTATCATCTTGATTGCAAGGGAAAAATGTTTTACCTTTTGGATTTCTTTTTTATTTGTTGCTTAGAAACACCAATTGTTATGTAAAGAAATCAGACATTAAAGGATATCACCTGTCTGTTTATCTGTTGATTGGTGCAAGTATCTCTGTTTTTTGATCCGTGTGATTTACCTAATTGCATAGGTGTTCAGTAACACAAATGTGCCATCCACTTCATTCTCTCCTGGTGTTGTCGGAAAAGGAAATAACTCAAAACCTATATCATCCATGGAGGCAAATGCTGGTCGTAGTCATGGAAATGAAAATCCTGCTCCTTCAAGTAGTTGGATTTCTTCCTTACGCCGCATCTCTTCGTCCAAGTGAATGTGTGGACAACATCAGGTATGCTCCTGTTCCATTTCCTGATCTTTCTCCATCAACCCACCCATCCCTCACGTAGAGTGCAGAATTCTTTATTGCTAGATGTTTTTGTTAAATATGCTACTAATTGGTATCAGTACTAACCTCTGTGGACCTTTGCTATCTTCTTCTGTCAATAGTTGAAACTAATTTCTATTTTCTATTTCTCAAATAAGCAAATTCTACAACTTTCAGGATTTGATCTTTTGAGCTCCATCTGTGCTGCCATGGTGGACGAAAAATGCTGTTAAAGATGATACAGGCAATGGCCAGTGCAAATTGACTATTTTCTCATTGATGACAACTGATGGAGTTACCAATCCCAGATGCTCATAATTGGATGATTCAGTGATTGGTGTGTATAGTATACAAATGACAAGTTAGTTAATATTTCATATTTCCTGATTCCTCGTGATTTGTTAGCCAAGGGTTATGTTTGTGTGCTGCTGGCATGTATATCTTCTTTTCTCTAACTGTTCCACAGCCAAAGCAAAGGGCTGCTGGAGTCTACTAGCTACATACTGGATTCTGCAATCTAATGCAGAAAATGCATTCATCTAAATTGTACGGTGGTTCTTGGGAAACCAACATTGACGAAGGAACCCTTGATCAATGGGGCTTTGTGGAGTACAAAGGTCACACAGGGCTGCATGAAGTCAAGGTCAACCAGGTGCTGGAGTTCATTTCGTGGAATGCAAAGGTCGAAGGGGCGCTTGATGCACATTGTACGTATAAAAACTTATTTTCTCAGCCTTATCATGAAACATTCTACTTTAGTGCATCTTACATTGCTAGTTACTTGAAGCCTTACAAGTAGTACAAGTTAATCAAGCAAATACCACAAAGCGAACCGAAACTCATTTCTTTTCGGCCGTTGTTTTGCGAAGATGATAATAAATAGTTATTGGAGAGAAAGTAAAGTAAGATAGAATAATATAGAAGAAAGTCGTATATACATTATTTTCTTACTTACTTTTACTTTCTCTCCATTCTAATTATTTATTATCATTTTTGCAAAACGTCTGAATAGAAACACATCACTTGTGGTGTGGTGGGACGTATGGAGTATAAGTGTATAACCCGTATCTATCAGCTTCCCAAACCTCGGTCACATTTGTACGCAACCACAGCCTGATATCACAAAACGTTCCATTAATTAACTTTACTCCCAAAATTTTCTTACGGGAAGGCATGTCAGTACTTTCCAAAATGCCAGGATAGGCCTTTCAAATCCATATTTATTACTATTTGATAAGCTTGAAGTTATGTTCTCTACCTTAGAGCATCCACAATGGATGCCCGATCTCACACCCGAGATTGGGCTCGGGCGTCGTCGAGCATCCATTGCAGACATCGGGCATCTTCGGGCGTGAGATCGGACATCCATTGCAGAGCGAGAGATCGGGCATCCATTGCAGCCCAGAGCCCGATCCCGATCGGGTGATTTTCATTTTTTTCATTTTATTTTTTTTAATTCTTTAAACCCTAATTAAACCACTAGAAAAATACTCAACTTTCTCTTCACTTCACACACTAATACTCTCTACTCCTCTCACTTTCTCTTCTCTTTTCTCATTTTCACACTTTAAAGAATGGATCCGAGTCAATTCTCAAACCCCCATGGTGTCGACGACGATATGCCGATGTTTTGCTAAATATGATGTAGTTTTTTTTTAATTAAGTAATGTAGGTGTTTTTTCAAATTTGTAATGTTTAATATAATATATTTTGATATTTTATTAATTAAAAATAAAAATAATAATAATAATAATAATATTAAAAATTAAAAGCAAATTGAGTTTAATGGATAGGGAACCATTGCAAAAAGAAGAGACATGTTGATGTGGCAACCACTAGGGCTTCCACTAGGACATTCATTGTGGATGCTGGTATGAAACCCAATCTGCCATCACAAAGATTCATTCAGAACTTAAAAAATTATTTGGATGCAAGTCTAAAACTTCAAAAGCTTAAAAATATTACTCATTGTTTGTCAATATGTCCTGAAAATTTTCTGGAGGAGGATTCTTAAAGTTTTGATAATTGGCTGGCAAAATACAATAGCTCTTTAAGATGTCATTTCCTACTCCATATCCTACTACGTATACACAAATATGAGCGATGGACCCACTATTACTTATCATGTTTGTGTGTATATAATAGGAGATGGAGTAGGAAATGATAGAGGTGATCTCAAGTGTTTGAGATGATTTTGCTACTATAAAAAATTAGTACTCCTTTTTAGATTGTCCCAACCAAATATTTCTAAAAATAGAACTACATTTATCTCTCTACTTTATTCCTTCCCTTTTACTTTATTCTCTACACTCAAAGCGTGATCTCTTGCCGCCTAAAGAAATGATCATCTTCCTTGGGACAGAGGGAGTACTAGTTTTTATTCAAAAAAGTTGCTACCAACATCAATAGTCCTTATACTAGTCATCGTGATATCAGCCACTCCAAACCTTATCACAGCAAAGAGACAGGTATCTAAAAATAACCTTATCATAGCAAATAGACGAGTACTATATAAAATGCACATACCTCAGAGACCAGACGACTTTTATAATACATGGTCCAAGGTTGAAGTTCCACAATGAAAACTCCGCAATGAGTAGTTAACTGCCTATAAAATGCACTTTGTCACTTCTAAAATTAACAAACAGAAATCAGCTTGAAAGAAGTATCCACACAACTGAAAATAGTTTAATTAAACCGTTATCACCCCAGTTCAAATGTATCCATTTTGTCACATTTAAACTGCAAAGAGCAAATCAATTTTGATCAAGCACAAAATAAGAGGTCATTGAACTTTAATTACGTTTTTCGCCTGTAAAAGCAATGAATCACAAGATGTAATCAATTTTGAAATAAAAAATGCAGTTTTATCATATAAATGCTGATCAAAATAAATATAAGAAGAATTATGCAAACAAAGCCAACTGTTATATTTGCTTATATGATCTGGAAGTTATTGTGAAGGTGAGCTGGTTCTCTCACTTCCATCTTCATACATGGCTTATCTCATTTTACAACTGAATTCATGGAGCTCTAGTCAATAGCAACGACCAGAATTAGTATAAGCTCAAAAGAATTGAGGACTTCCCTAACAAATACAAACTTACAAAAACCGGAACGCTAAATAGTTAGGCGCGGGATAAGCAAAGCAGTACGTGCTATTACCAAAGGATTGTATGGCAAGACCCATTTATTGGTGCATGCCAGTTCGGAACGAAATTCCCTTTTTCTTAAAAGAGACTATTTGCCCTTATGATTTTCCTTAGAGTCCAGTTTGTGTCCTCGATTGGGGCTGAATGTGATAAGCAACTATTGTTAAAAAAGACTTCATTTATTTTCCAGGGAGTCTTCACATATTACTGTGATGTCAAAAGTAGCTGTAGGTATAAACAATAAACAATAAGTATTCTGTAAAGACACAGAAGATCTATCTAAAAGATAGTAGGATACTAATATTCAGAGCATGAGCCCAATTTGAAAGGTCCAAGATTCTTATATTTCAGCCTTTGGCTGTATATGAAAATTTGCTTCTCATCAGAAGACTGAAATCGTGCCGATCTATATCAGAAATCATAATCTTAAACTCTCTTCTCTATGCAGCGACTAGAACTGATATGCCGTAATGAAAAAAATTGAACAGCAGCATAAAGCATGACATACATTTAAGCTCGATAATAAAGCATTCAGCCTTTGCACTTATTAGATTATACGAATCAGATGGACAATAGACAACTAAAAGAAGACTGGAACTTTGGTTTTCATGATGCCCTTCAAACTTAAACATGTATCATAAGCTACACAGAAAACTCCAAGCATTATTAATCGAAATCAATAAAGAATCTGCATGGATAAAATAAACAAGGATGTGACGAGTAAAAAATTTAAATCAACAAATACACAGTGGTTATGTTATGCAAACAACTTGAGAATTCACTTCAAGACAGTAAAGTAGGAATAGTTACCTCCATCAATATCAACACCAACAATGCTCTGCCAACCAAACTTTTTAGCTGTACAAGAAAGATTAATTACAGAGCTTGTAAAATTGAGAACACCACATCACAGTAAAATTAACTGAAATCAGCATATAAAATTAAAATGTTTCAAACTCAGTTATTAGTTACTATCGCATCCAATGTGAAGGCTCAAACCATTCTCTTTTTTTCATCACACTTGTTCTAGGATCTTCATCTAAATAAACATTTAGCTGGAACACATTGGCACTTCAATTCACTCATTTGATATGGTGATTGTGATCCTTCTACAACAATTATTTGGACATCCAGTTATGCAATACATTAATATTCAAATGCGGAAATTCAACAGAAATTAACAACGATTGCAAGGAACTGGAGAGGAAAAAATTATGCGTATGCAATTATACAAAAAAATACAAATATTCACCATAAACCCTTGAATTTCGTATGCAAAGAGGGCAATCAATAAGCATATGGCCTCGCAATTATGTTACGTTGATATAAACATGAAATTAAAGGCAAAGACGGGAGGATTACTGTATAGCCATAATTATGTCTGTAATTTCCAAATAATTGTAACTTCTTTAAGATTTCGGTCCGTTTCATTTACACCATGCCCTTTTTGCTCTTATCCATTTTAAGAGGGAGATTTGCAAAAATCGGAATAACAAAACAAAAATACTCAAATTTAGGGATGAGAGGCGCCAAGGTTACTGGAGGAATTGCCAAGCCACCTGCTTACTCGATGACTGTCAATTGAAACTTAAAAGTACTCCACAAAATTAGCATTTTTTTTATTTTTAGTAATTGTCCCGATCAAAATAATAAAATAATACTATCTCCGTCCATAAAATATCTAAATAAAATTCTAGATATGCAATTAATAAAGTACGAATGAGAGGGAGGGAAAAGATGATAGAAGTAGCAGTATTAGTGGATCGTGGGTTTCACATTATTATCATTATGGTATTAATAGTGTTTAAAACTTTTCATTTTCAAAATAAGTGTAAGTTTGGTGAACGACTCAAAATAGTAAAATTAGTCTATATTTTATGGACGAAGATAAATTAATCAAACAATATTATTTTGAACAAATTGATGTTATGGAATAAAAACGATTGACATTCTATTTTAAGTATAATTAAAATCACATTGATTTATCCAAAACGATATGATTTTATGCCACATCAGTTTCAATTTTAATAATCATAAAACAATTCAAAATACATAATTTTATTTAGTTTTAAAAATTATGGAATTGTTCAGAATGAAAATCTGTGATTAAAATATAATCATATGTACCTTTTAAAAAATAGTAAAAATGTTGATAATTTGTACATAAAATTTTGTTGGATCTTTTGTACAGTATTACCATTATCCCTTTATTACTCAATAATATATACTCCTTTCATTGGACATGAGTGAAGTAAATATAAGATTAAATAGACTAAAAAATTATGAACAATCTTTGAATATTTCAAAATTCATATTCTTTTATTAAACAATGGAATATTTCCACATTCCACTAATATTGATTATCAAAGGGGCTCTTTTGTTTGACATAATAGAATCGAGAACAATATATTCTCTTGGAATGTCATATAAATGTCTTACTAATATCTTGTTTGTTTCAAAAATTCCATGATATAATAAGACTATGCAATATATATGTGATTAGGTCATGATCTCCTAAGATCATTTCTTAATCTAAAAATTAAAAACCAATCTAGAAAATTGATTAGAAAATAGGTGATCAAAAACTTAAAAATCAATCTAGATAATTGAATCAGAAAATAGAACATCAATTTCACACATGCTTCACAATTGATCATCAACACTTCCAACTCTTTCCAGGTGAATCAACTACGCCACTATCTGTTTAATATTACTGGAAAGAACAAGAAAATTGGAAGAGGATGATTGATTCACCTAAAAATATATGGCCAATTATTCAGTAATTAGCTAGAAATCTTTTCATGTGATGGACAGAGAAATGAACTACTATAATGGACAATATATTACTGTCTGAGTTTTGCAGAATGCATCGATATGAGATATTATTTACTTTGTGATTCTGGTGGCCTTCTTCAGCTCCTAATCCTATGACTCGAGAAGCCACATAACTTATTCTACGAAACCGAACCCAATAGATGTTTTACCGCCACATCATCTTGAGTCGATGAACTTGGAAATATTGGTCCGATACTTTTCTCCGGTTGGCTGGAATCGTACATTGTGTGCAAATAGCTCACTCCAGCTCCTTGAGAAAATCAATGTTATCAACAAAAACCTGCAAAGATTCACAAGATGATTATAAATAGTTAAGCCAGACAAAAATTGCACGCACTTCGTCTAAAACATAGATAAAACTCCATGTGCAAGGACAATACCGTCTTCCAACCATCAGGATCCAGACATGCAGTAATCTTGGTATTGATGCCAGGTAAAGGCCCAGGTTCTCTGGTAACTTTTCCACCGGATAGCTTAACCGCTTCAGCAGTTTTGTAAACATCATCTGTCCCTATTGCTATCTGCAAGATATAGTCACTCAGATGTTAAAACGTTGTCCTTTTAGTTATAACAAAGCAACAGTTGCATAAGATCAAGAATCAGAGGAGAGATAACCTGAGCATAAGCGTTGCCTTTGTCATATTCAGTAACACCATAATTGTATGTCAACTCCATCACAGCATTTTTATCTTCAGGACCATACCCCAGCATCGCAATTGTATACTGCAAGGAAAGTAAGCTCTACTGAGCACACATCGTTGTTGACTACGGGCGATTTAAAGATGAGACTGGCGTGACATGATTCAAGCATTGAATCAGATCAAAGAGTTGGTACAGTGGCTATATTTTAATTTAATGGCCCTCAACAATTTTTTATTGACTGAAAATTGCCTTACATGTGGTTATTTTCAAGTCTTTTTTAGTTCCCTGCATCAGCACACTGGCCCTTGGAACTTAGAGAGAATGAAAATAACAACCATGAAGTATACATACAAAGAAAGCAGTAATCCAATAAGCATTAATCAATAAATTGCATGTACTACCAGCTAGATCTAACGAGAAACTCAATTTTACCTTGTATTCAGGATTGTCTCTCTTGCGAAGAAGCTCCATGCCATAAGCCTATTAAATTGTGGCTCGAATTATATTTTGCAGAGGTGTCAGGAAAGATGAAACACTATGATATATCACCTAAGAATTCATGAACTTGTACTGCACGAGAAGACATAAAATGAATACCTTCTCATAGAATTCAATAGCACGATCAAGATCTCCTACTCTAAGCATAACTTGACATAATGGCTCGGGTGTGGGACCCCTCTCCAAAAGCTCAAACTTGTAACCATCAGGATCTTCTATAAATGCTATCACTGTATTTCCACCTTTGACGGGCCCTGGTTCTCTTGTTACTTTACCACCTTTGGCTTTTATCAAGTCTACAGTTTTTGCTACCTGCATATCCAATGCTATTATGAAGGAATCTTGTAATTTCTTGAAATAACCATACAAACTTGTATGCATGTAAGCGACAGCGAAATTTAGAATATCTAAGAGAATTCTTAAGAGTAACTAAAACCTTCATTAAAATTCAAGTTGCTTTGGAACAAAAAAGAGTTGACCTTATGTGACAGATTTTATAGTTTTGAAGATAAAATAAATGGTAGTAACAGATACTATTTGGTAGCCTTTCTACTTTTACTCAAGAATGAGGTGCAACAATTATTGTTAATTTCCAAAATAATATGCAACATGGTAACATAAATTGTGTGAGAACTCACATCCTCCACTGCAATCCCAAAATGGCCAAAACCACTGCCGATATCATATTTGTCAACCCCATAGTCTGAAATATCAACAGATAAAATATTAGTCAGCACTGTGAACAATATATAACAGTGTGCTGTGTGCCTAGAGCCAAAGTTCAAAGCTTATGTATCCAGGCAAGAAATTCTGATGTCAGTCGAAGACTAATTCAGAAATACTGGAAATTTCTTACTGTAAGTGAGTTCAATCACGAAGTGAGAATCTTCAGGCCCATATCCAAGAAATGCATTGGTATATCTTTCTTCTGGTATATCTCGCTTCCGCATCAGTTTCATCCCAAGACACTCTGTGTAGAATCTGTGGCCAACATGTAATTATACTAAGGCATGATGAATAGCCTATCAAATGCTATATAAAAGAAAAATACTTTATTGTCCTGTCCATGTCCCCCACGCGGTAAACAACATGAAGCATTCTTCTCTTGTCCTGTTTAACCCACTCTAAAACATTTTCCTGTGTAGTAGCAGTGCTTGCTTGGGTCGTATTTGTATTTCCTGCAACGATTACTGCTCTGCTAGATACATCCTCTTTGAACAGCTTAGATGTTCTAAGCCCAAAAGGTTGCAGCTGTGGAATTACTGGACAAGCATAGAAATCAACACGTAAGACATCCGTTTTTCCAGTCACCAACATCACAGAGTTAAATCAGGATTGAATGATTAATGATGTTGTGATATTGATGGCCAGTGCTAAGAGTTAAGAAAAGCAATCAGTACAGTTCCAGGCATTGATATTATGTTTGGAATTTTCTCTATCAAATAATATTATTCGACCCAGTTTGTATAACCTCTCCTTCGCATTTACTACAGACAACTGAAAATTTACAGAGTCTATTTTGCTAGCATACTGATAATACTAAAAATAACTCAATTCTAATAAAACTTGACGAAGTAAACCATAAAGAACTCAAGGCATGGATGAGGTATATTGAATGTAAATTGTAATTAAACAATGCCATTAAAAGCTAAAGTTCTGATAGGGTCAGGAGGCAAAAATCTTGGTATTGACATAATGACATGTTTCATCTCTTAAAGGGATAGGACACTAGAAACCAAAAAAAAAACATGAGTTAGAAGAAACTAAAATATGCCTACCAGAAAGCCAGTTAAGTAGCAAAAGATGTAGAGTATTCCTCCGGTCAATAAATACCCCAATTGTTCCCTCACTAGCTGCCTCTGATATTTTAGCAACTGATATTACAAACAAATTTATAAAGTTAGCCCATATTTTTCTCCTAAACACGACAAGAAATGTTATCCGCCCCAGATTGTTGGCTTATCAACAGCAACCACTTCCCTATCCAAAACTGCTCCTTCAAATCCATTAATCAGTGAGACGCACAAAAACTCGATTAACCAAATACACTATCGATTATGATTACTATCGATCCAAATAAGCAGGTATTCGCATAAAATCGGAGCATGAAAACGAGTAATAAAAACTGCATAAATTAGGGGTGGAGAATCAACGAAACGTACCACTGGATAAGTGCAACGAAGCGACCTGACGGCATAGAGTAGGGGAGGAGCGAGGAGTGGGGGAGAATTTGAGAGAGGTGAGCGAGGGTTTAATTGATGATGCCATGGGAACAATCCTGGCCATATCTAGGTCGAAATGAGTAGGGGAGAGAGTGAGGGAAGGAAGGAAGAGGAAGAAAACAAATTTATCGAAGTGAAAGAAGCTCCACTCTGTTAGGAAATGATGGAATATCAAATAAAATTACATCCTTTTCTCTGTTTTCCAACTAACTAATTTTTAATAGAGCGGATAAAAAAAAATTTCTCTTTTAATTCTAGACTAGATGCTTTGATTTTGGCTATGTTAATGTTTTCAATTTTCATATTTCTTTCTTGTATTTTATACCTACTGCCTACTTGTTACTAGTATCTCAATATCCTATTTGTGCAATGCATGGTTCATTATATTTCCTTCAAAAATATAATATCAAATTGATATTTATAAAATACTTATTAAAATTAACTCATTAATATTGGTTAAAATTCTTTAAATATATAAAAATATGATTCTTAATCAAGAGTATTTTAGAGTTGTTCTTGACCATCTAAAAGTTCTCGTTCACAAGAAAAAAGTAATTTCGTGTTACGAATGATGATATGCTAAAATCTCTTATTCACAATAAAAATAATTTAAGTTATGAATGATTTTGCTTGATTTTTTTTTATGATTAATACCTTTTAGATTTACTGTTTTGTTAAGATAATAAGATTATATAATCAATCTAATTGAAAATGAGCTCACAAATCAAATAACCATTATATTTAGGAATGTCAATCGGATCAGTCTAGCATACTTCAGGTCAATCCAACTCGAATTGAACTATTCTAAGTTATAAATTTACCTAACCCTCTAAACATTGGAATTTTGGGCTAGCTAATAAGCTAATCAAATTAAAAAGTATTCTTTATATCTCATAACAGATGACTTGGATAATGACAGAAAAAAGAAAATAGTAGTATTATATTTTTTTAATTGAAAGAGAATTTTTTTTCTAAAAAAGAAACATAAAAAAGACAAATGACGTACTTGATGAGATTTTAAGAAATTAAGAATTGAGCAAGCAAACGTCTATGCAAATGCAAATGCAAATGCTACAAGTAAAAGGTCAAAAGGTTGGGCCATAACTGGCGGACTCCTTTAGGCCATCTGCAACGCTGTCCCTTATTTGTCCCTTAATCGTCTCTTAAATTACTATTCTTGGATCTCACTATACTTTTTACTCCATCTCTTAACTAAGGGACAAAACCTGCAACCCTCTATCTCTTATCCGTCTCTTAATCATCTCTTAAATTACTATTCATTCATTTTCATTTTTTATTTTTATTTCCAACAAATTCAATTAATAAAAAACACACTTCATTAAATAAAATAAAATTACAACATAAAATAAAAATATAACTTAAAATTCAAAAAATAAAAAAAACACATAATTAAAATCCTAAAAAATAAAAATTACATAATTTAAAATACAATTTTATAGAAAATAAAAAAAAAACTACACCGCTGGTGAATCATCCCCCGAAGGCGGTGGAGGTGCACTGAAGCCACCTGGAGGCGGAATATCAAGTTGTCTTGCCATAAACTCAATTCCGGCAAGATAGGCTTGGTATTGGGGAGGCGTCATGCGGGAAGTGTCCGTCATTGTGGCGGTCATGTACATGGACATTAGGGAGTTCGAGGGTGCCCTCGAGCCCGAGCCAGCCTGGCTTGATTCGGCTCGGCCGCTCCTCCCTCTAGCCGCATTCGCCGCATTTCTCTCTTGCGGCCGACGACGCCCACGGGAGGACCCCCAGGCATCGTCTGTCGTGCCCTCAACCTCCTGCGAGACAAACTCTTGTGCGGCGCTGCCCGAACAGCCCTCACTAGACGAGTATTGGCCACCCGCCGTGTGTTTCGTGCGCTTCGAGGTCGAGCCTGAGCTGGACCGGACACCGCCGGCCCACCTTTCCTCGTCTTTGACGACCTCTCAAACATCGACATGTTTGAATTGTTTGGCGGTGTCGTCGAAGTAGACTCGCAAAGCCGACCTCAGAATGTCGGCTCCCGTGGCTCCGCTTTGGTAATGAGCCGCTTCACTCTTGTAGATGGCGCAGAATTTTTTGACTTCTCTGTCGACTCGGTCAAAGTGAGTGCGGAGCATCTTAAATGTGCGGCGGCGGGACCCCTTTGGCTTAATCTAGTGGTAGGTCTCGGTGACCATTTCCCAGAAGCACTTCTGGGATTGTTGATTCCCGCCGATGGGATCGTATGAGACGTTGATCCAGGCATTGTACACAGCCATCGTTTCCTTGGGGTTGTACGGATGCTGGCCTAGATCCTACTCCTCCTCGTCCGCCTCCGCCCTGGAGCTTCCACCGCCTCGGCCTCCTTCCGGAGTGGGTTCAACCGAATAATCCTCCTGAATTTGGGATAATCCCTGCGAATACCTCGGGGTGGAGGGACGGGCGTATGCATCCACATCAAAATGGGGTGGTTGGTACCCCCCGGCGTCGACGAACCCTGGCTGCCCGGCGTCGACGAACCGGAACCACCACCCAGGACATTGTACATGCCTCCAGTCGCCGAACGCGTTGATGTCAAACCCGCCGGAGCCGCCACCGCCAGAGTTTCCGTCGCCGGACATTTTGTCATGAGAGGTTAGATGAAAATTGGAGAGGAAATGGAGATGATTTGGGAAGAATAGATGTGTATTTGTGGGCTGTCTAGTGGGCGTCACGCATGGCGCCGGAGCAAGCCACGTCGTGCGGGCGCGTGGCGAGACGGTTCACCATCCGTCTCGGCGGGACGGGACGCTCAGCGCGCTGGGGACGAGACGGGACGCTGCAACGCGTCTCGCCGCCGTCTCGTCCTGGCGTGATGGGTTACGAGCCACCCACGTGACGCGTTGCGGGTGGCCTTATTATCTCACGTTAACGTTACTAATAAAATCATAAAATAGCCCATTATCCCCACTAGTTGGCCGTCATCCCGTGAGCCTAGAAAATATACACAAGATTATGGAGTAGTATAATACAGAGTATTATAGTCTCACATTTTAATTTTTGATATAATATTTGGGAATCAATGTATTTAAGGAAAAATCAGGCCTAACATCACCAATGCAAATTGTTGTATATATATACCATATTCACACGTATAGTTGCATAGGGGTACCTGAAATTAGCATTTAATGATGTAGGATAATATGTGAGTTATTAATCAAAGTTTATACTACTCCATTACACTAATTACCCAGACAAAATGTTTTACAGTAAATAAGTATAACGAAATTCATACATAATGAATAGAGTCAAGTTAATTTCCTCATTTGTGGACGATCTTAGCCTCTTAGAAAACGGATTCTTATTAACCTTTATGCATGTTTTGTTTTTAGAGGAAACAATTATGTGATCTTTAACAGTGCATGATACTGATACTAATAAATAATTAAAAACAATAATAATATATACTACTGGTGTTATCGATAAAACAATAACGTAACAATTTATGACAATGGTAAACCATGCGAAAATTAAATTATATTTAAGAAATTATTTTATCATATACTTTCGATAAGCATAATTCATATTGAAACGCGCATGATGATGAAAGTCATGTGTGTACTACCATCACCCTAATTGGTTAATTGATGAGTTTTGGAATATTGGAAATACAATTGCTTAATTGCATGTGCTTGTTGAGGGAAGCATGGTTTGAATGTCTAACAAATTCCTCCCAAAATAGACATCATGCGTAGGCTTTCTATTTCAGTATTTTGTCACAAACTGCATAATTCATTAAGTAATCCAATCCTACTTGCAAAATTCAACACCGCCAATTTTGTTATTCAGGGTAGGCTGCTACTCATGCTCACGTCTCCTATTTTATGTTTCATAATGTTAAATATTTATATATTCCAATGCCAAAACTCTGAAACTTTAGACTCTTGGTTTATACAAATAGTTGTTTCTTTTTCTTGGATTATGGACTCCAGCATGCATGAATTCACACCAATGACCCATTTTAATTAATTAAATAGTAGTACTAATAACCTTTGAATTTTGATGGAGTATATACAATGGACCTAGTGCGCTAAGAGCATCCGCAACGCGTCTCGCGGGCGTCTCGGAGAGACGAGACGGCCGCGAGACAGCGTTGCAGCCTTCCGTCCCGGTCCCGTCTCGTCCCGGAGGGACGGTTCGCGCGACAGCTTGCCACGCGCCAGCGCCACGTGGCGCGCGCTGGCGCTAGGCGTGACGCCCACTCGCCGGCCCGCGAGTGGGCGTCGTCATGCTGACGCAATAAATCATTTTTTAAAAAAAAATTAATTTTAATAAAAAAAATTTATCAAATCACACATCTTTTATTCTCAAATCATCTCCACTTTCTCTCCAATTTTCATCTCACCTCTCCAATTTTCATCACAAAATGTCCGGCGACGGAAACTCTGGCGGCTCCAGCGGCTTTGACATAAACGCGTTTGGCGACTGGGGGGCATCTACAATGTCTTGGGTGGTTCCGGTTCGTCGACGCCGGCGGCGTACCAACCACCCCATTTTGATGTGGATGCATACGCTCGTCCCTCCGCCCCGAGATATTCGCAGGGATTATCCCAAATTAGGGAGGATTATCCGGATGAACCCAATCCGGAAGGAGGACGAGGCGGTGGAAGCTCCAGGGGTCGCGCATTCGACGCCGTGGAGGAAGATGAGGAGGCGTCCGAGGAGGAGGAGGAGGATATAGCCCGTCATCCATACAGCCGGGCGGACGCGATGACTCTGTTCAACGCTTAGGTCAGCGTCTCGTACGATCCCATCGTCGGGAACCAACAAACCCGCAAGTGTTTTGAGAACAAGCCGGCTCGGTCCCGCCGCCGCACCCTGAAGATGCTCCGCAGTCATTTTGACCGCGTCGACGGAGATGTCAAAAAATTTTGCGGCATCTACAAGAATGAAGCAGCTCAATACCAAAGCGGAGCCAGTGGATCCGACATTATGAGAGCGGCTTTGCGAGTCTTCTTTGACGACAACGGCAAAGAATTCAAACATGTCGATGTTTGGGAGGCCGTCAAAGCCGTTGAAAGGTGAGCCGACAGTGTCCAGTCTAGCCAGGGCTCGAGATCAAAGCACACGAAGCACACGGCGGGTGGCCAATACTCGTCTAGTGAGGGCGGGTCAGGCAGGGCCTCACAAGAGGTTGAGGGCACGACCACCGATGCAGGGGGCTCCTCCCGTGGGCGCCGTCGGCCCCAAGGGACCAAGGTTGCGAAGGCAGCTAGAGGGAGGAGGGGCCGAGGCGAATCAAGCCAGTCGGGCTCGGGTCGAACACCCTATTGTCCATGTGCTTGTCCGCCACGATGGCGGACACTTCTCGCATGACGCCTCCACAATATCAAGCCCATCTTGCCGGAATTGAGTATATGGCAAGACAAATTGGTATTCCGCCTCCAGGTAGCTTGAGTGCACCACCACCGCCTTCGGGGGATGATTCGCCGGCGGAGTAGTTTTTATAATTTTCTATAAAATTGTATTTTAAATTATGTCTTTTTTATTTATTTTGCCACGAATTTAATTATGTTTTTTTTCGGATTTTAAGTTGTAATTTTATTTTATTTCATGAAGTGTGTTTTTATTAATTGAATTTGTTGGAAATAAAAATAAAAAATGAAATTGAATGAATAGTTAAGGGATGAGATGGTTAAGAGATGGATAGTTGCAGGTGTTGTCTCTTAGTTAAGAGATGGAGTGAAAAGTACAGTGGGACCCATGAATAGTTAAGAGATGAGACAGTTAAGAGACGCATAAGAGACAGCGTTGCGGATGGCCTAATGATCTTATTTAGGGTCGAGTAAAATATTCTAATCTAACTCATCATTTATTCAGGTTTAATATTTAATAACTATTTAATAATTCTATGTAATTTTTATAATTTAAATGGAAAAAGTTTATTGAACCGAGTAAGCCAACTAGTGATTTCAGCAACCATTGTTTATTGTGAAGCCCAAAATCACTCTCACGACTGCATGACACACCATACTATTGTATTATAGTCCATATTTCAATTTTGTTGAGTCGCAACAAATTTGTTATGGAGTATTTGAAAATTGTCATAAAATATACAAATACGAACGAATTCTAAATTTGAATGAAATAAAATGCATCATATGCATCAGTTCTTTTCATTTATTTAAATTTATCCTAACATAGAACTAATGTGGCGGCCGGAATTTGATCTACTCTGTAATTTGCAAGGAAACATGTTGTTTTAGATTGAGCAATATAATTTTGTACAATCTTAGACCTTAAAGTATATTGTTCAACTTATTTTCATCAACAAATTGAATAAAATTATACGTAAAGATATTTATCAAAGATCCCACAATACAAGTTTTAAATACCCAAACAAAGGAAGATTGTTCATTAAGTTAATTTGATGAATATATCCCCAAACAAAGGGAAGATGTTCATTAAGTTAATTATATGAATAATAGTTATTATAGTCGTACACATTAGTTAAGAAACATAGATAGGATGCACTGCAACTAACCTGAGTTATGCAGGAATTAAATAATCGCAGTAAAGAAGATAAACATCAATTTAAATCCTACTTACGACTATTAATATTAGGCAGGTTAGGGATAATCGTATGATGACTGACTGCTTTCATGCAAGTCAACTTGATTGATTACATGCAATCACCAAAAAAGTTAAACTAAAATACCATAAAATATGACGCAATTATTGAGGTATTCTTAATCAAACAATGGCGTAGATTTTCAGTCGGTCGTGCTTCGATATTACAACGAGGCAAACATTTTAAAATAGCCGTGATGCGTGCTCATGTTACGTGTTGGACAAATGCACTGTGCACATAATAAGGACTCTTCGTTCTAACTTTTTTCATTTTTATTAATGAATTATTTGCTTTAGACATTTTAATACTAATTAATTTTATAAGTATATATTTTACATTTTTGAATAGATAAATAAAAATTTAATTTATATTTTTTTTCTTGTAGATGTTCTAACATAATCTATTTAAAAGCTTGAAACACTACATTTGACTTTTGCACTCAAATTTCTAAACATCAATATAGTGTGGAGTTTGAAAGATGACATTTGACTTTTGAGCATTTCGAAGTTGAAAGAGCATAACAAACTTTTGAGCATTATCTTATTTGGTGCTTATAAGAATAAAAGTTATTTGGGTTAATCATCTCACTGGAGCTTATAAGATCATTACCGAATATCATATTAAATGAGTTTGAATGACCACAATTAATTTGTGGGCATCATCTTGTTGGGACTGATAAATACGAAATTCTAATCTTCTTGTTTGGACTGATAAATACGAAATTCGAATGACTATATATAATAACTCTTTTATCGATTTTTATTATTTTATGAGAAGTAATATTTTTGTTATAATTTATTTTGTTTTTGCATTTATAAGATATTTTAATTTACATTTAAATACATAAAAAGCAAAAAAGTCTAACTCATCTGCATAGTAGACTAATTATGAACGACATTCATAGTAGGTAATTAAGTCGGTTCTTGCAGAAGAGAGAATTTTCACGACTTAGATATGCTTTAACTATCTATATGAAAGGTTTTGACGTCAGTCCGAAAGTTTATCTACCTAAGAAAATGAACGACGTCGGTGTTGTATAGCACCGCGAAAGGCTCAAACAGTGAGATAAGTCTTTCTTGGTTATTTACTGAAAGACGGGATCTCGGTGATTGTCATTTGTTAATTATTTTTAACAGATTATTGAACATACGATATTAGTTGATACTTTGACCTATCATATGGTAAGGAGATTTCATTTCCCAAGAATCTTGATAGATTTTATGGTGATCATTAATGTATTAATGTGAATGCTCTAACACTTTTAAGTTTGTTGTTTGTTGATTGGATTTTCTCTCATATCCATAAAGACTTTGAATATTGGCGTAGTTTCCTGACTTCCTCTGCGGTGTATTGTGATCATACTTCGCACACATGGGAGGAAATCTCCTAATGCGAACACTGATGTTCGACATCCAGTGCTATTTGAGGATCGATTGCGGGCTGAAGGCCGAAGCAAAAGGGCGAAACAAGGGTCAAGAAGGCGCATCGATCGCGTGGACAGAGATGGGCACCTAACCAGGTGCCTAGAGGGACACCAGGTTACCCAATCGGGTGACTTACACGGGCAGGGCTGAAGACAGGTGTTTTGCACATGTGTCGTGTGCACGTGTCCCTCCTTCAACAAGATTTATAGTTCCCCACTTTTGCAACTAATATTACAACGTATAAGCGGCAAGAGGGGGGTCGAACCACCGAGACTAGGGACCTACTCGAGATCGTTTCTACGACACGGGGTTGGTGTTAGCCACCACGCATTAAGCACTTGAACATGGACCTAAATACTACAGTGGGAAACTTGAACTCTAAACATGAGCTTAAACTTAACCTAAACTACCTCCTGCCGATAGGTGCTTGAGAACATTTTGTAAACATGAGTTTGCTAACATTGCAGAGAAGTTTTTGGTTTAAACTGGAAAGAGAATCTGATTTTTGCAGCTACAAAATAGACTAGATTTGGAACTATTTGACTACTAAATTCGGAAAATTAAAGTTCTACCTATAATTAACCATCTGCCAAGAACTGTCATGAGAACTATAGCTTCAAGCTCCAACAACAATTGAGAAAACAAGGCCAACAACAAAACTTGACTTTCACTTGAATGACGTGAATTTAAAGTAAAATTCAAAACTGCATTTTGTGCTCTAAATTAAAACATGAAAGCTAACTCTTACTTTTGAAACATGAGCAGTAGACATTTTTAACTAAAAGCCAATTAGTTTGAGGGCTTGGAAGCAAATTAACACCTACGTGGACCTAACAAACAGAACACGAAATACTACATAAAACTTATCTACTTTTCCAAAGATGGCCACTAAAATATTAAGGTCAAACTACTGATTAAAAGAAAGCATTGCATATGAGAATGTAAATCAAGAACAATTCAGCACAATTTTTGGACTCCAAAGGCTATTAAGCTGACTAGAGAAATGCTACAACTAAATCCCAGCATATCAACTACACGATTGAATATATGTAGTGTATCAGAACATTCAACAATCATCCAAAATACTAGAGCATTAAGACTACGGAAACTAAATTAAAGTGTAGAATTTGGGAAAATAATCCCAATGCAGCAGTAGAAACAAAATAAAGCAATAAAATAGTGTAGCGGCTAAATCTTTCTCAAACAGCAGCCGTGCTCCTCCAGCTTTAAAGAGAGAGCTCGAGAGAGTAGTGAATTTGGTGATCTTCAACCATTATCCCTAAATTCCCTCTCCATTGTCGTAGAAAATTGAGCAGCCTCGTGAATGTGTAGGGTGAATCCCCCCCTCTCTCTTTTTATATGTGGCGGCTGATTCCTTAGCTAGGTCAAATTATTTTTCTCCAATATACTCTTCTCACCCTCCATCTTTTAGTAATTGCACTTTGGCCTCTAGATTTGTCCTTTTCATGCTTTTTTGCTCCACATTTAGCTATCATTGCTCTCCCATGCCTCCACTTCTATTTCTCTCATTTTCTACACAAAAACATACAAAAAAATGTATATTAAATCCAATTTAAGCTCAAAATGATCCAAAATAAAGTACAGCAAATACGAGTGATCAGGGGCAAAGAGGGCCACCATTGTTTTGGCGGAGGTTTTTTTGGTCTTCAAAAGATCATTTATATACTAACACTTTTCTTCTATTTCTGTGGCATGATTATTTTTTATTTTTGTTCCTTCTTTACATGGATTGGAACACCTATGCTTTGATGGAGGAAGATATGTTCTTACCCTTCTATACAAAGAACGCATTTGTTTTCCATTTATTTTCTTGTGAAAAAATAGCACTGCAATGTGCAGAGGTTAAAAGAGATCAATGATTGGAAACTGTATTGTATAGTTGATTAATATAGGCAACGTCACCAATTCATCATACAAAATTAAGTGTAGAAACAAGTTGAAGAGAATGACAAAAAAAATTACTACTAATACTTGTGAGGCAAGCTTACAATTCCTGAGACAAACAAACAGTAAATACACATACATTTTCAATGGTTTTCCATATTGTTTTCAGGTTGTGAATCTCTTCCAGAAGCGGTGGTTCTGCCACAGCAAATGTATCTCTTCAATGGGGACTTGCTTGGTCTCTGGCAACAAGAAGAAGATGAAGCACGTCATGATGAAGATCAATCCCGCGAATAGCAAGAAGATGCCGTATTTTAGATGGCAGAGCGCCACCAGGAAGCACTGAGCAATGAGCGCCGTGAAGAGCATATTCACACACACCACAATGCTCTGCCCCGCTGATCTCGTCTCCAACGGGAACAGCTCGCTAGGGACCAACCACCCCAACGGCCCCCACGATCGCCCATAGGCCAGCACGAATATGCATATCACCACCACCAGGAAGATCCCAATGCCTTTGGGCAGCATTTTGCCCTCCCCGAATTTTAATGCTAGAGTAATGGCTATTGCAACCTACAAAACCAATCATATTTTGCACTTGTAAGGCTCAGTTGTAAGAGTAGAAACGTTTAAAGAATGACTGAACTGGTGACGTTAGAAGAAAAGAATACCGAGCAGAGGATGAGCTCACACCCAGCTTCCAAGAAGAAAGCTCGGCGACCAAACTTGTCAACTAAGGCCATGGATATGAGGGTGGCCACGACCAGCGTGGCACTGGTGATTGCAGAAGAGTAGAGAGCCGCGCCCGAGCCAAAACCCAAGCTCTGGAAGATCACCGGGGCGTAGAAAAGTATCGAGTTCATCCCGGTCAGCTGCTGAAACGCCGGTATACCAATGGCTCCGAGGACCAACTGGGGCCTATTCTTCCTCTTCAACAGGTTCCGGAAAGGATGCTTTATAGCCTTGGCCGCATTGCTCGCGTCAATCAGGTCTTGGAACTCCGCGTCAACCTTTGGAGTGCCTCTCACCTGTTGGCAATTGAAACGTCAGTGAAAAGAGAACTAAAATCACTTTGATGAGCCACTTTTCCTGTGGATTTATATCATTACCTTCTCCAAAACATTCCTCGCCTCCTCGTACCTCCCTTGTTCGACGAGGCTGTTGGGAGTCTCGGGGAGGATGATCCCGCCCACGAACATGAACAAGGCAGGCACTGCTGCCAGCCCGAGAGACAGCCTCCACCCCCACGGATGGATCCTTTCGACTCCGTAGTTCACAAAGTTGGCCACTAGGATCCCGAGGCACGTGGTGAGCTGGAAGAGTTGGTTGATGGCGCCGCGTATCTTCGCAGGCGCCATCTCCGAAAGGTACAACGGCACTGCCTGCACATCATAAATTGCTCATATAACACAAGACATGAAAAGAAATAAAAATAAACTAGTGTTTGCTGACTTGATTGCCGAAGCCAATGCCGAAGCCGAGGAGGATGCGGCCGATGATGAGCATTGCGATGTTCTGAGCGGCGGCGTTCATGATAGCGCCGGAGAAGAAGCTGATGGAGCCGCAGATGATGCTGGCCCTCCGGCCTCTGTTTCGGGTGACGTGGGAGGCTCCGAAGGTGGAGACCAAGGCGGCTAAGTAGAGTGAGGATGTAAACAGAGTCAGAATCTGGTTGTCGTATTTGCAGTAATCTGTTTCTTGGAGATGCAATTGCTTCCTTTTGTATACTTTGGGGAAGAATTCTTCCAAGAAGTCATCCATGGAAGTCACCCCACCTGCAATTTTTTTAGGATTTAGGAATGGTTGGAACAATAAGAATTGAAGGGGAAAAGAATAGGTACCAGAAACGCCGAGATCGTAGCCGAACAAGGAGCCGCCCATGGAGCCAACAATGCAAGCGAAGATGAAATAAGGAGTGATTGTGTACTCATAGAGATGAGCTCTGGCTCCGCCCTTTGAATCCACTATTCCCCCACCCGCCATGATCTCTCCCTCTCTACTCTCTATTTTGTGGATGATAAAGATCAAGTTTTAAAATCTGATTTTTCAAACCTAATATAGTGGACTCGAAACAAATCACCCTGTTTTGTCAAATGGGGCTGTTAAATAGCGATTACACATTTATTTCCATTATTTTATTATCATATTCCGATAACGGTTGACTGTATTATGCATATTTTTTGTAGTGTAATACTCCTCCCATCCCTTCCGTTATTAAATATTCTATATTTGAATGGATTTTAAAAAAATATTTGACTTTATTACATAAAAGCAGGTAAAAAAGTTGATAAAATGTGGGGTTAGTGGAATGTAGGATCCACCTACTAAATATAGTAAAAATGAAATAAGACATTTATTAATAGACAGATGAAAAAGGTAAAAAAAGACATTCGGCATGCCGACCGCCCCCTTCCCGCCGCAGCCGCGCCTTGCTATAGTGTGGAGGACGTCCGCCCCGAGGCGGACAAAATTTCCGGGGCGGAAGGTCCTCAGGCGTTTTTTGTGCGAGGAGGCGTCGGTGTCCTTTCGCCGCGCCTATAGGCGCGCCGGCCTATAGTGTACAGGCGATTGGCGCGCCGGCCGCCCCCTTCCAAATTAAATTTTTTTTTATACCTATAAATACCACACCTCCACCCTCATTTTACACCATTTTCACACACTCTCCATTCATTCACTATTTACACTTTCACCGTTACAAAACATTAAAGAGAAAGGCGTTTGGCGTGGGCCACCATTGTCCCCACACACTCACACGCACACTTGTCTTGTAGCCATTGTTACTAGGTGTGCACAAACCGAACCGGACCGGCGGTTAACCGCCGGTTGGGGCCCACCGGTTCATGAACCGGAACCGGCGGTTTGAACCGGTCGGCGGTTTCACGGTTCATAAGGGCCGGTTCAGGTTCGGTAATATATTGAACCGTGAACCGGCGGTTCAAAATCGACGGTTCGGCGGTTCGAACCGCCGATTAGGGGCTCGTAGGGTTCAAGGAGGGGTTTAGGATAGCCGGCGGTTTACAGTTGGAACCGGCGGTTTTCGGGTTGAACCGCCGGTTTGGGAGCCGGTTTCCGCCGGTTCCGGCAACTTTTCAGAGGCTAGGTCGTAGATTCAGTGTTTAGGCCTGCAAAAACCGGTCAGAAACCGCCGGTTTTCTGACGCAAACCGTGGACGAACCGCCGGTTTCGGGTTGAACTGCCGGTTTCCGCGGTAAACCGGCGGTTTTCGGCAGAATTCAAATTTTCAAAAAAAAATTATTTTTTTTTATTTCATCCAATTTTACTCCTACAAATACCCCACTTCTCCTTCATTATTCCTTGCCCCATTCTTGAGTTTTCAGAATTTCATTCTCAATCTCCATTTCTCTATTCTCTCCTCATTCTCTCTAATTGCGCAAGTTTAATTCTACACTTTCTACTCACTACTATATTTGTTGTGCTCATAATTTACCACTTCTTTTATACTTCATACATATTTCATTCCAAGTCCATATTACTTTCATTTATCAATATATTCAATATGTCTTCTTCTCGTGGTGGATCGGGACGTGGTGATCGGGGCAAGGGAATAGCCCAAGATCAAAGTACTACGCGTCCCTCAAAATCTCGACGACCTAGTCGTCGAGATGTTATGGAAGAGGTTTCCCGAGTGGCAGCCGAACGCATGCAAGTAAGTAATGAAAAATTTGTTTTCCAATTCATATTTCAAAATTTCATTAATTTTTTTTTGCGTTCATACTTTTAACTTCTACGTACATAATATTTGTAGATGGAAGAAGATCATAGGACCGACATGCTACTTGCTGAAATGCAACAAGGTGGGGGTAGGGGAGGTCATTCCCAACAAGATGAGGAGTTCGACGTTACTATATCGTCGGACTCGGACAACAATGAGGATAGATCGCATTCTCGTATTCCTTCTAGCACCGGCGGAAATGAGGAGATGTCTCCCCCTCCACCCGCTAACCCGGCAAAAGCTTTGAAATCGGACATTTTTGTCAAACACTACAAGAAGGTCCCGGTGGTGATTCCAAGTCCTCACGATCCGAACTCTCAAGAAGAGACTTCGGAGTTTCATGTTTACTGCAACTATTGCGATAAAGTGTACAAATGGTCCGCCGGTGGTGGATATGGCACCCTCCGTCGCCATTTGGTGACAAAGCATCCAGTAGAATGCGGCACTACCTCTACCCAAAGCCAACTAAACTTCCAACCCGCCGGCTCGGGTTCGTCAGGTACGCCTCTATTTAAATATGAGAAAAAGAATTTTGATGATACAATGACTAGATGGGCGGCTATGAAGCATTTGCCCTTTAATGTTTTTTATGACAAAAGTTTTGAGGTTACTATGCAAAGTGGTTTGAATGTAGCAATCAAAAGAATAGGTAGAATGACCGTGCAACGATCTACCGTTCGGCAATGCTTGGAGAAAAAGGTAGAATTATCACGTTATTTAGTTAACTTGGGCCACAGGGTGAACATTTGCTCAGATGTTTGGACGGATTGTTTTAACCGTCATTCATACATGGGTATTACGGTTCACTTTGTGGACAATAGTTAGACTTTGAACAAGCGTTTAATTGGTTTTAGAGAATTTGAAACTCCATACACTGCACCCGAAATTGCTTCTTTGATTATACAAGTGTTGAATGAGTTTCAGTTATGCAATAAGATATTTTCTATTGGTTTTGATAATGCAACTGCCAACACCGCAAGTATCGCCGATTTGATTGCGGCTTGTACACCGGTAATTGGAGGTAAGTATTTTCATCAAAGATGCATTTGCCATATTTTAAATTTATGTGTATAGGATGCGCTTGAATTATGGCAAAAGCATGTTTCTCCTATTAGAAATGCAGTTAGATTCATCCATCAAAAGCCACCTATTGGCAAAGCATGGAACAAATATTGCCATCAAAAGAATGTCAGGTACACGAATTTTACTATGGATGTGTCTCATAGATGGAATTCGACATATGATTGTCTGAATTCTACTTTGACACATAAAGATGCTTTATGTGATTTTTATAGAACTAATCCCTACCGTGATTTATATCTTTCGCATAGTTGTTGGGATAACAGTTTGACTTTATTTAAATTGTTCAAATATTTTAAAAATGCTACTGTTGAATTGTCGGGTGTTTATTATTGCACTGATGTTCGTGTTTTGGAGCATTACATGTACATATCCCTTGGTTTAAAAACTGCAATGAAAAATGCTTCCTCTTCTCCCGAGTTAATGTGCGTTTTGTATTATATGATTGAAAAATGGCTCAAGTATTTCAGTGAGATTCCTAACGTGTTTTTGATTGCAAAGGTATTGGATCCAAAATGGAAATTAGCAGTTACCTCTAGAATTTTAGATTTTTATTATAACAATTTGAGTTCAATTGATCTTGGTCCCATTCAAGCAATCCAATCCGATACCAGTGACGAATTTGGAGTCGACCTCTCAGAAACCTTTCAAATAAACCTCCCGGACCGGTCAGTTGTGCAACAAAACCTCGAGTTTAACTTGCGCTCTCTCTACACCGAATATGAAACCAAGTATAACACCACTCACCAAGTCAGAAGACCCCCTCCTCCACAACATAACTATGGGTTTGCATTTCAAGCCGATTATGATGACCCCAACGCGTAATCCCAACTAGCCGACCTATACAACTACATCACCGGCGGAAGGTCCTCAGGTATGGTCAGTGAATTAGATTTATATTTTGATTCACTCTTTTCCTTTGGTGATGAAGGTCCTACTCCTCCCGCCCAAATCGACGTCCTCGATTGGTGGGGAACCCACGAGAAAGATTTTCCCATCCTTGCTTCAATGGCCAAGGAGATTTTTTCTGTTCCGGCTTCCACCGTAGCCGTCGAGTCCGCTTTTAGTGTTGGCTCGCGCGTGTTGGATGAATCAAGAAGTAAGCTCTCGACGAAAAATATGGAAGCCGTGAAGTTACTTGATGATTGGGCCAAAGCTGACGTCCGAGAACAAGAAAATGATTGGGATGATCGTCAAGAGGGATCACAAGATGAATTCACCGGGGATGAAGCTTAGGCCAACCGTCAACCGCCGCCGGCCAAGCCAAATAGGTAAGTAAGGTAAGAGAACTACGTGGACTTTGATTCCCTAATCCAAATGAGCAATTGTGATACGTAGGCACCTCAACTTAAATTTTAAATTTAAGTTGAGCTCAAGTCCTTTTTCTTTTATTTCTTTTTTTTTCATTAATTCCTACTTTAAAAATATGCAAATACAATTACATAATTGTATTTGTATATACTCTAGTCGATGAAGTATATTTCTCTATACGGCTAAATGAGGGAAACTTTTGACAATTCTACTATAATTGTTAATTGTTAGACGAAACTCAACATTTAAAGTTGAATTGCAAAGGTGTCCTTAATTCAGTTATGTAGAAAGATCTTCTTCGCCTGTTAAGAGTATATATATAATACACTTATACGTTTAAGAACTTCAACGTCGTTCTTGTCATTTGTAATTAGTAGTTGACTAGTAGTCTCATTTGTATTTAAATTTTATTTAAGACTTCAAGACCGGCATATGTTTTCGATTTGTAATTGTTGTAACTTGTAAACATACAATTTCAATAAAATTGCAACTTTAGTCGTATTTTTTTTAATTTTATTTACTCACATTTCATACATAAACAACTTTGAAAGTGTAATGTAATTTGATTAAAAATTGAATAGTTGAAAAATGCAAAAAAAAAAAAAGTCGACGAACCGTCGAACCGGCCCGGAACCGGCGGTTCAAGACGAAAACCGGCAGTTCAAAACCGTCGGTTTTTTCAACCTGAACCGGAACCGCCGGGAGCTAGGCGGGCCGGTTCAGGTTCAAGCATTTCCTGAACCTTGAACCGGCGGTTCGTGACCCTTGTGCATGCCTAATTGTTACTATACTTAATTGACATCAACTTTTACTACACAATTCAAACTTTTTAGTTTTTCTATGTCTGTTAGTTAGTAAAAAATGATAAATTCGTGTCGGAATTTATAACACGATAATCCTCTAATTTTACTATACAAGTCTCAATTTGTTTCTTTTAGTACTTTGCAGCAGTTTTTTTTTTTATCAATTTACATATACCGACACAACTCTTTTGTAGTTATATAAATTTAAACGTGTGAAATTCTTAAAATAATTGATATTACTCCTACTAAGCAACCATGAAGCCCGGTCGAATTTTTTTAATAACTCGTTGGTTTATACTATATTATAATGTGGCATTTATAATTTGTCTACACAATACTAATTTCCTTAAAAAATTTTAGCATAATATAATGTCATATCTATGTTCTTCGTGTATTTTAAGGGATCATCTCTCATAGGTGGCGTCGTTTTTTTTTATTTTGTTTTAAATCTTCGTCGTATAATTTTACCATTTCCAATACAACGAATATTCGGTCTTAATTGCCTCGTTTTCTAATTATTTAAATTCCGATGATTTTAACTATAATTGATTGAAACTAAAGGAAAAAATTAAAATGAAAATTGGTTATAAAATTTCGGGGCTATTGGAAGTGGGGCTGTAGATAAAAAAAGGGAGCGGGGCTATTAGGGACGTCTGCCTCATGGTGGACACTCTTAATGGTGGACGAAAGAAGGAGCGAGTAAGAGTGTCCACAATGGTGGCCCTTGAAGGCCATCAAATGTGGCCCGGCCACCATTCGTGGCTCTCATGTGGCCCTCCGCAATGGTAAAGTGACAAAATTAACAAAATTAACAAGGGCCACCAAATGTGGCCCTCTATAAAAAAATTAATTTATTTTCTTTTTTTAATGTTATTTTTAATTTAACTATATTAAGTTGTATTAGACTTTAAATTTATGATATTTATAAATTTAATTAAAATAAAATAATTTGGATTGTAAATAAAAAAATTCACAACCTAAAACCAAAATGTAACAAGAACTTCGTTGTATTATATTAAAATAAGAAAATTATAGAACGAAAGTTTTCTAATTTAAAAACAACAACCCGAAAACCCATATCACTCTGCGGCGCCCCTTCTACGGTTCCAGACCTCTTCAACCATATCAGCATGCAGTGATGTATGCGATATTTGGCTCCGCATATCGGTGTATCGCTGGATCAAGTATTCATTACTACGTGGTACACCCATCTGCAGGGGCTCCATGGCAATACCCGAGCTCGAACTAGCACCAAATTCCGCGGCCCGCTGCAGTGGAGGGCCGCGGCTCACACGGCTCAGCCGCGTGAAGGCCGCGGCTCGCCCTTGGCTCTCGGCCCTGCGCCCCGCCCCTCGGCTCTCTGCAATGGGGGGCCACGGACCGATCCGCGGGCCGCAGCTCCCCCATTGTGGACACTCTAATAAATTTCCGATAATGATGCCAAACTAATTTAATGTGGGCCCATGTCCTTGTCGGAGTAGCGTCGTTTATTGGCTTAAGGATGATGTTAACAGTTTGACTTCGAGTGTTTTGGCCTAAGAGTGTCCAATATAGAGAATAAAAAGACTATACTCCTGAGAATGGAGGGATTACTAGTCTACTACTATTAAACTTTTCGAAAATTAAGGGATGTATCCATTTTAATTGAATTTCCATTATAGCTGATAACGAGTAATCTTTCCTTAATACTCCACAACAACCACTAATTTCCATAAATGAAAATATTAATTAAGAAAGAGATAATAATTAATCTTTCCTGAAAAGCAGATTTTCTCTATGCAGTTGAGTTCTACAGTTTTCGTATTTCCTGTTGGCATAATTAATTAATAATCTACAGTAACGATTTGTTTCCTAAAATAGTCGTGTGAAAATAATATCCAAAACTATGCATTGAAGATAAATTAATTAGAAATTACGTCTCTAAAAATAACACCAGTTAAAGAAAATCAATTTGGTCTGATCAAAATCAAGGAGCCTTATTTGTGGAGTATAAATATATCTTTTCTCGAATAGAAAAAAACTAAAACGATTAATACTTAACAAAAACTTACATTTATTTTAATAAAGTATAGTTGATAGACAGAATAACCATTCCTGCCAAGTGATATATACATACGAAATCCTATTAATTTCTCCGTAAAAAACATGCTACACATATTGCAAATTTAGTTATTACTAGTATAATACTGATTCATAAAATTATTTTCTGTCTAGCATAAAAAAGAAAGATTGATATTATTATGTATATGTATCCACCCATGAACCTGACCCATCAATCTCAAGGTATTTATTTTAAGTAAACGTAGCTAGTAAACTGCTAATTTTATAGTATTTGAAACCAGCTCTGTGAACAAGGATATAAAATACTTTGTTCAAGTGGGTATATTGTATAACAAATTAACACACATATCCTAGTAATGATGTTAAACTAATTAATTATTGTATACTTTCATGCCTTTGTCATTTCAAGGTTTAAGTCTAAGTGACTACTTAGTATTTTTATCAATCGATTTGACCAATGTTAAGTAAAGGTGGCTGGAAAACATGCTGCAAATTTATGTTCTCGAAACCAGTTCATATGATCATGATCATGCGGCTACATTATATTTTATAATTATATTATATAATTATTAATTACTCTATACAAAAGACAATTGATTGTCAAAAAAATTATGAAAGAGAAAAATGAAATTCTTAATCTGTTCATAAAATTCATGCCTAAACCATAAATATATTTAGTATTGTTATCGAAGATCACCATAATATAAAAAGCTATAAATCATTCATAGTTACTACTCCTATATAAGTATTTTAAAGTTTATTTTATTTATTCTTCACATGCATTTTCCGATACTAAAGTCAAATTTATTGTAGACCATATCATGTCTTTGTGAATTTAATGATCCATCGCTGTTTGTTATTGGCGTGAAGCAAATGAGTTTAATATAACCTATAGATATCTTCTACTTTTTCATTTGTGAATGAGAGTAGTGAAGAATTGTAAATGGGAGTAGTGAAGAATCATATCTAGACCTATAAATAGGGTTTGACCCGAGCTACTTCAGTCCAGACTCATGGATCAGCCTAAAATCGATCCACCAGATAAAGAAAATGGATTCAAGCTAGACTCATTGGTTATGATGTGCTTCAACCTAACTGAATTCTTTCCAAACTCAACCAAGCTTATTAGAAGCCCGAGTTAAGCATTGGTTGTAGTAGCCTCCGGTAGAGATGCCCAAGGTTTTCGGTTCCGGCGGTTAACCGCGGAACCGTAACTGCCGGTTCCAGTTCCGAACAGGAACCGTGACTTTTTTCTTGAACCGGAATCGCCATATTTTGAACCGCGGGCCGGTTCCGGTTCCAAATTTTACGAACCGAAACCGTACCGGAACCGCCGATTCTGGACGGTTCCAAACCGGAACCATGAAAAACCGTCGAAAAACCGTGAAATTTAGCCGGAACCGTGAAAAACCGTAAAAAAACCACCGAAAAACCGGCGGTTCGAAACCGGAACCGCCAATTTCGAACCGAAACCGGAACCGTGAAATAGCCTCACGGTTCGATTCCGGTTCCACATTTCTCTAAACCGGAACCGCTGGTTTACGAACCATGGGCATGTCTAGCCTCCGACTTTTATCTAAATCCAAGACCACCCCAAATATATGATTTAAATGATAC
This sequence comes from Salvia splendens, assembly GCF_004379255.2. Classification (NCBI taxonomy): domain Eukaryota; kingdom Viridiplantae; phylum Streptophyta; class Magnoliopsida; order Lamiales; family Lamiaceae; genus Salvia; species Salvia splendens. The sequence continues at coordinate 27,069,682 of NC_056039.1, forward strand.
TAATTCCTATATTTTTTTAATTTGTTTATTTTATTTATTTATTTTTGGTATAAAAAAACGAGCATAGTTCGAGAAAAGAACTAACAAGTATAAGAAACATCTAAGTTATCATATGTACAAGCCAAATACTATGCTCCATGGGTGTATTCTTTGGCACACGAACACCTTATGGACCATTATGCATAATGTCATCAATAACAAAGTTCTCTTCCTTGTGCACATACCACAACATGACCGAATTAAAATCTTAAAGCATTTTACGGATTCTCAGCACTGTGGCTTGACAGTTAGTAGAGATCTCAAAGTGTTCCAAAATCATAGCAATAGCCACGTAACTATCACTCTCTACTTCTAAAACTCGCACACCCAATATTCTATCCATCTCTAATCCATAAAAAATACACCAAAATTCAACAAGCAAAATAGAACATACCTTAGTATTAGTCACAAATTCATGTCTCCAGTTACTCGCGTCATCTTTAATCTATCCCCCACCATTGGCACGACTAGATATCCGCTCCAATGAAGTATGCATGTCTAACTATAGAACTTCTAGTGAAAGTGGCCTCTAACCGACTAAAATTACCCTTTGTGTCGCCCCCTCACCAACAGAAGCAATATTCCTTGCAATAATAATAGTTTGTGATATAACAATGTGGACTAATCTATATCTCTGATGCTCTGTATAACAAAGCAACACTATTTTTTTTTTCAAATGAGGCAACATTTAACTTCAAAAATTGTGGACCATATTAATAGTATAAATTCTATAGGTGGTTATAGTTGGGCCCAAATTTGAACCCAACTAGCAGCTACAAAAAGAAGAAAGGCCCAAAACAGCCTTCAATCTCGTATTCTCTTCTTAACTAGACAAACAAGTGTATAGTTTGGGTCCAAAGGATAATCTTTTAATATCAAATTGATCTCGCAATTACAAATACTCGTTTTCAAAATAAAACAGAGTAAAAATTTGTTAATTGAGAAAAGTTGGCAGAGAGCAGAGCAGCAAGAGTTTTGGGCGGAAAATTGTAGAAGAGGTTAATATAATTTTATCTAACCCTTCTGTAATAGATCTGCTTTATCTGTTTAATTAATTGATAGCAATTAATAGCTCACTCTCAGTAATTTTTTTTATTTAATTGATCTCATTAATATAAAACATAAGGTATCATATTAATTAGGTCACTTAAATAGAATTTGGAGCGACAATAACATATACACATTCACATAAGAAATATACTCCTATAGAGTAATCAATTTAAGGATTAAGCTATAAAATTATAAATAAATGATGGTCAGCGAGTAAATGTTACTATTACTAGTATTTAAATTCTTCCATCATAATGAAGGTCACTGTAACATGCTATGAGCCCTACTTTTAATGCTTATGCTTTAATTTAAGATTCTTTGACATTTTATTTTAGAGTAATGATGAATTAACAAAAATTGTACAATGTTGGGGTATATTTGTCATTTTCTGTCATTTGCAATGAATAAGGAACTTACCAATTTCAATTGTACTTTAATTTTACATTGTAATCCCTCATGTTAATTAAGGGATGAATTATAATACTTCAATTTTCAACTAAATATAAACAAAATTATTTTACTTAAAAAAATTCTAATAAAAATATTTTATTTTCAGAAATTTAAACAAATATTTACACAGGCTTCTATAGTTTTAACAAAAAAATATGAAAAATAAGTTAAAAGAAAAGTAACAAATAAAAAATAGTAAAAATGGATATAATATAATTATATGAAGATTAGTTTTGCTAGTATATTATATTTTTCGACACTACCCTTCATAAACTTATTTGTGCATAAATTCATTTTAATTAACATTTTATTCGAAAAACTAATTTTTATATTCTTTAAATTTGGATCTCGTGTGTACATAGTATTTTATTTCGTTTTATTCAACTATTTTAATATTTGTGATTTGGTATAATTTGAAGCTTATGATTTGAAATAATTTATATAAAAGACAAACAAAATATTATCATAAAGAAATAAATTAAAGAAATAATTTTTTTTTTGCAAACGATTTTTTTTCTCTTTTGAAATATCTACCAAAATTTATATAATACTTGTGAAATTAAAAGTAAGAAACTAAAAATAAAAAAGCAATAGTTTTAAATATATATATATATATATATATATATATATATATAGGGGAGCGTTATTCTCCTATGCATCCCTTAGATCCTTTATTCTTCTTAATATGAGCTGTTAGATCTCATTCATCAACGGTCCACATGATCTGCATCATTACACTATAATGGGTGTAATGATGCAGATCATCTGGACCGTTGATGAATGAGATCTAACAGCTCATATTAAGAAGAATTCTATGCATCCCTTAGATCCTTTATTCTTCTTAATATGAGCTGTTAGATCTCATTCATCAACGGTCCAGATGATCTGCATCATTACACTATAATGGTGCATTATTAGTCGGTATGCATTATTTAACGGAAAATCTGCATTATTACACTATAATTGTGCATTATTAGTCGGTGTGCATTATTCAACGGAAAATCTGCATTATTAAATGACACGTGGCACTAATCTAACCGTCAGATGACAAAATCGTGGGGCTGAGATCAAGAAGGAAAAAGGAGAAAATATGCAAAAAGGAAATGAATACATCGCTATATATATATATATATATATGAATTTGGTCTGGATTTTGTATTAAGATCAAGTTTTGTATTGATCATTTTCCTATATATATATATATATATATATATATATATATATATATATATATGGCATAATATGAGAAAATTTTCACATAAAAGAGTATTTGCCCAATTTTTACTTTGTAGAAAAAGGAACAATTTATTTATCTTCATATCATTGTGATAGTTTACATAAAATGAATAAAAAAAATTTCCGTTAATATACCATAAATAATTGTTATATCTAAAATTTTATTTGTGAATCTTTTTTTAAAAAACTGTGAATATTCATGTAGAAAATCAATTGCACATTTTAAACAATATAAATAAATAAGAAAAATTGTAATTGTATAATTTTCCACCTATAATTGTTAATAGGGTTAAATTAGTCACAAAGTTATGTAATTAATGATGCTATCAATTAAAACTAATTTTATCGTATCCTATTTAAATTTGAAGGGCATTTTGTATATACAATTTTTGTTAATTTATCTTTATTCTTTATTTTATGAGAAAATATAAATTAACAAAAATTGTATATACAAATCACCCTTTAATTTAGTTCTATTTTTTAGGATATAATTTTATGACTAATTTATCCTTATTTAATGTTGGATATTTTTAACTCTATTAGTTTAGTAAAGTATCATTGATATAGAGTATGAATTATTTGTGGTAATACTAATTAACACATTACATAATTAAAGTACTATATTTAATTGTAGAATAATTACTAGTACTATATAATTTAATAAAGTACAATATAATTTTTTTAAAAAATTTATATTTGATCATTTTATACTTTAGTATATAGCTTTTTTGTCATTTCTATTATTTTTTCATAACTTGTTTGATTATTTCTTGTTAATTTTTATTTCAAATTATCATAGAATATAAATCATCAATGTTGTGACAGTAAAAGAACCTAATATATGAAAAAAATAAATTTAAATAATAAAGCATTTCTATAATTATGTGACGTTTTTCTAATGACTACTAACATTTTATATGCCAATTTATTCATTAGATTTTATTGAGTGTTGAGAAAATAGAAGAAATTTAATATTCTTCAAATACTTACCCAATATTTATAAAAATGCATGGTGAAGAAAGTGGTAAAGTTATCTTTTTAATTTTGATTTAGCTATAATTATGTGGCTTTATAATAGAATGAATTATCTTTCCTAAATGTGCAGTTATTAAACTTAGAAACTGAACCTTCCCTATATAGCTATAAAAGGGTAAATATGTAATGTATTAACTATTGTGAAGGTAAAATACCCAAAATGTCCAATTTTGTATATACGTTTTTTGTTAATTTATCACTACCCTTATTTTATCATGTTTTATGATATTAATAAATACTGTAATTTACTCAATTTAATTATTTATTTATTTGAGGATTACTTGCCACTGGTCGTAATTGATGTAAGTATGTTACTATTCTGGCTGAACTGAAAATCATGCATGTCATTGAATTCTTATTATATGTCCTTAGTATTTAAATTCTTATTTATGCAGTAGTAATTTTCAAACCACACTAGTTGTGGGTTAATCAAAATGAATTACACTCGTTTAATATATGAATGGACAAAAAATATGCTCGTGCATTTATGTATAGTAAAATTTTGATCAGCACACAGATTAAATTTATTAATACAGTAATGTATGGTATATTTTTGGTGGATCCAAGCACTCAGATTCCGCTCATGGCGAAATGAGGAATGCTAGTTTTTATAAAAGGCAGTGTGTACCTTCACTAATAATTTGTGAATAAAAGGAAACAAAATTCTTATAGGAAAAGTTTAAAGAAAATCACGCGATACTTGACCAATTTATGAGTTATAATAAATTAAGTGCGAAATTAATAGTACCTAATTTTGCACAAAACATGTACTTACATATTGCAATTCAATTAATTAAACTCATTCTCCATGTCGATACAGCGATGCTACTTAAATTCCTAGGAATCTCTCATGAATTTGATTTGCTTTGGGAAAATTAAATCTACTTGGGCATTTAATTTACTGATTTCCACGTGTCGACAAAAGAGTTAGGTGTAACAAAAAAAAAGAGAGATACGTCTACATATATGAATCGTATTTCTTATCTTTAATTAATTAATGACGGTAAATCGAAAATTGTTAATCTCTAGTTGCGCATGTGTTGTAATATGATGCAATTCAAGCTCCATATATAATTCAATTGAATTTAATTCGATTAGGTGAGGTACATAGTAGTCTTCCATAGCAATTTATATCAAGCTAGAGATTAATTTTCAGCATATGTCCTATTACATCTAAATACTTGTAGTGTAATAATTATACTACTAGGGGAATAAGAAACAAAGAATAGTACAGTACTCTCCTTCTTTTCTAGGGAAAGAATCACATTTTTATCATATTATTACTTCTTATAACACTATTCTTTTTTTTTTCTGACATTATTCTACTATATCAATTAAGTCACAGTGTACTATGTTTTGGTTGATTGAACACAAATTAGCATGTAATTCCACTTTATTGTTATCGATTCATTGTCATGTGGTAGTATTGAATTTATGATAAAAATATGTATCTTGTATAATTAATTGTGTGTAAGAGCATCTCCAATGGCGGACGTCCGGTCGGACATCCGGTCGGACGTCGCGACGGGCGACCGGGACGTCCGCCATTGTGGCGTTTAGGGTCGGATACGGACGTCCCGTGAGGACGTCGGGTGTCCTCGGACGTCCCGTTTTTAATTTTTTTTTTTTTAAAACTCTATATATACGGCTCGTTGAATTTTATTTCATTCGCACCACTTGTGTTAACAAGTTTCTCTCTCTACATCTCTAATTTCAAGTATATCTAGAATGTCTAGTGAAAGTGATAGCGAGAATGAGTTGGAGGTCGCTGTTGAAGGTGCGATAGAGAGGCTGCTACAACAGAGGTTGCAGCGGCGGCAGCAGGCGGCGGTACCTCGGCCGATCCATCGTCGAACTCAAGTACCCCGTGACCACATTGCTGCACATATTCGGTTGTATGCGGACTACTTCGCTCCGCAACCGCGTTTTGGGGAAGCCTTATTCCGGCGACGCTTTAGGATGCATCGTCCGCTGTTTCTGCACATCGTGGGTGCTTTAGAGAGAAGATACCTGTATTTTAGGATCAGAGAGGATGCAGCTGGCAAACCCGGACTCACGCCCTTGCAGAAGTGCACTGTCGCAATCAGACAACTAGCGTATGGAGGCGCGGCCGACATGTTCGACGAGTACCTCCACATTGGCGAGACGACAGCCGTCGAGTGTCTGCAGAATTTTTGCGCGGGCGTGAGAGCGATATTCGGGGAGCGGTATCTTCGGAGTCCGAGCCCCGAAGACTGCCAGATGCTGATAGATATGCATGGGTCGGTGCACGGGTTCCCTGGGATGTTGGGCAGCATAGATTGTATGCATTGGGAGTGGAAGAACTGCCCCGCCGCCTGGAAGGGGATGTACACTACCGGCTTCAAAGCCAAGCATCCCACGATGATCCTTGAAGTTGTAGCTGACTACCGGCTGTGGATATGGCATGCTTATTTTGGAGTCGCCGGGTCCAACAACGACATCAACGTTCTCCAGTCGTCGCCCCTGTTCAACGCTCAGTGCAATGGCGTTGGACAAAAGAAGACATACTTTGCGAGCCGTCAGGAAGCAGCGCGCAAGGATGTGGAGCGGGCATTTGGTGTGCTCCAGAGTCGGTGGGCGGTTGTGAAGGGTCCTGCACGGCAGTGGTATATTCCCAACATCGGCGATATCATGTACGCATGTATCATAATGCACAACATGATTGTCGAAAATGAAGCTGCGGAACTGACTCAGTGGACCAATGAAGATGATACGGGTGCAGGTCCAAGTCACGGCGTGGCCACCGCGAATGTGAATATGGGGGTACCTCATGGAGAGGTCGCGCGGCTGCGTGCATTTGCCGACATGCGGCAAACAGATGCCCATGTTCGACTTCAGCAGGATATCATCGAAGAGGTTTGGACTCGGAGGGGTTGACGTGATAATGTATGAAGTTTTTTTTATTAGTATGTAATTTTTTTTTTCGAATCATGTATGTTTTTTCCGATGAAGTTGTTAATTTTTCCCGTTCGTATTCTCGGTCAAATTTTATTTCCGTAAATGTAAATTGTTTTATTTGTGAATATATGATTTTTTTTTATTGCGGGATGTCCTAGTGGGAAGGGCGGACATAGGAGGGGATGTCCTAGTGACGTGGCAGTGGGATGGGAAGTCCTAGTGACGTGGCAGGAGGTGTTTTTGGGATGTCCTGGTGGATGTCCTAGTGGGATGTCCGCCCACTGGAGATGCTCTAATAAATCAAATCGATAAGAAATGATCATAACATGAGTTAGTCAATCAAAGTTTAAAATACTAGTACTAGTATTTTTGTCCCTTTTTCGTAAAGTGAAATTGGATTTTTCTTCAATATATTTCAACGTTATATACAAAGGTGTATACGCATATATGAATGGCCCACAAAGTTTGAGCAACGGAGATTCCACTTTATGTATACGAAGAAACAAATACATATATACCTTTCCCGAACCTACTAATTCCAAAAAAAAATAATTGAGATATAATGCAAAATTCGTACCTGTACATAAACCGGTTGCATTTGGCTGTGGCTATAGGCCGAAATATAGTTCAATTAATTAAATGAATAATACTATATTAATTAAATGAATAATTCAATAGTCTAGTTGCTGGCAATGACGGATCTAGAAACTAAAGCTCGTGGGGTCGGACAAAATATTTAATATTATATAATATTTAAATAATTACTCCCTCCGTTTCACTATAGTTGAGGCGAAACTTTTGGGCACCGAGTCTAAGAAAGGGATATTGTGTGTGTTAAATAAATAGTTAAAAAGTAAGAGATAGGAAAATGTAGAGAGAATAAAGTATAAAGTGAATAAAGTAGAGAGAATAAAGTAAGAAAGAGTAAAGTAAGAAAAAGAAAAAAAAGTTACCATATACGGAAATTACTCAACTATGAAGAAACTTCCCGAAATGGAAAAATGACTCAACTATAGTGAAACGGAGGGAGTATTATTTAATTTATATATATAATTTTTAAATAGTTTTTTTTTTATCATTTTGACAGTCTCTTTTGTTAATTTCTTTTGTATAGGAGTATTATTTAACATTACTCCTATTTGTTATTACAAATTTTATTGATAATTTTAACAACAATTGAAAATAAAACTAAAAATTAAATTAAATCAAATCAATTAACCTAAATCAATTGCACTAAATAAACAGCCGCATATTAAATAGTACTACTCCTACTATATTAGTACTGTATAAAATACATATCTAAGCATGTGCTAATTAATTACTATTTGAACTGGAATTGATAATAAAAATGGTACTATGCCTATGAAAAATAGAGCACATTTGTCATTTTTAGTTGTCTATGAAAAATGGAGCATATTTAAAAAATGAATGTTTTCAACAACACTCTTACTAATAATATGGACCTCACATTCCACTAACACTACTCCTCTATTACTTTTTTTTCTTCTCTCTTACTAATAATATGGACTCCGCATTCCCCTAAGACTACTTTTCTCTTACTTTTTTCCCTTGTCTCTTTGTTTATCAATTCTACTTTAAAACTCGTGTCATTCACAATGTGTTCTTTTTTCGTGGACGGAGAGAGTATAACCCATGTGATCGAGCATTAGACTCATCTAGTCTTAATGAAGATCGATTTCGATCTTTAGATATGAAGCAACCTTAAATCCTTAGAGCATCCACAACGGTGGCGTCCGACGCCACGGCGGTCCGCGCCGCTGGCACGGACGCCACCCGCCGCCGCTGCGCTCGCGCCGTGCCAGCGAGTAGCTGACGTGGCGCGCCCTCATTCGTCAACGGCATAGCCGTTGTGTTTAAATTTTTTTTTAAAAAACGGTTTTTAATTAAAAAAACCGATAAAAAAAATCACTTCCCAAAAAAATTATGTAATTTTTAATTTTTAGTATTTTAATTATGTAATTTTTAATTTTTAGGATTTTAATTATGTAATTTTTAATTTTTAGGATTTTAATTATGTCTTTTTTATTTTATTTGTAATATTTATTGTGGTTTTTTAATGACTTTTAGTATTATGGAAATGTTTTTGTGTAATTGAATTTTAAATTAATTGTGCTCGTCCTTACGGAAGAGCACAACTATGGGTGTTGTGCTCTTGCCAGAGAGTAGGCAGAAAAAGTGGGGTCGGGCCCACAACCATGCAGCTGGCAAGAGCACGGTTGTGGACGCTCTTAAGCTATGAGTTTCAGCGTCTTGAAATAGTATAAAAAAATCAAATCAAATCAAAATGATGAAAACAAATCAGCCATAAAAGTTGGGTCGGTGGAGACGGCCCCTTCATGCACCCTTAATTTTATTCCACACCAAAAAATCATAAACATAAAAATAAAAGAATTGTAAAAGAAAGTTTCTCCTACCAACCGATACATACACTATACACACACGAACACGGAAGAAGAAAAAAAAAACTCACGTCACATAATAATATTTCAACACTCTCTGCACACCACACACACACACACACACATACATGTATATATATATATATGTATAGTAGCTGTATCCAAATCTATGCCTTCATTGAGAAATTGAGATCATTCCTCTCAATGGGTGAGTTGGCCGAGTCCAGCAAAAAGAGAGCCAGCGACGAAGCGGCGGCCCAAAAGAGAAACGGAAGCGGGCATCGTGTGTACAGAGGGGTGAGAATGCGGGCCTGGGGGAAATGGGTATCCGAGATCCGACAGCCCAAGAAGAAGTCCAGGATCTGGCTCGGCACTTTCGCCACCGCCGAGATGGCCGCGAGGGCCCACGACGCCGCCGCCCTCGCCGTCAAGGGCGCCGCCGCCATCCTCAACTTCCCGGAGATATCCGACCTGCTGCCACGCCCCGCCACCTCCTCGCCGCAGGACGTCCAGGCCGCGGCCACCAAGGCGGCGCTGATGGACCACCTGGCTCATGATGCGTCGGCGGTGGAGCTGGGACTCGGAGAGATAGTGGAGCTGCCGCGCCTCTGTGAAGGGGAGGAGGTCGTCGTGGCGGCGGACGTGGGATTGGAATGGGAATGGGATTGCTATTTCAATCAACCGAGTCTCCATAGTTTAGAGGATAATTCAATGCTCATTGATGATTTCATGTCTCCCAATTTTCAAGGCCTCTTCTCGAATCATCTTTTTTGTTAATGTCTCTTTTCATCCAATTTTGAGTTTTATTTGCCAATTCATCTTCCTCGTCTTCTTTTCCTTACAACATCCACGGTGGGACGGATGTCCCGACCGATTTCCCAAAAACACCTCTCACGTCATAATGACGGACATCCCCAAGGATATCCCGACCGACATCCCACAATAATAAAAATTCACAAATTCACTAAATTAAACAATTTACGGAATTAAAATTTCGACACGAATACGGAAAAAATGCAACCATTTTATTTAAAACAAAAAACATACATAATTATTTTAAAAAAAATACATAGTTAAAAAAATATAGTTTCAAAAGAAATTAAAGTAGAGAGAGAAACTCGTTAAAACAAGTGGTGTGAATGAAATGAAGTTCAACGAGCTGTATATATATAGTTTTTTTTGTAAAAAAAATGAAAAATCGGGAGGTCCGCCGGGACGTCCGTCGTGTCACCACAATGGCGGACGTCATCGGAATGCCGCGGAACTCCGATGTCCGCAACGTACGTCCGCGTTCGCCTCCTTGCTGCCTAATGGTGGACGTGCCATAGTGGATGCTCTTATAGTGTTATACTCTATCCCTACTCATTACTAGTACTAGTAGTATTTTCTTTGAGATTGTAATGATAAAAATACTATAATTACTTAACGTACAAACATTGTGAAGGAAAATAGTCAATGCCAACTACTTCCATTTCTTGATATTCTATCTGTTCCATAATCGTAGAGTCATTTTGGTACGTTCTATAGTAGTTGAATCATTTCCCTTTTTAGGAAAAATCAACACATTTCTTCTCACTTATTTTTTCCTCTCTCATACTTTATTAGTCTTTTTTTTCTTTATATTGCACATTATTTTCTTAATCTCCATGTTGGAAAGAAATGCATTCACTACTATGGAACGGTGGGAATAGTATTTAGCATGACATCCAATAGTCTATTTTATTAATGCTTCTTATTGCCGTACTTGTCGCTTGGGGCGGACACAAAAAATGACATTAGTAGGGCTATATTATCAAAATTTTATTTGAAAATTTATTTTAGATAGTTTAGATCATTATAGAAGCTTTTAGTTTTTATAGTATTAAATTTTTTATTTTCTAAAACTTTTAGGGAAAGAGAAAAAAGAGAATTTGACATAAATTGATTTAAAAGTGGAGTGAAAAATATCATTTCTGATAATCAAACTATAAGAAAATATCATATCTAATACTAGAGACAAATAAAAAAAATATCATGTCCGATACATAGACATGAAAGTCCAAAAAAGTCCTTTATACCTTTAGGGCATTTTTGGTACAAATTTATAATGAATAGTGAAAAGTACCAAGAACGTGATTACACCTTACTACCTTAGTTTAGGAAGTAGCCATGGTATTTTTATAGTTTAGGACAATTGGCATTGAAAATGCAAAGTGTCGCATTAAACTACTCATATTTACCGCCAGAGACAAATTTGCTGAAGCCAAACAGTGAGCGACTGTGCGGAAGCAATAATTTTCGTATATATATATATATAGTAAAACATCCATGTCGACAGTTTGACTCTGCATCTCTGCTCAATTCTCAATTGGGAATTCGACAATTTTTTCACCATTCTAAATTTCTAATTAATTACTCGAGTCCACCAACACCCGCTTTCATTCTAGTAATATAATGATTCTAATTTTTCATTTTGAGTACAGCCTATTAAACATAATTAACACGGTATTTGCATTTGTTGGTTTATTATACATATGTTAAATACGTTGAGACGTTTCCTCGTTTGTTCTTGTTATCCACACAAAAAGAAGAGCTTATTGAGAAGATGGGGAGATGGGATGGAGGTGGAACCTTTTATGGAGAAGAAGGCTTTTTGTTTGGGAGGAGGAATTAGTGGAAGAACTCCTAATGGCCGTGAATCAGATAGTAATGAAGGAAAACACTAGCGATGTGAGGGTGTGGTCTGAGGACAATCATACTTCATTTTCAGTTTCTAACTTTGTTTTGCAGGTTAATAAGCAAACGGAGACGACTAGCTTGGAGGAACCTCGCTCCACCTCGTGCTCAGCTCCATGTTTGGTTGGTACTTCTTGGGCGAGAGACTCTTCAGATTAGGAACTCCGGGGATTGAAGACAACTTATGTAACTTTTGCAAGGATGAATCTGAATCGATCATCGAGCACCTGTTCTTCAGCTGCAAGGTTTCATCAAAACTGTGGTATTTTTCTTGTGACTGCTAGAGTATGTCATTTTGCTTGCCAAAGGATCAGAAGCATGCTTTCTCTCATGCCTTGGTGCCCCCTTCAAGAGGTTTGACAAGAAAATATGGATCTCTATGTTCTATGTTGTCTCGTGGACGATTTGGGACATCCAAAATAAAATAATTTTCAAAGACTTCACACCAAACTGGGAGTTCGAAAAGAGAAGACTTTTGTGGCGACTTGGCACATGGGTGAGGGGATGGTGCTCAGGATTCCCCTTTTCCCCTACACAAATGACAGAAAACTTAAACGTTGTTAGAAGTTGGCGAGGCTTTGAAAGTAAAAGGAACTAGATGGAAGAAGACTTTTGAGGTGTGCTCTTTTGTGGTTTTATTGCTTTTTCTTTCTTTCTCTTCCTCTGGTGCCTGCTTTTTCTGTTGTTGGTGTTTTGTTCCTGGTTGAACTGGTTGTTGGTGTTTTGTTCCTGGTTGAACTGGTGGTGTGGCTTTTTGTTGAGGGATGGCTCGTGGTCAGGTTGCTGCAGACTTGTAGTGTTTCTTTGCTTAGCTTTATGGTTTTTTGATACACTGGTAGGTAAGTGGAGGGTATTTGCATAGTTTTTGGTTGTCTTTTTTGCTTTGTTCATTTGTTTTAATGGTTTTTGGATTCAGTGGTAGGTAAGTGGGGGTATTTGCTTAGTTTTTTGTTGTCTTTTTTGCTTTGTTCGTTTGTTTGTTATCGACTGTTTTGCTCGCTGCACCTACCGCTTGAGCATTTCTCTTGTATAAAAAAAATTATAGAATTAAGATGGATGTTTTGAACTTAAGCATATGAGATAGAGTCATAAAAGGTGACTAAGAACGTTCACAATCCAATGCCACAAATCTAGAACTTTAATATTCATGGTCCCAATCCCATTATTTACTGTGTTAATTTATAGGAGTATTTAAAATTTTTAAAATATCCAACGTTATACTCCCTCCGTCCATGAAAAATAGGACATATTGTGAATGATATGTGTTTTAATGTATAATTGGTAAAGTAAGACAAAAGGGAAAAAAGTAAAAGAGAAGTAGTGTTAGTGGAATGTGGGTCAATATTATTAGTAAGAGAGAAGTTGTTGAAAACTTTTCATTTTTAAATGTGTTTTATTTTTTGTGGACAATCAAAAATGACAAATGTGCTATATTTTTCGTGGACGAGGGGAGTATATTTATTCGAATTGCGATATTTCTGAAATTGAATAAAAATAAAATTTGGAAAATTTATCATCAAAATAAAACATATAATAATTAAAGTAAAAATTCGAAAAAGCAACATATTCAAAAAAAATTACAAATCACAAAAGCTAGCATCCAAGTTGGTTGACAAAGTTTTCGTACTTTTGTTGTTGAGCCAGTGTCCTCTTTAATGTGTATTTTGATAACGCTTTGTCGCATACGGTGATCATAGTTGTTTCATTCAATTTATCCATTTTTGGACAACTCGTCCAATCGCTTCCCGCTTGTGCCACTACTTCTTGTCGTCCCTTTTGCCGTCCATTTTGCCTTATGTTAATCCGTTTTATGACTCATCGGACGACTCTCACTTGGCGCCGACTATGTGTAAGAACTCTCCTAGATCGCGAGATGAAAATCGACAACATCAATGTTCTAAGTAGTACCCCCTCCGTCCCTAAAAATTTGTCACATTTCATTTTCTGCACTCATTTTGAAAAAATGATAATAAATAGTTAAAATGGAGAGAAGGTAAAATAAGATAGAGAATAATGTAGATAAAAGTCTTCTCTATATTATTCTTTCTCTTACTTTCAGGGACGGATGGAGTAATTGATTATTGCCTAGTGATGGAGATCTTTGTTCCTTCCAATTCGAATGCAGTTAATTTTATTGCGAGTGCGAGTTTCTACGTTAAATACAACATTCTCATGTTCTCAATTGTTTATTTTCTTAAATCATATACTACTACTTTTAAAAACTCTTAAAAGAGCATCTTAAAATTAATTTTAGTGTACTACTCATTTAATTTTATCTCGTTTTGTATGAAATTAATGCTCTTAAATTGCACTAATAAGGGTTTGTTGGGGGTGAAAAGATGTGATGCTTGTACTTTGGATGACCACTTTCGTATACTAACTAATATCTTGATAAAAATTCTTCACTTCTTTTGAGATTATATCTGAAAGAGGAAATAGAAAAGATAATACGAAAATGAAAAGAGATGAGAAAAGATGGGCGCATGCAGTTTAGCACATCAAATATAGTAGTATTACTATTACTTTATAAATTTAAGATCCAATTTTTTCCATAGAACTTTTAATCTTTCTTCATATGAATATTTTCTAAACTAGAAATCTCGTATGCACTTATAAATATCCGATTATGCATGGTATATATCTAATTAAAGAGCTAAATCAAACAAGAAAGCCAAACGTCATTTACATTCAAATAATATTAACTACTACTACTACTACTAATTAAGTAAAACAACATTTAACTAGGTGAATATGATATATTTTGATCCTTGCTCACTCGCCACTTTTATGGGTTGAGACTTTTTTGGAATATACAAAAATATGGACTAGCACAAGAAACATTCTTATGAGTTATTTAGGGTAATTTTGAAGAGATTTAATTTCACGAATAACGGTAATACTTTATACATTACTCGATCTTACTAAATGTCCCATCTTTTTGCTAAAAAAATGTTATTTGTTTACATCGAAAAAAAACTGGCGTGTGGGTATTAACACATGAAGACACTGATTTTAATAAGAAAATAGTAAAGTATGAGAGAGAAAAGAAAAAATGGGTAAAATATGGCAAGAGGAGCAAAAGTGGGTAAAATATGATAGAGAAACTTTTCACTTTTAAAAATGGAACTATTTTTTTGGATATCGTAAAATAATAAAATAAAACTATTTTTCATGGACAGTAGTAAGACTCACATTATACTAAACTTTTTTACTCACTTTTCTTCACAAAGTCAAACATTTTCTTAAAACTCGCATCAGTCAAATATAAGATATTTATTGGGTACCGGATAAAGTATATATAACACTTTAAATTTTAAAATAAATGCGAAAAGTACTCCATAATTTTTTATGTAAAACTATAACAATATTGGTTAATTTGGTCAGCTTTCCTGTTCTATTTGTCTTCATATTGCATGCATCTTTATTTTATAAACAACACGAGCTTTTAACCCTTAACCTAAACATCATGTTTCACTTCTCAAAATATTCATAGTAAGTAGTAACACTAAATGAGTATATATGGACCATCACATTCTACAATCTGATTGGCATACATTGGCTGGTGAATTATCTCAATCTGATTAAATTTTATATTATGTTTAGTTCTAAATATTTTCATTTAAATTCCATTAAATAGTTTGGGTATTTAACTGTAATTTACTTTACAAAATTAATCAACATGTTTTTGCCACAAATTCTGTATCTGGTTAACTTATCGATTCCCATAGTATTTTAATAAAAACGAAACACAACAACCATTTGCATCAAAATAAACTACTCCTATAATTCATGACACATGATCCTTGGACTCAAAATGAAATTATACGAACTGTCCAAGAGAGGCTTCAAACCTTAATAATTTGATATTAATCATCTTTAAGGTTGTTTCATAATGAATTGTTTGTTTATATCTCGACCAATAAAGCCATTGAAACCTCATAATTTGACAACTATTTAATGGTTTGTAAAGGGTTGTTGGAATTTCACCTATCAACTTAAATATAAGTCATTTCATTGGAGCGATTAATTTAGTCTTGATACGGACGAGACACACATATTAATCTATTCACAACATGTAGCAATCTTTGAAGTTAATTTGGGAGATATTGCAATTGTGCTTGGTGGTTAGAAAAATATAATTATACGAGAAACAATATTTAAATATGGACCATGCTTATTAGTTATTACATACGCATTTCTCATAACCCATAAGGCCATAACTAAACCCATATTTATTTAAATTTCTTCCTAACTATCAATCATAATTTTTCTTTGATGCCACTAGGATCTCAGTTCGGTAATTATATTTTAACCTCGTAGTTTGTCATCACTATAATAGCAACAAGAAGTCATATTGTTAAAGAATTAATAAAATATACGTGGCTGCATGCGCTTAACTTTTTGGTTGATGCATGCACTTGGGTGGTTGATACATCATGCATAAGTTGTAACAACACATTATATACAAATACACATGCGTATTAATATTATTAAATGCAATTCTTTTACGATTTGTTCATTGTGAAGTGAAACTGAAATAACGATTGCGAGTTATTTTAGTCACAAAATAGCTTGGTTGGACTTGGTCACAAAATAGCTTTGGAGTTATTTTGCAATTCTTTTACGATTTGTTCATTTTTGCACATCATTTTATATTTCCTATATTTTATTATTCTTGGAACTGGATAAAATTGGATAAAATTGGAATCTACTCGACCCGTTGGACTTATTAATATGGGTGGGCACCCGTAAACCCAACCCGGAAATAAGAATGGAATTATGGAAATAATAAAGAAAATAAAAACAGAAGAAATATGTGCCTGCATATATTTATTTCCCCACTCGCCATACCCTCGTTTTCCGCCTCCGGCTAACCGGAGTCCGCTCGCCGCCTCGTCACCACCGTCCCCTTTTTTCCAAGACTCGTGCGCCTCGAGAAATAATCTCTCCTTTTCAATAGAATTTGAACACTGTTACAAAATAGTGTTTGGACGTCTCCGAATTGGGGCAACGAAGAGGGGGAAGGTAGAAGCTCAATATTTGAATTTGGCTCACTTGTGCTGCTTCGTCTTGTCGGAAAAGTTAGCTATTTGATCTGTGCCATTAGTTTCTTAGATTAATTTTTGGGGGTATAGTCTAGTTTGCCGTTTTGATGTTAGGGGTTTTGGCGTTTGATATGGTTCTGTTTGGTTTATTGTCATTTTTATGGTATATATGCATGTAATTGATTGTTGAATGTTGAGCTAGGGATGTAGTAGCTGATTGAAAGTTAATAAAACTGTTTCTTTTCTTGAAAATGCATTTTAGCATTATAGAACAGGTGCATAATGGTGATTCTAGCCGACAATTATTAGTTTTGGTTAATGTAGGTGGTAGCACTTATTTCAATTTCTAGGTTTTGCGTTTCTGTTAATTATGGAAAAAACATATTACAGAAATTGGGGATGTTAGACTGAAGTTAATGTGGAATCAATAAAGTGAAAATGCCTACTATAACTCTCTGATCATCTGAAAGCCGGAAACCCATTTCAACCTAACTTAATACCAATCATTGTGGAAGAGTGGACTATATCCTCATTAGAGCAGTTGATATATAGTGTGATGTGTGCATGAAATCAACTAAGAGCACACATAAGGTCTCTCTATCCAATCAGGGAATATTTACTTTGGGTGATAAAAACAATTTAAGCTAATTCCCCATATACTTAAGTGGATTTTTAATTTTAAGCTTGCTTTATCATCTAATGCTTCAAATAATCACATGTATTTATCATTTTAATCCATCACCTAAAGTTAGTACTCCCTTAATGGTTTGGTTGATGAGGATTTTGGATTGGGTGTGGCTTAGAAGACTATTGTGGATCAACAAAGTTATGTTTTGAAGAAAAAATGTTTGAGGTTCATTTTTCTCGTTAGTGATATTCACCTGAGGATGCATTTACTCATAAGACATCATATGATAACAAGTGAAGCTAGTGCTTGTGACTGTTTAGATTTTGGTCTATACTGTACATATGAATTTGAATTTCTGTCCTCGACTCCATCTTTAGCATGATTAATGACTGGTTGACTTGATTTTATGCATAGGTCATAACATGTACTAACTTTAGATGAATGATTATCTATAGTGAATATCTTTTGGATGCATATAGTTGTTTGTTCCAATGTCTGGTGTATCTCGTCATTTCTTGATCTTGCATGTTGCAAATATCATATTTCTTCTGAATCAACGACATATAGTCATTTTTTAGATCAATGTATCTGTGTGTTTTGAGTTGATAGATTAAACTTTCATGTAGTATTCTCTAGTGGGATAAGTATAATATTTTCACATACAAGCAAATTTTCAGTTTAACTCATGGTTTTGGGTTTAGACCACTTGCTTCACTGGTTGAACTGTAAAAGATGCAAGTCTTATTTCCATTGCTCCTGTTTGAAATTAATAGAATGTAGTCATGTACATAAAAAGGACTGGAGAATTGCTATATATGGTTGTTAACAATAGCATTGGTGTATCTGTAGGTAATAGCCACTGATGACTGTTGAGGCATGTAATAAGCAAAAGCTAATGGATGATATGGATGACGATGATGAACCATTAGTTTTTAAACGGAGTAGCTCTTCTTCTTCAAAGCAAAACCGTTCAAACTCAGAAACTAAAAAACCAGTACCTCATAAACACGATCAACAACTAGGGAGGCCAGCATCAAATGCACGGCCACAAAATGGTCAGAATAACTCTGTTCAAAGGAGTAAGATAGTCCCTGCTTCTAAGACACCTTCAGATAGATCTCCTCTGCTGAGCCCAAAATTATCTAATTCTCTTACCAAGGAATTGGAAGTAAAGTCTACCGTGGTAGATTCTAGACCCTCCACTTCAATGAGAGTTGAGAATTCTTTGAGTGGATCTACTCGTGGACCAAAGGAGGTATCGGAAGATTCTGAAGATGATAAACCACTTAGTGCGAGGCTTCATGCTGGCCGATCAAAGATCAACTCTGGCAATGCTGATAGAGGGGCTAATGCTTCAAATTTTAGTCAAACATCAAAGGTTCCCAAATCAGAAGATTCAGATGATGAAATGCCTTTGTCTTCTAAGTTTCGAGTTAAGCCTGCTGCTGGGGGTTCAACTAACAGATCTTCTACATCTGGTGAGAAAAAACCTCTGGTGGCAGAATGTGGTCAAAATGGTTCAGCATCAACAGATAGGAAATCTTCAACTGTTTTGAAGAAGAGAATTGTAGATAGTATAAAACCTTCAGACGCATCTTCTTTAAAAAGGCCCAAGTTATCTGAGACATCTACACTTCATAAAAATAAAGAATTGTCCATTAAAGCTGAAATGAAGGAAGAAGATGATGAAGATCATGTTCCAATATCACAAAGAATAAAGAAGACGGCTGTTGCTGAGAAGATATCAGCACCGATAAAAAAATTGACTACACCTGCAACTCCAATAACCAAGAAGTTCAATAAAAAACCAAATAAGACCATTAAAAACACAAAGTATTCTGAGTCATCAAAGGTTCCTCCTAGCTCTGGTGAAGGGCAGAAGTGGACCACTTTGGTCCATAGTGGTGTGATTTTTCCACCTCCATACAAGCCTCATGGTGTCAAGATTCTCTATAAAGGGAAGCCTGTTGACTTGACCCCAGAACAGGAAGAGGTGCTCTCTCTCTCTCTCTCTCTCTCACACACACACACACACACACACACACTTACCTATCTAGTGCATCTACGCTTATGATAGCCTGTTTCCCATCAGTAATCATTTTTTGTAGAATTGCGTTTATTACTTGGAATCATATTAATGTCTTCATTTCTCCTATTTGCAGGTGGCGACAATGTTTGCAGTGATGCTTGATACTGAATACATGGATAAGCCCAAGTTCAAAGAGAACTTCATGGATGACTGGCGGAAGATTTTGGGAAAAAATCATATTATTCAGAGCTTAGAGCACTGTGATTTCACTTCAATATATGATTGGCATCAGAGTGAAAAGGAGAAGAAGAAACAGATGACAACAGAGGTGTGCTAGGGTTACATTTTGAAGGCTTCGTATATTCAATATCGTCGATATTGAGCCTATCTGATTCTATGCTTTATTTGTTTCTTGTTAATTGTGTCTAATGTGCTATAAACATGGCCGTCACATGACATTTACATGTTATCTCTTTAATATTTTTTGAGGCGACATGAGATCTTTTTCTTGATGTAACTGTTTACAAACATTTCTTTTCCTCATAAAAGAAAATAACACATTTGAAGCAAGATAAAACTGTAGACGGACATGTTAGGTTTTTGATCCTATGTTGTTGGAGTTCAGCTGATGTTTTATATGAAAATATTTGTTGGTGTATTCAAGACAGTCTTATTGAATAAATGGCCAAATCATTTTGGTCAAGATTTCAACATGATGTAGTTTTGTATTGCTTTCCGTTTTGTATTGCTTTCCGTGTATAAGCTCAGGATAACATCACATAAGTGATTGTTGTTAGTTTCTTGACCCTTTTTCAGTTTTCAGCATGTAGCAAATGTGGTTACTTGTGTTGAAAAATATTGATTTGCTACAATCTTGGCACTGCAAGTGATGTTATGGCTCATCTTGATTATGTGCTAGGCTGCTAGCAGTCTTGTTCCATCAACTCTTAGTTTGTTTAGTGGCAATTTTTCGGTACAGCATCATGACCAGAGCGGTGAGAACCTGAGAATCTAATCAATGTGTTAACAGAAACAAAAAAGAAAAAGAAATCAACCATGTGGCTGATATGTAAATTAGTTACTTATTTACATGGACATGCCGTCTTCACTTCATCTTTCTTTTCACTGGGCAGGAGAAGAAAGCTCTGAAAGAGGAGAAACTGAAGCAAGAGGAAAAATATATGTGGGCCATTGTTGATGGTGTGAAAGAGAAGGTATAATTGTTATCTTGATCTATGCTTGATCTCTTTTCCCAACCGCACATCTCAAATAGTCTATGCTTTTCTCTTTCAGCATTACTAGACACTTTGTCACAATCTTTACTTAGATCCCTGCGGGTGTAGAACTGAACCTTCATTTTCTTTCATTAACTTTAGCTATACTGAAACTTTTGTGATCATCTTTTTGATGTGCCCATTTACAGGTTGGAAACTTCAGAGTTGAACCACCTGGATTGTTCCGCGGCCGGGGTGAGCACCCAAAGGTGCACTGAAGTTTTCCTTCTAACAGTAAAGCATTGTTGTTAGTGTGAAAATTTAAGCTTTTACATATTTATATTGTTGATGATCAATACAGATGGGGAAACTGAAAAAAAGAATTTGCCCAAGTGACATAACTATCAATATTGGGAGGGATGCTCCAATTCCTGAGTGTCCTATCCCTGGCCAAAGGTTCGGCTAATGACTCCTTTTGTTGAAATACCAATAGAATGAACAGTTTTTTTCTGCTTCAAGTGGGAACTTTTCTAAAATTAATACTCTTTGATCTTCATGGCTGGCAGCTGGAAAGAAATAAGACACGACAACACAGTGACATGGTTAGCTTTCTGGAACGACCCCATTAATCCGAAGGAATTCAAATATGTTTTTCTTGCTGCAAGTAGTACCTTAAAAGGTCAAAGTGACAAAGAGAAGTATGAGAAAGCCAGGCTATTAAAGGTGATTCTAAACTCCAAGTCCAATTTTCTTACCTGTTGTTTTTGTTGGTTGTGAAGATTGGTGTACTAATTGTTTGCATGTTGTGGTTTTCTAATGAAGAACTATATACAAGGTATCCGCACAGCATATACCAAGGACTTTACAAGCAAAGATCTTACTAAGAAGCAGATAGCAGTAGCAACATATCTTATTGACAAACTGGCTCTTAGGGCAGGCAATGAGAAGGTATAAGTTGCAAGAGATTTTTTGTGTTTTATCATTCTTTAAATTTCTTTTGTCTTGTCTTGATTTCTTCTAATGTGTCCAAGCTTTAGTTTAAATGAGGATTACACAGCTTTTAATATCTTTTTTGGTTATAGGATGATGATGAAGCTGACACAGTAGGTTGCTGTACGTTAAAAGTTGAAAATGTGAAACCAGTGCCTCCAAATATCTTGAAGGTCCCCTTCCATCTTTGATAGTACAACTTTTTCATATTCACTTTGCTATGTAGTCTCCTTGATTAGATTCTGTAGTTTGATGACTGCTGATTTAAAATGATTACAATATATGAACTTCGTTATCCTTAAATTCGTACAAGAAGTTGAGGTTTTGAAAGGAAGTTGAAAGTTTAACCCTGCAATGCTTACTATACTCAACCTCAAAGTTTTATGTTGAATTAACAAATTGCAATTCCCTATGTGCAGTTTGATTTTCTTGGTAAAGATTCTATAAGGTATCAGAATGAAGTCGAGGTTGAAGTTGCTGTGTTCAGGGCAATCCAAGAGTTTCGGAATAGTCAGTAACAGTCCACTAAAATAATATACATGTGACTCTGGTTTCTTATTGGTATATATATTTACATGCATATTGTATTATGTCCAGGGAAAAAAGGTGGAGATGATATATTTGACAAACTAGATACTAGTAAACTGAATGCTCATCTAAAGGAATTGATGCCTGGTCTCACTGCTAAGGTCTTCCGTACATACAATGCATCTATTACATTGGATGACATGGTAAGATGCAATTTGATTATTCTCTCTGTGGAATGTTTGTTCATTAATAAGTAGCGTTAATGTGCAGCATGTCTAATTTCTCATTCTCCTGCCATGCTGTGGGGATGTGAATGGGTTTCAGGTGAAATAACGGCAGAGGGTTCATTTGAATGCCTTAAGAGATAACATTGTACTAAAGTATCCGTGTTCAAGAATTTTCCCAATATTGAGTCATTTTGAGTTCTAACCAAGAATTTTCCTGAAAATGTAGAGCAATGCCTTTAGAAGCGGATGGTGGCTACTTTTGTATCTTTTTTGTTACTTATTGTAGTTTTATCAGAGTAATATTAAACCCCTCTTATGTTTCTATCAGTTGATGTGAACTTGTACTTATACTTGAAGTTGGTTATAAATAAATTATGATGCAGATTTATATGAGCTATCTTAGAATTTTGAATTCTTTAGTTGTATAATCTTTTCTTGTTTGGCAGACAGCTATTCTCTTACTTTTGGTAGTAATTAAATCAGCTGAATGAATATGACATGTACCTTGCTGTTAAACATGCATAGTGTATGGTATTTGATACATGATGCTAATGCCCCTGATGTTTATGGAAACAGTTTTATTTCAAGTGTAACGAAACCTCAGCCTATACTTGTTCTTAATAGTTAATATTGAATTCTTCTCTTGACAAATCTTGTTAATGACTTAATGCATGGATCCCGTGTATACAGCTAAGCAGGGAGACAAAAGGGGGAGAAGTCGCTGAAAAAGTTGTTGTTTATCAGCATGCAAACAAGGAGGCAAGATTGTCAATTCTGATGATCTCTTTTTGTGTGAACTTCTATTATAATGTCTAATTCTCTAAATGTCTTGCTTAGGTTGCCATCATTTGTAATCATCAACGCACTGTCTCAAAGTCCCACAGCGCTCAGATGACGCGCTTGGATGAAAAGATAGACGAACTAAAGGTAATGCCATGATTTTATTAGGTAGTAACAAAAGTGAATCAGAAATATTAAAGGATTTGGGGATATATTGTGGAGGCTACATCCCTGAAGAAGGTTTCTGCATGGGCTCTGTTTTTTGGTGACAGATATATCACATTTGTTTCCTTCTTTTGTTGGATGTTTTCCTTCTTGTATAAGCCCAAATCTATTTTCTATTCAATTGCTGGTGAATTCAGGGGGTTTTGGAAGAATTGAGGACAGATTTAGCTAGGGTCAAAAAGGGGAAGCCCCCCTTGATGAGATCGGATGGGAAGTCGAAGAGGAGTTTAAATCCTGATTCGTAAGTATATGGCTTGCTTTGTGGGCTAATTAGGCCTATGGTATGGTACACGTAGCTTATGGTGTTACTGTTGTGCAGATTGGAGAAAAAGATAGCTCAAACCACAGCAAAGATTGAAAAAATGGAAAGAGACAAGGACACAAAAGAGGATCTAAAAACTGTAGCCTTGGGTACATCAAAGATCAACTATCTTGATCCTAGGATCACCGTTGCATGGTGCAAACGCCATGAAGTTCCTATTGAGAAGGTGAGCTTTGGGTTGCTAGGTTCAATCTATTTTTCATCCTTTTCCATCAATAATGGTTGGTTTCTTTTATGTTGTGTAGATTTTTAACAAGTCGTTACTGGCAAAATTCGCCTGGGCAATGGATGTCGATCCAGGTTTCAGATTCTAAATTATACGTTAGTTGTGTTCCATAAGCCCCAGAGAGAAAGAGTGAAATTTGTTTATTCCTGCTGAAGATTCTTATTTCATTGTACGATCTCAATGAAATTGCGGAGCCATAGCTCCCATCTTTGAGTTCATTTTGACCATTGAATTCGAGAAATTCAGCTCATCGTTTACGCTCTCTTAACTCCCCATATTTTAGATCCAGCGAGTGATAACACTTCACATTTGATGAACATTCTTTTGATTTATTGCATATAATGATCTGTATGGTAACACTACCTAAATTTATACTAATTCTTTTGGTTGTTGCACCTGAAACTTGCCTAAAAGCTTGTATTGTAAATTTATAAATCCGTTTACTTACTTGAAAATTCGTAGTTGCTTGGAAACAAATACTACTATCAATTTACAGTTGGCAGTGTGCCCTAATCAATTTTTATAATTGGTATAGTGAAAAAAATTCTCTGAAAATTAATAATAATATTAACGTGTAGTTAAGTTGAGAATACTTAAAAATAATGCTTTGAAGTAGATCTATGAAATTTTATCATATCAGTAGTATGCTCGATTTATCTGCTGTGCTCAAAGCCAAAGCATGGTGTCATGTTGTACACAACATAATATATAATTCATAAATAATGACATTTAAATATTATTTTTTTTAATTAAATATTGTGTTGCATGGAACAATACATCAGGTTGTAGCTTTAGCAGGGGTTCCAAATCCGTGTATAATAAGTATTATACTTGTGCATCTTATATGCAAAACAAAAAAAAATACTGAAAAAAATAGTTAAATAACCAATTTTTCTAAATATATGACGCCACTTGTATCCATCGAGAGTTATTATTGTTTCAAAGTAACCAATATATTTCATAGCTAGCACGATCATGATGAACCATTTACATAAAATCATGTATTACTACTAGTGCATAGCAATATAACACGAATTGGCCAATCAACTACTACATTAAAAATAGATTCAGAGACACACAATCCGACTAATCGTTTTCAGTCTGAAGAAGCATAGACCACTAAATTAAAAACCTTTTTAATTTGGAGAATTCTTGGCGTAATAGTGCTATGAGCTGTTTTTTTTCCAGATTTTGCGGCTTTGAAAAGGTTCAATATTATTTTCTGTGGAAATTAATGGAGTTCGTGCCATTTAGAAAGTCCAATTTCATTCTCACGTGTACTACTTTTTTTGTATTTCTACACTCCACTTGATGTAAAATGTCGGCATAAGAATTAGTGTATAACAAGATTGTGTGACGGATAATCAATCGATTCGATTCTGTATATTTTTGGGGGAAAAGTTTGTTGTGTACACAGATGATGAAATTGAAAATAATTATATTTGACTTGGTTATAAAAAAAACAAAAAAAAAAAAGAGAAAAAGACAGATGATAGTAATTCAGAAGCAAAAACTGATTAAGAGGCAAATGCATTAATGAAATTCTTGGATGTTAATGCGACAGAATTTAGTTGTCAAGTACGGATATCTGAATATGAGTACCATATTTTCGACTTATACACTACCAAACAAAAGAACTCTATATCAGTAGTACTATTTTAGGTCAATTATATATTATTGGTGGGGGGAATATAAGACTATAGTTTAATGGTTAAGAGCACCCACAACCGTGCTCTTGCCAGCGAATATGGTTGTGGGCTCGGCCCCACTTTTTCTGCCTGCTCTCTGGTAAGAGCACAACACCCACAGCTGTCCTCTTCCGCAAGGACGAGCACAATTCAATTTAAAATTCAATTAAACAAAAACATTTTCATAATATTAAAATTTATTAAAAAAAACCTAAATAATATTACAAATGACAAATAAAATAAAAACGACATAATTAAAATCTTAAAAATTAAAAAGTACATAATTAAAATCCAAAAAATTAAAAACTACATAATTAAACTTCTAATAATTAAAAATTACATAATTAAAAGCTAAAATACCCCCGTGGAAGACTACTCATCCGACGGCACTACCCCCAATTGTCTTTGGAGGCCTAATATCATGGCCTCATGCGATCGAAGTTGCGAGGGGGTCATAGTTGACCTATCGGCCATATTGAGTTGGGCCAAGAGGGTCCCCTATACTTCGGGTGCGCCCGCGTCTCCTGCCAAACGTTGAGGTATTTGAATGGCTTGTAGTTCATGGATTGGTAGGTGCTCATCGCGGCAGTGATGATGTCGACCTCGCTCCAGCCGCTCCCCCCGACCGCTCTTCCTGGAGGAAATAACCATTGAACTTGCCAATTTCTTCGTTGGCTCGGTAGATGGCGTTGCGCACCATACTCTCGTTGCGCTCGATTGTTCCCGGCTGCCGGTTTTCATTATATCGACAAGCGATGCGCCACCAAAAGTGATCGCCGGATTGGTTCGTGCCAACCACCGGATCTTCGGAGATTTCCAAGTACGCCGCGAACAATTTATCCATCTCGGCCGGAGTGTACGGTGTGCGGACACCGCGAGTAGGAGGAGTCGGAGTTTGGGAGGGGGCGGGTGTCCACCCGTATTGCCCTTCGGGGGCATCTTGGTCGTCGATTGGGTATGGCCGGTAGCCACCCAGAACGCCCGAACTTTGGGTTTGAGGAGGGGCCGAATATTCCGTTTCCGGACTAGGAAACGGTTGTGAAGAGAACCATTCGGGGTTCCAACCGTGGGAGCCCGAGGGGTTATTGCCTTGGTCGGACATTGTTATGTTGTAGGAGTGGAAGAAAGATTGAGAATGGATATGTGAGAATGAAGATGATAATGAATATGTGAGAATGAAGATGAGAATTGTGTAGTGTGGTGTGAATTTTTTGGTGTGAAAGTTGAGGTATTTATAGATGAAAAAGTGTATTTTTGGGGGAAAAATAAAAAAAAAATTTAAAAGTGGTAAAAACGGTAAAAAAACGGATATATTTTTTTGGGAAGTGGAAAAATATTTTTTTCTTATTTTTAATTGGTTTTTTTAATTAAAAACCAATTTTTAATTAAAAAAATTCAAAGGCAACGGCTATGCCGTTGCCCAATCGCTGCGCGCCACGTCAGCTGCTCGCTGGCTCGAACGTGCTCGATGCATCGAGCAGCGCTGTGCCAGCGGCGCGAGCGCAGCGGCGGCGGAGCTCGTCCTTGCCAGCGACACGGACGGACAGACGTCGTCTGTCCACCTTTGCAGATACTCTAAACAAGTACTACAAACTAGTGACCCTACTTAATTTATTAAGGATAACAATAATGGAATGAGATTACTACTACTCATTTAACAAAGCACAATTATTACACATGAAGAAAGTACCAAAACTTCCCCACCATCATTTTCGATTTACTGTACTCACTCATATTCTACTTTTCTTTTAACTCAACTTTTTGCTACTATAGTAGATAGTTCTGAGATTGAGTGAATATATATATGCCCCTCAAATCCAAATATTATTATACATTGCAATCTAAATTAATTTGGACAAAGTAATTAGGGTCAACATATACAGTGTTCGATGTTTATAATGAATTTAACTTGCAAGTGATATGGTATAAAGTTATTTGAGATGATCTCAACATTTAAACCTAATAATTGACCACCTATTTTTTTTTATTAGCACACTAATGTTAGTTTTGATCTCAAGGTTATGAATTAATTTCAAAAGGTCGTGTCCTTTAAATTGAACTAGTAATATATGACACACCAACAAATATGTAAGGTGTACATATTTGGGTGGGTTAGTGAAAAAGCCAAGATTTGGAAGCATTCATGACTCAGAATCAAGTGTGAATTTCATTGTTCAAACGTTGAAAATGAGAAGGCAATAATAGTACTACTAATGTGGGCCGGTGGATAATGGATATCACTGCCCACCTGCGGTCGGGTGAGGAACATTGTGCCCTAATTCCTTTTTGTCTCTGCGTGTGCGTTTGTGCTCGCGCGTATGCATCTCAATACAAATACGCGTACGTATATGTGTCATTGTATTTATATTTGTCGGAGAATATGCACATCAGTAAATGCATAAATTAGTATATAAGAATACATGGAAATGATCAAAACAAAAATGCATTTTAATACAAAATGCAGCCCAAATCGTGGGCATAGATTAGGCGATCTGATGGTCAATAATTAACGAAAAACAGGGAAGACCATTATTAATCGTTTTAGTTCATTTTATAAAATCCAGCTTTGATGTCATTTTTAGATCATTTTAGATCATCCTTTTACTAAAACGACATAAAAAAACTAAAAATAACCTAAAAATGTATTTTGTTATGTGTTTTGCATAAATCACACAACCCTAACTAACGGTAGATGTACAAAATTTATTTGGTACGAGATCTATAGTCTAAATTTTTAATTTAAAATTTTATCTAACGACAAATATGCACCCACTGTAAAAAAATCTAAAATTTAAGGGGCTGAAATGGTTCTCATTGTCTTACGATAAAAGGGGTTCTCGTTTGATCCTTTTTCTCTATATATTAATATATATAAGCAAGTGTGGATATTTTTGAAATTGGGTAAAATACTATATTAATTCTAAGTATAATTTATAAAGGAAAGTTTCAGATCTACGTGCGCAAAAATTGAAGGCTGCATTTTCTTACATAAATGCTGTCTTTTATCAATTTATCAACTTGTAACAAAATTATATTTGTGGTGATTGGAGGCGGCAACAATATTTGATTGCACACCAAGAATATATAATCTCAAGAGTTAGGATAATTCTTCAAAACTGATCAAACCGATGTAACAATCAAACTGATTAATTAATTAAAACGATCAAGTGTAATTTTATTAATTTGTATAACAATTATTGATAATGTCTTGATTCTCATGAGTTTGGACCAAATTCATGTAAATTTGGGTATAATAATTTACATCCAATGTTAATTATTTCACATTCATTAAAAAATATAGTTATGTCACCCACATAAGGGGTACTAATATTTTTCTATTTGGCCGTTAATAACAATTTTCTCTCTTCATAAATGTATAAAATTGAGGGTTGATGGGGTGCGTACTAAACAAGCCCAACAGCAATGACGGCCCATCAGCCCAAAGCCCAAGGAAGAGTATGAGTTCGGCATTACCAAAGAGTTCGGCCTCAGCCTACAGCTCGGTAAAAGCCAACCTATCAAGCTCTACTCTCAGATCGGCAACCAAAGCAGGAGTATGAGTTCGGCATTACCAAAGAGTTCGGCCTCAGCCTACAGCTCGGTAAAAGCCAACCAATCAAGCTCTGCTCTCAGGTCGGCATCAAGCTCTACTCAAAGATCGGCAACCAAAGCAGTTCGGTCTCAGTATTCGACCGAACAAGGAGTTAGTGGACCCATACAGGATGTCCAACACACCCACTACCACGTGGTGTCAACTCAGGCCACGATCGTAGGCCATGACCTACGCTACATCCACGATCTTAGGCCATGACCTACACGACATCCACGACTTAGGGTGGGGATGCAAGCCACGATCTTAGTTCCATATATAAATAGAACTTAGATCTGATATGAGGGGGTTAGAATCTCTCTAGAGAAAAAATCATATAGCAAGTCTGTGTTGTAAGCTGTAATTCGCAGATCAAGCAATACAAACCTGCCCCCATTTCTCCCCGTGGACGTAGATTTACCTCAGTAAATCGAACCACGTAAAATTTCCGTGTCGTAATTTATTTTTACGAGCATTCATCATCATCAATAATTCGCGGATTCATCACTGGCGCCGTCTGTGGGAAGCAGAGAACCAAATTTGTGATAAAGCGAATTTTTGACCATTTTTTCCACCCAAAAAATGCATACCAGATCGCAGAGTACCCGTATTCCTGCCCGTGAGAACCAGGAGGAAGCCAATCCATCCCATGGGTCTGGAAAACAGCCTAGGGATAAATCCACCACCAGTTCTCATGGCGGAGGAACAAGCCGCTCCAAAAATCGTCCCACTGAGTCTTCCCAGCAGCCCGATTTGAACGAGGCTGTCAAGCTGTTTTTGGCTGAAAAGCAGGAGGAATTCTTAACCTTCCTGCAAAAAAGCCAAAAGCAGCCGGAGACGAAAACGGCGGATTTTCCCTCTCCCTCCATACGAGACAGTCACTACCGCAGTAGTGTCATGTCTTCCAGGAGAAAGAATCCTCGGTACCGGAATCACAGGAGAACTCCATCTCCTCCATACCGAAGAAATGTCGGGTTCGCCGTGTACGGAGCATTGAGGACTCCGTTCTCGGACGATATTACCCGAACTCCCCTACCACAGAACTACCGAACTCCGTCGATAACCTATGACGGACTCGTGGATCCTCATGATTTCTTGGGACGCTATCAATATAACATGGCGAACCAGGGTCTCAACGAGGTCCACATGTGCAAGCTGTTTCCCGAGCTGCTCATCGGGAACGCAAGAAGGTGGTTCGATAGCCTCCCCCAAGGCAGCATTAGATCTTACCGAGATCTAATGGATGCATTCCATAGGAGGTTCTTTCAGAAAGCGGAAGTCCGAATCACTTCGGCTCAGCTGCTTTCCATTCGTCAAGGTCGCGACGAAAAAATCAGCGACTTTATGACAAGATTCCACAAGGAATGCCTGCAAGTAGACGATCTCAACGATCTGCTTGTCATCTCGGCATTCCAAAATGGAATCCTGCCCGGAGCTCTCTACAGGAAGCTCGTTGAGTGCGGTCCGCAGACAGCTCAGGAAATGTGGGACATTGCGGACCAGTACTCCCGGGCCGATGAGGCAGACCGTCGCAAACGGTCGTTAGACAGCTCATCGTCCCGAGGAGACAGAAGGAAGCCAGATCATAGCGATCAGGGGCATCCTCGCCGGACTCCATTTGAAAGAATTCAAAAGGCTCCGGTACAAGACAGATTGGGACCCCGTCTCAATCCCGAGAAGCCGCCCGCTCAGTTCATACCGCTGAACAAGCCGAGAGCGGAAATTTTCGAACTGCACTCTGACCTGTTCGAAAAGCCAAAGCGGATGACGAAATCAGCCGCGCGCCGACCCCGGGATAACTACTGCTCCTACCATCAAGACCACGGTCACGATACCGAGGAGTGCAGAAACTTGGCTGCAGGTATCGATGTTCTTGTGAAGGCAGGGACATTGAAAAAATACCAAAGCAAGCAGTCAAAGAAGAATAAAAAGCAGAGAGGTGCGAACTGCGCTCCTCAGGATCCGAAAAGGCAGCCGGATCCCGAAGACGATGACGAGCCGCAATATGATGGAGTAATCCAGACTATCGACGCTCTCCCTGCCGGGAAGACCAAGTCGTCCCTGAAGTCAGAGCGCAGAGGCTCCAATCGAGAGGAGCCAACGCATAAAAGGCTGAAGCAGGACGAAGTGATTACGTTCTCGGATGCTGATCCCGTCCCGGCCATCTCTCCTCACCAAGACGCCATTGTCATCCAAGCCGGAGTGGCAAACAAACTAATCCACAGGGTGTTTGTGGATACAGGAGCGTCGGTTAGCATTCTTTTTAAAGAGTGCTTCGACAAACTAGAAGTGGACCCAGCTCGGCTCAGTCCGGCTCCGCTTCCCCTGAAGAGCTTCGCCCAGGAGGACACCCGCCCTGAAGGTATTATCAGCCTTCCGATCACGGTGGGGAAAGCGCCTACTAGCTCCAGTACGATGATTGAGTTCTTTGTGGTAAAAGCTCGGTCTCCGTACAACATCATCCTGGGAAGAGACTGGCTCAACGCAGTTCGGGCCGTTTGCTCTACTTATCATCTCACCATCAAGCTCCCCACTAAAGGGGGGATAGCGGTCATCCGAGGTGATCAAAAGAGAGCAAAAGAGTGTCTGCAGATTGCGCTTAAAAGTGCCGAGCAATCAGATCGGCATCATCAAGCATAGCAATCACAGCAGCCGGAGTCAGAGGCAAGCGAAATTACCGAAGTCACACCAGAGCCGAACTCAATGACCGTTCAGTTATACGAAGATGATCCATCCAGAACGGTCAAGATCGGTTTCGCGGGAACGCCTCTACTCCGAGAAAAGACCATCCAGCTCCTCAAGGAGTACAAAGATGTCTTTGCATGGTCTCCGTTGGACATGACCGGAGTGCCCTCTGAGGTAATCACTCATCGGTTAAATATTGATCCATCAGTCCGGCCTATAAAACAGAAGCAAAGACTCTTTGCGGCAGAAAGAAATCAAGTCATCCATGACGAAGTCCGCCAATTACTGAGAGCGGATGTGTTATTCGAAGTGAAGTATCCTTCGTGGGTGGCCAATCCTGTCATGATCAAGAAAAAGGAAGGAGGATGGCGGATGTGCATAGATTTCACCGATCTAAATAAGCACTGTCCCAAAGATTGCTATCCCCTTCCGAACATAGATAAAAAAGTAGAAGCTTTGATCGGCTTCGAAATTTTCTGTTTTCTTGATTTATACAAAGGCTACCACCAAGTCTTAATGGATGAGATTGACGCTTCAAAAACGGCCTTCATTACTGATTTCGGCATTTTCGCTTATAAAAAGATGCCATTCGGTTTAAAGAATGCCGGAGCCACTTATCAAAGGATGGTAGACAAGCTTTTTCGGCACCTGATTGGAAAGGAGGTCGAAGTGTATGTTGACGATATAGTCGTCAAAAGCAAAAGCACTTCGGAGTACGAGCACAACCTCAAGTCCACTCTCAACGTGCTCAAGAAAGCCAACCTCAAACTTAATCCCCAAAAGTGTACCTTTTTGGTAGATTCGGGAAAGTTTCTGGGTTGTTGGGTTTCAAAGGACGGACTCAAGGCAAACCCCTCAAAAGTTCAAGTCGTTCAGAACATGGCAATGCCGAAGTCCATACATGACGTGCAAAGGCTAACCGGATGTCTAGCCGCACTGAATCGATTCCTTTCCCAAGCAGCCGAAAAGCAACTGCCGTTCTTCAAGGTGTTGAAAAAGGCACCAAAGTTCGAGTGGGGAGCCGAGCAGAAAAAGGCCTTTGACGAGCTCAAAAGTTATCTAGCCGAGCTTCCTATTCTCTCTGCTCCAACCGAAGCCGAAGTAATATTCTTATACTTAGCGGCATCGGATCAAACCATCAGCGCGGTGCTTGTACGAGAAGAAGGCCTAAAGCAGCTTCCCATCTATTTTACAAGCCGAGCATTAAGAGGTCCAGAAACCAGGTATCAACCTCTGGAAAAGATTGCTCTAGCATTAGTAAATGCAGCAAGGAGACTGCGGCCATACTTCTATGCTCACAAGGTATGCGTCTTAACTGATCTGCCACTTCGGCAAGTGTTGACCAAACCAGAAGCATCAGGCAGAATCGCCAAGTGGGCTATAGAGTTGGGAGAGCACACAATTGAATATCTACCTCGGAAAGCCATCAAGGGACAAGCCTTGGCAGATTTTCTTGCAGAAGCAAAGTTCGATCAAGCAATTCCTGTTATTGCCGAACAGAAGAATTCTGCCAATGCCGAACTAGCACTGCCCTTGGAATCCGAAGTAGAGCCGCCGGACTGCTGGAGCGGATTCGTAGATGGAGCTTCAAACAAGATGGGAAGTGGAGCTGGTATTTTACTTGTCGCTCCCGACGGACACGAGGTAACCTACTCACTTCGTTTCCTATTCCCCACTACTAATAATGAAGCCGAGTACGAAGCCCTCCTGGCCGGACTCCAGTTAGCGCAAAGTCTGCTCGTCAAATCTCTCAAAGTCCATTGTGATTCACAAGTCATAGCAAATCACATGTTGGGTACAAGTGAAGCTCGTGACGAGAGAATGAAGAAGTATTTGGACAAAGCGCAAAGCATCAGCCGAAGTTTCTCCTATTTTCGGATAATCCGCATTCCCAGAGCGGAAAATAGCCGAGCAGATGCCTTAAGTAAGTTGGCCTCAGATCCGAGCTCAAAGGCGGAAGAATTAATGCATCGAAGCATTGATGAAGCCGAGGTACATTCAGTATCCAGCTCGCCGAACTGGATGACGCCGATCTTGCAGTATCTGGATCAAGGACAATTGCCCGAGGATAAGAGAGAAGCTCGGAAGATCACGTGCCGAGCACTTCGGTACGAACTTCATGAAGGAGTCCTCTTTAGAAAGTCTTACCTCCAGCCGTTATTGCGGTGCGTAGGACCAGAAGAGACGGACTACATCCTCAGAGAAGTTCATGAAGGATCGTGCGGTAGCCACATCGGAGCCAGAGCTTTAGCTAAAAAAGTTCTGAGATGGGGATATTATTGGCCAACCATGGTACAAGAGGCAGTGCAGCTCGTCAAGAAGTGTACGAAGTGCCAAATTCATGCAAATGTCCCAAGGATGCCGCAGACCGATCTATACACTATGCAAAGCCCTTGGCCTTTCATGCAATGGGGCATAGACATAGTGGGACCACTTCCTCAAGCTCCTCGGCAAATGAAATTCCTTATCGTTGCCGTGGACTACTTCACGAAGTGGGTGGAGGCTGAACCATTAGCTACGATAACGAGCTCAAAGGCATTGGACTTCGTCTGGAAGAACATAGTGTGCCGATTTGGCATACCCCACATCCTCATCTCGGATAATGGGACTCAGTTCACCGACAAGACGTTCAAGAATTGGTGCCAAGAGCTGAACATTCAACAGCGGTTCACTTCGGTCTCCCATCCCCAAGCAAACGGACAAACGGAAGTAACGAACCGGATTCTGGTGAAAGGGTTAAAAGCTCGGTTAGAACAAGCCAAAGGACAATGGGTAGAAAATCTCCCTCAAGTCCTATGGTCCTACCGAACTACACCCAAAACCTCCAACGGTGAA
The DNA here is from genome assembly GCF_004379255.2 of Salvia splendens. NCBI lineage: Eukaryota > Viridiplantae > Streptophyta > Magnoliopsida > Lamiales > Lamiaceae > Salvia > Salvia splendens. The sequence continues at coordinate 27,104,557 of NC_056039.1, forward strand.
ACTCCGTATAGTCTGGTGTACGGCACTGAAGCCGTAATTCCGGTGGAGATCGGCGTACCCAGTCCCCGAACTCTAAATTTCTCCTCAGAAATGAATGACGACGGACTGAGAGCAGAACTAGATCTCGCCGAAGAAAGAAGAGAATTGGCGTGCATAAAAGCAGCCAAGTATAAGGAGCAAGTAGCCCGGTATTATAACCAAAGGGTGAAAAAGCTTCAATTTCAAGTGGGAGATCTCGTCTTGAGAAACAACGAAGTAAGCCGAGCAGAAAAGCTGGGCAAACTCGAACCCACATGGGAGGGTCCATATCGGGTGTCAGAAGTCCTCGGCAAAGGGTCTTATAAATTGACTCACATGTCAGGAGAACAAGTACCCCGAACATGGCACATCTCCAACCTCAAGAAGTTCCACTTGTAAGAGACAGTCCGGTCAGTCCGTCTCGTGTCTAGTTCGGTCATAGGGGTATATGTTTTTATTTGTTTGTTTCTTACTTGCACCTTTTACTTGTCGTTTTTTAAAAAAAGTTTAAAGTTTTTTTTTTTTTTTTTTCTTTCATCTTTTTCATTTTTTCTCTATGTGTTTTGTCTCTATGTGCTTGTCGTCTCTTACAAATGGTACCAAGGTATATCGTTCTTTAAAGACTGATCCCCTTTTTAGATCGATTATTAAAGACTATTGTGAGTCCAAGCTTCTAAGGAAGATATAAGACCACAATTCAGCTTAACAAGCAGTCCGTCTGAAACGAACTGCAATAAGCCAACGATTGTGAGTCCAAGCTTCCAAGGAGGATACAAGACCACAATTCAGCTTAACAAGAAACGAACTGCATTAAGCCAACGATTGTGAGTCCAAGCTTCTCAGGAAGATACAAGACCACAATTCGGCTTAAGAAATAAGCACTTCGTCTGAAACGAACTGCAATAAGGGAAAGTCCGATCCACGCGATAAACCTCGCCGAATTAGGACGACCAAGTTCGGTCAAAGAAGTTTACCTCATAAGACCGAGGACGACCATGTCTAGTCAAAGAGGTTTACTGCATAAGACCACTTCGGTTAACTGGGAAAGTCCGATCCACGCGATAAAACTCGCCGAATTAGGACAAGGGAAAGTTCGATCCCGGCGACAAAAATCGCCAAATTAGAACACAAACCAAGTCCGGTCAAAGATGTTTATTTCATCAGACCAAAGACGAGTCCGGACAAAGATGTTTATTTCATCAGACCAAAGACGAGTCCGGTCAAAGATGTTTATTTCATCAGACCAAGGACCAAGCCCGGTCAAAGAAGTTTACTTCATAAGACCAAGGACCAAGTCCGGTCAAAGAAGTTTACTTCATAAGGCCGAGGACAAGTACGATGAAATTTTTTCGCTAAGCTGTAAATACAGTGTTAGAAGCGAAAACAAAATTTCATTTTTCAAATCTTGTTCGGCATACAACTCCGCTACCCTACAAAATGGCGTTACGCTATTACAAAGGACTATTCTACTGTCCGGGGTTGCTAAAGTTGAGCCACCTATTAACAAAATCCTCTGGAAGCCGAGTCCGGTTGTTCCGAGCAGATGAAGAATAAGCAGGTCGACGAGATGCTATCCTCGACCCAACACCTCTTCCGCGAGCCCCAGAAGCTCTAGCCCCTCGGCGATGAAGAGTCTCTGCAATAAGCATCTGCTGATCTTGCTCGCTCATAGTCACAACTCCTCGGCGAATTTCAGTCCGTCCCTGTCTTGACGATTCCGGTTGCTCCTGAGCCCGTTCTCGTCTTGACGTTTCCGGCTGTTCCGGAGTTCGTTGTTGACTTGGAGTAGGATTTTGAACAAGGGAACCAGAGGTTTGATCTGGAGTGCGAGCATCTGTTGGCACGATATGCCGAAGGAATCTTTCTATGGAGGGGCGCCGAGAAAGAACAATGTTGTACCGAGAAGCCCAACGCCGCAGTGATTTCACAACTTGTTGGCAAGCCGAGCTCTCCAGCGCATTGTTCCTCCGGAGTACATGATATTCCTCCCACAGTTCGTCAACTCGACTCTGAACATCTGATATGGTCACTCCCCCGCGCACACGGATGTAATCCTCGTACGCAGTCCTCTCAGCAATGGTCGTATTCAGCTCGACCTCCAGATCCTTCTTATCGGACTCTAAGTCCTTATTATCGGCCTCCAGCTTCACTAAACGAGCCAGAAGCTCGTCATTCTTCGTCTGATCGGCTATAGCTCTTTTCTCAGCTTCGTCTAAAGCCGAAGAGTACAGCCGTTTCCAGTGAAGTATCTCCATTTCCTTGGGTACAAAGCAGCTATATTAGTTCGGCAGCTGTACCAAGCAGATAGTAAAATACAACAGGAGTAAAGGCGAGTACGAAAAGCTATACGAAGACAAGTGTAGAGAATTTTTCATTCACAAGGAAAATTTTTTACACTAGGAGGGCTTCAAGGCCATTTTTACAAGGAAGAAACCAGAGTAAGAGAAGGGAGACGAAATCATACTCCGCCAGCTTCGTCTCCGGCTCCTCGCTCTGGTTCAGCTTCTTTCTCCTGAGCTACCTCAGCCTCGGCCTCGCATCCTGCCGGCCTCGCCTCCGCCTCCTGATCGGCTTCCTTCTCCGGATGCCCGGCCCGCTCGACTTCGGCCTCCGGCTCCAGCGGCTCGGCCTCACCCTCTCCGTTGTAAGTCGAAGCGGGTGAAACGGGTCCCACGGAGGCAAAGATAGCCTCCAGGTTCTCGTCCCGATCAGCTCGACAACTCCGGACTCGGTCTGCAGAAAGCAGGACCGAGGATGAAGCGAGCTCCTCAAGGAGCGGCAGATTCTGAAGCCGAGCTGCTATCTCTCGGCTGTACAGAGGCAGCACGACGTCGGCCCCCTGCTCGCCCTTATCGGTAATTAGCCTTACCAGACTACCGACAAAGGCCGAGAACTGGCTGCTCAAAAAGAGTTTCTCCGTGTAAACACGGAGAGCCTCCCCCTGGGCAGCCACGGCGGCTGCCTCCTTCTGAGCCTCCCGGAGCTTCGTCTGCTCTCGCAGGATGATGAGCTGGTTTTTGGCTGACCGAGCTTCATCCTGAGCCGAGATCCTGGCAGCTCGGGCCCTCTCAAATTTGGCCTCAGCCTGTTCGGCCAGACTACGAGCAAGATGCAACTTCTTCTGCATCTCCTCGTAGTCATGGGATGCTTTGGAGAGCTCCACGGAGACGAGCTTCGCTCTCTGAAGATGAACAAGGAAAAAAGTCAACAGAAGGCCCATCAAAAAATGTGGAAAAGAAGCCAAGTCAGAAAGCTTACCTCCACAAAATTCGTCGGCCATTGAAAAGGCTCAGGGACGTGTTCCGGGATGTCTGCAACCACCTCGGAGATGACCAGGTCTTTCCCCGGCACTCTTGGGGACTCATGAAGTTTCCCCTTCCCTTTAGCCGAAGATGGCTCCGGCTCTTTCGGATCCGAAGAAGAGGTTTTTTGCCTCTTCGGATTCTTTTCGGCTTCAGACGCCGACCGAGGGGCTCTCTGCCTCTCCGGCCCCGCAAGCTCGGAGGACTTTCGGATAGCTTTATTCAGCATGTACACTGCCAAAAAGCAAGAAAGCAAGGTTAGTTTTCTTCGCTAAAGCAGTAGAGCATAAAGATAAAGAGAAATCCTCACCCTCGGCCTCTTCGTCCGAAGACGAGATGTCGAACACGACGTCGCCCTTGACGAGCTCAGACTCCGTGTATTGTTTCCTAACTATGGGAATCTTGTTGAGCTCGCCATCGAGCTCGTCCAACGGTTCAGGCCGAGGATGACGGATAACGGACTTCGGCCCTCTCCAGGGAAAACTAGGAGCCGCGGTCCTATCATAGTAGAAGAAGCGGTTTTGCCACTTCGGCCACTTCGTTTTACAAAAGGCCCTAAAGGGCTGTACAGGGATCAAGTAAAACCAAGACCCCTTCCTCTTAAATTGAAAGAATTTAAGGATCGCCTTCAAAGACAAATCCCTTCCTAACCTACGGAGTTCGGCAGCAAAGGCCGACAAGTGCCTCCAAGAGTTCGGAGTCACCTGGCCTAAAGGAAGCTGAAAAAAATCTAGTAAATCTATAAAGGCAGAAGGGAGGGGGAAACGAAGCCCGCATTCTAAGCAGGCCTCGTACACGGTGGCGTAACCCTCCGGCGGGGAGTCAGCCCTATGATCACCGTCAGGTACCACCGCCTTCCCCCCAGGAAAAAAGTATTTTTCGGGTAGGGACATCACAGTATCCTTACTCAAAATACTATGGAAATACTCTACGGTCTTCTCCCCGGACTCTTTCCGGCCAGAAGACCCCTTACCGCCTCTCCTAACGCTACCCGACTCCGAAGAAGAAGAAGAAGAAGACATTTTTCTTACTTTTTGAAGGTGAAGAAAGTCTGAAGAAATTCTTGAAAGCGGAGAGAGAATCTTCGCAAAAAAGAGAGAGTGCAGAAGAAGCAGTCGCAAAAGTGCTTCAATGATGAAGAAAGGAGGTATTTATCAGATTCGGCGAAGATTTCAAAATCGTCGCACCGTTTCGAATCCCACCTTTTCAGGATTCAACGGCCGGATTTTACTGTCGCATTTAATGCAGTCACGCGCAAGGCACGTCCCCTGACATCAGCCTCCCCCTTGCCTTTATCCAGAATGCCGAAGTGACTCACTTCTCCGAAGTGATTCACTTCGCCCTTCGGGGGGGGTAGTGATGGGGTGCGTACTAAACAAGCCCAACAGCAATGACGGCCCATCAGCCCAAAGCCCAAGGAAGAGTATGAGTTCGGCATTACCAAAGAGTTCGGCCTCAGCCTACAGCTCGGTAAAAGCCAACCTATCAAGCTCTACTCTCAGATCGGCAACCAAAGCAGGAGTATGAGTTCGGCATTACCAAAGAGTTCGGCCTCAGCCTACAGCTCGGTAAAAGCCAACCAATCAAGCTCTGCTCTCAGGTCGGCATCAAGCTCTACTCAAAGATCGGCAACCAAAGCAGTTCGGTCTCAGTATTCGACCGAACAAGGAGTTAGTGGACCCATACAGGATGTCCAACACACCCACTACCACGTGGTGTCAACTCAGGCCACGATCGTAGGCCATGACCTACGCTACATCCACGATCTTAGGCCATGACCTACACGACATCCACGACTTAGGGTGGGGATGCAAGCCACGATCTTAGTTCCATATATAAATAGAACTTAGATCTGATATGAGGGGGTTAGAATCTCTCTAGAGAAAAAATCATATAGCAAGTCTGTGTTGTAAGCTGTAATTCGCAGATCAAGCAATACAAACCTGCCCCCATTTCTCCCCGTGGACGTAGATTTACCTCAGTAAATCGAACCACGTAAAATTTCCGTGTCGTAATTTATTTTTACGAGCATTCATCATCATCAATAATTCGCGGATTCATCAAGGGTAATTTTACAAGAAATCTAATAAGATGCTAATTGCATATGTTCACATAAGAAACACCATATTAGTATATTTAGTTGATATTAAGGAGAGCTGGTCTGTTTTGTGTTCTAAACGGTTATATTTCGCATTGTATACTTATATGTCCAATTATATGGTTAGTGTCAAAATGTGGTTAATGAAGTACTTGATTGGACAACAAATATTTAATACTCCGTAGAATGATATTTTCAAATGTTGGTTACGACTTTCGAACTGTCGATAACCATATACTTTGGAGTTTGGAGGTAGCATTCTTTGGATTGGCAACATATAAATTGGTATCGATACTATACTTAGGGGGTGTTCGGTTGCAAGATTGTATCCATGATTAAATTTATAGTGTATTTGGTTCATGAGCGTCAATCCCACAACTTAAACCTAGATGGATAATCATGGGATAATTAGTCATAGCTAATCCTCTATGACTAAATAATCTCACAATTCAATCCTAGTTCTAGGTATTATTTTATTTTAAAAATCGAACATCACCTCAGTGAATAGATTGATAAATTTTGGCCCATATCATACTTGTATTATTATTTTGGGTTGTCATTTGATGCGGACCAGTCAGCTTGAACTTTTATCATGCCACAAAAATTTCTACCTAAACGTTCAGCCTCATGGGCTCAACCATTGGGCAAATACAAAATTACGGCAAGTTTTAGTACCTATTTTAAACTGTAATGTTCAGAACACTAATTAGTTGGTGTAAGGAAATTATCCATTAATATCCAATGTTTTAAACACCGAAGCTAAATGGGCCTGCAATGGGCCATTTAGGCAACCATTGTAGCTTAATTGAACTCGAGTAGATCAATATTTAGAAGAGTGTTCGGCCCTAAAATTTGAATGGTGGGATTATTTTTGAAGACCTGAGTTTTACAAAGAAGCAAAATGACAAGTATCTAAATATATAGAGTTTTGCAGAGCAGAGTAAGAAGATACAAAATTCTGGTACCAAATCCATCAACAGCTAACCCTTCATTTTTCTTTCCTGCTTCATCTCAGATAGGATTTGGTAGTTCTCAGGCCAAATCTTGAAATCTTTAATATATATCATAACCATTTTCTCCAACTCGTGCTTCTTCTATCGAAAGGCAAGAACCGGGGCAGACTAAGAAGGCTATTAACTCGTGTTATACCTTCGAGTGCTGACCATTCATCCTCTTCTGCACTCAAAAGGCACTCGGCCAGGCTTCTCCTCGACTGCCCAACACACTTGTCAGTTGATTTCTCCTCCTCTTCCTCCACCACGGGCACTATCTCGCTTGACTCTTTTCTCACAGGACTATCGATGTTTTGGTAATCAGGGTCCGGCTCGGAGGGAGCTTTGGTTGTTGTTTCCTCTTCTAAGGGAGCCTTGATTTCCTCTTCAGGAGCAGATACCGCGCCATTTTGGGGTTTGGACTCATTTGCATGTTCCAGAAACAAACATACTGCAGCACAGTCGTCGTTCTTTGATGTTGGATATTTGAGCCTCCATGCTCTGGTGGCGCAATCCACAAGGGCTCTGGCGGCTGTTCCACGCCCGGGAGCTGAGGCCACTATGTCCACGGCCTCCTTATTGGAGAGAACATCCCACACCTATCCAAATGTTGAAAAACTTTTCAGAAACAGGAAGTTATAGTAGAATGTGAGCAAGTTTATCTGAAGAGAACGGAGAATGATACCCCATCAGTTGCAAGAATAACGAACTCGTCTCTGTCTATAATGTGGTGGTGATAAACATCCGGTATGGAGATCAAACCAAAGTCCTTCAGACAGAAATCCCCGAATGCTCTAGCCATGGCCAAGCCAGGTGAATCACTATTAGGTAGCCATACACGTGCTACTTCTGGTTCATCTTGCAAGGCGAAAACTCTTCCTTTACATTTCTGGATCCTCGCCGATTCCCCTGAAATCAAGAAACCACATATTGAGCTATACCACCTATGCATACATAACAGCTACATATTTCTATAGTACACCAAGAATATATGTAATGCAAGTCATCATATAGAAAAGACATAGTTTGTCGGATCATGGAGGATTAATAGTATGGCTCCTTATAGTAGCTCCCTGAGCACACTTTCTAGGTTCACTTCAAAGAGCTGTATGAGCAAGAGATTAAGAACTTTCATCATAAAACATGACCGCTTAACAAGAGAGGGGCGAGGGTTCAAAAAAGCTGTTCAATATTCATCTTAGTCTTGTTGCATTCATAGTAGCAGAGAGAGATTCCATAAACAATAGAAAGAAATATGTATAGCATTTGAGTGTGAGAGACGGATACTTGGAAGATTAGGTTTCAAGTCGACAGTTAACTGTACAGCTGCCAAAACATTGTCCTTGTCCCGGGTTGCAAGTACTGCTCTCGAGTCGCCTACATTTCCAATTATAAGATCCAGACCCTGGAGGATCATGTTCACAAGTAGTCAGACCCATCGAGTAGCATATATCTTCGTCATAGACAGTCTATCTAATACACACCATAGCACTGATACCACAATGTAAGGCAGAAAAAACTAGTACTATATGCTATTGAAACCGATTATTTCAGATCATAAGACACAAGAAATCCACAGAAGAAGTTATCAATCTCTACAAGAGAATTCAAAGTAGCCTAATTCCACCTTGCAAATGACGAAGTTGAAAACGTGTCTATAAATAGATTGATAACAAAAATCTCAAAGTTTTTACCACAAATAATGGGGTACTGCAGGCAGGCCATATAGACTTTAACGAGCTGAATATGCTGATTCCAACCACAAAAGCACGAAAACAAATTCTGAAAGTCCTAATCACGCCAGTTCAGACTAGCACAAGTTGATACGGTTTCAAAGAGAGGTGGAGAACTACCTGCTTTATCAAGGCAACAGTGGTACTGCCACTGCAAAAGCAGTCGATAGACGGATGCAACTTCAGTTCCTTATCCATCAACTTGAAAGCCTTGAGCATTGAATTCCTGAGTGGAATATGCATCTCAGGCACTTTCTCAACTTCCTCTGCTTCTACCGATTCACATCCATCCTCATCCATGAAGTCATCGAATCGCCTCATCCCTTCAAACCCCACATTTTCTTGCACATGATTTTGCTCATCTTCGGCCTTACTTTCCCACTGAGAACGCAGCAAAATTGGAAGAGTATCGCGCACTTTCCTTGCTACCATGTGACCATAAGGACCATGACCATCGAAAACTCCACAAAATGTAGCGCTCGCATCGCCTCCAGTGCAGAAATTCTACCGTATAAACAACCCAAGCAAGTCATAAACTGACCCCAAAATAGACAAAAACAAAAAAAACTCCATTATTCCTTCACTTCTTCGTAGATTTAGCCAATCATCAAACATAACCTAAAACATACTTACTAGACTAATAAATTAAGTACTACTATTATGAATAGCCACAATGCTCTACTATATCAAACACATTACATAAACTAGCAATTTTTGCAAAAGTAAATCAATGAATCGATTGAAGAAACACTGACCTCCCAAACGATCATGGCATCTTGATTAGTCCCTTTCTTGCCCTGCTGAGTGTACAAGCTAGCGATGCGGCTGGCCCCATTCGAGAACAGCCGCCCCGGGATTTGATGCAACGCCCGCTCCTCGGCTACAACGGCGCCTCCGCCTCCGCCGCCGCTTAACTTGCTGATAAAGGTTGCGAAATCGCCAGAGCTACTCTTTTTCAACCGGGAATCCGCCTTTTCGTCGCCGGTCTCCCACCCCGTGCTCCGCTTTCCACTAGCCGACGAAGAGCAAATACCCATCAAATTACTCCAAACCCCAAAAAAGATTCGATTTTTAGCCCAAAATTCTCTGCCCAGTTGCAAGATTACTAATTCAAAATGTAAAAAAAAAAAGAAATTTCCCAATGGATCAAAGTAGAAACATAATCTAGAAGAGTTAGTATGTGTGTGTGTGAGAGAGAGGGGAGAGCGGGGTTGGAGAGAGAGAAAGCAGGATTCAGGTGAGGAGGTGGTGAGTAGGTGCAGATTTATGACTTTTTGTTACCAAGCTTTTGCTGCTAATTAGATGAATTAAAATTGCTGCTGTTTGAAAGTTTGAAACTCGAGTTGCTGTTCTAATCAAACGGATCACACGCGCGACGCTTTTTTATTTTTGTAATTAATTTATAGTAGTAATATTTTATATTTTCGTGGCTTGTCTGAACTTAATTTAAAAAACAGTTTATTGATTCATTTTAACAAACCTTTGATTCAACATTGACGCAATACTTAGCTTTAACGATTCACTTGTAAATTTTGCAGAGATTAAATTTGAACAACAAAAAATGTTAGAAAATTATACACATACGAAACGGAAGATGCTATAGTTATTTCATTATTTGTGTCTATTCTCAATAAGATAATCTAAAGTGTTAGAATTAAGATATCAAAGTAGTATAATAAAATTGAAAAAAGGTTTTATTTAAAGGGGGGAAGGGGACACCCAGGAGTGGACCACCTATGTGGGGGTGCTGCAAACTAGATAGTTCGGTTTAACAACAAACTTTGGTTATTTATTTAGAATATGGAATTTAAAATTGGTTTGTCGTAATTTATAAAGAGTAGGAGAGGTCGATGAGCTAGGGTGACGGTAATAAAGTTGCAATTAATGTAACACATTAATATAATAGCATAACATATGCATTGTAAAAGGGTTGGAATATATATAGAGTGTAGTGAAAGAAATAGAATGACGATTTTTATATGTATTTCATTAATATTAATTTGCTTGGTATGATAGAATGAAAAAGGAAATGGAACAAAGATGCAAGGAATTGTCATCTTTGCATTCATTCATATATTTATAAGGATTCTAATACTCTAGTATAAAGTCAGTGAATTAATATCAGACATACTAGATGTGTAATCTCTATATAAACTGTTCATTCAATTTTTTACCAGACTAATCAGACTTATACGCTACAAGTATGTTATGCAATGATTGAATTAACTGGATTCATATTATATACACAAAAAATTGCATTTTGTACGCATGAGTTGAATTCATCTGTTATGCGAGTTGGTACAAACATATATTCTGAAAAGTTCCATTCTTGTATGCTTAATTTAAATTGTGAGATTCAATCTAACAATCAAATATAATATATATTTAATCATGAGATATACTAGTATTATACTACAGTTTCCTTCTCGCGCGAAGTAGAAAATTAAACTAATTAACGTCCCTTTGAATTTTGAAAGAAAGTACTCATATACATGGGAAATGCGTTAACCAATTGCGAAATGAGTAAAGGAAGACGACAGCATTTATTAATTTAAATAACTACTACATCATTAACCTCAACGAAGTAATGCATTTATTTATTTGGTGCGTACCTCAACGAAGCATTAACCTCAATAAAATCTAAGATCCATGCCGTCCAAATTAACAACGATAAATATTCCGTCATATAATTTTATATTTCCTCCGTGAATAAAAAAACAGTTTTATTAATAGCCTATATAAGTTGTAATATAAAATTGATAAAGTAAGAAAAAAAAAGATAAAGTGAATAATGTTTGTTTCTGGATTACAAGAGATAAAATCGGGCATAATACAACCCAAAAGAAGGAATACAGAATGGAGAAACTGAAATGAAATTACAACAGAAAAGGAAACAATAAACCGTAAACAGTATTAGTCGAGTCGATGAGTCCTCTTTCCGCAAGACAAGTCAAAGTCCAAGTCCAAGGACAGGGGCACGGGCTCGCGGCTCGCGTGTGTGTACGTGTGGGCTCTACGGCTCATCTTAATCTCTTAATTAATCTCACGAGTTCTCTCATAGCTCATTTAATTAGCTACAAATTTTGCGCAACTTTAATCCATTATTTCTCACTCACCGGGAATCGGATTTGAGAAAATGAATATATCACGGTCATCTACTCCGAACGTAGATCCAGCAGGGACCTTTTGTCTCCCGTTGTGCGTCGGGGTCCAGAGGGACCATGACGTGGACTAGGACCCGTCGGGGATAACGTGGAGTTTGAGGTGGTCTAAAAAGAACAAGCGAGGCTCGAACCACGCTCAACGACCAGCTCCAAAGAACAGCCCAAAAACCACCCAAAGACCAAGATCCAAGATCCAAGGCACCAGGCACCCGGTGCACGGGTCACGGGACACGGGTCACGGTGCGCGGGTCGCGGACGGGCGGCGGCGCGCGTGCGTGTGGGCTCTGTCACCCGTCTTATTCCACAATAATTATTACACATGATAATTCATCTGATTAAATACTTCATCAAAGAAGTTTATCATCCCCGATGTGGGATAATTAACACCTAGTTAATTAATCTCTTAGTCTTTTCACATAGCTCATTTCTAGCTTTATTGTGACCAACTTTAATATATTATTTCTCATTTACCGGGAATCGGATTTGAGAAAATGAATATACTACGGTCATCTACTCGGAACGTAGATCGACGCTATTGCATTTAATTTCACAAAATTAAATGTCTTGTAACATTTATTATTAGTCAAAAATCATTTGACTACGCACGATTCCAACAGAATGTGCAAATATTATTGTACTAAGTGAACTATTAATTACTTTGATAATTCGTTACCTTTTTATACACTTGCAAGTTCAGCAACATACTTTGAAATATTATCAATATGGTATTGTTATGTTATTTTAGTAATTAGTACTACATCACCATCACCAAGCACTACACCTTATATTGTAGTGGTAATACTTGTACTATAATTAATTGCAATAGTTCAAAATTAATATTGAAAGTTAAGTGGAGTATATCTTTTTGTAGAACATTTTTTATGTATAGTTAATCTGGACAACTTATTGTAATTATGTGGAAATTCCAAATTGTTGCCATTTGAAATTGTATTTTCTATTTATTCATTCTCTTAAGAGATATCATTGCAAAAACGTACTCCCCCATGGCCATACCCAACATCACTTCATACAATAGCTTTCTTAATTAGTAATCCGATCCATCTTGTAATCCCTATTGTTTTAGTAATAAATTTCAAATGGTACTAATCTCACATTTCACTTCTCTTTACTAGTACTACTTTCTTATGTAGCAAATTTTCTCTCATTAGAAATCCTATACATAAAATGATAAATATTTAGTTGAAGTTGAAAGAGGAAATGACAAGTAGAAGAGGTTGAAATTGAAACCGATAGCATAAAAGCTGAATGCACTAAACCAACCAATTAGCCGTCCTTTGCAATCAACATCGTTAATTAATACTACTACCGTATAACCTCAATAATTTAATTATTTATTCTCATTTATGTTAAAGTGTTCCTTTGCAAGAAAAAAGTGTATTGTGTAATTCATCAACGTCCACAAATTAATTAACATCTCATTAAGGACCCTCACATTTTTTTTTATTGTAGTACCAAATGTATAAATTTTGAGTTGCAAAAGATATAGTAGTACTACCCAGTACTATTCCTTATTTGCAAAAGATACATTAGTACTAGGTAGTACTATAATTAATGATGGAATCTTTAATTACAAACGATCGACATAATTTTCAGTAGTTGTTCAATTAATGACGGAATCTTTTACAACAACATATAATTATTTAGTACTCCTACTTCCTAATATTCACAAAGTAAGTTTTTTATATACTCCTTATGTCCAACTTGGAGCGGAGCATTTTAGGTTTATGAATTATTTATACATATATAAAAGTTGAGTTTTAGGGGCATTTTGGGAAAAATTAGAATGTGTACGGTTTTAGTAGATAATGAAAATTGAAATTGAGACGTAGTATTGGTAAACTGAATTATAAACATTATGGATATACATAACGTCTTTCCACTAATTGACAGTTACCAACAATAAATTGCTATGCATAATCGGTTTCTTAGTCAAAAGGTTTTTATTAAATTTTGCGGTTATATTAGTATCATTATTTGAGAGGTTAAAAAGATAATGAATCATTAATTTAATTTAGAATAAATGATGTTGACCCAAGAAAAACGAAGAATGCCAAAAACTACAAGATTTTCTATAAATACCAATACCATTATGACATTGTATTTGTGCTTGGTATGTGTGTGGTGGCTACAGGGAGAGAGTATATGGGAAGGGGGAATAAGAGAATAAGATATGCCGGCTATTGGCAATGATGAATAAGTTCCAGTGGTTTAGAAAAGGCCGAAAATGCATTTTCCGATGAGATTAAGTATTCCTCTGTAAAATCTTTTTAAATTGCAATATTGGTCTACAATTGATTTTTATTTGTAGATGGAGGCAAACTGACGAAAAACCGTGATAAGTGATTATTATTTCCAACGGCTAAGAGCATCTCGAAGGGCAACCAAAAACACGTTTTCCAGTGAGATTGTAATTTTTAAAATTTGCATTATAAGTCTGTAGTTGATTTATTTCAAATTCTTACACGTAGATGGAGGCAAACCAGCAGATGGAGTAGATGGCGTTAGCGTAGGACAAGGAAGTGCAGTAGACAATGACGACAGAAGATGAAGTGTAATGGAGGCGGACATAAGAGGTTGAAGTAGAAGATGACTGCAAACGTTTCGCCTAAATGAATTCTAAATTATACCTTGAATTGTAATCAATTTATTTATTTATTTAATAGATTTGAGAATATCATGAAATATGAATCAGATTATATTTTTATCTATTTATTGTGTACTTCATTGTCTATATTGATCACGACTTCAATGTTTATATTACCCTAAATTAGGATAATAATTATTTGTTGTGTATTTTATTACTCCCTCCGTCCCTGAAAATTTGTCACCTATTTCCTTTTTCGTCCGTCCCTAAAAATTTGTCACCTTTCACTTTTACCATTTTTGGTAGTGGACCCTACATTCCACTAACTCATTCACACTCACATTTTATTATAAAACTAATATATAAAAGTAGGACCCACATGCCACCAACTTTTTCAACTCACTTTCTATTATATTTCTTAAAACCCGTGCCGGGTCAAATGGTGACGAATTTTGGGGGACGGAGGGAGTATATTTTTATAAAATCCATAATGATATTTATGGACATTTAATATTGCCATTGATTGGTATTTATAAGTATGAGGAATAACGACCTTTTGTTGTATGAGTGTGCGGATTAACCGAAATGTTTTAAAGTAAATTATGAAATTATTGCTTCAATGGCCTTCCATTTCATTTTCCAAAATTCATTATACATTTATTCATTACTCATTTCATACAATACAAATACAATGTCGGAAATTATTGTCATTCATTTTCCAAAATTTGATAACATTGCTTAGTTTTTAACTCCATATTTTCCAATACTCTTCATACTGTTTAACATGAAGTTATGATATTCTTTTAATTTTGCCCAATTAGTAAATTTGTTTTAAAGTGATTAACAAAGTAAAATTGCACTGGGACGGAGGGAAGATTGTATTTATATTTGGTTCATTTGTTGGTCATTATGATTATATTTTAAAGTTAAGGGTTTAGGGTTTAGGATTTAGGTTTTAAGGTTTGGGTTTTTAGCGTATTAGGGTCACTATATTGCAATGTAATGAAGCTCGACTATGATAAAGTATAGTACTAATTTAAATGGATACAGAATACAAAAAAATTACACACAATTTTGTGACAATATTATTTTGCGTCGGCGCTTTTATACTTCAAAATACAATTTTAAAACCGTTTGATGTTTGAAAAGCTATCGTCCAATTTTAAAACTTGCAATACTACCAATTTGTTTTCGGCATCAAAACTTGATCGTCGTGCATCGCACGTGGGTTAAAACTAGTTTTATTAGTAAAGTAGAGTAAGAGAGATAGGAAAAAGTAGAAAGAGTGGTATTTCTATATTTAGAATGTAAGTTTTATGTCTCACATATGTGACATGTGATAGAATCCTAAATAGAATTGAATTTTTGATGTAATGCATTAACTTGGTATTAGACACATTTTTCTCTAATTAATTAGCTATCAATTGAATATATTGATTTAAGTAGGACGTTTCCTAATTAGTCATTAAATTTGACTAAATATATATTCCTATACTAATAAGGAAAATGGAGAATATATTAACATAATTATTAATTTATGTATGCGTTTGATTATAGTCATTAAGTGAAAGGAATAGTATTTTATTCCTGTGATTATTAAGGGAAGAAATGGACGCATATATATAATTATGGTTTGATATATTATTGGCTAACAAAATCAAATCAAAATATTATTTTCAATTATTTAATATGATTTTGGTATTACTTGGTCAAAAAGAAACGTCCTAATTAAATAGCCACTGACGGAAAGGGCTTTAATGTTTTAAGATTAGAGTTTGTCCTCTCTCTGCCTATAAAATACAGGTGTAGTGATCCCATCAAAACACACACATTACAGAGAACACATAAACGAGGGAAAGAGAGAGAAACAAATCCTTGGAGTTGGAGTTGCGCCACTAAGCCAAAGAAAGTCTGAGGAAGTTCTCTCCGTCTTCCCCAATCGCTTCCGCTATGGATCGTCAAGGTAAGTTTTCGATCCATCATGTGTATGGTTAATACGTGAAATACATGAGGTTCGAAGATCTTGCTTTATTTATATTCAATTATGTATTATTGAATATATGATGTTAAATAATTTCTTACATGTGGTATCAGAGCATGGTTGAGAACTCATGTATTTTCGTATTATTGAAAACCATATTGTTTGAATGTATTTTTTTGATAAATGACTGTTAATTGAATCGATTGTTTTAATATGGTCAAATACATTATGAATTCAAATTTGTTGAATTGTATGTTACGAGTTTTATGAATATATATAAGAGTAACCACAGAAACTTATCAAACTATACTTTATGTATTAATCGGCTGTTTTTTAAAACATGTTTCAAGCATATTACTATGACTTCAAATTTGATGAATCGTGAACGTGTGTAGTTGGGATAATTAGTGGATTGAATTAATTTAAGTTGGTTTTGAATATGGTGAATTCACGTGAGTTCGTATATAGTATAGCCGTCGTTCTTTTGCTTGAGAAGTCAATGAATTGATTGCGTATGAATATGGAATATTTCATTCTGTTATTATTGTATATGTATAGAACGGAATTAATTGATACTCCGTATTTTATTGAGATTTGTTTCAAGACTTGTTTCGAAAAAATCTGTAGTTTCCATATTTATGCATATATTTTATGGAATGAAGGATTACATGATTCAATTTATGTTTTAATAAATTTATTTTGTATACATAATTGTGCACATATTTTTAAGAATTGCTATTGAATTGAATTGAATTGAATTGAATTGAATTGAGATATGCTTTGGAATATGTTATATTTAATTCCATAAATCGTCATCTTGTTTCCATAGTTTTGATTATGAATATTTTTAATTGATGAATTGTCAATTCATGTTTGTATGCTCTCTACCCAGAATTAATGATTTCCATGTTTGAAATATATTGTCTCCAAATTGATTCTATTTATGTATATGGAATTAATTTGGGTATATAGACTACTTATATACTGTATATAAATTGAGTTTGTATGTATGTATGGGTGAATTGAGATTTCAATTAAATGTTTCATGATTATGAATCTATCGAGACGGTGGAATAAATGATTACATAATTCAATTTATGTTTTAATGTATACAATCATGATTATATTATGTTTGTTTTGCAATCACCAAAGTGAGGCAAAATAAGTAAAGTCTATAATTAAATTCATATGAAAATTTGTTTAAGCAATTAATCACTATACATTTATGATTATATTATGTTTATTTTACAATCACCAAAGTGAGGTAAAATAATACTCCCTCCGTCCCGGACTACTTGCACTTATTTCCTTTCTGGGCGTCCCAAGTTATTTGCACTATTTTCATTTTTAGTAAAAAATTTCACCTACAGCCGTAATATTTGACTTTGCTATACACTCATTCCTTAATCTCCGTGCCGAAAATAAAACGTGCGAGTAGTGCGGGACAGAGGGAGTAGAAGGTTATAATCAAATTAAGTGAAAATCTGCTTAAACAATTAATCATTATACATTATTGATTATATAATGTTTATTTTACAATCACCAAAGTGAGGTAAAATAAGAAGAGTTTATAATCAAGTTAATATGAAAATCTATGTATGCAATTAATCATCATGCTTGTTGTGGCTATTCATTATCTAAATAGTTTGTTTGTCATAAAAGGTCTAGATTCACAAAGGAAATAGTCTTTGCGACATAATGAACACTAATGGAGTTAATAATTTAAATTGGTGTCGATTACCCAAAGGTAACGCTAATTTATTATTACTCAATTGTCGAACTAAGATATGGATATTAAAAGCATGATTTTTTTATTATTGTATGAAGACTACCCAAATGAGTTTTCATAATTGCCTCATGATATGGGTTTTCAAATTAATGTTCGTGTTATTATTCAAAGCTTTTATATGTGAGCATTCATCTCTTAATTGCTCCTATAATGTAAAAACATATTTTTTTTCTACTAGTATGTTTACCTCAATCGTTCCCCAACTTAATGGAACTAACTTCTTTGAGCGTGCATCTCATGCTCACATTGCAACCGAAGGAGCATCTAAAGGATAATATTCATTCGAATTTATCATTCTTATGGCATAAAGGAACTGGATCATATTTCTAGTGAAAGAATTAAGAGGCTTATAAAGGATAATATTCATTCGAATTTAGACTTTACAAGCATTACCGTTTGTGAGGATTGCATTAAATGTAAACAAACCAAACACAATACTATAAATGCCACATGAAGCAATGAGCTCCTTAAATTTATACATACAGATATTTGCAGACCTTTTGGTGTTTCGACTTTTGGTGGAGAAAAATATTTTATCACCTTTATTGACGATTTTTTCGCGTTATGGATTTATTTATTGCAAGAAAAATCTCAGGCACAGTTGAACATTTTATGACTGAGGTTGATAGGCAAATAAATAGAAAGGTGAAAATTATTCGATCTGATAGAGGTGGTGAATTTTATGGTTGTACTACTAAAATAAGTCAATTACATGAACCTTTTGCCAAATACTTAGAAAAGCATGGCATTTATGCTTAATATACTATGCCAAGTACGCCTCAGCAGAATGATGTTGCTGAGAGACGAAACCGAACTCTCATGGAAATGGTTAGAAGTATGATAATTCTACCTTACCCATAACGTTGTTTATGCTCTTAGAACCGCTATTTATGTATTAAACGGAGATTTTAGTAAGGTTGTACCAAAGACTTTCTTATGAACTTTGGACAGGTAGAAAACCCAGTTTGCAACACCTTCATGTTTGGGGTTGTCCAGCGGAAACTAGAGTATACTCTTCGCAAGAAAAGAAAAATGGATTTTAGACCATTAGTGGTTATTTTATGGGTTACTACAAAAATCTAAAGGGTATAGGTTTTATTGTCTTAATGATAGCATGAGAATTGTGGAAACTGGAAATATATGATTCTTTGAGAATGGTGAGATTAGTGGGAGTTCTAACACTCGTAATGCGGTCATTAATGAAATAAGGGTATAACCTTCTTCCCTCATTTTCTCAAGAATTAAGTGTGCCAAATATTGTTGAACAACCTAACAATATTTAAATGACCAACCACTTAATGATGATGCCAAAGTCATTGAACATATGTGTGGAAGAAGCATCTACAGAAGTGCCATTAAGGCGTTTTCTATGAAAATGAAGGTTGGCCATTTCTGATGACTATGTGATATATTCGAAGAATCTAAATGCGATATATGTATGCATAACGATCCAGTTTCATTTTCACTAGCCATTAAGCGTAATAATTCTAATAAATGGATTGATGCCATGATAGAAGAGTTAAAATCTATGGATTATAATAAAGTTTGGAACCTTGTCGAATTACCTGATAGACACAAATGTATTAGGTGTAAATGGGTCTTCGAGACCAAATTCGACATGAATGGTTTAATCGAACGATTTAAAGCCAGACTTGTTTCCAAAGGTTATACTCAGAAAGATAGCATTGATTATAAAGAGACTTTCACTAATGTACCAAAGAAGAAATCACTTAGAATCATTTTGGCACTTGTAGCCCATTTCGACTTGGAACTACATCAAATGGATGTGAAAAACTGCTTTTCTAAATGACGATTTGTAAGAAGAAGTCTACATGAAACAACCTGAAGACTTCATTAAGAAAGGGAATGGAAATTTAGTCTGCAAACTTAAGATATCAATTTATGGACTGAAACAGACTTCTCGACGATGGTATTTTAAATTCCATGACACTATTACTGCTTTTGGTTTTGAAGAAAACACCGTTGATCGGTGCATATACCTCAAGGTTAGTGGGAGCAAGTTCATATTTTTGGTTCTGTATGTTGATGATATATTGCTTGCTAGTAGTGACATTGGATTACTACATGACACTAAAATTATCTCTCTAAAAATTCCAACATAAAAGATATATGCGAGACATCTTACGTCATAGGATAGAAATATCTTGTGATCAATCACGTGGACTTTTGGATTGTCTCATAAAAGCTACATAGATCGAATCTTTTAGAGAGATATGGCATGAGTGCATGTTCTCCAAGTGTTGTTCCAATTCATAAAGTGACAAATTCAGTTTGAATCAATGTCCAAAACCTGAATTAGAACCTAAAGAGATGGAAAATATTCCTTATGCATCTATTGTGGGAAGTTGTATGTATGCTCAAGTTTGTACTATCAGACATTAGCTTTGTGCTCGAAATGCTAGGTCGTTACCAAAGTAACCCTGACATTAAACATTGGAGAGCCGCAAAGATGATAATGAGATACTTAAAGGGGGCAAAAGATTATATGCTTACAGTTAGGAAATATGATCAATTAGAAGTGATTAGATATTTCGATTCAGATTATGATTTATGTTTTGACTTTAGAAAATCAACTTTTGGTTACATTTTTCTTATGTCCGGAAGAGCCATATCATGGAAAAGTGTAAAGCAAAGTTCTAATTCAACATCCACCATTAAAGCTGAATATATGGCTTGCTTTGAAGAATTAGTGATTGCAAAATTTTATTTCAGGCCTTGGTATTGTTTCCTCAATATCCACGTCCTTGAAATTGTATTGTGATAATAGTGCAATTGTATCTTTATGTAAGAATGACAAGTATTCAAAGGAGTTAAACATATGGAATTAAAGTTTCTTGTCGTGAAAGATGAAGTTTTGGGAACAAAGAATATCTATAAAATATATAAGCACACAACTTATATTAGCTTATCCATTGACTAAGGCGTTACCGCCAAAGACATTTATGGAATAAGTTAACAGAATGGGTCTTGAGTATGGAAACGTCTAATCTTTATGTTTCCATGTTGGTTCAGACACTTAAATTATGGATATTTTGAATTCAATAAAGTTGTTTCTATTTTTCCTGCATAAACTTATTATTGATATGCATATATATATTTTTAGTATTAATGCTAGAAGTCTTGAAATAAGACAATTATGGACGTTGTGTCACTTATAGATTATATTAGTGCGGTTATTGGTGATGTGGTACATGGAAGAAACTATGTCGATTAAATGATATACGCCCGCCATGACCCGCATTAGTAGTTTCTCTAATATAATACTTATGTTTGCCAATGATGAAAGTATTTATAAAGTCCAATATTATGCGCGCCTTATGTTTATTATGTCTATTTTACTGTGGCTCTGTCACGTGTGACAAGTGGGAGAATCGAAAACTTTGTGTCCCACATGTTCGCCAAGTGGAAGAATGTAAGTTTTTTGTTCTCACATATGTGACATGTGATAGAATCCTAAATAGAATTGGATTTTTGATGTAATGCATTAACTTGGTATTAGACACATTTTTCTGTAATTAATTAGCTATCAATTGAATATATTGATTTAAGTAGGACGTTTCCTAATTAGTCATTAAGTTTGACTAAATATATGTTCCTATACTAATAAGGAAAATGGAGAATATATTAACATAATTATTAATTTATGTATGCGTTTGATTATAGTCATTAAGTGAAAGGAATAGTATTTTATTCCCGTGATTATTAAGGGAAGAAATGGACGCATATATATAATTATGGTTTGATATATTATTGGCTAACAAAATCAAATCAAATTATTATGTTCAATTATTTAATATGATTTTGGTATTACTTGGTCAAAAAGAAACGTCCTAATTAAATAACCACTTTGATGGAAAGGGCTTTAATGTTTTAAGATTAGGGTTTGTCCTCTCTCTGCCTATAAATACAAGTGTAGTGATCCCATCAAAACACATACATTACAGAGAACACATAAACGAGGGAAAGAGAGAGAAACAAATCCTTGGAGTTGGAGTTGCGCCGCTAAGCCAAAGAAAGTCTGAGGAAGTTCTCTCCGTCTTCCCCAATCGCTTCCGCTATGGATCGTTAAGGTAAGTTTTCGATCCATCATGTTTATGGTTAATACGTGAAATACATGATGTTCGAAGATCTTGCTTTATTTATATTCAATTATGTATTATTGAATGTATGATGTTAAATAATTTCCTACATTTAGAAATGAGTCATTTAAATTGTGAATCCTAAAAAGAAAAATATACCACTTAGAGTGAGACGGATACAAATGTAATAATTTTTTTAAATAACATTTTAGAGTTTAATAGTACCAAAATATTCCTCAGTAACTCTCATCATTTATTCCATTAAGGACAAATTATCACTGTATAAGGTTCATTGAGGCATAATTTTACTATTAATGTCCGCTATAATTCTATATAGATTGTGAATAGAGTGTGAATTGAGTGTGAATTGAGTGGACTGGCCATCATATATAATGTATGCAAAATCCAGTAGGATATAAACACAAGAATGCAAAAAAATATTATTGCTGGGAAGGAAACAAAATGGAAATTATAAAAGATCGATAGTAGAATGTGAAAAAAATGTAGATAATGTTGGTCGTTGTATATGATTAAGTAGAAAAGGCCCCTACAAATACAAGGGATGGCGTCTCCATCAATAAAGCAGTATGCTGTGACCACCCTCTTTACAGCTGTGATGTCCAAATAAAGGAAAATCCTCATATTTATTGCAATCCGATTGCTGTTTAACAAATCTTAGTATGTATTCACATCGCAACATAACAATCACATAAATATAATAACTGCGCTGTCACATTATGTATCCATCACAAGGTGGGGTGCAAATAACTGCCTTATACTATGCCATACAATTCTTAGTAGCAACATTATGACAAAGAATCTTTTCTTTTTGAATAAACTACTAAGAGCAGCATCCGCACCGACGGACGTTGAACCTGCGTGCCGGACGTCCGCCACTAGGCGAGCGACCGGCGGACGCGGACGTCGCTTGCGGACACCGGAGTTCCACGGATTTCCGACGACGCCCATCGGGATGTCTGTTGTAACGTCCGCCATTGTGAGTTCCCGACGGACGTCCTGATTTTCAATTTAAAAAAAAACTCTATATATACTGCTCGTTGAACTTCATTTCATTCGCACCACTTGTTTTAACGAATTCCTCTCTCTCTCTCTCTCTCTCTCTCTCTCTACGTTTCATTTAGTATATCCAAAATGGCTAGTGGTAGTGGTAGTGGTGCGGGTGGTAGTGGTGGGGGTGCGGATGACGTACGCCGGCGAATTAAAGAAGAGTTGCGGGCCGTTACGTCCAGGGAGATAAATCGCCTGATACAAGCGGCCTTGCAGCAGCAACAGTAGTCGGGGGTACCTCGACCCATCCATCATCGAGCTATAGTACCCCGGGACCACATCGCTGCACACCGTCGGTTGTATAAGGACTACTTCGCTCCGAAGCAGCGGTTTGGGGAGAACATGTTCCGGCGACGTTTTAGGATGCATCATCCGCTATTTCTGCGTATCGTGGGCGATTTAGAGCGTCGATACGAGTATTTCAGGATGAGGGAGGATGCGGTTGGTAAACCCGACCACACGCCAATACCGAAGTGCACTGCCGCAATCAGGCAGTTGGCATACTGAGGTGCGGCCGACATGTTTGATGAGTACCTCCACATCGGTGAGACGACTGCCCGCGAATGTCTGCAGTATTTTTGTGAGTACGTTAAGGAGATATTCGGGATAGGTATCTTCGGAAGCCTACCCCCAAAGATTGTCAGGCTTGGATGGATATGCACGGGAGTCAGCACGGGTTTCTGGGAATGTTGGGCAGCATAGATTGTATGCATTGGGAGTGGAAGAACTGCCCCACCGCCTAGAAAGGGGTGTACACTACAGGTTTCAAGGGCAAGAATCCTACGATGATCCTTGAAGCGGTAGCTGACTACCGGCTGTGGATTTGACATGCGTATTTTGGAGTATTCGGGTCGAACAACGACATCAACGTCCTCCAGTTGTCGCCCCTTTTCAACGAGCAGTGCATGGGCGTTGGGCCGGCCGTCAGTTTCATCGCCAACGGCAACCAGCACAATATGGGCTATTATTTGACGGATGAGATATACCCTATGTGGTCTGTCTTTGTGAAGACGATCAGATGAGCAACAGACGAAAAGAATATCTATTTTGTGGGTCGTCAGGAGGCAGCGCGCAAGGATGTGGAGCGGGCATTTGGTGTGCTCCAGGCTCGATGGGCGGTAGTGAAGGGTCAATCACGGCTGTGGTATATTGACAGCATCGCTGATATCATGTACGCATGTATTATCATGCACAACATGATTATCGAAGATGAAGGTCCAGCATTGACTGATTGGGCCAATGATGATGTTGATGCTGCCAGTCCAAGCCACGACGTGGCCACCGCCAATGAAGAGGTCGATCGAGTCTGTGCATTTGCAGACATGCGCCAACGACAAGCCCATATTCGAAGAGCTATGGACGCGGAAGGGTCGTCGTTGATATTTACAATATAATTTGTTGAGTATTTTTTTGTTGAAATGTACTTTTTATTTTTTTTATTTAATGAAATTATCATTGCACTTTTTCTGTCCGTATCCGTGTCGAAATTTTAATTCCGTAAATTGTTTAATTCCGTAAATTATTTAATTTTGTGAATTTGTGAATTTTTATTATTGTGAATGTC
Source organism: Salvia splendens (assembly GCF_004379255.2). Taxonomy (NCBI): domain Eukaryota; kingdom Viridiplantae; phylum Streptophyta; class Magnoliopsida; order Lamiales; family Lamiaceae; genus Salvia; species Salvia splendens. The sequence goes on from NC_056039.1 coordinate 27,128,971, forward strand.
CTTGGGATGTCCGCTATTGTGCAGTGGGATGTCCTTATGACGTGGCATAAGGTGTTTTTGGGAAGTCCGTCGGGATGTCCACCGGGATATCCGTCCCACTGTGGATGCTCTAAGGTCATGTTTGGTAGCTATGTTTCTCTCTCTACCTATGTCATCTGCAACAGTATGCTCCTTACACCTCATCGCCGCCACCTCTTTAATGTGAATCTTAAGGATTCAAGACACATATGTTTGCCCCGAACTTGCTCTTGTAAATATTTCAACAACCCAACATCCCAACAAGAAATAAAACAATTAAAAAGGTGGAAAAGGAAGAAGATGAAGGTGTTATGATTTAGATAGATGCTTGGAACCTATGGAGCTTCTACAAAACAATGAAGACAACCTAATGCAACTTTCACCAAAGCAAGAATCTGATGGCTCCACAAAACTAGCAACACAAGAACTAGAATTGTATACCTTAACATTCAATCTAAGCCCGTCAATAGATTAAAATGCAACCACAAGGGATTTTGATAAATCTTCAAAGATGAAGAAGGATGCTCAATATTGAGACTTTGTTTGTTTACAAATGAGTTCAAAGCTGCTAGCAAAAACCCTAGACATGGGTATTTATACTCGAGGATAAAAGTGCTAAACAAAAGAGTCACAAAGAGTTCAAAATTGCAAGTCGCATAAAACACCCGGTCGGGTGTTTTTCCTCATTCAATAATACCCGATCGGGTGAACTCTCTGGACTTCGCGACCAAAAACAGTCAAAACACCCCGTTGGGTCTTTTCACCTTGCAAATCACCCAGTCGGGTTTTCCCTTTGGAATCCTCCAATTACATTGTCTTCGTCTTCGAAAGAGATTCGCGTGAGTATCTTAAACGCCCCAATCGGAGTCCGGATGAGAGAGTTATGGCCATTATACGAAAGTCGCGCAATGAGGAGCAAATGACTCCAAAAGAAACGTTTGGACGGGTGTCGCTTCCGTTCCCTCCTCCCACGAGGCCTTGAGCACGTTGCTTAGCTTCCGGTTGTTCCCCACTTGAGCACTCTCTTCGGATGAGCTTAATCCATGGATGAATGTGCTTAGGTTGTCTTGCATCTTCTTTGTCATTCCCCTCGTCATTGGTCGATGAATGTCCTTGGTGGGGTTAATCAAATGATGTGTGACTTGTGAATTCGCATCACTCTTCCTCTCCTAGAATCGAATTAGCTTTAACTCCAAAATTGAATCTTATTGAGGACAAACTCAATTTAGTGAATAATGTCCCTTATAGGTTGTGAGAACAACTGGTGCGAAGTATATAGACTAAATAAGCTATCTCTTCTAACATGCTAGTCTTTTGGGATGAGTTCTCCTATTTGATCTGTATCGAATACCGTTGTTTATAAATTTCAGGGGTAAATACATAATTCATACAAAATATTTTACCTTTGTTTTATATTAGTACAAAAAGTTTGGAGTTTACATAAATAATACAAAAGGTTTCATTCGTGTTTGATTTAGTATATTCTGTTATCTTTGTTGATTTTCGATAACTCTTTGTCAATGCGAAGTACAAAATTGTTAATAATTGTTTTGTGTTAGTAAAATAGTTTTATTATTGTTATTTATTGGTACAAAAATTCCATCATTGTCTTACAGTTGGTGTGTCACATAAGTACAAATTTAACATTGTTTAAATAAAAAAAACGTAATATAATAAAATGAAACATGAATGAAACTTTTTGTATGATTTATGTAAACTTCAAACTTTTTGTACTAATATGAAACATAGGTGAAATATTTTGCATGAGCTATGTATTTACCCCTCAATTTCATACTATAAACCAGTTATTTATTTTAATTTTATGTTTCAATCACTCAAATTTTGTTCTTGCTGCTGCTGGACTGCAAGAATTTGTATGCCAATGTCAAAACTTTCGGTTAGAGCATTAGCAGTGGTGCGGATGTCCCGGCGGACATCCCCGCGTACATCCTAAAAACACCTTATGCCACGTCATACGGACATCCCACTGCACAGTGGTGGACATCCCCAAGGATATCCCGACGGACTTCCCACAATAAAAATTCATAAATTAAACAATTTACGGAATTAAATTTCGACACAAATACGGGAAAAATGAAACCACTTTATTAAAAAAAACATACTTAAGTAAAAAAAATGCATAATTATTAAGTAAAAAATTCTAGTAAAAAAACATACTTAAGTAAAAAAAATGCGTCGGTGGGAGAATCCCGGATCGGAGATAGCCCCAACTCCTCAAACGAGAACGTCTCCATGCTAGTGAACTGAGTCTCGAGAGGAATACTCGGCGGGTTGTCTGGCGCCAGTAAATCCATATAGGGCCGATAGACGTTGTCCACCGGCGATTGGGGGACCCCCTGCCTACTCCCCCCCCCCCCCCCCCCCCGCAGCGCCATGCGATCCCTGCATCATCCCCGACATCATCATCCCGGGCATCTGGGGCATCATTCATGGCATTTGGGGCATCATTCCAGGCATTTGGGGCATCATCCCAGCATCTGGGGCATCATTCCCGGCATTTGGGGCATTCCGGGACTCGCCCCGAGCATCTGGGACATTTGGGGCATCATCCCATACCACTGCGGGTACATGTTGTAGTACCCGGGCATCGCGGCAGACATCGGCGTACTACCTCCGACGGGAAAATAAGGAGCCTGTGACTCGCTCGTGGTGGGGGAATTGTGACGCCCCGGATTTTATTCCTTTTAGTTGGATTTAGTCGGATTTAATAGCTCGATCAATTCTTGTTTGGATGACGTAGAATTTTCATTGTAATATCCGGCGTTGGAACAAATCAAGCTTATTGAAAGAATTTGAGTACAGGCAAACAAGAGAATTTCCAGGAAGGGGCAGACAATGCGCTCCTGTTTGAAGGGAGGCTGTGTGTGCCCAACCAAGAGGAGCTCAGAAATGAGATAATGAGCGAGGCGCACGATACCCTATACACCGCCCACCCAGGGAGTACAAAGATGTATCGGGACTTAAAGAAGAAGTTCTGGTGGGACGGCATGAAGAGGGACATAACATCCTACGTCAAGAGGTGTCTTGCCTGTCAACAAGTGAAGGCACTACACCAACGACCCTATGGAAAATTGCAGCCGTTGGAGATTCCCGAGTGGAAATGGATTTTGTCAACACATAGCCATGGATTTTGTCACAGGACTGCCAAAATCTCAAAGAGGAAACACTGCAATCTGGGTAATAGTTGATCGTCTTACTAAGAGCGCCCACTTTATACCGATCCCTATCACGTACGGATCAGAGAAGCTAGCCCAGTTGTACGTAAAGGAAATCATTCGCCTGCATGGCATACCAGCGACGATCACGTCGGATAGAGATGCCAAATTCACATCCAGATTTGGAAGAGCTTACAGAAAGAGCTAGGGACGCAATTGAATTTTAGCACGGCATTTCACCCACAAACCGATGGACAATCGGAAAGAACAATTCAGACTCTTGAAGATATGCTGAGGGCAGTAGTGCTCGATAGAGGGAGCAATTGGGAACAGGTACTGCCACTGATAGAATTTGCTTATAATAATAGCTACCAGGCAACAATCGATATGGCTCCGTACGAGGCGCTGTACGGGAGAAAGTGTAGATCACCCCTCTACTGGGACGAGGTCGGTGAGAGGAAAATTTTGGGCCCGGAAGTAATTGAAGAAATGATAGAAATCATCAGGAAAATCCGAGGGAGAATCAAGGAGGCTCATGACAGACAGAAGTCCTATGCGGATGTCCGACGGACTGATTTACGGTTTGATGTGGGAGATAAGGTTTTCTTGAAAGTGTCACCCTCGAAGGGGATAGCCAGATTTGGAGTTAAGGGAAAACTCCGACCCCGATACATAGGACCGTACGAGATCCTAGAAGCAGTCGGACCAGTGGCTTATTGATTGGCGCTACCGCTGAGCTTTGGAAATGTTCACAACGTATTCCATGTATCACAACTTAGGAAATATGTGTTCGATCCGAAGCACGTGATTCATCAGGAAGAGATGATATTAAAACCGGATCTGAGCTATGAAGAAAAGCCGAAAGCAATCCTGGACAAGAAAGTGCAGCGGTTAAGGAATAAGTCCATTTCTTCAGTGAAAATACTTTGGGAACACCACGGGCAGGAAGAGGCCACGTGGGAGTTGGAAGATAAGATGAGGGAGCGAAATCCCGAGTTGTTCAAGTGAAGCCGTACAAATTTCGGGACGAAATTTCATTTAGGGAGGGTAGAATGTGACGCCCCGGATTTTATTCCTTTTAGTTGGATTTAGTCGGATTTAATAGCTCGATCAATTCTCGTTTGGAGGACGTAGAATTTTCATTGCAATATCCGGCGTTGGAACAAATCAAGCTTATTGAAAGAATTTGAGTACAAAAGAAAAGTTTCAAGAATAAAAGTAATTGGGATACTTTTATTAAGGAAAAGTGAGTGCATATAAATAACTCTACATCCAAATGCTTAATTAAGGAAATACTACACCCCACTCCTTGAGCTACAAATTCAAGTATTACATAAAAATGGACATACAACTTTCATCTACTCCAAAACTAGGATGAGTAGGAAAGTAGGACAAAATGGTGAAGTAAGCCAATCTCTCCCCATCTTCCTCGGTCTTGGAGGAGTCACAAAGTGCCAAAGAGATGACCTTGCACCTACAAAGTTTACACCAAAAAGGGGTCAGTTTGGAACTCACAAATAAAGGGAAAAGAGGCATAAGCTCAATTAGAGATGAGGAATAGTAGAGCTATATAGGTCAACCATTAGGCTGCAAATTAGAGCTGGGATCAGCCCTTTTGTTATCTTCTCAAGTTTCACCAAAGTGTAAATTAGAGCAAATAGGCGTAGTAAAAGGAGCCAATGTATATGCTTAAAATAAGCATGGACCAGAGCCAATCTTTCCCACCATCCAAGGCTGAGGAAACAGCCAAGGAAGGTTAGTCTATTATTCACCAATTTAGCATGATCAACATTGTTATAAAGCTCAGAAAGGGAGCTAAATTGTAGCCAAAATTAGGAGCTCAATGCCCAAGATTCTGCCACAAGAGGCCAAGGCATGTTGCCTATAAATACCACTGTCCCCTTCCCCACTCCACAACTACATTCTGTCAAAATTTTCGCAAGGCAAGGAGTGCGATGGAGTAAGGGACGGCGGCACAAGGCGACGACGGCAAAGAGGGCAGCCAAGAAAACCTAGAGAGTTCACCAAGTGAGGTAACTTCCTCAGCACCATATTGCATCATATAGAGCAGTCGTAAGTAGTCAAGGACTTAGATTTCTAGGACTCGCGAAATAACGTAGAGCTTAGACACGACCATTACTCAACAAAACGGAACAATGCATAAACCACATCGGTCACACGAAACAAACAATGAGAACCTAAACATAGAACGAGGATATCAAGGCTATCAAATCTCTCCCCAATGGATAATGGAAATAATTTCACATAGCTACTGCCACGATTCTCGAAAATCAAACGGGGAAAATGGGAGGATGACTTAGCTTAGGGAAGGAGTAGACGAAGTAAAGCCGAGAACGGTAGATGGCGACGGCGGCGGAGTGAATCCCCGAGAAGCTGAGTAGGCGGCGAAAGCTCGACGGGAGAGAACGCTGTGGGAGAGGGAACTTGCACCGGCGGAGCTCCGAAGCCCCGACGAGGTAACGGTGTTCTCGCCAAAGCGAGGGGACGCCGCCGCTTCCCAGATTCGGTTGTGAAGATGCTGAATTCGGAAGAGGAAATCAATTTTGGGAAAGTGAAAGAAATAGCAGGAGGAGAGGAGACGCCGGAGAAGGGCGTGGACGGCGATGATCGATTCACGCCGGAGATGGCGACGCGTCGAGGCGTGAGCGTGAGGAAGAAGACGCTGCGATGCTTGATTTTGGAAATTTTAGAAATTGGGAATGTAATTGAGAGAGAAAGAGTCGACGGATGGGGAAGTATAATGGTGGACCGCCTGTTTCTTTTGTTTGGGCCAATGAAATAATTGATTTGGGCCACAAGGGAATAATGATTTTATCTGGGTTTTGGGCCAAGTTAAACGAGATGGGCTGATTAAATTTTGGGCCGAGGGAGTTTGGTTTGGGATGAACTACATAAATTATTTTGTTGGAATTAGAATTTAATTTTATTTGGAAAAGGATTAATTTAAGAAATTAAGCATGGAGCTTAATTGAATTAATCTCCGAATAATTTAAGTTTCCCAAAATGGAAAGAGATGAAGCGAAGACGCGAAGGGCCGACCGGCGTCGCCCTGCGAAGCCTTGGGCGGCCTTAAGAAACCTTAAGGAATTGTAAAATCCGAAAGAAAGGATTTAAGACAGATTTTAGGAATCCATATTTAATTAAGAGAAAATAGAATTTTTCTAAATTAGTGAGCAGAATAATTTAAGTGTCGTCGTATAGTAAAGCCGAGTTAGGATTTAAGAAAAATCATATGAGCCGAGACTAAGAGATAGGATGCATGCACTCTTTTCTCAAAAAAAATAAATAGTTCAAGTACTAATTAGCGTGTTACGTTATTTATTTCTAAAGGAGAATTTATTCGAGGGCAAGTGAGGCCAAACGAGGATTTTAATCGGAGATAAGCATACCAGGTGGGCTTTCTTTTAATATCCAGCACTATAGTGTGGATATAAAGCAAATACTGTTGAAGTTATGAAATATCATCTTTCTCAAAAATGGGGATGTGATTTATTTTAAAGTTGTTGTCATGCCATAAAAATGTTTGTTTTCGAGACCTGTCTGTGAGGGTTATATGCCGAGAGTTTAGCGATGCCAAAAATTTGGTAACGAATTCGGTTCCCAATAGGACCGCAAATCCTATTCGGAATGACGTGCGCGAGCGCTGTGAGCCATCCTAGAGAGAGGTTGGCCGGCGAGGGTGCTTGTTGAAGGTGGCAACCTTCACGGCACACTGGATTCTCAGACATGGTGGGTATATCAAGAACTTAGACTGATCAGTCGGACTTTTAAGATCACAAAAGAATTTAGTATGTTCGGGCCTTTTAAGAAAACCCCCGTGTGATACTGCTGATGGATGACAACTTATATTTGTATGTTTTGTTTTCGGCACGTGTCCACTGAGTACTCATGTACTCAGCCCTGCATGTATTTATAAATGTGCAGGTTGAACGTCAAGATAGAGAAGAATTGATCGGAGTCGATGCTATTAAATAATTGTGTGGATTTCTCGACGATTCGTGTCTTCATACACGAAGTCGTTCAGTAGGCACCTATTCCGCTGTGTTTTGTTAAAAGAGAATAGTAATATCTCATCATCGAACTCTGATTCAGTTGACATGTCGCATTATTCTACTCTGAGAATTGTGATCAAATACTTGACTGTTATTTTGTAATATCACATTTGGCCTTAGGCAAGTTCTTCAGATTCTACCACTTTTCTATCCCCGCTTCTTTAATCTCCCATTAGTCGCGAATTACTCAATCTTGTTATCCTTAACGAGAATTGGGTCGTGACAGGAATCGCTATCGTGGTGCTCCATTGCTCCATTGTTAATGCAAGTGGTGTGAATGAAATGAAGTTCAACGATACGTATTTATAGAAATATTAAAAAAAGAAATTAATGCAATAATCGGGACGTCCGTGGGAGTCAACGCAATGGCAGACGTCCGCACGGACGTCGCGACGGATATCCGCGGAACTCCGGTGTCCGAAACGGACGTCCATATCCGTCGGGACATCCGCCGGTCGGACGTCCGCCAGGACGGGCGCCATTGCTAATGTTCTTATAGTAGGTTGATAATATGATAATTAATTAATTTTTATAAAGGTAATATTGTTAATTCACAGTTTAAACATAAATGAAAATTTATGCACCAAATAAAAAATTAAATTATTTGTATAATTAACTTAATATACCATGGTGATGTTCAATTTCCAAGATAAAATAATATCAAGATATCATCTATGATTGAATTATGAAATTATTTTAGTTATATGGGTTTAGCTATGACTAATTATCTCATAATTATCTCATGATTATTCATCTAAGATTGAGTTGTGAGATTGAATCTCATGAACCAAACACACTACAAATTTAATCTCAGATACAATTTTGGCATCATGAATACTGATCAACGATAATTTAGATATTTAAAACTAACTAAATTAAAATAATTTTAAGCTATTTAAATAATTCTAACCACGTACCAAACGAAAACCCTAACCAATCAATTCATCCAATGTTTGTATGAATGAGCGAGAGGGCTGGGCCGGCCCAAACAAATAAGAAAAGGCAATGGGCTAAAGCGAAGAGAGTTGGGTTTAGCTGAAGCGATGAAGTCCAGTCGCGCCTCTCTCTCCTCCATACTCCAACCCGTCTTCTCGCTCCGGCGACCCGCCTTCTGCTCCGCCGCGGCCGCGCCACCCAAGCCCCGGACCCCCCTCCACCTCCGCCCCCCTGCCTTCCGCGCCACTCTATCAGACCTCAATCGATGGCACGCGTGGGCCAAAACCCAGGCCTCCTCCGTGGGCTCCACATTCTCCGCCCTCGACGGCGGCCCGGACTCCTCCCTCCTCCTCCGCGAGCTCAATTGGCTGGTCGAGGACGCCGTCGAGCACCCCGCCCTACTCTCGACGGAAAGCAATGCCGCGGCGGAGGTAGCAATTAGGGCACAATTGGAGGAAATGTACGAGCTGTGGAGGCAGAGGATCGAGGAGAGGCGGCCGTTTCAGTACGTGGTCGGGTGCGAGCACTGGCGCGATCTCGTTCTCAGCGTCGAGGAAGGCGTTCTCATCCCCCGCCCCGAGACTGAGACCATCGTCGATCTCGTCGACCGCGCCGTGAAGTCCGATTCCGAATTGGGGGAGGGTTTGTGGGCGGATTTGGGGACAGGCAGCGGCGCGCTCGCAATTGCGGTGGCTAGGGTTTTGGGCGGCGGAGGGAGGGTTTTGGCGGTGGATCTGAGCCCCGTGGCTGCCGCCGTGGCGCGGTACAATGTGGAGAGATACTGCCTTCAGGGGAGAGTGAGTGTGAGATTGGGATCGTGGTTTGATCCTCTCAAGGATGTGGAAGGGGAATTGGATGGAGTGGTTAGCAATCCGCCATATATTCCCAGCAAAGACATTCATTCTCTGCAAGCAGAGGTCTCTAGACACGAACCGGTACTTGCTCTTGACGGTGGAGCTGATGGAATGGATGACCTTTTCCACCTCTGCAATGGAGCAGCTTCCATGCTCAAACCTCGTGGATTTTTCTCATTTGAGGTTTTCACTTATTCAATTGATTTCCTATCAACATTTTCATGTCAATATCAAATGCAACTTCAATGCTATTAGTTTGAATGTTGTGCAGACAAATGGTGAGAGGCAGAGCAAACTTCTTGTGGAGTACTTGCAAAATGAGATGAAAGGAAGCTTCTGCAGATTAGAGATTGTATCTGATTTTGCTGGAATCCAAAGATTTGTCACCGGATATAAAGCTTAGGAGTTGGAGGTGATTACAATTTACAAGTGATTGTTGACCTAATACTACTTTGTAGTCATTGTTTTAGACATTTGACAGGAATTTCATCACCATAAAATCAATGAATTTTGAGAAGAGGGTGAGATGCTAATTCAACTATTCACTTTATTGCATCTGCTCAAGTGGTGTTAAGCAAATGTGTACACAAAACAGCAGCAAAGCAGTTTTGCCATTCCTCGCATTTTCATTCTAAAGCTCAAGAATGCTGCAAAAACTGGTGTGCAAGTGTAACATAGACGAATCCCGGTTATTTACATAATTGGACCGTGCAATTCTTGATCCACATTCTCACCTGCTCCAAGCTCTCTGGGCACCAACGCTCTGCACGGAGAAGTGTGGGTGGAAAAAGATGGATGGTGATTAATCAAGTTTTCTTCTAAGATGATCTGCGCCACTGGTTTTTCCCTATCTTCTGAGGCAGTTTGAAGGGACTCCAGCTTTTCCTACGTTTGGAAGTTTCACAAAACAGTCCAGCTGCGAGGGCTTGCTGTAGCCATATATCAAATTCATCCTCTTCATCAGTCATCTCAGCATCCAAATCCCATGGGTAACGGCTTGAGTTTGACCTTTGAGTTGACTTCTCCAATCCAACCATGTTTACATGGAAACTGGGCCTGTGGGTATTTGCTCTGCAAGACATTCCCTGTATCTCCCACCAAATTAGCAACTAAGATACCAGGCAAGTGAGTGCAGAAATAACAGACTAACCTGACATGTAGCCCATTCCGATACATCAAAAATCTTGCTTTCAGCACATACAAAAGCACGGGGTATTTCCACCTACACATGGTGGACATAGCAGCATACTACTTAGAAGCCACAAATGAGAAAGAGAAATGTGGAACACACTTGAGAAAAAGTTGGCAAACTGAATAGAAGTTGCTCCCTAATATCATAGTATGCCTTACACAGCAAGAAATTTAAATACTCAAAGCTACTAGTGAGTTTCAGCAAGTTTAGAGGTCAAATCAAGAAGTATATTTCAATCCAGCCAAACCATGCATCAGGACCTGTTATAAGTACCATCTTCAATACCAGCTTATACTTCAGTGCTAAGCAAACAAAATACAAGCAATAATAAATAAATTAAATATAAATAGCACCTTCAGTACTATGTATGTACTATACCTTTTGCAGCCGATCAAACTCAAGTGAGCCCTTGTTCTCAACCCATCCATCGCCATCTTTAGCTTGATGATACTGGCAGCAATCCTGTATCCAAAAACCATAACAATTGGTATAGACTACAATCAAAAGACAAAACACTATTAACTTTCTAAGGGGTAGTCAAACCTGGCACCATCTAGCTTTCGCCTTGGTTCTATTTGTACAGACCCATATATGAGAATTGCCACACTTTGTGCACTGAATGCACCTCGATTCCTCAGAGCAAACGTCAGTAGTCTGCACGAGGAAATATATAATTATCTCTTCTCTACCATGCCCACACATATTATCCATGATATACAATATCAAGCAATAAGTGGTAATCAGGGTAGACACAGAATCCATAAAAGTTCAAGCCCAAATTAAAACATATTCAAGAATTGAATGTTACCACAAGCTACGCAATACATAGTTAATCAAGCTCTACCTGATAAGAAGTGCTTGCTGATTTCTGCATAACATACTTCGATTCTTCTTTCTTGAGCTGTTCATCATAGTCCCTCTTCTTCACAGCATCAGAAAGAACCTGATTATTGCCAACATCAGCTGCCAGTGGAATCTATACCCGCAATTGTTTTCAGGAACTTCTTATAGACAATAAATATGAAAATACTCACCTCATATGCACATTGAAGTTTCTTAAATGATTCACTTGCAAGTGGGCTTCCCATATTTTTGTCAGGGTGCACAAGCATGGCCTGAATATATGCAAAATGTGGTGTTGCATAGGAAACTGCTACCAAGCAGTTATTCTGAGGAGAATAACTGATTGCCTAACCAAGGCACTATTAAAAGAATAATTTGCATGAACCAAAATCAGACATGCATACCTTTTTATGATATTCCTTCTTCAATAATATAACATCGATCTTCTTATGGCGGGGAAACCCAAGGGCTTCATAGTGATTGCCACTACTTAAAATCCTCTCCATCTCAATCAGGGAATTCCCATCTTCTCTAACCACGACCTTCAGCGCAACTTCTTTTGGCTTTTCAACAATTGATGAAGGACTAGCAGGTTTAGTTGTTGATTTACATGATTTCAGCTTCTCTTCTTCTACTTCTACTTCTTCTTCTATTTCTACTTCAGTAGGAGCAGAGTATTCGCACTTAGTGCAAAAATCATCTTCTGTAAATGAATCAGCCTCTTTATGCTCCTCAAAATGAGTGCTTTCACTTAAATTATCACACCACTTTATCATGTAGTTCCATACATCATTAGATAGGAAAGCAAGATTAATTGCGAGAAAAACTCCAAGCCATCCTACTTGGTTTTTAACGCAATATACAGAATACAAGGTTGCCATAAATACCACCAGCCGAGCGTGATTCAATGAAAACAGATAGCCTGTACACCCAAAGTCTTGATGTTATCAGCATTCAGCAGACTGTACAAGAAAATGCCAAATACCAGAAAAAAGGTAGAAGCAAGAGAAAACAGTTCTTAAAAAAATCAACACTCTATAGTCTATTACAGGGGGAAAAATCATTGATTAGATCCCTCTACTTATTTTGAGAAACCAGCTAATGGGTAGCTTCCAATTAAAATATTCAACATAAGTATCTACATTGAAGACGATAAACGAAAGAATGTGAAATGAAATAGACTAGTTAAAGAGTGAAATGATGCCAGTGTTAAGTGTTAACTGAGTTGAAAATAAACAAAGAGAAGTGAGACGTACCACCAACTATAAACAAGGTACCAGTTATCCAAATGTTAGCATACATCCTTAAAATTAGAATGGCAAACAGCCCCACAATAAAAAGTCCAGGAGTGTAGCCTAAATACTGAACAGCAGCCGCAGCCGCTCCCTGGAAGCACACAAACAAGTAGTGAGTAGTTAAAAGTAACTGCTAGGTAGGCCACAGTACTTTTGCAGAGTGCAGAAATACAGTATAATTGTAGGGAATAAATAAAGTAAGCATTTGATAGATAAATGTACCATAATATAATAGTAATACATAAATCGAAAGTAACTGGACAAAAATATGCACAAACCAATTATGCTAAACAAAATTATTGCTTCTTGAGAAAGCCTCGCAGAATTCCATTAGGGTCAACCATAATTAAATAATTCTACAGGCAATGAGATTTAACGAGCATATAATCCAGGTCAAAGTACTGATCCTTTTACACAAAATCAGAAAACTGAGTCTAATTGAACTTTCAAAATCAGGGAAAACTACTGAGGAGAATGAACTAATTGCATCAAAAAATATATTACTCCATCGCAAAACAATGGTCTCCTTTTGCCATTTTAGTCCGTTCCATTAAATTAGTCCACTTCCATTTTTGGCAAGTTCTTCTCACTTATGAAGTGTGTACTTTTTTGATGCAGGGAAGGAACAGGACACCCGGGATTAGAACGGTAGTCGACAGCTTCACCAAATAATAGAGCTTAAGAGCCCGGCTGCAGAGTTGCAAAGATAGAGAGGATAGACTAGGGACAAGAAGTTTGGACTTCATTCATTGATTCATTTAGCGTAGAAGAGTATTACATTGCTATTTATAGAGGAATATTGATAGCTATCCAACCTAGATCAGATTAACCACCTCCCTAACTAACTAAATAACTACTCTTCTAACTGCAGCTGGTAGCTTTTCAATAGCTAATTACCTGCACTCTTCATTTACATGTATCATTTTTCTTTCAATCTCTCTCCTACTTTATCATTGCTGCATTAAAACTCGTGCCATCCCCAAAGTCCCTATTTTTAGGGGACGGAGGGAGTATAATTTTATACTGGTCAACTTCTCAGAATTTATCATTTTATTAGTCTTCCATGAAAACAGTCACAACACATCTGGGAAGATTAATCATACAAAATGTTTGATTTAACATTTGCGACAGGTGAATATTGTTCAGTGTACACTCCATTTTGAGTCTTGACAATCGAAACCTTTCACAAGTGATTAAGTAAATAGGAATATCACAATCACTCTATGTGAAGGTCATCCTTCTATAGGTCCATGAAGCCCTACATTCGTTCCCAGAATTACTCGAACCTTCTAAAGAGAAAAATGTGGGCAATATCAAAGGTATCAATTTACCATAAGAATAATGGATCCACACCCTCTATAATTTCCACAAACACTATAAAATCGAGCACGAAAGTTTCATATGAGAAATATTTGATCTTGATGATTAAACATTTCTGATAATGGCTCAAGAAGAATTTGCACATACTTTCCATTTTCTGTCAGGGAAAAGGAGGTACAGACCTCGATCTTTACTGAAACAGAAGAAGTTGATCCAGATGATCCCTAAGTTTAACTGGTCCTACAAACTCCAACATAACGCCTTTCTCGCAGATCATCCAAAGTCCACATTACATCATTTTATTTAGATCAATAACATATTAGCCATAGACTCACAAAACAAAATCAGATCTTGGAAACCACAAACATGTAGGAAATACATATGCAGCACAAAACAAGCAACTAGAAGAATATAGATTTGACAATTAATCAATGAGAATGGAAAACATACCATACTAAGAAGCACATATACAAGACACGACATAGATGTCAAGCTTAGGAAGCAACTCCACATAATAACAAGAAGAGCCGCTGATCCCAGCCCAGCAAAAGACTGGAATCCTGAAATACAACAGTTTTTCCAATAGACCAACAAGAACAGAAGAGCTCTGCCAAATTTTGCACATCCGCAACAAACCATCGGCCAATGCCGCTCCTTGAAAATCCCGATCTTGTCCCTTAAACAGCTCGCAGTAGTCCTCACTACAGAATAACAGTCCTTTGATTGCAGCCATTTCCACCCTTGATTGAACAGCCCTATATCCTCCATCACCTAAAATCCCTAAAAATATCAACTAATCAACAATAAACTCAACATTCAACGACTAAATCCGGTATAAAGCTTAGAGCTTTATCCATATTGAAAAAACTCCAGCTACCTAATAAGTAGAGAGGCGATCAACCAAAATGTGCGACGATATGGCGGTGCGGCATCTCATCATCTGCAACACATTTCCTAAATCTAACTTAGTTTGTGCTACTATGAAGCCGATTAAAGCGATCCGAATTGCGAATCACAGTCTTAGTAAACAAGAGTAAAATGATCCAGAATATTCCTTCTCCACGGAGTTATAGATAAGATTCAGTAATTCAGAGTTGGGAAATTAGCACTCATACTAAAACATTAGAATTTGCTTCAAATGTACGTCTTCCAAAAAGCAAAAACACCAATAAATAACTCACGGCATTTTCGCTTTTTGACCCTAACACTATCCCATAAAGCAACTCCCTCCAAAAATCCAGGAACAATTGCACCAACAAAAGGTGCGAAAGATCCACTAAATTGGAGCAAGTGAAGGTGAGGTAGAAGAAAATTTATGATGTAAAATGTAGAGCGAGTATTGATAATCTGAGGTTGATTGGAGAAAAAGTTGGAACCCTAGGCTTTTTATCAGTGAAAAAAAGTAGAGAAGAAATGTAAAGAGTTGAAAAAAGAGGTCATGAGAGTGAGACAAGCTGTGAGGAAGGAAGGGAGGGGGAGGGGGAGGGGGAGGGGGAGAGGGAGGTTAAGTCGGAAAAGTGGGAAAAAATAAGATGGGACCCATTTAATCTTAATTTTTCATTGTCTCTGCTTCGAGCATTAGAGCATCTCCAGTGGGCGGATGTCACACTCGGACATTCACTAGAATTTCCCAAAAACACCTGCTGTCACGTCACTAGGACTTCCCATCCCACTGCCACGTCACTAGGACATCCCCTTCACAATCCGCCCTTCCCATCGCCCTTCCCACTAGGACTTCCCGCAATAAAAAAAATCACAAATTCACAAATAAAGCAATTTACGTTTACGTAAATAAAATTTCAACACGAATACGAACGGGAAAAATTAACAACTTCATTTAAAAAAAACATACATGATTTGAAAAAAAAAATTACATAATAATAAAACAAAAAAAAGTACTAACATCAACGTCAACCCTTCCGCGTCCAAACCTCTTCGATAATATCATTCTGAAGTTGAACATGGGCATCTGTTTGCCGCATGTCGGCAAATGCACGCATCCGCTCGACCTCTCCATGAGGTACCCCCATATTCACATTCGCGGTGGCCACGCCGTGACTTGAACCTGCACCCGTATCATCTTCATTGGTCCACTGAGTCAGTTCCGCAGCTTCATTTTCGACAATCATGTTGTGCATTATGATACATACGTACATGATATCGCCGATGTTGGGAATATACCACTGCCGTGCAGGACCCTTGACTACCGCCCATCGACTCTGGAGCACACCAAATGTCCGCTCCACATCCTTGCGCGCTGCTTCGTGACGGCTCGCGAAGTATGACTTCTTTTGTCCGAGCGGATGCTTGATTGTCTTCACAAACACGGGCCAGTTTGGGTATATCCCATCCGCCAAATAGTATCCCATATTGTGCTGGTTGCCGTTGGCGACGAAACTGATGGCGGGACCAACGCCATTGCACTGAGCATTGAACAGGGGCGACGACTGGAGAACGTTGATGTCGTTGTTCGACCCGGCGACTCCAAAATAAGCATGCCATATCCACAGCCGGTAGTCAGCTACAGCTTCAAGGATCATCGTGGGATGCTTGGCTTTGAAGCCAGTAGTGTACATCCCCTTCCAGGCGGCGGGGCAGTTCTTCCACTCTCAATGCATACAATCTATGCTGCCCAACATCCCAGGGAACCTGTGCACCAACCCATGCATATCTATCAGACTCTGGCAGTCTTCGGGGCTCGGACTCCGAAGATACCGCTCACCGAATATCGCTCTCACGCCCGTGCAAAAATTCTGCAGACACTCGACGGTTGTCGACTCGCCAATGTGGAGGTACTCGTCGAACATGTCGTCCGCGCCTCCGTACGCTAGTTGTCTGATTGCGACAGTGCACTTCTGTAAGGGCGTGAGTCCGGGTTTGCCAGCTGAATCCTCCCTGATCCTAAAATACAGGTATCTTCTCTCTAAAGCACCCACGATATGCATAAACAGTGGACGATGCATCCTAAAACGTCGCCGGAATAAGGCATCCCCAAAACGCGGCTGCGGAGCGAAGTAGTCCTGATACAACCGAATATGTGCAGCAATGTGGTCACGGGGTATTATAGTTCGACGACGGATCGGCCGATGTACCGCCGCCTGCTGCCGCCGCTGCTCCCTCTGGTGTAGCAGCCTATCTATCGCACCTTCCACAGCGACCTCCAATTCATCCTCGCTATCACTGTCACTAGTCATTGTAGATATACTTGAAAATAGAGATGTAGAGAGAGAAACTTGTTAACACAAGTGGTGCGAATGAAATGAAGTTCAACGAGCCGTATATATAGAGTTTTAAAAAAAATTAATATACCGGACGTCCGACCCATGCCACAATGGCGGTTGTCCGCCCGCCCGTCGCCGCAACGTCCGAGGACATCCGATGTCCTTATGGGACGTCCGTATCCGAGTTGAAACGCCTCAATGGCGGACATCCCGGTCGCCCGTCGCGGATGTCCGACCGGAC
Source organism: Salvia splendens (assembly GCF_004379255.2). NCBI lineage: Eukaryota > Viridiplantae > Streptophyta > Magnoliopsida > Lamiales > Lamiaceae > Salvia > Salvia splendens. Next base: position 27,146,140 of record NC_056039.1, read on the forward strand.
GTCCGCCATTGGAGATGCTCTTAGCACTGGTGCGGATATCCCGGCGGACATCCCCGCGGACATCCCCAAAACACCTCATGCCACATCATATGGACATTTCACTGCGGATGCCACCTCATACGGACATACCAATGCACAATGGCAGACATCCCCAAGGACATCTCGACGGACTTCCTACAATAATAAAAATTTAAAAATTCACAAATTAAACAATTTCCGGAATTAAACAATTTACGGAATTAAAATTTCAACACAAATAGGGAAAAAATCCATTAAATAAAAAAAAGAAAAGTACATTTCACCAAATAAAAAAAATACATTTCAATAATTAAAAACTACATCAACGACTCATCCGCTGCCATACTTCTTCAATAATATCGTTCTGGAGTCTAACATGGGCTTGTTTTTGGCGTATGTCGGCAAATGCACGGACTCGATCGACTTCGTCGTGGGGTATCCCCATGTGTACATTGCTAGTGGCCAAGCCGTGGCTTGGACCCGCAGCATCAGCATCATCATTGGTCCAATCAGTCATTGCTGGACCTTCATCTTCGACAATCATGTTGTGCATGATAATACATGCGTACATGATGTCGGCAATGTTGTCAACATACCACAGCCGTGTTGGACCCTTCACTGCCGCCCATCGAGCCTGGAGCGCACCAAACGCCCGCTCCACATCCTTGCGCGCTGCCTCCTGATGACCCGCAAAATAGACCTTCTTTTCTTCTGTGGGGCATCTGATCGTCTTCACAAAGATGGGCCACATAGGGTATATCCCATCCGCCAAATAATAGCTCATACTGTGCTGGTTGCCGTTGGCGACGAAATTGACGGTCGGACCAACGCCCATGCACTGGTCGTTGAAAAGGGGCGACGACTGGAGGACGTTGATGTCGTTGTTAGACCCGGCTACTCCAAAATAGGCATGCCAAATCCACAGCCGGTAGTCAGCTACCTCTTCAAGGATCATCGTGGGATTCTTGCCCTTGAAACCAGTACTGTACATCCCTTTCCAAGCAGCGGGGCAGTTCTTTCACTCCCAGTGCATACAATATATGCTGCCTAACATTCTCAGAAACCCGTGCTAATTCCCGTGCATATCCAGCAGAGCCTGACAATCTTCGGGGGTAGGCTTCCGAAGATACCTATCCCCGAATATCTCCCTAACGCCCTGACAAAAATACTCCAGGCACTCGCGGGCAGTCGTCTCGCCGATGTGGAGGTACTCGTCGAACATGTCGGTCGCGCCTCCGTATGCCAACGGCCTGATTGCGGCAGTGCACTTCTGAATCGGCGTGTGGCCGGGTTTACCAGCCGCATCCTCCCCCACCCTGAAATACTCGTATCGACGCTCTAAAGTGTCCACGATACGCAGAAAGAGCGGACGATGCATCCTAAAACGTCGCCGGAACATGTTCTCCCCATATCGTGGCTCCGGAGCGAAGTAATCCTCGTACAACCGACGGTGTGCAGCGAGGTGGTCCCGGAGTACTATAGATCGACAATGGATGGGTCGAGGTACCGCCGGCTCTAAGGCCGCTTGTTCCTCCCTATCCGCTGCCTCCCGCACACGTGCATGAATCAGCCGCATCATGTGTTCATAATGCCTACCACTACCACTACCACTACCATTACCACTACCACTATCACTACCACTACCACTACCAGTTATTACGGATATATAAAAGAAATTTAGAGATAGAGAAACTTGTTTAAGCAAGTGGTGCGAATGAAATGAAGTTCAATGAGCCGTATATATAAACTTTTAAACAAAAAAAATTAAAAAATAAAAAATCGGGACGTCCGCACGGACGTCCGTCATGTCTCCGCAATGGCGGACGTCCGTGGAACGCCGCGGAACTCTGGTGTCCGCATCGGACGTCCAGCACGCCGGTCGGACGTCCGCCGGGATGGGCGCCATTGCTGATGCTCTTCCAATCTTATTTTTTGTTGGAGCCAATTTACTTTAGTCGCAATGAAATAAAGCAGGAGGAGTTAAAATTACAATTCTAACAATATTCAAAAAAATTTGAAAGAGTAAACTAATTTCCAAACTGAAAAAAACTTGAAAAAATATACTCCTTCCATCTCATATAAATATGCATATTTAAAAAATTATGAGAATTAATACATAATTAATAAAGTAAGAGGTGTATAGAAGAGTAGTTAAAGTACTAAAGTAGTGTTAGACTATTAGTGGATAGTAGGATAGGGCGACCCCTCTGTGCGACTAATTTCCCCTTACCCGGACATAAAAAAAATCCATGTCCGCTCCCTCTGTTTGCCTACAATGTCGCCCCGAACGCCGAAAAAATAGCCATATCCGCCCTAAGCCAAGCTAGTAATATATGTTCCACCTCCTCTGTTTTCGAATGTTGGATCCACCATTGAGTAGGACCCATATCATTATTAGTGTTTAATGAGTTGTAATGGTGGGCCGTAATGATAAATTGATGTATACGAGTAATGAGTTGAGGATAACTTTCGGTAAATCAAAATTTCCACAATTTTATGTATCAGACGAAAATGAAAAATACACATATTTTTATAAGACGAATGAGCAACAAACAACTATTCAGAATGCATGCATCTAAAAGACTTGTGGGACCTCTATTTGGCTTCTTCATGTTCTTGCTTAGATCCTAGTCACTTTTGGGCTAAGATCATGTTGTTAGAACTTTTTATTTTGATCTTATTTACGGGTTGGAGGTCTGCCTAAACCTCCCATCCGCCCATAAAGGGCGCTTTTGATTTAAAAAAAAAAGAATGCATGCATCTAAAAAATCTAGAAGAAAATTCTGCATTATAGGAGTATTTGGATGCTATTTTGTCCATAACTCAACATTTAATATAACCTCATTTAGGAGAAATCATTTGATTATATTTTCTCCATCTATTATTAGGAGTTCCGTTTTTTTTTTTGTAAAAGTTTAAAAAATGTTATGAAAAATGGAAGGAATATGAGTCTCATTTATACTCCTTTCGTCCCATAAAAATAGAGACACTTTCCAATTCCGCATGTCCCATAAAAATACCTCATTTCCATTTATGGAAAATTCTCCCCAACTCATTACTTATATACATCAATTTATTTACAAATTATACCACTAGTATCCACTATTAAACAGATAATAATGCCGGTCTCACTACTATTAACACTATTAACTACCATTATCATTTTATCTCTTACTTTACCAATTAAGCATTAATTCTTCTGTAGTCTCATATGTTCCTATTTTTATAGGATGAAGTCTTATACTCCCTCTGTCCCACAAGAATATGCACTTTCTAATTTTAGAAAGTCTTTTCTCTCTAATGAGGTGGGACACATTCTCCACTAACAATACTTTAATTATTTTTTCTCTCTACTTCTCTCTTACTTTACCAATTTTACATTAAAACCCGTTCTGAACCCAAAGTGCATATTCCTTGGAGACGGAGGGAGTATATTACTACTACTAGTTTTAAATGAAATATGAGCGGAATGGGTTAGGAAAATGTGGGGCATTACCCATTTATAGAAAAAATGAACCGAGATTCCTATTTGCGGACAAACTAAAATTGAGTAACAGGATTTCTAATCGCGGTAGGAGGGAGTATAACAATTTTTCCAAAATTATCGCTAGTTGCCTAGTATGTTATTCATGTATTAAAAAGTAAATATCTTACCAGAACTTATCACTCTTGATAAATTGACTCGACTCTAGGATGCTGGGTGATAGCGCCGAGCAGCGAATTCCAGGTCTTTGGCGATGTGCCGCGGCGATTTTAGATTAGAAAGGACAATGGAAACAAAGAATATGAGCTTCAACTGGAAAGTGAGAGGTGGAAATAATGAGTGACGGTGTATTATTCAAATAATTCCCTAATCCTAATGAGTGAACTAAATTATACTCCCTTCGTCTTGCTTAAGATGACACGTTTTTCTTTTTAGTTTGTCCCAGCTAAGATGACACATTTCCTTTTTTGGAAACTTTCTCTCTCCAATTAATACACCCAACAACTTTTTTTCACTCATATTAAAATATTCATCTTTCTTTCTCTCTCTATTTTAATACTTTCACTCTCCGTTCATCTCTCCAATTAAACGTTTTAACCAATATTTCCTAAAATCTTGTGCCGACTAAGGAATGTGTCGGGACGGAGGGAGTAGTAACTTTTTAAAGAATAAAAATAATGAAAATAATAAAATTATTACTTGTAAATGATGAAATTATTAAATACTTAATTAATGAAGATTTATTAATAAATGTGCAATAATTAATATATTGATTTAGATAACAACTCTATATTCGAGTGATCTAACTTCAGTCTATACTACTATTTATCACTTATTGGAAATTCGTTTAGAGAAAGAGAATATATCATAGTCATCCACTCGAAATGTAGATCGATCATATAATGTTACTTTCAAAAAATTAAACATTATATTATTGATTCAAACTACTTTTAGCTCAAGAAGTTACCTGCAATTGTACGGGCTAAGTAGTTGATGGCAAGTGAAATTATCTGATCGACAAGGACTAGATTGTCGACTTAAGTATCATGACTTGATTTCATACACTATTTACATTACGAAAGGTTGTTTTTGGTTTTTTACATAATTAACTACTTCAAAAAAGTAAACAATTAAAGTAATAAAATGAGTAAAGGTATAACAAGATGGAGAAAGTAGGGTTTATGAAATAGGGAAAAATGTGAAACTCACACAACGTTTGTGTTCACCTATGTTGCACCTCTAGGAGTACTAGGGAAGGCACTAATTTAGATTAGGCCCCCTCTCGATGCGGCCAAACCGCGGATTAACCTCTAATATTGGAGTCTTCTCCTAATATGTCAAGGCTAACACCTAAATTCCTAAGACTCAAACCCTCTAACAAGTCATTCCTTCTCTCCAATGCAAATTAGCTAGGAGTTGTTGATTAATTTATTACACCTAATCAAGTATCTCTCGATTACAAGTGATTAGGCAAGAAAACTCAAGTGTTATAAATAACCAACAAAGTTAGCACAAGAGATAAACAAACGCAAAATATTGAATTATTTCACAAACCCACACAAAACATTGAATTATTTCACAAACCCTGAAATGAACTTAGCTACTCATAGTCAACCAACCACATAGGAAAAATCCATAGAAATTGAACTAGACATGGCAAAATAATAAAAAGTACTCCCAAGAGGGATGGTAGAAAGTCTCTTCTTCAAGCTTGTTGATGAATAGACTTCTTGGCATGTCAATCTCTCTCTTTAAAGTGTGGAAATTGGTTAGGGGGCGTGTGTGTGAATGTTAGGCATCGGGCCCTAGGCTTTGTATTCATACTCGAAGTGAAAAATAATGCTTCGGTTCCAATTGCCCGATCGGGCTATCTTAGATATGAGAAATGTTCGACACATGAGTTTTTGTTATCTCGCGACACTGCATCGAGGGCGTTCCTGCCTCGCGATCTCTTTGTCAAATGCTCGATCAGGTGATTGATAGACTTATGGTCTCAGATGTTTTAATGGGTATTTAACATGGGTTATTGAGTTATTTGTGGCTTAACGTATGGGTTTACATCCACTCATGCATTGTTTAGGTGATTTAACGAGTTTGTCAAAATTTTGGAGTTAAATCAGGTGGAAACAGGCTTAAGGAGGAGAAACATAGAGAACGCACAAGTCGCGCGCTGGAGTAGGGGAGAAAACGCCTGAGTCGGTGTTCTGCCGTTCAGAAACAGAGAAAATGCCTGAGTCGGGCATTTCATGCATAGAAGAACGCCCGACCGCAAGTTTGAGAGGTGTTCGCGAGTCAGAGAGAACACCCGAGTCGGACGATTCTCCCATCTCGGATCGCCCAACCGAGCGATTGCACCTAATTAATGTCTATTTTGCTGATTTTTTCACTTCAAGTATAAATACCAACTTGAGAAGTCGATCCCAACAAATTTCACACAACCGAAAACTCATTTCACACACTTTGGTAAGAAATTGATGCGCTAAGGAGTCCTAATCATCTACATTCTTCAAGGCAATGTTTTAAAAACCGGACCGGCCAGCGAACCGGTGTCGTTACTGGTTCACTGGTTCAACCGGTTCACTGGTCGAACCATTGGTTGAACCGTAATACTGTTTATACATATATATTTATTTATTTAGTTATAAATAATAAAATTTAATTACATGTTTTATCAATAAATATTATAGTATTATACTTTTAATTGTATTATTATAGAAAACAAGTCTTATATTAGTATATTAGAATATTTAATGACGTTAAGTTTGAATACAATAATAAACTATAATACACAATATTAAAAACTAGTATTAAAGTCTATGTATAATTATAAACTCCTATATTGTAAAATATAGTGATTGTAAAAATATAATTAAAATAAAAGAAATATATTACAATTAATAATTTCTTAAAAGAATATAGAATTAAAATGAATTATCTTAAAAGAATATAAAATTAAAATGAATTATCTTAAAAGAATACAAAACTAATATGAATTATTAGTTTTGGTGGAAAAAGAATTTCAGATTTAATGTATAAGGATAATTAATGTTCATAATATTGCAAAATGATCATGTGGTGGAGTGGTAAAGAAGTTGATATTTAGAGATGAGGTCATGTGTTCAAGTTTTAGCAACAACAAATTTTAAATTTTTTTTTTTTTTGAAAAATTGAACAAAATTTAAAAAAAAAAATTGAAAAACCGGTTTCCGGTTCGCGGTTGGACCGGTCCGACCGGCCGGTTCCACCGGTTCGCGGCGGTTCAATGTGCTAGTGGTTTTTAGGGGTGAACCGGACCGGACTGCCTACCGGTTCGCGGTTGAACCGGTCGAACCGGCCGGTCCGGTCCGGTTTTTAAAACATTGCTTCAAGGGAAGACTCGCCGCCATCCAGATCATCCTTAGGAGTACTTTTATTTAGTTTCTACCATGTTTTCCTCAATTTCCAGGGATTTGTCCTTGTTTGTTGATGAGATGATGTGTATCTAAACATCTTGTAGGATTTTGGTGATGATTACAATGGGTTGATGAATTATTTTAACGTTTTAATGTTTGCCTTCCTCTATATCTTGTTTTGATGGTTCTATTGTACTATTTCAATCCAACTGCTTAGCTAAGATTTGGATTTCTTTGTTTATTCGTTGTAATCGAGAGATACATGTCTAAGTGAGATGAATTGAACATCAACCCGTGCCCAGTTCACATTCGAGAGAATGGATGGTTATAAGAGGATATGAATCTTAGGGGCTCGGGAGTTAGATTAGATGTATTGGGAGGAGACTTCGATAATTGAAGCTAATCCACATATTGGGTGCACTCGAGATGACCTAATCTAATTAAGTAAATTCCTAATAAGATTAGAGATGATCTTAGTTAAACTTATGCATAGAATGAGTTTATATAAAGGACTATAATGAGTCTTTTAATTTGATCAATTATATATGACAAATGCAATAACATATGAAATTTATGACAACATAAGTTTAATACTTATTAATTTATTATGTGACATATGAAAGTTATGAATATGTTACTATTAATTTATAATTTAAAAAATTAAATATATTGAGGTGAACAGATGATAATATAGTGTCATATGGGATAACAATTAAAAATAAACATCATCTATATAGAAGATATACTTTAGATGAAATGTCATATTTAATTACGTTATAAATATTTTTCTAAGTATATTATGATTCAATGAAATATGTTATTTATATCATTTATTTTGGTGACAAGATTTTGATACACATAATGATACACATTGCAAGTATGCAAATTTATAACTATAGATAATTTATCTCAAAGATGTATTTTGGTCGGTAAAAAGTATTTTGCATATTTCCAATATCAAATACTATGTATGTGTTTGGTCTTTGGCCATGCATCCTTAGTTGTGTTAACTATAACAAATAAATTCAATTATGAGATATACATTTGTATCCCTTATCATTAACGTAACATGCTGATAAATTTTATCCTTCTATCTATTTCTAAACAATGAATCCTATCAATTTATTATTATTGAAAGTATAAATATTTTTTAAGTATATTAATAATTTAGCATAAATTTTGTATTATTTATTAAAACATGCATATGTGTATTAAGATCCCAAAATTGTTCTAATCAACATATGTGTCTATTTATTTTAATTTATAACTTATTAAATTTTATGTTTTTAGTTGTTATATGAAGTGTTACTATAATTGAGTAGTACTACATTTCTGGTATTTGAAGTCCGCATAATTATATTATTTCTTACTGATTTTGTTGATTTATTGAGAATATGCAAATAGTATGTGAAAATTATTTGACTCGTGGTGATGACACTAGTTATACAACCAAGAATGTTAGGGATGTCAATTGGACTAACTCGCCCGGGTTCGGGCCAATCCACTCGGTTTTCGGGCTATATGGGTGCGGGTTATTTGGGTTGTGAATTTTTCGGGTTATAAATTTTCGACCCTAACCTTAAATTTTCGGTTTTCGAGCTAACCCACGGGCTATTCGGGATAAAAGTAATTTACGTGTTATTTTCTATCCAATCCAATATTCTAACTTATAAAAAAACAGATTGTCACAAATAGTAAATGATTATCAAAGTGATCAAAAGAAAGAAAATAATAACAATTGGAATGAAACAAAATACATAAACATATCGCTTAATTAGTAGCATACTTGAACCTGACTGCAATTAAATCAAAATCATGCATTTCAAAGGAGTTGAATGACATTCTTAGTTGTATACCTGAAAAATAAATTATAATCAGTTAAAAAAGATAGTTTAGATAGTAGTATGTCAAAAAATAGTACTAAATCATATCAACCATATTCCATATAACCCTAACTTTCAATTTGAGAGAGAAGACATAATTATCATATATACTTCATATCAATGTTGCGTTTAATATTGAAATTACCATATACACTTCATATAGATATATAACCCAAAATTTTAATTATATTTTTAGTTTAAATGCTCAACCCATGGGCTAACCCGCAACCCACCCGGGCCAACCTGCATAACCCGCTGACCCGAACGGGTCAGCCCATGTAGCCCTATTCTACATTTGAGTTCCGATTTTCAGGCTCTAACCATATGATTTTACCGGGTTATTCGGTTCTGACTCGCAGGTTTCGGGCTAGATTGACATCCCTACTGGTTACATTGAAAAGGTAAACAATAAAAAAATGCTAATAGATCAAGGCAGAGAGACTTTACGCGGGGAATATGCAACAAGTATAATCCGATGGTTGACTAGTAGAAATAAATATATAGTATTAGTTTTAACAAAGTCCATCAATTCCAAATATAGAAATTTTCCCGGTGCTCATCTACAATAATGTGCATCATGTGAATACTTAATGAAGTATAGAATAAACAACCCCAATCATAAACTGCTGTTCTATTTTTAAAACATTTGTGTAATTCAGAATAGAGCTGGCTGTCAACAACCTACTCGAATTTGCCGTGTAATTAATTTATTAAAAAAGAAGTTGCACATTCTATGATTAATAGATGCTGTATGCCTTTGAAACAACAGATAGGGAGAGATGATAAGGTGAGAGCAGGAATCAACTCTTAACTTAGTAAAAAAATATATACCTTTACAAATAACAAATGCAATTCATAGATAACTTCATTTTCATTTACATAGCTATCTCGTCTCATGAGAAGCACAAGCTTGGAACAAAACTACAAAAAAATAAAAAAGAAACAATGCAATCTAAGCAAGCCGGGTACAAATTGTACAAGAATCCTCTAACAAATGAAAAAATACCCTCAAACGAGCGGATTCCCCTTGAGATTTAATCATCAAGAGCTGCGATCATAAACGGCGGTGAAGGGCATGGTAGCAATAGAAGAAGGCGCAGACGTCCATGTTGAGTTCGCAGCTGTATTAGAACCAGATGAGTTGAAATTGGACGATGTGAGGTGTGCGTTGGGCTTTGGCTTTGGATCGCTTTTGATCTTCAAGTCCATGAAATCAGAGATCAGTCCCGGCTTCGTGATTGCATCTTCATCAAAATCTTGCTCTCCGGTAAGCATCCGGACAACAGTAGACATGGAGGGCCGAAGCTTTGGAGAGTCCTGCGTGCAAAGCAGACCGATCTTCAAGAACTTGCAAGCCTGCTCGGCATCAAATTGTCTGTTGAGCGCTGTGTCCACTAGTAACACAAGCTCTTTTCTCTCGTAAAGTTGCCATGTCTGCATCCCAAATACAACAACTTTTAATGATCAAAACTCTTTAAGGGTTATATAACAAATATGACAAGATTCTTCTCAAGAAAAATAACAAAACAAATATTGACAAGATAATAAAATGTCACCATGATGGGATCAGTCTGTATTTCAAACCATTTGATGGTTTATTTTTGCAAAGTGTTTTTGTCATCTCGACGCATTATTAGAACACAAGGAGAGGTTTTCAAAGAGACGGTTTCAGCAAAGTTGAGATGTGTACCCTTTCTAGAATGTACTGTTCTTCTATGGGTAATCGTGTATTTGTATTGCATCTCCCGCTGACTATTTCAATAAGAAGAACCCCAAAACTATAAATATCTGCACGCCGTGTCAACTGACCTCTTATTGCATATTCTGGTGCCAAGTAACCTCTGCAAATGATCAAATTATCCATAGTGAATCATTAGGATTAAAAAATCATAAGTCTGACAAAAACATCCAAATAAACACCAAAAACATACAAGCCACTGGATTTAATTCAACAAAGGCATGCATGCTCTGAGAAATTCAAGGAGATGTTGCAACTTACATGGTTCCAGCAACACGTGTACTAACATGAGTCATGTTCGGAGGTATGAGCTTGGCAAGGCCAAAATCTGAAATTTTTGGGCTCAGATATTTGTCTAGAAGAATATTGCTTGCTTTGATGTCTCGATGCACTATATGAGGTCTAACTTCCTCGTGAAGATAGGCAAGCCCCCTAGCAACTCCTGTACAAATCATAACTCGTGTTTGCCAGCTAAAATGGATGCTACAGTGACCCCCACCTGCAGATTGTTAGAGATCATCAGACAAACTTACCTAATGATGCAAAATATACATCTTTATGATAGCAAGGACATATAATCTCTATAAGGTGTACCAAGAAGTGTCGTTGCTAGACTGTTATTCTCAAGATAGTTGTACACGAGGATTCTTTGATTCTGTTCCACACAACAACCATAAAGCTTGACTAAATTTTCGTGCTCTATGTCTGAAATCACTTGAATCTCCGTCAAGAACTCTCTAACTCCTTGTCTCGAGTCAGCAGAGAGAACCTTAATTGCAGCCATCTGCCCATTCCTAAGTTTTCCCTATTTATCCCAAGAGAATTTCCATCAGAATTCTGTATAGTTGCCTCCAAAAAAGTAGAAGTAAACTCTGTTACCTAATGCAATGAAGAATATGAGACACTCCTCTTTTACCTTATAGACGGAACCAAATCCTCCCTCTCCGATTTTATTCGCTTTACTAAAACCATTGGTGGCAATCGTCAGCTCCTTGTATGGGTATAGAGTAACATTTTGCACTCCTGAGAGCTCTGTAAATGATTTAGCCTCATTAGAATCAACTCAAAGGTGATCATGAAATATAACAATAAGTGAAAATACACAAGAAATATGAATAAATAAACAATAGCAGCTTAAAATATGAACAGGTCACTAAAGAAGGAAGTACCATCAAAGTTAAAAGAAAGAATCATTATTCGTCCAATAATTTGCAGGGATCATTTACATGCAAAAGTTTAAGAGGTTTACCATCTCCAAGCACCGGATCGCTTTGTGCTGAATTTCGCCCGCATAAGAATGATAGACATGTCATAACTGTAGGATATACCAGTGACTTCAGCCTTGTATATCCACAGATATATTGCTTCACAATGTGGAAACTGCAACACACAAAAGATATATAGATCAAAATTAAATTAACAAAATCATACTCTCAATTACACGATATAATGTTGGAAACATGAAATCTTCTACTCTCAATTACAAGGGATGCCGTAGTGCATTGATAATCAATTACTGAGTTCATCAAGGGAGTTATATAGGACATCTCTCAGGATAAATGAATCAAGATTCTACAATGGCTTCATCAATTTATAAATCAAAATCTACATGTGTTTCTCAAACATCTACAACAACAAGGCTATGTATTTCTGGTGAGGAGCATCACAATACTACTACCTAAAACGCCCTGTTTGAGTAGTAGTGAAACACTAGACAGTCTCATAAGATAATTAAAGGAAGCCACATTTATCAGAATCACAGTACCTACAATGTACTAACTAGCATCCTTACACAAATATGTACAAATAACACCATGCATAATTAAATTATAGTGAGTGGTAGCTCAAGCATACATTTCGAATAACTAAAAATGTCTATCAGAATCAAGATTTAAAACTTACATGATGCTCTGATTTTAGACAATTGATATGAAGAACTAATGAAATTCCAAATGAGATTGCTTCCCATTTTTAGAAGGGACAGAAAGTTAATAATCATTGTACATGCCTATAACCAGAAAAGAGAAACCCCAATCACACCTTGATCAATATGAATCAAGAGAGAGAAATTAGTGGAAACGGCATAAAATTAAAGAGAAGTTAGCTGAGATTAATAAGCACCTGCAGTCCAAGGCCACGAGAAGCTCCGAAACCTTAGATCGACGGAAAACGAACTACAGTTGAGAAGAGAATAAAATAAAATAAACAGAAATAGCGGGTGATTTAGAGAAAAATGTTTTCTTCAAAAATAGTGACGTGAAATCTAGGAAGTTCCATGTGTTGCAAGATTAATATAATTAGAAAATCCAAACGCGATGGATCAAAGAAAGCAGAAGAAAGAAGAAAAAAACAAAAGAGATCTGCTGCCAAAGAAGAATGTATCAATTGAAATATCAAAAGAGAAGACTATAAAAGTCCACCGCGTCGTATGACTCAGTATCGTCTGGTCAAGTGGGTCACCTCGTTTTAACACGCCTCCACTTTTTCTATACCCAATGTATATTAACACGCCCAGATTTAATGTATAATTTGCAATTTCTTATCAATTTTTATTCATCATTTTTTCTTAAAAATTCTCATCAAATCAAAATACATTCATCAAACTTATGATTAACCTATCTAACGCACTGTATGACTTTTTAGCTTTTGATTTGTGAAGGGTAAAGCGTCATGTTTTTTAATGTGTGGGAAACCTTTTTTTTATGCGTGGGAATGTGTTAAGGATGAGGTTCCTTAACTCGTAGATTTTGCGTCGAACGTCGCGGGAGCTTTTGCCCGTCGATCAATCCGGCGTCAAAATTATGATTTTGTGCGTTTTGCACGTTTGAAAGGAAAGAGAGTAAAAGAAAATAAAATAGAAGGATAATTGATATTTCTTGAATGATAGAACTAAAGAACAATGTCCACTATTTATAATAGTGGATACTAACTTAATGAGCAAGACAAAAGATATTAAAAATATGAAAATCCATAATTAATTAACTAAATAATTATAATAATAGCCATATCAACTCCCACAAGGTTGAAATCCACCTTGTCCTCAAGGTGGGCACCATGAAGCAACGATGAGTGTCGAGGAATCCTCCTGGGTCAAACATACACCGAATAGTTGAGCGTCTCCCTGCAGCAATGCGTCCATGAATGCTCAAGCAGAAAGTGTCATTTTGCGGAGGAATCAACCGGGCATCAGCGTCGAGCGATGTTGATCGATGATTCATACTTGCGACAACCCTTACATGAGATGAATCACTCAATAATTTCAGCGATGCGTTGTCCACAATGGAACTACCCAAACCAATCTGGACTTGGGGAATCTTGAATTGAGAAGCATTCAATTGTCGCGCGCACTGAATCTTGATGCAACCGTGAACCGGTTTCTCTTTACGTGCGGAATCCGGACTGGACTTCTCTATCTTCTCAACCTTTTCAAGTCCACCAAAACCAACAGAAGAAACAGGAATCATCTTGGCAGAATCAGCAAAGACTTCCTCAACTCGATCACAATCAGGAATCAACGTCGACTGTGGCGGCGACTGATCGAGAGCGGTATTGGGAAGCAGCGCAAAGGGTGGTGGTGATGTACTCGACTGCTGCGGCGGAGCCAATGAGTCGTAGGGGACTAAACCCGACGGCCCCGGCGAAGCCTTGCTATTTCCTGATGGAGGAATGTGCTGAACGAGGTCCCCAAACCTGAAAATTTGGGAGTCGTAGGGCTGCGCGGGTTCAGGCAGCTCGGGAGGAAGCATGTTGTCGATGCGTCGGTCGGCTGCAACAAGGAGAGACTCCATCCTGTAGCACGCTTCCAACAATTGTTGAAGTTGTGCGAGAGTCGGATGTGCCTTGGTGGTGGCTGGACAAGGTGGTTGCGGTGCGGGCTGATTCCATCCTGAGTTATGGCTGGGGGACAGCGGATGATCGTATGCTGAGACCTCGTAGAAGGGGCGTTGTCCCGGTGTCTCCCAGTAGGCAGGTGGATCCCAGCTAGTGGGTTGTCTGAGAGAGGTGTGGTGTAGTTGCTGAGGCGGTTGATAAGGCTGAGAGTATCCCTGCTGTGTGCACAACCGTGGCGGGTCCCAACAAGAGGGCGGTGGTGGTGAGTACAAATCGGGCTCGTAGGACGATGGTTGTCGATACGCAGTTTCCTGGCGCAGCCATGGCGGGTCCCAGGAAGTGGGTTGACGGGCTTGGTAGGGATGGTGTTGTGGGTAGAGTCTCCCATCTCTGATCGGATGGAGCAGGGGTTGAGATACAGGCTGCCATGGGTGTCAATCCGCCTGCCGGAGTTGATATCCGGTGTAGCTGTACGACATGTCAGCGATTCGGAGGAAGAGATCACGATGAAAGCACCAATTGTTAAGGATGAAGTTCCTTAACTCGTAGATTTTGCGTCGAACGTCGCGGGAGCTTTTGCCCGTCGATCAATCCGGCGTCAAAATTATGATTTTGTGCGTTTTGCACGTTTGAAAGGAAAGAGAGTAAGAGAAAATAAAATAGAAGGATAATTGATATTTCTTGAATGATAGAACTAAAGAACAATGTCCACTATTTATAATAGTGGATACTAACTTAATGAGCAAGACAAAAGATATTAAAAATATGAAAATCCATAATTAATTAACTAAATAATAATAATAATAATAATAATAATAGCCGTATCAGAAGGGGTGCGTTACGGTGACACAATTCTTAAAGTGACAACGTGACAACAGGTAATAACCAATCTGCAATACATATGTAAGCAATATGTGATACATAGACAAACAATTCGGCATATGGTTTCAAGCAATATGAGATACTAAATCAGAGAACTATGGTGACACCATAGTTAAAATGACAATCTAGGCAAGCAATCTGCGATACATATACAAACATTCTTCGATACATAGGCAAACAACTCGGCATATGGTTTCAAGCAATCTGCGATACAAAGCCAAAGATAATAAAGCAATCTATGATACATAGGCAAGCAAGTCTGCCGACTGAGATTGAATCTGTTCATCAATCTAACGGTTGTCCTTGATGGTACAATGACATCTTAAATGGTGTTGTCATTTTAACACAAACCTACATGGAAAAGTGTTTTCTTCTAGGAAAGTTCAAATTTAAGTTTCATATGGGGAAAAAATGTTTTTATTAGGATCACAAACTCAAAATATCACGAAATTTATGTCAATCTTTAATTGCAATTAGAGATTTCTATATCGGATATTGCTATGACTATGACTATGACTATGAGTTTGTACAAATTTCATTCATTTTTTCCCGTTAGAATTTCACACAAAAAGTGTTAATTTTACATGGCAAATACAATTTCTGGACTCTTCCTTCATATTTTAGTAATTGTGGACTCATTTTATTATGTTACATTAATAAAAACTTTCTTACTTACAATAAGAACTATGAATGCATTTTTTTATTATTGACGATAAGAACTATGGCTTAGTTGTAAATTGTATATTCCTTCCTATTTGGTCAAGTGGGAGAATGCGTACTTATTTAATTTGTTTTGCTGCTGTGTAAGTATAATATTGTATGAAAATATTCTTTTGCTTGACCCCTAACAGGAAATTCCCTTTTCAAATATTCAACATTAATCATACTAAAAAGCACACACGAGGTGTTCAGACACAATTCAACTTTTTTAATATAAAAGATACTGATACTACTATTTATATCAAAAATTCAATGTAGGATTAATAGTTTCATAAAGAAAATTTGGTGTAGATATAGTTACCTGCTTAAACATATTTATAATACTATACACTTTTCTTGAGGGGACTATCCTAGCTACTTGATGTGCTTAGTTAAATTTGACTTATATTTTTCAAATAGGATAACGTAATACTATTTTTTGGTTGGAAATTTCCAAGTTAGACAAATCCACACCATTTTTTCCTAATAATTCTAGAGTGCCACTGCTACGTGGAGTTCGAAAAATAATTATTCTGGATATAATTAGGAAAAGAGCTGGAAATATTGTTTCCACAATATTGAAGCGCAAAGATGGTTATAAATAAGGTAGAACACAAATATCTATGCAGCCAATAGGTAATCTCCAGGTGTCCAAAATGTTGCAAAATGGTGATAACGTTTTAACATCATATCCAGAATGAAACCAGAAACGGATCGCCACGTGTATCGATAAGAATCGTGGAATGCTAGTACAGTATAATATTTTATCAACCCAAAGCACTTGCAGTTACAGTTACAGTTACAGTTGCAGTTGGAGAGAAGAAATCAAATGGCAAGCACAGTGATGAGCTCAGTGGCGCTGAAGCCCGCCTCCTTCACCGCCGAAAAGTTCGCCGTCCGCGGCATCCCATCCCTTGCTAGAACCGCCTCGTTCAGAGTCCAAGCCAGCGGCGGCAAGAAGATCAAGACCGACACACCTTATGGTTCATTTAAACATCAATTAAACAAAGAATGCTTTCGATCTTTAAATTTATGTTCATTTATCAACAAAAAACTAACCATTTCAACTCCTTGTGTAGGAACCGGCGGCGGCATGGACTTGAGAAATGGAGTCGATGCCTCCGGCAGGAAGGCTACCGGAAAGGGCGTGTACCAATTCGTGGACAAATACGGTGCTAACGTGGACGGATACAGGTGAGTAGTCATCACAATAGCACAGCATAGCTCACCAATTGTGGAATGATTTTCGACTAACGGTGACCGGAAATATGGCATGTGCAGCCCTATCTACGACAGGAATGATTGGTCTCCGAGTGGCGATGTCTATGTCGGGGGTACCACTGGCTTGGCCATATGGGCCGTCACCCTCCTCGGCATCCTTGCCGGCGGTGCGCTTCTTGTCTACAACACCAGTGCTTTGGTGCAGTAAACTAGAACTACTATCATGTTTCTTTCCCACTACCATCTGTAATCTATAGATGATTCTGTTTCGATGTCTTGTAAAATTTGCCTTGTGATATACATATCTCAATTGTTTACCAGCAATTCCACTATCCATCTTCCTCTTATGCTTTATGCAATCTACAAATGCACTATTTTATATATGATGATTCTTTGATCTAAGCCAAAATTTCCCACAAAGGGGAAGGAGCAATCGATTCATTCATGTCGCTCCAACTAAATGTAAAAGCAATTGCACTGAGTTGCAACCAATATTCAAGTTACAGAAAATGAAAATGAAAATGAACACACAACAAGTCTGATGAATAATACAAGGTGTATGCAGCCATTCGTCTCATTGCATTTCTTGGAATGCATCTACCTCGTCCGACTGTGGAAACGATGACTTTACAAATGAACCTATTTGGCCGCTGCCTTCTGTCAACTCAACTCGGACTTTCTGCAAGAGGCAACGTAATCCCTTAAGCACAACGTAACTTGTACTCTACTACCAAACCAAATTTTAGCTGGCATGGAATAATAATAATAATAATAATGCACTCATTTATGCAGATACCATTTCTTTAACTGGTGCTGTGTTTTGATCAATCAAATGAACATGCTTGTGTTAATAGAATAAGAGCCGAAGCAACTAATTGTTTCCATGATCTGAAAACATCTTCAAATAACATCCAGAGCCAAACATAAAGAATAATGCTATGTGATGCAGTACCTTCTCTATCTCTTCAGACAAGAGAGGGTTTTCCTTTAAGAACTGTAATGCTCGATCTCTTCCTTGCCCCAACCTACATTTCAAAGTCAACTTCAGAATAATGGGATTGACGATGCATTACTCGAGGACAGGTATATATGAAGGCAAACATGGTTTAAAAGTGCTGTAATTACTGCGAGGTTCAGAAGGAGCTTTATAACTCTAGGTATATAGCCTCAGCGCCCTTAATCGCAAAGTTATACACAAAACTATATAGTTACTAGTTTTTAACTTAATAGACATCCAAAGTAATCCAATTAGAGACCCGGCTAACCAATCACACAACTTGTGTCATATTATCCAAGCATTTCAACCAAAAATATGACAAATCAAACCTGTGATCTCCATAGCTGTACCACGACCCCTTCTTTAAAACAACATCAAATATTTCAGCACAATCCAGAACACAACCCTAAAATGAAAGTGAAATAAACATAAAGTACGAAAATAACAATACACCAGGAAAGACAAAAACAATATGCACAACTGCACAAACCAGTTTGCTGACTCCTTCCCCAAATATAATTTCAAACTCAGCTTGTTTGTACGGCCTTGACACCTACCAAAAAGCATGTTAGCTTGAAAGTCAAAACTAATGTCTACTAGAGTGAAGAAAATAAAACTACATTGAGGTCAAGATGTCTATTTTTTTATTTCGAATGACATGCAATGTGCACAATGGAGACAAAACTCAAAAGGCAATATATATGGATGCATCCTCAACTCCAATTTCCAAGTACGAGGGTTAACTAGGGATATGTAGGCATAAAAAAGAGTGGTGGTTAAAAATAAAGAAGAGTTTGCATGGTGGTTAAAATAGAGAGCAGAATTTCCTGCATAAAACAATATTCGACAAATATGACCAAAGCCAGAATTTCCTACATATTGTACATGGTAAAAAATCTAAAATGTAGGGAAATGTTATAAAAACATAGCAGAACATTAGGATACGGACGCAATGTTTTTGACCAAACCCTGAATTAAAAAAAATCTTGTCATGTACCTTACTCTTTTGAACCCTTACGCGAACTTTAACACCGACATCTTCATCACCTTTAACCTTTAACAACATATAACATTTAAGATTCATTGCCAAAACAATTAATATAACAGGCTAATATTTGCTAATATAGCCAGATCAGGACATACCGATTTTATCTTCCCAATAGGTCTTATCTCAAGCCGGACAGATGCAAAGAACTTCAAAGCAATTCCACCGCTTGTCACTTCGGGATTTCCATAATACACTCCTATCTGGCCCAAACAAAAGTGTAATATTATAAGGCTTAAGACTATAAGCAAGTAAATTGAAAACAGAATATCAAAGTGAGAAAAAAATGAATGTATCACACAATTTGAAAAGTAGGATTTGCTATTTGCCTCTATATAAGTTGGGAACTTAAAATTTTCCATTAAGTACCTTGTGTCTGATCTGATTTAGAAATATAAGTGTACATCCAGCTTTAGAAGCATTGCCTGACATTTTTCGCAGAGCCTGACTCATAAGGCGTGCTTGCAAACCCATTTGTTGCATCCCAATTTCACCCTATGCAGAAAGTGCTTACCAAAAGTTATTCACTTTATACGAAGTAAAAATCAGTTTTCAAATGAATGCAATGCAAGTTATGACTAACTTCAATTTCAGCTCTAGGAGTAAGTGCTGAGACTGAATCGATACAAATGAGATCAACAGCACCAGACCTACAGATGCGATCAGCAACTGACACACAGACAAAAGTGTAAGGGTAACAAATTATGTAAAGTAAATTAAGCTTAAAGGATATGGCCACCAATCTTAGAAATTGTTAAATTCTTTGAATGTCAACAAGATTACTTACTCTCTAGCGCCATCTCTCCGTTGTCAGGCTGGCAAACAATTAGATTTTCTACATCAACCCCCAAAGATTTTGAGTAAGATGGATCAAAAGCATGCTCCGCGTCGACAAGCATAGCATTTCCACCAAGCCTCTGATAGTCCAATGTCAAAAGAATGTCAGATTGTACTTCACGTCAAACGTGAGGAGGATTAGTCTAACTACTAGCTTCTAAATGCATGGACTTTTCAAGTGAACCAACAGACAGAAGAAAAAGTGAGCACATACTAGACCTGCACTTCTGCAATTGCATGGAGGGCTAGAGTGGTCTTTCCACTACTTTCCGGCCCATATATCTGACAAGGAAAAAAACAAATTATCAGGCTCCAAACAGTATTTCCTATAACTAGTAAACTACAATCATGAACCATTTGAAGCTTGTTCATAATTATCAGAGTCCATAGAGCAGGTTAATATAATTAAGCACTGACCAATTAGGCATTTCTCTGTTGTATAATAAAATGACAAACGTGACATAGCTCACCGAACTTCATGTCAGTATGACATGCAAACATCCCAATGTTCCATAATATCGCAAATTTGTGAGTGTCTAGAGTTTTTTTTAATCATATGGTGTGAAACACTAATGCTTTTTGGAATAATAATTCCATTGTGTTCATGATACAAAGCAAGCAATATCAAATGAATGAGATAGCATGGGAAAGTATAAATAGAAACCTCTACGATTCTTCCTTTGGGAAGACCACCACCTAAAGCAAAGTCCAAGGTCAGGCAGCCACTAGGAAATGTTTCCCTGCATGAAGTAATAGATATGCCGAAGATTCATATGAAAAAACTGCAGAATTTGGAATATGTAAAAAAATGCAGGATTTTAAACTCCTCTTGCAATTAAAGTTATCATTTTTAATAGGAGATTCGTGATCAATATTTCGAGAAGCAGGGTCCAATATTATTTCCATTTAGAGCTTCATCCACAAAATTGTTATAACCAACTGGAAAGCATTAGTTAGCATTATAAAAGAACACCTACACCAATGCTCCACCAGCACTCCCAAGCCTCGTAACACTTCCTTTCCCGAAGGAGCTATT
Organism: Salvia splendens; assembly: GCF_004379255.2. Classification (NCBI taxonomy): domain Eukaryota; kingdom Viridiplantae; phylum Streptophyta; class Magnoliopsida; order Lamiales; family Lamiaceae; genus Salvia; species Salvia splendens. The sequence continues at coordinate 27,167,203 of NC_056039.1, forward strand.
GATGTCGTTCATGGCAGCTTCAAGAGCCTTTTGCTGTTGTACCAAATATGTTCATTACAATGTATGGCCAGACGAAATTGAAGTAGCTACGATTTTTTTCACAAAATACACAACAAAACAGGTTCTCGAAATTGGAAAAAATTGACACATAAAGCAGAGTGTGAGTATGGTGCTAACCCGGTCAGTAAAGCGAGGGTCGAAGTCAGCAGAAAGGGCGCCATTCAATTTAGCGTCGAATTCCGAACGAACCCTAGCAGTTTTGGGGGTTTTCCGACTGGCCTGAACTAAACCACCTCGCAGCGCGGGAGCATTTGGCGAGCTGCAATTCTTGAGTTTGGGCGACACAAACCGCGGCAAAACTAAATCCATAAATTTGTGCTTTGTGTTATCTCATAAAAATCTCTCTACTTTTCAAAGGGCAAGATTATAATTGTTGAAGTAAAAAGTGGCGCTCTCTGTTTTGTGTGATCGATGATGAATGCTCCTTTCTGCTTCTGCATTTTTCGGGAAGCCCAATGGGCCGTAGTGGATTGCTCACTTCATTTCTTGGAACACATGTGATATGATTGTTGAAATGACGACAGCATCCCGCCTTCTTCTACACTTTTATGGGAGGCCCATTGGGCTGACCAAAGGTTACTTTATAAGTATATTTATTGAAAAAATCTAGGAAAAATATATATTCGGATAGGGTTGTGCTAGAATGATAATTAGCTTAATGTGATAATCTTGATAACTCGTCAACGCAGTATATATATTTATGTCATTGTGTTGATCTTTTAATATATTGAGTGTCTGTTTGGTAGCATAGATAAGACCAATATATATTAGTTATATGAATTATTTGGATGATTGGTAGATAAAATAAGGTCTATGTTAGGCCATCAAATCTCATCTCGGCCCGGAGCGAATTGGTTCAAAATAGTGGATTATTTAACAGCCCAAAAGAATGAGATGACATGTCATTTTCTTAAAGCCCATCTTAATTAATTATCTTGTGCGAATTTAACCTACCTACCCAACAGAGTCGACGAGTTATCAAAGTTATCACAGTTATCATTTTATTACACCCTTATTTTGGATAACTAACTTTGCTTTTAGTTTTTGTTATTCAAGTTGAGTCTGGCAGTAATTCATATGAATATAGTTACAATAGTAATTTTTCTAAACTAGAGGGTTTTTTTTGTTCAATTTGGGTGACTTAGTGAATTGATGAATGTTAGAGTTAGACATGTCCAAAGAAATCGAATCTCAATGGCTGTTGATCTCATTTTGATCCATTACAAAATAGTAGTAGTATGGTTTTCTTTTGTTGATCCATGTATACCCAAAATCCATTAATTTGGCATTACATGTCAATATTCTCAATTAAATTGAGTCACTTCTTTTTTCACTCATTTTAAAAAAAATCATAGTAAATAGTTAAAATAGATATATAGTAAAGTAAAAGCAAGAATAATATAGAGAAGAGTCTAATCTACATTATTCTCGCTTTTACTTTATTATATATCCACTTTAACTATTCATTATGGCCTTTTCAAAACGAGTGAAAAAAAATAACTCAACTTTCTTGGGATAGAATGAATATGAGAGTTATGCATTAAGATTTAGTTATATATTAATCATCCCTCTATTTGTTTGTACCGTAAATAAGATATGAAATGAAATGTAGAAGTCAAATTAGAGACTAAAGGCCCATTTTGGTCCTTAACATATTGCGATTTATTGATTTTGGTCCAAAACATTATCTTTTAAATTATTCGGTCCATTACAAATAAAAACGAGTCACATTTGGTCCGAATTTGACGGAGCCATTAAAAGTTAACGGTCACCTGCAATGATCAACGTCGCGTCACCGCCCTCGATCTCGCCCAGTCCAATCTCGTCGGCCAAATCTCCTTCTCCCCGCTTTCCTCCCTCGACATGCTCCTCTCCCTCAACCTCTCCGCCAACTCCTTCGTCGTCAACGCCAACTCTTCTCTCCTCCAAATTCCATATTCCGTCAAGGAGCTCGAGCTCTCCTTCTCTGGCTTCATCGGCCACTTACAGGAGAGCATGTTCGCCAATTGTCCTAGTCTTGAGTACGTCAATCTTGCCTTCAACAACATCAACAAATTTTTACCGGAGAATCTCTTCCTCCATATTGATAAGCTCAAATACCTCGATCTATCCTACAACAACGTCTCCGGCACCATCTCCGGCTTGAAGATTGAAAAATGCAGCTCCCTTACTCACCTCGATTGGTCGGGGAATCAGATTTCCGGATCGTTGCCGCCATCATTCTCCAATTGCACCAGCCTCGTGGAGCTGATTCTGCCGGAGAATTTCCTCTCCGGCGAAATCCCCTCTGCTTTCGGCGCGCTGAAAAATTTGCAAACCCTAGACCTCTCTCACAACCACCTCACTGGCTGAATCCCTCCGGAGCTCGGCAATACGTGAGCCTCCCTCACCGACCTCAAGCTCTCCAAAAACAACATCATCGGATCACTTATTTGCGTTGACCGTTAACTTTTAACGGTTCCGTCAAATTCGGACCAAATGTGACCCGTTTTTATTTGTGAGGGACCGAATAATTTAAAAGATAATGTTTTGGACCAAAATCAATAAATCGCAATATGTTAAGGACCAAAATAGACCTTTAGTCCAAATTAGATGATAATTTGGAGCGAGATTGGGGATTTTAATTGGATTTATTGGTGAGTTTGGTGATACATTGCTTTCAAGAATCTCTTCTACCCCAGGCGATTACAAAGTAAACATAGTTATACTATAAATAATATAAGAATCTAAATTATTTTCTTCAATCGTAGTATGCACCAATATCTTCTTCATACACTATACTTATTATTTTATACTTGTAAATAACATCTTCTTCATCGAATGATTGGTGGATACTGTCATACTGCCCTTTGTACGGCATATCTTTTGATAATGTTTATCCATTTGTTTTGCTTATAAATAAATTAGTTAATGTTTGGATGGAATATACGCGCGCGTGTAATTTTTGTTTAATGATTCGTTAACGTCAGATACTATTCTAATTAATTAGTCCATCAATAATATAATTATTACATGATTCAATCATCGATAACTAATCACATATGTCATTGACGTGTTCCAAAATAATATTTTAAGGAAATTTTAATTGAGATTTAAATGGAATTGTTTATAAAAATAATTGCCAAGTATTACCGTCTCAGGTCTCTCAACTGGCCAACATGGAATTATTCATCATTTCTTCATTGACAATTATTTTTGCTAACTACTGTGATAAAATTTTAACACAAATTATCAATTAAACTAAAAATACAGATAGTCAAATTTAATCATGCTAGATTGCTTAGGTTTATCTTTTTTTATCCACTTGAGCTTTAGATTAGGGATTGAATTGGTACAAGTAGCATGGAATATAATTAAGAGATGATGGTAGTTTTCTTTATGTAAAAGGACAATTAATTGTTCACTGATTAAATTAGAACCCATTTGGTAGTTTTCTTTATGCAAGGGTAATTGTGCCATTTTTATAAGATTCACTAATTAAACTAGAACCTATTGGTCAAAGTTGAAAATGAAAGCAATTAAAGATCTATTAATGTTTAATGTAAAATCCATTATGATTTTGTTCAAGCTTTAATTTAAGCCGATCGTCACCACACATTTGGCGCTTGGGTTCCCATTATTATTTTTAAAAAATGAATATATTGGGTATAAAATCTGAGCGATGATGTAAGATGGATTTATTGTTATTTCCTTGACATAATTGTCTTCTTACCTGTGTAGTTAGATGAGTGAAAGTGATAGTCAAATTATTGTAATTACGATCATTAACGTAACCCTTTTAATTTGTTTGTTTTCTAGTGTTTGGCAATATGTATAACTCATCACGCAATTCCACTTCATTTGATTTCATCTTTTTTGACATTCAACTTTTAAACTGGGACACCTTTAATCTTTCTACTTTTAATTATTGTGAATTTTAAAAGGGGTGAAATCGATGTTCCAAGTGTCGATTTTTGTTCCAATTTTTTTGGTTGAGGTAAAGTTGGTCTGATATTTGACACCTACATCGTCTTCAATATGACTAACACTATTACGTATTTTACATATTGATTTTATCTTTTTCTGTCGACACATTTAATAGAAATGTGAATGAATGAGTATTTGGTGAAAATTTTGGATCTTAATTCGATAAATATTTGTTTAGAAAAATTCGAATGAGATAATGAAAACTCAAGCTTAATTCCACCCCGCTCGTAAGTGAATTATTTATTTACTTATAGATACTTTGAAGTTTGAACATATTGTTTTTTACTATTCCATGGAAAATTATGAATATTTAATGTTAGATATATAGTACTACTATTTATTAGCTGGCATAAGAAGGATTTAACTCCAATAATTTTTGTGAATTTTGGACCTACTCGGTAATTTAAGAAAGCTCAAACTTTATTTGCTTTTTTATATGTCCCACATCACGACTCCAATGAATTGGAGCAAACTTAAAGTAAGAAATAATATTGATATGTCATTCAAATTTTTTTATTCCGGTTCAATTATATTAGTTGGTCAATTAAAGTTTTAGATTACAAATAGCAATTTAATTTAATATTTTGTTTGAAGCCCCTAAAGTTCCATATTAAAATTAATTGATGATAACAAGATCTAATATCTCTGAAACATTTGGTTTTCAATACAATACAATAATATTTTATACACTTTTAATTTATGAGTTAGTGAAAAGAAAGTAAAGTAAAAGAGAGAAAAACATTGAGATAGTATTGATTCCGTTTTATTAAATCTTTCAATTTTAATGGAACAATAAAAAAAATATTTCATTATTAATGAGAGAGACTATGTTTGAAGTCTATACTTATAAGATTCCACACTAAAAATTTAGTGATAGAAAAAATAATCCACTTGTACAATAATTTTACTTATTTCTTTATACTGATCTCTTTATACTACTGTAGAATATTTGTTATAATTATTTGTTTAATTTGACAATAGAAAAATAACGATAAGTAAACTTTGCTATTGTAAATGAAACTTTTTCAATTCAGTTTTTCATCTAGCAATAACCTGAATGTATACTCACTGGTTGTAGTTTTTTACTCATTAATTACTTGTATTTAACAATACATTAATTCCTTATAACAATAAACCATTACTATATTTTCTTGATTACGTTTTATATAAAAGTCAAGTAGCTGGATGAATTAACCAATGTAATTTCACTATTTTGGTCAATCCAAAAAAATCCATACCACGAGGGAAACATTATTACTAAAGAACTTAAAGTATTTCATGTTGTTCATCTCATTTTCGCCAACAGTGATTAAACAATAACAGCGAGCCCACCTCTCTTCTTCCACTTGCAAGTTTTTTAGTCACTTTGCCAAAACAACTGCCTAAGTTAAAATATTCATAATATTACGTAAATCTTAAATCTAACAAGATTATATATTTCGACGTCGAAGGATTTCTCATGATCTGTATAAATCTTGTGGTTGTGGATGGATCTACTTTGAAATGCTGTGGTATTTGCTATCAAATTATTAGTAATATTTTCTATGTATATACCGTGTTCCATAAAAGTTTTTATCAGACCTTGTTACATTATCGTATCAGACCTTGTTACTTTGAAATAGTGTGGTATTTGCTATCAAATTATTACTATTATTTTCTATGTATATACCGTGTTCCATAAAAGTTTTTATCAGACCTTGTTACTTTGAAATAGTGGGGTATTTGCTATCAAATTATTACTAATATTTTCTATGTATATACCGTGTTCCATAAAAGTTTTTATCGGACCTTGTTACATTATCGTATTTGAATCTCAACAATCTTCCCCTCAAACCAAGACCACACCAAGCCACTCAGATCACCACATGTCTTGGTCGAGATCACATTAGAAAACGTGCAACACAACACTGTGAGAGTTCGGCGATGCACATCTGAACTCCACATTAGTATGATATTGTCCAATTTGGACTAAGCCTTCGTGATTTTGTTTTCGGGCAACTTCCCAAAAGTCCTCATTTCTTGCACATTTTCTAATTTCCACACGTGAGATGGTTTGAGCCCTAACATATTTTCTAATTTCCCGATGTGGGATGGTTCGAGTCCTTAGGAATCGATATATTGATTTTCGCTGATTTTGCATATATCGATGCGAGCCGTCTGCGAACTAATAACCTAAGCCTAGCTAAAACTAGCCCCAATAACAAACCAACAAAGGTGCACAAATGAAATTAGGCATGATACTAATTAAATTGATAGCACAATTTCTAGCCTTGCACAATCCAAACATTTTCATATACACATAGATCATACAACCTATACCTACCAAGCCCAACATTAATCTTTCTTCACGTCAAAACTCCAATCTAGATGAAAATTCCAAAACACAATCACATGTTTCCAAGAACTAACATGACGAGTAGTTATTCCAAACCACCTCCGACAGATAACTGTCGGAGCTCCCTTCCCCGAAGCTCGGCGAGCCGCCTCTTACACTGGTCTGATCCTCCGCTTTGGTCAGATGGTTCAAAACAGCTTTGATCATCTTCTTATCGCAAGGATTCTGGATCGGCGGCGGCGGCGGGTCCATGTGGTCGAGGAGCGAGAAATTAGGGTCTGTTTGGTTAGTGTTGAAAATGGAGAAGCAGGGCACCTGCTCGTGATTATACTGATCGTTGGCGTCGAATGAGAAGAAGGGGTCCGTTAACGGTGGGAGAGATGGGGAGGATGATACGAAGTCGTTGCTGCTGCTCCCGGCGATTTCCTCTGATCTCACTGAGCTTTGTGACCTGCTCTTGAAGAACACTCGGCATAGAACCCAATCCTCCTGCAACAGGATTATTATTTCAATCACAAGCAGCCAAACTGATGATTAATTAATGATGTGGTGATCTTAGTGGTGATTCTGTTCACACGTTTTTATTTCTTGTAAAATTAGTACTCCCCTAGTTGGAATATTCCACACATGATAATAGGCACATTCCACTAACTTTTTTTTTCACTCGTATTTTATTATAAAACTAATATATATAAGTATGACACACATTCTACTATCTTTTTTTCACCAATTTTCCTTTATATTTTTTAAAACTCGTGCTGAATTCAGACGAGACTCCTAAAATGGAATGAAGCGAGTATTACCTAATAGTACTATTGTTTTAAATTTTGGATTCTCTATCTATTTACTATACTATAACTCTATAAGTTTTTCCTTTCCTAGTTAGGTTGGTTTCAATTTTTACTAATCTTACTTTAATTACTTTTTATATCTATTTTACTTTTATTAAAATATGTGTCATACATAATTAAGACCATTTTTTATGAATGAACGTAAATAGTATTTCCTCAGTCCCTGAATTTTGTCACATTTTCCTATTTTCATCCGTCCTATAAAAATTGTCACATTTCATTTTTTTTTATCATTTTTTTTGTAATAGACCCCACATTTCATTAACTTATTCTCTCTCACATTTTATTATAAAACTAATATTTTAAAAGTAGGACTCATATTCTACCAATTTTTTCAACTCATTTTCTATTTTATTTTTTAAAACATGTGCGTGGTCAAACTATGCCAATATTATTAGCTGGAGAATTGTATTACACCTACTTTCTGGTGAGCGGAAGTTGAGGAAAGCGGAAAAGGACAAAAGAGATTATTATATGGCCAGGATTTAATTAGTGTGTAGCCAAATAACTAATTGTCGTGATACATTGAATTCTTTATGCACAAGGCAACAAAGTTAGGATTAGAATAATTGAGATATTCGGGAAAAGTCTTTTTTAAATGAAAACAACCCGTAACTAAATGACGTCCAGAATATTGACAAGTTGAAGATGATGACGAATATGTATGATCAACTAGATTTGTGATTATTAGTCAAGGATTAAAAAAGATGATATATAGTGATTAATTAATAAATTAAGTAGGGTACCTTAACGGCGGAGACGGATTTCGGGCCGGGCCCTTCGAGGCGAAACTCGTGCATGACCCAATCCGACTTTCGCCCTCTAGGGGCCCGGCCGTTATAGAATACAAGCGTCTTCCGCATACCGACAAGGGAACCCTTACGGATTATGGGGCGGTCCTTGCCCGTGGCCTTCCAGTAGCCCGACACCGTGGCCCGATTTGTTCGCAGCCCGGTTGCGTATTTCCGGTCCCTTTGGCTGTAGAAATACCACTCCTTGCCCCCCACACATGCATATTCTGAAAACACAATAAAAAATTAAATTATTTTGATGAATCCAAACATATGCTAAAATGCCCACATTGATGATGCCAATGAGTGGGCGGCAACACATGGCTTATCCCACCCCCATAGCCCAATATCATATATGGGCAAAAGTGTCAACAACAACAATAATAATAATAATAATAATAATAATAATAATAATAATAATAATAATAATAATAATAATAATAATACTACATGAAGCTCCAAATGAAATAGGGAAAAATTATAGGCTTAAGTTAAAGCCTTAAATGATGGTGGCTAAATTGAAGAGAGATTCAGTTTATAGGTATCCACGCGTATGGCTATAATATATACTAGTATGAGTTTGAATTATTTATCTTAGTTATCTGGAATTAATAGCTGTCTCCATCTTCAGGTTAGGACAAGGCCAAGAGTGTCAGTTTCTTCAAAAAAGGTGTTTGAAAGAGATGATTGACAAGTATATATTCCAATTCTACAAAATCACTGATAGCCTTGTCTACACGCAGTCCCATGATTATCCTCTCGCATGTTAATGTTAAGTCATACACGTGCACAGGAGAGGCTCTTGGATTATGTAAAATTGAAGGCTGATTGTTTTGAGAGATTACACTGAAAAAATGAAATACTAAAAGGAATGAATAGTACAAGGAAAACAACTTTATGATAAATGTGAAAGAAATAAAGCTTGGGGTAGATGGTGTTTTTGTCTATAATTGGGCAAACTTTTCTTTCTATTCACACTAGACGGATAATTAACTATAACAACACATAACTTCTTTCCAAAAAGAAATAAATAGCTAGTTCCACAAAACAAATAAATCTTTTTTACCATATAAAAATCACATGAAAAGCTTAACAGGAAATTGATCAGATGAAAAGCAGCAGAATGGGATCTCTCTCTCTCGCACACACATGTGCAAGATGAGTTGAAATTAAATGAAAGGGCGAAGTCAACTTGAGTTGAGAAGAGACGACGACGACGAAAGAGAGAAATAATAGTTGAGACTTGAGAGAGAGAGAGACCTGGAATATCCCAAGGCTCGCAGTTGTTGAGGTCAAGTTGGATGAAGAGAGGGAGAGGGTGGGGGCAGCCGGTGATCCATTTGAGCAGATAGTCGCAGATAAGCTCTTCATCTTTCGGGTGAAACCGAAATCCCGGCGGCAGCTTCGCCTCCACACTGCTCAAACTGCTCATATTTGTTACTCCTGTTTTTTTCCGGTGAAGGAGAAAAGCTAACTACACTTTTTTATTTCCTTTTTTTTTATATATATACAGCTTAATTATTATGTGTGTGCCTAACAAAAATGCCGCCCCTTACACGCCTCATATATGCACACACACTTTCATTTTCACGAAAATCAAATATACTGTAGGAAAGTCAAGGAATTTCAAGTGGCGATATTGATTCGTTTCATGACGTGGCGACACATCTGACGTGGAACACGGACCACATTTTTCCATTTCTTAAATGGTTGACAACTAATTGTGATATGGAATATCTGCCCTCTTATCCCAGTGAAAAAAATTATGTTGTTTAGACTACCGTGCAACTTAAGTAAATACAAAGTTTAAAATTTTTTTTTAGAAAACCACTAGCCAAAGTGGCTAATTATAAAAACTATATATTTGGCTCTTATATTTTGTTTTTTTAATTGAATTAATAATAGTTTTCATTTAATATCATAGTGATTTAAACCTCCAATATTTTGGATAGAAAAAAGAGCCGCACTCTGGTAGACTCGCCTACGGTCAGCGCATATAATATTGTAATGACTAATGATTTGGATTAACATAACAAATTGCTTAATCATTGGGTTTATAATAATAAATTGCAAAGTATGAATACTGTACTACATGAGTTAATATCAGTTCAGCTAAATCAATCTATTTCAGATTTTTGGGCTGAAACTGCTTTAGAAATGTGCTAAGCCCAATAGACAAAATTGATCAAATTTATATTTATGGGCTGCTGAAATATTTTGGAATTGAGCCTTTTATTAATTACTACTTAATTAGGGAAAACTAAGTTTAAATTGAGTTATTTAATTAGTTTTGGAAACAGTAAATTTACTACTAGGAATTTTAATCTAAAAAAATTATAAATTTTTCAGCAAGAATAATAAAAAAAAGTTTATTTGCAATAACAATGGCTTCTATTCATTAAAAAAATATTTTATCTGTCTCACACCCACAATAGTATGCACTCTTTCCTTTTTTTATTTGTACCACAAAAATATGCATTTTCTAATTTTGGAAATGATTTTTTCTCTAATGAGGCGATACTTATTCTCTACTAACAATACTTCAATTATTTTTTGTTGGATGGGGAGAGTAGCTTTTATAACTCACTCGGTCCCAACTAAGTTGAGTCGTATTCATTTTTGGGATGTCCTAATTAAGTTGGGTCATTTTCTTTTTTGATTAAAAAATAAAACATCCAATCATTCTTACTTTATTCCCTATGTCCCAATTAAGATGACCCTTTCTTTTTTTGCACTTGTTTTGGAAAAATGACAATAAATAATTAAAGTTGAGAGAAATTACAGTAAACGAGAGAACAATATAAAAGCATTGTAGCCAGATCTTCAAGGCGGAACTCGAAATAAATAAAAAATCCTTACTGGAGAGCTCTGGAACTGGCTTTTCCAGCCAGTGGTGAATCCATAATTTTAATTCGGGTGTGCGAATAGTGTAAATAGTTTCATAACAGTTAAAAAAAAATGCTAAAAAATTACAAATTGAAATATTGTTTAATTTTAGAGTAATACATTAATAAAAGAAAAAAAGAAAATTACATAGTTATTTATTATTCGACGAATCCTTATTTCTTCAAAGCGAGTGACTACATTGGTCATCAGACACTTAATAAAATATTTTTCAATGAAAACAAATTGTCAAAGATCAAACTATTTATTCATTCCTTTTAATTTATTTTTGCATATATATCCAAAATCATAACAAAACAAAATTATATGAATTCTAAGTGTTCGACCAAAATTATAATGACTGTAAAACTTAATAACACAAACAATAATATAAACTATTACTAGCATAGAAAATATACTCATGTGGTACTATCTAAAATTAAAATGGGGTATACAATTTTATGACTATAACATGAATTTAAAAAAAAAGTGCGATAGGAGATATTAATTAAATATTGTATCATGCATATATCATCACCACATCACTATTTCCTATGCGGCATACTTTAGGTATGGTATTAAAATTATCATTGAATAATAATATAGGTATAATAATAGCATTAAAAGAAGAAAAAAATACATTCCGTCCATCAGTTCTTCCAGGCTGAACGATATCCTCGGGCTAAGCCACCCGTACTAGGGGAACGTCGAGGAAGTTATTCGGCGACATTCCGATGTTGTTAACGCACGCCGACGCCATCTCCGGCTAACATGCAAAATTTCGCGATGCTCAGCGCACGGATCAAAGGCTTTCAGCAGAAAAATTGTTAAAAAAAAGTCCGGATAGTGAATAAATAAATGGACAGTATATCATCAACAAAGGAGCATGATAAAGAAAACGTGGAAAGACTAGCGGGAGAAAGAAGAGCGAGAATGGAGTGTGGGAAGCATCTTTCAAACCGAATATAGACCGATAAAGAGAAATAACTACCGTATTTACCTTTTCAATAGAATAAAATTTCACTTTCCAAGGAAAATGGTATTTGAGAAGGCATTATACATTTTTTTTTCATTTTGAGAATGTATCTTTACCTTTTCTTAAAACAAAAGGTAAAAAATTAATTATTTTTATTTGCCTTTTTCATTTACCTTCTCTCCTGGAGTCCATTACTTTTTTTAGAAGGTATAATACCTTTTTAAGAAGGTAAATGAGATATATACCTTCTCAATTTACTTTCTCCTTGGAGATGCTCTTAGGCATTTAGGGGTGGGGTCCTGGTTTAGATCCAATGGGAATGTTCAGTCGGTTAAAGCAATGTTGAAGTGACCAGTCCCAGCAAACAGAGACCCATATTATCTATTGTCATTACAAAGTAATGTCTCATAAAAATAGAGATTTTTGGAATGATACGTATTTTAATATAATTAATAAAATAAAAAAATTATAATAAAATATTAATTGTAGTATTGTTAATGAAAATCGAAGCTTTTCACATTAATGGGAAAAAAGTTATTAAAAATAGAAATAAACTATTTTTATAGGAGGTGCCAAAAATAGAAATGAACTATTTTTATGGACATTATTATTGGTATCATTAATTTTATAAATTAATACAATAAATTAAGTTTAAATTGTTATTTTATGCTCTTATTTCAAGTTATTTAGAAATGGAGCTTTAATACTTACTCCATATAGTAGCAGTAATTTATAAAAAATAATCTTATAGACTATAAATTTTAAGTTATTAAAATCTAAATAAATGTGTATAAAATCTATTAATATATAAAATGACAGTTTTTTAGATTGCCATGTGGCATACTTTTGGACAGGAAAGTCGTTTATTAAGCAAACAAAAAGACAGATATTATTGGATAAAAATTGGTCCAATGAAGTGCTATAAAAATGGCTTCTTCAATAAGTTTACACACTTATACATAGACACACCATTACTGGAATCTGCAACATCCTAAAAAATTGTAAGAGCATCCACTATAGGGGTGGCGCGCCGGCCGCCGCGGAACCGCCGCCACCGCAGCTAACTATAGCGGGAGAAGCGTCCGGCCCGGTGCGGACGCTTTTTTTTGGGGCGGAAGGGCAATCGGCGACTAGGCGCCGAGGACGCGTCGGGCGCCGTGCGCCGACAGGCGCGCCGACCTATAGCGCGGCGGTGAGCGGCACGCAGGTAGGGGGCGGACAATTTTTTTTTTCATTTTTTTAAAAAATTTATTTAATTTACCTATAAATACACCCCATTTCCCTCATTATTTTCACATCATTCCAACTTTTTATTCATACTTTCTCTCACTAAAATTTGTGGATTCCATTGGTATTAAAAATGGACGTAGAAGCACTGATGAGGAGAGAGAAAGAGATAGAGATAGGGAAATGGTAGCGCCTCATCTGTGCGTAGGTTTAATGTGAGGGAATGTACGTAGGTTTAGATAAATATTGGGGTTTGAATAATGTAGTAATGTTTGGGCTTTGTTTTGGGCTTTTAATGTATTTTCTGTAATAAATAATAAATGTATTTTCTGTAATAAATAATAATAGTTAGTAGTGACTTTTATACTCCTACTAAGTACTAATTGGTATCCTTTTTTAATTAAATAGGGCTTTAATTTAGATGTTGAACTCTATTATTATATCTTAAAAGTTGGGTTCTAATTTTGATTTTCAGTATTTGTTGCAATTTTATGAGTTTTTTAGTATGTTTCACAATTTTTGAGAAAAAAAATACTACTCTAAGAAATGTTAAAAAAAAATTAATTACACAAAATGATAGTGTTTGGATGATGGAATTCATAGGTTAAGATTATGACAAAATAATGTGTCAGCAATCTTACTCTTTATGTAGAATAACAAATAAAATTAAATAGATATGAAAATGGTAACAAAAGTACAATGATGAAAAAATTTGCTACATATACATTAAGTATAAAGAATACTACTCTTAATATTATGTATAAGCAAAATTTTTAAAAAATTATAAACTTCGTTTTCTTTTATAATATTTGAGTTTTTACTCTTAATAATAGTAAAAGTGAGTTACACAAATGGATAGGAAGTAAGGAACACAAAAAATATGGCTTAGAGTATTCGGAAACTAATTTTAAATTGATTGTGTTGACTCAATTTATTTGAAGCGGATTTTTGTTGTAGTGGCTAAATGATACTGAAACTAACAAGGTTATTTTAATAAATATCCATAACAATAGTAATAATAAATTAATAATTATAATTATATTCAAATATTTATACATACTTATCTTCTCCCATAAATTTAAAATAAAAATTATTGTTATTGATTTATTTTTACTCATTATTTGCATCAAAATTATTTAGAGACAAAGACTAAGTTACATGATATTTTAATAATTCATTAATAGTTTAAATTTTTACACAAAAGATAAATAAAAAATATAATCAAAATATTTTACAATTTTCTTAGAGAATGTCATTAATATCTATATTTAGCATCACTTAAATAAAATTGTGAATTTAGATTTTCATTTATGAAATGGTGTTAATTCCTTAATGAACAACGAAACTAATTGCCCCAAGAATCATAGTAAGAATTTAAGAAAAAATCTACAAAATTAAAGAAAAGATTATTTACTGCTTCGACTTTCTTTTCATATGAGTTCGGGAAAATAGTTTGATGAATACAACTTCATGTATATGTTCATCTCTCTCTATGTAACGACCCGCTAAATCGTTACCTACACGAAAGAATAAACCACGTATCAAATACACTTTCGACAACAAATCGAGACGAAAAGTTGGATAAGAATCGCGTCACATCAGGCACGTTTTCCAATTAGATAAGAATCGCGTCACATCAGGCACGTTTTTCAACGCCACATTAATTACGCGTCACATCGAAACGAAAAGACGTGAATTTTTGTCTTTTATGATAAATTTTTTCTATAAATAGCACCTCCTTTCATTTCATTTCTTTGACGTCAATTTAGAAATCCGAGAGAGAGAAAACGAGAGAAGGAAAACCGAGAGTTAGAAGAGAGGGAGAGCGCCGCCGGAGGCGGCGACGGTGGACGGCGGCGCTGCAGACCGCGACTGCAGATTCGTGGCAGCGGCGGCAGCGGTGAAGGGAGAGGGACGAATCGTGTCAACGTTTGTTCTACCGTTCGTTTTTCTTGATTCAAGAAGGTATAACTAAGATTTTCTTCTCATCTCCTTCATTGAAACTTTATTCTTGAATCCTACATGCATATAGAAGGTGTAGGAATCATGGATCGCAAAGTTAATCGGTGGGAAAGTGAGTTTGCTTGAGAACTTTGATAGTTATGCGATTGTTGATTAAGTTGTGTGAAGTTTGATTTGAATCCTTGGTAAATGATCTAAGTTTATGTGCAAACATGTTAAGAGAGTCTTATCAAGCATGATTGTGTGTTATAAGCATGAGAAAATTTTGTTTGGATGATTGGGGAAGAAACTCAAATTTCGAAATTTTGAGTATGAAATTTGTGGTGTTCGGATATTGGATTCCGACGTGTATTTGACTGACCAAACGGTCGAATTTTGATACGAAAATTTTACTGAGTAAATTTCAAGGTGATTTCTGTGTCTCGTATAAATTTCAGCCCTTTTTGTCGAAAAATGAATTTTTGAAAAATGTTTGAAGTCGACTGCGCAATTCTGCCAGTAACGTGTGCTCTCGGCCAGAATGTTTCGAAATCTGTTTGACCGACCAAATAACCTCCGTTTGATGTGATTCTTGAACTAGATGAAAATTTTAAGTGTCTTCTGAGTCTTGTGAAAATTTCAGCCTTATTGGACATCGTATGAATTTACGGTGAATTTTTCAAATGAACTGCGCAGTGCTGCTAGAATTTTATGTTCCGATCAGAGAGTTGCATAAATGTTTTGACTGACCAAATGATATGATTCGGTGTGAAATTTTAACTGGGTGAACTTGAATGTGTCTAATGTGTCGTGACCAAATTTTAGCGTCATATGAGGAAGGATGAATTTTTGGTGAATTTTTGAAGTTGACTGTGCAATTCTGCCAGAAAATGTTTTCTCGACCAGTAGGTTACGTTTCCGAATTGACCGACCAAAAGGGGATATTTTGATATGAAATTTAAACTGGGAGTTATTTGATGAGTCTACTACATTTTGGTAAAATTTTAGCCCCAACGGAAGTCGGGTAAATTTTTAATGATTTTTACAAAATGGTTGCAGTTCTGCCAAATTTTTATCTTTACAAGATGACTATATTGTTATGTTATAAGTGATATACATGATTTATATATGGGTAAGAGAATGATAAAAGGAACGATAGGACATGCATGATAATATAAGTTTACGAAAGGCTGATCTGTTTTGTCGTTGGCAAGGGTGATTGAGTATACGTGAGCTCGAGGAACGAGGGTTGCCTTAAATGGATATTGAATGGTTTAAGCAAACGAGGTGGGCTTTCTTTTATAAAACTCTTTTACGCTTTCAAAAGTATGATTATGATGTAATAAGGGTGGTTTAAAATGTTATGTCATGCCATGTTTGTTTTGATGATGAGATTGTGCCTGATGCCTAGTTTGTGAGTGCGCTCCATTAGGCTATAGGGCTATGTTAAACGAATTCGGGTCTGAGTAGGGCCGCAAACCCTATCAGGCTAGTGTACACAGATGGGATCGTGAGCCGTCCTTGCTAGTCGGCCGGTCTCGTGGGCGAATAGTGTGGCCACACTTTCGTCGCACTATGGAAAGAGAATGTGATTGAATGATTGATGAGAAAGTGGGGAGATTGATTGTCTGGCCAGACTTTGAAATATTTTTGTGTTCTCGTGATATTTCTTAACTTCATAAAACTCGAGATCACTGGTATGGATGACATAACTGTTTTTATGAAAATATTTTCGGCATGAGCCCATTGAGTACAACAAGTACTCAGCCCTGCATGTGTTTTCCCTATGTGCAGGTTGAGCGGGATGTTGCGGTGGATGTTGAGTCGGCTTAGGGAATATGGATGCGTTGTGTCTTCATACACAGGCGTCATCCTTGACTCTCTTTGAAACCTTAATTCCGCTGCTATATATTTTGAACTAAAATTCTTTTAAGCTAATTGAGTCTTTCTTATGAACTGAAATCCTTAAATGTTATTCTTAAATGTTTGTCCCTTGGTCACGATCGCCTCGTTTGTAACACCCCTAGCATGGGCGGTCGTGACAGAGTGGTATCAGAGCTTCGTTCTTTTGCTCTGGTCCGAGAGTCTTCTTTCACCTTAAGTCTAGAATAGTAAACCTTAAACTGGAAGTGTCACGAAGGCTCAACATCCAAAGCATCACGCTCAACCAAAGAAAGTGAGGTATGTTTTAAGTTGTTGAAAGAATGTGAGATCGATGTATGAAATTGATGATGATATGATGAGGATGTTTTGGCAAGTGTACGCATGTGAATGAATGTTATACGTGAAGATGAATTTTGATGATATGATTATGTGGAATATGAGTACGATTGACATGAAAATGTAAGCACGTGTTATATATGTGAAGTATGCGCATGATTGACAAGATGATCTAAGCACGTGTGGTATGTTGATCATGATATTGTTATGATGTGATTATATGGAGCATGAGCAAAACTAGTATGATGACTAAGTATGTTTTATATGTGTGAAAGTACTACGACGTGAGCATGTGAACATAGGATGATGGAGTGTTTTACATGAAAGACGAAAGTTGATGAGTTGTTTTGAGAATGTTAAAAAAAAAATTTTAGAAAATAAATGAGTAATTTAAGAATGTTGTTTCAAACATATATGTGAAGTGCATGAGTGTTTTGTTTGGAATACAAATGTGTTATGATGTTTTGTAACATTAATGGCTCGTTGTTCTAGTGGAGTTTGATTGAGAAAAAAATGTTTATGTTGTGGAAGGTTGTTGAAAAAAAAAACTTTAAATGAAAACATGTTAGTTCTTTCTTTTGGGAAAAATTAATTGATCAATGGAAAATATTAAGTTTTTTTAAAAAAAAAAAAACCTTTTCGATTGGAAAATTTAGCCATGGAAGTGTGATGTTATATATGTTATGGGGTGCGAAGTATGAAGCGTTATTCTATGGAGTGTTTTATACGAGTGATGAAAGTTGATGTGAAAGTATGTTTTGAGTTTTGAGTCAAAAAAAAAACTTTTACTCTAAAGTTGAAATTGAAATGTGAAAATTTAGAGGAAAGTGTGAGAGTCTGAAGAAAATTTTATTTCAAAAGTTTTGAATTATAATGTGAAGTGTGAAAGTGTTTTGCTTTGATATGTGAAAATGTTGTGTGTTATAGTACTTGTTGTGATATTTTGTTCTCTACGAGATGATGAAATGTGTCGTGAACTTAGAGTGCCGAAGATGTAGACTAGTTGACCACGCGGACCGTAGTTCTAAATTGAAAACTCACCTATTGCTTTCCCGAGCGATGCAAACGAACGAGAATGGAAAGTGGGGAGAAATTTCTAAATTATCGAGATAGAGGATGGAGACCGGTGGACCATGAAACTTTTTCTATTTCTTGGAATGACGCTATGAACTTTGTATGCGAACATAGAGTGCCTAAGAAGTATGTTATATTAAATGATATCGAATTTAGTTTTTGACAACTGCAATATCACTTTTCCGAGTGATAGGACAAATGGAAAAATGTGGTGTGAACTCGAACTTTATCGAATGATTACAAATTCAGAATTTTTTTTCTGAATGACGAGAACAAGGAGAATGCGAAAAGACGTAGCATATGATAAAGAGTTTAAGAAAAGAAGAAGTGCAAATTGAAGAGATGTTCCAAACGAGAAAATGTTCGAGGCAAGAAGAGATGCGAAATGATGTAATCCTACAACGGATGTAGAGATCATACTTGCGATCTAGTAGATAAATCCGATCTTCGGTCAAAAGTGGCGATGCGGCGAAAACGACCATTATATCATGTTGAGAGCGCGAGTATAACTACAACGTTTTAAGAAAATGACGATTATCACGTGCAAGGAATATATGAAGATATGGCTTTCGACTACTGTTATTAGTTGTAACGACACGATGAATCTCAACTTGGAATCCGCAGTTTCGTAGAACGATGTTACCATGTTCGGCCTCAGAAAGATGAACGAGAGAGTGTGACCCTCGTGGCTAGAATGAATGATTTTAATCAGCAGTACTTACTTGGATTATAAGAAATTCTTTTTGGAATCTTTCAATTAACGGTGAGCCCTTGTCTATTTACGACCTTGTTTGACTCACAATTCGCAATTATTGCACGTTATTTCTTTTCCTATATCGAATCATGACTCACTTTCAGTTCTTGAAAATTTGTGTTTGCCTTCGTCATTTTTGGACATCTTGATTAGTAGTCTTCTTTGATTCATCTTTCGTAAGGACAATATTTTGAATTTATGAACTTCCGCCTTTGAACTTCATTTCTAAAAGTTGTTTGCAGTTATGACCTTCAGTACGATCACATTCCCAAACATGTTCCTTCAAAGGATGGAATATTCTTCTTGGAACTTTTGTACACCTTTTTATTTCGTAACTATGCATGCGGCAAGTTCTTCCTTGCAGAAGTGAAATTTTTCGCTCAGTTTCACTACACATATTGTTTCATGCTCAATGATTTTCTTTCTGCAACACCAAGTTAAGACTATTGTGTCTCTTTTTCCTTAATGTGGTTGATTTAGCCGATCTTCCTAAAAAAAAAGTTCACTTCACGTTGGTTGCAACCCTGTGAATCCATTGATGTGACATCATTATTCAGTAACATGATGTCGTCGAACCATGATCAGTGCTACCTCATGAAATTGTCTATGCTTCTAAATCCTTACACGATTGACCATCTCATGTCATGACATGTTTGAACCATCATTC
This sequence comes from Salvia splendens, assembly GCF_004379255.2. Taxonomy (NCBI): domain Eukaryota; kingdom Viridiplantae; phylum Streptophyta; class Magnoliopsida; order Lamiales; family Lamiaceae; genus Salvia; species Salvia splendens. The sequence goes on from NC_056039.1 coordinate 27,186,948, forward strand.
ATTGATGCCAAAATTTTGCAAATTTAATTTGACAATTGAAATATCTTAATTGGCAGCCTACTATGGAATTTGAGACCTGATTCAGTTTCATCCTGTTTTCAAGGCCTATCTCATATTCTTTCGAGCTCTCGTCAGAAGTAAAGTCTCAATCTTTATGAGTTTATTTGAAACCTTAATTTCCAGAATGAACATGATCAAGATCAATGAAACTTAGACCCTGCCATATTTTTTTTTCGAACCAATTTCTGCAAGTTGGTGATGAGATCTAAAAGAGTCAAACTAGAAGTGTTGTTCTTGTTTCTTGATTAATTTTGCAACCTTTCTGATTAAGACACCTTCAGCAGTGTTGCTACAATTTTGAATTCATTTCATATCCAAGTAAGACTGCTTGATCCATTTTCGAGTTCTTGATACTAGACTTGGAGAAAAGGGTGAGGTTGAGCTTTTCGAATGCACACGGGGAAATAAGTTTCTATACTCAGACATGCGTAAAAGTGATGCACCAGCTAGAGGTAAATTTCTTTTCAAACCCCTGGCGACGAGCCGACTTTTTTTTTGTAAGGGATTTCTTTAAATCGACGAACCTCTATAATCTCCGCATTGCGAGCAACCATGATGATAAGGAAAGGGCATCCGGCGTATCTTGTGTACTTGAACGGAGAGGAAAGGAAGGAATTGAGAGTGGAAGAAGTGTCAGTAGTACGAGATTTTCTCGACGTGTTTTCCCGAAGCTTTGCCTGGACCGCCACTCGACAAACAATTAGAGTTCACTTTTGTTTTGGAACCAGGGTCTGCGCCAGTATCGAAGGCGCCATACCGAATGGCCCCTAAAGAGTTGGCAGAGTTGAAGATTCAGTTGCAAGAATTGTTAGACTTGGGTTTTATCCGACCTAGTGTGACACCGTGGGGAGCGACGGTGTTGTTCGTAAAGAAAAAAAGGATGGAACGATGAGAATGTGCATCGACTATCGTGAGCTCAACAAGATGACCTTGAAGAATAAGTACCCACTGCCGAGGATTTATGATTTGTTTGACCAACTTCGAGGAGCGGGCATATTTTCAAAAATGGACTTGAGGTCGGGATATCATCAACTAAAGGTCCGACGAGAGGATGTACTTAAGACTGTTTTTCGCACTCGTTATGGCCATTATGAATTCGTCGTGATGCCATTTGGGCTGACCAACGCCCCGGTCGTCTTCATGGACTTGATGAACCGAGTTTTCCACGAGTACCTTGACAAGTTCGTGTTAGTCTTCATCGACAATGTTTTAGTATACTCGAAGAATGAGGAGGAACATGGAGGGCATCTGCAAACTGTGTTGGAAACGTTACGAAGGGAGAAACTTTATGCCAAGTTTAGTAAGTGTGAATTTTAGTTGACTCGAGTGAACTTTCTTGGTCATATCGTGACGGCAAATGGGATTCAAGTAGACCCCGCAAAGGTTGAGACTGTGCAAAATTGGAAATCGCAGAAAACGCCAAGTGAAATCCGCAGTTTCTTGGGATTGGCGGGATACTACCGATGCTTCATCGAGGGATTCTCTAAAATCGCGAGACCAATGACACAATTGTTGAAGAAAGGAAACAAAGTGGTTTGGATGCCGGAATGCGAGGCGAGTTTCCAACTGTTGAAAGAAAAGTTGACCACAACACTTGTTCTAACGGTGTCGGCAGCCAACAAGGACTTCGCCGTCTCTACTGATACAAAAAAAAAAACTAGGACTTGGATGCGTGTTGATGCAAGATGGGAAAGTGATAGCATATGCTTCCCGACAGTTGAGATCGAATGAGCTAAATTTTCCGACCCATGATTTGGAACTAGCAGCAGTAGTGTACGCACTGAGAATTTGGAGACACCATCTCTATGAAGTGAGATGCGAGATATATACGGATCATAAGAGTCTCAAGTACTTCGAGCAAAAGGAGCTAAATATGCGACAACGACATGGGTTAGAAGTCGTGAAAGACTATGACTGTGGTATTCACTATCATCCGGGCAAGGCGAACGTAGTGGCAAATGCTTTGAGTAAGAAGGACCAGCCTCAATTGGCTTTGTTGCTAACTCAGGAGGAAGCATTTATCCGTGAGTTCGATAAGATGCAGTTGGAAATAGTAAAAGCGCCCGAGACAGTAGGAGAAAGAATAGCGACGCTAGTGATTGAGTCAGATTTGAGAACCAAGCTCATAGAAGCCCAACGACGTGATGAGAAGTTGGAAGAATTACGTGTGAAGGTGAGAACCGAGAAACATGACCATTTTCGTGAAGAGGCGAACAATGCTTTGACGTTCGATGGACGATTATGTGTGCCGAAAGACGAGGCACTGAAAGATGAGATTTTGAGTGAAGCATATGACACACCTTACACTGCTCACCCTGGAAGTACGAAGATGTATCGAGATTTGAAGCAACGTTTTTTGTGGAATGGGATGAAAGGAGACGTAGCGTCACATGTGGAACGATGTCTAGCGTGCCAACAAGTGAATGCCTTACACCAGCGGCCATATGGGAAGTTGCAACCACTCGAAATTCCCGAATGGAAGTGGGAGCATATAGCCATGGACTTCGTGATGAGTTTGCCAAAGTCACAAAAGGGTAACACTGCGATTTGGATGATTATCGATCGACTGACTAAAAGCGCGCACTTCTTACCGATTAACGATTTCCTATGGATCGGACAAATTAGCTAAGATCTACGTGAGTGAGAATGTACGTTTGCATGGAGTGCCAAAGACTTTTGTGTCCGACCGCGATACGAAGTTCACATCAAAGTTTTGGATGAGTTTGCAATGGGAATTGGGCACACAACAAAACTTCAGCACTGCTTATCAACTGCAATCGGACGGACAGTCAGAGAGGACGATTCAAACGCTTGAGGATATACTACGAGCAGTTGTCTTAGATCGAGGGGAAAGTTGGGAAACTGTTCTACTGTTGGTTGAATTCGCCTACAACAATAGCTACCAAGCGACGATCGATATGGCTCCGTATGAAGCTTTATACGGCAGGAAGTGTCAATCCCCACTATATATGGATGAAGTTGGCGAGAGGAAGATGTTAAGACCCAACGCTATAAAGGAAATGACCGAAATTGTGCATCAAATCCGCGCAAGGATCAAGGAAGCTCAAGATAGGCAGAAGTCGTATGCTGACGTGCGTCGAACGGAAATCAAATTCGACGTTGGTGACAAAGTGTTCTTGAAAGTATCCCCGACGAAAGAAGTTGTGAGGTTTGGAATGAAGGGCAAGTTGAAATCGCGCTTTGTAGGACCGTACGAGTTTATCGATGAAGTAGGTCCTGTAGCGTATCGTTTGGCGTTACCTCCCAGTTTGGGAATGTGCACAACAAGTTCGAAGTGTCGCAGTTGCGCAAGTACGTGTTTGACCCTAAGCATGTGATTCGTCAAGAAGAAGTGATCCTAAACCCCGACATGAGCTACGAGGAAAGGCCAGAGGCAATCCTAGATCGGAAGATACAAGAGTTGCGAAACAAGTCGATAGCATTCGTGAAAGTGTTGGAAACACCATGGTTCCAAGGAAGCCACGTGGGAGTTAGAAGATGGAATTAAAGAAAAGTACCCCGAGTTGTTTATGTAAGACGATCAAATTTCGGGACGAAATTTCTGTTAAGGTGGGTAGAATGTAACGACCCGCTAAATCGTTACCTACACGAAAGAATAAACCACGTATCAAATACACTTTCGACAACAAATCGAGACGAAAAGTTGGATAAGAATCGCGTCACATCAGGCACGTTTTCCAATTAGATAAGAATCGCGTCACATCAGGCACGTTTTTCAACGCCACATTAATTACGCGTCACATCGAAACGAAAAGACGTGAATTTTTGTCTTTTATGATAAATTTTTTCTATAAATAGCACCTCCTTTCATTTCATTTCTTTGACGTCAATTTAGAAATCCGAGAGAGAGAAAACGAGAGAAGGAAAACCGAGAGTTAGAAGAGAGGGAGAGCGCCGCCGGAGGCGGCGACGGTGGACGGCGGCGCTGCAGACCGCGACTGCAGATTCGTGGCAGCGGCGGCAGCGGTGAAGGGAGAGGGACGAATCGTGTCAACGTTTGTTCTACCGTTCGTTTTTCTTGATTCAAGAAGGTATAACTAAGATTTTCTTCTCATCTCCTTCATTGAAACTTTATTCTTGAATCCTACATGCATATAGAAGGTGTAGGAATCATGGATCGCAAAGTTAATCGGTGGGAAAGTGAGTTTGCTTGAGAACTTTGATAGTTATGCGATTGTTGATTAAGTTGTGTGAAGTTTGATTTGAATCCTTGGTAAATGATCTAAGTTTATGTGCAAACATGTTAAGAGAGTCTTATCAAGCATGATTGTGTGTTATAAGCATGAGAAAATTTTGTTTGGATGATTGGGGAAGAAACTCAAATTTCGAAATTTTGAGTATGAAATTTGTGGTGTTCGGACATTGGATTCCGACGTGTATTTGACTGACCAAACGGTCGAATTTTGATACGAAAATTTTACTGAGTAAATTTCAAGGTGATTTCTGTGTCTCGTATAAATTTCAGCCCTTTTTGTCGAAAAATGAATTTTTGAAAAATGTTTGAAGTCGACTGCGCAATTCTGCCAGTAACGTGTGCTCTCGGCCAGAATGTTTCGAAATCTGTTTGACCGACCAAATGACCTCCGTTTGATGTGATTCTTGAACTAGATGAAAATTTTAAGTGTCTTCTGAGTCTTGTGAAAATTTCAGCCTTATTGGACATCGTATGAATTTACGGTGAATTTTTCAAATGAACTGCGCAGTGCTGCTAGAATTTTATGTTCCGATCAGAGAGTTGCATAAATGTTTTGACTGACCAAATGATATGATTCGGTGTGAAATTTTAACTGGGTGAACTTGAATGTGTCTAATGTGTCGTGACCAAATTTTAGCGTCATATGAGGAAGGATGAATTTTTGGTGAATTTTTGAAGTTGACTGTGCAATTCTGCCAGAAAATGTTTTCTCGACCAGTAGGTTACGTTTCCGAATTGACCGACCAAAAGGGGATATTTTGATATGAAATTTAAACTGGGAGTTATTTGATGAGTCTACTGCATTTTGGTAAAATTTTAGCCCCAACGGAAGTCGGGTAAATTTTTAATGATTTTTACAAAATGGTTGCGCAGTTCTGCCAAATTTTTATCTTTACAAGATGACTATATTGTTATGTTATAAGTGATATACATGATTTATATATGGGTAAGAGAATGATAAAAGGAACGATAGGACATGCATGATAATATAAGTTTACGAAAGGCTGATCTGTTTTGTCGTTGGCAAGGGTGATTGAGTATACGTGAGCTCGAGGAACGAGGGTTGCCTTAAATGGATATTGAATGGTTTAAGCAAACGAGGTGGGCTTTCTTTTATAAAACTCTTTTACGCTTTCAAAAGTATGATTATGATGTAATAAGGGTGGTTTAAAATGTTATGTCATGCCATGTTTGTTTTGATGATGAGATTGTGCCTGATGCCTAGTTTGTGAGTGCGCTCCATTAGGCTATAGGGCTATGTTAAACGAATTCGGGTCTGAGTAGGGCCGCAAACCCTATCAGGCTAGTGTACACAGATGGGATCGTGAGCCGTCCTTGCTAGTCGGCCGGTCTCGTGGGCGAATAGTGTGGCCACACTTTCGTCGCACTATGGAAAGAGAATGTGATTGAATGATTGATGAGAAAGTGGGGAGATTGATTGTCTGGCCAGACTTTGAAATATTTTTGTGTTCTCGTGATATTTCTTAACTTCATAAAACTCGAGATCACTGGTATGGATGACATAACTGTTTTTATGAAAATGTTTTCGGCATGAGCCCATTGAGTACAACAAGTACTCAGCCCTGCATGTGTTTTCCCTATGTGCAGGTTGAGCGGGATGTTGCGGTGGATGTTGAGTCGGCTTAGGGAATATGGATGCGTTGTGTCTTCATACACAGGCGTCATCCTTGACTCTCTTTGAAACCTTAATTCCGCTGCTATATATTTTGAACTAAAATTCTTTTAAGCTAATTGAGTCTTTCTTATGAACTGAAATCCTTAAATGTTATTCTTAAATGTTTGTCCCTTGGTCACGATCGCCTCGTTTGTAACACCCCTAGCATGGGCGGTCGTGACAGAGTATATGTCCCACAAGATCACTCTAATGGTTTGTATAATGACATCAAATTAATAATTACACGGTTATGTGATTATGTTTTGGAGGCTCGAGTATTGGGTATTTGGGTGACCATAATATCGGTCATAAAGTTATGTCCCAACTAAGTTGAGTCATTTCTTTTTTTAACAAAAAAAAAACATTCAATCACTCTTACTTTATTCACAATATCTACTTTACTATCTCTTTATCTTTCCTACTTTATTCCTCTCTGCTACTTTTTAATACAATTTCTTAATCTCCGTACCCAAAATTATATATCAACTTAGTTGAGGAAGTATTTAGGAATACATTTTCCTTTATTCTTATTCTATTTAATTCACGCATGTCTTTGTTGTTATTTATAATATTTTTAATTCTTTATAATCTTATTAATACTATTTTTAATTAATTCATAATCTTAAAAGAAATATATTTTTATATTATTTTTTCTATGTTTATTATTTTAATCTACTTAACTGTAAATATATTTTTATTATTTGAAAATTTGTGGTCGGGTGCATAAGATTGGCCGTTAACACTAAGAGTGTCCACTATAAGACGGACACGCCCAATAGCCCCGCCCCTGTTTTTGTCCATAGCCCCAGTTTTGTTGTCCATAGCCCCAAAATTCTATTTCCGCCACTATAGTGGACACCTCCAATAGCCCCCAAATTTTATAATCAACTTTCATTTTATAATGTTTCAAGTAATTATGAACAAATTTATCGGGCTATACGTAATTAGAAGAACACGACTATATGAAGTAGAATTAGAATTAGAATTAAAATTAAAATTAAAATTACACACTAAATTAAAATTAAAATTAAAATTACACACTATATTTAATCTAGTACAAATCACTAACATGTTAACACTGCCCCACCACCTCCCATACTTGCCCACACTTCTTCAATCAAATCGGCCTGCAATGTGTTATGTGATGTGGTCTTGCGCATATCAGCGAAGCGTTGGATCAAATATTCATTGCTCCGTGGTACGCCCATCTGGATCGGCGCGGAGGCAACACCGTGACTTGTACTTGCCCTTCTTCCGGTGCCCATCGCTCTGCCGCAAAGCCTTCATCTTCTATTATCATATTATGCAATATGATACAGGCTAACATAATATTCGCGACATCATCTTCGTGCCAAACTCGTGCCGGACACCGTATAATAGCCCACCGCGATTGGAGGACACCAAAAGCCCACTCAACATCTTTCCTAGCACTCTCTTGTTTGCACGCAAAATATTATTTCTTCGGTCCAACCGGTTGGCGGACAGTCTTCACGAATACGGGCCAGCGCGGATATATCCCATCTGCCAAATAGTAGGCCCTACTGTACTGTGTACCGTTGGCTACGAAGCTGATTTCTGGACCCTCCCCCCGGCACTCCTCGTTGAAGAGCGGCGATGACTGAAGAACATTGATGTCGTTGTTCGAACCTGCCACACCGAAATACGCATGCCAGATCCGCAGACGGTAGTCCGCAACGGCTTCCAGAATCATCGTTGGATGTTTGCTTTTGAAGCCAGTAGTGAACTGGCCTTTCCATGCCACGGGGCAGTTCCTCCACTCCCAATGCATGCAATCGATGTTTCCTAACATTCCTGGGAACCCGTGCATCGAACCGTGCATATCCAGTAGGCGCTGACACTCATCTGGGTTGGGCTTCCGTAGAAACTCCCCACCGAAAATTTCCCGGATATCCTTACAGAACTGCCTGAACACCGTGAGGCCAGTCGTCTCACCCATCTGTAGGTATTCATCGAACATGTCCGCTGGTCCGGCGTAGGCAAGCTGCCGGATTGCAGCGGTGCACTTCTGTTGCGTAGACAGCTCGATCCGGCCAGCTGCATCACGGCAGAGGGTGAAGCACCGGTAACGCTCCGCCAAATTCGTCGCTATATAGTTGAACAGCCGTCGCGACATCCTGAATCTCCGGCGGAATATCTCGGGTGGATAACGAGGGTTATCCACAAAGTAATCATCCATTAGACGATGGTGCGCACCGACGTGGTCTCGTGGGATTGTCCGCCGATGAGTAATGACACGAGGGATCGCATCCTCCGCATTCTCCGCCTCCTCCGCCAAACGGGCCGCTTCCTCCTGGGCGGCCTGGTGTTGCACTTGTTGAATCAGAACATTCCAGCTGTCTCTCCACAAATTGTTCATTTCCGACCCCAAATTGTAGTGAGAGAAATTTTTATAGATGTAGAGTTGGAATTAGGGGTGGGTAGGTACGGTATACCTTACCGAAACCACCATACCGTATACCTTACCGTAAATACGGTATGCGAAAAAATCATACCTTTACCTTACCAAAGTTTTCGGTATACCGAACTTCGGTATACCTTATTTTCGGTATGACGAATTTCCATACCGATACCGTACCTCATTTTCGGTATACCATACCGAAGTTCGGTATACCTAACTTTCAACATCAATTAAAATAGAAAATTAGAGTTTTTAGAATATTATTTATATTTTATAATTTTAAAAATAAATTAAATATAATTTATTCATAATTATATTTATATTTCACAATAGATTTTATAATTTAAAAATATAAAAAATATATTTTATATATAATTGTGTTTATATTTTTGTGGTATATACCTTAGTTTACGGTATATACCTTAATTTACGGCATATACCGAATTTCGGTATGCAGCGGTATACCGCGGTATTTGAAAATTCATACCGTTACCTTACCGAAATTTTTCGGTAAGGTATCATACCGTACCGAAAGTCACGGTATACCAAAAATTCAGTATTTTCGATATTTTTTCGGTACGATAAGGCCGGTATTTCGGTATTTCGGTATTTTTCCCCAGCCCTAGTTGGAATGGTGTGAAAATAATGAATGGAGTGGGGTGTATTTATAGGTGAACTGAAATGTAAAAATAAAAAATAAAAAAAATATTTCGGCTATAGCCACGGCGGTCGGTGCCGCCACTATAGGCGCCGCGGCTATAGCCGCGTCCTCGCCCATTTCGCCGCGTCCTCGCCCCGGAGTCGGCTGAAGCCCGTCCGCCCCCTACCACCCCCATTTCAGTGTCCGCCCGCGCCCTCCACTATAGCCCGCCCGCCCCAACCTGCCCCAACCCGCGGCTATAGCCGCGGGCTCCCCGTAGTGGATACCCTAACTAAACAAAGAAAAAGATAAGGGAGAGGAGGAAGGTCTTAGAGCATCTCCAGTGGGCGGACATCCCACTAGGACATCCACTAGGACATCCCAAAAACACCTCCTGCCACGTCACTAGGACTTCCCATCCCACTGCCACGTCACTAGGACATCCCCTGCACAATCCGCCCTTTCCATCGCCCTTCCCACTAGGACATCCGGAAATAAAAAAAATCACAATAATTTAATTACGTAAAAACGGAAATATAATTTTGACACGGAATACGGGAAAGCAAAATACGGGCAAAAATACATATTCATAAAACATAAAAAAAACATAGTTAGAAAAAAAACAAAATACATAGTCATTCAAAAAAAGAAAAATACATAATCCAACATCCCCGACTCACTCCACGTTGAAATGAAGTTCAACGAACCGTATATATAGAGTTTTTTTTTTTTAAAAAAAATAATTTCCGGATGTCCGACCGGGACTCCGACCCTTGCCACAGTGGCGGACGTCCGCCCGCCCGTCGCCGGGACGTCCGAGGACACCCGACGTCCTCACGGGACGTCCGTATCTGACCTAAACGCCACAATGGCGGACGTCCCGGTCGCCCGTTGCGACGTCCGACCGGATGTCCGACCGGACGTCTGCCATTGGAGATGCTCTTAGGGTGTCCACTATAGGGGGCGGACAGCCCCCTCCCACCGCCGCCCCCCTCTTGAACCGCCGCGCCGCCGCGTCAGCCGCGGCTACTGCAATAGACAGCCGCGGCTATAGCCCCACTCCTTCTCTCTCTGCCACCCTCAGCCGCGTCCTCGCCCCGCACACGGCGATTCCGCATCCTCCGTCCCTCCCCTCACCCGCCGCGTCCACCCCCGCGGTGGACACCCTTCCCACTATAAGCCGCCCCGCCATCGCCCCGCTCGCGGCTATAGCCGCGTCCACGTTATAGTGGACGCTCTTAGGTTGGGTCATAGAAGACATATAAACCATCAACTTCTCTTCAATGGCGGTTTGAGACTTGAACTTTCTACAACAAATTTGTCTTATCCACTGGAGGGGGAGGAGGAGGAGGTGCGATTGCTCCAACACGATTTTCCTGAATTCGCCCCGGAGCTCCCACATCCCTCGACTATAATCAAATGCGATCCTCGGCGAAGCACGCCGCGGCCGCCACGTCCTCACCCTCCGCCAACGCCTTCACCACGCCCTCAGCCTCGGGTATCGTTCGATTTAACACCTCGTGTATTTCCTCAAAATTTTTGTTGAGTTTTTCTGAATTGAAGCGTCTTGTTATATTCATTATTTGGCCGTATGAACCTTCTCTTTCAATTAGCTGTACGCGCTGTGACGATTTAGCGAATTTTTGATGGGAATAAATGCAAGTAATAAATGAAGATCACAACACTGAAAATTACGTGGTTCGATTTACTGAGGTAAATCTACGTCCACGGGAAGAATAGAGGACAAATTTGTATTGCTTGATCTAGCTTACAGATTACAATACTGATTTGCTATATGAGATTCAGGATCTAGAGAACTTAACCCTGGTCTATCTGATCTAAGTTCTATTTATACATTCGAACTAAGATCGTGGTTTGCAGCCCTGGTAGGGGGGTTGATAACTGCTTAATACCACTAAATAGATCGTGGGTGTAATGGAGGTCGTGGAGATCCTGCATGGGTCCACTATCTCCTTGTTCGGTCGAATACTGAGACCGAACTGCTGAACTTTGCCGATCAGCTTTTGCCGATCTGAGAGTTGAGCTCGATTGGTCGGCTCTTACCGAGCTATAGGCTGTGACCGAACTCTTTGGTTGTGCCGAACTGATACTCTTTCTTGGGTTTTGGGCTGATGGGCCGTCACTGCTATTGGGCTCGCAATTATTGTTTAGTTGTTTAGTTCGTATCCCATCACCACCCCCCCCGAAAAGCGAAGTGAATCACTTCGGCATTTTGGATAAGCGTAAGGGGGAGGCTGACGTCAGGGGACGTGCTCTGCACGTGTCTGCATTAAATGTGACAGCAAATCCGGCCAGAGAATCCAGAAAAAGTGGGATTTGAAACGGTGCGACGAATTTGAAACGCCTCTGCGAATCTGAGAAATATTTCCTTTCTTCATCATTGGAACACTTTTGCGATTATTTCTTCTGCATTCTCTCTCTTTTTCGTAAAATTTTCTTCCGCTTCTTCAAGAATTTCTTCAGAGACTTTCGACCATCAAAGAGTAAGAATCATGTCTTCTTCTTCTGAAACTGTTTCTGAATCAGGTAGTGGTAGGAAGGGGGGTAAGGGATCTTCTGGCCGGAAAAAGTCCGGGGAGAAGACGGTAGAATATTTTCACAGCATTTTGAGTAAGGATACTGTGATATCCTTACACAGAAAATATTTTCTTCCTGGGGGGTTAGTGGTGATTCCCGACGACACTCATAGGGCTAACTCGCCGCCGGAGGGTTATGCCACCGTTTACGAAGCCTGCTTAGAATGCGGGCTTCGTTTCCCTCTTCCCCCCGCCTTTGTAGAGCTTCTTGATTTTTTCCAACTTCCTTTAGGTCAGGTGACTCCAAATTCTTGGAGGCACTTATCGGCCTTTGCTGCCGAGCTGCGTAGACTAGAAAAGGATCTGTCTCTGAGGGCAATCCTTAATTTCTTTCAGTTTAAGAGAAAGGGATCCTGGTTTTACTTGATCCCTTTACAGCCCTTTAGAGCCTTCTGTAAAACCAAATGGCCGATGTGGAAAAATCGCTTCTTTTTTTACAATAGGACAGCGGCTCCGGACTTTTCCTGGAGAGGGCCGAAGTCCGTAATTCCTCATCCTCGGGTAGAACCGTTGGACGAGCTTGAGGGCGGGCTCAATAAGATTCCCATGATTAGGAAACAGTATTTGGAATCTGAGCTCGTCAAGGGTGACTTCGTGTTCGACTCCTCGTCTTCGGACGAAGAGATTGAGGGTGAGGATTTCTTTTTTATGCTTTACTGCTTTAGCGGCGAAAACTAACTTTGTTTTCTTGCTTTTTTTTCTTGCTTTTTGGCAGTGAACATGCTAAGCAAGCTTGGTCGCAAATCCTCCGAATCAAAGGAGCCGGAGAAACAGAAAACCACCAGCTCGGCGTCTGATGCCGAGAAGAATCCGAAGAGGCAGAAGACCTCTTCGAGTCAGTCTTCGGATCCAAAAAAGCCGGGATCGACCTCGGCAAGGGGGAAGGCGAAGACTCAGAAACCCCCAAAAGCGCCAGAGAGAGACATTGTCCAGGGGGGTTATGGATCAGGAGTGGTTACGGCCACTTCGGAACATATCTCTGAGCCCTTTTTATGGCCAAAGGACTTTGTAGAGGTGAATTTTCTTCTTGATTTTCTGGCTTTGCTTCTTTCCTATATTTTTTTTGTGGCCCCTCTGTTGACTTTTTCCTTTTTCCATTTTCAGAGGAACAATATGCTCTGCAAACTCGTCACAGTTGAACTCTCTAAAGCGTCCAGCGATTATGATGAGATGCAGAGGAATTTGAATGCTGCTCGTCACCAGGCCGAACAGGCTCGGGCAGACTTTGAGAGGGCAAGGGCCGCTATGATCTCGGCTCAGGATGAAGCCCAGCGTGCCAAAGACCAGCTCATCATCCAGAGAGAGCGGTCGAAACAGAGGGAGGCGGCTGCCGTGGTTGCTCAGGGGGAGGCTCTCCGTGTTTACACGGAGAAACTCTTTTTGAGCAATCAATTTTCGGCTCTTATCGGTGATCTGCTGAAATTGATGACCGATAATGTTGAGCAGGAACCCGAAGTCGTCTTGCCGCTGTATGGCCGAGAGATTGCAGCGCGTCTCCAGAGTCTGCCGCTCCTTGAGGAGCTTGCGTCTTCATCGGTCCTGCTTTCTGCTGAACGAGTCCGTAATTGCCGTGCTGACCGTGACGAGAACATGGAGGCCATCTTTGCCTCCTTGGGGCCTGTTTCACCCGCTTCAATTTTCAAAGAAGAGGGTGACCAGGAAAATGAGGCCGGCAAGGAGACCGAGCAGAAGGATCAGCAGACCGGCGACGAGCACGCCGAGCAAGAGGTGCAGCAGATCGGCGATGGGGGCGCCGAGCAGGAGGGAGGGAGGAGGGAGGCCGAGGCTGAGACCGAGGTCGACAAGGAGAAAGAAGCTGAAACCCACAGGGAAGCCGGAGACAAAACTGGCGGAGTATGATTTCGTCTCCCTTCTCTTAGTTTAGTTTCTTTCTTTCTATTTGTAAAATGGCCTTGAAGCCCTCCTTGTGTAAATTTTTTCTTGTGAATGAAAAAAATTCTTCTTTCTACACTCGTGTCTTCCTTATAGCTTTTCTTAATCTCTTTTACTCCTATTGTGGTTTACTGCCTGCTCGGTAAACTGAAATGCCGAACTGACATAGCTGCTTCGTATTCTTAACTCTAAGGAGCTGGAGGTACTTCACTGGAAGCGGCTATACTCTTTGGCTTTAAATGAAGCTGAGAAAAAAGCTATAGATGACCAGATGAAGTATGATGAACTCTTGGCTCGTTTAGTGGAGCTGGAGTCCAACAATAAGGACTTAGAGTGCATAAAGAAAGATCTGGAGGCCGAGCTGAATACTGTCATCGCTGAGAGGACTGCATATGAAGATTTCATCTGCGGGCGCGGGGAAATGACTATATCTGAAGTTCAGAATCAAGTTGATGAACTGTGGGAGAAGCTTCATGTACTCCGGAAGAACAATGTGCTGGAGAGCTCGGCTTGCCAACAAGTTGTGAAATCATTGCGGCGCTTGGCTTCTCTGTACGACATCATTCTTTCCCGGCGTCCCTCAATCGAGAGATTCCTTAGCCGTTTCCCGCTAACAGATGCTCACACTCCAACTCAAACCTCTAATCCACTTACTCAAAACTCTGCTCCAAATCAGCAACGGACTCAGGAGCAACCGGAAACGTCAAGACAAGAACGCCCTGAAGTTCGTAGAGGAGTTGTGAATATGAGTGAGCAAGATCAGCGAATGCTTCGTGAAGAGACTCTTCGCCGCCGAGGTGCTAGAACTTCCCGGACTCAGGGAAGAGGCGGTAGGTCGATCAGAGCATCTCGTCCACCTACTTATTCTTCAACTGCTCGGAATGCCCGAACTCAGCATCATGAGGATTTTTCGGATAGGTGGCTCAACTTTAGCAATCGTAGACAGTAGAATAGTCCTTTGTAATGGTGTAACGCATTCTCGTAGGGCAGCGGAATTGTATGCCCAACAAGACTTAGTAAATGAAATTTTTTCATTTCGCTTCTATCACTGCGTATTTACAGTTCAGCGATTTTTTATTTCATTTATTGTACTCGTCCTCGGTCTTATGAAGTAAACTCTTCTTTGACCGGACTTAGTTAGTGTCCTTATTTGGCGAGTTTTATCGCTTGGATTGGACATTCCCTAGTTAACCGGAGTGGTTTTCGGCTTATTGCAGTTCGTTTCAGACGAATTGCTTGTTTCTTAAGCTGAATTGTGGAATCTTGTATCTTCCTTAGAAGCTTGGACTCACAATTGTCTTTAATACATGATCTAAAAAAAGGGGATCAGCCTTTAAGGAACAATATACCTCAGTAACATTTATAAGAGACAAAACGCACATAGAGAGACAAAACGCACATAGAGAGACAAATAAAAAGGACGAAAAAGATTTTAATCTTTTAAAAAACGACAAGTATAAAGAACAATAAAAATATGAAAGCACATAACCCTAGGACCGAACTAGACACAAGACTGACCGGACCTTGTCTCTTACAAATAGAACTTCTTGAGGTTGGAAATATGCCATGTTCGGGGTACTTGTTCTCCTGACATGTGAGTTAATTTATAAGACCCTTTTCCCAGGACTTCTGACACCCGATACGGACCTTCCCATGTGGGTTCAAGTTTGCCCAGCTTTTCTGCTCGGCTTACTTCATTGTTTCTCAATACGAGATCTCCCACTTGAAACTGCAGCTTTTTCACCCTTTGGTTATAATACCGGGTTACTTGCTCCTTGTACTTGACTTCTTTTATGAAGGCCAATTCTCTTCTTTCTTCGGCAAGATCTAGTTCGGCTCTCAGTCCGTCGTCATTCAGTTCTGTTGAGAAATTAAGGGTTCGGGGGCTGGGTAAGCCGATCTCAACCGGAATTACGGCTTCAGTGCCGTACACTAGACTGTACGGAGTTTCACCGTTGGAGGTTTTTGGTGTAGTTCGGTAAGACCATAGGACTTGAGGAAGATTTTCTACCCATTGTCCTTTGGCTTGTTCTAACCGAGTTTTTAATCCTTTCACCAAAGTACGGTTTGTTACTTCCGTTTGTCCGTTTGCTTGTGGGTGAGAGACTGAAGTGAACCGCTGTTGAATATTCAACTCTTGGCACCAATTCTTGAATATTTTGTCAGTAAACTGAGTCCCATTATCTGAAATGAGGATATGGGGTATGCCAAATCGGCAAACTATGTTCTTCCAGACAAAATCTAATGCCTTTGAGCTTGTTATCGTAGCTAATGGTTCAGCCTCCACCCACTTTGTGAAGTAATCCACGGCAACGATCAAGAATTTCATTTGCCGGGGAGCTTGTGGTAGTGGTCCTACTATGTCTATGCCCCATTGCATAAAAGGCCAAGGGCTTTGCATAGCACATAGATCAGTCTGCGGCGTCCTTGGGATATTTGCATGGATTTGGCATTTCGTACATTTCTTAACTAGCTGTACTGCTTCTTGTACCAAAGTTGGCCAATAATATCCCCATCTCAGAACTTTTTTAGCTAATGCTCTAGCTCCGATGTGGCTACCGCAAGATCCTTCATGAACTTCTCTAAGGATGTAATCCGTCTCTTCTGGTCCTACACATCGCAATAACGGTTGAAGGTAGGACTTTCTATATAGGACTCCTTCATGAAGTTCATACCGACGTGCTCGGCATGTGATTTTCCTTGCTTCTCTCTTATCCTCGGGCAGTTGTCCTTGATCTAGATACTTTAATATTGGCGTCATCCAGTTTGGTGAACTGGTTACTGAGTGTACTTCAGCTTCATCAATGCTTCTGTGCGGTAATTCCTCCACCTTTGAGCTCGGATATGAGGCCAACTTACTTAAAGTATCTGCTCGGCTATTTCCCGCTCTGGGAATGCGGATTATCCGAAAATAAGAGAAATTTCGGCTAATACTTTGCGCTTTGTCCAAGTATTTTTTCATCCTTTCACCACGGGCTTCACTCGTACCCAGCATGTGATTCACTATGACTTGTGAATCACAATGAATTTTGAGAGATTTGACAAGTAGACGTTGCGCTAACTGAAGTCCGGCAAGAAGGGCTTCGTATTCGGCTTCGTTATTAGTGGTTGGGAATAAGAACCGAAGTGAATAAGTTACTTCGTGTCCGTCGGGAGCGATAAGTAGAATACCAGCTCCACTTCCTGTCTTATTCTAAGCTCCATCTACGAATCCAATACAACAGTCCGTCGGCTCTACTTCGGGTTTCTGGGGCTGTGTTAGTTCATCATTGGTAGGATTTTTCTGTTCGGCAATAATAGGGATTGCCTGATCGAACTTTGCCTCTACAAGAAAATCTGCCAAGGCTTGTCCCTTGATGGCTTTCCGAGGTAGATATTCTATTGAATGTTCTCCCAACTCTATGGCCCACTTGGCAATTCTGCCTGATGCTTCTGGCTTAGTCAAAACTTGCCGAAGTGGAAGATCGGTTAAGACGCATACTTTGTGAGCATAGAAATATGGCCGCAGTCTCCTTGCTGCATTTACTAATGCCAGAGCAATTTTTTCCAGAGGTTGATACCTTGTTTCGGGACCTCTTAATGCTCGGCTTGTAAAGTAGATAGGACGCTGTTTTAGGCCTTCTTCTCGCACAAGCACCGCGCTAATGGTTTGATCTGATGCTGCTAAATATAAGAATATCACTTCGGCATCTGTTGGAGCAGAGAGAGTAGGAAGTTCGGTTAAATAACTTTTGAGTTCGTCAAAAGCCTTTTTCTGTTCGGCTCCCCACTCAAACTTTGGTGCCTTCTTCAAAACATTGAAGAACGGCATTTGCTTTTCGGCTGCTTGGGAAAGGAATCTATTCAGTGCGGCTAGACATCCAGTTAGCCTTTGCACATCATGTATGGACTTCGGCATTGCCATGTTCTGAACAACTTGAACCTTTAGGGGATTTGCCTTGAGTCCTTCCTTTGAAACCCAACAACCCAGAAATTTTCCCGAATCTACCAAAAAGGTACATTTTTGGGGATTGAGTTTGAGGTTGGCTTTTTTGAGCACGTCGAGAGTGGATTTGAGATTATTTTCGTACTCCGAAGTGCTTCTGCTTTTAACAACTATGTCGTCAACATATACTTCAACCTCTTTTCCGATCAGGTGCCGAAATAGCTTATCTACCATCCTTTGATATGTGGCTCCGGCATTCTTTAAACCAAATGGCATCTTTTTATAAGCAAAAATACCGAAGTCAGTAATGAAAGCCGTTTTTGAAGCATCATTCTCATCCTTTAAAACTTGGTGGTATCCTTTATACAAATCAAGAAAACAGAAAATTTCGAAGCCTATCAGAGCTTCTACTTTTTTTATCTATGTTGGGAAGGGGGTAGCAATCTTTAGGACAGTGCTTATTTAGATCCGTAAAATCTATGCACATCCGCCATCCTCCTTCTTTTTTCTTGATCATCACAGGATTGGCCACCCAAGAAGGATATTTTACTTCAAATAATACATCCGCTTTCAGTAATTGGCGGACTTCGTCATGGATGACTTGATTTCTTTCTGCCGCAAAGAGTCTTTGCTTCTGTTTTATAGGCCGGACTGAAGGATCAATATTTAACCGATGTGTAATTACCTCGGGAGACACTCCAGTCATGTCCAACGGAGACCACGCAAAGACATCTTTGTACTCTTTGAGGAGCTGGATGGTCTTTTCCCGGAGTAGAGGTGTTCCCGCGAAACCGATCTTGACCGTTCTGGATGGATCATCTTCGTATAACTGAACTTTCATCGAGTTCGGCTCCGGTGTGACTTCGTTCATTTCGCCTGCCTCTGACTCCGGCTGCTGTGATTGCTATGCTTGATGGTGCCGATCTGATTGTTCGGCACTTTTAAGCGCAATCTGCAAACATTCTTTTGCTCTCTTTTGATCACCTCGGATGACTGCTATCCCTCCTTTAGTGGGGATCTTGATTGTGAGGTGATAAGTAGAGCAAATGGCCCGAACTGTGTTGAGCCAGTCTCTTCCCAGTATAATGTTATACGGGGATCGAGCTTTTACCACAAAAAACTCGATCACCGTACTGGAGCTAGTAGGCGCTCTTCCTACCGTAATCGGAAGGCTGATAATACCTTCAGGGCGGGTGTCCTCCTGGGCGAAACTTTTCAGAGGAATTGGGGCCGGACTGAGCCGAGCTGGATCCACTTCCAGTTTATCAAAACATTCTTTAAAAAGAATGCTAACCGACGCTCCTGTATCCACAAACACTCTGTGGATCAGTTTGTTTGCCACTCCAGCTTGAATGACAATAGCGTCTTGATGAGGAGAAATGGCCGGGACGGGATCTGCATCTGAAAATGTAATTACTTCCTCCTTCTTCAGCCTTTTATGTGTTGGCTCCTCTCGATTGAAGCCTCTGCGCTCTGATTTTAGAGACGATTTAGTCTTCCCGGCTGGGAGAGCGTCAATAGTCTGGATCACTCCATCATATTGCGGCTCGTCATCGTCTTCGGGATCCTGTTGCCTTTTAGGATCCTGAGGAGCGCAGTTCGCACTTCTCTATTTCTTATTCTTTTTCGGCGGCTTGCTTTGGTATTTTTTTAACGTCCCTGCTTTCACAAGAACATCAATATCTGCTGCCAAATTTCGGCACTCCTCGGTATCGTGACCGTGGTCTTGATGGAAGGAGCAATATTTATCCTGACTTCGGCGCGTGGCCGATTTCGTCATCGGCTTTGGTTTTTTCGAACATATCAGAATGCAGTTCGAAAATTTCCGCTCTCGACTTGTTCAATGGTACGAACTGAGCGGGTGGTTTCTCAGGATTGAGACGTGGTCCCAATCTGTCTTGTACCGGTGCCCTTTGAATTCTTTCAAAAGGAGTTCGGCGAGGATGTCCCTGATCGCTATGATCGGGCTTCCTCTTGTCTCCTCTGGAAGAGCTGTCTAAAGACCGTTTTCGACGGTCTGCCTCATCAGCACGAGAAAACTGGTCCGCAATGTCCCACATCTCTTGAGCTGTTTGCGGACTGCATTCAACGAGCTTTCTGTAGAGAGCTCCTGGCAGAATTCCATTTTGGAATGCCGAAATGACAAGTAGATCATTGAGATCATCTACTTGTAGGCATTCCTTGTGGAATCTTGTCATGAAGTCGCTAATATTTTCATCGCGACCTTGACGTATAGAAAGCAGCTGAGCCGAAGTGATTCGGGTTTCAGCTTTCTGGAAGAATCTCCTATGAAAAGCATCCATTAGATCTCTGTAAGATCTAATGCTGCCTTGAGGGAGGCTATCAAACCACCTTCTTGTGTTCCCGATTAGCAGCTCGGGAAACAGCTTACACATATGAACCTCATTGAGACCTTGGTTCGCCATATTATACTGATAGCGTCCCAGGAAATCATGAGGATCCACTAACCCGTCATAAGTCACTGACGGAGTTCGGTAATTCTGTGGCAACGGAGTTCTGGTGATATCATCCAAAAATGGAGTCTTCAGCGCTCCATACATAGCGAATCCGACATCTCTACGGTATGGTGGAGATGGAGTTCTCCTGTGATTTCGGTAACAAGGAGGAGAAGGAACATATCGGTGGTGAGGATTCTTTCTCCTAGAAGATACGACACTACTGCGGTAGTGACTCTCATGTCTGGAGGGGGAGGGAGAATCCGCCGTTTTCTTCTCCGGCTTCTGGCTCTTTTGCAGGAATGTTAAGAACTCATCCTGCTTCTCAGCCAAGAACAACTTGACAGCCTCATTCAAATCGAGCTGCTGGGGAGGCTCGGTGCGATGACTTTTTGAGTGGTTTGTTCTTTCACCGTGAGAACTGGAGGCAGATTTCTCCCGAGGCTGTTTTCCAGACCTACGGGCTGGACTAGCTTCCTCACGTTCATCACGGACGGAAGTATGGGTATTATGTGATCTGGTACGCATTTTTTGGTGGAAGAGGATCAAAAACTCGCTTTTATCACAGTTTTGGTTTTCTGTGTTCCCACAGACGGCGCCAGTGATGATTTAGCGAATTTTTGATGGGAATAAATGCAAGTAATAAATGAAGATCACAACACTGAAAATTACGTGGTTCGATTTACTGAGGTAAATCTACGTCCACGGGAAGAATAGATGGCAAATTTGTATTGCTTGATCTAGCTTACAGATTACAATACTGATTTGCTATATGAGATTCAGGATCTAGAGAACTTAACCCTGGTCTATCTGATCTAAGTTCTATTTATACATTCGAACTAAGATCGTGGTTTGCAGCCCTGGTAGGGGGTTGATAACTGCTTAATACCACTAAATAGATCGTGGGTGTAATGGAGGTCGTGGAGATCCTGCATGGGTCCACTATCTCCTTGTTCGGTCGAATACTGAGACCGAACTGCTGAACTTTGCCGATCAGCTTTTGCCGATCTGAGAGTTGAGCTCGATTGGTCGGCTCTTACCGAGCTATAGGCTGTGACCAAACTCTTTGGTTGTGCCGAACTGATACTCTTTCTTGGGTTTTGGGGCTGATGGGCCGTCACTGCTATTGGGCTCGCAATTATTGTTTAGTTGTTTAGTTCGTATCCCATCACGCTGCTCAATCACAGACATAGTTTACGCTTTCTGCCTCGAGGTTTCATCTATTTGCTTTCGGTGCTATTTGAAGTTGCTGGGAAATGGGGATTAATTCGTGAAGAATTACTATTTCATCTTATTTAAGAGTTCAATCTTGCTGAACAATTTCGGTTTGTGTAGGTGTCATTTATTCTTCTCTTCGGATAAGTTTCAGAAATTTCTTTACATATGCATTGCCTGCATATACATAGATCAACAGTACGCTTTAAGCTAGAGAGGAGTATTAGGTATTTATTAAGGCTGCTAAATGTGGTGTGTGCACCTCAGTAGTGAATGGAAAACTTCTGTTCCGATTAGGTACGAATATCAAAACGCTCATGGTGCCTCTCCTTGTGCAAGTTATATGCATAGTTCACTGTTAATGTTTAATCAGATTCAGATCCGACCTTATTTTAATCAGCATGGATACCTCATCCCCTTGTACTCATTTTATCGTAAATAGATTTTCCTCTGTCTGTTAAATATCAATACATGTATATGTATTTAATCTGGAGCATGGAACTCTGCAGCCTAATACACAAAATGCTAGTCATTTCAATATTTTGCTGCAGTTCTTAGTTCTTACTTAAGCCTCTCCTAGCATATATCTGAAGTAGCATTGCTCAATGCTAATCTTTGAAGTTGTTAATAGCAAAACCTTCCATGGCTAGAGGCCCAGAGCTATGCTAAAAGCCTAAAACACAAGATTTTTCCCAAACAAATTCATCCAAGTCAATGATTATTCATATTTTATCCTCGATCTGAGCATTCTGTTGCTTAATATCCCATTAAAAACTTCTCAAACTAAAATATTCGCATTTTCTATCAAACATTGCTTGGTTTTAGATGGAAAGTATAGTGGTTGGTTCACTGCTTATTTTATCCACTTTGATTTCTTGGGTATTATATTGGTACATACGTCTTCCCATTCAGAGTTACCATAGTAATACTCCCTCCGTCCCGGCTAAGATGACACATTTCTTGGCCGACACGTGATTTTAGGAGTTATTGGTTAATGTGTTTAATTGGAGAGAGAAAAGGTGGGTGTAAGTATTAAAATAGAGAGAGAAAGAGAGATGAATATTTTAATAGGAGTGGGAAAAAGTGGCTGGGTGTATTAATTGGAGAGAGAGAGTTTCCGAAAAAGGAAATGTGTCATCTTAGTTGGGACAAACTAAAAGGAAAATGTGTCATCTTAAGTGGGATGGAGGGAGTAGCTTTTTAACAACAAAACGATAGCAAATTTAGTCTCTTTTAAAAGTAGTTACATCACATTATATTGCAACTTGTGATTGCAGAAGCTGGGAGAGGAAAGAGAAATGGAACTGTTCAGACAATGAGATACAAAGACAAGTGCTTCGTTCAATTGATGCGTTCCTTGAGTGTATCTCTAGCGAAACGTTGCAATACCCACTTGTCAAGGTACATAGATTATGAAAGATCTAAACTAGCAATATGAATTGCTCACAACCTTAGTTCACACGTGTCTAACTTTTATTTTCCCCATTTAACTCATGTTGTTCCAGGATTCGGTGGTTGATATAGTCAGAGCAATGAAGAGCATATTGGAGTTCAAAAGTCAATCAATATTGAGCCTGGCTTCTAATGTTACCGTAAAGCTGGTTAATTTTTTACCGAGTTCAATACTGAATATTCATATTCTGGATATACTCTATCCTTTAGCAGATTTATTATCTTGCCAACAATGGCAAGTTGCAATGTCATGTGCTGCATCCATGAATGTCATTCTATCCAAGTTAAATTCTAGACACGAAAAAGAAGTGTGGCATCTTCTGAAGGAAGCAAATGTAGTTAGTTGTATTGTCCAAAATATCAAGCAGTTCTATATAGAAGGAAAACTAATTCAGTACTTTCTAGAGATGTCATTTGTTTTTAGTAAAATATTGTGGCGGTGGTCAAACTTTAGATACTCCGTGTGGAATGATTCTGAGTTCTTAAACATCTTGGATGCTATCATACAGTGTGAAAACTCAGTAGTTGCTGTGCTGCAGTTATATTCTTCTTTAGATATCACATTATTTGTTATGATATATTTCCTATTCTTTGAAGTTCATCTTTATCTTGTACATGTAAACAACTTTTTCTGTCTTTTGTGCTTTCCAGCCATTTGTGTACATGGTGCGGAGAAGCTTCTTGAAAAGGGAGAGCACCTTCTTGAGATGGTTGTTAGCTACATGGATAGTTCAAACACTGATTCAGTCCTCATGGAGTCATTTAAACTTGCTCGGTGCTTAGCTGTATCCTTTCATGTATTGACCATTATCCTGAATTGATCTTGTAGACATTTCTGTGTCTGAATTGTTCTACTTCATGAATTTTATCAGCTTAGCAGGAGAGGATCTACAAAAATGCTGAATATATGCTCTGAACTGCTTGTCAAAGCTGTCATCAATGCATTGAAGAGTCGGAGTTCAATTGCTGAAAAGTCTGCTAAAAGCCAACCATCTTTTGTGGAGGAAGCTTGCGTTGGGCTTCAATAATTTTATGGGTCGGTGATCACCACATGCACTTTTGGAAGGCTGGTGTAGATAGAGTACTCCTTGATCTTCTTCTAGAAGATTATCCCAAAATTCAAAAAATGCAGCGTGAGTCCTCCTTGAATGATCTGATAATTATTGTGCGGGAGAGCCATGAAGCAAATTTTCTAGTTACCTACAGACCATATGTATGGGATATTCTTGGTGGACTTGCGGCTAATTATGCAGGAAATATCAATCATAAGGTGCAAGGGAATGAACTCCAACTTAATGTCCTCATAATATGTGCATGGTAATACATCTATCTGCAAGACAGTGCTTTTGTAGCTCAGGTTGGAATATTTTCCTTTTCTTCTCCAATTAGTATTATCGTTGTGGGTTTTTTCCTGCTACTCCCTGTAATTAGTTCTTGTTATTACAGTTGATTGAGGCGGTTTAACATGTGGTGCTTATTCTGTTTATATGCTTTTCTCTTTCTTGTCTCTTTGGCAGCTTGTCCTTCGCAAACTCAGTTCTGACATTACGCCGAGTCTCTCAATATGGTCTCACATATATGAGGGAGTCTGAATCAGCAAGTAGGGCGGTTCATATGATGCTTTATTCTCCTTGCAAATGGATTGCATCCTCAGCCAGGTCCATACTACACGAAGTACTTAGGCTGGATGCCAAGGATTATGTTGAATACTTACTGAACATTCTAAATGCGAGATTGACTGGTAGCATGTTTGGTCTTCCAGGAAACCTTGAGATTATGGTCAGCTTGATTAGTTTGGCAAGTTATTGTAGCCTACCTGCATATCGGGAACTCATAATTAAATTCCAAGGGGTGAAGACTGTGCTGGCCTTCATACTATGGTGGTTAAACAATCCTGTCCGTGTCAAAAGAGCTGCTTTGGTGTCATTTTTACGTGATCCATTCAGTGATAGGAGTTGTTGTGTTTTTGGCATAGAAGATTGGGAAGGGGAAGATGTGCTTTTGATTTTTAGCTTGTGGATCCTTGCTGAGTTGTTACATCATTTTACTTTTTTGAAAGTTCATCCCTTTGAAAACCAGATAGAATTTTCTGAATCCCAGTTGATTGAGGAATTGGAAGCTATATGCAGAAACCATAGTGCTCATGGTTCAAGATGGTATGCTGCATATGTGCTTAGCTATTTTGGACTATATGGGTTACCAAGTACTTTGGGGAAGAGAATTGGGAAATCCCTTGGGGCGAGAGATCATTCTGATGTAAATCTAGTTCTTGTTAATGAGGAATCTGTCCATGTTCATGAAGTAATTCTCGCTGTAAGATGTCTATCATTACTTCCTCCTGGGACAGCAGTTCCTGATGAGAAGTCATCCAATGGAGCGAGCACAGAATTGGATATTGAGAGAAACATTACAAAGGCAGTCCATCTCTCTGCTCAAGTGGATCAGCAATCATTGTTGAAGTTGCTGGAGTATGTTTACTCAGGTTATTTACAAGCTGAAGAAGGCCATGTCAGAAAGCTTAAAGTTATCTCCAGGCATTGTAAACTGGAACCTTTAGTGCAAATGCTTTCTAAAAGAAACCCGAAATGGGGTATCCCTTTACCAAGCTTTGATCCGAGTCCTGCTCTTAGGCCAGGTGGACAACATTATTCGTAAGTACCATTACCTCAGTTAATGACCATAGGCTTTTGCATGCTAGTTGATTGGATATTGGGCCATGTTTCAGAAGGTCATGTGGCCTTGTGAATTCTTGATCTGCTTGTTATGCATCAGTGTTGTGAAAATCGCGCTCGGGGCGCGCGGCGCTCAAAGCGAGCCTGTAATTGCCCCGATGCGGCGGGGTCGTGCGAGATCCGTGGAGCGACGGTGGGGCGCGCCTGGGTCGCCGTGGAGCGCCTGGGTCGTCTGTCAAATGTGGGGGAATTCGAATTCGAGCATCAAGTTTGATCAAAAATGCAATCACGATAAGCAGAGGCTGAGGCAAGCAATCAATTACGCAACCAAGCAATTCAATGGCCAGCTGAAGATGGCGGCGCCGAGTGGGTTGAACGGCGTCGTTCGTTGTCGCGGTGGAGTTGATTTAGGGAGGAAATGGATTGATTTAGGCGATTGGCATTTTCGTTAATTGTTTCTTTAGTGGACGGCAATTTCTACAATTTCATCAATTTAGTCCCAATATTAAAATAATTATTTTCTAATTGACCCCATTACTTTTACGGTATATTGAATTAGTCCATATTTATAAGGTGTATATGTCAACTTTGTCCGATACATTGGGTTTAATTATAAAATTTTAAAATATACTACTATTTCAGTCTGAAGATATCAACTTTATTTTGTGCATAGTATCTAAAAGTCTGAAATTTACTATTTCTGTATAAAGATCTTAACTTTACTTTGGGCATAGTATCTAAATTCTGAAATTATGTGATAGCCATTAGTATTACAATTAATTTCAAAATTATTACTATATCGATATGATATATAGGGGTCCATTTCAAACTCAGATTGAGAAAAATATGATCGTGAGTGTGAATTCTATTAGAGGAATACTAGTAGAAATTCCTATGAAGACCATACTAGAGGTAGCACAAGCACAAGAGAACAAGCCTCAAGCTCTAGCGTGCTCATACTCTTGTGGATAATGAAGATGACAGTGAAAATATTAATTTGGTTGTATCCGATGAAGGAGAAGAGGACTTACTTCTGAGTGATGATGATATTATTTAGTTAATTATTTTATGTTTTGCAACTTTTTTTGGAACTTTGATGATTTTTGATAATAAAATTAAGTTATTTAGTTATGTTATGTTGTTTAAAAATTTATATTTTTCGTGTAATCTTCTTTTTTTTTTAATATGGAGTAATGATGTATGTAGATTTATTTGATGTGATAAACATTCAAGCAACAAACTTATAAAAGAGACATAAATATAATCATCATTCGGCTATTCTGGCGCCCCGATTCGTGGGTCTCTCGCCCCGTCGCCCCGCGACCCGGGGTCCCCCCTCATCGCCCCGGGGCGCCCCGAACAACACTGTTATGCATACACCATCTTAAACATTGTTATTTGACATGGACACTGGTTTAATAAGAAGAGGTTGCAAAATATAACTTGAGTCGTGGATACAGTGACTAGCAATTGCAGGACATGGGTATATGAAGCTATCTTACTATATGCATAGTTGGAGAAAGGGCTATTCTATATTGATGGGAGTGTTGGGTGAGGAGTTTCTTATTTTTGCTGTTATTTGTTCCCCACATTTTTCTGTAGCTATGTTTTCATATTTTCTTTTGTTTTATTCATGGATTCAGGGATCTCATATTTGAAGCTAGCAGCACGATGCCACTGGTGAATTGGAAGTGCAATAGTTGCTCCTCTTTGGTTCCACATCGGCATGTTCACAAAGTTATAGTAGAGGCAAGTTGTGATTATTTGCGGGCGTTATTTCAATCAGGAATGAGAGAAAGGTACTCAGATATTTAGTTTATGGGCATAAGTTTTTACATAACATATCAAATCAAATGTTTTGTTACATTTTGCTGTTTAATCTTTTGTAGACTTCAAAGTCTGAGACATTGTTCGGTTCCAACATAAGTTTTATCTTCTGTATTTGCAGTTTTGTAGATTAGACTATGTGGCTGAGAATGCATTTAATATTCTTACTTTTTTATGGATCCATTAGATGTGATGGCACCTTCATACTTTTCTTCATTTAATTCCAATCATGAATATGCTTGTTCTCTCAAGTAGAACGTATTGTTCTCTTGGATATGTTCTAATTAGCATTTAAGGGCTTTTTCCCATGAACTCTGAAGGTAGACAGCCCTGAATAGAAAAATCACTTACCTTAGATATTCTCATGTACACTGCCGACAGCACCAATAATAATAAAATAATAGGAGTCCTAAGAGAGCCTAATCATTGTCTTAAATAGGTGGAGTATCACTCACTAACAAATTTTATGTCTCAGGAAGTATTTGGCCCAAAAAGACCATGTGTTTGCTGCAAATCCTGAAAGGTTAATTTATTACTTGTGATTCTCATTGCAGTCATTTGCAAGTTGTCAAGGTCCCTGGAAGTTGGGAGTCTCTCGATAAATTGGTCAGTTGGTTTTACTCTGAGCATTTGTCTGTGCCCACTTTTGACTGTCTATTGAAGACCTGTGTTGGCTTGCTGAGTTTTGGTTTATTGAAGACCTTCATGAACAATGTTACGAAGTTGTAATCTCTTTCTTGGATTCAACTGAGCACTTGTCTACTAAAGTAATTCAAACTGCTGCTAATTTCTCCCAGTGGAGACTGGCTAAAGCGGCGGCAGACCATATGGCACCTTCATATCATCGTCTGCGCAATTCTGGCGAGCTCGATGGCTTAGACAACAATCTTGTTGAGATGGTGCGAGATGCATCAGTCCGGCTTTCTCGAGAGCGTGCTCAGTCCAGATGACTGTGTGTAATATATCATCAGTATTATCTTTTTGTCAGTGACTCATCCCAAGAGAAATGATGTTAACCTATTTGGTAGTTGGACTTGGGTGGAGATCGAAATGGAACTATAATTAGGGTGGACTAGAGCAAAGCGCAGCTGATCAGAACGATTTGTATTTTACAGAAATGTTATCGTAGAGGCAAACTGAATTATTGCTGCTGGTATTGATAATACAACTCTCCTTCACATCACCGGTGTATACCTCGGGCTACACTTGTATATTATACTTCATTAAGTGGTATTTTGCAATGTTAATTTTGATGAAGCGTCTTTGTTTATACAAGAAATAATGCCTATGAAATGTAGTAGTACTCTTACTCACTCCATTCGGGGTAGAAGCCCAATCAATCTGATGCCCAGGAATGGATAGCTTAAGATACTTGGTGAAAATATTGTAAACAAGAAAAATGAAAATTGTGTCATTGGCTTCTTCGGGAGTCTAATTAATTGGAGTGACATCTCCAACCATTTCAACCAAACTCAAAACTTATTTTTGATTGATAAATAAATGGGCTAAATTCCACGAATGTACGTAATGAGAGATAATATCTGCCATTTGTACCCGGAAAAAAAACATTACTAGTGATGGGAAAGACGCGTCAGCCTCTTGCGTGTTTTAACCAAACACGCGATAGTCTCTTGCGTATATACAAAACACTCATGCGTGTTTTAATTAAACACGCATCAAGCTCATGCGTGTTTGAATGAATGAAAAATCGACGCTTCTCCCCTCTTCCTTTACTCCCAGCAGCTCCCTCTGCACGCCCAGCGACGAGACGGTGAATTCGTCATCTAGCTGACGAAAATCGAAGTGAATCCGACATCTAGCTGCTCCCATTCCTCTTTTAAGTGTTGTTAGGTAACTTTTTACCCTTAATTTCGATTTTAGTTGGTTATAGATTTAGGGTTCATGGTTTGAAATTTTTTGTTGAATTATTGAATTTGTGAATTATTGAAATTGGTGTCGAATTTTTGTTGAATTATTGAAATTGGTTTCGAATTTTTGGTGCTGGGATGAATTTGGTGTTGAAAGACATATGTTAAAAGACATTAAACTTTACAATGTTTAACCTTATTATTTTGTAATTTGTTCCAATCAAAAAGTATACTTTGCTTAATCGGATTTAGAATAGTTAAAAGCAAATTAGTTGAAAGCACCGTCAACTTTAGATTTGTTTAGTTCTCTTAACAATGAAAATTGATTTGTTTTGATAAATTAAGATTGTTGTTTGATGAAAATTGCCGTTAGTAACTAAGATTTGGTGTTGGATTTGATCTCAGAGAATTGAACTCTATATAAGCTGATTGAATTTTGAAATATAAGTAAAATATATGGAGTAATGTATACTAATTGATTTTTATATATACACTTAACTAGATGATGAGCCGAAGATCCTTCTATATTATAATTAAACATGTTGTTAATTGTATTAGGATGTCGAGATATGGACCAGAAGATCCTTCTGTATTGCATTATCAGCACAGTCATATATCTCGCAAGGCGTGGGCAGGCGACGAAGCAACTCCTTTCAATATTCGGCGCTTTGAGGGGCATTTTTGGGAAATAGATAATCATCACAGACGCGTGATTGATTATGTCTGCAGATTTGGTTTTGGTGGAGTTTTTTTTACTGTGGGAAGTCTCTAGATGTAGATCATGCTTTGATCACAGCTTTGGTTGAACGTTGGAGGCCAGAGACACATACATTCCATCTTCCCGTAGGAGAAACTACTATTACATTACAGGACGCTCAAGTATTATGGGCTCTATGTGTAGATGGAGTACCCTTTATAGGAAATGGTTATTGTGAATCTAGGTGGAAGAGTTTATGTGATGAACTGTTGGGCTTCTATCCCCTTCAAAGCGAGATGAAGGAAAACGGTATCTTGGTATCGGCTCTAATACATAGGATGAAGATTGAACCGTTAGAAGATGGTCTGGAAGATGAAGTCTACATTCAACGGGCACGTATGATTGTGCTTGTGCTATTAGGAGGGTTGATATTACCCGACGGCTCAGGGTGTAAGATACCTCTGATGTGGTTGACTCAACTTCGAGATGTAGAGGCTGCCTCTATGATTGTTGGGAGAGTGCTGCACTTGCTACATTATATCATAATCTTTGTGAGGCGTTCATGGGCAAAAGGATAGACATTGGAGGTCCAACAGTACTCCTATAGCTGTGGGTATGGGAGAGAATGCCCACTTTGAGACCCAATTTTGTGATGGCACGTATACATACAAACAACACTCCATGTGCATTAATGTAAGTTTATTGTTTCCTCTCTTTTATGTATTTAATGACAACATATTAAATTGGAAACTTTTCTCATTGTAGGTGGACTGGCTCATATATGATAAACAAAGCCCCCAAACATTCAGTTCGACATTATCGTGAACAGTTATCATTACTCCAAAATAGCCAGGTAAAATGAATAATGTTTTGATATATATTTGTCTAATAGTCTAATGTAAACTTGTTATTGTAGTTTATTTGGATGCCAAATGTGGACCATCAATTGCCAGACTTCTGCCTCGAGATAAACAACAGTTGGAGATCTGTGACGTACATGGTTTGTTGGGCTATTGTCGAAGCACATGAGCCTGAGCGCGTTGTGAGACAATTTGGAGGCAATCCGTTCATTCCGAAATTGCGTGATTGGGGTTTCAATGAACCTCATTTCAAAACAAATCGTCGTGGAAAATCTAAGACGAGCTGGACTATGCAGAACAAGGCTTACATTCAACATTGGAAGAAAAGGTCGAAATTCGTGTCTAATCATTACATGGAGCCTTTTGAAGACCACGTGGCAAAAAATCGGCGTGGCGGTGGTGACGCCGGTTATTGGAGATGCTCTAAATGTTACACAAAATGCCAACGCAACACGACTTCTTCGCCTGCTTTCCACAAAATGCTTGATAAAGATTGGATTATGTACGGGAAATGTTACACGTCTTTGTTGTTGTATTTAAACGTTTATTTCATAATTTCAATTCGAGGTCTCCAATTTTAGTATCAGCAAAAGTCAATAATATAATCATTCAAGCAGGTCCCTAAATTACATTGGAGAATAGAATCTCACTAAAATAAATGTGTAATTGAAAGCATCCAGGTACGAAGTAGATTTTGTATAAGATTTTCCCCAAAATTATAGAGCACTGCTGAAACTCAACACAGCTTGATTTGTATCATGATTTATGGCTTAGGCGGAGGAGAACTGCTGGTGCTGCTGCTGTCATTCCTCCCTCTAATAGGCCTGACAGGATATAATGATACAATAATATAATCACACGATCATATGAAATTTCAGAGTAAAATGAACAGTATGATTCAGCTCATCAAAGTCGACACAAAATTTACAAAATACTAGGGGCTCGTTTGGTTTCCTTGATAGCCATAGATAGTCATTTGTATCCACCCTCTATTCCATGTTTGGTTGGCATGATAGCAATCACTCTGACCCGCATCTTCAATCTAACGACCCGGCTCGGATTGAGTTATGGATCTCCAAAAAACCGATAACTCCATCGGTGCTTCGACGTGCGATTGTACGCAATCAACAAAGTGAAGATTTCAAATTTTGCATCAATTGACTCCAATACCCCTTCATTTACTCCATCTCCATCTACCTCTTCCACATTTGAGCAACAATTTCCAGAGGTCGCCGAAATCGGTGAGAGGCTGTAAGGGAAGAGTTCACGGTAAGCCTGTTTTTCATATGTTGGTTCCCGAATTGAGATGGTTGAACTACTATTCGAATTTCTCACCGCGCCTGCGTGTATTTGCAGGTTGCAAGTGAGGGTTCGGGCTACATCGGACGACGAAGAGCCATGGCCGACCAAGACGTTGTTCAGAAGGTAAGTTCTTAAAAAATCCGATCCCGAAAAATGTGTACCCAGCCGAGATTGAAATTACTCCAGCCAATTCGGTTAATGATGAGATTGAGTTGAATGTGTTCATTCCCATGGCCTTCTCAATGTGAGCATAAACTGCCGAACGTGTGCTGTTAAATAATTTTGGGTGTTATTGTATTAATTTTGTTGCATAAACTGAATGGAATTTGTTTTGTTCTTAAACGAGAATGGAGTTCTGCGTAGACAGATCGGCCTTCACAAATACAGCCTATTATGTTTTGCAGATTTGTTTGTGATAGGGGGTTATTGTATGTTTTTTGTTGCATAAACTTTCATGAATTTGAGGCCAAGTCAAATAGGTTTATGCAATTGATTTATGATTCAATGTTAATGTTTATGTGATGCTTCAGCAGTGATTATTATGTCCAATGTCATGGTGTTGTGGTGTGTATTTCAATCTGAGGAATCTTGTGCATATTGTTCGTGTAGATTGCAAGAACAGAACCAACAGAGCTATTGATCTTACTTGAGGAAATACTGAGAAATCATCGGATGAACATGCTTCTAATCACCATGTTTATCAATTTGGCCAGATCCAAATCACAAAAAAGGAAACGGAGGGTGGGGGGATTAATTACCGAGGCTATGATTGAAGCCATTCCCGCACATGTAAAGCAGGTGGATAGGCTTGTCCGGGTTTCTGATCGTTCCTGCGTGGACAATTTGCGTATGGATAGAAACACTTTCGGTAGATTGTGTCGCATTCTACGGGACCGGGTAGAATTATTCGACCAAAAATTTGTCACCGTTGAGGAACAAGTTGCTATGTTTTTGTCCATTTTGTCCCACCACAAAAAGACACGGGTTGTAGGACACGATTTCATGCGTTCTTCTGAAACAGTTTCTAAGTACACTCATGTTGTGCTACGTGGGGTGCTTACTTTGCATGACATTTTTTTGGTTAAACCGGAACCGGTTGGGGATGACTGCACGGACTCACGATGGAAGTGTTTTAAGGTATGTGTAATCTCGCTGTTGGGTGTATTATACGGTATACTAATGCTATTCCAACTGTTGACATTGTAGGGTTGTCTAGGAGCTTTAGATGGAACATACATACAAAAGCAACATACTTCACCAATTTCAAATCATTCCATCCGTCTCCAGGAGATCAAGCACAAACGCCGGCCGTGCCCATTCATCCAATCCCCTGAACAGATCCATTAGCTCTGGCTCCTTTACTAACTTCTTTGCCGCATAAAACTGTTGTTTGATGGTGAGCCCGGCCATGCCTTTCAGCTGGTTGAAGACCTCGGTTCTCTTTGTGCTTAAATCAAACTCATAACCAATTCGGTTAGATATGTCCTTCAGCCGCTCATTGGTGCCTTCATGGATGCGATTCATCATAGCAAGGACACTGTCCATTTTGTCCTCGGCCTTCCTCTTTTTTGGATACAATTTGGTTGGTACCCTCGCAGGTAGTCTCGCTGGTGCCGGGGCCGAGGTGCTCTCATCTACCATCTCAGGCACTACACCTCCAGTAAAAACTTCATCTGAGAATAGTTCATCTAAGGTCATCGGTGAAGATTTGGCTGAACTTGAACCAGCATCAACCTTAGAACCATATATCTTTTGAACAGCCTCCCCGGTGTCCATTACATTAAGCCCATCCGCACGGTCCTTGCCGAAAATCTCCTTCCAGTCATTGAACATTGGCCACGACTTATTCCTCATGTACTTGGCATTAATGTCTTTCTGAAGACACATTCAATAAAAGACACCAATAACCATGTGTACAGCCAACTGAAAATAAGACTTCAAATACTAATAAAGTTAAAGTTGCAACTTTAACAGGCAGCCACAATTACCAAACTCACTTACTCATGGTACTAATGCGTGAATCATTCAAACGGAAGCTAACCGTGGATAATCAAACACCATAATAACAGATATAGGGGGGGAAAGTAAAACACACTTGCATAAGCACATACTACTATATCCAAACACAAAATTTGACTAGTTATACCGCCACAACTTGTGTCCATTGTTCATCATCGATGTCTATCTTGAAGTCACCATCCGCATTGAAACCAACTCCACTACGGTCAAGTATTTGCATTAGAGAGTAGTAATTCTTTTTCCAGGTGGTGATTTTTGACTTGATGTGAGGGTGAACACAAATATCAGTTTATGGAAATTCACGTTTAAGTGCCTCCAGAGCACGAGTCAGATAACCTGAACGAAACCCATTATCGGACTTCCAACCGGTTGCAGCCAACTCTTTCATGGCTGACATAAGAATAGTCTCCTCGCGTTCTGTCCAACAACGTCTTGCACCTGCACCTGCAGCTGCTATTACCCCTTTGTTGGGCACCATATCTGAGCTACCTGCACCGAAAAAAGCAGGGCACTATCACGTCCGTAACTCCTACGCAAAAGAACGGAGCTTAGATGAAGACATTACCATCTGGTAATGGACTCCCGTCATTGTCATTAGCGCTTCGGTGTTGAGATGCCATAGGATGAAGCAATTGTGATACTTATTTCCTGGTTTTATATGCAACAAAGAAAGCAAATAACAAACACAATAAATGTATGGATGTAGGTTGACACAATACCGAAACCATGAATAAGCTTTCGCCGCCATCGGCTTTCATCAAATATTACGTAACACAGATTGGTAGCAACAATCACATTGGCAAAACAGCCTAACTACTTCTGATAACCGAATAACAGACCTGTGGTGGAGCTTCAACCTTCGTTCGCCGTCGTCGATTCCACAAGGTGATTGAGAAGTCCTTCGGAATCAATTGCGTGGGCGGGAGCTAGGGTATACCGCGTATTAAATTGGCAGCCCCAATTTAGGGATGAAGAGGGCAAATTGGGATTTTAACAAATATTTGAGGACAACACCGTCATTCCGTATTGCCTATCTATACTTTATGCAACCCAAACCAAACAGAGGTGTTACAATCTCGGGATATGAATCTCTTCAACCAAACACGAGGGTGTGATTGTTAACTCCATCCTCCAACATGCTTTTGGAGTCTACTATTTTCAAACCCATGTTTGGCTATCAACGAAACCAAACGAGCCCTAGTAGTATTTGATAACCTACCTTCGAGGGCTACGGCTCCGTGATACCCTACGAGGTCTCTGCAGCATATTCACAAGATATACAAGCATTAGCTGTGCTGACCTAAAAGAGCCTACAGCTTAGATTACATATAATATTAAGAGAAGAGATACAGACCCTGCATGGACTAGGTGACGAAGAATAAGACCTCCCTCGACCTCTGCACAGATGGCAAGAGAAAACACCATGATTAAAACAAAAAACAGCCAATGGGCTGATTAATTCCCATAATTTTTTTTTCTCATTATTATCTGATGATCTTGCCCGTGGGTGGCAAACAAACAGATAGAGGGTATAAAAGCAAATAAGTAGTCATGAAGATAATGTAATAATCAACCAAAACTAATGCAATATTCAAATATCACCTTCTAGGGGAGGGTGATCGTGATGGCGAATGAGCTGGCCTTCTAATAGGAGAGCGAGAACGTCTGCGACCAACAGGAGACCTTCTTGGAGGACTTCGAAGACGCCTTGGTGAACTAAAACATAATCAATGACTATCAGGATAACCAATTATGATAATAGTAAATGACCCACTATGACGATATGAGAAAATCTAATCCAAACACAAGGATGTTAAACTCAGTTGTCTGGGACAGTAAGCTATGCAGGTTCTAGGTTGTTAATTCATTAGGTTGGTGAGCTCAGTAGTTCTGAGATATTAAGCAGGATGCACCATTTTACAAGAGATGGGTATTTACATAGATTACCATTAAACAACGATATATATGTGAATGAAGAATCAACTGCTGAGAAAGGACCTTCTTCTGCCAATTGTAGGCAAGAGCATTAGAGAACTACTATATGATATGGCATTTTGTATGTACATCACAATTACTCCAAATTTAATTAAATCAAGGTGTTTTATGTTAAATCATACAACTTGAAATATTCCATAAAATTATCTCAAAACTAACTTCACCAGCTATTTACCCAGTGTTAGTCTAGATATTCTATTAAATATAAGTCACTATTTATGGTCCCAAGGAATGGTAGTAGTACATATTTTAAGCAATAATAGCAATCAGTAAGGCTTGTAAATTCCTTCAAATGATCATTTGACTGAACTATCAAACCACGAAGGCCTATAATAAGTGGATTTCCAACATGATTTGACAAATGGCTGTAATTCCGATTTTGAAGCCTAAAAATGAAGTTAAAAAGGAATCTTCCAGTGTATGCAATTATTATTAACATTTTGTGTCCTGTAAATCTACGAGGCAAGCAAAACAAGATGAAAAAACACCCAGTACAAAAACACCATTCGATCACAAAAATGTTACACCAATATCAGTAGCGTTGGAACCATGGTAGAGCCAATACAAATGGAGGAAGGATAATCAAATTTGAAGCAGAGAACATCCTCATAACACTAGAGAACAGTAGAAAAAGAAAGGGAAAAACAAGGGAGTAATAGAATTATGATAAGAACGGACGAGAATGCAGTCATTTTGCAACATACCGTCGCCTAGGTGGAGGAGGGGATCACCGACGAACAGGACTACCGCGTATTCTTCTTGGAGATGACCTGCCAAGATCAAATCATCAGAAGCTGCCCCGAGACCCCAACCCTTGCTTTCAGAAGAAAATAAGTGCAGGGATATTAGGGAGGGGTAAAAAAGAGCTAAACCTTGGTGGTGACCGGAAGCGTCTCGGAGGAGAAGGTGAACGGCCTCTAGCAGGAGACAGTGGAGGCCTTCTCCTGATTGGAGGGGAATCAGCTCTACGACGAGGTGGGGGTGGAGAATCTTGCTCTCGTCTAGGAGATCCTCTTCGTGGTCCAGGAGATCTTCTTCGAGGAGGAGATGGTTGCTTTCGACGAGGAGAAGCTGATAATATCATGAAAAAATTCCAAATTTGCTTAAACAAAAAAATGTAACTCAGCAGCATTTTGAGAATGAGATCTTACCATCTCTTGTACGTTTTCCTCCATCTCTATCACCATCCGTAGCAGTGTCTTCAGATTTTGAGGCATCTCTCCTTGATGTGTTGGCGACAGCTTTGGGAGGAGAAGCAACCTTCTTTCTCTCAGGTAATGTGAACTTTGCCCGAACAACTTTACCATCTATTTGAGCCTGAAAATACATGGGCAGGTAGAAATTGATTGCACGGTAAATGAAGCAGAGCAATAGGAAAACTAATAGAAGCATACACCATCCATATATAACTGAGCCTTTTCAGCATCTGCCCTAATCTTGAACTCAACATATGCAAATCCTTTTGGAAGGTTAACCTGTGTATAGAAAATAACAAAGTCAAAACGAAGAAAATACAACTGATATGAGAGTAATACAACGAATTGGTGCATAAGACTTACAGCATAATCCATTGCAAGCCATACATTCACCACTTCACCAAAATTACCTTCAAAGGGGAATAGAGAAAGTAACAATAACGGAAAACTTAGACTAAAGAACCGAATAACAAAACTATTTGATAATGTCAGCATACTTTCAATTCATTGAAGTCATTGAACACTCTCAGTATAACTAGCATATAATGCATCTAATCTAATAACAAAACAAGCATAGCAAGTGATCAAATGTTTCAGTAAGTACTGTAAATATACCAAATATTTCTTTCAAGTGGTTTTCGTTAACATTCCTACTAAGCTGGTTCACATGCAGCACAAGAGATTCAGGAGCAGGCGAAGCTTTCCTGGAGACAGATAGTATATAAGAAGAGGAAAAGCACTACACATATCTTGAGATACTAGTAACAGAGACAATTGCCCAGAGTATGAAACTGAAAGAACAGCCGAACCAGATATTGGAGTTAGACCAGCAGAGTTGCTGCCGAATGAAGAAAAAACAGATAAAGTACATGGTGACAGAATCGACCCTCTAACTTATAACTATCAGAACTTGAAAATCCGAATGAATGAAATCTTAGGCTTTTCTATTGACGCCGCAAATCATAGGAATTTTGATTCTCAATGAAAAAAGTTGTCTTCCATAAGCCCAAAAAAACCCAGAAGAAGCCACATCAGGCTATTGAATATTTGAAATTATCTTAGCCTTTTGAGGCACAAATTCCAAGAAGTAGATTTAGGCTGCTAGGCAAGGTCATTTCACGATCCGATTTACAATACATGAACAATGGCAACTGGCAAGCAATATTAACATCAATTCACAAAGCCAAAAATCTGTCAAGTGCAAAATAATTGACCACAAATGGAATGGAAACAAGATTCCACCTTTCAATTTAAGTTAAGAAGAAGTTCTCTCACCTTGGAGGTGGGGAAGATTTCTTGGTTTGTGGTGGAGGTGAGCGACCTCTCTTAACTGCTTCACCAGTGCTAAGCAAACCAGAATTGAAAACAAAATAGTATCACCGGGTGTAGTTCAAGAAACATGAAAACAAGTAAGACCACACATCTGAAGAACAAGATACGGTCCAAGGGATGCAGCTTAAAGAGACAAAAAACGGTAGCAAGGGCACATGTTAACAAATTAATCAACCAGATACCAACTGAAAGGCGTTATTGAGCTGTCCCACCACATTTCTACCACAATTCAGAACGGTACTATAGGTTTGGAGTACCAAAATCTATATTGGAAACTAGATCATAGATCATAAGCCAATGTAATCACCCTCAAAAGTAACATAAAATATTTGTTACTATAAAATCTAAATCGTCACTTAATTAAGATATCTTGGAAGAATTCCAGAATGAACGGATGAAATTCACCTTTTCCGCGGCGGAGGGCTGTGGGAGCTGCCGCTACGAGAAGGAGAAGAGGAGGATATGGATTTAGAGCGGGAGCGCGACCTGGAAGTGGAGCGGGAGCCTGATCTGGAGTAAGAGCGAGAGCGAGAGCGGGAGCGAG
Organism: Salvia splendens; assembly: GCF_004379255.2. NCBI lineage: Eukaryota > Viridiplantae > Streptophyta > Magnoliopsida > Lamiales > Lamiaceae > Salvia > Salvia splendens. Next base: position 27,225,808 of record NC_056039.1, read on the forward strand.
AAATGGAACGGGAACGGGAACGGGAACGGGAACGGGAACGAGAGCGGGAGGAAGAGCGAGAATCTGATCCCGACGGCGACGCCTGGCGGCCGCGGGCGGGTTTAGCCATCGGAGTAGAGCGATTCAAATCCTATCCCCCGATAAACCCCAACTCACTTCAAGATGTAAATGAACGGATAGGATTAGTGCTTCGATTGCTCTAGCTACTTTTTTTTTATTGGTTTCATTGAAATTCTATCTTCTTTTAAATAGTTGTAACTAAAATTGAATGGAATATGATTTATGAACATTCACTTTTTAAATTAAAGTAAGGATATTGGTTTTTAAATTATAAATTTTGGCCAGATTTTGATATTATCCACAACTTTAAAATTTATCCAAAATATTATAAATTTTATTTGATTTGTTATTTCGCACGACAGGTCAATTACTATATCCGACATACGGACATGGCTTTTTTTATCCCTCTTGGCACAAACTTCCGGACTACGGTACCTTCTACTGCTTGAAAGGGCTTTTTGCTAGTTAGGCCATCCACAATAGGCGCCCAGCGACCGCCCAGCCGAGCGCCGGCGCTGGGCGGTTCGCTGGGCGATCTATTGCAGCCGCCCAACGGGCGATTGGAGAGAGAAACCGCGCAGCGCTGGGCGGTCGCGTGGCGCTGGGCGGTCCGTTCGGCGCTATTGCAGCGCCCAGATCGCCCAGCGCACGGCCTAGCGCGAAAAAATAATTTTTTTTTATTATTGTATTTTTTTTAAAATTTATGTACTTTTTTTTATTATTGTATTTTTTTTAATTAATGTACTTTTTAAATTATTGTACTTTTTTAAATTTTAATAGTATTATTAAACTTTTCCCGTATATGTCTCGTAAATTAAATTTCGCATATTGTGTGATTGTTAATTATTTCATTTTGTATATATTTGTTAATAGTGATGTGGATATTAGTGGCTAGACTATGGCTGGGCTATTGCTGGGCTATTTGCTTGTTTTGATGATGTGGCAGGAGGATTTTTAGTGTTGCTGATGTGGCAGTGGCTGGGCTATGGCTGGGCTATTGCTGGGCTATTCCTATTGTGGATGGATACAAATCTTGTTGTTTCCAAATGAAATCCTTTTTTCCATTAAAAGGTGGGATTCCTATAATAGGGTTTGCAATTTTGGAAAGACGTCTCTTTTCGAAAATGACAATAACACAAGACACACAATTAACCAAGAAACTCCAACACACAAGTAAAATTTTAGAAAACCGAGCACACACGATTTTAAAACCAAGCACGGTACCATGGAATTGAGGGCTTGGAATTGGAATTGGAGCCTTCAATTCCAAATACGTTGTTTGGTATCACAAAAATATTTGGTTTTAAAATTCAATTGCAATTCCAAATTTTCCAATTCCACAATTTGAATTCCATATCAAAAATAGAAAATTGTAATTCCAAAATCCAAATAATCATAAAATTTCACTATATATCCACAAAACACATTTCACACACTACACACATTTCACACAGTTCACACATTTCACACCCTACACGCACTACACACATTTCACACACTACACACACTTCACATATTTCACACACTACACACACTTCACACACTACACACACTTCACATATTTCACACACATCACACATTTCACACACTGCACATATTTAACACACTACACATATTACACACTTTCACACATATTATACACATTTCACACACTACACACACTGCACATATTTCACACATTTCACACACTACACATATTACACACATTTCACACATTATACATATTTCACACACTGCACACAATTCACACACAACAAAAACTACTCACATTTCACACATTTCAAGCATCATATTTTTTAATTTTTTTTCCAGCTTTTAGATATTTTTTTTCGATTCAAACCGAACCGAATAGAAAAAATAAATCTTTTTAAAAGTTTAAACTGAATCAAACCGAAAAACTGAACTAAATTCGAAATTTTAGTTTGTGTGAAGTGTGGGTATTTCGTATAAAATTTGTAAGTGTGTGTAATGTGTGTACAATGTGTATATTCTTTATTTTGAGTGCAATGTATGTATTTTGTGTGTATAGTGTGTGTAGTGTGTGAGCACCAGATGATACGAGGGTACTAGTATCGGTCCCAGCAGCGCGAGGTCACCGGAGAAGGGTTAGGTTCGTTCGCGGGATCCTCCCGTCGAGCAGCCTATGGTTCTCGGTCAATTAGGGTTTGACGAGATGAACTTGCGCAAAAATAAAGTACGAAAAGATAAAAGAACGATAAAAGATAAATTGATTTGATATTTCTTGAATGAATAATATGAAGGTCTCCTACACATATTTATAATATGTGGGGATACAATAATATCATACCAAAATCTAGTAAATCAAATATAATAATTTCCTAAGCAAAAGATATGGTGAATCAATAAAATATGGAAAAGATATGATAATTAAATACTAAATAACTAATAGGATAATAGGGGATATTTTGGAAGATGTATCGTATCAGTGAAATGTGTGCAGTGTGTGAAAAGTGTGAAGTGTAACACCCCTTGCTCGATTTATTAAACCAAACAATTGGTGTCACATTTCGATATGCTAAGCCTCTTATTACAAAAAAGCCTTTCTCCAGTGTATTTTTCTTATTTTTTTTCATGACACGGGCACACACTATTATATAATTAGCAACCTGCTACAGCAAGGAAAACTATCGACTATACATATCTACAATTCTCAACTAAACATGCCATGTATACACAACTTTAACTTTCTCGACAAAAGTCACAGTGACTTGACGCACACAGCTGTCCATCTAGCGAGATCCCTCGCCACTATACTCTACGAATAGTCTGCAAAAGGGAGGAGAAAGGGAGGTGAGCTTAAGCTCGTAGTGTAACCACATTCCCGAATTTAATACCTAAGATTTCCATCAATAACACTATCAAAAAGTAATAACTTTGTTACTAGGAAATTCGTACAACATCTATTTATATTACCTCTCCCAATCTGATATCAACAATATACCACTTCATATAGCATTAATTCTGTCAAATCATGTAACAAACATAATCATATAAACAAAATTGTACTTGCAACGTTAGTATAATAGCAACCTGTCAACCAAATCATATATGCCACCTAATAAATCTGTCGAATCATAGAAGTGACAGAACAAACATAATTATATAAACAAGTGAAATTTTCAAATAATAATATATAATTGTCAACCAAAATAATCTTATCCCAATATAGCATAATATATCAATTTATTCTATCAACTTTATCACTTTATTTCATCATCCAACACTATCTAGTTTGAGACACCGTAGCCTTTAAGCACATGCATCATTTTGAAGTTGATAACAATTTCAACTTCCAAAAATTCCATCAGACCAAACAACCAATAGATTCATTTATAAATAACGACTTACTTTCAATAATGACATGCCGCGTGTTAATCAAAATAATATATGTCGCAACTATAGCACAAATATAGCATATCATATGACAGCTTTCACTTCATATATCAATCAACATAATATATAGCTTTTGAGATAATCACTTCCCGAATCATTTTAGGCGCATATACCTTCTGTATAAATAACACATCCCTCTCACTTTCTTTCATCACTTTCATTCATCAGTCAACGCAATAATATATACTACAAGATACTCATAACCATTTAATTAATATTAAAGAACAACTATTATTTCTCAAATAGATAACACATTCAACCCCAAGTTTTGCTTAGTGGTGGACACGGGTACACGGACACTATAAGTAGCCGATGAGGGCATCTTTACATCTGTAGATATTGTACATATCTGTATGAGGTACTATCAGATGTTGTACATCTCTCACATGGCCTATCATAAGGCATCTGTCATATATTACCCGTATAGGAAACGGATAGAGCGCAAGAGGGCGGTGGAGTACAGAGAGGGACGTAGAGGGTGAAAGAGAGAGATGGGTTCCATTTTATTTCTATCCCAATCCTTTTTCTATTTTTTAAAACTCCTCTTTTCTTTTTTGTTTCCACACTACACGTATCACTCCACCGTCCACCGCACCTATTTATTCTTTTCCTCTCTTTCTCTTTATCTTATTTTCTGCTTTTCTATTTTCTTTAATTCTAATACCACTAATATAAACATATAAACACCCACTTTATCACAAACTATAATTAAAAACTCTAAATTTAACTTTCCAAAAGTTAGGGATATTACAACTCTCCCCCACTTAGGAAATTTCATCCTCCAAATTGGTAAATGGACCAAAAAGATAAGGGTATTGCTGCCTCATCATATCCCATGCTCCCATGTAGCTTCTTCTATTTTATGACTTCGCCATAATACTTTCACATATAGGAGTCTTTTATTTTAAAGTCCTTTGATCTCTCTCGTTAAAATCTACAACGGTTCTTTCTCCTATGTCATATCTGGTTACATCGCTATCAACTCAGTCTGGAGAATACGAGAAGAATCTCACAAGACCTCATCAAATATGCATATCATTTCTAGCTGTCTTACGCTTCTTACAAATTTTCTTTTTCTAGAATCTCTAAGCAACTTGTGGATCTGTGTCAAAATTTTCGGGCAACGTATTCAATATAGTCATACAATTTCGGCAGTATAAAACTCGATCAAGGTTCTAACTGAAATACACGTATATATTACCACATAGGTTAATGCACACATTATTGTATACATCTTGCCAAAGTATAGTATAATATAAATTATCACATACATGTATCCAATTACCCCAAGTGTGCTTAATTATAAATATGGGTGTACGTGCTAAACAAAATGCTCCAAAATGGGGCTGATCAACTCCTCGCATCATACTATATCATAGTATTTCCTACCATCACACCGCACATCGCATATACTTCATCCCATCATACCATATATCACACATCATTTGCATCCAATCACACTATACATCATATCTTTCCTCCCATCTAATCATATATCTCATATTAAGACTCATTTCCATCACCAAATGACAAATAAAACCTCACGTTTGCATATTATCTCACTAATCAGCACACAATATCTCATATACAATAATGTAAACTTGATTCAAGAATTAAGACCCAATGTAAAATACATTATTCTAGAATGACCAGTTGAATGAAATAAACTGAAGTCATAACTCAATATTTTTTTTTCAGAAAGTGACGCTACCGAGATTTAAGCTATGTGGAGTGGCCAGTTCCACACGACTACATTCTCAGTCACATGGAGACTACATCTCATATCTTAGTTACATTTAACTGCACATAAGCACAAAAACAAGACATATATGTTTTCACCGTCACACCATATCTTTTAAATTTTCATTTAACTCCGATCAATTCTTTGGACTCTATTTGAAACCATGTTCTGTCATAATAATTTTCATATATAACAAACACAACTTACACGATACATGCAAATAATATTAACAAGGTGAAAATCAAAAGGACAAGGTAGACACCCACATGACAAAACGACGACTAATATATACTAGTCTAATTATCGGTGGCAACTGCATAAATTAGTATAGACACGTCTCATATTACCGTGTGGTATGTTTCGACATATTTATCACATTCGGTTCATCCTAGATCATTTACAGCAATATGGGCATAACAATTGTCAAGGTATGTAAAATCTCATCTTGCCTCATAATTGGAGCATCAATGGAGGTTAAAGAAACATTCTCCAACTTATAAACCTATATATGACTAGGGGCTTCGGCACAACTCGAACTCGACTAAAACGACAGTTGTGTCAAGTCACGAACATATCAAACTCTATGTGGCATGCTTCTATACATATTAAAGACTCGATCAAAGCCTAGAATCGCCTGAATCTGGACTCTGATACCAAACATGTAACACCCCTTGCTCGATTTATTAAACCGAACAATTGGTGTCACATTTCGATATGCTAAGCATCTTATTACGAAAAAGCCTTTCTTCAGTGTATTTTTTTTGTTTTTTTTCATGACACGGGCACACACTATTATATAATTAGCAACCTGCTACAGCAAGGAAAACTATCGACTATACATATCTACAATTCTCAACTAAACATGCCATGTATACACAACTTTAACTTTCTCGACAACAGTGACAGTGACTTGATGCACGCAGTTGTCCATCTAGCGAGATCCCTCGCCACTATACTCTACGAATACTCTGCACAAGGGAGGAGAAAGGGAGATGAGCTTAAGCTCGTAGTGTAACCACATTCCCGAATATAATACCTAAGATTTCCATCAATAACACTATCAAAAAGTAATAACTTTGTTACTAGGAAATTCGTACAACCTATTTATATTACCTCTCCCAATCTGATATCAACAATATACCACTTCATATAGCATTAATTCTGTCAAATCATAACAAACATAATCATATAAACAAAATTGTACTTGCAACGTTAGTATAATAACAACCTGTCAACCAAATCATATATGCCACCTAATAAATCTGTCGAATCAAAGAAGTGACAAAACAAGCATAATTATATAAACAAGTGACACTTTCAAATAATAATATATAATTGTCAACCAAAATAATCTTATCCCAATCTAGCATAATATATCAATTTATTCTATCAACTTTATCACTTTATTTCATCATCCAACACTATCTAGTTTGAGACACCGTAGCCTTTATGCACATGCATCATTTTGAAGTAGATAACACTTTCAACTTCCAACAATTCCATCAGACCAAACAACCAATAGATTCATTTATAAATAACGACTTACTTTCAATAATGACAAGCCACGTGTTAATCAAAATAATATATGTCGCAACTATAGCACAAATATAGCATATCATATGGCAGCTTTCACTTTATATATCAATCAACATAATATATAGCTTTTGAGATAATCACTTCCCAAATCATTTTAGGCATCTGTCATATATTACCCGTATAGGGCACATATCATCTATCAGCATATCATATAGACCATTGCTTCGGTTATCCAGAAGACGAATGAACAAACATCTGTGAAGTACTGATGTCCTATGGCATGCCAACTATACCTTGCTATTCACTTTAGCAACGGGGCGTAACACATATTTCACATCTCTTTTCATGTTGCTCAACACATAAAGGCTATCAAATTACTTTGTGTATCATATACATATTCACAGTTTCAATATATATAATCTCACAATCTCCATCATCTCACCTTTCCATTTCACCCCCGTCATATCACATTTATGTAGTCCACACAAGATTAATCATTAATCGACTATTTCACATTAACACATATAATTAAAGAAGTCTTATCTATCCACAATTATATTTAAGTTTCATTGCACAAGCAACTAACCACATAAGCACGTAGTAATATTTATCAAATTTAAAGGCATTAAATTTTAGAATACGTGTACACTACCTGTACATGTAAACAAAACTCCATGTACTTCTCCATTTACTTCAAGGTCTTGTCCTTTCCTTTGTTACTTGCATTTTGAATTTGGTTCGCCTACTCTAATTTCAAGACTTTGCAAAGTTAAGTGGAGGTGAGTTTGCAACCTAAGCTCCAAAATTGAGAGAAAGTAGGGGGAGTTGAGAGTTGAAGTTGGTGGTGTGTGCTACATGTATCACGGTGGAGTGGCCAAAGCTGTCACGGTGCTGGCGCAGTGGCTGAACAGATGGAGCGCAGGAGGGCGGTGGAGTACAGAGGGGACGTAGAGGGTGAAAGAGAGAGATGAATTCCATTTTATTTCTATCCCAATCCTTTTTCTATTTTCTAAAACTCCTCTTTTCTTTTTTTTCCACACTACACTCCACCCTCCACCCTCACCTATTTATTCTTTTTCTCTCTTTCTCTTTATCTTATTTTCTACTTTTCTATTTTCTTTAATTCTAATACCACTAATATAAACATATAAATACTCACTTTATCACAAACTATATTTAAAAACTCTAAATTTAACTTTCCAAAAGTTAAGGATATTACATGAAGTGTGTGAAGTGTGTGAAATGTGTGAAATATGTGAAGTGTGTGTTGTGTGTGCACTGTGTGTATATTTACCAACCATGTCAATTCAATTTCATGTTAATTCTTCATTTTACCAAACATAGGATTTAGAATTGTTCCAATTCAATTTCATAAAGTTCCAATTCCAATTCAATTCCAATTCTGTGTACCGAACGGACCCTAACAGTTTTATTTTAGGGTCACTCCCCAAAATGTCTCGTACTAATGGAATAGAATTTCACTTATATACTACTAGCACATTTTCTAATCTCCATTGTGGGATGATTTGAACCCAACAACATACAAAATGTAAGGAACCAAATCATAGGAACCTATTTTGGCTTAGAGTCTTATTTGAAATGAAAAGAAAATCAGAAAACCTATATATATCCTGTGGAAATTAATTTCAAGATGAGAATTTAACAGCAATGAAGACAATGAATGAATAAAGTTTGAACATAATCTTATTCTATAATTATAGAAGAAAGGAGAGAGAGAAAAAAAGGAGGTTTAATATAATTATACGTATAGAAGAGTGGCGATGGTCAGTAAACGTAGAGGTCGGCCAGCTCTTGGAGAGAATGAGAATCGGAAGCGATATTTGGATCCGCATTTTCAAGCATCCACAAGAGGTGATCGAACAGCACGACCTCGCACTTGACCACAGCAGCCGGGCCCGAATCCCTCTCGATTAGCGCGGTGACCAGCGGGTGGCTCAAGTGCTCCGACCTGATCACGTACCTCCTCCGCGAGCTCCCCACGAAGATCTCCTCTCCACCTTCTTCCCGGGCGGATTTCGATCTCAAGCTCGTGTAGGAGGAGCTCCGGCTCAGCTGCCGCGAAAGGGTCTTGCATTTCCGGAGCAAGTGGTTCATTCGCTTCTTCATGTTTGTTGCAAAAGTGATGGATGAGGTTATTGATTAATATATATAGGGTCGTGTCAGGATGATAACTGCCTTGATTTGATAACTCATCAATTCAGTATATAAAAAATGTTAACACAAGGACATAGTTGACATATTTATGTGATTGTGTTGATATTTTTATGCACCTGAGTTGACGAGTTATCAAAGTTATATAACTCAATTGGTCATGTGGTGGCGGGTCGTTGTTCGTGTGAAGCGGAGATCCATTCGCAACCGACCGTATTTGCTGTGATTTCAACATGCCATCTTCTTTGTCAGGAATGGATGGACTTGTCTTGCTTACCAAACTTGTTAACTAACTTGATCATTCTTTTGACCACATCAAAAATTGAAGCTTTACCTTAGATCTTGCCAACTTATTACAAGTGGCCTTGTTACAGATTTATTTTACAGCTTGTATTTAAAGACTTTCTCATCAAATCTGTTAAAATGATTCATGAATCGCAGTGTGAATACAAAAAGATAAAGTTCATAACAAGAAGTGCATGCACTAAACTAAACAATTATATACAAGTGGCCGTTCAAGGGCTCCACTCCTCCCACACGAGGGAGGACGAATAAGTTAATAAATCTGTCACCGCCGTTTTGTCTACCTAGATTGCCATTATCGTGAGTTTTATCGGAAAAACGATGTACGAGATAATTGCAAAATTCTTAAACTTGGTGATTTATTATTCTTAGTTTTGAGAAGTATGAGACACACTATAAGGTTACCATTGTTCGTGATTTATTTGACAATTTGCCTTATTTTTTATCTCTTTTTTTTGTTAAATTTAAAACAAAATGATTGCATCATGCGAAAGATCTGAAAGGAATAAAAGCTAGAGATGGTTTTAGCAGTTAAGTGACAAAAATTTGAACGTGTGAAGTTTTTGAAGGGTAACCCTACCCCACATGCCGTATTCATTTTCAATACACTATACCAACTATCAGTGTTTGTCAATTCAGGTTCCACCACAAATTTGATTGCTTCTTTCGTGCTAAAACTTGATCGTAACGTTGTGCTCTAAAATTTAATTAAAACTGCAAAATACAGTCAGATGTAATTAGGATACAAATATTGACATTTTGGATAACTAAAACCATCTTCAAACATACTGATAATTTTTTACTTAGAAAACTTTCTCCAATCATAATGCGAACACAAACCCATTTTTAAGTTTGACTATGGAACAATAACAAATATGAGTATTACTATAGTTAATTACTCCAAAAATTTTGTGAGACATACTATATAGTAGCGTACAATTTGAATTTGGTATAAATGTACAAAGTAAAATAACTTTTTTATGTTACCTATACTAAAAAATGGATTTGCCTTTGGTATAAATGATGGGAGATGGCTTTAGCGATTTTAGTTATTTATGAAGTCATTTAGTTCACTAGTTTGCTAACGTTTATAAATTAAATTAAATGTTAGTTTCGGTACTCCCTCTGTTCTTTAGTAGTGTAGACATTTCTTTCCGGTACGGAGATTAAGAAAAATGTGTGTAATGTATGAAATAAAAGGATACTAATAAACTAGGAGAGAGGAAAAAATAGCGAGGGAAAAGAAAGTGAGAAGAAATGTGTTGACTTTTACTAAAAAGGAAAATGACTCTACTACTATGGAACATACCAAAATGGCAAAATGACTCTACTACTACGGAACTGAAGGAGTAAAAAAAATACTCCCTCTGTCCGTCCCACAAAATTTGTCTCATTTCACTTTTTATCATTTTTTGTAGTGGACCCCATATTCTACTAACTCATTCCTACACACATTTTATTTTAAAATTAATATATAAAAGTATGACTCACATTTTACTAACTTTTTCAGCTCACTCTTCATTACATTTCTTAAAATTCGTATCGGATCAAGGTGGGACAATATTTGAAGGACGGAGGGAGTACGGAATATCATTTTATTCCTTTTTCCAATACCACAAAAATAAACTTATATTTTACAAAGTTTGAATCTTGAATGATTAAATCTTATGTTCTACGTAACAATCTTAATTAGGAGTATAAGTTTGGTGTGACAATCATCTAACACTTTGCTCTTGATGACTAATAATGATAAGAAGTGAGTTCCAGACTTCTATTAGACGAAACTAATTCCAAATTTCCAATTAAATAGTGGAGTGGTATTCAATAATATATTGGTCTTAAACTGTTATATATCCATGCCGTTGATCAGTTGCATTGAGCACTAGTTTGATAAATTCTAAAATATAATACTCTTCCCGTTCCATTTAAGATGTTCATATTCAAAAATAAATTCATCTCTTTTTATTAAAATATTCAATTACATTTTTACTTTACTTTATTACAAACAACTAATTCATCTAAAACTTTGTGTCACTCATCAACAATGTGGTCATCAATTACATTTTTACTTTACTTTATTACAAACAACTAATTCTTCTAAAACTTTGTGTCACTCATCAACAATGTGGTCATCATGATTATTGTATGTAGGCGTAATTGATTACATGCACAAACAATTTTCGGCTATATACATAGTAACCTATACTAAATGGAACTGTATAACTGATTGCGTGTCTATTCATAAGCATCGATAACGGTTTATTGCACAATTAAGGGGGACAACTATTTATGAGAAAGTTACAAAATTCTCTTCGATAATTAATCCACCTTATCACAATCTGTTGGATATATAATTTTGAAAAATCACATAATTTAAGTGGCGGATCCATCATATGAAAAAGGTTGCACGGCCAAAGTGAATTAACATTGAAAAATTTCACTTTAATAAATGATATAATTTTAATTTCAAATGTGACTGTTTGATGTTCTCCTTCTTTAAAAAAAGATCCAAGGATAGCCATGACATTTCTGACCGATCTAACACAATTTTATGGCCATCGTTTTTATAACAGCATATACTACCTAAGCATTGACTAAACTCGTTAATTTCAATTGCTCGATTTGGTATTTTTCATTCCAAAAATATTTTGCATAAAAAATTCCCAAACCATTTGTAAACAGTGTCCTTTTGAGGAGGGATTCAGTTAAAACTGTTCTAGCACCAGTACAATTTTTATAAGAATCCTGCATAGCATCAGTAGTTTTACTTAATCTACGATGAAAGCCAAACGATCGACTACAACGTTTTCACCTTTCCCAGCCACGGCGAGGATGGAGGCACTTTCTCAACTCAGTTCCTCCTAGCAGTTCCGCGATAATCATCACCTCTAGAGCTTCTCTTATCTGAGCATCGCTCTTCACCCCTATGTTTATGATTAGATTTATCTTCAGAATCGTGCCTGTTCCTGTGACTCCCTCGTACATCTTCATTGCCATTTCTCTTCCTGATCTCATCTTCGTTTCTCCTGTCTCCATGGCCGACGTCATCTACACGCTTCTTTTCGTACTTAACTGTATCCCTCATGTGTGTGTGTCCGTGACCAACATCATCTCCATCCTTCTTTTCACGGTCCCCACTGCCATGCCTTCTTCTGCGTTCTCTCTCATCTCCTCCATTTCTGTCCGAGTAGTCTTTTGCTCCTCTCTTGTGTGGACTCATCTGACGCCGTGCATAACCCTCATCTTCCCTGCTCTTACTTTTTTCATATCGTCTCGGCCGATCATGCGTATCCCTTCTCCTTTCATCACGATGTCTGTTATTTTGCTTATCGTCGCTCTGTTCAGCTTTATGGTCTCTTCTCCTTTTACTATGCCTTGGCCCTCCATCATCTTCATCTTCATCAAAAACCATCTCATACCTAAAAAATGATGAAACGCAAGATTTTAGAGCATGTGTCGGTGGGTATTTTGAAAGAAAAATTGCAGTAGCACTCCATAAAACTACCTTGTGCTTCTGTCTCCTCCACGTTGAGTGTTATCATCTTTCAGAATATATTTGGAAAGCGGTTGTCCGGCAGTGGGACCTCCAGGGCAGTCCTTAGCAATGTGATCAAGAGAACCGCATTTGAAGCACCCGGCACCTGTAAAAGAAATTAGCAAACATGAGAAAATGAAGCTTCAGACTAGGAAGATACAAGCTCTTAGTCAAGCATTTTGTTGACACAACTGCACTTATCAGGGAAATAGAAACAATCCCAGCAGAAACAGAAAACCAGACAAATTACCTCCACCTATTCGACCTTTGCCTTTATATTGGAACCACAGCTTCGCAACACTTTGACTAAAGTCAACATGTATTCTCCGGTCATCAATAAGAGCATTGTCCATCTACAGTCAAGTAATAACCCAGAAAAATAAAGTAAATGTGGCCATAACTTGAAGTACATAAAGGATTAGATTCACTAGGGAACAGCCCGCAGTAGAGAATAAGATTACAGGGATGCAATAAATACGGTCTTGTTAAGTGAAAGAGACCAAACCCAAACTTATTTGACAGAAAACTTAAAGTAAATGATTGAAAAAAAATATTCATACAGCAAACCCACAGCTTATATAAATCAGCTCCAATGGTACTACATACTAATGAATATCTACCAGTAGAGAAAATTAAAAACAACTATGAGCTATTGTTCCCAGTTTTTTCTTTAAATATAGTGATAGTGCAGTTCTTTGAAATGGCTAAGCTGTCCAGATATGTTAATTGAGACACATACATGAAATATCAGACTTCTGAAGGACTTTAGTGTATATCGCATAACAGCATATTAGAAGAGATAATCATAGTACTACAATATATGATGTGATCACTCTTAAGAATCAATCTAGGCTATGAAAACGTGGGGTTAAATTAAAATAGCAGAAATCAGGTTCATTATCCTGGCAGAAAATCCAAATATCAGCTTCCAGAAGTCAACAAATATACCTTAAAATATGCTTCTTCACATGCATCTTTGTCTTCAAATTCTGCAGCCAGAGAAAATCACATATAAGTAGTGAAAGCAATAATAAACCGTTATTATGCTACTCACACTTTTTTTGACACGTTATTTAAAGAATGAGTAATTAGTGTAATTAAATTACGCATTTCAAGTGTAATAAGGGAACACTTAATTAACTCTAATATCTTAATTAAATACCCTAATTTTTACTTGAGATAGAAATAGTGCAAGTAGTTTGGGACAGCCCGAAAAAGAAAAGTGTGAGTAGCATGGGACGGAGGGAGTACTATCTAGTAGTAAAATCCAATAGCTTCATATATCAAAGCTAGCTTGTGATTATGGTGTGATTGTTGAATCGGCACAAATTTGCAGGAGCAACATCGGCCAGACCAAGATTACTTTTGGTAGGAAATCAAGAAGCCATAACACTATTGTCAATAACATAATTCCCATATTTAATAAACAAAACAAAAAAGGGAAATGAATCAGCATGATAGTTCATTAATCAAGGTTCAGCTGTGAGTAGTTGAGGAATAATGCATTATAAGATCACAGTTTTGTTTCAATTGAATACTGATACAATAATCAAGGTTTGCCTTCATAGGAATAAGAAACTCACCTATAAATGCGTAGCACAAACTGTCACCAGTTTTGTGATCTCGGATAACTTCAGCACTGTGAATGTCAATTAAGTTAAAAGAAACTCATCGAGTAAAAAAAACTGTGAAAAGAATATTTAACAGCCCAGCCATTACAGAACTCACGATGTTACAACTCCAAAACGAGAAAATATCGTATGCAAGTCATCATCCTACAGATAGAGGAAAGCACATATCAGAAAACATTTGATTTGATGGTCAACCTAAAGAGATGGTTCAGCATCTACTTTGAAATAAAATAACCCCTTAAGTGCTAAAAGCGCCTCCAATTACCTCAGTCACTGGATTCAACTTGCACACAAACAATACATTTTCAGGAGGCTTCATCTCAGCTTGAGGAATGTCCCCTATCTATGACATAAAGTAGCCAGTGAGTTACACAGAAAGGGCCAGCTAGCATCTGTAGGTATGTAACAGTACTCAGCAAAATTATAGATGAGGCATAACATACAGTCTCAAGTAACACTGCACTGGTATGCGCGGCCTTTTCACGCAAGACCTCTTGAAGCTCTTGGGGGTTAAGTTGTTCATCCATAGGGATCCAATCATCTTCTAGTCTCACATCATCATCAACCTAAATTCAGTACCAACAATAAAGCCCTTCAGTAAAATCAACTACACTAAATTCCATCTGAATTTTTCGCTGCACATAGTCACAGATAATACAGTATACACGATAAACATATTTAGCAAAGTTACAACCGTAATTCTTAAATCTTACTTATTTAAACAAGCGATATTGTATGCTTGAGCTTCTGAGCAAAGTAGAATTCGAAATTCATATAATAGAAGAGACAATCAAAGAGCAAGAATAAGAAGGTAACATAACTTTATAACTTGAGCAGGAAAACAGCACAGAACTTTCATTCAACCTGACTAGTCAATAAACAAGCACCAGTACTAGCTAGATCAAGGGTCTATATATCATGCACCTAAAATCTATCTTTATTCAGGCTAAGCTCGGCAGTGTGAAGTACATAAATAGCAACCGTACAGTTTAAATGTAAATTATCTTATGAATCACTAATAAAATACAAAAGAAATTCAGTCCTAAAGAAAAGGGATGATTGTCAAGTACTCAGAATATGGCCTTATGCAGATTAGAACTACCGGCCACTACCAGATTTGCATAAATGTAACTGACAAAATTTATACAAGTTGAAGAATGATGTAAAAAAGGTCAAGTAATCAATTACTTCATCTTTTGGTTTTCCTTCAGGTGAAGCATCTGGGATCAGCTCAGCTAGTAGGGGAGGATCTTCGAAAGGATCGTCTATTATGTAAGTGTGTTTGATCCTGCTTAGATGAGATAGTTAAAGGAGAGAAGGACGGACACGGGGAAATTGCTCAAATTAATAGTAAATAAAAAGAAACCAGTAGCATGCAGGCTGCAGCAAATAAGTCTTACCTGATGTTTTTATAGGGTCTGTTCTTTTCATCCACATAGGCTTCATTTATTCTAGTAAGTGTCTCCAGCCCTTCAGCAACCTCTCCAAACACCTTTTAATCACAATAACAATAGCAACAGTAAGAGTAAACTAAGTCAAAAAGTGCAGAAATCCTCAATAGATATAGTAAATTTCTTTATGGAAGAGTGGTTCAAGCATTTCAATAATTAATGTGTCTAATAGACACTGTCTATTATTGAAGCATCCAATCAGTTGTCTAGTCCTTAAGTGGAACTAGAAGCAGTGCCTAGGAGTAGATTATAGCTTAAAGAAATGCAAGGAACAATCTTTCTTGTTCACAGTCTTTCACATATTTTTTTATGCTGATTTGTTTGGCTGTTCCTTCTGGAAAAATAGCCTGACTTCCACTGAAACTGTGTAATTAGGAGGAGGATAAAACATAGTAATGATCTTCCTGGAAACTATTCTACTGAAATAAGTTATAACCAGTAACCACAAAAGATGACTGTGGAAAATGGATACAAACTTATAACTAAAAACTTCAGTTCCAATCTCCCACCAAAATAAAAATTTCAAAAAAAACATGGAGGTAGAGTGGCATCTAGTCCTTAGTTTCAAATATACTAGTCTTTAGATGAGAGGACTCACAGTATGTTTGCCATCCAGGTAATCAATGTCCTCCCGCAATGTGATATAGAACTAACAAGGAAAAAAATGACACATTAAGAGAAAACATTCTGTGGCAAGGGGATTCATATTGATAAAGTAATAATGTATTATAAACAACAATATATGCTGTGCAAATCACACCTGAGAAGCATTAAGGTTCTCCCCAGCACTAGCCATGGCCAGAGTTCCGATCTTGGAATGTTTCACATCCAGGTGTATTTCATCGCCAAAAAAACGAGCCTGGTCACCGTATAAGAATCTGAAATCACATGTTAAGGAAGGATCATGCACGAGAAATGGATATCCCATTAACTATCAATGTCCCATAAGTATATGATTGCAAGAAAACATATTTTTTAAAAGATCCCAGCCTAAAGTTATCTGATATTACCAATGCAAACTGACTTTGACATGATACAAAAATCCAGGACTTTAATGTTCACCCAACAAAATTACTTACTTGTACAAAGAATCACCACCAGATCCCGTCCCTGTCGGATCACCTGTCTGTGCAGTAAAATCCTTTTGTATTGTGTGAAAGAGGCATCCATTATAATACTTAATTCTGCAACCGAAGAAACATATTAAGATCAATGGTCATCCAATATATTATCCTCCAAATATTTATACCAACAGACACAAATTTAAGACGTGTTGGCTGAAAATAAAGAATACAGTTTTCAATGCAAAAGCTACAACTTCCAGCACTAAAGTAGTTCCAAAAACTATAGAAGCATAAAGGAAATAACATTTTGTACACAGGCCACGACATGTGACTTCTCAATGGTAAGAAAACTAGGATACTCAGTTGCATCAGTTTCAAATGTAATGTTCCTACTATCTGAAGGAAATACATATAAATCTGAAAATATCTCCACAATGACAGTATGTGAATGCACACTACCAAAATAGAAACACAACTTAATCCCTCATCCAATGCAATAGCTTCAAATAAAATAATTCGGAGACAATTTGCAATAGTTTCAAAAAAAATAATTCGAATCAATTTAAGCAGCAATCATTGGGTTTCAAATTATTAACACAAAATCTCGGAAATATTCCAAATTGGTTCCCAAGAGCTTCGAATAAGCAATGAAACATGAAAGTTGAACAAAAAATAGTCAGAAGGAAAATTACTTGCAAAGCTTGAGAAAATTCTTGCAGGTCAAAGGGCAACGATCAGTAAACAAATCCACCACAATCTCTCCCAAACTCGTCACTAGCATAACCGACATCTTTCATGCACTTGTCCAGTTACCGAATTTTTTTTGTAAAATGGAAGTCAGGGTTTTAGCTGCAAACGCCCAGAAATAAAAATTGCAGAGGTCGTGAAAGTGAATAAGAGAAATGGAGTGGACAACTAAATTCTGACAAAATTTCTAGTGTTTCTGAAAAAGGGAATTGAAGTAGAAGGTGTGGAAGCTGAAAAACTGCCTCGCGATTGGTGATGTGTCGGGGAGTATGACGGAGTTGTGGGTTACGGGGAGAATTCTGGTGCCGGAGTTTTAACAGAAAAGGAGGATTTCTTAAATTGGGGATTTGCAGAAGATGGTTGAAGCGGTGGGGAGAGATTGAAATAGCAGTGAGCAACTATGGGAATCTCTCCGACCACATTGAATCGAAGATTAAAACAAATCTGGATGCGTAAGGCAACGGTCGGCTAGGATGATTCCAATCAATTCGTCGGAAGGAATTGAGAAGAAGAATAGAGAAGAGAGGGTTGGTTCGATGGGTCGATAATGGACAGACAAAACACTCAGTTGGGCTTGGGCCTTTCTTAATTTAAAAGATGAGCCCTAAATACTGGGCTCCTCATTATTAACATAAATTAACTCAAATATTTAGAAAAGAGAACAACTATTTGGATAAAGAAAATGAGAAAAGTTGATAGAGAAAACCGCAGAAAAAATAAAAAAAAGGAGGAAAATGATTAAATGAGAGATTTGATGACATGCATTGGCGGACACAGGTGGAGGGATGGAAGGGCTTAAGCCCTCCCCAATAAGATTTTTTTCATCTTTTTCTATTTATAAATTTTTTTGAAAATTAATGATAACAGTTTTAAACCCTTCCAAAGCCAATATAATTACAGACTAAATTGTTGTAACTGAATGATGTGAAGGGGCTGGACAAATTTTGAGGATCGAAAATTTGCAAAAGATAATGAAAGAAGAAAATGGTTGACGAAACTTTGGGGAAGAAGTTAGTGATATAATATTACTATATTAGGTATTGAAAGTTACATTTAAAAAGTACTGTACCATTTTGAGCTCCAATTAATGTTCTCTTATAAAATAAAATTGATTATGAAATTTATCCTAAGTTATGAATTTTGACTAATGAAAACTTCCTTAATTCCTTTTGCTATGTTGCATAAATTGTTAAACTTATTTCAAATATACGAGTAGCTAAAATGCATAACAAAGATTTTTTCTACTTTTCCAAGTTCTTTCACATCACTTCCTTTAATTCCTTTAACTATTTTAAATTTATGATAGGTTGGACTAGTGTATATGATTTTTTACGATACAAGTATTACTTTTTTCATATATACTAGTATATAATATGAGCTCGACTCAAGATAGGTGAAGCATTTTTTTACACACGATACTTAAGGAATTGATGTGTTAAATGTTAAAAGTGGAAAGAGTAAAGTAAGAGATGAAATAAAATAAAAGAGATGAAAAAAGAATAAAGTATAAGAGAAAATAAAATTTTTGCCAAAAAGTAAATGACTTAACTACTTTGAGACAATAAAAAAAGAATACGACACAATTACCTTGGAACGGAGGAGTATAATATAATAAAAATATACTCCATCAATTTACTAGAAATAAAAATTCTTTCAATTAAAAACCATTTGTTAAAAATAGAAACTTTTCATTTTAGAAAATGGACACACAATCCACTAATACTAATTTCCCTATATTTTTTTCCTCCTCTATCATATTTTATCAATTTTTTTAATTTTTTTTTCATTTTTTTTACTTTACCGATTTTACATTAAAACTCATACCGTTTTCAGAATTTTTATTTTTAGTAAATGAAAGGAGTATATGATTAAGCCCCTACTATTAATATTTCCTGCGTCCGCCACTGATGACATGAGAGGCACCATATCAAATCTCGAGATATTTAAGTATATATCAAGATTAAAGTTTCTTCTAGGATTTAAAATAAAATAGCTGATAATTCAGTAAGAGTAAGTAAATGATAAAATCGATGAAGGATGTGTGTTTTTGATACATACTATTAATCCCAACATCAACCTCTTTTATAATTTTGCATTTTAAAGCTTTGTGTGTTTCGCCACATTGTGAAGACAGAAGCATGGGTTCAAAGATTGTCTGACAATTGAATTTTGGGTTGTTTTGAGCTTGATGTTTCAGAGTGACAACTGACAAGTATGTTTTGTAATTTTAGTGAATAATCATTTCTTTTTGATGATATAACACTATCTGTATTGATGGATTGGCTATGGAGAAATTGTTAAATGTTTGTTAGAGTTTCTGTAGGCATCAATATTTATATAAGAATACATGTAAAATATAGGATACATATACCAATCAATCAAACAATATATAATAAATAAATGAATAAGTAGAGTGATCAGAAACAGCAATCGAGGCACCAGCAGCAACAGAGTCCGGCCAAACTGTGAAACAAGAAGCCTCAATGTTAGTGTATCAATCCTCAATTTGCACATAATATTATAGTTAAGTGGGAATGGTTACCATCCTTTGAAGAAGCCGCCGCCTCTGCTTGTGGTTTGGATGGTGGCATGGTCTTGGCGGATGTCGTCCCTAGTCGGATATCCCATCGGTGGAGGCGCCATCACGTATGAAGTTGGTGGCGCGGGATATGCAGCTGTAGAGTGCCAATTCATGTTATGAATATAGATAAAGAGATGATATTAATTACTAATTATGACATTACATACCAGTTTGTTGATGTTGTTGATCGTATTGGCTCATGGCTGGTCAAGCTCGTTTCAAGCTTCTGTGTGTTTTGAATTTTGATAAGAGAGACAAAGTTGTGAATGAGAATGCTATGGAGAGGGGAAGGGTGGATTTATATTTATAATTATAATTATAATTTTATGCTCGCAATGTTTATGTATGAATGTATGAAGATTGGATTGTTGAAGGCGTCATAAGTCATAACTGAGAAAATTCAGTTTGTGAATACTCAGCAAAGCGCGTCTATCTAGAATGATTCGCCTCTCCCTTTTCTATATTACGTCTTCATTGTTGTGCTGTACATAAACCCATACCCACATTAATTCATTTGAAACATTCAAATATTTGAATACAACTAGTTTAATAGTTTTAGTATGTGAATCGTGTCAATTTTTTCAATCTAGGTGCATAATCCTTTTTAATAAGTGTTGCAATTTTATTGGAAGTTGGACAGGGTTTCGAGACCGACCTCAACCCCGAGCAACCCAATCGTATAGTAATGTAAATGTTGATACTTTGATTAATACTCCCTCCGTCCCACATTTGGAGTGACAATTAGTTATGACACGGGTTTTAAGAAATTGGTGGAGTGTGTAATTAATGAAGTGAGAAAGTAGAGTGTGTAATAAATGAAGTGAGTAGGTGGAAAGTGAGATGAGTTGACTTTTTTTAGTTTAAAATTATTTCTTTTTTTACTTTATTTAATTTTGGTTGTTTAAATAAGTTAGTCTTATTGTTTTTAATTTTACACTTTGGTAACTCTATTTCCTTTACATAAAATTAAGCTAGGACAAAGTTAAAATTGAAACTAAAATTTGAACACTTTGCTAGGTTCACAAAAACACAACCAATACAGAGCACTCACAAAAACTTCATCACAGAGAAGCAACATTGCAGGTCAGAGCCAACAAACCAACCATATACAGCAAAATAGCAAATCACAGCCTCCAAACCATCAAATGGGTGCCCATGTTCACAAAAAACCAACCAATACAGAATGATGTTACTAAGCATGTAGAACTCTCATAAAATACATCATCACAGAGGTACAAAGTTGCAAATCAAAGCCTCCAAACCATCAAAGGGGTGGCTAAGTTCACAAAAACCAATCAATCCAGTCAATACACAGATAATCAGATGTTATTCATCACAAAAACTTCATCGTATGACAACAAACAAGATCAATTCAACTGAAATAGCCTCCAAACCAAGCAAAGGGGTGGCTCAGAATTGAGAAAATACCCACAGTTTAGATGAGATCTTTCATGCCAGGCAACAAGATCAGCAGCATAGCTTTCTCATTCTCGGTATACTCCACCTTTGATGAGGAAGCTGGTTGAGGTCCAGATTCGTCACAGGGGAGGGATGGTTCAGACCCGTCAAAGCCCTCAGCCGGCGGGTGGCGTTCAGGCCCGTCAAAGCCCTCAGACGGTGGCTGGGTTTCAGATCCGTCGAAGAAGCAAGCCGGTGGGGGAAGCTTAGATTCATGGACGACCTCAGACCCATCAACACCCGCAAACCATCTCCAATGTCCAGATCGGTGGTAACAATCGACCACACGGTCGATTTCCCACCGTGCAATCACTTTCGGTGGTGTATCAGGGACGATTAGGGTTTCGGGAGGTGCATCGAAAGATGGCACCGATTCACACTCCGATAGTGGATCCCAACCTTCCGCCATGAGAAGCGAATAGAGAGAGACGAGAATGGTGGAGTGATAATAGTAGGAGCCGATTAGGGTTCCAACAATTTAGATCGGCGATTAGAGTAGGAGCCGATTAGGGTTCCTACAATTGGGAATGGGGGAGACGGGAAATGGTGGAGAGAGAGAGAGAGATGAAAGTCAAATGAGGGGGGTTGGGGGTGGGGTGGGGGGTGGGTTATGTTTTTGTTTTTTTTTTTGGTTTATTTTTGTGTTTATAATGGCATTTGAGTGTAATTTTATTGAATAATAGGGTAAAATTCTATGTCCAAAAATGAAAAATTCTAAATGTAACTCTAAAACTGGGACGGACTTTTTTTGCAAAATGTCACTCTAAAACTGGGACGGAGGGAGTACTAGATAAGTAGTGAATCTCTTGTTTTAAACGGCATGCAAAAATTATTCATAACCAATTGTAGGAATTTAGGATCATTATATGAATAAAGATTCAAACCTATAGAATCAAATCAAACACCGTGAATATAAATTTGGGTGCCATTATAGTTTCACATGAATATAATTTCAAGACAAGAAAATCTGAAATGAGAATTAATTCCACGGTGTAAAAGCGACAAGTGACGTGGCAGCACATCTATATATAACTGTAAACCAAAATCTTTTACTTTCAGCTTAAAAAGATAAAGAAAAAAGAGGAACAAAACTCCGAACAGATTTCCTTTCAACGCTATCCATTTTCATATCTCCATCCTATCAGCAATGGAGGTAGCATTACCGATTCCAAATCCACCTCAATGTAGGCCTCTTTCCGCTAATTTCGCCGCCTGCTCTGTTTCAGCTCTCGCCTTTTCTCCCGCGATCACTCGGAAATCTTCGCCCGCTCGAGCTAGGACTTGGCTTATTAGGGCTTCCCTTGCTGTCGAGCAGCTGACCGAGAGTAAAGCTGCCGTGATCAGAATCGGAACCAGGGGGAGGTAATGTTGCTTCGGTCTCAAAATAGTTCCTTGATTTTTTGATCTAATGGATGATTTTGCGTTTCGTTTTGGGTAGAATTATTGGTATTTGGTTCCTAAAATAGAGTATGTAATGTTTGAGTTTGTACTTTTATTACTTAGCGATTTTCTTGGTTGTTGATTGATAATTCATTAGTAGGATTAATGTGCACAAATCATTGATTAGTTTCTCTCTTTGGTATTCAATTCATTACTAAATGGCTTGATCTTAATACTCTTGGTAGGACAGTCCACTCGCACTCGCTCAAGCTTACGAAACTCGAGATAAACTGATTAAGTCGAATCCGCAGTTAGCTGAAACTGGAGCAATTCAAATTGTGGTCATCAAGACAACAGGGGACAAAATTCTAACTCAGCCTCTTGCTGATATCGGTGGAAAGGGTTTATTCACTAAGGAGATTGATGAGGCACTCATTAACAGCGATATCGATATGGCTGTCCACTCGATGAAAGATGTCCCGACGTATCTTCCCCAAAACACAATGATACCTTGCAATCTCCCAAGGGAGGATGTCCGGGATGCTTTTATCTGCTTGACCACAGCCTCTCTGGCTGAGCTTCCTGCAGGAAGCACTGTAGGCACAGCTTCATTGAGAAGGAAGTCACAACTTCTCAACAGGTATCCATCACTTCAGGTGAGTGTGTTCACTTGGAGAATTTCATCTCAAGAATTTGAGTATGATATTATGGTCTAAAGTCCATGGTAAAATACAGTTACTTATCTACTTTTTTATGTCCATCCCATTTTAGCTTCATAAGTAGATTTACCTATATGATTATTGACTTAAAAGATATCGATCGCGAAATCTCATCTATTCCATTAATATATATTTCGGAGCGGCAACTGAAAGTAAAATCATACGAACTAGGCACAAATCATGATTTTTCCCATGCTTAATTTATGTTTCTGTAGAGCAGTCATTGCGCGTCTTTTGGCTGTGTAGGTACTGGAGAATTTTCGAGGTAATGTACAGACAAGGTTGAAAAAATTAAATGAAGGGGTTGTCCAAGCAACATTATTGGCATTGGCTGGATTGAAGCGCCTAAACATGACAGAAAATGTTACTTCTGTTCTATCCATTGATGATATGCTCCCTGCTGTAGCTCAAGGGGCTATATAGGAATTGCATGTAGAAGTGATGATGAAAAGATGGTATGCCATCTTGAGCTCTTATGCCCATACCTAATCTTATCAATATCATGGCCTTTATTTTTTAAAAAATTCTCTTCTATTTGAAGCATTTTCTCTATTCAGGCCACTTATTTGGCAGCCTTGAATCATGAGGATACCAGATTAGCAGTTGCATGTGAGAGGGCGTTCCTGGAGAAATTGGATGGATCGTGCCGCACTCCAATAGCTGGATATGCCTGTCGTGATGAGGACGGAAACTGTCTATTCAGAGGACTGGTGGCATCTCCTGATGGAATCCAAGGTAGTTGAAAAATGTCGAAAATATACTCAAAACAGCCGTGTGATTGTTATTGAGTGGCATTTGACATATCCTTATTCTGTTACAAATGCAGTACTTGAAACCTCTAGAAGAGGCCCTTATGCTTTTGATGATATGGTAAAGATGGGCAAAGACGCCGGTGAGGAGCTTCTATCTCGAGCTAGTCCTAATTTCTTTGACCGATGAGTAGTCAAGTGTTTAGAGAGAGAGAGAGAAGATCCCGAGTCACATTTTTCCATTTCTGATTAACACCTTAGGCATTAGTAAAGATTTCGTTTGGTTGTAGTGTTGTACTAATTCTGGTTTAAAGTCCATTTGATATACCGTTGGAATTTTTGTAGAATATTCATGTTATTGAAAAGTATGATCTCATGTGCTGGCCAGTTTGCCCTTGGGAAATTAGATTTAGTGTACCAATAATATTTGATCATGTACCAAGATTTAACGATTTTCAAGCATACTTAATTTTTTTAGGCCTAACCGGATGCCTATTCAACTAGGTGTAATACTACTATTTAAACATCACAAACTTCTAATATCCATATACCAGTCAATGAATTAAGTATACTACGCCTATTTGTACTAATCATGTCAACTGAATGCTTGGAACTCAAATCAAAATCCTGAGTTCGAGCACAGGAAAATCAGATTTAGAGGCAAAATTAGAAAATAGTACTATCACGTAAACAGAAAATACTCAACATAATCCAGAAGCAACACGTTCATAACAGTATATTATAAAAAAGAAAGAAAAAAAAAACACAGTAACACCAAAATTAGGTGACGGTGCCACTGAACTGACAAAGTTCAAATGAGCACAATCACAGCCTGTCCTCGAACTCAGAAAGAGGTGTCATGTTCTCCTTCAAACCCTTCCTCTTGCGAATATCAGTAACAAGGGTAGAAGCCTGGGTACCTGGTTCAAGAGGATCGGAAGCCATCATTTCCCAATGATCAAACACGCACTGTGGGAACGCCTGACCAGAGGTCGCAGCTCTCAGAGTACTTGAGAAACCAAAGGACTCAATAACCGGAAGGTAAGCTTTGATGTTGTATAGAGGGGTGCCCGGCCTCTGCATTTCCTCAAACACATGGCCACGCTTCTGATTCAGCACACTGTAAATACCACCAAGGGCTTGCTCCGGTGCCTGGATCTCCACAAGGTAGACAGGCTCCAGAAGGCGAGGCTTTGCTGTGATCTGGGAGGCATAGATAACCCTTCTCGCAGTGGGAATAACCTGTCCACCACCTCTGTGAATAGCGTCAGCATGAAGAACCACATCACACACCTCGAAGCAAATGCCTCTCATGTTTTCTTCGGCCAATGCACCTTCCTTGGAGGCCCACTGGAAACCGGCAACAACAGAGTCCTTGATTTCATTCAAGTACTGGACTCCCTTACACATATCAACAACCATGTTGGGACCAGTAGTTTCAGGACCAAAGCACCAAATTTTCTTAGCAAGTTCTTTGTCCCACCCAAACTCCTCTGCCAAGATCTTTGACCGGATCTTGGGATCATCCCTTGGACCAATGCGCCCATCATCAATGGCCTCAGCCAAACCCTCTTCCATAGGTCTGGCTTCCATGTACAGCCGGTTGTGCTTGTTCGGTGATTTGCTCATAACTGTACGGCAAGACCTCTCCAGGACCGTCTCACGGAAGGAAACAACAGGATCGGATTTTATAATTTCAGCACCACCCATAAAATCATCCTGCAAGTCCTTCAAACAGATCTCAAGGTGCAGCTCCCCAGCACCAGCAACGATATGCTCACCAGATTCCTCAATAGTACAGACAACCATAGGGTCAGATTTGGCCAAACGCTTCAAACCTTCAACGAGCTTTGGTAGGTCAGATGCGACCTTGCACTGTACAGCAACACGGACAACAGGTGAGACAGAGAACTTCATGGCTTTGATTGGATGAGCATCAACTTCCTTCTCGTTTGTTAGGGTAGCATTCTTGGTGATGAATTGATCAAGCCCGACCAAAGCAACTGTGTTACCACAGGGAACATCTTCCACAGTTTCCTGCTTCTTACCCATCCAAATGACAGTTCTCTGGACGCTCTTGGTGTACAAGTCCTTTTTCTCACCAGGAATATAGTTCGGGCCCATGATTCGGACTTTCAAACCCGTAGAAACTTTTCCAGCAAACACACGGCCAAAAGCAAAGAACCTACCTTTGTCAGAGGCAGGAATCATCTTAGACACGTACAGCATGAGAGGACCATTGGGATCACAGTTCCTGATGGCAGTAGCATACTGATCATCCAGAGGTCCCTCATACAGGTTCTCAACACGATACTTTTGGGCTGTAGCCGGTGAGGGGAGATGGAATATCATCATCTCCAAGAGAGCAGAGCTGGCAGGAAGCCATGTTTGCATAACACGCTTCATCAAAGCTTTACCCATCAACTCCTTCTCCTCAGACTTCATCACTATGCCAAGCTTCTGCAGCATAGGCCACAACTTGTCTTTCTGGTCATTCATGCAAGTGTTGATGACCTGCTTGATGGGTTCGTAACAAAACTGTACAAAACCACGTTTACAGGTTGCAGACCCAGTGCTCTTGTTGGTCCATTTCTTGGTAGTTGGGTCAAAGAAATTCTCTCCCCAAAGTCTTTCCATCATCTTGGCCTCATCAACACCAAACTTGGCTGCATACATCTTAGCAAAGTTTGTCAAAGTAAAAGCCCAACCGTGTAGACCAGCAGAAAAGGCAACAGTCCCTTTCTCTGGGTAGACCTGAACATCACCGAGTAAGGGGTCCTCATAAGTTGCCATGATGACATTGGCATTTTCAATAACCCTCTGGAATGTTTGATATGCCTCCTCTCCATCCACTTGGAGTTCAAGGAAACACCTGTCCATCTTGTTAACAGTCAAGACAGGCCTGATTCTTTCACCAAGTGCCTGACGAAGAACAGTCTCAGTCTGGACGCAAACACCTTCAACACAGTCCACCACAACAAGAGCACCATCAGTGATACGGAGAGCAGCAGTCACTTCAGAAGAGAAGTCAACGTGCCCAGGTGAATCAATAAGATTGATGAGGTAATCATTCATATGGCGTTCTCCCTTGTAACTCTTCAAGGACTCATCACTCATTTGATAATACAATGAGATACCAGTCGACTTAATAGTGATACCACGTTCAGCTTCATCAGCTCTTGTGTCTGTCATTCTAACATCGCCAGCAACCTCTTGGGCAATAATACCAGCAGCCGCAACAAGAGAATCTGTAAGAGTGGACTTTCCTGCAACACCATTCACAAGTAAATATTACTTGTTCTTTCATGCTAGAGAACCATGCCAAGCAATTCAAAAAGAATGGAGGTGATTGTAAAAAACATTATATCAATACTGTAGCTTGCTTACCATGGTCAACATGGGCAATAACAGACATGTTACGAATGTTATGTTTGTGGTCCATGATGGCTCGAAGCTCATCTGCTGTGAACTTCACCTGCAAACATAAATTGTGTACTTAGTGTTTGATCAAATCACATAACTTTATAAATAGGTTACAACCAAAAAGTGATCCAGTCCCCGTACCATTTTGACGGAGTCTCACAAATCAGCAAAAGTACCTGCAATGAATAACAGGATGTGTATATTAGCTCCTACTATTAAAGTAACCATCTGAAGAACACATGAGATTATACGCATAGCATCTGGATTCCTTTATGTTCAGGATTAGACAACGCTAAAAATGATCTATATCGCATATCCTGAAAACTAGTAAGACAAAAAACATGATGAATGATGAATTCATATAAGAAAAAAGGTTTGTTAAATATAACAAACAGAGTTCTTATATAGACAATCCTAAACAATGAATCATTCTTGCTGCATCTAGCACCAGCTCATTCAGTGAATCAAAAGACGAAAACTAAATCAAACATCTGGGTAGGATTGGACTTATAAATCCCACATCTTAAAAATAATATTCACCAATTATTTATGAGATAAAACTGGATGGCAAATTAGCAAAAATCGTAAAATAGTCTTGGAAATAAATTACAGATACAAGTAGAATTCCAAATCAATTGACTGATGAAATAGATTTGAAGTAGCAACTAGTTTGGTAAAATTCAATCAGATCAAATTGAAACCGATAGCTAGACAAAACATTAACAGAACACGTAGAATTCCAAATCAATTGCTGATAAATCAACAGCGGAATTCAAAGGAGCATGGGAAAAGATTTAGAGAGATAAAACTTACTTGAGATGGGAGGGGAAATGAAATCTTGCGGCGGCAGAGAGAGAGCTGCGAGAGGAGTAGGCCACTAAGATTTAAAGTGTGAGACAGGGGCCGTCGTCAAAACCCTAATATAATTTCTAAATTGCATTTACATCCCTAAACTATGTTCATTTTCGAAATCATGCATATTAGAATTGCAGCCTACTATAAAAATCACGTCATTATTCTTTTGCTAATTACGTAAGAGCATCTCCAAAACATTGCATCTCTGTATGAAATAGGTAAATCGAGAAGATATACTATTATTTTTCATTTACCTTTTTTGATAAAAGTATATATATCTTCTTCAAAGTGATAAATTATAAAATCATGTTTATTAGCAATCATTCCATCCAACTCAACAAATCACTTTTATAGTAGTGTATAATTAATTTTTATCTCCTTCATATTATTTTTCATATCATCAATATTCATCCAACCCAACCATGTTATTCATCTATCCATAATTAAATGACTCATATATTATCGTCACAAGTTTTAATAAATTGTTTGACTTTACAAAGTAAGTGGATAGAAAAAGTTAGTGGAATGTGGAACATATTTTTATATATTGGTTTTACAATAAAATGTGAGTGAGATAAGTTACTGGAATATAAGGTCTATTTACCAATTATAGTAAGTGAAATGAGACATTTATTGGCAGATGGTCGAAAAATAAAAAATAAAACATTTAATAGCGGAGGAAGGGGGTATTTTTACTATAATTTATCAGTGACCATCCAACCATCACCATTATTTATTTATTTATTTATATTATTTTTTATAATAATAATATTATTTGAAATATTTTATCATTCCACAGTAAATTTTATAAAAAAACACAATAAATGACACTATAAAAAGAATTAAGTTAAAGAAAAGGAATTATATGTGAAGAAAAGAAAAATATTTTGTTCAAAACTAGATCAAATGTGATCTCTATTTATACAAAATGGAATACTACGAATTTTGGTATAATTTTTATTTGTCACTAGTTTCATTATCTCTCTACTTATTTATCTCTCATTCTTCAATATTAAAGAAGGTATAATATATTTTTAAATAATTTTTTATTGGTGAATGAATTTTTAAGAATGAAAGATAAATATAATGGATAAAACTCTTTTATCTTTCCATTTATCCGTTCCTTTTGAGAAGCTCTAACAACAATGAATTCGTGCTTTTTGATCCTATGAGAATGCAAACTTTAATAATTCTTTAAAAACTATATACAATAATTAATCTTAAAATTATTGTTAGTTTTGATTTCACTAAAAGCGTAGCTAATATATATAATGAAATTTCATTCAAGTAATAGTTGTAATTAAATAGATACTTGCTTCTTGAAATCTCATAAATATAAATTAAACTATTTTTCTTTATTTTTTTATTCTTTAATAATTTAAATATAGGATAAAGGAATAAACTATTGAAAATATTCATGTTATTTAATAATAAAATAAAATAAGATAGCTTGATTGAAAACAAATTGTATTTAAGTGAATATATTATGGTGAAATTATAATATTATCGTGATAAAGATACAAGTATACAACTACAAGGCTATTAAACACTCCACAGTGGGCTTGTTTTAAAAATACATACTATGAGTATCTCAGTATATGCAGTCAATTATTGTCAAAATTCAAAAGTAAAAATTGGCTTATTGTTGATTTTGTGATCTGCTTGAAATTATGATTTGAGTAAACAAAGACTATAAAGCATACTGGGGCTGTGGAGCACAAACTACTTTTTCGCATAAACAAATTGAATTTTCATATCCTTCTTTATAGTTGATTATACATTGGATCATGAGGTCGATATACTAACCCTTGCAACCTCAAAATCATTTTTGCAACTATACTATAAATTAGTTACTCGTTCCATCATACAATTTCAAATTATCAATAATCATACCCATCAAATCCACAATTCAATATCATATAAGAGCGTCCACTATAATGTGGACGCGGCTATAGCCGCGTTTGGGGCGGAAGCGGGGCGGCTTATAGTGGGAAGGGTGTCCGCCGCGGGGGTGGACGCGGCGGGTGGGGGGAGGGGCGGCGGACGCGCGATCGCCGACTCCGGGGCGAGGACGCGGCTGAGGGTGGCTGGAGAGAGAAGGAGTGGGGCTATAGCCGCGGCTGTCTATTGCTATAGCCGCGGCTGACGCGGCGGCGCGGCGGTTCGATTCGGGGGGCGGCGGTGGGAGGGGGCTGTCCGCCCCTATAGTGGACACCCTAATCAAAATCGTCGCTACTCATTTACATTAACACCCGGTTCATGTATACACAATTTTGTGAAAGTTGGAGAAGTAAAGACAAAGGCAGAATGTATGAGGAGAGAAAAGTCGTGCATGAGAAGAAGAAAGAAAGCTTGCATGCTGAGATGAAAGTGCTGACTCAGCATCGTGTTGACAGTGACTGGGCATCTAGTCAGCATATAGTTGGTTAAGAAGTTGGTTATATTGTTAGTTAGGAGTTAGTTGTTTTCCTCCAAAAATATCTAGCTTGGTGTATAAATAGTGAGCTAGCTTCTTCATTGTAACTCGGTTGATTTATTAATGAAGATATATTTCTTCTCCCTCAATCCTTGTTGCATATATTTGGTTTTATGAATTTCCACATGGTATCAGGAGAATATTGATCAATCTATTGCTTCCGCATCTCTTTCTCTTCTTTTTCAATGGCTCGCAACACTCGTGTTAAATTCTCTAAATTCTATCCCACATCGACTTGGTGAAGATCCCATCTAATCTATATAAGTGTGGATAACCCTCCCCCTTATGAGGCCTTTTAAGGGGTGAGTGGCCCATTTATAATATGGTATCAGAGCGGGCCCAAGTCGATGATGGTTTTCTCTTTATCTCTTATCTACCTCACGAGTGGAAGACCGATGTCCTTTCCGGCCCACATCGATGATGGTTTCTCTTGCATTGCCTACCCACGTGATGGAAGACCGATGTCCTTTCCGGCCCACACGTGAGGGGGCGTGTTAAATTCTCTAAATTCTATCCCACATCGACTTGGTGAAGATCCCATCTAATCTATATAAGTGTGGATAACCCTCCCCCTTATGCGGCCTTTTAAGGGGTGAGTGGCCCATTTCTAATTTTTTTTTTGGGGAGATGCAGATAAAGAAGGAGAAATGTTGCTCCTATTACTTCTTCGATGAGTGAGCAACTGTACTCTGCTAATGCTGCTCAATCATATAATAAGAGTCGGTTGTGTTCTCATTGTGGCAAGACTAACCACACAGTAGACAAATGTTTTGTGCTTCATGGATTTCCTCCAAGTTTTGGCAAAGGAAAAGGGAAATTCAATGCAAAGGATAGCAATTTCTCCAAGTCTGTGAACTTTGTGGAGAATACCTTTGATGATTCATGTAATGGTTCTACTGTTGTGCCATCTGCTATGCCTTCAGCTATATCTGTTGATCAGTGTCAGCAGCTCATCAATATGCTGCAGTCTCAACTTGCTGCTACTGCCACTCACTCCTCACCATCAACATCCACACCACTTCCATATTCATCCTCTGCCGCACAGAATAATCCTTCCACAAACTCCTTCACAGGTACTATATCCTTCATTCCCTTCATTGCTTCAGTCACTACATCAAATCCACATTGGCTCCTAGACACAGGAGCCACTCACCATGTTTGTTGTGATTTGTCCATGTTCAATACTTATTCTGCCATCAAAAATGCATCTGTGCATCTTTCTAATGGTGCCACTGCTTTAGTTACACACATTGGTTCTATCATACTGAATTCACATATCACTTTATCTTTTGTCCTTTGTGTCCCTAGTTTCAGCTTCAATCTCCTCTCCATAAGCTCCTTGACTTCCTCACTTTCATGTAATGTCATTTTCACTCATGACTCCTTTGAAATTCAGGAAGTTTCTCAGGAAATTGTGATTGGGAGGGGTAGCCGAATAGGCAATCTTTACACCCTAGAGCTCTCTGACTCAGAAGATAATAAAGGTTCTTCCATTTCTGCTTCTTTTCCAGCTATTTCTAATTCCTTTTCCAGTTCTGCTGTTATTCCCTCTATTAATCTTGTTGCTAATATTGATGTATGGCACAAGAGATTGGGGCATTTATCATATGACAAGTTGAAATCCATGTCTGATGTTCTTCATTTTCCAAATAAAATCATTCCTTCACTGTGTGAAATTTGTCCACTTGCAAAACAAAAACATCTCTCTTTCACAAGATCTGACAGTATAGCAGAATGTTGTTTTGATCTTGTTCATTGTGATACCTGGGGTCCTTTCAGCCATCCTACTAATCAAGGGTTCAAATACTTCCTTACTTTAGTAGATGACTGCTCTAGGTTTGTTTGGACATTCCTAATGCAGAACAAGTCAGATGCTGGGGCTATTTTACCTCAGTTCTTCAATACAGTTTTCACTCAGTTTGGCAAGAAAATCAAAGCCATTCGTTGTGACAATGCCCCTGAGTTCAATATCCCTTCTTTATACTCTTCTTTTGGCACTGTGATCCAACATTCTTGTGTTGAAACCCCCAACAAAATGCTCGGGTAGAGAGGAAACATCAGCACTTATTGAATGTTGCTAGGAGTCTCCTTTTTCAATCTTTCTTGCCCATTCATTTCTGGGGGACTACATTCTCAATGCCTCTTATCTTATAAACAGAATCCCTTCTTCAGTTTTACCAAATAACTCCACTCCATTTCAGATCCTATTCCAGAAACCTCCATCATACTCACATTTAAGAGTTGTTGGATGCCTCTGCTATGCATCCACTTTGCAAAGAGGCAGAGACAAATTCTCCCCTAGAGCAAGTAAATGTGTTCTTTTGGGATATCCATCAGATTTTAGGGGTTATAAATTGTTGGATTTGGAGACTTTGCAAGAATTTGTCACAAGGGATGTTGTTTTCCATGAAGATGTTTTTCCCTTCTGTCATTTGACTCCATCTCAGTTTCCATCTTCTGGAAACACAGCAGATACTCAATCTTCATCTGCTATTCTTCCATCAAATAATGACCATAATCTCCCCACACCTTCCATCTCCTCTCCATCTCCCACATCTCTCTGCCCCCCATCCACCTCCTATCCAGAAAATACCCTTTCTAAATCTGGCAGAACAATAAAGCCACCCTCTCACCTCACTGATTTTATATGCAATTCTGTGAGCTCCACTTCACCTTATCCAATCTCTTCATACTTCAGCCTATCCAAGCTCTCTCCAGAATATCTCAAATATATCATCATCATGTCTGCCATCTATGAGCCAGCCACATACAAACAAGCCTCCCAACACCCTGAGTGGCAGCAAGCAATGCAAGAGGAGCTGTCAGCTTTTCTAAGAACTGATACTTGGTTCATTACTGTTTTGCCACCGGGGAAGGTACCTATTGATTGCAAATGGGTCTATAAAGTCAAGTTCAACCCAGATGCATCAGTGGAAAGGTACAAAGCAAGGCTTGTTGCTAAAGGATTCACCCAATTGGAAGGTGTGGATTTCCTAGATACTTTCTCTCCAGTTGCAAAGTTGACTACTGTCAAATTTTTGTTGGCTCTAGCTGCAGTAAAAGGTTGGTCTTTGACTCACCTTGACATCAACAATGCTTTCCTATATGGAGATCTAGAAGAAGATATATATATGACTCTTCCCCCGGGCTTCAAGGCTGACTGGCAGACTGTTGAAGGGGCAAATTCCCAATCAACCTTAGTTTGCAAGCTAAAGAAATCTCTATATGGTCTAAAACAAGCATCTAGGCAATGGTACTTGAAATTCTCTCAAGTTTTGAAAGGTTTTGGTCTGCAACAGTCTGCATCAGACCACTCTTTCTTTTTTAAGCATGATCACACTGGTTTCTTTGGGATAGTTGTGTATGTTGATGACATTCTAGTGGCCACAACTGATCCAGCAATAACAGAGAACTTCAAGGACTTTCTATCTCAACACTTCAAGTTTAAAGATTTGGGAGTTCCTAAATATTTTCTAGGAGTTGAGATAGCTAGAAATAAGAAGGGAATACTGATTTCTCAGAGAAAATATGTCATGGATTTGTTGAGGGATACTGGAATGCTGGGATGTAAACCCTCTGCAGTTCCTATGGATCCTCTAAAGAAACTAAGAGCAGATTCAGGGAAGCCTATGGAGGATACATCAAAATATAGAAGGCTGATTGGCAGGCTGCTGTACCTATGCATCACCAGACCTGATGTAACCTTTGCTGTGCATAAATTAAGCCAATATGTGGCCAGCCCTACTGATGAACATTGGGAAGCTGCAGAAAAGATCCTAAGATACTTGAAGAGATCTCCAGGCCACGGCTTATTCTATTCCAGCAGCAGCAAATTGAATCTCAGTATATTCACTGATGCAGATTGGGCATCATGCCAAGACACAAGAAAATCGATGACTGGCTACTGTCTATATCTTGGAAGTTCTTTGATTTCTTGGAAAGCCAAGAAGCAGAATATTGTCTCTAGATCTTCGGCAGAAGCTGAATATAGAGCAATGGCACAAGGCACTTGTGAAGTGGTCTGGGCAGTAGCACTCTTGGCTGATTTTGGAGTTAAAATTGAAAAGGTTGTTCCTTTGTATTGTGATAATCAATCAGCCATTCATATATGCTCTAACCCGGTGTTTCATGAAAGAACTAAACACATCGAGATATATTGCCACACTGTGAGAGAAAAGTACTTGGAAGGGGTGATTAAACCTTTACACATCAGAAACAATCTACAGGTTGCTGACATTTTTACTAAACCGTTGGGTCCAATGTCTTTCCATTCCATATTAAGCAAGATGAATTTTGAAAGCCTCTACAATCCATCTTGAAGGGGCATGTGAAAGTTGGAGAAGTAAAGACAAAGGCAGAATGCATGAGGAGAGAAAAGCCGTGCATGAGAAGAAGAAAGAAAGCTTGCATGCTGAGATGAAAGTGCTGACTCAGCATCGTGTTGACAGTGACTGGGCATCTAGTCAGCATATAGTTGGTTAAGAAGTTGGTTATATTGTTAGTTAGGAGTTAGTTGTTTTCCTCCAAAAATATCTAGCTTGGTGTATAAATAGTGAGCTAGCTTATTCATTGTAACTCGGTTGATTCATTAATGAAGATATATTTCTTCTCTCTCAATCCTTGTTCCATATATTTGGTTTTATGAATTTCCACAAATTTAAAAAACATCGCAATTGGAGTATAAAAAATGAGAAAGTCAAAAATTTCAATGTACAACAATGAGATACCAATCATTTTGCTAAAAAAATCAAGATAAGCAACAAACTTGTTTTACTTCAAAATCGGATATAAGCATATATCCGCACATGAAAATCAAGATAAGCAACGAACTTGTTTTACTTCAAAATCGGATATAAGCATATATCCGCACATGAAAATGAGCCATCCTCCATTCCTCCTTAATCCACATAGTGACGGGTCCAGTTTAGGCTAAGCCGCCGCTCCTATTGGGGCTTGGCCGGAGGCGGACCCAGTATCCTCCGGAGGTCTGGCCATGACCGCCCCTGGCACACCAGGATAGACAGAATTGTGATAAAAGTTATGACTTTGTCTCTGTTATATTCTGTTGGAGAAGGTGACCTATTGACGGCTTAGCCTATGTTTTACTTATGTTGTTAGGCCATTAACTAAGAGTAGTTATTTTATTATTCTACAAGTATTATTTATATAGTTCACTCTATTATTTATCAGATTTGTAGGCTTAACCAATTTTAAAACTCGGGGTCAAGTTTCCGTATGCTACATATTTAATTTTGTATTTATGTTGTTTTTTGGAAGGAAAGAATGTATTTATTGTGTTTTCAACTAACGTATTTTCACCTGCCAGTCATATTCTAAAAGATTACTTTATTCATCCGTGAAATATGTCTTATCCTGTTATTTGGGATGCTTGTGATTTAAAGTCTCATTTACTTTCTTCTATACTAGGTAAGTAGATCCAACCATTCATCCAAACTACCTTCGTCCACAAAAAATACACAAAGTTGTAAATAACATGAGTTTTAATGCGCAATTAGTAAAGTAAGAGAGAGACAGAAGGTGGTGGAAATAGAATTAGTGGATTGTGAGGTCATATTGGAATGATGTGAATAGGGTTCGTATTTGTTTAAAACTTTTCATATTTAGAATTGGTCTATTTTTGGTGGACGGCCCTAATGGTAAAATTAGTCTTTTTTTTGGACGGAGGTAGTATATAAAAGTTGGATCCACATTCTACTAACTTATTTTTCTTCACAAAATCAATGAATTTCTTAAAACATGTGCTAAATTTAAATGAGATTATTGCGGGCGGGGGAATATATTACCTTAAGGGCTCGTTTGTTTGTTATGTTAGTGGGTGGATAGTGCCCACTATCTACCCTTATGTCTGTGTTTGATTGACATGTTTGTATTACACGAGACCCGGTGTTGAATCCCACAACCCGCTTTTGTTGGTGTTTATTAGGGCAAAATATTTGATAACTCTGTACATGTTGAAGGCTGCGTTAGAATTTTATCAGCAAAAAAATGATAAGACCCCCTTGAGTCAAAAGACATAATTACCCCCACCATAAATACAACCACCATCCTCTTCACCGACAAAATTCCCAACCCAAGCATTCAAAAATTTGTGGAGTAATCGAATATCTGCGGCGAGTTTGCGAAATCCAAATCAAACAAAAACTGCGGGTAGTTTGTGATTTCACGAATTCGTGGAATAATCGAAAATCCTGATTCAATTACGAAGGGAATTCGAAGATTTGGGTGGGCAGAAAAGCTTGTGCGTTTAATTGGTTAGGTTCAATCCAATTGCATAGGATCCATGGCCGAGCAAAATCAAATTATGAGGGTAATGTTTTACAAAACTCTGGAATACTATCCATCTTCAATTCGTGACTGGGCTTCGATTTATTATGCACATAATACACAATTTGTGGATGCTAGAGTTCTTCGTTGTGTGTGTATGTAATATGCAGGTTATAAAAT
Organism: Salvia splendens; assembly: GCF_004379255.2. Lineage (NCBI taxonomy): Eukaryota > Viridiplantae > Streptophyta > Magnoliopsida > Lamiales > Lamiaceae > Salvia > Salvia splendens. Next base: position 27,263,568 of record NC_056039.1, read on the forward strand.
GTATGTGATTTGATGTAATTTTTATTTATGTTTTAATTTTCTAATTGATATTCTGTTGCTCTGTATATAATCGATAGAAGTTTGTATGCTCTGACTTAGCATCATCATTTTTGAAAATCCTGTTTACAGTTTCACTTGATAAGTGGATTTGATATTGGTCAGTCTGAACAGGGTTACGGTTTGTTTGCTGTGAATACCATATAAAAATTCTTGTCTGTAATTGCAAATCTGCTAGCTTTAAAATTGACGCTGTTGTAATCCGTATAGGATGACCGAAATGGTGAGGAACCGACCACCATTCTGATTATGCTTGAGGAAGTACTGAAAAACCGTCGGATCAATCTCCTCTTGGTAAGCATGCTACTCACTACGATTGGACCTAACCCGAAAAAAAAGAAACTGGGTGGTAGAGATACACCAGAAAAACTGATTGAGTCCATTCCTGACCATGTAAAATAGTTAGACATGCTTGTCCGTGTAACTGATAAATCATGCATAGACAATCTTCGAATGGATAGAAACACATTTGGAAGTTTATGTCGTCTTCTGAGTGACCGAGTTGGATTAATAGATCAGAAATTTGTTACGGTTGAAGAACAAGTAGCTATGTTTTTATGCATTCTATCCCACCACAAAAAGACACGGATTGCTGGTCACAATTTCATGCGTTTTTCGCAAACTGTGTCTAAATATATGCATATTGTGCTCCGTGCGGTCCTTACTTTACACGAGGTGTTTTTAGTGAAACCCGAGCCAGTTGATGATGCTTGCACTGACCCAAGATGGACATGGTTTAAGGTCTGTTAAATTTGTGAAATGCCATGTTGTTTTATGTCAGTTCTTTAAATGTCCCCATGTCTGACCCTATTTTTGTAACAAATATCTAGGGATGCCTTGGAGCTTTGGATGGTACGTATATCAACGTCAGGGTACCCATTGCAGACACCCCTAGGTATCGAAATAGGAAGGGCCAGGTAACGACAAACACACTTGCGGTATGCGATCGACGACTCCGCTTTGTGTATGTACTGCCGGGATGGGAGGGATCAGTAGGTGATTCGAGGATATTACGTGATGCTATAAGCCGACCACTTGGACTGAAAGTTCCCAAAGGTAGATCATTATGATTTTTCATTTATTTCCTATGTTTGCCCTTATAGTTCAACACATTTTGAATACACAATGTCCTTATGTGATTATTATCATGCACCGTCGCTCTCATTTCATAGATTGCTATTACCTTTGCGACAATGCGTATTCCAACAGCGAGGGATTCATCACACCATATAAAGGCGTCCGATATCATTTGAAAGAGTGGGGTCCTGGAACACAAGCGTCGCAAACTCCCGAAGAACTTTTCAATTTGAAACACACTAAAACAAGGAATGTGATTGAGCGTTCCTTTGCAGTGCTTAAGATGCGTTGGGGAATCCTGCGCAGCCCGAGTTTCTACCATATCGATATGCAAACTGGGTTGATAATTGCTTGCTTCATGCTGCACAATTTCATTCGTACTAATGTGGAAGTGGACCCCTGTGAGTACGTCTTAAGCGCTCAACCAGATGACGGGTATGGCAGTGACAACGAAGAGCAGGTAGTGCCTACTATCAATGTTGTCTCGCCAACAGCTTTGTGGACGAAGAAGATGGATGATTTGGTGGCTGCAATGTGGGGTCAAAGAATGATCGGGTGAACGTAGTAACATGAGTTTATGAATTACTTCGATTTTCATTTATGTACGTGCAGTTTTCTATTCGACAAACAAATGGTGTGTATGAACTGATTAAATTTTCTTGTGTGATATTTTGTTATGTATGGCCTAGGCGCATAATTTATATTCTGGATTAATGATATGAATGGGTTAGGGTCTGTTCAATTTTGAATATGAGTCAGTTTGTGCATTTGTTTGTCTAATATTTATAATTTGGTTGTCTTCCTTTCATATTTATACAATTTTGAGTTTGGGACAACACATCATACAAGTTTGGTGAGGTTTTAAATTCCCACATTAACTCCCATAATAATAAACGTAAACATCATTTCCGTTCCTAGGCGAAAATTACTTATTATAACGTAGTCCATATATGACATTCTTTTAACTAAATTGTTTGGTTTTGTTAATTATTGATTTTTTGGTTAATTATTATTAATGACGGCATGCATGGATGAAGCATTAACGACATTAATGGAAAAGATTTTGTTTTCATATATAGACAGATATTGTGTCAAGAAATGCAACATTTTTTAGATATATTTTGATACTTTAGTGTTGACTAAATATTTGATAATTTATTAACAAATATTTTTACCCCATGTATAGTGCGCATATTGAATTATGTGCATGTATATCTCAGAAGTCAAACAAGCCCAGAATATATGTAGCCCTTTCAAATTCCATATATAGATTGGACCTTAGAGCCATAACATAATTAAGAAACATTCACCAAAATACCATTACATTAAACCCAATGATCAAACATTAAAGCAAGTAATATGAAAATTTGTCATGATCAAATGGGCGTACACAACGCAAGTATCACCTACATTACGATAATAAAAAGCTTACTACTACTGCATATAGCTAAAGTAATTACTTCCAACGATCTTAAGGACGTTCAAACCACACGTAAAATTGGACAACAAAGGCATCAACGAGCTTGAAATGACAATGCACCCCTTCCACCAGATTGTGCTCGTGTTTGAGTCGAGCCCACCCATGCTTCACCCATATCTTCCTCGAGTTGTGTTTGAGTGTACATCGCCACATCCCACCTTCGGTCACCAGATACACAGCCGCTTTAATTGCCCCCAGCGGGATATGGCGTTGCCAAAAGCCATATGGGATCTCAATGCTGCGATTGATGTTCGTCGGGGTGAGCGAAATGACGAATGTTGGGTAGCCGTCAACGTTTAGTGCCCCGCTATCGTCCACGTAGTCGTCATCCATAGTTTTTTCAGATTCAGTCTCCGATGGCACGTAATCGTCGGACGTATCGATGTCCGGGGAGTAGCTACCTTCCACATCGTCGTCTTCAACAACTACAAATAAAATGAGTTTATGTATTAGTCCCGCATGAACAAAGTAGATGATTTCAAGTGAGTTTACCGTTAACGTCTCCCAGCGGTGGACAATGCGTTGCGCTATCAAACCGCTTTACATTGAAAATTCCAATATCCACCAAAGTGAAGGTGAGATGATCGTCGTGTACGACGCTAGTAGCACGAACAAACTGTCGCCATCCGGAGAAGAAGAAGAACCCATTGGCAAGCTTCAGAATTCACACCCTATATCGTATTCCATTCGGCCAAACGAGCCTACAGTCGAACGGTAGGTCATGCCCATGAATCCCGACGAATTCGGGAGGAAGTTGCTGCAAGATATAAGTTGAAGTGAAAACAACATAACAATTTCATATGTAATATATCAAAATAGAAAGCCACATACCATGTCATCCTTGCATCGCTCCTGGTGGAACACCTTCATGAATGCAGGGAGTCTTTGGTAGTCCGGGTCAACGTTCGGGATGGAGTTAGAACCTTCACCTCCCATTTGAAGTTGTATGTGATGCAGATTTAGTTTAGGGTTCGACTAAGTGTTGAATGTTGTTTAACCGACTAGATACGTATACAACGTTAGGCTTCAAATGGAGAAGACAACCTTATGCATTAAAGAGAAGTGGTGAGGAAGGTGGAGAAAATTTATGATATCTGAATCGGTGGGTGAGCAAATAAAGTGTCGTCTGTGAACCTGTGTATACATGGCTTCTCGCAAATCCCGCTGGTGGTTGGGAGTTGAATTAAAAGGAGAAATAATGATGATAATTTAAAAAGAAAAACAATATTACTGGGGTTGAGTATATTGAATTCATTTAGATATTTGTGGATGTATGAATGGAGTAAAGAATTGATTTAATATTCCATAATGATTCGTGTCATATAGTGAAAGATTATACTAGGATTACAAGATATATATTATTTAAAAATTTGTATATACAGCACTGAAAACATATTGGGTGACAATCCCAAAAGTTTTTCACAAATTCCAATCTCACGATCATGAACTAACCGATTATACATTAGTAAGAATAAACCACGATAGAATAAAACAATATATTATAATATAATACTGAATATTACCCAAATGAAATGCCTATACATATTTGGATACTATTATATATAATTTCAAATCAGTAATACCTTAACCACCGCCTACATAAATGGGTGGTTGACTTATCTAAATTGAGATATTAATGCAATCAATATGAGGACATATCGTGGAATAACTAAATACATAAATATATATTCTCCACATTGCTAATGAATAATAAATATAGAACCAAAAATAACTCAACTTTCCATTTAATTCGGTCATACCAAATCTGATTATCCCACTCGTACTCAAACGGCGGTGTATGTGACATGTTAGGCCGGCGGGATGGTCACTTTTTTGTACCCAAACCCTAATGGATTTGACAAATATCTACCAAGGGGTAAATGCTATTCCAATTGCATTAACTACTGTATTATTAGATCTTTTATGAAATTATTCTATATAATGTACTGAAATTTACAGTTGTATACAAACAACTCCAAAATGAACTCCCGAATTCCAGCTCAAGCATCGTTCTTCTATAGTGGAAAATGGATCTAAGAGATGGATTATGTGTTGCTCACAACCCTCATCGAGAAGAGGATTAGGCATGGATGGGACGATGCAAGTGTTCCCAACTATGTGTTTCGTTTATGTGTGAAATTGATTAACCATCGTTTTGGTTCTGAACTTACATGCAGCGACATCATGACGCGGCTGATGCTTCTCAAGCAGCGGTACGATACGTTCAAGGAGTTGGTTGCCACGACCGGCGTACACTGGGAATATGTCAACAAGATCGTCGTGGCCAATGAAGCAGTGTGGAAGGGCGTACTCATGGTGCGCACACTCATTTTTATATATAGATTGATGATTATTTTTTAAAAACATGAATAAATGTCGTGTTGTTTTTGCAGCTGAATGCGTTCGCTGGGGCGTACTACCACCGCGACGAGCCACATTTTAACGAACTGGCCACTATATTTGGTTACTTCGACGTGAAGGTTGAGGAGGCCACTGAGGTGATAACCTTATCCGACAATACCGAGATCGTAGTTATTACTGACACCATCGAGCCAAACGTGCCCTTGCGTGGGCATGTGAAAGAATTGGATGTCGATCTCGATGAGGTAAACTCACCATCGCCCAGGGCAGCATCGCGTGTTCGCCGAAAGCTATTTCACATTGACGAGGTTAACCTAGACCTAGACCACCTATCATCTTCAAAGTCACCAAGTCACGTCATACCGGCGAAGAAGATGATGGGGGCTTCACCCAAAGGTTCCTCGTGGGCTTCTTGGAGCCTGCTCCCAACGTCACGCAAGACGGCACCGTAGCTGGTGTTTTATTAGTTTCAATCGAATGTTATGCAATATGGTGTAGGGTTTAGCATTTTGTCGTAAGTTTAAAATAATAGGAACTTCAGTAGTAATGTTATGTTTTATGTCCTCATCCTTAGTAGTCGTTGGTTTAAAATAGTAGGAACTTAACAGTAGCAATGTTATGTTTTATGTCCTCATCCTTAGTTAGTCGTCGAAAATATTGCTCGATGGATGTGTCGATTCTCTATGTATTAGGAATTTGGGAGTGAAGTTGTTGATGTTTTAATTTGCTATAAGAAAAAATGGCATAATAGCCAAGCCGGTTGTGTACGTTATATTTAACAAGTCCATTACTTAATAATTAACAAATATAATAGTCAACCAACAAAGTGGATTTCAATTTAAGCATCAGTATGAACCCTAATATTTCAATATTTCATCATTCAGATACACATGTGCCTGGATTGTTAAGACGATCTTAAACAAAGTACACATATTGTTTGGAGTTCATCATATACAACCGCACAAGCATAAACGGGCATACTACGTAAAATTCATTGGCCCTATACGACAAAAGACTATCAAACGTCGACCCTCACTTTTATAGCATCCCATCAGTGTCCAGAAGATCTAGCACGAAGGCCGGAAGAACAAACTCATCCAGACCCCGAAAAAGATCCATAAGCTCGGGCTCCTTAACAAGCTTTTTGCTGCATAAAATTGTTGCTTTATGGTGAGGCCGACCATACCTTTCACTTGATTGAACACATTCGTTCTCTTCGTGCTAAGATCGAACTCATAGCCAATTCGACTCGAGATTTCCTTCAATCGATCATTCGTGTCTTCGTGGATGCGAGTCATCAAAGTAAGGACACTATCAATCTTTTCCACCTTGTCCATCGAATCAACAGCCTTCCTTTTCTTGTTCTTTTTGTGCGGCACCTTTGGAGCAGATGCAACAGGTACCGACGTGCTCTCGTCAACCATCTCCGGTATCACACCCTTAGAGAATACGTGGTCAGGGTAGAGTTCGTCTAAGTTCAGTGGGGAAGACTTATCTGAATCTTCATAAAAAAGACACCTTTGAGCCATAAATTCTGCGAACCGCATCCCCGGTATCCACAGACCGAATTCCCTCCGCACGGTCCTTCCCGAAGATCTCTTTTTAGTCGTTCAACAAGGGCCAAGACTTGTTCCTCATATATTTCGCATTGTTGTCTTTCAGCCATACAAATTAAAGAAAACCATTAGTGAAGAAACTGACACAAAACAATGCATAACTTCCCAATAATATATAAAACACAACCTGCCCGACTTGTGCCCATTGTTCATCATCGATATCTATTTTGTAGTTACCATCGGCATTGAAACCCACGCCACTGCGGTCAAGTATTAATATTAGCGAATGGTAGTTCCTCTTCCAAGTACTGATCTTAGACTTGATGTGAGGGTGAACACATAAGTCGGTCTTTGGGAATTCGCGGCGAAGTGCCTCTTGTGCTCGGGTTAAATATCCTGCACGGAAGCCATTATCCGATTTTCATCCGGCTGCAGCCAGGTCCTTCATAGTTGACATAAGGATCTCCTCATCACGTTGTGTACATACACGTCTTGACCTGTCGACTGCAATCCCTCTGCCGATATGAAGATTCGGATCAACTGGAAAAAAAGAATGCCCTCCTGTCAATTGTTATGCAAAAACTGATCATACAAGAATGAATGAAATTTACTACATGGATTACCATCTGTCAATGGAATGTCGTTGGTGTCATTGGCACTCAATTGTTGGGATCCCATGGGAGCTAGCTTCAACTAATGATTAATATATTACAACAACAACCACAAAAACCCATTGAAGCAATAAATCTCTAATCCAGAAACTGTTATCCAATATATAGTTTTTGCAATATACCGAAAGAAACGATACTTCATAAATTTCCCAACCAAAAATGACCACAGAACCAACACAAATTAAATCTCAGACTGCATTATCTTATACATTCACGCTGGTTCAGGTTATACTAAAACATATATTCGGACACACAAAATTGACGAAGGCAATTTAATTGTAAACACCTAGCAGAAATTTGTTAAGGTTGTCTATTTCATTTGTGCATCTGTTCAATTATACATTGATGAAGGCAATTTAAGGTGCTTGAATACATGATAGGCAAACATACAACCGCTAAAAGAAATCGATAACCTGTCGGATTCAACTTCGGTGGAAGAGCTTCCTCCTGTTGGGAATCGTCATAAGCTTCAGTATTGACAAAATAATGAGAAGTTGGTGTTAAATTACGAATTTGAGTGAAATCGAAAATGAGAGGCGCGAACTCTAATTTGGGGACGCGCCAAATAGGGTTTTTTAGGGCAATTCTGGAATTATGAGTAATTAATGAGGCTATTTTTGGGAATGTATAATTGTATCATACATCTCGTTGTGCCATACCAAACAGATGAATTGCATACATGTGTTTAGTATAGTGACAAACAAACAGCAGTAGGTGATAACTATGCAATTCAGAAAACATAAATATAGTGTTGACTATATGCTAACACATGTTGGTCTAATATGCCAAACAATCGAGCCCTAAGAAAATATTGTAACATGTTATGTGATATCTTAATTGTATATCTAATGGGTCCAAAAATAATTTGAAGCCTAAAGTTAAAATGTATTATTAAAATTAAATAATAATTTTTCAGTATTAAAGTTAAATACAATCATATCATAACATTTCACTTCTATTCTTCATTTTCTAGAATCACTACATAATAGTTTCGGCATTTTCTAGAATCACTACATAATAGTTTCGGCAGTGGATCCCCTGCTGTGGTGGGAATACAACAGGGAGGGGCTGTTGTGGTGCAAAACGCAGCGTTTCGTTCAATTGCTTCCATCCCTATTTAAATAATGATTTTGGTTACTCTACATTCTACAAAGAAAACGACGGCTTTTTTATCAACTTTTTCATCAAACTTTAATCTTTTTAAATTGCTTTAACACAAGTTGCCTTAACTAATCCAACTAATCCATAGCAAATTAGTAATCCATATTTTAAGTGATTCACGTTGAACCATGATTTTATTTAAATAGAGATTCATTACCATTGAACCATCATTAAAATTTATGAATTATTTATTTTACTAATTAACATTTCATAATTTTATATTCACTTGCATGTTCATTTAAATTTTACATATTTAACTACTAATATTAGGACAGACAATTATTAACATAACACGATAATTCGACATAAATTCCTATGAATTTAATAAATTTGGCTCAAACTTTACTGCATTTGGGGTTCATCCGGGTCGACACAGTAAAAACCCGGTAATCACTATATAATAGTTTCGGCATTTTCTAGAATCACTACATAATAGTTTCGGCAGTGGATCCCCTGTTGTGGTGGGAATACAACAGGGAGGGGCTGTTGTGGTGCAAAACGCAGCATTTCGTTCAATTGCTTCAATCCCTATTTAAATAATGATTTTGATTACTCTACATTCTACAAAGAAAACGACGGCTTTTTTTTATCAACTTTTTCATCAAACTTTAATCTTTTTAAATTGCTTTAACACAAGTTGCCTTAACTAATCCAACTAATCCATAGCAAATTAGTAATCCATATTTTAAGTGATTCACGTTGAACCATGATTTTATTTAAATAGCGATTCATTACCATTGAACCATCATTAAAATTTATGAATTATTTATTTTACTAATTAACATTTTATAATTTTATATTCACTTGCATGTTCATTTAAAATTTACATATTTAACTACTAATATTAGGACAGACAATTATTAACATAACACGATAATTCGACATAAATTCCTATGAATTTAATAAATTTGGCTCAAGCTTTACTGCATTTGGGGTTCATCCGGGTCGACACAGTAAAAACCCGGTAATTTCGGGTTGCATTTGGGTTATCCTATAATAATTAGAATTATTTAATTAAAAATATTTTACTTAATATTACTATTATTTGGATTTAAATCAGATAAAGTTTTGATCATATTATAACAAACTTTAACTGTGTAATCGTGTAATATAATGTTCTTGTCGTTATTGATTTATCGTGTGTTGTGGAAATGAGATATACAAATCTTGCCGAGCGAAAAATTACACGGAAAATAAAGGAAAATTACACGGAAATAACTGAACAAAAATTACACGAAAAAACTTGTGGAAAGTGGTAAGCCGAGTCGAGGAGTTCTCTTTCCGCAAGACGAGATACGCCCCGGTAGTGCTCTCGGTTTGGCGTGTCGTCCCCAAAGATAAAACGGCTTCGTCTCTGAAGTAGCAGCACCGCTAGCAACAGAGCTCCGGCGAACGGGAGTAAGGCGGGGGCAGAGCTTCGACGGGGAAGACTATGCAGAGAGGGAGATAGCGTGAATCCAAGATGCTCGTGTATGTTCTGTCTTTTAATGCAATGGATGCATGCCTATTTATAGGCCAAGTCCACCTGCAGGGCATTGATGGAGTCAACAGCTATTATGTGTGTCATGATGGCTTGACTGTAACCGCCGGGGGTTATTGACTGGTGCACTAGCCAGTGGGAGCTGAAGAGACACGATGGACCTGGGCATGCTACACGACGGGATACACCATGGACCGTCGGGGTCCATCGGGGACCTTTTATCTCCCGTTATGCGTCGGGGTCTAGCGGGGACCTTTTGACTCCCGTTGTGTGTCGGGGTCCAGCGGGACCATGACGTGGACTAGGACCCGTCGGGAATAGCGTGGAGTTTGGGGTTGTCTAAAAAGAATAAGCGAGGCTCGAACCACGCTCAACGACCAGCTCTAAAGAACAGCCCAAAGACCAATTGCCAAGATCCAAGGCACCAGGCACCCGGTGCACGGGGCACGGGTCACAGGACACGGGTCACGGTGCGCAGGTCGCGGGCGGGCGGCGGCGGTGCGCATGTGAGCTCTGTCACCAGTCTTATTCCACGATAATTATTACACATGATAATTCATCTGATTAAATACTTCATCAAAGAAGTTTATCATCCCCGATGTGGGATAATTAACACATAGTTAATTAATCCCTTAGTCTTTTCACATAGCTCATTTCTAGCTTTATTGTGACCAACTTTAATATATTATTTCTCACTCACCGGGAATCGGATTTGAGAAAATGAATATACTACGGTCATCTACTCAGAACGTAGATCGACGTTATTGTATTTAATTTCACAAAATTAAATGTCTTGTAACATTTATTATTAGTAAAAAATTATTTGACCAAGCACGATTCCAACATCGTGTTGTGTCAAACTAATTTATATAGAGTTACTTACGAAAATGTGTTTTCAAATTTGATACTCCCTCGCCCGCGAATAGGAGTCCGGTTTTGCCATTTTTGTCCGTGCACGAATAGAAGTCCTGGTTCATTATTTCTATAAACGTTAAAAGGCCCCACATTTCATCAACTTATTCCACTAACATACATTTAAAACTAATATATACAAGTATGACACATATTCCACTAACAATCTTCCACCCACTTTTCTTAACATTTCTTAAACCTCGTGTCGGAAAGAAATAAGACTCCTATTCATGGACGAAGAGGATAAATGTTTAGTCAAAATAAATTAGAATTACAAAATAACATTAATATATAACAATATTCCACGTATAAACTCTTAACTATAATTTTTGAATAACAAAATATTCATTAATTTATAATAATAACCATTAGTTAAAATAAGTTTAAATGATAAATTTTAATACTGAAATTAATATTCAACAAACATTAGTACTATAACTAAGTTCACTATTCAGCAAAGTGAATAATTATTCCGATTTCATCTTTGTGGAGTGTGTAGAGGAGAGTGGTGCAATAAATAAGTGTTAAAATCAAAATTATTGTTCAACTAAATGGATAGTACAAGTATAAGCTTAGATGAAAAGAAAAGGGATGAAGCAATTATATGAAACGCTGCGTTTTGCACCACAGATTAGAAAAATCAAATGTAATTAGTTAGCATTTTATTAGTTAGTTAGTCTTTTTCAAAAATCAAATGTAATTAGTTAGCATTTTATTAGTTAGGCTTTTTATAAGGCTCTTAATTGTAATTTACTGTAACTTTGCCAAAATGTAGGTTAAGCCTTCTTCCATAATACCAACGATGTGGGATATTTTAAATCACATTCGCAAGTAACACAATTACACTAATAATAAGCTCTTAGGGCATCAGCAGTGGGGCGCCCTAAGGCGCGCCACGTCATCAGTTTTATCCTCCTTCCCCCCACCTGCAGTGGGGAGCCCTAAGGCGCGCCCTAAGGGCGCGCCACATCATCATTTTATTGTTTTGTTTAATTAATTTAAATGTTTTCAAATAACAAGTAACGAGTAAATAAAAAACGTCTAAATAACAAATGACAACGCATTAATAAAAAAAGTTACACCATTCAACTTACAAAAAAAAAACAACTAAGTCGGTGCAATTCCCAACTTCCGACGCAGCTCATCGATTAACGCCCGGAAATATTCGGCTTCGTCGCGGTCGGTACACTTCTTGAGGGCCTTGTGCGTCTGCAATAACGTCCTCGCCATCGACGTTGTTGCCAACGACTCAAACGCGGTGGCCGTCTGGGTCGGGAGCGTTTCCGGGAACGGAGATGGGTTTGCAGCGATCGAGGATGAGGTCGCGGCCGCCTTCCCGTTGGCCTTCGCAGCCTTGACGCCGGGAGGACACCGGTGTGCCGGAACTCCCTTCATCCACGTACGTCCAGTTGAGGTCAACCGGGTGATTGCCACTGCCGCTGCTCGTGTAATCACCAGCTTCGGTGGTCTTCGTCCTCTTCGGCGCACCAGTATGCAGAATTCCACCTTGAAACTTCTGCTTGTCCCTCAAGAGCGCCCAGATGGCCTCGTGCTTGAAGTCGTCGTACATCGACAGATACGACAACAGCGCTTTAGCGCGCACGTCGCTCAAGCTCTCGCCGCTCCCCTGTGCCCGCGTGAACTTCTCGAACTCCGCCGCGTACAAGTTCACTTGCTTCTTCACTTGATCCCAGTGCTTGCAGAGTTGCTCACGTTTGCGCTTGTACGCGGTCGGCGGCTTGGCCTCATTGTAGAGGTCGGTGATGCGCTCCCAGTACGCGACCTGGCTCTGGTTGTTTGCGAAAATCGGGTCTTCCGATATATCTACCCAACACTGAAAATGAGGGTTTCGTCGTCGGTGTAGTTCGTACGGTCGGGGGCGTACTCATCGCAATTTCCGGGAGGCGGCAACTTCTGCGCCCGCTGCCGGTTCCGCTTCTTTTTAGCTAAGGCGGAAGTGGTTGCGGCGGGTTCGAGATCGGCCGCTGCGGCGTCACGGCGGGAGGGAGCGCTTGGTCGTTTTGGAGACGGCTCCATGTCAGACAACCCGTACGATTCCGTACTGAAATCGGGATCGTACTGGGTGTCGACGTCGAACGAACGATATTCGTCGGGTTCTGTACCCGGCCAACGCGCCTCTCCGCTAAACATAGGACTATTGGGACTTGAATCCATTTCGTAGTAATTATGTAAATGTAATAAGTTTCGAAAGTGAAATCGTGAAATGAAATTACAAATGAACTTTATTTATAAAAAAAGCGTCCGCGTAGCCCACAGTGGGCCGGACGATGGCGCGGACGATGGTCTATCGTCCATGACCATCGTCCGCGTAGGCCGCAATGAGGCGGACGATGGCGCGGATGATGGGCATCGTCCGCGCTACACTCCACGCCCTTAGTATAGGGCGCGACGATCGTCCGCGGCCTATGTCACGCACCCGCAATGGGGCGGACGATGGCGGGCGCGGACGATGCGCGCCATCGGGCGTGCCATCGTCCGCCCCATTGCGGATGGCCTTACACAATCACAAATGATAGGATATATAAAAATCTGTTTAAAACAAGACTTTTGGACGAACATGAAATACAAAAGTGGTTGATGAAATATTAAATTTATTAAGATTTGAAGTGAAGTTAAATTAAATTAAATTAATCAATATATCAATATAGGGAGTGTTTAATTTAGAAAGATTTTGGTGTTTATTTTTCACCCCAAGACAATATTAAGATTAAAGAAAGAAATAAAATTAGAAATATGCAATAGGCGAAGTTTAATAAAAGCATCGATTTTGATAAAAATTTGAAATCTAATTTCCCAATGTTTACAATGATGTTTAATAAGGTATTTTGAAATTTTTGAATACTCTACCGATGGATATTTCATTTCAGTTGATATTCTTCTTTGATTAAATTTTATTGCTCTAACACTAAAATTTTTGCTTCATTTCTTTGATATGGTATTTTCATATTTCAGTGACACTTTGAGAGATAATAATTATAAGGGTAGCGGTGGCGGATAGTATCCCACATTGAAAGTCAAGTGAATGGCAGTGACATGCATTGTAGTATAAATATAGGGTAAAATTCTATTGTTGCCAAATCTTAATCTGGCAATTGTATGTTATTAGAGTATACCCGGTTGGGTGTCGGATATACCCGATATCTGATATATTGATATTTTGTATACCCAACCCTGAACCTGATTTATGCATCGGGTATGAGGTCAGGTTGGTATTTACCCGAAACCCACTACCTGTTTCGACACACCTAGTACCGAACACCTAAATATGATAACTAACAATTATCTTTAGCCATCAAACACAAAACTAAGACAAGTTAACTTGAGGAAACTATGATAATTATCGATAATTGTATCATGTCTAGTTGAAACATAACATCGCTACCAAACGATGCCTAAAAGTGAAAAGACAAAAAACCAAAGAGTAATTAAAAATTTATGCTACTTCTTGGTTTGTTCAAGATGCATTATGTTCTGTAGTTCCTTTTCTGCAGCTTCATCAGCTTTTGTGTCTGTGTTTCTAACATCGGCAGCAACCTCTTGGGCAATAATACCAGCAGCCGCAACAAGAGAATCTGTAAGACTGGACTTTCCTGCAACACCATTCACAAGTAAATATTACTTGCTCTTTCATGCTAGAGAACCATGGCAAGTAATTCCTACAGAATGGAGATGATTGTGAAAAACATTATATCAATACTGCAGCTTGCTTACCATGACCAACATGGGGAATAACAGACATGTTACGAATGTTATGCTTGAGTTCCGTGATGGCACGAAGCTCATCTGCTGTGAACTTCACCTGCAAACATAAATTGTGTTTTGATCAAATCACATAACTTTATAAATAGGTTACAACCAAAAAGTGATTCAGTCCACATACCATTTTGATGGAGTCTCACATATCAGCAAAAGTACCTGCAATGAATAATAAAATGTGAGTAGGAATGAGTTAGTGGAATATGAGGTTCACTAACTCAAATGGTAAAAAGTGAAATGAGACAAATTTTATTGGACGGATGAAAATAAAAAAATGGGACAAACTTTCAGGGACGGAGGGAGTGTGAGTTATAGACAATCCTGAACAATGAGTCATTCTTGCTGTATCTAGCACCAGCTCATTCAGTGAATCAAAAGACCAAAAGTAAATCAAGCATCTGGGTAGGATTGGACTTATAAATCCCACATCTTTAAAAAAATAGTATTCGCCAATTATTTATGAGAGAAAGTAAGATGGCAAATTAGCAAAAATAGTAAAATAGTCTTGGAAATAAATTACAGATACATGTAGAATTCAATTGACTAAAGAAATAGATTTGAAGTAACAATTAGTTTAAAATTCAATCAGATCAAATTGAAACCGAGAGCTAGACAAAACATTAACAGAACACGTAGAATTCCAAATCAATTGCTGAAAAATCAAAGAAAAAATTAGAGAGATAAAACTTACTGGAGATGGGAGGGGAAAAGAAATCTTGCGGCGGCAGAGGAGAGTAGGCCACTAAGATTTAAAGTGTTAGGCATGGGCAATTGTCAAAACCCTAAGACCATGCACCAGCACAACATATTACTTTATCATTTCTAGGTCTCACCATCCACTACACAATTTCAACTATTTTTTCATATTCTCTCTCACTTTATTAATTACACATTAAAACTCGTGCCCAACCTAATGGCTTATTTCTATGGGATGAAAGGAGTATTCAAGTTAAAAGCTACAATTACTAGAAACATTCCATAAAAAGTACTCTTCCGGTGACGGCGAAATATACTATATGTCTAATTATCTTCCTTGAGATACCGAAATTGCGTATATGTTTACTTTGTAGGAGTAATACTCAAGTCACTCACTCCATATTTATTTTATGGTCAATTATTTCATTTCATTCTATAACTTGCAACTACTGATCTGCTAGATATTGACATGACACTGTCCTTCATTTGGATAGAAAACTTTGTTGCACATGAAGTCACTTTTCATTGATGAGGGCAAACATGGTGTATGTTTTGTGATGCTTTGTCATTAGATTGTGTGTAGTATTTTACACGAAGTGATGGGGGTAAGGATCTTATCACATGTTAGCTCTTCTTACATTTGGGAACCCTACGTTACGCAAAATTAGCTTGGCTTCTTCGAAAATGTTTGGAATGAAAACTGAAAATTTCATTCTTGATGATTTGATAGCATGTGGGTGGAGCGTTGGTGTCAATTCACAAACGCGTTTCTACGGTTAATGATTATGGTTGACAGTTGCGTCTCACTTCAATTCTGTTAATTTTATATATATGTCCCAAAATTCTGGGTGTCTTCCTTTCCCAAACGCGGAATTTGAAGAGATTCCCATTTCATCAATCATTGCTAAAACTAATTGCATCTCTCTATTTTTTATATCAGAATTATTTCTAAAAGGACAATTACGATTTGACATATGATTTTTCATTAATTAAGTAATTTCTTATATATCAATAAATTGATCTAAAAATTTAGGATTCGGAGACATAATTGTAACTTGATTATGAGTGAGCACTGACACAATGAAAATCGATAAAAATAAAATAATCTCAGTTTGAGGTATCGTTTTCAGTTGTTGGTGGGTCTAAAATCTAAGTATGACTTTAATAATTTATGGTCAGATTTATTCGAAATCAATTGATTGATTATTTTGCTAATTTCAATCCAATATCACGTGGGTCATCTTATAACAAAGCTGTTTGCATATGAAGACGAATCCTTCCACCACTTGGCATGTTACGTTGGAGATAGTACGACTACTTTTTATTTCTCAATTTTCTAAAGCTACAATGTACAATCGACCAATCATTTAATTAATTTAATTTTATAGTAGTATGGAATGTAACGGAAATAGCAATGTGAAAGTGTCACTTATTTAATACTGGCTCCTATGTATCTAAAATTCATAATTCGTAGGGTAGACCTCTACGGAAAGGGTATCATTAGAAAATGTCATTCCATTGACCTGAATTATCAATTGATGGAACTAAATCTGAAACCAAAGTATGCCAAAATTAATATATAGATTTTTATGTATCCTCTCTATTCTGTATAAATATATATAAAACCACCAACGGGTTGTAGCGTAGTTGACAGCGCGGAGCTGTGGTGACCTTGAGATCACGGGTTTAAATCCCACCACCCGCTCGGAGACTTTCGGCCTTAATCCGCAAACCCGGTCGAGCAGGATTAGTCAGATTCCGCCATAGACGCATTCGGTATACCTGTGGTCAAACCAAAATATAAAATATATATATATATATATATATATATATATATATATAGGATTGTATTCAAATCCTTTTCCCCTTATTAATCCAATCTCCTTCTTAATCTCATCCATGGATTTGTAGTGATCGGATGGTTAAAATATTTGGCTGAAATTAGTTAATTCTCTTAATATTTGACGTGTAAATGGCTTAATAGACATTAGCATTTGGAGTTAGTTATGGAATGCTCCATGATTTCAGCGGTAGAGTATTCTAGCAATTTAGCAAAATATTTTATGCAGATTTCGTTGAATTGTTACTCCATTCGTCCGGGTTTAATTGAAGAAGGTGAAGCAGCCGATTTCCCCCGGCGGCAAACTCGCCGAATTCCTGAACTCGCTCTTCGCCGGCGGAAACATGAAGAAGAGCAAAATCGGCGGTGACGTGTCGCCGTCGCTGAAATCCACAAACGCATCGACGTGCTCCTCCGCTTCGTCGTTCTCCCGATCCTGCCTCAGCAAAACGCCGTTGTCTAGAGGCAACCACTCCGCCGGCGCAAAGAGATCCGTGAGATTATCTCCGGTCAGCGTGATTGTCGACGACGATCGCCGCCACAAATCACTACAATCAGAAATCAGCAACAAATCATCACCAAATCGCGACGTTTCCACGAAGAATCACAACAACATGAACAGCATCAGAAGCGTGATCAACGAAGAGCTCATGGAGCCCGTCATGGATCAAAACCGTCGCGTCGAGGAGGTGGCGAGAGATCTGCTGAGGAATTATCAGAGGAAAAATCAAAATCCTCACGTCAAACACGAGGTTGTCGATCGAAATTTCGATGAAGACGAAGACGACAATGCATTATATGTGATATACATAATCTACATATTGTATAGTATAATGCAGAGTGTAGTTTCTGTAATGCATTATATGTGATATGCAATGAACATTTATCTTGACCCGTTTAATTTAACTTATGCTGTGTTTTGGATGTTTGGCGCACGTGTCTTGTTTTCTCTAGGGGTTTAACAAGCCTAGGGGCTAGGGTGTAGTATGTTCTAAGTCTAATTAACGTTGTCCAAATACACGAGCTGCAGTAATGCATCTAGGGTTGCACATTAATAGCGCGTAGCTTTATATTGAAACATGATTGCCAGTTTTTGAATGTGGGGTTTATGGTTCATTCATTCCCCTAGGGTTGCCCAATTATGGGGGCTAGGTGTGTAGTATACTGTGAGAAACACAACCTCTACGAAGGACCGCGAGTATAAGGCATTCCTTTACGATTTAATTTTCGGTATGGCTAGGTTAGTAGTTTAAACCGCTACAAGTAATGCGTCAAATGTTATTAGATAATGGATGGTATTGATTATATAATGTATGATATGCGAACGGCAATGTATAGGTTTTATGAGCGGGTTTGTTTGTATATGTTATAGAATTTCATGAATAGGTCAGTCGTTAAGGGTTTAGGGTTCATTCACTCCCCTAGGGTTGCCCAATTCCGGGGGCTAGGGTGTAGTATAGTGTAAGCAACACAACCTCTACGAAAGGCCGCGAGTATTAGTCCGTCCTTAAGGGTTTAGATTTTGGCGTGGCTAGGGTAGTAGTTTAAGCCGACACACATAATGCACCAATTATTTATAGATAATGCATGTTATTGAATATATAATGCATGATATGTTAACTGCAATGTATTGATCTTTTAGTCGTTTAGTCTGGTTTTGATTATTTGGAGTTTAGGGTTCATTCATTCCCCTAGGGTTGCCCAATTTCGGGGGCTAGGGTGAAGTATATTGTAAGCAACACAACCTCTACGAAAGACCGCGAGTATTAGTCCGTCCTTAAGGGTTTACATATTGTAAGCAACACATAATGCACCAATTGTTTATAGATAATGCATGGTATTGAATATATAATGCATGATATGTTAACTGCCATGTATTGATCTTCTTAGCTGTTTTGTCTGGTTTTGATTATATGGCGTCGTTGTTTTTTATATAAGCAAACAAAGGATGCGGAAGGTGGACAATGTTACAACATGGTATTATGTTGTATGTAATAGCGATACAACATAATGTCTAAAAACTAATACATGATGTACTAATAAATAATGCATAGAAAAAGCCAAATAATGTACAGATTCAATCAAGTAATGAACATACAAATAATGCATTCACTCTTTGCACCATGTAGAACAGCAATCACATAATGGCTAAACCATGATAAATAATGCATCGAAATATCAACATTATGTACAGATTCAATCTAATAATGAACATGCAATTATTGCATTGACCCATTGACCCATGTAAAACAACAGGTTTTTAATGCCTAACACATGATAAATAATGCATAAAAAAAGGTAAATAATTTACAAAAAGGTAAATCCTGCCCCGTTTCATTTAAGTTGTGCCGTGTTTCGATGTTTGGCGCACGTTTCTTGTTTTCTCTAAGGGTTTAACAAGCCCAGGGGCTAGGGTGTAGTATGTTTTAAGTCTTAAAAACGTTGTCCAAATACATGAGCTGCAGTAATTCATCTCGGGTTGCACATGCATAGCGCGTAGGTATTTTTTAAAACAGGCATACATAAAGAACATTTTAGTGTAGTATAATGCGTAGTTTAGTTTCTGTCATGCATTATTTGTAATATGAAATGAATATTTATCCTGACCCGTTTAATTTAAGTTGTGTCGTGTTTCGATGTTTGGCGCACATTTCTTGTTTTCCCTAGTATGTACGACAGCAACCACGTGATGCATAAAACATGATAAATAATGCATTCAAATAGTCAAATAATGTACAGAATCACTCAAGTAATGAACATACAAATATTGCATTCATTCTTAGAATCATGTATAACAGCAGTCTAATGATGCATAAATCAAGATAAATAATGCATAGAAATAGCTAAATAATGTACAACGGTCAGAAATTTCAATCCCTAGAGATGGACGACGTTACAACCTCGTATTATGTTGTATGCAATAGGGAAGGCAAGAAGAAGTCGAACGAGGATGACCAATTGAATGCACAAGTTTCACTTATTCATCTAGGGTTCAGATATCATCTCGGCTAGGGAGTAGTTTTTACCTATACACATAATGTACATATAATGCACCATTCACACATGTACACAAGCAGTCAATTAATGCATAATACTTGGTAAATAATGTATAATACTTGATAAATAGTGTATAGAAGCAATCAAATAATGCACAAAGGAAAATGACTTTCACCCATTCACATATGTACACAAGCAGTCAAATAATGCATAATATTTGATACATAATTTATACTATTAGGTAAATAATGTACAAATTCAATCAGATATGCACAAAGGAATATTATACAAGTAGATTTGGGAATTCTGGTTTTCACTCATGCACCTATGTACACAAGCAGTCACATAATGCCTATTACTTGATAAATAATGTAACGTACTAGCTATATAATGTACAACTTCAATCAAATAATGCACATAGGAATATTGCATTCACCCATTCACCCACGTCCCTCAGCAAGCAGTCAAATAATGCCTAATAATTGATAAATAATGTATACTACTACATAAACAATGGACATATGCAATCCAATAATGCGCACATGAATATTGCATTCATCCAATCACCCATGTACACAAGCAGTCAAATAATGCCTAATACATGATGAATAATGTATACTACTAGATAAATAATGCACATATTCAATCAAATAATGCGCACATGAATATTGCATTCACCCAATCACTCATATACACAAGCAGTCAAATAATGGATAATACATGATAAATAATGTGTAATCATTAATTAATAATGTACCCAAACAATCAAATAATGCACACAAGAATTTTACATTCACCCTTCCACCCATTTACAAAATTTGTCGACGAATGCGCCAACGAAGACTACTTGATGTAGATCCTGGCCAATGCCATAAGCGAAGGCTCAATGATACCTCCCCTAAGCCTCAATACCAAATGCAGAGTCGGCTCTACAGAATTATTCATCACTCCGCTAATCAGAATACAGAGCGTAACAGCATAACTAAATCTAGAAATGGAGAGAGAGAATTACCTTTCTGTATGTTGTAATCAGCAATTGTTAGGCCATCTTCAAGCTGCTTTTCGGCGAAAATCAATTGCTTCTGATCCGGTGGGATTCCTATACATAATTTCAAAAGGAAATTACATCAATTTACCATCAACAATTCATCACACCCCATTTTCTTCACATTAACATCGAACACCAAAGAAACCTTTTGCAACCCTATCTTGTCAACGCCTTCAACAATTTGTTCGCGCGCTACCGGAGTGAGAGTTGGAGAGTGAAACCGACGAAAATGATCACTTTCTGGAGATACCCAACGAAAAACAGTGGCGGCTAGGGTTTGAAGAGTGGTGGAAAATGGGAAGACGAATTGCCGAGACGTAGAGAGAGAGATAGACGTTTGGAGTGAGAGAGAGAGAGTGAGTAGATGGAAGGTTGTATCAAAATCTCGCTGAAAATTCGCTCCTTCCGTTTTGGGCGGTTTTCAATTTGGTTGTTTTACTAGTTTACCCTTATAATGCACACAATCCTCCATATAATGCACAAAATCCACCATATAATGCAACACGGGATTAAAAAATGGGATTTCATCCTGTCCCTCCATCCACCAAATCCAACGACCCACATTAAGAAGGAACTTAAATCTAATGGAGGAAAAGGAGATTAACACTACCATATATATATATAGGGTAGCATTATTCTCCTTTTCAATCAAAACATCCTTTCTTCTTCTCATTCGTAGGCGTTAGATCTACTAAACCAACGGTCCAGATTGACAATTCCAATGTGTATCCGTGTTGCATTATGGTACCTGTGTGTGTGCATTATAAGGCTAAAATAGTAATTGTACAATATTAAAACCGCCAGAATTTGGAAAGGCCGTAATTATCGACATTCGAAACTTCCAACTCTTCATTCTCGTCATTAAACGCTGAACACCAAATCTGCCAACTCTCCACTCTCTCCACTATCGCCGCTCCCCAAACCCTAGATCTGTGAAAAAATTGCAACGCTTTAGAGTAATCCACCGCAAGTGTCCATAATTTCATCCCACATCCGTCGTCGTTCGTAACAACGAAACCCTACCGGCATCAGGGTACGTTTCTGTGCTTTATTTATTGAGTTTGTGTGATACCTATACCGTGAAACAGCGACAAATGTGGCAGGACAATAAATTCTTACCGGAATTTATAGATTTGGGTCTAAAAGCATGAATTTTGATGGCCGAGTGTGTTATATAGTCTGTGTTGACATTGCTCTGTATCCGAATGTGTTTCATTTAATCTGGTTATGCGAGCATTGTTTGTTTTTTAATTTTGATTTCGTTATTGCCAGACAGATAGAATATGCCTAAGCGAGGACGTCCACGCTCACAACCATCCCAAGTTGCAGGTAAATTTGCGGCTCTGCTTTTGGAATTCAATATCTTATAGGTCGATTTTGTGGTACGATTGTTCCATGTTTGCTTAATGCAGTATGTCTATATGTAAGTGTCATTATGTGCATTATATGATGCATTATGTAGGCTGTGCTGATTATAACTGACTAGATTCATACAATATTATACTTATGAATTAACTATGTTGTTCTATGCTTTATGCTGTTGATATTATGTAGTAATACGGGGACTGACTCTGTGGTTTAAGCAACTCTGTCAAAGTTTACATATTGGTATTGTGTGGTGTGGGAGGTGCATTATGATTCCGTAACAATGCATTTGGTGGAGTGTATGACTGAGCATGAGTTGCAGACTTGATATGGTATACTAGTCTTCGTGTGTATTACATGTGCATTTGTGGGTGTACACAACGCATTGTGTGGTGTTTATGGTTAAGCCTTACACTTATGCACAATTATGTGTATGCATTATTTATTGTGGTCTATGCAGTATGTTACTTGATATCTGCATTATCTGCTTTGGCAAACACATTATAGGTAGTATTTTTGCAAGATATGTTGTACCTGAACGGGTACTGATTCTGTGGTGTAAGCAACTCTGTCAAAGTTTACATATTGTTATTGTTTGGTGTGGGAGGTGCATTATGAAGCCGTGTTTATGCATTTGGTGTAGTGTGTGGCTGACCTTGAGTTTTAGTGTTGATATGGTATACTAGTCTTTGTGTGTATTACATGTGCATTATTGGGTGAACTCAATGCATTATGTATATATGTAAGTGGCATTATGTGGCGTAACTTATGCATGATTTAGGGTGGTTTTTTGTTAAGCACTACACTTAGGCACAATTAATTTTGTGCATTATCTATTGTGGACCGAGCATTGTGTTTCATGATATCTGCATTATTCTGGGTATAAAATGTATTAATACGTGTTGTGACTCTGTCAAAGTGTGCATATGGTTATGTTATGGATTAGTTATTTTGGAATGTGCATTATATATCATATATTGTGCATTATGATGTCTTTAGCAGGCATAAATACGTTAAGTGGCTTAGATGTTTAAGAAACTCAGACAAGCTTCAATATGGTTACTCCTGCGTTTGGGTAGTGCATTATGAAGCTGTGATGTATTGTTGACATTGGTTACTAGTTATTTGGTGTAATACGTATGCATTTTTCGGTGTACAAAATGCATTATGGGAGGTATTGTGTCTATGGCTTAATCAACTCAATTTCAATTTACATATGTGCATTATTGGGTTTAGGCAGTGCATTATGCAGTTTGTAATTTTCATTATATGCAGTATATTATGCATTATGGGAGGTATTGTGTCTATGACTTAATCAACTCAATTTCAACTTACATATGTGCATTATTGGATTTAGGCAGTGCATTATGCAGTATGTAATTGTCATTATATGCAGTATATTATGCATTATTGGGGGTATTGTGTCTCTGACTTAATCAACTCAATTTCATCTTAAATATGTGCATTATTTACCCGAGTCTGTGCATTATGTATGAAGTAGTTGTCATTGTTTGCAATCTAGTAGGCATTTTGATAATTATTGCGTAGATGGGTGAATTGCTGCTTACCACATCTCAAAAGTTTGCAATCTAGTGGGCATTTTGATAATTATTGCGTAGATGGGTGAATTGCTGCTTACCACATCTCAAAAGTTTGCTTGTACATTATTTGTTTGAAACTGTACATTATTTATGTGGTACTGTTCCATAATTGTCATTTATTATGCAATATTCGACTGACTCTGTACATTTTGGTTGTAGTAGTAAATATTATTTAGCTGATATTATGCATTATAAGATTTCATGCGTACGTGGTTGAAAGGGTATTAACGAGAGTTCAAAAAAATGTTTAGTATTACTCATTTGTGCATTATTTTAAAGAATCTGTGCATTCTGTAACCAATAGTATGCATTATATAACATATATTATGCATTATTGTATTTTGTAATAGTAAAAGTCTGATATTTAATTTTGATGATTCCATATCAGAGAAGCTGCTACGACTGGAAATCGATGAATCAGTCATGATGTTATTCCAGTAGCCCTAACACAAAAATATAGGGAACGATTGGTCGAGGCAGACCCAAGCACGGCTCTAGAACATAGTGAGCAGAAGAAAGCCAGGGAGAGAAAGATCGACCATCTCTATTGTCGACAAACCCCGTCTGAGTTTCTAAACTGTAGTATATTATTATTGTACATTCCATTAAGTGTGTGTGCATAATAATGAAAACCTTCAACGCTAACAAAGTACAATATCAGTTTCGTAATATATTCTGAGATGCATTGTTTGTCAAGTATTTTGCATTATTATGTACATACTACACCCTAGCCCCTAGGCTGGCTAAACCCTAAGGAAAAACAAGAAACGTGCGACAAACATCGAAACACGACACAACTTAAGGATAAATGTTCATTACATATCACAAATAATGCATTACAAAAACTAAACTACGCATTATACTATACAATATGTACATTATGTATATCAGTTAACAAAATACCTACGCGCTATTCATGTGCAACCCCATATGAATTACCGCAGCTCGTGTATTTGGACAACGTTTTTTAGACTTAGAACATACTACACCCTAGCCCCTAGGCTTGTTAAACTCTTAGAGAAAATAAGAAACGTGCGCCAAACATCGACACACGGTTGTGTTAAAACATGTCGCCCATTTTTGAGTATTTGTCCTATAGGTTTCGTTTAATGGTGTTGGGTTGCCCAATTCTGGGAAATAGGGGTGTATTATAGGGTGTGACACATAACCGCTATGAAGGACCGCGTGTATGAGACAATTATTTAGGGTGTAGATATCGGACTGGCTAGGGTAGTAGTTTAAACCGATACGAATAATGCACCACATGGTAACGAGTAATGGATATTATTGACTATATAATGCTCAATATGTGAACTGCAATGCATAAGAACAAGTTGTACCGTGTTACGATGTTTGACACACGTTTCTTGTTTCCCCTAAGGGTTTAATAAGCTTAGGGGCTAGGGTATAGTACGTAGACATTAATAACAAATTGTAAACCGATACGAATAATGCACCAAATTGTAACGAGTAATGGATATTATTGACTATAAAACCTACGCGCTATGCATGTGCACCCCCTAGCCCCTAGGCTTGTTAAACCCTTAGGGAAAATAAGAAACGTGAACCAAACATCGAAACACGTCACAACTTAAATTAAACGGGTCAGGATTAATGGTCATTACATATCACAAATAATGTATTACAGAAACTAAATTGCGCATTATACTATATAATATGTACATCATCTATATCAGTAAAAAAACCTACGCGCTATGCATGTGCAACCCCATCTGAATTACTGCAGCTCGTGTATTTGGACAACGTTTTTTAGACTTAGAACATACTACACCCTAGCCTCTAGGCTTGCTAAACCCTTAGGAAAAACAAGAAACGTGCGCCAAACATCGAAATACGACACAACTTAAATTAAATGGGTCAGGATACATGTTCATTATATATCACAAACAATGCATTACATAAACTAAACTACTCATTATACTATACAATAGGTACATTATGTATAGATGTTCATTCATGGTTCAGCACAACAACCACCAAACTATAATAAAGACAACCACCAAATTCGAGGTCCTCAACAACAATTCTACTAAACCCTTTATCCAAGACTTCCAACAACTGTGCCGATCCAATTTCAATCAACCAAAGCACAAAAAAATAATATTAAATTAAATTTCCAAAATTTCCAAAAACAAAAGAGTACAAACCAAGAAGCAAATTGTACACTCCTCAAGATCACAGGCAGTATCATCATCACCAGGGTAGCAAGGTGCCAGCTTGGAGTCGAGAATCAGCTTCCGGAGCTTCTTATGATCCACATCTCTGTGTTGGTACAACCCTTGAGGCCTAGTGTACTTCTCATCCACCACCTGCCGCCTCCTCCCCCCCAATTTATTCCCCATCACCAATACCTCTCGATTTTCCCCCAAATGTTTCACAATCAGAGCAAAATTCTCACTCAATCGCATCCAAGCATGTCGTAAAACAAATAAATGGGAGAAAGAAACGCCAATTACACTCAAAATAAACACAGATTTTCGGAATAAATTGGAATTCAATTAAACCTTGGAATTCAATGACAATAATTCACAGGTAAATTACACATCCTTTATATTGGAGAGGGGGGGGGAGAGAGAGAGAGTTGAACAAGATATATCTACTAGATTCGGTGTTTACGCCACGGATTAAAGAAATTGCAGCTACTGCCACAGAGAAGAACAGAACAGAGACGGATATAAAACTGAGGAATTGTGAACGGAAGAGTGCCTGAGCGAAAACAACAATTGCAGAGAGGGAGTAGGGAGATATTCACGTCTAGAGCGAGTGGCACGGATGAATAACCGTGAAGATCTTCAAAGGAGTAAATTAAGGAAGTTGCCATAACCAATAAAAATATTGATTACCAACTTTGCCCTTTTCGGGTTTTTTAATCATTAAATTTAATGAATCAACCCATTAATATAGGCCATAGGATATAGGAAATCAACGGCTGAGATCAAAAAGGAAATAGGAGAAAATATGAGAAAAGGAAATGAATACATCCCTATATATATATATATATATATATATATATATATATATATATATAGGGTTGTGATCAATTGAGATTTTTTAGCCTAATTGAGAATTGAGATGCATTATAAGCCACTCATTTTTATTAAATGAGTGGTCCAGAATTTGCCACATGGAAAATATTTTACATTAATTAATTGTGAAAGGGCATATTTGTAATTTCATCATATATTTTATTTAATAAATATTTTTTTTATTTTTTTTAAAAAAATTATTTTTTTTTCGATTTTTTATTTTTTTATTTATTTTATTATTTTTTTTTTGTCAACTACATATACAATTCATGTCAACTACACACATGTAATGTCAACTACATATACAATTCATGTCAACTACACACATATAATGTCAACTACATATACAATTCATGTCAACTACACATATATAATGTCAATTATAAGCTGTTGACATTTGATGTGCAGAGCTATTGACATTTGATGTGCAGACTACACATCGTAGTTGACATAATGTCTCAGTAGTTGACATCGCGCGAAAATTTTAAAAAAATTTAAAAAAAATTTTAAAAAATTAAAAAAAATTTAAAAAATTAAAAAAATTAATTTTTTTTTAGTTGTTGACATTTTAATACGAGTTGTTGACATTTGATATTCTGGCTATTGAAATGAAATGACGATAATACCCCTTAGTTGACATAATCTACTTGCAGTTGACATTTCAAAATGAGTGGCTGAAAATGCATCACAATTCTCAATTAAGCTAAAAAATCTCAACCTAACAAGACCATATATATATATATATATATATATATATATATATATATATAGGGGTGCATTATAATGATAACCCCAATTTCCGTAATAACCCTATAACTAAATCTGGACCACACATTTTTAAAATCACGTGGTCTAGTTTCAAACTTAGATTTACTTCATAAAAAAAAGCGTGGGGGTAAATATGTCATTTCGCTCATGATAAAATTTACGTATCCAAATTTCGCTCATTTAATTTCTGAATTTCGCTCATTTTATCATTTTATCAGTCAGTCAAAAGTATCATTTTATCAACCCAGAGTATCATTCTATCCGGCAAAACTATCATTCTATGCAATAAACCTATCATTTTATCATTTTATCAGCCAGTCAAAGTATCATTTTATCAACTCAGAGTATCATTCTATCCGGCAAAACTATCATTTTATGCAATAAACCTAACATATATCATTTTATCAGTCAGTCAAAAGTATCATTTTATCAACTCAGAGTATCATTCTATCCGGCAAAACTATCATTCTATGCAATAAACTTAATATAATCGGCACAATACATAATATACAAACCTACAAAGCAGTAAACGTATCATTTTATCAACTCAGAGTATCATTTTTATAAGGTTACTGTCATTTTATCCGCTTAGATTATCATTTTATCATGTAAAAGTATCATTTTTATTAAACAAAAATGTCATTTTATACACCAAAAATACCTATCATTCTATCGGCTGAAAGTACCATTCTACCCGGCAAAACTATCATTCTATCGGCTGAAAGTATCATTCTATCCGGCAAAACTATCATTTTATGCAGTAAACCTAACATTTAAAAGCTAAAAGTATCATTTTATCAACTCAGAGTATCATTCTATCCGGCAAAACTATCATTTTTATAAGGTTTCTGTAATTTTATCCGCTTAGATTATCATTTTATCAGGTAAAAGTATCATTTTATTAAACAAAAATGTCATTTTATACACCAAAAATACCTATCATTCTATCGGCTGAAAGTATCATTCTACCCGGCAAAACTATCATTCTATCGGCTGAAAGTATCATTCTATCCGGCAAAACTATCATTTTATGCAGTAAACCTAATATTTATAAGCTAAAAGTATCATTTTATCAACTCAGAGTATCATTCTATCCGGCAAAACTATCATTCTATGCAATAAACCTAACATATATCATTTTATCATTTTATCAGTCAGTCAAAAGTATCATTTTATCAACTCAGAGTATCATTCTACCCGGCAAAACTATCATTCTATCGGCTGAAAGTATCATTCTATCCGGCAAAACTATCATTTTATGCAGTAAACCTAACATTTAAAAGCTAAAAGTATCATTTTATCAACTCAGAGTATCATTCTATCCGGCAAAACTATCATTTTTATAAGGTTTCTGTAATTTTATCCGCTTAGATTATCATTTTATCAGGTAAAAGTATCATTTTATTAAACAAAAATGTCATTTTATACACCAAAAATACCTATCATTCTATCGGCTGAAAGTATCATTCTACCCGGCAAAACTATCATTCTATCGGCTGAAAGTATCATTCTATCCGGCAAAACTATCATTTTATGCAGTAAACCTAATATTTATAAGCTAAAAGTATCATTTTATCAACTCAGAGTATCATTCTATCCGGCAAAACTATCATTCTATGCAATAAACCTATATAGGGGTGCATTATAATGATAACCCCAATTTCCGTAATAACCCTATTATTAAATCTGGACCACACAATTTTAAAATCACGCGGTCTAGATTCAAACTTAGATTTACATCATAAAAAAAAGTGCGGGGGTAAATATGTCATTTCGCTCATGATAAAATTTACGTATCCAAATTTTGCTCATTTAATTTCTGAATTTCGCTCATTTTATCAGTCAGTCAAAAGTATCATTTTATCAACTCAGAGTATCATTCTATCCGGCAAAACTATCATTCTATGCAATAAACCTAACATATATCATTTTATCATTTTATCATTTTATCAGTCAGTCAAAAGTATCATTTTATCAACTCAGAGTATCATTCTATCCGGCAAAACTATCATTCTATCGGCTGAAAGTATCATTCTATCCGGCAAAACTATCATTTTATGCAGTAAACCTAACATTTAAAAGCTAAAAGTATCATTTTATCAACTCAGAGTATCATTCTATCCGGCAAAACTATCATTTTTATAAGGTTTCTGTAATTTTATCCGCTTAGATTATCATTTTATCAGGTAAAAGTATCATTTTATTAAACAAAAATGTCATTTTATACACCAAAAATACCTATCATTCTATCGGCTGAAAGTATCATTCTACCCGGCAAAACTATCATTCTATCGGCTGAAAGTATCATTCTATCCGGCAAAACTATCATTTTATGCAGTAAACCTAATATTTATAAGCTAAAAGTATCATTTTATCAACTCAGAGTATCATTCTATCCGGCAAAACTATCATTCTATGCAATAAACCTAACATATATCATTTTATCATTTTATCAGTCAGTCAAAAGTATCATTTTATCAACTCAGAGTATCATTCTACCCGGCAAAACTATCATTTTATCGGCTGAAAGTATCATTCTATCCGGCAAAACTATCATTTTATGCAGTAAACCTAACATTTATAAGCTAAAAGTATCATTTTATCAACTCAGAGTATCATTCTATCCGGCAAAACTATCATTTTTATAAGGTTTCTGTAATTTTATCCGCTTAGATTATCATTTTATCAGGTAAAAGTATCATTTTATTAAACAAAAATGTCATTTTATACACCAAAAAATACCTATCATTCTATCGGCTGAAAGTATTATTCTACCCGGCAAAACTATCATTCTATCGGCTGAAAGTATCATTCTATCCGGCAAAACTATCATTTTATGCAGTAAACCTAAAATTTATAAGCTAAAAGTATCATTTTATCAACTCAGAGTATCATTCTATCCGTCAAAACTATCATTCTATGCAATAAACCTATATAGGGGTGCATTATAATGATAACCCCAATTTCCGTAATAACCCTATTATTAAATCTGGACCACACAATTTTAAAATCACGCGGTCTAGATTCAAACTTAGATTTACATCATAAAAAAAAGTGCGGGGGTAAATATGTCATTTCGCTCATGATAAAATTTACGTATCCAAATTTTGCTCATTTAATTTCTGAATTTCGCTCATTTTATCAGTCAGTCAAAAGTATCATTTTATCAACTCAGAGTATCATTCTATCCGGCAAAACTATCATTCTATGCAATAAACCTAACATATATCATTTTATCATTTTATCATTTTATCAGTCAGTCAAAAGTATCATTTTATCAACTCAGAGTATCATTCTATCCGGCAAAACTATCATTCTATCGGCTGAAAGTATCATTCTATCCGGCAAAACTATCATTTTATGCAGTAAACCTAACATTTAAAAGCTAAAAGTATCATTTTATCAACTCAGAGTATCATTCTATCCGGCAAAACTATCATTTTTATAAGGTTTCAGTAATTTTATCCGCTTAGATTATCATTTTATCAGGTAAAAGTATCATTTTATTAAACAAAAATGTCATTTTATACACCAAAAATACCTATCATTCTATCGGCTGAAAGTATCATTCTACCCGGCAAAACTATCATTCTATCGGCTGAAAGTATCATTCTATCCGGCAAAACTATCATTTTATGCAGTAAACCTAATATTTATAAGCTAAAAGTATCATTTTATCAACTCAGAGTATCATTCTATCCGGCAAAACTATCATTCTATGCAATAAACCTAACATATATCATTTTATCATTTTATCAGTCAGTCAAAAGTATCATTTTATCAACTCAGAGTATCATTCTACCCGGCAAAACTATCATTTTATCGGCTGAAAGTATCATTCTATCCGGCAAAACTATCATTTTATGCAGTAAACCTAACATTTATAAGCTAAAAGTATCATTTTATCAACTCAGAGTATCATTCTATCCGGCAAAACTATCATTTTTATAAGGTTTCTGTAATTTTATCCGCTTAGATTATCATTTTATCAGGTAAAAGTATCATTTTATTAAACAAAAATGTCATTTTATACACCAAAAAATACCTATCATTCTATCGGCTGAAAGTATTATTCTACCCGGCAAAACTATCATTCTATCGGCTGAAAGTATCATTCTATCCGGCAAAACTATCATTTTATGCAGTAAACCTAAAATTTATAAGCTAAAAGTATCATTTTATCAACTCAGAGTATCATTCTATCCGTCAAAACTATCATTCTATGCAATAAACCTATATAGGGGTGCATTATAATGATAACCCCAATTTCCGTAATAACCCTATTATTAAATCTGGACCACACAATTTTAAAATCACGCGGTCTAGATTCAAACTTAGATTTACATCATAAAAAAAAGTGCGGGGGTAAATATGTCATTTCGCTCATGATAAAATTTACGTATCCAAATTTTGCTCATTTAATTTCTGAATTTCGCTCATTTTATCAGTCAGTCAAAAGTATCATTTTATCAACTCAGAGTATCATTCTATCCGGCAAAACTATCATTCTATGCAATAAACCTAACATATATCATTTTATCATTTTATCATTTTATCAGTCAGTCAAAAGTATCATTTTATCAACTCAGAGTATCATTCTATCCGGCAAAACTATCATTCTATCGGCTGAAAGTATCATTCTATCCGGCAAAACTATCATTTTATGCAGTAAACCTAACATTTAAAAGCTAAAAGTATCATTTTATCAACTCAGAGTATCATTCTATCCGGCAAAACTATCATTTTTATAAGGTTTCTGTAATTTTATCCGCTTAGATTATCATTTTATCAGGTAAAAGTATCATTTTATTAAACAAAAATGTCATTTTATACACCAAAAATACCTATCATTCTATCGGCTGAAAGTATCATTCTACCCGGCAAAACTATCATTCTATCGGCTGAAAGTATCATTCTATCCGGCAAAACTATCATTTTATGCAGTAAACCTAACATTTATAAGCTAAAAGTATCATTTTATCAACTCAGAGTATCATTCTATCCGGCAAAACTATCATTCTATGCAATAAACCTATATAGGGGTGCATTATAATGATAACCCCAATTTCAGTAATAACCCTATAACTAAATCTAGACCACACATTTTTAAAATCACGCGGTCTGGATTCAAACTTAGATTTACTTCATAAAAAAAACGCGGGGGTAAATATGTCATTTCGATCATGATAAAATTTACGTATCCAAATTTTGCTCATTTAATTTCTGAATTTCGCTCATTTTATCATTTTATCAGTCAGTCAAAAGTATCATTTTATCAACTCAGAGTATCATTCTATCCGGAAAAACTATCATTCTATGCAATAAACCTAACATATATCATTTTATCAGTCAGTCAAAAGTATCATTTTATCAACTCAGAGTATCATTCTATCCGGCAAAACTATCATTCTATGAAATAAACCTATCATTTTATCACAAAGCAGTAAATGTATCATTTTATCAACTCAGAGTATCATTTTTATAAGGTTACTGTCATTTTATCCGCTTAGATTATCATTTCATAAGGAAAATGTATTATTTTATTAAACAAAAATGTCATTTTATACACCAAAAATACCTATCATTCTATCGGCTAAAAGTATCATTCTACCCGGCAAAACTATCATTCTATCTGCTGAAAGTATCATTCTATCCGGCAAAACTATCATTTTATCAGTTTTATGTCATTTTGTCACGTTAAAGTATCATTTTATCAGCTTATATGCAATTTCTTCAGCTAAACTATCATTTTTATAAGCTAACTGTCATTTTATCCGCTTAGATTATCATTTTATCAGGTAAAAGTATCATTTTATTAAACAAAAATGTCATTTTATACACCAAAAATACATATCATTCTATCGGCTGAAAGTATCATTCTACCCGGCAAAACTATCATTCTATCGGCTGAAAGTATCATTCTATCCGGCAAAACTATCATTTTATCAGTTTTATGTCATTTTGTCACGTTAAAGTATCATTTTATCAGCTTATATGTAATTTCTCCAGCTAAACTATCATTTTTATAAGCTTACTGTCATTTTATCCGCTTAGATTATCATTTTATCAGGTAAAAGTATCATTTTATTAAAAAAATGTCATTTTATACACCAAAAATATCTATCATTCTATCGGCTGAAAGTATCATTCTACTCGACAAAACTATCATTCTATCAGCTGAAAGTATCATTCTATCCGGCAAAACTATCATTTTATCGCCAAAAGTATCATTTTATCTACTCAGAGTATCATTCTATCAAGCAAAAATTTCATTTTCTCAACTCAGACTATCATTTTATCGGCAAAAGTATCATTTTATCAACTCAGAGTATCATTCTATGCGGCAAAACTATCATTTTATGCATTAAACCTAACATTTATAAGCCAAAAGTATCATTTTATATACTTAGAGTATCATTCTATTCAAATAACACAAAACATACATGAGGTTGATTAAAAATGATATTATGTTTTGGTACTAAATGATATTGAATGCATTTAACTAAACATACCAGAATAGTTGGTGCACCTCCATATTTCTGCTTTACCATCTCTTCAGTAACCAGAGCATTGTCAATCACATCCAGCATTTGAATTTTGAGATTGAAGCACATGATATAAAAATGATCGTGCGCCCATATCGGAAAGAATATCTAATTTTCAAAAGTATAGGTACGTTGTTCTGTAATGTATATCTCATTATGACTTACCATGTCATAATTTTCCCATTTGAAATCTTCAATCTTTGACACAAATTCATTTAACGCTGTGCAGAATTTTTCCTACGCCTCGGCTTGAGTCCAATCAGGTTTCCTCGCAGCAATATTGTATACTTGTCATGTTTACATTTTTGTAAATAAATTTAACTTTTAATATAACGCTATTACTTATTTACCCGTTTACTGTAGGTGTGGTGTTAATGAAAAGACCATTCGGAGATGCATTTGATTTGAATTTTTCATTGTAGTTGAGGTACACAGCCCATGCATCTATGATGTTGATACTGACGTACGTACGTGGAGCAAGGGTGTGGAAATCAATCTTGAATATGCTGATCATGTCGTTCTCATAAACCATCTCATAACTGATCTCAAAATCATATTTAATGTTAGGTAAAAGAATTTAATAAGAATATAATTATGTAATTCAAAACTTACAGTTCGTTTTCTTCATGTGTCATCAACCAGTACATAATTTCCTTCTCTTCTTTACTCAGTTTTCCTTTTATATTTACTGCCCTGATATTGTAGGGAGAGCACAGTGCTTCAACAACTTTCTTTGTTGTTCTGGGCACTTTCTCCTTTTCAACTGCAGGTTCTTGGGAAACCTTCTTCTTCTCTTTGGCCTTTTTCAAAACATCTTCTCTGTCTTTTAAAACTTCATCATCTCCGGTTTCACCATGTATATCCTCCATGACAGTGGATATTATGGCACATGTTCTTTCGTCCTTTCAATCAAAAATATAAATTGTTATTGACATAAGGGATATTATTTTACCCAATGGAACTCATATTATCATTTTATCAGCCAAAAATCTAAAGCTATCATTATGAAACAAAAATTTCTTTTTATCACTGAACCTATCATTTTACCCACAGAAACTATCATTTTATTTCAAAGAAACTATCATTTTATCATTTCATGCAAAAGTATCATTTTATCATTTGAAACTATCATTTTATGATGCAAAAGTATCATTTTATCAATGAACCCTATCATTTTACCCACTGAAACTATCATTTTATGCAAAAGTATCATTTTATCATTTGAAACTATCATTTTATCCCCTTACACTATTATTTTATGATGCAAAAGTATTAATAAAACAGAGCAACCAAAAAACATCATCAAACCTATATCATCTTAACCATATAAACAATCATTTTATGTACTTAGACTATCATTTTTAAAAGTTACCTCAAATTCATCATTGAGAGACAATTCAACTTCTTTCTCTAGAACTTTTTCCTTCTCTTCTTGAGCTGCTTTATTAACCATTTCCTTCTCTGGAAGTTTTTCCTTCTCTATATCCTTTTCCCGATTAAAATTTGGATTCTCATCAGGAGTCTGGTCATATTCGGGTATCAGAGTGAATGTAGGGAACTCATCCCTATTTTTCAGTATATAAGTCCTCTCAGCAGCTTTAGTAAGTTCAATCATGATATCGATAAATTCAGGATCACCAATATCATCATTGCTCAAAGCATTTGACATTGATTTCTGACTTTCTGTGACACTCTGCATACCTTCCTCTCTGATTCCCATTGCATTTCTTGTTGTGTCACAGATAATCTTAAAGCTATTAAAATTCCTGATTTCAACCGGTGCTGCTTCAAGGACATCAACAATTTTCGACATTGAGGCTTTACACTCACTGGCAGCCTCCTTCCATTGATCTATGAAAATCTTTTGTTGACTTCCACTGGTTGTCCCCTTTTTGCCCTGATCTTTCATCTCCAATGATTGTACATCTTCAGGTACATCATCTTCAGATTCAGATTCATCATCTTCATCGTTCTCTTCATGTTGTTGCTTTTTATATCGGTCATACTTATGACCGAGACCAAACTCTGAAGCACTCATTTCTGCTCTTTGCCTTTCTTTCAGCAGTTCGGCAGTTCAACCCTTAACTGTTGGATAACATCTTGACACCATTTTTTTTGAAACACAATTCTGTCGACGTAACAGGCCTACATTAACAAAAACTAAATATTAGTTTTTCTGTAAATAGATTCATACACAATGGAAAAAAAATATATTCTTACCACTACAAAGATGACTGGTTCGGTAAATATCTTTCTTGTGTTATTTTTCCATCGCTTTTGTGTTTCAAGCAATTTGGATATGACATAGCCACACCAATTGTATTCTTTGATCTTCTTCACATCAGCTATGTAATCAAAAACTTGTGGGCTCAGATTTCCATCAGCAAGGGTGTTGATCAAGGCATACTCAACCAGAATCATAAAATTCAATTTGAACCAGTCACCACCTTCTTTGTCTTTCATCATCTGTCCTACAACATAATTTGGAACGATATTTTTTTCTCCACCTTTACAGAATCTAGCAATTTCACTTTTAATGTTGATATTTTTCTGAAATTTGTTCCTACTCATAAGTAAAGGTCCAATAGGGAACCCAAGAGTAATATGAACATCTTCATCATCTAAAAATACTGATTCCCTACTGTTCAATTTAATTGAACAACTATTATGGTTAAAGTTGTAAATCAGATAATAAGCCAATGATCTTGGGAAACTTCTTATTTTGAAGTGTAGGAGTGCGCCAAACCCAATCTCTCTAACCGCTCTTCTTTGATTCTTGTTTAGAGAATCGAGCATGTTAACGAAGAAGTCAGTATTCCTTCTTCCTGCCAATGGCTGCATCATCTTGAAGAACTATTTTCTTCCCCTTCTTTGCAGCTGCCTTCTTCTTACTTGCATCATCATTCTTTCTTTTCTTGTTATTTTTTATACTTTCTATTTCATCAACCAATATTCTATCATCAGCAGCAGCAGCAACATCATCACCTAATACACAAAAGATTTCAGTGTGTTAAACGGTTTATGTCATTATATTAAGTCAAAGTATCATTTTATCCCCAGAAACTATAATTTTACCCCCTGAAACTATCATTTTATCAAGTGCAACTAGTAAGTTTATCATTTTACCTACTGAAACTATCATTTTATTCCAAGAAACTATCATTTTATCATTTTATGCAAAAGTATCATTTTATCACTGAACCTATCATTTTACACACTGAAACTGTCATTTTATCCCCTGAAACAATAATTTTATCCCCTGAAACTATCATTTTATCAAGTGCAACTATCATTTTACCTTCTGAAACCATCACTACTTGTCTATCATCATGATCAGCACCAGCATCAGGAATGTTTGTTCCTAATACACAAAAGATTTCAGTGTGTTAAACGATTTATGTCATTATAAAAAGTAAAAGTATCATTTTATCCTCTGAAACTATCATTTTATCCCATGAAACCATCATTTTATGAAGTGCAACTATAATTTTATCAATTGCAACTAGTAAGTTTATTATTTTACCAACTGAAACTATCATTTTATTCCCAGAAACTATCATTTTATCATTTGAAAAGTATCATTTTATCACTGAACCTATCATTTTATCCCCTGAAACTATCATTTTATCCACTGAAACTATCATTTTATCACCTGAAACTATCATTTTATCCCCTGAAACCATCATTTTATCAAGTGCAACTATAATTTTATCCCCTGAAACTATCATTTTCAATTTAGAGATTTATCATTAATACACAAAAGATTTATCATTTTACCTTCTGAAATCATTATTAAGAGTGTAACATCATCATCAGCAACAGCATCAGGAATGTTGTTTCCTAATACACAAAAGATTTCAGCGTGTTAAACGATTTATGTCATTATATAAAGTAAAACTATCATTTTAGCACCTGAAACTATGATTTTATCACATTAAACTATCATTTTATCACCTGAAAATATAATTTTATCTTCTGAAACTATCATTTTATCACCTAAATTTCAATGACTTCAAAACAAGAGAGAGAGCAAAACTTGTCACTTAAGGTCAGGAGGTTAGAACAAAACACTACTCACAAAATCAGTACTCATATAAACTTCTTGGAATCTGCATTACTGCTGCATACATTTTTTAAAACCAAAGCGTTTTAACAAGGTCATGAGGTTAGGATATGGCTGCAGATACTGATAAACTAAAGGATCTCAACTATTCGCTTTATCAATATGAGTTTTGCCGCTATAGTCACACATTTGCTATAGACACTGATAAACTTCTTCGAATAAACCGCTGATTTAGAATGTAAAAATCGCTGAGTTAGGATATAGAACAAGGAATGAAGTAAATTCGAAGTAATTTCATCATGCTGTCATATGTAACTCTAAATCTACACTAAAAAACTATAGAATCTATAAAAAAGGAGAATCGCAGGGAAAATAATAAAATCGAGCAAAAACAAAAGTAAAATAAGCAAAAAACTTCATCCAACCTTTCTTCGTTGATGCTTGAGCGTTTTCCGACGTCATATTACAGAATTTGGATGGATTTACCTTCGAAACTGAAGAAACTACGGTTTGAATGCGATCGAATAGTTTGGAAGCGATTCAGAGGGTTTGGAAGCGATTCAAAGGGTTTGAGTGTCAGAGAAATCAAATTTAGCGTCTAGTTCACGTTTCCTATCGACGCGCATATTTGAAAACGAAATGACAATTTTGCCCTCATATATTTCTATCGGCTGCAAGTATCATTTTATCATTTTGTACGTTAGAAATATGATTTTATCTTCTGCGAGTAACATTTATCATTTTATAAACTCAGAGTATCATTCTATCCGGCAAAACTATCATTTTGTCAACTCAGAGTATCATTCTATCGGCAAAAGTATCATTTTATCAACTCAGAGTATCATTCTATCGGGCAAAACTATCATTCTATGCAATAAACCTAACATATTTCATTTTATCATTTTATCATTTTATCAGTCAGTCAAAAGTATCATTTTATCAACTCAGAGTACCATTCTATACGGCAAAACTATTATTCTATGAAAATAAACCTATCATTTTATCACAAACCAGTAAACGTATCATTTTATCAACTCAGAGTATCATTTTTATAAGTTTACTGTCATTTTATCCGCTTAGATTATCATTTTATAAGGTAAATGTATCATTTTATTAAACAAAAATTTCATTTTATACACCAAAAATACCTATCATTCTATCGGCTGAAAGTATCATTCTACCCGGCAAAACTATCATTCTATCGGCTGAAAGTATCATTCTATCCGGCAAAACTATCATTTTATCAGTTTTATGTCATTTTGTCACGTTAAAGTATCATTTTATCAGCTTATATGCAATTTCTTCAGCTAAACTATCATTTTTATAAGTTTACTGTCATTTTATCAGCTTAGATTATCATTTTATCAGGTCAAAGTATCATTTTATTAAACAAAAATGTCATTTTATACACAAATAAATACCTATCATTTTATCGGCTGAAAGTATCATTCTACCCGGCAAAACTATCATTCTATCGGCTGAAAGTATCATTTTATCCTGCAAAACTATCATTATATCAGTTTTATGTCATTTTGTCACGTTAAAGTATCATTTTATCACCTTATATGCAATTTCTTCAGCTAAACTATCATTTTTATAAGGTTACTGTCATTTTATCAGCTTAGATTATCATTTTATCAGGTCAAAGTATCATTTTATTAAACAAAAATGTCATTTTATACAACAAAAATACCTATCATTCTATCGGCTGAAAGTATCATTCTACCCGGCAAAACTATCATTCTATCGGCTGAAAGTATCATTCTATCCGGCAAAACTATCACTTTATGCAGTAAACCTAATATTTATAAGCTAAAAGTATCATTTTATCAACTCAGAGTATCATTCTATCCGGAAAAACTATCATTCTATGCAATTAACCTAACATATATCATTTTATCATTTTATCAGTCAATCAAAAGTATCATTTTATCAACTCAGAGTATCATTCTATCCGGCAAAACTATCATTCTATGCAATAAACCTAACATATATCATTTTATCATTTTATCAGTAAGTCAAAAGTATCATTTTATCAACTCAGAGTATCATTCTATCCGGCAAAACTATCATTCTATGCAATAAACCTATCATTTTATCATTTTATCAGTCAGTCAAAAGTATCATTTTATCAACTCAGAGTATCATTCTATCCGGCAAAACTATCATTCTATGCAACAAACCTAACATATATCATTTTATCATTTTAAGTATTATTTGGCAAAATTCAGAAATTAAATGAGGGAAATTACATATTTACCCCCGCGCTTTTATACATACCTACAAATTAGTAAAAGTATCATTTTATCAAGCAAAACACATCAGTCTTATTCGTATTTTACTTCACTCTTATTCACAAAACACTAGTTCCTTATTCAGTGAAGTAAATAGATACAACACAACAGTGAATTAAATAGTAAACAAGATATTAATGTACAATAAGTATTTGCTACTGAATTTAAATGAAGTTTTCTACAATAGTTCATGAACGCTTGAAGTTTACAATCATTTTTTCCACATCTGTATTATTTGTTTTCCCATATTCTTCATCATGCTTTGATGCTAGTGACAAGTTATTCAATGACTCATGGTTTTTTTCCGACAATAATAATGCGCTGCAATACTTTGCTCTTAGTCTTTGGAGTATACCCTTGCTTCTTGCAGTTAATCCACAATTCCAATCTTGTTCACGCTCACCATAATAACATTCCAAATGTCGCATCAAAAAAACTCCACAATCTTCTACATTTGATGTTGTTCTCCAAGACATTTTGAGCCTTACTATGCTCGCATCCTTTATTGATTTGCTTTGGTTGTGATACCCCATTTTTGTCAAAAAATGACAAAAAAACAATATCTGCAATATATCATTATGAATATCAAATGTAGTTCACTATAAAGAGTGCTATACTTCACTGTAATCACAAAAATACTTCACTATATATCATGTATACTTACCAAGTTTTCAGGTATGCCACCATATTTGATTAATATGTCCTCATCGTCAGCATTCTTCGAATTGTCAATCACTACTATACTTTTAGTACTAAATCTGAAGCATATGGTATAGTAATGTTCTGCAGCACATATTGGAAAGAACACCTACATAGATAATAATAATTATTTCAGAACAAAAACAATTAGTAATATAACAAAGAATCAATTGTGTTCAGTATTTACCAAATCTACATCGTCCCATTTGAAATACAGAATTTGTTCAACCTCAGTTTGTACATTGTCACAGAATCTATCAATCAGAGTCATGAGGTCGACCCCATAAGGCCGGTGTAACGCCCGTACTTTTTATGGAAGATGATGCACGTAAATCGAGGAACGGTCGAAGGAATCATATTTGGAACAACACCAAATATTATAATTTTTTTCGTTGGGCGTTTTTAATCGTTGTGAAGACAAGATAACGAAATTTAATAAAGTTCCCGTGATTTTTTTTTAATGAACAAGGGAAAATACGAAAAAAAAATATATAAAAAGTATGAATTTATTTTGGTTTCTCCAAAATAAATTTGAAGCCAATTAAAAATGAACAACTTGTTTTTCTAATCACCCTTTTATGTTGGGCTTGTATTTCTTTTTAGCCCATTAGGAAATAATTCTACATGCAAGCCCAAGCATGAATTTAATTGATTTAAGCCCAAGCCCTTTTCTTCCTTTTTCTTCTTTCTTCTTCTTCTTCTTTCTCCCCCATGACCGACGGTTTTCTTTCCCCCATGATCGACGGTTTTCTTTTTACCTCCCCACTTCCCCATCAATACCCACACCCCAAAAGCCACCTCCTCACTTTCACTTTGCAAGAAAAAAAAAAGAGAAGAGAGGAGGAGAAGTGGCGAGAGAGAGAAGCCGAGAGAGGAAGCGAGAGGGGAAGTTTTCACATCTTTGTCCATTCACCATCAAGTCCAACCATTTCTTTTTTTTGGAGGTATACTCCCTTCTTTATCTCAAAGCATGAGTTGTTATTAGCTTTGCATGCATATAGTTTGTTTTATCCTCCATAACCGAGCTAGGTAGAATTTAACGTAGAACCTTCCGAACGATCGCCGCGAGTAACCGGAACTTAGAAAGAACTTAGCTTTAGGTTAATAAAACGTGTTGCGAGCCTTTGCGGGGTGTTTTCGGGCGGTTTCGGAGTGGTTTCGGAGGAGGAGGAGTCGCCGCCGGCGACGGGCAGCGGCGGACAGCCGCGCTCGACGTTCCCGGTGCGGATGACGGCTCCAGGTGGCGACGGCGGCAGCAGCAACGCGACGGGAGGCAGCAGCGGCCGGTGACCCCGGCTGGCGGCGACGCCATGCGCAGCCCCTTCGCGGCAGCAGCTCTCGGCGAACTCAGCGACGGCGACGGGCTGAGGACGTCAACTCCTCGACGACGTTGCTGCAGCGGCGATCCCATCGATGGCGTCGAGCCGGAGAGAGGGCGACGGCGGCGTACCTTCCGTCGGGAAGGGGCAGTCGACGGGAAGGAAGGAAGAGAGAAAAAAACGACGAAGAGAGGGAGGGAAGAGAGAGAGAGGGTGTGTTGGAGAGGGAGATGTTTTGGGCCTTTGTTTTTTTAGAAAGTAGGCCTTTTATTTTAGAAATGAATTAGGCCCTTGTTTGTTTAAAGGAAGTGGGCCTATTAATTTAAATGGGATGTTTTGGTTGTTGGGCTTTTATAGATTAATTGGAAGATGGGCTCACTATTTTGTTTTGGAGGTTTTAAATGGCTAAGGAATTTAAATCTCTCGGCCCGGTAATTAAAGTTCGATCGGGGGAAATTATTTAATTAATTTCCGGAAAAACTTTTTGAAGGATGAATAATTTAACTAAGTATGAATTAATACTTCTTTTTTTTCCAACGGTGAGTAATTGAGGAAAATTTAAATAAGCGCTTAAATAATTTTTAGAAATTATTTTCGATGTGATGGAAAATACGAGGAGCCAACGAAGGAAAGAACGAGCGTAAGCGGCCGACCGGCGTAATACGCGACGCCTTGGGCGGCCGCCGAATAATCGAAACTGCACGAAAACTGAGAAAACGAAATAAAAGACTTTAATTAGAGTGCATGCATTCTAAAATGTTTTCGTTACCGAGATTGATATGAATCTTATGTATTTTCCGAAAAGGTGGTTCGCACTCACGCTAAAAGTCGGAACGAGGAATTTACGGAAATCCGAAGCGTTTGAGGTGGGCTCTATTACTTAAACTCTTTTATTTGCAATGATATGTTTACGGAGAGATAAGGGTGGTTTGAATGTTATGTCATGCCGTATTTTATGTTTTGAATTGCCTATCTGATTGTCTACTAGGATAACGTCCTACTAGACTTTGATGGTTAACGAATTCGGGTCTGACTAGGGAGTGAGTCCCTACTCGGACTAGTGCACTGATGGGGATCGTGAGCCGTCCTTCGTGGTCGGCCGGTCCAGTGATCGAGTTTGTGGCCACATTCTCGTTTCACATGATGGTTCAGATATGGTATATGATGGAGGATGATAATGATATGTGTCTGCAGACACCTTTTAAGGAATGATTTAGTGTTTCTCGGCCTTTTAAAGTAAAACCCGAGTTTCACTCAATGATGGCTTGACATATCTTAACGATGAATGTATTCCGGGCATGAGTTCACTGAGTGCATCAAGTACTCAGCCCCTGCATATGTTTTCCCTATGTGCAGGTTGAGCGTGGACGGGGGACGGAGGATGTTGAGCATTGGACAGAGACAGTATTCAATAAATGATCCGGTTGCTATTGTGTCTTCATACATAGTAGTAGCTAACTCTCAAATGTTTCCGCTATGCCAAGTTTAGGAATTTCTTTGATTTCCTTTGAATTGTCAAACTATGTCATTCACGTTATGTACCTTCGGGATTTGGAACCCTGTTGATAAATGAAATTTCGTATTTCGACCGATATGTCGTATTTCTTTGATTGTTTCCCCATTTCTTCCCCGCTTCTTTAACCCTCCCTAGTCGCGATCAACCGTGTTTTCTATCCTTAGAAAATGCGGGCGTGACAGAGTGGTATCAGAGCAATTTTTCTTTCCGCTCTGGACCCGAGAGTCTTATTCAGTCTTAGTCTAGACTTGTTTCGCTAGACTAAAATGATAATAAATTAAAGTAATAATGGTGTATTGAAGGCTCAACATCCCGACTCGTCACACTCAACCAAGAAAGAGGTAATATATTTTTTTTATGTGAAAATTTTTTATGAGAAAGTTT
This sequence comes from Salvia splendens, assembly GCF_004379255.2. Lineage (NCBI taxonomy): Eukaryota > Viridiplantae > Streptophyta > Magnoliopsida > Lamiales > Lamiaceae > Salvia > Salvia splendens. The sequence continues at coordinate 27,308,282 of NC_056039.1, forward strand.
CGGAGAAATGACGACGAGAAAATTTTTGATAAAGAAAGAGGAGAAAATTTTTATAAGAAGGAGGAAGTAGAATCTTTCTGTGAGAGATTGATTTCGAGAAGAGTATTTGCTAATGTTGAGAAAAGAACGAGTTTTGATGAGGGACGATGGATTGTTTGTTTTTATATGAAAGATGAAAGTTGATGTTCAAGTATATATTGAGTTTTGGATTCAAAAACTTGTACTTCAAAGTTGAAAGTGAGATGTTGAAATATTTGAGAAAAGTGAGAGTTTTGAAGAAAATGGTTGTTTTGAAAGTAGATGTGAAATGTGAAAGCACTGGGTTCTGGGAAGCGAAATGTTGGGTATTATACTTGTTATTTGAGGTATGAATGACTTTAAATGTGATATTTGTTGATCTATGAGGTGGTGAAATGTGTTGTGAACTTAGAGTGCCTAAGACTAAGCTAGATGAAACGTGCGCGAACCATAGTTGTAAGTTGACAATTTATCCATCGCTTTCCCGAGCGATGAAAACCAACGAGAATCTGAAAGTGTGGGGTGAATCCCTAATGTGTCAAGGCACGACGAGGCAAGGAGAGCGAGAATGCGAATGGAGGTCGGTGGACCATGGAACTTTTGTTATTTCTTTGGAATGACGCGAAACGTTAGAGCAAGCTTAGTGTGTGAACCATTTTACTATTTTCTATCGTTTTTCGTGAACGATAAGGAAAAAATGCGAAGAAGATTTCAAGAAGATGAGGATAGAGAAGATGAAATGAAGCTTCAAACACGAAAAAGGTGCGAGACAAGAAGAACTGATGCTAAGTGATGTAGCTGTGCAACGACAAGAGATCATACTCGTGATGCAATTAATATAACATTATCTCGCATAATTTTGCTAAAAGTAGCAACACGATGGAGACGACCTTTATTGGAGGCAGAGAAGTCACACGGATGATGAAAATGTTTTAAGAGAATGGTTGTTATAATATGCAATAATATTATGAAGATATGGCCTTTGATTGACTACAATTATTTGGTTGTAATGACGTGATGAATGTCAACTTGGAATCCACGGTTTCTTAAAACGATGTTACCATGTTCGGCCTCAGAAAGACGAGCGAGGGAGTGTGATTTTCGTAGCTAGAATGAATGATTTTAATCAACAGTACTTACTTGTATTCTAAGAAATATTTTTTTTGGAACCTTTCAATTAACGGTGAGCCCTCGTCTATTTAAGACCTTGTTCGACTCACAAATCGCAAGTAATGCCCATTATTTCTTTTCCTATATCGAGTCATGACTCACTTTTAGTTCTTAAAAATTGGTGCTGGCCTTTGTAACTTTGGACATCTTGATTAGTAGTCTTCTTTGATTCATCTTTCGTAAGGACAATATTTTGACCTTATGAGCTTTCGTTATTGAACTTCATTCCTAAAGTTGTTTGCAGTTATGACCTTCAGTATGATCACATCTCCATACATGTTTCTTCAAAGGATGGAATATTCTTCTTGGAACTTTTGTACACCTTTTTATTTCCTAACTATGAATGCGGCAAGTTCTTTCTTGCAGAGGTGAAATTTTTTTTTAGCTCAGTTTCACTACATATATTGTTTCATGCTCAATGATTTTTCTTTCTGCAACACCAAGTGAAGGCTATCGTGTTCTCTTTTTCCTTAATATGTTTGATCTAGCCGTTTTTCCTAAAAAGTTCACTTCACGTTGGTTGCAAACCTGTGAATCCATTGATGTGATTTCATTATTCAATAACCTGATGTCGTCGAACCATGATCAGTGCTACAACATGACATTTGTCTATGCTTCTAAACCCTCCCACGATTGATCATCTCATGTCATGACATGTTTGAGCCATCATTCATTGATGCTGATATTTTGCACATTGACTTGACAATTGAATATCTTATTTGGCAGCCTACTATGGAATTTGAGACTTAATTCAGTTTCATCATGTTTTCATGACCTATCTCATATTCTTTCGAGCTCCCATCAGAAGTAAATTCCCAAGCTCTATGGATTTTATTTGATACCGTTTAAACCATTTAAATCTCAGAATGGATGTGTTAAGTTCAATGGCTTTAGTCCTTGCTTTGTTTACAAACCAATTTTCTCAAGTTGGTGATGAGATTAAGAAGAGTCGAGCTAGAAATGTTGTTCTTGTTTTCTTGATCAATTTTGCAGCTTTTTTTTTTTGATTAAGACACTTTCAGCAGTGTTGCTACAATTTTTGAAATCAGTTCATATCCAAGTAAGACTGTTTGGTCAATTTTCGAGTTCTTGATACTGGAATTGGAGGAAAGAGTGAGGTTGAGCTTTTCGAATGCACACGGGGAATAAATTTCCATAATCAGAAATGCGTAAAAGTGATACACCAACTAGAGGCATCGATATAACCACGAACACGAGGTGTTAAATTTTTTTTTTTCAGCTTTTACATACCGCTAATAGCGAGTTGCTAAGGGATCGAACATTATGCTATACCTCTAGATATTGGATCTTGAGCAACAAAATGTGGTGAAAATGCGGGCGTGACGTCTCGCCGCGCTCAACAAGAGAGAAGGTAAAATGTTTTTAAATGAGAAATGTTTATGCAAATGATGTTGGACGTGATGATGAATGGAGTATGATTGATGATAGTATGAGATGAGCAAATTTCGGGACGAAATTTCTGTTAAGGTGGGTAGAATGTAACGCCCGTACTTTTTATGGAAGATGATGCACGTAAATCGAGGAACGGTCGAAGGAATCATATTTGGAACAACACCAAATATTATAATTTTTTTCGTTGGGCGTTTTTAATCGTTGTGAAGACAAGATAACGAAATTTAATAAAGTTCCCGTGATTTTTTTTTTAATGAACGAGGGAAAATACGAAAAAAAAATATATAAAAAGTATGAATTTATTTTGGTTTCTCCAAAATAAATTTGAAGCCAATTAAAAATGAACAACTTGTTTTTCTAATCACCCTTTTATGTTGGGCTTGTATTTCTTTTTAGCCCATTAGGAAATAATTCTACATGCAAGCCCAAGCATGAATTTAATTGATTTAAGCCCAAGCCCTTTTCTTCCTTTTTCTTCTTTCTTCTTCTTCTTTCTCCCCCATGACCGACGGTTTTCTTTCCCCCATGATCGACGATTTTCTTTTTACCTCCCCACATCCCCAACAATACCCACACCCCAAAAGTCACCCCCTCACTTTCACTTTGCAAGAAAAAAAAAAGAGAAGAGAGAAGGAGAAGTGGCGAGAGAGAGAAGCCGAGAGAGGAAGCGAGAGGGGAAGTTTTCACATCTTTGTCCATTCACCATCAAGTCCAACCATTTCTTTTTTTTGGAGGTATACTCCCTTCTTTATCTCAAAGCATGAGTTGTTATTAGCTTTGCATGCATATAGTTTGTTTTATCCTCCATAACCGAGCTAGGTAGAATTTAACGTAGAACCTTCCGAACGATCGCCGCGAGTAACCGGAACTTAGAAAGAACTTAGCTTTAGGTTAATAAAACGTGTTGCGAGCCTTTGCGGGGTGTTTTCGGGCGGTTTCGGAGTGGTTTCGGAGGAGGAGGAGTCGCCGCCGGCGACGGGCAGCGGCGGACAGCCGCGCTCGACGTTCCCGGTGCGGATGACGGCTCCAGGTGGCGACGGCGGCAGCAGCAACGCGACGGGAGGCAGCAGCGGCCGGTGACCCCGGCTGGCGGCGACGCCATGCGCAGCCCCTTCGCGGCAGCAGCTCTCGGCGAACTCAGCGACGGCGACGGGCTGAGGACGTCAACTCCTCGACGACGTTGCTGCAGCGGCGATCCCATCGATGGCGTCGAGCCGGAGAGAGGGCGACGGCGGCGTACCTTCCGTCGGGAAGGGGCAGTCGACGGGAAGGAAGGAAGAGAGAAAAAAACGACGAAGAGAGGGAGGGAAGAGAGAGAGAGGGTGTGTTGGAGAGGGAGATGTTTTGGGCCTTTGTTTTTTTAGAAAGTAGGCCTTTTATTTTAGAAATGAATTAGGCCCTTGTTTGTTTAAAGGAAGTGGGCCTATTAATTTAAATGGGATGTTTTGGTTGTTGGGCTTTTATAGATTAATTGGAAGATGGGCTCACTATTTTGTTTTGGAGGTTTTAAATGGCTAAGGAATTTAAATCTCTCGGCCCGGTAATTAAAGTTCGATCGGGGGAAATTATTTAATTAATTTCCGGAAAAACTTTTTGAAGGATGAATAATTTAACTAAGTATGAATTAATACTTCTTTTTTTTCCAACGGTGAGTAATTGAGGAAAATTTAAATAAGCGCTTAAATAATTTTTAGAAATTATTTTCGATGTGATGGAAAATACGAGGAGCCAACGAAGGAAAGAACGAGCGTAAGCGGCCGACCGGCGTAATACGCGACGCCTTGGGCGGCCGCCGAATAATCGAAACTGCACGAAAACTGAGAAAACGAAATAAAAGACTTTAATTAGAGTGCATGCATTCTAAAATGTTTTCGTTACCGAGATTGATATGAATCTTATGTATTTTCCGAAAAGGTGGTTCGCACTCACGCTAAAAGTCGGAACGAGGAATTTACGGAAATCCGAAGCGTTTGAGGTGGGCTCTATTACTTAAACTCTTTTATTTGCAATGATATGTTTACGGAGAGATAAGGGTGGTTTGAATGTTATGTCATGCCGTATTTTATGTTTTGAATTGCCTATCTGATTGTCTACTAGGATAACGTCCTACTAGACTTTGATGGTTAACGAATTCGGGTCTGACTAGGGAGTGAGTCCCTACTCGGACTAGTGCACTGATGGGGATCGTGAGCCGTCCTTCGTGGTCGGCCGGTCCAGTGATCGAGTTTGTGGCCACATTCTCGTTTCACATGATGGTTCAGATATGGTATATGATGGAGGATGATAATGATATGTGTCTGCAGACACCTTTTAAGGAATGATTTAGTGTTTCTCGGCCTTTTAAAGTAAAACCCGAGTTTCACTCAATGATGGCTTGACATATCTTAACGATGAATGTATTCCGGGCATGAGTTCACTGAGTGCATCAAGTACTCAGCCCCTGCATATGTTTTCCCTATGTGCAGGTTGAGCGTGGACGGGGGACGGAGGATGTTGAGCATTGGACAGAGACAGTATTCAATAAATGATCCGGTTGCTATTGTGTCTTCATACATAGTAGTAGCTAACTCTCAAATGTTTCCGCTATGCCAAGTTTAGGAATTTCTTTGATTTCCTTTGAATTGTCAAACTATGTCATTCACGTTATGTACCTTCGGGATTTGGAACCCTGTTGATAAATGAAATTTCGTATTTCGACCGATATGTCGTATTTCTTTGATTGTTTCCCCATTTCTTCCCCGCTTCTTTAACCCTCCCTAGTCGCGATCAACCGTGTTTTCTATCCTTAGAAAATGCGGGCGTGACAGAGTGGTATCAGAGCAATTTTTCTTTCCGCTCTGGACCCGAGAGTCTTATTCAGTCTTAGTCTAGACTTGTTTCGCTAGACTAAAATGATAATAAATTAAAGTAATAATGGTGTATTGAAGGCTCAACATCCCGACTCGTCACACTCAACCAAGAAAGAGGTAATATATTTTTTTTATGTGAAAATTTTTTATGAGAAAGTTTCGGAGAAATGACGACGAGAAAATTTTTGATAAAGAAAGAGGAGAAAATTTTTATAAGAAGGAGGAAGTAGAATCTTTCTGTGAGAGATTGATTTCGAGAAGAGTATTTGCTAATGTTGAGAAAAGAACGAGTTTTGATGAGGGACGATGGATTGTTTGTTTTTATATGAAAGATGAAAGTTGATGTTCAAGTATATATTGAGTTTTGGATTCAAAAACTTGTACTTCAAAGTTGAAAGTGAGATGTTGAAATATTTGAGAAAAGTGAGAGTTTTGAAGAAAATGGTTGTTTTGAAAGTAGATGTGAAATGTGAAAGCACTGGGTTCTGGGAAGCGAAATGTTGGGTATTATACTTGTTATTTGAGGTATGAATGACTTTAAATGTGATATTTGTTGATCTATGAGGTGGTGAAATGTGTTGTGAACTTAGAGTGCCTAAGACTAAGCTAGATGAAACGTGCGCGAACCATAGTTGTAAGTTGACAATTTATCCATCGCTTTCCCGAGCGATGAAAACCAACGAGAATCTGAAAGTGTGGGGTGAATCCCTAATGTGTCAAGGCACGACGAGGCAAGGAGAGCGAGAATGCGAATGGAGGTCGGTGGACCATGGAACTTTTGTTATTTCTTTGGAATGACGCGAAACGTTAGAGCAAGCTTAGTGTGTGAACCATTTTACTATTTTCTATCGTTTTTCGTGAACGATAAGGAAAAAATGTGAGGAAGATTTCAAGAAGATGAGTGGATAAAATGATACTTTGACTTTATATAATGACATAAATCGTTTAACACACCGAAATCTTTTGTGTATTAGGAGAGAAACTTCCTGATGCTGCTGCTGATGAAGATAATAGACAAGCATATATATAGACATGCTTTATAATGAACATATACCATGCAATTTATTTTTCAAAATTTATATTATTCTTACGGATGGATATGTTGTGAAAAAGAGGCGCCTTGATGAAGATAGAGCCCTGTATCCTTCCATATTATTCAAATAAGAAGCCCATGCATTGATCACACCCACTTCTATTAGAGTATGTGTCAATAGTGAACAAAATTCTCTTTTTGTTACCGTTATGACATTATCATCATACACTATGGCGTCCCTGTTCAAATATGTGTGTGTGTTAGCACATCTTTTGTATATTTTTCTTCTAAATCACAACTATAATATAAATCTTACTCATTTGATTCATATGTTGTCATAATCCACAAAAAGATTTGTGACTCCTTCAAGGTAAACTTTGTTTTGGTCTGGACCATCCTCTCCAATTGTTCAATCCTAGCAATTGCCTGTCAGGGCAAGAATGATATGAAAACTTCACTATATAAGACATATAGTTCACTTCATGTTTGTTAAAAGTGTTGGTGAATGGATGAGATATATCATTGCTTAACACTTACCTTTTCTGGATTGTAAACTACTATTTCGGTTGAAGGATTATAATCATTTGTCTCCTGCAAATAGTGAAATGTGATATAACATAAGAATAAAAACTCAAAAAAGTAAATAAATTGTTTCCAAATCTTCAACTTACTGGTTTCTTTCCCAAGTTAATATCAGACAAAATTGATGTGCCTTCATTCACTAATTTGCATTTTTCATCATGGGCTTCCATCATTTTTTCCATAAGCTGAATCCATTCTGGATCATCTTCTTGATCCTCTTCCATAGCTTGTCTCATGTTTTCAATTGTCTTAGACACAGCTTGCTCCCCTTGATCAACCTCAACACCAACCATCTTTAGTGCATTTATAGCTGCAACTTTGAAGCAATTGGTGTTATTTGTATTTCCTGGAGCATCCTTTATATACCTCATCATTTTCCTAATAGCATCTGCAGCCTCCCAAATTGAACTTTTAATTTCATCAGACGAAGGTACTTCCATAACACTCTTTTCTTTATTCTGTTTCTTTCTGGAAAGCATTTCTTCATCATCGTTGGTTTGTGAGCTCCCACGCTTTGAGGCTAGAAGACATACAAAAAAAGTGGTCAAATTCATGAATACACACTTAATATAGCTCAAAATTATTCACTGAGATACTAAATAATGATAAACTTCTTCGAATAAACCGCTGATTTAGAATCTAAAAACCGCTGAGTTAGGATATGGAACAAGGTATGTATTGATGATACAAAACCAAGTATGAAGTAAATTCGAAGTAAATTCATCATGCTGTCATATGTAACTCTAAATCTACACTAAAAAACTATAGAATATAAAAAAAGGAGAATCGCAAGCAAAATGATAAAATCGAGCAAAAACAAAAGTAAAATACGTAAAAAACTTCATCCAACCTTTCTTCGATGATGCTTGAGGGTTTTCCGACGTCATATTACAGAATTTTGGATGGATTTACCTTCGAAACTGAAGAAAATACGGTTTGAATGCGATCGGAGAGTTTGGAAGCGAATTGGAGGGTTTGAGTGTCAGAGAAATTAAATTTAGCGTCTAGTTCACCTTTTCTATCGACGCACCAATTTGAAAATGAAATGACAATTTTGCCCTTATAAAACTATCATTTTATGCAGTAAATCTAACATTTATAAACAAAAAGTATCATTTTATCAACTCAAATTTTCATTCTATCAATCAGAAATATCATTTTATCGGCTGCAAGTATCATTTTGTCATTTTATAGGTTAGAAATATGATTTTATCTACTGCGAGTAACATTTATCATTTTATCAACTCAGAGTATCATTCTATACGGCAAAACTATAATTTTATATAGTAAACCTAACATTTATAAGGCAAAAGTATCATCTTAACTACCAATCATTGGCTTCAAAGCATCATTATTAACAGGAATGTACATAACTATCAGTAAAAGTATCATTTTATCAACTTAGAGTATCATTCTATCCGTCAAAACTATCATTTTATGTTGTAAACCTAACATTTATAAGCCAAAAGTATCATTTTATCAACTTAAAGTATCATTCTATCCGGCAAAACTATGATTTTTATGTCATTTTATCAGCTTATATGACATTTCTTCAGCTTCTATATCTTTTTATAAGGTTGTTGTCATTTTATCAGCTTATATTATCATTTTATCAGGTTAAAGTGTCATTTTATGACCAATGTATCATTTTATAAACAAAAGTATCATTTTATCAACTCAAAGTATCATTCTATCAGTCAGAAATATCATTTTATCGGCTGCAAGTATAATTTTGTCATTTTATAGGTTAGAAATATCATTTTATATGCTGCGCGTAACATTTATCATTTTATCAACTCAGAGTATCATTCTATCCGGCAAAACTATCATTTTATACAGTAAACCTATCATTTATACACCAAAAATATCTATCATTTTATTGGCTGAAAGTATCATTTTATCGGCTGAAAGTATCATTTTATATCAAATGGCTTCAATCTGTCTTCTCATTGACTCTACCACAATTTCTTGAATCATGACGACCCATCTCATAACATTTACCACACCGTCGTGGAGGCTTATTTGCTTTCCTTATTGCACTCTCCCTCTTTGATACTTTGTCATTAGCTGATCCTTTGGTTCTAACAACATCTGGAGGATGTACATCAATTACATCAGGTACTGCCATTCCATAAAATTCCTCAACCATCTTTTTCTTTTTAATGACTAAAGGTATTGCACAATTTCCAAATATATGCTCTTCCAAATCATCAAGACCAGCACATAACAAAAACAGATGATCCATACTTCCCTCAGACTTTTGGACTAATCGATAAAAGTTGGAGAACAACTTTTTCTTAACTTCCTGCTTTTTATCCAAATCTGCAAGGTAAAAGATAACATTATTACAATAAATACTATCATTTCTCTGATTGAAAAAATAGAGTTTTTACAATAAGGGTAAAAATGGAGCACACGTTCAAATGGTTGTATCTCCTCAGATGGTAGACCATGTGCTGCCTTTAGTAAAGAGCTCTTCAACCACCTTTGACCAAAATATTTCTCAGGAATGAGATTAGCAGACTTATTCTTCAACAAACAAAATATATGACAGCATAACAAACCAATTCTGGAAAACTTCATACAACTACACTCGAATGTGTCTTGCTTACAATCATACTTAACATCCCATGTTCTACCATATTGGTCCTTGACCTTATGCATCTTGATGTTATCCTCAACAGTTATCGAAACAATCTCACATTCCATACTTATTTCCTGTTGTACATGTTTGAAAATATTATCAGTGTAGATTGTAGATGCATGCTTCTCAATAGGCAATTGGGTTGACAAATCAGGAATAGTTGAGTAATCCAAGTAGTTCAATCGTGAATTGACATTCATTTGATCTCCAACAGCACAGTTAAAGAAATTCATGAACTGTACAAGATTTGCACGAGGCTTTGTGTAGTTTTTAAAAAAGCTATTCTCTGATTCAGACATCGATGTAGTCCTAAGAAGCGACCCATGGGAAAATCTCGAAAATAAGCAGGAACCTAGAATTCTCTATCTTCAAACATCGATCCAAACCAGTGGACGTCTTCTAATCCATACCGTTCCATAATATTATTCCATATTATATCAAACTCATCAGGCTCTAACAAATCAGACCAAACACATGCATTAAACTCTTTTTTGAAATCTCCACTACCAAGCAAGGATTTGGGCAACTTATCTGACACCTTAACCATAATATGCCACATGCACCATCAGTGCCTTGTTTGTAAAAGTACTTGTTGAACAGCAAGTTTCATCCCCCAATCTTGATCAATGATAATCATTTTGGGTGCAACCCCCATACATCGAACAAAACAGCCAAACAACCAAGAATATGAGTCTCTGCCTTCACTTGATAACAAGCCAGCTCCAAATGGAACTACTCTGGAATGGTTATCTTTTCCAGTGAATGGAGCAAAAATCATGCAATACCTTCAGAACATAACATAAAAATGAATTATATTTTCATACATACAGAAAAGTATCATTTTATCAGCTAAGAATATCATTTTATCAGCCGAAAGTATCATTTTATATCTTTTAGCAACAAAAGTAATATACCTGTTAGTGTTGTATGTTGAGTCAAATGAAATTACATATCCAAACATATGATAATTTCGTCTTGAAATAGCATCAACCCAGAAGAGTTTAGTTAACTTTCCATGAGATCCTATCTCAATTTCATAATAGAAGGCATCAGATGATTCCTTTTAAGAACGCATATAATCAAAAATCATTTGAGCATCTGAACCATCAATATTGACATAATATCGCGATAACCATTTCTAATATCAATAATATCACATCCAACATTTTTAGGTCCACCCATTATCTTCTTCAAAAAGTTTGAATGTGAGTGTGAGACCAATATTACACCTGCCACAATCCTCCATAAACCTCCGATGGATAGGATCCAGACTGCGATTGGCCGTCATAAAATGCCTATGCTCATCCGCAACCATTAAGTGATTATGATACTCAACAAACTGATAAACCTCATACCCTTTGCTCATGCCATTTGAAAAATATCTCAAGTTGAGCTTAGCAAGACATTCACACCTAAATGACCGACACCTACGCTTCTTAACAGACACTTCAGTTGATTTGGATGCATCACCAGGTATAAAATTCTTAGAGCCTTGTCTGCTGCAAGCCAAATACTGCCACTTAATAATACCATGAACTGATTTGTTGCCCAGTTTACGAATGCCAAAACCAACTGAACAAGGATAATGTTCATAGAAATCAGATGCTTCTACTAATGTATTGAATTTCATACCAATCATTGGCTTCAAAGCATCATCACAAACAGGAATGTACATGCCTACAAATCAGTAAAACTATCATTTTATCAACTAAGAGTATCATTCTATCCGGCAAAACTATCATTTTATTTATGCAGTAAACCTAACATTTATAAGCCAAAAGTATCATTTTATCAACTCAGAGTATCATTCTATCCGGCAAAACTATCATTTTATCAACTCAGAGTATCATTCTATCCGGCAAAACTATCATTTTATCAACTCAGAGTATCATTCTCTCCGGTAAACCTATCATTTTATCTACTCAAATTATCATTCTATCCGACAAAACTATCATTTTATTTATGCAGTAAACCTAACATTTATAAGCCAAAAGTATCATTTTATCAACTCAGAGTATCATTTTATCCGGTAAAACTATCATTTTATCAACTCAGAGTATCATTCTATCAGATAAAACTATCATTTTATCAACTCAGAGTATCATTCTATCGGTAAAAGTATTATTTTATCAACTCAGAGTATCATTCTATGAAGCAAAACTATCATTTTATGCAGTAAACCTAACATTTATAAGCCAAAGTATCATCTTAACTACCAATCATTGGCTTCAAAGCATCATCACAAATAGGAATGTACATACCTACAAATCAGTAAAAGTATCATTTTATCAACTCAGAGTATCATTCTATGCGGCAAAACTATTATTTTATAAACCAAAAGTAACATTTTATCAACTCAGAGTATCATTCTATCCGGCAAAACTATCATTTTATCAACTCAGAGTATCATTCTATCCGACAAAACTATCATTTTATTAACTCAGAGTATCATTGTATGCAGGAATGTACATACCTACAAATCAATAAAACTATCATTTTATCAACTTAGAGTATCATTCTATCCCGCAAAACTATCATTTTATCAACTTAAAGTATCATTCTATCAGGCAAAACTATCATTTTATCAACTCAGAGTATCATTCTATCCGACAAAAGTATCATTTTATCAACTCAGAGTATCATTCTATCCGGCAAAACTATCATTTTATACAGTACACCTAATATTTATAAGCCAAAAGTATCATCTTAACATTACATAATATAATTAAATAAGAAGTTCAATACATCAGAAACATAAACCAATTGACAGCTAATATTAATCTAAAATCAAATTCAATATATGAAGCAAAACAATCAATAAATTAAAATATGAACACAATCAATAAGCTAAATAATAGATAATGATTGTTACCTTCGTTATTTGCTACAGACTCCATCGAAGCGAATTTTGACAACAATTGAACAGGTAATCAATGAAAATAAGAACGCAAAATTGAAATCAGCAAAAAGTATCATTGTATCAGCAAAAAGTATCATTGTATCAGCAAAAAGTATCATTTTAGGTCTTTTAGCAACAAAAGTAATATACCTGTTAGTGTTGTATGTTGAATCAAATGAAATTATATCTCCAAACATATGATAATTTCGTCTTGAAATAGCATCAGCCCAGAAGAGTTTAGTTAACTTTCCATGAGATCCTACCTCAATTTCATAATAGAAGGCATCAGATAATTCCTTTTGAGAACGCATATAATCAAAAATCATTTGAGCATCTGAACCATCAATATTGGACATAATATCACGATAACCATTTCTAATATCAATAATATCACATCCAACATTTTCAGGTCCACCCATTATCTCCTTCAAACGTTTGAATGTTTGAGTGGGACCAATATTACACCTGCCACAATCCTCCATAAAACTTCGATGGATAGGATCCAGACTGCGATTGGCCGTCATAAAATGCCTATGCTCATCCGCAACCATTAAGTGATTATGATACTCAACAAACTGATAAACCTCATACCCGCTGCTAATACCATCTGAAAAATATCTCAAGTTGAGCTTAGCAAGACATTCACACCTAAAGGACCGACACCTACGCCTCTTAACAGACACTTCAGTTGATTTGAATGCATGACCAGGTATAAAACTCTTAGAGCCTTGTCTGCTGCAAGGAAAATACTGCCACTTAATAATACCATGAACTGATTTGTTGCCCAGTTTACGAATGCCAAAACCAACTGAACGGGCATAGTGTTCATAGAAACCAGGTGCTTCTACCAATGTATTGAATTTCATACCAATCATTGGCTTCAAAGCATCATCACAAACAGGAATGTACAAACCTACAAATCAGTAAAAGTATCATTTTATCAATTCAGAGTATTATTTTATCAGGAAAATCTATCATCAGAAACTATCATTTTATCATTTTTATGTCATTTTGTCACGTTAAAGTATCATTTTATCAGCTTATATGCAATTTCTCCAGCTAAACTATCATTTTTATAAGCTTACTGTCATTTTATCCGCTTAGATTATCATTTTATCAGGTAAAAGTATCATTTTATTAAAAAAATGTCATTTTATACATCAAAAATACCTATCATTCTATCGGCTGAAAGTATCATTCTACCCGGCAAAACTATCATTCTATCGGCTGAAAGTATCATTATATCCGGCAAAACTATCATTTTATCAGTTTTATGTCATTTTGTCACGTTAAAGTATCATTTTATCAGCTTATACGCAATTTCTCCAGCTAAACTATCATTTTTATAAGCTTACTGTCATTTTATCCGCTTAGATTATCATTTTATCAGGTAAAAGTATTATTTTATTAAAAAAATGTCATTTTATACACCAAAAACTATCAACTCAGAATATCATTGTATCCGGCAAAACTATCATTTTATGATGCAAACCTAAAATTTATAAGCCAAAACTATCATCTTAACACAAAAACTGCAATACATAATTTAATTAAATAAGAATTTCAGTACATCAGAAACATAAACCAATCGACAGCTACTATTCATCAAAAATCAAATTCAATACATGAATCAAAACAATCAATAAAATAAAATATGAACACAATCAATAAGCTAAATAATAGATAATGATTGTTACCTTCGTTATTTGCTACGTTCTCCATCGAAGCAAATTCTGACAGCTATTGAACAGATAATCAATGAAAATCTAGAGATTATTGAATAATGAACCAAATCGGAAGGAAATCTGGAGTCTATTGAAATAATCGAAAGGAAATCTCTATGGAAATAATCGGAAGGAAATCTGGAGTCTATGGAAATAATCGGAAGGAAATCTGGAGATTATGGAAATCTGGAGATTATGGAAATCTGAAACCAAATCGCGGAGAATAGGAAAGAATCGAACTGAGAAAGAGAGAAAGAATGGAGCGAAATTCAGAAATTTAAATGAGAGAAATGACATATTTACCCCCGCGATATATATATAGAGTTGTGATCATATGATAAACCCTAATTTGTGTGATAAACCTATAACCAAATCTGGACCACACATATTTTCTAATCTTGTGGCTGAGATTCAAATTTAGATTTACTTCATAAAAAAGGCGCAGAGGGTAAATATGTCATTTTCCTCATTTAATTTATGAATTTCGCTCCATTCTTTCATTCTCTCTCAGTTCGATTCTCTCCTCTTTCTCAGCGATTTTGTTTCTATATTCCTCTTCTCATCGATTTTGTTCCCAGATTTGAATCCGATTTGGTTTATTATTCCATAATCTCCAGATTTTGTTTGCATATTTCTCGCATAATTGTGAATTGTGACCGGTGAGATGTTTTCAATTTTGCGTTCTTATTTTCATTGATTACCTGTTCAATTGTTGTCAAAATTCGCTTCGATGGAGTCTGTAGCAAATAACAAAGGTAACAATCATTATCTATTATTTAGCTTATTGATTGTGTTCATATTTTAATTTATTGATTGTTTTGCTTCATGTATTGAATTTGATTTTAGATTAATATTAGCTGTCAATTGGTTTATGTTTCTGATGTATTGAACTTCTTATTTAATTATATTATGTAATGTTAAGGTGATACTTTTGGCTTATAAATGTTAGGTGTACTATATAAAATGATAGTTTTGCCGGATAGAATGATACTCTGAGTTGATAAAATGATACTTTTGTCGGATAGAATGATACTCTGAGTTGATAAAATGATAGTTTTGCCGGATAGAATGATACTTTGAGTTGATAAAATGATACTTTTGTCGGATAGAATGATACTCTGAGTTGATAAAATGATAGTTTTGCCGGATAGAAAGATACCCTTAGTTGATAAAATGATACTTTTGCGGGATATAATGATACTCTAAGTTGATAAAATGATAGTTTTATTGATTTGTAGGTATGTACATTCTTGCATACAATGATACTCTGAGTTAATAAAATGATAGTTTTGTCGGATAGAATGATACTCTGAGTTGATAAAATGATAGTTTTGCCGGATAGAATGATACTCTGAGTTGATAAAATGATACTTTTGGTTTATAAAATGATAGTTTTGTCGCATAGAATGATACTCTGAGTTGATAAAATGATACTTTTACTGATTTGTAGGTATGTACATTCCTATTTGTGATGATGCTTTGAAGCCAATGATTGGTAGTTAAGATGATATTTTGGCTTATAAATGTTAGGTTTACTGCATAAAATGATAGTTTTGCTTCATAGAATGATACTCTGAGTTGATAAAATGATACTTTTGCCGATAGAATGATACTCTGAGTTGATAAAATGATAGTTTTGCCGGATAGAATGATACTCTGAGTTGATAAAATGATAGTTTTACCAGATAGAATGATACTCTGAGTTGATAAAATGATACTTTTGGCTTATAAATGTTAGGTTTACTGCATAAATAAAATGATAGTTTTGTCGGATAGAATGATACTTTGAGTAGATAAAATGATAGTTTTGCCGGATAGAATGATACTCTAAGTTGATAAAATGATAGTTTTGCCGGATAGAATGATACTCTGAGTTGATAAAATGATACTTTTGGCTTATAAATGTTAGGTTTACTGCATAAATAAAATGATAGTTTTACCGGATAGAATGATACTCTGAGTTGATAAAATGATAGTTTTACTGATTTGTAGGTATGTACATTCCTGTTTGTGATGATGCTTTGAAGCCAATGATTGGTATGAAATTCAATACATTAGTAGAAGCATCTGATTTCTATGAACATTATGCTCGTTCAGTTGGTTTTGGCATTCGTAAACTGGGCAACAAATCAGTTCATGGTATTATTAAGTGGCAGTATTTGGCTTGCAGCAGACAAGGCTCTAAGAATTTTATACCTGGTGATGCATCCAAATCAACTGAAGTGTCTGTTAAGAAGCGTAGGTGTCGATCATTTAGGTGTGAATGTCTTGCTAAGCTCAACTTGAGATATTTTTCAGATGGCATGAGCAAAGGGTATGAGGTTTATCAATTTGTTGAGTATCATAATCACTTAATGGTTGCGGATGAGCATAGGCATTTTATGACGGCCAATCGAAGTCTGGATCCTATCCATCGGAGGTTTATGGAGGATTGTGGCAGGTGTAATATTGGTCTCACACTCACATTCAAACTTTTTGAAGAAGATAATGGGTGGACCTAAAAATGTTGGATGTGATATTATTGATATTAGAAATGGTTATCGTGATATTATGTCAATATTGATGGTTCAGATGCTCAAATGATTTTTGATTATATACGTTCTCAAAAGGAATCATCTGATGCCTTCTATTATGAAATTGAGATAGGATCTCATGGAAAGTTAACTAAACTCTTCTGGGCTGATGCTATTTCAAGACGAAATTATCATATGTTTGGATATGTAATTTCATTTGACTCAACATACAACACTAACATGTATATTACTTTTGTTGCTAAAAGACATAAAATGATACTTTCGGCTGATAAAATGATATTCTTAGCTGATAAAATGATACTTTTCTGTATGTATGAAAATATAATTCATTTTTATGTTATGTTCTGAAGGTATTGCATGATTTTTGGTCCATTCACTGGAAAAGATAACCATTCCAGAGTAGTTACATTTGGAGCTGGCTTGTTATCAAGTGAAGGTAGAGACTCATATTCTTGGTTGTTTGGCTGTTTTGTTCGATGTATGGGGGTAGCACCCAAATTGATTATCACTGATCAAGATTATGGGATGAAACTTGCTATTCAACAAGTACTTTTACAAACAAGGCACCGATGGTGCATGTGGCATATTATGGTTAAGGTGTCAGATAAGTTGCCCAAATCCTTGCTTGGTAATGAAGATTTAAAAAAAGAGTTGAATGCATGTGTTTGGTCTGATTTGTTAGAGCCTGATGAGTTTGATATAATATGGAATGATATAATGGAACGGTATGGATTAGAAGACGTGCACTGGTTTGGATCGATGTTTGAATATAGAGAATTCTGGGTTCCTGCTTATTTTCGAGATTTTCCCATGGGGTCGCTTCTTAGGACTACATCGATGTCTGAATCAGAGAATAGCTTTTTTATAAACTACACAAAGCCTCGTGCAAATCTTGTACAGTTCATCAATTTCTTTAACTGTGCTGTGGGAGATCAAAGGAATGCCAATTCACGATTGAACTACTTGGATTACTCAACTATCCTTGATTTGTCAACCCAATTGCCTATTGAGAAGCATGCATCTACAATCTACACTGATTCTATTTTCAAACATGTACAACAGGAAATAAGTATGGTATGTGAGATTGTTTCGATAACTGTTGAGGATAACATCAAGATGCATAAGGTCAAGGACCAATATGGTAGAACATGGGATGTTAAGTATGATTGTAAGCAAGACACATTCGACTGTAGTTGTAAGAAGTTTTCCAGAATTGGTTTGTTATGCTGTCATATATTTTGTTTGTTGAAGAATAAGTCTGCTAATCTCATTCCTGAGAAATATTTTGGCCGACGGTGGTTGAAGAGCTCTTTACTAAAGGCAGCCCATGGTCTACCATCTGAGGAGTTACAACCATTTGAATGTGTGCTCCATTTTTAACCTTATTTATAAAAACTCTATTTTCCAATCAGAGAAATGATAGTATTTATTGTAATAATGTTATCTTTTACCTTGCAGATTTGGATGAAAAGCAGGGAGTTAAAAAAAAGTTGTTCTCCAACTTTTTTCGATTAGTCCAAAAGTCTGAGGTAAGTATGGATCATCAGTCTTTGTTATGTGCTGGTCTTAATGATTTGGAAGAGCATATATTTGGAAATTGTGCAATACCTTTAGTCATTGAAAAGAAAAAGATGGTTGAGGAATTTTATGTAATGGCAGTACCTGATGTAATTGATGTACATCCTCCAGACGTTGTTAGAACCAAAGAATCAGCTAGTGACAAAGTATCAAAGAGGGAGAGTGCAATAAGGAAAGCAAATAAGCCTCTACGACAGTGTGGTAAATGTCATGAGATGGGTCGTCATGATTCAAGAAATTGTGGTAGATTCAATGAAAAGGCAGATTGAAGCCATTTGATATAAAATGACACTTTCAGGCGATAAAATGATATTTTTAGCAGATAAAATTATAGGTATTTTTGGTGTATAAAATGACATTTTGTGGGATAAAATGATAGTTTCAGAAGGTAAAATGATAGTTGCACTTGATAAAATGATGTTTCAGGGGATAAAATGATAGTTTCAAAAGGTAAAATGATAGTTTCAGATTATAAAATGATAGTTTCTGTGTTTAGATTTATGAAAACCGTAGTTTCTGTGTTTAGATTTATAGTTGTTTCACTGATGTTAAGTGATTATGAAAACCGTAGTTTTTGTGGTTAGATTTATAGTTGTTTCACTGATGTTAACTGATTATGAAAATCGTATGGCCTTTGTATTATGTTTACATGATTATATTTATAGTTGTTTTGCAAATAAGAGTGAAGTGAAATCATAATAAGAGTGATGTGTTTTGTGAACAAGAGTGAAGTGTTTTCTGAACAAGAGTGATGTGTTTTGTGAAAAAGAGTGAAGTGTTTTCTGAACAAGAGTGATGTGTTTTGTGAACAAGAGAGAAGTGTTTTCTGAACAAGAGTGATGTGTTTTGTGAAAAAGAGTGAAGTGTTTTCTGAACAAGAGTGATGTGTTTTGTGAACAAGAGTGAAGTAAAATCAGAATAAGAGTGATGTGTTTTTTGAAAAAGAGTGATGTATTTTGTGAACAAGAGTGAAGTAAAATCAGAATAAGAGTGATGTGTTTTGTGAACAAGAGTGAAGTGTTTTCTGAACAAGAGTGATGTGTTTTGTGAAAAAGAGTGAAGTGTTTTCTGAACAAGAGTGATGTGTATTGTGAACAAGAGTGAAGTGTTTTCTGAACAAGAGTGATGTGTTTAGTGAACAAGAGTGAAGTAAAATCAGAATAAGAGTGATGTGTTTTCTGAACAAGAGTGATGTGTTTTTTAACAAGAGTGAAGTAAAATCAGAATAAGAGTGATATGTTTTGTGAACAAGAGTAAAGTGTTTTCTGAACAAGAGTGTTGTTAGAACCAAAGGATCAGCTAGTGACAAAGTATCAAAGATGGAGAGTGCAATAAGAAAAGCAAATAAGCCTCTACGACGGTGTGGTAAATGTCATGAGATGGGTCGTCATGATTCAAGAAATTGTGGTAGATTCAATGAGACGGCAGATTGAAGCCATTTGATATAAAATGACACTTTCAGCCGATAAAATGATACTTTTAGCTGATAAAATGATAGGTATTTTTGGTGTATAAAATGATATTTTTGTTGAATAAAATGATACATTGGGCTTATAAAATGATATATAAGCTGAAGAAATGACATATAAGCTGATAAAATGATACTTTAACGTGACAAAATGAAGTCAGTAATCCTTCTTCCTGCCAAAGTCGGTGTCTGAATGGCTTTATCATCTTGAACAACTTTTTTCTTGCATTTTATACCCTGAAACTATCATTTTATCCCATGATACTATCATTTTATACCCTGAAACTATCATTTTATCCCCTGAAACTATCATTTTATCCCCTGGCACTATCATTTTATCCCCTGAAACTATCATTTAATCAAGTGCAACTATCATTTTACCTTCTGAAATTATCATTTTATCCCCTGAAACTATCATTTTATCCCCTAAAACTATCATTTTATCCCATGAAACCATCATTTTATCAACCCAGAGTATCATTCTATCAGGCAAAACTATCATTTTATCAACTCAGAGTATCATTGTTGCAGGAATGTACATACCTACAAATCAATAAAATTATCATTTTATCAACTCAGAGTATAATTCTATTCGGCAAAACTATCATTTTATCAACTCAGAGTATCATTCTATCCGGCAAAACTATCATTTTATCAGACAGAAGTATCATTTTAATCAGCACTCAAATAAAACACTACTCACAAAATCAGCACTCAAATAAACTGCTTCGAATCTGCATTACTGTTGTACACAATAATATTGAATAAGGTATGAATTGATGATACAAAACCAAGTGTGTAGTAAATTCAAAGTAAATTCATCATGCTGTCATATGTAACTCTAAATCTACACTAAAAAACTATAGAATCTAAAAAAAATGAGAATCACTGGCAAAATGATAAAATCGAACAAAAACAAAAGTGAAATCAGTAAAAAACTTCATCCACCCTTTCTTCGATGATGCTTGATCGTTTTCCGTCGTCATATTCCAGAATTTGGATGGTTTTTCCTTCGAAACTGAAGAAGCAAGGGTTTGAATGAGATTCATAAGGTTTGAGTGTTTAGTTCATGTTTTCTTTTTACGCGCCCAATTTTATAACGAAATGACAATTTTGCCCTTATATAACCGAAATACGATAGTTTTATTTGATAAAATGATAGTTTTGTTAGATTAAATCTAGACCACATATTTTAAAAATGTGTGGTGGAGATTTAGTTATAGGGTTATCACACAAATTGGGGTTATCATTATAATGCACCCCTATATATATATGAATGTATTAAAATGACAACACTCTTTATTGTGACACAATACCACCATTTGTGCTTGTCAAACTGCCATGTGGCAACAAATTTTAATTATGCAGAATCAATTAAAAACGCGGAGGGGTAAAATAGGAAATCTCTAATTTTTACATTACTAGATTGCAGTGTCATTCATTGAATATTGCAGTTTACCACGCCAGCAATTTCTAATACATTAGACTGCAATCCGTGTTCTGTTCACGAAATTTAATCATAGGGTTTCGATTTGTGAATATGGAGGCGGCGAAATGAGAGTAATCGACGTATGGGAGAGAGAGTGGGATAGAGAGAGAGGGGGGTAATTGTTACATTATCAGATTGCAGTGTTATTCATTGAATATTGCAGTGTTACCACGAAAATATTACAGTTTATCACACCAGCAATTTCTAATACATTAGATTGCAATCTGTGTTCTGTTCACGAAATTTAATCCTATGGTTTCGATTTGTGAACATAGAGGCGGCGAAATGAGAATAATAGCCGTATGGGAGAGAGAGTGGGAGAGAGAGAGTGTGGGATATAGAGAGAGAGAAGGAGGGGGCGGGGGGATTTGGATAGTGGCGATGTTTTTGGGGATATCCCCAATTTGATTCTATATGAAATGGCTAAAATGCCACTGACAGCAATTCCTAATACACTAGACAACAATCTCAATTCGGTTCACGAAATTTAATATTGAGTGTTGGATTTCCAGATCTAACGGTGTATATTGGTGTTATGTTGTTATCCTATCTATGGTGGCACCATAATATGCCCCATGTCTATAAATACAAAACCGATGACTTCGATCCATTCATATGTTCGTACTCAATCAGGCATAAAAGAAATTATCATGGATTAATAGATAAAATCATTTTGTTTTTGCTTTGTCTCAATTGATTAGAATAATTTTCTAAATTTCTTATTGGAGTTTGAGTAGATGATCTCAATTTTATATAGTGCACATTGATATAATGCACTTCTATAATTAACAAAGTTGAAAATCTAACATAAAAGTAGAGGAAAATATTGTTGGGTAGTGACCGCTTTAAATAATGACGAGATACATGTAAAAGGAAATAGCTTAAAAGACAATATCATAGTATTAAGGAAATAGCTTAAAAGACAATATCATAGTATTATAACCACTTTTAAAATGATAATGCACTACAATAAAAAAAATTTAAATTTAGGAGCATATTAACTTTAGCTTGCCACGTAGCAAGCTTGTTTGTCTATGTATCGCAGATTGCTTGATTATCGCTGATTTCATATCACAGATTGTTTAGAACCATATGCTAAATTGTTTGCTTATGTATCGCATATTGCTTGTCTTAGTTGTCATTTTAACTGTGGTGTCACCATAGTGCACCCGTAGTTTTATTGTTTATTTGAATTACTGGTAAACAAATGGTAGCTCATGCTTGAGTTAATAAACAATCATGTGATAGTTTGTACTAGTTTCGTATTTGACCATTAATTTTATCTTTGAATAACTACGAAACTTCGTTAATTTGATTTTCTTGCATAAAAACCATATTTTTTAAACGCAAGCTCTTAAATAGGACTATGAGTTGCATACTTCTAGTCATTACTAGGTAGCTCTACTAGAAAAAATATTCATTGAACTCAACCACCGTAATTTAATTCACAATTGATTATGACCATGCAAGTTTAGCTACTAAAAAATGATCATATTTGAGTAGCTGAAATATAAACGTTTTCTAGCCTATTGATAGTGATATCTCCTAAGAAAATGTTAATTAGTTACCGAACAAATTAGAAGCGTCGATAACAATTACTTTAGGTGGAGAAAACAGACAACTATGACTGGGCCAAAAATTAAGATCGCTGTTTTGTATTTTTGTCATAAATGGTTTTTGGCAAGAATCCCGTTGATTAAGCTCCGATCCAGTCTTATTTGATTTGTATAAAATATAAATTGATTCATGAAATCTAAAACAAAATAAAACCATAACTTCCTTTTGTAATTCATTCAAACAACTTAGCAAAATAGTATTAATAGCAAAAAAAATATTGTGGCCAGCAGGATCCATTAATCTTATAATTTCTCGTTACATTCACTTACCTTAAGATAGATGGGTGATTAAAAGGGAGTGTATATATATAGTCACATGCCGATCTCATAATTGCAATTATAAATCTAGACCATATATTTTTTACTACTACTACTATGCAATTTGTAGTATTTATACTTCCCCATTTTCGGTTATATAACTGTAATTTTCCTTCACCAAAATGACACCACCCAGAATTACATTAAAAAAACAAATCCTTTCCTTTTTCCAAAGGACAAGTAAATTAATTATTAATCATGAAAGTATCCTTAAATTCAGCAGGCATATCAGGCTTGAATAACACTTTAACAAATGAAAAAGTTCATGAGACCTTGGGGTCTATGCATATGCTTTGCTTTGATCTCTACCTGGTAAATAACTAATGAGCCTGTTAGGGCTTAGTTTCCTGGTCAAAAATTTAGCATGCAACAGAGATCTGAAAAAAAGGAAAGGGGCGGATTTAGCATTCAAAATTTATAATTTCCTTACCAACTTGAGCTATGCTTCTTCTAGTCATGGTCTTCGGCCCACCCAGTGGCGGACCCAGGTGGGGTCGGTGATAGGGACTCCAACATTACGGCGGCACCTACGCCATTGGCGCAGCACAACAACGCCGAGACTGCCACGCTACATGGATGAATCCCCCAACAAGATCTATGCATATCTTTATTTTATTTTTATTTCCTTCTGAACGTATTTTTTATTTAGTTTATATTTGATAAATCTTTTCAGGTTTTCTTCTTGATTCTTTCCCGAATCGTAGAGTCGAATCAAGCAGGGTCCGAACTCTATATATTAGAGTTCATTAGAGAGTCAAAATCATCGAGAAATATGAAATAAAATTCAGTTCTCGAAATCCTAAAGCTTGACCTAGTTGCTGCTAGGTTTATTATCTATTTTCAATCATATATTTCCACAAACCGGTGATAAAACCCACCGATAGGCACTCGAAGCCTATCAGTCGGCCGACCCCACTGGCGGTCCACCGAGTGCTGCCGGTAAACATAATTTCCGACCTTTGACCCGGTGCAGCTCCACCTCCGACCCCACGGCAGCTTCAATTCCTCCCGAAATCTTCGGTCTTTTCCAGAAAATAAAAGGATAGAGAAACGAGAGATAGGCGAGGGGTTGCAGAAAATGCAGGGAATTACGATGGTTTATCTTTTGTTTCTAGAGTAATTAGTTTAAATGGGTGAAATTCTTTGGCCTTATATTATTCAAATGAGTTGGGCCACCTAATGGGATATTAATTAAATAGGTTGGCTCATTTTATGGATTAACTAAGCATAATTATTTTTATTATTTCGTTTCATCAACTATAATTCATTATATTTATAATTTATTTATTAATTTTTTAAGCTGTTATTATAATATTTGGTACTAAGAATTTTGAATTGTTGTTTTTGTATATACAGATATTCAATGACAACTTAAAATATGATTTTGAATAATTATTTAAATATTATATTTATTATTAATTTTTATTGTATCCGACCCACAGATTTCATTTTCTGGATCCGCCATTGGGCCCACCTCCTAATGTTTGCCCAAAGGGGCGGATTTCGTGGCACAATTATCATCATACATGTTTTTCTAAATAAAATAAAAATCATTTTGGGGAGTATTTGGTATAATGAATTGTTATTTATATTGTCATTGTAATTGTGTTTTTAGATTATTAAATTTGATGTTATAATATTTTAATATAAATAATATACTTAATTGATAGTAGTATAAAAAAAGGGCTAAAAATAATACTCATTCCGCCCCACAATAAGAGTCACATTTTGCCATTTTTTTATCCCACAATAACAGTCACATTTCACTTTTACCATAAATAGTAAGTACGTCTCACATTCCACTAACTCAATTCACTTACATTTTATTATAAAACCAATATAAAAAAGTGGATTATATATTCCACTAACTTTTTCAACTCACTATTCCTTATATTTCTTTAAACTCATGTCCACACAAAATATGACTCATATTGTGGAACGGATAGAGTATTAGGATAGAGGTCAGGGAGTGGCGAGTCTTCTATGAATGTTGTGCATGCTATATGTGTGCAGCTGCTTGTGTGAGTGTGTAAAAAGAGGAGAGTAATATGTATATTAAATATTTTTTAATTACAAAATTCAAATTATCAAACTGAATGTTTATAAAATAAGAATTTAATTTCAAATCCAAATCATTTGAATATTTTTCTTAATTTATATTACAACAATCTCCACCTCGAAAATTATTGGAAATTGCTAAGTCGCTCCAAAGAAAGGTCTTGAAGGAAGACTGCTTTTTCAATGACGGAGTTAAAAAAAACTAATTGCAATTTTCAATCACTTGAATTAGATAGGTTTATACTCCCTCCGTCCCGGGTTACTCGCACATTTTCTTTTCGGCACGGAGATTAAGGAATGAGTGTATAGCAAAGTCAACAATTGCGGCTGTAGGTGATAATTTTTACTAAAAATGGAAAGAGTGCAAATAACTTGGGACGCCCAAAAAGGAAAATAGTGCAAGTAACACGGGACAGAGGGAGTATTTGTTTTGATTAATACTCATCCGACCTTTTCACGATTATACTTTATTTGTAAGTTAACGAGTCTCAATTAGGTAATGCATTTGAACTTAAATCCGAAAGAAGTTCATAAGGCCATCCGCAATGGGGCGGACGATGGCACGCCCGATGGCGCGCATCGTCCTCCCCATTGCGGGTGCGTGACATAGGCCGAGGACGATCGTCGCGCCCTATACTAAGGGCGCGGAGTATAGGGCGGACGATGCCCATCGTCCGCGCCATCTTCCGCCCCATTGCGGCCTACGCGGACGATAGGCCATCGTCCGCACCATCGTCCAGCCCACTGTGGGCTACGCGGGCGATCGATGCGGACGATGGCACGCGGTTTCGTTTTTTTATAAATAGAGTTCATTTGTAATTTCATTTCACGATTTCAGTTTCGAAACTTATTATTACTACGAAATGGATTCAAGTCCCAATAGTCCTATTTTAGCGGAGAGGCGCGTTGGCCGGGTACAGAACCCGGCGAATATCGTTCGTTCGACGCCGACACCCAGTACGATCCCGATTTCAGTACGGAATCATACGGGTTGTCTGACATGGAGCCGTCTTCCTATCCCGATCCCGAACCCGCCGCGACCGCTTCCGCCCCAGCCAAAAAGAAGCGGAACCGGCAACGGGCGCAGAAGTTACCGCCTCCCGGAAATTGCGATGAGTACGCCCTCGGCCGTACGAACTACACCGACGACGAAACCCTCATTTTGGCCCGGTGTTGGGTAGATATATCGAAAGACCCGATTTTCGCGAACAACCAGAGGCAGGGCGCATACTGGGAGCGCATCGCCGGCCTCTTCAATGAGGCCAAGCCGCCGACCGCGTACAAGCGTAAACGTGAGCAACTCCGCACGCATTGGGATCAAGTGAAGAAGCAAGTGAACTTGTACGCGGCGGAGTTCGAGAAGTCCACGCGGGCACAGGGGAGCGGCGAGAGCTTGAGCGACGTGCGCGATAAAGCGCTGTTGTCGTACCGGTCGATGTACGACGACTTCAAGCACGAGGCCATCTGGGCGCTCTTGAGGGACAAGTAGAAGTTTCAAGGTGGAATTCTGCACACTGGTGCGCTGAAGAGGACGAAGACTACCGAAGCTGGTGATTACACGAGCAGCGGCAGCGGCAATCACCCGGTTGACCTCAACCGGACGTACGTGGATGAAGGGAGTTCCGGCACACCGGTGTTCTCCCGGCGTCCTCCCGGCGTCAAGGCTGCGAAGGCCAAGGGGAAGGAGGCCGCGACCTCATCCTCGACCGCTGCAAACCCATCTCCGTTCCCGGAAACGCTCCCGACCTAGACGGCCACCGCGTTTGAGTCGTTGGCAACAGCGTCGATGGCGAGGATGTTATTGCAGATGCACAAGGCCCTCAAGAAGTGTACCGACCCCGACGAAGCCGAATATCTCCGGGCGTTAATCGATGAGTTGCGTCGGAAGTTGGGAATTGCACCGACTTAGTTGTTTTTTTTTTGTAAGTTGAATGGTGTAACTTTTTTTTATTAATGCGTCGCCATTTGTTATTTAGACGTTTTTTATTTACTCGTTACTTGTTATTTGAAAACATTTAAATTAATTAAACAAAACAATAAAATGATGATGTGACGCGCCTTAGAGCGCCCCATTGCTGATGCCCTAACAACCCATGAAGTAGAAAAAATGGAAAAAAAAATTGATGACACCGTTGGGAGTAGGTGAGAAGATGGCATGGACACCACCCCTCTATCAAACATATCCGTACAGCCCAAATATTCCTCTAGAATAAAAAGATATTCCCAACGTGACGAAACTACCCCTTAGGTGAAATGACCACTACACCCCTCGATTTCAGAATCCGATGCTCCGATTTCGGAAGCCGCAAAGCGCCACCTATAATCACGCGACGGCGCCTTTCTCCATAACTCAGTCACGCCGCTTCTACCGTTACTTTCCGTTTTCCTCGTTGTACGAACCGTACACCTTCCCAATCCCATTCCCATTCCCATTCCCCTCAATACATAATTTTGTATCTTCACGTGTATTATTATACGTTCCTCTGCAATTTCAAATTGTTTAGTGAGAGAAATCAAACGAATTTTTGTATCTGAAGAAAAATACGTTTAATTAATCCTATTTTTCCGTCAATAACTTTCTACATCATCAGGCTAAAAACACCTTCAACAAAAGCCTAGCCTCTCCGCTTCCACTTTGCTCACAGCAAAGTATATACAATCCAGAAGCCAGAAAGGAAAAAGGAAAAATTATAGCACAGCTCTAACACGAAAAAAATTCGCGGCGCTACAACTGATCGGTGAGCGAATTGAGAAGATCCTGCGCGTCAGCGACGCCTATGCGGAGCGCCTCGAGCACGCGCTCGAAGATGAACACGTGGCAGGGGATGCGCAACACGCCTTTCTGCTCGTAACCGTATTCCTGCGCCGATTTATTCAGCAGCACCACGAAGATCGGGTGATTCAACAGCTCCGCGCTCACCACGAATCGCTCCATCTCGTCGCCGACGTACACCGGCAGGTGCCCCTCCGGAACGCCGCCGGAGGAGGAGCTCTTCCGCAGCGATTCGGATTTCGATTGCGATCTGAGCAGCCAGTACTGGGACGAGTCGCCGACTTTGGATAATCTTCTGATGAGCTTCTTCATATCGATTGAGATCTCGAAATTGAAATTGAAATCGAAATCGAAAAAGAAAGAGAGAGGTGTTTGGTTTTAGACTTTTAGTGAGAGAGAGTAATGGAAGGGAAGATGAAGAGAGAGAGATGAGGAGTAGGGGTATAAATACTGAGTGTACACAGAAAGGTTATGGAGAGGTACAGATGTGCGTACTTGCAGGTTATGGAGTAACTTTTTGCTTAATACAATTTGCCTAATTTTATAAACTAATATTCACTATGTCTCACGAAAATATGCGCTCTTTCATTTTTAATCCGCTCTCTTTCCTTTTTAATCCATCCCATAAGAAGGTGAGACATTTTCTCCACTAATAATATTTTATTTTACTTTTTTTCTATATTTCTCTTACTTTATTAATTTTACATTAAAACTCGTGTCAAACTCAAATTGCATATTCTTTAGGAATGAGGGAGAAACATTTAAAACACAAATGTTTTCCGGAGTGGAAATAACACTTTTCACGGATCGGGAAAGACAAATCATGTGAGATGTGACACCGCTACTTCGCCTTATTTTAACTGCTTTTAATTTTATAACCCTAAACAAAACTAAATTTAATTTATATATTTCATTTAAAAAGTTTACAAATTTTACTTTGGGACTAACTTGTTTAAATCTTCATTTGCGAGTTTAGGAGATTTCTTGTTTGATTAATTGACCAAAAGTTTAGGGTTTGACAAGTGTACATAGATCATCTGTTAATTTGATTGAAATTTCTTCCCAAATTCCATGGTGGAATGTAGTCACTGCGCACACTCTTTGAATGAGCTCCTGAAATTAAGCATGAGTATTTAAGTTACACTTATTCTAATGTCTGCCTCATACATTTTGAAACAGAAGCAGGGAGGCGTTGGACGAGTTGAGAAATTTAATACTACTACTATTACATAAATTTCGAAGCTGTCATTTTTTTCATTTTTTTCAGAATAATGTCGTTTTGAGCTGACGACATATGAATTTTTTTTATATAATTACTCAAATTGGAATTCCATGTCCCTTTGAATTTCAGATGCGAACAAATTCGAACCACAATTCTAAAATATAAGAATTGGATACTACTAGTAAATATTAACTATAAAAATTAATGTTAAAATATTGAGACATAATTTACATTTCTTCCACTATATATGAAACCATATATTATGTGTTCATTCAGTGTTCAACCCAATATAAGTAGTTACATTTCTTCCACTATATATGAAACCATATATTATGTCTTCATTCAGTGTTCAACCCAATATAAGTACCAACGGGCAAGGGTGACTAAATAATATGTTCACCTAATTATGCTTATAAACAAAGAACAATCATTGTTTTTAATTAAGAGCATTCACAAAGGGGCGCCCTATAGTCCATCATATAGGGCGCCCTATGCTCCACAACATTAGTATTCTATTCTCCTACCTTTTCACCTGCAGTGAGACACCCTAAAGTCCGCCCTATATTTTTCACTACTATTTTGCTAATTAATTTTTTATATTTTCAAATATGTCATGCAAAATTATAAACAAAAAAACACTACGGTTAAAGACAAATCCTACATTACTAATTAAAAAAAAGTTACAAGAGTTAGAAATAAAAAAACAAGTTCACTAAATCCTACATTACTAGTTCATTCCCAGCTTGCGGCGCAGATCATCGATCATCCACTTGAGGTATTAGGCTTTGCCCGGGTCCTCACACTGCATGAGGGCGTGGTGCGTGTCCAACAATGTCCTCCGATTGGCAGCCGCCACCAACTCCGCGTAGGCGTGTCCCACAGCCGAAGTCGGGGCCGCGACTTGTGAGGATGTCGCCTTCGCCTTGCCCTTGTTCTTGGCAGCCTTGCTGCCAATGGCACGCCGGGAGGACATCGGTGTGCTGGAACTTTCATCCTCTTACATCGGCTGGTTGAGGTCCATCGGATGTGCACCGCTTTCGCTGCTCGTATAATCACCGGCGGCGGTGTTCTTCGTCCTCTTCGCCGCAGCCGATAGGGGCAGAATCCCTCCTTGGAACTTCTGCTTGTCCTTCAAGAGGAGCCAGGAGTTGTAATGCTTGAAATCGCCGTACAATGAAATGAACGACGCAAGCGCTCTATCGCGCACATCAGCAAACTCTCGACGCTGCCTTGCTCGCTCAAGCACTTCTCGTACTCCGCTGAGAACAAATTGACCTGCTTCTTCACCCAATCCCAGTGCTTGCGGAGCTGCTCCCTATGACGCTTGTAGGCGGACGGCGGCTTGGCCTCATTGTAGCGCTCAACGATGCGCTCCCAGTACGCTATTTGCTTTTGGTTGTTGGCAAACACCGGATCCTCTAAAATATCAATCTAACACCTCGCCAAGACGATGGTTTCATCCGGGTTGTAGTTCGTCCTCCCTGGGGCGAACTCTTCATTCTTCTCCGGAAGCCGCAACTTCTGGGCCTTTGCTTGTTCCGCTTCTTCTTGGTGGCAGAGCCTGAGGCGGTGGATCCAGAGGCGCGGCAGGGTGGGGCGGGGGCGCAGGTGGGAGACGGCTCCATGTCTGACAGCCCGTACGAATCCGTACTAAAATCGGGATCGTACTAGGTGTTGGAGTCAAAGGGCCGGTATTCAGAGTCTGTACCCGGCCACCGTGCACCACCACTGAACATCGAACTATTCGGACTTGGTAATCACTGGGATTCATTATAAGTGAAATAGAGAATGAGATGAAAGAGTGAAATGTTGAAGAGTGAAAGGAATTGTGGTGTATATATATAAATTTTGAAGAATTAAAAAAAAACGCGTTGCATCGTTCGCGGTATCGTCCACCTCGCCCGCAGTGGGGCGGACGATACCGCGGACGATGCCTGGCAGAAGCCCTATCGTCCACGGCCGAAGCATAGGGTGCGGACGATGGGTGTTCTATGGTCCGCATGGCTACAGTGGCGCCCGATGCAATGGGTGAAAAAGAGTGTACTAAACGGATGGGGATCCTCTGCTGTGCACAAGTGCACAGCAGCCCCTGCTGTTACATACAAACAAATAAAATAATCAAATTAATTAAATTAAATTAATTAAATAAATATATATTATTTTATTACCTTGTGAGGAACAGCATGGGCTGCTGTGCACTTGTGCACAGCAGAGGATCCCCATCCGTACTAAACTGAATAGAATAATATTTATGTAAATAAATAAAATAAACAATATGATTCTGACAGTTGAGTCTAGTGGGATTCTTCGGATTCAAGTAATTTTCCACATCCAGTTCAGACTTAAAACAATTGTATTCACATTGGAATAGGCAGTACGCCGACGAGATTAAATATATATGTTCAACTATTTATTTATCTTCCTATTTATAAAATATTTAAAATAATCATTAGTACTATGTATTAATTACGTGGTGTAGAAGAACATAAACAGGTTACGCTGGTGGAAATTCTATATTTATAAGTATTAATATTAATATATCATAGAGACGCGTATATGCATTGTAGTTTCATGAAGTTTTCAGTCGTTTTAAAAATAATATAGGAGTACTATATTATTTTATGTGAACAAATTAAACTTATATTATACTACTAAACACTAAGTATGGAAACATCATATCAATAATAGAAGTCATGATTCAATCAGACCTTGTCCAATACTCTTTCGAAGCAATAAAATTATAGTATTCGAGAAGAAATTTGACTTTGGACTATATATTATATCAATAAATCCATATATTTATTGCCTCAGTTTAGTGTCACGTATACTCGCTGTCTAGTGTCACGTATACTCGCTGTCTTACGGAAATAAGTTATTATTTGGAGCGGCCCAAGTTTTAATATATAATTTATAAAGTAAAAGTTTGTTGAAATTATATATGTGGACGATGGAAATTTAGTGCTGCTTAAGTTTTACTGAACCAGCGGTTAAAACCGAAACTGTAACTGTCGGATACGGTTCCGAATCGAAACCGCGACCAAACGGCGGTTTCACGGTTTCGAACTGCCAATGTAGTAATAAATTTAAACATAGTTAATCCTTATACTAAAACTATACTCCACTAAATAAAACATTGTTGAATGATCCGGTTTTTGAGTTTTATACTTTTATAAGTAACTTTCATTTTTGGATTTGGAAATATCCGTGGAAACAATAATGTGGGACAAAATTTTGATAACTTTATAAAACTATTTGGTAAAATTGGATGGTAATTTAGAAAACATAAGAGAAAAGATAATAAAATAAAAATAAACTAAATGACAAGAGGGAGTCTATGGAGTATTAACC
Organism: Salvia splendens; assembly: GCF_004379255.2. Lineage (NCBI taxonomy): Eukaryota > Viridiplantae > Streptophyta > Magnoliopsida > Lamiales > Lamiaceae > Salvia > Salvia splendens. Next base: position 27,341,018 of record NC_056039.1, read on the forward strand.
ATTATGGTAATAATTGTATAATACTATTTTTAATTTTATTAATTAACACATTTTTTTTACGTATAGAGTCTATGGAGTATGGATCATTATTAATAAATATTTAGGTAAAACACATCCTTAAGTCCTTGTACTTTAATTGTTTACTTCAATAAGTCCTTATACAATTTGTTCATTTTAGTAAGTCCCTGTACTTTTATATTTGATATATTTCAATCCTTATTTGACGGAATCGTTAACTTTTTCGTTATAAAATAACACATCATATATTAATTATTTAAATATATTCCACCTAATATCCTAGTTGGAAAATATGAACATAACATAAATATAAAAAAAAGATAAAAACAAAAACAAAAAAAACTAAAGAATTCCAAATCGTTAAAAGAAATTTGTTGTTTGATTATTTGAAGTTCCAAATATAAATTAATATTCGAACTTCAAATAATCTAACAACAAATTTCTTTTAACAATTCAGAATTCTTTAGTTTTTCTTTTAGTTTTTATTTTTATTTTTATTTTTTTATATTTATGTTATGTTCACATTTTCCAACTAGGATATTAGGTGGAATATATTCAAATAATTAATATATGATGTGTTATTTTATAACGGAAAAGTTAACGGTTCCATCAAATAAGAATTGAAATATATCGAATATAAAAGTACAAGGACTTACTAAAATGAAAAAATTGTACAAGGATCTATTGAAATAAACGATCAAAGTATAAGGACATAAGGATGTGTTTTGCCTAAATATTTATCAACATTGTAAAATATATCACATTGTAATTTGTATATGTAAATTGTAAATTTGTTGATATCATTTTCACCTTACTCGTCTTTCAATTTAAACTATCCATTTGCTTGTTCCAATTTATTTTATAATTTCAAACTACATAGAAAAAAAATTAAGGAAAAAAACCGTGAAACCACGAAACCGAACCTAAACCGCTACAAACCGTCCGAAGACCTGCGGTTCAGAATCGAAACCGAAACCGCCGGTTTTCGAACTGAAACCGTGAAACAGCCTCACGGTTCGGTTCCGGTTCCATATTTCCTAAAACTGGAACCGGCGGTTCCGAACCGAAACCGCCGGTTCATGAATTGTGGGCAGGTATAGATGGAATCCATAAACATAAAGTTAAAGTGAATAAGAAAATATAGTTGAAATAATATTAGTGGATGGTGGAATTCATAAAGATAAAGTTAGAGAGAATAAGAAAAAGTAGTTGCAATAGCATTAGTGGATGGTGTAACTATACAGTAATAATAGAAAATAAGAAAACGTTCCGATAAATAGATATGGACTATTTATATGAGACAGATGAAAAATGAAATATCACATATTTCTGTAGGATGGAGAAAGTATATACTCCATACATTCCACAAAAATAGACATTTTTTCCATCTTGACTCGTGCGATAAAAGTAGTCAACTTCTATTTTCAATGCTTATTTTTATTTCGCTCTAATGATGTAGCTCATTCTCCAATAGCAATACTTCTGTTGTAGAACTTAGCGAAATGATCGAGCAAGAACAAGATATCTTTGAGGGAAGAAGATGGAAGAAGATTTGAGAGAATTGTATTGGAATCTTTTATTGAACTCAAGAAGTAACTACAAGCGTTTCTTTCTACAACGAACTCTCTAATCTATTTATACACATCATGAATCAAGTGAGTGAACAAGTGCTTCACTACTTAATCGGTTACAACCGCTATGAACTAAACATCAAACGACTAGTAGCCGTTGAATTAGCTCGTAATTGATAACCGCCTCTAACGGCTACTTTCCTTCCTCCTTGATCAAGCTTTCTTCTTTCTCCTTCTCTCCTTGATCAAGCTATCTCTCTTTGTTCTTTGATCAAGCTGCAGCTCCACCGTAGCTCATGCCTTGATCGGCCAATAATGCCAACAATCTCCACCTTGGCTGGTCATGACTTGACGTTTTCAAAATTTCACAGTATGCAGACCAACGAGCCTGCAGCAATATTGAAAATTTTCCCTGCTCAACGGTTTCGTAAGCATATCAGCAGGGTTGTGGGCTGTGTCAATCTTTATCACCCTAATCCTGCCACTCTCTACCTCATCCCTTATGAAGTGCAGTCTCACATCAATGTGTTTGCTGCGTTCATGAAATATTTGGTGCCTAGCAAGACACAATGCTCCACTGTTATCACAATGCACTGCTACAACTCTCTGTTGCACTCCAAATTCAGCTATGAGTCCAAGTAGCCACTTTGCTTCTTTCACTGCTGAAGTCAAGGACATATACTCAGCTTCAATTGTTGATAAAGCAACCACACTTTGCAGACTTGACTTCCAACATATGGCTGATCTAAACAAAGTGAAAATGTAACCAGTCTGTGACCTCTTGTGTCAATATTTGCAGCATAGTCTGAGTCACAATAGCCTACCAAGGGCTCCTCCTCAGCTCCATCTACATCAGTGAACAATATGCCCAGCTTATATGCAGCTACAAGATATCTGAGTGTCCATTTAAGAGCACTCCAGTGTTGTCTGCCAAAATCTGCTTGTCGTGCTTATAGCATGAGCTATGTCAGGTCTTGTATATATCATTAACTACATCAAGCTGCCTACAATATTGGAGTAAGGCACCAACTCCATTTCTTTATTCTCTTCATCTGTTTCAGCTCTCTGACTCTTTGACAACTTGAAATGCATAGCCATGGGTGTTGCTGTGCTTCTCATATTATCAACCCTGAACTTCTTTAGAGTTTTATGGCTATAATCAGTCTGGAACAGCCACGGCTTCTTCTTCCTCTTATCTCTAATTATATCCATTCCAAGAATCCTACTCGCATTGCCAAGATCCTTCATCTCAAAATCTGACTTGAGCTGTTGTTTCACTTTCCTTATCTCTTATATGTTAGGACCTAATATCAACATATCATCTACATATAAAAGCAGATAGATGGGTGCCTTGTCTTTCTGTTTCTTCACAAATACACAGCTATCATATAGTGATCTAGAAAAGCCCAGATTTGACAAACTCTCACCAAACTTCAAGTACTATTGCCTGCTGGATTGTTTAAGACCATAAATGCTTTTCTTGAGCATACACACTTTATGCTCAGAACCAGGGACCTCAAAACCTTGTGGTTGAGCCATGTAAATGGTTTCCTCAAGGTCTCCATTCAGAAAAGTTGTCTTGACATCCATTTGATCCAGTTCCCAACCCCTCTTAGTTGCCACTACCAGTAGCACTCGAATGGAGTTGTGCTTTACAACTGGAGAATAGACTTCATTAAAATCTATACCCTCTTCTTGGTTGAAGCCCTTTGTAAAAAGTCTTGCTTTAAACTTGACTTTCTTAGCATCTACAGATTCTATCTTCTTCTTGAATACCCATTTGCATCCAGTAATCTTTCTGAATTCTGCCTTCTCAACCAAGATCCAGGTTTTGTTACATATCAGAGAGTCAACTTCCTCTTTCATAGCTTGGATCCATTGATCTCTATGGTCCATTCACAGCCTCAGTATAGGAGCTAGGCTCTGTAGTCTCCATTTGTTCAGCTACATGTAGAGCATAATAGAGCATCTCATAGTCATCAAATCTTGCTGGTGCCCTCACATTGGCTCTTCTTGGTCTGTCCCTAGCCAATTGATATTCTTGTTGACTGCCAGGTTGCTGCTGATCAGTAGGCTCATTCTCTTGATTTTCTTCAAATCCTCCACCAGCTTCATCAACTTCTATTCTTGCACCATCAGATGAAGCATCTTGCATCTCAATCAGTGGGGAATTATCATTACTTCCCTCAGTTGCTGCTCCAGCTGCATCTTCTTGACTTTTGCTGGACAGAAAAAGCATGTTGTCTTCAAGAAAAACAACATCTCTCATGATCACCACTTTTTGCTTTCCAGACTCTATGCACCAAAGCCTATATCCCTTAACTCCCTTCTGATAGCCTATCATGACACACTGCAGAGCTCTGGCATTCAATTTCCCTTGCTTTAAATATGCAAATGCCTTGCATCCAAAAGGCTTCAATCTGGAGTAATCAGGCTCTGAACCATACCATCTCTCATCTGGTATTGAACCCCCTATTGCTGAGGAAGGACACTTGTTGATCATGTAAGTTGCTGTGCTCACAGCTTCTGCCCAGAATTGCTTCCCAATCCCAGAAGATGAAAGTAGACACCTCACCCTTTCCAACAGTGTGCGGTTCATCCTCTATGCGACACCATTCTGCTGTGGATTAGCAGGAACGGTTCTATGCCTCCTAATCCCTTTATCCTTGCAGAATATATCAAATTCCTTTGACAAATACTCCAAGCCATTGTCAATTCTAAGCACTTTAGGAACTCTGTCTTTTTCAGTCTCCATCTCCCTACACCAGTTCTTAAATGTGTGGAAAGCCTCTGATTTCTCCTTCAAGATATAGACCCATACTTTTCTTGAGAAATCATCTATGACAGACATGTAATACTTTCCTCCACCAAGACTCTTGACTGGAGATGGGCCCCACAAATCTGAATGAATATAATCAAGAGGAGAAGTAGAAGAGTGATTACCTGCTGGAAATGAAATTTTCTTTGCTTTTCCAAGCAAGCAATCTTCACATTTCCCCATCCTTTCTTGGCTGCTTACTCCAATCATTTGCTTCTTGATTAATGCTTTCAAAGTCCCTTCAGCAGGATGCCCCAGCCTTAGGTGGCACCTTCTCATATCATTTATTACAGCAACATGGGATTCTCCAGAAATCACAGTAGCTTGAAGATAATATAGGCTGCCTGCTCTGTGAGCCACCATTTTTACTTGTTGATTTTTGCAGACCTTCATCTCTCCATTTTCAGAGATAAACGAATAACCCTTTCTTTCAAGAGTACCAAGAGACACAAGATTTCTCTTTACTTCTGGGATATACCTGACCTCTGAGAGAATCTTCACAGTTCCATCATTTAATCTCAGCTTTATGTTGCCAATGCCCTTGATGTTGCAGGCTTTGTTATTTCCTAGTAACACAGATCCATCACAATGAACAAGATCATGAAACCAGTCTGGATTTGGGCATATGTGGAATGAGCAGCCCGAGTCCATTATCCAAGAACCTCTTTCAATTCTGTCCATCACATTCATGACTTCAGCAGCATCTTCTCCATCACTGCTGATCACATTTGTGTGAGACTTATTTTCTGAGGCTAGCTTCTTTTTCCAGCCAAAACAATCTTTCTTCAAATGCCCTGGTTTCTTGCACCAGTGGCAAGATCTAGTTTCTTTCATCCCAGAGCTATCAGGCTTGGTCTCCACAGCCCTCTTCTTGAATTTCTTTTGGTTCCACTTCTTGATGTTGAGTGACTCAGGCTGAGACTCAGAATTTCTTGAACTGCCTCTCTGCAATTCTTTAGCCATGAGTGCAGAATACACCTCATTATAGGTGATAGCTTTGTCTCTTCCATAGAGAATAACATCTCTCAACTGATCATAGGAGCTAGGCAAGGCATTGAGAACCAAGATAGCCTTATCCTCATCATTGATCTTGACATCAACAGCTTCAAGATCATCAACACTTTTCGAGAAATCCTCCAACTGCTCCACAATCGACCTATCCTCTGAAAAACTATATGAATAGAGTCTTCTTTTCATATACAAGCGGTTATCCAAATACTTGGCCAAGTAGACATCATCAAGCCTCTTCAAAATACTAGATGCAGTGGTCTCACGTTAAACTTCGCGCAACACTTTGTCTCCCAGACATAAAATGACCGCACCATGAGCTTTCAACTGCATCTCATCGAATTTTGCTTGAGCTTTCTCATCTAGTGCAAGAGCCTTTCCCTTCCCATCTGATTCAGTCGAAGTCAGAACTGCAGCCAGGCCTTGCTGCACCAGAACCACCCTCATCTTCATTTTCCATAAGCCATAATCGTTCTTTCCTGAAAACTTCTCTGCCTCGAGCCTTGCTGCCATTGTTGCAGTTACTTTGATCGATCAATCGCCCTTTCCCACAGACGGCGCCAATTGTTGTAGAACTTAGCGAAATGATCGAACAAGAACAAGATATCTTTGAGGGAAGAAGATGGAAGAAGATTTGGGAGAATTGTATTGGAATCTTTTAGTGAACTCAAGAAGTAACTACAAGCGTTTCTTTCTACAAAGAACTCTCTAATCTGTTTATACACATCATGAATCAAGTGAGTGAACAAGAGCTTCACTACTTAATCGGTTACAACCGCTATGAACTAAACATCAAACGGCTAGTAGCCGTTGAATTAGCTCGTAATTGATAACCGCCTCTAACGGCTACTTTCCTTCCTCCTTGATCAAGCTTTCTTCTTTCTCCTTGATCAAGTTGTTTCTTCTTTCTCCTTCTCTCCTTGATCAAGCTATCTCTCTTTGTTCCTTGATCAAGCTGCAGCTCCACCGTAGCTCATGCCTTGATCAGCCAATAATGCCAACAACTTCAATCATTTTTTTCTTTCTATTTCATTCCTACTTTACAAATTGTGCACGAAAACACGTATCATCACGGTATCTATTTTAATAGAATAGATGGGGTATAAATATAATAGACCATGTCATTAATGGAATTCCTTTTTTTATTAACAAATAAACAAAATTATTTAAAAGTTGTGCTATGATCGATTCGAATTCCTAACCTTTGATATGAGTAGCATCCACTTAGCTCTACCAAATGACTAGCATAAGTAAATTTTGCTATGACTCTTGCCATAATGGTTTATCCAATCAATTAGTGGTCAGTAAGTATGAGAGTTTTTAATGATTATTAATTATTGATATCTTTTGATGATTATTGTGATTACTAATTAGATCACTTATGTTAATCTATACATTTTCTCGTATGAGCGACAGATCTATTTAAAATATCTCTCAGATCAGGGGGGCTTTTGGCAGCACAGTGATTAACGACCATCTCCCTTAGCGGACCAATACATATCTAGATTGAACACTTCCATAATACTATGAGGCCGGAATGTGGGGGTCCTTGGGGTTGGGAATATGGTGGGCCCGTCAAGATAAATATACATAAAATTAAATGGAGTAGTTTGGTTATTTTTTTGCATATAATATACATTATGGGATCCACTCCTATGCGCGATACATGATTTTTGTTGTTTCATTATGTAGTAGTAATAACATGAAGTAACAGAGGATGATGAAATCATTAAAATACTTCTTGTTATTCACAATAATAATAATAATAATAATAATAATTTTTACTTATAAGAAAAGTTACTTTTAACACAATCATTTCCCGTACAAGAACATTTACTTTTTTGTTATGGCTATAAGAAATTTTGATAAAGATTATTATACTATTTATATTTATTTAATAAATGTTATATTTAAAAACAAGTATACTTTTCTAATAAATAGTTTATTTAGATTATTAATTAAAAATATACTATCAATCTTCACATTTCATTATTCTCCTTATTCACGGTAAATAATTAAATACTTTATATATTCAGGTTAGCAATCATAAAATAGAAAAAATAGTTTGATTATCAATTTTCTCTATATCGCTTCTCATATCCAAAATAGAATGAAGGTTAAGTCATATTACTAAAATAACCTTCATAAAAAATTAAAACTAATACGTTGTACAATTATTTTGATATCATATGAGCCAATATAGCTTCACGTTACTTGTTTTATCTTTATTCTAGATTTTTTTTTGTTTTTTTATATCTTTTAAACTATTTTATTGGTATTACGTTTCTTGTAGTCCGCTTTTAACCTCTTTTGACGATCTCCGACGTAATCATGCCATTTCCGCCTTTATTTTATCTATTTTCGCCCAAATAAGTCAATTTTAAGTTCGACGAGTGTTAATAATAATAATAATAATAATAATAATAATAATAATAATAATAATAATAATAATAATAATAATAATAATAATAATAATAATAATAATAATAATGATGATGGCGACGACCACAAAAAAATTTAGTGTTTATATGAATATTTGTTGTTAGAGAATAGTTGTGATAAGTCATAAGAAGAGTAGTATTTTTTAATTTCACTATAATTATTAATACGACATATATTACTCATAAAATATATTTATGATTTAGAAGTATTTAATTAGCGCCGATAATATTTATATGAAAGTGATAGGGTGTTTGGTGAAGATGTCCAGATAATTTCAATGGCTTTGAAGCTTAAAGAAGAAAAAGGTACACCGATGTGCGCATCTTGTTTGAAATAAACTAATACCATACCTCACTTCACTTTCTCTCTATCTTTTTTGCTTTTCTTAAATTTGGATCCCACTTTTTGGAATATAGATTGGATTTGGACTAACAAAGTAAGAAAGTTATGGCTAATAAAAGTGTATGAAATAACAGAACAAAAATGTGATATACGTGTGTTGTCGTGTCGTCTTCATGGGTAAAACGTAGGATACATGTCTTTATATAAGGTCATTAAATTTCGTTTTCGGCACACAACACATTTTCAAATTGAACTCTTTTATTAAAAATCAGATGCTTTAGAATTACAATATTATTTGATTATATCTAAAGACATACTGTATATATGAACCGTTATTAATTACTACTACTGCACCTTAATGACAAATATTTTTTGGTGTATACACAACAAATTAATATTACCATATATTTGTACAAATATGACTTGATTTATTGATGAGTACCATGAGGTACTGCAAACATATGTTATACTCCTAAAGTTCGTTTCCTTTCGGAAATTGGAAAGAATCTAAACTGTAAGATGTTTACTAAGATGAATTGAAAATTTGTGAGATTTCAAGACTCTTTATAAATATTACTCTCTTCATCCCAACTAAGTTGAGTCGTATCCCTTTTTAGGATAGTTGAGTCATTTCTTTTCAAAAAAAATAAAGCATCCAATAACACTTTATTCCACCACCTATTTTACTCTCTCTATATCTTTCATACTCTATATCTCTCTCCTATTTTTCAACACAATTTCTTAATATCCGTGTTCAAAAGTTTTGACTTAACGTAGTTGAGACGTGGGAGTACTATCTTTTAAGCTAATTTTGCTTGATTTATATCCAATAAAAAATATATTTTTTTGAATGACTACAAAAAAGTTATCTGAACAATATGGTTTGCACATTTCCGGTACTTGTTAAAAAAAATACTTTATACTACTAAATATCTCTGGACAAAGATTTAATTTCATTTGAGGTATTTTTGGACTATTTTCAGACTTTCTTGCCCTTTTTTTTATCCTTTTTAGTTTTAAGGCATATTTTAGTCTTTATGTTTACTATTCTATTCTATTTTCAAGGGATATTTATCTTTTTTTAGTATTTCTTTCTATCTATTCTATCTGTATTCTAATTTTCTTCTCTTTATTTATTTAATTTCTTATTCATCTCTCTCATTCTCTATTTATTCTCAATTTAATTCAGTTTAACAATAAATATTTAATGCATATCCAATTAAATACTTCTACTATAATTTTAATTTTGATACATGTAATTTTATAAATAAATTTAATATAAAAAATAGAAAAAACGAAAAAAGAGATAGAAGAGATAGAATAAAATATACCCTCTGTCCCTAAATAAAAAAACATTTGAAATGTCACGGATTTTAAGTATTTGTCCAGATATCTTTGAAGAAATATTATTTTTTTTTATCATATATCAGAAATTTGCAAACCAAATTATCCAGAAACCTTTTTGTTCTCTCTATTTTTTTTGGTGGTATATTTAATTGTTCATATTTGGTTTCATTTTAATTCCAATTATAATTACCAAGTACAGATGTGAAGTTAATCAAACAAATTTAATTTTATACTTTTTAAATTCCTCTTGCCTTCTAAACAAATGAATTGCCATTCATTTATATTACTCCTTTATTGTATTTCTATATGCATTCCATTCTGCGTATTTCATACCATCATTATTAGGGATTTTATTATCTAGATAAAACAAAAAAATACATTCTCCACTCCGCACAAGTGAAATGTTTTTTCTGGGCACAAAATATAGAAAATGGTATTTAAAGAATTAAATAAAAAAGTAAAGTAAGAATAAAATGAAAAAAAAACTAAAATAAAAATTGTAAAAGAGTATATTTAAAAAGTAAAATAAAATAAAATAGATGAAAAAATTTATGTCACTTTTTATTAAAAAGGAAATGATCCATTAGATGGGAGGGATAATATTTTAGGTAGGAGGGATTATAAAACTTAGAGATTGGGCTAAAAAAAATTGTAATTCGTCCCAACTAAATTGAGTCGCATTTCATTTTATGATGTCACAACTAAGTTGAATTATTTTATTTTTTGAAAAAAACATTTAATCTCTTTTACCTTATTCCATCATTTTCTTAACTCTTTTTTTCTTTTCTATTTTATTTTTCTCTCCTACTTTTCAGCCTAATTTCTTAATTTTTATGCTGTAAATTTTGAGTCTAACTTAGTTAGGTAAAAGAAGAAGCAGTACAACTATTCAATGGCGTAGCTTTACCTCCATGTGCCGTACGGTATTACTGTACACGCAGCCACACACTATTCATTTCCATTTGAGTTAGGCTTCTTTAATCGTACACAAATTAGAGAAAGTGAGGCCCGTTAGTGATGGACATGACATGGATTTCCACAAACCGGTGGCCCACTTGCGGCCCATCTCTTTTTAAAGGTGGATAAAAGTAAATGTCAGAAATAATATAATTAATGGATATCCACTTAAGTTAAGTGCGCATCCATCCACTGTCTCTCATTGTTTTATCATACAATTATAAATTAAAATAGTATGAGTTTTTGATAATTTCAGATTTATTGTAACATTGTTTCGTGTGAATAATATTTTCCAAAGCAAGTGAACCATGAACCTCTTCCGCCTACCTACTATTGTTTTTATTTTTAATTCTTGACATGGGGAGAGGGGAAAAGGAGAGAAATGCGTATAGCATTCTCATCTTTGCACAAATATATTTTAGAATATAATATGTGCACAAATAAAAGTAAAAGGTGGACATGGTAGACTATAGTGCTAAAAGGGCAACTAATAAATTGCGTGGAGAAAAGGTCGGTACCCCATCCGTACATGGACAAGAAGTGGGGCCCAGATTTTGATATGACGATGTCGATATTTCTCTTGCTTTGACTTGATTTTTCTATATTTGTTTCTCTTTAATAATTCATCAACATTTTATTGAATTGTTTAGTAGTTAACGGTCTCTAATTGTATACTTGCACGTTGCATTATCTTTCATAATCAATGATGAGTTATTTAGTTTGGGTTCAAATATGTAAGAAAACTTCTTGTTATGTTACATGTTGCCCAAAGCCTCACATGTTCAATGAATTGCGCCAAAATTTTGTTGTATCTTAATTTAATTTTACGTCTCTCAATAAATTGTCTATTGTCTCTCCAAAATGCTTCTTAAAGTGAGGGCATTTTAGGCACGAAATTAGGACAAATGAAGCATCTAGCTAGTTTGTTTTGAATGAGTTTTATAATCTAATAGTATCACGTTTTAGTTATTTATTTAGGAGTAGACTAGACTAGATTAGGATTAATTTTAAACGTCTTCACTTGAGTTTGATCTGATTTTGTTATCCTAAACAAACTCCATTGAAAATCTTGATAAGAGTAGTGAAACAAAGGCCGAGACCTTTGTCTTTAAATGCATTTGTAAAGTCAAGACACACTCTAATGTATTGAGTATTGACTGTTGAATTGTTTTTTCACAGCTCCAAGAGCCAAGTTTCTTACACTTGGGCTTCCTTATCTTATTCACTTATCAAATTAATCCAATCTTGAGAAAAGAGCATTTTATGATATGCCTGATTGATTATAATTAATTGATAAAGGTGCGCACTTACATTTTTCAGAGATATGATAATGCACATTCTTGATATGGTGATATTGATTCCATCAAGTTATATTTTGTTGTGCTGTTTTTCACTATTCTACATATTTCTTCACTAACATCAGTGGATTTGAGATAAGTTTACTCATTGACCTCCATTATTAAATGATATAGTGCGTCTTATTTGATTGAAAAAAACAATTGCTGGTTGGTAAGTTGAGTGTGACATGGGATTGATAAGGCTCACAAAATCTAATACACTGTTTTTGAGTTGTTAAATGACCCTCATAAACAATAAGAGCCATTTAACTGTTTTCATAATTATTTTGGGCCTATATCTGTTACATAATTTATTAAGCCCAATATATTAAGTGGATGACAGTTCAGAAAACCCCAAACTTATATAGTGTACAAATATAAATCTCATAATTTGCGTGGATTAACAATAGCCATAACTAATTTTAATCAATAATTTTACTCCATATAAATAAAATAAATAAATGATAGGATAATTTTTTAAAGAATAAAATAAGAGTTACACATCATGCAATTGTAGAATCGATCACGATTGGCAATCCATAATATAAATACAACCAAGAATAGTGGCGCAATCATAGATTTTTGAGTCGAGGAGCTAACCAATCAATTATACTAACTAAAGAAAACGAATATTGTAAGTAGAAAGCTAAAACAAATTGAAGTTTCATTAAACATTTTAATTGGAGAAAAATGAGTTGAAGTGGTGGCATCAGGCATGGCCCAGCTTAGTTAGTGATTAATGAGATAGAGTTGGATTTGGGGCTTGTAAGTTCAAATGGTTGTTTTAGCCTCTAATCTGATAATATAGATAGATGGAATTGTATTATTCTTCAATTCATTAAGTTCATATTTCAATTTCAAAATTTATCGGGTGATCTATTTATAAAGTTGTGTCTGACACCTGAGTCCCAACTTATTCCATTTTTTTTTCTTTTGATTTTCACATTTTTAAAATGAATACATGCATAAAATTGATGACTTAAAATGCAATGTATCGCATGTAGAAATTTAAGATTATGGGCTTATTATTTTCCAATAAAATTTGACACATTCACTTTAATTCACAAATTCAAATTACATTACCAATTAGTCTTTGTAACAACAAATGAAACTATATCGACCACATCACACAAAAGAGAGATTTGTTATAGTGCACAAGCAAAACAGAGTGCGTGTTCAAGTGCACAAGATGAGCCTGTTCAAAACCATGACACCACAAGATAGCGTCACGAAAAACATGGTAACAAAATCCCGGGCTGACCATTTCCGAACGGCCTTGGAGTCGACGCGCAAGCTCTTAGCCCGACGAAGCGCGTCCACCTCAGTAAGCAGATCGCCCTTCCTCTTCAATTCCTCCACGCACTTTCCCAGAAGCTTGGAGTCCTCCTTCTCCCGCCTCAGCATCTTCTCCAAGTGCGACTCCACATCAGTTTTGTAGCGGATCGCCCAAATGAATCCCAGACTAGGGAGCAGAGGGAGGGCAGCCAGGAGAGGCGGGGGTGGCCCGATGAGGCGGAGAAGAGGAGGGAGGTGGAGTGGAAGAGGAAGAAGAGGCAGTAGAGTAGAGGTGGGTGATTTGGCTTCGGGTGGCGTCGATTTGGGTTTCCTTGAAGGAGAGGCGGTTGAAGATGAGGTCCTCCTCTTTCAGCCACTGCTTCAGGAGGAGTTTGTGGCTGGAGCGGGAGCGCCGCCGCCTTTGACTCCATTACAAATGATGATGTTGTTGTGTCAGTTTTGCTGTCGATTATTGGGACAGATATAGGAAAGGCAGTTGTGAGAGTGAGTGTTTTCATATGCAACGCTCCGCTCTCGAATTTTTATTTTTATTTTTATTTAAATTTGCAAAGGTCGAATCGCGGGACGCTGTTTTATTTGATTTTTATGTAATTCTATTTCAATTACTTCATAACAATAATTAATCACTAGTTCAAGAATTTTTGTTTACTAGTTTATAGTAGTATACTAATGTCCTAATAAAGATTAACATAAAAGAATTATTTTGTACAAAATGTTTTACCTTTGTTTCAATTTAGTACAAAAAATATTAAGTTTACATATTATATAAAAAAAGTTTAATAAATGTTCCAAAATAATATATTTCGTCAAGTCTCCACTAACACCATTACTTCTAATAATATCATATATACAAAAAGTTTCATCAGTGTTTCGGATTTGTACAAAAAGTTTTAAGTTAAAACATTCCATTAATTATATCAAACGGTTATTTTTATTACTCAGAAAAATGAAAAATACGGAGAAAAAATTCACCACTCTTCACCATCAAATTAGCGAATTGCATTTTATTGTCTAAGCTTTCTCATATAATAATGGAGAATACAACTAAAAAATATTGAATCTTTTTTGTAAAAAATAAATATTGACTTATTAACTGTTCGAAGCTCAAATTAGCCATTTTATAAAGATAAAATATGGACTTATTTTATACTATGTTCCATAAAGAACATTATAAAAAAATAGAGTATTTTGAGAGACAAAATTTTTTTAAACCACGATCAATTGTTGGAAGAATTGATATTAAATCTTTAATTATTCTACAATTATGCTGATAAGTTGGACAAATTATAAACTAATTAACGGTGTAAAAAAAATTAAACGGAATGTATTAACTTAAAACAATAGTAAAGTTTTTGTATGTAATATGTAAACTTAATACTATTTTTACTAAATTGAAACAAAATGTAAAACATTTTGTATAAAACATGCCAACTAGTCGTGAGACTTTAACTTAAAAGCTCATTAGCATTACAGAGAATATACAAAACTAAGGGAATCATTCAATTTAATTAATGTGATTGATTTGCTCCAAAAGTTGAACACGTGGAAATAATGTAATGTCCGTTCTATTCTGGGATCGATTAGACTATCTTCAACCATTTACACTAAATTTAAACTCATTTAAATTGCACATTAACCCCATAATAATTTATTAATATTTTATTATAAATTAAATATCATATTTTTTAATTTATTTTCTTATAGTATTAAATTTAAATATAATATTATATATAATATCACAAATTATAGAAATTAATTAATTAATACTAATAATTTATATAAAATAAATGAATGTTAATTGAGTTTTTAACTAAATAATAGCTGAAAGAATAATTAAACTTTAAACTAAATACTACAAATACTTAACCTTGAATAAATACTTAAATATAAATCTAAAATTCAAATATAATTAAACAAATCCTACTTTAAATTCTAAATTCGTGTATTGTAAACATAGTTAATTAGTACTAAAGTCTAAACATAACCAAATATCAATACAATTAACAATTAAATATCTTAATAATTTACTAATTAAATACTATATAATTGAGGCCAAGCCCACGACTATCGTCTTCTTTATTGAAGAGAACCCGTCGCCTATCCATCTGCGCTTCTTGTTTCCGCTATTTCCTCTTCATCCGGCCACATGTAGGTATGTTTCTTCCCCCAATAAATACATACATTTTGCAATTTTTCACAAATTATGCAGTAGCTACAGTGCTACCCCAGCTACTGTTCAAAAAACGCATAAATGTGGGATTTGAGATGTGTTTTGACGTATGGTTGGAGTTGCCCTTAGAGCATCCACTACGCGTCCCGCGCGCGGCTCGCGTTCCGTCCCGGAGGGACGGTTCCACCGCGGGACACGTTGCAACGTCCCCAGCCCGTCCCGTAGCCCGTATCCGTGAGACAAGCGACGCGCCGGCCCGTCACGCGCCCCCGATGCATGCGTGACGCCCACTCCCTGGCCCGCGAGTGGGCGTCGTCACGGATGACGCAATAATTTATTTATTTTTTTTAAAAATGAATTTTAATAAAAAAAATTAATTTTCAAACGGTAATATTACCGTTAATTTTTTATTTTCCTTTTTTTAAAATTTTTTTACTCTATAAATAATCCTATTTCATACTCATTTCAAACACAAACACACATCTATTCCTCTCAAATCCTCTCTATCACTCCAATTTCCATCTTAAATCAACTCAAACAAATGGATCCTTTTGAGCAAATGCGTCAATTAATGGAACAATCACTTGAAGAAGATCGACGACGAGAGGCGGAGGAAGCCGCGCCACCCCCACGACGCTCCCGGAAGTACATCAATCGGAACCAGGAGGAAGCCGCCGCACAGTTAGTACGCGACTACTTCTGCGATAACCCGATTTGGGGAGATACCTACTTCCGTCGCCGTTTCCGCATGAGTAAACCGCTATTTCTCCACATAGCGAATACTTTGGCGGCCCGGGAAGAGTTCTTCCGAGAAGAGTTCGACGCGGTCGGCCGTCCCAGCCACACGACGCTGCAGAAATGTACTGCAGCCATCGGTCAGCTTATGACTGGACAAACGGCCGACATATTCAACGAATACCTCCACATCGGAGACACCACTGGGCGCATGTACTTGCTCAACTTCTGCAGAGGCGTCCGGGCAGCCTTCAGTGACGAATTTCTCCGGAGGCCAAGCACGGACGATTGTCAGTTCCTCCTCAACCTGCACGAACAAGTGCACGGATTCCCCGGGATGCTTGGCAGTGTCGATTGCATGCACTGACAATGGAAGAATTTCCCGGTGGCTTGGAGGGGGTCCTACACGAGCGGCCACAAAGGCACCCACCCAACCGTTGTACTCGAGGCCGTTGCCGACTACAGGCTTTGGATCTGGCATGCGTACTTCGGGGTCCTTGGCTCGAACAACGACGTAAACGTGTTCCACCAGTCCGACCTCTTTACCGAAGTTTTGGATGGTAAAGTGAAAGAGCAGATTTGCGTAGGTGTCGTTCAAACAAGGATGTATCCTACTGATCAGGATGAAACAATCCCCTGCTAAGCCTAAAACCTGGTATCAATAATTCCTCAACCCTCTTCTACTGGGTAGTATAGTGAAGGTAGGGGTCGAATCCCACAAAGATGGTGACGGTTGGAGTGATTGTGGTGATATTCTGGAAGGTTTGGTTAGTTACCACGCTTGGGGTTGAGACTTATCTAGGCTGGAATTTAAGGTGGTACTCTACTGACTAGGAGGCGGGAAAGGTGTTAGACAGGCTGCTGTGTACGTGGAAAGTGGGGAACATGGTTTTCAGGAAGTATATGAAAAGTACTAGTTTCCTATAAAAGGTTAAACAGAATATCAGAGGAAAAAGAGGTAGTTAGGTGACTAGGCCTACAGGTCTGAAAAATAACAGCTGAAAAGTAAGGAAAAGTAAAGGACAAAAGCAAAAGTAACTAAAAAGTAAAAGTGGTCCCAAACTTGGATGTGGATGTTATCTTCTTCGACATGAATAAACTCAGATCAACAATCTCAGATTTCATGGACGAGAAACACAGATTAACAAACTTCACAGCTCAGATCTACAATTAAAACTTCGAATCAAAAGATTGAACAATGAAACTGCAATTATGCTTACTGGTCAACATGCAAGGTGGCAGAATAATGTAAACTCGGATTTCACACTAAGACACTTCTGGAAAATTAATCTAAACAGCCACTGAACTAACAAATCACAGATCGAACAACTCCAAATGAAATCATGCTTCCAACACTTAGAAATTACTGAAACAACTAGATCTAAGCTACCTAGGCAGAATGAAACAGAGTTGAACAGAAAGAGATGCATAAAAACAACTTCATTGCATAAAACGTTTGGATCTTCAATCAAAGTACTTCTAAGCAGCGAAATTCAAAAGTAACAAGATCCAGCGCAAAGGAAAACAAGCAATTTAAACTACGAAAGCGAAATAAAAAGTGTTTTGCCACGCCTGGCGATGGAACTTTCTAACTACGATCTTGCTGACTGGATGAAGAACGTCTGGAACTCCGGAGGCTTCTGGAACTCAGGTGATCATGGTTGTGGCGAGGAATGAGGCTCTGGACTGGGCTGAAGGACTGAACTACCGAGAGAATTCTACCTAAGAATGGATGATGATGAATGAGTCATCGTCTCTCTCTCCAAGTGGCTTCCTTTTATAGGGAGGCTTACCCTTGATTTTAGGGTAAAACCTCGTGGCGAGATGACTTCTTTGCCCTTAATTGTGGTTGATCAGTTCCAGCTATCCTTCTTCTCCATCTCGAGCCATTTTTGCATGTATACTGGTCAGTACGTAATCATTCTGACGTCATTTTCACCTGAAGTATCTGAAGCTTTGCCTACTGGCTAGAACACTCAACCTGCGCACTTTGAGCAACTGTTTTGCAAATATAATCAATTATGCACATCATACTAACTAGTAACCAAGACCTAGAATACGACTTATCATAAAGCGTCGGCCATCAACTTCGTCGCCAACAACCGGCTGTATAAAATGGGGTACTATCTCGCCGACGGCATCTACCCGAAGTGGCCGACCTTCGTGAAGACGTGCAGCAGGCCTGCGAACCCAAAGCAGACTTTTTTTGCGCAGAAGCAGGAGGCTGCGCGCAAGGATGTGGAGAGGGCGTTCGGGGTTCTCCAAGCGCGCTTTAACATCATCAAAGCCCCGGCTCGTTCGTGGTTCATGGAGAGCATGGTCGACATCATGTATACGTGCATAATCTTGCACAACATGATTGTCCGAGACGAAAGACCCGATGCGGGAAATTGATTCGACCCCGAATCCCCCGGAAGCTCAACCGCAAGTAGTCCGCCGCGAAGTGGAGCGCATCCGTCTATACAAGAACGGTTGGCTATTCGGGCAAGGACACGCGACTCTAGCGCCCACACCCAACTCCAAGAGGATCTAATTGAGCACATTTGGGAAAACTTTGGCGGAGAAGATTAAATTATGTCATTTTTATTTTTTAGAATTTTAATTATGTCTTTTTTTTTTTTTTAAGTTTAAGTTGTAATGTTGTTTTAATTTTAATGAATTGTGTTTGTTTAAATTGAATTGGGTTGGAAAAAAAAATAAAAAATGAAATTGAATGAATAGTAATTAAGGGACGGAATAAGGGACGGAGCGTTGCAGGTTTCGTCCATTAGTTAAGTGATGGAGGAAAAAAGGACAGTGGGGCCCTCAAAAGTCAAATAGTAGTTAAGGGATGGTATAGAGACAACGTAGTGGATGGTCTTATTCTTGCATTGAAAAGCTATGCGTTAGATTTAATCTCCTCGAGGCCTAAAATTAGGGTTCCTATCCTATTTCTTTTTCAAATAAATCGAAAACTGAAGATTGCATCTTTAATAAGTGAAGTCAGAGGTATAGTATAATCCACATACTTTCGACAATCTGATTGATGTCAACCTAGTTGTTTCCTTGTTCTGCGCCCTTAGGTATGGTAGATTTATGGATTTCTTGTTTGTTGCAATTATTGAAGTTATTTGTGTTGGTTGGCAGAGGTGTCTGCAGTAACATTAAAAAAATGTTATTGCAATTTTTAATTTCATAAAATTCATAAAAATCAAAGCTCGATTTACTCGTTTTCTCTATAATTTCAAATAAATTAATAAAACAACAAATTAAGCTTTGATTTTTATGAATTTTGTGAAATTAAAAATTGCAATAACATTTTTTAATGTATTAGAATCAAACTAAATATATAAATCGAAACAAACAACTCTAAACGTGCGTCAAACGTGAGTGGTGCTCATATAAGAAGCTCACATAAAGTATGTAGCACATCATTCCTCGTGGTCTGATATGGCTTAACGATAGACCAATTAGCCATTTATGTATGTGAAAATTAAATGAAGCCAGCTAGCATATGGTTATTAATACTCACTATTCAATTACTCAAGATTCTTTCACATTATAGACCTTCGTAGATTTTGCAGATGATAGGCGTTTGTACAAATTTATTCATCGATTTACTTTTTTAAGGCACACACCATTTATCAATGAGGTTGATCAATGAGATCACTAATTGGTAACCTGTCAAAACATTGTATAAAACTAATTGTATAATTAATTTAGGCGGATTTAGGTAATGGACAGTTGTGGAAAAATCATGTATAGAGCCATTAGCTCACTCAAAAGGGGAACAATCAACAAATTTTGAATATTACTTGGCAATTAGTTTAGAAATTTTGATTTGTAATGTAAGTTTTTTTAAAGATAATTGTGTGTGGCGTTAAAAAAAGTAGAACATGTGATTTGTGAAATTACGTTAGGATCAATTTAATTAGGCTGTTTCAATTTTCTTCCTTCTCCTAAGTTGAGTGCCGAAAATTAATTGGTTCTTTAAACGGAATATATAATATTGTCCAAACAATAATTAAAAAACTAATTAATATGGTTAATAAGCCAGCAAATAATCACTAAATTATTGGAGGAAGTCTACATCAACTTCTTTGTTGAGAGTGTAAATTGCATTCCATTAGTAGGTTTTGGATTCTCGTCCACTAAAATATATCTCGTGATTTACTTTATTTATGAGGATCCATGGAATAGTGGAGACCCTATAATTGTATTACTCCTAATATATAAGGAATTTTGTGCAACTTGATGTTTGTATCAGTAGGCATTAATTTAGAAATTAATTTCGGCGCAATGACTTACTCATTACTTTTTTATGTGTAAATGATTTACTCTCTACCATGATTATGAATAGCGGTGTCACGAGTTTGTATTGGGGCAGGGTTGTCCGTTAGCTAGGGTTTTAGTTTTGTTCTTTATTAGTAATTGTTAATTTATTTTCATTAAAATGTCCTACCGTCTAATATTACAAAATATAAAGCAAATAGGACCATAATTGTATTGATAATATGTCATTTCAAAGAATAGAGTAATACTAAGCGGTCTCTCAATTTTTGGTGAATTTTTTTTTCTCTTTCCAATTTTTAAGGTTAATTGATGATAAATACATGAATTTATAATATTTTCTTATTTAATTTCAAACTATTTAAAAAAAATAAATATTCGAATCTTGGGTTTTCTAATATTTCCAAATAACAAATTAAAATGAACGTAGCAAATTAAAATTTATATGGCAATCAAATTAAAACAACAACATCATTTTAATTAAATTCATTTTAAAAGTAAAAAAATAATATCCATATCATCATTCTCAATTTATCTATCTCTAGTTATAATTTACCCAAACTTATGTCATGAATAATGTTATTGATAAATCCATTATTTTTCATTTACAACATTTAAATAAAATTTCATCGCCCGACAATGTTGACGAAGTTAGTACACTTTGCAGATCACTCACTCATGCTCTAATAATAGTAAGTTTCGGAGTAATAATTATACTGATTCCTCAATACTCCTTTTCTATTTAGGGTCTGACTTAATACTCAGAACAGTTGCATTACGCAATCCAATATAGATCCTAAGTTAGATACTGTATTTATTATTCCGCAGTCAAATTTTTGTTAAGGGCAAATCAAGAAGAGAAAAATAAAGTTTTGAAAAAGTAGAATTGGGTTAGAATATAAACAAAAAAAAATATACTCCCTTGTCCATGATTTAAATACATATTTCAACAGTTTCAATAAATTGTTTAATTTTATAAAAAAAATTGGAGTAAGAAGGCAGACTTATGTACATGCAATCACGATTAAGGTGGCTGTCTAAAACCAAACTTTGGAGGAGTTAAACATGGTGTCACACTTAGATTAAGATAACAAAGTGCTACTGCTGATTACGAGTAGTATAAGTAATTACTATGAATTTCTTTTAGACAAGGTCACCTTGAGTCCGTGCTTGGCTTGAAGTATGATGGAGTCGCGAGGAACAACTGGATGTCCCTCAACTAGTTCAACATGGTAATGGTAAATAATAGCCGCCGCCACCATCTTCATCTGTACGAACGCCATCTCCTTCCCCAGGCACGTCCTTGGCCCCGCGTTGAACGCCGGAAACTTGTAAGACGCCTCGTGCCTCACCCCTCCTTTCCTCGTGATCCACCTCTCCGGCTTGAATTCCAAGCAGTCCTGCCCCCAAACACTCTCCATTCTCCCCACCGAATAAAACGATATGATGAGCTTCCCGTTGCGCGGGAGGTAATGCCCGCTCGGTAGAACGTCAGGCGACACGGGCGCCTTGTGCTCCAGCGCCACCGGCGGAAACAGCCTCAGCGACTCGCAGAGCGCTCCGTGCAGGTACACCAGCTTCTGCGAGTCCTGCGTGGTGAAACACTTCTTACCAAACTCGTCCTCTATTTCTTCTAGAATCTTCCTCTCGGAAACCGGATTCTGCGCGATGAGCCAGAACAGCCACGTGAGGCACGTGCTCGTCGTGTCCCTCCCTGCGAACATCAGGTTCAGCGAGGTGTCCTTCAGGAAGTCCCTCAGCCCATCCGTGGACCCCATCTCCTCCTCTCTGTAAACACGCTCGAACGCTCTCAGCATAGACGCGCCGCCGCCGCCGCTGTTCAAGTGCGGGTAGATGAACTCAGTAAAAGCTCTGGAACATTTCAAAAGCTTCCTTTCGGAGCCGACGTTCAGCAGTCTCAGAAGCTTCCACACGCCCCGCGGGGTGACGTGGCGGTGCAGCAGCGGCTCCGCCACGTCACTGAAGGCCTTCTCGCAGGGGAGGTAAGGCATGTCGACGCGCAAGCTGCAGGGATCGTGATCCAGCACAAGCTTGCAAATGTTATCGAAAGTGAATCGCTGGAAAACATCCTGCAAATCCAAATCCAACCCCATTCCACCGCAGAAGTGATCAAGAACAGGGAAAAGGCCGGTCTCCACCTTGCCCCAGACGGTGCTCTCGAGGCGGGCGTTGAAGCCGGCGTGCGTGAGCAGGGCCAGCGTGGTTTTGCGGTGAATCTCCCAGAGCTCGAAGTCGGCGCTGAAGATGCCGTCGCCGAGGATGTCGAAGATGATGCGGAACTCGGGGCCCTTTGGATAATTGGAGAAGTTTCTACTCAAAACGTGGTGGATGTTGGCGGGGTCGGAGGTGAAGAGCATGTCGATGTTGCACAGCGAAGGCCCCTTAAACAAGTAGGTGCCGCCGCAGTCGTTAAGGATCTGAGTGAGGTAGTCGTGGGCGCGGTGGAGGTTGAGGATGATGGCGGGGAGCATGCCGAGGACCGGCCAGTTGGTCGGCTCACACGGTTTCTTCCCTCGCCTGTCGGCTAGGCGGAAGAGGTAGACGAGGAGGAGGAGGAAGAGGAAGAGGAAGAGGAAGAGGAAGTATTGGTGATTGTAGTAATCATGAATGTCCATCTTAATATGGTAAATGTTGTGAGTAGCTTTTTGTGACATGTGTGTGTTGAAATGGTTTCGCTGCTGCGACGGATATATACTCGATAAGGTGAACAAGAGTTGAGGCATATCGCTATCTGCGTGCTGCAACATTGGCTAACGTGTAGTAACGATTTTAGATTGACGAAAAAAATTGATGATTGCTTTCCTTAATAATGGAACACTAGTAGTATAATTTTAATTAGACACGAGTACAATAGAATAATTATTGAAAATAAATAAATAAAAGAGTGAACTACAAATTGGTACCTACGTTTGTTCGAATCCATTCGAACGTGTCCCTCGTATCTATGTTTAGAAAATATCCTCACAAGCATCTATGTATGTGTATTATTCTTTTCATATTTTTTTTTTCACTATTTCGAATCTTTTATGCCTTTTTATCTTTTCTTTTCACCATTATGCACTCGAGATTAGTTTTTGTACGTATTTGTATCATCACGCAATTTTGTTAGATAGAAAGAGAGATAGAGATGGAGGTAGGATAGTAATCGTCTACTCCATCCACCATGAGCTAACCGCTTTCACCATTGTCGGAATTTCAGCCGTTGCAGTTTCTCTCAACGTACACATTTTCTCCTTTATTGCATTCCAAACCTTACGAAATTGAGGTAAGAACCCCACTTTATTCTTTACTTTAAATGTAGCCTAGATTGAAGAAGTTGTCACCTCATATGTAGTGTATATTCTGCCGAACCACCCTATTTTGATTGTTAAATTGACTTCTAATAGGTAAACTAGCATTCATTATACTCCCTCCATGCATCCAAAAAAAAGGTCCTATTTGTAGACGGGAGAATTTAGTAAAATAAGAGAGAAAGCAGGAAAAGTAAATAAAGTACTTAAGAGAGAATGAGGAGATAAAGTAAGAAAAAAAAGGAGATTATTTTTTGTGGACACCTAAAAATAACAAAATAAGACTATTTTTCATGAATAGAGAAAGTATATATATATATATATATATATATATATATATATATATATATATATATATATATATATATATATTAGTGATCTATGGCAAACACCTCTTAACCATATAACTAGAGAACAAATAATAGCCACAAGATCAAAAAAATCAAGGGCTAATATTAATTTTCGAATTTAATGAGATATTAGCTCCCTCAATCACAAATTTACTCCATAATAACAAGTCAGGGGTATTATTGTCATTGCAGAAAAAAATTAGATTATGTAAATTTTTACTTCATTTGAAGGTTAACTTCACGGACATGAAGCGAGTGGATCTGATCAAGGATATCACGGCGGAGTTCGAGCTGATCGCGAACCGGCTGTCGGAGACGGAGGTGGCGACAGTGGCGTCGGTGGTGGAGCTGGAGCCGCAGCATCTGGCGGAGATCGCGAAGCGCGCGCAGAAGCTGACCGGGCCGAAGAATGTGAAGCTGAAGACGGTGATCGACAAGTCGCTGCTCGCCGGAATCATCATCCGCTATGGGAATTCCGGCTCGAAATTGAGTTTAATTACTCTTAGGTTGCTGAATGTTGTATGTGAATTCAAGAATTATTGAAGAATTCGAAGCTCTGTTCATCAAAGCTAGAATTTGCCCGAGCAAAGGCGGCGATCGGTTTCAGCTATAAATACGGCGAATTGAGCTACGGAAATTCTTGTAATAATAGTAATTGAAGTTCATCCTCTTCTAATTCGGCTAAATTTTCATTCTTAATTATTTATTTGATCAGAGAGAAATTTGTAAATGCTGATGCTAGAAGGTGTTTGATCAATCTGATTTTACTTCACTCTTGTTTAGAAAACGCTTCACTCTTGTTCACAAAACACATCACTCTTATTCTGATTTTACTTCACTCTTGTTCAGAAAACACTTCACTCTTGTTCACAAAACACATCACTCTTATTCTGATTTTACTTCACTCTTGTTCACAAAACACATCACTCTTATTCTGATTTTACTTCACTCTTGTTCAGAAAACGCTTCACTCTTGTTCACAAAACACATCACTCTTATTCTGATTTTACCTCACTCTTGTTCACAAAACACATCACTCTTATTCTTATTTTACTTCACTCTTGTTCACAAAACACATCACTCTTATTCTGATTTACTTCACTCTTGTTCACAAAACGCTTCACTCTTGTTCACAAAACACATCACTCTTTTTCTGATTTTACTTCACTCTTGTTCACAAAACACATCACTCTTATTCTGATTTTACTTCACTCTTGTTCACAAAACACATCACTCTTATTCTGATTTTACTTTACTCTTGTTCACAAAACACTTCACTCTTGTTCAGAAAACACTCCACTCTTGTTCACAAAACACATCACTCTTATTCTGATTTTACTTCACTCTTGTTCACAAAACACATCACTCTTATTCTGATTTTACTTCACTCTTGTTCAGAAAACGCTTCACCCTTGTTCACAAAACACATCACTCTTATTCTGATTTTACTTCACTCTTGTTCACAAAACACATCACTCTTATTCTGATTTTACTTCACTCTTGTTCACAAAACGCTTCACTCTTGTTCACAAAACACACCACTCTTATTTTTTGAAAATCTCTTCAAACTAAACAATTTACATTTCATAAAATGAATAATTGATCAAGCTTGGGACCAAGGGCCACCTACCAATATACATACATGATACATCCCCTTTCATCACCACATTCTGATACCACAAACCTTACTTCCAACAATGCCATCCAAAAAACACAAGCCCAAGAAATCATCCATCACTAACACACCGCAGCCGATGCCGTATCGCTCTCAACAACAGTGTCCTTGGACGGAGCTTCTCTCAACTAACATCACCGCCGCACACAATCCGTGGCGCACCAACGCAGCTCCGCTCCCGCTGTCACCAAATCACGGCTACCACCACCAACATCAACACGATGCGACGCCCATCACAACCAACCGCCCCAACTCTGCCACGTCGCCAGTGCCTGCATCAGCGCCGCCCCAAATCGAAGGAGATTTGATCGCAGATTTGGAAGGAGAAAGAAAGGAAATCACGTAAATTTGAATTTGATAATGTAATTTCCAAAAATACCCTTGGCCTATTTTATATTATTAAAATAAATAATATTTGTTCCATTAAGATGTGTGGCTGAGATTTGTTCTCTAGTTATACACTTAAGATTAGTTATATCTTGATCACTCCCCTATATATATATATATATAGGGTAGTGTTAAACTCCTTTTCTCCCCTTAGATTTAAGTTCCTTCTAAATCTGGACCGTTAGATCTCATTCATCAACGGTCCAGATGATCTGCATTATTACACTATAATGGTGCATTATTAGTCGGTGTGCATTATTCAATTGAAAATCTGCATTATTACACTATAATGGTGCATTATTAGTCGGTGTGCATTATTGAACTGAAAATCTGCATTATTAAATGACACGTGGCATCAATCTAACCGTCGGATGACAAAATCGTGGGGCTGAGATCAAGAAGGAAATAGGAGAAAATATGGAAAAAGGATTTGAATACAATCCTATATATATATATATATATATATATAGGGTAGTGTTAATCTCCTTTTCTCCCCTTAGATTTAAGTTCCTTCTTCATTTGGAGCGTTAGATTAGATGGATGGACGATCCGGATTAGAAGCATAGTTAGGATTCCGTCGGTGCATTATTTGGTGCATTTCGTGCATCATAGGGGTTAATTAGTAAATGTATATTCTCAATACCTCCCAAAAACAGCATGTGCGAGATTTTAGCAGAGTACCACGACCTTCCATTTACTCTACACATTTGTCACTCCAAACGTATCTACTCTCAATCTCTCTACCCGCTTCATCTCCCCAATCTCTATCCCATTTCAAAACCCTAGCCGCCTATTCAAGGTACCGGCCATCTCAACGGACCTTCGAAAGTCGTCAGATTCCCGGTTCAACAACCCTCCCATTTTGCACAAGCATTTTCTGCGGTCGACGAGGAGGTACGGCTTGTCGAAGATTAATTTCTGGGTTTAATTTCTGGGTTTCAGCAAACTTTTCTCCCCGATTTTCGACCCTACCTCACCACACAAACGACGATTCACCCATTTTTGCCCATAAATGAGGATATTTTCAAAATGGGATTTCTTCTAGATTATGGTTAAAAATTGTTTAGTTACCCATTATGTAGATGAAATCTGATAGGGTTCTGATTTTTTGGTTCGTCTCCCAGATTTATCACGACGAAAAGAGGACGTCCTTCCACTTCACAACCATCCCAGCCTGAAGGTGAGCATTCAATTTCATTTGCATGTCCAATTCCTGGAATAATTGGCTGCTTCTGTACATGAAGTATTGGGCGAATGCAAAATTCATGGCCGCATTATTTAACTGAATCTGTACATTATTTACATATTTGTATGCATTAATTATCATGTTTTAGGCATTATAGGCCTGCTGTTGTACATGAGACAATGAGTGAATGCAGTAGTTGTATGTTCGTTTCTTGATTGAATCTGTACATTATGTAGCTATTTCTATGCATTATTTAGCATGGTTTAGCCATTATGTGACTTGTGTTGTACATGGGTCAAAGAGTGAATGCAATATTTGTATGTTCATTACTTGATCGAATCTGTACATTATGTAGCTATTTCTATGCATTCTTTATCCTATTTTATGCATCATTTGACTGCTGTTGTATATGAGTCTAAGAGTGACTGCAGTATTTACATGTTCATTACTTGAGTGAGTCGGTTCATTATTTGGCTATTTGAACGCATTATTTATCTTGTTTTATGCATCATGTGACTGCTGTTGTACATGAGTCAAAGAGTGAATGGAATATTTGTATGTTCATTACTTGATCGGATCTGTACATTATTTAGTTATTTTAGTGCATTATTTATCATGGTTTATGCTTTATGTGACTGTTGTTGGACATGAGACAATGAGTGATTGCAATATTCATGGTGCATTTGTTGATTTATTCTGAACATTATTTGATTATTAAAATGCATTGTGTATCAGTTTTTATGCATTATTTTGATGCTTATGTACAAGGGTGTATAAGTGAATGCAGTATAACTGTCGACATTATTTTATTCAGTCTATACATTATGTAACTAATTGTATGTTATTATTCTATATGTTGTACAACATCAAAGCAGCTAAGATTGGACATCGACGAGGCGGTCGATGATATACTGCCAGTAGGAATTGCCCATAAATTCCGGGAGTGATTATCAGAGGCCGGGACTAGTACAGCTCCGGAAGAGACCGAGGATAGGAAACCAAGGGGTAGGAACGTCGACCATCTGTATTGTTGACGAACTCCTACAGAGTTTCTGAATTGTATAAAGAGTTTAACTCCACGGCAGAAGATAGCCGTCACGGAACTTGTACATGAGTCTAAGAGTGAATGCAATATTTGTACATTATTTAGCTATTTCTATGCATTATTTATCCTGTTTTATGCATCATTTGACTGCTGTTGTACATTACTTAAGAATGAATGCAATATTTGTATGTTCATTATTTGAGTGATTTTGTACATTATTTGGCTATTTGAATGCATTATTTATCCTGTTTAATGCATCGATTGGTTGCTGTCGTACATACTAAACCCTAGCCCCTAGGCTTGTTAAACCCCTAGGGAAAACAAGAAACATGCGCCAAACATCGAAACACGGCACACCTTAAATTAAACGGGTCAGGATAAATGTTCATTACATATCACAAAAAATGCATTACAGAAACTAAACTACGCATTATACTACACTAAAATGTACATTATGTATATCTGCTTTAAAAAATACCTACGCGCTATGCATGTGCAATCCGAGATGAATTACTGCAGCTCGTGTATTTGGACAACATTTTTTAGACTTAAAACATACTACACCCTAGCCCCTGGGCTTGTTAAACCCTTAGGGAAAACAAGGAACGTGCGCCAAACATCGAAACAAGACACAACTTAAATGAAACGGTGCTGGATAAATGTTCATTACATATCACAAGTAATGCATTACAGAAACTAAAACTACGCATTACACTATATAATATGTACATTATGTATATCTGTTTTAAAATATACCTACGCTTTATGCATGTGCAACCCAGACGAATTACTCCAGCTCGTGTATTTGGACAACGTTTTTAAGACTTAGAACATACTACACCCTAGCCCGTAGACTTGTCAAACCCTTAGGGAAAACAAGAAACGTTCGCCAAACAACGGCACACGGCACAACTTAAATTAAATGGGTTAGGATAAATGTGCATTACACATCACAAATAATGCATTATATAATATAAACTACGCATTATACTATACAAAATATACATTATGTGCAACCACAGACGAATAACTGCAGCTCGTGTATTTTGACAACGTTTTTTAGACTTAGAACATACTACACCATAGCCCCTAGGCTTGTTAAGCCCTTAGGGAAAATAAGAAAACTGCGCCAAACATCGAAACACGACACAACTTAAATTAAACGCATCAGTATAAATGTTCATTACATATCACAAATAATGCATTACAGAAACTAAACTACGCATTATACTATACAATTTGTACATTATGTGGGTCGACGACCGAGTTCACGTTCACCAGCACTTCAAAGTTCCCGAGTCGAACAATTCAACTCACCAGCGCAACCTCTTCTACCGCCGCGTTTGGCTCTACCTCACCTCCCTCCCGTCGCTCGAGGACTCCGATTTCACCAACCTCTGCGTCGGTAAAAAATCAAACGACATTATTTTATCGCTCGACGACAAACAGACGATCAACGATGATTTCCTCGGCGCAAGAGTCTCGTGCCTGAATCGCTGTAACCCCAGACGAATTTCCTGCTAAACAACATTTCGGATCAGCGATTGATCTGAAAATAATTTACAAAATAAAACGTGGAGAAATGGAGAAGGAATGAAACAAAATCTTATCTACGACGATTTCCTCGGCGCAAGAGTCTCGTGGCTGAATCGCTGCAACCCCAGACGAATTTCCTGCTAAACAATGTTTCGGATCGGCGACTGATCTGAAAATAATATACAAAAAAAACGTGGAGTAATGGAGAATGAATGAAACGAAATCTGAACATAATTTGGTGAAAACCGCAGACGGAGGAAATTATGGACCATCCATAACCAACTAAATTAGTGCATCTCTATTTTGCCCTTTTCACTTTAAAATATGATTAAATTTAATAAATTCAGCCAATGATTTAAACCATTGGATTAGGATAAATCAATGCATAAGATTAAGAGGAGAAATGAGGAACTATAGGAAAAGGATTTGAATACAACTATATATATATATATATATATATAGGAAAATGATCAATACAAAACTTGATCTCAATACAAAATCCAGACCAAATCCTGACCATGAGATTTGACAATCCAATGGTCAATAACTAAACAAAAACACGGAGGGTCATTGTAAAGCAGTTTTAGGTCATATTATAAACTTTGGGTTTGAGGTCATGTTAAGATCATTTCATGTCATCCTTACTATAATGACGTAAAAATAAGCTTACAATGACTAAAAAATGACTTTTGTATGCTTGGTTCTGCATTTTTGTATTAAGAATGGTTTTTCATAGATCAAAACCCTATATATATATATATATATATATATATATATATGTATATATATATATATATATATATAGGGAAGTGATCAATGTCGAACCAATTTTAAAGACCGAACTAGAGACCAAATCTCATCCATCCATTAATCACATCTAATGGTTATTAACAATTACACATTATCTTATTTTTTTATTTAATTAAATTGACACAAGGGTAGATTTGGAAGACAAAAAATGATGCAGTTACGTGAATACACTTCTTCCTCCATTCCCAAATCCAATCCACTTCTCTCTCTCTCTACGTTTCTCTCTCACCGGTCTCCGGCTGGCCGGCTCCAACTACCTACCGTGCGGCCTCCCCCAACCCACTGCATTGGAGTTGAGGAAGAAGCACCACACAGCGGAGTGGATCTCCGATCTGGTGGAGATGGAGAAGCTCTCCGACTACACGTGGAACGGGGCATACACAACAAATCGTCGATGTGATCTGCCGATATTTTCTCTTGTTAATATCTATTTTCTTATCTCAATCTTCCTCAAATCGTGTTGCAATCATCATCTAATCGTGATTCATCTCTGAATAAAAAGCTGGAGATATCTACCCAACGAAGCCGGACGTGAAGAATTCCGATTACTTCGTGAGATCAGAATTCCGATTACTTCTTAAGCTTACCTTCAGAATCTCATGGAGAATTCCGATGTTGATGGATATTTTTTCGAGTTTTTCATGCATGTAGTATAAACAGATGTATGATGAAGTAACAGTTTGGCTGAATGAAGTAATCCGCAGGTCAAATGAAGTAACGTGAACTTTATTGTGTTGAGATTTATGTAGTCAACGACAAGTTCTCGAAGAACTGGACTGTGTCATACTCCACATCTTTTGATTCATATGCATGTATTTGTAAGATGTTTGGGAGGATTGGGCTTGTATGCAGTTACATCTTTTGGGTCTTGAGAAACAAAAAAATGAAATTAATCCCTAATGAGTTACACGGAGGACGTTGGTTGAAGTCTAAATTTTCAAGGCTGTGCATTGTGGGTTTGATGATGATAAGCTAGTTGTTTTATTACTTTATTCGGATATTTCTGTTCTTCATTCCCTTACTTCTATACTTCAGACCTGTAGTTTCTCACTTCATTTACATTTTAAATTTGAATTTGTTAAAACTTTTTGCAAGCTTAAAGAGAATAGACTGAAGTGTTTTTATAATGACTTAATTTTTCTTTATTATAATGTTTTTCTTAGTCTTACTTTGATATA
This sequence comes from Salvia splendens, assembly GCF_004379255.2. Classification (NCBI taxonomy): domain Eukaryota; kingdom Viridiplantae; phylum Streptophyta; class Magnoliopsida; order Lamiales; family Lamiaceae; genus Salvia; species Salvia splendens. Next base: position 27,372,806 of record NC_056039.1, read on the forward strand.
TTTTCCATTTGTCATTCAATTATCAATAATCAATAGATCTCAAAAATGAAATAAGATCTCTGAAATGAACTAAATATGGTACCCAATGCAGTATTACAGGCTAATACTGAACAACATTTAAAGAGGAAAATCCGATGTTGAGGCTGGTTGTTCTATTTAGTTCAAGTAGTTATGTTCCAAATTTACTTCATTCGGATAATTATGTTCTTCATTCCCTTACTTCTGTACTTCAATCATGTAGTGTCTTACTTCATTTACATTTTGAATTTGAATTTGTTTAGACTTTTTGCAAGCTTAAAGAGAATAGACAAAATATATAGTAGGAGTAGATTATTAATCTTACTTTATATTTTCCATTTCTCAATAGATCTTTGAAATGAACTAAGATTTCTGAAATGAACTAAATCTGTTACCCAATGCAGTATTATAGACTAATAATGAACAATATTAGAAAGTGTGGTACTTTATTTCAAAATGGCTCATAACAGATGTATGTCGAATACAAAACTTGATCTACTAAAATCATCATTTCTTCTTTATATACGCTGCAATCATTTTCTCAACATCAATTTCAATGTGTTTGCTTTTCTCTTCGTAATACGCCGCTGTAACATTTTTGTTGTTAAAGCTCTCGTGGCTGTTTTGGGCTAACATCAGCGCCGAACAATATTTGGCCCTCAAGCTCTGCAGCACCCCCGAACTTGATTTCTTCAAGCCACAGTTCCAGCAACCTTCACGCTCACCCTTGTACGTTTTCATATGTGGCATCAGAAATACTCCACAGTCTTCAACGTTATCAACTGTCCTCCATGGCATATTCAATCTCTGCATTTTGGAGTTGGACACGATCTTACAATATGCGTGGAGACCATTCTTGGCGAGGAAGTGACAAAAGTATGATCTCTGTATGTACAAAACAAATACATGCCATTTATAGTTGTGTGTATTCATATGTATGTGCTATAAAATTTAATCATAAGAGAAGAATACGAATCAATGTTTCTGGAATGTGACAATAATTTATTGTGAGGTCATTGTCATCCCCGTTTGCAGAATTGTCTATTACAACAATAGCGTTTCTCTTGAAGCAAAAACAAACAACATAATAATGTTGATTTGCACATATGGGGAAGAACACCTATTGAATGAAGTAACAAGCAACATGAATGAAGTAATAAAGTATAAGAATGAAGTACTATGAACAATCTGAAAATTGAAGTAACAGGAAACATGATTGAAGTAATATAGTGTACGAATGAAGTAACATGCAACATGAATGAAGTAATAAAGTGTACGAATGAAGTACTATGAACAATCTGAAAAATGAAGTAACAAGAAACATGATGAAGACATAAATCAGACTTGAGGTAATACTAATGATGTTGCGAATTAGCCACCAGCAAACGATTATATTTCACCCCTAATTGAACTTGTTACCCACTGATTGATGAACTAATTACTCAAAAATCAGAAACCAAAGTAAGAAAGTATGAAGTAAAGTAGAATTTTGAAAAATATAAAACTTCAATACAGTGTATTACATGAGACATAACGTTTTGCCGGAACACAATCGGCGTCCATCTGAAATAGTAAATCGAAGCAATTTTAGCCATAGACTTCAAAATAGGAAGTTCAGAAAAACAATATAATATAAACCTTCATCTTCCATTGATGAATTTCTGGTGTCAACTATTTCAAATCGCGTGGAGATGTGGACGTCGGCTGATAGGATGGAGATGCTGAGATCGACGGATATAGATGCTGAATCCGTGGTTAATCAACGACTATCGATCGACGACTTTTGTGTGTCAACCATTTTGAATCTGTGGTTAATCGACTTGAATCAACTTGAGATGTCGTCGATTGTAGAACAAGAAGTTGTGGAGTCGTCGATTTTGATAGAGAATCAGCGTTTGAGCGTCGATTTGCAGTAGAAGTGAGAGTTGATTTGGAGAAGAAGATGAGCGTCGCTTTGAAGAAGAAGATTCGCCGCTTTGTGGAAGAAAATTCATCGATTTGTAGAAGAATTCTTTGATTTGGAGAAGAAGAGAACGAGAGAGATGAGAAAGAAGATGAGCGGCGTGAATGAGGAGAAGCAGCATGGAATTTTTTTTAGCCCAGATGTAATTTGACCGAAATACCCCTGATTTGAAGTATATTGCTTACATAATGAAGTAGCGAAATTCATGAGACATGGTTTAGTCTCATCCATTCAAATCTAGATCTAAGGGCCCTAATTTGGTCTCTAGTTCGGTCTTTAAGAGTGGAAATGTGAATAATAGGACTCTATATATATATATATATATACATATATATATATATATATATATATATATATATATATATATATATATATATATATGGGTGTGTTAAAGTCCTTCGCAGCTTTTCAGTCCAAGCTTCTTTTTAATCACAACCCTTGGATCCTTACACTATAATGGTGCATTATTAGTCGATGTGCATTATTCAACTGAAAATCTGCATTATTACACTATAATTGTGCATTATTAGTCAGTGTGCATTATTCAACTAAAAATCTGCATTATTAAATGACATGTGGCATCAATCTAACCGTCGGATGACAAAATCGTAGGACTGAGATTAAAAAGAACAATAGAACAAAAGATAAAAAAGGAAATGAATACATCCCTCTATATATATATATTAAAAAAATGATAGATTGAATTTGGTAAACAGAGAGAGTTCAATAAGTCAAATTTGGAGATTTCTCTCGATGATTGATATTTGTTTCAATTTAAGTTTATTTTATACTCCCTCCGTCCTGCAATAGGAGTCACATTTGGTGTGGGCACGCGTTATAAGAAATATAAAGAATAGTGGATTAGAAAAGTTAGTGGAATGTGTAATCCACTTTTTTATATTGATTTTGTAGTAGAATGTGAGTGAAATGAGTTAGTGGAATGTGAGACCTATTTACCATTTATGGTAAAAGGAAATGTGATTTTTATTGTGGGACTAACCGAAATGGTAAAATGTGACTCTTATTATGGGACAGAGGGAGTATTATAATGTCGACCATTAGAATCTGAATTGTTGATAGAACTTGAATTAAGACTCCGAAAATAGCTTCTATAAGCATGGGTGAATTAAGTTTGAGGATTTTTGGATTGATTAAGTGCTAAATTGGATTGGAATTATGTACTGTATTTTACATTTGAATCTAATAGTTTGATTTGTTCATTTGTTTTAAAGTTTAAATGGTTGAAGATGCCGAGACGGTTGGAGAGAATGTTGATTATGAATTGAAATTTATCGAGTTTAGTTGTTGAGCTAGCTATAGGTTTACGTCGCCAGCATATAATTATGAATTAAACTAATGAATTTATGGAAATGAAACTTAAGACATTATGTTTGAAATGGATGAAAATATTAATGATTTGGGAATTTGGAAATGCCCCTCAAACTTATATATTCTATAGGGTTAATTGTGATCGATTGCTAAATAATTAAGAATCTCAAATCAAGACCAATTCTTAGTCATTATATTAGGATATTCAGTGGTTGAAATAATGAAAAATGGATTATGTTTAATGAAATACGTAATGTTAGATTGGAATTCCTAAAATATTAATGAATTTAGATTAAATATGCTCTCAAGAGGTTTATGGGAAAAATAGGAAAAATAAATAGAGAATAATTAACATGAAATGTGATTAATATTTTTTAAGAGACGTGTCGTGATATTTTTCCTGAGTTTAGGGACCCAAAACATGCCGATCTTATTTTTCAAGGACCAATTTTAAAATTCACTCTTATTTAAAAAAATTAAAAATAATTTTGAACGCTGGTATGTTGGATATGTATTGATTAAGTTTAGTTTATCTTTTTATCATGTTAGATTTTGGACTGGCACTTTGCACAGCAAATTTTAACCTAGATTCTACATGATAGTTTTTGATCAATGTACGAATGAATTGCACAATAATCAGTTTTGTTAGCTTTAGCTCTTTTCAGCCACCTGCCACGTGCATTACTTTTTAGGAGCTAAATTTCATTTATAATGCATTTTACCTATAGTATTAGAGATTTAATATGCCCCCGTCTATGCAACTTTTTAATTTTGAATTTTTTTTATTTTTGATAAAGTGGAACTCATTCTTAACTAATATTAATATTTTTATTATTTTTTTTAATTTTATCAATTATGCAATAAAATTTATACCCAACTAAAATTGTATATTTTCGTGGAACGAGAACGAAAGAAGTATGAGTTAAACTTTTTTTTAATATGTACAGCTTACATTTTATGAAGTTGGCGGCAAAAGTGAGCTGACCAAAGTTATGGTACTATACAGGGACGGAGACAGTGTTTGCCAAGCCACCGCTCTAGCGGGGGCTTGGCCGGCGCAGGATCCATTACCCATGGCTGCCCCTGTTCAGATGCCATTTCTATTGTAGATTTGTAGAGAGGAATTTAATATTTAATATTGAAATATGTAATTTTTGTTGTAATTTGAGAAAAAAGAGAAGAATAATTAATAAAATCACTTGAAAATTGATGGATTGCATCGGCGAAGAAGAAACAAAAGAAAACAGTTTTCATAGAAGGAGGAAGAAGAAGATACGACGCGTTTAATTATTAAGTTCCAGTTAATTGGGCTTTTTTAAATGGGTTTGGGCTTTAAATGGGTTTGATTAATTGAATTTATTGAGATTATTATTTATTTTGTTTAAATAATTGTACCACTTAAATGGCTTCATTTAATTACTGTGCCGTTGAAATTAATTGGATTCACTTAAAATTATACTGCAATATACTCTACAACTTAACAAAACAATTATTAGATTAACTCGTTTGATTACATAAAATGATAAAATCAAATTAAAAGATACTAACAAATTACAACAACTAAATTAACAGTACTAGTTTTTATTATAATACATCTTTTGATACATGTATTTTGATTATAATAAAATATTAGTTTTTCAAAATGACAAAATCTGATTGCATATTTATATTTTTTGGTTCGATTTAATTTTTAAATTGGACAAAACAACATACTGAATTATATTAAATTACCTTTTAATAATAATAATATTATTATTATATTAAATATTTTATTTTTTAAATTAAATTCCAGCACCGGCTAATTTGTTTTTCTGGTTCCGTCCCTGGTACTATATACTCATTTTGTACGTGAAAATAGTCTCATTTGTGGACACGGTTTTATTGAGGAATTGATAAAGTAAGAAAGAGGAGAGAAAAAGTAGATAAAATAGGAGAAAAAGTAAGACAGAGAAGGAAAAAAAGTGGATAAAATATGAAAGAACCATTTTTGAAATGAGACTATTTTTTATGGACACCCAAAAAGAACAAAATGAGACTATTTTTCGTGGACGGAGGAAATAGTATTAATAGATACTCCATCCGTCCCACAAGAATATGTACTCTTTTTTTTAGTCCGTCCAACAAGAATATGCACTTTCCAATTTTGGAAACTCTTTTCACTTTTAATTAGGTGGGGGACATTCTCCACTAACAATACTTTAATTACTTTTTCTCTCCACCTCTCTCTTACTTTCTTAATTTTGCATTAAAACTCGTGCCGAACCCAAAGTGCATATTCTTTGGAGACGGAGGGAGTACTAGATAGATAAACACATTATGAAATACTTCATATGTCTTTAATAATTGTTTATTTTGGTTTTATCGTGGGTTTTAAAAAATGTAACAAAAAATGGGTTCAAAAAAGTTAATTAGTGGAATATGAGTCTAATTTTTATATAATGTACTTCTTCCGTCCCAAAAGAATATGCACTTTTGGTTTGCCATGAGTTTTAATGCAAAATTGGTAAAGTAAGAGAAATGTAGAGAGAAAAAGTAATTAAAGTATTGTTAGTGGATCGGAAAATGGGTCCCGCCTCATTAGAAAGTAAAGAGTTTCTAAAATTAGAATGTGCATATTCTTGTGGGACGGATGAGGTATTACTTTTATACTGCATCCGTCCCATAAAAATAAGCCATTTAGGGTTGACTGTTTTAATGCGTAATTGGTAAAATGAGAGAGAAAGAGAAAAGGTAGAGAATTGTGCAGTGGATAGTGTGACCCATAAATAATAGGAGTACTAAAGTAAGAGAGAGAGAGAGAGAGAGAGAGTTTGCCATAAATGAATATGGATTATCTCTATAACGACCGAAAAAAATATATGACATGTTTCTATGAAACGGAAATTAATAAAGAATAGATAAAAATAACAAAAACGGACAATTAATGAAAGAACGGAGGAGGAAGTAGAAGGCAGTACACTAATGGAATTCCATTTTATTGAAGGAGTGTAGATTTGTTCCGACTTAGGGAGTGACGCATAACGCTTATGCGTCATTATTAATGAAACACGCAACCCTTATGCGTCACTCCCTAATGACGCACAACCATTATGCGTCGTTAAAAGACGGATAACCATTATGCGTCACTCCCTAATGACGCATAACCCTTATGCGTCACTCCCTAATGACGCATAACCCTTATGCGTCACTCTTTAATGACGCATAACCCTTATGTGCCATCTTCAAATATTAAGGGTTGCACCAAACTATTCTCTACTCTTATGGAATTTATTTCAATGGGGGCCTCCCACGCTCATTTACAAAATGCATGCCTATATCAACCCTAAACAATTATGGGTCCCCACTAACACAAATTGCACGTTTAGTTATCATTTATAAAATCTAATTACACAACATATATGGTTGGATAGAGATGTGATCAAATGCAAACTCTATATATTGTATAAGGTGTTGTGTTGACATTGTATTGACAAGGTATTGACATCAAAATCTTGAACTTTTATACTATGTTGACATTCTGTTAATGTTGTGTTGACATTGTATTGAAGAGTTTGGAGTTTGTACAATAAATAGAGTTTGCATTTGATCAATATCCGAGTGGGATATATCTCCCATTCTATTAGAAATATCAAACGAGCCAATTTATTGAATTTCGGATCAGTCCTATTTTGATTGCAAGTTAATTGGGTTGATATTTTTTCGCATTGAAGTTGTCAATCTAAAACGTTCAAGTTTTATACTATCTTTTATGGCTAATCAGACTAGAATCCAACGATGAAAATTAATCTATATATGCATATTTCATTCTTAATAATTCAAGACGAGTAATTTTAAGTTTTTGGAATATAGTAGGAATGATAGATTTGTTAGGGACTAATGTGTCAAAATCGAAAAGACGCACAACCCTTATGCGTCTTTGGTTAATGACGCACAACCATTATGCGTCGTTAAAAGACGCATAACCCTTATGCGTCACTCCCTAATGACGCATAACTCTTATGCGTCACTAAATAAAGAGGCATGATGGTTATGCGTCTCTCTATTAACGGCGCATAATGGTTATGCGTCACTCCCTGAGTCGGAATACAACTAAAACCCTTCATTAAAATGGAATTCCATTAACATGCATTATCAAAAAAAGAATTTTTCCGAACTTCTTAGCCTTAATTCTTGGCACCATAGGTTAAAAAAGTGGACCTTTATCAATAGACAGTTAACACTAATCTCCTAATCTTTCACTGGCCCTGCACATAAGGCGCACCTACCTATACAATTCATTCCATGTAGAATGGTATGGGACATTGGTAAATATCTAAATGGTTCTCATTTGTATCATTCGATCCTGAATAATAGATTCCTTGTTGATAAGGCTCGTTTCATGCATTTGTTTTGGATCTAAATTTTGTGTTTTCTATGGTGCTATTATAAGTCCAGGTGCGAGAATATTCTGCCAGACCAGGAACGTGTTCTATTTACCAGGGCAGAGGAAATAGGAGCAAAAAGTAAAGAAAATGAGCAGAATCCTCAAGGGCACAAACGTCAAATCGCAAAGACCGTTGCCCTAGGGATTGGAGCCACGCCTATAAATACGAGGAAAAATATTGAAGAAGGAGCTCTTTTCTTTTGGGGTCCAGAGCTCTCTTTTTAGTTAGAAAACTCCTTAGGTGTTTCGGCTCTCGCTTCATCTTAGCTCACGCATTTGGTTTCATGGGCGATTCGGGGTAGTGTAGTGTGGTGTGTTTGTTCTGTTGGAAGTGTAACACCGTCCTGATAAGGGCGAAGAAACTATCATTTACTTTTTCTGCACGTACCCTCTCTCGCCGGCTTCCTTGTCGGAAGTTCGGCGATTATTTTGTGTTAAACTCTGACGTTTTATGGTTTAATCTAGTTCTATTTTCCACTTTCACTCTGATTTGTGATGTTTTGTGTTTACTTTACTGATTTGGATGCTTTTCGCAATTGAATGTTCGTTTGAAGTTGAGATCGGAGAGATCTGAGTTGATTTGTGGCTGTTGGCTTGATTCAGAGTTGAATCGGGAGTTGGAAGTTGTAGATCTGGTTTGTTGGTGTTGAAACTGATGGATCTAGTGTAGATTTCCTTTTCAATGTTTACATCTGAGTACGTACTTTGGATCTGCATGGAATTTTCCGTTATTGTTGATTTGCTTGACCTGGTAGATTAGATCTGGTGATATTTAGCTTAATCGTCTTGTTTAACGTTCGATTTGAAGTATGCTCTGTTCTATGCTCTGTTTCGTTCTAGTTCATGTTTGCTTACTGAAGAAGATGAAGGTAATCGATAGTTAGAATCATATCCGCTTTAGTTTGTTAGTTGTAGCTTTTTTGTCAGTAGCTATTTAGAAAAATTTGTTATGTTACTTTTTCTTATGCTTTGTTGTCTAGCTGTTTTAGGAAACTTATTTTGCTTGACTCAGGAAATTTGGCGAATGATTTAAAGTTAATTTTCAGTTTCAAATCATGATTGCAATTATATTTGAAGCACCTTCAGTTCTTAGGATCCAGTAGATAGAATAGATTAGTTTTAATTTCCCAGGTCTAGTAGTTAAAACTCAACCCTCATGTTGTGTGGCAGCAACCAAACCCTCCAAAGTTCTCTTAATGCATTCCAAACCCTTCCGTCCTCATAGATTCGATCTCGACTTCCCTATACTAGCCAATAGTATAAAGGGTTGAGGTTTTGAAGCGTGATTGTTGTGACAACAACTGAATTCTGAGAGTTCATGATCTCCTAGACCCTGTGCTCTAGCGAATCATCTGGACCTAAGAGTTTACTTTTACAAGCCGCAGCAACGATCAACGCAAGCTTCACTTGTCTTATGCTACCATTATATCCACACGTGTCAAACTATCCCCTTTGATAGGGACGAGGCAACTGAGTTTAGAAAAGCAATAGCTGTTTAGATAATTTATTGCCTATAAACAACAACGTAGAAACTTTATCCGCTCATATATTGACACAAAGCCCGCGTTACTTGAGAATCTCAAGGAACTTTTTTTTAGAATCTCAAGGAACTTAAAACTTAACAATGTATTTATTTCATAAAATCAATGGTTTTGTACATTAAGCAGCAATGCAAATAGTAGTACTAGAAAAGAAGAAAATACACAAATGGAGCAAACACAAGCGCAATGGTTGTCTGCAACTGCAAGTTGGATAAAGCAAAAGATAACAGTCTGTATAATCTTATCTTAAATCTGAAATCAACGGTTCACATCCTTCCCATCAATTCCTCTTTGACAACAACACCTTCAATCCTCCCCTAGCATGCAGAATGATCGAGTCCCGAGGAGAAACCTTATGCCCCTCAACCAACCTTACCTTATACCCGTACAGTATCGCCGCCGCCACCATCTTCATCTGCACAAACGCCATCTCCTTCCCCAAGCACGTCCTCGGCCCCGCGTCGAACGCCGGAAACTTATACGACGGCTCGTGTTTGATCTTCCCGCTCGGAGAAATCCACCTCTCCGGCTTGAATTCAAGGCAATCCTTCCCCCACACGCTCTCCATCCTACCACTGAATTGAATGATATTATGAGCTTTCCATTGGGCGGGAGGTAATGCCCGCTCGGTAAAACGTCAGGCGACACGGGCGCCTTATGCTCCAGCGCCACGGGCGGGAACAGCCTCAGCGACTCGCAGAGCGCTCCGTGCAGGTACACTAGCTTCCGCGACTCCTCCGCAGAGAACGCCCTCCACTTGCCTTTCAAACCATGCTCCGCTTCCATTTCTTCTAGAATCTTCGCTTCCGCGGTAGGGTTTTGAGCGACTAGCCAGAACAGGCACGTGCTCGTCGTGTCCCTCCCGGCGAACATCAAGCTCAACGAGATATCCTTGATGAACGATCTCAGAGGGCCATTGATAACTCCTGATTTCTTCTCTCTATACAACTTCTCGAAGGCATCCAAGACGCCCCTCGTATTATCACCGCTACGGGAGAAACTTATATGTGAATAGATGAATTCATCGAACTGTTGGTTTCTGGAGTACAAGAGATAACAGTAGGGCGTAAGACAACCCAAAAGAAGGAATACAAATGGAAAACTGAACTGAAATTACAACTGAAAAATTGAAACAACTAAACCGTGAAGTTTGATAGCCGAGTCGAGGAGGCCTCTTCCCGCAAGACGAGATACACCCCGGTAGTGCTCTCGGTTTGGCGTGTCGTCCCCAAAGGTAAAACGGCTACGTCTCTAGTGAAGCAGCACCGCTATCAGCAGAGCTCCGGCGAACAGGATGGAGGAGAGGGCAGAGCTTTGACAGAAAGACAATGCAGAGAGGGAGAGAGCTTATGATGCAAATGCTTGTGTATGTTCTGTAGAGATGCATGGAATGGCTAGCCTATTTATAGGCTCAGTCCACTGCTGGGGGGTCAATAGTCATGATGGCTGTCATCATTGCGAGAGTGTAACTGCCGAAGATCACCCAAAGACCAATTAGCAAGATCCAAGATCACGATCGAGATCGGGACCGAGACCAGGACCAGGACCGGGCCCGAGGACCGCGACTGCGACCGCGACCACGAGCACGAGCACTAGCACGGGCACGGGCAGGCGGGCAGCGGCGGCGTGCGCGTGTGGGCTTTTTCACCCATCTTGATCCACTATAATTATCAAGTAACATAAAGTCACTTAATTTAAACACATTAAAAGATGTGTTACTTCTCCAATGTGGGATAATTAACACTAGTTATTTATTCCTTAAGCTCTAACTTAAAGCTTTAATTAAAAGCTAATTATGCCCAACTTTAATCCACTATTTCTCACTCACTGGAAATCGGATTAGAGAAAGTGAATATACTACATTTATCTACGTAAAATGTAGATAGACGCTATATAATTTAATTTCATAAAATTAAATGTCTCGTCACATTTATTGTTTGGTCAAAATCCATTGACCGGACATATTTAACCATGATTTTTTACAATCCCCCACATGAGTGGAAATAGCCGAATGCGTATGCATGCAGACACAAGCTCAACCCTCGAGAGGTATGTAAGCATAAGGATAGGTAGTTGTTGGCTTTGAACCCTCCATAGTCGACACCATCGGATACACAGGCGGCTTAGTAGCGCGATACTTTGAACTAATCCCCCACGGCGTGCACCGAGACAATGGTGAGAACGTGCACCGTTCTCACGTTTTGTGTCCATTGCGGTCTTGGACACCACTTTGGATTCATAACTGCGTTTTATGAAGCGACCACACTTCGCACTTACATAGGTGATTCTTAGTCAAGTACCTTGCCATACTTGGTCTCTTTGAGAACTCCTTCTCTTTGAGATCCTTTAAGAACCATTAAAAGACATAGACTTAGCCTTTACCACTAGGCAAGTTCTCCAACACTCTATTGCTCTTCTAGGGAATAGATATAGTTGAGTGTTTCTCATGAACTCTCATAGCTTAGTTGTCCCTTTGAACCAAGTTCTTGGGATCTCCAGTCATCATGGTTGGGTTACCACTATGATAATTCTTTAGTTTGTGGATTTCAAACCCATTCCCTCTAGCAACTTATTCATTTGATCACGGTTTAACCCTTTGGTTAGCGGATCCGCTAGATTATCTATTGACTTCACGTAGTCAATTGTAATCACTCCTGTTGTGATCAAATGTCTCACGGTGTTATGTCGTCGACGTATATGTCGAGACTTACCATTATAGAAACCATTGTTTGCCCTTCCAATAGCTGCTTGGCTATCGTAGTGGATCAGCACTGGTGGCACTGGCTTAGACCAACATGGAATATCTTCAAGGAAGTTCTTAAGCCACTCGGCTTCCTCCTCAGCCTTATCTAAGGCAATGAACTCTGATTCCATTCTTGATCGGGCTATACATGTCTGTTTTGTGGATTTCCACGATACATCACCACCCCAATAGTAAAGACGTATCCACTTGTTGAAAGTGAGTCTCTATTGTCGGATATCCAATTTGCATCACAGTACCCTTCAAGTACCGGGGGTATCTCGAGAAGTGTAGCCCATGATTTTGAGTATGTTTTAAATATCTCAAAACCCTCACAAGAGCTCTCCAATGCTCTATGCTTGGCTTGCTCGTGTAACGACTCAACTTGTTCACGGCACAAGCAATGTCAGGTCGAGTGCAATTAGTTAAGTACATAATGCATCCTATGACCCGTGCATACTCTTCTTGTGCAACGGGCTCGCCTTTGTTTTTGCTCAAGTGAACGTCGAGTTCAATTGGAGTCTTAACCGGCGCGCCATCATAGGCTTTGAATTTATTCAATATCTTCTCAACATAATGCGATTGTATTAAGATGATTCCATCAGACGTTCTTAGAATCTTCATTCCAAGAATTACATCGGCTAGACCCATGTCTTTCATGTCAAAGTTTCTCTTTAACATGACCTTTGTACCGTTAATTACTTGAGTGTTGCTACCTAAGATTAAAATATCCTCAACGTATAGACACACTATAACATGACTGTTATTAGTGCTCTTGATATAGACACATTTGTCGCACTCGTTGATCTTGAACCCATTTGATAACATCACATTATCAAATTTCAAGTGCCATTGCAATGGCGCTTGTTTCAATCCATATAGAGACTTTACGAGCTTGCATACCTTTTTCTCTTGTCCAGGTACTACAAACCCTTCGGGTTGTTCCAGATAGATTTCATCTTCTAATTCACCATTTAGAAATGCGGTCTTTACATCCATTTGATGAATCTCAAGATTGTGCAATGCAGCAATAGCGAGAAGCACTCGGATAGATGTAATCCTAGTTACAGGTGAATAGGTATCGAAGAAGTCATGTCCTTCCTTTTGTTTAAAACCCCTTACTACTAATCGGGCTTTATATTTATCCACTGTTCCATTGCCTTAAATTTCCTTTTAAGTACCCATTTGCAACCTAGAGGTTTCACACCTTCAGGTAGATCTACCAACACCCAAGTGTGGTTTAGCAAAATTGAATCAATTTCGCTTTGAACAGCTTCTCTCAAATGTAACCCGTCTGGGCCATCGAAGGCTACTTTTATAGATGTCGGTTCTTCATCTAACATAAAAGCAATGTAGTCAGGACCAAATGTTTTTTGTGTTCTGACTCTATTACCACGTCTTAGTACTGTATCTTTTGGATCGGGCCTTGCACGCTTGCGCGATTCAGGTTCCTCATCCGCTGATTTAGAACTGGTGGCTTCAATCTCCACTGGTTTAGAACTAGTGGCTTCTTCTTCAATTTTTGTCTCAGAATTGGTTACGACTTTTTCTTTGTCTTTGCAAGGAAATGTATTTTCGAGAAATACGGCATTCCTTGACTCAATTGTTGTCCCTACTGTTATAGTCGATATTTCAGAATTGTGAACAACAAAACGATATGCACTACTGTTAAGTGCATATCCGATGAAGATGCAATCAACCATTTTAGGTCCGATTGTAACTTCTTTGGGCGAATGAACCATCACATTTGCCAAACACCCCCACACTTTGAGGTATTTGTAGGATGGCTTCCTTCCCTTCCACAACTCATAAGGAGTAACATCTTTTCCTTTGAGAGTGATCTTATTCAAGATATAGTTGGCTGTCAAAACAGCTTCCCCCACATGTTATGTGGTAATCCTGAAGTCAGAAGCAGTGCATTCATCATCTCTTTTAGAGTTTGATTTTTGCGTTCTGCAACACCGTTAGATTGTGGTGAATATGGTGCAGTAGTTTGATGGATTATACCATTTGCGTTGCATAACTCCTCAAACGGGGCTACATATTCGTCTCCTCTATCGCTTCGAATCGTTTTGATTTTACAACCAAGTTGATTCTCAACTTCGTTCTTATAATTTTTGAACGCTTCTATTGCTTCATCTTTACTTCTTAAAAGATAAATGTAGCAATACCTTGTGCAATCATCTATGAAAGTGATAAAGTACTTTTTACCACCTCTAGTTTGCACCATCTTTAAATCACATACATCCGTGTGAATTAATTCAAGGGGTTTTGTGCTTCGTTCCACCGAGTGAAACGACAACTTAGTCATTTTTGGTTCAAGACAAATTTCACATTTATCTTGAGTATCCACTTCATTAGCCTTTAGTAAATCTAAATTTACTAATCTTTTGATGGCTTTTGAATTTACATGTCCCAATCTACAATGCCATAAATTTGAACACTCAGTCAAATAAGAGGAAGTAGATGCTTTATTATTATTAGCCAATGGCTTTGCAACACTGCGAGTTGCCACACTAAGTTTGAAAAGTCCATCGGTTACATAACCTTTTCCGAGGGATTTTCCAAACTTATACATAGCAAACCTATCAGACTCAAATACAAGTTTAAACCCCTTATTAACTAGTATTGATCCTGACACTAGGTTATTGCGGATGTCCGGGACATGCAGTATATCCTTCAAAGTGATTGTGACGCCAGACGTCATCATGAGAATCACGTTGCCAACGCCGAGGATTTTGGACGATGCTTGATTCCCCATGTTGATCTTCCTCCCTTCAACAGCAGTGTAGGAGGCAAACTTGCTCCTATCTGAGCAGACATGAACAGTAGCACCGGTGTCGATGTACCAGCCACCCTTGTTATCAACAAGGTTAACCTCTTCAGTGACCACAACAATGAGGTCGTTTTCATCCCAGTCCTTGAACTCCTTCTCAACGACGTGGGCAGCCTGCTTCTTCTTCTTGCTGCGGCAGTCCTTAGCAAAGTGGCCCGGTTTGCCACATTTGTAGCAATCGCCTTCAAACTTCTTTGTAGGATGCTTTCCCTTCCCTTTGTCACTTGGACGATTTGGGCGAGGGCGTTTGTTGGAGGGACCGCCCCGCTCCAACAGATTGGCATTGGCTTCAAGTGGGGTGAAGCCCTTAGCCTTTTGGTCGCTTTTGTGCACATCAGCCTCAATGCGCAATTTCACGATCAAGTCTTCAAGGGTCATCTGCTTTCGCTTGTGCTTGAGATAGCTCTTGAAGTCCTTCCAACTAGGAGGAAGCTTGTCAATGATCGTGCACCTTAGGAATTTGTCGGGCAAGGTCATCCTTCAGCCACTAATGCGTGGATGATCATTTGGAGCTCTTGGACTTGCTCCATGATAGGTCGAGAGTCGACCATCTTGTAGTCCATAAACTTGGATGCTACAACTTGTTCAGTACCTGCAGCATAATCTATGCTATACTTCTTTTCTAGGTTTTCCCACATTTGTTTAGATGTGGTTACATTGGAGTATACATTGTAGTTTAGAGGCTATCATCTAATGCACTTAAAATAAAATTTTTTCATAGATAATCCCCTTTTCTCCAAGCTTCATAGTCCGCCATGACTTCGAGCCTAGTCTCTTGGTCGCTTGGCGCGGGCGGCTCGTTTTCCGTGAGGAAGTTGGCGACGCCCAATGTTGTCAAGTAGAACAACATCTTTTGGTACCACCGCTTGAAGTCAGATCCTCCAAACTTTGGTGGCTTCTCGGCAGGTGGCATCATTCTTGGTGCCATGGGTGCCGCACTTGGTCCATGGAAGGAACCAATTCCGTTGCCCCCGAAGGAGCCAACAACATGGTTGGGCATAGAGCCCCCACCATTTATGTTGGGCATAAAGCCCGCCATGATCGTACTATCCCCGAAGGGACTAGCACCCACATGAGACCCGAAGGCCCCAGCATTCGTGTGAGACCCGAAGGCCCCAGCACTCGATCCATTAAAGGATCCGAAGGAACCACTAAAAGTGGAACCAACCGATCCACTCGAGGTGGATCCACCAGTGTGCCCAATGGGGTTAACGAACTCCCAATGGGTTGTTGATGAAGATGGATAGCGCCCGAGAGTGGGTATCATCGTCGGAATCGACGAAGTATTGACCGGTCCAGTGGTCGCCATGGTGGAGGAAATGGCAGCAGCGGTGTTGGATTCAGTCGACATCTCCAGCAAAAGGTGTTAATTGTTTCGAAAGTTTTAGTTCAGTTTAAGGTCCAAATTCCTTCAAAGGCAAGTTCTATCTCGTCTTGCGAGACAAGAGATAACAGTAGGGCGTAATACAACCCAAAAGAAGGAATACAAATGGAAAACTGAACTGAAATTACAACTGAAAAATTGAAACAACTAAACCGTGAAGTTTGATAGCCGAGTCGAGGAGGCCTCTTCCCGCAAGACGAGATACGCCCCGGTAGTGCTCTCGGTTTGGTGTGTCGTCCCCAAAGGTAAAACGGCTACGTCTCTAGTGAAGCAGCACCGCTATCAGCAGAGCTCGGCGAACAGGATGGAGGAGAGGGCAGAGCTTCGACAGAAAGACAATGCAGAGAGGGAGAGAGCTTATGATGCAAATGCTTGTGTATGTTCTGTAGAGAGATGCATGGAATGGCTAGCCTATTTATAGGCTCAGTCTACTGCTGGGGGGTCAACAGTCATGATGGCTGTCATCATTGCGAGAGTGTAACTGCCGAAGATCACCCAAAGACCAATTGCCAAGATCCAAGATCACGATCAGGATCGGGACCGGGACCGGGCACGAGGACCGCGACTGCGACTGTGACCACGACCACGAGCACGAGCACGGGCACGGGCACGGGCACGGGCACGGGCTCGGGCAGGGGGGCGGCGCGCGCGCGTGCGTGCGTGCGGGCATGTGGGCCCTTTCACCCATCTTGATCCACTATAATTATCAAGTAACATATAGTCACTTAATTTAAACACATTAAAAGATGTGTTACTTCTCCAATGTGGGATAATTAACACTAGTTAATTATTCCCTAAGCTCTAACTTAAAGCTTTAATTAAAAGCTAATTATGCCCAACTTTAATTCACTATTTTTCACTTACCGGAAATCGGATTAGAGAAAGTGAATATACTACATTTATCTACGTAAAATGTAGATCGACGCTATATCATTTAATTTCATAAAATTAAATGTCTCGTCACATTTATTGTTTGGATCCTTGATTTTTTTACACGAACGCGACAGTGGCTTTTGCAATAGTCCTCTCGTCTCCCACGTTCAGCCACCTCTGCAGCTTCCACATCCACTCCGGCAGTATGTGCCTCCGCAGAAGCGGCTCCGTCAAGGTGCTGAAGGCATTCTCGTAAGGGAAAAAGGGCAAGCCGGGGCGCAAAGTGAAGGGATCGTAGTCCAGCACGAATTTGCAGATATTGTCAAAAGCAAACCGCTGGAAAACATCCTGCAAATCCAAATCTTTCCCTCCTGAAAAATGATCGAGAATCGGGAAAAGGCCGGTCGGTCTCCACTTTTTCCCAAACAATCCTCTCCAGATATGCGTTGAAATCAGCATTGTCTTTAAATAATGGTTTTTGAGACCTTGGAAATGGGGCAATCATCTCGTTATGGGAGATTGAATTGATGGTTGAACTATTAATTAACTTGACAATAATTAGTTATGCTAAAATTTAGGTAGGAAGTTGACTTATTTTATCAGATAATAATGATTTTTAGGTAAATATCATGATATTTCTCAACTTAAAATTTCATATTTTTTTATAAAATTAATATTTCACAACTCTATTATCCTTTGATTTTTCTCTTCGATGCATTTTTTGAACAGTAATTGAGATGGTTGGATTTGATAAAATCAATTAAGAGGATAGTTGAGCTAGTTCTGATGTGATTTTTTCAAGTGTTCTTTGATGATATATTCAAGCTTTGAAGTTTGAATCTTAGTGGTGATGATGATTTTCATTCGAATTCCGAATTGATCGTCGTATTTAAATTGATATGAGAAGGCTTTGGCGACAACACAATAGTTTGCAAGATGAACACTTGATGGTAAGACTAATTGATCCACCTCCTATATGTGTGTGTGTGTGTGTATAGAAACCCATTTTTTTTAATTAGGGTTTGATTATATCATGTGTCTGATTTAATCATTTCGTTTCGGCTCCAAATTGGTTAACTCTGGGATTCATGAATCAAGAAATAGGTTTATGGAGTATATAAATTTATGGCAGCTATGGCCACTTTCGTGATGGCTAGTGTGTTTTGATCTAGGTAGCTACTACTGGGACGTTTAATTTCTATTGTTCTTGTTTCTGAGTATATTTATTTTAATCAATACATGGTGTATATTTTTTCACGATTTAAATACATACTAATAAAAGTGCCTAATTTCCTCTATAAAAACTTAATACTACTAGTACTATTTATTTTTATCAATTGTAAGTGTTAACGTTCCAAATACAATATATATAGAGATAGAGTAGGCTACTGGTATTTAAATGTTAACTAGAGATCATAACGCGGAGTTCACTATAAAGGTTTTAGTTTATAACATAGAGTGAACGAAAACATCATTATAGTGAATGGTTTTTAGATTTTTTTAATTATAGGGACGTTGTAGCTTATTATAAGAGCATTTAGTTCACTATAAAGGTGCTTAGTTCATAAAACGAATTTGAAAACATGGAGTAAACCAAAACGTCCTTATCATGAACTCCATGTTTTCAAAATACATCAATCTCATCTTTTCATTTTTTTGATCTAATGGCTAAATTTGTTCTCTAGTTATGCAATTTATGTTAGTGAAGGTAAGTAGAGATGTTAATGTAGTCCGGGGATTTGAAGCCTGACTCGCATTGTTCGCTGTCCAAGTACAGTTAGGGTTGGAATTTTCTAACTCAGATAAAATTTTAATAAGATTAGCATGCGAACTGAGTAAGGTTGATCAGAACTCGAAGGATTGGTTATTTGTGTAATTATTGTCTATTATGCCATGTTGTTAGATAACTATTTAATATTTCAATAAATAATTTTGATAAAATGAATTATTCTCCAATATGTATTAAAATCTTTATTTTCCATAAATATTTATATCTCTCTATATAACCCTTTATATATTGCATGGATGCATTTATTTGACAGCTAATTTTAAAGTTACAACGTATGCAATATACATTAGTGGACATTGTAGATGGATTTCCACAAATTGCATTATATACATAGACTATTTATTTTGCATTATAGATACAGACAAATTGCATTTTTTTACCGTTTGTTTTGCATTATAGACAAAATTGTTTATAATGCAAAACTATACAATCAATAATGCAATCCGTCTATATTTCAATCTGCAGAAACCCATTACAGCTTCCACTAATGTATATTGCATTGTAATGTTTAAAATTTTGCATGTTATTTGCCACGTGGCAGAGCTAGGTTGGAAGTACATTGTCACTCTAAACAAGGTGGCTCCCTAACGCAACTCATATATTCCCTACGTTCCATGGCAGTAGAGTCATTTTGTTATTTTGGTACCTTCCATAGTAGTAGAGTCATTTCCTTTTTAATAAAAGTAAACACTTTTCTTCTCACTTATTTTACTCTCTCTTACTTTATTTTCTCTTCATCTATCTACCTTTTCATTTCCTACCTTATTCTTCATTTACCTAACTCATTTAACATAATTTTTCTTAATCTCCATGCCGGAAAGAAATGCCTCCCCTACTATAGAACGGAAGGAGTATTATAGTCTATAGAACTCTTGGCCTGATTAGCCTGTTAGGCTTGCCTGAAATTCTAATATTTAGGGTTAAGGTTGTAATTTTCAATCCAATAAAATTATAATTTAACTCTACAAAAAACGTATCTTTTAAAAACATAAAAATTGAGACGTTGTTACTAGCGTTTGAATTTTTTAAAAATAATCATTATTAAGGATGCAAAAGAAAACGTCCCTAAATTGAGGACAAATTTTCATAACCTTTGGATATTTGTGTTCCCTAATTTTAGTTAGGATACCAACAATAAAAATACTCTATGAAGCATTGGTAGTATAGTTAAACTATAACACCCCGAAAAAAAAGAGAGAAAAAAAATCAAATTAATCTAATTAAATTTTTTCCTAGTTGACTTGGTCACCAATTATTCCTTAATTTAAATTTTAAATAAAGATTTCGTAGAGATCTTCCTCCTCCGTGATCCGCAAATAAATTTGAAAATAATTTAAGTTAATGAATATCACATAAAAAAGGAAAACAAATCTTTCCACTCCTTCCCCACGTTGAAACCGCCCCCACTCCATGAATCTCTCCCCAAATCTAAACTACCCATCAGCCACCTCCGGTCTATAATATACCTTTCACAAATCAGTTTCCTCCTAATCGTTTCTCTGCAACAAGAACACAAGACATACTCTTCTCAATCAAATTCAAGAAACCGAGAACCCAACTCGAAGGAGGGAGCTATCGGTTGTTCTCTCAAAATCTGTTCAAGGTATACCCCGTTCCAACCGATCAAGTACTTTTCATAAGCATAGCATATCAGTACATATCACATTTTGCTAAATTTAATCTCCCAGACATCACCGATCAAACAACACCACCAACAATGAACCAAAAAATCAATAATCGAACACCCACTGTGATTAATCGAAAACGCAAAAGAACATAATTTGGTAAAGAGAATTTATCTTTCGGGATTGTTCGGGTTGGTTTCGGGGCTGTGCGGTGTCGGGGCTGTTCGAACAGCGAGCGGACCACGGCAGGGGCGAACTGCAGACGACGATGGCGCTGCGCGATCCTTGCCGAAACAACGACGGTGGCTGGTGAAGGCTGACCCGGCGAGCTGGGAAAGCAGCGACGGCATTGCTGCTGAGACGCCCTGCGACGGCGACCTTCGACGAGGAGACTGCACAGCAGCAGCGACGGGAAGCGGCTGGTGACGGCTCTGTGCGTCCTTCGACGGTACAGCAGCGGACGACGGAGGGGCGTTGCTCTCCCAGCGATGCCGACAGAGTTCGTGATGCAGTCTGACGATGGCGTCAGTTCTCCAACGGCGGTGGCTGGTGCGAAAGGGTGACGGCACGGGTAGTCGTACGCCGGCGATGATTGGCGGACAGTGAAGAGTGAATTGAAGGAGACGGGAGTGAAGCAACACAGTTTGGGATCTTGATTTGGGAATTTTTCCTTTTGGTGAGAAAGTGAAGGAGGGATGAGGGAGGCCGATGGTGGAAGGGAGTATATGGGTTTTCACTTTGAAATTTTTGGGCTCCATCTTTTAATTGTGTTGGGCTCAAGTTTTATTTGGAGAAATAAGGTGGATGGTGATATTTTAGTTTGGGCCAATAATTAAATAAATCTTTGAGTTAATAATTAAATTAATTGTGGGAAATTATTTAGTTAATTCTCGGAATAATTCGATGTACAAATAATTTACCCCAAGTTTCGAAATAAATATAATTGCGAGGGGAAGTACTTGCGATAATTCAGTTAAGTGCATATATAATTTTGGGGACTTTAATCCTACATTGTGATGGAAAATACGAGGAGCCAACGGAGGAACTTTTAGGAGGTCGTCGATTAATCGAAAACCGAGAAACGAGATAAACAATTTTAATTAGGGTGCATGCATCTTATTTATTTACTTGATTCATTGTGTTGATTTATGTGTTATTTAAATGCTAAAGGTGATTCCTTGCAAGCGAGACGTGATATCAGGGGAAAGGAAATAATTTCGGATTAAGAACTTGAGGTGGGTTTTCTTTTTAAATAAAGGCAATGCCCTAAGTATATTTTTATGTGAAAATGATATGAATATTTGTCATGCCGTGTTTTGTTTTATTCTATGGAACCTATCTGATGTGGATTTTGCCATCAATGGATAATCGAATTCGGGTCTGTCTAGGAAGTGAATCCTTATTCAGGCTAGTGTACACCTATGGAGATCGTGAGCCGTCTTTTCGGTCAGCCGGTCTAGTGACTTGGAATGTGGTCACATTCCTTGTCATCAATGGATCAAATATGGTAAAATGACTGTGCAGTCACGAGTTTTACGATGGAAATGATTTTAGTGTTTTGGGCGATTTCTAAAGTTAAAACCCCAAGGTCACTCAATGGTGACATGATAAATACTTTTTTTATAAAATGTTTTCGGCATGAGTCCACTGAGTGCATCAAGTACTCAGCCCTGCATTTCTTTTTAAAAATGTGTGGTGGGTGTTGAGCAGGACCGTTGAAGAAATTTAAGTGTGTAGAATGTGTCATGTCTTCACACGTGACATATTCCTTCTCTTAAATGTTTCCACTAAGTAGTTGTCCTTCTTTTGAGTTCTTGTATCACTAAGATAATATACATTTTTGAGTTGTTGATTGTTGAGATACTATGATTTTATTCGAGCTATTCCTATTTGTTTCGAGCTATGGTCGAGTTGCGTTGTTTTCCCCTTTCTTCCCCGCTTCTTTAACCCTCCCCTAGTTACGATCAACTGTGTTTTCTATCCTTAGAAAATACGGGCGTGACATAAACACACAAATTAGCGTCTTTAATAGCATTAAAAGGCGTAGTCAGACATTTGTTTGTTGTTGTAGTGTAATTAATCTACAACCTAAGTAGAACATAGTTATTAAATTCAATAAATATAAGTCCTGCTTTTATATAAGCATAGAGTGTAAATCTTCTTTCCGTGTAAAAGTCGTGTAATTATGTACAGTGTAATGTTAACTTCGTACCATGTAATGTTATCATATTAGTTACTGTAGTACCACTACAAAAAAAACTTATCTTTTAAAAACAAAAAAATTGAGACACGACTACTTAGTTGGAAAGTTTCAAGTAATAACAACATTTTAGGACGCAAAAGAAAGTGTCTATAAATTAAGGACAAATTAACTTAATTTTTTTATTTTTTAGGACGATTTCATTTGCGTCAACTAATTTTAATTGGCCCACCAATAATAAGGACATTTTTGAAGCATTAGTTATTTATTCAAAAACATAAATTAGCGTTCTTAATTGCATTAAAAATTTCCTTAAGCGTTTTTTTTTGTTACAGTGTACACATTACATTAGCGAGTAGAATAATCATCAATGAAAGACAAAGGACCGCAGATCTACTAATATTATGTTGTTAATGTTGGTTAAAAGACTTAGATCTTTAAATTAATACATAGATCAAATTTTTTTTAAAACGATTATTTAAATCATTCTTCACATTTTTAGAAGCGAAGTGATCTTTATTTCTTTGAAATCACTAATTTAGATAAATGTATAAATAAAAATGGCTTATATTTAAAATGATATCATTTCGCTCCTTTTATGGATGTAGCTAGAGTTAGTTATGTATAAATATTGAAATTATGCTACTAAGGTGGCGTTCGGTTGTCATGACTAATATCATGAGACTATCCATTTAGGATTAAGTTGTGGGATTATTTTAGTTTGAGGGGGAGGCTATGACTAATTATAATGAGACTATCCATCTAGATTAAGTTGGAGGGTTCAATCTTATGAACCAAACATGATACATATTTAATCATGAGATTTAATCTTGCCAACCGAACACCCCATAAGTCTAAACGGCAAGATTGGTCCCTAACTAAAAACAATTATCAAAGTAGAGAGCACGCAGAAGAACTAAATTATGAGCTAGACGGATCAAAATGTATATTCATTACTCTAAAAATAAAAAGTAATACTATATGTAAAATATATAGGGAATGGAACAAAATACTGAAAAATTTTAAATCAAAATTAAGATCGAATTAGAGAAATTAAGATGATCAACACTCAACTATCTAGATTATGTCAAATAGCAGATTATAAGATTTTGTTGTATTCGGAATCGTTCACCGTTAACTGGTATAAGTTGACCGGGCTCCGGTTTTAAGTGAGTGGAAAAGGTTAAAAGAATGTGGTTACTCCCTCGGTCCACCACAAATATTTCCATATTTTAAGAAATTTTTGGCTTTGTGAAAGAAATTGGATTAAAAAAAGTTAGTGGAAAGTGAGTCATACTTTTATATATCACTTTTATAATAAAATGTGAGTGAAATGAGTTCATAGAATGAGGAGTCGACTTATTAAAAATAGTAAAAATGAATGGGACTTTTATGAGCGGACGAACAAAAAAGGAAAATGGGACATTTAATGACGGACATATAGAGTATCATTTTACACACCCTCCGCCTGTAATTTATAGAGACATTTGGATTCATCACAAGTTTTAAAGAATTGTTTGACTATATAAATTTATATATTAATTTTATACTTCCTCAGTCCCATAAAAATATGTGCATTTGAAAAATGGCACGATAATTAATGCAAAATTGGTAAAAATAAGAGAGATGATGAGAATAGTAGTTAAAATAGTATTAGTGGATAGTATGACTTACATTATTAGACTATCCTCATCAATGACCCTCACTTAATCCAACCCCAATCAACTTTTTCATAAAATATTCATTTCTCACTCATTCACATATATAACCATGAACTTATTAATCTTTTATTTCCATCAATGACTTCAACTCAACCTCATTAAATGTTTTATTTTTTTATATATTTTCAATCAATATAAAATTTATAAGTTATTTAGATTAAAAGTAATAATTAAATGTAACAAATGTAATAGTCATTAAAAAAATTAATACTTAATAGTAATAAAAAAATCCAAAATGAATTTAGTGAAAAATGTTCGAGATTAAAAATGTAAATCCTTAGAATTATATATTTCTTATTATAATAAAAATATAAATTCAAATTTATCCAATACCAAATATTTCATGAAGTAACAAAATAAATCAACAAATAAAAGTAAAGAAACAAAAATAAAAAACATTACAATATTGCACCAATAGGAAAAAGCCATGTGTACGCCTGGGGCGACAGGGTGACATGAGAAGTAGAGGGGGGGTTTGGGTTTATGTAGTTTAGAATTATTTTTATTAATTACTATTTTGTCCTCTATGTGAGACCCTTCCTCCATAATCACTGATGGATGTGGTCTTAGTGTTTAATGGTAGCCCTATTGCTCTAAGTTTAAAATAAATAGATGTACATGAATAATGAGTTGGAACAACTTTTCACAAATAAAAATGCTCATATTTTTATGGGACGAACGGATACAGAAAGTGCACATATTTTTATGGGAACGGGGGTATTTATATATGATTGTAATGAGTTACTGGAGTATGTGGTCCACTTACTAAAAATGGAAAAAAAAGTAAATGTATCTTTAAATGGAGAACAACCCGAAATGACAAAATGTCTCATGTTTTGGCGGACGAATGAAGTACTTATTAGTTTTATAATAAAATGTGATTAGAATGTGTTAGTGAAGTGTGAGATCCATTACAAAAAGTAGTACTCCCTCCGTCCCAACTAAGTTGGGTGAAACTTTTGAGCACGAAGATTAAGAGATTGTGTTCAAAAGTATGAGAGGTGAGTAAAGTAGGAAATATAAATAGATAGTAAAGTAGGTGATGAAATAAAGTGAGTGATTGGATATTTTATATTTTTGTCAAAAAAGGAAATGACTCAACTTAGTTGAGACATCCCAAAAAGCAATACGAAGCGCAGTTCGGTGGTAAGACGCTTCACCTCCGACCGTTAGGCCGGGGGTCCGAGTCACTTCGGGGGGTAGATGGGGAACCATCGTTGATCCTCCTTTTTTAAAATTAAAAAAAATCTCAAAAAGCAATACGACTCAACTTAGTTGGAAAGAAAGGAATATTAAGGGCTTAATGAATCACACATATAATACATAAAATTGAATATCTCCAATCAATTAATCTCCTAAATTATACTTCATTCGTCCCATAAAAATTGTCACTCTTATTGTGGGCACGGGTTTTAAGAAATGTAAAGACAAGTTGGTTAAAAAGTTAGTGGAATGTGTGACTCATTTTTTATATTGGTTTTATAATAAAATGTGAGTGAAGTGAGTTAATGAAATGTGAGAACTACTTACCATTTATGGTAAAAATGAGGTGTAACAATTATTGTGGGACAGATCGAAATGGAAAAGAGTGATAATTATTGTGGTACGGAGAGAGGTTTACATTACATGTGTGTGTGCAGCTATTCTATATTAATATAAATAAGTACGGGGTACAATTTAAAGTTGCTCACTCGTCGGTGTATGATAACCCTACCACTATTTTTTTCTTAGCTTTATATACAAAATTACAAATAGAGTAGTACTTAACTTAATTACTAGTTGATAGGCGTATTTATAAGTAACGGCTCCTTAATGAACTGATATAGATACATTGATTAATTAAACAGAAGGCCATGACTAGGCGATTGGAAGTCGACCTATTTTTGCTCTACCAATACACATACTATACTGATTCTTGTACCAATTGGGTATGCTCTTAATTTTATTAACAGCATCACAAATTAGTAGTAATACATACAAGTACAACCAATCATATCAATATATCAAAAATAAGAAAAAAAAATCCTAGAAAACATAACTAAAAAGTTAATTGATATAACAATGGTGAGGAATGAGGATACGTATCGTTTCCACATGGGCGGGTGATCTAATTAAATTTAAGTACTATTAACCAATTTATATTATCATTATGATCAATTAATTGAGTTATTAAAATTTTAAAAATCCTAAATTAAATAATAAATAAAATCTAGAGAAATATGATAAAATGAGGAAGCCAATGAATTTGATTTCATTGACAACTTTACAAATCTAACAAATATATTCTATGTTAATCCAACTCATATTTTACTAAGACGGTCTCTAAATTAGTCTAGACCCTTGTCGAAATATCTAGACATTCCTAATAATTCATAAGAGTTAATGTCCTCACACTTAGTCTAAAACCTCTTAATTTTTTCTTCCAATCTGTTAATTATTTTTAGTCATGGATGGCTATTCATCTCTTGAATCCTCCCTACACCCCCTCCCAAAAATAACTTTCCGAACAAAGTACTCTATGAGTCTATTGATTATGTAAATATACTCATAATATCAGCACTCACGACATATTTGTACGAGATCATATGTTGGTATTTTGGTGTTTGGTTTTGTTTATGCTTAGGTCTTGGTGTCTTGCATTTTTCTGTTAATATCTTATTGTAAAATTTTACGTTGGATCTTGATTTAATTACCCTGAAATAATATTATTTTGGTGATATTTATTGTAATGCCCTGGAAATTTGTAAATTCAATAATTAATAGTGTGAGAAATTTGCGAAGATACATCATACTCCCTTCGTTCCACAGTAATAGAGGCATTTCATTTTGAGCACTCGTTTTAAAAAAATGATAATAAATGGTTAAAGTAGAGAAAGAGTAAAGAAAGATAAAGAATAGTGTAGAGAAGAGTATTATCTACTATATTCTCTATCATACTTTACTATTTCTCTACTTTAACCATTTAGTATCATTTTTTCAAAACGAGTGCTTAAAATGAAATGCCTCTATTACTGTGGAACGGAGGGAGTACATGATTTCGAATGACTTGTTTTAAATTACTAAAAATATTTTATTTAATTTAAGAAAAGTATTGAAACATAGGAGTAATTAATTTGAAAAAAGTTAGGAATAACCAATTATATTTTGGGTTATGAATGGTAAACATACGGTTGATAAGTAAATTAAGATAAATAAATAAAATGATTAAAACTAATTAACTCACCATTTAAGTGTGGTTTGCAAGGTATGGGCCAATTTTGGGTCTAATTTATGTAGTATTGGGGTAGTATTTAAATTTGAGAAGAAATAAAGGTTATATGATAAAGCCCAATATATGGCCCCTCTATTAGCCGCCACCTCAGCGTTTCAAATATTGAAACTATTGATTTCCTTTTAGTTTAAAATTTGGAGCAAATTACTAGTAATAAATTACTATAAAGTTGAAGTCATCTCCAGCTTTATTATGGTCCCAAAGAATCAAGATCGTTGTTGGGATGGCAAGATGATAATGATACATTCATGACATTGAATTGATTTATCATAACATCACAGCTAATAAATGTTCTAGATTTATCATAACATCACAGCTAATAAATGTTCTAGGAGTACTTTTAGTGATGGAACTGCAAAAATAACTAAACTTTATCTATCAACTGTCCGCGAATAAGAGTCCCGTTTTTTCATTTTAGTCTGTTCGCGAATATGAGTCCCGGTTCTCTTTTACCATAAATAGTAATAGGGTCTCACCTATTACTCCACCCATATACAAGTGAGACCCCCATTTTTCTTAACATTTCTTAAAATCCATGCCGCCAAGAAATGAGACTTTTAATGGCGGACGGAGGGAGTAGATGCTTCTATTGGAATTTGTATTAGTAGTAGTAGTAATTGTTTTTATTTTGGGTGGAATTTGAACAAGATTAGGGATTTGTGGATTTTTAGTATTTTGCCAATTTAATAAACTAAGACTATATATTATTGGCAATTGAGTAAAGTAATGTCTAAGATCGAGCATATCATATCTCTTGGTAGATATTCTCAATTCTCACGACGGAGTCAGAAGTGAAGATCAACCAATTCTGGATTTAATTTGACACAACGGACCATGGATGCCCGGAATGATGGAATGTCAAGTGCGGTAGGGGTCGAAGCCAGCAAATCGGAGGACGGACAAGGCGGTTGGCGGTTGCTACCCCAGAGAAAACATAATTTAATTAGAGTGGTTGCACCCTGAATCAGCACACATTCAAGTGTCTTACTGCTTTAGCGTCTTCAATGTATCTACCATGTTCACTAAAATGCATTAAAGCATCCCCATCCGTGCTCTTGCTCTTGTCAATGAGCACGGATGTGGGTCCGGACCCACTTTTATTCCCTGCGGTTAGGCAAAAGCACAACACCATTTCCACAAAATTAAAATGCATTAAAAATATCCGGAATATTATTATAAATTACAAAAAAATTAAAAATTACATAATTAAAATCCTAAAAATAAAAAAGTACATAATTAAAATCCTTAAAATTAAAAATTACATAATAAAATTCATAAAATTAAAAAACCCACTACTCGTGGCCGAATTTCGCCCAAATGTGTTTGATTAGGTCTTCTTATAGCTCAATGTGGGCTCGGGTATCGCGCATTGTGTTCCTTGTTTCGATCCTCTCGCCTACCGTCGTATGCCCACCGTCGAGACCTCGCGATTGAGCTTCCGGCTTCATCCTCGTCGTAAAAGCTAGTCGCCATCAGTCCTTCATCAGCTATAATCATATTGTGCAAGATAATACACGTGTACATGATTTCGACGATATTTTTCACGTACCACAGCCGAGACGGGGCCTTCACAATGTTGAATCGGGCTTGAAGGACCCCAAAAGCTCTTTCGACGTCTTTCCGAGCGGACTCTTGACGCTGCACAACAAGAACTCGTCTCGGGTCTTGCGGGTTGCTGAGCGTCTTCACGAAAGTCGACCACCTCGGGTAGATACCATCCGCGAGATAGTAACCCATGTGCTATGCATTTCCGTTGATGATGAAGTCTATCGTCGGTGCTACACCATTCAAAACATCATTGAAGAGTGGTGAATAATAGAGCACGTTCAAGTCGTTGTTGGATCCGGCAATACCAAAATATGCATGCCAAATCCATAGGCGGTAGTCAGCGACCGCTTCAAGGATAAGTGTTAGGCCGCCGCCTTTGTGGCCGCTTAAGTGTTGCCCCCTCCAAGCAGTCGGGCAATTCTTCCACCTCCAATGCATGCAGTCAATGCTGCCAAGCATACCGGGAAAACCATGAACTGTTTCGTAAAGACGAAGCAACCGTTGGCAATCATCGGTGGTGGGTGCCCGAAGGAATTCCTCACCGAAAGCTGAACGAACGCCGTCGCAAAATTTTTTAAGGTAAAGTATTCTAGTTGACTCACCGACATACAAATACTCGTCTAAGAGGTCAGCCGTTTGCCGAGTAGCAAGTTGTCGGATGACACACGTACACTTCTGCAACGCCGAGAGACTTTCCCGACCGGTTGCGTCTGTACTTGTTTGAAAGTATTCAACACGGGCGGATAATGTGTTGACAATATGCATAAACAAGCGTTTTGACATGCGAAAACGGCGCCGAAAGTAATCTTCCGGAAACCGCGGCTGGTCGGAAAAATAGTTGGCAACGAGCCTTTCGTTGGCTCCCTCCCGGTCACGATGGATATAGCGGCGAGTTGATCTAGTTGGTCGAGGAGGAGGGGCGGGGGTATTCGTTGTGACATAGGCTTCATAGGCGGCACGATATTGTTCATAGTATTCTTGTTCTTCGCGCTCCACTTCCGCAATGAGAATGGTGAAATCCATTTGAGAAGGTTTGAGTGAGAGAGGAAGAAGTATGAAAAAATATGAATGAGAGATGAATGGGAGATGAATGGGAGATGATTTGATGTGAAAAAATATGTTGTATGAAAAAATATGAATGAGAGATGAATGGGAGATGATTTGATGTGAAAAATGGATGACAAATGTGTGTATTTATATATGATTTTAGGAATTAAAAAATAAAAAAAATCAAAAAATTCCAGAAAAACGGTAAAATAACGGCCATATTTTTGGGAATATGAAAATATTTTTTTTTAAATTTTTGGTATTATTTTCGATTTAAAAAAAATGAATTTGCAACGGAAATGTCGTTAGCCAATCAAAACGCGCCACGTCAGCTGCTCGCTGGCACGGACATGCTCGATGCATCTA
Source organism: Salvia splendens (assembly GCF_004379255.2). Classification (NCBI taxonomy): domain Eukaryota; kingdom Viridiplantae; phylum Streptophyta; class Magnoliopsida; order Lamiales; family Lamiaceae; genus Salvia; species Salvia splendens. Next base: position 27,403,480 of record NC_056039.1, read on the forward strand.
GCAGCGCCGCGCTAGCGGCGAGAGTGCAGCGGCGGACAGCGGGTGCCGTGCCGTTGGCACGGACGGACGGACGCCGTCCTTCAACCAGTGCGAATGCTCTTACAATTTACAAGTTTTGTAAACACATATTTTAGCTCCCTAGTTTTGTGTAATATTTATCGGATATGTAAAAAAATGTCCAATCTTTTTTATATTTATTTAACTTTTAAATAAAAAATAATCAAGTAAAAAAAAGTCTGAAAAGGGCTACGACTAGAATTATCCATCATAGGGCTGGCAAATCGTGCGGATTGGGTCGTTATCGGGTCAACTAATAAGGCCAAACCCGAACCCAACCCGTTAAGGAAACCCCAAACCCAAACACGAATCCGACCCACCACCTCCAAACCTGGACACGACCCAAACACGATAGCGACACGAACCGCTTTGGGTTGACCCGACACGATAGCAACACGATATCGACCTGAACATGATAACAACACGAACCACTTTGGGTTGACCCGACACGATAACTGCACGACAACAACCTAAACACGATAACGACACAAGCCACATTGGGTTGACCCGGTAGTGATACACGAACCTACCATATTTACACGATTACAGAATACAAATTGCTTCAAAAATTGATCAAGACTTTCAAAAGTCATATAACATGAAGAATTGAAGATGATCCATTTTAAACAACCACTTAGATTCAACATAATAACAGTAAAATTCCAACACAATCCAAAAAAACCCAACAAAATACATGTTTTGATAACGAAGAACTCCTTGGAACTCTGCAGACATAATCATATAGTAACAGAAGAACTCCTTGGCACTCTACGACATGTTTTGATAACCTCAAATCCCTAACCTGTAAATTCACAAGGTAGAAATTATAGATTTCCCATATCAAATCTATTCTAAGCCATTTAATAGAGAATAAGCTTCAAGAATTTGGTATTGAAAGCTTCAAGCAATAGGATAAACTAATAAACAATTTCCTGCCTATATTCCTCACAGCCCATTTATCAAATTTTATATTCTTGAAAATGAAAGAAAAACAAATAATGAGTATTTAGTTAAGAATCAAATGGAGGAAAGGAATTTGTACAAATCAAGTGAAGTAGTAAGCTAACCTTTGATGCTTTCAAGAAGTAGCAAAAGTCAAGGTTATTTAGGTTGTGGAGCTTCCACAATGAGCTTCATCATCAACATTTAAACAGTCCTCGGCTAAGCCATTTATTGGTATTTCTCCTTTAATACCTGTGAAAGAAAATAAAAATTAATAAAATAACTATAATAATCATAAAAGTTGACATTAACTAAATAAAAAGTTAATACCTTTTTTTCCAAACAACCAATCTTTAGTGCAAATTATTGCCTCCGCATTGCTTGGCTTGAGTGAACTACGATATTGGTCAAGAACTCTTCCACCAACACTAAACACAGATTCAGAAGCAACAGTAGTTATGGGAATGATCAAAATGTCACGAGCCATGCAAGCAACATGTGGATACTTGAATTGTGATCCTTTCCAATAGTTAAGTATATCTAGATTGGATTTGACATCCAATCTTTTCTCTTCCATGTACAACTCTAATTGGGATTTTTGTTGGCTCAATCCAAACTCAACATCCAATGAATTGAACTCATGCAATTAAGATGCAAATAAAAATGAAAAACCATTAAAATAAAACAATATTGACAACATATAATAACACTAGAGTAGCTTACCTCCACCACTGCCATTGAATCAGCATTTGTGAAGTCACAATTCTGTCCACATGCAGTAGAATTCCCATTTTTATCAATATCAAATTTGCCATTGTAGAACTTGCAATAATCTTCAAACAATGCAAACAATTTCTCTTTCACCAACGAAAACTGACGAGAGTTGGGGCCATATAGCTTCTTATAAAAGAAGTCCACAAATTGAAGCTTATAGCGTGGATCAAAGACTACAGCTATAGTCAAGACCATACTGAAATTTGACCATTACTTCTCAAACTTTGGTAGCATCAATTCAGCCATTTTTTTGAGGTACGGATCTGAACTGTTTTGATGTTGTCTCAATGAACTATATCACATAACAATTGAACGGAAATACAGATTAGATGTAGGGTAGCTGCTTCCAGAAAGCAAATTAGAGACGTCATAAAACAAGCTCAAGAAACCACGATTCTTCTCAATTTTGACCCATTCTTCTAATGAAGGACAAGACTTATAGTTGGAATCACATAGTTGAAAATGCATGAAAGTTTTCTTGTAATATAATTGATAAGGCTAATTTCATGCATAGGTATAGGGGAAAAATTCGTGAATTTACAGGGTCTAACACTTGTTTTAAGCCAGGTGTGTAGAAGGAATCCGCCAGGTCCAGGAAGGGAAGGCGGTAATCACACGCCCGAGGAAACTGGTGGATAAGTGAACAATGTGCGAAAAATTTCTTGACGGAGGAAACCTCGGAGTTGAAGGGTAGAATAGAGATTTCTACGAAGACTCTAGAAGGCGGTAATCATGCATGCTGGAGGGATCTTCTCGGTTGGAGGCCTCGCTAACAGCCTGTAGCTTAGTTCACTTTTCACACACTTGGGTTCTTTTCGTGGGGAGATTCAGGGTGACGCACTTTGGGTTCACATCTAGCTTTTTCACGTTTTCGATTGGGTTGTAACATCGTCCTTCTGTGGGGCGAAGAAACAATTTAATTTCCACTTTCGTACTTTGCTGATTTCGCCGAGCTTCGCTGTTCGAAGCTCGGACCTCTGGTTGTTTTTACCATTTATTCCGTATTTTATGCGAGTTTTATTTTCAGTTATGTCGATGATGTTGATTTCTGGTTTTGCTGCTATGATCTTCTGGAATTTGAGTTAGTTTACTTGTTTTGGATGCGTTTCGCAATTGTTTTCTGAATTTATGCAGGTTGTGGTTGGATCTGGGTGATCGGAGTCTGTTTGTTGATGAATCGGAGAGTTGAGTTCGCTGGTGTTGTGGAGATGTTTGTGATTGTTTGAATTCGGAGTTGATCGGGACAGGTCTGTGAAAACCGGAGTTATAGAGTCGATTTTGTCTGTTGTTGGGTTCGGATCGCTTGGATCCGGAGTGGATTAAGCATCCGACGTGAATCTGAGCAAGATTGATTAAATTTCATGCCTAGTTTACGTGTTTTCATTTCATTTCGCCTAGTTTACGCAGATCTGATGTATTTCTGGTTCATGGTAAGTTTCCAGCATCTAAATCTTTATATTCTGTTTGAATCCAGATATATGCTCTTCTTTCTCCATTTGCGTGCTTGAATCGGTTAGGAAATTTCATGTCGTTGTTAGTTGGAGCATAAGTTTGTTATTTGCAGCTTTGGCCGTACTTACTATATTTGGAGTCATGGTCCCCGCCGTTTTATTCTCTCTGTCTAGTCTTAATTAGTTAGGCGTTTACTCAATCTAGGAAGTAAAATGTATCTCTCAGTATTGAAGTCTGATTCTATTTTCATTTCCGTGTCCTAGGTCTAGCATTTACATTTCGTGCCTAGGTCTAGAGGTAGTTAAAATTCTCAACCCTTTTGCGTGGCAGCAGCCGCTTGTTTCCAGAGTCTCTAAGCACTACTTCACGAATCCATCTTCGTGGGATCGACCCCGCTTCTCTATACTAATTTATAGTATTCGGGTTGAGAGATTTATTTTTGAAGGGGAGTCGAGTGTGTCCAATGACAAAAACACTGTTGTTCTCTTGAGTTCCTGGACCTGGTGATCTGGTGGATTTAAGGAGCGTGGTGTCTTGACCGAGCACTTGCTTTAGTTTTCTCTGTGCACACTTGACTTACTTACTATCACTGCTTACAGAGTAACCACCTTCAATAATGCATTATCAAGCATCAAAAAGGTTGAATTCCACCTAGTAGTCACATCTTGCCTCAAACCTCTCTTACGATCCAAACTAACTTTGCTGACACATTCCGAAAAATTTTGCTTCCTTGTTTGTGAACCTCGCACATATTTGACACTATCACGAATCTTCACAACAGATTGCTCAATATCCTTCAAACCATCTTGAACAACCAAATTGACTATATGTGCACAACAACGGATATGAAAGAATTCACCATTAGAAAGAAGTGAATTATTCATATTCATTTGTGTGAGCAACAACTCCACTGACAAATCATTTGCACTAGCATTATCCAAAGTTAAAGAAAATACTTTATTTTCAATTCCCCAATCACAAAGCATAGAAAATAACTTGTTAGACAATGCTGCGCCATCATATGAAAATTAATTAAGTATTTTAGAGAAGATGAGGTAAACTAATTAAGTTACTAAGGGCACCCGCAACGCGTCTTGCGGGTGTCCCTTATCTCGTCCCTTCGGGGACGACACGGGCGCGGGATGCGTTGCAGCGTCCCGTCTCGTCCCCAGCCAGCCGAGACGCCCATCCCTCCGAGACCGCGCAGGAGCTGTGTCGCCACGCGCTTGCGCGATGTGGCGCGCTACGGCCATGCGTGACGCTCACTCGCTGACCCACGAGTGGGCTTCGTCACGCTGATGCAATAAATCATTTTTTAAACAATCGAATTTAATAAAAAAATTAAATTAAAAAATAAAAACGGTCATATGACCGTTCAACGATCATATGACCGTTCAACAGTCATTTCCCTTTTTTTTATTTTTTTTATTTTTTTACTCTATAAATACTCCTATTCCATCCTCATTACACACAAACACACATCTATTCTTCTCAAATTAAATTCATTTCCTCTCCAATTTTCATCCCAAATCACCTCTTTTATTCTTCTACCAAAGTTAATACATTCATGGATCCATTTGAGCAAATGCATTGAATAATTGAAGAATCACTTGAAGAAGATCGACGTAGGGAGGCGGAGGAAGCCGCGCCACCCCAAAGACGATCCCGAACATACATCCATCGTAACCGGGAGGAAGTCGCCGCAAGGTTAGTACGCGACTACTTCTGTGATAACCCGGTATGGGGAGATACCTACTTCCGTCGCCGTTTACGCATGCAACGACCGCTATTTCTCCACATCGCAAATACATTGGCAGACCGGGAAGAGTTCTTCCAAGAAGAGTTCGACGTCGTTGGCTGTCCCAACCACACGACGCTGCAGAAATGTACTGCAGCAATCTGTCATCTTGCGACTGGACAAACGACGGATTTGTTCGACGAATACCTCCACATTGGAGAAAGCACTGGGAGAATGTGCTTGATGCAATTCTGCAAAGGTGTCCGTGCAGCCTTCACCGACGAATTTCTCCAGAAGCCAAGCACGACAGATTGTCACCTTCTGCTCCACGTTCACGAAGAAGTGCATGGATTCCCCGGGATGCTTGGCAGCGTCGATTGCATGCACTGGCAATGGAAGTATTGCCCTATGGAATGGAAGGGGTCATACACGAGCGGCCACAAAGGCACCCACCCCACCGTTATACTCGAGGCCGTTGCCGACTACCGGTTATGGATTTGGCATGCGTACTTTGGGGTCCCCGGATCGAACAACGACGTCAACGTGCTCAACCAATCCGACCTCTTCGCCGAAGTTTTGGATGGTAAAGCGCCGGCCATCAACTTCATCGCTAACAACTGGCGGTATAAAATGGGATACTATCTTGTCGACGGTATCTACCCGAAGTGGCCAACCTTCCTGAAGACGTTCAACAGGCCGGTGAACGAAAAACAGGCTCTTTTTGTGCAGAAGCAGGAGGCTGCTCGCAAGGATGTGGAGATGGCGTTCGGGTTCTCCAAGCGCGCTTCAACATTATCAAAGCTCCGACTCGTACGTGGTTCATGGAGAGTATGGTCGACATCATGTATACGTGCATAATCTTGCACAACATGATTGTCGCCGACGAAGGACATGAGGCGGGAAATTGGGTCGAAACTGAAGCCCCCGGAAGCTCTACCGCAAGTAGTCCGCCTCGCAGTGGAGTGCATTCGTCTTTGCAAGATCGGTTGTCTATTCGGGCAAGGACACGTGATTCTACCGCCCACGCCCAACTCCAAGATGATCTAATGGAGCACATTTGGCCAAAATTTGGCAGAAGAAATTAAATTATGTATTTTTCATTTTTTAGGATTTTTAATTATGTGTTTTTTAATTTTTTAAGAATTTTAAGTTGTAATTTTATTTTATTTAATGAAATGTGTTTTTATTAATTGAATTTGTTGGAAATAAAAATAAAAATTGACATTGAATGAATAGTAAGTTAAGAGATGGTTAAGAGACAGATAAGAGATGAAGGGTTGCAGGTTATGTCTCTTAGTTAAGAGATGGAGTAAAAAGTACAGTGCGGCCCATGAATAGTTAAGGGATGAGACGGTTAAGAGACGGATAAGAGACAGCGTTGCGGATGGCCTAAAAGTTAAAGCCATTTCCATCCAATATGTCGAGGTTTTGAGTCACATCCAAATATCGGTGTAAGAATAAGTTTGTTATTTTTCAAAACTGATAATTAAATAACTCTCATCTTATTAATTTAAGCAAACCATTATCAACTGAGGTACATTTCATCGTCACATTGCACTCCCCAGTTTCCCTTGAGAAGAAGAAGTGCCTTTTGGGCTTAAGGAAGGGTGAGTAGAACAAAGTTCCTTTTGGGCTTTGGTTGAAGAAAATGGGTGCTAAGTCCTTAACACACAATATAAGTCCTTAAGAGCATCTACAATGGCGGACTTCTGCGCGGAATTCCCACAGACGTCCCGGAATTCCGTCGCGGACGTCCGCCATTAGGCGTGCCCGCCACGGATACGAAATTGGGCTGAGGACGTCGCAGGTCCGCGGCGTTAAGCGAAATTCCGCGAGGACGTCCGCCATTGCGTCCACTCCCGCGGAATTCCGCTTTATTTCGTTTTTTTTGTAATGTCTATATATACCGCTCGTTGAACTTCATTTCATTTCGCACCACTTGTTTTAATTATTGAAATGTATTTTTTTTATTTGGTGAAATGTACTTTTCTTATTGTAATGGAATTTTTTCTTTATTTTCGTCTATATTTTAATTACGTAAATTGTTTACTTCCGGAAATTGTTTAATTTGTGAATTTGTGATTTTTTTTAATGTGGGAATTCCGTCAGGAATTCTGCATGAGAATTCCGTCATTGTGCAGGGGGAAGTCCGTATGACGTGGCAGTGCAGTGGGAAGTCCTTATGATGTGGCAGAAGGTGTTTTTAGGAATTCCGCAGGGAATTCCGCCGGGACATCCGCACCACTGCGGATGCCCTAATAATATCTGTCACGACCGCCCCTTTAGGGTTAATAAATACGGGCGATCGTGATTAGAAGAATTTAATAAAAGGACGAAAAGGATTAGGGTTTCAACACAAGTTGGACCAACAATTAATATTCCATTAAATAATCATGAGTTTGATATTATCCAACAAGTAACTCAAAATATCCATTATCCTAACAATTAAAGTTGTCGGCCCAAATAAAACATGAATAAACGAAAAGTCACAACGGAAAAGACCAAGAGAGAGAGTGACGTCATGTGTGAAGACACAACGACACTCAAGGTTCAACGACACATTAAAATCTTAAATTCACTTGCTCAACACCACCACATCCTCGTCGCCGCTCAACCTGCATATAGGGAAAACACATGCAGGGGTGAGTATTTTAAGAATACCCAGTGGCTCATGCCGAAAACATTTTCAATAAAGAGTAATTTATCATGCCATTCACAAGTAACCATCGGGGTTTAGCTTTTAGAAATGCCCCAGGCACTCAAAATCATTTCCATTTCAAACATCGACTGATCAGTCATTTTCCCATAGACGTTTACCATATCTGCCAATACATGACTTGGAATGTGGCCACAAACCAAGCCACTAGACCGGCCAGCCCGTACGCTAGCACACGATCTACCATAGGTGTACACTAGCCCAAGTAGGGTTTGCGGCCCTACAAGGACCCGAATTCGATTTATATAATAATGGCATAAAGCCACATCAGATAGGCACGTAAAAATCAAATCATAGCATGATAAATACAGTTTCATTTCCATCGATAAAATATTTAGGACGTTGTCCTTATTTTATAGAAAGCCCACCTCAATTGATTAATTCTCTACACTTCCTTCCCTTTGGTATCTCGATTCCCTTGCGAAGTCTCACCTTTAGAATTTAAATAATACATATATCAACATACTTTCCAATTATATCAATAAAATGCATGCACTCTACTTGAAGTCTTTTATCTTGTTCTCTCAATTTTCGCTTATTCGGCCGCTTACGCCAATAATCGCTCTGATGGCTCCTCGTAATTTCCCTCTTGATATCGAATTAAAATTCCCAAAATTAATAAAAAGTAATTAAATTATCGCAAGCATTTTCCCCTCGATCTATATTTATTTCGGACTTAGGATATAATTATTCATTCGTTGAAATATTCCGGAATTAATTAAATAATTCCCCACAATTAATTTAATTATCAATTCAAAGATTTATTTAAATAGTTCGCCCCAATTAATTATCGGCCCAAAACTTAATTATTTCATCACCTTATATCTCCAATCACAAAATAAACCCAACAATTAAAAGGAGCCCATCAATTTAATAATTCTACCTACTTCTAATTTAATGAGGCCCAATTACCCAAGGCCCGAATTACTCCCTATCTTCCCCATCTCACACTCTCTCTCTCCTCTCACCCTCCTCTTTCTTCTTCTCTCTCGACGAAAGTATTTAGAGCTCCCACTCCCGTCACCTTCCACCGATTCACCGTCGCCTTCCACCGTCGCCGGCCGCTGCTCACCGGATTCGCGTCGCTGCTGCTCCGTCGTCGCCGCTGCTCCGTCGTCGCCGCTGCTGCTCAGCCGGGAGGAGCCGCTGCTGGTGGTCGTGCAGCCGTCGCCGGGAGGAGCGCTGCTGCCGCTGCCCGCCGTTGGTGCTGCCACCACCGCTGCCGGGAGACGCTGCCTCCGGTCAGCCCCCTCTTCCGCCCCGATTTCTCCCCGAGGGTAAGTTCTTTATTTGATTTCGTGAGTTATAGCTTGTTTCTTTAGTTTAGTTTGCTTCGATTCATTCGATTAGGAGATATATCGCAGATTGTGGCAACAGTAGAGGAAATATATATGGATGCAGTAGTATGCCATTGGAAATTTGGGTGGGAGAGGTGTATACCTTAAATTTACATATTTGCAACTGGACGGAACATGAACTCCCTCTCCTTAGTTCTCGATTTCTTGAATAGAAGTTGAAAGAGGACGTCTGGTTTCTTGATTGCAGAGAGTGAATATGAGGAAGAATGAACTAATTTGGTGATTAAATTAGGGGGAGAGGTGGTTAGAGATGTGGGAGAGATTTTAGGGGAGAGAAATAGTGTTTTCAACGTGGGTTGAGGGAGGAGGGATTCATTTTTTTTTATTTAATTGAATTTATTTGGTGTTTTATTTGTAGATTACGGAGGAGGAATATCTTTTCACGGAGGAGGAAAATCTGCGCAGAATCTTTAATTAAAATTGGAACCAAAGATGTTTTATTTTAATTAGTTTAGTTTAATCCATAGCCCATTGTATTTTATTTTAAATTGTGCAGTACACAACTTATTTATCACGGACTGGACTTTCATATTATTTATTTAATTCATCGGATCCAACATGGAATTGAGTCCAATAAATATTCCTCACGGAAAGGAAATTATTTAAATTCGCGATGTAATTTATTTCATAATTTCTAGCTCTCATAACAATTAATCGATTATCCAAAAACCTTTAATTTATCCCCGTATTCAATTATTCGAGCAGCCACGTCACGTATTCAACACTGTTGACCCAGTCAAAATTCCAACTCAAAATTAGGTCACGAAAGGTATCCAACAATTTTACTCGATAATTAATTCGCGGACCTCGCAATATCAAAAGCATTAAATACATGTACTTTAGGGTTCGAAAATTAGGGTTCAAAAAGTGGGGCGTTACAATATCTTTATTCAAAACAGGGTAGTCAAGCAATTAAATTGTAGAAACTGAGATAGTAAGGGATTAATATGTGATCTTGGACAAAGTCACCTTCAAACCATGCTCAGTTTGAAGTATGACAGAGTTACTAGGTGAAACTACATGACCCTCCACAAGCTTCACGTGGTAGCGTTGCAAGATCGCCGCCGCCACCATCTTCATCTGTATAAACGCCATCTCCTTCCCCAGGCACGTCCTCGGCCCCGCGTTGAACGCCGGAAACTTATACGACGCCTCGTGTTTGATCTTCCCGCTCGGAGAAATCCACCTCTCCGGCTTGAATTCAAGGCAGTCTTTCCCCCACACGCTCTCCATTCTCCCCACCGTGTAGAAAGAGATGATCACTTTCGCATTCTCTTCGAGATGCTTCCCACACGGCAGAATATCCTGTCGCATCGGAGCCTTATGCTCCAATGCGACTGGAGGGTATAGCCGGAGCGTCTCGCAAAGAGCTCCATGTAAATAGACCATTCCCCGCGAATTCTGAACATCGATTCTCCCTCCACAGCTGTCGATTTCTTCCCGAATCTTCGCCTCCGAAGCAGGGTGGCGAGTAATTAGCCAGAAGAGCCACGTGAGAGTCGCGCCGGTGGTGTCTCTGCCAGCGAGCATCAGATTCAACGCTGTGTCCCTCAGGAATTTCTTCGAGTTTTGATTAGTCATGTGGGGGAACTCCTTCTTGAATGATGCTAACAGGCTGAAGCGATCCGGTTCCTCCTCTGCTCTGTCCACGCAAGGGTAGATGAAGTCATCGAAGGCTCTAGAAGCTTCCATGAGCTTTTTCTCCTTCCCAATCCCCAACCGCTTCTGCAGCCGCCACACGCCCTCGGGGAGAATGTGGCGGTAGAGCAGAGCGTCGACGGCGTCGTTGAACGCCTTCTCGCACGCGACAAGGGGCATGTCCAAAGACAAGCTCTGCGGGTCGCGGTTCAAAATGAGCTTGCAAATTCCGTCGAAGGTGAATCGCTGGAAAACGTCCTGCAGATCGACGTGGGTCCCTGCTTGAGAGAAATGGTCAAGGACCGGGAGAAGGCCATGTTGGATCTTGTCGGAGATGGTGTTTTCCAGTAAAGGGTAGAAGTCGGGGTGGGTGAAGAAGGAGAGGGTGGTGCGGCGGTGGAGCTCCCAGATTTGGAAGTCGGCGTTGAAGATGCCGTCGCCGAGGATGTCAAAGATCTTGTTGAACTCGGGGCCTTTGGGGTAGTTGGAGAAATTGCGGCTGAAGATGTGGTGAATGTTGGAGGGATTGGTGGTGAGGAGCATGTCCATGTTGCAGAAGAGGGGGCCTTTCCACTGGAAAGTGCCGCCGGATTCGGATGCCAGCTCAGTTGCGTAGTCGTGGAGTCTGTGGATGTTGAGGAGGAGTCCCGGGAGCATTCCCACCACAGGCCAGTTGGTGGGGAGCGACGTGGCTCGCCGGTGATCACGAGTTGACCAGACAAAGAGAAGGATTATGGAGAGGGAGAGGAAGAAACATTCGAAGAAGAAGGCCATGGGATAGGGATAGGGATAGGAATAGGGATTGCGATTGGGAGAGAGCTGCTCTTGTGCAGATTGATTATTGCAGTTGCGAATACTGTCCCCTCTTAAATGGAAGGTTTGTTGGTGTTTTTCGCTCTCTAGTTGGTAAGTGGTCATTTTGTTATTTTTGTACGTTTTAAAATGATTAATTATGTATGACGGGAAAGTCTAAATTTTATAAAAAATTTCAGGATATCAATCACAAATATATTGATTTAGTATTGATATATAGAATAAAAGATTAGACTGAACGAATTTAATTCGTATAATTTTCCTCCAAATCTTTATTAATAGGACAAATAAAAAAGTATTAAAATTATACTATTGAAAGTTGCAAGATTGAATAGATAACAAATCTTGCTCTTGCTTTTTATTACATGCAGTTTTATTTTACTATTAAAATATGTTGATTTTGTCTAAAATCAGCATAACTATTACACACGGTTTTGGTTTGTTAGACTATTAACATATGTCTTCATTTTTATTATTTGGTTTGTTATGTTAATTTCACATTGACAAAATGGAGGAATACTTTTTAATTGTATACTATTATAATTAATATTCCGTAATTTACATTGTCTGAGCTAATTCAATTTTTTGGCAAAGGACTAAAGATGAAATAAGAGTATCCACATTGGTCGTCTTCTACTCCACCGCGCCACATATTTCCATCATATCATCGTTCTTCTCATTTTCTGCGTCATACCACAACTTTCATAAATAGATGCTTTTCGTCAAGCATCGTACGTTAGTTTAACACTATTTGCGCTAGTAACATGAAATTATTTCATTAATTAAGAAAGAAATTACAAAATCAAAACATTAAAATTTGAAAGTCCTAAAAATTAAAACCTCCACTGTGAATGCTCTAAATGCCCTTTTTCACTACTCGGGAAATAAGGCAAGATAATAAACAGGTAGAGAGGGAAACTAGCTATTACATGACAAATTGTCGGGCCTCCGAAGCTAGAACACTTCTGATAATTTGTCGGACAAGCCAAACACATGTAATGACCATGTACTTTGATCTATCTTTACATCAAATTTTCACACATTCATCATGTTCCAAACTTCAAATTCAGAATACGAAATATCAGCAATATTATTATCAACGACTATGAATTTTGATTGCTTGATAATTTGGTGCGATAAGTCGACATTGCACACATGGCTCTGGTAACTGGTATGGCTAATAAATTTTGGACGAATGTATATTTGGATTCATGTACTATATAATACTACTAAGATGCATCAACTGCATATAGTGCTAAATGGCCATATTATGGCCAGCCATAATATTAAAAAATTATTAAAATTTTGTGTAATTAATGTAGAATTGATGAAATTTATACATCTAGAGAGTAGCAATTCTTTAAAGACTAATATACCCTTAAATATTAAATACTACTTATGTAGAAGTAAAATAAATTGTAAGGACATTATATTTATAAATATTATTAAGTGACACAATATACTTGTACGACAAAATTGCAAGGAGTATTATGTTATAAACAAATTCTCAAATTAAGTATATAATTCAAATTCTCTTTTTTCATTTTACTATTCTTTGTTGACTTATGCTACCGTCAGTTTGAAGTTACATTAACTTAATTAATCCCAAATGATAATTACGAAAAATAAATTTATTATTTTAATCAATTTTAACTACACTACTAATATTTAATTCTAACAACATAATCTATCGTAATTAAAGACATGCATCGATAATGAAATTTACACAGCAACAATTGTTTAATCTTCCCATAATTGGATAAATTCTTTTAATTAATAACTAAAAATTTAATTTTACTATTTTTTTTATTTAAAACACATTTAATCATAATATTCAAGCAATGTATAAATATTAGTATTAATAAAAATATTATTTTAATATTTTTCGAAGAAGTGTACTTCAATATTAAAAATTTAATATCATATTTTGATACTATGAATTAATTTATTATATATGTATAATATTCATAATTTATAGTATATAAATTTATAATATAATTTATAGTATATAAATTTATAATATAATTTATAGTATATAAATATTATTATTGATTTTTGTAACAAATTACTCTACAAAAGTGCGGAATAAATAAATTAAAAAGAAACTATAATTAAAGACTAATGGTAGTATTGTCAACTGAATTAAACATTAAATGAGACAATTAAATTATTAATATCTAAAAATACATATATTTACTGAAATGCCATTTCTGGCCACCTAGCTTTACCCTACATGAAACTCACAAGTCATGTTGAAATGTAAAACAACATGAGTATAAAAGAGTCACTCAAGTAATACAAAATTCCCATATCTAGTGCGAAAGATTATACTATATCCCAAAATATAATTATTTACCAATTTATATCACAAAAATCTTATAATATATAAATATAATCAATAAATAATAGTATTCAATTTTTATAACCAAAAATCTATTTAAATTATCGGGTGCATCATGTTCGATTGACATTGATCGCAGTGGTGATTCTCATCCCCGCCAATGCCTCTACAATGTATTTTGGTTGTCTAGTCCCCAACGTGATCTATTCATTGAACTTGCACGCTCGAGAAATGTGCATCTTGCTCGATTGACATTGATCGGAGGAGTTGATACACTGATACAGTTTAAACTAATTGAAGAAAATTGGTGGGCACAACATTATTTGTCAATTTTTGTGTCCAATTAATGTCAATCATCCTTCTATCTTATCATCACTGACTTTCCGTCAGTGGCTTGTTACAGAACATTATTTAAATGAAAAAGTTCAACATCAAATCATATCCTACATTATTTCTAAATTTTAACTATGCTATTTTCAAATCATGTAGTAACAGCATATGCTCCAAACAACGTCTCATCAATTATACAACGACCAGTATCATTTCAATTTTTTTTATCATGTAAATACAATTATAGTTTTATAGCAAAATTAAATATACAGAAGATCAAGTATATATAACAATTGTAATATCGTAAATATGAAATTAAACTACAACCTATATACGCAAATAAACAAAAACAAAGGTCTCGGGTATAATGGTAATGCATGAGGCCAAAAGTCACGAGTTTGAGTCCATCGTGATGCGACCTTTAAATTTATAGTCCCTCCGTTCTAAGGAAGATTACCCCTTCTTTGGGCGCGACCTGAGATTTTATGCAGTTTTATTTTATGTGTTAGGTGGAGAGAAAGTAAGAAATAGGAAATATAATAAAGTAGACAGAGACGGATCTATATTAGCTCCACAAGGGGCAAACGTCCCATCTAAAAAAATTCATTTATGCTATTTTGATAATTATTTTTTAATTTTGTTTAAAATACCTTTAGAAATGCCCATTCTCAAATCATTAAAATGTCTTTATAAATATTTTTGCCCCAGCTATATAGAATTTTAGCTCCAGGGGCTGACGCAGAAATAAATATCGATAGGGGTTGAGATTTAAATTTTATGTTAATGTATATTTTTGAGTAATTTAAATAATTTGTAGGGGCTTTTACATTAGATTTCACACTAAATTTGACTAAACTTTTAAAAAAATTAATAGAAAAAAGTAGAAAAAATATTTCATTGAGGGCTTAAGCCCCTCCCTCCTCTTTGGGTCCGCCCATGCCCGGCTCCGTCCCTGAAAGTAGAGATGAAAGATTTCTATTTTTAGTATTTGGTCATATTAGATGAGGAAAAAAAAGGAAAGTGTGTATTTCGAAGAGGTGGATGGAGTATATTTGGTAATAAAAGAAAAAAATATACCTTTAAATAATTATGTTCATGACCAGAATGATGATAACACAGTTTCTCCTTAAACCCAAACTATTGATGATGAATACAAATCCTATATTTATCTACGTAAAACAATCATAGAGTATCGCTGGGAAATTTTCACCACTAAAATTGATTAGTCGCCGGCAATTGTCTGCATAAATTTATTAATGTAATTTCGGGATTAGTTCTTCTGCAAGGAAAATACTCTCTCCGTTCCAAGGTAGTTGGGGCATTTCTTTTGAGCACTCGATTTAAGAAATTGGTGCGTTAAAAGTGAAAGTGGATATAAAGTAAAGTAAGAAAGTGAATAAATTAAAAGATATGAAAAGATGATAAAGTTTTTGCCAAAAAAGAAATTGATTAAATTATTTTGTGACAATAAAAAAAAAGAATCTGATTCAACTACCTTAGGACAAAGAAAGTATAATCATAAAAAGAAGAATTATCTTGAGACGGAGGGAGTATAACCATGTGAAAAATTATGTGCTCAAGTTCGATGTGCGCATTCTCACATTGATAGGGAATTAAGGGCATCATTAACCCCGTCCCCATTTCCGGCCCCAAGTCCCCTCCACGTCATCATTCCTCTACAGTTGCGGCCCAGGCCCCAACTGCTGTAACCCTGCAGGTTGCGGCCCGGGCCGCAACTAATAAATGACACTATTCACAACTCCAACCTATTTAACTCGTAAAATAAAAAACGCTGGAAATTTATAACACGGAAAATTTAATTTCATCGAATACTGCAAAATTACAACATAGAAATTTTAAAACTGAAAATAAAATACATAAAAACATAACGTCAATTCTGGAAAACATTGGTGCGAGTCCAAATTTCTTCGATTAGATCGGCTTGGAGGCGAGTGTGTTGTTCCTCTTGGCGCATCGCAGCTGAACGGGCCATGACATTGCGGATGTCGTGAGGAAGGCCCTACACGGGCGGCTCGGTGACAACGTAGTTGCTCCCGGTGCTGGCGAGCGGATCGTCGCTCCACAAAGTGACGTTATCTTGCTCGTCCTCAACGATCATGTTATGCATTATGATACATGCATACATTGTGTCGGCGATGTTTGACCGCTGCCAACCACGGGCCGCTCCCTTCACGATAGCCCACCGCACTTGGAGGACTCCGAATGCACGCTCGACATCTTTCCGAGCCGCCTCTTGCCTTTGGGCAAACATTGCCCTCCGATCGGTTGTCGGAGCTGTTATAGTCTTCACGAACACAAGCCATCGAGGGTAGATCCCGTCTGCCAGATAGTACCCCATACTATACCGACGGTGGTTGGCCGTGAACTCTACGTTCGGTGCTCGCCCAGCACACAAGTCGTTGAACAATGGAGACTCGTTCAACACATTGAGGTCGTTGTTGGACCCCGCGACACCAAAGTAGGCATGCCAGATCCACAATCTGCAATCGGCAACGGCATCCAACACAATCGTGGGATGTGTGCCCTTGTGCCCGCTAGTGTATTGTCCTCTCCAAGCCGTTGGACAATTCTTCCACTGCCAGTGCATACAGTCGATGCTTCCAAGCATCCCCGGGAAGCCGTGGGCCCGCTCGTGCATGTCGACCAACTTCCTAACGTCGTCGGTCGTTGGCTTTCGCAAGTACGTATCCTTGAATGCTTCGACGACTGCCCGACAGAATCTAGCGAGGGACTCCCGGCCAGTAGGCTCGCTTACATGGAGATACTCATCGAACATATCTGATGTAGTTCCGTAAGCGAGTTGACGAATGGCAGACGTGCATTTCTGCAACGTCGATATACTTTCCCGGCCCACAGCATCGGTAGTTTGGCAGAAATACGGGTCACGAGCTACAACTGCGTTGACAATGCGTAGGAACAACGGCCTCCGCATCCGGAACCGGCGACGGAACATCTGATCACTCCATCGCGGATCTCTAGAGAAATAATCCGTGAAAAGCCGCAAGGCAGCTTGCTCACGGTCTCGGTGAATATACATCCGGGTATGTGGTACCCGGGTTTGTTGTTCGTTCCAAGCTTGAATAACAGCTTGGTAGCGTTCAACTTCGTTGTTGATTTCTTCTTGGATTGCCGGTAGCGCCTCTGCTAACGACCGGGACATTTGATCTTCGAATATTCTTTGACGTGGAGGCATTTTTTCGAATTCTAGGAAGAGATTTGAAGTTGAATGTGTATGAAAATGGAGTAGTATTTATAGAAAAAATTTTCGAATTTAAAAAAAAAAAAAAAATTGGTTGCGGCCCGGCCCGAGGAGCGTGTAACGCTGGGCCGGGACTCTACAGTTGCTGCCCGTCACCGTGCAACGCCGTCCCAGGCCGGGACGCGGGACGCGCGACAGGCCGGGAATGCGGCCCCGGGACGGGCCTGGGCCGTGACTCTCCTCCGTGCAACGCTCGGGACGGGCCGGGACTCGCGAGATGCTGCCCGGCCCCTTGCGTTACAGATGCTCTAAGCTCCAAATAGGATATTCCATGACAATACATCCATCGAAACCATAAAACACCATTTTGCTATTCATATAGACTATAGTGGTGTGTTTCGAAAACAACTTAATTAAAATAATACTAGTAGCATACGATTCAATTATGAGTTATGATAGTTTTATTTTAAAATTGTAGATCTATATTAGATTTTAAAATGTAAAAGGGTGAATTTGTAATCTCCACGATATCAGTTTCCAACATTATCTACCACTATGATACAACTTGTTTATCACAGTAATACTATTATATTACCTTTAATTTAATACGTGACATATTAAAAAATAATTTAAACTGAAAATTATGACAAATTTAATAATTTGAGGTGTTTTATATTTGTGATAAAAGGACACATATAAACGTACGCTTGTGCTCCTATTTTTAGTTTTAATTACCATCATAATAATTGTACACCGTCAGATGGGTATTTTAATAAAACAATCAACGTAACTTCTAATTAATCATATCAATTCATAACCCCAACAAAATCCTAAAAACCAATAAATGTTGCCTAATTAGATTAAAGTTGCGGAAATAAATGATGTTAGGAATTATTTAGCTAAATTGTTAGATATTATGACAAAGACTCTTTCCTTCTTTTAATTTATTTCGTGGTCCAATTTGCTAGGCTAGATTGTTGAAGACGGAACGCAATTCATACATATAACATGCTCAAATTTAATTCAAGTTCAATACAAGAAAATTTTGAGAATATAATTATACTATATCTTCCAATTTTTAGTTTCTTATATAGGAGTACACCGATAAGGCAGCTTTTGCGTAGAGAATTTGAGCTAAGAAACCGGTTATAAACTTATAATTATCACTTCATTTGGAATTATTTAATTAAAAGTTGTAAGCTAATCAAAATAGGTATATACTCCCTCCGTCCCACAAGAATATGCAATCTTTCTTTTTTGTCTGTACCACAAGAATATGCACTTTTCAATTTTGGAAAATATTTTTACTCTAATAAAGTTGGACACATTCTCCACTAACAATACTTTAATTTTTTTCTCTCTCTACCTCTCTCTTACTTTTCCAATTTTGCATTGAACTCGTGCCGAGCTCAAAGTGCATATTATTTAGGGATGGAGGGGATAGTTCCTAATTGGGTACTTTTTGGGTAGTTCCTAATTGGGTACTTTTTTTTTATAAAATTTGATCTTGTTGTTTTTTTAATTTAATTTGATCTTTTTATGTAGTTTTCTGTTATTAAATTTGATCTCCTTTTTTTCTGAATTGGGGGGTGTTAAATTTTGTTGAATAATTGGTGGACCTTCATTTGGGCTTGTCTATTTCCTTGGCCCATGTGATGATTGAATTGGGCTTGGCCCAATACTTACTCCTCATACTCCAGATGCCGCCATGTGTACTCTCACCCGGATCAAGGCTCTAAGCCGTTGGATGGCGATGTGTGCTTGTTATGTGAGAGGTTAGACCCTTCAGTTTCATTCACTCTTTTACATACACTCTCTCTCACTTCTCTTGCTCTCGCTCTCTCTCGCTCTCTCCTTCTGCTTTCTTCTCCGACGGCTTTCCGTTGGTTCTTTTGGTGATCTTGCACGGTTGAAAGTGCAAAGGATCTAGCTACAGTAACTGAGGAGGCAACCACTTCGGTTGCTGAAGTGTTGGGCGAATTAGGGTTTCATGTGTGAGGTTTTTCTGGTGAGATCGTTCTCAGAGGTGATAGATCTGGTGTTGTGGAGCCTATTGGTGCTGGAATCTGGAGTGTGAGGTTAATCACCCAAGGATTCAGTTGTGCTCCCTTGGATCTGTGTTCTTGAGAATAGGCTGGTGCTATCGGCGAGTGTCTGAGCCGAAGCATTGTATTTCAGTGTGTTTGCTTTGTGTTCTGTTGTGTTTACTTGTGTAACCTTGTTAGATCCGTGAGGATCGGTTTCTTGTGTTACTGACTCGGTTGTTGAGTGTACAGGTGGAAGACACTGGAGCTTGAACTGGATTCTTATCTTGTGTAATAGTTAGACTCCTATTCTGTATTTCGATATTCAATTCCTTGTAATATCAGTCGTTTGGTTGGAGTTTGACTGAGCTCCCTTATAAAGAATAAAGAGGTCTTGGTAATTAGTGAATCCGATCTAAGTCTGATCCCTACAGTGGTATCAGAGCCACGGGGGGACTAGATCGGCACGCCAAGTCGCATAAGGAGGTGGGCAAGTGGAATCCTCCTTCGAGAGGGGATTCACTCTGGTAAATTGGCTGAAACCTGCTGGTATTTCTTTTCTGTTGTAGTGCCATTTATAGGCTTGGGATATTTGTTGCTGGTAGTTGGTTCTTGGCAAGAACTTAGGACTTTTCTGCTTTCTTGTGTTCTGTTGTTGCTTCTGCTGTTGTTTGGTGATGCTCTGTGGTGCTTTGTGTTTCTGACCTCACTTCTATGTCTTCTAGAATGTACCTGCTTGAAAAATTGTTCAAATTTAAGCTTGACTTATCTAAAGACATTGATGACAATATTGATAGATTTCAGAAGCTTGTGCAAGACATTAAAAGGTCTGGTGATAAAACCATAGATGAATACACAAGTATAGCTCTAATGAATGCCATACCTGACTCTTATAGTGATGTTAAAGCTGCCATTAAGTATGGCAGGGATTCTGCTCCTCTGGATTTAATTGTAAGCTCCTTAAAATCTAAAGAATTGGAATTAAGGGAAAGAGCTGCTGATAAGAGTGCTTTTAATAGGGCTCTAAATGTAAGAGGAAGATATCAAACTAGAGGGGGCAAAGACTCTAATTATGGATCAGGTTCCAACTCAAATTCAAAGAAAAAGCATAGATCTAGGTCCAATAGCAGGGATCCTAAATCTTTTAGAAAGTGTTTCAATTGTGGGGAAGTAGGGCACTATAAAAAGGAGTGCACTAAGCCTAAAAAGAAGAAAACCCCTAATAATGACACTCAGCTTGAAAATCTTGTCAATGTGGTCAAACATGATGCTGATAATGAATGTGTTTTCATGGTGCAAGATCTGATGTATATTAATGCCTCTCCTGTGTGCCCCTTTACTTCAAATGATTGGCTTTGTGACTCAGGATGTACATATCATGTTAGTCCTTTTAAGGAGGTGTTCTCTGAGCTAAAACCTGTTATTAATACCTATGTGTCAATGGCTGATGACAAGAAATGTGAAATCCATGGAATTGGCACAGTATGTTTAAAATTTGACAATGGTTTTGTGCTCTGCCTGAAAAATGTGAGATATGTTCCTGATTTATGCTACAATCTGATGTCTTGCACTGCTTTAGAAGCTGCTGGCATGGGGGGAAAATGGGGGGATGGATGCATGAAAATTTGCAGAGGATCTATGTGTCTTTTCAAGGCCAAAAAGAAGTGTGGCTTGTATGTTTGTAATGCTGTGCCTCTATCATGTGAAAATGCTTATGCCAATGTGATTAAGAGTGATAAAACTATGCTGTGGCATGAGAGACTAGGACACATGAGTGAAAAAGGCTTGAATATACTGAAAAAACATGCTATGTTGACTGATTCTGATGTGCAAGGCAGCCTGCCTTTTTGTGACACCTGTGTGCTGGGTAAACAACACAGGGTTTCTTTTCCTTCTCCTGTGCCTTTTAATGTGAGCAAATGTGTTCTTGAGTACTTGCATATGGATGTGTGGGGTCCTGCCTCTGTATCTTCTCACTCTGGTTCTGTTTATTTTCTATCTATCATTGATGATTACTCTAGGAAGGTTTGGTGCTTTCTCATGAAACATAAGTATGATGTCTTTGAGAGATTAAAAACCTGGAAAATGTTGATAGAAACTCAGACATGTAAGAAGATTAAGGCTATCAGAACTGACAATGGCCTTGAGTTCTGCAATAAACAGATTGATGACTTGTGTGCTGCTCATGGTATTAAAAGACATAAAACTGTTCCTTACACACCCCAACAAAATGGAGTGGCTGAAAGGATGAATAGAACTTTGCTTGAAAAAGTGAGATGCATGCTTGCAAAATCTGGTTTGTCAAAAAAGTTTTGGGGTGAAGCTTTATTAACTTCTACTTATCTGATTAATAGATCCCCTTCTGTGCCTCTAAATGGTCAGTGTCCTGAGCATGTGTTTACTGGAAAAAACTTATCTCTTTCTCACCTAAGGGTGTTTGGCTGTACTGCTTTTGTGCATACTAAGTCTTATAAACTTGAGCCTAGATCTAGGAAAGGTGTTTATCTTGGATATCCTGAGGGTGTTAAGGGTTATAGAGTCTGGCTGAGAGATGAACCAGGGTTCAAGGTCATTATAAGCAGGGATGTTGTCTTTAATGAGACTGAATTCCCTTGCTTGAAATTGACCTCTGACTCATCTCTACCACCTGAGGACAGTGAACCTCTTATGGAGGAAGAGTCCTCAATACCACTCATTGATGTGGAAAATCAAGATGATGCTCCAAGTGAGGTGGATCAGCCTTTCTGGCATACTTATCCAGCTCTTACATCTGATGACACACCCCATGAAGGAGAGTTAATTGATAATGTGCCCCAAAATGTGAATGACAATGATGTGCATGCTAGCCCTATTAGGCAGAACTCTCCTGCTCAGAATGTGTTGCATAGTCCTGCTGGTGTTCAAAATGCTATTGATAATACTGACTTGAGCAATTAAGTGTTGGCTAGAGATAGGACTAGAAGGCTTAATGTTCACAAACCTGTTAGATTTGTTGGCTTGGTTGCTCTCATTAACTTGGCTTTTAATATGTTTGAATCTGATGGGGATGAACCCCAGTCTTATAAGCAAGCTACAAAGTCTAAGTTCTGGAATAATTGGCATGAGGCAATGTTAGAGGAGATGCATTCTCTTAGAGTCAATTTTACCTGGATTCTTGTTCCTTTGCCTCCTGGTGCATCTGTGGTTGATTGCAGGTGGTTATATAAGCTAAAAAATGAGGTGGAGGGTCTTAGGTACAAGGCCAGACTAGTTGCAAAAGGGTTTACTCAACAAGAGGGGGTAGATTACACTAAAATCTTTGCTCCTGTTGTTAAATTTACTACTGTCAGATTGATGCTTGCCTTGTGTGCTCACTTTAATTGGGAGTTAAAACAGATGGATGTTAAAACTACTTTCTTGCATGGTGATTTAGATAAACCTATCTATATGAAGTAGCCTGAAGGCTTTGTTGATCCCAAGCTCCCCAATCATGTGTGTTTGCTAAAAAAGGCCTTGTATGGCTTGAAACAATCCCCTAAGCAGTGGAATATCAAGTTTAATAATTGCATGCATAAGTTAGGCTTTGTAAGAAGTACTTTTGATGCATGCTTGTATTTTAAGAATCTTGAGTCTCCTGTGCCTGTGTTCTTGTTGCTCTATGTTGATGACATGCTCATTATGGGACCCTGTTTGAAGACTATCAAATCTATGCAGTCTGCTTTAAGTGAAAACTTTGACATGAAAGACTTAGGTGATGCTCAGAAAATCTTAGGGATAAATATTTTCAGAGATAGAAAGTGTTCTACCCTTGTGCTGCATCAAGAACCCTATGTGTGCAAAGTGCTTAAAAAATTTAACATGTTTGATGCAAAACCTACTTCAGTTCCCTTGGCTGCCCATTTTGTGTTGAGTAAAGATCAATGCCCTCAAACTAAATCTGATATTGATGCTATGAAGAAGGTTCCCTATGCTAATGCGATTGGCTCAGTGATGTACTTAATGGTAAGCACTCGGCCTGACATTGCCTATGTTGTGTCATGCCTAAGTAGGTACATGTCTAACCCTGGTCCTGTGCACTGGGAAGCCTTAAAGTGGCTTCTGAGATATCTGAAACAGACTGCTAAATATGGCATGTGTTATTCTAAATGTGATGAAGGTGTTACTTTAACTGGTTTTGTGGACTCTAACTATGCCAATGACAGGGATAAGAGGAAGTCAACTACCTCCTATGTGTTACTGTCTGCAAGTCTTGTGTTAGTTGGAAGTCTCAGTTGCAGCATATAGTGGCTCTTTCCACTACTGAGTCAGAATATATTGCTATCACAGAAGCAATGAAAGAGGCAATCTGGTTGAAGGGAGTACTCTCTGAACTTAAGTTTGTGAAGTTATCTCCTATTGTGTTCTCTGATTCTCAGTCTGCAATTCAGTTATGTAAAAACTCTGTTTTTCATGATAGGACAAAACACATTGATGTTAGATTTCATTACATTAGAGACATTGTAGAAAAAGGTGAAGTATTTCTTCAAAAGGTTCACACTGATAAAAACCCTGCTGATATGGGGACAAAAAGCTTACCTGTTGAGAAACTTCTTTTCTGCATAAGGTTTTTGCATTTTGATTTAGGTTAGATGCATGTCCCGGGGATAAAGTCCTCAGTCATTTACTTGCATTGGTAAAGCAGGTATATGGCTAGAGGCAGGAAGTCCTCCTAGACTAATGAGTTTAATCCCTCTGGTGTCTGGAGGCAGCATGGTGATTCCCTAAAGGCCAGTGAACCTTGGTTGTGTTCTTTGAGGCTGAGGGGGATTGCCTTATTGGCTGTGATGAGTTTCACTTTAGCTTGTAGCACTTGCTGGTTTCTCAAAATGAAGTCCAAGGTGGAGTATGTTGAATAATTGGTGGACCTTCATTTGGGCTTGTCTATTTCCTTGGCCCATGTGATGATTGAATTGGGCTTGGCCCAATACTTACTCCTCATACTCCAGATGCCGCCATGTGTACTCTCACCCGGATCAAGGCTCTAAGCCGTTGGATGGCGATGTGTGCTTGTTATGTGAGAGGTTAGACCCTTCAGTTTCATTCACTCTTTTACATACACTCTCTCTCACTTCTCTTGCTCTCGCTCTCTCTCGCTCTCTCTCGCTCTCTCCTTCTGCTTTCTTCTCCGACGGCTTTCCGTTGGTTCTTTTGGTGATCTTGCACGGTTGAAAGTGCAAAGGATCTAGCTATAGTAACTGAGGAGGCAACCACTTCGGTTGCTGAAGTGTTGGGCGAATTAGGGTTTCATGTGTGAGGTTTTTCTGGTGAGATCGTTCTCAGAGGTGATAGATCTGGTGTTGTGGAGCCTGTTGGTGCTGGAATCTGGAGTGTGAGGTTAATCACCCAAGGATTCAGTTGTGCTCCCTTGGATCTGTGTTCTTGAGAATAGGCTGGTGCTATCGGCGAGTGTCTGAGCCGAAGCATTGTGTTTCAGTGTGTTTGCTCTGTGTTCTGTTGTGTTTACTTGTGTAACCTTGTTAGATCCGTGAGGATCGGTTTCTTGTGTTACTGACTCGGTTGTTGAGTGTACAGGTGGAAGCCACTGGAGCTTGAACTGGATTCTTATCTTGTGTAATAGTTAGACTCATATTCTGTATTTCGATATTCAATTCCTTGTAATATCAGTCGCTTGGTTGGAGTTTGACTGAGCTCCCTTATAAAGAACAAAGAGGTCTTGGTAATTAGTGAATCCGATCTAAGTTTGATCCCTACAAATTTGATTTTGATTAATCTTTCCAGCGTCCAAAAGATGACCATTTAAAACGAAAGTCTAAAATAGATTTATTAAAATTGATATGTTAACCCCAAACGTATTGGATATGTAGTGAAATACCTAACCTACGTTTGATCTGTGGAGAGGGATGTGTGTATGAAAGACATTGATTTTGATAACGTTAAAGAATTTAATTGTATATTGTAAATTTGTTATCGATAAAAAGTTAATTTTGATTCGTAGTTTGGACATGGCCAATTATAGACTTATTATGTGTTTAATAGGAAAGATAAATAAACAAAACATAACAAGAACATAATATTTTAGATATTTTTTGTCATATAACTTTAACATAGATGAGTTATCTAGTCAATTGAAACTGCCCCTTATAATCCTATAACAAATATGGAGAACTCGCAATTTCGAACCGTTCTTATACATGCATGGACGGATCTAAATGAAGGTAGAGACGGGCAATTCCATGCCTCACCTCATATTTTCCACCCCATATATATGGTGTACATATTTTAAAATTTAGTATCCGTCCCATGTTACTTGCATTGTTGCATTTCGCCTCGTCACAAACTACTTACACTATTTCTAGTTGAAGTTAGAATTAATGTATTTAATTAATATATTAAGTTAAGAGCTCCTTTATTAAGTGATGTCTTGTTACACTTCAAATTCTAATTTAATTACACTAAACAATCAACCCCAAATTTACGGCCTAAAATGAAAAGTGCAAGTAATATGGAAGGAGTATTTCTTTTAATATCTCACCAAATGCTCCTCAAATTCTTAAAATTTCTATATATGTAAATTTGCTCTTCATCCTACAAATTTCTAGCTCTGCCCCTATATACATGCCTTACTGAAATTAGTAGTAATCATTGTATGTGTTATGTTCAGTTTTTCCATTTTGGTCAGTCCGTGAAATGTTGTCAACTTTGCTTTTATTCTATTTTTGGTAAATGGTCTCCACTTTCCACTAACTCTTTACACTCACATTCTATTATAAAACTAATATATAAATGTGGGACCCTCATTCCACTAACATTTTCAACTCACTTTTTTTTACATTTCTTAAAACCCATGCCAAGTCAAACTTGGACAACATTTTATGGACGGCGGGTGTATTGTTTAAAGTAAATTATCTTCTTAATGTTGGCCCAATGTACAATATTAATGTAGAAGAGACTCTCTTCTACACTATTCTCTCTCTTACTTTACTTTCTCTGCATTTTAACTATTTATTTATCATTTTTTTCAAAACACATGCACAAAAGAAACGTGTCACTTAGGCTATGACAGAAGGAGTATATTAGTATTATAATTTGTTAAATTTAAAATAAGAAAAAAGGAAAATAGAATGGAATAGCAATTTATGGACTAAATGAAAGGAATAGATATTCCCATAAAAAATAGAATGATGATTCCTAAATGAAAAATATACCATTCCATTCTCTCATTTTATTCAGTTATACCAAGCAGAGCCATAGTAGTGAATCTAGTGATAGAGCATTCCTTACGGTCGACATTACCCTGTGTGCAGTGGTGGTGGGAATTCAGGACAAGGGGGGACGATGGTACCCCCAAATATTTTTTTTACTACTTGTATTATATATATAATTTATTAGTAATGTATTTTACAAAATTTTCCAAAAGATAGCTATGAATATTGAAGGAAGATTCATCTAAATCTAAGGAAATAAATCAGAATATAAGGTTTGAGATAAAATTTAAATTAAAAAATTAAACCCTAATTAAAATCTATAAAAAAAACCTCATTCCATCAATTGCCAGACCAAGTCTCTAGTCCGCAATCCTCCACCTTCCCTTCCCATCCGGTGATCAGCAGCCTGCAGGAGCAGAGTCGTGCTCGGCGCTCCGTCAACTGCAGAACATTCAATCCAGCCATCCGGCCTCAGAGCCTCCAGGTTTGTTTCTTGATTTCTATGAGTATTAAAAGCTTTATTGCAGTGCTGCTAATCTGCTATGTTGTTAAAACTTTAATTTAATATTTATTAAATTTATCATTCTAGTTATAGTTGTAGCCGTAAACTTGTAGTTGGGAATTGAGAAAGCATGAGTTTTATACTTTTATATAGTTTGAGTTATCTATAAGCTGCAAAATACCATTTCTAGCTAGATATAAGTTTGTATATTTTTAATATTTTTGCAGAAAGTAGGATTAAAAAGAATGAAGAAACAATCTGATCTTCGAAATATGTTCAAAAGAATGAAATCTCATGATAGTTCAAGTTCTTCGGCTCCAAATGATAATATGTCTCCTTCAAATGCTAGTGCGTCTCTGGCTCCTCCCAATGTTACCGTGACTCCTTCAAATGTTAGTGTGTCTCCGACTCCTTCAAATGTTACCGTGACTCCTTCAAATGCTAGTGTATCTCCGACTCGAAGTGTCCCGTAAATGGAAAAAGAATTGATTTACGATGTTGAAAAACTTAATCATGATCCTGCAAAAAGAGATAGTATAATAAAATATCCTCCAAATGAGCGAGATGCAGTTAGGAGAGCATATATTCTTAAAAAGCCTTGTCAACCAAGATCTCACAACTTTCCTAGGAAAAAATTGGAGGACGTCGATTTATGCCTTATTGGTTCGATACATGGGATTGGCTTGAATATAGCATAACAGAAGATGCTGCATTTTGTTTTGTTTGCTACTTGTTTAAGAATGAAGTTGGACTTATTGCGGGGGAGATGCACTTGTGAACAAAGAATTTAAGTCGTGGAATAAGCCGGACAGATTTACGAAGCATATTGGTGGAGTAAAAAGTGCTCACAATCTTGCTTATGAGAAATATGTGAACTTAAGAGATGGCAAAAAAAGTCTATTCTTGTTTCTCTTGATAATGCCACCGAGGTGGCCATAAAAGAATATGACATTCGCTTGAAGGCTTCAATTTCATGTTTGCGTTATATCTACTGCGGCAAGGTTTGGGCTTTCGTGGACATAGAGGAAATAGTGAATCCCTTAACAGAGGAAATTTTCTTGAACTTTTGAAATGGTTAAGGACACATAATGAAGTTGTTTCAAAAGTGACTTTGGAAAATGCTCCTGGAAATTGTCAATTGATATCTCCAACTATTCAAAAGGATATTATCAATTGTTGTGCTAAAGAAACAACTAAGCAAATTGTGGAAGAACTTGGTGTTGACTATTTTGATATATTAGCGGACGAATCAAGTGATGTGTCACAAAAGGAACAATTATCTCTTTGCCTACGCTATGTTCAAAGAAAAATGGGACAGGTAGCGGAAAGATTCATTGGTCTTGCTCATGTTGGTGATACCACAGCTTTATCTCTTAGAAGTGCAATCATATCATTGCTTATTGAACATTCATTTAGCCCATCTAAGATTCAAGGACAAGGATATGATGGGGCTAGTAACATGAAGGGTGAAATACATGGATTGAAGACTTTGATTATGGAAGATACTCCAAGTGCTTACTACGTCCACTGCTTCGCCCACCAACTTCAACTGACTCTTGTAGCCATTGCAAAAAAGAACGATGAATGTGCTTGGCTTTTTGATACGATTGCAAATTTATTAAATGTTGTAGGAGTTTCTTGCCAGAGACGAGAATTGATTCGTGAAATTCAAGCACGAAAACTTGCTCAAGCCTTGGAAATTGACGAGCTTGAAACAGGGTCAGGGGTAAATCAAGAACTCGGTTTGAAGAGGCCCAGGGACACTCGTTGGAGTTCTCACTACAAGACTCTTTTAAATGTCGTGGACCTATTTTCTACAATTGTTAAGGTTCTTATGATTATTGGAAAGAATGGCTCTAAATCGGATGATAAGTGCAAAGCTCAAGGCATTTTGTACTCAATGGAGTCATTTGACTTTGTTTTTATGGCACAACTAATGACTACTATATTTGGGTACACTAACAATTTGTGTCTTGCTTTGCAAAGAAGGGATCAAGATATAATTAATGCTATGAGGCTTGTCTCTTTAACCAAAAGTCAACTACAAAAAACGAGGGAGGATGGATGGGAGATTCACTTGAACAAGGTAATCTCATTTTGCAATAATCATGGCATTGTTGTTCCAGATTTGGAAGCTTGTTATGTGCCTCATAGAAGATCAAAGCGTTTTGTTCAACAAGTTTCCTATCGTCATCATTTTCGCATTGATGTGTTTATAGAGGTAATTGATTTATTACGTCAAGAATTTGACAATCGATTTGATGAAGTCAATATGGAGTTGATCAGATGCATGGCTTGCTTCAGTCCTAGAGATGGCTTCTCTTCTTTTGACAAAGAAAGTGTGTACCCAAACTTGCAACATTTTATCCTTCTGATTTTTCAAGCATTGATTTGAGGCCTCTTGATTGTCAACTTGATATATTCATGGAGGATGTGAGAAGAGATAATGACTTTCAGAATTTGCAAGATCTTAGTTCTCTTTCAATGAAGTTTGTTGAAACAAATAGGGATGTGGCTTACCCCTTTGTCTTTTTGCTTATCAAGTTGATTTTGATTCTTCCGGTTGCTACTGCAAGTGTAGAGAGAGTATTTTCTGGAATGACGTTTGTGAAAAATAAGTTGCGAAATAAAATTGGTGATAAACCTTCGAATGATTGTTTGGTGACTTTCATTGAGAAAGAAATGTTTCTACAAGTCTCTGATGATGATATAGCCCATCGCTTTGAGGAAATGAAGACTCGTAGAAAAATAAATTAGATGTTATGTTTAGTTTTTGGTTTATTTTGTTTTAAAATACACGAGTTCAAAATTGAATAATATTTCAAATATTATTTTACCGTTATTTTCTATTTTTTAAGTGTTATGTAATTATTTATCATACGACTCTTATCCCCAGATGACAATTCTTGGATCCGCCACTGCCCGTGTGGATAGGATTTCTATTTCGGATGTTTGATTTGTGTGTGTTAGTACAAATGATTCGTATTCAGGCGTTTGGTTTATTGGCTTTGTCATAAAATAAAATTATTGACTGTCAATTGTGACCTTTATTAATTAATATATTTCCCATTTTGTCTTTAATGAAGAAAGAAAAAAGTAAGCAGGAGTAAAGTAAGTGAGAAAAAATGCGTTGACTTTTACTAAAAATGAAAATGACTTCACTACTAAGGAACAAGGGTAAAATGACTCTAATACTGTGGAACGCAGGGAGTAAGATATTGTGGTTAGGGTTATAATTGGAATTATAATCTACTGTCACAAGAAACAAGAAATAAATCGGGGCCCAATGTGCCCTAAAAGTTAACAGCTCATTACTTTGTTATTTGCTCAGGCCTAGACCATTTTGGAGCCCAATAGCAAATGAAACAAATAAACCAAAAAATGAGTTAAGACCAAATAGTACTACTACTACTACTTTTTATCTTGTCATTACATACAAGCAAAAGAGGCCCATAGAACCTCATAATTTCACATTATAATTTAGTTTTCTTTCATTTTCATTAGAACTTACGTTTTCTTTTCTTTGCAAGTTTCAGGTATCTTCATTAATTATATTTCGTTCAGCTTTAATTTTAAGTAGCTAAATTTCTAGCTGATTCTAGTGTTTGAATGGTAAATAGATGTACCTGAACTCAACTGGTTCAAATCAATATGTTTGCCCCTCCATGATTTATGATCCATGGTATTACACGTGTTGATATATATGCTCAATATTGATGCTTGCTAGTTATTCAATTAAAGACCTAAAGTTTTAATTGTTTAACATAATTTAGGAAATCATCGGTTAAATCGTGATTCTAGATAGAGATAGCTAGGTAGATCATAGAGTTATTTTTAGTGAGATTTCGTTAGTTAGCGTAGTTTCACTTTAATGAAACGCATGAGCTTCATGCGTCATTATGAAAGACGCATGAGCTCATGTGCCTTTACTTGAAATGATTGAGATTAATTAGTAGAAGAAGAAGTAGATGAAATGAAAGACACATGGGATTCTTGCGTCTCTTATAAAGTTAGAATTAAAAAAAAACTTTCCAGATTGGAAAGCTCAATGGTAGAAGGATCTAAAAGTAGAATTTCACTGGAGAGAGGTGCTAATTTAGTAACTCTACGAATATTTTTTACGGTGAATTTTATCATCATATTTTTTTAGAGATTATCAACATTTTAAAAATATCACTAGCGGAAATTATGGTGATCTGAAGATGGCTTTGGGATCACCGAGGATTAACAATGTATCCCGATGGGAAAGTATGCCGAAGCACTGGATTATTACACCGATGTGATTTTCAACAATGTATCCATTGTATTGTCTGCCTTTTTTTAATTATGTTTTAATACTCTTAGCTATCTGCTCAACCTTGCTAGTATGGTTATTGAAACGTGCTATGGTATTGTTGAAGTCGCAAAATCAATTGTGTTATCTCAATCACAAGGTTCCTACTTCCTAAGGCTGGAGAGCTGCATTTGCCATGCCAAAACTTGCTTGTTGAGTGTCAAT
The DNA here is from genome assembly GCF_004379255.2 of Salvia splendens. Lineage (NCBI taxonomy): Eukaryota > Viridiplantae > Streptophyta > Magnoliopsida > Lamiales > Lamiaceae > Salvia > Salvia splendens. The sequence goes on from NC_056039.1 coordinate 27,435,067, forward strand.
ATACACCTACTTGAACTATGAATAGTGAACTGCACAAAAGGCCCCTAACTTTTCGCGGTGTAACAGCAGAGGCCCCTAACATTTAAAAATCCCACCACAAGGATCTAACAAAATATATAATCACAAATCGTATTTTTTCGGACCATAACACCCTTAGGGCCTGAAAGGGCAAAGTCGTCCTTTTGCATGGCCGCCACTGCATCCACCTGCTGCATATTAATTATTCAAACAAATAGTATTTTCAGTCTCCATGTCAGCCGCTGCAAAAGTACAAGTGAGGGAGAAATCAAATATGTATATGTATATGCATATGTGTGTGTGAATAAATTCAATTTCAGATCTATGAATAAAGGATTTTTCTGTTAGGAATTTTTATGTCGGAAATTGAATATCTGACACTGTTCCTTCTCAAGTTTCAAAATGCACTACCTTTCCTTCTTTATTTTTCTTTGCATTGCAAGACAAAATATTACATAAGGCCATCCACGATAGGAATAGCCCAGCCATAGCCTAGCCACAAAATCCTTCTGCCACAACACTAAAAATCCTCCTGCCATATCATCAAAACAAGCAAATAGTCCAGCCATAGCCTAGCCACATCACTAATAACAATTATATAAAAATGAAATAATTAACAATCACACAATATACGGAATTTAATTTATGAGACATATACGGGAAACATTAATAATACTATTAAAATTTTAAAAAGTACAATAATTTAAAAAAAGTACAATAATTTAAAAAAATTACAATAATTAAAAAAGTACAATAATTCACTCCTCGTCTCCGTCGTCGTCTCTTCCATCGCTGTCGCCACCCTCGCCTCCGCCTCCGTCACCACCATCGCCGCCGCCTCTACTCCCGCCGGTCTCCCTCCGTGCCGCCTCCAACTCGTCCTGCATGCTCATGAGCAATGTTTGAAGCAAACTCTTCTCCACGGGGTCTACCGCCGCCCGCCATTCGGCCAGCGTCTTGACCATCTGAGCGCGCGTTTGTTGACGCGCGAAGATTTTGAGATCCGCTGTGGATTGTCTAAGGGGGGATGCCGACTGGACCTCCAGGGAACCCCCGACGACCCCCTTCGCCTCCCGTTGAGCCCGCTTGTGCCCAACCGGGCGAGTTCGGCGAGCGAACGAACGAGGGGTCGGGACCTCCTGGGCCGTCTCGGGGAGGTCGTGGGAACCACCGCTGCTGCCGCTGAAATCACCGGTATAGTTCAGTCGTTGCTTCTTCGGCCAGCCAGTGTCGACACTTACTCGGAACTTCTCGGAGTCGTTCACCACAAGATAGCAGTTCCAGTAGGTGAACTCCTTATACAAACCGGGCTGGGGGAAGCCTTTCTCCGCTATCCTCCTGCAGTCTTCCTCCGTTTGGGCACTGCTCTGCATGGGGAGGGCGTTGGCTTACAAACCCGAAAATCGGGAGACGGCAGCCCTGATTCGGTCCCACCCCTTCCGGCAATCCTCCCCGTTGCGTGGCCTCCCATCCTGGCAAAATGTCTGGTAGGTTGCTGCTATCTTGCCCCACAAGTTGACGATCCTCTGGTTGTTCGAAACGAGAGGATCGTCGCAAACACTCACCCACGCCTTGGACAGCGCGACGTTCTCTGCGTCCGTCCACCTCCCCCGGACCTGGCTATCCATACCCGGCTGCGACGACTCGCCCTTCTTCTTCGTCTTGCCCTTCTTCTTTAGGTCGCCCCGACCCCGCACTGCTCCCCCCATTTGATCGGGAGTTTCCGGAACCCCGAGCATATCGAACCCCAACTCCTCTAAGGAGAAAGACTCAAATTGCGTGAACTGCGAATCCGCTAGGGTCGATGTGTGCGAAGAAGCAATCGAAAAATCAAAACTGGGGCGATAGATGTTTTCCTCCCCCGGCGTCCCCTGCGTCGCCGGTACCCCCCCCTATCGGGGGCTGCATCGGCGTCCCCCCTAGGCATCATCTGCATCCCGGGTGCCCACCCCAGCATCATCTGCACACCGGGCTGCATCTCCGGTACCCCCTGCCACGCCGGCGTACTCCCCCCAGGTGCCATCCCGGGCATCATCCCCTGCCACGGGTACATGTTATAGTACCCTGGCATCGGACCCCATCCACCTCCCACGGGTACCGGGGAAGTTTGAGACCCGCTCGTCACTGGAGTACCTTCGTTGGTGTTCTCCATTTTCTCGGTGTTGATCTTGTACAGAAATTAAGATAGAGAGAGTACTTGTTAAAACAAGTGGTGCGAATGAAAATGAAGTGCAAAGCGCGTATATATAGTGTTTTGAAAAAAAGAAAAAAAATCGTCTAGGCGATGTGCTAGGCGATCCGGACGCTGCAATAGCGCCGAGCGGATCGCCTAGCGCCAAAAAATCGCCGAGCGCTAGGCGGTTTTTAATTCTGAAAATACCTGGGCGGTTGCAATGGACCGCCTAGCGCACCGCCTAGCGTCGGCGCTCGGCTAGGCGGTGCGCTAGGCGCCATTGCGGATGGCCTAATACATTTGTTGGCCAATTTAAGATTATTGATTGGTGAATTAATTCAGGCGTCTCTTCTTTTCATTGAACATGATGCCCATGTTGAATTTAGCAAATCTTTACAAGCCAGAGTTGCACACATGTTAATTCCCACTCTATAAACATTGACTTAATTAGGGTTTTAATTAATGTGTTTTCACCCTAGTTATAAGTAGCTAATTGATTCTTATTTATGAAGTGTTTTGATTACAAATTGAAAATTCAAAGATGTTTTTAAATTAATTTCCCAACCCAATACAAAAATGATGTCCCGAAAATGTGGGTACACTAACAATAACATATATAGGGAATTCACGTTTAAAGGGCGACAAAATAATGAGGAAGAAGAAATTAATTAACAAAAAAGGTAGATACTTACCTACAAATTAAAAATAATTAAGTAAAATTGAGAGAAAATGCTTGAAGAAAGAGAAAATGCTTGAAGAAAGAGAAAATAATTATCTTAATTAATCATTGTATTTTGACTTGGGAAATGCCAATTCTCTACCGAAGTAGATATATAGTTGTATATTTAATTTTATTTAGAACACTAAAGAATAATTTTATAGACTAATAGTGTTGACAAGACGGCTCTTACAGATAGGGTGCAGGTTGGTGCAGGTTTAGGCCATCCACAATAGGAATAGCTCAGCCATAGCCTAGCCACTGCCACATCATCAGCACTAAAAATCCTCCTGCCACATCATAAATAGCTCAGCTATAGCCTAGCCACATCATAAATAGCCCAGCCACATCAATAGCCACATCACTAATAACAATTATATAAAATGACATAATTAACAATCACACAATATACGGAATTTAATTTACGAGACATATACGGGAAACATTAATAATACTATTAAAAATTTAAAAAGTACAATAATTTAAAAATATTACAATAATTAAAAAAAAGTACAATAATTCACTCCTCGTCGCCGTCGTCGTCTCCTCCATCGCTGTCGCCACCATCGCCTCCGCCTCCGTCGCCGTTGCCTCTACTCCCGGCAGCTTCCCTCCGTGCCGCCTCCAAATCCTCCTGCATGCTCAGGAGCAATGTTTGAAGCAAACTCTTCTCCACGGGGTCCACCGCCGCCCGCCATTCGGCCATCGTCTTGACCATCTGAGCGCGCGTTTGTTGACGCGCGAAGAATTTGAGATCCGCTGTGGATTGGCCAAGGGGGGATGCCGACTAGACCTCCTGTGAACCCCCGGCGACCCCCCGCCTCCCGTTGAGCCCGCCTGTGCCCAACCGGGCGAGTACGACGAGCAAATGAACGAGGGGTCGGGACCTCCTGGGCCGTCTCAGGGAGGTCGTGGGAACCACCGCTACTGCCGCTGAAATCACCGGAATAGTTCAGTCGTTGCTTCTTCGGCCAGCCAGAGTCGACACCTACTCGGAACTTCTCGGAGTCGTTCAGCACAAGATAGCAGTTTAGGAAAAAAAAAATAAATAAATAAAAATTCGCGCTAGGCGGTGCGCTAGGCGATCCGGACGCTGCAATAGCGCCTAGCGGATCGCCTAGCGCCGCGGAACCGCCGAGCGCTAGGCGGTTTTTTATCGCGAAATCCGCTAGGCGGTTGCAATAGATCGCCTAGCGCACCGCCTAGCGCCGGCGCTCGGCTAGGCGGTGCGCTAGGCGCTATTGTGGATGCTCTTAGTAGGTTAATAGTCTAAACTGCCCTTTAGCCCATTTGGGCATTTTCGTCCGGAAAATGGCAAAATATACAAGGTTTGTGATTATATATTTTGTTAGATTCCTGTGGTGAGATTTTTAAATGTTAGGGGTCTCTACTGTTACACTGTGAAAAGTTAGGGCCCTTTTGTGCAGTTCACTCAACTATGAAAAGCGTTCAAAATTTTGATCCATCTCTTATGAGAAAATGTCAGAGTTTTTGCTCTTTATAGACATAGTAGTATGTTAAAAATATTCATTCTTCAAGGTGTGAACATGAAGTTTAGTGGGTAAGACTATGATCGATGAAGTTCACCGGAAAATGATTCTATAAATTGTGATTTTAAATTTTTATACCAAGATTAGTTATAAACATTTTTTAGTCCGTTGAATCCCTACATCAAGTGCAACTAAATAATTGCATCGAATAATTGTGTATTTATGTCTTCCTATTAATTAATATGAAACGAATCCACTAGCAATTTTAAAATTTGAACTTTATGTTTTGTCCTTTTGTTGAAAGTTGAATTACCATATACACATACTTTTTGCTATAAAAATACACAAACGAATTCAAGTAAAACAAAAAGGCTCATCCCAAATGTTATTTGTGGAAGAGTAGTTAATCTTGGAATCAAGGATCAAATCTCTAAAATTATTAAGGGTTGAAATTAGAAATGAACTTATTATAGATTATAGTGTTATGAATATGAGAGCATCCGCAGCGGTGGCGGTTGGCGCCACCGCCGTCCGTGCCAGCGGCAAGGCGAAGGACCGCCACCGCTGCAACCGCGCCGCTGGCACGGCGCTGCTCGATGTATCGAGCACGTCCGTGCCAGCGGACGCACACGTGGCGGTCTCCGATTCGCCAACGGCATAGCCGTTGGTTTCAAACATTTTTTTATTTTTATTTTTTAAAAAATCGGATTTTTATTAAAAAAATCGATAAAAAATAAAAAAAAAAAAAAAAATTTCACTTCCCCAAAAAATTATATCCGTTTATAACCGTTTTTCCCCACTTTTTAATTTTTTTTTTATTTTTTTTACCCCAAAAATACACACTTTCATCTATAAATACCCCCAATTTCACTCCAAAAAATTCACACTTTCACTACACAATTCTCATCATCAATCTCTCATATCCATTTTCATCTTCCTCTCACACCCTACAACACCACTATGTCCGGTAACGACGACAACCCAAGCGGCTCTCACGGTTGGAACCCCGAATGGTTCGGTTCGCAACCGTTTCATAGTCCGGAAACGGAATATTCGGCCCCTCCTCTCACCCAAGATTCGGGCGTTCCGAGTGGCTACCGGCCATACCCAATCGACGATCAAGGTGCCTCCGATGGGCGCTACGGGTAGACACCGGAGCCTAGGCCTCGCGCCCCTTCCCAAATGCCGAATCCTCCATCTCGCGCCGGTGTCCGCACACCGTACTCACCGGCGGAGATGGAAAGATTGTTCAAGGCGTACTTGGAAATCTCCGAAGATGCGGTGGTTGGAACGAACCAATCCGGCGATCACTTTTGGTGGCGCGTCTCTAGCCGGTACAATGCACACCGGCCGCCGGGAATGATCGAGCGCAACGAGAGTATGGTGCGCAACTGCATCGGCCGAGCCAACGAAGAAATTGGCAAGTTCAACGGCTATTTCATCCAGGAGTCCCGGAATGTCGGGAGCGGCCGAAGCGAGGTCGACATCATCACCGCCTCGCTGAGCACCTACCAATCCATGAACGGTAAGTCGTTCAAATATCTTAACGTTTGGCAGGAGACGCGGACGCACCCGAAGTATAAGGGAGGCATAACATCCTCCTCTAGCGGCTCCTCCAAACGCTCACGGTCGGCATCCCTATCCGACGCCGGCGAAGAAGTGGCTAGCCAACTCGCCGAAGCTAACTTGGGTAGCCCCGATGCCCAACCAAGCGGTTCCCGACGCCGACCGCAAGGTAGGAAGAAGGCGGCGGCCGAACGACGTCGCGCCGCGCCTCCATCTGCCCCTGCTCCCGAACCCGCACCCTATGTTCCACCTCCACCCCCGAACAACTCGTTGTGGGCCCTTTTGGCCCAACTCAATATGGCCGATAGGTCAACTATGACCCCCACGCAACTTCAAACGCACGAGTCCATGATATTGGGTCTCCAAAAACAATTGGGGTTGGTGCCGCCGGATGCGTAGTCTTCCTCGGGTTATATTAGCCAATAATTATGTAATTTTTAATTTTTAGGAGTTTAATTATGTAATTTTTAATTTTTAGTATTTTAATTATGTAATTTTTAATTTTTAGGATTTTAATTATGTCTTTTTATTTTATTTGTAATTTGTTATTTTTATTGTGGTTTTTTTAATGAATTTTAGTATTATGAAAATGTTTTTGTGTAATTGAATTTTATATTAATTGTGCTCGTCCTTGCGGAAGAGCACAGTTGTGGGTGTTGTGCTCTTGCCAGAGAGCAGGCATGAATAGTACCGCCCGGGCCCACAACCGTGCCACTGGTAAGAGCACGGTTGTGGATGCTCTGAATTGGTTTGAGGAGGGAAAACCAAATATTTCAAAACCACCGCATTTCCACGTATTCACGCACCTAATTCTCATTGACATTCCCTCTCTCACGAAACCCATTGCTAAATCCCAAATTTTGCACATTTCTTAATAATTTTCCCCAATTTTCTGTCTCTCCGACGTGCCGTTCTGCCCCTTCCGCCCTAATTTAGGGTTGTTTGGTGGTGGTGGCACATGGCGCGCGGCGGAGAGGACGGTGGTCGCCCGGATTTCGATCTCCCCGCCGAGATATTATCGGTGATACCCACAGACCCCTACGATCAGCTGGATCTGGCGCGTAAGATCACGTCCATGGCGATCGCGTCGCGCGTCACCAAGCTCGAGACGGAGGCCGGTAGCTTCCGCCAAAAGCTTCAAGAGAAGGACCGCCTTATTCAGCAGCTCGAGGATAAGGTCGCCCAACTCGACGGCGCCTATCAGGACGCCGAGTTCCGCTTGAAAATTACGCGCGAAGATAATGTATGCTTTTTATTCCATTCTAAATTCTAAATATTTTTGGCTTTTTCCTTTTTGGTGTTTGAATTGGTGAGTTAGGGCTTTTCTCACTGCGTGTGTTGCAGATGAAACTATTGAAGGAAAGGGATTCATTGGCTGTGACAGCAAAGAAGCTCAGTCGTGACTTGGCCAAGGTAATTAACATGTCTATATCGAAAGGGCAAAACATAAATTTTGATAATCTCTTGTTGCATGCATGACTATTAACCTTGATCAACATACATGCATGCAACGTACATGCATGCGACATATAGTGAGGTGGCTGTGACGTGGCGTTAGTAAAGAGTCTTGACCAATGAGAAGAAGGCAATGACGTGTTAGCAGCCAATAGGAAGGATCCTACGTGGAAGATACTAAGCTGGAAGACGGCGTGAGCTAGCTTGAGCTAAGAAACAGAGTATAAATAGTCGATTGCTACTCTTTCTTTAGTTTTAGCGTTGATATTGTGAGTTGTACGTTTTGATAAGCTCCGATCGTGGATCGTGAGCTCCTCTTTGATTCGTTTCTCCGAGTTGTAAAGACTTTCGATCATGATTGTTAATTCAGTTCATTCTCATTGATTGTCATTGTCTCATGATCGTAGTTCATCGTTGAATTCTTGTGAAATCAATGTTGTGAGCTAAGATAGATAAGTTACGAAGAATGATCGTAACAAATGGTATCAAAGCCAACGTTCCTCGGAAAATGACGTCGGCGACGCGATTGACGGAGGAGGAGGAGATAGAGTTGGAATGGGAGAGTGTATGGGAGAGGATTAAGGACAGGATGGAAGCCTCATTCTGCAAATTCAAGCGAGAACTAGATGCTGACTTAGATAAGATACGGAGGTCACTTCAAGACATGTGCTCGACGATGGAGACAACGGATGTGAGTTCCGGCAGCTGCAAATTACAATTGGAGCTTCCTAAATCATCCGACAATCTGGATTTTCAGAAATCAATCGATGTTGATCGAGTAATTGCTGATGAGGATCTAATAGAGCAACACAACAGTGGGAGATTTGAAGAAATGGATACAAAATTGGAGATCGGAGTGGAGGATGGTGCAAGAGTGTCGATGGAAATTAATACACAGGAGATGGAGAGCTTCATTCCTATGGGGAAATCAACCGAGGTGAAGAAAGGGAGGGAATTAGAGCAGGATACACTCAAAGGAACAGAATGCATATCATATGCTCGACAAAATGCGTCAATGAATGAGTTGACTATGGTTTTACCTATCTCGACATATTATAGCTCGTCACTATCGTGGCTGCTCAATTGGTTTCCGAGGCCTACGGTGAAGCTAAAGTTCATGGCTCAACATGGTAAAGAGATTGGTATTGAGAGTAATGAGCAACGGGCATCGACCAATGTAGGAAAGGACCGGAATTATGTGATAGTATTGCGTGAATTAGGTTGGTTGTATGATGGAGATATGGAGGAGCAGGTTGTTGCATACGTGACAATGGCTAGTGAACTTGGTTGGTTAGCATCAAATTGGTTTACTAGGCCCAAGGCAAAGATGGAAATGGAGAGGGTAGGAATAGGTGATTTGATGGATATCTCTGTATTGATGGAAATACATGAGTGTGGTCAAAAGATGGGGCATAAAGTAGATAACCTTTTTCTTTCCACTAGTGCACAATCGGCTGGAAGTTTGGTGATGCATAGGATTTATTTCCTTTCAATGAAGTGGTTGTTGGATTGTGATCCTAAGCCCAAGGTGAAGATGAAGTGTAGGGTTGATTGTGTTGAGTTCTACTCCAATTTCAGTCACCATTGTAATAGGGTTGATTGTGTTGAGTTCATGGTGGTTCCAATTGATAGTTGTAGAGTCTTCAAAGGGGGTGGTATGACTAGAGCTACTCATATGCAAGTAACCGGAGCATCGGGCTACGTCGCCATATGGCTCGTCAAATTCCTGCTCCGGAAAGGCTATACCGTCAAGGCATCCGCTCGTAATTCCAATAATGCAAAGAAGACTCAGCACTTGCTTGCACTCGATGGAGCCAAAGAGAGACTTCATTTGGTGAAAGTAGATCTACTGGAAGAAGGGTCCTTCGACTCTGTAGTTGATGGCTGTGAAGGTGTTTTCCATACTGCATCTCCTTTCTTCAATAACGTCACCGATCCACAGGCGGAGCTGATTGATCCTGCAGTGAAGGGAACACTGAATGTTCTTGGGTCATGTGCCAAAGTGCCGTCTGTGAAAAGGATTGTTTTGACATCGTCTATAGCTGCAGTTGCATACAAAGGGAAGCCTCTCATACCTGAAACGGTAGTTGATGAGATGTGGTGGTCTTCACCAGAGTATTGTGAACAGATGCAGTTGTGGTATGTTCTTTCAAAGACATTGGCTGAGGATGCTGCTTGGAAGTTCGTCAAAGAGAAAGGTATTGAAATGGTTGCCATAAACCCAGGAATGGTGATTGGTCCGTTATTGCAACCAACACTAAACGAAAGCTCTGCAAATATATGCAAATTATATGCAAATTGCAATTTGGAAAGCTTGATGAGGTTGTTAGTTGTACTAAGCCATCGCCTTTCACATGGAGTGGTTGCTCATTGGTTCTCTAAGCCAAGGGTTAAAATGAAGTTGGAGAAGATAAAGCCACGAGAAGCTTTTCTATTAGGTGACTGGGAGTTGGTGGTGTTTCTTGGTGACTTGGAGTTAGTGATGCTTCTTGGCTTTTCTTGTAGCTGGCCATGTTCTACAGTGAGCAATTCTGAGTGCTTCTTATTAGGCATAGGAGGGATCAGTGTGGAGGAAAAATTGAAGGTATGGGAAGGTAAAGCACGAGAATATTGGCTCCATGATTCCTTGTGGACAAGGAATCTTAGGGGGGGATTGTTACGATCACAAATTGTAGAAGGAAGATCGCCGGCCGACGCTTCTTGGGAGTTTGCGGATGTGATTAAAGCCAGATTTCCATGGTTCCTTGTGGAAAAGGAACCTTAAGAGGGGAGTATTGTTGCATGCATGACTATTAACCTTGATCAACATACATGCATGCAACGTACATGCATGCGACATATAGTGAGGTGGCTGTGACGTGGCGTTAGTAAAGAGTCTTGACCAATGAGAAGAAGGCAATGACGTGTTAGCAGCCAATAGGAAGGATCCTACGTGGAAGATACTAAGCTGGAAGACGGCGTGAGCTAGCTTGAGCTAAGAAACAGAGTATAAATAGTCGATTGCTACTCTTTCTTTAGTTTTAGCGTTGATATTGTGAGTTGTACGTTTTGATAAGCTCCGATCGTGGATCGTGAGCTCCTCTTTGATTCGTTTCTCCGAGTTGTAAAGACTTTCGATCATGATTGTTAATTCAGTTCATTCTCATTGATTGTCATTGTCTCATGATCGTAGTTCATCGTTGAATTCTTGTGAAATCAATGTTGTGAGCTAAGATAGATAAGTTACGAAGAATGATCGTAACATCTCTCTCATTTTTTGGTTGGGCAATTGAAGTAAGTATACAGATACAGTTGTAATTGATCTACAGTTACTGATATTTTAACCCTAGAATTTAGGGGAAAACTCTTTACCAGCGTGATCTAGTCATTGAGTCTGTAACGTAGGCCTGTAGGAGCAAACATTGCAAATAATCCAAAGTAATTTGATTGCCACATACCTGAAGAATACACGCCTTTCGTAATTCACTGAATTAATTATTAGGACGTCTTGGTTTTCTAGTTTATAACTCCGACTTGCCACAAGGCAAACAAGTGTTGCCATTTCCTATTTCTTTGCCTGGATTTGATATGTGTCTGCCTATGCTGATCAGAAAGTTTTTGTATGATGATTTTAGCACTTTTTTCAAGGCCCTGTGATTTGATATAGAAAAGCATTTCAATTACTAACCATTTAATGTGTCAAATAATCATTTTTTTGAGTTTAGATGGTTTAGTTTGAGCTTCTGAATATCACCTTAGGGTATAAGTTTAATTTGCAAATTGCAAATAATACCTGCTTACTTGTATTCGCTATTTTCCCATTTTAGTTAAACAAACAGACATTAATACTAAAGCACATTTTGGTCTTCCTTTGAGCAATTGTGTTTGGTGAAAAGATAATTGAAACCAAAGTCGTTACTTCTGAAATAGGTTGGTTATCTATCACTTATCCAATTCCACGATTTTTGACACCTGATGTATTAGCTGGTTCAATACACTTTGTTGTGTTATAGCTCATGTCTTCTTTTTCCCTGATTATGTTAGCTGCTTGATTTTCATTTACTCCTTTTAACATTCTAATTTTCTTATATTTTGACAGCAAGAGGCGTTTAGGAGGCAACTCATGCAGTCATTGAATGAAGAAAATTCAACAGTATGGTTGACTAGCATTTATTTAATTTTCCATATTGAGATCGATACTTTCCTAGTTAATTGTTTTTAATGGCTGTCTAATGACCAAATTTCAACTGTTCTTACATCAGTCAGAAACTGTTGAAGTTGGAACTTATGACCAATCAATGCCCAAGGCTTACTCCACAAATGGTAATGTTGATCAATATTGTGTAATTGCCTTTTAATTCTAGCCTTGCTGTGTATTCTTTTACAGTTAGTCATATGTTTTTATTTTTCCTGTTGTAATATGCTATTGTTGATTTTTTTGTTAACTATTGCTCTATTGTACAGATGATTCAAATGGCTATATGATACATAATTCTTATAGTAGTTCAACTGACAATGCGAGCACAACTGATGAAGGTATTTGGAAGTTGGTTATTGAGTCCTGATTGCTATTATGTACATCAATTTTTAAGTTCTGATTTCATGGATTGCTTTCTTTGCAGTTTCTGCACAAGCTGGGCAAAAGTTCTTTCTCACACCCTATATAACTCCTCGTCTCACTCCTACTGGAACTCCGAAGGTGATTTCCTCTAGTGTATCCCCGAGAAGGTACTCAGCTGCTACCTCTCCTCAGAAAACCTCTGGTACTACTTCTCCTTCTGCGAACTATGACAGAAAAGGATACTATTCGTCTTGGTACCCTTCCAGCCAGCAGTCATCAGCAGCCAACTCTCCTCCTCGAGGAAGCCCACTGCCAGGTCTATAAATGCATGAAAGATCCTAGGTTCATACCAGATTAAAATGACTACATTTCTACTTCCAATCGAGTCCTAAACATGCCTATTTTTATCTCATTTGAATAGGTCGTACTCCTCGAATCGATGGAAAAGAGTTCTTCCGTCAAGCAAGGTGAGTTTGAGATTGCTATCATAATGATGATGTTGTGACTGAATCTTTGATTTATGTCATGGTGGGTTTATATTGTGCATCATGCAGGAGTCAGTTATCACTTGAGCAATTCAGCGCATTTCTGGCAAATATAAAGGAATTAAATGCGCAAAGGCAGTCGTGGGAAGAGACACTAAGAAAAGCAGAAGAGATTTTCGGGACAGACAATAAGGATCTATTTGTATCATTTCAAGGGTTGCTAAACCGCAACGCTCACTAAGAAGGAACGACGTGATTGTTGCTTCGTGCTCAAATTCTTTCCCCTCCTCATGGGAGATGTATTGTCCGATTTTAGCAGGTACTGCTGTTCCAGATTAAACAAAACATGGCAACCCTTGTTTTTTTATTGTGTAAGAACACATGTAGTTGTAAATAATTGCATTTTTGGTCGTCTGCTGCTATTTGATGTCAATTTCTTCCAATTCAAGAACACAACAGCTTATTCGGTATAGGCATATACAATCGAAACATAGCACCTAAAAAATGTATAATTTCCCCATTCGGAAATTATTCATCTGTCTCTGGTTGGCTTATTTATAAAATTTAGTAGTAGTATTATTTTCATTATGTACTTTCCAAAACAATCCAAAATGTATATATACTGAGTTACTGATAGATTTGATAAAGATTGATGAAAAAGTATGTTTCAGCTGAAGTATGAAAAGTTAAGATGCCGGAGAGGCTTCAAGTGGGCAGCAAAAACTGCAAAGCTGATTGATTTCTGATGATTATTCTTACAATGGTATCTGCTTCTCTTTTGATTTAATAAAAGTTTGTATTCATTTTTTAATATCTTTTCCTCTTTTTTTGTGCTGCTAAACAATATCTGAAGACAATCTTGATTCTTGACTTCAAGAACTCATCAATTTTTTTACAGTCCATGATAATTTAATGTGTTTTTAAAGAAGAATAAATTACAGTAAAGCTTATTATGTTTTAAATCTTAGTCAAATCAGCAGATTATGAATCTAATCAAAGTTGCACAAAAGCACAGTACTACAAGATTTTCATATCATATCATCAATTTATTTCAATCAACTCAAAGAATCACTATACAATTATTCTATTGGGGAATATATTTTGAATTTTCCTATCTAAAAGGCTTTAAAGTTTAAACAACCATGGAGCTAGGCGATCTACCTAATTGATACAGGCAACAAAGCATGTTACACCGATTTGGAGCTATTAAAATTGATAGTAAGGCCATCCGAGACGCTGTCTCTTATCCGTTTCTTAATCGTTTCATCTCTTAATTATTCATGGGCACCATTGTACTTTTCACTCCATCTCTTAACTAAGAGACAGAACCTGCAACCCTCCATCTCTTATCCGTCTCTTAACCATCTCATCCCTTAACTATTCATTCAATTTCATTTTTTATTTTTATTTCCAACAAATTCAATTAATAAAAACACACTTCATTAAATAAAATAAAAATTACAACTTAAAATCCTAAAAAAATACATAATTAAATTCATGGCAAAATAAATAAAAAAAGACATAATTTAAAATACAATTTTATAGAAATTATAAAAACTACTCCGCCGGCGAATAATCCCCCCGGAGGCGGTGGAGGCAGAATAACAAGTTGTCCCGCCAGATACACAATGCCGGCATGATGGGCTTGAAATTGGGCAGGCGTCATGCGGGAAGTGTCTGCCACCGTGGCGGTGAAGTACATGGACATCAAGGAGGAGGGCGGCCCTTGGGAGCCCGCCTGGCTTGATTCGCCTCGGCCCCTCCTCCCTCTAGCCGCCTTCGCCGCCTTGGTCCCTTGCGGCCAACTGTGCTCTCAACCTCCTGCGAGGTAACCTCTTGTGCGGCGCTGCCTGAACCCCCCCACTAGACAAGTATTGGCCACCCGCCGTGTGCTTCGTGCGCTTCGAGGTCGAGCCCGTGCAGAATTGGACACTGCCGGCCCACCTTGCCTCGTCTTTGACGACCTCCCAAACATTGACATGTTTGAATTCTTTGCCGGTGTCATCAAAATAGACTCGCAAAGTCGATATCAGAATGTCGGCTCCCGTGACTCCGCTTTGGTAATGAGCCGCTTCAGTCTTGTAGATGCTGCAGAAATTTTTGACCTCTCTGTCGACTCGGTCAAAGTGAGCGCGGAGCATCTTCAATGTGCGGCGGCGGGACCCCTTCGGCTTAATCTCGTTGTAGGCCTCGGCGACCTTTTCCCAGAAGCACTTTCGGGTTTGTTGATTCCCGACGATGGGATCGTACGAGACGCTGATCCAGGCGCTGTACACAGCCATCGTGTCCTTGCGGCTTTAGGGATGCCGGCCTACATCCTCCTCCTCCTCGGCCGCCTTCGCCTCTTCCTCCACGGCGTCGAATGCCCTGGAGCTTCCACCGCCTCGTCCTCCTTCCGGAGTTAGTTCATCCGGATAATCCTCCCTAATTTGGGATAATCCCTGTGAATACCTCGGGACGGAGGGACGAGCGTATGCATCCACATCAAAATGGGGTGGTTGGTACCCCGCCGGCGTCGACGAGCCTTGGGTGCCCGACGTCGACGAACCGGAACCCGAACCACCCAATACATTGTACATGCCCCCCAGTCGCCAAACGCGTTGATGTCAAACCCGCCGGAGCCGCCACCGCCAGAGTTTCCGTCGCGGGACATTTTGTGATGAAAATTGGAGAGGAAATG
The DNA here is from genome assembly GCF_004379255.2 of Salvia splendens. Taxonomy (NCBI): domain Eukaryota; kingdom Viridiplantae; phylum Streptophyta; class Magnoliopsida; order Lamiales; family Lamiaceae; genus Salvia; species Salvia splendens. The sequence goes on from NC_056039.1 coordinate 27,450,192, forward strand.
AAGATGATTTGGGAAGAATAGATGTGTGTTTGTGTGTGTAATGAGGATGAAATAAGAGTATTTATAAAGTAAAAAAAGAAAAAAATGGTCGAAAAAATGGTAATATTACCGTTTTATTTTTTATTAATAAATTCGATTTTTTTAAAAAAATGATTTATTGCGTCAGCGTGACAAAGCCCACTGGCAGGCCGGCGAGTGGGCGTCACGCGTGGCGCCAACTCGCACCACCTCGCGCGGGCGCGTGGCGAGACGGATCGCCATCCGTCTCGGTGGGACGGGCGTCTCGGCGGGATGGTGACGAGACGGGACGCTACAACGCGTTCCGCGTCCGTCTCATCTCAGAGGTTCACCACCTTGTAAGCATGATTACAAATTAAATATTCTTTTATTCTGTACGTGTTTCAGTAAACTATATAGAGAAAGCAATTAAACACTCCAATATTTTGGAGGTTCATTGTTTTTACTACATACTACAAAGAGAGAGACAATAAAACGAAAAAGAAAAGGTGAAATGTGAGATATGAAACATGCATGTGCAGCAAAATAAATGTTGGATCCTGTGTTTGACTGAATTAAATCTCTACAATTTAAAGTTTTACAAATCCATGTACGTTTATTCTTTCGTTAGTCGCGGCGCATGTTATTATATTAACTCGTGTACAAAAAGTTGCTAATTAAAGGATTTGTGTTCACAAATATTTATTGTGAATTTTTAAAGAATTGGTTACTACTTTGAGATTTTTAATTCCGAAAATATTAGTATATCAAATGTGTAAACTTTCTGAATGTGAAAACACTATGATATTGATATAATGCATGTTACTTGTTACTTTGTTAGTGTGATTAAAATGCAGATATATATACTTTCATGGAGAATAACGCAAATACTTTATACGTTCTCATGCAATTTTAAAATTTCAAATATATTTTAACAATTTATATTTATTTATAATTTTCTAAAAATATTTATTGAATTAGTGTATTTCTGAAATTAAATTTATCTTTTAATATCCAAAGGTATCGTTGGAGATATCTCTTAGTATTTTACTTTCTGTCTACTTTAACTATTTATTAATATCATTTTTTCCAAAACGAGTGCAAAAATGAAATATATGTGACATCTGTTATGGGACGGAGGGAGTAGCTAATTGAGCATATATAGTCTAACCTGAAATGTTTAGGTAGGCTATAAATCTTAAGATGATGAACAGGCAACATGCAGGAACATGATCTTGTCCCGGCAAATATATTCAAAGAGAAATTGCGAAAGAGAAATTGGCACCTGCATGCTTGATTTACTTGTTTTCTTTGTAGATCATGGAATCATATTTCTCATTCTACATATCTACCCCACCTCTCGAATCTCGATCACTTCTAAAGTATGCAATTTTTTATCACATCGCTCCCACCACTTTTCAATGATGACAAATCACTAATTCATTTTTCATAGGCCGAAATTAAAAAGGAATGACTAATTAAAATATTTGAATCTCTTATTCTCTTTTCATATTTTTAATATTTGTACCTCAAGAAATATGATCCAAACATGAAAATTACAAGGAAACTTATTGAATAGATGGCATCATCACATGATCAGTGTAGTAAAAAAAATGGATACAGTTTTGATGTTACACACTTCTAATATATACTCATTAAGAGCAGTGGCGGACGCAAGAATAAAGTTTGGCAGAGGCTTTACTAAAATTTCTCATACTCTCTTTTCGTCCATAAAAAATAGTCTCGTTTTGCCAATTTTGGATATCGACTAGTCCCATTTCTAAAAATGGAAAGTTTCTTTCCCATATTTTTATCTACTTTTCTTTCTATCTCATTTACTTTACCTACTTTTTCTCTTTCTCTCTTACTTTATTAATTTCTCATTAGAACCGGTGCTGTCTACAAATGAGACTATTTTTTTGTTCCGTCGTCTCTTATATTTTACTCTTTTCATCTATCTTACTTTATTCTCTCTCTTACTTTACCCTCTCCACTTTAACCTTTAACACATCAATTTCTTAAATCATGTGCCAAAAAAAAACACCCCAGCTACCTTGAGACGAATGAAGTATAAATTACAAAAATGCATAAATATCTAATATATAAAATTAATCCAGCACAAGTTTAACAAAAAGAATAATATAATTCATGTTCTAGTTGTGTTTGTTTTGCTAAAACAATAAATATCTAATACGTAAAAATTCATAATTATCTAATACACTGTGATTTTGTAAACTACTTCCTTCATTTCCTAAAAATAAAAATTCTTTACTTTTAGTTTTTTTTCTAAAAATAGAAACTCTCCATTCAGGAAATGGATCCCACAACCTTTTAGTATTAATTTCATTACTTTTTCTATTTTTTTAAGAGACTAATTTGGATTAAAACTCGTATTATTTCTAAAAATTGTATTTTTTAAAAATGGAGAGAATGCAAAAGAAAAAGAAAAAGAAAAAATTGACTATCACCTCACCAATTACAAGTTGTAATTGTTGTTTGAATAAAAACGTTAAATTTAGGAAACAATTTAAAAATGTTACTATAAGTATTTAAAACTTAGTTGCACTATTCATATTATTTGGAGAGATAAAAGTTAAATCATGCAACCATTTAAGTAGGGGGTAGGGATTGAATTTTTCAACTATTATTATTATATTTATTTAAGTTTTAAGAGGTTTTATTTATTTCTATCTTCTTCCTCGTCCCAATTCTCCAGCGGTCATTGTTTCAAGAAGCTAAGTTTTTTCTGTAATTTTATCTTTCAGCCCCTCCTTTCCACTAAATTTCTTTCCCATGAAACCTAAAAGATATAAATTTGGGAAGGGCTGAAGATAGAGTATTTTAATTTTGAAAAAATTTATAATAGAAATTTATAAAAAAAAAGTTTGGAAAGGGCTTAAGCCCCTCACCTCCTCCACCGGTGTCCGCCACTGATTAAGAGATTATGAGGCATAATATTAAATCTTTTGACCATATATTCTATGACGTGTGTGTGTGTGTGAGAGAGAGAGAGGGAGAACCGAACTATTAAAATTCTGACTCTCTAATACTAAGATGTTTGTTATCTTAGGCATGCTTTATGTGGAGAATTGCCACAAAAAACAAGTTACCCTTGTATAAGAAATAACTGTATATATGTCTCTAGTGTATTCCCTGACATGAAACCACCACATAATATTCCTTTTTCCATATGTCAACATATATAGATAGATATGCATTATCTGATTAGTAATATTAATGTCTAAACACACACACACGAGAATCCTTATTTTGATCCTAAATTCTTCCTTTGACCATTCTTTTTAACTACTACTTAAAAGACCTAATCAAAGTTTGATGGAATTTTATAAATTGATTATGCTAGCTGGAAAAGGTAAGTAAATGGTCCGAGTTATGGATTCTTGGGCTATGTTTTTAGACCAAACCAAAGCAGACAGCTTTAAACAGTAAAAGTACAGTGTGCACATGAACTGCTCTATCTCTATTCTATTCTGTCCTGCCGCCTTTGGAGTATATAAACAACTCAACTAATTAATTTAACTTTCATCCAAAGTTGAACTACTCATACTCACTAAATATGGTTAAATGGATCACTAGCTAGTTTAAGCTGTCAAAATAAGTAAATCACTAATTTGCTTCCAGGTGTGGACATCATTGAGGACACAATGGATATTATAGGTGTAAAAAAGTAATTAAAGTATTGTTAGTGGATAATGGGGGTCCCACCTCTTTAGAGAGGAAAGACATTTCAAAATTAGAATGTTCATACTTTTCATAGATAAACTAGAAATGAAATTGTTCATACTTTTCAGGGATGGAGGGAGTACTGTTTTTGAAGCAATTTAGGATTTTTAAAAAATACTATGTGAAAACTTTGAAGTTTTAGCAAACGAATTAAAGAAAACCAAAAAAAAATCAATAATTACAACACTAGGAAATGAATTGATGGGAGAGTAGAAAATGTGCCTCCCTTTAAACAAGTTGCAAGTTCTAACATTATCAACAGAGAATCCTTTCGTTCTGCAAATCCGTAAAAAAGTATAATAGAAAATACACATGCAAGTAGTCCCCACAATTACTAACATTGAATTAAATTAATGTAATGCAATTTAATACTCCTAGTGTAGAAAATCCTCGTACACAATTGAAGATTCTGCATATGTTTATAAACATGCATTAACATCATAATAAGACCTAAATCAAGAGTAGACAAAAAGGCTAGTTTTTTTTTTGGATGCTATAAATAGTTCCCACCACCATCAAATTCATTCACAAATTAACCCATCTCTTCTTCAATGGCTGCTTCAGTCCCTCAAGACCACTGCTTCGATTACCCCGGCCTTCTCCCTAACGACGGAGAAACCTCTGGAAACATGTTCAACTCCAACATGCAGCTTCCGTTGATGAGCTACGACGTCAATTCCCCGGTTTCAGTCGCGTCTTTTCCCGACGTCCAATTTGGCCTTGCCTCGGATTATATGGTCGTTCCTCAGATGGAGACCGGGTTTCGTGATTTCTCGGCCTCTGATTACAATCACAGCCATGTTTTCGATTCCGGATCGGAAGAGTGCAGTGGATCAGTCTGGCTACCTTTCAATCCCTTGCTTGCTCAAAATTGGGTTTGATTTTTAACTCTATTTCTGTGAGAACCATATCAGTTCGCATATATATTAATATATGAGTTGACATCACATAAAATTCTCATTTTAACAAAGTTCTCATTTTAGGGGAAAGATGCGACAATGGTGGAGGAGAGCGAACAAGTGAAGGTGGGGAGATACTCAGCTGAAGAAAGGAAGGACAGAATTGTTAGATACTTGAAGAAGAGAAACCAGAGAAATTTTAACAAGACCATCAAGGTGAGAATGTCAAATTATTAAGCATTCTATTTTTGGTTGAAATTTAGTCTATTAAAATTTCTTTATTTATTAATCACTACTATATGTGTATATAAGCTGATTTTGGTAATATGGTGGTGGTGCAGTATGCGTGTCGTAAAACCCTAGCAGACAAGCGTGTCCGAGTTCGTGGGAGATTTGCCAAGAACAATGAAGCTGAAATATTGATGGACTCACAACAAAACAATTCATTTCACCAAGATGATGAGGACTATTGGTTGCAAGCAGCCATGGACAATCTTGCCCACTTTCCTTATTTAGCAACCTAGAACCTTGGAATTTTATCCATATTGGTGCTGTCATAATTTTAATATAAAATTGAATTGCACCTCTCGTATTAATCGAAAATTATTAACGGGTACTCCTCTATATATTAGTAGTCATTTTCATTCCAATATAATTCTGCGCACTTATGCAATCTAATTTGTAGTGACTAAAATTCCATACCAATTAATGATCTCTAATTAGTTCTAAGCCACGAATCCAATGCTATAAAGTCCTGAAATGATGATGAGCATATAAGGACTAACTTTTGTGGTTGTGATCGATCCCTTGATTTGATTTTTATTCCACTCACATCCACTTCCATATCTATATAGCCATATTTTAGGGATGTAAGCATACATCTAGGCTTAGCCAATCTATTCATCAAATTTAAATTCGATTTGAAATATTTATCCATATATTAGTGGATTCATTTGGCATGCGCTTACCATTTTCCCATTCACGAGAACTCAAAACTTTCAAGTATCTAACTGAGAACTACAATAAATTCAACATTCCACATGCACATTTGAAAAGGAAATAAAGCATCTGACTTTTAACAATTAGGTTAAGAATAGAATACAAGTACAATTCAACAAAATCAAATGCCAAGGTGATAGGGACTCCAACATTACGGCGGCACCTACGCCATTGGCGCAGCACAACAACGCCGAGACCGCGACGCTACATGGATGAATCCCCCAACAAGATCTATGCACATCTTTAGTTTTATTTTTGTTTCCTTTTGAACGTATTTTTTATTTAGTTTAGATTTGATAAATCTTTTCAGGTTTTCTTCTTGATTCTTTCCAGAATCGTAGAGTCAAATCAACTAGGGTCCGAACTCTATATATTAGAGTTCATTACAGAGTCAAAATCATCGAGAAATATGAAATAAAATTCAGTTCTCGAAATCCTAAAGCTTGACCTAGTTGCTTCTAGGTTTATTATCTATTTTCTATCATATATTTTCACAAACCGGTGCTCCGACCCGACCAATAGGCACTCGAAGCCTATCCTTCCATTGACTACTCTTCTCCCTCAACACTCAACAACCATGGCTTTAGGTTTGATGGATTTGGACCCCCAACCCCCGCTGATGTGCAGCCTCCACGCTTTGGCACAACAACGAGAATCCATACTTAAAAAGTTGGAAACTCTAGCTTTTGGCGGATACGTAACTGAGGACAGACTCAAAGAACCGCCAGACCCGGTTATGGAGCTGTCTACGCCGAAGCATGGGTGGAAACCACCACCATCTCGGACTACTGCCCCGGCGACCACCAGCCCGGGGTCAATTCGCCGCCCCCGCATGGAGCCACCACGTTTCACAGAGCCTATCACAAGGCCAAGGCTAAGTTTAAGTTACATTCTCCCTCCATCTTAAGGTAGTTGGATCGAGTTCTTTTTTGAATTGTTCTTAGGTAGTTGAGTTATTTCATTTTTTGGCAAAAACTTTATCCTCTCTCACACATTACTCTCTCTTCATCTCTCTCACTTTATTCACTCTCTTATTTTACTACGTCCACTTTATAACCTTTTAAGACATCAATTATTTAAATTTCGCGCACACAGTATATAAAAAGGCGTAAGACATTTAGCAACGTCGAAACTTGAAAAATACTAGCACTACTTAGTTATTAAGCATTTATATTATTCACATGTGTTTCTGCATAGAAAAGCACTCACATTATTCATATTTATTTTTCCTTTTAATATCTTAGTTATATATTACTACAAATTACGAATAATATTAACATCATAATCATATCTTAGTTATCCACTAGGTAATGTTTCATTTCTTCATGCATAAACTCCAACAAATAATTGTACATGGGTGTCATCGATACTAACTTTTTATAGTAATAATTAATAATTAAATATCAATTTTGTATGTTAAAAATATCAAAATAAAATATAAATTTATCAATCTTCTTGTGTTGATAAACTTATATCTTTGTGTTGATATTTAAATTTACATGTTGTATTTATATAATTATTTCTTTGTGTTGATAATTTTAATACATAGAATTGAAAGTTATTAGTTATTACTGTAAATTAGTTAGTACACTAACGCATCCCGTTATGCAATTAAATATGTATTATATTGATTTGGTTCGTGAGACTGAATCTCAGATTTAATTCTAAATAGCTAGCTATTTGTCACGACTACATCTCCCTAGTGCTAGTGAGCGCACTCTATAACGTGACTAAATAATCTTAAAATAAAAGGATAAGCATAAGGAATAAGTCAAACTCAAAAAGTTAGTTTCGAACACGAAGATGGTACACAGTCAAAAAGAAACCAGAGTATAATAACGGGGTTTATAACTCCTAGTACATAGTTCTATTGCAGCGGAAGAGTCTAAGACAAAGTAGTGCGTCTGAAGATCACTACCTTGGGCTACCTAATGCTACTTATTAAAAACCATTACCCAACACATTCGCCTCCTCGTACACGCTCAACCTGCACATTAGAAAAGAAACATGCAGGGCTGAGTACTTAATATACTCAGTAGGCATAGTGCCAAAATATAAGTTTCATTTAAATTTGTCAGCCACAGTTGAGTGAACACGGAGTTTTTATTTAAAGGCCCGAGTCACTAAATTTCCTTTAATTTCATAAAATTGATTGGGCAATCATATAAATATAGATACCATATCTAAACGTATGTGAACCGGGAATGTGGCCACACTCCACAACGGTCACTGGAGGTGTGTAGTGGAATAAGGGTCCCAAATTGAGGAGATTGAATGGCGAATTTAATGTCTATTCTTAGTAAGATTCCAAGTGGACAAATTTTGTGGACGGACGAAAATAGTAAAATGAGACAAACTTTGTGGGACGGAGGGAATATATAGTAATAGTGGGATGAAAAATTTTTCATGATGGCTCCAATCTTTGTGCAACTGTTTGGCTCAATATTACATTACTGAAATAACCTGTCGGTGATTAAGGGAGCTGACTTGCACCCATTTTATGAAGATCTGAAAATGACATCGAGATGATCCGCTGCCACATCAAATCACAAGAATTCATAAGTAGTAGTATCATTTTAACAAAAAGCAAATTTTGATAGTAGTTCTTATTGAAACTCTAACAGAAACTAATCCTTAATTTTCATGCCTTGACAATGAGAAGGTTTAGGTAATTCGACCCCACGATTGGAAAGATGCAGCAAATTCTATGTTTCGACAAGATCACAACATAGAATAGGTGTATGTATAATGTATCAATGTATGAGCAAAATAATTTGGGAGATGGCTATTCATGCATCAAAATAATACTCTATTTGTTCCTTTATAAGTGAGACGTATTCCTTTTTAAGTTGTCCCATTATAAGTGTGATATTTCAATTTTTGAGAGAGAAAAAAAAAGCAACAATATCTCTCTCTGACTTTATCTTCTTTTCTATTTTTTTCACTCCTAAAAACATGTGCCCAAAACAAATGACTCACATAAAATGGGACGGGGGAGTACTCCACAAAGTGATGAAACTGATGGTAACATATGTTGTTTATTCCACTATACATATGCTTAGTATAGTGTGTTAACTTTGGTTTGAAAAATACCTCGGAAATATTAATACTCCCTCCGTCCCGGGCTACTCGCTCCTTTCCTTTTTGGCACGGAGATTAAGGAATGAGTGTATAGGAAAGTCAAAAATTACGGCTGTAGGTGAAAATTTTTACCAAAAATGAAATAAGTGCGATTAGTGCGGGACGGAGGGAGTATTAGTTTGAGTCCCCAACATAAAAATTCTAGCATCGCCTTTGGAAATGAGGATGGTGTTCTTTCACTTTGAGGCATCCTACAAGTTTAAAGTTACAAATATCAGAGATTCAAATATAATAAACACAATGTTTAATAAATTAACATTCATCAAATAAATTACAAAACCAACAATCTAGTGCAGAACATGATATGGCATGCAACAAGTCTAAAGCTAAAATAAAGTGATTTGCAGAAACAAAGCTAAAACAGAGTCCAAAGTCCAAATAGCCAAAATAAAATGGACTTGTTTATGGGTCAAGTACAAAGCTAAAACCAAGTCCAAGAATCGCATATAAAGAAGTGGACTTTTGTAGAAACAAAGTCCAAAACTGATTTGCAAAATCACAATAAAGAAATAAAAAAGAAATTGATTCCCTCCATTTTTAGTGCTAAAAATGTTCAAAGAAACTGCATTGACTGTCCAATAAAACTGCCAACATTGACTGTTTTTAATTTTTATCCAAACAATTTTAGATGGATTTCCTATCAAATGTGAAATGCTCACAATGGATAAACTAGATTTTTTTATAATTAAAGAGATGGATGAGTGAGATAAGGGTATGCTAGTTATCAGATATATATATATATATATATATATATATATATATATATATATATATATATATATATATATATATATATATATATATATATATATATATATATATAGGGAGATGATCAAAATAAGTATGTGTTTAAATCCAGAAATGCAGACCAAATCTCAGCCCTAGGATTAGATGATCTAATGGTCAATAATTAACCAAAAACACGGAAGGTCATAATTAAGCAATTTTAGGTCATATTATAATATTTGGATTTAATGTCATACTAAGATCGTTTTAGGTCATGCTTTGTTAGCATGACCTACAAATTACCTAATTATGACCTAAAAGTGCCCTAATTATGATATTGTTCTGCGTTTCTGTATTTAAATCCAGTTTTACATAGATCAAAACCATATATATATATATATATATATATATATAGTTGTGATCAATGTCGAACCAATTTTAAAGACCGAACTAGAGACCAAATCTGAACCATTAGATCTAGTTTTTTTGATGAGATGTGCTGATGTGTAAATTTTTTTCGGCTTCATTACAAGCTCATTTTACTTCATTGTATAGGTTTATTACTTCATTCCGTACGTAATACCTTGAAACTACAAGATGTTTTTACTTGCTTCCAGTAGGTTTTGAAATGATTCAACATATGCTTCATTCAAATTCATTGACGTGGGTTTTTACCTGATTCACATTTAAAAATGCAATTTATTCAAGTGAGTTTATTACTTCATTCAGAAACGTTATTACTTCATTGGATAAGATTTTTACTTCATTCCAGTAGAACTTCAAATGCTTCTATACATACTTCATTCCAATAATTTATTACATTATTCCATGTGTTTATTAAACCATATCAGCACCGTGGAAGTGGTGATAGATATTGTAGAGAGAAGAATGGCATGCGACGGTAAAACCGCATTTACGTACTGGAATGAAGTAATAATCCTATTGGAATGAATTAAAAACCTACTGGAATGAAGTAATATATTCTGGAATGAAGTTAAATCATCGTAACATGTTAGTATGACTTATTTACCTTTGGATGAATTAAAATAGGCTTGTGATGAAGGCGAAAATAATTTATAAATTTGTGTATCTCATCCATAAAAAACTAGATCTAAAAGCCCTAATTTGGTATGGTTCGGTGGTTCGGTCTTTAAGAGTGAATTTGTGGATAATGGGACTATATATATATATATATATATATATATATATATATAGGAAAATGATCAATACAAAACTTGATCTCAATACAAAATCCAGACCAAATCTTGACCATGAGATTTGACAATCCAATGGTCAATAATTAAACAAAAACACGGAGGGTCATTGTAAAGCAGTTTTAGGTCATATTATAAACTTTGGGTTTGAGGTCATGTTAAGATCATTTCATGTCATCCTTACTATAATGACGTAAAAATAAGCTTACAATGACCTAAAAATGACTTTTGTATGCTTGGTTCTGCATTTTTGTATTAAGAATGGTTTTGCATGGATCAAAACCATATATATATATATATATATTGACTTCATGTTTTTCATATAAACATAGCTAGGTCACCGTGGAATGTTCTATTCAAGTTAATAAATTAATCTTGTCTTCAGTTTTAATTTCATGAGCCATTCATCATGAAAGAGCTGCATATGTGGAGAAAATTGCATGAACTCATTCCATAATGTGAATGTGGAATTTGATTTCTACCCCCTCCATTCATAAAAAATAGTTTCATTTGTGGACAACACGAGTCATAGTGAGAAATTGGTAAAGAAAGTGAGATGGGAGAAAAAGTGGTACAGTAAGACAAATGTGATGAAATATTAGATAAAGTATGAGAGAGAGGACATAAAGCATAAAGTGAGACTACTTTTTGTGGACATCTCAACTAGCAAAATGAGACTATTTTTCGTAGACAATGAGAATATAAGATTGCAGTTGAACTTGAATGCTCCCTGAAACAGGATCGTTTCCTATGTTTGTTGATTATAATCAATCCATTGCACATGATCAACTATGTGAAATTTCTTTATCTAGAATGCCTTTATCTGTGAAAGTGTGTCCATGCAAACTACTGGAGCTCGGCTTCTGAGCTCGGAAATGAAGCTCGGCTTTGAGTCCGGTTGTGATCGAGTGGTGGAGCCTCGGCAGCTCCGAGAAGAGATCAAGAAATAAAGCTCGGCTTTGAGCTAGCCGAGAAAGGCAGTTCGGTTGATAACCAAGAATGGCAGTTCGGTTGATAGCCGAGAAATGCAGTTCGGTTGCTAACCAAGAATGGCAGTTCGGTTTTAGCCGAGCAGCGGTTATAACTAACTTTGGGAAATAGAGTTAGTTGGATTTTATTTCTTGATTGCATCTTGTATAAATAGCTCGATAGAGCTCAGTAGTGAGAGACGCAGAACACAGATTACACACACAATTAGAAGAGAATTCTTGCACTAGCTAGCGTTTGCTTAGAGTGATAGATTGTGAGTGTGAAGTTCTTGTATTGAGAGTTCCATCAATAAGATTCCGGTCATCTTCTCCGTGGACGTAGGTGGATTATCACCGAACCACGTTATATCGTTTGCGTGCTTTATTTCCTCGTTCGTGCGTGTGTGAGATCGGCGGTATCATGACCCAACAAGTGGCGCCGTCTGTGGGAAGACTTCCACGATTTGCCGATTGATTGGTTTCTGGGTGAGTTCGTGTCTAGAGGTTCCGTTGTATAAGCTGATCTTGGCGATTGCCCACCGCTCGTTTTGAGAAATGTCTACAGCCAAGTTCGAGGTGGAAAAGTTCACCGGGAGAAACGATTTTGGGCTGTGGAGGCTGAAGATGAAGGCCATCTTGATGCAGCAAGGCCTATGGGATATCTTGAAGAATGAAGGTGACGCTAAAGAAGGCAAACCTGATGCTGATGAAAAGGAGAAGCAAAGGCTTCAAGATATGCAGTATAAGGCTTATAGCACCCTGATCTTGAACCTCACGGACAGGGTGCTAAGGGAAGTTTCCAAGGAGGAGACGGCTGCAGGAGTATGGGGGAAACTTGAGTCATTGTACATGACCAAGTCTCTGGCGAACCGGTTACATTTGAAGCAAAGGCTTCTTGCTTTCAAGTTTTCAGATGGGAAGAGCATTTCTGAACAGCTCGAGGAGTTTGGGAAATGCATAGATGATCTTGAGAATATCGATGAGGTCATTAAAGATGAGGATAAGGCATTGATGTTGCTCAATTCCCTGCCTAAAAGTTATGAGCACTTCAAGGATGCAGTGCTTCTTGGAAGAGAAACCAAGGTCACCTATGAAGAGATTCATTCTGCATTGAAGATGAAGGAATCGCAGAAGGCTAATAACAAACAAACTGATCCAGTAGCTGAGAGTCTGCATGTGAAAAATAATCAGAATAAAAGGGGTTCCAAGAAGAAGTTCCAGAAGAAGGAAGAAGGTGGAGTATGGAAGGAGAAGAGAAGCTGTCACTACTGTAAGAAACCGGGCCATTTAAAGAAGCATTGTTTTGCTTGGAAGAGGAAACAAGAGCAAGAAAAGGCTGGGAACATAGAGACTGCTGATCTGGCTCAGGATGTTGAAGATAATGAAGCTTTGAATATCCACTCAGGGGCCAAGATTGAAGAATGCTGGATCATGGATTCAGGGTGCTCCTTCCACATTTGCTCACACAAATCTTGGTTCCAAGAATTATCAGCTTGGGAAGGATCAGTGATGCTAGGAAATGATCAAGTGTGCAATGTCAAGGGCATTGGGAACATCAGATTGAGGATGAAGGATGGGAGTATGAAGACTCTCACAGAAGTCAGATTCATTCCTCAAATCAAGAGAAATTTAATATCTCTTGGAATGCTAGAGTCAAAAGGGTGCAGATTCAACTCTGGTGATGGGATCCTCACAGTAACAAAAGGCACCAGAATTGTGATGGAGGCCCAGAGAAAGAACAGCCTATACTATTTGCTGGGTGAAACCGTGGTTGATGCTGTGAATCTTGCCCAGACAGAAGACCTGCATCTATGGCATGCCAGGCTTGGACATGTGGGTGAGAAAGGCATAAGAGAGCTGGCTAAACAAGGAGTGATGAAGTTAAGTGCATCAGACAGCCTAAAGAAATGTGAATCTTGCATTCTAGGAAAGGCAAAGAAGCTGCCATTTTCTGGTGGGAAACACACTTCATCAGCCCCATTTGTGTATGCCCACAGTGACTTGTGGGGGCCATCCCAAACTGAATCCATAGGTGGAGGTAAGTATTTCATCTCCATCATAGATGATTACTCAAGAAAAGTGTGGATTTACATTCTAAGAGAGAAGTCCCAAGCTTTTGAAAAATTTAGAGAATGGCATGCTAGATATGAGAATGAAAAGGGCTCAGTGCTTAAATATCTAAGGACTGATAATGGCATGGAGTTTCTGTCTGCGGAGTTTGATAGATTCTGTAAGGTGAAAGGGATAAGAAGGCATAGGACCGTGCCAAGAAATCCTCAACAGAACGGGCTGGCAGAAAGAATGAATAGGACATTGCTAGAAAGGGTGAGGTGCATGCTATTCTACTCTGGAATGCCAAAGAGATTCTGGGCAGAGACTGTCTCTACTGCAGCTAATCTGATCAATAAGTGTCCATCATCTGCTATATCCAATGAGACCCCAGATCAAAGATGGTATGGAAGCCTAGGTGATTACTCAGCCTTGAAGGTGTTTGGGTGTGCTGCTTATGCACACATTAAGCAGAGTAAATTGGAGCCAAGGGCAAAGAAATGTGTGTTGTTGGGATACCAAGATGGGGTAAAAGGATACAGATTGTGGAATTTGGATAGAGAAGGCAGAAATATCATTGTGAGCAGAGATGTGACATTCAATGAAGAGGAGATGCCATTTAAAGATGATGGGAAGCCCTCTGGTGGTGGCAGTAGCTCTGAAATGCAAAACCTTGAGTTTGGTGGAGAATCTGCTGGAACAGACACTGATGAGGATGTTGTGATCACAGGAAATCAAGAAGAAGGTGGAGCAACTAGCTCTCAACATACTCAGAACACAGGTGAGCAGGAGTCACCAGTGCAGCAAGCTGCTGCAGCTCAAGGGGCCAGAAGAAATCCAAGAAGAAATGCAGGCCTACCTAGCAGATTCTCAGATTATGACATGAGCTTCTTTGCTCTATGTGTAGCAGAAGTACTCATGTTTTCAGAACCCTCAACCTATGAAGAAGCCATGAGTTGCAAGGAAAGTCAGAAATGGATCAAGGCCATGGAAGAAGAAATAGAGTCCTTGCTGAAAAATGGGACTTGGATTTTGGTGACTGATCCAGGGACTCAGAAGCTGATCAGTTGCAAATGGCTGTTTAAGAAGAAAGTAGAGGTGGGGGAAGTTGAAAGCATACGGTTTAAGGCAAGGCTGGTTGCTAGAGGATTCACACAAGTAGAGGGTATTGACTACACAGAGGTGTTCTCTCCAGTGGTGAAGCACACTTCCATTCGGATCTTATTGGCCATGACTGCTCATTTCAACTGGGAGCTGCATCAACTTGATGTGAAGACAGCATTTTTGCATGGAGATCTAGAGGAAACGATCTATATGATGCAGCCTAAGGGTTTTGAGAAGCCGGGAGAAGAAAAGAAAGTTTGCTTGTTAAAGAAAAGCCTATATGGGCTCAAGCAAAGCAGCCGGCAGTGGAACAAGAAGTTTCATGAGCAGATGGAATTGATGGCATTTGAGAGATCCAGTTTTGATAGCTGCGTGTATGTCAAGAGAAGTGGAAATCTAATACTGGCCTATCTACTGCTGTATGTGGATGATATTCTGCTGGCAGGATCAAGCAAGAGTGAGCTGCTGTCTGTCAAGGAGGAGTTGAAGCAGAGATTTGATATGAAAGATCTTGGGGAAGCCAAGAGAATCTTGGGTATGGATATTGTCAGGAACAGAAAGAAGAAAGAACTGAAATTGGTTCAGGCTGATTATATCAGAAAGGTGGTAGAAAAATACCAGGTAAGGAGTGAAAAATCAGTATCCACTCCATTGGCTAGCTGCTTCAAACTCAGTAAAGAACAGATGCCAAAGACAGCTGAAGATAGAGAAGAGATGAGCAGGATACCCTATGCAAATATAGTGGGAAGTGTGATGTACTTGATGATATGTACAAGGCCGGATGTGGCTCATGCCATAAGCGTTGCAAGCAGATATATGGCTGATCCAGGTAGGGATCACTGGGCAGCACTAAAGTGGATTCTGAAATACCTGAAAGGGTCTGTCATGGTTGGCTTGAAGTTTGGTGGTGGAGTTTGGTCTGAGGAGAGGGAAGTCCTAGAAGGATTCTGTGACTCGGATTATGCGGCTAACTTAGACAACAGAAAGTCTCAGAGTGGTTACATCTTCACACTATATGGCACAGCAATCAGCTGGAAATCAAATTTGCAGTCTGTGGTTGCACTGTCCACAACCGAAGCTGAGTATATTTCTCTGACTGAGGCTGCAAAGGAAGGAAAATGGTTGCAAGGAATCTTGGAAGATTTAGGAATGAAGCTGGGAGCAGTGAAGATTAACTGTGACAGCAACTCGGCTATATGTTTAGCAAAACATCAAATGTTCCATGAGAGGTCGAAGCATATAGATGTGAGGAGACACTTCATCAGAGATGAGATTCAAAGTGGAAAGATCAATGTGGTGAAAGTTCCTACCGAAGAAAATGCATCAGACATGTTGACAAAATCTCTGCCAACTTCGAAATTCAAACATTGTTTGAAGTTGGTTGAGATTGTGGAGTGTTGAAGCTTGTAACAAGGATTGAGAAGGGAATCCAGATATTGATGGAGTTTTGCAAGGACAAGGTGGAGATTTGTGAAAGTGTGTCCATGCAAACTACTGGAGCTCGGCTTCTGAGCTCGGAAATGAAGCTCGGCTTTGAGTCCGGTTGTGATCGAGTGGTGGAGCCTCGGCAGCTCCGAGAAGAGATCAAGAAATAAAGCTCGGCTTTGAGCTAGCCGAGAAAGGCAGTTCGGTTGATAACCAAGAATGGCAGTTCGGTTGATAGCCGAGAAATGCAGTTCGGTTGCTAACCAAGAATGGCAGTTCGGTTTTAGCCGAGCAGCGGTTATAACTAACTTTGGGAAATAGAGTTAGTTGGATTTTATTTCTTGATTGCATCTTGTATAAATAGCTCGATAGAGCTCAGTAGTGAGAGACGCAGAACACAGATTACACACACAATTAGAAGAGAATTCTTGCACTAGCTAGCGTTTGCTTAGAGTGATAGATTGTGAGTGTGAAGTTCTTGTATTGAGAGTTCCATCAATAAGATTCCGGTCATCTTCTCCGTGGACGTAGGTGGATTATCACCGAACCACGTTATATCGTTTGCGTGCTTTATTTCCTCGTTCGTGCGTGTGTGAGATCGGCGGTATCACGACCCAACATTATCCATGTTATAGATTAAGTCTCCATAATAAATGTTCTATCTTGGAACGAGTCATTTTAGGCAATGAGTTGTGCTTCATTTGATTTTTGAACATATCCTCTGCTCGTGGACCGGGTATGGAGTCGGGAATCAGTCCTCTTCACGTTGACCGGACTTGTTATACGTCGACGATGTAGGAGACAATGCTGATATTAATTTGGTCCGAGACTTGGGATAATCTTTTGCAGGCCGTAGTGTAGTTTAGATTATTGCTCGGCAATGGGTGTGCATAAACTAATCATAAAATTAATGTTTTGTTTCAATTGGTAGTACATATGCACGTATGATCTGTGGACAATAAAGAAGTAGTAGTAGTCGTAGAAATAGAAATAGTTTGCGGTTGTACTATTGTAGAATATCGATGATGGAAGAGGAAAACGTGAGCAGCAGCACAATCTCAAAGGATGAGGATGAGGATGAGGATGAGGATGAGGACGCCCAGCTTCCGGGTTTCCGGTTCCACCCCACGGACGAAGAGCTTCTATCTGCGACGCAAGGTCGAAAAGCGGCCCATCCTCCTCGACCTAATCCACCACGTCGACATCTACAAATTCGACCCATGGGATCTTCCAAGTATGTTACTTACATTAATTTTATATGATTTTGGTGATAATAATTTGGTGAGGCACAGCCACAGGGGAGACAGAGTGGTACTTCTTCTGCAGAAGAGGGAAGAAATACAAGAACAGCATGTGGCCAAATAGGGTGACTCGGTCTGGGTTCTGGAAGGCCACGGGGATCGACCGCCCCATCTTCTCCTCCCACCGCGACTGCATTGGTCTAAAGAAGTCCCTCGTCTACTACCGCGGATCAGCTGGCAAGGCCACTAAGACCGACTGGATGATGCACGAGTTCCGCCTCCCCGCCACCACCCAACAGGAACCAGTAAGCCCACTGCTAACTCCGGGCCCTCCCATGACTAATTTAATTCTACACAAATCTTATTGTTACAATATGTTACTACTATTATCTTGTCTATCAAACCGAATGCCACCCACACTTGCTTCGGTTTGTTTGTGAAAGCAATGGCGCAGTTGCCTCATGTGTCCCGAGATTTAATCCCGATGGCCACGTTTTTTCTACCAACTTTTTTCATTCTTCTTTCTGTTTATGCTGTATTATTTGTTCACTTTACTTTCTACTTTTGGGAACATAATTTCTATTTGTTCTCTTTAATTATGTTAATTTTAATTCTTTGTCACTTCATAATTACTTTATTCCATCATTATACTCATAGTAAAATATTTAAATAAATACTCCCTCCGTCCCACAAAGATTGTCCCATTTTTCTATTTCCGTTCGTCTCACAAAATTTGTCCCATTTAACGTTTTACCATTTTTTGTAGTGGACACCATATTCCACTTACTCATTCATACTCACATTTTATTATAAAACTATATAAAAGTAGGAATCACATTCCACTAACTTTTTCAACTCATTTTTCATCACATTTTCTTAAAACTTATGCCCGGTCAAAGTGAGACAATCTTTATGGGACGGAGGGAGTAATATTCTATTGTATTTGTTAATAATTTTTATTTTCGCTGATATTTTATATTATCATAAAAATTCGTTTCCATTCAATAAACTAACGTTAAAACTGAAACTATTGATTATTTCAAGGTCCCGATGTCACAAACATCGAAAAAAATCCTATAACTATTAGCAGTAATTTGGGCCCACCCATCGAAAAACTTATGGCTTCGCCACAATATTAATTTGGTTTTTGTATATGCAGGAAGTGTGGACACTATGCCGAATACTGAAGCGAAGCGCCTCCTACAGGAAGAATGTGCCGGACTGGAAGGATATGGCGGCAGCGAAGAGAGTGACAGCTGTGGCCGTGAGCTCGGGGGCGTGCGAGCAGAGCTACATCAGCGTTACAGCTCCAGTTGTAAAGAAGCAAGTATCAAGTGAGACCAGTGTGGAGAATCTTCAGCAGCAGAATCAATCTTCTTCGAGCTATAGCACATGAATGAGTTTTTGAAACACGCGGATTGGGAAGATCTTCAATCCATTCTTGACTGCGCTGCTGTTGCTGTTGCTCCTACTCCTACTCCTACTCCTACTATATAATCGTTTCTCTTTATGAGTTGATTATCATCTACTAGTATATAGTTAGATTGGAATGAATAAGAAGGAAGTGGCAGGGAGACACACCATGTATAGGGAGTAATAGTTTTGTCAAAGCAGGTTTGCTGTTATATATAGTACTCCACAATACATGGATCCTTCCTTTCTCTGCCATTTAAAGAGCCAGCTTTCGTCGTTTTGTGTTGTCTACTTTTATATTTTAATTTTACTCCCTATGTCCACCATTTAAAGAGCCATTTTGGGTAGTCTACTATTTATAGAATCATTTACTTTATTTTATTTTTATCATTTTATCCATATTCCACTAACTTTTACACTCACAATTCATTATAAAACTAATACTACTTTAAATGAGTCTCGCATTCCACTCACTTTCTTTTTTTACATTTTTTTCACAAAGTCAAACAATTTCTTAAAACTCATGCTCAAAAGGCTCTTAATTAAAAAGTGGACGGAGGGAATATAATAAAATGTGAGCAAAATGAGTTAATGAAATGAAAGTACACTATTAAAAATGAAGTGAGATAATTAATAAAGATGTACCAAAATAATAAATTGGGACGGGAGAGGGAGTAACTGTGATCATTATTTCTAATTAAACTGATGAGCTCAAATTAATACATTTAAACGCGTAATATTCTTATCTTTTGTTTATATTGTTTTTTAATAATTTGTTCTTTATATCTTTTTTGGATTAATACTATTGTAAAATTCAAACATTAAAATTATAAGGTATAATGGCGCCTGATATTATAAAAAATTTCAAAACAAATAAAAATTTTACGAACTTTGTTGGTATATAATATCACGAATATAAATAGTTATTGATTTTTTCCCACCAACAACAAAATCCTGCTATATTTCATTTGTATTACATCACATAAGATATAGTTACTACTTAAAAATTATACTGATGTGATTACGAAGTCCCTAAAAGCCAGATATGCCATATCCATCTCATTTTAATGTAATTGGATTTTGTGATCGGTGGAAAAAATTCAATAACTATATAAGTTCGTGATATTATATGCTAAGTTTAAAATTCGTGGGAATTTTTTTTTTACAAGTTTCGTGGTATATTATGCGTCAATATCGCAAATACTCCCTCCGTCCACGAAAAATAGGACACATTGTGAATGACACGGGTTTTAATGTGGAATTGGTAAAGTAAGAGAGAGGAGAAAAAATTCAATAACTATATAAGTTTGTGATATTATATGCTAAGTTCAAAATTAGTGGAAATTTTTTTTAGAAAAGTTTTGTGGTATATTATGCATCAATATCCCAAATACTCCCGTCGTCCACGAAAAATATGACACATTGTAACACGAGTTTTAATATGGAATTGGTAAAGTAAGAGAGAGGAGAAAAAAGTAAGAGAGAAGTAGTGTTAGTGGAATGTGAGGTCCATATTATTAGTAAGAGAGAAGGAAAAAAAGTACAACCTCCGTCCATAAGAGTCTATTTTTGCCATTTTAATTCGTCCCACAATAAGAGTCCACTTTCACTTTACTATAACTGGTAAGTAGACCTCACATTCCACTAACTCATTCCATACACATATGGAAGTGAGACATCTTACTCCACTAACTTTTTCAACCCACTTTTTTTTACATTTCTTAAAATCCGTGTCGAGTCAAATGTGGAACGGATGTAGTAAGAGAGAAATTGTTGAAAACTTTCATTTTTTAAAATATGCTCTATTTTTCATGGATAACCAAAAATGATAAATGTGCTCTATTTTTCGGGGACGGAGGAAGTAATATTTATGGATATCGTGACTTGAATAACATGGTCAACTCAAAAATATTTATCTTTAATATTTTTACTTTTGTAGTTAATCATTTAATATAATTGATGGTTTCATCAATATTTAACCAGGATATATATTTCTATTTAATTTTAAATATATTTAAGCTAAACATGTTATTTTAGAAATATAATCACAATTATCCTTCTTCTGTCCACTAAATGTAACCCATTTTTGTCATTTCGATCCATGCACAAAATATTGTCCACTTTATTTTTATTTTGGTAAGTGGACCTCCACTTTCTACTAACTCATTACACTCACATTCTATTGTAAAATTAATACATAAAAGTGGGACCGATATTCCACTAAGTTTTTCAACTCTCTTATCTTCACATTTTTTAAAATCTGTGCCAAGTCAAATATGGATAATATTTGGTGGACGGAGGGAGTAATTGAATATAACAATAGTTTCTAGTATCGTATAAATGTAGGATCCACATTCCACTAACTTTAGGAAGTATTCCCTCTGTTCTACTGCATGTGATTGATTTTTGCTCGGTGCGGAATTTAAGAAAATGATATTTGTTAAGTTAAGTGGAGATAGGCATGCACAATCCGTACTGGCCCGGCGGTTAACCGGCGGTTCGGAACTGCCGGTTCATGAACCGGAACCGGCACCGGCGGTTTCACGGTTCAACTTGGTCGGTTCAGGTTCGCGAAAATCATGAACCGTGAACCGGCGGTTCAACGGTCCCAACGGGCAGATTCCGGCTAGGGGCTTAGGGTTGCAAGCGAGGGTTGCAGAAAAACCGCCGGTTTGAACCGCCTGTTTCCGACGGTTCCGGTGCTTTGTCAGGTGGCAGAGCGTAGGGTGTAGTGTATAGGCCTGAAAACCGGTCAGAAACCGCCGGTTTTGGCCAGAAACCGACAGTTTCCCTTAGAAACCGTGGACTGAACCACCGGTTTTGGTTCGAACCACCGGTTCTGGCGGTAAACCGGCCGAATTTGAAATTTCAATTTTTTTTCTTCCAATTTTACTCTTATAAATACCCCACTTCCCCCCTCATTTTTACTCACCCCATTCTTGTGTTAACAAGGATTTCATTTTCAATCTCCCTTTCTCCATTCTCTCCTCATTCTCTCTAATTGCTCAAGTTGTTTACTAGTTACTACTTACTACTATATTTGTTGTTGTGTTCGTAATTTACCATTTATTCCATACTCCATAGTCCATACATATTCCATTCATACTACTTTCATTTATCACTATGTCTTCTTCTCATGGTGGACCGGGACGTGGTGATTGGGGCAAAGGAATTGCCCAAGATCAAAGTAGTCGTCCCTCAAAATCAAGGAGACCTAGTCGTCGAGAAGTTATGGAAGAGGTTTCCCGAGTGGCGGCTGAACGCCTGCAAGTATGTTCTAAAAAATAAAATTATTTTTATAATTCATAATTTCATAAGATTGAGTTTTTTAATTTTTTTTGTATTCCTAGTTAAACTTCAACTTATATTATATTTATAGATAGAAGAAGATCATAGAATGACCATGCTACTCGCTGAAATGCATCAAGGTGGGGGCGGGGGCGGGGGCGGTGGTTCCCAACAAAATGACGAGTACGACGTGTCTATATTGTCGGACTCGGACAACAATGATGATAGATCTCATTCTCGTATTTCGTCTAGCACCGGCGGAAATGAGGAGATGCCTCCTCCCCCTCCACCCACTAACACTACAAAAGCTTTGAAATCTGATATTTTTGTTAAACACTACAAGAAGGTCCCGGTGGAGATTCCAAGTCCTCATGATCCGGACTCTCAAGAAGAGACATCGGCGTTTCATGCGTATTATAACTATTGTGATAAAGTCTACAAATTTGCGAGTGGTGGGGGATATGGCACCCTCCGTCATCATTTGGTGACAAAGCATCCGGTAGAATGTGGCACTACCTCTACCCAAACCTAACTAAACTTCCAACCCGGTGGCTCAGGTTCGTCAGGTACGCCTCTTTTTAAATATGATCAAAAACATTTTTCTGACGTTATGACTAGATGGGCTGCAACGAAGCATTTTCCTTTTAATGTTTATGATGACAAAAAATTTGAGGTTACTATGCAAAGTGGTTTAAACGTAGCTATAAAAAGAATAGGTCGAATGACCGTTCAACGATCTACCGTTAGACAATGTTTAGAGAAAAAGGTTGAATTATCACATTATTTAGTTAACTTGAGCCACAAAGTGAACATTTGCTCAGATGTATGGACTGATTGTTTTAACCGGCATTCATACATGGGCATTACGGTTCACTTTGTGGACACTAGTTGGACTTTGAACAAGCGTTTAATTGGTTTTAGAGAATTTGAGACACCACACACTGCACCTGAAATTGCTTCTTTAATTATTTAAGTTTTGAATGAGTTTCAATTATGCAATAAGATATTTTCTATTGGTTTTGATAATACAACTGCCAACACCGCAAGTATTAGTGATTTGGTTGCGGCTTGTGCTCCAGTTATTGGAGGTAAGTATTTTCATCCAAGATGCATATGTCATATTTTAAATTTATGTGTACAAGATGCGCTTGAATTATGGCAAAAGCATGTTAGTCCTATTAGAACTGCAGTTAGATTAATCCACCAAAAGCCAGCTATTGGCAAAGCTTGGAAGAAATATTATCATCAAAAGAATGTAAGATATACGAATTTTACTATGGATGTGTATGAATTCTACTTTGATGCATAAAGATTCTTTATGTGATTTTTTTAGAACTTATCACGTTCATGATTTATATCTTTCGCATAGTTGTTGGGAACATAGTGTGACTTTATTTAAATTGTTTAAATATTTCAAAAATGCTACTGTTGAATTGTCGGGTGTTTATTATTGCACTGTTGTTCGTGTTTTAGAGCATTGCATGTATATATCACTTGGTTTTAAAACTGCAATGAAAAATGCTTCCCCTTCACCTGAATTGATGTGTGTTTTATATTATAAGATTGAAAAATGACTTAAGTATTTCAGTGAGATTCCAACGGTATTTTTTATTGCAAAGGTCTTGGATCCAAAATGGAAATTAGCCGGTACCTCCAAGATTTATATTTTTATTATAACAATTTGAGTTCTCTTGATCTTGGTCTACTTCAAGCAATCCAATCGGATACCAGTGACGAATTTGGAGTAGACCTCTCCGAAACATTTCAAATAAACCTTCGAGTTTAATTTGCGTGCTCTCTACACCAAATTGAAACCAAGTATAACAATACCCACCAAGTCAGAAGACCCCCCCTCCTCCACAACATAACTACGGCTTCGCATTTCAAGCCGATTATGATGACCCAGACGCACAATCCCAATTAGCCGACCTATACAGCTACAGCACCGACGGAAGGTCCTTAGGTATGGTAATTGAATTAGATTTATATTTCGATTCACTCTTTTCCTTTGGTGATGAAGGTCCTACTCCTCCCGCCTAAATCGACGTTCTCGATTGGTGGGGAACCCATGAGAAAGATTTTCCCATACTTGCTTCAATGGCCAAGGAGATTTTCCCATACTTGTGTCAATGAAGGTCCTCCCGCTTTTAGTGTTGGCTCACGTGTGTTGGATGAATCAAGAAGTAAGCTCTCCGCGAAAAATATGGAAACCGTGATGTTACTTGATGATTGGGCCAAAGCTGACGTTA
This sequence comes from Salvia splendens, assembly GCF_004379255.2. Lineage (NCBI taxonomy): Eukaryota > Viridiplantae > Streptophyta > Magnoliopsida > Lamiales > Lamiaceae > Salvia > Salvia splendens. Next base: position 27,474,649 of record NC_056039.1, read on the forward strand.
GAGAACAAGAAAATGATTGGGATGATCGTCAGGAGGGATCACAAGATGAATTCACCGGGGATGAATCATAGGCCAACCGTCAACCGTCGGCCAAGCCAAATAGGTAAGTAAGGTAAGAGAACTATGCGGGCTTTGATTCCCTAATGCAAATGAGCATTGAGGATACGTATGCACCTCAACTTAAATTGAGCTCAAGTCATTTTTCCTTTATTTCTTTTTTTTTCCATTGGTTCCTACTTTAAAAATATGCAAATACAATTAAATAATTGTATTTGTATATACTCTAGTCGATGAAGTAGATTTATCTATAAGGCTAAATCCGGGAAACTTTTGACAATTCTACTATAATTGTTGATTGTTATACTAAACTTAACATTTAAAGTTGAATTGCTAAAGGTGTCCTCAATTTAGTTATGTAGAAATATCTCATTCCCCGATTAAGAGTATATATACTTATAAGTTTTTTTTATAAGAACTTCTAAGTCTTTTTTGTAATTTATAATTAGCTTCGTTGTTGACTAGTAGTCTCGTTTGTATTTAAATTTTTGTTTAAGACTTCAAGATCTCAAGATTTTTGTGATTTGTAATTGTTGTAACGTGTAATCTCAATAAAATTGCAACTTTCATCGTGATTTTTTGAATTTTATTTACGCACATTTCATACATAACAAATAAAAAAATGCAAAAAAAAACTGGACGAACCGCTAAACCGGAACCGGCGGTTCAGGCTGAAAACCGGCGATTTTGAACCGCCACTTAAACCGGTGGTTTTTTGAACCAGAACCGCCGGGACCCTTGGCGGACAGGTTCCGGTTCATGGGAAAAGTGAACCGTGAACCGGCGGTTCCTGAACCGTGTGCAAGCCTAAGTGGAGACAATGAGATGGGAGAGATGAAAAGGTAAGAGAGATAAATTGAGAGTGAAGTACTACGAAAGAGTGTAAAGTAAAAAAAATTAGAAGTTTTGCTTTTAGTTAAAAATAGAAATGAATCACTTGAAGTAGGACAACCAAAAGAGGAAATCAATCACTTGTGGTTGGACGGTGGAACTATGTAATGTATCCAAAAACATTATCCATGATTTTAAAATGTGGATGTCACACATTTTTATTTCAAAATTTATAAAGTGAAAAAGATAGAGAAAAAGTTATTAGACTATTAATAGTAAAAAATGAGACTTACTTTATTATTGAGAAAAATTTGCAATAAATATATTGAGATTAATTTTTGGGGACAATCAATGAGGAAACATGAATATTATTGTGGGGATGTAGTATTTTAATACTCCATCTATCTCTAAAGAGTATGAACTTTGGGTTCGGTATGATTTTTAATTAATAAGAGAAAAAGTAAGAGAGAGGGGGAGAAAGGGTAGTGGAAATAATGTTAGTGGAGAGTGTGGTCTACATAATTATAATGGTATAAGTGTTAATGATAATAGTATAAGTTGTAAATAAAATGATGTGTAGGGATAGTATATTGTTTGAAAAATGAAATAGTTCATACTCTTTGTAGACGGAGGGAGTATTGAATTTCATATATATGATCTAATGTATTAAGTGTAACGGTCTATTTTTATGATTAATAATTTTTGCATGAGATGATGATATATTTAAAATGAAGTGTAATTTTTTTTTTTTAAGTTTGTGAGAGAGTTGTTCAATGCCTCCATATTTCCAGGGTTCAAAGAGCTCAATTTTATACCTTATTTCCCTCCTATTTCCTCTCCCTTCACCAAATTTCTAACTCTCTTTGTTCTTCTGATTCCGGAATCTCATCAATTCTTTGACACGATCACCATACTGGTATGTCATTTTCTGCAATCCGTCATTCCTCTCTAATTTATCTCATTTGGCATGAGTTGTTTATAGCTTGACCTAAATCAGATTCGTTCCTCTCTCTTTAATGTGGATGATTGAAAATTTCGCAAAAAATAGTTTCCACTTTAATGTCGATAGTTGATGTTTCTTTAATAATGGTTAAATCTTATGTTGTGGCAGAATTGTAACAGCATCGATCAGATATTTCTGCTGTTTGATATATTCATAAAAGAGGTTGGATTGAATTTTCAAGCATGGATCTTGATCATTGCTACTTGCTTGATCAATTAGTATCATATATCGACCATTTTCCATATAATGTGTTTAGAGGTGTAAAGTTCTTATCATTTTGATTGATGAAACTATTTAGATGTTTTATGGCTCAAGTAAGAACCATTCGAGCAAAAGAATCACTCAGCCAGCTATTTCATGTTACAGTATATAATGCATTTCATTCTCGATTATATGCTCATGATTTGTTTTCAATGGAAACATTAAACAAACTTTACGAGTTTCCGGGTCATTAATCACCATGCGCGCACCTACTTCTTTCCTTATTTATAACTAAATACAATTGGAACACTTTTGTGTACAGATGGCAAAATGTTGCTGGATTATCTGCTTTTTGGTGTTCTCATCCCTTGTCAGTGTATATGAAGCCAGTCCTAATCGTGGTGATTCTGACCAATTATATAAGTAAAGCTCGTCCCTTGCCTTTTGGTTTCACATTGAAGATAAATTAGTTGTTTGCATTTAGCAACTTTACCAAGTTAACTTACTCTATTTTGTTGGAGTCACCTGCCCGAATAATTTTGCTATGGGTTGAACTTTTTCTTTTATGTACTTTCAGGGCTTGTTTTTCACAATGCCAAAGGACTGCTTGTGTTGGGGCAAAATGTTTCTCGTGCTGCAACTCGGCTTCAGATGGTTCTCTCCTTGATGGCTCTTGGTACAAGATAAAGAATCTTTATTTTTGGTGGAACCAATGGGACTGCCAAGGTAACTGTCGTTACCATTGTATGCTTTACAGAGAAAAGGAAAGAACAGAACTTGGATTGGAGCCTGTTAAATATCATGGAAAATGGCCTTCTCGGTGTCAATATGGATTCCAGGTTGGCTGCCTTAAGAGTTGAGCCAAGTTTTTTTCTTCCATCTATTATTCTCTTGACTTGTTTTACATATGCGCCTGATAAGATGTCCTCAGTTTGCACAGGAACCAATCTCTGTAGCCATTTCAGCTCTAAACCTTGTGATGCATTTTCATGGTTGGCGTTCTTTCTCCAACCTCCTTTATTACAGCTTGCCTTTGAAACCGGATAAGACGCCATTTTATGATTACGCTACCCTCTTTAAAGTTTACGGTCTCCTGGCTATGAATTCATGGTTTTGGAGCGCAATATACCACTTCCGGTATTAATTTTTCATTTGATCTTATGATGTTATCCTTGATTTCTGTTTGCACTAAGCCTAAGGAAGATAAAAATGTACATTAATCCAAAACACTACAACACTCTGTCCAGGCATTACTTAAATTGAAAATTTTTGACACCTTTTAAACCTTCAATGCAGAGACATGGCCTTGACAGAAAAGCTAGAATATTCATCTGCTGTTGCATTTCTTGGATACTCAATTATATTGGCAATCATTAGAAGCTTTGGTTTAAGAAGTGATGCTGCCAGAGTCATGGTTGCTGCTCCAATCCTTGCATTTGCCACCACACACATTTTGTTTCTTTGCAACTATAACATGGACTATGGTATCATCTCACATCTTTATCTTCATATGATCTGTTATCTTTATAGGTATAGTATGTGTCCTTGAGAGGTATCTCTCTGTCACAACTCACAAGTCCTTCCTGAACATGCATATTGGAATACAAAAGTGTGCTGAACACACTTACATATAGGTTTTAGCAGTTGTGACCCTCTAAAATTGTTGACAGAGTGGAATACAAAAGTTTGCATTGGCATTGGCATTGCCCAAGTGGTGAGTTGGGCAGTTTGGGGTGGGACGACGAATCTTCTATGCAGATGGAAGTTGTGGATGGTGTTAGTAGGAGGTGCATTTGGTGTGGCGGTGAAGATGCTAGACTTCCCTCCTTATCAAGGAATAGTGCATGGTGAAACTGTTTGGCAAGCTTCCAATATCCCTCTCACATACATTTGGTGGAACTTCATCAAATATGATGCTGAGTCCAGAACAGTCGACCTCTTGAAGAAGGTGCGATAGTGTCTGCCATTTGGATTTGCATATAACATCTTGTTTCTCAGTTTTCTACAACCTTTTTACTGTAGTAGTTTCCTCGGTTTTTCTTTCAATAGCTTTGCTTATCACAATCTATTTCTTTTTTGTTTTGTACATGGAGTTGTGCTACATCGGTTGGGAATTATTTTGTACTCCCTCCGTTTCTCAAAAATATACACTCTTTACTCTTTAATCCGTCCCACAAGAATATGTATTTTCCAAATTTAAAAAATCTTTTCTCTCTAATGGGGTGAGACTCATTCTCCACTAACAATATTTTATTTACTTTTTTTCTCTATTTCTCTCTTACTTCACCATTTTACATTAAAACTCGTGCCGACTCCAAAGTGCATATTCTTTGGGGATGGAGGGAGTATGTTGTCTTTTCCGAATATCCACTATATACACTTTGACATCTCACTAATATGAATATTCATAGTTAAAAGTTCAAGTATTCCTTCCAACAACTATTTCCAAACATATTTGAAATTCGCAATCAAATTTTTTTATATATATTCCTCTGGTTTCATACAAATAAATATTCTTTTTTTTTTTTCATGTTTCCTATAATTAGAAACTCTCTTATTTTTGGAAAGATCACACAGTCCGCCAACACTAATTTCACTACTTTTTCTACTTTTGTCTCCTCTTCTCTCTTAATTTACCAATTGTACATTAAAATCCGTGGCAAAGTTCATATTTTTAGAAAACGAAGGGAGTATTATTTTGATAGACGGATAAATAAAAATTTAAAGATTGGGTCATTGTTAACTTGAATTTGTGATATTTAACATCAGGCAAAAGTTAAGTACATGGAGAAAAAATAATCCCTCCGTCCCAAGAAAGATGGCCGTTTCTTGGGCGACATGGAATTTTATGTAATTTTATTTTGTGTGTTAAGTGGAGTGAATAAAATAAGAGACAAAATAAAGTAATAATAACAGTATTTTAAAATATTTTTATTTTTAATAGTGAGTCATTTTAATTGAGACAGACTAATTAAAAAAGAAAATAAATGAAGTATTTTAAATAATTTTTTTTTTATCATTGAAAAACCCGTGGTTGAAGCAGCCCGAAGAAAGCCCAAATCCAAAAATCCCACAAGCGATCCAAGCAAATTACACATACTTTGGGGACGTAGTTGTAACTTTTCTAATTTATTAGGGTTCGAGGAATTGAACAGCTATTACTGCTCAGATTCATCTCTCTTTTCTCTGTACCCGCAACAATTCCAAGTGAGCGTTTCTCTCTCTCATTCTTTTCTTCAATTAGTTCCTCCACTCATCATGAATTAACTTGCAATTCTACATTCATGCTGCAATTTTATCGTCTATGATTTTATTTTGATCTCTGTGCTAGGCGGAAATGGCGACCGAACAAGCTAAGCCAGCTACTGACGAAGTAAAGATGGATCTGTTTGAAGATGATGATGAATTTGAGGAGTTTGAAATCGATCAAGGTTGGTAATTCTTTTTTAGGGTTTAATTAACTGCTTAAGTTTGATTTCTCCTTTTGCTAGATGTTCTGTTTATTAACTTCGTCAGCACGAAAACAATTTTATGCCTCCTTTTTTTCTGAGTATAATCTGTTGCATCTTATTATTGCCTGAGACTATAATCATGAAGACGAATCAATTTTATTCGCTCTTGATTTCTGAGTATAATCTGTTGCATCTTATTATTCCCTGGGTGAATCAAGATATATTTTCATGATATCTAGATCGATTTTGCAGTATTTTTTACTTCTCTATGAGTAAATTTTCGCTTCACCGCAGGGCTCTGGTATATTGTAATGAGACAGGTGCATAAACCATGAAGCAGCGTTTGAAATCCCCAATGCATACAGCTACCATTTTTATTCTAGCTAATCACACATATGATCAATGAAATTTCTCTATATTGGAATTAATGTGCAAAAACATGTTTGGAACATCTCGAGTTGATCTTCAACTAAATGCTAGTACTTATGTGAAAAAGGCTAGAATCATTATTTAGGCCTTTCAGTGTATGATTGTTTGTGAACAATGAACTTGTAGCCCATGCTTGGGTTCATGGTTTGTAATCACATTTGTTCATTGACTTAACATACTTGACACGGAATCCTATTATTGAACCCTTTCTTAGGTGGAGAAAAGTTTCCCTTGGGTACCAAACAGCAACTAATAAGATACTTTGATACTATGCTTGTCGGTTATATAGTCTCTATTGATTTATGTTGATCACATAATAGTAGTAAAATAATACTATGCACTACTCCAATTTACCTGCCTCTTAAGCTGGATTTTCTTACCCAAGCATTAACTTCTTAGATGGCAGAAAATTTGAAATCTGGTTTCCATCCTTCTCTGAACTTCCGAGTAATTTATGCTTCATTACTAACCATTTTCATTATATTTTGTATCAAATTTGTTTTCATTTCCTTCTTTTTCTATATGAAAATTCCCTGTTCCTTGTTCCACTGTTCTTTCTTAGATTATTATCAGCACATCTTGGAAACAGTTTATTCGAGTTGGTTTTTTACGTGCTACTTTCTCTGATTCTTCTCAGAGTGGGGGGACAAAGAGGAAGGTAAAGAAGTAGCTCAGCAATGGGAAGATGACTGGGATGATGATGATGTCAATGATGATTTCTCCCTGCAGCTGAGGAGGGAATTGGACAGCAATGCTGAGAAGAAATAGGGCAGAACTTGAGTAGAGTCTGCTGTATGTTTTGGATATATAACCCCTTGATTTCAAACTCTAGTATAATGACTTGCCATCATCTTCTTGCTTCTTAATATCTTTGATTCGGTAAATCACCTTCATCTTTAAAATTCGACCGATGAAAATACACCCATTGTCAGTAATTTGGTTATGTTGTGGGATTCAGTTTTGATTACAAAAATTCTTGAATTGAGGAGTTGAGTTTTCATTGCTTCCTTTCAAAGATATGAGAAAACTTTTGTTTGGTGCTTATCAGCTGACATAGTTATTTTTTGAAATCCTATATAAAATTGATGATATGTATCTTATGGATTGAGATGTATTGGTTGATTATGTATACATGTATAGAGTATGTTAAACCTAACTGAATTATTTATAAAATTTACTAATTTTTTGTGTTACATTTACAGATACAAAACGTACTTTGTTATAAAACGTTGTTGAAAATGAAAGGCTTCTAGGTAATATTGCTTAAAGTGTAATGTGGAATCTAATACAAAACGTACTTTGTTATCATCTGTTTATATATTTATTTCAGCAATTTATTGTCCAAAGACTAGGAAAGTTGACGATGAAGGTCGTTCTTGATTTTTTTTAAATAATAGTATTAATATGATATGTTTGTGTTTAATTCAACTATTGCCTGTTTCTATTTGCCAACATCTCTTGTCGGCGGCGGATCCAGACCCCGCAAATAGCCGGGCGGAATTTATATTTAAATATTAAATATTTAATTTAATATTATTTTTAATAATAAAATAAATAATATTATATTAATATTTAAGTAGCACTAGCTTTGTTAATAAAATAATATAAACATGCTTTAGCTTGCAAATATGTATTATTTATTTTAAAATATAAAATTATTGTAAATATATATACATTCTAATCATCATAAATATTATATACAAAAGTGATATAAGTAAAGCACAAAATATTTAGATTTTAAAAATATTTAAAATATTTATTTTGTTACATAGAGAATAATTAAGATGCATGGATCAAATTATAAGGGGGCCGGGGAGGGGCGACCGCCCCCTCTTGCCCCTTGATCCGCCACTGTCTCTTGTCCAACAGCCTGTTTACGTTTATTTTTTGTTTTTCACAAACTATTATGCTTTTTATTGCTTTTCACACATTATTTTATTATTTGTTTTTCAAATAGATGAATAAAACTTATTTAAATTTTAATTTACGGTCATAAAGCAATGATCTCCAATATGCACGAAAAGTTATGTAATGATCATTAGGACGCCAATAAAATTTTAATTTAAGTTCATTAAATAGTGATTTTTAAGATCACCCATGCCAATAAATATTTACACATTAAGAGTCTTAAAGTAATGATATTTGTAATTAAAAATAGCATTTTAATTCATCCTCGATATAATGCCTTTTTTTAATAACAGTTTCAACAAATGATTCCTCATTTACCCCATAATTACTCAACAATGATCCTCCATATTATTCCTAGCAGTTAAAAAATACACTATCTACAATCAATCATGATTATACATGATCTCCAATGATAACTTGTATTTTAAAATCAAATGGTGAGTGTATTATTGAAAACTGCATTATGAACTAGTGAACTAGTTAGATCTTAGTAAAATATGGAGTACTAAAATCAAAAGTATTTTAGACCATCAGCAGTGGGGCGCCCTAAGGCGCGCCCTATGGCGCGCCCTATGGCGCGCCACGTCAGCATTTTTATCCTCCTCCTTCTCCACCTGCAGTGGGGTGCCCTAAGGCGCGCCCTATGACGCGCCACATCATCATTTTGTTGTTTTGTTTAATTAATTTAACTGTTTTCAAATAACACGTAACTAGTAAAAAAACAACTAAATAACAAGCGGCGAAGTTTTAATAATAAAAAAATTACACCATTCAACTAAAAAAAGAAAACAACTAAATCGGGTCAATTTCCAACTTCCTACGCAACTCATCGAGTAATGCACGGAGATACTCGGCGTGCCATCGTCCGCGGCCTTCACAATGGGGCGGACGATGGTCATCGTCCGCGGTTTAAGTCGCGCCCGAAGCATAGGCCGCGTCTATCGTCCGCGGCCTATGCCACACACCCACAGTGGGGGCGGACGATGAATGGCGCGGACGATGCGCGCCATCGGGCGTGCCATCGTCCGCCCATTGCGGATGGCCTTAGCTTGACCAAGAAATAGTGTTATTAGAGTAGTTAGGCCATCCACAACGCTGTCTCTATACCGTCTCTTAAACCGTCTCTTAACTACTATTTGAGCACTATTTGAGGGCCCCACTGTCCTTTTTTCCTCCATCTCTTAACTAAGAGACGGAGGCTGCAACGCTCCGTCTCTTAACCGTCTCTATACCGTCTCTTAATTACTATTCATTCAATTTAATTTATAATTTTTTTTAAAACACAATTCAATTTAAACAAACACACTTTATTAAAATTAAAACAATATTACAACTTAACATTAAAAAAGCGAAGACATAATTAAAATTCTAAAAAAATAAAAATGACATAATTTAATATTCTCCGCCAAAGTTTTCCCAAATGTGCTCAATTAGATCCTCTTGGAGTTGGGTGTGGGCGCTAGAGTCGCGTGTCCTTGCCCGAATAGCCAACCGTTCTTGTATAGATGGATGCGCTCCACTTCGCGGCGGACTACTTGCAGTTGAGCTTCCGGGGGATTCGGGGTCGAACCAATTTCCGGCATCGGGTCCTTCGTCTCGGACAATCATGTTGTGCAAGATTATGCACGTATACATGATGTCGACCATGCTCTCCATGAACCACGAACGAGCCGGGGCTTTGATGATGTTGAAGCGCGCTTGGAGAACCCCGAACGCCCTCTCCACATCCTTGCGCGCAGCCTCCTGCTTCTGCGCAAAAAGAGCCTGCTTTGGGTTCGCTGGCCTGCCGCACGTCTTCACGAAGGTCGGCCACTTCGGGTAGATGCCGTCGACGAGATAGTACCCCATTTTATACCGTCGGTTGTTGGCGACGAAGTTGATGGCCGGCGCTTTACCATCCAAAACTTCGGTAAAGAGGTCGGACTGTTGGAGCACGTTTACGTCGTTGTTCGAGCCAGGGACCCCGAAGTACGCGTGCCAGATCCAAAGTCGGTAGTCGGCAACGGCCTCGAGTACAACGGTTGGGTGGGTGCCTTTGTGGCCGCTCGTGTAGGAAATTGGAGTGATAGAGAGGATTTGAGAGGAATAGATGTGTGTTTGTGTTTGAAATGAGTATGGAATAGAATTATTTATAGAGTAAAAAAATTAAAAATTTAAAAAATGAAAATAAATATTTAACGGTAATATTACCGTTTGAAAAAAAAAAATTTTTTTTTTATTAAAATCGATTTTTTTAAAAAAAAAATGAATTATTGCGTCATCAGTGACGACGCCCACTCGCGGGCCAGCGAGTGGGCGTCACGCACGCATGGGGACGTGCCACGTGTCTCGGGCGCGTGGCGAGACAGCTCGTCTCGTGTCTCTCCGAGACGAGCTACGCGACGAGCCGGTCGCGAGCTGGAGACGAGATGGCCGCTGCAATGCGTCTCGCGGGGGTCTCGTCTCTCCGAGACGAGACGCGAGCCCGGCGCGAGACGCGTTGTGGATGGTCTTATAGTCGGAGTCAGTGTCACATGAAGCGTAGCTGAATTAACAAATCTTAATTGAGAGTGGTTTGCGTTAGGTACATAATTTAATGATGCATTTAATGCCTTAATAAACACCACGAGAAAAAAACCATACGTCATCTCTTTCGATAATACTTAGGTAAACACTCTTTTCTATCATAAGTAGTTTTCCAACTAGAAATAATGAAGATTAATTTTATTTTAAAAGAAAATTAAACGAACATAGGAAATAGATCTTGCAATATCTAATTGGAATTTCAAAGGGGAAAAAACTAATGTATTTGGTTCTTTACACATATTGTTTGAGATAACTTCTAGAGCAACAAACTTAAACTTGATGAGACATTGTCGCCATCTGTAATTAATGAAAGGGATTAATGATCAAACTACTTGCTTCCATTTATTAATAAAGGCCTTCGTGCACGTGGCAACTTCTATTGTTATTGTTCCATGATGAACTCATACCAAATTTAATCAAATTAATGTGAATTACTTTTCATTTATTTATATGCTAATTGCTTGTTAGTAATAACAGTAGCACTTTAATTGTCATATTTCACATTTATATTGCATTTCGTCAGCTCTCATTTGAAGTTGTGCCTAATTCTCATTCAATTGCAAAATATTTATAATTATATCAAGCTTCCTCCGTGGAAATTTTGGAAAGAAGAACAATAGAATTGGTGGTGGTAAAAATTATGCAGACGTCCAAAATAAATTATTGTTCACCAAGAAATAAGCTAATACGGAGTATTTGACTTTGTTATGTTGTGTTATTGACTTATAATTTGTGTAATTCTTTTAGATGTTGATTATTGGAATATGGTTGATTTGAAGTTGTATTACTTTGAATGTTATGATTTATTTTTTATTTTGCTGGAATTTTATTGATTTGAACATAATCCATATTGTTAAAATATTTTTATAATAAAATATGAGTAAAATGAGTATATAATATACCTTAACACGGATATTAAAACACTGTTATACAAGACTATAATTTGATTAACATCATTGAGCATGTAAGAATATATCTTGAACAATCTGATTTATGGATCACATTAGAAAATATGCAGTACTTATTTTATTTTCAAAAAGATACTAACATTTTAGTTTCTCTTTTACTTTATTTTTTATTTTCTCTTCTATTTCATCTCTCCTATATTTTATTTCTTTTATTTAACCTAATAAATATAATTTTCTTTAAGTCTTGGATCAAAAAGAAGTTGATAAACTGTGAAGGAACGTAACAGAGTATGAAGTAGTATTACATTGTACTTCTTCAAAAATCAATGAAAATTGCAAAATTTCATATGTAAAGGATAGTTAACTTAACTCCACCTCCCATCTTTAATAATTGTGGAAACTTAACTGTTTCCTGGAACACGTGTATGAGTGACATTGGGGTCATATTCATTCATATAGGACAATTAAATATATGGTTAGGTTAAGTGGGCTAGACTAGTCCCAAAAATATCGAATTCACAAATGTATATTAATATGGCTACATAGTTATGCATACATACCTCAACTGACTTTATTGTGTACATCCAGTTCTGACTTTTACATTCAATTATAAAGACATTTATTTTTTAATTGATATATAATGCTACAAGGCGTTCACTTGTATAAAAGAAAATGAGCCACCTCATTTAATATCTCTTTAGAGCGTTGAGTTCATTCATTTGACCACAATTAAATCCCATTTTAAACTCCTAAGGATTCACGCATATTAATGCCGCCATAATGCCACTAAATTTGATCAAATATAATCATTTCAACCCCTATAAACTATTCGAATATTTTAATTATATTCAAAGCATGAAATATATGATTTGACATGTTATTTTATCTGATTATCCTTGTACGAATTCGAAAATAAAAGTTGCAGGACCAAGATGCAAAATTGAATAACCTGAATGGGAGGCAGAGTATAGTAAATGAGACAGAAGAAAATCAATTGCTTCTCTTCACACGTTAAAATCTATCTCCAAATCCGACTACAAAGCACATTCAACTCAAAACGGCATTAACTGCAATTAAAATTTTTGCTGACAAGAACTCTTCTGACAAAGTAGGTGTGTGTATTCAAAGATGGTAGGAAGATATAATTATCATTTATTATTAGTTAGGTGTATAAATCTATTACATTGTGCCTTAATTTCCCTTTTTAATGCGCATTTGCACCTTTCTTTGGCGCCAAAACAATACATTTTCCTTTTCTAACAAATACAATCTCAACAATCAAAGTATTGTAAATTAAGATAAAAAAGAGAATGTGCATTGAAATTGATCATATCTTTAGCTACATGTAAAACCTTTATATACCAATTCTTTAAAAGCTTATGAAAAAAATAAACGTATTTCTCTATCTTTACAAAAAATGGGAGCCAAGAAATATGAAATATGGCTCTCTCTCTCTCTTTATCTCAAATGGATATGTTGAGATCAATTCTAGGCTTCTTGAAAGCGAGAGGCAACGGCACATTCGAGTTACACCGAGGGCACTTCAGATTGTTGCTCGAGATGAGCACGTAGAGGAGACACGTAGGGCAGCCGGCAGCGAAGGACGAGGACGACCTCTCCTCCTGATCGAGATCGATGTCCTTGATCGAGGAGGAAGAATTCAACGGCAAAGGGGATGATGACTTGGACATTGAAATTGAGCGCTTCCTCGTGGTCTCCCTCTCCGCCCTCTCGAGGGCGGACTTGACCTTATCAAGGGTGCATACGCTCTGGTACGTGGACGAGGAGGAGGAGAGGGATACGAGCTTCAAGTCCAGCCCCTCGTCATCGAAGAGGTTCAGCGTCTTCTTCTTCGATGACGGCGGGAAGTTGAGGTCTTGAAATGCCTTGCTGCTCTTGTTTTCTGCTGTTGTTGATGATGATGAGTTTGAGGGATTGCATATCTGCAGATACACTTTTCCTGACTGGAAATTAACCACACAATTGATCAATAAATTGAATTAGCTACGTCATTAAAGATGATTACACAAATGAATACGTGAATTAGTGTATATTGATTGCAATTTAATGAATAAGTAATTAAATCGATGAGATTTAATTTAATCGATGAACATATTTCCACCATTAACACCTTTTAAATCAGGCGGAGTGAATAAATTCAGCATAATTAAATTCAATAAATACCCCAATTAATTTCCACATACTGTAATTAGTCTCTCCAAAATGCAAAATCAAGATAATAGAAAACAAAATCACGCCATTCTTCACCACAAAATAAAAATCGAATACGGTAAAATAAAAACATCAGAAAAGAAGAATCAATTATCATGCATAAAGAGATTGTACCTTAAGGTCGAGGCGCTTCTCCCAGCCGCAGGGGACTTGCAAGTCGAGGTCCAATTCCTTCGAATCAAGGGTTGTACATCCCTCGAGCAAGTCGCGGGTGATCGGAGCCGTCGATTTGGGGGAATCAGCAGCATCGGCGCCGTTGATCAATCTGACCAATGAACTGACATCAGCAGCCATCTAATTAGTAGAATTCGGAGCAGAATTCGCAGGAAAAAAGGCCAGAGAGAGAAAGGGGGGAATGAAAATGTTTGAGTGGAATGAGATTGTCACGCTATAAATACAACAAAGGGGAAGAAGAGGACGAACCAAAATCACCACCTATAATTAATTAAAAGGTCATAATGAAGAATTGAATGTGATCTTGATTTTATTCGGATATATATGAAAGTAGTAGGAGTAGAAAGTGTTAATTTTGATTTGGATGGATTTGGGTTAGAGAGAGTTGAGATTCTTGGGGGGTGCAAGTGCAATAAATGCGCAGAGAGAAGAGGAACACAAAAAGACAGCTGTGAATTAATGCAAGGCACAATACAAAGACCATTTGGCTTCCTTACCTTAAATAAGCCATTATAATAATGCTGGTAATGACTGCTTTTTTCTTCTCTATTTTGTATCCATTTGCGTTTATGATTTTTAATCAGTCCTCCACGCCCTGTTTGGCTCCATCAATTTCAATTTTAATTTTAATTTTAATTTTAATACTCCCAAATTCAATTTACAAAGGAAGGGCTGTAACTTGGTAACCTAACCTCACGACAGTGAATTCTATCTACCTGTATTCTTTTCCTTTAATATTTGTGTTTGGAGTGTAGCTTTTGTACTTCCATACGCAATAGGGTCTTGATTCGTGGCCTCTGGCTCACGACCGACCCTGTTGCAACTTCTGTATTTTATCGGTGGCTATGAAAAAAAAAATTACTAGTAATTTACTCCCTCCATCCCTTAAAATTTGGCACAATTTGACTTGGCACAGGTTTTAAGAAATGTAATAGAAAGTTGGTTGAAAAAGTTTGTGGCATGTGGGTCATACTTTTATATATTACTAGTTTTAAAATAAAATGTGAGTGAGAATTAGTTAGTGGAATGTGGGGTCCACTACCAAAAATGGTAAAAGTGAAAGGTGACAAATTTTTAGAGACGAATGAAAAATGAAATAAGTGACAAATTTTTCAGGACGGAGGGAGTATTACTTATAACCTATCATTGATGTAGCTATTAACAACAAAGATTTAATACCTACTAAATTTAAAATTTTGTACATTATATACTTTATTAATGGAATAGTACTAAATTTAAAACTATATTATCAATTTAGAATTTTTACACACCTTAAATAAAAATTGAACACGTCATTTGAAAGACCATCTTTTTCCTCTGAGATACGTCTCAGCTAAATGCACAGATAAAAGCAGTTAGGGCTCACGTAGCTTGATCAAGAAAATCAGTCGACGGATGAAGTCAGCTACTAACTCGTCGTTGGGTATGCTAACTGAGGAACTCGGGCATTCAAGATCTTAACCCACAGTACTATAAATTTGCAAAGGGAAGTAAGGGTCGAATCCCACAGAGATGGAGACATGTTGAGTTGTGTTTGGGACATTTGGCAAACTTTGGCTGCTGCCATGCTTTAACAGTGGATTAAGTTTGCTCTATGGAACTGAACTGATCAAGTCACAAACTCTAATGGATCAACTAAACTAAACATGCATAAAACAAAGGCATATTGAACTGATCAACTTTTACACGGACTAAAAGTACTTCTGCAAAAGTAGGCGGGACCACTAAAAACAACAACGCACTAAAATAAAGCTGCAACACATGAAAAATGTGACAGAGACGGTTATGCTAACGAACTACGACCTTCTTCTTCTTCAACAACCAAAAGTAAATTACCTAAACAACTACGGCAGATCTGAACAGAACATCTAGCGTAAAACAGGAAACAAAACAAATTAGAACCGGATCCATGCAATTCAACAAAAAAGAAAGCAGATCAACTGAAACTGCTTCAGCACCAAGCACACTGACATGTTAAAACTTAGATCCGGCATAAAATCAACTTAAATCAAATAGATCTAAAATGTCAAGCACAAATCAGAACGCTACCTCCTAAGATCTAAGCAATATGTGAAAATCAAACAGAACCAAACTTAAACAAAATAAACTCCAACTCCGAAAACACCAGATCCAAGCTAACTTCCATCATAAACTTCATTTCATAAACAAACTCCAACAATTCCAGCTCGAATCCACGATCCAAACTTCATATTCAAAGATCAAACGACAAAAACAACTTGTAACAAGAGTTAACTAAGAGAAAAGCTCAAAACAATGGTAGATTCAAAAATTATCCGAGAACTAGAACTGAAACAAAGTAAACAATGTATCAACCCCTCGGGACTTAGGAAACATAAAAACGAACAAAAGTGTCTTCTTCAAACTAAGCTCTCTCCTTCCTCGACAAGGAAGAAGAGAGGTATGTGTTGTGGTACAGGGACAGAACTAGAAAAACAAATTAGCCGGTGCTGAAATTTCATATTCCCTTTGTCCATGAAAAATAGGGTTATTCCATTTTTATCCCTCGTTTTGGAAAAATGATAATAAATAGTTAAAGTTGATAGAAAGAAAAATAAGAGAGAGAATAATATAGACTTCTCTATATTATTCTATCTCTTACTTTTCTTTCTCTCCACTTTAACTATTTATTATCATTTTTCCAAAACGAGGGATAAAAATGGAATAGCCCTATTTTTCGTGGACGCAGGGAGTATATAATAAATAATATTATTAATATATTTAAAATAATATTAATAATATAAATTTATTATCATTTTTCCAAAACGAGAGATAAAAATGGAATAGCCCTATTTTTCGTGGACGGATGGAGTATATAATAAATAATATTATTAATATATTTAAAATAATATTAATAATATAGTTTATAAATATATAATTCAATTCATTGTTTTATTCAAATTTTAAAAATCAAACCGAACTAAAAAGGAAAAGTATGCAATCAAATTTAGAAGAACCAATATTTTATTTGAAATCCAAATGTAAATGGGTATAGAGAAATATTCATCCGTACTTTAACAATAAAAACTAAATTCTATTTTAGTATGTCCTTATAATTATGCACTTTTAATTTTATTTTTTTTATCTCTTATGAGATGAGACATATTCACTAAACATAATTTTAATTAATTTTTCTTATTTTATCAATTGTGCATTAAGAATCAAAACTAATTTATTTGTTGGAATTTAGTTATTTATCTTTTAATTTGATTTTATTTCTTTAATTCAATAAAAAATAACTTAAATTATAAAATCTGTATAATTGATGATTAGATCGATGGAGAATGTATGCAATTTGCATACTAATTATAGTGTTGTACTTAGAATTTTTTCTATGAAATATTAAGGTAAGGAGATTAAAATTTGAGTTTGTACAAACTTTATACTCCTTTAAGAATTAAAATTTTGATAGTACGATGACAAGTGTCCACCCTTACTTAAAAACTGAAAATAAAATGGGAAGTAAAAAAATAAATGAAAAGAAGAGAGGAAAATTGTTGAAATTTTTTTTCTCATCGGCTGCTTGGCATGTGGGGTTTAATTATTTAATCTTGAACTTATTTTCTTATAGTATTAAAATATAATAGAAAATACTAGCTAAATAAATACTAAAGGTTAAGACCCACTAGAATATTAATTGAAGCCCAGCTACTATCATCATCTTCTTCCCTAATTTTCTGGGCGGCACAACAAAACTGTAAATATTTTGGTTCGGTGCGGAGCGCCGGCGTGGAGGGTGACCAATGGTGGGAGTGTTCCGGGACCGGCCAAGCCCCCGCTCGAGCGGTGGCTTGGCCACTGGTATCTCCATCCCTGTTGTGGTAGAACTCCGATTCCAGCTACTGCGAACCTCCTTGCTCCATGCTAGCTCCGCGGTGTAAGTGTGAGAATGTAGAGTGTGTGTTGATCGATGATGATTTCTTCTACATTTCCCCCTCTATTTATAAGACGGCTTGGGCATCAATCCCTAGGGCAAGATCCTCCTGATTTGGCATTAATGCCCTTGCTAAAAAGGGCATCTCTTTTATCTCTCTTCTGACTCATCCTTTCGCAACTTCGTTGTGTTTGGACTTCTCTTGATCAGTTTGTTCAACTACTCAGCATGGTCCGCTCTCTTGATCAGCTAACTTAGCTACTCGGCATGGTCGTCTTGCTCCCTTGATCTGTTTGCCTCAATTCTTGATCAATTTTTCGCTTCCTATGCCACTTGATCTCCGCATACTAACACTTCGTTGCTTTTCAGCTCCTGCACACTTATATTTACTCTTTCCAACATTTATGCCCAAATTAGTATAACAACGACCATTAAACTATGCATGAAACGAGCCATATCATTATTATTATAAAAATAATGTTTTGACAATTAAAATTTTTAAATTGATTGTACTTTTAATTTGAATGCATCTATTCAATTGACCCAGCAGTTATCAACTAGTCCACATATTCTGCACTATTCACGAGGAAACTTTTTTGAATAAAATAATATTAGGTGTCTTCTTCTTCCTTCAGACAAGCAGCCATTTTTATCTCTGTAATTTCACCTTTGCAATTATTTTGATTTCAAAGTTCAGGCCCTTCTACCATTCCAATGATATTAACTTGGGAAGGGCTAAAGAGTGTTTACGAAATTCTTTCAAAAAATTAAAGTAGAAAAAGACACAAAAAAATTCTTGGGAGGGGCTTAAGTACTCCCTTCTCACTGTGTCCGCCACTGATTGAATATAAATAATTGAGAGTTGTGTGAGAGAGATGGATAATGAGATGAATAATTTAGAAGATGAGTAATATTGAGGGTCCAAATTGCTGTTAAAATTTGTTGAATGGTTTCAAAGTCAACACGCAGAAACAACTTGGTTACTTGGATATGAGTAACTGAGAGTTATAGGTAAGAGATGGATAATGAGATAATAATTAAAAGGTGAGTAATAAAAAATTAGAGATACAGTGACAACATTGACATTGAAATAATTACAATTCAATTAGTGCATACTCTTAACTAGACGAAGGTACTTAGTTTCGTTTATTCAAATTGTAATACTAATATTTATTTAAATTAAATACGCATTAAAACTTGCATACGAAATCGTTTTAGCGAGAGAGTGATTGATAAGAAAAAATGTGTTTCACCTTCTATTAGGATAGCATAACTAAAAGATTTATGTTTATCATATTCATTGTTATACAATTGAATATATTTTATTTCGCTGGGCCTTGGTTAAATGAGTAACCTTACATGCATAGCAATAATAAATCCATTATACATACATTGTACATATCATGTTAGTATAATGTATTAGTAGTACTCCCTCCATCTCATGTCACTTACACTTTTTATTTTAGGCCGTAAATTTCGGATTGATTTTTTAGTGTAATTAAATTAGAATTTTAAGTGTAATGAGACATCATTTAATAAAGGAGCTCTTAACTTAATCTAACATATTAATTAAATATATTAATTCTAACTTAAACTATAAATAGTGTAAGTAGTTTGTGACGAGCCGAAATGAAAAAGTGCAAGTAACATGGGACGGAGAGAATATTTTTTAGTATCCAATTGACAATTTAAATTAAATTGTACAATTGAAGTCAAATATCAATGGCGCGGTTTATGCGAAAAAACTGATAATGCAAAATAGTTTGTGATATAGGTATAATTAGGTGATATTGGTGAAAAAATCTATCTATACATATATAAAAGGGGATTTTTAGTGATATTTACAGGAATGCCATTTTAGATAAAAAATAATAATTTAATTGAAACATATTTTTAATTAATTCCTATATTTTAAGTGTGATAAACAGCAGTTTTACATATGAATGTAATTTAAAGATTCTTACAATACATTTAATGAATTACGAAAATAAATTATCACCATTGCATTTTAATGCACAATAATCATCTTATACGTTTACAAATTTTGTTCACCTTATAAGCCTTGGCAACTTTGGTGCAATACAATTAAATAAATAAATTCTCATAACTCATCCCATACGTTGACAATTTAATTCAAAGGAAATCAATTGTATATGATTCATTATAATAGGCATAAAAAAATCGATAGATGTGTTATAAATTCAAGGAAATGAAAAGTTTCGTAGAGCCCTTATATTAAATTTAGAGACTGAAAAGATTTTGAAAGGTGGGTAGAACGAAAAGGTTTTGAAATAGGTTCCTCATATTTTTTCTATCAACTATAAATACATGGTAATTTGGTAACTAGAAAGTCATTCATTAACAATTTTATTTTTCAAAATTCAAATTCGATGTTTTTGTTCTTACCAAGGAAAAAGTTTTACACCATGCCACGATTCTTCACCTTGATCAATTATCTTCATTCTTCTATATTTTCTTTTGTATACAAAGATTGTTGTGTTCATGTTTTGAACATTGCATTGCTTGGAAACAAAATAGATGAACATCAACCTTAATCTTCTTCAACAGGGATTAAGCGAGAAAGAAGAAGGGATGAATTGTGTGTGGTGAAGGGAGTCATCGCAGTTAGTGTTGCCCACAGTTCCAAAACCGCCAGTTCCGGTTTGTAGGGAGACGGAACCGGAACCGGACCGTGAGGCTATTTCACGGTTTCGGTTCAAAAACTGGCGGTTCCGGTTCTGGTTCGGAACCGCCGGTTTTCCGGCGGTTTACAAGGTTCCGGTTCGAAAACAGGCGGTTTCACGGTTCGTTTTTTTTTGGTAATTTGAAATTTGGACTTATACAGTAAATTGGAACAAGACAATGGGTAATTTAAATTGAAATAAGACGAATAAGGTGAAAGTGATATCAATTTTATTGAATTTGAGTTGTAACGGATAACGATACATTATAATTTACAATACATATACAAGTATACAACATACAACAATGTAATATAATTTACAAGTGTCGTCGGAACGTAAATAAAAAAACATAAAATGAGGGGAAAAAGGAAAAAAATTGCAAAGAGCTTGAGCTCAACTTAAACTTTCAAAGTTAAACTTTTCAAATTTAAGTTGAGTTGCCTACGCATCCACAATTTTATTGAGGAATCAATGCGTAATAAGAGTAGCACTTGAATAATTCAAATGTAAGTACAATAGCACAAATGAGAAATAGGAGACAAGAGAGAGAGAATTGAGAGATTGAAGAAAGAAACTCTTATTAACACAAGAGTGGGGTGAATGTAAGTGAGGATAGAGGGGGTATTTATAGATAAAAATGGGGGGGGGGGGGGGGAATGTATAAATTTGAATTCAAAATCAGAATTAAAAAATTTTGAATTTCGGAAAACCGGCGGTTTTGGCGAAAAATCGCCGAAACTGCCGGTTTGGTCAACAAACCGGCTGCAAAAGCTGCGACGTGTCAGCCTCGTGTTCCGCACCGCCATCGAAACCGCCGGTTTCACGGTTAACTGCCGGTTAACCGGTTTCGCGGTTAACCGGCGGTTAACTGTCGGTTTCCGGTCCCAAAACCGCCGGAACCGGCTACCCCAACCCTCCTGAAAAAGCTGCCCCGACTGACGCTTCGGTTACCGCGCCTGAACCGTGAAACCGCCAGTTAACCGGCGGTTCGGTGACGGTTCCAGTTCGAAAAATCTTGAACCGGAACCGGACCGCGGTTCTAATTACGATGGTTCCGGTTCGGCGGTTAACCGCCGGAACTGGAACCGGTGGGCATCTGTAGTCGTAGTCAAGCACATGTGCATTCGGTTTTATTTTGAAATTTATAAATTTCTTAGTAGTTAATCATATATTTAGATAATTCCTATATATACATTTAAAATATGTTTTGACTTTATAAAATAGTTGAATTTTCTGATTGTTGTTTCAATAATATCCAATAATTTTATACCTATAAACTTTTTGTATTATACATTTTCCAATTACTAACCTCTCATCCAATTACGATTTAATTTTTATATTAATATATATCCTTTTAAAGGAATATCACGGGAGAGATACTAGTTAAAATAACATTTGACTAGAGATAATAAGTAATGACGAAGACGGGGTTTATTATTGAATATGTGGTCGGATTATTTATGTGGTGGCGCTTGAATGATGAGGAGTCGTGGGACGATAGAGAGCATGGACCGACCAAATTACTAGTTTTGAGTATTGGTATAGCTTTTCTTAGTCAAATATTTTTAAATTTGGCTTGACAAAGAGTAATGGAAGGTGCTTCCTAAAACCAAATTAATTCCAAAAATGGATTTCCTTTGACTAAAGTCCCAAAATGGTCCTTAACATATTGCGTTTTTTTGATTTTGGTCTAAAATATTATCTTTTGAATTATTCGGTCCCTCACATTTGAAATCGGATCACATTTGGTCCATTTTGGACGGTTCCGTCAAATTGTTGGCGGTTTTAATTACCGGGTCACTAATCCGTCACTAATTGGGAGAAACTGATCCGTCATTAATCCGTCACAAAATCCGTCACTAATTTTACATTATTATTTAACATTTCTATTGATTTATTCAATCCATCCCTTCACTTCATCTTCTTCCCCTTCCCCTTCCAACACAGACGCCGCCGCCTTCCCTCTCCTCAAACTCCTCCCCGCCACCATTCTCACTCTAGTAACCTTTCTCTCTCTAGAAGAACTAGAGGTCCCTCCAATCAACCAACAAGAAGCCCCCTTCCAAGAAGCAGTGCTGCCACAATTCACCGCCCCTCTTCGACTGCGACTGCTTCCACACCAGCTTCTGGTTCCGCTGGGACTCCTCCCCCAACCGCGAGCTCATCCACCAAGCCATCGAAGCCTTCGAGGACCACTTGAACTCCGGCGACTCTCTCAACAACTCCCCCAAGACCAAGCGCAGGGACAAATTGGTCCGCCGCAACAAACCCCTAATTTCCTCGCTGCCCGAAAATCAAGAAATTCCCATCTCCTCCGTCGCGCCACCGCCCGATGCTGAGGCTGATGGTGATGAATTAGCCACGGGAGTGAGTGGGACGAAGGAGATGGAGGACGACTGTGTGGCAGAGCCGGCGGCGAGGCCGAGGACGCATAAATGGGCCGGCGGCGTCTGTGTTGGAAGGGGAAGGGGAAGAGGAAGAAGATGAAGATGAAGTGAAGGGGTGGACATTTTTGTTTTATTTTAAATATTTTAGTTTTAGGTTAATTAGATATTAGCCATTAATAAAATATAATTATAACTCATAATCCGGTCAAAAGTCCCAAAATGGTCCTTAACATATTAGTGACGGATTAGTGACCCGATAATTAAAACCGTCAAAAATTTGACGGAACCGTCCAAAATGGACCAATGTGATCCGATTTCAAATATGAGGGACCGAATAATTCAAAAGATAATGTTTTGGACCAAAATAAAAAAAAATGCAATATATTAAGGACCATTTTGAGATTTTAGTCATTTCCTTTTAACCCCAATTGGTACCTTCACTTTGTTCAATAGTGATCTGTCATGATGCTAAATATTTACTTTACAAAAAGTCTATACTGCCCACGTATATCCACATCCTTTTAACCAAAATCATATCTACAATACTCCTTTTCCTTCCTCCCATAAAAATAAGAATATTTTCATTTCAATTTGTCCCATAAAAATATTTCATTTTTATTTATGAAAAAATCTCGCAAATCCATACACATCAATTTATTTACAATTTGTAATATGTTATAGTGTCCAATAACACTTAGAATTAGTTCAAGTAATGCTTTGAATTAGTACCGAGTATTTATATATATTAAAAATTAATACTTACGGAGTATATTATTTATAGAGTGCAACTTTACTAAGAACTACACATATTATGAAAAAAACACAAATAAAATAAAACTTGATACGGAGATGATGTTGGAATTTGATTTGTAGTGACACATATTATAATTTTACTAAGAATTACGCATATATTATAAACTAGTACATATATTATAATTTTAAAACATACTATTTGATTTAGAGTAACAAAAGTATCTATGCTAGCAACCAAAGGACACCCAGTTTACAATCTATATAATATTCTCTCCACGTCACTATAGCTGAGTGATGTTTCTTTCTGGTTCTCATTGTAGCTACTATCATTTTCTTTTCTTTTCTTTATGACAAAAACTATTCTTTTCTTCTCTCTTCATCGCTCTACATGTTTCCTTCTCTATTTATTATACATTACTTAATTCACTTAATATAATTTTTTAAAATTTTATGACGAAAAGAAACGCCGAACGGTCCTACTACAGAGGGACGGAGAGAATACCTAGCGGCGATGATATTTATTTTAGTATTTTTTACTCAATTGACTTAAATAATGTAGAATATAAGGATTTCAACATGATAATTTAATAATGATAGACTTAATGCACATCGATACATTCAATACAATTTTTAATTGTGTTCCGGGGAAGATAATAAGAATCCACGACGCATACTATTGAAATAAAAATATTTTTCTTGTCTATATAAGACTAAATATATTAGAAATGATTTGTGAAGTCCATGTTTTAAAGGGTGTGACTGTTATGTTTCCTTTGATGGTGAATTCTTAGGTTCAGATGATTCGCTAGAGCACAGGGCCTAGAAGATCATGAACTTTTAGAATGCAGTTGTTGTCACAGCAACCCCCAACTTCAAAACCTCAACCCTCTACACTATTGGCTAGTATAGGGAAGTCGGGATCGAATCCACGAGGATGGAAGAGTTAGAATGCATTGAGAGGACTTTTGGATGGTTCGGTTGCTGTCACGCAACATGAGGGCTGAGTTTTAACTACTAGGCCTGAGAATTTAAATCTAGTATATTCTAACTACCGGACCTGGAGAATTGGAAGCACGTAAAATATAAACGCATGCATGGTTCGAACCAAATGCAACTGGAGAATATTCACAAAACTTCCTGGGTCAAGTAAAAGAGTTTCCTAAAGTAGCCAGACACAAAACATGTAAAAGTAAACGACAAAACAGATTTCCCTAACTAGCTACTGACAGAAAGCTGTGATTAACAAACTAAAGCAAACTCGACTATAACTACTGATCGTCTTCATCTTCTTCAACAATCAAACACGAAACGGACAAAACACAACATGAAACAGAGCATACCTCAAATCAAACAACGAACAATAAGATTAAACTAAGAACTATCAGATCTAATCTACTGGACCAAGTAATCAGCAATAGCAAAGTTTCCCATGCAGATCCAACTTACGTACACAGATTCAAACAGTTAAAAGAAATCTAAGCTAGATCTATCGGATTCATCACCAACTAAATCAGATTCACAACTTCCAACACCATTTCAACTCCGATTCAATAGATCCACTTCGATCTCAACGATCTCAACTTCGATCTACAATTCAATTGCGAAAAGCATCCAACTCAGTAAACAGAACAGTAAGCATCAGATCCAAAACAAACTGAAAACGAAACTAGATTAACCATAAACTGCAAATCAAGTCACAAAACAGTCACCGAATTTCCGGCAAGGAAATCGGCGAGATAGAGTACGTGCGAAAAGTAAATTGTTTCTTCGCTCCTTATAGAAGCGGTGTTACACTTCCAAACTGAACAAAACACCACACTAAACTACCCCAGATCTCCCATGGAATCAAGTGCGTGAACTAAGTGAGTGAATTTTTTAGAGTGAGCCGGAATACCCAAGGAAAATTTCTAACTAAGTGCCTCTTTTCTTTAGCTTCCTTGTATTTATAGGCGTGACTCAAATCCCTAGGGCAACAGACTTCGTGATTTGATAATTGTGCCCTTAAGGATTTCGCTCTTTTTCTTCACTTTTTTCTCTTCTATTTTCTCTGCCCTGGTGATTGCTCTCCCTTCCTGAGTCTGACAGATTTTTCACGCACCTGGACTTATAAATGCGCGTTAGCATCGTAGAAAACACATAATTTATATCTATAATAGATGCATGAAACGAGCCTTATCAATTTGTCTAATCAAATTTATTTTGTTACGAATTTATAAAAATAATATCGTCCATTTCTAAACTTACACAAACAAGAGCATAATTGTACACAAATTACGAAGGGAAAATAGAAAAACAACTTAAGAATTATAATTAGGCTGTACGAGATCATTGCCATTTGCAAAATCAAATAAAAAGATGTTTGAACTTTGAATTCTACTATACCAATGCATGATTTGGTTGACTGATTTATAATTTATTTATAACTATTCATACTTAGAAATGAGAAGTTCGATAAACACGCATAATTTAATGAGGTTTGGCTTTGCGCCTTTGCCTACTTCCGAAAGCAAACATCCCATTTAATCATTACTATTAATCAAAATTAGTACAACACACGATACTAAAATTTATAGAATTTTTATACCAATACAAATTACATCTCCTTTTTTTGAGTAAAGTCATTTATATCTTTTAATTTTAATTAATAATAGTTGGGCAAATGGTAATATCCTTTTAGGGAAATGATTTTTTGACATAATTACAATGCCATAATGGAGTTTAAATAATAACAGTACATTATATTTTATTTTTAATTAAATTTATATTATGTATATATACTTTACTACCCTTGTATTAAATTTTGTACTAAATACACCTATTTATGGATAGCATTTAATTAGGCGTACATACAAAATTCTTTTGTAATCATAGGACCCAATAATTAGAACAAATTTTTTTTTTATCTCTCCCCTCTTATTACATTTATTTAAAGATTTATTTTTATAACTTTAAAGTATTGTAATTTTATTAATGTTATATATTTGTTGTACATTTCACCACTCAAATAAATAATGATATTTATTAGATGGATTTTCTTATAAAACTAGTCTTTACAAATTTTAATTTGAATAATTTATTACTTCCTTCGTCCTAAGATAAGCGAGACGCTTCTTTTTCGCACCTATGTTGGGAAAATGATGTATAAAATAGTTGAAGTGGAGAAAAAGTAAAATAAGAGAAAGAATTATGTAGAGAAGACTCTCATCTACATAATTCTCTCTTTCTTACTCTCTCTTCACTCTAACTATTTTACACTCCTCCGTCCCACCATAAGTGATGGAAAAGAAGCGTCTCGCTTATCTTGGGACGGAGAGAGTATACAAATAATTAAATATATAAAGTATTAAAAATTGTTATCTAATTTTAATAAAATGCAGGAGTAGTATAAAATATAAGATTTATAACATAGGACAAAAACTTACTCTATTTGTAATTTTCAATATCGACAAACTTATTCATTTTTTCACTTTTAATCCACAAGATTCTCCATACTGAATTCAATATATCATGCAATAAATAGTACTCACGATATAATAAATTGAGCTAAAAACTCTAATATTTTATATTTAAAAAAAGAGAGAATACTAATTATATAGTTATACAATATTAAATAGATGAGTTAAGAATATGTGATAATTGTTTTGATCGACGCTCTATTGTAATATTTCAAAATTTAAAATAAACCAAAATATGTGAATGTAAAGAAACAAAATCAATACCACAAACTCAATCAATATTATTATTATTATTATTATTATTATTATTATTATTCATAATTTTGATTTGAATTCTGTATTTTACTAATTTAATGATTTCTACTTGAATTCTTTATTTCTCAAATTTTCAACTTCTTTATTTTAATTTTTGTAATGTTATAATAGGTTATCAATACAAATCTACTGTAAAATTTTAAAGATAGTATATTTTATTTTTTCTAAAATAATTAGCTCAATTCACTATTGAAAGTAACAAATTTAATGTTGATATTTTATATATTAATACTAATTGGATTTACGATTTTGATTTAAAGAATTTCTTAATTCTAATTCATTACTTTCTAAAATATTAATTTCTACGAATTTTTAGTTCTTAGAATGCTACAGTCGAACCTCGATCATAAAATAATGATCACATGTTCTTAACTTATCTATTTAATATTTCAACAATCATTATTTTCTCTTTCTCTTTACCACATATTAGAGTTTGTAGCCCAATTGACAATTTACTAGACCATGCAACAAAATAAATTTTGATGTATACATGATACTATATGAATACTACTTACGTTTATAGTAAAGATTTTACAAATTTCATAATACTATTGTATTTATTTATTTGCTTTCCAAATTTTAAAATTTTAAAATTTTAAAATTCTTTATTTTTGGAATGTTGTGCAAATATTGATAAATATAATTTCAATTTCTTAACACATCTATTTCATATTTTAAGGATATATGGTTAATATTTTTTTTAAATTTTTTTTATAGAATACTAGTATTAAATCTCTTAGTTTATTCACTACAGCAAGGAACAAATAAAATTTGTTATATGATATATTGATACTACTATTTTACTATTTTGATTTTGAGAATTTATAGTTTTGATCTTAATTATTTTTTTTACAAAATCTTAATTTATTTAAATTCTTAATTTTGGGAACGTTATAATCAAATCTTGATAAAAAAAACTTGTAATACAAAATTGAAGAACATATACTTTAAGAAAGGTACATTATATAAAGAAAAAATGAAAGAGAAAAAAGGAAAATAAAACTTTTACTTCACATTTTTATAAATATTTTAACAATATTAATTTGTGACTATAAGATGTTGGAGTCTTAGAGACATAACTTAAATTTACCATATTTTATTGGATTATTCTTAACATTAAATCCTCTGAACTAGAACTATCCTTAGCTACATGCTACCAAAATAACATAAGAGTGTATTAATTCATATTTAAATTAAATTTATGACAAAATGACATAGGAATTAAGAGAGACATTATTTCAATAAAATCACTACCCATCCTTTTAAATTTTAATAGCAAAAATTCCTCTCTTCAGAATGATTTCGCCTCATTCAATCTCAAATTAGGTTTAATAAATTGGGTAGTGTTTCGGTAGCTGTAAGCATTATTTTATTCGTTCATAACAAATTAAACACTTTATTGATGTCATTTTTATTTATTTTTGGTAAAAAGGCGGGCGAAGCCTGAAAAGAAGAACAAAATCAACAAATAAGCAACACTTAATCTCTAAATTTTAAATGTATTGTAATATTTTTTTGATAGTTCTAAGTTAAATCAGTCATTTTATTTTATTAACAAAAATCTACTATTATTTTTAATATTTCTTATTTTATTGCCTGTGTTTTATTTCTTTTCCTTCTTCTATTTTAATCGTTCTTCGTTTAACTTACTAGACACTTCTTTTTAAATCTCGTATAAGAACTGTAATTTGCGACAAATATTATAGGTTATGTATAACATAGTAATATTTTGCTCACAGGCAGCGAGCGCGGTTGGTTTCGGAGAGGTAAAGTTGCAAGTATGGGAAAGATCGATTCCCACTACTGCCGTGTAGTTGCAACATTTCTCATGCACAAGTGTAAGGGTTTGAAAGGTGGGCTTCTGACAGGACAATAAGTTACGACCCTCCCCTTCAGTGGAACATTGCGTACCTTGATTGAAACCCTCACAATACCGTCGGACCAGGATGTAGGGGCCTTAGTTGGAGTTTCAACCTTTGTAAGAAGGAAAACAACGGTAATAGGCCCAACAAGGCCCAATATCTGGTACAATCTTATCACGAAATTAAAAGATTTTGGATTCTTCAAAGTTCAATCTTATCAAGAAATTGCAACGAGAATCATTATTGTTTTTATGTTGGAGTTATCAAACAAAATATCCAGAAAATAATTATTAATAAACTTATTCATAAAATAAAGATAGTTTGGACTGACAAAATACGTAATTAAATTTATTTGAATAAAATTGAAAAGGGGGTAGTAGTAGAAGATAATATTCGAATTCCCTGGTCCTCATTTATTGATGGAATACTGAAAATCTCACAAAAACTGACAACTGACAAGCATATATGTATGTGTATGTTTATTTTTATGTGGATCTTATTACAAACTAATTGACAACTCCACTTTATATTCATTATTGCAGCTATAACTTTGAGTGTGTCCAAATGTTTTTGTCCCAACCTAACCACATCTTTAATGAACAGTCTACCATTTAGCTCAAGAAGGACATATCATGCCTTTCAAAATTATAAATGCTCTGTTGGAGTTATTTTACTCCTACAAAAGGTACTAAATACTTAGAAGCAAAAGATCAGTTTTATAATCTAACTTTTGACTTACTTTAGTCTATAGCTCATATTACTTAATTATTAGAAATTAATCATATCTAGCAACAATTATGTTAAATTGGCGATTGATTTGCAGATGTTTTATAACAAGATTCATGAGATTTGTCGATAATGTTTAGACGAAGATGTAACGACAATTTCTGCTTGGTAACCGATAACCAATTTAAGAAAACAGAAAGAGCGAAGGATGATTGTTGTTACAATTTTGCCAAAATTTTTTGAGCAATACGTCAAAAACTTCGTATTGAGTTATGACTCACAAAATTGTTGCACAACTTTACTTTGTTGTTGTTAGCAGTATAAACTTATAACTAATAATTTTTCAAAATTTGGTCCATGTTTGATATTTTTTGTTACTTCACGTTCTAAATGAAACTTTTCACAAAGTTTAGCAATATAAAGCCATTAAAAGTTGAATTTAGATTAAGAATTAATTTGAAAGGAAGTATTCCTTTAATTAATTAGAGAAATGGTTGGGGATTAAACATAATAAATTAATTAATAATGGGGTGTTGTGCAGGTCTGATATGAGAAAATACCATAATTCTATTGGAAACAAGTATTACTACTTCAAAAGTAACTCACTTAACTTAATAAAATAAAGATTTAGGGATTACACGATTTTAATTTGGGCTACTCTAAATTTGGACCCAATGGGCCAAACCCAGTCCAAACTATCTTTATTTTATTTTATTTTATTTTATTTTTGATTCTCGGATTTGCAGTATTGTTGCATTAGGTCTCATTCCATTTGAGAGGGAAATCAATCAATCTTCAGCGATGGGTAAATCCAAAGACGATCACAAGCTCAAGAGATCCTCTTCTTCTCCGCGAGGTGCTTTTTTTTTTCTTACTTCACTAGTTAAATAATTAATTTTACTGGTTTATTGCGCCTCGCAGAGCTTTTTTGACGGCAGATTTTCGTACAGATGAATCGAGAAGCAAAAGGCGTAGAAGTAAGGACGATGATGATAAGGAACACAAGTCTAGTAAGAAGCATAAATCTCATACTTCTTCCAAGCACCATTCTCGTAAAGGTATTTAACTTCGATTTCGATTGTGTGATTGTTGAGAATTTTCACTCTCTTGTTGATTTAGCATTTTCTTCTGCCTATAGCCCTAGGGTTACGAACATTGCTCAAATGATAACGAATTCGCCAGCTAGATTCCTTCGCAAATTATTTCGCATAATCGCGTTACTGATTGCGATGAATTCGAATTGAATTTTATATTACACTGATTGATTGGTGCTGATTCAGAGCAGAAATCTAGTGGGAAGCGCAAGCATAAAGGCCACAAGCATGATAAACTTCCAGTAAGTTCCCCTACCAACCTCTGTGGCTAAGAATTGGGGTCTCTTGATTGATAGTTGATGGTGTTGGTTTGGGCTGAAACATTTGTTTAACTCATCAAATTCCACAAGATTTGTCTATTTTGTTTGACCTTCTCCTCATCGTTGAGTTATTCTCAAAAGGTTAATGATTGTGCTTAGTTGTTCATTGATTAGGTGTATTTTGATAAATTTTTGTGTGTGCTATAGTTAACAAATTCTCCCTCAAATGAGATGTTCACCAATTTATGAATGCTGTTTACTGAAGTTTAATTTTTGGTGTCTCCACCAATTTGAATGCTGCATAAATAGTGATACATTTTCTCACCTCCTCACAGAAGATGGATATCCAAGAATTGACTGATGATGATTACTTCTCCAAGAACAACGAGTTCTCAACATGGCTAAAAGAAGAGAAGAAAAAGTTCTTCGCGGATCTATCTTCGGATGCTGCACGGAGTCTGTTTAAGGAATTTGTGGCAGAATGGAACAGCCAGGAACTCGAACCCCAATACTACGATGGAATTGCAATGGCCCCACGGACATCACATAAGTGGAACATCAAAAAGTAAAGTAGTAGTATAAGTTTAGTGTTTGTAACTGAACTCGTCGTGTTAAGCAAGATCGGGATGCATGATGATAAGCTATAGGTCTTCCAACAATCACAAGTCATGTACAGGCTTGCACTTGGCCTTCAAACATATGTGTCTACAAAAATGCTCAGTGCGGCTTCAATTTATGTTTTGGTTCTTATTCTTCTTTTATGGAGGCTGTATTTGTTGCATTTTTGAATTAGTGGATGACGAAGGTGGGAATTGAATCCTAGAGCTAGACATATATATGTATTAGGATCTAATCTTAAGATTTCGATGATTGCGGGTTATGTTTTGGCTGGAATGCCTTGAGGGTGTTGAGAGAACTGGTGGCTGGTCCACATGGTGAACATGAAAACTTGGTTACTTTCCGTGTACAAATGCTAAATTTTTGTATGAAGGAATTTGTAGTAACATCTGAGTCCGTGAGATGAGATGGGGTAACTGGGAATGTTCAACTTACGATACATGACACTAGAAGCTAGTAAGAATTTTCATAGTATGTTGGAGAAAGGATTGGTTAGTTGGAATGGTGCAAATCCAAACTACATAACCTTGATCAATGTTCTTGGATCTTGACATGAGCCGACCAACCTTCTAAAGTACGGAATGAATGCCTCTGCATGCTCATATATTGTTTACTGGCCATGCTTATGTAAGAAGCTCATTTATGTGAATGTAAGCCAATCTTAGTTCTCAGACGAGAGGGAGGAGACCTATATGAAAAATCAATTAATATACGTAAAAATTGGGATACAACTTTTTTTTCACTCTGTTTAAAAAGAGAAACAGGTTAGAGGAGAATGATTTACTAATATTTTTAAAAAAAATCTTTACCGGGCAGGGTCAGACTGGTTATTGAGTGACTCACTCTGGCTGAACTAGTCGAGTCTTAGTCGGGTCTGGAATTAGAACCAGAACCAGAACCAGAACCAGAACCACAATATGTGCATCACTGGGCAAAGAAATGTATCGAGTAAAAGTGCTGAAAGAGTTAGGGCGAGCATAATATGGGAGTTTCCGCATTTTATTTAACCAGAGAATGTAGAGAGACCAACAGGTTAAGACTTGATATTGTGAAAAATACATTATCAGAGTAAACCGAAATTACAAGCCAATAAAAATTTCAGAGGATACAAATCTCTAAAATCTTTTGCTGAAATACAATACTAGAGAAAGGAAAGAGAAGCGAAGTTTTTCAGGCCAATACAGCAGGATATGCCGGATAATTATGGAACTCAACTATTCCACCTCTTGCAAATAATCCTCCACTTCAGATGGGCTCAAAACCCTGCACAACAAATTTTGAGAAAAAAAAACATCTGAGACTCCCTTGTGCATGCAATTTCCACAAACTTCATACACAGACAACACACTCACTTGAATATTCTTTTGCTGTCAATCACGCCAATCTCAATATTTTTGCCAGAAATTTGCCCTTCAAATCTGGAAATCCAAGGTGCCATAATTATTAATATCAATTACCACACCATGTTACATAAAAGACCATATTACTCTGAACAATTATAAACAGTGGCACCTGAACCTGCTTCTATGTGATATTGGGAAAAACACACAAAAAACATGTGATTTTACCTCCCCCAACAAAAGAGAAATATATATAGAGAGTTTTCACATACAGACCAATTTCTAAGAGAGAGAAAACAAGGCGCTTACCCCTCCTTCAAAGTCAAAATCGCTGTATGAACAGCATCATCAAGTTCCATATCCTCGGTATATCTGCAAAGAATTCAACAGGTATAAATTACTAAAATTTTGAATCAGGGAGCAGTCAAAGAAATAGATGGATACAAGAGTAATTGCAATAGTTAAAAGTTAAATCCACTCAAAACGTGCTTACATAGTCATTGCACGTATTATGCAAGGAACTTATTATGAGATGTAAGATTTCATTTAGCTCTTCCCATGACTTAGAAAAAAATTGCTTGAGCAGTTATGCATAATCCTCCCTGTTGTCAAGACACCCCCCTCCCCCCCCAAAAAATATTTAAATATAAATCACCTCTTCTCCAGAAATGCCTTTGCATTAGAAACATTCTTTCCCATGGCAGAAGCTTTCCAAGAGAAGTATGAACCTGAAGGATCAACCTATAGAAGAAAAATTAACATCTCAGTAAGCAGATGCTTTGATTTGGTCAATTGCTGCAAAACAAGAAAATGTTACTCATTCATGAATTATTTGTGTATCATGCAAGTGGGATAAAAAAATGAGGCAATCAAATTATAGCAACATATAAGTATGTGTGTGGAACAGCATGCACACCCACAGTACATTTCAGATGATATGGAGTACCAGTTTAGTGCAAGGAGAAAATAATGTATGATTTGCAATACAAGATAAATATAATGTGGCCCGGTCACCAAACTAAAATACTAGATATGGCACAGAAAATGCAACTGCAAAATTGATAGAATTAGTGCTTCGTATACCTGATATAGCTGGGGGCCCTTGTCATCATATCCAGCAACCAAAAGTGATACACCAAAGGGCCTCACACCACTATCAGAAAAGCCAGAGAGCTTTTAGATGAGTAGGATAAATGTTAATAGCTAGTAGTATTTTACAAGTAATTTTAAGCAAGCACTGAAGCACTTTAGTTCAGCTTCAGACCCATTTATTCAGGAGAATCTAAGGAGTAAGGAAACATAGACATAGGTAACACTGTTTAGGATGGATCTGTCAATTTAACTCTTCAGTCTTCACCTCTAGTGTTTAATGAATCACCTGATCTGCACATGGAAATGCAGAGCAAAAAAACTACTTCCATCCACTAGAAAATCTACTCAGAGTAGTTTTACCGCATGTCCACAGTGCCAATGGGTCAATCGGAACACTCAGTTTTAAGATTTGATATTATGTGCTAAAAGCAGAATAGAAAGCAGGAGCATATAAAGGTTTTATGAAGGTATTTTTGGTAAGTACAAATAAATCAGAGAGTCAGCACAAGCCTAATTGGAACTAATTCCTTGAGTATCTCAAGCCCAATCATGCAAAATATAGATAACTTGCAGAATATGCTAACTGGAGAACAAAATGCAGAAATAAACATTAAACTACTGATGCCACCAATTCTTGGGAAAATGAAACAGCCCGAAGAATGGAACAGTAATAAGTTATGAAAAGAAGTGGCGGTGATCATAATGAAATTCCTAGCCAGTAGCAACAGACATAATAAAATTAAGAAATGAATTAATTTAGTTACGCTTTGTCAGACAGATCTAGTTTACTCATATGAGATCAAAAGCAGTTGTAGCCAAAAGAAGAAAGCCACCAAAAAATAAATGACCCTTGCTTTTTTAGAACAGAGCAATAAAGTAATGAGTATACCCTGACTGAGTGAATTCCTGCATAACAGTAGCAGTTTCCCTCACCAACTGAGTCACCGGAATCGGTTCCTAAAATATTTTAGGCAGATGACTGATTGTCAGCATAGATTGCTATAAATATGTCTGCAAAGGACATATAACAGATATATACATAACATACAGTTAGCTGTTAGTTAGAAACTTAGCACTACCTATGGGATATCATGTGCAAGATAACTTTATTTTGAAAAGAAAAAAGTAGGAACCACAGGGCACCTCAAGAAGTAAAGTGCAACTTTTTATTGTAAAATGTCCCTAGGCCTCTAGCCTTTCTCTTTCATTTTATTATTACAGATGTAAAATGGAATCCTAGGGAAAGTTGACCTACACTGTAAGTTAAAGGATCTAAACTGACTAACAAAGACTTCCTACATGTTCAGTTGTTCTCACAACCTCCCACAACTAATGGAATTTAAACCTAAACAGACATAGAAATACTAATTCAGTAATAAGATATGCTGATATGCCACAGCCAGATTTGTCTTGCAATGTGTAATTGACTACTTGAGTGCTTTCACTGCGGAAGGAATTTGATAGTTCTACTCACGATATGTGCTTACGGATATTAGTTGAAATATTACAAGGCATACTCCAGTAAATGATAATTTCTTATTAAGATATTTCCAGAAAAGAAAAAGGCCAATGCAAATAATATTATTATCAGATAACATAAACATCAGTGGGCATGGATTACATACTTTATAGAGCCGATAATATTGCTCAGCCTGTTTTCTACTTTTTCGAACCAAAACTCGAGAATCGGGGCCCATGCCACTGCACAAAAGAGAATGTTTATCAAGCTATCAAAAACCCTCAACAATGAAAATTCCTGAAGATAATAATGCCTCTGTTTACAAAGATGGAAGCTCAAGAAGAATATATCAGATGTCGTTTTAAGTTAAACATAACTCAACAGAGAAGGATAAGCAACTATAATTCACAAAAGCAAATAATTTTCTTGAAATGCCCTTGACACAAAATTTCGAACATTTCAACTTTATTGAAAGCTTCTTTCATACTTTGAAATGCCAGAGAGTGGTCACTCTTTTCCAGCACGCAAGCAATCAGATAGTTGCACCCAACAAGATTACCAGGACACATTAATAATTTAATAGTATACAATTATATCATCAGTGGCCTCTTGATGATCATTCTCTTTGCATGACATGCTTTGATTTCACCAGGTTTCATCAAAATAAAGCAAGGGATTGTGGAGCTACAGCAGTATGCCAATAGCAATACCAACCTGTATACAACTCCAATGTTTGGAGTCAAACTCTGAATTTTCTGCACCTGAAAGAAGCAGATAAACCCTCAGAAACAAAGGACGCCCATAAACATAATTAACAGCTGTATACATATTTATATTCAAGTTGAAAAGTAATAAATGCCCTTGAAACAGCTAATTGAATGCAATTCCAAAATTAAGTTTATATACAAAGCATTAAGCACCATATAGAATATCTGGATTCTGTACGGAATGTTTATAAAAATGTTAGCATAAATATTGTCAAACCAAACTTGTATTAAATTCACAATTACAATTAAGCAAAAAGATATCATCATTCAGGCAAAATTAAAAACATACATCCTAATATCCTATAGGAAGCAGCATGATACTTAATATTAGCTGTTTGTGCACTATAAGCACTTCTGTTTATCAGGAAGAGAATAGCATCCATTTCAACATTGAAAAAGAATAAAGAGTAGAATTGGATGGGAATGAACTTGAAATGCCATTGTAAGAGCATGTAAAACTTACAGATGTTTCATCAACCAAAATGGATGGCAGTTTCTTCTCAGTTGCAATAACAACACCATTAACAGCTGCAACCACCGATATAAGCATTCTCAGTTTCTTGAAAAGAACAATTGATAAATCTCTTTTTCGTTTTGTGAGTGTGTGGAAGGAAAGAAAAGTATTTTCAACAAAACACCAGTACAGTAATTTTTCCACCATTTATTTCTTTTAGACGAGCTTTTTAACTATTTGGAACAGATAATGTAATTGCATAACCTTCAATGTTACTCAAACAAGACCATAAACAATGATAACCCTTTTTAAAATAATAAAACTAAAACAATAGCAAATACAAATTATGGCAGCCCACTTATGACTATAACTCATTCATATTCAACAGTTACAAATCAAAAGCTTCTGCAGTTGTAGCTTACAACATATCAACATATGCATAAGCCAAATCATTATTTAGGCAGTTTTGTGAGAGATGATCAGCGCTAAAAAACGATGTAACTGTGAGCAGGGGCACAGAGCAAAAATTCACCTTTAATTCCCAAGGATGTTTGCCCAGATCCAACTGCAGTCAGAGCATGTTCGATTTGAACAAGTTTTCCCGAAGGGCTGCACAAATGGAAATGAGGAATAAGACATTGTAACCAACAGAAGCCACCATTTTTATATTAATTTAAAAAAAATTATTATCAGTGCTGCCGGTTAATACATACCTGAAAGTGGTGAGGGAGAAAGAGTACTGACTATCACCCATTGATTTCTCAACACAATTTTACTAATCCTGATGAGTAAACTGCACAATTAATTAAACCAAGATAAGCACTCTCGCACTGTGAAAGTAAGAGATTAATCACAATTGAAACTTAGTGCCCTAAAGGAACGTAGAAATCCAACTTGGACAATGAAAATTCGACCGCAAAAAAGGTCGAGAGAGATTTTCAACGAGATAGATATAAAGCATAGGGTTGTGATCTACATCAAGTACGAGCAAAATTGATAGAAACGACTTGCTTTCAAAGAGAGAAAAGAGAAGTAGTCACAGCTAATTGAAGACACGAAATATTCCTGAATTACTTGTGAAATGAGCTCCTCGAAATGCACTAGTGTGAATTGCCGGAGCAGGAAATGCGTGGTTTCTTGGTGGAGACGAAGCCGATTCTGAATAATTTAACGATCTTGGGGTTTTGACGCCTGCATAAGCCCGGCCCGTCCAAAGCCCACCTGACCCGCATCCGGATCAGATCAAAATTAATTTATTCCACTTTGTTCAATAAAACCATTCTTGTTAGTGAAATTTAAAATACTACTTAATATATGATCAAAGCCATGGATTTATTTGCATACTGAAATTAATCAAAATTCAAATTTTGTATCATAAATATGTTCTAGTTAACTAACAAGTTCGATTTGATCTTATACTGTAATTATTTAATCAAAATAATGTTGAACTTGGTGAAGATGAATTTAGATATCTGGGCAATATGACATCTAATTTTTTAAAAGAAAGATAACACGAAGTGAAATCTAAGTTCATTAGGAGTAACAAGAAAGATATACTGCACGTTTTTATAATTATAAATTCACGAGAAGATTAACCAACAAGGACCGCGTGGCCTAATGGATAAGGCGCTCGCCTCCGGAGCGGGAGATTGTGGGTTCGAGTCCCATCGCGGTCGTAGTTTTTACAAAATTTAATTACGATTTTTTCCATTTTTTATTGAATACAGTATTCATAAACCATGATATTACTTATTTTTCGTACTCATATTTCATTGTCTTTTTAATTCCACATTTATACATCTAGATTCTAGACAAATTCGAGAGATATCAGATCTTTCTATTTTGTTTTATATGCGAAACCTTGTGTAGTTACGATTGGTTTTGTAGTACATGGAGTATTAAATAAGCTCTTATTGCATGTTATCATGCAACTGACAATTTTTTTGAAGTTTACATTATCAATCTGTATCTTAACACAACTCACTACTAGTACAAGTAAATGCACTCGCTGCCATAGACAAAGGACATGTCTGAATCATTTCTTAGATAATAAGACCAGTACAGGAGCCGATGGCCGGTTTAGCATTTGCAGTGTGCAGCACACCCAATTATCAACTGGTAATTCAGCTGCAAAGGACCGGACCTTCTCGAACTCCTCCCTACAAAAGGAACACAAACACCTTATATAAACATCAACATCACTTATATAGACACTACCACCACAGTTTCATCACAAATTTTAACGAACTAATCACAAGCTTTATCCTACCTTCCACCAAAATGCCCAACATAAGCCAGTATACTTATGAGACCTCCGCGTGCAAGGATTTTCTTGGCACCCTCTAATGCAAGTAACGTTGTTTCCGACTCTGTTTTGATCTTTTTGTCGCCTCCTGGTAGGTACCCCAAATTGAACACGACTAACCTACAAAAAACATTGAAGCATCCATATAGTTTCTTTGAACTGATACTCAAACCAAACCACTTGCGCTTCATAGTGTTACAATACAGTACCTCACAGAAGCACCGCTAGGAACAAGATCTTCCATTTTAGTGTGGCACATAGCATAAAGCTCAACGAGTCCTCTCTGCATCCCAAAAAATTAAGGAAGCAACAGCTATCAGATTAGATAGATGCAGAAAAAGCAACACAAACAAGAACCAAACAGCACGAACCTTCTACTGACACTGACAATAAGCAGCTACTAACCCACAATATTTTTTACCGACCAACTCGAGCAGAATCAGGAAGGATGAGAAGAGCAGCCTTAGGGTAAAACTAAGGAGCTGTTCGGTTGTCATGACTAATTATCATATGATAATCCATCTAGGATTGAGTTGTGAGATTATTTTAGTGGGATGGAGGTGGTTATTACTAATTATGACCTAATTATCCATCTATGATGAGATTCAATCTCATGAACCAAACACAATACATATATAATCCGAGATATTATCTTGCAAACCGATCTGTATATTGAAACTAAGACTAATAAAATTAAAATCATTTGTTGGAATAAGCAACAAAGAATTTCACCTGATGAGGAGTGAGTGAATGATCGAGCAAAGATGAAGTGCTTTCTAAAGCAGATTTCTGAAGGTCCATTGCAAAGACGCGGCCTCTGCCGGCATCATCTGCAACTAATCTCGCCATAGCCACTGTGTCGTGACCATTGCCACAAGTGGCGTCGACCACCAGATCCCCTTTCCGGACGACATTGTTCCAAACCCTAATGCAACCACTGGTGAAAACGCTTGCGAAGTAAAAACAACATTTGCAGCCGGAGAAGAAGTACCTACGCGTGAGCAACTTCAGTTGCCTTCTTCTTCCCGAATATGAATCCCGTCATCATCTCATCCAACCCTAATAATATAAATGAAGTCAAATACAAAGAAAAATTGAGGCCGTATTGGAGCAATCGAGAGGGACCTGAAAAGGGGGAGGAAGAGGGAACTTGAACATCGTCGTGCGTCGAGATTGATGATTGTGTTGAGAATGAACGTAAGGGCGAGTGGGTGGAGCGGAAGAGTTTGAGATTGTTGTGCAGTTGAGTAATTTTGTGGGTCGCTGAAGGGTACGAATTTGGGCACCATTTCATCATATTCATAGCCATGTTTAATGCTTCAGCTTTCTACATAGCAAAAATATGCTCTCTCCAGTACAAGGCATATGAATTATATAAATTTGGAGAAATAATTTTTATCTACACTTATAAATTTTCTAAATTTTTTTTGGAAATATGTACTGTTGCAAGTATTGATTTTTCAGTAAGGGCTTGTTCAGTTAGTCAGTTATGCATTGCACCTTAATACAGACTGATCCAGAATTGGTGAGGGCTAACCGACCAATTCCGAAATTGACCGTGGTGTTCGGTGTATCAGATTTGTTCCATTTCAGATATTGAGGATTAGGTGAACTGCCAAAAATACCCCGCATAAAAAATCAAATTTTTAATTGGCGCTTCAATTAAAATTAACGCGGGTACAATCCCGCTGAAATTTTGAGGAATTGCTCAAAACTCAGCTAAATAATCACAGCAACCCTCAGCTCTTAAATTACAGTCGACCATAGCAGCACACACTATGCAACAAGGGTGAGGTCAGAATCTACTCAGACGGCAATCTTCCCTTCGTCGTCAACACAGAGGTGAGTCTCTCTGTGTCGTAATCAGTTTGGATAGGATGTTTCTTAAGCCACGATATTGGTCTGATGATTCTTAAATAGTGCTCTAATGTTTATGTTCAGTTAGATTTTTGACCGAGTTTGGTTGTGTGTTATGTTAATAACTGAGATGCCTGCGTTTCCCCCTATAAATGGTGTTGCGATTTCCCCAACTTGCCTTTGCCGGAAATTACATTGTCGCACAATCCGATTTCTAATATATGAGTGTACTCTATTGCAGTTGTTATGTCGTCAAATCGTACTGCAACTGATAGCAATGGGTGTCCTCAAGTTGGTTAGTGTCTTGTCTTCTTCCTCTGTTTTTTTTGTCGAATGTTGGTTAAAATTACAGATGGCTACTGTCTTCGTGTTGTTGTTTTTGTACCTAAATTTTAGGTTGGAATGGACTAGCTCGAAACAAGTTCCGCAAGGGTGATCGTACCCGGCGTATGTGGGTAGTAAGAGAGGAAGAAATATTGGTCTCATCGTTGCTAGAGTTGGTGGCGAGGGGCTGGAAATCAGACAATGGGTTCCGTGCTGGATACCAACAGAAGGTTGAAGATGATATCCGGAAATAATTTCCAAATTCCGACATCAAGGGAAACCCGCACATTTCATCCAAAATAACGGCTTGGGAAAAAAACTATAACAGTCTTCGCGACATACTCAGCCGTAGTGGCGCAGGTTTCAATGTGAACAACGACTATAAGATAGATATTGATGACGATCAGTGGGCGCAAGTTGTGGCGGTAGGTTGTTTATCTTATCGTGTTCTGTCATAAACTAAGAGCAGTGATTTTTTGGATGTGAAAGTTTTTGTATTGGCTTTGTGTAGGCTGACAAAGATGCAAAATTCATGCGATACAAATCGTGGCCGTACTGGGAGGCTTGGCAATGCATCTTTGGCAAAGACCGTGCTAAGGGATCGAGCTCGGAGAATATAGACGTGGCAGCTACTAGTCAGCGTGCCCAAATGGCAAGTGCTAGCCAAACTAACGAGAATGACTACCACCCCACATTTGAGGATTTCCTAGGTGATGAGATACCTCCAAATTCGTCAGGTACTGCTGATAAACAGAATAGCAGTGAAGCACAGTCCGGGGAGCAGCAAGCCGTATCAACGACCAAATCTGGCGGGCAGAAACGAAAACAGCCGTCATCTGACGACGCACTCATGGAGTTCCTTGGGAATTTGCATGCCCAGAACAATTCACGCTTGGAAACCATCTCTTCTAGGATCGGATATGAGTTCGATATGGGAAAGGCTCGTCAAGAGGTATTCGACAAGTTGGGAAGTGTCGATGGTCTTACACTTAAACAGAGGTACTACTTGTGTAACATTCTCAGTGACAAGCCCCAGCGGATGGAGGTTTTCATGGGGATGCCCATGAATGCTAAGTTGGGGTATCTGCTACTTCTCCTTGATGAAGAACGTCCTAGCGTCTAAGTTGCCGTCTGTCAAGTGCAAGTATGGTTCTCTATCTTTTGGTTGTATATAATCTAGTTGCATATAAGTACTACTATTTTGTGATTTTCCTTCAGCTTGCAATGCAGATGTGCATGTCCCAAGGAGTTGTTGGTTTAGGTGCAGTGTGGTGTACGTTCTGCACTTGTCCAACAACTCCGCTTTTGTATGAGCTGAAATCATCTTAGTGTGAACTCAGTTATAATGTTATGTCATGCTTGTAAACTCTTTGCTTCCCAGATGTTGTATTAGAAAACCTTATCAATGGATGGGGCACCTTTGTCTTTGTAATGCCTCTTAAATGGTTTGAAGATGCTATTGTTTATAAGAAAACCAATCACAACATTGGAAAGGTTGGATTTTTGGTATTATCCTTGTATTCTGTTGCTGTTAATTGCAGATTGAGACTCTTTTTATGGATTTACAGAAGTGCATCATGTGTACAGCTTGTTAGACTATATTATATTGTTGATGAAGAAGCCAAAACTTTTGAGGAAACTCCTCGTGTAATTGAAATAGTCAGTTTATAAACACAAAGCATGAAATCAGATATGCAAATTTACATGCGCTCCATATTACACTAATATAACCATTTATGGACAATACAGACAAGTTGCCTTCGCGAGGTGTAGCAAAATACCGAAGGCATAAAACCTAATAAATGAAGGGTCTATCGATTATACTTCTCTAACTGGGATTATGCAATCACGAACTTTGCTTCCCATAGGATTAACAAAAAACAGTCCATAGAAAAAAGGCAAAACACGAGAGGTGGACGTGCACTTATAGACCCATAATAACGCTAATTTTAGTTTTTAAGTTTCGGCCACCAGCTATTAGGGGAGTTGGAACCACATGAGCTTCCGTGGGAAACCCTCACAGACGTGCTTGCTTCGCCATTGGCCATCGATGGTTTTTTTGGCAAGGACCTATCCTTTTCCAGTCTAGTCCGCAAATGGCCATCCGAAGTCACATCAATGAAATATATTCCCAGTTCGGTTGTTGATTCTCTGTCTTCGGGCTCCTCTATCCCCCCAAAAAGCTTACG
Organism: Salvia splendens; assembly: GCF_004379255.2. Taxonomy (NCBI): domain Eukaryota; kingdom Viridiplantae; phylum Streptophyta; class Magnoliopsida; order Lamiales; family Lamiaceae; genus Salvia; species Salvia splendens. Next base: position 27,518,242 of record NC_056039.1, read on the forward strand.
CCTTGCGGTGACCGGTGGGATAACCACAGGGGAGTTAACTTCCTCCATGGCTCTGGACACCTCGTAGCAGCTAGGCTCATCGTGGGACAAGGTCACCGACCCATCCGAAAGGAGAATCACTTCCTTCTCGTCCTCCACTTTGACATCATCCATGCCAAATAAACATGCAAGCTTACGGTGATGTGGCTCCTCTTCGTGGTAGTAGGCTAAGGCGAATGGGTTTCGCTATAACAAGACAACCAACGGTGTGAAAATCATATAACGAAATCTTCTTTGAAAACATGCATACAAAACATATCAAAGATGCTATTACCGTGCATAGCTTCTGCCAAACATTCTCGGGTGCGGTCACCGACTTAGTCGGGAAATCCCAGCGTGCCCCTGGCTGTCTGACCACCTCCTTGAAGGTGAGATATCGAGTGTGCAGCGCCTGGACACGGGCTGAAAGCTCCTCTTCCAAGAAGCGAACACCAAACCTCTTCTCAATCTCTCGGCCAGCTGTAATGAGAAAATAGATAGGGAACTCCTTCAAAACCCATCCCATTTCTCGTTTCAGCCGCAACAAGGTGTCCACTAGGATTGTGTCTGTTTCAGGCGACCATGCTCCATTATAGAGAAAGCTTGCTTGGGGTGGGATGTTCATCTTCAAGTTGGAGACAATGTCGGTTGAGTAGAGAAGTTGTTGTTGTGTTATAAGTGACTTTCATCAATGGCATTGCTTAAATAGGCAGTAAATGTGTAAATGTGATTGACGTAAACCAACCCTTGCTATAATGAAAGTATCCTCCCATTTATGAAACAAGACATCACAAGATATGTACTCATTTCATAGCCTCCCAACGGAGTGAAGTTCAAGGAACCAAGTCAGGGCATTAACTCCTTAATTTTTTGGAGAAAATAGGTCCCTAGGCAAGGAATTCCATGTTGGCAATCCTATTTTGTATTTATCTCAATTAAAATGTGACAAATGGAAATATATAAGCACACACAATTAAATTAGCTGGAAAGTGTATGTACATTACATGTATAATAAAAAAAAATTGTACATTACATGTATAAAAAAAATTATACATTACATGTATTATACAAAGAGTTAATAATAATAACATGATCTAAAAAAATAAAATATTACGAAAAACTTGGTCTAAAAAAAAAGACAGATGATTAGTTAAATGAACAATTAAAATAAAAAATTTGGCTGATGTGTGATGATTTCCATTTCTGAAATTTTGTATGGTTCAGCATTAAACAGAGATGTCAACTAATCAATTTTGTGTGAGTGACTTTTTACTACCCATATTTATATCGACAGTTGGAATGCAGTATGCTGAGATGGAATTGTGGAGGTGGATTAGATGTAGTTGCTGATGCTATGTCCTCTATTAATACATGAGTTGAAGATGTACATCAACATTTTAATGGAACTTATGATGAGTACTACAAAAAAAAGATTGTGATACAGAACATACATATTGTTTTACACATTACATCACACAATAAAGAGGAGCTAGGTCCACATCACACATTTCAACTCCTCCATAGTGTTCAGACACACTGTGCGGCACATAGCGACGTACAAAATAGATGGCTGACTTGCCCGCACAACGGAGCTCCATCATTCCCTTCCCCCAGCCACACATAGGGGTGCATTCAGAGCTTGACATCTTGTTGTTCATCTAGCTGGAGACAAATCACATTAAAATTTATATGCGAAAAAAAAGAGGGGTCCCTATACAACATTCAACCAGAATAATAGTGCATACATATGTTCTGTAAACATCAACAAAAACAGTCAAGCAAAACAGAATAAAGTTCATAACAGATACAACGTTGTTTACAAAATTCTATCTGTTGTTCCACATGTGAGTAGCTAAGGCCTCACGTTTTTGGGTCCATTCAGCGCTGGGATCAACCCCTCCGACATAATCTTGTGCTGCAATTTCTTCATCTGCAGCGTATTCCCAAGTTTCTTCGTCTAGTTCAGCCTCAACAGGGGCAGTTGCCATCTCTCGGCGTATAAAATTGTGCAATAAGAAACATGCCATGATTAGACGTATTTGTATCTTGATTGGGTAATACGAAGCACTTCTAAGGATTCCCCACCGCATTTTTAAAACAGCAAAAGCTCGCTCAATTACATTCCTTGCCCGAGTATGCCTCATATTGAAAAGCTCTTTAGGGTCCTGGGGCATTGCATTGCCCTGACCCCATTCGTTTAGGTGGTACCTTACACCTTTATATGGCGTTAGAAAACCATTGCTATTCGCATAGGCGCTATCGCACAAGTAGTAACAACCTAAAATAAGAGGGTATAAAAAATTCAAATTGAGCCATGAATATTTACGTTGTAACAGCAAGCATCGATGAAAAAGGTAGATCAGGTTTGTCATATATCATACCTTGCGGAACCTTAAAACCGCCTGGACGGGTAATAGCATCGCGTAGCACACGGGAATCACGTGCAGACCCCTCCCAACCCGCTAGAAGGTAAACAAATTGCATGTTGCGGTTACATGCCGCCAAGGTGTTGGTCGCTATATGCCCTTTTCTTGTTCTGTAACGGGGTTTGTCGGCACTACTCACCAAGACATCGATGTGTGTCCCATCAAGCGCCCCCAAGCATCCCTATTTTACACAAAAAAATAAACTAATAAAAATTATGAAACATATAAACCAAAATCTAGTCAATAACAGTTCATCTTCAAAAAATATTACCGGAAACCACTTCCAGCGATGGTCTACACAGTCTTCACCGATGGGTGTTGGTTTGGAGAGAAGTACGGAGTGGAGGCTAAGAACCGCACCAAGTACATTATTGACGTGATATGACACTGTCGCACCTGACCTTTTGAAATGGAAACCTACTATCCGATTCTTTTTATGGTGTGATAGGACCCCAACAAAGATTGCCACCATTTCTTCGACACCAAGACACCTACCAGGGCGCAAACCTCCTCGTTCAACTAGAATTCGGCACAACCTCCCGAATGTGTTACGATCCATACGCAGATTTGCGATGCAGTCGGCATCCGTCAAGTAAACTAGACGGTCTAGGTATTCCAATTGAGAGGGTATTTTATTCAAGACGCTATATCGCCTGGCGTTCTGAACAATTATACGTTTTGCTCTTCGTGTTCGTGCGCTTTTATATCGTTGTACGAGGATGGTGGTCTCAACATGATAGACAAGCATTATATCCTCCAGCAACATGTGGAGCCTTGCATAGTTAATCGTCGGAGAGCTCATCCTGCCTCCTGATGTATAATGTAATTTAACTAAAGCTAAACACAACAACAAAACAGTACTTTACGGACAGTACCCACACCAACTGTTGACCAAACCAGATGCTGTGTGTGCAACATCAGCCATCACCATTTTCGATTCACAAATGCAGAATAATATATCACAAAGTAACAATATTTACACACTCAAATTAGCGCAACAAATCCCTGCAACCAACAAATAACCACGATATATGACTAAATGAGAGCAACTTGTACGAGCAAGCAGCATGATAACGATGTTGAAATACTAGAACCAAAGGCAGTGATAGGGTAGGATGAAGCATTTACCTGAAGAAGCAGTCGACATGTCTCTTTCCTGTAAAATAATGCCTTCAATATCCGACGGTGGCTCTGGGAACTGCCGCGACCAATCAAACTACACAAAAAAACGACATTAAATTCAACACTCTATTCAAGCCGACAACATTGCATCCACATATAAATCACTCAATCGTATTCGGGGTTTCCACCATTGTAATCATCTATCTAACCTCGCCAATTCCGGTGGACGGATGTTCTACACTGTGCTTGGAGAGTGGTGAAATTGGTGGAGCGGCGTCTCACCGAATAGGGCACGTAGAGGTAGAAAATGAGAGCTGCAATTCACGATTTGGGGGATTCAAATTTTGCAGAGGGCAAATTTGTCTTTTGCTGCCCAATTAGCTCAAATCTGACCGCCTCACATTTGTAAAGCACGCATCTCTCCCGTTTTATTTTCGGAGTATATTTGATGAATAGTGCGGGCCTACCCCTTTTCTTTGGGCCCGTCTGATACAAATCATAAAAACTGAACATCGAAAATTGGGCAGAAATGGACCCAAAACTTGCCATATCGGACTAACTGAACAGCTCCTAAAGATAAGACTGTTTTTTCTTCTTTTCTTTTGGGCTCATGTGCGGCAATCTATCTATGTCAAGATTTGAATTACCCAGGCGATTTCAACTGTGGATAACAAATCACACATTCTACTATCATTTGCTACTATTGGATATTCCCACCCACCTACTAAACATAAAATAACCATGGTGAGAACTGAGAAGTGAGAACTGAGCATCCAAACACAGGCTTTAGTAATCTTTATCCAACCTTATTAGTTCATCCATCATAGGTTCTTACTTGAGTGAAAATATGCAATAGCTCTTCATGATAAAAAAAAAAAGAAAGATGAAAAATCTCGGTTATTGCACCAAAATATATTGGCGATGATTATTCGCGTTTTCGGCCTACCACTCTACAAGACCAACTCTAACATCTCAACTATGTGTTTTCGCGGAAAACCAGACACGCCAACCAAAAGGGCATTTTGAGACGACGAAACAAGATAGCTTATGCATCATTGAGGGCAAGGACTCCAGGTAGTGTCTTTCCCTCAAGAAGTTCCAAGCTCGCACCACCTCCAGTTGAGATATGGCTCATCTTCTCTGCGAGTCCAACCTTCTCGACTGCAGCAACTGAGTCACCACCTCCTATGATTGTTGTCACTCCCTTGCCACTCAGTTCCGCCAACTTCTTTGCAATAGCCTGAACAGGAACCATTGCAAATTATCTTTAGTTTAAAGACTCGTCAAGCAAAATGATACTGCTAGGCATGAAGATATCGCAATTTAATGTTGAATCAATACCTCTGTTCCTGCTGCAAACTTGCCGAATTCAAAAACTCCCATTGGGCCATTCCAGATGATTGTCTTTGTAGAATCAAGAGCTTCACCAAATGATTTTATCGAATCTGGTCCAATATCTAATCCCATCCATCCATCAGGAATGGCAGATGCTGGAACCGTCTGAAGGTAAATGCAGCAATTAATTTTTATGATGAACAACCACACAGATAGCAGCAAAAGGTGCTCAGTTGTTTCTATTTTGGTCATCAAAGTAAAGCCAATGAAATCATCACCCTTGATTAAACTTAAAACAATTCAGTACTTATATTACCAAACTATAGCTGAGCTTGCATTTACCACTTTGGCAAAAACTTCATACTCCCTACGTTTCTCCATAGTTGAGTCATTTTACCATTCCGGGAAGTTTCTTTATAGTTGAGTCGTTTCCAAAAAAGGAAATAATTAGCAGATTTAATGGTGATTTATGCATATTTATTAACAACCCTAATTACACTTAATTAGGGTAATTAAATGAAGAAAACCAAGCACCCTTTTGTTTGGTTCATTATCCACATCTGCTGTCTCTCTCTACACAACAACTCTCCCTTCTCTCTTCCCCAATTCTGAAACCCTAGATCTAGATCCGCCGCCCTCATCCTCTCTCATTTCGCCACCCCACAATGGACCGCTCACACTACCCCGATGGCGATGGATGGATTAACCCTCGCCTCACCCGTGTTCCAGCCGGCTCGCGAGGTAGAGGGCCGATTTTGTCCGCTTCCCGGAGAAGAGGTCGTATCTCGGCGAGTTCCCGGGGGAGAGGTCGTATGTTGAGCAATTCTCGCCGTAGATCTCGACAATCAACCCGAGATGATGAAGGGTTAATCCACCATCTATTCTCGTTCATCTGCCGTTCCCACATCGGCGAACCCACCGGAAGCGTAGGTGCCTCTCCCCTGACCGGAGGCCTTGCGGGTGGTGTCGAAGGCTCCCGAACCCCGGCCGGTTGCGTTATTGGCGGTGAAGGCAGCGCCTCCCGACTGGAGGCGTACCTGGCGGTGAAGGTCGCGCCTCCCAGACCGGAGGTCTTGCTGGTGGTGAAGGCGACGCCATCTATGAGGTGACTGACAGCCCAGTAATGTCGGATGAAGAGTTTGTAAGGAGATATGTCATCACCGAGGCTGACAAGGAAGCATGGGAGAGAAACAAGGCCGAAGCAGAAAGGGAGGTGAAGGCACTCTTCGGTGAAAATTGCTTGGATCCGTAATATGGGTGAGATCTTTCTGTATGCTTACTTTAGGGTTATGGATTGTCATTTGTGTTTTGATATGTGATCGTTGGTTATATTTGTGTGATCCGTGATATGTACTCTAATTGAATGGGTTGTCTTTGGTTTATATATATGTGATTGTGTTGGTGATGTTGTGATGTTGTGAATTTGGTTGGTGATGTGGTGATGTTGTGAATTTGGTTGGTAATGTTGTGATGTTGTGAATTTGGTTGGTGATGGTTCTGGTGATGTTGTGAATTTGGTTGGTGATGGTTCTGGTGATGTTGTGCTGTTGTGATTTTGGTGGTGATGGTGCTGTTGATGTTGTGCTGTTGTGAATGTGGTTGGTGATGAATTGCTTGCATGATTTATGCACAGTTACAACATTGTACAAACACAAAATGCATCATTTCACCCTATTGACTGCCTATTCAAAACACAAAACACTAGCATGATGTGCATTCATGTGTATTCATTGAATGCATCATTCATGCACATAGGCAGCCTATCCAAAAAACACAAAAGCTTCTTCTATACCTTCATAATCCTAAGGACTGAGCAATCATCTCCAATCCCTGGTTGCTCCCTTGGTCCCGCAGATAAGCAATTGTTTGCATAGCCAGCTCCACTGGAACTTCTAGATCCATTGGAAGTTGATTTATCCTCCTTAAATGTGCTTTCCCTATGTGGGGCAGCTTGTAGCTGTTATGACCCTAGACTTTCATGATTTCCATAAAACAGCCTTGAAGACTTAGGAAAACTGTCCAAAGTCTGTGGCTGCAATTCATTGAATGATTGCACCACTGCATTGACTAAATCATCCACATTTTTGCATGTAGTCTGAGTTTGCAGTGATTGTATTGCTCTGAACCAACCCAAATCATTGACATTACTGTAAGGTGAGTTAGGTGGTTGTTGCACAAGTGATATTGAGAAACCACTTTGTTGTGCAACTTCTTTGAAAGCTGGATCATTGTCTTTGATGTGTGGTCTTGCATTGTCTTGTTGTATCTTGAGAACTTTAGTTACCCCATCAGGCCACTTGGCTATGATGGCAGGTAATATCTGTTCCCAACAAGGTGCCATGCATTAAATCATCATTTGCACAACATTACAAAGCTTCATTACTAGTGTATCATGAGTAGGTAGGTACACTGGTATGTAATGGCTGATGTGCACAAATAAATTGCATTAAAGAGATGCAAACATTACCTTATTGATTAAGCAGTCCCTGATCACATCTTTTGTGATACTCTCTATGGGTTTTGTCTCCAAAGTGTCTGCCTTTCTATTTTTGCTTGACCTTTTGGCTGGAACTTGTTTGGTAAATGAAAAAATTCCAATTTTTCCATCAAACAAAACTTCACTATTAACACCAAACAATGGCCTACAAACTGCACACATAAACATAATTTTTGATATGAACTGCTTATTTTTACATGTTCTATGAGGTTCTTCCTCTCCTGGAGCAAGATAGAATCTTTGAGCTCCTTTTGTCATGTAGAACCACTTTTCATCAATGTGTATGGTGTTGTACATGTTCCTGAACTTGATCTTGTTCAAGATCATGTCTAGTTCTAAAGATTTAACTGTGAATCTCAGTCTTAACAACTTGTTTGCAGCTGTTAGGCTGGGCTTAATGGCTGATATGTGTGGCCTAATTAGGCCAGCCTTAACCCACCTCCAAACAGTGGCTTTTGATTAACCCAAACCGACTGCCACACTTAAGAGGTTGCATTTTTTGAGAAATGCATACTCTTGAGTACCTCAACATCCAGATGCAACTTTTTGGGGTAAGACCTCACTTTTTTTTAGACTTACCAATTGCATTGATTCTCCTCTTTGTTGTTGTTTCTTTGCAGCATTCCACCACCGTGTACAGGTTTGACGGGAGATTTTGAATTTGACCTGTGCCTCCTTAAGTGTGCCGCGAGGAGGAACAATGCCGATGCACCTTCCAATGATGAATTGAACCACTTGGTTCTTGAATTCTGAGGAGTACTCTTGATGCCTCATTATGAGCATTCAAGGCAGTGGTTGAGCATTCAAGGCTTTCAGAATGGCTGGATAGAGAGCATTTACTCCATTTGGTGGTTGAGCTCTTTAATGTGTAATGGCAGTGGTTGACAAAATGGTTGGTAGCATTGGAGTATTAATACAGTGAATGGAAAGTGGCGCCACCTTTAATTATCTCAAATCTGTAGTGGCGCCAGAATTTTGGTGATTTTTTTTTGTAAAGTGTTTGACTTGAATTTTGAATTGTTACAGAATTCATTTTGAGTTAATAAAAGAACACCTTTCATTCTACTCTCTGTTTTTCCCTGTTGCAGCTCTATCTCTCTTTTTTATCTACAGAATTTAAATATTGAATGTGGATAATTAATAAATAAATAAATCATTTATAAAAAGAATTTCTTTTTCAAGTTTAAATAATAATTCAAATCAAAATTGAAATTCAAATGTAGAAAGTTCCCTTACTTAATCTACTTTATTATCTATCAACTTAATGCACTAAACATCTCTTTCTTAGACTCCGTGCCCAAACGTTCCGCTTCAACTATGGCGAAACGGAGGGAGTACCTTGCTATTGGCATCGGCAGCAAATTTGTCAGCAATAACTACATCAGAAGGCAGCAAAAGGGATACTCCTTTAGCCTTAGCCTTCTCCATGAGAGAAGTTGCAAGATCAAGCCTCCACAAGTGAGGATCCCACCGCAAGTCCTTGGGCTTTGTAGAAAGTGAAGATCATGCCACCACCTAGAATCAGGACGTCTACCTTGGACAACAGTGATTCAATAACACCAATTTTGGATGAGACCTTTTAGCCACCCACAATGGCAGCAAAAGGCTTCTTTGGGTTGGACACAGCTCCAACTAAATAATCAAGTTCCTGTGATGCATTAAACGGGCAGAATCATAATTTCAGAATGCAAGTTCATTGATACAAACGTGTATTGCAGTGTTGACAAAACAAAAAAATGGTGAACGAACCATCTAAGATTGAAAACTTGAAACCATCAGCGTTTTTATCAGGCAGTAGCTTTAAAAAGTAGTACAACATAGACTATGCGGGGTTGGCTTGATTCTTTTGTGACGTAGAAAGGATAATATGGTGTTTAGAAGTGCAACGAAAGATTAGTCAGCTGACCTTCTGCATAAGGAATCCCGCAACAGATGGCTTCAAGTACTTGGTAACTCCCTCTGTTGAGGCATGAGCTCTGTGCGAGTTCCAAATGCATCATTAACATACAAATCTGCTAGAGAAGCAAGCTTTTTTCAAACTCGGGATCATTTTTCTCCTCTTCCTTGTAAAACCGAACATTCTCCAGGAGAAGAACACCACCATCTGGCAATTCAACCACCAGCTTCTCAACTTCTTCGCCAATGCAGTCATTAGCCATCTTGACCTTGTTGGGTCCCGGTGGTGCACACCCGAACTCCACATTAGTATGATATTGTCCGCTTTGGGCACAGCCTCACGGTTTTGCTCTTGGGGTACTCCCCAAAAGGCCTCATACTAATGGAGTTGGGGTAGTCCATTTATATGCTTGCAACTCTTGTTCATTCTCCGATGTGGGATATGGTTTGCTTCACCACAATCCTCCCCTCAAACCAAGACCACCAGACCAAGACCACATGTCTGTGCCCCATGTTACAGGTCACCAGGTCACCACAGGTCTTGGTCGAGCTCACGCAGAGACATCGGAGAACTTGCAAGCGCAACCCACCGAACCCCGAGCCACACATGCCCAGCCCCTGAACCAGGGCTCTGATACCACTGTTGGGTATCGGTGATGCACACCCGAACTCCACATTAGTATGATATTGTCCGCTTTGGGCAAAGCCCTCACGGTTTTGCTCTAGGGGTACTCCCCAAAAGGCCTCATACTAATGGAGTTGGGGTAGCCCATTTATATGCTTGCAACTCTTGTTCATTCTCTCATGTGGGATATGGTTTGCTTCACCACAATCCTCCCCTCAAACCAAGACCACCAGACCAAGACCACATGTCTGTGCCCCATGTTACAGGTCACCAGGTCACCACAGGTCTTGGTCGAGCTCACGCAGAGACATCGGAGAACTTGCAAGCGCAACCCACCGAACCCCGAGCCACACAGGCCCAGCCCCTGAACTAGGGCTCTGATACCACTGTTGGGTCCCGGTGGTGCACACCCGAACTCCACATTAGTATGATATTGTCCGCTTTGGGCAAAGCCCTCACGGTTTTGCTCTTGGGGTACTCCCCAAAAGGCATCATACTAATGGAGTTGGGGTAGCCCATTTATATGCTTGCAACTCTTGTTCATTCTCCGATGTGGGATATGGTTTACTTCACCACAATTGAAACACTTCCTAAAAGATTTAGGATCCCTGCTATTGGACCTGGATCTATATTTTTTTCTAGACTTTGAGTGAGAGCCTGATCCATTATTAAAGTCTTTACCCCCTCTAGTTTGAGATCTATCTCTAACATTTAGGGCCTTATTAAAGGTACTCTTATCTGCAGCTCTTTCCCTTAATTCCAATTCTTTAGATTTTAAGGAGCTCACAATTAAATCAAGAGGGGCAGAATCCCTGCCATACTTAATGGCAGCTTTAACATCACTATAGGAATCAGGTATGACATTCATTAGAGCTATACTTGTGTATTCATCTAAGGTTTTATCACCAGACCTTTTAATGTCTTGCACAAGCTTCTGAAATCTATCAATATTATCATCAACGTCTTTAGATAAGTCAAGCTTAAATTTGAACAATTTTTCAAGCAGATACATTCTAGAAGACATAGAAGTTTCAGTATACAGAGAATCAAGACTTTTCCACATTTCAGAAGCAGATTCTACATGATCAACCTTCCTAATCACATAATCAGACAGATTTAACACAATAGTGGCTCTAGCCAACTCATTCATCTCATCAATTTTATCCTGATCAGTACCTTCAGGTAAGGAGCCATCAACAACCTTAAACACCTTTTGTTGAATCAACACACATTTCATTTTCTGTTTCCAGCTCATAAAATCATTTTTACCATTGAAAGGGATCAAGCCAACATGCTGAGTCATTTTTGCAAAGATTTTCACAAGAGCACAGGAAGCAAGACAAACACAGAGAGCCTTACACACCTTAAAGCACAGAGACATTCAGAACACACTTTCTCATAGACAATCAGCCTCAATTCCCTGACTGTCACGAGCACACTGGCAAAGGCTATCCCAGTTCGCAATCACTCACTCTTGGAGGGCGCAGGGGGTCACTTTTGCAGTATCAGTGCTGGGTGGTCAAGTGAAGTGAGGGCAGAAACACAGAGCACCACAGAGCACCACCAAACAACAGCAGAAGCAACAACAAAACACAAGAAAGCAGCTAAGTCCTAAGTTCTTGCCAAGAACCAACTACCAGCAACAAATATCCCAAGCCTATGAATGGCACTACAACAGAAAAGCAAATACCAGCAGGTTTCTGCCAATTTACCAGAGTGAATCCCCTCTCGAAGGAGGATTCCACTTGCCCACCTCCTTATGCGACTTGGCGTGCCGATCTAGTCCCCCCGTGGCTCTGATACCACTGTACCCCCGTGGCTCTGATACCACTGTAGGGATCAGACGTAGATCGGATTCACAAATTACCAAGACCTCTTTGTTCTTCATCAAAGAGCTCAGTCAAACTCTAACCACGCGACTGATTTACATTCAATGTTTACAAAAACTTGAATACAGAATAGAGTTCTATCTATTACACAAGATCAAGATCCTCTTCTAGATCGAGCTTCTTTCACCTGCACACTCAACAAACGTATTAGTATCACAAGGAACAGATCCTCTCGGATCTAACACACTAGCACGAGTAAACACAAGAAACACAAAGCAAACACACTGAAACACACTGTTTCGGCTCAGCCCCTGAACCAGGGCTCTGATACCACTGTTGGGTATCGGTGGTGCACACCCGAACTCCACATTAGTATGATATTGTCCGCTTTGGGCAAAGCCCTCACGATTTTGCTCTTGAGGTACTCCCCAAAAGGCCTCATACTAATGGAGTTGGGGTAGTCCATTTATATGCTTGCAACTCTTGTTCATTCTCCGATGTGGGATATGGTTTGCTTCACCACAATCCTCCCCTCAAACCAAGACCACCAGACCAAGACCACATGTCTGTGCCCCATGTTACAGGTCACTAGGTCACCACAGGTCTTGGTCAAGCTCACGCAGAGACATCGGAGAACTTGCAAGCGCAACCCACCGAACCCCGAGCCACACAGGCCCAGCCCCTGAACCAGGGCTCTGATACCACTGTAGTGATTCGGTGGTGCACACCCGAACTCCACATTAGTATGATATTGTCCGCTTTGGGCAAAGCCCTCACGATTTTGCTCTTGAGGTACTCCCCAAAAGGCCTCATACTAATGGAGTTGGGGTAGCACATTTATATGCTTGCAACTCTTGTCCATTCTCCGATGTGTGATATGGTTTGCTTCACCACAATCCTCCCCTCAAACCAAGACCACCAGACCAAGACCACATGCCTACCCCATGTTACAGGTCCACAGGTCACCACAGGTCACCACAGGTCTAGGTCGAGCTCACGGAGAGACATCGGAGAACTTGCAAGCGCAACCCACCGAACCCCGAGCCACACAGGCCCAGCCCCTGAACCAGGGCTCTGATACCACTGTTGGGTCCCGGTGGTGCACACCCGAACTCCACATTAGTATGATATTGTCCGCTTTGGGTAAAGCCCTCACGGTTTTGCTCTTGGGGTACTCCCCAAAAGACCTCATACTAATGGAGTTGGGGTAGTCCGTTTATATACTTGCAACTCTTGTTCATTCTCCGATGTGGGATATGGTTTGCTTCACCACAGACCTGTCAACACAAAATAACTCAGATAAGTAAAACACTTGGCTGACAAAATAACATAGATCAACATTGAAAAGGTGATTGCTGTACTAAGAACCTGGAGTCCAAGAAGCTCGGACAGTCTGGGAACGAGAGGCTTTAGACTGTATTTTGGTGTGACACCTTTTGGACGGCCCTGAAAAACCAACATATTATTCAATAACAAATATAAGAAACAAGGTAACACATCATACATGGAAGTTGATTTATTACTAAGATCACAACATTAAGCTCACATAATTAATTTAGTTCGCAGTAAAAATACCTTGGAGACTAGCGCACAAAAACAAGTAGATATAAACACATTTCCAGACGAATTGAAGAACAAATTTATCTAACACAGCCGAAGCATTGAGCACTCATAACTACCTAATGATGGTTTGGCGAATTTTTGATGGTGATGAATGCAGATCACGACACAGAGATTTACGTGGTTCGATTTACTGAGGTAAATCTACGTCCACGGGAAGAAAAGAGGGTAGAGTTGTATTGCTTGATCTGTTTTCTACAGCTTACAATACAGACTTGCTATATGATCTTTTATGTATCTAGAGAGCTCCCTTTTCCTTCTGATCTAAGTTCTATTTATACATTGAACTAAGATCGTGGCTTGCATCACCACTAACTAGGTCGTGGCTTACATCACCACTAACTAGGTCGTGGCTTACATCACCACTAAGTATGTCGTGGATGTCGTGGATGTCGTGGAGGTCCTGCATGGGTCCACTATCTCCCAGTTCGGTCGAACTATCCTGCATGTGATCCTGCATGAGTTGACTATCTTCCAGTTCGGTCGAATACTGAGACCGAACTGCTGAACTATTGCCGAGCAGCTTTAGCCGATTTGAGAGTAGAGCTTGACTGGTCGGCTTTTACCGAGCTGTAGGCTGGGGCCGAACTCTTTGGTAATGCCGAACTGATACTCTTCCTTGGGCTTTGGGCTGATGGGCCGTCACTGCTGTTGGGCTTGTTTAGTCCGTACCCCATCACTACCCCCCCGAAAAACGAAGTGAATCACTTCGGCGAAGCGAGTCACTTCGGCATTTTGATAAAGGTGCGGGGGAGGCTGACGTCAGGGGACGTGCCTTGCGCGTGACTGCATTAAATGCGACAGTAAAATCCGGCCATTGAATCCTAAAAAGGTGGGATTCGAAACGGTGCGATGATTTTGAAATCTTCTCCGAATCTGATAAATACGCCCTTTCTTCATCCTTTGAATACTTTTGCTATTGCTTCTTCTGCACTCTGTCTCTTTTGCGTAAAAATTTCCTTCCGCTTTCAAGAATTTCTTCAGAATTTCTTCAGATTTTGCAAAGAGTAAGAACCATGTCTTCTTCTTCTTCTTCTGAGTTAGGTAGCGGTAGGAAAGGGGGCAAGGGGTCTTCTAGCCGGAAAGAGTCCGGGGAGAAGACTGTAGAATACTTTCACAGCGTCTTGAGTAAGGACACCGTGATATCTCTACACGAAAAATATCTTCTTCCCGGGGGGAAGGCGGTGGTTCCCGACGATGATCATAGGGCTAACGACCCGCCGGAGGGTTATGCCACCGTTTACGAAGCCTGCTTAGAATGCGGGCTTCGTTTCCCTCTTCCCCCACCTTTTGTAGAGCTTCTTGATTTTTTTCAACTCCCTTTAGGTCAGGTGACTCCGAATTCTTGGAGGCACTTGTCGGCTTTTGCTGCCGAACTCCGTAGGCTAGATAAGGATCTGTCTCTGCGGGCAATCCTTAATTTTTTCCAGTTTAAAAGGAAAGGATCTTGGTTTTACTTGATCCCCTTACAGCCTTTTAGGGCCTTCTGCAAAACCAAGTGGCCGAAATGGCAAAACCGTTTCTTTTTTTATAATAGGACTTCGGCTCCGGGCTTTCCTTGGAGAGGGCCGAAGTCCGTGATTCCCCATCCTCGGTTAGAACCGTTGGCCGAGCTCGAGGGCGAGCTCAATAAGATTCCTATGATTAGGAAACAATACTCGGAAACTGAGCTCGTCAAGGGCGACCTCGTGTTCAATATCTCGTCTTCGGACGAAGAGACTGAGGGTGAGGATTTCTTTTTTATGCCTTACTGCTTTAGCGGCGAAAACTAACCTTGTTTCCTTGTTTTTCGGTAGTGAACATATTGAATAAGCTGAGCCGCAAATCTTCGGAGTCCAAGGAGCCGGAGAGGCCGAAAACCACCAGCTCGGCGTCTGATGCCGAGAGGACTCCGAAGAGGCAAAAAACCTCTTCGGATCCGAAGAAGCCGGAGTCGACTTCGGCAAGTAGGAAGGGGAAGACCCAGAAGCCCCCGAGAGCGCCAGAGAAAGACGTGGTCTTGGCGCCTCCTTCGGAACATATCTGTGAGCCCTTTTTATGGCCCACGGACTTCGCCGAGGTGAATTCTCTTCTTGATTTTCTGGCCTTGCTTTTTTCCTGTATTTTTTGTGGCCCCTCTGTTGACTTTTTGCTTTTTCCATTTTCAGAGGAACGATATGCTCTCCAAGCTCGTCGCCGTTGAACTCTCCAAAGCGTCCAACGACTATGCTGAGATGCAGAGGAAGTTGGCGGCTGCTTGTCACCGGGCCGAGCAAGCTGAGGCAAACTTTGAGAAAGCCAGAGCTGCTAGGATTTCGGCCCAGGATGAAGCTCAGTTTGCCAAAAACCAGCTCGTCATCCAGCGAGAGCAGACGAAACGGAGGGATGCTGCCGCCGTGGTTGCCCAAGGGGAGGTTCTCCGTGCTTTCGCGGAGAAACTCTTTCTGAGCAACCAATTTTCAGCCTTTGTCGGTGATCTGCTGAAACTGATGACCGATAAAGCCGAGCAGGGTCCCGAAGTCATCCTGCCGCTGTACGGCCGAGAGATAGCAGCTCGGCTTCAGAGTCTGCCGGTGCTTGAGGAGCTTGCTTCGTCCTCGGTCCTGCTTTCTGCAGACCAAGTTCGTAGTTGCCGAGCTGACCGCGATGAGAACATGGAGGCTATCTTTGCCTCCATAGGGTCAGTTTCACCCGCTCCAATTTTCCATGGAGAGGGTGAGACCGAGCAGCATGAGCGGCAGACCGGCGATGAGCAGGCCGAGCAGGAGGCGCAGCAGATCGGCTACGGTGGCGCCGAGCAGACTGGGGAGAGCAGGGAGGCCGAGGCTGAAGCTGAAGCAGACGAGAAGGAAGCTGAACCTCACCGAGAAGGCGGAGACGAAGCTGGCGGAGTATGATTTCGTCTCCCTTCTCTTAGTTTAGTTTCTTCCTTCTTGTAAAACGGCCTTGAAGCCCTTGTGTAGAAAAAATTTTTTCTTATGAATGAAAAAATTCTTCTTTCTGCTCTTGTGTCTTCGTATAGCCTTTCGTACTCTCTTTTACTCCTGTTGTGGTTTACTACCTGCTCAGTAATCTGAAATGCCGAACTGACATAGCTGCTCTATATTCTGAACTCTTAAGGAGCTGGAGGTACTTCACTGGAAGCGGCTGTACTCTTCGGCTTTAGACGAAGCTGAGAAAAGAGTCATAGCTGACCAGGTGAAGAATGACGAACTCTTGGCTCGTTCAGTGAAGCTGGAGGCCGACAATAAGGACTTAGAGTCCGAAAAGAAAGATCTGGAGGCCGAGCTGAATACCGCCGTCGCTGAGAGGACTGCGTATGAGGATTTCATCTGCAGGCGCGGGGGAATGACCATCTCTGAAGTTCAGGAACGAGTTGACGAACTGTGGGAGGAATATCATGTACTCCGGAGGAACAATGCGCTGGAGAGCTCGGCTTGCCAACAAGTCGTGAAATCATTGCGGCGCTGGGCTTCTCGGTACGACATCATTCTTTCCCGGCGTCCCTCAATCGAGAGATTCCTTAGGCATTTCCCGTCAACAGATGGTCACACTCCAGCTCAAACCCCTGATTCACTTGCTCAAAACCTTACTCCAAGTCAGCAACGAACTCAGGAACAGCCGGAAACGTCAAGACGAGAACGGACTCAGGAGCAACCGGAAACGTCAAGACAAGGACGGACTGAAGTTCGTAGAGGAGCTGTGATTATGAGTGAGCAAGATCAACAAATGCTTCGTGAAGAGACTCTTCGCCGCCGAGGTGCTAGAGCTTCTCGGGCTCAGGGAAGAGGCGGTAGGTCGATTAGAGCATCTCGTCGACCTGCTTATTCTTCAGCTGCCGAGAACGCCCGAACTCGGCTTCACGAGGATTTTGTGAATAGATGGCTCAACTTTAGCAACCAGGGACAGTAGAATAGTCCTTTGTAATGGCGTAACGCCTTCTCGTAGGGCAGCAGAATTGTATGCCGAACAAGTTTTAATAAATGAAATCTTCATTTCGCTTCTATCACTGCGTATTTACAGCTCAGCGAAAAAATTTCATCGTGCTCGTCCTCGGTCTTATGAAGTAGACTTCTTTGACCGGACTCGTCCTCGGTCTTATGAAGTAAGCTTCTTTGACCGGACTCGTCTTTGGTCTTATGAAGTAAACTTCTTTGACCGGACTTGGTCCTCGGTCTTATGAAATAAACTTCTTTGACCGGACTCGTCTTTGGTCTTATGAAGTAAACTTCTTTGACCGGACTCGTCTTTGGTCTTATGAAGTAAATTTCTTTGACCGGACTAAGCTTGTGTCCTAATTTGGCGAGTTTTATCGCTTGGATCGGACTTTCCCTTGTCCTAATTCGGCGAGTTTTATCGCGTGGATCGGACTTTCCCTTTGTTGCAGTTCGTTTCAGACGAACTGCTTGTTTCTTAAGCCGAATTGTGGTCTTGTATCCTCCTTAGAAGCTTGGACTCACAATCGTTGGCTTATTGTTGCAGTTCGTTTCAGACGAACTGCTTGTTTTTTAAGCTGAATTGTGGTCTTGTATCCTCCTTAGAAGCTTGGACTCACAATCGTTGGCTTATATATGTTCTAAAAAGGGGATCAGCCTTTGAAGAACAAGATACCTCAGTAACATTTGTAAGAGACGACACGCACATAGACAGACAAAACACATCTAGACAAGCAAGACGCACATAAACGAACGAGACGCACATAGACAAATAAAAAGCACATAGACAAAGTAAAAAAAACAAAGAAAACACATACCTCTAGGACCGAACTAGACACAAGACGGACTGACCGGACTGTCTCTTACAAATGGAACTTCTTGAGGTTGGAAATGTGCCATGTTCGGGGTACTTGTTCTCCTGAGATGTGAGTCAATTTGTAAGACCCTTTGCCGAGGACTTCTGACACCCGATATGGACCTTCCCATGTGGGTTCGAGCTTGCCCAGCTTTTCTGCTCGGCTTACTTCGTTGTTTCTCAAGACAAGATCTCCCACTTGAAATTGCAGCTTTTTCACCCTTTGGTTATAATACCGGGCTACTTGCTCCTTGTACTTGGCTGCTTTTATGCAGGCCAATTCTCTTCTTTCTTCGGCCAGATCTAGTTCGGCTCTCAGTCCATCATCATTCATTTCTGAAGAGAAATTTAGAGTTCGGGGACTGGGTACGCCGATCTCAACCGGAATCACGGCTTCAGTGCCGTACACCAGACTGTACGGAGTTTCACCGTTGGATTTTTTGGGTGTAGTTCGGTAGGACCATAGGACTTGAGGGAGATTTTCTACCCATTGTCCTTTGGCTTGTTCTAACCGAGCTTTTAACCCTTTCACCAATATACGGTTTGTTACCTCCGTTTGTCCGTTTGCTTGTGGGTGGGAGACCGAAGTGAACCGCTGTTGAATATTCAGCTCTTGGCACCAATTCTTGAATGTCTTGTCGGTGAACTGAGTCCCGTTATCCGAAATGAGGATGTGGGGTAAGCCAAATCGGCACACTATGTTCTTCCAGACGAAATCCAATGCCTTCGAGCTCGTTATCGTAGCTAACGGTTCAGCTTCTACCCACTTTGTAAAGTAATCCACGGCAACGATAAGGAATTTCATTTGCCGAGGAGCTTGTGGTAGTGGTCCCACTATGTCTATGCCCCATTGCATAAAAGGCCAAGGGCTTTGCATAGCATATAGATCGGTCTGCGGCATCTTTGGGATATTTGCATGGATTTGGCACTTCGTGCATGTCTTGACGAGCTGCACTGCGTCTTGTACCAAAGTTGGCCAATAATACCCCCATCTCAGAACTTTTTTAGCTAAAGCTCTAGCTCCGATGTGGCTACCGCAAGATCCTTCATGAACTTCTCTAAGGATGTAGTCCGTCTCTTCTGGCCCTACACATCGCAATAACGGCTGAAGGTAGGACTTTCTGTATAGGACTCCTCCATGAAGTTCGTACCGAAGGGCTCGGCATGTGATTTTCCGAGCTTCTCTCTTATCCTCGGGCAATTGTCCTTGATCCAGATACTGTAAGATCGGCGCCATCCAGTTCGGCGAGCTGGCTACTGAAAGTACCTCAGCTTCATCAATGCTTCTGTGCATCAATTCCTCCACCTTTGAACTTGGATATGAGGCTAACTTACTTAAAATATCTGCTCGGCTGTTTTCCGCTCTGGGAATGCGGAT
The DNA here is from genome assembly GCF_004379255.2 of Salvia splendens. Lineage (NCBI taxonomy): Eukaryota > Viridiplantae > Streptophyta > Magnoliopsida > Lamiales > Lamiaceae > Salvia > Salvia splendens. The sequence continues at coordinate 27,537,758 of NC_056039.1, forward strand.
TATCCGAAAATAAGAGAAACTTCGGCTAATGCTTTGCGCTTTGTCCCAATATTTCCTCATCCTCTCATCACGGGCTTCACTTGTACCCAACATGTGATTCACTACGACTTGTGAATCACAATGGATTTTGAGAGACTTGATAAATAGACTTTGCGCTAGCTTGAGTCCGGCAAGGAGAGCTTCGTATTCGGCTTCATTATTAGTAGTTGGGAATAAGAACCGAAGTGAGTAAGTTACCTCGTGTCCGTCGGGAGCGATAAGTAAGATACCAGCTCCACTTCCCGTTTTATTCGAAGCTCCATCTACGAATCCGCTCCAGCAGTCCGGTGGCTCTACTTCGGATTCCAGGGGCTGTGCTAGTTCGGCATTGGTAGAATTTTTCTGTTCGGCAATGACAGGGATTGCTTGATCGAACTTTGCTTCTGCAAGAAAATCTGCCAAGGCTTGTCCCTTGATGGCTTTCCGAGGTAGGTATTCGATTGAGTGTTCTCCCAACTCTATGGCCCATTTGGCGATTCTGCCTGATGCTTCTGGCTTGGTCAAAACTTGCCGAAGTGGAAGATCGGTTAAGACGCATACCTTGTGAGCATAGAAATATGGCCGCAGTCTCCTTGCTGCATTTACTAATGCCAGAGCAATTTTTTCCAGAGGTTGATACCTTGTTTCTGGACCTCTTAATGCTCGGCTTGTAAAGTAGATGGGAAGCTGCTTTAGGCCTTCTTCTCGTACAAGCACCGCGCTAATGGTCTGATCCGATGCCGCTAAGTATAAGAATATCACTTCAGCATCTGTTGGAGCAGAGAGAATAGGAAGCTCGGCTAAATAACTTTTGAGCTCGTCAAAAGCCTTTTTCTGCTCGACTCCCCACTCAAACTTTGGTGCCTTCTTTATCACTTTGAAGAATGGTATTTGCTTTTCGGCTGCTTGGGAAAGGAATCTATTCAGTGCGGCTAGACATCCAGTTAGCCTTTGCACATCATGTATGGACTTCGGCATTGCCATGTTCTGAACAACTTGAACTTTTAGCGGATTTGCCTTGAGTCCTTCCTTTGAAACCCAACAACCTAGAAACTTTCCCGAATCTACCAAAAAGGTACATTTTTGGGGATTGAGTTTGAGGTTGGCTTTTCGGAGCACGTCGAGAGTGGACTTGAGATTGTCTTCGTACTCCGAAGTGCTTCTGCTTTTAACGACTATGTCGTCAACATACACTTCAACCTCCTTTCCGATCAAATGCCGAAAAAGCTTATCTACCATCCTTTGATATGTGGCTCCGGCATTCTTTAAACCGAACGGCATTTTTTTATAAGCAAAGATGCCGAAGTCAGTAATGAAAGCCGTTTTTGGAGCATCATTCTCATCCATTAAGACTTGGTGGTAGCCTTTGTATAAATCAAGAAAACAGAAAATTTCGAAGCCGATCAAAGCTTCTACTTTTTTGTCTATGTTCGGAAGGGGATAGCAATCTTTAGGACAGTGCTTGTTTAGATCGGTAAAATCTATGCACATCCGCCATCCTCCTTCTTTTTTCTTGATCATCACAGGATTGGCCACCCAAGAGGGATATTTCACCTCGAATAATACATCCGCTTTCAGTAATTGGCGGACTTCGTCATGGATGACTTGATTTCTTTCTGCCGCAAAGAGTCTTTGCTTCTGTTTTATAGGCCGGACTGATGGATCAATATTTAATCGATGAGTGATTACCTCAGAGGGCACTCCAGTCATGTCCAACGGAGACCATGCAAAGACATCTTTGTACTCCTTGAGGAGCTGGATGGTCTTTTCCCGGAGTAGAGGCGTTCCCGCGAAACCGATCTTGACCGTTCTGGATGGATCATCTTCGTATAACTGAACGGTCATTGAGTTCGGCTCTGGTGTGACTTCGGTCATTTCGCTTGCCTCTGACTCCGGCTGCTGTGATTGCTATGCTTGATGATGCCGATCTGATTGCTCGGCGCTTTTAAGCGCAATCTGCAGACACTCTTTTGCTCTCTTTTGATCACCTCGGATGACCGCTATCCCCCCTTTAGTGGGGAGCTTGATGGTGAGATGATAAGTAGAGCAAACGGCCCGAACTGCGTTGAGCCAGTCTCTTCCCAGGATGATGTTGTACGGAGACCGAGCTTTTACTACAAAGAACTCGATCATCGTACTAGAGCTGGTAGGCGCTTTTCCCACTGTGATCGGAAGGCTGATAATACCTTCAGGACGGGTGTCCTCCTGGGCGAAACTTTTCAGAGGAAGTGGTGCCGGACTAAGCCGAGCTGGATCCACTTCTAGTTTATCGAAACATTCTTTAAAAAGAATGCTGACTGACGCTCCTGTATCCACAAACACTCTGTGGATTAGTTTGTTTGCCACTCCGGCTTGGATGACAATAGCGTCTTGATGAGGAGAGATGGCCGGGACGGGATCTGCATCTGAAAATGTAATCACTTCGTCCTGCTTCAGCCTTTTATGCGTTGGCTCCTCTCGATTGAAGCCTCTGCGCTCTGACTTCAGGGACGATTTAGTCTTCCCGGCAGGGAGAGCATCAATAGTCAGGATTACTCCATCATATTGCTGCTCGTCATCGTCTTCGGGATCCTGTTGCCTTTTCGGATCCTGAGGAGCGCAGTTCGCACCTCTCTGCTTTTTGTTCTTTTTCGGCTGCTTGCTTTGGTATTTTTTTAATGTCCCTGCTTTCACAAGAGCATCAATACCTGCAGCCAAATGTCGGCACTCCTCGGTATCGTGACCGTGGTCTTGATGGAAGGAGCAATATTGATCCTGAGGTCGACGCGCGGCCGATTTCGTCATCCGCTTTGGTTTTTCGAACATATCGGAATGCAGTTCGAAAATTTCCGCTCTTGACTTGTTTAATGGTACGAACTGAGCGGGCGGCTTCTCAGGATTGAGACGTGGCCCCAATCGGTCTTGCACCGGAGTCCTTTGAATCCTTTCAAAAGGAGTTCGGCGAGGATGTCCCTGATCGCCAAAAGGAGTTCGGCGAGGATGTCCCTGATCGCTATGATCGGGCTTCCTCCTGTCTCCTCGGGATGAGCTGTCTAAAGACCGTTTGCGACGGTCTGCCTCATCGGCACGGGAGAACTGGTCCGCAATGTCCCACATCTCTTGAGCTGTTTGCGGACTGCATTCCACGAGCTTTCTGTAGAGAGCTCCGGGCAGGATTCCATTTTGGAATGCCGAAATGACAAGTAGATCGTTGAGATCATCTACTTGTAGGCATTCCTTGTGGAATCTCGTCATGAAGTCGCTGATCTTTTCGTCGCGACCTTGACGTATAGAAAGCAGCTGAGCCGAAGTGATCCGGGCTTCCGCTTTCTGAAAGAACCTCCTGTGGAAAGCATCCATTAGATCTCGGTAAGATCTAATGCTGCCTTGGGGGAGGCTATCGAACCACCTTCTCGCGTTCCCGATAAGCAGCTCGGGGAACAGCTTGCACATATGGACCTCATTGAGGCCCTGGTTCGCCATATTATACTGATAGCGTCCCAGGAAGTCATGAGGATCCACCAACCCGTCATAAGTCATCGACGGAGTTCGGTAGTTCTGTGGAAGGGGAGTTCGGGTGATATCGTCCGAGAACGGAGTCTTCAATGCTCCGTACATGGCGAACCCGGCATCTCTTCGGTGTGGAGGAGATGGAGATCTCCTGTGATTCCGGTACCGAGGAGGAATAGGAACATGTCGGGGTTGAGGATTCTTCTTCCTGGAAGACACGGCACTACTGCGGTAGTGACTTTCATGTCTGGATGAGGAAGGAGAATCCACCGTTTTCGTCTTCGGTTCTTGGCTCTTTTGCAGGAAGGCTAAGAACTCATCCTGCTTCTCAGCCAAGAACAGCTTGACAGCCTCATTCAAATCAGGCTGCTGGGAAGACTCGGTGTGTGGACCTTTTGAGCGGCTTGTTCCTTCATCGTGAAAACTGGAAGTAGATGTCTCCCGAGGCTGTTTTCCGGACCTGCGGGCTGGACTAGCTTCCTCATGGTTTTCACGAACGGTATTACGGGTAGTATGTGATCTGGTATGCATTTTTTTTTTTTTGGGGTGGAAAAAGGGTCAAAAATTCGCTTTATCACAAATTTGGTTCTCTGTTTCCCACAGACGGCGCCAGTGATGGTTTGGCGAATTTTTGATGGTGATGAATGCAGGAAAATGCAGATCACGACACAGAGATTTACGTGGTTCGATTTACTGAGGTAAATCTACGTCCACGGGAAGAAAAGAGGGTAGAGTTGTATTGCTTGATCTGTTTTCTACAGCTTACAATACAGACTTGCTATATGATCTTTTATGTATCTAGAGAGCTCCCTTTTCCTTCTGATCTAAGTTCTATTTATACATTGAACTAAGATCGTGGCTTGCATCACCACTAACTAGGTCGTGGCTTACATCACCACTAACTAGGTCGTGGCTTACATCACCACTAAGTATGTCGTGGATGTCGTGGATGTCGTGGAGGTCCTGCATGGGTCCACTATCTCCCAGTTCGGTCGAACTATCCTGCATGTGATCCTGCATGAGTTGACTATCTTCCAGTTCGGTCGAATACTGAGACCGAACTGCTGAACTATTGCCGAGCAGCTTTAGCCGATCTGAGAGTAGAGCTTGACTGGTCGGCTTTTACCGAGCTGTAGGCTGGGGCCGAACTCTTTGGTAATGCCGAACTGATACTCTTCCTTGGGCTTTGGGCTGATGGGCCGTCACTGCTGTTGGGCTTGTTTAGTCCGTACCCCATCACCTAACTTATCCTATCAACCTAGAAAGCACAATTAATTAAGCAAGCAATACGCACACTCCAAAGCATTATCAACATCAAATCATCATGTTTAGAAATATATAGAAATGTAAACACCCCCGGTCATACTACAAAATTAATTCAAATAAATGTAGAAAAGAAGAAACCTCTAGCAGAATATGTATAAAACAAATACGAATGCTTCCAGTTTAATCCAGGAATCAGTAATATATGAAAAATGAATACGTACAAGGTGAGAAGTGAGGATGATTTTAGCACCATATCCCGTCAAATACTTGATGGTAGGAACAGCGGCTCTGATCCTGGTATCATCGGTAATGTTGAAGTTATCATCCAACGGCACGTTCAGATCCGCTCTCACCAGAACTTTCTTGCGGCTTCCTTCAGCGTACCCACACTCTTCTTCGTCGCCATTTTCAGATCAAAATCCTGAACAAAAACCAGCCGAACAAAGAAGAATCAGGTAACGATATAAACATATAGATCGGCGCTAATGTGAATATATGGGCGAAGATAAGAGAGATCGAGCTTACGTTGATTGTCAAGTTTTATCAAACCGATCATGGTGAAAATTAGAGGTGAAATGTGAAGAGATGGATGAAGAAATGATAAATCTCCATTGATGGAGAATGAAGGAAAAATGCAGAGGGAAAGTGACGAAGAAGAAAGAGAACAAATGAGAGTATTTTTCATTAATGGACTACATTGTGAAAGTTGTTTCAAACTACACCAAGCTATGCCTTATATAGGCTTACATCTAACTAACTAACTAACTCTAATAGCCCCCTCAAGATAGAAGCAAGACAATTGCTACCATCTTGACAACAAAACAACAAACCAAACATGAGAAAAAAAAATATTTCGTAAATGGGAAAATGATATTCTGAAACAGATTCAATGACAAACTGAACTTGAACTTGATCTTCGTGCATGGACTTGAACTTCATTCTACAGCACTTGAACAACACAAGCTAACGGCTCTGTCCTTCACTCGAACCATCACCTCTTCACTTCAATCATCATCTCGAAGCTTCTACACATGATCAGCTTCTCGGGGTTGCATGCTCTTGCTTGCTCATTGTGGTAAGATTGCATGCTCTCTTGCTTGCTCAAGTTGATCTTGCTTGCTCAAGCTGATTTTGCTTGCTCAAGCTTCTTGCTTGCCCAAGCTGCTGATCTTGCTTGCTCAAGCTGTAATCTCCACAGAACCTTGGAAAAATCCAATACAATCGGAGGAAGAAAAAAAAATTGATCGGCTGAAATCAAACGCCGAAGAGAGAAAGATCGAACCGATTCAAAATGAGAATGTAGAACAGTAAAATATAGATATAAGCGGAAAAGTAAATAGACATAGTAGAGAAAGTAGTAGTGTATTTGGTGTTTTTATTACTCAACACATGCCACATATATATAGTACAAGAGACTAAGCTAGGCTATGTCACATCACCGATGTGGGACAGAAAACTAATATTCTTAACACTCCCCCTCAAGAGGGAACATCTATATTGTGTCTAGCTTGGTACAAAGTTCTCAAAAATATTTTTCCTCAAACATCGGCAGCAATAGTAGTAGCCGAAACTATAGGGCAGTAGTAGTTGCAGTTGTTGCATAAGTTGTAGCAGCAGCTATAGGGCAGTTATAGCAGCAGTAGTAGCAGATGCAGAGCAGTAGTAGCAACTGCAGTAGAGTAGCAGATGCATGGTAGTTAGTGTCAGCTATAGCAGAGTAGCAGCTGGACAGTAGTTACAACTGTAGCAGATGCAGGTAGTAGTATCAGCTGTAGCAGAGTAGCAGTTGTAGGGCAGTTGTTGCAACTATATCAGAAGTAGCAGATGCAGGCATTGACCGTTGCAGCAGAGTAGCAACTGTAGAGCACAAGTAGTAGATGCAGCGTAGTAGTGACAGTTGTAGCGTAGTAGCAACTGTAGCAGGAGGACAACTGTAGGAGTAGAATAATAACTGCTGACAAGAGCGCGGGTAGATAAAAAGCAAGTAAGAGCGCAGATAGATAATACCGCGCAGAGCAACGGAGCAGGAGTTGAACAACATGCAAATAATAGCGCAGAATACAGCAACGCAAAAACCCTAGTTTGGGCAGAGTAGCGGAGTAGAGCATAGCATAACTTTAATTTCGGAAAGAGTGGTATAGCAGAACCATAATAGCGCAGAATACAGCAACGTCAGAAACCCTAGTTTGGACAGAGGAGCAGTTGCGCAATATAGTAGTGGTAGAAACCCAAATTTGGGCAGAGTAGAGCAGCAACACCGCAAACCCTAGTTTGGGCATAGTAGAGCAGAACAAAACATAATTTCGGGTAGAGTAGAGACGGAAGAGCAGAATGGGGATAGTAGAGCGGGCAGTGGCAGAAACCCTGATTTAGTTCTTTTTTTTTTGAAACCCTAATTTTCTAGAGACGGATTCGAATCCGCTCTGATATCATGTAGAACAGTAAAATATAGATATAAGCGGAAAAGTAAATAGACATAGTAGAGAAAGTAGTAGTGTATTTGGTGTTTTTATTACTCAACACATGCCACATATATATAGTACAAGAGACTAAGCTAGGCTATGTCACATCACCGATGTGGGACAGAAAACTAATATTCTTAACAGAGAAGAAATATATCGTGAACACGGAGATTCACTTGAGAAAAAAAGAAAAAAACGAAACAGATCGTGAACACGGAGATTCACTTCCGAAACAAATCGTGAACACAGAGATTCACTTGAGAAAAACTGAAATAGATCGTGAACTTGAGAAAAAAAAAAGAGAAAGCCGAATTCAATCGGCGATAGAGTAAGAAGCAACCGAATTCAATCGGTGGTAGAGAAAAACAAAACCGAATCAATCGGTGAGAAATTGCGGTGAGAAGCACTTGTGAAAAAAACTGAAATCCGACGAGGAATTACGGATCCAAATTTTTTTTCGAAGAACTCCGTCGAAGTCGGATGCGGCGGAGATGAAGCACGCAGCGGAAGATTTTCGCTCTGATACCATGTCAAGTTTTATCAAACCGATCACGGTGAAAATCAGAGGTGAAATGTGAAGAGATGGATGAAGAAATGATAAATCTCCATTGATGGAGAATGAAGGAAAAATGCAGAGGGAAAGTGACGAAGAAGAAATGGAACAAAGGAGAGTATTTTTCATTAATGGACTACATTGTGACTATGATAGGGGACTCAACAACGTTATAATCCAAGACGAGGGGAACACGCTGCACGGGCAGCCCGAACCTCCTGCAACAGCCAATGTCGAGGTAGCTACGCAACTCAAGAAGCACGCCGCAAAGACGAAAGAGGTGCAACAGCTAAAGAAGGATCGCCCCAAGAGGAACGCCCCCAAGCCGCCTCGCTACCATAACTTCACGTGACATTAGAGATAGCAGATCTTTTATTATTTGTTGCCTTATTTAATTTCCCTATTTTTGGATATTTTTTCTTAGAATATTATTATTAAATCTTTTCGGGTTTTCTTCTTGATTCTTTCCTGAATCGTAGAGTCGAATCAAGCAGGGTCCGGACTCTATATATAGAGTCCATTAGAGAGTCAAAATTATCGAGAATTAAGAAATAAAAATATCTTCTTCTCGAAACCGTGTGTTTGGAACCCTAGTTGCTGCTAGGGTTTGTGCCTATTTCTGTTATAATTTGTGTGCTCTTGAATCGATAGAATTGGAGTTCTATCAGACTACACCAAGCTATGCCCTATATAGGCTTACATCTAACTAACTAACTAACTCCTCTAACTAACTAACTCTAATATTGATAAAATCGATGAATGTATCGATGCAGAGAGATCAATCACCAGTTGGATGAATCGAGTGGAGTTCTTAGTTTTATATGTAAAGTTGAGGCGTAGGTTAAGAGCATTATGCAATACGGGGCCACCCGACCACATTCTTACCGTTAGATAAATGAAAATTGAATAATTTCTCATTATTTAAAAAATACTCTTTCACCAATATAATTAAGCACAAGTTTAATGAGAATTGATAAAGTAAAAGAATTTTTTTTAAAAGATAAAATATGAGAGTTAGGAGAAAAAATTGTGTAAAGTATAAAGTTAAGAAGAGAAGGTAAATAGAATATTGTGTATAATTTGAGAGAAATTTTTTATTTTGGATGAAATTACGTTTTTGTGCATACAAAATGAAAAAATGAAACTATTTTTCATAAACAGAGGAGAGGAGAGTAATTTTTGTGCACTCTAAAATGAAAATAACCTCATTACAGAGTATATTGATTTTAATATAAAATTAATAAAGAAAATAATAAAGGTATAACTTAATAATGCGTGGAAGCTTTATATCCAAAAGCAATCACGTTTTGTGGTTAGAATAAATGGAGTATATTTTGTATTTTAGAGATAGAATAATACATGGGGTTTGATTAAGAGACACTATGGGCGAGTGCGCCATTAACTACGGGAAAATCTCATGTGGTGTTTTTAGTTGGTATATTGAATCCACCAGCATATTTAATGTTTGACTTGTAATTTATTTTCTATTAATGGAATATTTCACTTTTACAAGGTATATTTATTTGTTATTTATTTTGTTATATGGAGTATCTTTCTATTATTTTTCCGATCCATCATAGCCAGACATTTTTTTGAGTTCATAAGTTAAGAAAATAGTAAGAGCAACTTTGAGGGCTTGGAATGCTTGTTCGGCTTGGCTAGGCCAAGTTCACTTGCGGGTGTCTATTTTTTAAGTAGGGTAGTTAAAAGGAGTTGCAATCTTGCCATAATCCATAAGGGCATTCGCAATGGGCGGACGATGGCACGCCCGATGGCGCACATCGTCCGCGCCATCCATCGTCCGCACCCATTGCGGGTGCGCGCCATAGAGCGCGGACGATAGTCGCGCCCTATACTTCGGTCGCGGAGGATAGCGCGGACGATGGCCATCGTCCGCGCCATCGTTCGCCCCATTGTGGAGGTCGCGGACGATCAACCGCGTACGATGGCACGCGGTTTCATTTTTGAGTCGTTAGCAACAACGTCGATGGCAAGGACGATGTTGCAGACACACAGGGCCCTCAAGAAGTGTACCGACCCCGACGAAGCCGAATATCTCCGGGCGTTACTCGATGAGCTGCGTCGGAAGTTGGGAATTGGTCCGACTTAGTTTTTTTTTTTATTAGTTCAATGATGTAACTTTTTTTATTAAAACTTCGCCGTTTGTTATTTAGACCGTTTTTTATTTACTCGTTACTTGTTATTTGAAAACAGTTAAATTAATTAAACAAAACAATAAAATGATGATGTGGCGCGCCATAGGATGCACCTTAGGGCGCCCCACTGCAGGTGGAGAGGTAGGAGGATAAAACTGCTGACGTGGCGCGCCATAGGGCGCGCCTTAGGGCGCCCCATTGCTAATGCTCTAATAAAACGACGATAGTAACCCATTAGACCGAGGAAACCATAAACCCTGTGTAGAGTGCGTAGAGTGGACTGGAGGGTGTTGGCCATTTGAGTACTGTTGCGACCCTTGCGGAATCTTGTCGTTACTGAACAGGATGGACCATTACGCCGTCGTTACTGCTCCGGTGCACTGATGTTGAACTAGGAGGGACTGCTGCTTTTTCTACTAAACGGGGCACAATGGTTTCGCTCTGATGAAATCGGATGGCTGAAAGACAATTAACACATTATATAGTGTAGGTAGTTATTAGAAGGCAGGCCTGCCTATCGGAAAAGGGATCCATTTGATGAACCAAAACACAGAGCTACCACATTTTAACCGAGAACATAAATAAATGCCAAGACATTCGAAACATCAATTTTTCATTCACAGATGATCATGTAATCCTTCTAATTTACTAGGAAGGATATTAAGTTATTTCCTTCTAATTTTTAATGAAACCAGTAGAATTCGACAAATGGTGTTCCAACTAAATGAATACGAATTTAGTCCATGATGTATGCAGCGCAATTTGAACTTAAACTACAGTTTGCTCGTCGGAAGGCCAGCTGGGGCAGCACGAGATCTTTTCTCTACGGATCGGGAAATCTGCTTCACCTCATCCTTAGCCAGATGACGAGGACGGCTCAGCCACAATCCTCCATCAACAGGGAGGATGCTCCCATTGACGTATTTACCTTCACATTAGACAGTTACATTACATCAGGGAAACGAAAAAACATGGTGTCAAAGCCTAAAACCTAAACACAGTAGCTGCTGCAATCAAGACGAATTATATCCAAGTAACTTCATCAAATGTGCCTTACCAGCATCCGAGGCAAGGTATACGGCAGCCATGGCAATGTCCCACTTCTCACCAAGTTTGTAGAGAGGCATATAATCACTTATTTTGTTACCCATTTCATCAGGCAGAAGTTTACTCAGGCCGGCCGTATCTCCTATAGGACCCGGTGCAATCCCATTAACTCTTATATCATAATCGGTGCCCCATTCCAGTGCCAAATTTCTTGTCATCGCGTCGATAGCAGCCTGCACACAGAAATAAAGAGCGACAGATGAACTCAAAGTACAACGATGTTCACCTCAAGCATCAAACTACAAACCTTGGCCGCAGATACATGGATCTGATACCATGATGCTGTGTAGTGCAGAGTGGCGCTGATGTTCAGAATAAGGCCTCCGGCTTTTCCAGGTCCGTCTTTCTTGAGATACTTGAGCGCCTCGTGACACATTGTGAATGTCCCAACACTATCAATGTCCATAACTGCATAGAGTATTCATTCATTTTAAAAGTAAAGATCTCAAGTCTTCATTTTATGGTTGATTCATCATCACATCATCTAAAATCTAAATTAGTTTCCAGATACAAGTATATAACTTGACTAATACGCCATCCGTCCTTAAAGAATATGAACATTTGATTCTGCATCGGTTTTAATGCATAATTAGTAAAGTAAGAGATAATATAAAAAAGAAAAAGCAATTAAAATATTGTTTGTGGATAATTGGTCCCACCTTATTAGAGAGAAAAAAATTTCAAAATTAGAATGTTCATACTTTTTAACGACAGACTAAAGAAGAAATTGTTCATACCTTTCATGGACGAGAGAATAGTAATCATTATTCAAAGGAGAAAAACTAAACCAACCTGTCTTGAAGCCTTTGGGAGAGAGATTTTCAGCTGCAGACAGAAAATTGCCGGCCGCCGCATTGACCAGAATGTCAAGCTTCCCGAAATGCTTCACCGTTGCCTCCACGACTCTTTTTGCATCTTCCAAATTCCTAACATCCCCTTCAAAACCAATTGCCTAAAAAAATTGCCAGTGAGAAATTTAAAGACGAAAATTGGTAGCTACCAAATCGCAACACAATCTAAATCGAGAAATCAATAAAAAAAAAAGCAGCAGAGCAGATGATAAGCAGAATTGAGATGGTGAAAAGCGGAAATTGGAAGCGAAAATTTTAGTTGAAAAGTGAAAGTGAGAGAGAAGGGAGAAAGAAATAATACGGGGATGCCTCGAGAGGTGAGGGCGGAAACGGCGTCGTCGAGGACATTCCTGCGGCGGCCCATGATGGCGACGGAGGCTCCGTGCTTGCCGAATTGGGTGGAGATCTCAAAGCCGATGCCGGAGCCTCCGCCGGTGAGAAGAGCAACCTTGCCTGTGAGGACGTCGGACTTAAACGGGGACTCCATTTCCATTTCTCCGCCCAAACCACTAATTGATGAACTAGTTGACTGATTAATATGCTGCCGCCCTATTCTTATTCTTTTATTGGTATACACAAATACACAATCCGCCTCCCATTTTTTATTCATCTACTGAAAACGACTCATTTTGATATTTCTAGATCTCAACGACTTACGTCCTATGCTCTAATTTCTAAACTCTATTTTTCTTTTTATTTTAGGTAAGGTGTCTATATAGAATTGTATAATTGTTTGATATATTATTCACAATGAGGTTATACATTATATATAGGCATAGAGAATATTATATATGGTAAGATTTTCTCAATCAAATCTCCCTAATTCATCGGCTAAATATCACGTTCAATCTTTTCCTGATTTAACGCAATCTCCTTTATTTTGCGAGATATTCTCTGATCTCCAACACTCCCCTCAAGTTAAGTGAAAGGATCCCCAAAACTTAACTTGCCCAAAACTTCGTGAAAGTTTTTTGCGAACACGGCCTTGGTCAAGATGTCTGCTAGTTGATCTTCGGACTTCACATATGAAATTTCTACAATCTTCTCTTCAAGATTCTCCTTTATGAAATGTCGATCAATCTCGACGTGTTTGGTTCTATCATGTTGCACTGAATTTTCTAAAATACTAATTGCTGCCTTATTGTCACAGAGTAGTTTGCAAGCCTTTTGTGATTCGAGGTTTAGTTCTTTCATTACCCTTCTAAGCCAAAGGATTTCAGTGAGTCCACTTTTGATGCCTCAGAATTCGGCTTCTGCACTTGACAGAGCCACTATTTTCTGCTTCTTGCTCCTCTAAGTGACCAAATTGCCGCCCACAAAAGTGAAGTAACCTCCTGTCGACCGCCTATTAACCGGGTTCCCTGCCCAATCTGCATCAGTGTATCCATGAATATCAAGATGTCCATTTTTTCGGAACAGTACTCCATGTCCGGTTGTTCCCTTCAGATAGCGCACAACTCTAAGTGCTGTCTCCCAATGCTCGTCCTGTGGGTTATGCATAAACTAACTAAGCACTCCAACTGCATATGGGAACCTCTTCACTCATCTTCATCTTCCACAGGCTATAATCATTCTTGCCTGTGAACTTTTCTGCATCAAGCCTTGCTGCCATCTCTGAAACCGTTTGATCCTCTGCAAATCAGCTTCAATATCCCTTTCCCACAGACGGCGCCACTTGTTGTGATTTAGACACACAAGGCTTTCACACACTCAAGAAGATCACACACACACTCACTGTTGTATGAGATCACACAATGCAGAAACACACACACTCACACTTTGAGTATTGAAGATGATAATCTTGGAGAGAAACTGGAAAACTCTTTATTGATAAAACTCTTAAACTACATACACGGTTTATGAGCTATTTAAAGCTCTACAATCAAGTAGCAACTGCTACTAACTAACTACAACAAGAATCAAGAAAACAAGAAGAATAACCGCTACATCTCAGCTAACTAACTGCTGCTCCAACGGCTAGTTCGGCTAGGTTGCTTCTTCCTTTTCGGCTCAAGACCGAACTCCCTTCTCGGCTCAAGACCGAACTCCCTTCTCGGCTCAAGACCGAACTCCCTTCTCGGCTCACAACCGAACTCCCTTCTCGGCTAGTTCCAGCTCAAAGCCGAGCTTCCTTCTTCTGCCTTCTTCTTCTCGGCTAGTTCCAGCTCAAAGCCGAGCTTACCGAACTCTGCCTTCTTCTTCCAACTGAAATGAGCACTCCATTATTACACAATATCTGGCCGAGTGTGGGATAGATAGATGAGTTTCCCTACCAGCCTTTGGTATCTGCCTCGATCAGTTGACGCTGCTCCTTTGATTATTTGAAGGCCATGGTTCTGCACCATTGGAGTATCTGCTGGTTTACACTCTAGCATCCCTATTTCTGTCAAAAGGTCAAGAACATATTTCCGTTGACTAATGAAGATTCCTTTTCCAGATCTGAGCACTTCGATCCTAAGGAAATATTTGAGGTCTTCTAGATTCTTCATCTGAAACTCTGTAGCCAAATGCCCCTTGAGATCTTTCATTTCCTCTACATCATCCCTTGTAATGATCATATCATCCACATAAATTATCAGGCAGATGATCTTCTCTCCTCTTCGCTTGATGAAAATGGTGTGGTCAGAGTTACTCTGCTGATAGCCGTATCGTTTCATAACTTCTGTGAATCTCCCGAACCAGGCTCTCGGGGATTGTTTCAACCCATATAGAGTTTTCTTTAACTTGCACACCTTGCCTTGTCCAAATTCTTCCGTGAAGCCTAGTGGGGCCTCCACATAGATAGGATCCTTCAATTCTCCATGAAGGAATGCATTGGTAACGTCATATTGATGAAGTTGCCAGTCCTTGTTTGCTGCAATGGACAATAACACTCTTACAGTGTTCATTTTTGCGACTGGGGAGAAAGTCTCTGAGTAATCAACTCCCTGAGTCTGAGTATACCCCTTTGAGACTAATCGAGCTTTGTATCGCTCAATACTCCCATCTGGTCTTCGTTTGATCGTGAAGACCCATCTACAGCCAACTATATGTTTCCCATCGGGCAATGGGCTGACCTCCCAAGTACCGTTTCGTTTCAGTGTTTCATTTCGACGAGCATTGCCTCCCTCCAGTGCTTGACTTTGAAGGCTTCTTCAAAGGTTCTAGGAATCTCCTCTTCACATAGTGCTGTATGGAATGCCCTTGCCATTTTGGATATGTTGGCTTCAGCAAAGTTAGCCACCAGGTATCTGTTTTTCCTCCCTATTCGTTCAGGGGAGTATCTCTTGGGCGGAATCCCTCTCGTACTTCTTGGAGGAAGCACGTACTACCCTGTATCCTGGTCAATAGTAGTATCTTCTCTCTCATCTTCTTCTGTATTAGGTGAGTCAGGAACAATATATGAACTGTCATGATTCGGATTAGATATTACCTCGGATTCCGTTACGGTTGGATCAGCGGAACGTGGCGGAAGCGTTGTCGGATCGTCTCTGCAGACGGGATAGGCTCATGAACAGTGTCAGCTTGCTCTGTTGGATCCGAATCAAAGTTACTTGGCACATACCACTGAAGGGAGTCATTTTCTTAGGTCTCCCCCAGTCTCACACTCTCCCCCTGAGTCCCAAGGTGCTAGAAGAATTCGGTTTCAAGGAAGTTGCAGTTCATGGTGGTAATTACTCGTTTAGTCTTTCTGATTAATCCCATATCCCATAAAAACGCACTTAATTGCACACGGGGAGAATTTATTTCTTTCATGCTTGGGAACGTGTACATAAACGGAGCAGCCAAAGGTTTTAGGTGGTAAGGATAAGGCTGAAGGAATTTTGGTTAAGGTGGAAAGGTGATCTAGAGGTGTTTTTCGGTTTAGTGTTTTAGTGGGAAGTCGATTTAGGAGGTAAACCGAGGTGGCTATGGCTTCAGGCCAAAAAAATGGGGGTACCTTTGAATCAAATAGGAGGGCTCTGGTCATTTCTAGGATGATTCGATTTTTCCGTTCTGCTACCTCATTCTGTTCTGGTGTGTGGGAACAAGAAGTTTGGTGTACTAACCCATTTTCTCCAAAACATTTTGTCATGGAACTATTTAAAAATTCACCCCCCCCCCCATTATCAGATCGTAGGATTTTGACGAACGTCTGGAATTGAGTTTGAATCATTTTATAAAAGAGCAAAAATTTGTCATATACTTCAGATTTATGTTTCATGAAATAAACCCAAGTAGCTCTACTGCAATCATCCACGAATATCACAAAATACTTAAAACCAGAACTAGTTCCTATAGGCGCTGGGCCCCACACATCAGAATGTATCAAGGAAAAAACAGTGTCAGCACGAGTATCATTTGGTTTAAAAGAGTTTCGGTGGCTCTTGGCCAAAACACATGCTTCACAAGAGAAGTTTCTAGGAACAAAAAGTTTAGGAAATAAGGATTTCAAATAACCCGGAGAGGGATGGCCCATCCGACGGTGCCAGAGCCAAGTATCTTGATTAGTGGATCCGTGAGCAAGCATCGCCGCACCATCTTGTCGAGCAATCTCATCCACAAAGTAGAGCCCACGACGCTCAGTGCCACGTCCAATAATCTTCCCCGTCCGGATATCCTGCAACATACAGAAGTTTGGGTGCATCAACAAAGTACAATTTAAATCCTTAGTCACATGACTAATTGACATTAACTTCTGAGACAATTTAGGAACATAAAGGCAGTTGGGAATATGAACATTCGGAAAGATTTCTATAGTTCCCGCCCCTTCGACTGGTGTTATTCCTCCGTTTGCAGTTTTTATATGAGACTTAGGAGTCTTATGAATTTCCAAAAAAATCACGTCTGTCGTGTGACATAGTGTCGGTGGCCCCACAATAAAAAATCCATCCAGTGTCATCAAGAATATCACAATCTCGGGCCTCAAATGCATATGATAAATTTTCTAAGCATGCAAAGGAATTTTTGCATAAAATGGGGTCAGTTCTGCAATTATCAATGAGCTGGGGGTGTTTTCTACTATAATTATCGGAATGGGGGCGTTTGTCAGAATACTTAAAAATTGGGGACTTATTAGCAAGTAAGATTTTATTAGGGTTAGGGTTCTCAACCCCTAACCACCCTCTACCTCCAATTTCGCCGCCTCCATCCAATCTGAGAGAGGCGATCATCGCCTCTGCTGTCTTTCTCCCACCACCGCTGTTCTCGCCGCGCCCGCCACCGCCGGTTGGGAGGCCGCCGGTATCTGGTCTCTTCTCCTGGTGTCCCGTCGCCTCTTGGCTTCCCTCTGTCGGGTTCCTTCCTCCGCCGTTGGTTCCGATGGCGATTTTGGCCTTTCCGGCCTTCTCTTCTTCCCACCACTCTGGATACCCCACCAATTGGAAACACGTTTCCTTTGTATGCTTGTGTATTCCACAATGAGAGCACCAGAGTCTTGATTTGTCCGGTTTGTTGTTTCCCCGGCGGTTGGCGGCGGAGCGTTGAATCGGTGGCGGTTGTCCTCTGTTCTGTGGCTGTGATGGAAGATACTCTCGAGCTCCAAACCCGAATCCGACCCCTGATGATGTCTCATTTCCGACGGTGATGGAGGTTGAATCAGATGTCGGCGACATGATCTTGAGTCGAGCCACCTCTCGTTTCACCCACCCATATGCTACGTTGGCTGAGGGGTAGGGATCCTCCTTGAGGATCTCGCGTCGGATCCAGTCGTACTTCTCGTTCAATCCGGTGAGAAATTTAAATAGTCGTAATTCAAATTTGATGCCCCAGTATTGTGTTACTCCTTTGTCACAGCAATTCACCGTTTTTTGTGGGCATCGATCGATGTCGATCCAAATCCCATGAAGCCTGCTCCAGTAGGCTTCCAATGTTGAATCTCCTTGCATAATTCTGCTTGCCTTGTCTCGAAGATCATATATGAGATATGAGTCCACCGAACTTGCGAAAGTAACGGCGAGAGTATCCCACAGTGCCTTCACTGTTTGGTGATGTGCGAATTCGGCGATGAGGTTGGTTTCCATGTTGTCAATGATTGATAAACTCGTATTTTAACTATTTTATTGGGCATTAAACGTGATGATAATTGGTGTTTAAATGCATATTACTTGAGTTTACGTCCATATTTCACTATAAAGGTGCTTTGATGAGTTTATCCAGTGTTTGAAGTTAAAATAGGTAAAAAGGAGTCAAAATGAGCCAAGCCGTGACTGGGGTCTGCTTCAAACGTTAATCTGCCTATCAATATGGGGTCCAAATCCTATTTTGAGAACACCATTGTCTTCATCATCGAAAGAGCTTCGCGTGGGTACCTCACACGCCACAATCGGAGTTCGGATGAGAGAGATATGACCGATCTACGAAAGCCGCGCAGACTGTCGGGAGCTACCCGGCCGGGTGGATTTTATGTGCAATAATTCCACCCGGCCGGGTGGCCAATTTTGTTCATAAAGAGTCCAGAGACTTCTACCCGACCGGGTGGATTTTATGTGCAATAATTCCACCCGGCCGGGTCCGTCTGACTGACGATTTTTAGCCCAGAATCGATTTTTCTGAGGAAAATAAAAAAGAGAAAGGCTAGGGCAACGAAAATTCATTCTCTCCAAGCCGCGAAAACACACACTCTCTCTCTAGGAAGCACTCTTGGAAGAAGATTGGAGATTCAAGCTTCAATTCCTCCGCCAATTGTAATCCGTATCATGGTTTCCCTTGTTTTTCTTAGTTTCTTTTTGTTATCTACCTTGAACATGAGTAACTAAACCTTTTATGTAGAATTCTTGATGAAGATGCATTGATTCATAGTTTTAATCCAATTAATTTCGTTTTTATCTTGCTCTTGTAATTGTTTGAATTATTCTTGTGCTTTTTCCTATCAATTGCTTGATCACCAATTGGGAGTGTTAGGATTTCTTGGAGTAATCGGGAGATGAAATATTTAATCTTGAAAGAAGAATAATTCACACCTTAATTCAATAAAACTCGGGAGAGTTGAGATTATGAGTGGGATCTTTAATCTAATCAAACCTTTGGGAGTTAGGTCTAAGATTTAGAAGGAGACTTCACTTATTACACCTAATCTACAGATTTCTCACCTCGGGAGAGGGTTTAATCTACAATTGTGATTGATTCAACAATTCTAGAGACTTTAAATGGTAAATTGGTTTTAATTGGGTTAAGCTATGAGTTGTGCATCGGATCCTTGAATTCTGCATATTTCTCCATCATCTACACAACTTGCTTTATCACTCTCTTGTTTATTTGTTCTATTTTATTCTCTGAATTTACATGATTTTAGTAGTTGTTAGTTTCAAAACCAAATTTCCTGATTGTCTGGATAGTAGTTGAAATTTGTTCGTGGTACTTAGGTTTACACTTTATTGTCTCTGTGGGATACGATATACTCTTGCTTGCTATTTGCTACGATAACCCCGTACACTTGCGGGTATTATTTGGGTAAAATAAAGTTGAGTCAAGTTTTTGGCGCCGTTGCCGGGGATAATTTTTGTGTTATATAGCTTGATATCGTGATAATAATCAAGATTACTACTTCAGATTTTACTGCTTTATTTTTCGTTTAATTTTTTTTGAGTTCTCACATTTGTGTTTCTTGTTCAGGTGTATGCACACACGCTCTAAAGGCTTGCCTCTAGAACCTTTTGATCCGGAGATCGAAGCAACAAACCGGAAGAGGAACGCTTATAGGAGGCTCACACAGAAAGTTCAAGCTTCTTCGCCTAACCGCATAGGAGCATCCTCAGTTCAGAGGGACCTTTCACCCATCCGATCACCAGTTCAGGACCATCAACTGTTTGATCCCGTTTCTCCTAGTCTGATGGAGTACGAAGAGGGTAACAACGGTCCACCACCCCCTCCTCCCAATTATGCTGAGCTTCTACGACAGCTGGAGGAGTTGCGTCAACAGGTCAACCGTGGACCACCCGTGCCTGTGCAGAATCAATATGTATACCAAGGCCAGGCAAATCCAACTGTTCATAGCAACATCGCGGCCAATACTTTTGAGTTGAAAAGAGGACTAATCCAGATGGCGGAGAACATTGCTTTTAGGGGCAAATCCACAGATGACCCTAACAAGCATATCACTAAGTTCATTCAGATTTGCAACACAACAAAGATGAATGGAGTGACAGATGAGCAGGTTCGACTAAGGCTGTTTCCTTTCTCTTTAGAGGATTCAGCAAAGGATTGGTTGGAGAGTTTGGAGTCAGGCTCAATCAGAACATGGGATGCTATGGTAGAGAAGTTTTTAGAAAAGTTTTATCCCCCCAGTGAGGCGATTAAGAGGCAACATGAGATCATTGCCTTTCAGATGAACCCTGCGGAGAATATCAGAGAAGCATGGGGGAGGTTCAAAGCTTTGATGAAGCGGTGTCCCAACCATGGGTTAACCCCGACAGTGCAAGTCATTACATTCTTCAAAGGGTGCGTGCCTGAAGCACAACGGGAGTTGAATTTGAGCTCAGGTGGAAATATTCTCAAGAAAGGAGTGAATGAAGCTATGGAAGTGATAGAGGAGCTTGCATCTAATGACGAAGGATGGAGCAACGACAGGAGTAAGGTGCATAGGGTGGCTTCTACTACAGATCATGATCCTATGAGCTCCCTATCCGACAAGTTGGATGCGCTGACCATGAAATTCGACTGCATAGCAATGGGGCAACCATCTCAAGAACCCCAAGGAAAAATGGGGGACGTGAACTATGTGAATCAAGGGGACAACAACCGGTACTTCAATAATCACCGCGCCAACTTTCAGGGTGGAGGATATAATCAGTTCGGGAACAAATGGCATCCCAATCTATCTTATGGAAATCCAAATAATGCTCTGCAACCACCCCCGGGGTTCACAGTTACTGATGGAGTGGTTAATGATCCGAAGAAGATGACCACGGAAGACATACTCAAGTCTTTCATGCTACAGTCCAACAAGCTCATGGAGCAGAACAATCAAAGGATTGAGAAGGTTGAGACAGATGTGCAAAGTATGGCCACTCATCTGAAGAACATAGACACACAGATCAGCCAGATTTCCCAGACTGTGAGTACTATTACTCAACCGGGAAAATTCCCTTCGAACACCATCATAAATCCCAAAGAATGCAAAGCTGTGCATCTAAGGAGTGGCACTGTCTATGAAGCTCCCTCACTGCCTGCGACCACATCTGATACCGTTCTTGAGCCCAAGGCTGCCGTGGCAGAGAAGGAAAAGGAGGCTGAAAAGGAGAATACTGGCACCACTTCTGGAGTAAAGGTGCCATTCCCGCAGGTACTGAATCAGAAGAAGAAGAAGAAAGATGAGCAGTTCACTCGATTTCTGGACATCTTCAGAAAGGTGCATGTGAACATTCCTTTGATCGAGGCACTGCTGCAGATGCCTAAGTACGCTAAGTTTCTGAAGGAGGTGATAGCCCAGAAGACCAGTTGGGGGCAGGTTGACACTATTAACCTAACTGAAAATTGTAGTGCTCTGCTGCAAAGGAAATTGCCTGCCAAGCTGAAGGACCATGGAAGTTTCACTGTCGACTGCCTCATTGGGGGCTATAAAGTGGAGAATGCTCTCTGCGATCTAGGCGCGAGCATCAATCTAATGTCACTATCGGTGTTCAAGCAACTGAACATCGGTACTTTGAAGCCCACCTCAGCCACACTACAGATGGCAGACAGATCTGTCGCGTATCCAGAGGGCATCGTGGAAGGCCTACTGATTAAGGTTGGGGAATTTATTTTTCCTGTCGACTTTATGGTCTTGGACATGGAAGAAGACAAGGGAGTCCCCCTACTTCTAGGACGTCCCTTTCTTGCCACTACTGAGGCAAATATAAACGTGAAAAGGGGAGAGTTGACAATCTTCATGGGAGAAGAAAGTCAAACGTTTTCCCACAAACCGAGAAGCATGGATGGAAGAACTGAGGTGTGCAAGGTGGTGCGTCTGAAGCACCAAGTGACTACTGAAGAAGGAGGATCGAGTGCAGTCAGAAAAGTGAAGCAGAAAGACTTTTATGAGCCTCACATGGAGATGATGGCTTCCACTGACTCGGAGCCATTAGCATGGATCGATGCAGACCATAGTCGCTCTTCTCCGGTGCACGCGGTGATCACTACTGAACCCCCTAGGATGGGGGGTAAAATACCAACTACTGTCAAGGGAAGAAAGATAACTGCTCCAACACTGAAGGAGCCTATCCCGAGAGAGCCTGAAAAGTGGTGGCTCACCAAGACTTGGAACGATCTATTTCCTCATGGAGGAGGAGCCAGGCGATCACCTGGAGGCAACTCTGGGATGAAAGGGGATCTCGGTTGATATTTGAACACGTCGGGCACACGACGATAAAAAGGTGCGCTGCATGGGAGGCAACCCATGAAAGGTATCTTTTATTGTTTTATGTATTTCTTTTAGTGTGTTTGCTCAGTAGGCATCACCTCTCCACCAACGTTTCAAACTTATTTCTTTGCGTAGCTTTGAATAAGTTTGGGGGGGTGATATGGTGGATGGTGAACCTATGAGCATGTTTATTGTTTTCATGTTATTTTTGGGTAGTTTTAAAATTTTTGGGTAGTTTTAAAATTTTTGCTTAGGATTTTAATTGACTTGGATGAAACTGAATGGGGTCGGAGCAATTTGAATTGAATTCAAGCATGTTTGTTGGATGAGTTGCTAATGATGCTTTATGTTAAAATGTTTGTGAAAACTTGTTGATATGACCAAGCATGCTTGTATGTCCTTATTGTGATTTGCCTAAAGTGAATTGCTCGTTGCATTGTCCTTTGCCATAACCCTGTGAGACTTGAGCCTATATATTTCTAAATGTGTGATTATCGTCATTGTGTTATATGTTTCTAGAACTTGCTCGCGATCTTCCTTGAGTCTACATAGTGAGTATAGATTTAGGAAGTGACGTTAGGCCATCCGTTCTAGCCTTGTTTTTACTTTCACCCTAAAATAAAAATCATAATCCTTTGTTAGCCATATTTGAGCCTAATAGCCTTTTTCTTTGATAACTTGGGGTTGTATATATGCTTGAAAATAATTTTGGGGGAAAAGAACACTTTTGGATGATAAGAAGAATTTAAAGATGAAGTATTGACTTGAATATCGTTGGAAAAGTGGATGTATGCTTTTAGTTGTGAAAAAAAAAGAGTTGTAAAAAAAGAAGAAGAATAATTTGGTGGTATAAGCTAGGCGAAGCCTAGAGGGGGTATAAGCTAGACAAAGTCTAGATATGCGTAAGAAACCAAGTTTGGGGGAGAATTGGTAGATGAGAAGAGTCTATAAAGACTACTGAGGAGTTGAGTTGTTTAAAGAACGAAGTTATTATAGTTTCGAAAGGGATTATAAGTCACTTTGGCCAAATTTTCCTCACCTAACCAAAAAGCCTACATTACAACCTACAAATAAGACCTGTCAGATCCTTGATTTATAGTCACAAAATAGTAGAGGAGAGGTTAGATTTCGAGCAAGCCTATGGTAAACTATGCATGATTGATTGATTTGAGAGCTTGTATTTTACCTATACACTTTGAGAGTGGGAGAATTACACTACATATCTATCTTGTGAGGGCAAATTGACAAGGTTGCGTACGTGTTAGTAACTTGAAGCAATGATCAGTTGGTTTACATGTGTGTGAAGTTATTGATGCATGCTATTGTTTATTAACTGAGGCAATGATGAGATCCAACTTATGTGTACGAGTTTATATTTGATTGTTGTCTGCTTCTTGTTTGAGGACAAACAAGTGATTAAGTTTGGGGGAGTTGATAAACTCGTATTTTAACTATTTTATTGGGCATTAAACGTGATGATAATTGGTGTTTAAATGCATATTACTTGAGTTTACGTCCATATTTCACTATAAATGTGCTTTGATGAGTTTATCCAGTGTTTAAAGTTAAAATAGGTAAAAAGGAGTCAAAATGAGCCAAGCCGTGACTGGGGTCTGCTTCAAACGTTAATCTGCCTATCAATATGGGGTCCAAATCCTATTTTGAGAACACCATTGTCTTCATCATCGAAAGAGCTTCGCGTGGGTACCTCACACGCCCCAATCGGAGTTCGGATGAGAGAGATATGATCGATCTACGAAAGCCGCGCGGACTGCCGGGAGCTACCGGGCCGGGTGGATTTTATGTGCAATAATTCCACCCGGCCGGGTGGCCAATTTTGTTCATAAAGAATCCAGAGACTTCTACCCGACCGGGTGGATTTTATGTGCAATAATTCCACCCGGCCGAGTCCGTCTGACTGACGATTTTTAGCCCAGAATCGATTTTTCTGAGGAAAATAAAAAAGAGAAAGGCTAGGGCAACGAAAATTCATTCTCTCCAAGCCGCGAAAACACACACTCTCTCTCTAGGAAGCACTCTTGGAAGAAGATTGGAGATTCAAGCTTCAATTCCTCCGCCAATTGTAATCCGTATCATGGTTTCCCTTGTTTTTCTTAGTTTCTTTTTGTTATCTACCTTGAACATGAGTAACTAAACCTTTTATGTATAATTCTTGGTGAAGATGCATTGATTCATAGTTTTAATCCAATTAATTTCATTTTTATCTTGCTCTTGTAATTGTTTGAATTATTCTTTTGCTTTTTCCTATCAATTGCTTGATCACCAATTGGGAGTGTTAGGATTTCTTAGAGTAATCGGGAGATGAAATATTTAATCTTGAAAGAAGAATAATTCACACCTTAATTCAATAAAACTCGGGAGAGTTGAGATTATGAGTGGGATCTTTAATCTAATCAAACCTTTGGGAGTTAGGTCTAAGATTTAGAAGGAGACTTCACTTATTACACCTAATCTACAGATTTCTCACCTCGGGAGAGGGTTTAATCTACAATTGTGATTGATTCAACAATTCTAGAGACTTTAAATGGTAAATTGGTTTTAATTGGGTTAAGCTATGAGTTGTGCATCGGATCCTTGAATTCTGCATATTTCTCCATCATCTACACAACTTGTTTTATCACTCTCTTGTTTATTTGTTCTATTTTATTCTCTGAATTTACATGCTTTTAGTAGTTGTTAGTTTCAAAACCAAATTTCCTGATTGTCTGGATAGTAGTTGAAATTTGTTCGTGGTACTTAGGTTTACACTTTATTGTCTCTGTGGGATACGATATACTCTTGCTTGCTATTTGCTACGATAACCCCGTATACTTGCGGGTATTATTTGGGTAAAATAAAGTTGGGTCAATGATCCAGGAGAAGACTATTAGGTCTATCTCCTCCCAATCGGTATATCCCTTCTCCGTCGGTAGTGGCGGAGGTGGAGCTCCTGATATATGGCGGTAGACTCCTCGACCGCCTATGGACACTTTCATCAATCGTGCCCATAATGGATAGTTTGAGCCATTCAACTTGAAAGCTATGGTAACACTCTTACTCGACCTGATCTTCTCGGCAACAGGTTCGATTTCTGGTTTCTCGTCTGCCATTTTTCTGGCTGGATTGGTCTTCTCGCCGTTTCGGTCGAGAGAGGTATGTTTTTGGGGCTATGATGATAGTTTTCTGAGCCTAACCTGCTCGGATGCCATGTAGAATTGTATAATTATTTGATATATTATTCACAATGAGGTTATACATCATATATAGGCCTAGGGAATATTATACATGGTAAGATTTTCTCAATCAAATCTCCCTAATTCATCGGCTAAATATCACGTTCAATCTTTTCCTGATTTAACGCAATCTCCTTTATTTTGCAAGATATTCTCAGATCTCCAACAGTCTATGGTCTATTATCATTTTGATACTATTTCGAAATCTCTACGACTTGAAGTCTGGCGACCCCATGGTCTATTAAATCATTACTATTAATATTTTATTATAATTTAAATACTAGTACTATAAAATGAAATGTACATTTTATTACTCCACTTTTACTAGTCTCATTCAATAACATTTAATAACAAAGTAACTTTTGAAATCAGAGATGAAATTGGTAGAAATTTATGGATTCCATCGTAAAACTAATTGATTATAGGAGGAATTTTCTATTAGAATTATACCTAAAAAAGAAAAAAAAGTTGGTTTTCTGGTTTCATTGTCATTGCAACCATAATGAATGATATAGTTAATCCAATTAATTAATTTCGGCTTAAAATGATAAAATAAGATTATTGAATTTGGTAGCCGCCGTCACATCATATTCATTCATGCTTTGATTATACTCCGTATTTGTATAGGCCAGAAAACCATACCATTTATATCACACCTATGAATCAGCATGGCGTACTAATAGTTTTACTTCTGACATAGAGCATCTTAAATATTTTAATCAATATCCAATTTAGTTTGACTGTACGAATCCAATTTTGATCAAAATCGTTACTGATTAACTAAATAATCCATATTACAAGACTAGGACAATGGTACTTAAAATCGAGACACGGATTAACATCACCGACCATATAGTCAGCTTTACTTACGCCGGCAGTGTGGACTCCCGTTTCGCATTCCCAACCATTAATATATGAATAAATATCGTCAGGCAACACTGCATACATCAAATTCATCTCACCACTAAGTTTGGGAGTAGCACTAGCACACCACGCCAAGACGACCAACAACATTACATAATTATAGACCACACAACGACGACCCTACGAGTCACTCTGCTGCTCCTGCGATGGATGCGACTGCGGCCACTGCATGAAGGCTGGTGGAGCCTGCTGCTGCTGCTGACCTCCTTAGAGCGCAGCCTGATCAATCGGCTTTCCCATGATCATTCCGGGCGCAGCGCATCCGGAGCCGATCCAACTAACGGAATGGCAGCCTTGGTAATCCCGAGCCCCTCTTCTTTCAACTCGTCTCTAGGAATTATATCAACCAAGAAGTCGAAAACGTCGGTTCTTGAGATGGCCGCAGCAATGTCGTTCTTCTGCAGAGTCCGTCTTTTGTTCTCTTCAGTGTGGATCCAAGAGCGCAGCGTCAGTTCCAGGATGAACATCTCGCATACCTTGGCGAATATAACAGGGGCTTCCGCAGAGATCATTCTAACATCCTCGTCGGCTTTCATTATCTTTTTTATCCGGGCAAGGGGGAGGCTGTGGTTCTTGAAATCGGTGGTTTGGTCGACCTCTTGCATCTGATTCGCCCAGAATGCTTGAAGTTGTTGCTGCTGCTGCTGAGGAGCGAAACTAGTTGGAGAGGAAACTGTTTGATAGGGGGCAGTGGGATACGCCATGGAGCCGCGGCCTGCTGCCGCTCCCACCCCTGGCTGCTGCCTTTGGTCTGAATGATCCATGTCTATTCAAAATGCTATGTTAAATTCTTACTTTTTTATATTCTCACTCCGACACTGCAACACGTAATAAAATAAGAACTCAGCTAATCAATAATCCAAGGTCCCCCGGAAAATCCATATGTATATGAATACACGGGAAATTTGCGTGTAAACCAAGAAGAACAACGAAATACAGGACAAATCTAGATCAAGTCTAGATAAATACAAGAGCATTGACTAATGTAACAGTAAACAATTTTACCCCACATCGAGCAATATTAATTCAGCAAAGGAGAAAAATCAATAAGTTGTGTGAACATGAAGAACTTGTAGGATAATTGAATATAGAAAGAATGTTGACCGATTCGATGATGGGCAATGCTTATATCCTTTCATCCATCCGCAAAAAGAGACAAAAACAAAAATCAGAAAACAAAACATAGTTCCTTTGAAGGCAAAAACATAGCAAGAATCTACTCGTAAAACAAAAATTTGATGATTCTCCTATTTTCCAAATCTAAGTCTAGACAGTGTTGAAAAAGGGGAAGGAACAAAGCCCAACCATACGCTGCGAGTTCGAATACACGTTAAATTATTCCCCAATTTACCTACTTTGTGCATCTACAGCAATATCCTAAACACTGAAATTGAAGAAGAAGAGAAAACGAAACAGAGAGTCTAAATAAATTACTAATAATCCAAGTAAATTCTTTTTTACCTGATTCACAAATTCGCCCCGAAATTCTTCATTAACTTAAATGGATAAACCAGAACTAAATAAATTTCTAAAAAAATCTCTCCGAACACCATAACGTAAAGGATGCAAAAAAATTTAAAACCAAGAATCAAGGGTTAATAAAAACTTAATTAATTGACGCAAAACACTCAAAATAAAAAATTGAAAAGAAATAGTAAGCGGCATCTCCGTACGCAGCGTCATAACATTCTAGTAGTATCAAACATCAAACAGAGATGAAGAAATGAAAAATACGTACCCACCTTTGTCTGAGAAATTTTCAAATAAAAGCAGCTTGAAATTCTTCGATGGCCAAAACCTTCAGAGAGAGAGGGAGAGACAGGGGAGGGTGTACGACTATATGTAGAGATGGTGGTTTATTCGCTTATGCATACGTATATACGTATAGACAACTTTTTAGTGATTGAGAGAGAGGAGAAAAAAAAGGAGGGACGGAGGAGACAGGGTTTTGACTTTTGAAATGGGGAGAGAGAATCTTTGACTCCCGAGACGCGTGGCGTCTGCGAGAGAGCCCCATATTCAGAGGGCTTAGCCACGTGTCGATCGTTTTTTGGTGATCTACGAGACAGCTGAATTTACCACAATACTGTATTTACCAACTGGTTTGAGGACTTGTTGGGCATTGAATAGTTATAGAGGAAAATTACTACTATTTCAATCATAATTTATAAAAATAATTAATTGAATTATAATTTTTATATATTTTTCAGTTTTCTTATACAGTTAAAATTTAGATGAAAATTGTCATTTAAATTATAATTTTTGGTTAACTTCTGTATAAATTTAAAATTATTTTAGTTAAAATTGTCAATTGTAGATAATTATTATGTAATTGGTGAACATATAACGACATAAAGTACAAACGTCACAACAAATTTGAAAAAATTGTAATTATATGGACAATTGAGAAATATACAAAAAGTTGTGATTTAATTAGCTACTTTAAAAAGTTGTAGAATTGACTAGAAGTCAACTAAAAATTATGATTTAAATGATAATTTTCCTTAGTTAGTAATGAGAAGTTTGTAAATTATTAAATCAGTAGTGGCCATTTGATAGATAGTTATGTTGGAGCATCCACAGCGTCTTAGCTCTTATCTAGCTTTATTGTATGTTTTTATTCATTTTAGTAAATAATTTATGTTATTTTTACTATTTGGATAAGTCCATCTCGAATTCCAGGTTTCAAACTTATAAATTAACCTATAATTTTGATAGTTACATACTTACATTAACAATTTGGAAATTTTAATTAAAATAGTGGAACAAATTAAGTTATCCTCTACTAGTACTTTTTACACTCTCAATTCATGCGTACATATTATTAAGATTATTTTAATTTACACAAAGTATGATTTTTATTTTTACATCGAATATAAATTAAAGATAGCTTCAAATTTTTGTTAAATTACCAAACACACCATATAAAAATATAACTAGCTGAATCTATGATATATATCATGACCATTAACTAACTAATTGTAATATAGATAGTCTACTAAACGTGCTCTAAATGTTAAGCATTTTCTTAGCAATAATGTTATGCAGTCATATTATGGTCAGCCATAAACTAGTTTAATAAAGAAAAAAACTGATTTTTTTATAAGTTTCGGTTCAATGCTATTTAGTTTTACTTTTATACCCTTGTGTTATTCTCCCGCCTGCTGATACAGAGACGCTTCTTTTATCGTTTTCATTCTCTCTCTCCCCTTCCCTCCCTGCAATTCCTTTCATTCTCTCTCATCCCTTCCTTCCCTTCAATTCCCTCCCTCGCATTCCTTCCCTCTCAACTCTTCTTTTTTACTTTTTGATTTTTTTGTTTTGGCTAAAAATTTTAAAGAGATTTTGTAAAAGTTTATGTGAAATTATAAAGTGTTTTACATTTATTTTCAGATTATATAAAAAAATTGGATAGATTTATTTAGGATAAGAAGTAGGGAACGTATATGTGTTTTAATAAATGCCTAAATGAGTTCATTATTTGTTTTTTTGTTTCATTTCTCCTCGTGGCTAGCTTGTAGTAGTATCATTTTCCATGGATATTGGATTCAAAGCTGAATATATGCTTTTGGACAAACAAACAAAAAATTTATTGAACTCTTGGGCATAATTTAAAGAAAAACAAATGATCAAGCTTATAATTTTGCACTAAGTTAATCCATAAATCCCAATTAGAATGAATTTATTTTCACACATTGAGTATAAGATAAATTGAATCAAATATCAAAATATTCCCAATTGATCAATTGGATATAAAATGCAATTAAAATCTCATATTTAATTTAGGATCAAAGATCAATTAAAATGAGTGTATCAAATTAATCAAGGGATATTGGTCTCTAAAATCATGAACTTTGCTTAAAATTTGGTATTTCTCATGAACTTTGAAATTGGTCTATAACATCACAAACTTTGCATTTTGTTTAGTATTTCTCAAACTCACGCAAATAAGATATATTCATCAAAATATTATTTTACGTAGGCAACCGTGATACGTTTTATGATACCTTAAATCACTTTTTAAGTTCATAACATGTAGGATAAAAAGTCAGGTTGAAAACCACGTTGATTTAATTGCGTTAAGTATGATAAAAAAAAAGCCTCGTAAGTTAGTCAAATATAGTAGGAGTAACTGCTTCTAAAGTCACGAACTATTCAAGAATTCCGTTTTTTCCCACGAACTTTAAAAAGTTCGTGTAATGTCACGAACTTTACCGTCAGTTGCCGTTTTCCCATGTCGGTTTTCCGGCAGTGTAGGTCGCCACATGGATTATTTTTCTGACGTGGCAATGACATGAATAATTATTATTATTTTTTTACTTCCCCGAATCTAACTTAATCTAATTTCTAACTCCACTCCACATCTAACTCCCCTAATCTAACTCTACTCCACGTCTAAATCCGCCGCTGGCGATGAATTGAGAGAGAACCAGCGCCGACCACCACTGACCACGAATACCGGCGACTCTTAGACCGCCGACCACGACGGACGACGTCCACGTAATGACGGTGATTCATGCAGCGATTCACCTTCCATGGCGCCAAACCCGTAAGTCTCTCCCACTCCCATTCACTGGAAATTTTCGTCCCCCCTTGTGTGCATGCTTACATATTGTTGGTCCTCATCTATTTGGCCCCATTTGCATTGTGTATGACAGTAGTGGAATTTGAATTTGTGTATGACTTTGTACCCATCTATTTGGCCACATTCGCTTTGTTTTTCTCGAATGTTTTGAGGAATATTAGCATAATCATTTTAAGGCGTGCTACTGCCTCAATCTATTTGGCCCCATTCGCATCATTTTTCTCAATATTTGTCAGATTCTATTACATTTTGGCTACTGCCCCATACAAAGTTGTCAGTTTTTTGCTTATTGTAATTGTAATTTTGCTTTTTTAACCATACCAGGAAGCCATTTGGCATTGTATTTCATCATGGAGGAAATTTTATTCCAGATGGGAAGTTTGAGAAATATATAGGTGGGGAAAGGTCGGTAGCAAGTGGGTTTGATCCAGATAGGTTTGGCTTCTTTGATTTCGTGGATGAACTGAAGAAGTTAGGGTTTGAGAGGTGGAGTAGGCTTTCCTTTAAAAAGCCATGGCCAGTATACAAAGTTCATATAAAAGGTGATGCTGAGGTTATGCAAATGATATCACTTATAAGCCAAGTGAGAACACGATATTGTAATGTTTATGTTGTGGATGGGAGGAAGTGTGAGGTGGAGCAGCTAGTGGGAGACAATTCTATCGGCGGGGGAAGTAGTGTGCTTGATAGGACGAGCGGTGGAGGCATGAAGGAAAGTGTTATTGAATCCATCAAACAATCGAAGGTTGGGTCCGTTGTGAAGAGAAACTATCAGTCTACAACAGGGAAAAAGGAAACTGCTATGAATGATGGGAAGATGAAAACTGTTGAAAAGTTTGTTGAAAAATCTGTGGATAAGCATGTTCAAAAGAGTGTGTGTCAATCTGTGAAGAAGTCAGTTGTTGAACATGTGAGTAATTACCCGACATCCTTTGTCAATGCATCTTCACTGAATCTTTGGGCGAATGAGTAGGTGAGGGCATGAGAGATAGAGCCGGTGAGGACATGGGAGATGGAGCTGATGCGGCCATGGGAGAGGGAATAGGAGATGTAGATGCGGGAATGGGTGAGGGAGTAAAGGAGACAGATGCGTGACTATTTGATGACAGTGATGAGGATGATGTGAGTTATATACCATCGTTTGGAGAGGATGAAACTGACGATGACATGAATGCTGAGGAGTTAGTATCTAAAGATGAAGAATACGCACAAGGCAGGAGGAAAGTAAAAGAAAAGAAGATCTTTGTTATAAATGATGATATGTTCTTTGGGATAGCCGATGGAGGTTTGAAGAGTGACTATATATCTGAGTACGAGAATTCTAAAGAAGATAATATATACTCCAACTCAACAGATCAAGGCGGCGGCACGGCTGGCGACGGTGGTTGCCGGTGCTCGGCGGTGGTTGGACAGCCCGGATGAAGACGGCGGTGGCGCGGATCCCAAGACAGAGGCGGCGACTAGTTGTTTTTATTTTAGGGCAAAACCCTAATTAGGGTTTTAGATGGCCCGATTAATAGACAAGGCCAATGTGTGGTCTTGACCTAATTTCTATGCCCTAGATATTTGATTTATTCAAATGGGGTATATGTTTTATTTAATCCTTTTTATCCGGAGTAACATGGTTCATGGAAAGGATAAAAGGTGATTTATTTTAATTATTTGATTCTAGACACTTAGTGGTTTAAAATCAAATGATTTATTTGATTATGTGTGATGTGACAAAGTGTGCAAAATTATTTACCTAAGTGATTTATATTTTATGCGAGTTAAATAATTATTTACTTGCATGATAACCAAATGAAAACATTTTATTTAAAAATGACTAATCGATAATTACGAACAATCATGTTGTATATGGTCTCCATAAATGGTATTCAAATGTGAAGTAAATTAGATAACATTTCGATCTTTCTTTAGAGGAGTCATCTTATTAGTAGTATTTACAGTTTTCGCAATATTTGAATAACTAAAATGGTTTTTTTTTTAAATGAAAGGCATATTTCTGAAGTAATATCGTGTCCAGTGGGAGCAATGTTATCAAGAAGTGAGCATTGTTTACAAGATGTTAACCATGGTCTTAGAATCTTATTGAGTGACGTGTGACCTTTTTTTAGAGGAGTATTCAAAGCAAGATAAGATTCTTGAGGACTAGAATTATGGTACTAGCTTAGGCAATATTAGGCAGTCATGCCATTCTTATGGTCTCTGGACTATCTGTCGGTATTGTGATCAAGAATTTTTTTTTAAATCTAAATAATCCATGACATCTTTTGGTGCTTGTTTATTTAGCATTTTAATAGCATATGTGATTCTCGAATGTTTTATGTTTTTACATTCTTTTATCATGTATGGTTGTGTGATGGATACCTTTTATTTTTCTTAGTCAATATCAATTATGTCGCTCAATCCATTATCTGTGATCTTGAAAGAAAACAATCTCGAGGGGAAAAATTATGTAGACTGGAAACGTAATTTGGATATTTTTCTCATCGCTGGTGATTATAAGTTTGTGCTTGAAACCGATTGTCCCGCAATACCCGCTGATAATGCTTCAGAGGAAGAGAGGGTCATGTATAGAAAGTGGATAAAAGGAAATGAGATGGCGAAGTGCTACATTTTGGCTTCTATGTCAAATGTACTTCAACATCAGCATCATTCCTATGAATTCGTTCATGAAATCATGGAGAACCTTCAATCCCTCTTTGGGACTCAGAGTCGATCTGCTAGATCTCTAGCGATCAGAAGTCTCATGAATAAGACTATGAAGAAGGGCACACCAGTTAGGGACCATGTCCTTGAAATGACGCGCCACCTCAATCAAATTGAGGTCTTGGGAGGATCAATAGATCCAGATTCTCAGGTGGACATAATACTCCAGAATCTTCCAGCAAGCTTTCAGTAGTTCAAGGTCAACTATGAAATGACTAAGCAAGACCTCAACTTGGATGAGCTTCTAACTGAGCTTCAGAATGCGGAAGGCAATTATGCCCAAGCTAAGCAAGCTATGTTGGTTGACCGCGCCTCCAGTTTCAAGGTCACTAGACCAAGAAAGGATGGCAAGGCGGAGCAGGCTTCCAAGGGTTTGAAGGTTAAGAAGGGCAAGAAGAAGGTTAAAGCAAGGAAAACTGGCAAGTGTTTCAAGTGTGGTGAAAGGGGATATTGGAAGCCAGATTGCCCTAAAAAGGGTAAAGGTACAAATGGTTCAGGTATACACCAAGCTGATGAATCTTGAGAAAGCGAGCAAATCGAGCTTTGATTTTTATGAATTTTGTGAAATTAAAAATTGCAATAATATTTTTCAATGTATTAGAATCAAACTAAATATATAAATCGAAATGAACAAAGCTAAACGTGCGTTAAATAAGAGTGATGCTCATATACATAAGATGGTAGTATATAATTAATGTGAGTATACAATTCATCAATCTTGGAATTTAGGCTATCAAATGTGAATTTTCATCTAGTAGAATCAGATGTTTCTCTATTGTCTGCACAACTAATTTAATTTTTTATACAATTAATATGTTTTTATTGAAGAGAAGGAGTATAAATATAAAAATTACTACTGTACTACTATTAAAGATGGAGTATTTATGATAAATTTGGAAATTGGGAATTTTCAACGTTTAAACCCAGGTGAGCCCTAAAATTTAAAGCGCCGCCGCTTGAGATGAAAATATCGGGACGCGTTGTGTCCACAAAGCCAATCTCTCTATCCCGAGCGGCGAAGCTCGTGTCCCGCTTCGCCGCCGTGGAGAACGGCGCCTCCCCTGCTGTTTCCATCTACTTGCAACGAACCTCCGACGCCTTCAACCGCCTCGTCCAGTACCACTCCAAGACCAAGAACACCATCACTTTGGACTCCGTCACACAAATCCAAAACGAGATTAGCAACGATGTCGAATCTGATGGACACGCTGCAGCAGCCGCCAAGACAAAGATGAAGAATAAGAGGAAGAAGAAGAAGAAGACACAAAACAGCGGCATCAAACTTGATTCTTAACCTGTTTGCACTACTAATTACGGAGTATGTAGCAAAGATTTGTTGTGGCTGTTGTCATTCATTCACATTAGCATAGCATTTCTATACTATCTTTTGAATTATCAAGATTGCTTCTTTTTTTTTAATCTTTTCTTTCTACATTCAATAGAGTGAGTTTTATGAAACAAATGGTGTTCAAATAAGCTTGTAACAGCTAGATTTGTATCAACAAGTTAGATATGGAAATACTTATATTTTCAATCTGAACTCAAATTTGGTATAATTGACCGTGAGAAGAAATTTTTTTCAAAAGAGGAAATGTGATATCTTTCGTGGAACAAACTAGGAACTTGTGACATGAGGGATTATGTAATAAGTAATACTCCTAATAATAAGGATCAATTTGATGGAGTTGCCATTAAATTCTCTATGCAAAAGAAGAGTTTGCAAGATGATGAATCTAGTGACTGTCTACACTGTCTCTCCATCTGTGCTTTCACCTTTGTCATGTCATAACCACTCAACTTGTTCCAATCTTACATTAATGCTTCTTGGATTATGATATAGTGTAATACTACTAGTTTCTTTATTTTGTACAGTATTAACAAACACACACACACACAAAAGGACACACAAAAGGATGTAGTTTTCTTGAAATGGAATGCGACTCGCACCAATTTGATTTTATGCTGTGATGTTAATGGTTTGAAATGTTGATGTATTACTGTGTAGCCAATATCATATTTGTTGCACGTAAAGAAGGTTTGTACCATCTCTTGGGACTTTGGGAGATCTGTCTAGTTTTGTTGACATGATCATGTTTAGGAATTGATAGAAACAGGGCGTTGGGGGGATATTGGATCTCCATCTCCTAGTAGGAATCACTCAGAAGAGCATTGTCTCTTGTTCGAGGTTTAGGCGATGGTGAGGCTTGTCATGTGGCGTCGTCTTCAAACAATCAGAACTACCCTCAACAAGGGGGGACTGTTGTCTTCCTAGCTTGGCTCCTTGGACTATGTTTTATTGTTGGTCTTGCTTGTTGTAGGCAAATTTTCTTTGCAAGAGAATTCTAAGTGAGAGAGAGAGAAAGTCATGTTGAAGTTGAAGTGAGCAACCCTCCTTCTGATCTTACCTCTACTTATTTATAACCATCTTCTTTGTAAAATTAGAGGATATGGGAGATAGAAAGTGAGGATTTTACAAATAATTGACATAACTTTTTACTGTAATGTTATAGATGTCTTAGGATGAATGTATTACTTGTCCCCTCAAAAATTGAAATTTTTATCAGAATGCTTCAAAGTTATAAAGGCCCTCCAAGGCTCCAACTAAATTCATTTATGAACTCTCTAAAAAGTCTTGGGATGCTAGAAGTGTTGGGACTTGTTTTGAGCCTAACGCCACAATACCTTATTAATGAAACTCCAAAAAAGTAATATATTAAAATTAAAATTGGATCTTGTACTTTTGTGAAGCGTCATATTTGGCGTAGAGTTATTGTGCAAATTTAGATTTTTTTCACATGATAGTTCAACGTCAAGATGAAGGAATCATGTGAACAGAGTGTCAAGAATATCACAAGTAGATATATGTGGTCCTGGTGAAGAAATAACCGTAATTAGATAATGGTGACCCATACTGTTTTTTTATAAATATGTATACAAAAAAGGTGCATTATTTGATAGCAACATCACAATAAAAAATGTTTTTATTTATAGTATATTGTTTTCTGTAGATTTAGTGGCATTTTGTTTAGAAAGGGACACCTTAGCAAGAAATGTAGTAATCAGCAAAATTAACAGATTCGAAAAAAGAAAATAAAGGCTGGGTCACCCCCTCTAAGATGATAGGATGTTTATTAATTACTAGGTACAAATTTAGTTATTTATTTAATTCTTATGTATGTGTACGCATTTTTATTAATTATGGCTAAAACAGCAATAAAATTGAATCTTAGTACTCCCTCCGTCCCACATAATTTAACTCAGTTTTCTATTTTTGACCGTCCCACATAATTTGACCCATTTCACTTTTATTATTTTTGCTAGTGGACCTCACATTCCACTAACTCATTCCTACTCACATTTAATAATAAAACTAATATATAAAAGTATGACTCACGTTCCATTAACTTTTTCAACTCACTTTTCATTATATTTCTTAAAATCTGTGCCCGGTCAAAGTGTCCCATATTATGTGGGACGGGGGGAGTATTATTCTTAAATTGATGGAGAAAAAGGTGAACCTGGTAAGGTGGAATTTTTATTTGCTCATTATTAAATTCCCACTAAAGAACAAACGCCACTCTTTTCTGCAATAATAAAATGCAAGATGGAGTTTTTCTTTTTCATATTAGTATTTTTTTAATAGACAAAAATTCTTTCTTCTTCAAATTCCATTACTGCACATGCATAGCTTTGAACTGGAGATTAGTAAAGAATTGTTTTATTAATTCTTCCGCAATTAATACTGTTGAATGAAAACCACAGAGTTCAAGGCAAAATCAATTCTTATTTTTACTTCCCTTTTAGCCAACTTCTTCTGTTCATGATTTTCTTTTTCCATGGCGGCCATTCAGATTACAACACTAAAACTGCAGCATTGCTTGTACCTCAGCTCGAATTCTTGAATCTTGATGTTCTGTAACCTATGTTTTATGAGTAAGCCTCTTTTTCTTTCTTTCTTTTTTTCTTCTTCTGCAATCTTAGTGTTCTGTTAAATATGAATTCTTTTTCAATTTGAATTTTCTTGAAGTTGTTGTTCTTTTCTTCTGCAAGCTTAGTGTTATTGCTGTAAAAGATTTTTTTTTCCGGTAGTTTCTTGGATTTGCTGTTCTTTTTTTCTGCAAGCTTAGTGTTTTGTTAAAAATGAATTCTTTTTTTAATTTGGAAATTTCTTGAATTTGTTGTTCCTTTTTTAATTACTCTGTTTGTTAGATGAGAGGTAGATGGTTTCCTAGTAGGAAACATGGATTTTGTGTGTTTGGTATCTGAATTTATGTTACACCACCAAATCAATAACTGCAATTTTTTGCCCATTTTTTCATTTCTTTTTTGGGGTCTTGGTTTTTGATATTGGTGTTCAATTGAGCAATTAATTTCATGTGTTTGCTTTGATTTCTGCTTCCTACACATCAAAATCCAATCTTGTTTTCCACTAGGTTAGACTAACTGCAATTCTTTCTTTATTTCCCTCTTTTTTAGTTCAATAATTTGTTGTTTGAGTACAGAATCTCAAATTGTATATTGTTGGATATAAAATTATCCTCAAAAGTAGAATGCTTTAGTTATGAAATAGCATATGCTTGAACTATCAACAAAGAGGCTTAATTTCATTTATTTTCTAGTCTACTATGCAACTAGAATGAAACAAATGGCTTAATTAAATTTCGCAGATTCAGCAGCAGAACTCGACTGCTCCAGTTGTTGGTTGTTTCAGCAACGTCGTTGTGATGGAAACTCGAAGGCTGCTGTGGTTTATGGCTTTTGCCTTTTCGCTGGTTTTATTGGTTCAGTACATTGAACTCCCATATGGTTATGTTATATCATCTTTATTGTCAACTGGCAAAGCCGGAGTAGCAACAGCTGACAGTTTCTCAGCTAATGGGACGGGGGATCCAGTTAATCAGGCAGTTTCTGGTGGTCCGGATGCTTCTAGCGCGTCTCAGAATGTAACAGAGGTGGTGGTTGAAAAAAAGAAGCCAGAGATGAGCAAGCGATCTAGTGATGCTTTTGGTGGTGATGAGCGTGTAGTTGAGCGCTCGTCTGGAGATTTTCTGGAGATGAACCTCTCCAACAAGAGTTTGGATGCAGAAACAGGTAGTAATCAGCACAAGCACGAGCTGCCAATGTCGAGTGACACTTCTGCGAGAAACTCATCAGTAGATAGCCTTCAAGTCGCAGATGCAGTTCCTCCGTCCATCAAAGATGAAGACAGAGCTCCCCTGGTTTCAAGTCCACTCTGTTCCCCCTCCAACGCCTCGTCTCCAGTAAGAGAGAGGCCTAGTCTGACACACAGTCAGCTTTCAACTGAAGTCAGCAATTCTGCCATCAGAAGGGCTCCTAAGTCGTCAAGGTTCAAGGGAGCGCCCACTGTGGTCGTGCCAATATCTAAGATGAATGATCTTCTGAGCCAGAGCCATGTTTCATATCATTCCATGGTTTGTGTGGATTTAACTGGAATTTATCGCGTATATTGGTTAATTGATGCTTCTTACTAGTGGTTTTTGCCATTGTAGAAAGCTAGGTGGCCTTCAAAAGCAGACGATGAATTGCTGAATGCGAAGAGACTGATTGAGAGCGCAGACTCTGTGGCGAAGAACCCTCGTGTCGATGTTAGCATCTACAGAAACTTCTCTGCATTTGCAAGGTAAAATAAAGCAAGTTAGTTGTATGTGATTGATCTTCAATGTTCTTTACTATTATCAAGAATGCTGATCTGATCCTTGCATGCAGGAGCTACGAATTGATGGAGAAGACTCTAAAGATTTACATATACAGCGAAGGAGAAAGGCCAATTTTCCATGAACCCGAGCTCAACGGGATATATGCTTCCGAAGGATGGTTCATGAAGCAGCTGCAAGAAAACAAGCATT
The DNA here is from genome assembly GCF_004379255.2 of Salvia splendens. Classification (NCBI taxonomy): domain Eukaryota; kingdom Viridiplantae; phylum Streptophyta; class Magnoliopsida; order Lamiales; family Lamiaceae; genus Salvia; species Salvia splendens. The sequence goes on from NC_056039.1 coordinate 27,577,278, forward strand.
TTCGCACCAAGAACGGCGACAAAGCCCATCTCTTTTACTTGCCCTTCAGCTCACACGTGCTGCAGGAGGTTCTCTACGTGCCTGACTCCCACAGTCGCAAGAACTTGGTCCGTTACCTGAGTAGCTACCTCAAGAACATCACGACCACACACCGTTTCTGGGACAGAACCAACGGGGCTGACCATTTCCTCGTTGCCTGCCATGATTGGGTACGTCTCCTAATCTCAATAGTCTTTACGCTATGTAGTCGAATCGTTTCTCCAATTTTTGTACATGACTCCCTAAAAATTGTCTTCTATTGTGTTGGCTCAGGCACCTGCAGAGACGGGGCGGATTATGAACAACTGCATCAGAGCTCTATGCAACGCAAACGCCAAGGGAGGATTCCAGTTCGGAAAAGACATATCCCTACCTGAAACGTACGTACGAAATGCCACGAGCCCTCTCAAGAGCCTCGGAGGGAAACCACCCTCCCAACGCCACATCCTAGCCTTCTTTGCAGGGAAAATGCACGGCTATCTCCGCCCCATTTTGCTCGACCACTGGGAGAACAAGGACCCCGACATGAAGATCTCCGGCAAGCTGCAGAAGGGGAAGGATCAGATGACCTACATCCAGTACATGAAGAACAGCAAATACTGCATCAGCGCAAAGGGATACGAGCCCTACACCCCCCGTGTTGTTGAGGCCATCTTTTACGAGTGCGTGCCAGTGATCTTATCAGACAACTACATCCCCCCGTTCTTCGAGACGCTCAACTGGGAGTCGTTCGCCGTGTTTATACTCGAGAAGGACATTCCCAACTTGAAGAAGATCCTTGCATCCATCCCAGAAAAGAGGTATGTTGAGATGCAGCAAAGGGTGAGGTTGGTGCAGAAGCATTTTCTTTGGCATGATAAGCCTGTGAAGTTTGATGTTTTTCATATGATACTTCACTCGTTGTGGTATACTAGGGTTGTGAACATAGGTGCTTAGCTCTAGGTTTAGACGCACGAGGCCTCGAGAGAAAAGATGTACATATACATAGCATGTTCTACAAATATTCATTTCATGTTTCTTCTTGATTTCTTGAATAAGTTTCTATTACTCTAGTTTTTTAGTCGAAGAATCTAACTGTTTATACTTCCCCCGTCTCATTATAAGCGACCTAATTGATTTGGGCATGCCAAATCCGCTAGATATCAGCTGTTGGGGTGTCATATCTCAATACTTTAATGATTTCGATAATGAAATCGAATCCTAGATTTGAATTAATTCAATCATAATAATAATACTATCAAGAAGAGAAAGAGTCACCAACCTTCATCTAAGTTTTTTTCTATATTGAGTTCACCAATTGATCTCTATCCCTTCTTTTGATGATTATTTTAAAAGATAAAGAATCAAACAACTTTTATTGTGTATATACACCTAACCCCAACTCACTTAAAATTTTCAAATTAAATTAGTAAAAATTTATAAACTTTAAATTAATTTTCAAGTAAATGGATAGTATCCAATACCTGAAAATTTACAAATCCTAATACCCAAAATTAAAATTAATTTTCAAGTATCGGATAAAAAGGTTTCTAAGGCATCTGATACCCGATATCCATTTGGGCAGTCCTACTGAAGGGCACGGGGCAGATCCCACTAATGAGGCAAATCTAGATTTCCAGTGAGGAAAGTGCAGAGGGTATCACGAGATCGGCATCAATATCCACGTCCACATATTTCATTTTACCTGCTTATTGCTACAGCGTGTTGTATTGTAAATCGAAAGCTATTTTTGCTCCGTCTTGTCTTTCAGTAATCAGTTGAAAATTAAATGAGAAACCCACAGAGGAAAATAAATGAACTTTGGTCATAATACAGGAGTAATATATAATGTTCTATAAACTCGGTATATGTATATGTTGATCGACGTGCTATTGTGTACAATTGAGTCAACTAATTGCTGTGACCATTAAAGAACATACCGAAACCCTAGGAAGCTGCCGCCCTCCGTGGCTGGGCTGCAGCCGACATTACACGCAAGCGGCTAGCTATCTCAGTAAATGATGGCCTCATCACTGGATTTGGAGCCAAACACTGTTCCATCAGTAGTTTCCATTCTGAATCGCAATAGCTTGGAATTGTCGGCCTCAGTGTGTTGTGTTGTTCACAATGCCTCCTGCATATGGGATACAAGTTTTAAATGTTTGCAAAATAAAAAACCTCTACTGCATTTTGCCTTTGGCTAATGGCCCATAAAGAGGATGGCTACTATGTGGCATATTTCAAAATTTGTGCAAGAAAATTACAGGTGAAATAAACAGAAACTTCTCATATTGGAAGATCAAGTCAAGAGCCATAGCAAAATGACATCAGGAGAAGATAAAAATATATTTTAACTCACCCTAAAATCTAAAATCTGGTTGATGGAACACAAGATCTTTATCACTCATTTAGAATTGTAATAATCCATGCAGCAGTTACAAGACAATATTAAGCCCTCGAGTCTCGACACTGGAAATCAAAGTCATTGGAGCTAATAGCTGGCAAGCGATCTTTAGAGAGTTTTTGGATGGCTTTTTCCTACTCTTTCTCCTAAAACACAGCACAGGCACATTTTGCAATTTCCTCATGATATTTTGCAAGAGGTCATTCTCAATTTCGCAAAATAAATATTCCATAAATTTATAGGTACCAAGCTGAATTCTCATGCATGTACACAGCGGTTAAAGTTATTTCATGACAGCCATAAATTGGTGCATACCACAACCACAAAAGAATGTGTATGAGCTTGTGTTACAAACCTATGATAGCACCGTAATGCATGTTTGCATAAGGTTCCTCTCCAGTGAGTATCTCCCACAAGACAATACCAAATGAAAAGACATCAACCTGCCATGCAAACAACAAAATCCAGCAATTATTAGGACTGATAGCACATAAAAATTGAGATGCTATGGATCAGTGTTATTAAAAAGCGGAGATGGTGGCGCCGTGGCGGATGGCGGTGGCAGTTTCTAGGCTCAACGCCACCGCCACCATGTGATATGGCAGTTTACTCCCTTTTTTGAATGGCGGTCGCCATTCGCGAAGCGCCATGGCAGGATATGGCTTTCATGGCGGATGGGATGCCTTTTTGCCTTGTAAAACGACCCCACTTACCCCACTACCCGGCCCACGTGACATGTAACCTAGCCCATTGGTCATTATAAACAGTCTATTTATAGGGTTTATGGGAGTTTCTGGCTTCAAAACCATAACTGATGCTGTCAATCCAAGTTATCGTCTCTCCAGTCTCCACACGCACAAGGCTCCAGATTCTAGATTTTCATTCACGATTCAAGATAACTGAAAATTTTTATGTACTACTACTTGGACCATCCACAATAGCATCAGACTAGGCATAGTCTTGCCAAAAACTCTTCCTGCCACATCATCATGCCCTTCCTACAGCCTAGCCACTGTCCTAGCCAAGTAACAGCCTAGCAATAGGCTAACAATAGCCTAGCCAATGCCCTAGTCCAACAAATAAATTGACAAATACGATTTAATTCATTTTACTTATTGGTGTTTATCAAATATTAAAAAAATGAAGTGGAATGAATTGTAAATATAGAGTATAAATAAAAAAATAAAAAATAAAAATAAATCGGGTAGCCTATTGCTCGTCGCAAAATAGGCAGCCAGCGATCGGCTAGCCGGTTAGTCCATGCCCAACCTCTCGTCCGCTCCGCGCTCGTCCTTACCGTTAGCCGATTGCAATAGTGGACTAGACGCCCGCCCTAGCCGCTAGCCTGTGGCTAGGGCGGGCACTAATCCACTATTGTGGATGCCCAGTTTGTATTATTTCCACTATTTAATTCTCTCTCTTTTCTTATAATTGTTCTACTCGATGCATGGATTAATTCTACTGTATAATTCTATCTCTTTTCCTGTAACTATTCTACTCGATGAAAGCGTCTCCATAATTATTGTCTTCCACCATTTAATTTTCTAATTTTCCTATAACTATTCTAATTTTTTTGCATCTTATGTTATGTATTATATTTTATTTATTTGTTAATTTATTGACCGCCATTTACGCCATAATACCGCCATGCCGACCGCCATATCCCTATGGCGGTTTTTTGACAGACCGCCATAAGCCGCCATACGCTATTAATAACACTGCTATGGATCAAATATTATAAATATACTTATATACTTAATTAGAACAGTTTTCATTGCTCTCTCTACTTTGCGAGAATTTTAGAACAGTTAAAAAGTGTTGGTATGTTAGGTATAAGGCTATAAGCCTATGAAACTAGCTTATGCAATTCAATGCCAATGAACTAGCTTATGCAAAGAAGTTCCTCTTGACAAAGGGAAGTTCCTCTTATGCATATGGAGTCTCTGAATATCATAAATGACTTTCTAGATTTGCTATGTTATGAGGTCTGATTTGTGGAGGTAAATCTGTAGATTACAGGTGTTACCTTCTCAGATACTTTACTGCTGCTACCATTTAGTAGCTCCGGAGCCATCCAAGGCAGAGTTCCCCTAACTCCACCAGAAACCAACATATTCCGCTTTATTTTTGATAGACCAAAATCAGCCACCTGATAAATTGCGTAGCGACATCAGAATATTGATTGGTGAGTCGGTCACATTATAATACTGATGAAGATGAATGGTAGTAGAGAAGATTCCTAAAGGGTAACTCTGAAAACATAATTCTTAATGAGGAATGACGATAACTAGAAAAGATATCAATAAACTAGTCAAAAGAAGAATAGGTTCCCATATAGATGACCTTGCATATTGGTCTTGAAGGATCTTTCAAGTTGACAAGCAAATTGTCACACTTCAGATCAAAGTGCACTATATTCTTTGAATGCAAATATTCCTTCCCAAAAGCTGCATCCATGGCAATTATAAGTCGTTTCCGGCGATCAAGGTGTCTGAAAAGGTAATTAATAAACATTGAGTGAATGAAATCTATCGCAATAGTGAAATGAATGCATAATTCCACATTAATATTTTGATGCTGATGCTTAAAGTCAACATAATAATATAAACATAGAATGAGTAATAGGCTCCTGTTTGACTTGAATAGTTGCAACAGCTCAGTTGAAAACAATACCTATCTTTACGAAGTAAAACATGTCGCAAAGATCCGTCAACCATAAATTCTGCTACAGTAGCCAATGTACCCCCTGGTATATCTTGCACACCACCATAAAATGCTACCACATTCAGGTGGTGAAGCTTTGAAAGGATATCTGCGTCCCTCCAAAATTCATTGGTCTGAAAGTGTTGAGTTATTAAATAACAATGCCAGCAAGGCCTAATATATATTTGTGATAAAAATAACTTAGAAATTTTATAGAACAGTTCAAGAGAAACAACATTGCTGCTGATTTCTTCAGTTTGCTTACTAAGTACTACCTCCGTCCCACATTAAGTGTCCACATTTGACTCGGCACAGATTTTAAGAAATATAAAGGAAAGTGGGTTGAAAAAGATAGTGAAGTAAAGGGTCCCACTTTATATATTAGTTTTATGATGAAATGTGTGTGGAATGAGTTAGTGGAATGTGAGGTCTACTTACCATTTATAGTAAAAGTGAAAGTGGACTCTTATTGTGGGACGGACTAAAATGGCAAATGTGGACACTTAATGTGGGACGGAGGTAGTATCAATTTTAGCGATATGTCAAATTTCAAAACATGCAAAACAAAATCCTTTACAAATAATGGTCACACCTTCAAGAATATATTGACATGTCAAAATGATTTTTTTGTGACAGGAACTTTAAATCATGTACCAGTCGCTCTTGCTCTGATTGTCTCCCTGTGAAGCAGCTTTTCTTTATGCGCTTGATTGCTACAACTGAACCCCTCCATTTTCCATGATATACAGTTCCAAATGTGCCAGAACCAAGTTCCCTCAATTCTTCCAGATCTGCATCTTGTATAATCTGCAAGTCATCCATCACATAGTTACAGATTCATATTTAGTGATTACAGACAACTTAGCCAAAAAGTTTTAATGTTCAACAAATTCATTTTTCATTATTCCAATTAATTTTGTGACAGAAAATGAAGATAAGAAACTGTAAATTAGCAAATAGTAGTATTCAATATTAAATATTTTAATAGATACCACAGCACATCACTTTTAACAATATATAGAATATACTTTGAAAAATTGTTTTGCAAGATAGCATGTGATTGCAACCAATTTAACAACTGTGTTGTTACCATCTCATGTCATTGTTTGAAGAATGGTTATAAGGGCAATAATTCAGACTAACCTGCAATGAGTTGATATCAAAATCTTCCAAGGACAGTTCTAGAGGAGGTAAGTCAATATGTTCAATCCCATCCTAAAATATAGATAAAGACATAAAGTTAAAAAAAGTATAAAGCAGTATTGAGCCTAAAATAATTATTTCTGCATATTCATCAGAAAAGGTACCTCATAGTCTGAATCTGGAATTCTCATATTATCCGTCAAATCACTATACTGAACACCCTCATTGACTTTCGCTTGTGGTGCATCATAATCAGAATGAAGATCCATAGAGTGAGGTTGGTCTCCAGGCCAAAGGTGCCTTCAACCTTTGTATTTGCATAGGAATGTATAACATGGTCTTGATCAATAAGAGAGACATCCCTTCTCAAACACTCATCCCCTGCCAGCCTCTGGAAGAAGGACCAGTGCTTTGGTTCATGGTTTTCCATATTCATGCTCAAACCAGCTCCATCTTTAGTTACAGGACCAATATCAGATGAGTTATCAGAAAGAATAGCTTTTAAAAATATATCGGAAAGAAGATTACGAGGGAACCGATCATTGATATCAATAAGTATGTCTCCTTGCTCGGTTCTGGGAATAGCAGCCTTGGATTCTGCGTGAGCTCCTGTGGTTCCCGGAAGTTGAGAATGCTCATGAGCATCATCAGGAATGGCCTGACATCCGACCCCATCACCCCAATGAGCTGTAGGATATTCAGAATGTTTTGTCGAACCCTCGTGGCTCTCAGCGGGAAGCTTCAAACCAGCTTCAACGGTTGAAGTTCAACCTCTGTCAGGTCGTGATTTACATGCAATGAGTCTTTAACATCAAGTGCCTCTACCATTTGAGTTCTATGATGCTCGCTATCAAAGGTTTCAGGATCAGCAGGATAAGTAGAAATAGACTGCTCGGCAGGAATATCTACATTTCCATTTTGCAATTTTTCAGAAAATCCCGAAACTAAATCCTGCTGGGCACTATCATTATGAGAGTGGTTAACAAGAAATTGGGAACCCCGAGAATCATCAGATTTTGATATTCTGTTAAGTGGGCCGCCCTGCTCTCGAGGAATTCGTTCAGAATAATAGACCCTTTGAGGAGGAATAGAAGACTCAGATTGGCCCAGATCAGTAGGATCAGATTCTGAGTTGACAGATTCGGGAGCTGGAACATTACCAGATGCATTATGCTCATTTCCACTGGATTTAGATAGTTGGGATGTTTTAACATCAAAAGGTTTAGAGGCAGCAATGGGTTCTGGGGTCCTCCCTTCAGTCATTTTCGAAGATGAGTCCTTGTTCAGTTTAGGAATCACAACTGTTGAGTCCTCGTCTGGAAAATTAACTTCTCTGCCACCATTACTTCTATTTTCCGGTTGAACTGAACCATCAGCTTTCAGTTTTGCCTCCTTTTCTTGTATCTGTGTGCCTTGTGTGTCTGAGGAACCTGGGGACCTCCCTTCAAGACCTTTATGTTGAGAAACAGCCCCATAAGAAGATTGAGTCACAGCACTTCCTGAAGGGGCATGATAAGGCGGATACAGATTATAGTCAAACTGGGGAGGTTGATGCTTGTCTTCATGATGGTGCACGATCTGACCATGATCTAAGTGCGTAATTTCCGAAACATTGGAGGAATTTGGTCAAATGGATTTAGAAGATTCACCAACTGTTGATGGGACAACATAGCCAGCCATATCTGAGGTATTTACCTGAACATCACTAGAATCCTTACTTTTTTCCTTTTCGACATTAAGAGTGTCCAATTTAATTAAATTGTTTCCAGATGAGCTTGCTAACCCACGAAAGGTAGAGGCTTTCCTAGACACAATGTCCATGCTATTGACAGCAACAACATATTTAAACTCAGAATCACCATCAGTGTTGACTAGACTGAAATGAGCATCTTCCAAATCTTCAAGAGAGAATAGAAACATCCGAAGCTTTCTTGATTCTTCTCTTCCACCGAGTAAATTGCACTCTTCCATCATGTTCAACAGATCCTCATCACTTGATACAGAGACTAAAGCATCAAGATCCTCCCCAGGGAGCTGATACTTTATGGTGTGTGTCTCATCACAAATTGCAGTAGTTTTCAGCCATAAGTTCTGCCATGTAATATCCTTGCTGATCCGGATGATGCGTGTTTCACCACCAACATATCTTAGCTTTCCATCACTAGGGCGAGGCAGTATTTTACCACCAAAACTGCAGAGAACTTTAAGCTTCTGTGATGAACTATCAGATGCCTCAGACGAGACATAAGGCATGCCCTGATTGTTGTAATCTGAATATACATGCCTTGCTTGCACAGAACCATGGTTACCTCTGTTTCCATGTAAAAACACATTCCTCTGCTCAATTTCTGAGGAAGTTTTTACCATTGAAGAAACCATGGGTATATCAGAGCCACTTCCAGATCCAGTACGACTAATGCCTAATATGCCATTGAAGTAACCAGGCACACAACTGGGATCCCCATATACATTTGGAATAAATGGAATCTTAGGATTCACCCGGTCACGCATAAATTCGAGAGCAAACTCCTCACCGGTCTGTATAGAGAAGTTACGTACAGGTTTAGGTTCTGAAAATTGGTTCTCTGGGTATTGCAAACTGGGATTTTCATGACCTGAAGCACCTGCCCCGTGAACTAGTGATACAGGGCCAAGATCTTCATTTCCATGTTCTGATGGATAATGCATGATATTATGATTTTTCAATGGCTCCATATTAATATTGCTGTATTTTTCCTCTTTTAATATAAACCTAATGGTTCTGTGAATAACTTATGATAGGCACACAGAAGCACAACAATCCTCACAGCTATGGAAATAATTCGTTTGAATGCAAGTTGGGGGGCACACAGAAGATACATAAGCCCAGAATCCTAGGAACTTCTCTTACTCAATACATGATGTAAGAGCACCACCATCATCAACGAGAACCTCGAACCAAACAAACTGGCAACAGAAAGAAACATCGCATATTAATGTTGAATCACGCTTCATATTTTCTAGACTTAAAAAACATGAAAGCTCTACATGAGGAAGGGGTTTCCTAGCTGCACAACTACAAATTACGTAATTTTAGAGTTTGCTTCAAAAGAAACTAGATAACACACTTTTTTCCCATCCCAGTTAAGTCGGAAATGATGGGATTAACAAACCATTCGGATATTGCTAATTGCTCACCCTTTCACGGAACCGAACAGAAAGTTAAATCATCAGTAAAATTTATCATATGTACAGCAGATTTATATTATATCAAATGTCATATCTTAGGAAATAAGCAGCTGGTACATTATAAATAAAAGTAAAAAAGAAACGAGGGTGAGCAGAGCAGGTAGCAATCTCCTAAAATCTTTCAAGTGAGGAATACCACCAACCATTTCAAATCCCATCAACCCTACCCCATGCAAAGTTCAACCAATAATAGCTAAAATATCACTAACTTCTATCCCTGGAGCGAGAAATTACTGTCCGTGTATAAACAGAACACACTCCCACCTATCAGAAATCAATAATTGCTTCGGAGTAAGAACCCTAAGTTTAGAAAAAAAACTGGCGACGCAAACCAATAAAACAGAGTGTGTAAAAGGAGAGCAGAATCGGTAGAATGAACAAACTTAATAAGTTGTGTACCCCAATGCAGTATGCGAAGTAGAGTTGGAAATAATCCGCAATTGTTGCTACTCCATTTGCAGAGGCAAGCGATAAATCGAAGTACAGAAATGAGGTAGTGAGATCGGAAGGGAATTTATTTTCATACTCTACTCTACTTAATATAGTAAAATAATGCGAATGAATTAATGAAAGTTTGAATGGCACGTTTATGCAGCTAACTTATTTGGTTGACTCTGCTTAAAATAATTGGACAATTGCCGCGCCATACCTTTGCCCATCTGAGCGTCCACAATGGCTTTCGCCCCGCCATAGCTCAGCCACAAACTCTTCCTGTCATATCATCAGCATTAAAAATCCCTCTGTCACATCATCAGAACAAGCAAATAGCCCAACAATAGCCTAGTCACATCACTCCTAATTATATAAAACAAATAATTGACAATCACACAAAATACGGAAATAAATTTACGACACAGATACGCGAAAATTCAATAATATTATTTAAATTAAAAAAAAGTACATTAAAAAAATACATTAATTTACGACACGGATACGGGAAAATTCAATAATATATTAAAATTAAAAAAAGTACATTAATTAAAAAAAAACTCATCTTCCACACACGAATTACGGAATTACATAATTAAAAATTACAATCACGCAAATACGGAATTAAATTTACGACACAGATACGGGAAAATGCAATAATTTTATTTAAATTAAAAAAAGTAAATTATAAAAAAATTACATAATTTGAAAAAAAAATCGGCTAGCCGATTCCGAGCCCGCAATGGCGGGTAGCGGATCGCCTAGCGCCCGCGAATCGGCTAGAGCTCGCCGATCGGCTAGCCTAAATTGTCGCAATGGAGGCTAGCGGTCGACTAGCGCCCGTGATCGGCTAGCCTCCATTGTGGATGCTCTCACACTACTTACCATTCCATACCTATGTATTTCAATTTTTTCTCCATTTTTGTCGCCTACCTCACTACTTGTTTACCTTATTTTAATAATATAATCCCTTTATACGTCGGGGATAATAATACTGAGAATCTAACCGGGTTTGTATTGTGATAGATGACTTTAAAATATGTTTTTGTACGGGTGAATACCTTTGTTAATTATCAAAAAATAAAATATGTTGGTTGTGTGTGTTCGTAATTATTTTTAAGTACTACTATTAAAGATAACGCGTGATTTAGGTTATGTAATTATTTTGCACTAGTTAAAGATTAGGGGAGAAAAGAAAGAGGTTAGGGCAGGCCTATCAACTTGTGTACGTGGTGCTTAATACTCAAGTAAATGATTAGAGCATCCGCAGCAGTGCTCGCTGGGACGGACGACGTCCGTGCCGCTGGCGCGGCACCGCTGTCGCCGCTGCTGCACTCCCGCCGCTGGCACGGCACTGCTCGATGCATCGAGCACGTCCGTGCCGCTGAGCAGACTATGTTGCGCGTTTCTATTGGCCAACGGATTATCAGTTGGAAATTCTGTTTTTTAAAATAAAAAATAATACCAAAAATTAAAAAATATATTTTTTTTCAGAATCCCAAAAATATGGTCGTTTTATTACCGTTTTTCTGAATTTTTATTTATTTTTTATAATTTTTTTTATTCCCAAAATCATCTATAAATACACACATTCATCATCCATTTTTCACATCAAATCATCTCCCATTCATCTCTCATTCATATTTTTTCATACAACTCATCTACATCTTCCTCTCTCACTCAAACCCTCTCAAATGGATTTCACCGATATCATGGCGGAAGCGGAGCGCGAAGAACGAGAATACTATGAACAATATTGTGTCGCCTATGAAGTCTATGTCGCTGCCACTACCCCCGCCCCTCCTCCTCGACCAACTAGATCAATTCGCCACTACATCCCTCGTGACCGGGAGGGAGCCAACGAAAAGCTCATTGTCGACTATTTTTCCGACCAGCAGCGGTTTCCGGAAGATTACTTTCGGCGCCGTTTTCGCATGTCAAAACGGTTGTTTATGCGTATTGTCAACACATTGTCCGCCCGTGTTGAATACTTTCAATCAAGTAGAGACGCAACCGGTCGGCAAAGTCTCTCGGCGTTGCAGAAGTGTACTTGTGCCATCCGACAACTTGCTACTAGGCAAACAGCTGACCTCTTCGACGAGTATTTGCATGTCGGTGAGTCAACTAGAATCCTATGCCTTAGAAATTTGTCAACGGTTGCTTCGTCTTCACGAAACAGTCCATGGTTTTCTCGGTATGCTTGGCAGCATTGATTGCATGCATTGGAAGTGGAAGAATTGCCCGACTGCTTAGAGTGGGCAACACTTAAGCGGCCACAAAGGCGGCGGCCCAACACTTATCCTTGAAGCGGTCGCCGACTACCGCCTATGGATTTGACATGCATATTTCGGTATTGCCGGATCCAACAACGACTTGAATATACTTTATTCTTCACCACTCTTCAATGATGTTTTGAATGGTGTAGCACCGGCGATCGACTTCACCGTCAATGGAAATGCGTACCACATGGGTTACTATCTCGCCGATGGTATCTACCCAAGGTGGTCGACTTTCGTGAAGACGTTCAGCAATCCGCAAGACCCGAGGCGGGTTCTTTTTGCGCAGCGTCAAGAGTCTGCTCGGAAAGACGTCGAAAGAGCTTTTGGGGTCCTTCAAGGCCGATTCAACATTGTGAAGGTCCCGTCTCGGCTGTGGTACGTTAAGAATATCATCGACATCATGTACACGTGTATTATCTTGCACAACATGATTATAGCTGACGAGGGACCGGGGGCGGCTAACTTTTACGATGAGGATGAAGCCGGAAGCTCAACCGCTAGGTCTCCCCCACGCCGAGGTGTGCATACGACGGTGGGCGAGAGGATCGAAACAAGAAACACAATGCGTGACACCCGAACCCACACTGAGCTACAAGAAGACCTAATCAAACACATTTTGGCGAAATTCGGCCATGAGTAGTGAGTCTTTTTTATTTTATGAATTTAATTATGTAATTTTTAATTTTTAGGATTTTAATTATATAATTTAAATTTTGTAATAGTATTCTGGGTATTTTTAATGCATTTTAATATTGTGAAAATGTTTTTATTTAAATTGAATAATAGATTGTGGGACCATTGAGCATGTCCTTGTGGAAGAGCATGGATGTGGGTGTTGTGCTCTTACCTAAGAGTACGGAGTAAAAAATAATAAAAATAGGTCCGGGCCCACATCCATGCTCTTTGGCAAGAACACGGATGGGGATGCTCTTAGCGAACTAAAACCAATCAAGTTTAGAAAAAATTGAATTGATGGTTTATTTTAGCTATGACACATTCTGGAATCTGGATTAGCGGATGCAATTTCTCATTTTAAAAGGAGAAGAAGTTTGGGCCTGTGAAAGCCAGGTTTATTATTCCCATCCACGGTTTTAAAAAAAGCAAATACTGGTAAGTTAGATTAAAGAATTCAGGTTGATTCGATTAGATCTGTTTTCACTGTTGCTTGCCATCGAAACTACAACTTGAAAAATTAAAGTATACACATAAAATTGTAGTGGGTAGCAACCCTCACAATCATATCGAACTCATATTTCATCCGTCTCAAAAAAGTATGAATTATTTCCTTAACATAAAAAATACTATGAATTTTTTAATTTTAAAATAATTAAACAATAATTTACTCATACAACATTTATTTACTACTTATAACATTTATACTGATATACATGTGGAGCTCACTCTCAATTACCATTACCCTTAATATCTCTTTCTCTCATTTCCAACCAATGCAAATTGACAAAAACAAAAGGTTTGAGAAAAGTTTAATCAACCAAGTATTTTAGACGGATATTTAATTTATTAGCTGCATATATGATTCTACGCTGCCTTTCATATATTCAAAGTCTCCTCTCTCACACGCTTAAAGGACCTAAGGTTTCCATACTTCTATTACCATACGCGAGTTAAAATTGAACACCCCAATTTTTATAAAAAGAAGAATGTTTTACAATATTTGTTGATGGATTGGAGAAAAAAATGTAATTATTGTTATATGTGGAGACAAAAAAAAGGGGTGGGGGTTATAATAAATTATAGGTGTATGAATTTGTATTCCTTTTTTTTAAAGTTAAGGTAGCAGTAGAATGAATGATAAAGAAAAAGTACTAGTATATACATTTTGATCTCCAAGTACGTGTCGCAAGGCATGAACACAATAGGACATGTGTTGTAACACCTGTACTATGTCTCACTGCACTCTCAGTGTCACAGTCACTTGTATATATGGAGTAGTATTGAGGAGAAGATGCACACACACACACACACACTGAGGAAGAGCAATATGGGGAAAATTGGGAGCGGAAGAGGTTGTGTATGGGCTATTGTTATGCTGGTGCTGTTGTTGGCAAGTGGTAAGTTGAGGTGTATGTAATGTATTGTATATGCATTTTGATATGGAGAATAACAGATAGATTACTTTTACTTGGCAGAAATTGGGGTGGCACCGGCATCGGCATCGGCATCCGTGGTGGAGCAGAAGAGGACTTGTGAATCGAAGAGCCATCGGTTCAAGGGCACATGCCTCAGCGACAAAAACTGCGGGTCCGTGTGCACCACAGAGGGCTTCCACGGTGGCAAGTGTCGTGGCTTCCGCAAGCGCTGTTTCTGCACCAGGCCCTGTTGAATCAATATCCGTCTAAATAAGCATAGCATAGCCTGTCCTAAATCCTAATACTCTTATCTTCACATGCATGTATCACCTGGGCCGGCGGACCAGCCAACTCATCTCTTTCGAGTTCTACATATTGCTATCTTTATTAATAATGCCAAACTATTGCTATCTTACATTTTTCAATTTATTTTATTTTGAAACTTAGCCATTCCAAATTTCCAATAAAAATAGGTAGGTACTGATAGAATTGAAAACGGTAACTACTTGACATCATTTGTCAGTGTGTTTCTTAAGGAGGCCCAACAAGGCAACATAAAATGGGCCGCACCTTGCAGTGCCCTTTTTTTAAAAAAATAAAAATAAAAATAAAAATAAAAATGACTCAAACTATAAAGAATCGTGAAAAAAAGCACTAAAACCATGTACACACACTAACTCATGCTATCAAAATCATTTTGTTCGTCATACTCGTCAATCTTCCTCGATCTTGGGAGGCAAGTAGAATCGTATGTAGCCCATCTCTGCAATCTTATACTCGACCACCACCACAGGAAGCTCCGAGTACAAACTTAAAGTGACAGTGCTAGACAATGGGGTCGCCTTAGTGAAGGAGTTGTGTCACGACCGTACTTCCTAAGAATAGAAAGTACGGTGGGTCGCGACTAATGGGGGAATTAAGAAGTGGGGAAGAAAGGGGATCGCGATTAATGGGGAATTAAGAAGCGGGGAAGAAAGGGGAAACAATCAAGGGTAGGGAAACAATCAAGGGTACGACATGTAAATCTTAGGAATAGAAAGTACGGTGGGTCGCGACTAATGGGGGAATTAAGAAGTGGGGAAGAAAGGGGATCGCGACTAATGGGGGAATTAAGAAGCGAGGAAGAAAGGGGAAACAATCAAGGGTAGGGAAACAATCAAGGGTACGACATGTAAATCAAAAGATGAAACTTTATTACCAAAAAGATGAAGATGAAACTTTATTACCAAAAAGATGAAACTTTATTACCAAATTATAGTTTAGAATCACGAAGCAACAAGGTTTGTAGGGAAATAGTTCAACAGATTAAGGAAAACATAAGAGTTTTTAAAACTTGGCAAAAACGGAAGCATTTGAGAGTTAGCTACTACTATGTATGAAGACACAATAGCAACCGGAACATTTAATGAATGCGGTCTTTGTCCAAATGCTCAACATCCTCCGTCCTCGTCAACGCTCAACCTGCAAATAGGGAAAACACATGCAGAGGCTGAGTACTTGATGCACTTAGTGAACTCATGCCCAAAATACATTTTATCAATAAAGTTATGTCAAGCCATCGTTGAGTGAAACTCGGGTTTTACTTTAAAAAATGCCAAGAAACACTAAAATCATTTCCATAAAAAGGTGTCTGCACAGACAATTATCATCGTCGTCCTCCATCATGTACCATATCTGAACCATCATGTGAAACGAGAATGTGGCCACAAACTCGATCACTGGACCGGCCGACCCAAAGGACGGCTCACGATCCCCATCAGTGCACTAGCCTAAGTAGGGCTTAGACCCTAGTTAGACCCGAATTCGTTAACCATCAAAGTCTAGTAGAACATTATTCTAGTAGACAATCAGATAGGCAATTCAAAACATAAAATACGGCATGACATAACATTTAAACCACTCTTATCTCACCATATACATATCATTGCAAATAAAGGAGTTTAAGTAATAGAGCCGACCTCAAAAGCTTAGTAATTTCCTTAACAAGCTTCTCGATCCGACTTTAACGAGCGTACGAAAAACCTTTTTTGAGAAAATTAAAGTGCACATCAATCTCAAGAAAGAAAATATTTAGAATGCACGCACTCTAATTAAAGTCTTTTATCTCGTTTCTCGATTTTCGTGCATTTTCGATTATTTGGCGACCGCCCAAGGCGTCGCGGGCGACGCCGGTCGGCCGCTTTCACCAATACTTACTCCGTTGGCTCCTCGTATTTTTCTCCACGGTATCGAATTACGAAGCCTCAAATTTATTCAAGCGCATAAGTAAATTATTGCAATTACTTCTATTCGAAATTATATTTATTTCGGACTTGAGATATATTATTCATCCTTTACATTAACCAAGAATTACTTAAGTAATTCCCCACAATTAAATATTGGCCCAAAGATAATTATTTACTTAGTCCACCTTATTCCTCCAAACCCATTTGATGAGGCCCAATAAGAAGGCCCAAAAGAGTGACCCACATACACTCCTTCCTCCACAATCGGTCAAACCCCTCTTTCTTTTCCTCATTCCACACAAAGGATAAATTCCCCCAATTCACGTCGTCTCCTTCACTACACCCAAGTCCAAATGTCGTCGCCAGTTTGCTGCCCTAGGTTCAAACACCGCACCGCCGCCGGTCACTGCGGTCTGCTGTCTCCGACAAGATTCGCTGCAGCGCCGCCCTCGGTCAGACATCGCCGCCGGTTTGGCTGCTTTCGACGCTCGAACAGCCCCGCCGCTGTCAGAACTCGACTCGAACAGCTCTGAAACAACCCCGATTGACCCCGAGAGATAAGTTTCTTTTACAATTATGCTCTTTCGTTTCAGTTTTCAATTAATCAGTTATGGGTGTTCAATTGTTGGAGTTTGATTGTTGATGGAAATTATGAGTGGGAGTGATGTATGATGAACATGATATGAATAACACTGATCAAAAGGAAAGGGATTTATACCTTCGTTGCTATGAATTTGATTGTGAACTTGGTAGAGCCGAAAGGAATGGCTCCTTGAACTTGGCAGGTTTGAATCTGTCAACAATTATTGCTAAAGTTGATTTCGAACAGTAGGAAGAAGTCTCCAAATGAATTGATGAAATGGATTACCTAGTTTGGGATTGAAATGAGAACGAGGCAGCTCTTCGAACTCTTGGTTTCTGCTAGGAATTTCATAGAATCATTCCATAAGTTCTAGGTTGTGACGGATTGGAATTCAAAGGAAAGTTTGAAAGGAGGTGATAGAACCTGGAAATCAAAAGCTCTTCTACTCTCCTTCTCTCTCGGCTCTCTCTCTCTCTCTCACTTTGTTTTTGCTTGGATTGCAGATTGTAACCGTGTTTATGAGGGAGTGAAACCAGGAGAATTAGTTGAGATTAAATCCCATTCAATTAGGTATTTAAAAGGTAATTAGTGATTGCACTTAAAATTGTGATTAAATCCTCATGATTAGGATCTAATTGAGTATTTTATTTGCAGGTAACGGCTCATGGAGTGGAGTAGAAGCTGAAGCAATACTCTGCAGAAATCTCACGCTGGAATGGGAGCAGATTTATGTCAATCTGAAGGAACAACCGTGTAGTATGGAAGAGGGAAGGATTGGGCTCAAAATCTATCTCCCATATTTTATTTATTTGTTGAAGTTCATAGGCCCAAAATGATTTATTTTGTTGTAAATAAATCAAGCCCAAACTTATTTATTTGCCATAGAACTCTTCTATTTTCCATGGCCCAAAGCCATCGTGAACCAGCGTTTGAACTCTAATTCATCATTTGAGAAGTCCAAGTGTATTATTATTATATTGCATTCTTGTTCACAAATTGAAGTTCATAAAAACTTTAATTATTTTTGTCGTCCCATTCCCGACAAAGATTAAAAAAACACCCAACGCAAACAATTAATATTTAGTGTTGTGCTAAATATTAATTCTTTAAACGATCCTAAATAGTACTGCGTATAGTACTTCCAAAAAATTTCCACGAAGACCGAAAGTATTCCTCTACACCAAAAACAATTCACACTTCGCAAGTATGAATATTAAAACTGTCTCGTAGTAACTTGGTGTTATTCCAAGTACTATAAAATTCATCTCAATCACCTTATTCAATCACGCCAAGTATAGCAACATCAACGTCATTACTTCAACGAGACTTTCAAACACGTCTCCTAGCAAACTCCATTATTTAAATAAAAGAGACATCTCATTTCACACCAAGCACATAAATACTATACTCCATAAACAAACGAGATGCATGGCATGATAACAAAAGTTAACTTTGACTAATTCACGACATAATGTAATTAATATTTAAAAAGTACGGGCGTTATAAGTTGAGATACCTAAGAGCAAATGTGAGAGATACTGGCTCATTCATCTTCTCAATTACAGTGGCATCATTTGGCTTGTCAATAGTGGTGTTCTGCCTACATAAAATATTTGCAGTTCCAATATCACCTGTGGATGAGAACTTCACACCTTCCTTCGTAACAGAGATGGCAACTGTGTCACCAATGCTACTAAGATCTTTGCAAATCCTTGAGAACTCAACAGATGGCATGCGAACAATAGCATGGTACTCAGCTTCTGGGAGTCCTAGATGCTCACTGTCAATGTCCATGAGCTTCATCTCAAAATCTGAGATCTTATCTTGTGTGGGGCTTTCGAACACGAAAGTGACAGTGTCGCTACCGTCGTCGGCCTTCAAAGTGATGATATCGTCATTCCCGGCGCACTTGAGCATTTTAGCCATGTTGTTGAGGTTCATCCCCATGGAGATGTTTCGGTCGCAGCGGTAGTGCTCGAATCCCTCCGAACGGAGCAGCAGAGCCACCAGCGCCACATGGCTGGAATCCATAGCCTGCATCGAGAAACCGTTGGGGGAGCAGTGGAAGTTGCCATAGGTTACTAGCTCCTTGATCGATTCCAGAACCTTCTTCTCTTAGAATAAAGAAGAAGATTGGGAGAGAATAAATCAAGGATCAATTCCCTACATTAAGGGATTGACCAAATCATGTATAGACTAGGAATTATTCAGTTACCATATGAGGAATATTGTGTACTCCTATTTAATGGGAAGATTGTAATGAGAATAAGAATCAGACCATTTCACCAAAATTTTCGTTGTTGTCTGTCATGGTATCAGAGCGGGTTGTCGACTGTGGGTCATATTTAACTGACCCAGTAGTATATCTGGGCTGAAACAAAAAAAAAAGATTGACACAACAGTATAACTGGGCTGAAAATTTGGGCCAGTGGTCCAACTGATCGAAAAAAAATTGGGCCGATTGTCCAATCGATCATAAAAGTCTAACCCCTCCAAGATTCACGTTGAAGGGTTTGAGGGTGGGTGTTGGCAATTGAAACATAAAATTAAATATAATAATATCCCACATCGGTGTACACAAAGAGCTTAATCCACTATATAAGTCTCATGGGCCTCTCCTCTTATCACCAATTGGTTTTAGGATGGAACCCATGGATTTCTATCATCTTCAACAGATTCCTCTGCACCAACCGTAGCTCCAACATCTTCGCCCGATTCCTAGAAAATTGGGGAAATTTCGTAGCTCCAACATCTTCACCAACTAGGAGGTTGCCGATACTCGTGGACGACAAGGAGAGAACGGGAGAGGGTCGGCGATTGGAGAGGCGGTGTTTGCCGATTTTCACAGAGGAGGCGACGACAGTCATGGTGGTAAATAGACATGCACAAAACAGAACCGGACCGCCGGTTCACAAACCGGGACCTGCGCCGGTGGTTCAAGCGAGTCGGTTCAGGTTCAAAAAAAGCGTGAACCGTAACCGGCAGTTCAAAACTGCCGGTTCGCCGGTTTGAATCGGCACTTCAGCGGTTCCAACGGTAGGATTCCGGCTAGGGCGTAGGTTTTCAGGCTAGGTGTGCAGAAAAACCGGCGGTTTACGTCAGAAACCGTTCTGGCGTAAACCTATGGTTTTCGACGGTTCAGCACCTTTTTCATGTGACAGCGTATAGGTGGTAGTGTATATGCCTGAAAACCGATCAGAAACCGGTGGTTTCCGTCAGAAACCGTGGACTGAACCGCCGGTTCAGGCGGTAAATCGGCCGAAATTTGAAATTTGAATTTTTTTATTTTTTTATTTCTTCCAATTTTACTCCTATAAACACCCCACTTCCCCCATCATTTTTACTCACCCCATTCTTGTGTTAACAAGGATTTCCTTCTCAATCTCAATTTTTCTATTCTCTATCATCATTCCCCCTAAGTGCTCAAGTTGTTTATACTATATTTGTTGCTGTGTTCGTAATTTACCATTTATTCAATACTCCATATTCCATACTACTTTCATTTTGCATTATGTCTTCTTCTCGTGGTAGACCGGGATGTGGTGATCGAGGCAAAGGAATTTCCCAAGATCAAAGTAGTCGTCCCCAAAGATCAAAGTGACCTAGTCGTCGAGAAGTTATGGAAGAGGTTTTCCGAGTGGCGGCTGAACGCATGCAAGTAAGTTCTTAAAAATAAAATTATTTTTACAATTCATAATTTCATAAGATTGAGTTTTTTAAATTTTGTTTTGTGTTCCTAATTAAAACTTCAACTTATATAATATTTATAGATAGAAGAAGATCATAGGATGGTCATGCTACTCGCTGAAATGCATCAAGGTGGGGGAGGGGCAGTGGTAGTTCCCAACAACAAGATGACGAGTACGACGTGTCTATATCGTCGGACTCGGACAACAATGATGATAGATCTCATTCTCATATTCCGTCTAGCACCGGCGGAAATGAGGACATGCCTCCCCCTCTACCCACTAAAAAAGCATTGAATCTGATATTTTTGGTAAACACTACAAGAAGGTCCTGGTGGTAATTCCAAGTCCTAATGATCTGTTTTCTCAAGAAGAGACATCGGCGTTTCATGCATATTGTAACAATTGTGATAAAGTCTACAAATTTGTGAGTGGTGGGGGATATGGCACCCTCCGTCGTCATTTGGTGGTAAAGCATCCAGTAGAATGTGGCACTGCCTCTACCCAAACCCAACTAAACTTCCAACCCGATGGCTCGGGTTCGTCAGGTACGCCTCTTTTTAAATATGATCCAAAAAATTTTGCTGACGTTATGACTAGATGGACTACAATGAAGCATATTTTCCTTTTAATGTTTATGATGACAAAAAATTTGAGGTTACTATGCAAAATGGTTTGAACGTAGCTGTCAAAAGAATAGGTCGAATGACCATTCGACGATCTACAGTTCGACAATGTTTGGAGAAAAAAGTTGAATTATCATGTTATTTACTCAACTTGGGACACAAAGACATTCATACATGGGCATTACGGTTCACTTTGTGGACAATAGTTGGACTTTGAACAAGCGTTTGATTGGTTTTAGAGAATTTGAGACACCACACACTGCACCCGAAATTGATTCTTTAATTATTCAAGTTTTGAATGAATTTCAATTATGCAATAAGATATTTTCTGTTGATTTAGATAATGCAACTGCTAACACTGCAAGTATTAATGACTTGATTGCAGCTTGTGCTCCGGTTATTGGAGGTAAGTATTTTCATCAAAGATGCACATGTCATATTTTGAATTTATGTGTACAAGATGCGCTTGAATTATTGCAAAAGCATGTTAGTCCTATTAGAACTGCAGTTAGATTAATCCATCAAAAGCCGCCTATTGGCAAAGCTTGGAATAAGTATTGCCATCAAAAGAAGGTAAGATATACGAATTTTACCATGGATGTGTCTCATAGATGGAATTCGACATATGATTGTCTGAATTCTACTTTGACGCATAAAGATTCTTTGTGTGATTTTTTTAGAACCTATCCCGTTTCTGATTTATATATGTCGCATAGTTGTTGGGATCATAGCGTGAGTTTATTTAAATTGTTCAAATATTTCAAAAATGCAACTGTTGAATTATCGGGTGTTTATTATTGCACTGTTGTTCATATTTTAGAGCATTGCATGTATATATTACTTCGTTTTAAAACTGCGATGAAAAATGTTTCCTCTTCTCCCGAATTGATGTGTGTTTTATATTATATGATTGAAAAATGGTTTAAGTATTTCAATGAGATTCCAACGGTGGATCCAAAAAGAAAATTAGTCGGTACCTCCAGGATTTTAGATTTTTATTATAACAATTTGAGTTCTATTGATCTTGGTCCACTTTAAGCATTGCAAGCGGATAGCAATGACCAATATGGAGTAAACCTAACCAAAACATTTTAAATAAACCTCCCGGACCGGTCAATTGTCCAACAAACCTTCAAGTTTAACTTGCGTGCTCTCTACACCGAATATGAAACCAAGTATAACAGTACCCACCAAGTCAGAAGACCTACCCCTCCTCAACAACATAATTTTGGCTTCGCATTTCAAACTAATTATGATGACCCCGGCGCACAATCCCAATTAGCCGACCTATACAGCTACAGCACCGGCGGAAGGTCGACCTCAGGTACGGTAAGTGAGTTAGATTTATATTTCGATTCACTCTTCTCCTTTGGTGATGAAGGTCCTACTTCTCCCGCCCAAATCGACGTCCTAGATTGGTGGGGAACACACGAGAAAGATTTTATCATACTTGCGTCAATGGCCAAGGAGATTTTTTCGGTTCCGGCTTCCACTGTCGCCGTCGAGTCCGCTTTCAGTGTTGGATCACGTGTGTTGGATGAATCAAGAAGTAAGCTCTCGGCGAAAAATATAGAAGTCGTGATGTTACTTGATGATTGGGCCAAAGCTGACGTCAGTGAACAAGAAAATGATTGGGATGATCGTCAGGAGGAATCACAAGAAGAATTCACCGGGGATGAATCGTTGGCCAACCGTCAACCGCCGGCCAAGCAAGCCAAATAGGTAAGTAAGGTAAGAGAACTACGTGAGCTTTGATTCCCTGATGCAAATGAGCATTAGGGATACGTAGGCACCTCAACTTAAATAAAATTTAAGTTGAACTCAAGTCCTTTTTCCTTTTTTTCTTTTTTTTCATTTGTTTCTACTTTAAAAATATGCAAATACAATTAATTGTATTTGTATATACTCTAGTCGGTTAAGTAGATTTCTCTATAAGGCTAAATGCATGAAACTTTTGACAATTCTATTATAATTGTTGATTGTTAGACTAAACTCAACATTTAAGGTTGAATTGCTAAATGTGTCCGCAATTTAGTTATGTAGAAACATCCCCTTCGCCGACTAAGAGTATATATACTTATAATAAATTTATTGTTCAGAACTTCAAGTCTTTTTTGTAATTTGTAATTAGTAGTAGTGTCGTTGTATTTAAATTTTTTGTTTAAGACTTCAAATTTTTTGTGATTTGTAATTGTTGTAACTTGTAATCTCAATAAAATTGTAATTTTCATCGTGATTTTTTGAATTTTATTTACGCACATTTTATAAATAAATAAATAAGAAAATGCAAAAAAAAATACTAACCGCCGAACCAGCCCGGAACCGGCGGTTTTGAACCGCCCCATGAACCGGAACCGGAATCACCGGAACCCTTGGCGGGCCGGTTCCGATTTATGAAAATGTTGAACCGTGAACCCCCAGTTCCGGTTCGGAACCGGCAGTTTTTGAACCGTGTGCATGCCTAGTTGTAAAGGGTTAGAGTTTTTTTAACCCAAATCCTATTTGTGAATATATACATAAATTCCCAAATTCTGAGATACTACATTTGTTGCCCCATGAATTGCCTAAATGTCCTTCGAAAATTGAAATATTACATAATGTACCCCATGCTGAAAGTAATGTGCAATTAAGACCCATAGATGTGCCAAATACGAAAAATGACCCCAGAATTTCATAAAAGTCTTTTTTAAGCCATAATTACTTTGCACCCTTAGGTGGTGTTTGGTTGTCAAGATAAAATAATACCAATATATAATCTAGGATTGAGTTGTAAGATTATTTTAGTCATAGGGGGGTCGCTATGACTAATTATCCCATGATTATCCATCTAGGATTGAGTCATGAGATTGAATTTCATGAACCAAACACAATATAAATTTAATCTCTGATACAATCTTGCAAACCGAACAATCCCTTAAAAAATTATCCGTATTGCGTGTATGGCCAGAATATGCAGAGTAATAGTGAAAGTGGGTGGATTTTTTTTATTATGGGGCCATGGATACCATACCATGACATATGATAGGAAAGATTTTTCTACTTTTAGTGATTCAACTAAGAGTCAAATACAAACTGCTGACGGGAAGTTGACATTTGTAAACGAAAGTGGAACTATTGAGATTTCCCTGCATCTGAATCTCTCGAATTGCCTTTAAGTGCCAAAATTGTCTCACAAATTAATGTCTATTAGTCATGTGACTAAGGAGCTAAAGTATACTCTATTGATGCACCCAACTTTCTGTGTTTTACATGATATTAGGACAAGGAGGATAATTAGGCGTGACACTGAGCGTCAAAGCCTCTATTACGCGGATAAGATAGCTTTGGAGGGAAAACCTGGAGATTAGGCAGGGGTTGGGTTTTTATAGGAACTAGTTTATTTTAGGTACAATATTTAAGAATAAATATTTATTGAGTTAAATGAAGAAAATAAAATAATCCATAAAAGAGGAAAAAGTACGATAAATAAAGAAAAAATAAAAAATAATAGGCATTTAAATAATAAAGTTGCTATTTGCAATCATTTTAGATGAATAAAATTAAAAAATAGAATAAAAATTAATAGGCATTTAAATAACAAAGTTGTTATGTGCAATCATTTTAGATGAATAAATTTAAATTGTAAAAATAGGTGAGGTGCAAAGTTGGATTGAGGTCATTAATGGGAGTGAAAGTTATATTAAATTGAAAGTTGGGCATGTGAATGAAAGAGAAAATGATTTATAGACATAATGGCAATGCCATAATGAGGTTTAAATGGTAATTGTACACTATATTTATTTTTTTAATTAAGTTTATTTTATGTATATATACTTTACTGCCCTTACATTAAATTGTGTATTAAGAATTCTATTTATGGACATTGCTCTAACTTTGCTCTAACTTAGGCGTACGCTTTTTTTTGCATCAAATTTATGATGAACAATTTTTTTATCGCTCCCCCTTTTATTGCATTCATTTAAAAATTTTTCCTTAAAATTAAGTATTGCGAGTTCATCAATTTTATATATTTCGTGTAAATTTGTTTAAAAATAAATAATTCTATAACAAACAAATAACTAGTCTTTACAAATTTTGATTTATATAATTTAATATAAAAATAATTAGCTATAAGAAATTTTAAAAATTTGGTATTTAATTTTAATAAAATGTATAATAAATAATTGTAAGATTTATAACATATGGCAAAAAGATTACTTAAAGTGAATTAAAATTTTTAACATTGATAAATTTACCATCTAATAATGATATTTATTAGATGGATTTTCATATAAAAATAGTCTTTATAAATTTTAATTTGAATAATTTAATATAAAATAATTAAATATATGAGGTATTAGAAATTTGTTATCGAAATTTAATAAAATGTAGGAGTAGTAGTATATAAGATTTATAACATATGACAAAAAAATACTTTATTTGTAATTTTCAATAACGATAAACTTATTCATTTTGTCACTTTTAATTCACCAGATTCTTTATACTGAATTCACAATATATAAGTAGGAGTATGATGCAATAAATAACACTCATGATATAATGAACTGAGCTAAAAATTCTAATATTTTATTAAAAAAGAGAAAATACTAATTATATAGCTATAAAATATTAAATAGATGAATTAAGAATATGCTATAATTTTAATTTTAATTTTTTGCATTCCAAAATTTGACTTTCTTTAAATTCTGAATTTTTTTAATGTCACAACTAGATCAATCAATCACATTTTTTAAAAAAAATTTAAAAACACGCAATTGTTTATAGTCTTAATTTTTAATATCAATTAGATACATGATACACTAAAATAAATTAAAATAAAATGTGATTAGTAACCTCATCAATTATTTTCATATTAAACAATTCCTAAAATTATTTAATCTAATCTTATTCCTTACTTTGGAAACAATAGTAATACATATTTTGATATATACATGTGGTTATTTTTATAATTTAAAAGTTTATTAATTGTTTAATAATAAAATAATTAAATGTAAATATACTATTTCGTTGAACGATAACACTATGAAATTAAGTGCAAATACATGTAATCGTTTTCATATCTTATAATTTAAAATATACTTAGTACTAATAAAATAATTTGATGTGAATGTCAATTATTATTTCGTTAGATGATAACACTACGAAATTAAGTATATATATAGTCGTTTATAACTAAAATTTTTAAATAGTATTATTTAATAGCGAAAATTTTAAATATTACTATTAAATAACAAAATATTGCATCTGAATAACTATTATCCATTTAACTTATATTTAATATTAGACATCAAGTATTTTTTATGACTTAAATTTTTTGTAACTATTTGATATTAAAATAATTAGATGACAATGACTATTATAATTATAATTTACTTTTAATTATTATAATTTAAATTTAGTTATTTTTATATTTTAGAATTTCAAGAATGATTTAATAATAAAATAATTGAATATAAATACTTATTATTATTATTATTGTTTTGTAGGATGATCAACAAGAAACTAAGTAATGAATATAGTTGAGATTTTGTTAAAATTTTGACTAATGAACGTGAATCTTGATTGATATGTATTAATTAGACAAAGAGAGTTAATTTGATTAGATTTGATTTCCCTCTCCTAATAAACGGTTATACATAAATATTAAATTTTCTTTTATTTGAAATAAGGGTATATTAGTCCATATTTAAATTAAGTTTATGTCAAAGTAGTCTCTAAATCACTACTCATAAAAAATTATTAAATTTTCGAACTTGAATCCTCTGCAGTAGTATCAAACACATCATGGAGTGTTGTGCCCAAAACGCATAAATCTGTTCATCAAACAACATTCATTATAAATGAACTTATAACATTAAATTGACCATGTCTTTAGGTAAATAAAAGATATTATAATAACTGAATTTATAGTATTTATTAATAATTAAAAAATTAGAAGATGTTCAATAATATGATTAAGTACTTAAAAATTAATATATAATTTTTAAAAATTCAATACGAAGTAATGTAAAACAAATTAATAGCAGTTTGATGAAATACTTTATTAATGTCATTTGATGATTATAATAATTTGACTTTAATAGTATAAACAATCACTGATCACGCCGTTTGAATAACAGATTTATGCGTTTTGGGCACAAATCAATACTCCATGATGTGGTTGGCACCAATATAAACAATCCAAATCATTTTCATCTATCAATCAATAAAAGTAATAATAACTCCACCTACACATAACCAATTACTTGTCTATCTTCTCTCTAACCAACTCCATCTTCCAAACAGTGGCAATAAACAAAATGATTAAATCAACGAAAAATGTATCTATCTACGATGATATTCCATAATTCTTCACGGTATTTCCCCTACATGAAGAATCAAAACTGGTATGTATTTACTAATCATCAAGATACGTTAAGAAAGATCTTTTAACATATACTCAGTGCGTTAACATGCTCTAGTTTACTCACATAGTGCAATGTGGCAGAGTGTTTCTTGATACAGAAAGAAAAGGGGAATTTTTTTTGAAAATAATGAAAACATCTAAACGTTATTATGAGGTACCAGAAATATGCATAACGCTATTATCATAGATACACATATACGGAGTCAGCGAGCAATGGCGGATCCAGAAATTAAATATCGTGGGGTCGAACAACATTATAAATATTTAAATAACGTTTATATTAATTATTTTTATAAAAATATATTTTAATATCAATAGTTTATGCGAGTATGGATATTCTTAAAACAACATACTCCCTTCGTCGCACCCTGTGGGTACAGAATTTAAGAAAATGATGTTTAGAAAATTAAGTGAAGAAAATATAAAATAGAAGATGAGATAAAGAACAGAAGCAAAAAGATAAAGTAAACGAATAATTATGTTACATCTTGCCAAAAGAAAAAAATGACTTATATTAGTTGAGATGTCCAAAAAAAATTACTGAGTCGCTTATGGTAGGATAAAATGAGTATACTTTTTCACTAACATTCCACATTTTAAAAAATTGAACATAATTTGAATATGAATAATAATATTGAAATTCTAAATTATAAAACTGAAATTAGAAGAAAATAAGAGATATTTACTTCTATAGTATGTGTTTATTTTAGATAAGTTTATTTAGTAATATATAAAATAACATAGTATACTATGTAACATTAAATATAATTATTAGACGAGAATACACGTTTAATGGACTTCTGAGAACTAATACAAATAAAGAAAGAAAAATTCAAAGGCCATTTTAAAATTAGATACATATTCAAGATCTCTAATCTTTTAAAATTAGCAAATTATGGGTGCATCTTTGTTGATGCCATTTAATTCTAGGTCTCTACCTCACTTCCTTTCTTTCTCTCTGCTCAGTCTCATCTCACACTGCGTGAGGTGGGGGAGGAGACGCGAACGCCGTAGGGTCGGAGGTCGAAGAAAGGAGCTTTCCGGCTGCACTCCGGGGCATGGTGGTGGGGTCGGCCGACCCCACTCGACCCCACCTGGATCCGCCGGTGTCAGCGACAGATCTAGTAAGGGACAAGCCCCCGCTCCAGCGGGGGCTTGCCGGCGCCGGGCACTGTATAATTATTGCGTGCTTGGAGCGGAAATTGAAGAGAGTACCAGTAACTGTTCTTCTTGTTGATTTTTAGAGAGATGGGTGAGAAGATATGAAGAGTCTCTGTGTAAAAATAGAGATAGAATATATATACAAACCAAGAGAGAGAAAGATGTCTAACACAATGTATGCTATTTTAACTTTTTATAGAGTAATAATATTAAATTAATTACTACTCCAATTAAAATATTTTGGATAATAATTTATTACTCCATCAAATCAAAATACTCCCTCCGTCCCATAGAAATAGAAATTTTAGGGTTGACACGAGTTTTAATGTGTAATTGTTAAAGTAAGAGAGAAGAAGAAAAAATTGTTGAAATTGTGTAGAGGATGGTGGGACCCATAAATAATAAAGTAAAAGAGAAGGAAAAAAGGTTGCCATAAATGGATGTGGACTATTTGTATAGGACGGACGAAAAATGAAATATGACCTATTTATATGGGACGGAGGGAGTATACTAATATCGTATTCATAAGAAAAAAGCATATTGCAAATATCTCAACCAAATAAGCAACATAGAATTTTTTGAACAATAAAAAAAGTGATGAGGAAGGCATTATCAAATATTATAAATAAATATTTTATATTCATCTTAGTATTGAAATATACATTGCATATTACTCTTGTCCAATGGTTGAGTTTCCACGATTAATTATTTAGTTGATTGTAATGTAATAGAAATGAAAGTACAATTTCTCAATTGCTCAACACACACAACATACTCATCTCTATTTTTCAAATCTAACTATCCTCATAATCTGAAAACAATACTCTCTCCGTTCGTTATTAGGAGTCTCATTTATGTTCGGCATAAGTTTAAAGAAGAAATATAAAAGGGAAGTGGTTGAAAAAAGATAGTGGAATGTGAAACTCATTTTGATATACTATATTAGTTTTATATAAAATGTGAGTGCAATGAGTTAATGGATAGTGTGATGTACCTACCATTTATAGTAAAAGTGAACCGGGACTCCTTATGGCAGACGAATGGAATATTAATTAATTGAAAATAACAATAATAATAATAATAATAATTATTATTATTAGTATTTTTTAATTTTAATTTTAATTTTATTTTTAGCACCGGCTTATTTGATTTTCTAGTTCCGTCACTGTACGGAGTAATAATTTGTTGTATAGCTAAAGACACTATATTCCCTATGGGACTATATTAAGGGAATTGTACTAGAATTGCACAAAGATTTGAGCATTATATTATACTCCATGGGGCTCTTAGGTTTACAAGATTGTATCTCGTGTGTTTAGTTTATGAGATTGAGTTATAGATCCTACGACTCAATCCTAAATTATATATTGATACTATTTTATCTAGAAAATCGAACACCGTCCATGTTGTTTATTCATATTCTTTTGTGAATAGACATATCGAATAAAAAACTCATAGATCGGGTTGTTGGATGTTTTTCAAGAACTTTAATTACAAGAAGGTTAAAAACTCCCCTAAAAATATTATACTTCTTTGCAACTTTTTAAAGTCATCGAATTAAAATTACAAATTATGTAAAGTATCATAATTTAGATGATAATTGTACTTTTTATGAATGCCAATGATGTAATGCACTTAAGTTGAATGGCAGATAAGAATGAAGATAAAGATACTATGTAAGCCCCTCAAAAAAGAAAGATAGAGACATGTTAGATATAAAGAAGGAAAAAAGATACTAGTAGCTTTTATTAAAAGACATCCATACCCTCTTAGGTTTCATGGCAAAAAATAAAAAAAAAAGAATTTTATATTTTAGAGACTTATAATGATATTCTTTAAAAATCAAGAACATAAAAATGCAAACCTTAATTTTTTGTCTCAACCTAATTTGAATACCATTCTACTATTATTTACCAGTAAACTAAATGCCTACTTTACCGGTCAAGAGGCAACAATCAATACTGTTTTTCAATAGACAAATTAAATTAATTAATACTATTATCAAAATATTCATTCCATCTATCAATAAATATCTCAATTTTGACGGATGTGATTTTTAAAAAATTGTTGGATTTTGTGAAAGAAAGTGGGAAAAACTAGAATATGAGTCCTATTTTTATATACTCCCTCCGTCCCAAGGTAGTTGAGGCATTTCTTTTGAGCACGAGATTTAAGAAATTGATTTGTTAAAGGTTAAAGTGGAGAGAGGAAAGTAAGAGAAGGAATAAAAATTTTACCAAAAAAGGAAATGACTCAACTACCTTGGAACAAACTAAAAAGAAATACGACTCAACTACCTTGGGATGGAGGGAGTATTAATTTTATAATAAAATGTTAGTAGAATGAGTTAGTGGAATTTGAAGTTTATTTATAAAAAAGTAAAAGTAGAATGACTGAATGAGACATTTATTGATGGATGAATAAAAAATAATAAAAAAATTGGACTTAGTGACATATGAAGTGGAGTACATTATTTTTATTTTAATATTTAAACGCATGACAAAAATATTGATGACATTAAATACCATGTACATAAAACATAGAATCTCATTAATAACATTGATAACTAAAATAAGAAATGTCAACTGTTATTTTGTGAAAAGATTGTATTCCATCGAATGCCCTAAAATACTTTATTAACTTGATTGTCACTTTTCTAAATTATTTAAGTACTGTAATAGATGAAGCCATACCCATATGACCCCGAACCAAAAGAGAAAGAAGTTAGGTAGGCTGTTTCTTCTAGTATTTATTTCCCATGTTAAACAATTCAAATTACCATACTGATAGCTCAAACAAAATCAATCAACCATAAATAATAAACCTAACAAAGTCGATGATTTTTTTAAATATAATAACAAATTAATTTTTAATTTGGAGGTGTAACGTAGTGATATAATTTATAAATCGTCAAAAATAATGAAGTTCAATTTAGGGTATCCACTACGGGGTGCCCGCGGCTATAGCCGCGGGTTGGGGCGGGGGGCGGGTGGGCTATAGTGGAGGGCGCGGGCGGACGGCGATTTGGGGGCGGTAGGGGGGCGGACGGGCTTCAGCCGACTTCGGGGCGAGGACGCGGCGAGATGGGCGAGGACGCGGCTATAGCCGCGGCTCCTATAGTGGCGGCACCGACCGCCGCGGCTATAGCCGAAATTAATTTTTTTTTTTTTATATTTCAATTCACCTATAAATACACCCCACTCCATTCATTATTTTCACACCATTCCAACTCTACATCTATAAAAATTTCTCTCACTACAATTTGGGGTCGGAAATGAACAATTTGTGGAGAGACAGCTGGAATGCTCTGGTTCAACAAGTGCAACACCAGGCCGCCCAGGAGGAAGCGGCCCGTTTGGCGAAGGGGGCGGAGAATGCGGAGGATGCGATCCCTCGTGCCATTACTCATCGGCGGACAATCCCACGAGACCACGTCGGTGCGCACCATCGTCTAATGGATGATTACTTTGTGGATAACCCCCGTTATCCACCCGAGATATTCTGCCGGAGATTCAGGATGTCACGACGGCTGTTCAACTATATAGCGACGAATTTGGCTGAGCGTTACCGGTGCTTCACCCTCCGGCGTGATGCGGCTAGCCGGATCGGGCTGTCTACGCAACAGAAGTGCACCGCTGCAATCCGGCAGCTTGCCTACGCCGGACCAGCGGACATGTTCGATGAATACCTACAGATGGGTGAGACGACTGGCCTCACGGTGCTCAGGCAGTTCTGTAAGGGGATCCGAGAAATTTTCGGTGGAGAGTTTCTACGGAAGCCCAACCCGGATGAGTGTCAGCGCCTAATGGATATGCACGGTTCGATGCACGGGTGCCCAAGAATGTTAGGAAGCATCGATTGCATGCATTGGGAGCGGAGGAACTGCCCCGTGGCATGGAAATGCCAGTTCACTACTGGATTCAAAAGCAAACATCCAACAATGATTCTAGAAGCCGTTGCGGACTACCGTATGCGGATCTGGCATGCGTATTTCGGTGTGGCAGGTTCGAACAACAACATCAATGTTCTTCAGTCATCGCCGCTTTTCAACAAGGAGTGCCGGGGGGAGGGTCCAGAAATCAGCTTTGTAGCCAACGGTACGCAGTACAGTAGGGCCTACTATTTGGCAGATGTGATATATTTAAATTAAGTTTATGTCAAAGTAGTCTCTAAATCACTACTCATAAAAAATTATTAAATTTTCGAACTTGAATCCTCTGCAGTAGTATCAAACACATCATGGAGTGTTGTGCCCAAAACGCATAAATCTGTTCATCAAACAACATTCATTATAAATGAACTTATAACATTAAATTGACCATGTCTTTAGGTAAATAAAAGATATTATAATAACTGAATTTATAGTATTTATTAATAATTAAAAAATTAGAAGATGTTCAATAATATGATTAAGTACTTAAAAATTAATATATAATTTTTAAAAATTCAATACGAAGTAATGTAAAACAAATTAATAGCAGTTTGATGAAATACTTTATTAATGTCATTTGATGATTATAATAATTTGACTTTAATAGTATAAACAATCACTGATCACGCCGTTTGAATAACAGATTTATGCGTTTTGGGCACAAATCAATACTCCATGATGTGGTTGGCACCAATATAAACAATCCAAATCATTTTCATCTATCAATCAATAAAAGTAATAATAACTCCACCTACACATAACCAATTACTTGTCTATCTTCTCTCTAACCAACTCCATCTTCCAAACAGTGGCAATAAACAAAATGATTAAATCAACGAAAAATGTATCTATCTACGATGATATTCCATAATTCTTCACGGTATTTCCCCTACATGAAGAATCAAAACTGGTATGTATTTACTAATCATCAAGATACGTTAAGAAAGATCTTTTAACATATACTCAGTGCGTTAACATGCTCTAGTTTACTCACATAGTGCAATGTGGCAGAGTGTTTCTTGATACAGAAAGAAAAGGGGAATTTTTTTTGAAAATAATGAAAACATCTAAACGTTATTATGAGGTACCAGAAATATGCATAACGCTATTATCATAGATACACATATACGGAGTCAGCGAGCAATGGCGGATCCAGAAATTAAATATCGTGGGGTCGAACAACATTATAAATATTTAAATAACGTTTATATTAATTATTTTTATAAAAATATATTTTAATATCAATAGTTTATGCGAGTATGGATATTCTTAAAACAACATACTCCCTTCGTCGCACCCTGTGGGTACAGAATTTAAGAAAATGATGTTTAGAAAATTAAGTGAAGAAAATATAAAATAGAAGATGAGATAAAGAACAGAAGCAAAAAGATAAAGTAAACGAATAATTATGTTACATCTTGCCAAAGAAAAAAATGACTTATATTAGTTGAGATGTCCAAAAAAAATTACTGAGTCGCTTATGGTAGGATAAAATGAGTATACTTTTTCACTAACATTCCACATTTTAAAAAATTGAACATAATTTGAATATGAATAATAATATTGAAATTCTAAATTATAAAACTGAAATTAGAAGAAAATAAGAGATATTTACTTCTATAGTATGTGTTTATTTTAGATAAGTTTATTTAGTAATATATAAAATAACATAGTATACTATGTAACATTAAATATAATTATTAGACGAGAATACACGTTTAATGGACTTCTGAGAACTAATACAAATAAAGAAAGAAAAATTCAAAGGCCATTTTAAAATTAGATACATATTCAAGATCTCTAATCTTTTAAAATTAGCAAATTATGGGTGCATCTTTGTTGATGCCATTTAATTCTAGGTCTCTACCTCACTTCCTTTCTTTCTCTCTGCTCAGTCTCATCTCACACTGCGTGAGGTGGGGGAGGAGACGCGAACGCCGTAGGGTCGGAGGTCGAAGAAAGGAGCTTTCCGGCTGCACTCCGGGGCATGGTGGTGGGGTCGGCCGACCCCACTCGACCCCACCTGGATCCGCCGGTGTCAGCGACAGATCTAGTAAGGGACAAGCCCCCGCTCCAGCGGGGGCTTGCCGGCGCCGGGCACTGTATAATTATTGCGTGCTTGGAGCGGAAATTGAAGAGAGTACCAGTAACTGTTCTTCTTGTTGATTTTTAGAGAGATGGGTGAGAAGATATGAAGAGTCTCTGTGTAAAAATAGAGATAGAATATATATACAAACCAAGAGAGAGAAAGATGTCTAACACAATGTATGCTATTTTAACTTTTTATAGAGTAATAATATTAAATTAATTACTACTCCAATTAAAATATTTTGGATAATAATTTATTACTCCATCAAATCAAAATACTCCCTCCGTCCCATAGAAATAGAAATTTTAGGGTTGACACGAGTTTTAATGTGTAATTGTTAAAGTAAGAGAGAAGAAGAAAAAATTGTTGAAATTGTGTAGAGGATGGTGGGACCCATAAATAATAAAGTAAAAGAGAAGGAAAAAAGGTTGCCATAAATGGATGTGGACTATTTGTATAGGACGGACGAAAAATGAAATATGACCTATTTATATGGGACGGAGGGAGTATACTAATATCGTATTCATAAGAAAAAAGCATATTGCAAATATCTCAACCAAATATGCAACATAGAATTTTTTGAACAATAAAAAAAGTGATGAGGAAGGCATTATCAAATATTATAAATAAATATTTTATATTCATCTTAGTATTGAAATATACATTGCATATTACTCTTGTCCAATGGTTGAGTTTCCACGATTAATTATTTAGTTGATTGTAATGTAATAGAAATGAAAGTACAATTTCTCAATTGCTCAACACACACAACATACTCATCTCTATTTTTCAAATCTAACTATCCTCATAATCTTAAAACAATACTCTCTCCGTTCGTTATTAGGAGTCTCATTTATGTTCGGCATAAGTTTAAAGAAGAAATATAAAAGGGAAGTGGTTGAAAAAAGATAGTGGAATGTGAAACTCATTTTGATATACTATATTAGTTTTATATAAAATGTGAGTGCAATGAGTTAATGGATAGTGTGATGTACCTACCATTTATAGTAAAAGTGAACCGGGACTCCTTATGGCAGACGAATGGAATATTAATTAATTGAAAATAACAATAATAATAATAATAATTATTATTATTATTAGTATTTTTTAATTTTAATTTTAATTTTATTTTTAGCACCGGCTTATTTGATTTTCTAGTTCCGTCACTGTACGGAGTAATAATTTGTTGTATAGCTAAAGACACTATATTCCCTATGGGACTATATTAAGGGAATTGTACTAGAATTGCACAAAGATTTGAGCATTATATTATACTCCATGGGGCTCTTAGGTTTACAAGATTGTATCTCGTGTGTTTAGTTTATGAGATTGAGTTATAGATCCTACGACTCAATCCTAAATTATATATTGATACTATTTTATCTAGAAAATCGAACACCGTCCATGTTGTTTATTCATATTCTTTTGTGAATAGACATATCGAATAAAAAACTCATAGATCGGGTTGTTGGATGTTTTTCAAGAACTTTAATTACAAGAAGGTTAAAAACTCCCCTAAAAATATTATACTTCTTTGCAACTTTTTAAAGTCATCGAATTAAAATTACAAATTATGTAAAGTATCATAATTTAGATGATAATTGTACTTTTTATGAATGCCAATGATGTAATGCACTTAAGTTGAATGGCAGATAAGAATGAAGATAAAGATACTATGTAAGCCCCTCAAAAAAGAAAGATAGAGACATGTTAGATATAAAGAAGGAAAAAAGATACTAGTAGCTTTTATTAAAAGACATCCATACCCTCTTAGGTTTCATGGCAAAAAATAAAAAAAAAAGAATTTTATATTTTAGAGACTTATAATGATATTCTTTAAAAATCAAGAACATAAAAATGCAAACCTTAATTTTTTGTCTCAACCTAATTTGAATACCATTCTACTATTATTTACCAGTAAACTAAATGCCTACTTTACCGGTCAAGAGGCAACAATCAATACTGTTTTTCAATAGACAAATTAAATTAATTAATACTATTATCAAAATATTCATTCCATCTATCAATAAATATCTCAATTTTGACGGATGTGATTTTTAAAAAATTGTTGGATTTTGTGAAAGAAAGTGGGAAAAACTAGAATATGAGTCCTATTTTTATATACTCCCTCCGTCCCAAGGTAGTTGAGGCATTTCTTTTGAGCACGAGATTTAAGAAATTGATTTGTTAAAGGTTAAAGTGGAGAGAGGAAAGTAAGAGAAGGAATAAAAATTTTACCAAAAAAGGAAATGACTCAACTACCTTGGAACAAACTAAAAAGAAATACGACTCAACTACCTTGGGATGGAGGGAGTATTAATTTTATAATAAAATGTTAGTAGAATGAGTTAGTGGAATTTGAAGTTTATTTATAAAAAAGTAAAAGTAGAATGACTGAATGAGACATTTATTGATGGATGAATAAAAAATAATAAAAAAATTGGACTTAGTGACATATGAAGTGGAGTACATTATTTTTATTTTAATATTTAAACGCATGACAAAAATATTGATGACATTAAATACCATGTACATAAAACATAGAATCTCATTAATAACATTGATAACTAAAATAAGAAATGTCAACTGTTATTTTGTGAAAAGATTGTATTCCATCGAATGCCCTAAAATACTTTATTAACTTGATTGTCACTTTTCTAAATTATTTAAGTACTGTAATAGATGAAGCCATACCCATATGACCCCGAACCAAAAGAGAAAGAAGTTAGGTAGGCTGTTTCTTCTAGTATTTATTTCCCATGTTAAACAATTCAAATTACCATACTGATAGCTCAAACAAAATCAATCAACCATAAATAATAAACCTAACAAAGTCGATGATTTTTTTAAATATAATAACAAATTAATTTTTAATTTGGAGGTGTAACGTAGTGATATAATTTATAAATCGTCAAAAATAATGAAGTTCAATTTAGGGTATCCACTACGGGGTGCCCGCGGCTATAGCCGCGGGTTGGGGCGGGGGGCGGGTGGGCTATAGTGGAGGGCGCGGGCGGACGGCGATTTGGGGGCGGTAGGGGGGCGGACGGGCTTCAGCCGACTTCGGGGCGAGGACGCGGCGAGATGGGCGAGGACGCGGCTATAGCCGCGGCTCCTATAGTGGCGGCACCGACCGCCGCGGCTATAGCCGAAATTAATTTTTTTTTTTTATATTTCAATTCACCTATAAATACACCCCACTCCATTCATTATTTTCACACCATTCCAACTCTACATCTATAAAAATTTCTCTCACTACAATTTGGGGTCGGAAATGAACAATTTGTGGAGAGACAGCTGGAATGCTCTGGTTCAACAAGTGCAACACCAGGCCGCCCAGGAGGAAGCGGCCCGTTTGGCGAAGGGGGGCGGAGAATGCGGAGGATGCGATCCCTCGTGCCATTACTCATCGGCGGACAATCCCACGAGACCACGTCGGTGCGCACCATCGTCTAATGGATGATTACTTTGTGGATAACCCCCGTTATCCACCCGAGATATTCCGCCGGAGATTCAGGATGTCACGACGGCTGTTCAACTATATAGCGACGAATTTGGCTGAGCGTTACCGGTGCTTCACCCTCCGGCGTGATGCGGCTAGCCGGATCGGGCTGTCTACGCAACAGAAGTGCACCGCTGCAATCCGGCAGCTTGCCTACGCCGGACCAGCGGACATGTTCGATGAATACCTACAGATGGGTGAGACGACTGGCCTCACGGTGCTCAGGCAGTTCTGTAAGGGGATCCGAGAAATTTTCGGTGGAGAGTTTCTACGGAAGCCCAACCCGGATGAGTGTCAGCGCCTAATGGATATGCACGGTTCGATGCACGGGTGCCCAAGAATGTTAGGAAGCATCGATTGCATGCATTGGGAGCGGAGGAACTGCCCCGTGGCATGGAAATGCCAGTTCACTACTGGATTCAAAAGCAAACATCCAACAATGATTCTAGAAGCCGTTGCGGACTACCGTATGCGGATCTGGCATGCGTATTTCGGTGTGGCAGGTTCGAACAACAACATCAATGTTCTTCAGTCATCGCCGCTTTTCAACAAGGAGTGCCGGGGGGAGGGTCCAGAAATCAGCTTTGTAGCCAACGGTACGCAGTACAGTAGGGCCTACTATTTGGCAGATGTGATATATTTAAATTAAGTTTATGTCAAAGTAGTCTCTAAATCACTACTCATAAAAAATTATTAAATTTTCGAACTTGAATCCTCTGCAGTAGTATCAAACACATCATGGAGTGTTGTGCCCAAAACGCATAAATCTGTTCATCAAACAACATTCATTATAAATGAACTTATAACATTAAATTGACCATGTCTTTAGGTAAATAAAAGATATTATAATAACTGAATTTATAGTATTTATTAATAATTAAAAAATTAGAAGATGTTCAATAATATGATTAAGTACTTAAAAATTAATATATAATTTTTAAAAATTCAATACGAAGTAATGTAAAACAAATTAATAGCAGTTTGATGAAATACTTTATTAATGTCATTTGATGATTATAATAATTTGACTTTAATAGTATAAACAATCACTGATCACGCCGTTTGAATAACAGATTTATGCGTTTTGGGCACAAATCAATACTCCATGATGTGGTTGGCACCAATATAAACAATCCAAATCATTTTCATCTATCAATCAATAAAAGTAATAATAACTCCACCTACACATAACCAATTACTTGTCTATCTTCTCTCTAACCAACTCCATCTTCCAAACAGTGGCAATAAACAAAATGATTAAATCAACGAAAAATGTATCTATCTACGATGATATTCCATAATTCTTCACGGTATTTCCCCTACATGAAGAATCAAAACTGGTATGTATTTACTAATCATCAAGATACGTTAAGAAAGATCTTTTAACATATACTCAGTGCGTTAACATGCTCTAGTTTACTCACATAGTGCAATGTGGCAGAGTGTTTCTTGATACAGAAAGAAAAGGGGAATTTTTTTTGAAAATAATGAAAACATCTAAACGTTATTATGAGGTACCAGAAATATGCATAACGCTATTATCATAGATACACATATACGGAGTCAGCGAGCAATGGCGGATCCAGAAATTAAATATCGTGGGGTCGAACAACATTATAAATATTTAAATAACGTTTATATTAATTATTTTTATAAAAATATATTTTAATATCAATAGTTTATGCGAGTATGGATATTCTTAAAACAACATACTCCCTTCGTCGCACCCTGTGGGTACAGAATTTAAGAAAATGATGTTTAGAAAATTAAGTGAAGAAAATATAAAATAGAAGATGAGATAAAGAACAGAAGCAAAAAGATAAAGTAAACGAATAATTATGTTACATCTTGCCAAAAGA
Source organism: Salvia splendens (assembly GCF_004379255.2). Taxonomy (NCBI): domain Eukaryota; kingdom Viridiplantae; phylum Streptophyta; class Magnoliopsida; order Lamiales; family Lamiaceae; genus Salvia; species Salvia splendens. The sequence goes on from NC_056039.1 coordinate 27,617,640, forward strand.
AAAAAATGACTTATATTAGTTGAGATGTCCAAAAAAAATTACTGAGTCGCTTATGGTAGGATAAAATGAGTATACTTTTTCACTAACATTCCACATTTTAAAAAATTGAACATAATTTGAATATGAATAATAATATTGAAATTCTAAATTATAAAACTGAAATTAGAAGAAAATAAGAGATATTTACTTCTATAGTATGTGTTTATTTTAGATAAGTTTATTTAGTAATATATAAAATAACATAGTATACTATGTAACATTAAATATAATTATTAGACGAGAATACACGTTTAATGGACTTCTGAGAACTAATACAAATAAAGAAAGAAAAATTCAAAGGCCATTTTAAAATTAGATACATATTCAAGATCTCTAATCTTTTAAAATTAGCAAATTATGGGTGCATCTTTGTTGATGCCATTTAATTCTAGGTCTCTACCTCACTTCCTTTCTTTCTCTCTGCTCAGTCTCATCTCACACTGCGTGAGGTGGGGGAGGAGACGCGAACGCCGTAGGGTCGGAGGTCGAAGAAAGGAGCTTTCCGGCTGCACTCCGGGGCATGGTGGTGGGGTCGGCCGACCCCACTCGACCCCACCTGGATCCGCCGGTGTCAGCGACAGATCTAGTAAGGGACAAGCCCCCGCTCCAGCGGGGGCTTGCCGGCGCCGGGCACTGTATAATTATTGCGTGCTTGGAGCGGAAATTGAAGAGAGTACCAGTAACTGTTCTTCTTGTTGATTTTTAGAGAGATGGGTGAGAAGATATGAAGAGTCTCTGTGTAAAAATAGAGATAGAATATATATACAAACCAAGAGAGAGAAAGATGTCTAACACAATGTATGCTATTTTAACTTTTTATAGAGTAATAATATTAAATTAATTACTACTCCAATTAAAATATTTTGGATAATAATTTATTACTCCATCAAATCAAAATACTCCCTCCGTCCCATAGAAATAGAAATTTTAGGGTTGACACGAGTTTTAATGTGTAATTGTTAAAGTAAGAGAGAAGAAGAAAAAATTGTTGAAATTGTGTAGAGGATGGTGGGACCCATAAATAATAAAGTAAAAGAGAAGGAAAAAAGGTTGCCATAAATGGATGTGGACTATTTGTATAGGACGGACGAAAAATGAAATATGACCTATTTATATGGGACGGAGGGAGTATACTAATATCGTATTCATAAGAAAAAAGCATATTGCAAATATCTCAACCAAATATGCAACATAGAATTTTTTGAACAATAAAAAAAGTGATGAGGAAGGCATTATCAAATATTATAAATAAATATTTTATATTCATCTTAGTATTGAAATATACATTGCATATTACTCTTGTCCAATGGTTGAGTTTCCACGATTAATTATTTAGTTGATTGTAATGTAATAGAAATGAAAGTACAATTTCTCAATTGCTCAACACACACAACATACTCATCTCTATTTTTCAAATCTAACTATCCTCATAATCTTAAAACAATACTCTCTCCGTTCGTTATTAGGAGTCTCATTTATGTTCGGCATAAGTTTAAAGAAGAAATATAAAAGGGAAGTGGTTGAAAAAAGATAGTGGAATGTGAAACTCATTTTGATATACTATATTAGTTTTATATAAAATGTGAGTGCAATGAGTTAATGGATAGTGTGATGTACCTACCATTTATAGTAAAAGTGAACCGGGACTCCTTATGGCAGACGAATGGAATATTAATTAATTGAAAATAACAATAATAATAATAATAATTATTATTATTATTAGTATTTTTTAATTTTAATTTTAATTTTATTTTTAGCACCGGCTTATTTGATTTTCTAGTTCCGTCACTGTACGGAGTAATAATTTGTTGTATAGCTAAAGACACTATATTCCCTATGGGACTATATTAAGGGAATTGTACTAGAATTGCACAAAGATTTGAGCATTATATTATACTCCATGGGGCTCTTAGGTTTACAAGATTGTATCTCGTGTGTTTAGTTTATGAGATTGAGTTATAGATCCTACGACTCAATCCTAAATTATATATTGATACTATTTTATCTAGAAAATCGAACACCGTCCATGTTGTTTATTCATATTCTTTTGTGAATAGACATATCGAATAAAAAACTCATAGATCGGGTTGTTGGATGTTTTTCAAGAACTTTAATTACAAGAAGGTTAAAAACTCCCCTAAAAATATTATACTTCTTTGCAACTTTTTAAAGTCATCGAATTAAAATTACAAATTATGTAAAGTATCATAATTTAGATGATAATTGTACTTTTTATGAATGCCAATGATGTAATGCACTTAAGTTGAATGGCAGATAAGAATGAAGATAAAGATACTATGTAAGCCCCTCAAAAAAGAAAGATAGAGACATGTTAGATATAAAGAAGGAAAAAAGATACTAGTAGCTTTTATTAAAAGACATCCATACCCTCTTAGGTTTCATGGCAAAAAATAAAAAAAAAAGAATTTTATATTTTAGAGACTTATAATGATATTCTTTAAAAATCAAGAACATAAAAATGCAAACCTTAATTTTTTGTCTCAACCTAATTTGAATACCATTCTACTATTATTTACCAGTAAACTAAATGCCTACTTTACCGGTCAAGAGGCAACAATCAATACTGTTTTTCAATAGACAAATTAAATTAATTAATACTATTATCAAAATATTCATTCCATCTATCAATAAATATCTCAATTTTGACGGATGTGATTTTTAAAAAATTGTTGGATTTTGTGAAAGAAAGTGGGAAAAACTAGAATATGAGTCCTATTTTTATATACTCCCTCCGTCCCAAGGTAGTTGAGGCATTTCTTTTGAGCACGAGATTTAAGAAATTGATTTGTTAAAGGTTAAAGTGGAGAGAGGAAAGTAAGAGAAGGAATAAAAATTTTACCAAAAAAGGAAATGACTCAACTACCTTGGAACAAACTAAAAAGAAATACGACTCAACTACCTTGGGATGGAGGGAGTATTAATTTTATAATAAAATGTTAGTAGAATGAGTTAGTGGAATTTGAAGTTTATTTATAAAAAAGTAAAAGTAGAATGACTGAATGAGACATTTATTGATGGATGAATAAAAAATAATAAAAAAATTGGACTTAGTGACATATGAAGTGGAGTACATTATTTTTATTTTAATATTTAAACGCATGACAAAAATATTGATGACATTAAATACCATGTACATAAAACATAGAATCTCATTAATAACATTGATAACTAAAATAAGAAATGTCAACTGTTATTTTGTGAAAAGATTGTATTCCATCGAATGCCCTAAAATACTTTATTAACTTGATTGTCACTTTTCTAAATTATTTAAGTACTGTAATAGATGAAGCCATACCCATATGACCCCGAACCAAAAGAGAAAGAAGTTAGGTAGGCTGTTTCTTCTAGTATTTATTTCCCATGTTAAACAATTCAAATTACCATACTGATAGCTCAAACAAAATCAATCAACCATAAATAATAAACCTAACAAAGTCGATGATTTTTTTAAATATAATAACAAATTAATTTTTAATTTGGAGGTGTAACGTAGTGATATAATTTATAAATCGTCAAAAATAATGAAGTTCAATTTAGGGTATCCACTACGGGGTGCCCGCGGCTATAGCCGCGGGTTGGGGCGGGGGGCGGGTGGGCTATAGTGGAGGGCGCGGGCGGACGGCGATTTGGGGGCGGTAGGGGGGCGGACGGGCTTCAGCCGACTTCGGGGCGAGGACGCGGCGAGATGGGCGAGGACGCGGCTATAGCCGCGGCTCCTATAGTGGCGGCACCGACCGCCGCGGCTATAGCCGAAATTAATTTTTTTTTTTTTTATATTTCAATTCACCTATAAATACACCCCACTCCATTCATTATTTTCACACCATTCCAACTCTACATCTATAAAAATTTCTCTCACTACAATTTGGGGTCGAAAATGAACAATTTGTGGAGAGACAGCTGGAATGCTCTGGTTCAACAAGTGCAACACCAGGCCGCCCAGGAGGAAGCGGCCCGTTTGGCGAAGGGGGCGGAGAATGCGGAGGATGCGATCCCTCGTGCCATTACTCATCGGCGGACAATCCCACGAGACCACGTCGGTGCGCACCATCGTCTAATGGATGATTACTTTGTGGATAACCCCCGTTATCCACCCGAGATATTCCGCCGGAGATTCAGGATGTCACGACGGCTGTTCAACTATATAGCGACGAATTTGGCTGAGCGTTACCGGTGCTTCACCCTCCGGCGTGATGCGGCTAGCCGGATCGGGCTGTCTACGCAACAGAAGTGCACCGCTGCAATCCGGCAGCTTGCCTACGCCGGACCAGCGGACATGTTCGATGAATACCTACAGATGGGTGAGACGACTGGCCTCACGGTGCTCAGGCAGTTCTGTAAGGGGATCCGAGAAATTTTCGGTGGAGAGTTTCTACGGAAGCCCAACCCGGATGAGTGTCAGCGCCTAATGGATATGCACGGTTCGATGCACGGGTGCCCAAGAATGTTAGGAAGCATCGATTGCATGCATTGGGAGCGGAGGAACTGCCCCGTGGCATGGAAATGCCAGTTCACTACTGGATTCAAAAGCAAACATCCAACAATGATTCTAGAAGCCGTTGCGGACTACCGTATGCGGATCTGACATGCGTATTTCGGTGTGGCAGGTTCGAACAACAACATCAATGTTCTTCAGTCATCGCCGCTTTTCAACAAGGAGTGCCGGGGGGAGGGTCCAGAAATCAGCTTTGTAGCCAACGGTACGCAGTACAGTAGGGCCTACTATTTGGCAGATGTGATATATCCGCGCTGGTCCGTATTCGTGAAGACTGTCCGCCAACCGGTTGGACCGAAGAAACAATATTTTGCACGCAAACAAGAGAGTGCTAGGAAGGATGTTGAGCGGGCTTTTGGTGTCCTCCAATCGCGGTGGGCTATTATACGGTGTCCGGCACGAGTTTGGCACGAAGATGATGTCGCGAATATTATGTTAGCCTGTATCATATTGCATAATATGATAATAGAAGATGAAGGCTTTTCGGCAGAGCGATGGGCACCGGAAGAAGGCGCAAGTACAAGTCACGGTGTTGCCTCCGCGCCGATCCAGATGGGCGTACCACGGAGCAATGAATATTTGATCCAACGCTTCGCTGATATGCGCATGACCACATCACATAACACACTGCAGGCCGATTTGATTGAAGAAGTGTGGGCACGTAGGGGAGGTGGTGGCACAGTGTAAACATGTTAGTGATTTGTACTAGATTAAATGTAGTGTGTAATTTTAATTTTAATTTTAATTTTAATTTTAATTCTAATTCTAATTTTAATTTTAATTTTAATTTTAATTTTAATTTTAATTTTAATTTTAATTCTAATTCTAATTCTAATTCTAATTCTAATTGTAATTCTAATTCTAATTGTAATTCTAATTCTAATTCTAATTGTAATTCTAATTCTACTTCTACTTCTACTTCTACTTCTACTTCGTATAGTCGTGTTCTTCTAATTACGTATAGCCCGATAAATTTGTTCATAATTACTTGAAATATTATAAAATGAAAGTTGATTATAAAATTTGGGAGCTATTGGAGGTGTCCACTATAGTCGCGGAAATAGAATTTTGGGGCTATGGACAATAAAACTGGAGGGCTATGAACAAAAACTGAGACGAGGCTATTGGGCGTGTCCGCCTTACGGTGGACATTCTTATGATCAAATTGAGTAAACGTATTCTAATAGAATTCGGAAACTAAGTAAAAGAAGGCCGTAGCACGTATATATATATCCCAACTTCCAATGATTATCACAGGAGGGATTCATATCGCGTGTAGTTTCCCTGTACCCGCATTGCATCCAAACCTTTTCAAATTCCACCCAAAATCGAAAACCTAAATTAAACCTCTCAGAATGGAGAGTGCCAGCGCCGCCGCCGTTGTGAGCGAAAGCCGCAGAGAATTGTTGAGCGCCGATACTATCCAGCCGTCGTGGAGGCTCAACTTGGATGCGTTCCGCTTGCCGGAGCGCGAGTCCGACAATCGCCACTCCAGTTTCAACATCCAGCGTCTCTTCAGGAACAAAAGTATGTTTCTGCATTTACTTTGTGCATATTCTTAATATATATCGCATATTTCCTGAATTTTCCGCGGAGAATATTAGGGGAACTGTGTCAAAAAGTAGACAAATAAGTAAGCCGTATGAATCATGTATAAATAAACACTCCTGTTCCTCTGATGCACGCGGTGGATACAAATATGTTAAAGTATGCGAATAATTCCAGATCCTATTCTCCTTTTTTTTGGAATTTTCTTTCCAGTCCTGTCTCCTTCTAAATTTTTTAATTAAACTTTGAATGTGTCCTTTTGTTATGGCTCCTTCATATGATAATTTGATATGATTTTTCTGACTAAGATTCAAATGTTGGAGTCTCTTTTGCAGAAACAATTCTCTGGTTGTAAATTAACGGCAGCCACAATAAAATCTACATGTACGTTTTAAAATATTTAGTCTCGGTCTCTAAAATCTCCTTATACCTTTTAATTAACGGAATAAGAAAGACGATTTTGTTTGATGATTCTGGATCTGAAAACTTAATTGTACACGATCGATGTTTCTGTATATATCAATATATCATGTGTGTGTGATGATGGTGGCGGCGGTTTTAGATGATTTGGTTGTTGGTGGATATTTGTGAAGTTAGATATTTATTGATGTTGGTGGTGGATTTAATTTAGCAATTTAATATATTCTTCACGCGTTACTAAATAGTATAAAGTATTATGGTCATCTATAATAAATTCATTAGCGTACTATATATTTTACCACAAGTAACTTGTGGTAGTTAATAATTATCAGTACATTTTAGTTAGGTCAAAATAATTTAGGTAATTTGATATTTATTCGCATATTTCAGATTTTATTTATTGACGTTTTGTTATATACATCCGCTGGCTGCCTACATAGATATAGGATAATTTGGCCTTGCCTTAAAGAAATACATTAGAGGGTAATATTTTCTGTAATTTAAAAATAGATATGCAAACACAATAAAATGTTTTATGAGTACCTAATTATGCATTAAATTGGCGCTTTGTTTCTTAATCTCATTAGCTTATCCGGGTTTAATTAATTTCCTCATAAGGGTTTATTGCGAGTTCAATGCAAAAATGTGATATTTTTTTCCTGCCAGGAAAACAACGAAAAGTTGCCGAGTATTACAAAAAGCAGGAAAAACTTCTGGAAGGATTCAATGAAATGGAGACAATCCATGTATCTGGTGCTTTAACAGATGCTCTTACTGAGGTTCTTCACCTCACTTAACCTGTCATACTCAGAAGAAAACTCACATGATACTTTTAAAAGTGAAGCAGAAATAACCACATTAATATTTGTGAATCAGTACTCATCCCTGTATCACTCATAACTTCAATATGTTCTGATAGTTGCTGCTTTGACCTTTTTATTCTTTCTATAACTTATGTCTTCTTTGATGGACAAGTGATATCATCTCTATGCTCTGCTTGAAGATTGTGTTAAATCATCCTTGTTTTTATGGCTTATTATGCTCTTATATCTTTCCAGGATCAACTGAAACAGCATGCAAAGAGTGAGAGGCTAGCTGTTCACATATCTAACATTGCCAATCTGATCCTTTTCATTGCAAAAGTGTATGCTTCACTTGAGAGCAGATCTTTAGCTGTCATTGCATCAACCATGGATTCTTTCCTTGATCTCTTATCTGGGCTGATCTTGTGGTTTACATCCTATGCTATGAAAAATCCAAACCAGTATCATTATCCAATTGGAAAGAAAAGGATGCAACCAGTGGTAAGATTTGGCATCTGCTTCAAAATAACACACTTTTTATAGGGCATATTAGCTAACAAGATGATCTGTTTTACCAAAATATGTTCCTTTAACTGAGTGCATCTTTTACAGGGCATAATTGTTTTTGCTTCTGTTATGGCAACACTGGGATTGCAAATTATACTGGAGTCTGTTCGGCAACTGATATCAAAGGTATTTCATCTTTAAATAATTGTATTAGCTCTAGTTCTCTAAATTGGTTTACGCCAACAATTTTTATTCTCGTGGAACAGACTGGCCCAGAGATGAACCATAGCCAGGAGATGTGGATGATAGGCATCATGGTATCTGTAACTGTAGTGAAGTTTGCACTTATGGTTTATTGCCGCAGATTTAAGAATGAGATTGTGAGAGCCTATGCCCAAGATCATTTCTTCGATGTCATCACCAACTCTGTTGGATTAGCCACTGCTGTTTTGGCGGTCCGTTTCTACTGGTGGATAGATCCTACAGGAGCCATGATCGTGAGTACACTCAATTAGCATTTAATTTCCAATGCAGGCAAAAACATCCATTCTGTCATTATGCATGCCAATGCTATTCGACTCTGTATTTCAGATTGCACTTTACACAATCAACACTTGGAGTAAGACTGTTTTTGAAAACGTGAGGTCGCTAATTGGAAGAACAGCACCGCCAGATTTCCTCACGAAACTGACTTATCTGATATGGAATCATCATAAGGAAATTCAGCACATTGACACAGTAAGGGCATACACATTTGGCACTCACTACTTTGTGGAGGTTGACATTGTGCTGCCGCAAACTATGATGCTGGGCGAAGCACATAATATCGGCGAAACGCTACAAGAAAAGCTGGAGCAACTTTCAGAGGTGGAGAGAGCATTTGTTCACATTGACTTTGAGTTCACTCATAGACCGGAGCACAAGAGCCAAGTCTGAGCAGCTAATAATTTAAAACCCTCTGCCTTCTACTTTAGTATTCGTTTAGGTTTTAGGCTTCCTTGTTTTAAAACATATTTTTGTCTGTTAATTGATCAGGTTTATATTGCATAATCTATATTTCGTTGAACCTTTAATAAAAGTGTCTGGTTGGCTTGGATTTTTTGGAGAAATAAATTATGAAGAAAATTATTTCTTTATACTATATTTTGATGAGGGGTATAGTGAAGCACTCAGAATCTTGGCTTAACTACGAATTCTTAACACTCAAATTTTTAATGATAAATGACTTTGTCTGTTTCAAGTTTTTATGGTAATTTATTCAATAGATTTCACTAAATTTTTACACACAAATATGTCGAGGCTCTCCGTTAAATACAACAACAAACTAACCAATTATAAAATTTGGTTTTAGAAATGTTTAAATTTACAATCTTCCATTAACACAATAATAGTATTTGTATCCTAAATTTTTTCAATAAACATGAAATTTTATGTAATTTTAAACTACTCCATCCCATAAAATAGTGTAACTTTTTCTATTTTTAAGTATTTCACATAATAATGCACATCTTTTATTTACCTTTCCTTTTTTAATTAAAATTTAATTATGAAATGATAAACATGTCACCCCATTGCTAAAGTAAAAAAAATTAAAAATTATTCCACCCTGCGAAGGGTATTGCTGTAAATTGGATGTAAGCGAGAAATAAAATTCTGTACGCTCACTAGTAAACTGGTAACTCCCTGCCTATTTTTTTTTCAGCTATTTCAGGCGGCTTCTCATACTATCTCCATGCATCACCCTGCCCAAACGAACCTCAATCAATTTTTTAATAAAATATTTATTTCTCTATCCTCCACATACACAATCCTCAGTAATTCAACCCTTATTAGCTTTTTTACTTCAACAAATGACCCCAACCCAACCCAATTAAATATTTTCTTTTTCATATATTTTATATTGATATTTTATTTATACTTAATTTAAATATATTAAATAATGTCTAAAAATTATAATAAAAAAGTATATGGTTCAAATTTAAAACAAAAAATATTAGATATTCAAATAATGAAAGCACAATATAATAATAAGTTACACAGATTAAAAAATACAATACGATAATAGAAATAAACAAACCAAAATACAAATGAAGAGTGAAAAAAAAGCTAGCTTAAACAAGATAAACATTAGTACATATTTAATTGTTTGTCCCAAATTTAATCCAAATGTGCTCAATCAAATCTTCTCGAAGAGCAATATGGGCTTCTCTATTGCGGAGTTGAGCTCGATTAGTCATATATGATGACAAGCTCCCGATCCGTTGAGTGGAATAGCAAAAGGCTTCAACATTTTCTTCATATACTCTTGTATGCGTATCTTGAATAAACTCAGTGGCATCATAATAATTTCGATATGTATCACGTTCATCTTCTACTATCATACTCCCTTCGTCCCACTTTAGGAGTCCCGGTCACTTTTGCACACCCGTTTTGTAAAAATCATAATAAATAGTTAAATTGGAGAAATAGTAAAGTAAGAGAGATAATAATGTAGACAAGTCATCATAATTTTTCTCATCAAAATCTTATCCCATACAAGACACGGCCTTCGCAAAAATGCGAAACGTGCTTGTACGACTCCAAATGCTCGCTCAACATCTTTTCTAATAGACTCTTAGTGTTGAGCAAACAACTTATGCTTTTGAGTTTGTGGAGAAGTGATTGACTTGACAAATGTAGCCCATGCAGGATATATGCCATCAGTAAGATAATATGCCCTATTATATTGATGATCATTCACTACATAATTAACATATGGTGCTCGACCTTCTAAGACATCATCAAAAATAGAAGACCGATGGAGTACATTAATATCATTGCACGAACCTGGAGTCCCAAAGAATGCATGTCATATCCATAAGTCGTATGATGCCACAACTTCCAAAATAATCGTTGGTTTTCCACTTCTCCCTGTATATTGTCCACCCCATGCGCTAGGACAATTTTTCCACTGCCAATGCATGCAATCTACTCCCTATCATGCTTGGGAAACCACGTTGATCTGTTACATATAGAAGTTTAGCCATATCTTGTTCAGTAGGTCTTCTAAGACATGTGGCACCAAAACATGAAATAACACCATCAACAAAATGCATTAGAGAATCTCTTGTCGCCATTGAACTCATCCGCAAATATTCATCGACGGCATCGGATGATGTCCCATACGCCAACACCCGCATAGCTCCTGTACACTTCTGTAAAGAGGACAAACTTTATCTCGTGGCAGCATCGCGTCTCTCCTAAAAATACTCATCATTAGCAGTTACAACTTCTACTATCCGAAGGAATACGAATTTGTGCATGCGAAATCGGCGTCAGAACACCTCTAGTCCGTACGTCGTGTTGGGACCAAAATAGTCATTGATCAAACGCTCAACACCAATCTCGCGTTGCCTTTCACAATACCTTTTTCTCACTCTAGAAGCTTGAACACTGCAGTTAGATTGAGAATGTTATATAACATATTCTCAACAATTGTATAAATTTGATGATTTTGTTGAGAAACATGTTCTTCACATTTATTGAGTGCAATGATATTTGAATCATCAGAACTTGAATCTGATAAAAGTGATGAGTTTTTCCTGGAAGACATTTTTCGAAAGTGGAGTGAGTAGTTGGTGTTATCTTCAAAAAGAATTCACAAGCTATTTATACTAAATAATAATTAAATAAATTAAATTAATAACTAAAAGTAATAAAAATATCATAAATTCACAATGTTCAAAATATTCAACACGTGATTATCTAAAATATTTACATTTCATATTTATAGCATACAATTCTAAAACATGTACATATAAAAAGTAGTGATTAATCAATAATTAATAGTAAATAAAAAAAAGTAAAAATAATAATACATTGAGCCAATAGAAAATGGACATGTGTCCTTTGCCCTCCACTTTATGTTGGATCGGTTGACAAGACCCCAAATTGGAGGTTGGGTTGGATTATTTAATTTTTACTTTATTTTTATTTATTTCTATTTTGTCTCATGTGTTTGCCCCTCATCTCAAAGTCACCGATGGAGTGGTCTCATACAATCATTTCCCTTTTTCCTTTTCAAATAATTTTATTTTCACGGTACGTTATTACTTATCATTAATTTCTTTTTTTCCGTTCGTTAATATTTGACATATTTACATTTTGCTATTTTTTGTAATAAACTTAACATTCCACCAACTCATTTCACTCACATTTTGTTATAAAAAATTAATACTCTCTCGTCTCTCCATTCCAACTAAGTTGAGTCATTTTTCTTTTATAAAAATAAAAATTCAATCACTCTTATTTTATTTCATCATCAGCTTTACTTTATTTTATGTCTCCTACTTTATTCACATCTTCTCTTATTTTATTTTTTTTCCATTTAATTCATTCAATTTTTTCATTTAATTCATTCAATCTTTGTATCCAAAAGTTTCTATTCCACTCAATAATTATTCCTCTTTTTGTTTTGTTTTTTTTCAAAATTTTCCCCATTGACATTCACACACAATACATGTAAATTTCATTCACACAATCAAGCTCATACTACAAAATCACCAGTTTTTAAGTACTCTCCAGTTTTTGTTGGTCACGAATATCACCCAATATCCATCAGGAATTATTAGGTCACGAATGATCCGATACCTGCTACCTCTTTTATACCCCTATCTATATCTCATGTATGAGTAGTAAATAAAGCCAATGAACTAGCTTCTATCCATTAATTTACTCTCATTTCGTCTCCTACTTAAAATACACTACGAAACAACATATATCAACTCTCCAAGGAATCGGCAAGCATATAGCCCAAAATCATCATTACATGCGACTATGTTCTGGAATTTAAAATTTTTCCATCAACATAAAACAGAGGTGATGAAGTCATCATCTTTTTTTCTAATTTCAACACAAGAATAATAGCCCATACTTTTTGTGATATTCATGGTATGTTTAGCAACGGTACATCCCACCAACAACTATGTTTACATAATACATACACACTCTTCCTGCATGAAAGAAAAAAACACGACTCAACATTATTATTTGGGACAATAATCTTTAGCATTGAAGGGAAAGGACATTAAGAAAGAGAAAGACATACATAGATACATGGTCGAGCAGGGAGAGATGCATCTCATCTATCATGAAGGAAGCCTGTCTAGAGGCTTTATAGTTGTAGAAACCTTGGAGCGGTCGAGCTTTGCATATTTCTCAGAAGTGACCTTCAATACGGATGTTTTGGCTGCTTTGTGAAACTTGAGTATCATCTCCGCACAACCCCTGCACATTCCGTAGTCTAAGAGAAAGCCTAATAATTAAATTCCCTCAATATCCAACAGAGCCTACCTAATTTGGGATTCTTCATAACGCGTATGTTTTGTTAGTAATGGAGTCCATCGCGGACTCAATCCCATTGTGCATCGTGCAACAAAGATTGCAGATGCACAGAGCATTGAGGGCTTGTAGTTCAAGGCTTCATATTCGACTAAGCATAGCTCAATGAGGTAAAAAGCAAATCGTTCAAGCTGCCCCAACAAATAGAAAGTGATGGTTAGTTACTCTACTTGATTGAAGAGACATTATTGCACAAATTTTACAGCTTACCTTTGTGTCAGATTGAGCCGCCTTGAGAAATCTAAGCATGAAAACATAGGCAGTTGGCTGGTTAAGACGGAACTTCAATTTCTTCAAGATTGTCTTTTCCTGAAACTCACAAGTTGCTACAGATTTAATCTTTTTGCAAACAGAAAATAATGGTGCGCGAGCAATCAATAAAGAGAGAGCTGCCTGCACTCACCATTTTCAGCATTTGATCCTTAGTATATGACTCTGCTGAGATGCTTATTAAGTCAGTAACCTGTGGTTGCCAAGAAATCGAGAGATGAGTTTTCTACTTAATGAGAGTTTTACAATCTGATATTGAATGCATGAAAATATTACCCTGGGATGCCAAAAGTCTTCATATTTGGATGCCAACAGGAGAGCAGTAAGGCCCACTAACTGCAATTCGTTCTTCTTAATGCAGTCGATGGAGAGGTATCGATCTAAGAGTGTAACAGTAAGGAAAAGTGTTTCCTCCATCAACTCAAACCTTTGATGAACCTGCAACCAAATGCTTGAGAGAGGGAAACCAGAAGCTGCAGAAACCATTAAAAGATAAGGCAATGATGTGATAAGAATGAGGAGACCTCGATAAGCCAGTTGATCAATAAACCACGCATTTGTGGTGCAATATCTTTTTGTGTTTCCAAGTAGTTCTTCAGCAAAGGATTCTGTGCCTGCAAAAGGTTTCAGAGAATGACTTTATAAGAAATGCAAAAAAGTTATATAGTAGTAAAATGATAAAATAGTAGGAATGTGGTTCACCTCCATAACCCAATAGTATTCGTATATATCATCAACATAATCAGAAACTTCAAGATGGTTACGATCATCATATATATCTGGTAGAGTTTTCTGGGATGTAACTTTACTACATTCTTTAAGCAACTGCAAAAGTGGCCATCATCAACAATCGAGTTGGCAAGCAAAATTTAGAGGTATTGATTATATGGATACTAAAAAAACCTTTGATCTGGACATCAGTGACGAAATAAATGAATTCCTGCGATCAGATCTTCTCCTTTGAACACTAGTGCTAGAAATATCCTCCTCATGGGCAGGTTCAACTTGGGATACAACAGAAGGAATGTTTTTGGATACAGAAACCTTGTCCTCCTTTCTCTTGGATAAATCTGCTGGTCTAGAAGTCACTTTCTTCACAGTGGTTATCTGGATTGTTTTCGAATTTCTTCGAGTGCTGAGAGCTGTAATTGTTCTTTCTCCAGTCAGCTGGAATTTCAGTGACAGAAAATTTTCTCAGTAAATCTGTAATAGTATGCTGGATCTGCTTAAAACTCCAATCAGAACCTAACTACTATATGTTTTTCATCTCATTGCAGCATTGATATAAATGTATTTTGCTTTTGAATTTTTTAAATAGAGGAATAAACACATATCCATATATTTCAGTATCATACTATCATAATCAGAAGCTGTTTAAGAGACCATAAATTTAGGTGTCATCATTCTTATCCATTCTCGGGTTGGAAAACTTTGACTGACGAAATATATGTAAGAAGAAAATGCGTTAATTGAATCTAGCAAGTGACCAATCAAACAAATGACTAGTGAATAGCAACACAAAATTTGGAAGGAGAAAAGAAGAAAAACCATACAAGGGTTCACTTACTTTGATAGATTTCCTAGATCTTACTCCGGCTTCCACTTTTGTTTCTGCTCTTGGTGGCCTGAAAACAACACGCCGCATTGAAAAACAAGGCAAAAAAGAAAACAATGCACATAATGAAACATAACCAATGTTAAAAACTCATAGACTCTGCCTTAGAGAATTTCATTTCACTAAAGAAAACTATCAGTTGAGTCTAAATACTGACACATTAGGTTTCAAGAACATGCTACTATGAAAACCTGACCAGAAAAATATAAAACCAACTCCAAAAACTGTTTTAGAGGAAGTCAAGCATCATCCCCATTGAAGAAAATGAATCACACAAGTCACAATTACTAGATGAGGCAATGGTTCATATTTAGAGTGCATATGATTTTGAGAGGCACACTAAAGCATTAAAGCACTGCCAGTCCACAACTGCACATTTTCCACATTAAATCCATTTGTTATATGCTGACAGATATTCTCCTTTCTTACTAAGTTTCTTCTCTCTCCAAGACAAGTGTATACATATGTGATGTAGAGATATAACTACAAAGCGGAAGAATCTGGTATGTTGGGTAAAACCACCAAGATAAAAAAGTACAGCTTCTTCCTAGTAAATACGTGCCCTATAAAATGGGTAGAATTAGTAAATTAACTGAATTCAGAAACTTAAAAATGTCAAAAAAAATATAATTTCTTATATGCCGTATGACGTACATTGATCTGAAGCCATCACTAACTCTACTCCCCCAAGGACGGCGGCTAGGATTGCTTGGCTTTGGTGCAACACTTGCCCTAGAGTTGGTGTTAACTGAATTCACAAAAAGTTTACAAATATTGATTAGCAATACACTCGTGTCTTTCAAAGAAATATCTAATTGTGCCTGATAGAAAGCTCACCAGGGAATCCATGTTTTACCCTGAAGTTACTTGACCTCTCAGAATTTCCCTGTTGTTGTAACAAAGAAAAGGGACTACATCACACTTGCAGCTTATTAAGTCACAAGACAATATAAAGCCAGATGGTATAACATCAAAACCTTTGTTGTGCCACTTGTTCCTACTCTGCTGGCCTGCTTTATTACTGGTAAAGATTTCCTATTAAACCATCATAAACAACAAAAACAGGAACATTGGTACCAGTGAAATCAATTATATTTAAAATGAAATAGAAATTAGTAGGAGCTTAAACCTTGTCAGAATAGTATTTCTAACTGATTTCCTGAAACTGAAAGAAAGGAAGAAAAAAAACTCCTTAAAAAACATGCATAATAAAAGTAATAGAGTTGGAAGATTTGCAAAAACTAGCGAAGCAACAAAAATTCTGGTTTAAAAAATGTTTAGCAATTTTGAGTTCACCTTCCGGTAACAGTTGTAGTTAGTGAGTTACGGCTTTGAGCTTTTGTCCTTGGCTCACCAGAGATAGTCTTAACATTTTCTTTGACAACTGTTATTCATTAAAAAGGAACACAATGAGATAAACAGAACTTTATCAGTACTTTTTTATGCGGTGACAAGAAATACAAGTACTTACGCTTCTTTGAAATCTGATCTGTATCTTTGGTTGAAGCTAGAGTAACGATTTCCTGTTTCACACACGATTGCAAGTGAAACTTCGGGTTGCTAAAAGCTCCTTATTTGAGAATTATTAACCATATCCAAGTCCAATTATGTGTGTGAACTAATCTAGTGGGAACAGATTTGTAATGATATTCATTAGCATACCGCAGAAAGTTTGCTTGACAAACTATTGTCCCTCTTTCCCAAATCAACAGCACCACTGCGAGACAGATACCAACAAAGCAAATGAATCACACCAATGAATAAACATGTATCCACACATTCTAACAAAAATATCATGAAAAAAATTGTGGATAATGAAAGCAACACAGGGAAAGGTTAATATAGTTTCAAGAGTTGCATAAAAGTTACACTAACCTTTTCTGAAGCAACACCACCTTGTCTTTGCCCTTCCTGTAGTTAGATGCTAATCAGAATATAAAAATCTTAATTACATTAGACAGAGTAACTAAATGATCAAATCCCTAAGATTTCTTCTTTCGTCTTTTTCTTACTTTATTTGTTCTCTGTTTGAGATAAAAACAATCCAAATCCATGCATTTGATAGATCACTTGAAGATTGTTCAGATATATTATACTGGCAATAGCCATTTAAGTCAGATTTTCATCATACACACCTTCAAACAATAACGAGATAAATCTCCTACATGTAAAGAGTTTTGTCTCGATGCTGAAAATCTAAACTACTTACCCAGGTCTAGAGCTTTTTCCTTGGTCAGTTTTTGAAAAGGTGCAGTTCCCATTGCCAATATCAGACAAAACTTTCCTTTCAGCTCTGGAAGTCACTGCGGGATGCACCAATTATTCAGAATAAAGACACATGATTACTCTGTATTCTATACAGACTTCGTAAGACTTACAAGATTTAATTGGTTTACTTATTCCCTTCTCCAAATTCTTGACACCACTCTATAAACAGGCAGGAAAGGGAAATTCTCAAAATATTTAGTCCATAGAGAAAAATGGAAGCCCCATACATAAAATCTAGAAAAACAATTGAAAAAAATAGGCTAACCTTTGAATTATTGGCATTTAGAACATAACCTCCAGTTTTACATGTAGCAGACTGTCTTCTGCATATTAACAAACAGACAGAAATTAGAAAACAAAAAGCCTTAATCAAAACAGAAAAATACTTAGTCTAACAACAAACACTTACTTGGTTCGATTGTTAAGAGTGTCAGAATTCTCAACTTCCATATAAATCTTGAAATTACTTACTTCTCCTACTTGAGAATGAGGAACGTATGGTTCTGAGTCAGCACTAAATCGAAATTTTGGGGAACATAACAGATTAATTACTTAAAACGGAAATTACCAGGCTTGCTCATCTTTGGTTTATCTGCCGTTTTCTCTCTAAGAGTATCCAATCTGCCCTAAATTGGTTAAAATATCAACTATTAAGTTTCTCTTTACCGTCAATAAAATCACAAATCAGTGAATTAAAAAATGAACAAAATTCGCACACCATCGAGAGAGTAAATTATAATTCTGCCTACAACATAATGCGGTGAAACAAAATTAGGAGTGTGACCTTAACAGCCACCATATCTTTCTTCAATCGAACTTCCTCTGCAAATGGAGTGAACGGTTAACTTTTTTCTTCCGATTCTGAACTTCTGGATTCCTCGCAATGTACTTAGGGTTCTTCAAGATTCTTCCATAACTCTTTGTAGTTTACTCCTCTGTTACAAATATGAATCAATGCGTATGAAAAATGTATAAGCTTTGAACATAATTGCATAATCGAAAAATTAAAGGATAATGTTGGGCGGGCTTTACCATGTTTTTTGAGATCGATTGAGAAGGAAAGTGGATTAATTACTGGTTTGAAAATGGCAGAGTCATTGTACCGTTGGAACTTTGAATTCTATTGGTAGTCGACGACCGCCCAATTGCATTGAGAAGCTGTACCCTCTAATTTCTTTATTTTTTCTTTATTGAACCATTTTCATTATATTAATATTTCATATATAATATAGAGAAGCATAAAACATCGTTATAGAAGACTTGATAAAAAATGAAAAAAATAGATACTCGCAATTAAATAGGAGTATATGATTTCTATCTTTCTTTAGTTGCCTTTTTCGTTTTAATCATAGTTTATAATTTAGTTTGTTTAATATTGACTGCATTTTCTTTTATTATGTGTTATTTTATTGTGTTATACTTATTTCAATTATAGGAAGTCTAGATACTCTTAATTTTTATTATCAATTTTAAATGCTTATAAGATAATTTAAATAACTTTTGCATTTTAAAATATTTGGTTAACTAATTATAAAACTTATACTCCCTCATTCCCATTTAAGTTGAGGCAAAACCGCAAAACTTTTAGGTACGAATGTTAAGAAACTGGGTTGACTGAATTAAATAAAAATAAATAAATAAATAAATAAAGTAAAAATAATAAGTGAGAGTGAATTAGCTGACGGAATAAAGTAAGAGTGATTAGATATTTTGTTTTTGCTAAAAAAAGTTACTCAATTTAGTTGAGACATAAAAAAGAATATGACTTAACTAAGTTGAGATGTAAAGAATAGTTATTAAGAATATGTGAAAAATAAATACTCCATTTAATTAGGTTAGAGGGTAGGAAGTAAAACTATAATTCTGGATTTGTAGAGTGGCTCCACGATGAAAGACATAGTAATGAATTAGTGACACGATAATGGCATTCAAGTACGTATTATGGACATTTGAACCATGTTTGGAGTATCATTTATTACTAAAAAATACCTAACAACTAAGCGTAAATGATTGGAATGAAAACTAATGTACATTTAAATAGTAGTATCATATAAAATTCCTCTCCATCCATTTTACTTATGTAAAATTGAAAATTTAAATATCATATGAAATTCCTCTCCATCCATTTTACTTATGTAAAATTGAAAATTTTGTTTGTTGCGAGCTTTCAATGTCGGCGATATCGAAATACTCCTCTATTCCATAATAATATGCTTTCTTTCCTTTTTAATTCGTTCCACAAGAATATTCACTTTCCAATTTTGAAAACTTTTTATTTCTTATGAGGTGAGACCCATTCTCCAATAATAATATTTTAATTACTTTTTGTTTCTAACTCTCTTACTTTATCAATTTTGCATTAAAACTCATGTCGAACTCAAAGTGCATATTCTTTGGGGACGGAGGGAGTCAGTTGCGAAGCCACGTTGGGGGCAGGGGCACCTGGCCCCCATCAATTTGTCCTTGACTATATATATTATGTAAACAAAAGGTTTTATGTGAAGACAATAGCGCAGGTAGTTAGAGCATGCGTAACGCCATGGGCCGGGCCGCAAATCGCGAGTCCCGGCACGGCTCAGGCCCGTCCCGGGGCCGCGTTCCCGCGTCACGGCCCGGGACGGCGTTGCACGGTGACGGGCCGCAACTGGCGAGTCCCGACCCAGCGTTACACGGTCCTCGGGCCGGGCCGCAACCAAATTTTTTTTTTTTTATTTTAAATTTGAAATTTTTTTCTATAAATACTACTCCATTTTCATACACATTCAACTTCAAATCTCTTCCTAGAATTCGAAAAAATGCCTCCTCGTCAAAGAATATTCGAAGATCAATTGACCCGAGTGTTAGGAGAGGCGGTACCGGCAATCCAAGAAGAAATGAACAACGAAGTTGAACGCTTCCAAGCTGCTATTCAAGCTTGGAACGAACAACGAACCCGGGTACCACGTACCCGGATGTATATTCACCGAGACCGTGAACAAGCTGCCTTGCGGAACAAGCTGCCAAGAGGAACAACACACTCGCCTCCAAGCCGATCTAATCGAAGAAATTTGGACTCGCAACAACGTTTTCCAGCATTGACGTTATGTTTTTATGTATTTTATTTTCAGTTTGAAAATTTATATGTTGTAATTTTGCAGTATTCGATGAAATTAAATTTTCCGTGTCATAAATTTTTAGTGTTTTTTATTTTACTTTCAAAATAGGTTGGAGTTGTGAATAGTGTCATTTATTAGTTGCTGCCCGGGCCGCAACCTGCAGGGTTACAGCAGTTGGAGCCTGGGCCGCAACTGTAGAATAATGATGACGTGGAGGGGACTTGGGGCCGGAAATGGGGACGGGGTTTCTGATGCCCTTAGGGGCGGTGTCTCCTTTCCTTCAGGTCTCGAGATCAATTCCATAAGCGACGATTTTTGTTCAATTTTACACCAGTAATTATGTTAATATTCATAATTTTAATATTCATTATATTCATAATAAAAGATTTTAAAAATAATTATTGTATTCTATTTGTTACTTAAACATTATAAACGTTTCTATCCATTATACTTACGGAAAATATCAATTATTTTTACCCATGCACGAGCATCGAAAAAATTATACTCTCTCAGTCCCACAAGAATATGCACTATTTCCTTTTAATCCGTCACATAAGAATATGCACTTTCCAATTTTAGAAAATCTTTTCACTCTAATGAAGTGAGTCATTCTCCCCTAACAATACTTTACTTACGGAATATCCAAAATTCCTAGCTACATAAAATTAAATTATTGGAGTCTACTTATGGCTGACAAGAGAGACCAACATTAGCGGATAGCACAGAAGGTTCCCACGGCGGTACACCAAAGCAAACCCACAATCAAGCTTCTAAAACAGAGAGAAAAGGCAAAGTTAAATAAAGCAGTAATCCTTTATTTTTATACACAAATCAAAAAGCAAGAGACATAATAACCACATCATGAGGCAATGAGAGTTCTTTAACGGTCAATGTAAACTACGTCCACAGTGCCACTGTTAGAGTGTCCACAATGGTGGCCCTTGAAAGCCACTAAATGTGGCCCGACCATCATTCGTGGCTCTCTTGTGGCCTTCACAATGATAAAGGCAACGAAATGTATAAAAACAATAGGGCCACGAAATGTGGCCCTCTCCAAAAAATAAAATTAATTTGTTTGCTTTTGTAATAATATTTTTTAATTTATGTCTAATAAATTTTATTAGTCTTTAAATTTATGATATTTATAAATTTAATTAAAATAAAATAATTTGGATTGTAAACAAAAAAAATTCACAACCTAAAAAAAATGTAACAATAATTTCGTTGTATTATATTAAAATAGGAAAATTATACAACGAAAGTGATCTAGTTTAAAAACACTGGGGGAAACCCAAATCACTCTACGGCGCTACTTCTACGGTTCCAGACCTCTTCAATCATATCAGCCTGCAGTGATGAATGCGATATTTGGCTCCGCATGTCGGTGTACCGCTGGATCAAGTATTCATTACTACGTGGTACACCCATCTGCAGGGGCTCCATGGCAGTACCCGAGCTCGAATTAGCACCATCTTCCTGTTGGAAATATTGTAGCCTTTACACGGGAAAACTCTTGCTATTACAAAAGAACAAAACTGGAAGGTAAAATAATATAAATTATAACGAAAGTAAAGAGATGCAAACTATAGTATTCTTCAAGTCGAGTCGAGGTATCCCTCTCTCCGCAAGACGAAATACGCCCCGGCTAGTGCTCACGGATTGGCGTAATGTCCCCAAAGATGAAACGACTTTCCTCCTATCGAGTTGAAGCACCTCAAACTCGTAGGCTCCGGCGAACTTGAATTGGAGGTGAGAACCGAGCAATGCAATGCTCCTAATGCGAACTAGAATGCTTGAGCTATGAGAGAAGAGAGAATGATTGTAGAATGTGTTGTGGTGTATTCTACTCTCCCAAGCTCCACCTATTTATAGGATAGGGGAGGCCACCTCAAAGGTCTTGGCATTAAGGGACACCATAAACCAAAATGAGGTTACACCAAATGAAAGGCCAAAGGACTTAGGAATTTGAAAAAATCCCTCATATTTTACACGTTTTTCCTACAATCCCCCACATTGGTTAGAGCGCTGCAAGCTCAAACCAACACCAGACACAAATGCATGCATGCAGACTCTATGCTCAGTTCTCGAGAAACAATACTGTATTTGGAGAGGTAACTTGTGGTTTTGAACCTTCCATAGTCAACACTATCGGACATACCGGCGGACTAGTGGACGCGATGCCTTGAACTATTCCTCCTTAGTGTATGCCTAGTCAATAGCATCAACACAATATAGTCTCAACTCCATCAGTTCTCACGTTTGTGTCCGTTTCGGCCGTGGAACACCTCTTTGGAATTCATAAGTGACTCACACACACGAAGCGGCCTCACTTCTCACTTACATAGGTGATTCTTTCATGAGTATCCTGCCATACTGCATCTCCTTGAGATTTCAAGAATCATTAAAAGTCAAAAGACTTAACCTCTTACCACGTGCAGGTTACAAACACTCAGTGCTTTCTAAAGAATGGGCGAAGATTAAAATCTTCTGAGTGTTACAGCTAGATTTGTATAGCTTCGTTTTCCCATTGAACCAATCCCATGGGATCTCCAATCGTATGGTTGGGTTACCACTATACTCATCTTTTAAGATGTGGTTTTCAGTCCCATTCCTTTTAGCAATTTATGCATTTGATCACGGTTTAAACTTTTTGTTAACGGATCCGCTAAGTTATCCACTGACTTTACATAGTCAACTGAGATAATACCACTTGTGATCAATTGCCTGACGGTATTATGTCGCCGACAAATATGTCGAGACTTACCATTGTATAAGCCACTGTGTGCTCTACCTATAGCTGCTTGGCTATCACAGTGTATCACTACTGTCGGCACTGGCTTCTTCCAACATGGAATATCTTCTAGGAAGTTTCTAAGCCACTCGACTTCTTCCCCTGCTTTATCCAAAGCGATAAACTCAAATTCCATGGTGGAACGAGCAATACACGTCTGTTTCGTTGATTTCCACGAGACAGCACCACCCCCCACAGTGAACACATACCCACTTGTAGAAAATGAGTCTTTTGAATCAGAGATCCAATTTGCATCACAGTACCCTTCAAGTACTTGGGGATATCTTGTGTAATCATCTATAAATGTGATGAAGTACTTTTTACCACCTCTAGTTTGCACAAATTTTAAATCACATACGTCTGTATGGATTAACTCTAGAGGTTTTGTGCTCCGTTCTACCGAGCGAAACGGTAGCTTGGTCATTTTTGCTTCAACACAGACTTCACATTTTTCTTGTGAGTTAAACTTATCTACTTTTAGTAAATTAAGATTTACTAATCTTTTTATAGCATTTAGATTTACATGTCCCAATCTATTATGCCATAAATCAGAGCTTTCAAGCAAATAAGAGGATGTGTCATATTCCTTATTGCTTAATCCTTTTCCACGGTGAATGACCGTAACATTCAGCTCAAAAAGTCCATTTACTAGGTGGCCTTCACCTATGAACTTTCCATACTTGGTCAATAAAACCTTTTCACACTCAAATTCTAGTGAAAATCCATGATTTACTAGAAGTGAGCCTGACACCAAATTATTTCGGATGTCTGGGACATGCAGTACATCCTTAAGGGTAAGAACTTTTCCAGATCCTAATTTTAGGAACACATTACCCACACCAACCACCTCGGAAGAGGCTTGGTTTCCCATACGTACTTTTCTACCTCCAACAGATTTGTAAGTAGAAAAAACGCTTCTCTCGGAGCACACATGACATGTGGCACCCGTATCAACAAATCATTCATTTGGATTATTACCATGGTCCACGTCGGAGACCACTGCGATCACCTCGTGATCTTAGTTGTTTATAACAACACGTTCAAATAATTTGTACAGTATTGTTTCCAACAATAAGTACACAATTATATTGAACCAAATGTGCTTTGGTATATTCATCAACCCATGCATCCCAATTACTACTACCAAATCTAAATTGGTCTTGCTTGTCAAATGACAAACGATAAACATCATTCTCAAGAGAATAGATCTCAAGGAATTAACCACTCCATAGCGCATCGACATTGCGACCGTCCGTTGCTTTATTCCAGCTTTGAATTTCATGCTTCCTCCAGCTTCGGTCGACATGATTTCAACAAGAGTACAATATTTCTTCTTCCAGATCACCATTCAGAAACGCAGTTTTCACATCCATTTGGTGAATCTCAAGATTGTGCAAAGCAGCAATCGCAAGAAGCACCCGAATGGAAGTGATTCTCGTAACAGGTGAATAGGTATCAAAAAAGTCATGCCCTTCTTTCTGCTTAAAGCCTTGGACAACTAGGCGAGCTTTGTACTTATCTATAGTACCATCGGGCTTATATTTCCTTTTCAGAATCCACTTGCACCCTAAAGTCTTACAGCCTTCAGGTAAGTCTACTAACACCCAGGTGTTATTTCTCATGATGGATTCAATCTCACTGTTGATAGCTTCTTGCCACCACGCTGCGTCTGGGCCAGACAAAGCTTCCGCCACTGACTTTGGTTCGTCATCCAACATAAAAGTTATGAAGTCGGGACCAAATGTCTTAGCAACTTTAACTCTTTTACCACGTCTTGGTTCAACATCCTCAGGACTTGACCTCGTCCTTTTTGGAGGATTAGAACTAGTGGATTCATCCATCATTCTTTCACTAGAACGATCCTCTTGCCTCTTACAAGGGTAAACATTCTCAAAGAATATAGCATTCCTTGACTCAATCGTTGTTCCTTCAGCCACGCCAAGCACAGCTGACCTATAGACTAGGAAACGATATGCACTACTATTAAGTGCATGGCCAATAAAGATGCAATCGACTGTTTTAGGCCTATTGCAACTTGTTTCGGAGGTGGCACTTCTACCTTCGCTAAACACCCCCACACTTTGAGGTATGAATACGAAGGTTTCTTCCCTTTCCACAACTCATAAGGAGTTACATCCCTATTTTTTAGTGGAATTTTGTTCAGGATATGATTCGCTGTTAACACAGCCTCCCCCCACATGTTCTGGGGTAATCCTGAATTAATCAACAAAGCATTCATCATCTCTTTTAGTGTTCGATTTTTGCGTTCAGCAACACCATTTGATTGAGGAGAATATGGAGCTGTGGTTTGGTGAATTATACCACTTGCATGACATAATTCTGCAAACGGAGCTACATACTCACCACCTCTATCACTTCGAACACACTTAATTCGACAATTAAGTTGATTTTCGGCTTCATTTTTGAAGTCTTTAAACGCTTCAATTGCCTCATCTTTACTTCTTAATAAGTAAAGGTAATCCTTCGGTGTCCACCGCTCTGCAGCTAATCCTTCTTTAAACATTCTCGAATTAGCACCATCTTCCGGTGTCCACCGCTCTGCAGCTAATCCTTCGTCATCTATTATCATATTGTGCAATATGATACATGCAGTCATGATGTCTGTGACATCATTTTCGTGCCATTGTCGAGCCGGACACCGTATAATTGCCCATCGCGCTTGGAGTACACCAAAAGCTCGCTCCACATCCTTCCTAGCACCCTCTTGTTTTTTCGCGAAGTAGGTTTGCTTCGGTCCAACGGGTTGTCGGATCGTCTTCACAAACACGGGCTAGCGAGGGTATATCCCATCGGCAAAAAAAAAATAAAAAATAAATCCCGCGGCCGCGGCTCACCCTCGGCTCCCGGCCCTGCGCCCCGGCTCTCGGCTCTATGCAATGGGGTGCCGCGCACCGCCCGCGGCTCCCCCATTATGGACACTCTTAGGGATTTGGATGACAACATTTTGTCTCCATCTCTCTCCAAACCTAGAATTATATTTTCCACCTAATTTAAATCATCACTACTTTTACAACTTCAAACTTTTTTGTCCAATTTCTCTCCACTATGTTTGCTGCCCTATCTCATTAATTCAGATTGAACTACTAAACGGAATAATTTATATTTATAGACTATTAATCTTTCGACCAACTTTTGCACATTATAGAAAAAAATGCATTTAAACAAAGGTTCATAGTATAGCATCAAAAAAATATATTCCCAAAATCCAATGGTCTAAAAGTGTAATAGAGTACTAAAATGAGTGTACCCAACCATCTGAAAATAATTATAAAGTGAATGGAACCTAGCTAACAACCAATGATCTTAATCTCACAAATTTACATGGTGATGGTGGGTTACAATAATTTATATAATGATTTCTATAATTTCGCAATGACAGCCCTTTACACTCATATAGCAACTTTTGGTTCAAGGAAAGGGATGTATAACTACAGTTTATTAAAGCTTAAGTTGAACTGTTATTCTCTGTTCAACTTCTTTCTATTCTGATACTTTTAAAAGTACTACTACTTGTGTACATCGTTTGATTATTTTACTTGTTGTAGCCATGTTTTTTATTTATTTATTTTGACCATTTGTAAAACCCCCCAAATATTCTATTTTTTTCTGAATAATTTTAAAAATAATAACATATCCAATTACTATAAGTTACTACATATTAATTAGATAGAAATTAGTATGTTTTAGTTACAACGTTGATAGTACTATAAATTAAGTTGGGAAAAACAGTTGAAATGAGTTTCCGGGTGTGGATTCTCATAATTTAGCAGACTATCACGAGAGGCACAGTTATTATGAGTGTATGTACAATGTGAGAGTTCCTTTTTAATTTTGCTAGTGACAGTGGTGATAGATGATGCGTTTGGGTGTTGAAAAATACTTGGGAACAGTTGAACCAAAAAGGCAAATTAAAGAAAAGAAAATAAAATTGGTATGTTGCCTATTGACCATCCATATATATACTATACTTAATTGGGCACTCAAATTATTCTGATTAGCAAGAGCCACCCTTTTCCCACAACTCTACTACTACAAAGCAAACCTCTTCTTTCCTCTCAACATCACCAAAAAATCTCTTCTCCTCTCCTCCCCATGAGCTCCCACAAACTCATAATCCTACCATCTCTTCTTCTGCTCCTCCTCCTCCTTCCCCATGTTTCCGCCGACTGCGGCGGCCATGGTGACGACCAAGCGCAGCGCCGCAACCACACCGAAGCGCTCAGGTACAAGCTGGCGTCAATAGGCTCGGTTCTGTGCGCGGGCGCGGTCGGCGTGAGCCTCCCGATCCTCGGGCGGAGATTCGAGGTGCTGAGGCCGGAAAACGACGTGTTCTTCATGATCAAGGCTTTCGCGGCAGGGGTGATACTGGCGACCGGATTCGTGCACATCCTCCCCGACGCATTTCGCAGCCTGTCGTCGCCCTGCCTCGGGGAGGATCCGTGGGGGAAGTTCCCGTTCGCCGGATTCGTGGCGATGATGGCGGCGATCGGGACGCTGGTGGTGGACACGGTGGCCACCAGCTTCTACAAGAGCACGCACTTAGACAAATCGAAGCTCGTCGACGAGGAGGCTTCCGGCGACGGCCACGATGGCCACGTGCACGTGCACACTCATTCCACGCACGGCCTCGTGAATGGCGCGGCCTCCGCGGCTCCGTTGCTTGACATGAGCGTGTCGGATCTAGTCCGACAGCGCATAATATCACAGGTATGTATACTAATTTGTTTGCTACTGTATACATACTCCCTCTGTCCCATAAATTCCTACTTTTATAATATACTCTCTTTTACAATAAAATATGTATGAGAATGAGTTAGTGGAATATGAGGTACAATACTAAAAATGGTAAAAAGAAAAATATGACAAACTTTCTAGAATCGGGAAAGTAGTATCTATATATATATATATATATATATATATATATATATGAATATATGTGAATGGATCATGGATGGTGATTGTTGGTGTTGGTGTAGGTTTTGGAGGTAGGGATTGTGGTTCACTCAGTGATAATCGGATTGTCGCTGGGAGCATCGGAGAGCGTTGAGACGATCAAGCCGTTGCTGGCGGCGCTTTCGTTCCACCAGTTCTTTGAAGGGATGGGGCTTGGTGGCTGCATTTCCCAGGTTGCTAAATTTAATATCCGTTTGCTTTAGTCTAAAATGAGTTAAAATGTGTATTATTATTATTATATTGTCTTATGTATCTTTCTTATGTGGCCCCACCTTTTCCTTGTTTTTACAAGAAAAAAATGGAGATAGTGGATTATATAAATTGTCCATGTGTTTTGTGTGATTAGGCGAAATTCAAGTAGGTGACGACGACGATTATGATGATGTTCTTCTCGGTGACAACGCCAATAGGGATCGCAGCCGGGATCGGAATATCAAGCGTATACGAAGAGAACAGCCCCAAGGCTCTAATAGTTGAAGGGATTTTGAATTTTGCATCAGCTGGGATACTTAGTTTACTGTAGAATTGTATAATTGTGTGTGTTTTATTAACAATGAAGTAAATACATCATATATAGACCTAGGGAGTATTATACAAGGTAAGATTTCCTCAATCAAATCTCCCTAATTTGCCGTCTAAATATCTTGTCTAATCTTCTCCTGATTTGATGTAATCTTCTTTATTTCTTGCGTGATATTCTCTAATCTCCAACACTCCCTCTCAAGTTAAGTGACGGGATCCCCAAAACTTAACTTGCCCAAAACTTCGTGAAAGTTCTTCGCAGATACGGCCTTGGTCAAGATGTCTGCTAGTTGATCTTCGGACTTTACATATGGAATCTCAACAATTTTCTCTTCAAGGTTTTCCTTTATGAAATGTCGGTCGATCTCGACGTGTTTGGTTCTGTCGTGCTGTACTGGATTCTCTGAAATACTGATCGCTGCCTTATTGTCACAGAGTAGCTTGCAAGTCTTCTGTGATTCAAGGTTCAATTCCTTCATCACCCTCCTAAGCCAAAAGGATTTCAGTGAGACCACTTTTTATACCTTGGAATTCAGCTTCTGCACTCGACAGGGCCACAACTTTCTGCTTCTTGCTCCTCCAAGTGACCAAATTTCCTCCCACAAAGGTAAAGTATCCTCCTGTCGATCGCCTATCAATCGGGTTTCCTGCCCAATCTGCATCGGTGTATCCATGAATGTCGAGATGTCCATTCTTCCGGAACAGTATTCCGTGCCCGGTGGTTCCCTTCAGATATCGTACTACTCGGAGTGCCGCCTCCCAATGCTCTTCCTGTGGATTATGCATAAACTGACTAAGTACCCCAACTGCATATGCAATATCCGGCCGAGTGTGAGAGAGGTAGATGAGCTTTCCCACTAGTCTCTGGTATCTCCCCCGATCAGCCGACGCTGCTCCTTTGATTATTTGAAGGCCGTGATTCTGCACCATGGGAGTATCCGCTGGTTTGCACTCAAACATCCATATTTCTGTCAAGAGGTCGAGAACGTACTTGCGTTGACTAATGAAGATTCCTTTCCCAGATCTAAGCACCTCGATCCCAAGGAAGTATTTGAGGTCTCCTAGGTTCTTCATCTCGAACTCTGTAGCCAAATGCCCTTGAGGTCGCTTATTTCCTCTATATCATCCCCTGTAATGATCATATCATCCACGTAAATTATCAGGCAAGTGATCTTTTCTCCTCTTCGCTTGATGAACAGGGTGTGATCCGAGTTACTCTGTTGATAGCTGTATCGTTTCATTACATCCGTGAATCTTCCGAACCAAGCTCTCGGGGACTGCTTCAACCCATATAGAGTTATCTTTAACTTGCACACCTTGTTCTGTCCGAATTCCTCTTCAAAGCCCGGAGGGGCCTCCATATAGATAGGATCCTTCAATTCTCCATGAAGGAAGGCATTAGTGACGTCATACTGATGAAGTGGCCAATCTCTGTTTGCTGCAACGGACAGTAAAACTCTTACCGTGTTCATTTTTGCGACTGGGGAGAATGTCTCTGAATAATCCACTCCTTGAGTTTGCGTATACCCCTTTGCCACTAATCGGGCCTTGTATCGCTCGATACTCCCATCTGGTCTCCGTTTAATTGTGAAGACCCACCTGCACCCCACTGTATGTTTTCCATCAGGCAACGGGCCTACTTCCCAAGTTCCATTTCACTTTAGTGCTTTCATCTCGACAAGCATTGCCTCCCTCCAGTCCTTGCTTTTGGAGGCTTCTTCAAAGGTTCTTGGAATCTCTTCTTCACATAGTGCTGTATGGAACGCCCTTGCCATTTTGGACATGTTGGCTTCAGCAAAGTTGGCCACCGAATATCTGCTTCTCCTCCCTATTCGTTCCGGGGAGTATTTCTTGGGTGGAATTCATCTTGTACTTCGTGGAGGGAGTACATATTGCCCTGTGTCCTGATCAATAGAGGTATCTTCTTCCTCTTCTATCTCTGCACTAGGTGAGTCAGGAGTAAAATCTGAACTTTCATGATTCGGACTAGATATTACCTCGGATTCCGTTACGGTTGGATCAGAGGATGGTAGCGGAAGCGTCGTCGGGACTATGGTCTCAGTAGACGGGATCGGCTCAGGAACAGTGCCAGCTTGTTCTGTTGGGTCCGGATCAAAGTTACTTGGCACATACCACCGTAGGGAGTCACTTTCTTGGGTCTCCCCATGTCTTACACTCTCCCCCTAAGGCCCAAGGTGGTAGAAGAATTCGGTTTCAAGGAAGTTACAGTTCATGGTGGTAATAACTCGTTTGGTTTTGGGATCATAACATCTATAGCCCTTCTGGTTAATCCCATACCCCATAAAAACGCATTTAATTTCACACGGGGAAAATTTATTTCGTTCGTTTTTGGGAACATGGACATAGACAGAACAGCCAAAGGTTTTAGGTGGTAAGGACAAGGCTGAGGGAATTTTTGTTAAGGTGGAAAGATGATCTATGGGGGTTTTCGATTCAGTATTTTAGTAGGGAGTCGATTGAGAAGGTAGACTGAGGTAGCGACTGCTTCAGGCCAAAAAATGGGAGGTACTTTCGAGTCAAATAGGAGGGCTCGGGTCATTTCGAGGATGATCCTATTTTTCCGTTCGGCTACCCCGTTTTGTTTTGGTGTGTGGGAACAGGAAGTCTGGTGTACGAACCCATTTTCGGCAAAGAAATTTGTCATAGAACTGTTTAGAAATTCCCCCCCCCCCCATTATCGGATCTTAGAATTTTGACAGACGTCTGAAATTGAGTTTGAATCATTTTATAAAACAGGACGAATTTATCATATACTTCAGATTTATGTTTCATAAAGTAAACCCAAGTAGTTCTACTTCAATCATCAACAAATACCACAAAGTATTTAAAGCCAAAACTAGTTCCTATAGGCGCTGGGCCCGACACATCAGAATGAATCAGGGAAAAAACAGTGTCAACACGTGTATTATTTGGTTTAAACGAGTTTCGGTGGCTCTTGGCCAAAACACATGCTTCACAAGAGAAGTTTTTTGGAACAAAAAGTTTAG
The DNA here is from genome assembly GCF_004379255.2 of Salvia splendens. Taxonomy (NCBI): domain Eukaryota; kingdom Viridiplantae; phylum Streptophyta; class Magnoliopsida; order Lamiales; family Lamiaceae; genus Salvia; species Salvia splendens. The sequence continues at coordinate 27,649,395 of NC_056039.1, forward strand.
GAAATAGGGATTTTAAATAACCCGGAGAGGTATGGCCCATCCGACGGTGCCAGAGCCAAGTATCTTGATTAGTGGATCCGTGAGCAAGCATCGCCGCACCATCTCGTCGAGCAATCTCATCCACAAAGTACAGCCCACGATGCTCAGTGCCACGTCCAATAATCTTCCCCGTCCGGATATCCTGTAACATACAGAAGTTTGGGTGCATTAGCAGAGAGCAATTTAAATTCCTCGTCACATGACTAATTGACATTAACTTCTGAGATAGTTTAGGCACGCAGAGGCAGTTAGGAATAAGAACATTAGGAAAAATTTCTATAGTTCCTGTCCCTTCTACTGGTGTTACTCCTCCACTTGCCGTTTTTATATGTGACTTAGGTGTCTTATGAATTTCTAAAAAATCATTTCTGTCGTATGACATAATATCGGTCGCCCCACAGTCAAAAATCCATCCCGTGTCATAACAATATCACAATCCTGGGCTTCATATGCATATGATAAACTTTCTAGGGGTGCAAATGAGTTTCTGCAAATAATGGGGTCGATTCTGCAATTATCATGATGGGGTCCTTTTTCATAATAACCAGAGCCTGGGGACTTAATTGAAAGAGGAGTGTTACTAGGGTTAGGGATTTCGATCCCCAACCCTTAACCTGTCTCTCCTCCGCCTCCATCTAATCGGAGTGATGCCTCCATGGCTGATGCCGTCTTCACCCCACCACCACCGTCGCCGCGCCTGCTACCACCGGTTGGGAGACCTCCATTATCCGGTCCTTTCTCCTGGAACCCGGTCGTTTCTCGGCCTCCTTCGTTCTGGTTTCTTCCTCCGCTTTCGGTTCCAATGGCGACTTTCGCCTTTCAGGTCTTTTCCTCTTCCCACCACTCCAGATATCCCACCAATTGAAAGCACGTCTCTTTTGTGTGTTTGTGCATTCCACAGTGCAAACACCAGAGCTTGGACTTATCTGGTTTGCCGTTTCCCCGGCGGTTGGCGGCGGAGCGCGACGGAGGTGGCTGACCCCTGTTCTGTGGCTGTGATGGGCGGTATTCTCGAGCTCCAAATCCGAATCCGACTCCCCCCGATGATGTCTCGTTTCCGACCGCGATGGAGGTTGAATCGGACGCCTGTGACATGACTTTAAGTCGAGCTGCATCCCGTTTCACCCATCCATACGCTACGTCGGCTGAGGGGTAAGGCTCTTCCTTGAGGATTTCGCGTCAGATCCAATCGTATTTCTCATTGAGTCCGGTGAGAAATTTAAACAGCCGCAGTTCCGATTTGATTTCTCGGTATTGTTCTACTCCTTTATCGCAACAATTGACTGTTTTGTGTGAGCACCGATCGATGTTGATCCAAAGGCCGTGCAATCGGCTCCAGTAGGCTTCCAGCGTTGAGTCCCCTTGTATTATCTTGCTTGCTTTGTCTCGCAGGTTGTATATCAAATACGAGTCCGATGAACTCGCAAACGTTACAGCGAGTGTGTCCCATAGCGACTTCGCTGTCTGATGATGTGTGAAATCCGCTATGAGATTGGTCTCCATATTGTCAATAATCCAGGAAAAGACTATTAAGTCTATTTCCTCCCAATCGGTGAAACCGACTTCGTCTGGTTTTGGTGGAGATGGTACTCCGGAAATATGGCGGTAGACTCCTCGACCGCTAATGGACACCTTCATTAATCGTGCCCATAGTGAGTAATTTGAGCCGTTCAACTTGAAGGCTATGGTAACACTCTTACTCGATCTAATCTTTTCGGCGATTGGTTCGATTTGGGGTTTTTCTGGTTTGTCGTCTGCCATTTTCAGGTTTGGGCTGTTTCTTCTCGCCGTTTCGGTCGAGAGAGGTATGTTTTCGAGGCTATGATGATACTTTTCTGAGCCTAACCTGCTCGGATGCCATGTAGAATTGTATAATTGTGTGTGTTTTATTAACAATGAAGTAAATACATCATATATAGACCTAGGGAGTATTATACAAGCTAAGATTTCCTCAATCAAATCTCCCTAATTTGCCGTCTAAATATCTCGTCTAATCTTCTCCTGATTTGATGTAATCTTCTTTATTTCTTGCGTGATATTCTCTAATCTCCAACAGTTTACATGGCGCTGGTGGATCTGTTAGCAGCAGATTTCATGAACCCAAGGATGCAGAGCAATCACTTCTTCTAGGTGCTGGAACTCTGTCTTTTTTAGCCAAATGGACTTAGACTTACTTAGACTTGCTTCTTCTTTCTTGCCTTGTTCTCACGATCACAATCACAATCACAATGACATTCACCCAATTATTCATATTCTCAAGACTGTGTGTGTGTGTAAAATTAAGAAAAAAGAGCATTCAAACATATATATATCCGGTCATCACCCTTTTGCCATTGCTTTCATTCCTTAATACTAAATCTGAATATATACATACATCATCCTTGTGCGGATTTGTAGTGTTGAATCACCTAGGTCACAAGTTGTTACAAAATGTTAGGCCTCTGTAGCAGATACTACTATAATTCTGGAAATTCAGCGAATAGATTCGAGGGAGTTTAACTTAATTATTGCCATTACGTTTGGTCTTTGGTGCAGTTGCTATGTTTTTCCGTATTTGGCATACTACATTATCAACCGAGTGAGCTCAGGGGAGTATATGGTAAAACGTCAATTTCTAATAAGATTACCTTAGCACAATTTATCTTCAATGCCAGAGAGATGAGAAACAATTACAAACTCTAACTTCCATATTACATTTGGTAACATGAAAATGAAGGCGTGGATTTCAAATTGAAGCATTCAATTTGAAATCCACTGTTTAATAGATCACATAAATATTTGAATATTAAATTGATTTTTAATTTCAAACCCTCTCAATTTTACAATTTAAATTAAATAAATGTCAATATCAAATTTTAGTTAAGTCAATTCTAACACAATTCCAATTCCAATTCTATTGTACTACTCCATCCGCCGCATTCAAGATGTCTACCTTTCATTTTTAGTTTATCTCATTAGATGTATATTCTCTATATTTAGAAATAAATCTCTTTTTCCTCTCTTTTTATTAAAATATTTAACTAGTACATTTTTCTTTCTACATATTTTACCTAACAACTCTTCCTAAAATCTAGTATCACTCAAGAATGTGAACATCCTGGAGGTAGTAGTATCATTTATTTGGTTATTCTATTAATCATTTGTTTTCCTTCATATTATACTATCTTGAGTGGAACGGAGGTAATATCGTTAATTTGGTCATTCTATCATTCATTTGTTTTCCTTTGTATTATACTTTATTAATCCAGCTAAGTTTGAGGGTATTTTAAATTTTAAATAAAAAAGTTAATACCAAACACAATAAAGAAAAAAGAATAGAAAACATGCTTATGATGTGTTTAATACACTGCAGCAAGTGCCGTGTTCTCTTCCCATCGCGGTTTCTACAACCACGTGAAAAATGGTACTCCCTCCGTTCCATAGTAGATGACACACTTGGTGATTGACACGGGATTTTAGGAGATGTTGTGTGTTGATGGAGAAAGAAAATAATACATTTATATTAATGTGAGAGAGCTTTTTCAAAAAAATGAAATGTGACATCTTTTATGGGACAAACTAAAAAAGAAAGTGTGACATCTATAATAGGACGGAGAGAGTAATTAACTACCGAAGTTGTGGAAAATCAATTATTATGAGAAAAAAAACATTAATCAGTTGGTCACTAGTTTTGTTTATCATGTTTACCTCCGTTCTTTAAAAATAAAATTTTTGAAAATGGTACGAATTTTAATGAATAATTGATAAGACAAGAGATAATAGTTGATAAAGTAATATAGAGGAAAAGAATGGATAAAGAAAAGAGTGATTAAGAGAAAAAAAATAGTGAAAGTAATGTTAATGGATGGGGAGATACACGTGTTAAAATAGAAAGTTTTATTTTGAAAGAACGACAAAATAGTTTTATTTTTAAGGAATATGTTTTTATTCAAGCGTAATTCCCCTAGAATTAATCGAGCTATTGGGCTGTAGCCCAAATAAGGGCTAGATAAAAACAATTTAGGGCTCCGTTAAAATAAATTAAATAGTTGGATCAGATCTGACGGCTACAAACGAATTGCTTACATGTATAGATAGCCCTTTCATTCAGTTGAATCGCCACACCTGAGCTGAGCTTCAGCTGCGTACTCCGAAATGTCATTCAATGCTTATGAATGTAAACTATGTAAGTAATCATCGCACACGTTTTTACGTATTAGGCTTTCATTGCTTTCGAATTCGATTTTTAGAAGTGGTATGTTATTCCGCGACGATTTATGTAAAATCGGGGCGAGCGTAGATCCATGTTCGCATAACCTGGATTGAATCGTCGCCAGAGAAAGCTTTTCCTTTGTTGAGATCTACGGCTTCGCCGCAGATTTCCGAAGGTAAGCGTTGTCATATCCTATCGCCTTGGGTAGCGGGTTGCTGCGATTAGCTCTTGGGATTGGCCATGAGAAAAACATTCAATTCATTCTCCTTTTCTCTGATTGTTTTTTGTTTTCTCGAAATTGATTTGGATTTTGAGTTGCCTGTGATGAAATCTCTTATCAAATTACACCATCTTTCGGGACTGAGTTTCCTGTGATGATATTCTGCAATTCTGAGGCATTTTGAAAGCATATTTCATTTATAAAATTAATGATTTGTGGTGCTTATTGACGGTCCAGTGCTGTTTAGTTCGATTAACAGTACTTAACATTATCATAAGCTATAGAAATTCTGAGCCGCCTTTCGTCTTTCGTGCCTTTTCTCTTTATGAGATTCGGCTAACCTTGATGCGGCTCTCATTTTTCCTAATTTATGGGGTAATAATTCTCTATTTATTTTTTGTTTATATTAGTTTTAAAAAGAGTGAACTGCACCAAATGGCCATAACTTTTCGCTATGTAACGGCAGAGACCCTAACTTTTAAAAATGTAACGGCAGAGACCCTAACTTTTAAAAATCCCACCAGAGGGATCTAACAAAATATGTAATCACAAATCGTGTATTTTCGGACCAGCACAAATCGTGTATTTTCGGACCATAATACCCTCAGGGCTTGGAAGGGCAAAACCGGCCTTTTGTATGGCCACCACTGCTGCATGGACTGTTGATGGGATCTGCGAAAAGATTTGATGTGACTGCAAAGCATGGTTCTTGTCCCCTATTATTTTCAAACCCTCGGACCTGCATTGTAATATCCAATTTTGTAGCCATTTCGCCAAAACAATTAGGCGGTAGTTTCTCTTTCATTTTTCCCTCCAATCCACTTTAACTGCATCATTTTCGTCTGCATAACCGTATCTCACCACAATTTTCTACTAATTCCCGAAAAACGCCGCTGCTTTTCACGCTATTTTCATCAATGCCTCCAAAACGGAGACGAAGTTCTGGCCGTAGTTCTTCAAGGGGCAAAAAGAAGCTGCCAACGCCATCTTCTGCGTCACCATCACCTCTGGCATCACCTGGATACGGTAGAAGGGGTCGACCGGAGATAATCGACGTAGACCCAGAAACGTGGAGCCTTCGCGATCCTCGGTTGGATTTCTTTATTCCGGAAGACGAATATAGTAAGTTCAAATTTAAAATTCTAAGCAAGCGATTTTGACTGTGATTTAGGGCTCCGAAAATTGGTTGTTTTATGAAATTGTTTTGATGTCATCGCGTTTGGGAAATTAGGACTTTATATGTGAAATCGTTTGGTTTAAATTTGGACAAGATGGATGCTTTGCAGACCGAGTATCCCCAAGCACATCAGTGGCTTTCTGGAGTTGCTCCCAAAGAAAACTGGGTTAAGGCAATTTTCTCTCCACACACTTGTTGTGATGTGCTCCTGAACAACATTTGTGAGACATTCAATTCGAAGATTACATTGGCTCGAGAGAAATCAATTATCAGCATGTTGGGGGAGATTCGAACAAGTCAAATGGAAAGAATTCAGATCAGAGGCCAGTGGATCAAAAGTTACGATCACGCGGTCCCTCCTGTTATCAAGGAGATTGTTGACAAGTGGTACGCGAGGGCGTCATCGTGAAGGGCTACATGGAACGGACAGTCTTTGTACCAAGTAACTGGGCCGTCTGGCCAATATGTAGTCAACATGCGTGATTTCACATGCTCCTGCAGATTGTGGCAGCTAACCGGAATCCCATGCACGCATGCTATCGCAACAATCAACAAGAATGACGACGACGTGACGCGATTCGTCTCTCGATATTATTTGAAGTCCACAATGATCATGCTGTACGAGAATGTCCTTTACCACATCAATGGGGTGGACAATTGGCCCAAGTCTACTTGTGCTGGTGCGTTGGAACTGGCGCCCCCGCGGACAAAGCGACAGCGTGGTAGGCCGAAGAAACGGAGACGTGAGGAGCCCCAGATTCGTCTTCATGCGGACGGAGGTGAGTCATTGCGTCGCACCTTCGTGATGAAATGTCATCGATGCGGTCAAGAAGGTCATAATAGGAGGACATGCAGCAATGATCCTCGGACAGATGCCCGTTCTCAGGTTGGGGAGACTTCGCAGCCCAACGGGTCGCGTGAACGTGGTGAGAGTACTTTGCCAGAATCGTCAAATAGTTGCTGAGAGGTAATATGCAATAAACATATATTCTCTAATTGTACACCGTGCTTTCTCGTATATACTTACTATGCTGTTAAGTGTTGCAGCCTAATGTTTCGAATCCGGGACCAAGCACTCGGACCAGGACTCAGCCTCAGAGATGCGGCTGCCACGGTGATCAAGATTGACGGGCTTTACTTAATTTTAAAACTTTGTGTTTGTTTGGGATGGGTGAACAATTTACAGTGGCAGTGTTGATATGATGTGTATGGTAACTACGAGTTTGTATATTTTGGTGGCAGTCATGATATGATATGTATGTTACAGACTAGTTTGTAACAAATTACTCTAGTATTTTGGTAGAAATGATATCATGACATATTTTGGTGGTATTTGATAAGAGTACTTCGTCGGTTTGTATCCATTTTTTACATAGTATGTGATTGTGATTTCAATCATAGTTGGGTAACTTCATTCGTGATTTCAGGCATAAAGAAAACAATCATCATCAGACATTTGTGGTTTCGGTCATATTTTACTAACCTCAGTTGTGATTTCAGTCATAGTTGAGTAAGAGTAACCTCATTCGTAATTTCAGGCATAGATTAAAACAAAGCTTTGCAAAGCGTAATCAATCCACAGCAGAGGATAACGACGTAGTGAACACGACATAGCTATGTTATAACAGTAGAAAAATTACAATACATAAGAACAAGATAGTGATTTTTAACCGTCGGAGAGTTTTTACCGTTTTACCAATTGTTAGCGCCAAATCGTCACACTCTTCAGTTTTTATGCCCAGTTGTAACTTCAAGGTTTCAACCTCCTCAGTTTCCATGCACAATTTCTCCTGCAGAACACCTTCAAGTACCGATTTGGCTCGAACTTCAGATTCGAATTGGTCTCGCTCAAGTTTCACTCTCTGAAAGTAACTGTCTTGACTTGGGGATAGACTCGCATCAACCCATCGAAAAAACTTGCAATCATCTTCTTGCATAATACTTCCTCATTAATCTTTATGCCAAGAAAATTAATGGAAAAAGGACCAAAATACATGGTTTTAACCTTCCATATTGGGCAGTGATAGTAACGTCTACCCGGGTTAGCAGCCGTCCTAGATGTCACAAGCTCAGCATCAAGATCGTGATTACATTTCACAATTTCGGGACGAGGCCAATTCCAATTGAAGCTTGAGCCGAAAGATTGAGAAGAAGAAGACATTGCAACACGACCTGAATTCAATTTGACAATATAAAATTCAAATCAGCAATGCAAGAATTCAACACGGCCTGGATTCAATTTCGTCGAAAAGATAGCACATAGCACATAGCACAAAAACTAAAATTTCCGCCAAACTGTAAACTTCAACCAAGAACAAAAAAATTTTCCACATGCCCCGACTGTAACCCTACAACCATTAAATTCGACTAAGAATTGCAAATTAGTTTTTCAGATGCTAACCCTACAACAAAAAAATCAACCACCAATTGCAAAATAAAATTCCAGCTGAAATCACTTAAACCCTTGTGGATACCTTAAATTCAGCGAAATCCAGATGAAAACCCGTAATTTCCAGATGCCGAACAGATGCCGAACAAAATATAATCGCCTATTATGTTAGAGAGGGAAATATGAAAGACGAAAATGAAACGGATAGGGAGGGAAAGGAGAAAGAAAATAGGAGAATGGAATTATGACGACTATACTGTTTGACAAGACAGCCCCTGCACATGCAGACTATGTGCAAGCATAGGGAGCAGGTGTAGTACGTAAAAGGTCTAAACTGCCCTTCAGCCCATTTGGGCATTTTCGTCCGAAAAATGGCAAAATATACACGTTTTGTGATTACATATTTTGTTAAATCCCTCTAGTGGGATTTTTAAAAGTTAGGGGCCTCTGCCGTTACACAACGAAAAATTAGGGCCATTTGGTGCCGTTCACTCTTTTAAAAAACTATCTATTTCTCCTTCTAGCTGTGGAGTTCGGTGCTAATTGACGGTCCAGAACTTTTTTGGCAGCTGTTTAAAATAGTTTCATTATAGTCCATACTCCAACCATTACTTGGAATTATGCAATCACATAAATTCATGTCAGTTGATAAATTTTAAACATAATTCACTTGAAAATAGCAATCACAGAAATTTACCTATTATTGGACATGGTGTTTGTTGCAATATGAACAAAAGAATTATACACCAGAACTATTATAATTTGTAGCTATGCATGAAATTAATCCAATTTGGTCTTGAACAAATGGCAATTCACATCAATTATTGAGTGATATTTCTTCTACTGCAATCTATTTGAATATGTTTGAATCATAGACTGTGTGAATTGTGGTCAGTTAGTCAATAGTTTGGGTTGGAAAGATAACTTGAAGTGTCCCAAGTATGTTGGGAAAAGAATGTGTGGAGTCCCAAGTATGTTGGGAAGAGAATAATATTTATAATGTGGAGTTCCAATAAGTATAGTTCCTAGGTATATTAATGTGGAGAGTCCTATAAATACCTATGTACTATGTATCAACAACAATAATCCAAATCAATAAAAATGTAGTCTTCAAGAGTTCTTCAATTTTATTTTCCGCATTTTACTTTTCAACATGGTATCAGAGCAGGTTCGATCCTCGTATGGATCAATCTGTCTCTATAGAAAAAAAAAACCCTCCCAAATATACAACCAAGAATCTGCCCAAATAACCAAACAGCCGTGAAAAAATGATCTCAAACTACTGGGATTTTTACTGGTTCAAACCAAACATACGTCTGCACCATGAGGCCGTCGAGGGAGCAAGAGCATGCCCCGCAGAAATTAAAGGTCGTGGTCATTGTGAACGGAGAAGAGCCAGAGACGCGGGCGCGCAATGGTCGGGAAGGTGCCGACTGATGATTAAGCAAATGCATGAAACATGAGCGACAGCAACGCCACAATAGGAACAGAAAAGGCGAGAGGGCGTCGAAGCGGCGCTGGTGGCGAGGAGGCTGGGCGAAGGCAGTAAGACGCCAACTCTCAACGGCAGCGGAACCCAACAGTGCCGACGAGGTTGCTGCTCTACGAACGACCGACCACGGTGGAGGTGGTAGAGGCGAGAAGTTCGCCGAGAAGCAAGGTCGGCGGTTGAACAGCGCTGGCAGCGGCGATGTTGTGTCACCACGAAACTGAGGAGAGAAAGGCGACGGGAAATTCACGAGGATGCTATTCTGGCGAATTGAGAAAAAAAAGACGAGTAAGAAGAGATGGCCCCAGAGGAACTTGTTGAGACCAGCGGCAATGCATTTTGGAAAGGATGTTAAACAATCGAAGAAACCAGAGGAGTCCTCGGTTTGTCCGTCCGAGGGGGAGAAGAAAAGTATCCGACCGAACAATCCCTCTCCAAATATATGTTGGCTGAGAAGTAAAGGATGCCCGCCGGCTGAGGAGGCGAGAAGACCTAAACCCTCAAGAGAAAAAAACGGAGTAGTCCTTGGTTTGTCCGGCCGAGGGGGAGAGGACTACCACAGCCGAAGAAACCAGAAGGAGGCAGCCTCGTCGGAAGTAGGAAAGAGAGCTGGTGGTGGAACCGGCATGTCTGGAGAAGATTGAGCGACCGAGAAGGGCTGCTGACGGTGAAGGCAGCAGAAAGACCGCAACGGCTGCTGGAGAAGAGTTGTTCGGCACAAGAAGCCGACATCGGAGGAATGAGAAGAAAAAACGTCGAGAGGGCGAGAGCAAAAGCTCGTCGAGATGTCTCTCCGTGCAAAGGGTGGATCCAACCAGAAGTGTACGGCGATTACTCGTCGGAGTTTGGCGCCGCTGAACAGGTTGTCGGCGAGAAGAGAAAAGAGGCACTGTTTGATTGTTTTCTCAATATGGGGTTATCACGTAAAGAAGAAACATGGGCAATTTTGGGCTAGTGTTATTGGGCTCAAGAAAAAAAATAGAAATGAAAAATGGGCTCATAGTTTGAGCTGGAATGGGCCGAGAACAGTCTGAAAGAAAGCTCCTCGACACGAGTCGAAACTGTCCGAATGAGCTCCTCGACAAGAGTAAAAACTGTCAGTCAGAAAAAAAGCTCCTCGACACGAGTAAAAACTGTCAGTCAGAAAAAAAGCTCCTCGACACGAGTAAAAAAACTGTCAGTCAGAAAGAGAGCTCCTCGACACGAGTGAAAACTGTCAGTCAGAAAAAAAAAATGATTTGGCTCCTAGATACGAGCAAAAACTATCTAAGATAGCTCCTTGACACGAGTTAAAAATGTCAATCAAAAATTGAAGAGCTCTATGACACGAGTTAAAACTGTAAACAGAAAATTGAAGAAACTCCTTTAAATGAGTCTAAACTTTCAATGATGAAGAGCTCCTTGATAAGAGCCTAAACTTTCAATGAAAAAAACGAAGAAACTCCATGAAACGAGTCTAAACTTTCAATGAAAAGAAGCTCTATGATACGAGCATAAACTATCAATGATGAATTGAAGAAACTCCTGAATACGAGTATAAACTATTTATCAAAGTGAAGATCGTGCAAGTTAAGTGTCGAAAAAACTCGATACTTAACTTGAGGGGGAGTGTTGGAAAGATAACTTGAAGTGTCCCAAGTATGTTGGGAAAAGAATGTGTGGAGTCCCAAGTATGTTGGGAAGAGAATAATATTTATAATGTGGAGTTCCAATAAGTATAGTTCCTAGGTATATTAATGTGGAGAGTCCTATAAATACCTATGTACTATGTATCAACAACAATAATCCAAATCAATAAAAATGTAGTCTTCAAGAATTCTTCAATTTTATTTTCCGCATTTTACTTTTCAACAGTTTGACTTTACAGTTCCTCGCGAAGAAAGAAACTGGATATCAAATTTGACTAGCAACAGGAATTGGAATGGAAATCCAATGAAAGAAAAATAGGACAAACCCGTTTTTTGAGCTGCACTTGTAATCAAATTATTCCATGGCACAATCTTTTTTATCACTACAATCACCTTTCTAAGTTTAATGGTTGGAGCAGCCGAGCATCATATACTTTTACCAAATCAAGAGCTTGTTTTTGGGCAGACACTTGTTTCTTAAAACCAAGTTTTTGAAATTGACATTTTTTCACCCGGAAAATCATTGAAACGATTCTTGGGAATATGGTACAAGAGCACACCAGATGTTGTAGTCTGGGTTGCAAATAGAAACCATCCCATCCCATCCCTCCCTCAGAAGCACTGGTGTTGATGATTTCCCAAAATTCAAATCTGTTATTAGCAGTGGCCAAAGCATTACCACTCAGAGGGGTTAAGTATCCAGATATGTTGAGGTTTTGGTTAAATACAACAATGAGCCTTGGGAAGTGCAAAGCTGAGTGCTTAAAAAACTGCAGTTGCACTGCGTATGCTAATCCATCCATTACTAATGGAGGCACTGGATGTTTGATGTGGTTTGGTGAACTCATTGACACCAAGCAATTTTCTGGAGTAGATAGTAATCAGAATGTCTAAATCCGGGTTCCACTTTCTGAACTAGGCAACTCATTCCATAATTACAGAAATTCTCTTTACATAGAGTACATGTATATTGTGAATCAAATTTATTGCATAGAGCAATATTAATAAGCATAGAAGCTAAGCTACTTCACTAAATAATATTTGTAAGATAAAGTACTAGTCCTACTGTTAATGGACTTGACGAAATTATATCTGTCATGTATAATTATAAATTTCTTTAGTCACGGGGTCTATATTAGTTACATACTTGAGCATCCACTCTGCAAGAGGAAAGGGAATGAAAGGTAGATGACATGACCGCTGATTTCTGTAGATTTGAACACAGGTTTAGAGGAGGAGAATGAGATGGAGATGGAGATGGAGAAGGAGAAGAAAAGTCCTTTGAAGATAATGCTGATATCAATTGCTTCTGCCGTTCTCATCTCAGCCCGCCATCCTCATCCATACTCTTGCCAAAGAGTATGAAAGTGGGCCCGAACCCACATTTATTAATTTTTTACTCTCAGCTCTTCCTCAAGAGCACAACACCCACATTCATGCTCTTCCGCAAGAATATGCTCAAGGATCCCACCATTCCATTATTTAATTTAAATACTTCAATTACTAAAAACATTTCTACAATATAAAAATACATTAAAAACACTCGAACTACTATTACAAATTAAAAAAATAAAAATTACATACTTAAATCCTTAAAAATAAAAATTATATACTTAAAATTCTAAAAAATAAAAATTACTTAATTAAAATCCTACAAACTTAAAACTACATACTAAAAATACCTCTGTGGAAGACTACTCTATCCCCAATGTTTTTCGGATACCTCGTATCATTGCATAATGTGCATCAAGTTGCTCGGGAGACATGTGAGACGTATTGGTCATATTGAGTTGAGCCAAAAGAGCTCGTAACGAGTTGGTGGGCGATTGAGATGGCACAAAGGGAGCAGGAGCGGTAGAGGCGCGACGGCGGTTGGTCGTCGTTTGTTTCCTTCCTTGCGGTCGGCGTTGGGAATTACTCGGGCCGGCATCGGGGCTACCCAAGTTAGTTGCGGCAAGCTGGCTAGCCACCTCTTCCGAGCCGGCGGTGAGGTACTTGAATGGTTTGTAATAGGAAGATTGGAGGAGCATGATAAGTCTCCCCTATACTTCGGATGCGTACGCACCTCCTGCCATGCGGTGAGGTACTTGAATGGTTTGTAATAGGAAGATTGGTAGGTCGTCATGGCGGCACTGATGATGTCGAGCTGGCTCTTGCCGCTCCCGGCCGAATCTTGTTCCTGGAGGTAAATTCCTTGGAACTTTTAGATTTCTTCGTTGGCTCTGAAGATGGCATAGTTCACCATGCTCTCATTGCGCTCGATGGTTCTCTCCGGTTGGATGGCGTTGTACCAGTGAGAGATGCGGAACCAAAACCTATACCCGGTTTGGTTCGTGCCAATCTCCGGATCTTCGAAGATTTCCAAATAGGTTTTGAATAACATATCCATCTCCCTCAGAGTGTACGGGGTGCGGACGTGAGGGTCACCGCCACGACCCTGAAGAATAGGAGGAGTTTGGGAGCCGCCGCTCCCTCCCGATCCTTGTTCGGGTGCCCATCCGTATAGTCCATCGGGGGCATCTTGCTCGTCCACCTGGTAAGAACGGTAGCCACCCGGAATTCGAGAACCTTGGGTTAGATGAGAGGGCGAGAATTCTGTTTCCGGACTAGGGAACCATTCGTGGTTCCAACCACGGGAGTCAGATGGGTGATCGCCGGAGCCGCACATTTTTTTTGCAAGAGTGAAGTGAAAGATTGAGAATTTAGATGAGAATTGTATAGTGTGGTGAGAAATTTTTTGTGTGGAAATGAGGATATTTATAGATGAAAAATGTGAATTTTGGGCCAAAAAATGAAAAATAAATTAAAAGTGGTGAGAAAACGGATATAATTAATTGGGAAGTGGGAAAATATTTTTTGTTATTTAAAAACGATTTTTAAATTAAAATTCTATTTAAAAAAAATATGGAAAATGGCAACGGCTAAGCCGTTGGCGAATAGTGGAGCGCCATGTCGCCCTGCGCAGCGGCATGAACGTGCTCGATACATCGAGTAGCGCCGTGCCATTGGCAAGAGCGCAGCGGCAGGGTGTCGCGCCGTTGGCACGGACACTGTCCTTCAGCAAGAGCACCGTTGGAGATGCTCTTATCAGTGAAGGCGTAGCAAGACGGAGGTAATAATTCAACTTCTGGCGTGGCTGCTATTCTAGAAAAGATAGGCTATTCATGCTCAAAGCATAAAGTCAAGTTAATACAAAGTCATTAACTCTTTTTTCATTTTGCTTAATAGCAATGGCAGAGAATAATAAAGATCTAGAATTACCTGTGATCAAAATGACAATTATTGTGCAAGCAACACATAATTTCTCCATGGAAAACATGATTGGAGTTGGAGACTTCAGTCCTGTTTACAAGGTAATCTACTAAATTAGATTCTCGCACCTGTAAAAAACAATAAAATGGCAGGGCAACATGCCATCAGGAGAAAGAAATCTCAGTCAAAAGATTGTCGAGGTCTTCAGGGCAGGGTCTTGAAGAGTTTAGAAATGAAGTTATGGTGATTGCAAAACTCCAACATAGAAACCTTGTCAGATTATTGGGATGTAGCATTGAAAAAGAGGAAAGGATACTAGTCTATGAATACCTACAAAATAAAAGCCTCGTGCTAAGAATATTATTAGTTTTAAGAATATTAGTATTCCACATTGGTGATGTGATATAGTCTAGCTTAGTTTCTTGTACTATATATATGTAGCCTATGTAGAGTAATCAAAAACACCTACAACTATTATCTACTATGTGTATATACTTCTCCGCATACATCTATATTTTACTGGTGGCGGAGCCACAGTGAGGCCAAGGGGGTCGTTGGCCCCCCTGCTGTTTGAACATACTATATATATATATATATGGAGATGATCAAAGTATAACTAATATTAAATATATAACTAGAGAACAAATCTCAGCCATTCATTATCTTAATCTAATGACAAAAATAAGTAAACATTTTTAGTTAATAAAAATTGCATAGGGGTATTTTAGGAAATCAACTTTATTCTCATATTTTCACATACACAGTATTCACGCTCACACACAAACATACACTCTCTCCTTCTCTCACGAAAGAGGTGGCGGAGCAGCTTGCACCTCCTCTCCGGCGACACCCTCCTCCGGCCTGCCTGCCTCTCACGGCTGCATCCCCATCACTATATGCTCAATATATGAGAGCGAACCTGATGCTTTCCACACTGTTGACAAGTCGAGCAAGGAACATAAGTAACAGTACTGCCAGTGTCGACTATGAGGGCAAACTGCTGCGGCGGCGTTCCGATCCACAGCCGAGTCGTGTAATACCTGCACCGCCGCATCATAATTCGTCAGGCAAACAAATAATAATCGAGTGATTGAAGATCAGATCTCGCATCACGACAGAAAATGTCAAATTAAAAGAGAAAAGAAGACGCAGAGCAGACCCGTTGAGGAGGAGATCGTCGTGGAGAGACATGCGAGCATTTGGGATGGTGAGTGCGTGGAGACGGCGGCGGGTGAAATAGTCCTCGTTGCTATTGCGTTGCTTGAAAAATAGGGGCAAGATCATGGCGTTGCCTCTACTCCTCGTGTTGTTTACGAATCTAATCGAATGGTAATTCAGATAATTTGGTGGAGATATAGCCGCGACGGAGACGGCCGTTGTGAAGATGAGGATGGCGAGAGTCAGTAACCAAGCCATTATGTGAGCCTGGGGCTGGGTCACCGTTGAGCAGCGGTGATCTGTCGGCGGGAAGAGAGAAAGAGATTCCGGTGTAATGTTGTTTGAGTTAATACAGAAGAGAGAAAGAGATTCCGGTGTAAGGCGGCGACACCCTCCTCCGGCTATAGTAATGTATTTTGTTAACAACAGTGAAGTAAAAACATGGTTATAGTGATGTATTTTGTTAACATCAGTGAAGTAAAAACATGGTTATAGTGATATGTTCCAGGGTTAGATTGATGTTTCTTTGATATTTTGCTATAGTAATGTATTTTGTTAACATTAGTGAAGTGAAAACATTGTTATAGTGATGTGTTCCACAGTTAAGTGATGTTTCTTTGATTTTTGGCTATAGTGATGTATTTTGTTAACAATAGTGAAGTAAAAACATGGTTATAGTGTTGTGTTCCACGGTTAAGTGATGTTTCTTTGATTTTTTGCTATAGTGATGTATTTTATTAACAATAGTGAAGTAAAAACATGGTTATAGTGATGTAATCCAGGGTTAGAGTGATGTTTCTTTAGATTTTGGCTATAGTGATGTATTTTGTTAACAACAGTGAAGTAAAAACATGGTTATAGTGATGTGTTCCACGGTTAAGTGATGTTTTCTTTGATTTTTTGCTATAGTGATGTATTTTATTAACAACAGCGAAGTAAAAACATAGTTATAGTGATATATTTTGTTAACAAAGTGAAGTAAAAACATGGTTATAGTGATGTGTTCCACGGTTAAGTGATATTTCTTTGATTTTTTGCTATAGTGATATATTTTATTAACAATAGTGATGTAAAAATATAGTCATAGTGATGTAATCCAGGGTTAGAGTGATGTTTCTTTAACTGCAGAATAAAAAAAAGGTCTTTTATAGTCTGAAGTTCTTATAATAAACTGCACGAGTAATTATTTTTATTTTTAATTCTATTTTTAAAATATACTACTCCTATCACATATCTATGTACAGTAGTAATGATTTTAAAATGCAGATATTCAAGCTTTATAATAATATTGTTGGCACCGTTTAGCTAAATGCTAAGAGCATCCACTGTAGGCGGCCTTCTCCAATAGCTCTGGCCTTTTTTTTGTCCACAGTCCCAATTTTTTGTCCACAACCTCAATTTTTTGTTTCCGCCACTATAGGCGAACACTTCCAATAGTCCCGAAATTTTATAACCAATTTTCATTTTAATTTTTTTATTTCTTTTTTAAATCAGCGGAATTGAAATAATTATGAAACGAGATAATCGAGACCGAATATTCGTTGTATTTGCAAATGTAAAATTATACGGTGAACGTCCAAAAAAAATACAAATAAAAACGCAGCCACCGTCTAATCGTCGTCTCCACCGTGCATTTTAGAGAGTGAAAGTGTAGATAGTGAATGAAGGGAGAGTGTGTGAAAATGGTGAAAATGGAGGGTGGATGAGTGGTATTTATAGGAGATATTTTTGAAAAAAAAATAAAAATAAAATTCGAGGGGGCTAAGGCGCGCCGGTCGTCGCCCCACTATAGACCGGCGCGCCTATCCCCCACCGCCCCGTCCTCTCCCCCTTCCCGCAGCTACCTCGTCCGCCCTACTCTGAATCGTCCGCCCCGGGGCGGACGTTCTGCCCACTATAGATCGCCCCCTCCGAGACGTCCGCCCCCTTTCTCCTATAGTGGATGCTCTAAGGCCCACTACTTTTTTCTATTTCCCCAAATTTGAATTTCAGCAACTCTCATCACCCGCTCTGTGTGTCTCTCTCTTTCACACGCACACATCCATCACACAGAAAGTGTTGATTGTCGCACAGATTTGAAGAAGGCCAAGCATGAATCACTACCACATTTACGAAGCCATCGGCCGCGGCAAATATTCGGTAATCCTACGAAGCCATCGGCCGCGGCAAATATTCGGTAATCCTAATTCAACTCTAACATCAGCTGTGAGGAAGGATCAATAATGCAGAGAAAGAATCTTGTCACGACCGCCCTTACTAAGGATAGTGAAGACGGGGAAAACGTGACGATGGGAGGGACTAAGGAGTGGGGAATAAAAGGGGACGCAAATATGAAGAACCCAATTAACTTCAAAAAGAAATATTTTAGTTTATTGAAAAGTTAAGCAACAGATTTTAGTCTCAAAATACTTAATGTCATAAAATAGTATTAAATAGTGCGGAAGACTTCTAGAAATTAATTTCAAACACGGCAGCGGAAAAACAAGTATAAAAGAGAGTCAAAGGGAGACGTCTATGTATAAAGACACGATGTATCCGGAATTTCTTAAGGCTCGACTCAACATCCGCCGCAACATCACCGCTCAACCTGCACATAAAGAAAACATATGCAGGGCTGAGTACTGGATATACTCAGTGGACACACGCCAAAATACTTGATAAAAGTTATGTCATCCATACCATAGTGAACTCGAGTTTTAACATTTTAGAAAAGAAATATCATCGAGTATCACAAAAAACAGTTTCATAGCCTGGCCAGGCAAAACAATCTCCCCACTTTCTCAACAACCAATCATTCACAACCTCTTACCATAGTGCGACGAAAGTGTGGCCACACTATTCGCCCACGAGACCGGCCAACTAGCAAGGACGGCTCACAATCCCACCTGTGTACACAGCCTGATAGGGTTTGCAGCCCTACTCAGACCCGAATTCGTTTATCATAGCCCTATAGCCTAATGGAGGGAACTCACAAACTAGGCATCAAACACAATCTCAACATAGCCCTATATCCTATCGGAGCAAGCTCAAACGAACTAGGCATCAGACAACAATCTCAACATAGCCATATAGCCTAACAGAGCAAGCTCAAACGAACTAGGCATCAGACAACAATCTCAACATCAAAACAAACATGGCATGGCATAACACTTTAAACCACCCTTATAGCTCCACAATCATATTTTTGAAACGTAAAAGAGTTTAGTAAAGAAAGCCCACCTCGATTGCGTACAAACACGGTTCACAACTTTATTGAAATCCTTACTCTTCGTACCCACGTACGCACAACCCTTATCAACATCATAACCACATAATACAACACAATCAGTTTTCTATCAACACATTACTCATGCATGCCCTATCGTTCCTTTCATCGTTTTCTTATATTGCCCATCCCAACGTTCACCATCATAAACGAAACGAACCATTTGGCATACATCAACGTGCAACAGATAATCACATCATAGGATAAGTTCTTACTCACACATGTATCATGTATTTCATTCAAAACTTGCCAACAAGACTATTTCAATCAAGACATGAATCTGGCAGAACAGCGCAGTTGTTTTGTAAAAATCATTAAAAATCCATCCGATATCATTTGAAGCTAAAATTTGGTCACCACACAGTAGACACATCAAGGTTCATCCAGTTAAAAATCCACACCAAAATCACATCTTTAGGTCGGTCAAAACAAAAACGAAACTCACTGGACGAGAATACAAATTCTGACAAGACTGCGCAGTTCAATTGAAAAATTCGTTAAATATTCATCTTTTGTCAAAAGAGGCTGAAATTTTGACACAACACAGAAGACACTTAATATTTCACTCAGTTAAAAATTCGTGCCAAAATAAGATCGTTTGGTCGGCCAAACACTCATTGGAACCTACTGTCCGAACACCACAGTTTTCATGCTCAACATTTACAAACTAGGGTTTGTCTATCATTCATCCACACATACATATTCATGCTTTCAACACATATTCACGCTTCAAAAACGACATCACAACCATGTTCTCTTATTTACACATAGCATTCACCAATGAATCATCCACAAACTCACACACACTGATACGAGTCTTTAGCTTTAGGGATTATTAATTTGTTGAGATATTTTAGAGATTATCATATCTTTTTTGTATCCACACATATTTATAATATGTGTGGAGTCTTCCATAATATTTAGTCAATCAATCTATGAAAATATTATTTTGGCTCAATTGAATTGTGCATCAAGAAACCTCGTTACCCGCTGCCGACGAGAATCTCTCTCGCGTTCAGCACCCCTTCGGCCGGAGGCATCACCGACCCAAACCTCTTGGGCGCTCGACCACTTCGGTTCACGTTTCTTGATTGTGAGGATTCCGATCGTTAAGGAAAGACATACCTTAACAACTGGTGCTTTCATTGCGTACTCTACATGGACGGCGCCGATGACCATGCTCCGCCAGCCGGCCTCCTCACCGGCGGCAACACGCAGATTCTGGTCGGCGATACATCGCGCCGTTTTCCAGCGGTCAACCCCCCCGGTGACAGCATACCGTGGGTACCCCAGCGCGAAACCCCGGAGTGCAGCAACCGACCTCGCGACTCTGCAGGGACAAGCGACCCCTCGTCGCTAGGGTTTGAGAAAATTATGGCTCGTTTAGACCAATTGGAATTCCGGTTGGGGAAGTTGGAGTCGCCGCGCATCCCTGACCCGGATCCACCCTATTTTTCAGATGATGCAGATGTTGATTCCCAACGTAATGGATGGAAGGCCGACGGGGATCTCCCCTGGACCTTCAACCACAGTCGGAGAGAGCGTGGTGGGGATTTTCGATGCCGGTAGGGCTGTCCTCGAGTCAATCAAACGTGGGGGCCGCTTTTCGCAGTTAGGCACGGCGGCTGCACCCTATAGCTCGCGGCCAGAGAATCGACCGCGCTCTAGTTGGGATAGACCGGCGGAACGCTACCTACAGGAACTCGATAGGGGCCAAGACCGTGCGTGGAGCTATCCGCCAGATTGCCCGAGAATACCACGGTCCTATTTTAGTCAAAATTCTTATGTGCAGCGGCGATGTTCCACCACATAACACTACTCGTGGCTCGACCAGCAGCCCTCAACCGGCTGGCCACCGCCACCACCGCGCCGGTATCCGCCTCGTCATGTCTATTCAGCAGCACAGCCTGTCCCAAGCTCAATGAGAAAAGATGAAGCTTTTCTTTCGAGATCAATATCATATGGTAGGGATGAAAGTGAAGATCTATATTGGGAGATGATGTCATCTTTCTCTCATAATATTTCTCGGAAGGTCGACAGGTGCTCGAATACGAGTTCGGCTCCTGAGATGAAAGCTATTCTCGAGGCCCAATTTAGATAGAAGAGGTTGTTTGGTCTTTGTTCGCTTCAGAGCCGGAGTGCGACAGATTCACTAGTTAGTGATAACAAGTTCTCACATACACATTCTTCGAAGTACGCTTCGTTTACGAATGAAATGATAGAACAAGAAGCAGAAATGTTTGATTTGCCGAGTTTGGATGCTCATATGGAATATTCATTTGATAATGCTAAAGATTTCAATTATTCTTCTGAGAATGAGATGGTGGAGGAACATAGTGACAATCTGGGAAGTTCATTTTTAATGGACTCTAGATTAGAAATAGAAGTGGACGAAGTGGGTGATCATGGTGCATCTAATTTAGATGTGGCTGGTGTAACGAATCAGTCGATTGCCTTGCTTTGTGATAAGCACGGAGTAGAGGAGGATAGAGATGTGAGCCCCGAAGGCCACCCGATTTTCATCTTTGGAGGATATATATCTTCCGTGCGGCTTTGATGAGACTAACATCATATCACCAATGCCACTGCCTGCCGTTGCTTTCTTGCACATCGAAGGAGATTTCAGGTTTTTGCTATGTCAGACCAATTGGGATCATATCACCCATGAGTAAATTCTTTTTTTTTTTTTTGAGTAAATCCTATTATACGCTGATTAATCTATATTAAATTAATATGTTTACTTGTTATACTAATTCAATTTAAAATTGAATCTAATCCAATCCAAACTAAAATCAACTCGATTAATCTAATATAAGTAAATGACTTGAATATTTTTTTTATAAAAAAACTCACTTATTTTATTGATTATCCTCTTATATTTATCGTCTGCTAGTTTTTTTGTCAATTGTTACGTTTAACCACCATCCTCTGCAACAAGTGTACCCTAGTACTCCATCGCCCAACTCCACCGCGCCGCTGCTTCTCCGAGCAGCGACCGCACGTTCAACTCCCCAACGCTTCATTTATACTATTATAATACCCTAAAATATTAAGTTCAAGCGTAGATTCGTCGGCAATGGACGGTGCGCAACTAATCGATGATGGATTTCCGGCCACAAGGTTGTTCAACCAGGGATACTCCTACACATACGACGACGTCATCTTCCTCCCCCACTACATCGACTTCCCCACCGACGCCGTTTCTCTCTCCACCAAGCTCAGCCGCCGTGTCGCCCTAGCTATACCTTGCGTCTCTTCTCCAATGGACACGGTCACCGAATCCTCCATGGCCACCGCCATGGCTTCACTTGGAGGCATTGGTATCGTACACTATAACACCTCCACCTCTAATCAGGCATCGCTAATTCGCCAAGCTAAATCGCATAACATACCTTTTAGCTATGAGATTATATTTAGGTCTCCGTCGGATTCAATTTTGTCCGCCGACGAGTTCTGCTCCGCTCCCTGCATTTTCGTTACCGAGTCAGGGAGCCGGAGGTCGAAATTTTTAGGTTTTGTGAAGAAATCTGATTGGGATAAATTGGATGATAAGGAAGCTAGGGTTTCTGAGTACATGACGAAGTCATCGATTACTCTCCCAACTAGTTATAGCTTTGAAGATGTTGCGGGATATTTGGCCAAGGATAACACTGAATTTGTGCCATTGGCGAGGGATAACGGGGAAGGGGTGGAGGAAATTGTTAACTTAGTTACTGGTGAAGATGTGGAGAGGATTAAGGGGTTCCCGAAGCTGGGGCTGCCGTCATTGGCGTCTGACGGGAGTTTCTTGGTGGGTGCTGCAGTGGGGACTCGAGAGTCAGACAAGGAGAGGTTGGAGCACCTGGTGAAGGCCGGGATTAATGTGGTGGTTCTTGATAGTTCTCAGGGAAATTCGATCTATCAGATTGAGATGATCAAGCATGTGAAGAACAAGTATCCCGAGCTGGATGTGATTGGTGGGAATGTTGTGACGGCCTATCAGGCGCAAAACTTGATTCAGTCAGGGGTGGATGGATTGAGAGTTGGTATGGGGTCGGGTTCCATTTGCACCACTCAAGAAGTATGTGCGGTTGGGCGTGGACAGGTAATTCATAGGTTTTCTGTGTTGTTATCTTATTACTAGTGTTATCAAAATCTAGCATTTCTTAGTTTGTGAAGTTTTGAATTTTCAGGCAACAGCAGTTTATAAGGTTGCATCAATTGCGGCTGCGAGTTCTGTGCCTGTGATTGCTGATGGTGGAATATCAAACTCGGGGCACATTGTGAAAGCTTTAACCTTAGGGGCATCAACTGTGATGATGGGTAGCTTTTTAGCTGGAAGTAATGAAGCTCCTGGTATTTACGAATATCAGGTAAAGCTAAAAACTGCTTTAAAATTACTTACTTTAACTAAAATTTTGCAAGGTTTATTGTGAATGTTTGATTAACTTGTTTGTGACTAACATGAAGCATGTTTGATTAACTTGTTAGTGACTAACATGAAGCTATTGTTAGTGGGTTTTTCTTGCATTTGGGGAAAGCTTTGTTTCATTTATTTTATGTTTGGTTGCAAAGCTTAAAAAATATATCAACATGATTTTTAGGAATACTTGTTTCTTGCTAATCTGGATGATAAATCATTAATTGGAGATCCTGTTATCGTTTGTATTCAGGGTGGTCGGCGAGTGAAAAAATACAGAGGTATGGGATCCCTTGAAGCAATGACGAAAGGGAGTGATTCCCGATACTTAGGTGATACAGCAAAGCTTAAAATAGCTCAGGGTGTAGTTGGAGCAGTGGCTGATAAAGGGTCTGTGCTGAAGTTCATACCCTACACAATGCAAGCTGTGAAACAGGGATTCCAGGATCTTGGTGCCTCCTCCCTGCAGTCCGCTAATGACCTCCTGCAGTCCGGCGTGCTAAGGCTAGAGGTTAGCATATATTCCTTGCCCTCTCTATTTTTCTCAAAACTTTCATTTTTATGAATATGGAAAATGAATGATTTGTTCAATTTACTGCTACAGGTAAGAACTGGGGCAGCGCAAGTTGAAGGCGGAATCCATGGGTTGGTCTCTTATGAGAAGAAATCCTTTTAAATTTTGATATGACATCCAATGCCAAACTTGTAACGTACCATCACTTTTATCTGTTACTTTGAAATATGTTTTATTTAAAGGTTGTTGCTTGCGCATCATCAGTTTCATACTTGTCGAATTGATCATCTCTTGCCTTGGTTTCCCATGT
Organism: Salvia splendens; assembly: GCF_004379255.2. NCBI lineage: Eukaryota > Viridiplantae > Streptophyta > Magnoliopsida > Lamiales > Lamiaceae > Salvia > Salvia splendens. Next base: position 27,673,427 of record NC_056039.1, read on the forward strand.
CTAAAATGCTTTCACTTTCTTTGTACTTGGTTGCAAAAAATGATGTCCAGCAGCAATTAGTTGAAAATCATACATTTTTGGCTCCCAGTATCCAAGATTTGAGACAAGACTTTTGATATAATCCAATTAATACTCAATGGATAAACAATATCAAATATTTAGTTCAATCACATTTTATATTCCAACATCATTCAAACAAATCTTTGGGGATGGAATCCTCGAAGAATGGGTTGATTAGTAACTGTATTCTGTATTTTGATTGTGTTTGGGTTTCTGCCAACAAAAATCACTAACGGCATGCTCTGCACTGTGTCTTTTGATTGTGTTTAGGAGTTTTGGCTGTAATATTGCTTCGAAACATGTAGATGGAATAAACAAGACAATCGATAAATAGAATTGGGTTAGATTTACATGACTGGCATAAATTCAACTCATACAACGTAATATGCATCAAATGTTCCAAGTGGCTATTATCCAGGTTTATACACACGTCTTGCCCGAAGCTAACTGGGGAAGAGATCCAAGGCTTTATAATATTTTGATAGCAAAAGCTTTAGTGACCGCTCGAGTTCCGGTTCCACGACAAATAAGAAGGATCTCCAAGTTGCCTGAAACATATAGATCAGTGTGAAATGGAAGAATGATAAAGAAATGGATATTGGAGAAGTTGCACCAACAATGTCTACAAAAGCAAATGCCATGCAAAAATGGGCAGACATGTTATATGTTCATGCAGAAATTATGAACCTCCTTGATAAATCACTTACTTGAATGAAATATAAATAACATAAAACTCGCACCACGTTCGTATGATACTATGATTAATGCAGATAGGGCAGAAGTTATGATTATCACAGATAGGGCAGAAGATCACACCTTGGTTTAATTAGATAAATAAGTAGGAAAACCAAGGCCAGAAAAAAGCATAGTCCACCAACAGTGAGATATGCAATGCCAACAAAATCATTCTTCCCGCCTAGCCAGCTTGTGGTAGAAAGAACTAGTTTCTTCTTGCCACCGAAACTGTAAGTATTGTAATTATTCTCCAATGTCACGTTTATGAGCTCATCACGTTGAAGATCAACTTCTATTTTCCCATACAATTTCCTGAAAGTGGGAAGTGCAGCAGTTCGCATCCAAACAATGAGGTCCTCCTGCTCGCTCAACTGTTACATGGCATCACATTCACAAGAGAGATCAGTCAAAAGCAATTGAAACTAAGGTCTCCAGGAAGCAGTAACAAACTCTGATAGTAAAAAAGTGTCGGTGATATTATGGCGAGAAATCAAGATCTCGGTACATTGTATTACAAACCAACACAAGATAGACAATATATTGAGGACTGCTTTAGTAAGATAACAGATTTTGTAATTTGGAAGATGATGAGGATAGGAGAAATAACTTATTTTGGGATTGCAAAAACATTTTAATGGCATTATGTCTACCTGAAAACTGTGTTGTTGATAAAAGAATTGACAATTTAATGAGTTGCACATCTGATATGTTTTCATATAATTAATGAGCAGTCAGGAAAAGAAGTATATAAAGAATATTCTCAACTTAAATGCAGGATGAGCCATTTTTGGTATATGCAATAAAGTTACATGCTAATGTTAAAGACGAGAAGCTTACTGTTAGATTTGGATTAAGAGTGGCCCCACCTTTCAGGGTTCCATTCTGAAAATTTCTTGGGAATACATCTTTACCAAATTTGTGTTCCCTGTCACTCTTCCACGAGATTCCTCTCTTGTTAACATTAAGTATTTGGTTATTTCGAGTAAAGTCATAAGTATCATTAAACAGACTCCATGCTATAAGACCACAGGGAACAATAGGTGCCCCACCAGGTGTGGTGTCCTCAGGCTTACAGGCATCTGTCTCCTGCAGACTTCCATTATTCCTCAGCTGCTGATCACTTCGGCTCTTCACATATCTATCAAATTCATTGAAGCAATATTTATAAGCATTACAGGCACCAATGATGACAAATTGACAAGTATATATCAAATTATAGGACCCGAGAGGATAATGACAGGCATCTTGTTTCGTATCACATTACTAAAATGGAAGTAAAACTTAAAGGGAGTTTGTTTGGCGTTATAAGGTGTTTTAAACAGCTTATGCAGTTATCAGAAGTTATTCTTCTCTTAAAAAATTTCTGGTAACTTTTGAAATTAAAGTCTTATATGGCAATCCTGTAGCTCCATGCAAATGTCACTCCAATGAAGAAACCACAGGAAAACCATTCTGACAAGGTGACCAAATGGTAGAGAAACAATGGAAATCACAGATGTAAGGACAAAATGGCACACAATAGGGACCACACACTACATACCTCCGATGGTTTTGATAGAAATTGTCGAGCTGGTAATATACATAAATCGGCTGCTTCATATGCTTTGGAATCTGAAATAAATTGATAAAATAGTCAAACCATGATCAAATGGAAAAACCGTTCATGCTGAAGAGCGGACTCACCCTGAGAGTTCTTTGGCAAGTTTTGCTTTGATTGCTTTGAATAAATCCAACCTTGTCATTTCTCGAAGGTTCGGGAATACAATCCGTTTCATACCGATCAACAATTTCTACAACCTGCCAAACATAAGGAATTTTGTAAGTAAAGCATACTGAAATGAAGTGATGAGCAATATAAAAATAAATTAGTGTGAATTTGAAGCATACATCTTGAGAGGCAAAGAGGGACACGACACCAATGGGAATAAAGATAACACTAACAAGCAAGAATGTTCCGATCACCTGCATCCAAGAGTAAAAGGAGGAGAAAGGCCATCCACCATTATTAGAATATATTCTATATATGCAGACAGTATCAAAAGAATGTGCAGCAAAACCAGAAGTATTTACCCATTTAGGAGTAAGTATCGGTTTGCACGCCGGAAGCTCCTGTTGAGTAAACCTTGAATCTGAAGAAACAATTATTAGAAAAACCCACTTAAATTTCCGAACTAAAGCTAGTTGCCAGATGGTTGTAACTTGTAAGAACAAGTATCTGAACTGAATGATTTTTGATGTATTTCAGTATCACTAGAGACAAATCATGGTAGCATTCTCTGATTCTCAGATCGTAATCAGTTTCCAAAATAACATCTGGAAATTTAACATACGCATAATTGAAATGAAATGATGTGTATACATGCTTTACTCTTTGAATTCTGGAAATCGAAGACTAAGCCTAATACTCATATAAACCCTATTCATCTTACATTAAAGAAACAGATAAGTCAACATACATTATCCAATTGAAACAGAAGAAGGTGTAGTAGGTAAGGAATTATACACTTGGGTCGCTTGGAATTCCTTCTAGGCGCAGTCGAATCGGCCGATCCAGCTCCTGCTGCGCTTGACGACGGATTACTCGCGTTCATTACTTCACAAGAGTCTTTACTGTTTTACCACGCAACAGACTAAACCGGAAAGATTAAAAGAAGAAGAGATTTGAAGAAAAGAAGGGAAAATGTTGGAATTTGGAAACTGAAAAAAAAATTAAAATCAAAGAAGGGGTTTGGGGAAGATAATTAAAGAAGATTAGGCGATCATAGAGAGGGTGGGGGAAGCTGCTGCTGCTGCTGCTGCTGTGTAATTATTGGAACACACTTTCTTCTTCTTTGACTTTGAAAATTCTCCCCATTGTAAACCTCACGGAAGAAAAAAATTCACAAATGTACAGCTAGAAAATTCCGCAATGCGTCTTTTTCTATGTAAATGGAGACGGCAAGCTCGTCTTGGCTCGCTAGTCAACAAGGCTACTGGGATTAGAACCGCAAGAGAAAGCGTTGAATCGTCAAATTTGAGGAAACGCGCTTTCTTTGGTAATCATCGAGAAGGTTGTAATTACGATCGTTAATAAGTTTCTTAATATTAATAACAATTGTTATGTAATGAATGTTTTTTAGTTGAGGGATCGTAATAAAAACACGCGGCAATCAAAGCAAGTTCAAATATCGATATGGATTTGCTATATCTCTCCACACGAGTGTAAAAGTCATTAAATGTAATACTGGAGTACAAGTTCAGGGATCATAAATTTTCATTAAAAGTATCATAAACTTTATGGAAAATTCAAGCAAAAAAATACCCTGAAACTTAGATAGCTTTGATTTTTTTTTAAATAAGTAACTACTCCCTTGTCTCGGGCTACTCGCACATTTGCTTTTCGGCACGGAGATTAAGCAATGAGTGTATAGCAAAGTCAACAATTGCGACTATAGGTGATCATTTTTACTAAAAATGGAAAGAGTGCAAATAACTTGGGACGCCCAGAAAGGAAAATAGTGCAAGTAACACGGGACAGAGGGAGTATTAAAATACGAAAAATAATAACCAATACCATGACGGAAAGAAGCTAAAATCGTTGGACAAGATTGCGTTTGTGCTTTTAAAACAAAAAAGGATATGACATATCATTAGAGCATCCACAGTGGTACGCCCGTCCCGACGGAATTCCCCGCGGAATTTCCAAAAACACCTCCTGCTACGTCATACGGAATTCCCACTGCTCTGTCACGCCATACGGAATTCTCACTGCATAGTGGTGGAATTCCCCGCAGAATTCCCGACGGAATTCCCACAATAAAAAAAAATTCACAAATTCACAAATTTAAGAATTTCCGAAAGTAAACAATCTACGTAATTAAAATGTTGACACAAATAGAGAGAAAATTCAATCACTTTATTTAAAAAAAACATACTTCATTAAAAAAATACATAATTACTAAAAAAAGTACTAAAATAAAAAACGGCTTCTCACTCCTCGGCTTCTTACTAAAAAAAGTACTAAAATAAAAACGTCCCCGCCGCCACCTCGCCCTCGGACATCGCGTCGTACCCCAAATCGCGCCACATACCGTTGAGGATGGGTTTAAGCTTCCGCTTGTAGTGGGGGTCGGTCGCTTGGCGCCATTCCATCATCGCACGTAACAAGGCGTCGTGTGCGGCGATTCGGGCATAGGAGGGGTTCTCGGGATCCGGCTCTTTTTGGGTGGGTGCTGCCGATTGGGCCTCGGCGGATCCGCTGGTGCTTTCCCTCGACAAACGCGCCACGGACCGTTGCCCAATCGGGCGATGGCGGCGGGCCGATGATGTAGGAGTGGGGAACTCTGCCTCGGCGGGGGGGATTTCAGTGGAACCAACACTGCTACTGTACTTCCCGGATGCGCTGATCCTCGCCCGCTTCGGCCAGCCGGATTCCACTCCCGCAGTGAACTTGGGTGAATCCTACACCACGAGATACACATCTCAATATTTGAATTCCCCGAAGCCTTTTTCGATGTCGGGGAACTGCTGGTGAGCCAGCAACTTCACATCCTCGCCAGACATGCTGTTGGTTGCCGAGCGGAGGTTGTTTATGTAAAGGCCGGCAAATCGGCTAATCGGCCTCTTCAACCGATCCCACTGTTTCCGGCATTGCTCCGCGTTGTGGGGCTTCCCCATTGGCGGTTTGAACTGGAGGTAGCTCTAGCTAATGCGCCACCACATCCGGTCGATGTGCTGGTTCGCCCCGATGTATGGATCCTCCACCACACTGATCCACGCCTTCGCCAACGCGATGCACTCGTCCATGCTCCAAACGGTCCTCTTGGTCCCGCTGGATCCCTCCCCCATGTCACCAGCGTACCCCGGGACGCCCCATCCCCTACCCCTCCCTCGCCCTGACCTCCCCCTCATAGCTGTCGCCGGCGATGCAGCGGTGGGAGTCTCCCGGACCGGAGAAAGCCCCAACTCCTCGAACGAGAACGTGTCGACGCCGGAGAACTGAGTCTCGAGAGGAGAACTCACCGGGTTGTCCGTCGACAGTAAATCGATAAAAGGGCCGATAGATGTTGTCCACCGGCGATTGGGGAGCCCCCGGCCTACTCCCCCCGTAGCGACAGGCGATCCCTGCATCATCCCGGGCATCTGGGGCATCATTCCCGGCATCATCCCGGGCATCTGGGGCACCATCCCCGGCATCTGGGGCATCATTCTGCCACACGCCCCGGGCATCTAGGACATCATCGCATACCACTGCGGGTACATGTTGTAGTACCCCGACATCATGCCCGGTGCCATCTGAGATTGGGGCAGCATCCCCGACATTGGGGACATCGACTGATTCGAAAATGAGGGTGACTCGCTCGAGGCGAGAGAATCTCTATCGTGGTGCTCCATTGCTGATTCGAAAGAAATGTATTTAGAGAGAGAGGGGCACTCGTTAAAACACGTGGTGCGAATGAAATGAAGTTCAACGGGATGTATTTATAGAAAATAAAAAACATTTAATGCAAAAAACGGGAATTCCGGGCGGAATTCCGTGACAGTCAACGCAATGGCGGACGTCAGGCGGAATTCCATGCAGAATTCCGCGTAAAACCACGGAACTGCGACGTCCTCCTCAGAATTACGTGTCCGTGCCCTCCACGCACAATGGCGGACGTTAGCCACAGAATTCTCGCATGCCGGTGGGAATTCCGCGTTGAAGGGCGCCATTGTGGATACTCCTGTAACAATACGAAATTTGATTTTTTTTTCAAATTATTCTTAAGCTCACTGTAGTGGCCCACGATCTTGTTTTAAGCCCGATATAGTTGATTTCTACAAATTTTACATGGAGTGTGTACAATTATTTATTTTAGGTTGAATTATATGATAATTGCTTGCTTAACATAAATTGTTCATGAGAAAAATAATGTAGCGTGTAATTTATGATTGCATTCCACTCAAGCTCATGGTGGGTGCACTACCTAGGCTTTGACCATGGCTCATAAATCATAATGATTGGGATATTATGCAAATGCACTAAAGAATCTTTCTCTTTAATCCAGTATAACTATGATAAATGAATCAAAATTCATAGACTTGTTTTAAGCTTATCCCTAGAGTCAGAAAATATTAAACTACATGCATATAATTAAACCTACGCATGATTTCTAGAGATCAATGGTTAATTAAATAGAATGTTAACATCTAACAATCTCCAGAGATCGGAAGATGGCTTGCGCTTCTCCACGTGGTAAACCTTTGCCTAAATCCCATAAACAAACTGTAGGGATCAGACTAGGGTCGGATTCACTATAAACCAAGACCTCTTTGTTCTTCATTAAAGAGCTTAGTCAAACTCTAACCATGCGACTGATTTACAATTCAAGATTTACAAGAAACTTGAATACAAAAGAACAATCTAGCTAACACAACTAGAATAGAGTCACCACACTTCTTGAAGTCTCCTCAACATGCACACTCAAACAACCTGTCAGTAACAAAAGAAGGATCCTCTCGGATCGAAGACAGTTACACAAGAACAAGAAATATGCAGAAAGAACTCAAAGAAAACAGATCTACGGCTCAGCCACCCGCCGATGGCACAAGCCTATTCTCCAGAACACAGATCCAAAGGAGCACGACTGAATCTACCAGTGATTAACCTCACACTCCAGATTCCAGCTCTAACCGACTCCACAACACCAGATCTAAACCGTCTGAGAACAAACTCACACAGAAACTCTCCGAACAAGAAACCCTAGTTCTCACCAAACCCCAGCAACCGAAGTGGTTTCCTTCTCTAGCACAACTACATGATCTACAACACGTTTAACCGTGTGAGATGACAAGAAAACCGTCAGAGATTCGTCGGAGAAGAAAGGAAAAGAGAGAGAGTGAAGAACTCTGAGAGAGAGAGAATATCCGAGAGAGAGAGAGAGAGAGTGAAGTGTATAGAATGAATGAGAAAGCAAAGGACTCACTCACATAACAAGCACACACCACAATCCAACGACTGAAAGCCATGATCCTAGTGAGGAGTACACGTAGCGGCATCTGGAGTGGAAGGCATAAGTTTTGGGCCAAGCCCAAATCAGCAACACATAGGCCACAGATAAAACCAGCCCAATGAAAGTCCATCACCAATATTCAACATACTCCACCTTGGACTTCATTCTGGGAAACCAGCATGCACCAAAATGGCTAAGGTGTAAAATCATCACAGCCTACAAGGTAGCCCCTTCAGCCCCAAAAAACAAAGTTCACTAGCATTTTGGGAACCACCAAGCTGCCTCTAGACACCAGAGGGTTGAAAACCCATTAGTCTAGGAGGACTTGTTGCCTCAAGTCACCTACCACCCTTACCACAGTAGAAAGGTAACTGAGGTCTTTCCCCGGGAAATGCAACCTATCCTATATCAAAATGCAAAAACTCTATGCAGAAAAAGGAGTTTCTCAACTGGTAAGCTTTTTGTCCCCATATCAGCAGGGTTTTTATCAGTATGCACCTTTTGAAGAAATACTTCACCTTTTTCTACAATATCTCTAATGTAATGGAACCTTACATCAATGTGTTTTGTTCTATCATGGAAAACTGAGTTTTTACATAACTGAATAGCAGACTGAGAATCAGAAAACACAGTAGGAGATAACTTCACAAACTTAAGTTCAGAGAGAACTCCCTTTAACCAGATTGCCTCTTTCATTGCTTCTGTGATAGCAATATATTCTGACTCAGTAGTGGACAGAGCCACTATATGCTGCAATTGAGACTTCAACTAACACAAGAGCTGCAAACAGTAAACACATAGGAGGTAGTTGACTTCCTCTTATCCCTGTCATTAGCATAGTTAGAGTCCACAAAACCAGTTAGTGTAACACCTTCATCACACTTAGAATAACACATGCCATATTTACCAGTGTGTTTCAGATATCTCAGAAGCCATTTCAAGGCTTCGCAGTGCACAGGACCAGGATTAGACATATACCTACTAAGACATAACACAACATAAACAATGTCAAGCCTAGTGCTTACCATCAAGTACATCACTGAACCAATAGCATTTGCATTGGGAACCTTTTTCATAGCATCAATATCAGATTTAGTTTGAGGGCATTGATCTTTACTCAACACAAAATGGGCCGCCAAAGGTACTAAAGTAGGTTTTGCATCAAACATGTTAAATTTTTTAAGCACTTTGCACACATAGGGTTCTTGATGCAGCACAAGGGTAGAACACTTTCTATCTCTGAAAATATTTATCCCTAAGATTTTCTGAGCATCACCCAAGTCTTTTATGTCAAAAGTTTTACTTAAAGCAGACTGCAGAGACTTAATAGTTTTCAAACAGGGACCCATGATAAGCATGTCATCAACATACAGCAAAAGGAACACATGCACAGGAGACTCAAGATTCTTAACATACAAGCATGCATCAAAGGTGCTTCTTACAAAGCCCAGCCTATGCATACAACTATTAAACTTGATATTCCACTGCCTAGGGGACTATTTCAAACCATACAAGGTCTTTTTCAGCAAACACACATGATTTGGGGAACTTGGATCAACAAAGCCTTCAGGCTGTTTCATATAGATAGGTTTATCTAAATCACCATGCAAGAAAGCAGTTTTAACATCCATCTGTTTTAACTTCCAATTAAAATGAGCACACAAGGCAAGCATCAATCTGACAGTAGTGAATTTAACAACAAGAGCAAATATTTCATTGTAATCTACCCCCTCTTGTTGAGTAAACCCTTTTGCAACTAATCTGGCCTTGTACCTAAGGCCCTCCACCTCATTTTTCAGCTTGTATAACCACCTGCAATCAACCACAGATGCTCCAGGAGGCAAAGGAACAAGAATCCAGGTAAAGTTGATTTTAAGAGAATGCATCTCCTCTAACATGGCTTTATGCCACTGATTCCAGAACTTAGACTTTGTGGCTTGCTTATAGGACTGGGGTTCATCCCCATCAGATTCAAACACATTGAAAGCCAAATTAATAAGAGCAACCAAGCCAACAAATCTAGTAGGTTTTGACACATTCAGCCTTCTAGTTCTATCTCTAGATAACACATAATTGCTCAAGTCAGTATTATCAATAGCATTTTGACTGTGCAAAACATTCTGAGCAGGGGAGTTATGCCTAATAGGGCTAGCATGCACATAATTGTTATTCACATTTTGGGGCACATCATCAATTAACTCTCCCTCATGGGGTGTCTCATCAGGTGTAAGAACTGGATAAGTATGCCAGAAAGGCTGCTCCACCTCACTTGGAGTATCATCTTGATTCTCCACATCAGTGAGTGGTACTATGGACTCTTCCTCCATAAGAGGTTCACTGTCCTCAGGTTGTGGAGATGGGTCAGTGGTCAACCTTAAGCAAGGGAATTGTGTCTCATTAAAGACAACATCCCTGCTTATAATGACCTTGAACCCGGGTTCATCCCTCAGCCAGACTCTATAACCCTTAACATTCTCAGGATATCCAAGAAAGACAACTTTCCTAGACCTAGGCTCAAGTTTGTCAGACTTAGTATGCACAAAAGAAGAACAGCCAAACACTCTTAGGTGAGAAAGAGTTAAATATTTTCCAGTAAAAACATGCTCAGGACACTGTCCATTAAGAGACACAAAGGGAGACCTATTAATCAGATAAGCAGCAGTCAATAAGGCTTCACCCCAAAACTTCTTTGATAAACCAGATTTGGCAAGCATGCATCTAACTTTTTCAAGCAAAGTCCTATTCATCCTTTCAGCCACTCCATTTTGTTGGGGTGTGTAAGGAACAGTCTTATGTCTTTTAATATCATATGCAACACACAAGTCATCAATCTGTTTATTACAAAATTCAAGCCCATTATCTGTTCTGATAGCTTTAATCTTTTCACCTGTTTGAGTTTCTATCAAGATTTTCCAGTTTTTTAATTTATCACAGACATCATACTTATGCTTCATGAGAAAACACCAAACTTTCCTAGAGAAATCATCAATGATAGACAGAAAGTACACAGAGTCAGAATGAGAAGACACAGAAGCAGGACCCCAAACATCCATGTGCAAGTACTCAAGAACACACTTGCTCACATTAGCAGGCACAGGGGAAGGAAAAGAAACCCTGTGCTATTTACCCAGCACACAGGTGTCACAAAAAGGTAAGCTACCTTGCACATCAGAATCAGACAATATAGCATGCCTTTTTCAGAATATTCAAGCCTTTTTCACTCATGTGTCCAAGTCTATCATGCCACAACATAGTTTTATCACTCTTAACCACATTAGCATATGCATTTTAACATGAAAGAGGCACTGCATTACAGACATATAAGCCACATTTCTTTTTGGCCTTGAAAAGACACATAGATCCTCTGCAAATTTTCATGCATCCCTCCCCCCATTTCCCCCCATGCCAGCAGCTTCTAAACAGTGCAAGACATCAAATTATAGCAAAGATCACGAACATATCTCACAATTTTCAAATTGAGGACAAAACCATTATCAAACTTTAAGCACACTGTGTCTATACCATGAATTTCACATTTCTTATCATCAGCCATAGACACATAGGTATTAGTAACAGGCTTTAACTCAGAGAAAACCTCCTTAAAAGGACTGACATGATATGTACATCCAGAATCACAAAGCCAATCATTTGAAGTGAATGGACATGCAGGGGAAGCATTAATATACATCAGATCATGCACCATGAACACACATTCATTATCAGCACCATATTTGGCCACATTGACAAGATTTTCCAACTGGGTGTCATTATTGGGGGTTTTCTTCTTCTTAGGCTTAGTGCACTCCTTTTTATAGTGCCATACTTCCCCACAATTGAAACACTTTCTGAAAGATTTAGGATCCATGCTATTTAACCTAGATCTATTCTTCTTCTTGTAATTTGAGTTGGCACCTGAAGCATTATTAGAGTCCTTACCCCCTCTAGTTTGAGGTTTACCTATAACATTCTGAGCTCTATTAAAAGCACTCTTATCAGCAGTCTTTTCCCTTAATTCAAGTTCTTTAGATTTTAAGGAGCTAACAATCAAATCCAGAGGGGCAGAATCCCTGCCATACTTAATGGCAGCTTTAACATCACTATAGGAATCAGGTATGACATTCATTAGCGCTATACTTGTGTATTCATCTATGGTTTTATCACCAGATCTTTTAATATCTTGCACAAGCTTCTGGAATATATCAATGTTATCATCTATGTCCTTAGTCAAATCAAGCTTAAATTTGAACAATTTTTCAAGCAGATACATCCTAGAAGACATAGAAGATTCAGTATACAGAGAATCAAGATTTTTCCACATTTCAGAAGCAGATTCTATATTATCAACTTTTCTAATCACAGAATCAGACAAATTTAACACAATAGTGGCTCTAGCCAACTCATCATCTCATCAATCTTATCTTGAGCAGTATTCTCAGGTAAGGAACCATCCACAACCTTAAACACCTTTTGCTGAATCAACACACATTTCATTTTCTGTTTTCAGATCACAAAATTATTTTTACCATTGAAAGGGATCAGACCAACAGGCTGAGTCATTTTTGCAAAGATTTTCACAAGAGCACAGGAAGCAAGACAAACACACAGAGCCTTACACACCTTAAAGCACACAAACATGTAGCAAGAACACTTAAAGCACACTTTCTCACAGAGAACCAATCTCAATTCCCTGACTGTCACGAGCACACTGGCAAAGGCTATCCCAGTTCGCAATCACTCACTCTTGGAGGGCGCAGAGGGTCACTTTGGCAGTATCAGTGCTTGGTGGTCAAGTAAAGAGAGATCAGATGCACAGAGCACCAGAAAACAACAACAGAAGCAACAAACAAACACAAGAAAGCATATAACCCTAAGTTCTTGCCAATAACTAACTACCAGCAGTAATAACCCAAGCCTAAGATGGCACTACTACAGAAAACGTAAAACAAGAAAGTCACAACCAATTTACCAGAGTGAATCCCCTCTCGAAGGAGGATTCCACTTGCCCACCTCCTTATGCGACTTGGCGTGCCAACCTAGTCCCCCTGTGGCTCTGATACCACTGTAGGGATCAGACTAGGGTCGGATTTACTATAAACCAAGACCTCTTTGTTCTTCATTAGAGAGCTCACTCAAACTCTAACCATGCGACTGATTTACAATTCAAGATTTACAAGAAACTTGAATACAAAAGAACAATCTAGCTAACACAACTAGAATAGAGTCACCACACTTCTTGAAGTCTCATCAACCTGCACACTCAAACAACTTATCAGTAACAAAAGAAGGATCCTCTCGGATCGAAGACAGTTACACAAGAACAAGAAATATGCAGAAAGAACTCAAAGAAAATAGATCTACGGCTCAGCCACCCGCCGATGACACAAGCCTATTCTCCAGAACACATATCCAAAGGAGCATGACTGAATCTACCAGTGATTAACCTCACACTCCATATTCCAGCTCTAACCGACTCAACAACACCAGATCTAAACCGTCTGAGAACAAACTCACACAGAAACTCTCCGAACAAGAAACCCTAGTTCTCACCAAACCCCAGCAACCGAAGTGGTTGCCTTCTCTAGCACAACTATAGGATCTACAACACGTGTAACTGTGTGAGATAACAAGAAAACCGCCGGAGATTCGTCGGAGCAGAAAGGAAAAGAGAGAGAGTGAAGAACTCTGAGAGAGAGAGAATATCCGAGAGAGAGAGAGAGAGTGAAGTGTATAGAATGAATGAGAAAGCAAAAGACTCACTCACATAACTAGCACACACCACAATCCAACGGCTGAAAGCCATTATCCGAGTGAGGAGTACACGTGGCAGCATCTGGAGTGGAAGGCATAAGTTTTGGGCCAAGCCCAAATCAGCAACACATGGGCCAAAGATAAAACCAGCCCAATGAAAGTCCATCACCAATATTTAACACAAACTTTTTGGCCCGAATTGCCCCATTAAACAATTTTTTATATTATCGGGGCCTCTAATACAACTTCTCATTTTTGAAAGAACTTCGCATGCATATTTTGCACGCCTCAATCAGAGTCCCTGACGAAAGTTAAGTCAATTTTAAGAAAATTGCACAAGTTGTTTACATGTGAAAACTACATATGCGATTTATGTTGAAGGTGAATATTCAAGTCATTCTATAACATGTATTACGAATCTATATGAGAGATCTTTAATATTAAACCTACTATCTTTTGACATATTCCCACATACCATATTGTTCATCCAATAACTAAGAATTAATTTTGTGGGAAATGGGTCATAATATTTAAGGTTGAATTGAAAATTCTACATGCGTCTAAGCGCAAGTCATCTCCCAATCCTTCGAGATAAATATAAGGTTTGTTCTGTTTTGTTTGATTGTTCCCCTTAGAAATCATGTGCAATATGTTTTCTATGCATGTACAAATACGTTCTAGTTGTAGGGTGTTAATTAAATGCATGCGTAATGAATTTTATTTCTTTATTTTTATATAAACCTGGGCAAACTATGATGTCAAGGGCATAAGAGTTGTAAAACGGATATTGGTATTAAGTATATATGACACTGGCTCGATACGCCTTCAGGTATCAGGTACCCAATATCCGCATTTATGGATCTGGATAATAGGATTTAGTGTGTGTCGAATATCAAGAAGTATACCCGACTTTCAAAGAGTAGCCAAACTACAGACATAGTGGCTCCTCGACAATTGCAACTTCAACAATTTAACTCTTTACTCGATCTTTAATAGCTGGAGGCTGGAGCCTGGAGGAATACCATATAGATCACTCATTTGTCAATTCAAAACAAACATTTACAAATATCTCGTTTAAAAACTCTTATTGCAACCACTAGGCATCATCATCTTTGTTGTTGTAATGACAACTTTTGGTATCTTATTTTTTCTCTTCTTCGAATCCACTTCATATATTTTGATTTTTTCTTACCTAATGATCTGAAACATGTTGCATAAACATAGGTTTCCAAGTGCTAATTCAAGTTGTAGAAGAGTTGCTAAAAATAAACATTCAACAAAGATGAACTCATATGTCGAAGGTACCCGAGTTAATATCCCTACAAGTGGGAGTTAATATGTCGAAGGTACTCCAAATAAATGTTGCATAGTGGTTGATGGGGTAGGTGGAATCGGCTGAAATTAAAGTTATTTTAATTGCTACAACCGAAAGATTGTCGGTAACATTTCATTTTCATGCAATAATTTGTAAATTTTGATTACGCAAATATTTTGCAAAGGTCTAAACTAGAAACACTGAGATTCGAATTCATAAATTCTGGTTATATTTAATTCAATAAAATCAAGCCATCTAAAAGTACTATGTGTGTTTAATGAAGTAAATGATTGGATTAAATTGTTCATCTTTAGGAATTTTCGCCATTCACTTTGATTGTACATTACTCATGAAACTGAGTCAACTGATAACAATTCGAATTTTCGCCATTCACTTTGATTGTACATTACTCATGAAACTGAGTCAACTGATAACAATTCTATTGGAATCGTATGTCCGATCAAGGGAGTTTGACCAATAATATTTGAAGGGGTTGGCAGCGGAAGCGTGCGTAAAATCCAATCACATAAATTTGATCTATTTAGCAGATTATTTAGACAAATTCTATT
The DNA here is from genome assembly GCF_004379255.2 of Salvia splendens. Taxonomy (NCBI): domain Eukaryota; kingdom Viridiplantae; phylum Streptophyta; class Magnoliopsida; order Lamiales; family Lamiaceae; genus Salvia; species Salvia splendens. The sequence goes on from NC_056039.1 coordinate 27,688,825, forward strand.
CGCGTAATTATCACATGTATCATGCTCATAACTTGAATTAAAACATGCTTTAGCATATAAAATCCGTAAAACATGCTTACTACAGAATTAGCCACCTCGTTGATTCAATCAAGAATCGATGATGGCTTGCTCCGTCTCCACGTGAAGATCTTCAGTACTCAACCTCAGATCTTCTGACTGGTGTCCCGGACTGTACACTGATATTTGTGTGGGCAAATCTCACCAACGTACTATGACTTGAATAACGAAGACAGAACTCTGCTCACGGAGGAAGCAATTTTCGAACTCTCTCTCTAGAGGGGGGACGAAAATTTCTAGCAATAATAATTATTGTTATTTTCTGTCTCCTTTATTCTCCTATTTATATTAAGTCACATATTGGGCCCAGTCAGGGATCTAAGGAAGAATATGGATCAAGCCTCACCCAATTAGCTTTTTTACTAATTAAATTGAACCCACAATTTAATATAAGCTTATATTGAAATATTACAAGTAGCCACTACAGAAGTAATATTGCACTGCCTCTCCAAATCCGAAATTACGAGTATTCCGGGTTTCCTTTTTAAGTAAGTAATTTATTTCTCGTACTCAAGATGGAAAAATCCATTAATTAATTAATGTCTCCTATGGACTTAATTAATTAACATATTTTAATCTCCAAGAGTGGTCTCAGCAAGAAACTCTTATTTATTATTCATAGAGATTAAACTCTAACTAGCTAGGTTCTGAATAATAAAACCTTGTTTCGAGCTCCTCTTGTGGATGTTATCAAACGAGACTTTCCTCGCGCACGATTCAACGTAATAGCAATCCTAGTACCGCTAGATAATGATCACTACTACCCAATATACCTGGATCGTTGGGTGACGAAAAACCCGCACCTTTGGTAAGTCAAAGTAGTAGATACTCAATATCGTATACTCAATGCTAGCGTACATTGATTAAGAAATTAATTATCAAGACCTCGTCTTTCAGCTGATAGCATAAAGATATGTCTTGCTGTTAGATCCATTCAGTGCTATACCACACCAACGTCATCTTATTTCAATAAGGCTTAGAAATAATCGGACTGACATTGCAACCTTTCACGATAGGTAGTCTAGGCCTATCTGGGTTGTGAAATTCTGCTTTTTCTTTGTTCAGAACTGACAGTGTTACCTTAAATTGGACGACGCCCACAACCGGTCTACTAGAACAAAGACTTAGACTTTGTTACGTTCTTATACATTTAAATATGCAATAAACAACCATTAGATGTAAAACATAACAACATTATGACAAAAATAATCTGTTTTATTTATTGGAAAATAGCTTATAGAGTTTTACAGTATTCAATCACTCGAAAGGTGATTTCTAGTATACAAACTCTAACAATCTCTCACTTATACTCAAAACAGCTTTCGAGTATACAAAAAGTTGTATTTAGTGCACACGTCATGTATTTATCCCACTTATACTGAAAGCGAGTTGAGGTCTTGAATGAGTCGAACCCCATCCCTTCAACGTGGTATTCGAACGGTTTCACCGTCAATGCCTTTGTAAAAGGATCTGTCAGGTTGTTCTCTGACGCAATCTTGACAACTTGTATGTCTCCTCTCTGCACTATATCTCTAATGATATGATACTTCCGCTCTATGTGTTTGCTCGCTTTGTGAGCTCTTGGTTCTTTCGAGTTTGCCACAACGCCAGAGTTGTCACAATAAACAGTGATGCTCTTGGGCAGATTCGAAACCACACCTAAGTCCATAAGGAGGTTCTTGAGCCATACTGCCTTTTTTGCAGCCTCCGAAGCGGCTACATACTCGGCTTCCATGGTCGAGTCCGCGATGCATTTCTGCTTCACACTCTTCCAAATTACGGCTCCACCTCCTAAGGTGAACACATATCCTGAAGTAGATTTTCTCGAGTCCTGATCAGCCCGAAAGTCTGAGTCAGTATATCCCAAAGGACAGAGCTCGGTTGCATAGTAAACTAGAACATAGTCCTTAGTCCGTTTAAGGTACTTGAGTATGTTCTTTACGGTAGTCCAATGTCCTTGGCCTGGATTCGACTGATATCTTGCTACCATGCCAACAACAAAGCAAATATCAGGTCTCGTACAAAGCATAGCATACATGAGACTTCTAACTGCCGAAGCATATGGAATCCTTCTCATAACTTGTATCTCAGACGGCGTTTTGGGGCACATCTCTTGAGATAGATGGATGCCATGTCTGAAAGGTAAGAAACCTTTCTTGGCGTCTTGCATGCTAAAACGGCTAAGTACTGTGTCGATGTAAGATTCTTGTGATAAGCACATCTTCTTATCTCAATTCCGAAGAACCTTGATACCGATGATGTGTCCCGCGTCTCCCATATCCTTCATCTCGAACTGGTTTGACAACCATGTTCGTACTGATGACAACATCTTTTTATTGTTTCCAATTAGAAGAATGCCATCTACATATAGAACTAAGAACACAACATTACCCTTTTCAACTTTCTTATACACGCAGCTTTCATTTGGGTATTTTTCGAATCCAAACATGCGAACAGTTTGATCGAAACACTGTTTCCACGATCTAGATGCTTGCTTAAGGCCATAAATGGCCTTCTTAAGCTTCCAAACCATGTGTTCTTTGCCATTTATGGCATATCTCTCGGATTGTTCCATGTAGATGGTCTCCTCAAGACCGCCGTTTAGAAACGCAGTCTTAACGTCCATCTGCCATACATCCCAATCCATATAAGCTGCTATAGACAACAGTATCCGGATCGATTTGAGCATGGCCACTGGGGAGAAAGTCTCGTCATAATCGACACCTTCCTTTTGGGTATACCCCTTGGCTACTAGTCTTGCCTTGAAGACTTTAACTCGTCCATCGGGTCCACGTTTACGTTTATATATCCACTTGCTCCCAATGGCAGTACAACCTTCGGGTAGGACGGAAAAATCGTAGACGTCTTTGTCTATCATAGATTGTAGTTCTGAATCCATTGCTTTCACCCATTCGCAATGATCGACATCTGCCAGCGCCTCCGCAAAGTTCCAGGGATCTAATACATTGCTATCCGGGGAGTGATCGATATATTCCCCCAAACCAACGTATCTATCGGGCTCGTAAGAGACCCTCCCACTGCGGCGCGGCACTACAATTCTTGGAGTAAAAGTTGAAGTTTCTGGAATTATTTGTACACTTGGTACTTGTTCTTGGTTAATGGAACTTGTGACAGAAATTAGCTCATCAAGAGCCACTTCACTGTTGGGTTTATGATTCATTACATAGTCTTCCTCTGAGAATGTCGCGTGAGTACTCACAATGACTTTCTTGTCTCGGAGACTAAAGAATTCATATGCTTTCGTTCCTCTAGGGTACCCTATAAACAAACATACATCCGTCTTTGATCCTAGCTTAGTTGGATCATTTTCCAATACATGAGCCTGACAACCCCAAATCTTGAGATGTGCTAGATTGGTCTTACGCCCAGTCCACAACTCATAAGGAGTTGTAGGTACAGATTTTGATGGTAAATTGTCTAAAATGTGACTTGCAGAAAGCAAGGCATGTTCCCAAAATAAAGTAGGTAACCGTGCATAACTCATCATCGACCGGACCATGTTCAACAAGGTCCTATTCCTTCTTTCAGTCACGCCGTTTTGCTGGGGCGTGCCCGGCGCAGTCAGTTGGGATTCAATTCCCGACTCCGACAAGTAGTCCAAAAACTCAGCACTGAGTTACTCGTCTCCACGATCAGATCGTAGGCTTTTGATACTCTTACCATGATACTTCTCCACAAGAGTCTTAAAGTCCTTGAACTTGTCAAAAGACTCTGACTTGTGGCGCATCAAATAGACGTATCCAATTTTCGAGAAGTCATCAATAAATGTGATGAAGTATCGAAAACCACCTCTTGCCTCAGTAGACATTGGTCCACATACATCGGAATGAACGAGCTCAAGTACTTCCTTGGCCATATTGCCCTTAGCCTGAAAAGCCCTCTTGGTCATCTTGTCTTCTAAGCATGACTCACACTTATGAAAAGGTTCCTCCTCTAGATCTTTAATAAGATCTTGTTGAACAAGAGAATGGATCCTCATTTCAATGGCATGACCAAGTCTAAGGTGCCATAAGTACGTTTCGTTCATTGAACTTGAAGGTTCCTTTCGTTTCTTTAAAATTTTCGATGTTGTATTGAGTTCTAATTTGCGATTGTTAAACTGTGTAGATGTGATTGTGTACAGATCGTTTTCCATGATACCACGACAGATATAAGAACCATCTTTCTTAATAACACAATTGTCATTAAAAGAAATTGAATATCCATCAAAAACCAATTTAGAAACTGAAATTAAATTTCTTCTAAAAGAAGGTATCAACAAAACGTTCTTCAAAATAAAAAATCTATCACTACTAAAACGCAAATAAATGTCTCCCACTGCAACGGCCGCCACTTTTGTAGCGTCGCCCAGCTGGACTTTGATATCTCGATCACGTAACCGCCTTGTCACCTGCATTAAGTCAGGATCAAAGCAAATATGATCAGTAGCTCCAGTGTCAATAACTCAAGTGCAAGTTGATGTCGAAGTCAAACAAGACTCGACTACTAGAGCTTGGTGCATACTTGTAGCCTTGCCCCGTTTAGGACAATCTGGCTTCCAATGCCCCTTTTCTCCGCACTTGAAACACTTCCCCGTGGTCTTCTTCTTCTTCTTCTTCTTTCCCTTAGCTATCTTGGCCGATCCTGAGTTAGGTGTCTACCTTTTTCTTGCGCTAGGCTTGGAACCAGAGGAACGAGGCGCCAAAGTTATCATGGCCGCCTTAGCCTGGATCATAAGTTCCTCCCCCGACTGAAGTTCAGTCAACAGTTCCGCCAAGGTGCAGTTCCTTTTGTTCATCTCGGAGTTGAGCTTGAACTGCTGGAAGCTAGAGAGAAGACATTGAAGGATAATAGTCACTTGGGACTCGGGATCGATCGTCCTGTTAGGGTTTTGTATACTAGAAATTGTCTTTCGAGTGATTGGATACTGTAAAACTCTAATTGTTATTTTCCAATAAATGCAACAGATTATTTTTTGTCATAATGTTGTTATGTTTTACATTTAATGGTTGTTTATTGCATATTTAAATGTATAAGCAAACGTAACAAAGTCTAAGTCTTTGTTTTAGTAGACCGGTTGTGGGCGTCGTCCAATTTAAGGTAACACGGTCAGTTCTAAACAAAGAAAAATAAGAATTTCACAACCTAGATAGCCATAGACTACCTATCACGAAAGGTTGCAATGTCAGTCCGATTATTTCTAAGCCTTACTGAAATAAGATGACGTTGGTGTGGTATAGCACTGAATGGATCTAACAGCAAGACGAGTCTTTATGCTATCTACTGAAAGATGAGGTCTTAATAATTAATTTCTTAATCAATGTACGTTAGCATTGAGCATACGATATTGAGTATCTACTACTTTGACTTACCAAAGGTGCGTGTTTTTCATCACCCAACGATCCAGGTATATTGGGTAGTGGTGATCATTATCTAGCGGTGCTAGGATTGCTATTACGTTGAATCGTGCGAGAGGAGAGTCTCGTTTGATAACATCCACAAGAGGAGCTTGAAACAAAGTTTTATTATTCAGAACCTAGCTAGTTAGAGTTTAATTACTCTATGAATAATAAATAAGAGTTTCTTGCTAAGTCCACTCTTGGAGATTGAAATATGTTAATTAATTAAGTCCATAGCAAACAATAATTAATTAATGGATGTTTCTATCTTAAGCGCGGGAAATAAATTAAATGCAATTAAAGGAAACCCGAAATACTTGTAATTTCGGATTTGGAAGGCAGTGCAATATTACTTCTGTAGTGGCTGCTTGTAATATTCCAATATAAGCTTATATTAAATTGTGGGTTCAATTTAATTAGTAAAAAGCTAATTGGGTGAGGCCTGATCCAAATTCTTCCTTAGATCCCTGACTGGGCCCAATATGTGACTTATATAAATAGAAGAATAAAGGAGACAGAAAATACACTTTTTTCTATCAAGATTTTCGTCCCCCTCTAGAGAGAGAGAGTCCTAGTACGTTGGTGAGATTTGCCCACACAAATATCAGCGTATAGTCCGGGACACCAGTCAGAAGGTCCGAGGTCGAGTACTGAAGATCTTCACATGAAGAAGACGCAAGCTATCTTCGATTCTTGATCGAATCAACGAGGTAATTTGGCTAACTCCGTAGTATGCATGTTTTAGGGATTTTATATTCTAAAGCATAATTTTAATTAAAGTTATGAGCATGATACATGTGATAATTACGCGAATAGAATTTGTCTAAATAATCTGCTAAATAGATCAAATTTATGTGATCGGTAATTCATGCACGCTTCAGCTGCCAACCCCTTCAATTGGTATCAGAGCCAGGTTTTGGCTCTGATTATTTGGATTTAAATTTCACGAAATTCATGTATGCATTTGTTATTTGATTATGAAACATGTTCTTGGTATTTTTGTTTATTTATTATGCATGTTAAACTCAAGAACTATCGAATCAAAGAACTTGAATTACTCGATGGGTACAAGACGTGCGATCCGTCGGCGCTCGCGCCGAGGCGGATCGCGCCACGCACGATCGGGAGAGGGTTGTCGATTGAGTGGGAGCCGAGGGATCGCGGTCATGAGGCGACTCGCACACGAGCGTGGGCTCGTGCACGCCGCCGGCTGAGACCGCAAACCAAGCCGGAACCCGCGTCGAGATCTAAACGACGGAAGGTGTGGCACGGCAATTCGACCGAGAACATGCCGAGGTACCGAGCCACCAAGCCGAGAACCCTAGGCGGAAGGCTCGAGAGGGATGGCGACGCTGGCCGAGAGCAGTCGTGCTGTCGCGCAAGCTGCTGGCCAGGAGCGCGCTACACAGAGCATCGGATAGGCTGAGACGGGGTCCGAGCTGGCCGAGAGCAGGCGCGCCACCGTGCACTCTGCTGGCCGAGAGCTCGAGCCGCCCGACGGAACGCTGACCGAGACGCGGTGGCACCCGACGGTCGAGACGACCGAGACGGGCGCTCGCCGCTGGCCGAGACGCGGCGACAACCGATGGCTCAACGGGCAGATACGCTGGCGCGCCACCTGCGCGCCGGTGGCCGAGACGCTGCGTGCGTCGTGTTCCGACGACGAACTAGTCGGATCTTCGTCGTTCATCGTTCGTGCGAACCTCGTACGATGAGATAACGAATAAGGATTATTTTAATGATTATTTAATTATTTTATTAAAAGATATCAGTAAAATATTATTATTTAATGGAAATAAAATATTTTTGAAAGATTTGTCTAGATTTTAGGAATATTTTATTATTATATATATCTATGGAAATAAATAATATTATTTTGTTCCTAGATGATATATATGAGAATAATTTAATAGTTTCCTAATATTTATCTAGACTTTAGGAATATTTTTATTATTTTCTATATCTATGGAAATGAATAATATTATTTTGATTCCTAAATGATATAGATGAGAATAATTTATAGTTTCCTAATATTTATATATCTAAGATCCTAAAAATGATAGATATGTATGAATACATTAAATAATGAAATATCTCTTCCTAATCTTGAACATGGAATTAATTTGAATTTAATTTTTCATGTCTTATTAAGAATTAAATAATTTATTTATTTTAGACATATCTTATAGTAGACATGAATAAGAATTATATTTTAGAACAATAATTTTCCTAAAGGAAGATACCAATTAATAAAAGATTTAATTATCCAGCAAATTAAATACCAACAGAATTTAATCAAGCCTTAAACTGCCTCAAGGCTAAGGATAATTAAAGACAAACCATAACCCAAAATATCTAAGCTATAATTACGAACTCAATGTTTGTATATGGTCTCCACCAATTGGTCTGCAATTTATGAAGCTTTTTTCTAATATTATCGCCACCTGCACTGTGGGGACAATAATCCTAAAAAATAGCAAGTTCATATGGCGGACTTTTCAAATAGAAATGGTATAAACTAGAATGTGGTTTCCAATATTATCATCACCTGCTCTGTGGGGACAATAATCCTAAGAAATTACGAGATTCAGAAGTCCACACAGGATTTATGAGATAGCTTGATCTTGTTAGCAGCACATAAGCATTTTTATGGGAGTGTGTTGTAGAAATGAGATTCTGTAATGCTAAATTCGGTGGTCTTGCTTAGGCAACATTAGTCGGCCATGCCACTCTGTGGACTCTGGACTATTCGTCGGTGTTGTGACCAGTAAAATTGTAAGATTTTAATGCCTATTGACTTCCTCTAGAGGGTACAAAATTTTAATTTTACAGTTGTAAGATTTTAAAAAGTTTTATGGTTAATCTAATCAAATTTCTTACATAAGTTTATGACAAATAGTAAAATACTCTGTTTTGCAGTGCAATTCAAATCGTCACAATGTCGTTCAATCCTCTTTCTGCAATTCTCAAAGAAAACAAACTCGAGGGCCAAAATTACATAGAATGGAAACAAAATTTGGACATCGTTCTTACAGCTGAAGAGTACAACTTTGTGATCACAACCCCGCGACCTCCAGTACCGGCAGCTAACGCTGCGGTAGGACTCAGAGATGCACATAGAAAGTGGCATAAGGCGAATGAGATGGCTAAGTGCTACATGTTGGCATCTATGTCTTCAGTACTCAAGCATCAGCATTCTGTCATAGAAACTGCCACTAAGATTATGCAGAATCTCAAGAATCTTTTTGGTATTCAAAATCGAACGGCTAAGTCTCAAGCCTTTTGGAGTATCATGTTGAAGACAATGAAGGAGGGCTCGTTTGTGAGAGACCATGTTCTCGAGATGATGGGCTACCTAAACCAGATTAAGGTCTTGGGAGGGACGATCGATCCCGAGTCCCAAGTGACAATCATCCTTCAAAGTCTTCCCCTTAGCTTCCAGCAGTTCAAGCTCAACTTTGAGATGAACAAAAGGAATTACACCTTGGCAGAGCTGTTGACTGAACTTCAGCCGGCAGAGGACCTCATGGTTCAGGCTAAGGCTGCCATGATGAGTTCGGCGCCTCGTTCCTCTGGCTTCAAGCCTAGCAAAAGAAAAAGGCAGGCACCGAACTCAGAATCGGGCAAAGTGGCTAAGGGAAAGAAGAAGAAAAAGGCAAATAAGAAGCCCTTAGGGAAGTGTTTCAAGTGTGGTGAGAAGGGGAATTGGAAGCCAGACTGTCCTAAAAGGGGCAAGGCTACAGGTATGCACCAAGCTCTAGTAGTCGAGTCATGTTTGACTTCGACATCAACTTGCACTTGGGTTATTGACACAGGAGCTACTCATCATATTTGTTTTGATCCTGACTTAATGCAGGTGACAAGACGGATACATGATCGTGAGATCGAAGTCCAGCTGGGCGACGCTACCAAAGTGGCGGCCGTTGCAGTGGGAGACATTTATTTGCGTTTTAGTAGTGATAGATTTTTTATTTTGAAGAATGTTTGGTTGATACCTTCTTTTAGAAGAAATTTAATTTCAGTTTCTAAATTGGTTTTTGATGGATATTCGATTTCTTTTAATGACAACTGCGTTATTAAGAAAGATGGTTCTTATATCTGTCGTGGTATCATGGAAAACAATCTGTACACAATCACTTCTACACAATTTAATAATCGCAAATCAGAACTCAATACAACATCGAAAATTTCAAAGAAACGAAAGGAACCTTCAAGTTCAATGAACGAAATGTACTTATGACACCTTAGACTTGGTCATGCAAATGAAAGGAGGATCCATTCTCTTGTTCAACAAGATCTTATCAAAGGTCTAGAGGAGGAACCTTTTCATGAGTGTGAGTCATGCTTAGAAGGCAAGATGACCAAGAGGCCTTTAAGGCTAAGGGCAATAGGGCCAAGGAAATACTTGAGCTTGTTCATTCCGATGTATGTGGACCAATGTCTACGGAGGCAAGAGGTGGTTTTCGATACTTCATCACATTTATTGACGACTTCTCGAAAATTGGATATGTCTATTTGATGCGTCACAAGTCAGAGTCTTTTGACAAGTTTAAAGACTTTAAGACTCTTGTGGAGAAGTATCATGGAAAGAATATCAAATGCCTACGATCTGATCGTGGAGGCGAATACCTCAGTGCCGAATTTTTGGACTACTTATCGGAGTCGGGAATTAAATCCCAACTGACTGCGCCGGGCACGCCCCAGCAGAACGGCGTGGCTGAAAGAAGGAACAGGGCCTTGTTAAATATGGTTCGATCGATGATGAGTTATGCACGTCTGCCTATTTCATTTTGGGGACATGCCTTGCTTTCTGCAAGCCATATTTTAGACAATTTACCATCAAAATCCGTACCTACTACTCCTTATGAGTTGTGGACTGGGCGCAAGCCCAATCTAGCACATCTCAAGATTTGGGGTTGCCCGACTCATGTATTGGAAAATGATCCAACTAAGCTAGGATCAAGGACGGAGGTATGTTTATTTATAGGATACCCCAAAGAGACGAAAGCATATGAATTCTTTAGTCTCTGAGACAAGAAAGTCATTGTGAGTACTCACGCGACATTCTTAGAGGAAGACTATGTAATTAATCATAAACCCAGCAATGCAGTGGCTCTTGATGAGCTAACTTCTGTCACAAGTTCCATTAACCAAGAATAAGTACCAAGTGTACAAACAATTCCCGAAACTTCAACTTCTACTCAAAATATTGTAGTGCCGCGCCGCAGTGGGAGGGTCTCGCATGAGCCCGACAGATACATTGGTTTGGGAGAATCTATGGATCACTCCTCGGACAACAATGTATTAGATCCCTGGAACTTTGCAGAGGCGCTGGCAGATGTCGATCATTGTGAATGGGTGAAAGCAATGGATTCGGAACTACAATCTATGATAGACAAAGACGTCTACGATTTGTCCGTCCTACCCGAAGGCTGTACTTCCATTGGGAGCAAGTGGATATATATAAACGTAAACGTGGACCAGATGGACGAGTTAAAGTCTTTAAGGCAAGACTAGTGGCCAAGGGGTATACCCAAAAGGAAGGCGTCGATTATGACGAGACCTTCTCCCCAGTGGCCATGTTCAAATCGATCCGGATACTATTGTCTATTGCAGCTTATATGGATTGGGATGTATGGCAGATGGACGTTAAGACTACGTTTCTAAACGGCGGTCTTGAGGAGACCATCTACATGGAACAACCCGAAGGATATGCCATAAAGGGCAAAGAACACATGGTTTCGAAGCTTAAGAAGGCCATTTATGGCCTCAAGCAAGCATCTAGATCGTGGAACCAATATTTCGATCAAACTGTTCGCAAGTTTGGATTTGAAAAGTGTCCAAGTGAAAGTTGCGTGTATAAGAAAGTTGATAAGGGGAATGTAGTGTTCTTAGTATTATATGTAGATGAAATTCTTCTAATTGGAAACAATAAAAAGATGTTGTCATCAGTACGAACATTGTTGTCGAACCAGTTCGAGATGAAGGATATGGGAGACGCGGGACACATCCTCGGGATCAAGGTTCTTCGGAATCGAGAAAAGAAGATGTTGTGCTTATCTGAAAAACCTTACATCAACACAGTACTTAGTCGTTTTAGCATGCAGGACGCCAAGAAAGGTTTCTCACCTTTTAGACATGGCATCCATTTATCTCAAGAGATGTACCCTAAAACGTCGTCTGAGATACAAGCAATGAGAAGGATTCCATATGCTTCGGCAGTTGGAAGTCTCATGTATGCTATGCTTTGTACTAGACCTGATATTTGCTTTGTTGTTGGCATGGTGGCAAGATATCAGTCGAATCTGGGCCAAGGAAATTGGACTGCCGTAAAGAACATACTCAAGTACCTTAAACGGACTAAGGACTATGCTCTAGTTTATAATGCAGCCGAGCTCTGTCCTTTGGGATATACTGACTCAGACTTTCAAGCTGATCAGGACTCGAGAAAATCTACTTTAGGATATGTGTTCACCTTAGGAGGTGAAGCCGTAATTTGGAAGAGTGTGAAGCAGAAATGAATCGCGGACTCGACCATGGAAGCCGAGTATGTGGCCACTTCGGAGGCTGCAAAAGAGGTTGTATGGTTCAAGAACTTCCTTATGGATTTAGGTGTGGTTTCGAATCTGCCCAAGAGCATCACCATTTATTGTGACAATTCTGGTGCTGTGGCAAACTCGAAAGAACCAAGAGCTCACAAAGCAAGCAAACACATAGAGCGGAAGTATCATATCATCAGGGATATAGTGCAGAGATGAGACATACAAGTGGTCAAGATTGCGTCAGAGAACAACCTAGCAGATCCTTTTACAAAGGCTTTGACGGTGAGACCGTTCGAGTGCCACGTTGAAGGGATGGGAGTTCGACTCATTCAAGACCTCAACTCGCTTTCAGTATAAGTGGGAGAAATTTAGACGTGTGTACTACCATTTTGTATACTCGAAAACTGTTTTGAGTATAAGTGGGAGATTGTTAGAGTTTTGTATACTAGAAATCACCTTTCGAGTGATTTGATACTGTAAAACTTTAATTGTTATTTTCCAATAAATGCAACAAATTATTTTTTGTCATAATGTTGTTATGTTTTACATTTAATAGTTGTTTATTGCATATTTAAATGTATAAGCAAACGTAACAAAGTCGAAGTCTTTGTTTTAGTAGACCGGTTGTGGGCGTCGTCCAATTTAAGGTAACACGGTCAGTTCTAAACAAAGAAAAATAAGAATTTCACAACCTAGATAGCCCTAGACTACCTATCGCGAAATGTTGCAATGTCAGTCCGATTATTTCTAAGCCTTATTGAAATAAGATGACGTTGGTGTGGTATAGCACTGAATGGATCTAACAGCAAGACATGTCTTTATGCTATCTGCTGAAAGACGAGGTCTTGATAATTAATTTCTTAATCAATGTACGTTAGCATTGAGCATACGATATTGAGTATCTACTACTTTGACTTACCAAAGGTGCGGGTTTTTCGTCACCCAACGATCCAGGTATATTGGATAGTGGTGATCATTATCTAGCGGTGCTAGGATTGCTATTACGTTGAATCGTGCGCGAGGAGAGTCTCGTTTGATAACATCCACAAGAGGAGCTCGAAACAAGGTTTTATTATTCGGAACCTAGCTAGTTGGAGTTTAATTACTCTATGAATAATAAATAAGAGTTTCTTGCTAAGTCTACTATTGGAGATTAAAATATGTTAATTAATTATGTCCATAGCAGACAATAATGAATTAATTGATGTTTCTATCTTAAGCGCGGGAAATAAATTAAATGCAATTAAAGGAAACCCGGAATACTTGTAATTTCGGATTTGGAAGACAGTGCAATATTACTTCTGTCGTGACTGCTTGTAATATTCCAATATAAGCTTATATTAAATTATGGGTTCAATTTAATTAGTAAAAAGCTAATTGGGTGAGGCCTGATCCAAATTCTTCCTTAGATCCCTGACTGGGCCCAATATGTGACTTATATAAATAGGAGAATAAAGGAGACAGAAAATAAACTTTTTTCTATCAAGATTTTCGTCCCCCTCTAGAGAGAGAGAGTTCGAAATTTGTGCTTCCTCCGTGAGCAGTTTCTGTCTTCGTTATTCAAGTCCTAGTACGTTGGTGAGATTTGCCCAAACAAATATCAGCGTATAGTCCAGGACACCAGTCAGAAGGTCTGAGGTCGAGTACTGAAGATCTTCACGTGAAGAAGACGCAAGCTATCTTCGATTCTTGATCGAATCAACGAGGTAATTTGGCTAACTCCGCAGTATGCATGTTTTAGGGATTTTATATTCTAAAGCATAATTTTAATTAAAGTTATGAGCATGATACATGTGATAATTATGCGAATAGAATTTGGATAAATAATCTGCTAAATAGATCAAATTTATGTGATCGGTAATTCATGCACGCTTCCGCTGCCAACCCCTTCACGTCCCTCCCAAGACCTCAATCTGATTGAGGTGGCTCATCATCTCGAGGACATGGTCCCTCACAGACGAGCCCTCCTTCATAGTCTTCGACATGATACTCCGAAAGGCTTGAGACTTAGCCGTTCGATTCTGAGTACCAAAAAGATTCTTGAGATTCTACATAATCTCGGCGGCAGTATCCATGGCAGAATGCTGATGCTTGAGTACTGATGACACAGATGCCAACATGTAGCACTTAGCCATCTCATTCGCCTTATGCTACCGTATGTGTGCATCTCTGACTCCTGCCGCAGCGTTAGCTGGTGGCACTGGAGGTCGCAGGGTTGTGAGCACAAAGCTGTACTCTTCAGCTGTAAGAACGATGTCCAAATTTTGTTTCCATTCTATGTAATTTTGGCCCTCGAGTTTACTTTCTTTTAGAATTGCAGATAGAGGATTGAATGACATCTTGACGATTTGATTTGCACTGCAAAACAAAGTATTTACTATTTGTCATAATCTTATGTAAGATGTTTGATTAGATTAACCATAAAACTTTTCAAAATCTTACTACTATAAAATTAAAATTTTATACCCTCCAGAGGAAGTTAATACGCATTAAAATCTTACATTTTTACTGGTCACAACACCGACGAATAGTCCAGAGACCACTGAGTGTCATGGCCGCCTAATGTTGCTTAAGCAAGACCACCTCTTTAGCATTACAGAGTCTCATTTCTACAACACACTCACATAACAATGCTTATGTGCTGCTAACAAGATCAAGCTATCTCATAAATTCTGTATGAACTTCTGAATCTCGTAGTTTCTTAGGATTATTGTCCCCACAGAGCAGGTGGCGATAATATTGGAAACCACATTCTAGTTCATACTATTTACTTTTTAGAAGTCCGCCCTCATGAACTTGCTATTTTCTTAGGATTATTGTCCCCACAGAGCAGGTGACGATAATATTAGAAAAAGACTTCATAAATTGCAGACCAATTGATCGAGACCATATACAAACGTTGAGTTCGTAATTATAGCTTAGATATTTGGGTTATGGTTTTTCTTTAATTATCCTTAGCCTTTAGGCAGATAAAAGCTTAATTAAATTCTGTTGGTATTTAATTTGCTGGATAATTAAATCTTTAGTTTTATGTTGTTATCTTCCTTAGAAAATTATTATTCTAGAATTTAATTCTTATTCATGTCTACTATAAGGTATATCTAAAATAAACAAATTATTTAATCCTTAATAAGACATGAAAAATAAATTCAAATTATTTCCTTGTTCAAGATTAGGAAGAGATATTTTATTATTTAATGTATTCATACAAATCTATCCTTATTAGGATCTTAGATATATAAATATTAGGAAACTATTAAATTATTCTCATCCATATCATCTAGGAATCAAAATAATATTATTTATTTCCATAGATATAGAAAATAATAAAAATATTCCTAAAAACTAGATTAATATTAGGAAACTATTAAATTATTCTCATCCATATCATCTAGGAATAAAATAATATTATTTATTTCCACAGATATAGATAATAATAAAAATATTCCTAAAATCTAGGTAAATCTTCCAAAAAGATTTTATTTCCATTAAATAATAATATTTTAATGATATCTTTTAATAAAATAATTAAATAATCATTAAAATAATCCTTCATCGTTATCTCATCGCATGAGGTTCGCACGAACGATGAACGACGAAAATCCGACGAATTCGTCGTCGGATCACGACGCATGAAGCGTCTCGGCTGTGGCGCGCCAGTGTCTCGGCCGCCTGGCTCGTCGGGTGTCGCATCCTCTCAGCCAGGAGCGCGCACGTCGGTGCCGATCCTCTTGGCCAGGTGCGCCCCGCCCGTCTCGGCCATCCGAGCCATCGGGGTGGAGCGAGCTCTCGGCCAGCGGCGCGCATGGTGGCGCGCCCGCTCTCGGCCAGCTCCGACCACCCTTCCTTCCGCCTAGGGTTCCAGCTCTCGACGCCTGGTGTCTCGGTGGTTCTCGGACGAACCACCACTCTGTGCCAGCCTTCACATCAGCCTTGGTGCGGGGGCCGCCTAGGGGTTGCGGTCTCGGCCGGCGTCGCGCTTGAGCCCACGCTCGTCTGCGCGTCGCCCCGTGATAGTGATCCCCCGGCTCCCACTCAATCGACAACCCTGTTTCACGATCGCGCGTGCTCCGATTCGTCTCGGCGAGGGCGCCGACGAATCGCATGTCTCGTACGATTGAGTAATTCAAGTTCTTTGATTGATAGTTCTTGAGTTCATTATGCATAATAAATTAAACAAACCACCAAGAACATGCTTCGCAATCAAATAATACATGCATGAAATTTAAATCCAAATAATCAGAGCCAAAACCTGGCTCTGGTACCAATTGAAGGGGTTGGCAGCGAAAGCGTGCGTAAAATCCGATCACATAAATTTGATCTATTTAGCATATTATTTAGACAAAATCTATTCGCATAATTATCACATGTATCATGCTCATAACTTGAATTAAAACATGATTTAGCATATAAAATCCCTAAAACATGCTTACTACGAAATTAGCCAATTTACCTCGTTGATTCAATCAAGAATCGATGATGGCTTGCTCCGTCTCCACGTGAAGATCTTCAGTACTCGACCTCGGATCTTCTGACTGGTGTCCCGGACTGTACACTGATATTTGTGTGGGCAAATCTCACCAACGTACTAGGACTTGAATAACGAAGACAGAACTCTGCTCACGGAGAAAGCAATTTTCGAACTCTCTCTAGGGGGGGGGGCGAAAATTTCTAGCAATAATAATTATTGTTCTTTTCTGTCTCCTTTATTCTCCTATTTATATTAAGTTACATATTGGGCCCAGTCAGGGATCTAAGGAAGAATTTGGATCAGGCCTCACCCAATTAGTTTTTTACTAATTAAATTGAACCCACAATTTAATATAAGCTTATATTGGAATATTACAAGCAGCCACTACAGAAGTAATATTGCACTGCCTCTCCAAATCCGAAATTACGAGTATTCCGGGTTTCCTTTTTAAGTAAGTAATTTATTTCTCGTGCTCAAGATGGAAACATCCATTAATTAATTAATGTCTACTATGGACTTAATTAATTAACATATTTTAATCTCCAAGAGTGGTCTCAGCAAGAAACTCTTATTTATTATTCATAGAGTAATTAAACTCCAACTAGCTAGGTTCCGAATAATAAAACCTTGTTTCGAGCTCCTCTTGTGGATGTTATCAAACGAGACTCTCCTCGCGCATGATTCAACGTAATAGCAATCCTAGCACCGCTAGATAATGATCACCACTACCCAATATACCTGGATCGTTGGGTGACGAAAAACCCGCACCTTTGGTAAGTCAAAGTAGTAGATACTCAATATCGTATGCTCAATGCTAACGTACATTGATTAAGAAATTAATTATCAAGACCTCGTCTTTCAGCAGATAGCATAAAGACATGTCTTGCTGTTAGATCCATTCAGTGCTATACCACACCAACGTCATCTTATTTCAATAAGGCTTAGAAATAATCGGACTGACATTGCAACCTTTCACGATAGGTAGTCTAGGCCTATCTGGGTTGTGAAATTCTGTTTTTTCTTTGTTCAGAACTGACCGTGTTACCTTAAATTGGACGACGCCCACAACCAGTCTACTAGAACAAAGACTTAGACTTTGTTACGTTCTTATACATTTAAATATGCAATAAACAACCATTAGATGTAAAACATAACAACATTATGACAAAAATAATCTGTTTTATTTATTAGAAAATAGCTTATAGAGTTGTACAGTATTCAATCACTCGAAAGGTGATTTCTAGTATACAAACTCTAACAATATTTTCAATGGGACATTTAATTTTGTGAAATTAAATGATATAGCGTCGATCTACATTCGGAGTATATTCATCTTCTCAAATCCGGTTCCCGGTAAGTGAGAAAAAATGATTAAAGTCGTGCAAAATTGCGAGTCACTTAATTGAGCAATGAGAGAAGTCATGAGATTAATTGGGTTAATTATCCCACATTAAAAGTAACAAGCTTATTAAACAAGTATTTAATAAGAAGGATTATAACATGTAATAATTCTAGTGGACTAAGATGGCTGTAGAGCCCACACGCGCGCGCCACAGCCCACCCCGCCGCGAGCCCATGCCTTGGACTTGGACTTGGATCTTAGCAATTGATCTTTGGACTGTTCTTTGGGTCTGGTCATGGGGCTCAGTGCTTGGGTTCGACCCAAGGCTGGTTGGTCTAGTTCTTTTTAGAGCACCAATGTGTCCACGTCAGCGAGCGAAGTAGGATGATACGTCGTCAGTATGACGCGGCAAAACCTACATGGCTGACACGTGATGAAGTCCATGTCGTGAACGAACCTAGACGCGCAGCGTGTCCCGATACGTCAGTCCAGGGTCAGCCTCTCCAACTCTTGTAATGGTTTGTAACGCCTTGTAACGGTCGACGGTTACAGCCTCGTAATGACGACAACCATCATGGTTGGTTGACCCCTGCAGTGGACATAGCCTATAAATAGGCTAGCCATTCCATGCATCTCTACACCAATTCACAAGCATTCTGCATCATAAGCTCTCTTCCTCTCCTATATTATTTTTCTGTCGAAAGCTTTGCCCTCTACTCTATCAAGTTTGCCGGAGCTCTGCTGATAGCGGCGCTGCTTCACCAGAGACGTAGCCATTTTATCATTGGGGACGAAGCGTCAATCTGAGAGCACTATCGGGGCGTATCTCGTCTTGCGGAAAGAGGACTCCTCCATTCGGCTAACAATGTTCACGGTTTACTGTTTCATTTCCATTGTAATTTCATTTTAGTTTTTCCATTTGTATTCATTCTTTTAGGTTATATTACGCCCGGTTTTATATCTTGTAATCCAGAAACCAACAATCGCAAGATGAGATATAACTTGTCGTTGAAGGAATTTGGACATAACTGTACCTAAATACTTTCGAAACCTTAACACCTTTGCTGAAGATGTCGACTGAATCCAACACTATCGCTGCCACCACTGCCTCCGCAACTCCATCCACCATGTCGACCACTGCACCGGTCAACACGTCGTCGAATCCGACGATGATGCCAACCCCTGGGTTCACCTCTTCATCAACACTCTCATGGGGGTTTTCCTACCCCTTTGGGACCACTGTTGGATCCACCTCGAGTGGGTTGGTTGGTTCCACTTTTAGTGGTTCCATCGGATCCTTTATTTGATCGAGTGTTGGGGCCTTCGGGTTCAATATGGATGTTGATTCCTTCGGGTCCAGTACGACCATGGGGGCTCTATACCCAACATGAATAGTGGGGGCTCTATGCCCAACCAAGTTATTGGCTGGGTGCAACGGAATTAAGGTTTTCTATTAGTTGGTTTCGAAAGATGATGTCACATTGATTTGAGATCCTTATACAATACACACACCGAACTTTGAAAACAATTTAACAACTACCATCTGCGAATAATATATTTTAAATTTATGATCATTAATGTCTTTCCCTATTTTGTTTTATCATATATTCCGTATTTTCCCCAGCAGAAATTGCAATATTTTTAGAAGCGTTCCGAAATCCATATGAAGTAGTTGTGCCGTAATTATGGTGCTGGGCC
The DNA here is from genome assembly GCF_004379255.2 of Salvia splendens. Classification (NCBI taxonomy): domain Eukaryota; kingdom Viridiplantae; phylum Streptophyta; class Magnoliopsida; order Lamiales; family Lamiaceae; genus Salvia; species Salvia splendens. The sequence continues at coordinate 27,708,355 of NC_056039.1, forward strand.
AGAATTGAATATGGACTATAATTAAATAGGCCCAATCTGACACGTGAAAACGACAAAAATAATTATAAAAATAAACGCAAATAATTAAATAAATAAATGGCTGTGGCATTATTGTTAGGCTTGCATGAACCGGCGGTTCACGGTTCACGAAATGCATGAACCGGAACCGGAACCGCCGCGGTTCACGAAATGCATGAACCGGAACCGGCCCGCCTAGGGTCCCGGCGGTTCCGGTTCCGGTTCAAAAAACCGGCGGTTCAAGTGGCGGTTCAAAACCGCCGGTTTTCGGACCGGTTCGGCGGTTCGGCCAATTTTTTTTTTTTTTTTGCATTTTTCAATTAAATTACGACTCCAACGTGTAATACTTATTCAAAAATGTACGATGAAAGTTGCAATTTTACTGAAATTACACGTTTACAAGTTACAACAATTACAAATCGAAAAATTTAAATACAAGTTGCAACAATTACAGATCGAAAAATTTAAATACAAGTTACAACAATTATAAATCAAAAATTTAAATACAAGTTACAAGTGTTGACAAAAAAGACTTAGAAGTTCTTATTAAAAAATTTATAAGTATATATACTCTTAAATGTTGAGTTTAGTCTAACAATCAACAATTATAGTAGGATTGTCAAAAGTTTCCCGGATTTAGCCGTATAGAGAAATCTACTTCATCGACTAGAGTATATATAAATACAATTATGTAATTGTATTTGCATATTTTTAAAATAGGAACAACTGGGGAAAAAAAGAAATAAAGGAAAAAGGACTTGAACTCAACTTAAATTTAAAATTTAAGTTGAGATGCCTACGTATCCCCAATGCTCATTTGGGAAATAGGAACAAATGGAAAATTTAAATTGTATTTACCGCCCGAACCGGCGGTTCACCCACGAAACCGGCGGTTTTTCAACGGTTTTCCGACAGAAAACCGCCGGTTTCTGACCGACACGCATGCCTATGCGCTGCACCCTAGCCCCTACGCCTGAAAAGCACCCGGAACCGGCGGAAACCGGTCGGAACCTCCGGTTTGAACCGGCGGTTTTCGTCCAAAAAAGGCGGTTTTCGACCAAAACCGGCGGTTTTCGTCAAAACCCCCGGTTCACACCGGTCCCTACTTTGAACCCCTACAAACCTATCCCGGAATTAGCCGTTTGAACCGTTGAACCGGCGGTTCAAACCGCCGAACAGCCGGTTCGCGGTTCATGATTTTGCCGAACCTGAACTGGCCCGTGTTAACCGCCGGTTCGCGGTTCATGATTTTGCCGAACCTGAACTGGCCCGTGTTAACCGCCGAACCGCCGGTTCCGGTTCCGGGCCCGGGTCCGGTTCACGAACCAGCGGTTAACCGCCGGTCCGGTTCGGTTTGTGCACACCTAATTATTGTCGTAGGTGAAGCTCCAGCAGCAAGCATCAGCAATACAAGTGTTGGAATCCCAATAATTGTGATCTTCTACATTTGCGTCGCAGAGGAGGTCAACACTTGTAAACCATATGGCGTCGGCACGCATCGCCACGGCATTTACCCGCCGCTCTCTCGCTCACCGCTTCGCTGCCACAACAACTCAACCGCGCTCTCTATTTTGTTGCCAGGTTCTCCGATTTCTACTCTCGATAATCCAATCTTCTATATATTACTCCGTATTGTTTGCGCGAAATGAACTAGATTAGTATCGATTCGTTTCTGTTCAATTTTGTATGCAATGTTTATGCGACATTATTAGTTCTTAGTTTCGAGTGTAGATATTAAATCTTAATTTGTCAATTTCTGCGTTAGATCATCGTGTTTCGCTGCAAGCAGTAGTACTTCTCAATGCTGAGTATTGTGATTCAGATCAGAATTTCTTTACAGGCACATCAGATGAGTACGGATGTAAGCAGTGTTGCTGCTCGTCTCAGCAGCTCGGGGTTCATTAGAAGCCAGGGTTTCATTGGTGGCAAATGGACTGGTGCTTACGATGGTAAAACTATTGAGGTTAGCGAGTCTGCAATTGCCAATTACAACTTCAGGGAAAATTAAGAGTCTGTTCTAAGCATTGAAAGAGTGTTGTTACCTTTCTATGGTAGGTCATCAATCCTGCAACAGGCGAGGTTATAACAAATGTTTCATGCATGGGTGCTAGGGAGACAAATGATGCTATTGCTTCAGCGCAAGAAGCATTTGTTTGTGAGTTGTTCATGTTAATTGACCGGATATCTGCTCCCCTGTACCCCGTTTTAGTATTTTCTCATGTAATTGATAGTTGATACCAGACATTGCACTTAAAGGCGCTATGAGTATATCTGTGATAAGAATAAGATATATGTCAAACATATTCTCATTCAGCTATCCGGCTAGTAGTCATTTCTTACCTAGGGTGGTATCGTCTAATAACTAACACTGCTTAGGGAACTGCCTCTGCTTCTTATCTTTGTGATATTCCTTCTGATGAGTTGATGAAAGAGTACTATGCAAAAAGGGAAGAAGATATTCATGGCATCTGATAATTGAACTACTGGATTTGTTTTTGTATAATGGTCTTCTACTAGTGTATGCCTTGTCCTTTTTTTCTTTTTTTTAATTACCAGAAACTTAGTTTTATTATGTTGTGCCATTTTCCCCTATTGATAAGTCCAATTAATTGTTTTTTTTAGTTTTATTAAATCTAATTATTCTTTCTATTTTTTGTTAGGTGGAACTGTAGTTGGTGTTTTATATAGTCTAATATTCTAACACATCAATTTTGATTGAAGCTTGGAGCAAGGTAACCGCTGCTGAAAGGAGCAAGTGTTTAAGAAAATGGTATGATTTGTTGATGTCCCACAAAGAAGAGCTCGGTCAACTTATGACCTTAGAACAAGGAAAACCTCTAAAAGAGGCCATTGGGGAGGTACCTTGGTTTTCTATACCTGCTCTACCAATAACAGCAGTATGTTTTGAATATCTTTCACTGGAGAGCATATATAAATTATGTGATTTACAGGTTGGCTATGGAGCAAGTTTTGTGGAGTTTTTTGCAGAAGAAGCCAAGCGAGTTTATGGGGACATCATTCCAGCAACATTACCTGATCGTCGGTTGTTTGTTGTAAAACAGGTAAATGTTCTTGAATAGCTCTTTATATTTTGCGTCTGTTTCTGTTATGCACACTTTGACACTATTGTGCATTTTATCAAGTGGAAACTCCTTTTCTGACAATTACCCAGGGAAAAGTCAATGAGACCCTAAATATATGTTTCATGAACAAAGGAGTATAGGAAGTAAGATGCTGGTAGAATGATATAACTGAATTTTGAAGAGTTGGGATTCAATGTCCTTCTGTTTCATCTATAGGGAACAAACTCTTCAACTAAGAGGAAACAGTAAAAACAGAGTCCTTAAATCAATCAACCAGGTTTTGAAGGAACTGAGAAACCTTGATGCTATAGATAATGAAATCCATGTTGAATTAATTTTGAATGAGAAGTGATCCTTGAAGATTTTTTAACTCAGGGAAAGTTATGTTTATTTTGTAGGAAGAATCCACAAGTGGTTGTTTTAATAGTTCATAGGTTGAGATTAAATGTGCATTCAGGAAAGTACGTTGTTTCTGCTTGAAACTTAGTCATCTACTTCTACATTATATGTATACTTGAAATTCCTACTGTGGGTTGATAAGGTTGGACACCTATATATACTGATTATTTAGGCATTTATATTAACAAAAGGAATGTTCTCTCGCAGCCAGTTGGAGTTGTTGGGGCAATTACACCATGGAACTTTCCTTTGGCAATGATTACACGCAAGGTTGGTTTAATTTCCTATTCTATAGTCTTTTCGAATTTTGTATCTTGTGACAGAGCTGCACTGGTATCATGCAAATCAGATTGTTTGTCTTGATGTCAGGTTGCCCCTGCCCTTGCATGTGGATGTACTGTTGTCGTGAAACCCTCAGAATTTACTCCATTGACTGCATTAGCGGCGGCGGAACTCTCTGTTCAAGCTGGGATACCACGTGTAATTCTGATTCTGAGCCTTTAAAACTACATAGACATGTAGCATATTGGTATTGGCATGCAAGGACTGCACCTATTCTATTTCGAAAGTGATGATTTAATCGCAAGCACTAATGAGTTATCTGACAACAGACAGTGCCCCCTCTCAAAGGCGAACTGATATAAGCTAGTATAGAGTATTAACTTTGGCTCATTCTTGCCCATTCTTATCGTCAAGCAGTAGAAATTATAGACACAACACTGGGACTGATGACTGATGTAATCCCTAGACATATAATGACCCGTATTTGCTAATCTTGTCTTATCTGTGGTTATTACAATGTTTGGTTAATTCTGATTGTTGTGCTTTTTCTGCAAGACAGGGTGCGGTGAATGTTGTAATGGGAAATGCTTCTGAAATTGGGGATGCTCTATTAGCAAGCCCTCAGGTTTTCTATTCTTAAAACTCAAATATGGTGTTTATGGTTTAGAACAATGAAACAAATAGACTTTAATGTCAGCAAAATTTGTTTAGGTGAGAAAGATAACATTCACAGGCTCGACAGCTGTGGGAAAAAAATTGATGGCAGGTGCTGCAGCGACTGTAAAGAAGGTAGGCAATGAAAATGCATGCATCCTTGAATCATCTTTACTATTTTATTAAAAATTCTCACATGCAGGTCTCCCTTGAGCTTGGTGGAAATGCACCCTGCATAATTTTTGATGATGCTGATCTTGATGTGGCTGTGAAAGGAGCTGTAAGAGAACCTATTTCTTAATAATCTGCATAATTTTACTATAGCGTAAAGACTTTAAGGTTGTAAATTTGAACCGTGACCTTATATCAAGTAGATACGATGAAGTAACAATTCTTGTATGGAAATTTATATCATTGTCAGTCAATGACTCAAAGTGGTAAAAGATATGTTAAATTATCTTCTGCTAGCACTTCCATTGTTTGCAATATTTTGGCTGATGCTTTCTTTATGTGGTCAAAATTAAAGGTCAATCTTGTTCCTAAACATATGACCAAAATACGAATTTGGTCCAAAACATTCACTTTCTGAAAAACAGGTCCATAACAAATTAAATCCTTGTCGCATTGGTCCTTTTTTGACGGTTCCGTAAAAAAACTAATGGTCATGCCACTGTGCAATTAGCGTTGACAGTTACTTTTTTGACGGAACCGTAAAAAAAAGGACTATTTCAGCCACATTTTCATTTTTTGTGGACATGTTTTTCAGAAAGTGAATGTTTTGGACCAAATTCATATTTTGGTAATATGTTTAGGACAAAAATTGACCTTTACTCAAACAAAAATACACACTTGAGCTGTCTGGGCTCTTGAACTTGTGATGTTCAATATGTCAAACAGTGAGGCTTCCTCAGCTTTAACATTGGATGATTTGTTTATACAGTAATTTACTAAGAACAAAAGGGTTTCAATATTAGGATTTTATGCAAGTTTCCTTAATGATACATTCTCAATTTTAGACTTTCTTCCTGTTGTATCTTTGCAATTTCAGATGGCAAGTAAATTCCGGAACAGTGGACAAACATGCGTCTGTGCAAATAGAGTGCTAGTGCAAGAAGGTAGCTGAAAACCCTTAAGAGTGTCATATCTATACTTATCTAAATTCATTAGTACATGTTTGAGTGGTTTTGTATGAGTTTATAGGGTGTACATGTGCTTAATTCTTCATCTGAAAAAGTGAAAATAGAAACGAGTTTAATCACATGGAAAATTAGGCTTAGTCATGTACAAAGACCGCCTTAATTATTAAGGATTTACTCAACTTTACCTAGTCTGCTACAGAAAATCTCTATTCATGGCATTATGTAACTTTTTGACTGATTTTACATATTGTCCTCATTGCTAACCTGACAATTATAAACAATTACTAGTGCTACTAAATAGCAAATTGATAGAAATCTAGGATATCTTTATGTACCAAGCTAACATAAAATTGTCAACTTCAAGAAATGTCCAATATAGTAATACTCCCTCCGTCCCATAATAGATGGCATAGTTGGAGAATGGCACGGGATTTTAGGAGATATTGTTTTGTGTGATAGCTAGAGTGAGAAAATATATTTATAGTAATGTGAGACGGAGTTTTTTCCAAGAAAGGAAATGTGAAATCTTTTGTGGGACATCTATAATGGGACAGAGGGAGTACAATCATAGATTAGTTGGAAGCTACTGCATATAATATTTATATTACTGAGTTCCACTAATACATCATGTTTCAACTTTTCCTGGAACGTAACATAATCCTTCTGATGTTCCTGTTTTGATTTTTTTCCTTTTGTTGAAGGAATATATGAGAAGTTTGCAGATGCCTTCTCAAAGGCTGTTAAAAATATGAAAGTTGGGCATGGCTTTACCGAAGGTGCAGTAGATGTGGTCAGTGTTTTTGCTTATCTCAAATTTGTTACAAAATTTTGCTGATTGTCCCTTTATTGCATATATTTTTTGCTGCCATATGCTATAGGCCTAGCATGTAGAAGTAACACACCCAAATCAGTTCTCAACACTTCTACATCAAATATAAATACTCCGTATAATATGCAAAACAACTATATTGAAACAAATAAATGCAACTACTAAAGATGAAAGGCAACTAGCAATTACGAAGCAAAGGAAAGAGAGCACTAACCCTACTTTACAACCTCACTGGCTTGCTTGTATATGGAGAGTTTATGTGGTAGATCAACAATTAAATACACCATTTTTTTCCTAATCTCATTTGTTTGTTTAATGGTATTTTCAAATTTAACCGCCAACGTGTTTGTTAGCAAAGTTTCGTGGGCTGTGGTATGCCTCTAGAAATTGTGTGTTCTCTTCCAACATAACATTGCATATAACTCTCTACTTCAAGATAATCATTAGAATAATCATTGATGTAGCAAACTATTAGAATATTTATTAGCTTTAAATTTTCTTGATATCACGCAGGGACCTTTGATTAATGATGCTGCACTGCACAAGGTTAGCTTTCTGTTTCACATTCCCATTGCATATAACTCTCTACTTCGAGATAGTTGTTATTGACACATTCCAATTTCCTTATAGGTTGAATCGTTTGTGCAAGATGCCATCTCAAAGGTTTGTAGTTTTGTTGAATGGAATTATAACTGATATCGTCAATTATCTTTCAAAGGTCAATCATGTTGTTTTCAAGTCTTTTAGAAACTATTGAGGCTTAAATTAGAGTAACGTATTTGAGGAAATACGTATATTTCATCAACTGTCTGCTATTTATTGACAGTGCACTGCTTTTGAAATCTTGTATAACTCAAAATACAAATATGTATATGTTTGGAAAAAGGTATGGTGATAGATTTAATGTGCTTAATGTAAGCTATGGTGACATGTGTATTGTGAACTGTATATTGTTAGCTCCTTACTGGTTGTTCATAAAATTAAAAACGTTCCAGGTTTTGGGAACTTTTGTGATCTACTCAATGTGCCAAAGGGCATACCGTTTTATTGATAATGTACTTGCCCATATTGTGCTAACAAATAACATTTCTTGTTCAAGGGAGCTAAAGTCCTTGTTGGCGGCAAGAAACACAGTCTCGGGATGAGATTTTATGAACCAACGGTGCTGACTGATGTAAAAAATGAGATGATTTTAGCAAGGTAGCTCTAACAGCATGATCAAAACAATCTTTTATTTATACATTACGATGCTTGTAGATGCGATGTCAAAGGATTGCAATTACTTATTGGAAATGGAGCATCTTCACATGTTTTGACAGAATGTCTTTGCAGTTATCACACCTTCTTGTTGTGTGCCATGTTGACCTAGTCGCCAGCATGATGGTTCTGTTGCATGACATACCGAAAATGCATAACAGTTAAAAAAATGTTTTTCATATGTCATAGTAGGTGGTGCAGGAAAGGAGAATAGCCTTCACTCCTGGTCTCTGTGAGCATCGGTGAAATGTGGAATAAACTTAATTAATGGGAGCATGTCGCTAAGTCTAATTTTGACCTGAGCTTGTGCTTGGGGGAGTGGTTATTGCAGTGGCCAACCTTTCTCTTACTTGTCTATTGCTTGTTGTAAGATGTTTTGGTGGCAGGAAATTGATAATGGTCATGTTGTTTTGTATTTTCTACATATACATTTTGTCGCTATATACTTTTAGGTAGAAACTTAATAAAATCCTTTTCTCCATTGAGTGCTCTATAACTTGAGATTGAGCACAATCAAATGACTTTTAAATAGTTTTGACATTGTTTTATTTGCTATCGTAGTTAACCGTTATATTTTCTTGATATCAGGGAGGAAATATTTGGGCCAGTTGCGCCTCTTCAGAAATTTAAGACAGAGGAAGAAGCTATTCGCCGGGCCAATGACACTAATGCAGGTATTCTGATATGACCCTCAACTTGAATAGAACAAGTTTATGATCTTCCTGTATATCTAAGATGTGAAATTATTCAGCAATTTTCTTTTATCAAGGTGAACACTCGTCGAAACCAATACTTCAATCTAATAGGTCCTTGTACCTAGAATGAAACAAATCTCTTATTTGTAGGTCTGGCTGCATACATCTTTACAACAAACATGCAACGCTCATGGCGTGTCTCTGAAGCTCTTGAATATGGATTAGTTGGAGTTAATGAAGGATTAATTTCTACAGAGGTTGGGATCTAATTTTTCTCTAGTATAGAAGATAGAAGAAATGTATGCTCCATCTTTCATTAATCACCTTCCTTTCGGTGTAGGTTGCTCCATTTGGAGGTGTGAAACAATCAGGCCTTGGCCGTGAGGGGTCAAAATATGGGATCGATGAGTATCTGGAAGTATGTATCTGTATTCACTCCTTTTTTTTTGCGTATTGATTTATTTCATTTACCAACATTATAATTGTTCTTGGTTGGGGATGACTCAAAGCGGACTCTGTATAATGCAGAGTGCCATGTGCAGTACACTCATTTTGGGTCTTATGATTTAAACGAGTATACAAAAAACATGATCACAATGTGTCTAAGATTCATTCTCAAGTCGCTGTTTTTTGTAAACTTACTTCATCCTCTGATACATGTTGATTTCGTAAACCTTGATGCATGGGATCCTAATTTACCTCATCAAAGGGATTGAGTGCCTGAACACTGAACTAATGGCCACAATATGTGAGATGAATATGAACATGATCCTTAAATAGGTGTATCACTTAGTAGGTAGCGCCATTGTCTCCGCTGGTGCTACTAATTTCTTGATCATATATTGCAGGTCTTTGTTCAACTAGTAAAGTTTTGCATTATGTTATTGATTGATACTATTGGTTAAACATACTCCATATTGTGCTTTTTCTTTTGTTGCAGATGAAATATATATGCATGGGAAACATGAACTAAGTTGTTGTCCATGGATCGTATCGGATACACCAATAAAGGCCCAACTGTCTGCACTTTATTAAAGCAGCTAGGTATGGTGGTTGCATCGTCAAACCCGTACCCCGAGCTTTGTAAACAGCCTTGTACAGTTGAGATGCACCATTTATTTTTATGTTTTTGTACCATTCCCAAAAATCGAATTCTCTTTCTTGTTTTATGTCATGAACTATTTGTAGGGAAGCAGGTTCAGCTCTCTCTCCTTTATATGCATGTATGTGTGTGGTGTGAATGGGATTCGGATCACGTTAGATAAGTAGTTCACGGGCTTAAGATGATTGAATTTTTTTGGGAAAATGTGCCTTTTTTAAAATTTTGTGAGTTGGTGATGCTCAAAAATGGAGAAGATCATGTTGCCATTTTCTTTATTTTCTGAGTCTCTCAACCCCATTCAAGTTGTTTGTACGCATTCACATTCGAAATGGGGGGTGTGTTTCCTTTTCTAAACGTCTTTTTCCTTTATTATTTGGGTTGGTTTGGAAGGGGTTAGAAGAAAAGATATGTTGAAACTGTAAATGGATCCATCTTCACGTTTGGCGCTTTCAATATCCGGTTCACGTTTTTGGGCTTTTGAGATAAAAAGGACACTTGTCAAAGAAGACCTTCCAAATAAGATGGTCCTCTCCTCTCCTCAACGAATCTGATTCCTGCCCCTAATTCACGACTTATTTCACTTTTACGTTTTTGACGCTTCTATCCTCACTAAAATAAAACAAAGATGTTAGGCCATCCGCAATGGGCGGACGATGGCACGCCCGATGGCGCGCATCGTCCGCGCCATTCATCGTCCGCCCCCACTGTGGGTGTGTGGCATAGGCCGCGGACGATAGTCACGGCCTATGCTTCGGGCGCGACTTAAACCGCGGACGATGGCCATCGTCCGCGCCATCGTCCGCTCCATTGCGGACGTCGCGGACGATGGTCGCGGACGATGGCCATCGTCCCCGACATCGTCCGCCCCATTGTGAAGGCCGCGGACGATGGCACGCGGTTTCGTTTTTTTATATAAATCTCGTTTCTCATTCAGTTGTGCATACGAACATATCGACTATCTCTCAACATATTCTCTCTCAACATCCAACGAAAATGAATCCCGGCGAAGACACCAATAGTTCTAGTGTGGGCTCGTAACCGCCGTCGCTGAGTTTGCGTTTTTTATTATTTCGCATTGTAATGTATTAATTTTTATTAAATGAATGAAGTTTTTAAAATTCGTATTTTAAATGTATTTTAGTTTTTTTAATTCGTATGTATTTTGTAAATATTACAAAATTGATAATGTGGCGCGCCATAGGGCGCGCCTTAGGGCGCCCCACTGCAGGTGGAGAAGGAGGAGGATAAAAATGCTGACGTGGCGCGCCTTAGGGCGCCCCACTGCTGATGGTCTTAGTACTTATTTCCCGTGCTTAATAAGCAAAATCATATTCCTCAACAAGTATATACTATGAAGAGGCTAATTTTACATCTTGGTAGTTTAAGATTATAAATTCATCCTTTATTGTACGGGAGTTCATCGATTTAATTAGTGCTATCAATTTAATCTTTTACACTTGACGAGCGAATATAAAGATAACAAAAGTGTCATTTAACACAACAAATCTGGTTTGGTACCAATTGCACTCTTTTCGTGTAGATTGCATGGGAGTTAATCAACTTAATTACTACTCCCTCCGTTCGCCATTAGGGGTCTCATTCCTTGGCGGCACTGGTTTTAAGAAATGTTAAGAAAAGTTGGTGGAAAAGAGTTAGTGGAATATGAGTCCCTCTTGTATAATTTAGTTTTAAATGAAATGTGAGTGGAATGAGTTAGTGGAATGTGAGACCCTATTACCATTTTGAACCGGGACTCCTATTCGATGACATACTAAAATGGAAAACAAGACTCTATTTGTGGACGGATGGAGTATTTCGTAATTAGAATATAATTGGATAAAGATTTAACTTTAACATTGTAATCGTGGGTAAATTGTGATTAACGGCGTCATTATTGTTTTCTTCTAGTTTAAAAGTTTCAAATTTAGATCACTAGACATAAAAATAACATGCTACTACAATTTTACTAGCCAAGCTGAATAGATTTCGAATTGATCGAACATAATCTACAACCCTTTTGCCATAAATTCTAGAAGTGCTTCTCTTTGGTCTTATTCAAATTATGTGGGAACACCACACCCAAAAGCAGGTTATTGATCAGGCGAAATTTAGATGAGCACTGCATCAATAATAAAAAATCATTTAACATGATTTCTTCACAATATCTTAGTTACATATGATCATTATTTTTTATAGCTATAAGAAAGCAATTTAAAGAGGCAAATAGTGATAAAAGAAGACTTGAACTCGTAGAAGTATAAGGTCCCACCAGTTCACCTAAAAGGAATATATTCATTTTTTGGAATAAATTCGGAAAGAATATTAAGATGCTTAAAATTTAAGCAAACTGGCCTCATATCCAATTCGACCGCTTTTACATTAATTTATGGTTTAAAAATATAAACGACCTACTAAAAGTTAAACCTCAACTTTTAGTGCATATGCTTTAGTAATGGGACAGCTACTCTAACGTGATACTCTAAATTAATTTTCCATCAAACATTATATAAACACAATTAATTACTAACCGCATGTTTTATAGTAATTTGTTATTGTCTTGGATGTGCAAGGTGTAAAGCACCGTCATTAATCTTTTGTAAATTTTAGAGATGAACTACGTTTTTAATTAGGGTTTTGTGAAGAAAAAAAATTGTAAGTAGATGTGTCTAAACGAGTAGATATATCTAGGCTTTTACTCATTGACATAGAGTTGAGTTAGTGCATAAAAACAAAATTTGAACTTCCTAAATTTAACAGTTCGAGTTTGTTTGTAATATCTGTTTCGGGTTGTATGAGGAAACTCCCGAGTTGAAGAAAAAATGAGAGTCTAAAATTAATTTTCCTTTTTAGAATATAATCAATATGTGCTTAAAATTGATGAATATAGGGAAGAAAAGCCGTTTTTAAAAAAAATTTTTGGGAGGGGGTGACATAGCTTGAAGCCCACCATCAAAAGTACTTAATTAATTAAGAAGGCGCACATATTTTTTGAATATAGAGAGAAATTTGAGGATATATGAGAAAGAATCTTTACTTTAATTCTCAATGAAGTAAGAACTGATTCCGGTTTTGAATATTATTGTTCAATATTTCTAACTAGCTATCTTTATTTTTCAAGCTACGGTTCCCTTTCAATATATTTGGACCATTTATCAAAGAATAATTTGCATTTGTTATTAAAGATCTATATCGAACATACGTACAACTTATCTTATATATAAATACTTAATTAGCAAATCAAGTCTAGCATGGGACTATATACTTGGTTCTATATACATTTCTTAGAAAATAAATAAATTTGGTGCCATAGTTTCTGGATATATGCTCTAAGGCCATTCACAACGTTGTTCTTATACCGTTCCTAAATCGTTCCTTAAACCACTATTTGAGGGCCCCACTGTACTTATTTACTCCATTCCTTAACTAAGAAACGGAACCTGCAGCCCTCTGTTTCTTATCCGTTCCTTAACCGTTCCTTAAATTACTATTCATTCAATTTCATTTTGTATTTTTATTTCCAACCCAATTCAATTTAAATAAACACACTTTAATAAAAAACAAACACACTTTATTAAAAAACACACAACATTAAAAAAATTACAACTTAAACTTAAAAAAAATAAAAAAAAAACACACAATAATAAACACACAATTAAACGTGGGAAAATAAAAAACTACTCCGCCGGCTAATCATCCTCCGGAGGCGGTCGAGGTTGAGGGGGAGTCGGAAGGCCAAGTTGTGCTGCCATATGCACAATTCCGTTCCACCAGGCCGCGAATTGGGCGTACGAGAAACGGGAAGTGTCCGCCATTGTGGCGGTCATGTACGCCACCATAAGTGTGTCCGAGCCTCCCCGCGAGCCCGATCCGGAGGCCGACTGGCTTGATTCGCCTCGGCCCTTCCTCGCTCTAGCCGCCTTCGCCGCCTTCGTCCCTTGCGGCCGACGGCGCCCACGGCTGGATCCCCCGTATTCGTCGGGCGTTGGATCCCCCGTACCCCCAAACACCTGCGGTTCACCCTCGCTGGCCTCACCGGTGTCACCAGACGAGTAGTTGCCGGTCACCGTGTGCTTCGTGCGCTTTGAGGTTGAGCCCGAGCTTGAGTGGACACCGCCGGCCCACCTTTCCTCGTCCTTGACAAGCTGCCAAATATCAACATATTTGAACTGTAGCCCGGTGTCCTGGTAGAAGACGCGCAAAGCCACCCTCAGAATGTCGGCGCCCGAAGCTCCGCTTTGGTAGTTCGCCTCTTCAGCCGAGTAGATGCCGCAAAATTTTTTGACATGTACGTCGACTCGGCCAAAGTGAGCACGGAGCATTGTATATTTGCGCTTCCGGGCCCCTTTCGGCTTAATCTGGTGGTAGACATCGCGGACCTTTTCCCAGAAGCACTTGGCGGCTTGTTGATTCCCGACGATGGGATCGTACGAGACGGTGAGCCAGGCGGTGTACACCGCCTTTGTTTCTTCGTTGTTGTACGGATGCCGGCCCAGATCCTCCGATTCCTCCTCCTCCGCCTCCTCGGCCGCCTCAGACGCAGCCCTGGCGCTTTCACCACCTCGGCCTCCTCCCTGGGTGGGTTCAACGGGGATATTCTCCCGAATCTGGGACAAACCCTGAGAAAGGCGCGAGCCGGGTGGTCGTGCGTAGGCATCCACATCGAAAGTGGGTGGTTGGTACCCACCCGGCGTCGCCGACCCCTGGGTGCCCGGCGTCGACGACCCGGAACCACCAAGTGTGTTGTACATGGTCTGCCAATCGCCCAACGCATTGATATCCCACCCACCGGAGCCGTCACCGCAGTAGTTGCCGTCGCCGGACATTTTGTGTAGAGATTGAATATGAAAATTGGAGAGGAAATGATGTTGGTTGTATGTGAAATGATAATGAAGTAGGAGTATTTATAGAATAAGAAAATAAAAATAAAAATAAAAAAAATAAAAAAAGTTAAAAAAACGGTAATATTAACGTTATAAAAAAAAAAAAAATTTAAAAAATAATTATTGCGTCAGCAGGTGACGTGTCCCACTCGTGGGCCGGCGAGTGGGACTCACGCACGCCGCGGGGAGCGCCACGTCGCCGAAGCGCGTGGCGGCACAGACCGTGCCGCGTTTCGTTCCGTCGGCACCCGGCACGGAATGTGAACGGAACCGGGACGAAACCATGCGCCGCAACGCGTTCCGCGGCAAAACCGTTCCGGCGGAACGGCACGCGGAACGCCGGCGGCCCGCGTTGCGGGTGCTCTAATGCTCGTCACCCGTGTTTATAGTTTAAATCAAACACAATATGCATCGATCCTATATATTATGCTACAGGGATTGGTTCACCTTAAAATAAAAATCAGCAACTATTTATAGTCTTTTGATTCAATTTGTCACTTCATTGAATGGTTTATATCTCAGGTTCAAATCTCATGTATGAAATGCCAAAACTTGAAATGATTTAAATAGAACTTTATATTTTCAAATCTCAGGTTCAACTATTGAATGGTTCAATTTGTCACTTTATTTTTTCAGCTAATCATTTATCACATTTCTATTGACAATTCACCGGCCATAGTTCATAATTCTTATTTTCATTGTACTTGAAATGACTACTGATACACTCTAACAATTAAATTTAGGATAATTAGTGATGCTTATTTTATTAGTATTATAACTGATTATAAGTGGACAATATAGTAATTACGAATATCATACCTATAAAGACTCCATCTAATTCTAAGTATTGCAACATTAATCTCTTACACTATCTAGACTATTAATAATAAAGGTTTTAAATTGAATAGTTCATAAATAAAATTAGATAATTTTTTTGGGAGAAACAAGATAAAGTTGAATGCTAAAATTTATTGACTATTTTGTACTCCCTCCTTGCCAAGTTTATGATTTTTTTTGCCACATTCGAAGCTAGTGGTAAAAGCCTATTATCCGGATAATTGTGTGATCATAGGCGGCGATAATCCTTATATTTATAAATTAGAAGTCCATGAATTAAATTTTGAAATATCAAAAGATAAATAAAATAAAATAAAATGTGGGGTTGTGTGCATGTCATGGGATGACAATCTTCTATTCCACAAAAGCACCAGAGATTGAGATTAGTGGCCTTTAGAGCTAGCCAAATTAAAGCTCCTCACACACACATGCCGCTTTATGCATTCATCACCACGTCCTCTTTTTATTTTCTTAAGTCCTTATGTCTCATATATTTTTATATTTACTTCAAGGTGATCAAATATTTTATTTTAACACAACTTCCAAATGCTATCTTACATACTCCATGGCTCCACAAACTATTAATCGATAATTCATTTTGAGCATCAATCTTGATGAAGTCTAATTTTAGTTTTTTTGTAAATCCTCGTGAAAAGATAACTTGAAAAAACTAAAATATTGCACATTAAAATCTTAGGTCTCTCATTTTCACTCATCAGCCACTACTAGAGTGTAAGTTCATTCATCACTCTGTTAGAAGAAAGAATTACGTAGTATTAATTTAGGCCTAATAGACCCCATTTAATTCTTTTTTCTAAGTTGAACTTATTTTTAATTATACAATAATTCTCTCTCTCATAAAAATCAACTAGTTTTACAATTTTAGTAATAGACATTTTTACTTGTGGATTAAAACCCATGTCATCTCAAGATGTGCTATTTTTATGGATGGAAGGAGTATGTAGTACTGAAAAATACAGTAAATTAACACTTAACCTTCATTATATATGAATTCCAACTAAACAACAAACTGGTGGATATGCAATACGTATATACATATACATATTAGTATATATGACAATTGCATAAATGAAGGAAAATATAAAAAAAGTTAAGTTTCCATATGCTTTTAAAGCATTTGAATGTGGGATTGTGTCTCATTAAAACTAAGAGACAAGTCTTGAAAATGAAAAGAACAGATCATTATAACCTAAAGAGGGGTCGTACCACAAAAGGCAACAAAACACACATACTTTAATGAAATAAATCAACTTAATGGTCCTACTTCTAAAACTACTACCAACTCAACCTCAACTGTGACCTTCAAAATATCATGGCACTCCAAAATAATGTACTCCCTCCGTCCATAAAAAATAGATCACTTTTGCCATTTTGGGACGTCCATAAAAAATAGATCACTTTCTTAAAATGGAAAGTTTATCTCTCATATTTTTCCCACTTTTTCTTTCCTCTCTCATACTTTACTCACTTTTTCTCCCTATCTCTCTTACTTTACCTACTTTTTCTCATCCTCTCTCTTACTTTACCAATTCTACATTAAAATCCGTGTCATACACAAAGTGTTCTGTTTTTTGTGGACGGAGGGAGTATCATCATTGCATGCATATTATATAGAAACCATTATGTTATTTACATATGTGGGAAGGAAGAGTAAATTAAACCTCTTTTATGAGTTAATTAGAAATCAATCTGAATTATCGCTATTAGGATATAATTTAAAAAGAATTAATATTGTAATATAAACATTAACATTGTTGTATATAAATATAAAAATCAATATATTCTTAAAATAAACATTATTGTATACATCTAAATAAGTATTGTTCCTAAGTTAAATCTTTGAATTAGGAACAATACTATGCATGTGATCACCTGTGAGTGATGGTTTAATTTACAGTAGAGGAATGAATCTCTGCAATTATGTACTCTCCTTTTCAACATCAGAAAAAAGGTATGCAAATCCTACGCATTCGGCATATGCAAACCATTTCTTATCTTCTTCTTTTTATTTCTTTTTCAATAGCACAGAGGAGTATGTATTGTTTCTTCGTACTCTATACTCATATAATATTACGATTTCAAATTAAAAGTTTTTTATTATTAATTTCATGACAAAATTAAAACTTATTAATGCACTAAGAAAGTAGGAACTAGAACCAATACTATCAATTGGATTTATTGACAATGTTATACCAAACATGCGCTAAAATTACTCTACGTGTCCATAATCAATGTGTATATATGTTTCATTACAATACACACACATATACATAGTACTGATATGTGTCATTCACAGTGCGCGTGTATATACTGCTCTTGTGATGATGATACATTTAATATATTAGCGTCTCAGTAATTTTGGGTCGAAATTATCTTATAATTATCCTTTTTTTATTGACCATATAAATATATTGACTAAGTGATAAACTGGTATAGGTCATAGGAGTACAAAGTATATTGTCACAGCAATATACTGATACATAAAGATTGATAGTATATTGTATGCAAAGAGAATTGAATCCTATTAATATCAGTACAACGTTCACCAATATCACTATAGTAGTCAAACAATATCGACATAGTATAACACTCAAAACGGACACATATGAGCATACAAAAATTATTATCAAATTTCTTCATCCCAATTAGGATATCATTATAATTCTCTTAAAATTAACTTTAATTTAATATAGATTTTATGAAAAAATTAATTTAAATAGAAAGAAATTGTGAAATTTAAAATTTTGAAATTATTTTTAGGAAAAATAAAAGTGATTATCTTTACAAAATAGCTGCACATTGATTTATATTATTGTCCCTATGTTGTATGCACGTTTTTATACTAGTATTCGTGAAATCAAAGTTATACCACCTATTTTAGGATCCAATAAATTACACTACTTATGCACTAAGGGGATAGCAACTCTATATAAAATATTACTCCAATTTTATAGAAGTTAATCTAACTTAACCTATTCTTGTTTACCGGAAATGAAATTCCACCATGCAACTGGATAATTATAAGTAAAAACTCTAGTTTTCTAAATTCTCAATTAATTCGAGGGTTAGTGTAGTAAAGGTAGAGGAAAGTTACAATTTGCAACCAAACTAAAACACCAACACCAATACCAATACCAATACCAATATTTCTTCAAATTACCAAAATGACAATATTTTCCATAATACTACCAAATAGTACTAACCATAATACAATAGTTGAGTGTGCTTAATTATTTACTAGAAATATCCCACTTTATTATGGGTTAAAAAGAAATAACTAGGGTTGTCAAAAAGATAGGTAAGCTTGTGGATAACAAAAACGGATTTTCCTTTTCTTTTTGAAAACGGCTTTAATTAAGATTTAAAAAACAGGCATAGGCATTCCAGTGTAGCAGTAGTAATTGAGAGGGCAAAGGGGTTTTAGAGTCTTGCTTCATATCCGCACCCTATTCTGGAAGCATTTGTTCTTCTTGAATCTAGTGAGAGAGAGAGAGAGAGAGGGAATAATGTTCCACCAAAAGAAGGCATCAAGTATGAATTCTCCCATGTGCGACTCTGGTCTCGTCCTCACCACTGATCCCAAGCCTCGTCTTCGCTGGACTGTCGAGCTTCATGAGCGCTTCGTCGACGCCGTCACCCAGCTCGGCGGCCCTGACAGTCTGTCTTCTCTTCCTCCTTTTTCTTTTCTTCATTTTTTTTATAAATTGATTTAATCCAAATTATCTGTAATTATTTAATTTTAGAGGCGACGCCCAAGACCATCATGCGAGTTATGGGGGTGAAGGGTCTCACGCTTTACCATCTCAAGAGCCATCTTCAGGTTCATCAAGATTCTGTTTTTATCATCTTCTCAGCTACTTGGATCGATTGTTTTGGAGTTTCTGATTTCAAAGATTTGATTTTGATTCAGAAATTCAGGCTGGGAAAGCAGCCTCACAAGGATTTCAATGATCACTCCATCAAAGATGGTAGACTCTATTCACAAGTTTAACATGTTTATCTATGTTTCTTTAAAAACCCTTGTGTATCTAATCTAATCAAATTATATGTTTGCAGCTTCATCTCTTGAACTGCAAAGAAACAATGCATCTTCATCCGGAATGATGGGGCGAAGCATGAATGAGTATGTTATTTCTATTATTTCCATGGTTTATGTCTAAAAACGGTACTAGTATTTTCTAGGTTTGTCAAAAATCAAAACCTTTAATTTGAAGGCGGCACATGTGATCGCATGTGCACGGCAATAACCACAAAAAAAAAAACATTCTTCGTCCTTTGAAAATCATTTTCCAAAAAAAGCCTAATTTTCCGTGGAATTGTGTGATCTCATTAAACTAACACTAATGCAATTAGGATGCAAATGGAGGTGAACAGAAGACTCCACGAGCAATTAGAGGTAAGTAATCAATCGATTTATAATAGTATACCTTTTCCAATTAATTGAACAAAGATTGAAATTAAACATACTAAAAAAAACAGGTGCAGAGACACCTGCAGCTCCGAATTGAGGCTCACGGCAAATACATGCAGACAATTCTCGAAAAAGCTTGCCAAACAGTCCTCGCCGGCGACAACAAGACAGGGCCCACTCTCAACTTCCCCACCCTCCAAGACCTCAACATCTACGGCAGCGGCGACCATCTCCACCACCAAGGCATGGAGATGGAGTCCTTGAAAAGGTCGACTCCTTACAGCGGCAAAAGCCCCTTGATCTGGGCCGACGATCTCCGCCTGCAGGAGCTCGGCACCGCGTCGTGCCTCGACGATCCGATCGGGCCTCTCTCGGTCGACCGTGGCAGTGACATCTACGAGACCAAGCCGATGCTGTCGTCGGGAGGTCATGATCATAAGAAATACGATGTGAAGATGGATCGGCCTTTGCCGCCGACGGTGGCGATCAGCGCCGGAGGGATGCGGAGCTCGCCTTTCGGGTGACCAAACACACGTAATTACGTTTTTATTTTGTTTTGGTGATGGTAATTTTTAGTGTTTTAACTTAATTAGGGGGTTTGGAGTTTTTAATTTAACCAATTTAGAAGTTGAAAATGAGGGATGTTGAATAATACTGCTACGTGTTTGAGCTTCATTTTTAGTTTGTTTTATTTTCTCTTAACTACACACTGCATGCATGCAATTAATTAATTGCAACTTATGTATATTATAATTAATGTTTTTTATAGCAGAATGGTGAAAATATTGAAAAGGAAAACCATGAGATTTCAAATTTAAGCAGTGATTTGGATTTGAGATGGAAATCAAATTAGATATATGGAAATAAAAATATTGATGGTTTTTTTTTGAATTAAAGGCATAGTTTGTGGTCAGTCTAATTTAAATAATTAAGGTGGTGATTAGTTATGGTTGATTGCAGGGTCGTTTTCTGTGTTTATAGAATTCTTATGCCTGGAACTCTTTTCTGACGGGTGCTTTTCAGTTAGTTAAACTCTTCATCGATACAGACTTTGTTATTCCATTGGAAGACTAACTATAAAGTGGTCCTCTAAATAGGAAAATTCAGTTATCTGGTCATAATTTATAATTATTTATTGCTTTCAATTAGATTTATTTGAAACCCAAAAAAAGGAAAAAGGAAATACTAAACGAAATAGTTTATGGGTTGTAGATCAGTAGAGGACATGAGTTGCTACAAAGAGTATCCAATAATTTTGGTAGGCCATTTTGTTCTTTAGCATTCGAAAATATTGGATTGATATGAAAGGGATGTGGTGTAACAAATAGTAGATGGTACTTGTAAACTTTACTCTTAGTCGCTGAGTCAGTAGGTATGAATACATGAATCTTGGGTTATAATTAAGGGAAAACAATTAAAGGTAGTAGTGAAGGATTAAGGAAGGAGTTGTGTTTATGAAGGGGAGGGCATCAGGGCAGGTTGGCTTTATTGGAAGGATGAGGACAATATATAGGCGCCGGTTGATGATGAGTGTAAATATCGATGCATGCAAATATCGATGAAGCTTCCAACTTTACGAGCATCCCCACTTCCCATCTACAGATTCACTACTTCTCATCATTACTCTAAATAAGTAAGTGTATACATGGTGATTCGTTGGCGTTCTAATTAAGAATATATATATATATATAGGGTCCTGTTAGGTTGAGATTATTTACCTAAATTGAGAAATGAGATGCAATATCAGCCACTAATCCACAAGATTAACTAAATGTCAACAGCTATTACATTATGTCAACACGGGGGTATAACTGTCATTTCAGTAATCAAATGGTGCAAAAAAAATTCTATTTCAAATCATTTTCCAAAACTCTCTAAAACACTCGGTTTCTCTGTGCAAACACAAATTTGCTGAACTTCCTTCAAACATACATTTCTACAATGACGATTGAAGATGAAATTCGAAGAAAATCGGTTGAAGCGCCGATTGTAGCTGAATCGGTTGAAGCGTCGACCGTAGCTGAATCGATTGAAGCGCCAATTGAAGGAAATCGGTGTTCCACATCAGTGGTGGTTCCGCCTTCTTCCGCGGTGGTTCCGACTTCTTCCGCGGTGGTTCCGACTTCTTCAGGTTTACCAATTGATTCAAATTTGAAATATATTGCTTCGATTTTAGTTTATTAAATTAAATCTGGATTTGTTTTCTTATGAATTTGATTTGTGCTGATTTTTTTGGAAGCATCACCTCCTACCGGTTAGGAATTTGGTTAAATTCTTAAGATTATTGACATTTCATACAATAACTACTGACATAGCTATAATAACAGTATATGCTTGTTTAAATAGCTGTTAGGATGACTGTAGAGTAAACTAGAAAGAGTTATTGATATAGATTTATTGTGTTTCATTTCATACAATAGCTATTGACATAGCTATAAAACAGAGTATATGCTTATTTGAACAGAGTATGATTTGTTTAACATGGCTATTGACATAGATTCATTAACAGAGTATACTTAATGTTTGAACTTATTATTGATATAGATTAATTGTGATTCATTTTAAACCAGAAAACAGAAAAATATCAAAGCGCAAAAGGCGTACCTCGGTATCACAGAAAGAGTTAATGAATATTGAGAAAAAACAAAAGAAAAGCATAGAGAATGAAAAACAGAGTGAGAATGCTGAAAATGTATCTCAAAGGCTTCTAGTGAAAATGAAGCCTTTGTTTTTTGTTGAAGCAATAAGCCAATTGAATGAGGCACAGATTAATTCTGTGAAGGAGATTGGTTTTGAGAGTGTCTTGCATTACAAAATTGAATACATTCCTAGTAGATTAGCATTTTCTTTGTTGAAGAGCTTTGATGAAGAAAAGTGTAAGATAAAGCTTTATAATGGGAAAAAAATTCATATCACGGAAGAGGATGTGGAGCTTGTGTATGGATTTCCAAGAGGTAACATTACTTACTATAGAGAGAAGTGGAAAAGTAATGCACCTTTCATGAGGGAGTTAGCAGAACAATGCGATACAAAACCAGGAAATGTGAACCATAAAGCTGTTGAACAACTTATGTTAGCAGATAAGGAAGGAGGACCACAGTTCAAGAGATTGTTCTTGGTCCTATTAGAATCTGCATTGATTGAGCCTTCAACATGTGGAATGATAAAATCTAAGATTGGAGAGATAGTTGATGATTTGGATAATGTTAGAAATATCAACTGGTGCTCATATACAATCTCTGTGCTCAAGTTTGCTATTGATAATTGGTCGAAGACAGAGAAGAACGCCTTTGCAGGACCACTTCCCTTCCTCATGGTATGTTTTACATTTTGCATTACATTACTTATTGAAATGACTTGTATGTGTAGTTGATATAGCTTGTACTATAGTTGACATTAGTTATTTAAGGGGCTTGTGTATTCAGTTGACACTACACACCAGTAATTGACATGAATTTTTTAACACATGCAGCTCTACTACTTAGACAGAGTTACACAAGACACGCGTCCTGTTCCTCGCACATTTCCATTAATGAAAGGATGGAAAAGTGAGCATCTACAGGCTAGAGAAGATAGAGAGACAAGTGAAGGAGTTTTTGGTTTAGGACGTATAAAGAAGAGATATGTCCGTACTCTGGAGCCGCACGAGGAAGAGAAGCAGGAGGTTGAGGTGGATGAGCAGATGCCTCAACAACAGATTCCTGATGACTGTGCAGTTGGGTCTTCCCAGAACCTACTCCCAAAAGATTTCATACAGGAGGAGCAGCAGCAAGGGAATGAAGAAAAAAGTGTTAATGTAAATGAAAGTGGAGTTGGATCTTCTTCTCAGAACATACTCCCATCACATATGGTGGCCAATTTAGTAAAATACATCAAGCAGATAAGTGATGGCAGGACCAACCTTGTGAGAGTCCTCAAAGAAGCTTCATCACAGAGCAAGAATAATGATTTATTCGGATTTATTTATGATATTGCTAGAAGTGCAATTGGAAGCCAAAAATCTCCAGTTGCCTCTGTGAGTGACACTTTTCTCCATTTGTCGCAGTCATATAATATAAACAACGATGTCGCTGTTGATAACTGGAAAGCTATGTTTGATTCAATACGGAATGCTGAAAAAGCAAACGAAACAATTGAAGACTTGAATGAATTTCCAACTTTCAGATTGGAAGATTTCTTTGATAAAGTAAGTACATAAACAACCTATAATGATATTAATACATCATTTTGTTGATATATGTTTCTCTTAGTTGACATTGGATTATTCCTACAGTTTAGAAAGTAACATTGTTGAACTAATTTTTGAACAGGCTGTAGAACAAAGAAACAAAGATAACTTACCTACCTCAACAGTTGGTGATCCTGAAGAGGTCAGACCGTCTGTTGAAGAAGACGAACAAAGAAAGGAGAACATGATTTGTGATGACCATAACGAATCAAACTCTCCTATCTTGACAGCCATACTAGGATCTCCACGGACAGCATCCCCATCTCTCCCACAACAAGAAGTCAATGCTTCAGAGCATGACAACACACTCGCATCACTAATAGGATCTGAGAACAGGGGAAGTGAGTTGACCTCACCAGTTGGTGATCCTGAAGAGGCCAGACCATCTGTTGAAGAAGACAAACAAAGAAAGGAGAACATGATTTGTGATGACCATAACGAATCAAACTCTCCTATCTTGACAGCCATACTAGGATCTCCACGGACATCATCCCCATCTCTCCAACAACAAGAAGTCAATGCTTCAGAGCATGACAACACACTGGCATCACTAATAGGATCTGAGAACAGGGGAAGTGAGTTGGAAATTCAAGAAGATGTTGAAGCTGATAGAGAGTTAAGAACACAAGATGCCTTGCACATATTATCAAAAGTATGTGATGACTATGAAATCAGAAACAATGAAGAAGCAATCAAGGCCACAAACACCATTGTTGATATCATAAATGAACAGGTACAATTTATAATGATTATCTTAAACTCTAGAAGCTTTGTATATAAATTTTATAGATTTTATATAAGTTAGTGACATTGTGGATATCGTATTTGACATTGATAAATACATAATTAACATGGTATAGCATGGAGTTTCAGGAAGATAGGGAGGATGCAGCTGCATGCTCAATTGTTGAATATATGATGCAAGAGGGTCTTGAAACAATGGATGACACACCTCCTGAATGGAACGTGCAAAAACAAGGATATAAATGGATAGAGAAGATGCATGAGGAAAAAGAAAAAACTCCTGAAAACACAGAGAGAAGAATGACTGTCTACCAGGTAAAATAAGTAAAATTAACCTTATTATTTTTTAAAAAATGACTTGTATATGTAGTTGACAGAGCATGTAGAGTAGTTGACATAACTTGTATGTGAAGTTTACACGATATCTATTGTAGTTGACATAATTATATTAGTTATTGATATGGTTAGTATAATATAGTTGACATGATTTGTGATGGTAAATAACATTAAATTCACTGACAACAGAACCCTGTTCCTATCTCTGAGATTCCACTGGCTGAAGCTAGAGAGAGACGGACTCATGCTGAAATGCGCCCCAGCCCAGTGCTACGATCACCATTTGAAATATGAGCTGTGCATATGAAACCAACCCTGAACCTGGATGAAAGAGATATCTACTACTACATAGTAGAAACTGAAGGAACAAATGAGTATGTGTAATTTAATTCTTTGAATCACTTCTAAATTTCTATGCAGTTGACATAATTTATGAATGATGTTTAAATGTTGTCTGCATGATTTCATTTCAGTGATACATGTGCTTACACTAATGGCTTTGTTTGGGCATGCAAAGGAGTGTTTTCATCTCTGAAACCCCATACAGAAATCAGTATAGGTGTAATTGATGTATGGGCAACATACCTGAACTTCAGAGAAAATGAAAGGGCAGAAACGTCACCTCCACGGCTGTTTCTAACAACATCCCCATGTGTGAGTAATCTAAATTTATACAAAAACTATTTGAATGACATATTTCACTCACAAAAAATGTTGAATGCAGTATTTGAATATAACAAATCGGGAGCCTCATTGGAATCCATTACAATCCAAGAACAACTTTATATCACGAATTGATCAAGAGACTAGTAGAATACAAGATTTTGATTGGAGAAAAATTGATTTGGTAAAAAATTTATTTTTGTACAAAGATCTCACAATGTCAACAACATAAATTTGGACAGGTGTTGTCAAATTCTTTTATCTAATATTTTCTCTCATATTATACAGGTCTTCTTCCCAGTTTTTACAAGTGGCTATTACTACCTTGTTGTATTTTGGATGAAGATCAACAAAATTGAGATAATAGATAGTGTCAAACCACCAAAAGGCAAGGATCCATTGGAAAACTATAGCATTGAAGTTGGAATACTGGTATGCTTTTTTCAATAAAATTGACATTATGTTTACATTTTGTTGACATAATTTATGCATCTTGTCAAAATGCTTTGTATAAGTAGTTTAGTTTTGTTTATATATTTGCAGAAAGATATGTTTGAGGCATACTTCAAAGAGAAGAACATATCTGGGCTATCAGAAAATATAAAGAAGTCTCCATACAAAGTTGTTCCTTTAGATTGGGCCACAAGCACCAATAAAGAAGACAGTGGTATATATTTGATGAGACACATGGAAACTTACTTTGGCAGAAAGGGAAGGGAATGGAATATTGGCTTTTCTCCACGTGGCACAAAGATTTTACAGATACTCAGAGGAAGATATTGTGAAGCGATGCTTACATCAAGGAGCAACAAGAAGTGTATGGATATGGTACGTGTCGCTGACGACTGGATGACAGCAAACAAGCACAGATTGCCTGAGTTACAGAAAAAGTTCAAGGAATGGTTTAGCTGTAGAAGCAAGAAGTAAACAACTGTTTTATTCTGATTTTGAACAAAAAGTGGTTTGGATATTTGATCTTATTATGTTTTTTAGATGGATATGTTAAACAATTATCTCAAACTGATTTTTAAACCATGCACTATATAGAAATATATCAAATGTCAACAACTAGAATTAAATGTCAACAACTATTTTTCTCTTATGAAATGTCAACAACCAGAATTAAAATGTCAACAGCAATTTTTTGTTATCAAATGTCAACAACTTGAATTAAATGTTAACATATATTTTTTCTTATTAAATGACAACTATTTTTTAATAAAGTGTAAGCAACTATTTTGTCTTATTAAATGTCAACAAGAAGTATACAACTATTTTTTCTTATTTTCTTAATTTGACATAAGTTATACCATAATTATAATACAATACATGTCAAAAGCTTGAATATAAATGTCAATAATTTATAGCAAAAATGTATACAACTTTTCAATAGGCATCATATAAAATGACAACAATTCAAAAACAAATTTTTTAATTAAAAAAACATTTTCCTTCCTTCCTCAAAAACAGAGTTAAACGGATTTGTAATCAAATTTAAAAACCATTTCTCTCATATGTCACTTGAAAACCCCTCTCTCAAAAGAAGATTTATATAAAATTTCTCTCCCAACCACTTTCTCTTCTCTTAAATCTTCATGCCGATAGAAATCCAAAGTCGACATTCATTCAAATCCTAAACCTTCATCTACAATATCAAACTAGTTTGATTTATAAGCCCTTTTTATCTCCTGCCTAAAAAATAATTTCTAAAACAATGACAAGAGAATCGATTGAGCAGTCGCCCGTTGCCGGAAAAATGGCTTCCAATTTGGAGGTCAACACCAAAACGACTGAACCGACTCTTTCAGGTTAAAGATTACATTCGTTTTTAATTGTATGGCTTTAATTTTAGTTTTTTTAAAACAAAGTTTGAGTATTCAAAAATTTTATGTTTAGGTTTTCATAATTTAGTTATCTGATGAGTTTGAATTCTGCTTTTTTTTGGGGGGGGGTTGATTAGCTATGGAAATTGATGAAGGGTCGGAAGCTGGAAATAAAGAAACAGAGGAAAAATCTTCTTCAAGTTAAGTACTCCTCCTATATATTTAAATTACAATAATTATTGACATTAAAGGATGTCTGTTGACATAATGGTGTTGACATTTTGTAGTAGTATCTCAATAGCTATTGACATAGTGTAGAAAACAGGGTATGCTTGCCATTGTTATATATATGGCTGTTACGATGGCTGACTTATATGTGTACTTGCTATTGTCATGTAATTGTTATATATATGGTTAATATTAACAGGGTATGCTATTGACATAGTGTAGAAAACAGGGTACTTGCTATTGACATAGTGTAGAAAACATGGTATGCTTGCCATTGTTATATATATGGCTGTTACGATGGCTGACTTATATGTGTACTTGCTATTGTCATGTAATTGTTATATATATGGTTAATATTAACATAGGTAAGGATAATATAATACAATACCTATTGTCATAGCTATATACATAGCTATAATACCTAGTTAAGGATTTTTTTGAATAGCAGTACATTGAACCAAAAAGAGTTATTGATATAGATTTGTTGTGTTTCATTTTGGATTTATTAACAGAGTATACTTAATGGCCAAACTTATTATTGATATAAATTTATTGTGTTTCATTTTAAACCAGAAAAAAGGAAAATATCAAAGCAAAAAAGGAGTACCTCGGTATCTCAGAAAGAGTTCATGAATGTTGAGAAAAAACAAAAGAAAATTATAGAGAATGAAAAACAGAATCAGAATGCTCAAAAGGTATCTCAAAGGCTTCTAGTGAAAAGGAAGCCTTTGTTTTTTGTTGATGCAATAAGCCAGTTGAATGAGGCACAAATTAATTCTGTGAAGGATATGGGTTTCGAGAGTGTCTTGCATTACAAAATTGAATACATTCCTAGTAGATTAGCATTTTCTTTGTTGAAGAGCTTTGATGAAGAAAATTGTAAGATAAAGCTTTGTAATGGCAAAAAAATTCATATCACGGAAGAGGATGTGGAGCTTGTGTATGGATTTCCAAGAGGTGACATTACTTACTGCAGGGAGAAGTGGAAAAGTAATGTACCTTTCATGAGGGAGTTAGCAGAACAATGCGATACAAAACCAGGAAATGTGAACCATAAAGCTGTTGAACAACTTATGTTAGCAGATAAGGAAGGAGGACCACAGTTCAAGAGATTGTTCTTGGTCCTATTAGAATCTGCATTGATTGAGCCTTCAACATGTGGAATGATAAAATCTAAGATTGGAGAGGTAGTTGATGATTTGGATAATGTTAGAAATATCAACTGGTGCTCATATACAATCTCTGTGCTCAAGTTTGCTATTGATAATTGGTCGAAGACAGAGAAGAACGCCTTTGCAGGACCACTTCCCTTCCTCATGGTATGTTTTACATTTTGCATTACATTACTTATTGAAATGACTTATATGTGTAGTTGATATAGCTTGTAATATAGCTGACATAAGTTGTATTAGTTATTTAAGTGGCTTCTATATTGAGTTGACACTATACACTAGTAATTGACATGCATTTTTTAACATGTGCAGCTTTGCTACTTAGATAGAGTTATACAAGACAAGCGTCCTGTTCCTCGCTCACTTCCGTTAATGAAAGGATGGAAAAGTGAACATCTTCAGGCTAGAGAAGATAAAGAGATCAGAGAAGGAGTTTTTGGTTTAGGACGTATAAAGAAGAGATATGTTTTGGACAAGGAGGAGCAGCAGGGGGAGGGGGAGGAGCAGCAAGAGGAGAAGGAGCACGAGCAGGAGGAGCATGAGGAGGAAGAGGAGGAGGATGAACATGTACCTCATCCACAGATTACTCCTGACAGTAGAGTTGGGTCTTCTCATAATCTACAAATACCAAAAAAATTCATAAAGAATGTAGTAACAAGTATTCTTGACTTGAATCACTGGAAAATCAATCTTGTCAAGACCCTTAAAGAAGCTCCTCCACATATCAAAACTAACTATTTATTCGGAATGTTGTGTGATATGGCTAGATCTTCAGTTGGAAGCCAAACTACGACAATTGAGGCTGTGAATGAGAAGTGTCAACTATTGTCCAAGATGTTTGAGGAAGACAAGCCTGAAACTTTTGATCGTTGGAAAATAATCTTTGAATCAATGCTTCTTGCTCAAAAAGAAAAGGAAGCACTTGAAGATTTGGCTGAATTTCCAACTTTCAAAACGCCACGTTTCTTGGATAAAGTAAGTACATCATTTTCTTTACATATGTTTCTCTGAGATGACATTAGATTAATCCTGTAGTTTAGATACTTACATTGTAGAACTAATTTACAAGCAGTATGCAGAGCAAGGAAATAGAGAAAATAACCCTACTTCGCCAGTTTCTAATCCTAAAGGGGTGAGCAAAATCCTATCTTTTGTTATTTAGAATCAATTGAAATTAAATTGATATTAATTATAAATTACTAATTGAATAGGCTGCTGAAGAAGGAGAAGGAGAAGGAACAAAAGAGGACACAGTGGTTGATTACAGTAATGAATCAGCCTCTCCTATCTTACCACCAGCTGCAGGCCCAACGGATGACGCATATGTTGAAACGAACAAAGAAAAGCAGCAGGACAAAGGGAAAGAGAAAGAAGAGAATATTGTTAAAGTAAAATAACTAAACTATGACTAAAATGACTAAATTGTTTTTTATATGGCTTGATAGTGAAGTTGATATTTGGTTTTAATTGTTGTTGACATGTTTTTTGTGTAGTTGACATGACTTGAAAGTGAAGTTGACATTTGGTTTTAACTGTTATTAACATGGCTTCTGTGTGTAGTTGACATGGCTTCTGTGTGTAGTTGACATGGCTTCTGATTGTTGTTGACATGGCTTATGATTGTTTTTAACATGACTTATAATTGTAGTTGACATCGTTGTATGTGTTGTTGACATAGTATGTAACATAGTTGACATGGCTTGTACATGTAGTTGACATCGTTGTATGTGATGTTGACACGAGATGCACCATAGTTGACATAATTATATTACTTGCTGACATGGCTAGTATACATATTTGGCATAATTTTAATTGTAACTAACATGAATTTTATTGCACTAATAACAGATTGTTGTTCCATTATTGGAGATTCCAGTGTCAAAAGTCAGAGTGAAAAAGTCTCATACTGAGACGCACTCTGACCCATTCATAGGCTATCCACTTGACATAAGAGCTGTACATACAAAAACATACCTGGAACCTAATGAAAGAGATGTCTACTACTACATACTAGAAACAGAAGGAGTAGACAAGTATGCATCATTTAATTATTTCATTGCTCTAAAAAATATTTTTAGTTTTCTGTGCAGTTAACATGATTGAAGAATGTTGTTCTTGTGTCGTTTGTATAACTTCATTTCAGAGATGCATGCGTTTATGAGGATGATTTTGCTTGGGCAACCAAAGAATTGTTTTCGTCACTGAAGCCCCATGAAGAAATTAATGCTGGTGTAATTAACGCATGGGCTTCACACCTGAACAACAGAGAAAAAGAAAGGCCCACAACATCACTTTCACGCTTTTTTCTGACTACATCTCCATGTGTAAGTAATCTTAAATTATAGCTAAACTGTTTGAATCAGACGTCTCCTTAACCAAACATGTTAAGTGCAGAATTTCAATGTAACAAATCGGCCGGATAATTGGGATGCTTCGAAAGCAAGGAAGAATTTCATTTCTCAGATAGATAATGAGATTCAAAGAAGACCAGATTTCAACTGGAGAGAAATTGATTTGGTAATAACATCTCACAATGACATTTACGTAAGAATATGAACAGGTGTTCTTTGGATATAATTTTATCTTTAATGGCATTTTATCTTTCATGTCATACAGGTCTTCTTCCCAGTTTGTGCAAATTTCCATTACTATCTTGTAGTATATTGGATGAAGAAAAACACCATTGAGATAATAGATAACAGCAAGCCACATAAAGATATGGATCCGTTCGAGAAGTATGACATTGATATTGGTTTAATGGTATGCTTTTATCTATGTTATTGACATATTCTCTACATTTGGTTGACATAATTTCCACATCATGTTAAAATGCTTTGTTTGTGTAGTTTGATTTAGTTATTTATATATTTTGCAGAAAGATATGTTTGAAGCATACTTCATAGAGAAGAAAATGTTAAATATTTCAGAAAATATAAACAAGTCTTCACTCAACTTTCTGCATTTAGAATGGGCCACAAGCACGAACAAGAAGGACTGTGGTGTCTATTTGATGAGGCACATGGAGACCTATGTTGGCAAAAAGGGCAGTAAATGGGATATTGGCTTCTCTGCACGTAGTGTAAAGATTCCCCAGATGGAGACCTATCATGAACCGTCAACCCTACCCATAACACCTTCCTCCACCAACAAACACCACAGCAGAAGCTCTATAGCCAGGGGAGAGTGCATTTTGCATACAACTATTGTGCATGTTAACAAAGCGTATATCTACATACAATATTTAACAGGTAACATACATGATATCAACAGATTTGCATTTATGTCAACAGAAAGTCAATTCAAATATCAATAACTGCGGATTTATGTCAACAGAGTATAATTCACCAACAAATTACAAAAAAGGCATGTTAATGAACACCAATCCAAATTACCTTCACCATTAGTCGACATCGACTCGAAATAAGATGAAGAATCCATCAGATAACACCTTACCTTTTGATTACGAATTGAACTCGAAGCTACATATGAAAAAAATAAAAATAAAAATGATTAGGAACAAATTCGACTGGGCATCAACAAATAAAGCATAAAAACAGAATCAAAGTCGATAAAATCAACCTAAAAACTTCAGATTCAACCAAACTGCGTCGAATTGGTCGTTGAAACTGTCGAAGCAGAAATCGTCGAAAATTGATATGCTGAGGAATCGTCGAAGCAGAGATCGTTGAAATCGTTGAAAGCGTCTGTGTTCTAATTTTCGACTCAATTGAATCAGAAAACGTTGGAATCAATGGCCTCAGAGAGATCTCTGAGAAATCGCAAATCGCCAAACGCTAATCTCACATAACGCTGAAGAACCCTAAATTAAACCGCGAAATGACCATTATACCCTTTCGTATTAAATTAATTTAAAAGTATTTTTTGTGTG
This sequence comes from Salvia splendens, assembly GCF_004379255.2. NCBI lineage: Eukaryota > Viridiplantae > Streptophyta > Magnoliopsida > Lamiales > Lamiaceae > Salvia > Salvia splendens. The sequence continues at coordinate 27,741,045 of NC_056039.1, forward strand.
GCAAAATCTGGACCACTCATTTAATTAAAATGAGTGGCTGATGTTGCATCTCATTTCTCAATTAGCAAAAAAAATCTCAATTGATCATGGACCTATATATATATATATATATATATATATATATATATATATATATATATATATATTATGCAAGTCTAAAATGTTGATTATGATGATGATGTCCTCATCTGTGGCAACTACAAACCCGTTGCATTCGATTCTCTCTCTTCTCTCTAACTTAGTAGCCTACAAGCTTCTTTTGTCCCATTCTTCTTTTTATCTCATGCACATTGCTCCTCACTTCACTCCTTCCACCCCAATCATGCACCCAATTTTTTCGGCCTATATATATTATTCCCTCCATCCACAAAAAATAGAGCATATTTCTCATTTTTTGTTGTCCACAAAAAATAAAACACATTTAAAAAATAAAAGTTTTCAACAACTTTTCTATTACTTTTTTCTCTTCTCTCTTACTAACAATATGACCCCACATTCCACTAACACTACTTCTCTCTTATTTTTTTTCTCTTCTCTCTTACTTTACCAATTCCACGTTAAAACTCGTGTCGTTCACAATGTGTCATATTTTTCTTGGACGAAGGGAGTATAACTATATGGGAAATAAATCACATATATATGCTTTCTAACGACATTCATCAAACATCACATATTAACATTATACCTACTCAACCCTCTCTTATGCATATTACTCCCTCCAATCCGGCTAAGATGACACGTTTTTTTGTCGACACAAAATTTTAGGAGTTATTGGTTTAAAGTGCTTAATTGAAGAGAAAAAAATGTAGTATAAATATTAAATAAGAGAGAGAATGAGAGATGATTATTTTAATTGAAAAAAAGAAAAGGTAGTTGGATGTATTAATTGGAGACATAAAATTTTCAAAAATAGAAATGTTTTACTATCTTATTTGGGACAGGTTAAAAAGTAAAACGTGTCATCTTAGCTGGGGTTGAGTAAGTATATCCAAATCCAAACTTATAGCTACTTCTAATTTTGTTAGTACTACTCCATTCGTCCCGCTTAAGATGACACGTTTTCCTTTTTAGTTTATCTCAGCTAAGATGACACATTTCATTTTTAGGAAACTTTCTCTTTCCAATTAATACATCCAACTACTTTTTCACACTCCTATTAAAATATCCATCTTTGTCTTCATCTCTCACTATTTTAATACTTACACACGCTTTTTCTCTCTCCAATTAAAAAACTTTAATCAATAACTCTTAAAATCCCGTGCCGGCCAAAAATTGTGTCATTTTAGCCGGGACGGAGGAAGTACTATTTTATTTGCATACAAAATTTCCGATTATTGAGTTATGATTCTTTGATCCATCACATTGTTGCAAAGATACTCCTTATAGGTTGTGGCCAGTGTGGAAGGGGCAGAAAATATTGTGCTCTAAATATAAAAACAATTAATGGTGAGAGAGAAAATGCTGGAGCTTACTCCTAACTCAACTTAAACGATACATAAACAAGTAATCCCCATTCCTCTATAAGTGATTGATATTTCTTTTTGGTCGTTCTATTTCAAAGTGATCAATTTCTATTTTTAATGAAAAAACAATTTATTTACTCTATTCTACTTTATTTTCTATTTAATTTTCAACTTCCTACTTTATTTTCTAGTATTTAATTTTCAACTCTATTCTCTTATCTACTTTGTTTTCTACTTAATTTTCTTAATTGATTTAAGAGGAAAATTAGAGAGGATAGAGCCATAATCTTCACTATGTATATACTCCTTCTGTCTATGTTATTTGCACTTTTCAATTTGACTTGTCTCAACACTATTTTTATTTTAAATAAGAATTTAGGTATTTATAATTAAGTGTTCTTTTGATTAAGTGATCTCTCATTACACATAAAATACTAATTTAATTATACTAAAATATTAATGATGCTACATATCTCCAATATACAAATCATTATTCTGTCATTTTATGGGTTTGGATATTTTGTCTGATAATATATAGACCTCACAGAATCATAGATAGTATACATTGTTAAGAAGAGTGAACTACATAAATGATACATGATCTTTCACTTTCGCATGTAAATGACAGAATATCCAGTGAACTACACAGAATCACAGATAGTATACAGAAGAGTGAACTATCTTTTTTCCTCCTTTCTGTGATTTAATTAAAAATATTCATTTACGCGAGGTTTATATATCCAGTGAACTACATGTGAGGTCTATATATTATGTCATTTACGTGAGGTCTATTTACGTAAATCACAGAAGAGTGAACTATCATTCACTTTTCTTAACAGAGTGAACTACATAATTATATAGGTCTGATCTTTATTTTATATATTTTTTGGTACTCAGTGACAAAAATAACCCTAGGTACCAAACACGTGATTTTTTTGTTATGGAGGATATTTTTAAAAATTTCAATTAAATAGTATACCAAACATGTGATTTCTTTTTTCCTCCTTTCTTATTTCTTTTTTTTTTTCTTCTTTAGTTCTTCTTCTTCTTTCTTTTTAGTATTTTATCTTCCTTTTTCTTTCTTTTTTTTCCTTAATTTATGTTTCCTCTTTTTTCATGTTGTCTTCTTTTTCTTCTTTCTTTTTAGTATTTTATACATACATCTAATTACATTCACAATATAAAACAAGTACAAAACACCTAATTAAATTAATTATTTAAGCTAATTAAATCAATTGAATATTTTTAGTTAAATTATTTTATACTCATTTTAAGGTGAAAATACCTAACTAAAAATATTCAATTATGAACACAATTCACAATTTTAAAATTTTATTAAGACTATATTGATTAGTTATTAATTTAATATAAAATAATAATAATAATAATAATAATAATAATAATAATAATAATAATACCAGTAATAGTTATTATAATATAATATTATATTATTCAATATTTAAATAATTATACTATAATTATTTATTAATTAATACTAGTTTTTAGTATTTTAGCAATAATATTATTATTATTATTATTATAATAATTAAATATAATTATGACTATAATTTTAATTAAGTATATTTGAATGATATTAAAAAATAAATAAATTATTAATTTATAACATCACGATAATAATATTAATATCGATTAATAATAATAGTATAAAGAGTGAAGAGAATGAAAGAGACATTATAATATCACTTTTGGTACTAATTTTGTGTATATGTCCAAAATATCCTTAATGATACAAACGGGAAAATGTGATTGTATAGAGAGCATTTTGGGGTGAAAATTGCATCAGGTATCAAAATTGTGATTAATAGGTACGAAAAACGATATAAAATAAAGATCAGGTACCATTTACGTGCGAAAGTGAAAGATAAGGTATCATTTGTGTAGTTCACTCTATTAAAAAAAGTAATAATGCGTGGCTACACTTATAAAAACATATATTGGCCCATTATTAATGATTGAGGCCCATTTCTCTTGGTATAAAATTCTGCACCAGGCCTTTCCTTTTTACACTTCACCTCCAAATTTTAAAAGAATACCCCCACTCCAAATGAATAAATAAACAGCTTAAGTTGCAGAAACGTAATCTTTTGCATTTTTTAGGAAGTGTGGTGATTAGAAATTAAATGAAATAAGCATAGTTAAAGCATATACACGTTGTATTGAAATCGGGCGGATGTGAAAATTTAAGAGTGTAAAAGAAAAAAGACAATTAAGGCGATATCGTGTGGAAGATATCGGCGGGAGGAATAAAGGAATCGGTGGAAAGGCCAGGGACGTCAAAAACGACGTCGTTGATGGTCCAAAGTTCCTCCATTCTTGTCCTCGTATGCTCCATGGAGGTGTCGCCGAAGCGGAAGACGGTGGCGACGGTCCTCCCCTGGTGGGCGATGAGGAGGCCGTCGACGTCTCTGTAGTCTCCGATGCTGCTGCCGATGGTGGTCTCCCAGTAGATGGTGTCGCCCTCGGAGTGGACCCTCGTCAGGTGGGAGTCCTCCATGTAGATCAGGAGGCCGCTCCTCTGGCTGAAGTATCCGTACAGCACGTGCCGGATCACCTCCGCGGGCCCTTCGTTCCGCTCCATCACTGCCTCCCTGTCCGCCGCCACTTTCAGCACGAAGCACGCGTCCTCCCCGATCCGCTTCTCGCCCAGGCATTGCGCCTTCCCGAATAGCCCCGCCGTGCTCTTCGGGTCCAGTCCCTGCTCCCGTAGTTTCTTATATTATAAAATGCATCAAACGAGAATGATGTTTGATCATCATTTTTCATAATTAAATGTGAATAATAATTTTACTCACCAGCAACTTCCTTTTTTTATGTGTTTTTTTCTGATAGATTTGGGTTTTGACTTATGAGCATATAAAAAACACTGCTATCATGATTACCCAATGATTAGTAAGTCTTCCTCGTTTTTCACAACTAACAAAAACTAAGATTCATGATAATTTTGAAATGGTGTCAAATTATCAAAACCCGAAATCAATCTATTCAAATTTTCTACTTTATGCGATTTTCTATACAATGATTAACCGTAATAAGTATTATGCACCTATTTTAATCGAGTTTTGACAATTGAGAGACACTTTTTCAGGATGGATTGTGGAGGTTAATCAAGCGTATACTATTGGAATTATAAACGATGGGTAGCTTCTACCATATCTCTCTCTTTTTGTTTGAGGAGTAACAATTTTTGGTGAATGTGTTTATGAAAGGAAAAAGTAGAAAGAGGTGGAGGAAGAAAGCAAGAGACTAGGCGCTTAGTTCATAGTTGCTGTTGGCGCTTGGCATTTAGGAATTGGCAATCCCAAGAGTATACGCCAAATCACGTGCTTCCCTGCCTACCTTCTTCCCCCATTTTCTTTCTTTTCAAATTTTCAAAATTAACAATTTTCTTGCTTTTCGTATTTCAAATTTCTAAAGATAACGTTTTCATATGCACCCCCACGTCCCATTTGTACTTGTCCACTGGAACAATAAATAAATAAAAACACCATGCGTTAAATGCTAGAATATCTCAATTATTTGGTTCTTAAAATGATTTTTTTTTTAATTCCAATAAAGTGGCTGTGATAATGTGGTAATCAATGCTTTTCAGCTTGACATTACGCTTTAGACCATGACCTTATTGCTAAAGCACTTTGTAATTATATTTCACGTATCCCTATGTATTCCAACTAATACTTGCTGAAATCCTAGTATATATTCCCTTCCCTAGTAATGTAATTGTACGAGCCTATGCCATAGATATATAGGCACACATTGGTGTAAAATATAGTTTCAGGTAAATTTTATAATACTTTCCAAATATGATTGCTTTTGAGAATTAGAAAAGACAAAAGTAAGGTTGATCAAAGTTTCAATCTGTTTTACCTCAAAAAACATTCTACTAGTCTCCCATTATTAAGCTGTCATTACTTGATTTTCACAAGTGTCGAAACCGATGCAATCTTCCACTTTAACTTTATCGAATTTTGGCAATTGAAATATTCTCTAATAAAATATTTAATTTTTTATAAAAAAAATTACCTGAATAATGCGACGCAGCGGTCGTTGGGGGCCTTTGGCCGCATGCGTGCCGAGCCACGGCGTGTGCCGCCACACGATCTTGCCGTCGCTTCCGGCAACCACCTTGTTCCCGGCGACGGCGAGCTCCAGCGACCACATCTCCGGCGACATCCGCCACAGCACGAAGCAGCCATTCTCCCCGGTCCGGGACCCCATCGTCTTCACATTCTTCCCCGTCGAAATCTCCGTCTCGCAGCGGATGAGCTTCACCATCCCGGAGGCGTACATGTTCTTGGCGCAGCGCTGCTGCTTGAGGCAGCCCGCCGCCGCCAGGTACTGCTGGATTATGTAGTACGCGGTGGAGGTTTCCTGCAAGGGGAAAAAAGCAATGTGAGCGATGAAATGCCCCAATGAAAAATGAATTAATAGGTTTTGACTGACGAGAGGGATGTCTTTAATGTGGAGGGTGGAGACGGGATTGTTGGAGATGGGAATGGGGGCGAGGGGGCAGCCCAAGACCCCCAGCAAAAGGCGCAAATCCTGGTGCTGCGCGGGCGGAATATGGGGGCCGTACAAAGACATTGGTGAAGATGACAAGCTGTCTACGTTTCTCTGTATTCTAAACCACTCTCGAATAATTTCCCACGAGCTCTCCTTTTTGTTTCCTTGGTGATCTTCCATTCCGAAATCGGGGCCTTCCATTAGCGGCGTCAGCGGCTGCGGACACCACCGCTGTTTCCTCCGACTCCGCGACGCCATGTGTAAAAGTAATTAGAGAGAGAAGAGAGATGGTTTGTGAGTTTTGGAGGGGAAGAAATAAATGGTGGGTTAGTGAATAAGAAGGTAGGAGAAAAGGGACATAGCATCTGCCATGGGCAGAGAGATATAGAGTAAATGTGATTGTTTGTGAGTGTGAGTGTAATTTTTTGGGGATCGGGAGTTTGTCGCTTTATTCTCTCTTTTTCTTTTGAGCTAAAAATTGTCGTTCCATTCAATACAATTTTGTTCTCTTGAGCCGAGCCGCTCGCGATTGTCTGTACATATTTGAATATTAGATTGTGTATGTAAAGTGTAAACAGTATACAGATAGATGATGATATATGAAATTTGGAAATGAGAGGCTTATGATGAATGATGTCCCTTTCCACATATATATATGGTCCCATTTTAATTAGATTCACCCATCCACTCCATTTGTTCATTTCTCAAACGCATTCAATTTCTTTTTACTTTACTTTTAACTGGCCGCTTCTATTAGGAACTCATTGTTTAATACTCTTAAGTTACAAGAGATGAACTAAACACCTAAAATATCTACTAGTCCCTTCACAGTAGTTTGGATGTCATGACATTGTAATAAAATATAAAATCATTAGTCAATTATTTGTATTTTATCCTTGCCTCTCACATCCAGAAGAGAGTGGTGGTTGGCCAAAGTAGTTTTGGTTGGGCAAACAAGACAAATATTATTAAGTTAGCCAATCAAATCTGGTACTAAGTAGGACATATCTTTCACCTAACCTTTTCATCATATATTTGAAACCATTTTATGGCATCACATGCATGGTCCTAGCCTAGCTACTCCTACCATTTAACTATCAACCTAAACTCTTATTATTAGTATTATTATAAGGAGTATCAAATTTGATTAATATACTTGTGTTTAATTATATATTGAATTGATCTCCAATGAAGTTTCTAATATTTAGGGTGGTATGTGTAAAAAAGGAAAGAGAAAAAAATGGGAAAAAGAAGAGGTGGAGAGTCTGCATCAATTCTATGACGGGTGGCTCCAAGTGGGAAATTTGAATGGATTGACGGCAATTGGTAGCTGCCCTTTCAAGCCAAGCTTTTTCTCTTTTATTCTTTTTTTTCCCTTTATTTTTGTTTTATTGCTTCCTTGATATGGAAAAGGACAGAAAAAACACTGATATGCTATTTCGTTTTGCCAAATGTGTTTTTTGTAACTTGTATAGTGCAAAATCAGATGAGAGTTGCTAATCCTTCATCGTCGATGCATGTTGTATATGACTCTCTCCGTCCCATTATATGTAAGATATTTCTTTTGAACACAAATGTTTAGGAGTGAAAAAAAAGTAGGGAGAAAAAGTATAAAAGATGATAAAATAAGAGATATAAAGTACTATTATTTTTTGTCATAAAAAGAAATATCACACTTAGAGCATCTCCAAGGGAGAGGGTAATCAGATTGTAGAATAAGGGATTTTTTCTTTGTTGTTTGGTGGATTTTAAATCGAATTGTGTACTTAGATATTAAGTTTTAATCCTATTGTGTTATCAGGTTCTTATCGTATTATTAGGTTGTATTATTATAGTGTCGTTATTGTGTTGTGTCATATATGTGTTGTTATCGTGTTGACCCGAAGTGGTTCGTGTTGTGGTCGTGTTCGTGTTGAGGGTAGCGGGTCGTGTTCGTGTTTGGAGTTTTCTTAACGGGTCGTGTTCGTGTTTGTTGTTATTGTGTCGTGTCGTTATCGTGTCGACACGATAATGACACAACACGCATAATTTGTCACCCCTATCAAATATATATGGGCTATTACGAAATTCTTGTATTCATTTATTTGTAAAAATTGATTTTTAAATATAAAAATCAAATTTTATAAATAAAAAATATATTTTTTTAATATTAATTGAACCGCCGGTTTAACCGTTGAACCGACGGTTCCGGTTTCGTTGAACCTGAACCGGACCGTGTGAACCGCCGAACCGTCCGACGGTTCGAAACCGTCATGCCGGTTCCAGTACCGGTTTATGAACCGGCGGTTCGGGTCGGTTTGTGCATGCCTATGGCTGACAGATTGGGAGATGAAATATTTTGGGCCAAAATAAAAGAAAAGAGGAGAAGTGGATGTATTATTTAGTTCTTGGACCAGATTCTTTGAAATCTTTATTTTGGTTTGGACCGATGGATAGGTGGAAATGGTGAGGAAAGTAGGCTTGGGCCATTGTTAATTATTTGATATCTTGGGCCTCCTAAGTGGAACGGATAGTACAAGTGGGGCTGCTTATTTTATTTGGGCCAGTGAACAAATCCAAGGAAGTGTTGGGTTACCATGAGAATTTGTGGACTATGAATAAAATTCTAGAATGGAAAAAAGGGCCGAATGAGTAGAATTTTGGGGGCTCGAATGGTCGGCCGGCGTCGTCCGCAACGCCTCGGGCGGCCGCGAAAACTGAAAGGGAGATGAAGACGACGTTCTAAAGTCACTGAAAATTTCATAAATTTACTAAGAAAGATAGAAGAGTAATCATATAGGATGCATGCTTTGCTTTTAAATTTAATTATTTTCTTAAAGTCTGATTTTGTTTTGTTCTCTACTTAGGCTAGTGCATTGACGGGGATCTTGAGTCGTCTTTTGAGTCGGTCGGTCAGTGATCGAGTTTTTGGCCACATTCTCGTATCACATGATGGTTCAAATATGGTATATGACGGATGGTGATGATAAATGGTTGCACAACCAAGTTTTACTATGGGAATGATTTTAGTGTTTCTCAGTATTTTTTAAGCAAAACTCGAGATTCACTCAACGATGGCTTGACATAACTTTAATGATGAAAATAATTTTTGGCATGAGTTCACTGAGTGTATCAAGTACTACATGCAGGTTGAGTTGTAACAAGCGCAGTGAATGTTGAGCATAAAATGAAAAAGATATCAAATAAAATGTTCCGAATAAATTATGTCTTCATACATATAATATTATTCTTCTCTCGAGTGCTTATACCGACATTGTTTCGTTTATCTTTCATTGTTGTTGAACATCGTTTCTTTCAACTGTTGAATTAATATTACTTGATACTCTTATTTGAATGGTTGAATTTTCACGTTTGATTCATGATTCGAGGCCGTTGATCGTTTCCCCTATTTATTTCCCACTTCTTAAACCTTCCACTAATCGCGACTGAACTTTCTAAGGAGAGGTCGAGACATGATTACATCCCAATAGATGTGTTGTTACGCAATAAGTCTTTTTAGGTGCAAATCATACTAAGTCTCGTAGCTACAATATCATGCTAACCTAGGACAGTCTAGTAAATGAAGATTTAAAAGACTATTAATATTAAAGACATAATTTTTTAAAATCTGGTAACCAAAAAACTATTGATAATAGAGAGAAGTAACAGGAGACATGAAACTATTGATAATATGATAGAATGAAAGTTCCAAAATAATAGCATACCCTCCAACCAATCCAGCAAAAAGAAAACCCAACAAAGAGGAAAATGGGTGAGTATCATACTGATATATCTTAAGTCAAAAATAGATAGAACAAAGATACATTTACACATGATTGAGTAAATAAAGACACCTATACCGTCTATTGAAGTTATAGTCAGGACGCGGAAAATTGTCTGTATAAAGTTTGTATATGTAATATTCAAACCAGAAGGCAGAAGAAGTAAACGGATCGCCACCATCGCAATTAGGCCATGGTATATCACTGAAAGAGTCACCAGGGAGTTTAAGATGTTTAATTTGTTGACGGCATCTTTTCCCCAAATCCCCTTGAAGATCGAGATCAAAACATCTACGGATGTCAAGTGATTCAAGGCGTGGACAACCGTTAAGGATGGCTTCGAGTCCTTCATTTCCAATCCAATGTGCAAATACTTGTAGATGCTGCAAATTATGCATGCTTCTGCTGATTGCGCGAGCATACAGATTATGAAAGTATCCATGAACAAGACCACGACCATATGTTGGATCGGGAAGTATGCACTTAAATCCGTTTAATGAGAATGATTTCAACATTGGGCAAGATTTGCCAATAACCTCGATGTCGCAAGCACCAATCCCAGGTCTAAGAGTAAGGTGCAATTCTTCCAACTGTGGAAGTTTTGCAACCATTCTATGTGCACAATATCCTAATATGAAAAGGCAAGTTCCAAGCTTAAGACGTTTGAGATTTGGTGATCTGTCAAACAAATATTAAACCAAATTAGTGAATTTATATGAATCTTCTAGCACCAATGACTAGTTCATTAGCTTCTATAGTTCTATGTGTACCAAATGCAGTATAAAGGCTTCTTTGCATACCAAATTTCAATCTTTGAATCAAAGGTGATTAAAAAAAGAAGATGATATGATCACCGACAAAAATTTACCTATGGACAATGTAGTCCAAGAGTGCATTGTCACCGAAGTACTGAACAGTGAGGTCGAGCAATTGTCCCTGGCTACGATCCACTGCGCGGCGGCACATGACATTGTACTCGCCACTAAAAACCCCTTGCCTAGGGTTGGAGAAATCGATGACTCGCCACAAGGAGGGATCCTTGGAAACCTTCCACCATGTAGCACACACTTGCGCACTTGTCAGCATCCCCTCCGCCCCAAGCCTATGCAGAATATTGGCAGTCACATCTCCGGGCAGTTCGATCCATGGGGGCGAGGAGGATGAAGCAGCCACCGTAATTTTGATCTGGTGCAGGAGAACGTTGGTCTGCATCCAGCGGAGCCACCTTGAACAGAGGCCTTCCTCACATAGACGCAGTAAGCGGATTCGGTGGTGTTGAGGAGTGGCGTAGAAGTCGAAATAGTCGTCGATGTTGCAGATGCAGCCGGGGGGTCGCGGCCATCGAATTTAGAGATTTGGGGACCTGGGAACTAGTGGGAAGGAACCAAATAGAGGAGGGTCGATGGGGAAGAAGAAGATGGGAAGACGATGTTGATTGCGAGGGATGGAACAAGGAGGAAGACGGATATGAGGGTTGTTTTGGAGAGGAATGGCGTGGTATAACGAGAATAGCTCATCAAATGGTGGCGTGAAGGGAGATGGTGGAAATGCTGGGAAACTAGGCTTGCTGGAAGAAGAATGTGTTGTGGACATGGCGGAAGGCAACGGAGGAGTATGTCACCACAAACAATTTTTATGTATGTATATACTTGCAAGAGTTGTGATATGAAGAGAGCGAAATTAAATAAAAAAGGATGTTTCCGCTAGATTCACACTTCAATATATCCCCAAAAATTTGGAACTGCCTTACCACCGAGAGACTCGGCATGACAAGAGAGAGAGAGGAAGTTATTGGATTTCTAAAGTAGTGTTCTCGAAAATTTAGATTTAGATTTAGATTTAGATTTAGATTTAGCATGAAAAATCATCTACTTTAAAATTATACTATAGTACTTTCATTTCTTATAAGAAAAAGACCCGTACATCATTCAAGTCCTCAAGGGCAAATAGTCATCAACGACATTTATCAATTTTAGTTTTAAAATTAATTTATTGGTTAAATCTAATTTCATCGTTAAGTGCTCTAACTAAAGATGGCAAGTAAATAATCGAAAGAATAACGAAATATATTACACCCATATAATAAGTACTTCATTTGGTGTTCACAACAATGCACTTTTACTTTTACTTTTCACTATGCTTTTTAAAAATCTATTATCATCTGAATTTAATATCATCGTGAAGTGCTCTACTCTATGATAAAAGATATCTAGAAGAGTCAATAAAAGAATATTGTAGATTTGAAATTATTAATATACTAGTAGTACTTATGAATTAGTGGATAAAAAGAAAAATATATGCTTCCAACAAAACTATATACTGAGATTTTCTCCACTTATTTTTTATTTACACATTAAGATATGTACTAAGATATGTACCGTATCAAAAATGTCTATTCTTTTTGGGATGGAGGAAGAATAGTTTATTTTGTGTTAATATGTTAAAGATAAATATTGTAAATTTGAATCATTAATAACAAATAAGTGGAAATAAGGAAATATATTATACTATAGTTTAGTCGGTGTTATGATGTTTAAGGAAGAGAGTTATTCATTATGCTCCCTCCGTTCGCAAAATATTGTCCAAGTTTGATTTGGTACGAGTTTTAAGAAACGTGTAAGAAAAGTGAGTTGAAAAAATTAGTGGAATGAGAGTCCCATACTTATATATTAGGAATAGTTTTATAATAGAATATGAGTGTAAAGAGTTAATAGAAAATGAAGACCATTAATAAAAATAGAAAAAAAACAAAGTTGACAACTTTTTACGGACGAACTAAAATGATAAAACTGAACAACATTTCACCGACGGATGGAGTAATTATGACACATGTCATTGCTGGCTCTTTTGATATAGATATTGCTTTCAATAAAAATGAAAAATCATTGTACGTGTCTCTAGTTTATGTCGTTCATCCGCTAATCTTTGCTCACTCATTACCATCTCACTCTTGCAACCCTGCACCTACTATTCATATTCTGACTACTTTCAATTTCAACGATGCGAGTACCAAAAACACTACAATAACCAAGGCTTAGACACTTTATATTAAAGTCATTTGTGCGATAGTAATCAAAACACAATCAATATCAAAGTCATAGTGTGTTAATGATCGGTGAATAAAGTAAGAGAGGTGAAAAGATGATAGAGTAAAAGAGGAAATTATTTTTTGATAAAAATAAAAAAGATTCAATTAACTTGAAACTTTTCAAAATGGAAAAATGACTTTATTAACATGGAATAGAAGGAGTACTATATTAACCTACGCCTTGATTTACAATGCCAAATTTTCATCCTGAAATATTATGCAAGATATTTTCGAAAATTTAGGCATATGTTAAGCACATAAATATTATTTTTTAAATATATATATATATATATATATAGGGTGCTGTTAGGTTGAGATTATTTAGCTAAATTGAGAAATGAGATGCAATCTCAGCCACTAATCCACAAGATTAATGAAATGTCAACAGCTATCACATTATGTCAACACGGGGGTATAAGTGTCATTTCATTAATAATATGGCAGAAAAAAATAAAATTGTATTTGAAATCATTTTCTAAAACCCTATCCAAAAGTCTCTCTGAAAAATCTGTTGATCTTCATACAATTAGCACAATTGTGCAAAATCGAAGACCTTCAAAATCTATGAAGTATACAGAAGCTGAAGCTGAAGCTGAAGCTGAAGAATTTGAGCAATACCGTTTTTTTCTCCAAATTGAAGCTGAAGAATTTGAGCAATTGAAACATGAATATAGGAAGTAAACAGAAGAGGAGAAGACAACTGCGATGGCGAGAAGGTAGGGGATGAAGACGAGCGTGTTGGCGATTAGGTAGGAGGAGAGGCGGTAGACGCCGCTGGAGGCTTCTCGGAGGAGGATTGGGCGCTCGTTGATGAAGATCGGGAGGGTTTCGGTGGTGGAGGAGAGAAGGAAGGTGAGCGTGAACGCGAAGAGACCTAATCGCTTCTCGATCCCCAATTTGTCTAATCCGATGTTGATGTAGATCGTGCCGAGCACGATTCCGACTCCTACAGCTTGCAATGTGTTGGTGACGAGCAATTGCTTCGTTCTGTAAATGATTTTCCAGAATCGGAAGGATAGGAGTGTGAATTATTGGATTCTCGAGCTTCCAGATCTGATTTTGTGTTCAATTGGAGGAGGAGAGATGGATTCAATTGACATCTGTTGTATACTGCCCAAAGAATAGTAGTTATTTTGATGTTGGTACATCTGCTGTTCAAATTTACCATGTTTTCTCTAGGTTAAGCTAGTTATTATCCATCCTTTTGTCCTATGAATATCGTTAGATAAGTTTAAATGCAGTTTATACCATGCTTCCTTTGGTTTGCTTTCTTGAGTTTGGTCCTTGTTTTCATGTTCCCATGAAAGTGCAGTTTATTGAATCTAAATATTTCTATTTTCTTTAAAACTATGCTTCTTTTCTTAAAAATATTTGTATGGCAGAGCATGTTGATATATATTTGAGATAAAGGATACTAACATAATAAAGAAATCCTCATGTAAATTTTGGATGTCCTGTTTCTTGATCATAACTTTCCTTTTGTGATGTATCACCTGCCACCCTCCACCATGTCATATCATTTTCCTGCTCCTGCTCTGGCTGTTCCGGTGGTTGGAGGTTGGTGAGGATTTCCATGGCGAATTCAAGAGGATCGAGCTGAGGGGGACGGTGAAGCCGTTGGAGAGGAGGAAGGCTTTGAGGGAGAAGATGTCGTCGTGGTGGATCTCGAAGCAGCAGCAGCCGCCGCAAGGCGTGACGCCGGAGCTGTTCGCCGTGTTGTCGTTCCGGAGCCACCAGCAGCGCAAGGAGACGGCAGAGGTGGTGGAGCTCGATCGGATTCTCCAGGTGTTTGATGAATTGATTCAGAAGGTGTGTGTGTTTGTGCGTGTCAAAGTTTAGAGTGATTTGTCTGGCTAATCTAATTATTAAGATTCGATTTTTTTTCCAGAAAAAATGTTCTTTTTTCTTGTTTATAGTGATGGTTGAATGTGTTATGTTTTTCTAGCAAATGTTTCCTTTCTTTTAAATGAGGGATTTTTTTTTTGTTGGATTGTTTTTCTTATTCTTGAGCTGAAATTGTTCTTAATGGAGTTGTCTTAGTTATTCTGCTGATTTTTTAGTAGTCTTGATATTTTACCATAGGTAATCTCTCTCTCTCTCTCTTTGCCTCTTGAACTAAGATTTTCATAGCTTATTGGTTCTTGTAAGAAACATATTGATCTATTTGAAAGAAAGAGTGAGAGAGAGAGAAAAACATCTTGATCTTATGTCAACAGCAAACGTTATTTATGTCAACTACGATGTCAACATCAAACGTTATTTATGTCAACTATTATGTCAATAACAACATTTTACAAATAATAATGTCAACAACAAATATTTTCATATCAACGACCTATATTATTTATGTCAACAACAACGTTTTACATATAATTCATGTCAACAACAATGTTTTACATATAATTTATGTCAACAACATTTTTCATAAAATTTATGTCAACGACCTATATAATTCATGTCAACAACAAACGTTATTATGTCAACGGGCTATATAATTCATGTCAAGAATAAACATTTTCATGTCAACGACCTATATAATTAATGTCAACAGCAACGTTTTACGTATAAATTATGTCAAATAACAACATTTTACATATAATTGACATTGTATATATATAGTTGACATTGTTTTCGTACTCAACAACAAACATTTTCATGCCAACAATTTATATAATTTATGTCAACAATAATATTTTAGGCAATATCACAACCACCTTATCTACACAACTCACAAATTCCAGCAACACAATCGAATTAAAAACTGCATCCATATATTTCACAAATTAATCGTGATGGTTGGACGTCAAATAAATCGCCTTCTCAAATTCATCTACATATTTCACAATTCATCTACAAGTTCAAAGCGGGACCCACAAACCAGAAGTGAATACATCCCCCAATCACGATGAAGATGGAAGCGTAGGCGAATTTGTTGAGCCAAAACAACAGCCCTTTCTTGCCGACATACAGCCCCACCGCCTTCTTACTCAAACTCATCGATTCCCCATCCTTCGGCGCTTGCTTTTTCGCTGTCGTTCTGCCTCCGCCGCAGTCGCGTTCCTCCTCCACCTTTGAATCTGATTTCTACGGTCTCCACCTAGATCTAAGTAAATGCTTTCTTAGATTTAAGAAGATTTCAGCTTATTAGCTTCACACACAAAGAACTAATCCACAGGAAACTGCCACTCTATTCTAAAGATGGCTGCGTATCACAAAATAGGCTGCTTGAAGGAGAAAACTATAATTAAGTGATTAACTATCAACATTCAAAGCTATGCAACAAGAAATTAACCATCCCTACAGTATTACTCTCCTTCAATCTTTAAAATCCATTTCCAGCAATGAAAGCCTTTCAATTTACACAAACAACACACATTTCCGCCAATCGCCAAACCACTATTCAAATGCAAAGCCAAACAATTGAACAAAACTACTAACAACTGAGAAAGGTAAAGCGAAATTGCAATCAAATCAGCGAAATTTCTCCGAAACGCACCGGTGAGTAAACCTCGCAGAAGCCAGCGGCTTCACGAAATTCACTCCATCACTAATCTCAGCAGCACTCAACATCGATTTCGCCACCGCAACACACTCGTTCTCCTTATTACACACGGAATCGTCGATGCCGCTGACATTATCCAGCGCCGAATATTCACTCACGCCTCCGATTCCGCCTGAATCGAGCTTATCAGACTCCGATCCACGCCTTCGAATTTGTACTCCGCACCCAGACTCGTCGGAAATTCGGTTTCACCGATCTCGATAGGCAGCTGCTGCACTTTCTACGGCGTTCAGATTCTACCTAGGGTTTCAATTTTCATTTCTTCTCGATTTTCTGTATTTTCTGATGATCAATTCTCACTATGATGGAGGAATAGAATCATGAGATGAGAGGGAGCTCGAATTGGAGGTACAATTTTGTGTACGGAAGCGTATGGAAGGAACGCCTCAGAGATGGAGAGAGAGATCGAGAAGCATAGAGCAAGAGATGAGAGTTGCTGAATTTTAATTACCTTAAAATTACCATTATACCCTTTCATAATAAATTAATTTAAAAATATTTTTTGTGTGGAAAAATCTAGACCACTCATTTAATAAAAATGAGTGGCTGAAAATTGCATCTCATTTCTCAATTAGCTTAAAAAATCTCAATTGATCATGGACCTATATATATATTTCAAGTTTTGGGATATTCAATAGAGTAAGAAAATGGTGATGTGCTCTTGTTTTTCAATAAGAAATGAAAGTTGGAAGTAGTGGCAGAGCCGTCAAAATTGGAACGTGAATCAACCACCATGTCCATAGAGAGCGCCAAATCAAACGAAACTCCCCATACCTTTTTATTCATTTTGCCGCTCTCTCTCTCTCTCTTCAACAAACCAAACCCTTACATTGATTTTTCAAAATTGAATGCAATTTCATTTTAATTCACCACTTCACTCATCACTCAATCCAGTCTCTCCATGGGGCAGCCCTACTCGCCAATTGTCCCTCCACCGCATCACGGCATTGATCCAACTAAGATCCAGCTGCCATGCGCCAACTGCAAGGCCATACTCAATGTTCCGCGTGGCTTGCCGCGCTTCAATTGCCCTCAGTGTCAAATTAGTCTCGCCGTCGACCTCTCCAAGATCTCGCAACTGTTGCCTCATCCACTCCGCCCTACTCCACCCCTGCCACCACCCGAGGAAGTCAAATAAGTTGTTTTGACACAGATACATTAAAGAGTGATTTTTCATGTCGTGCTGGACGATCCGACTAAGTTCTTTTTTTTTTATTTCAATGTTTGAGCTATTTCTGAATAATTTGCTATCATAAATGATACTATGATCCTATCGTAGTTTGTTATAGCTTCAGATAATTGTTCTTATATTATGAGTATCCACGTTATACCTGAACATAAATATGAGTATTAATTTATATATTTGTTTATTTTAAAAAATATTCAGTCGTAAATACACGGATGTCTAATATATTTGATCTTTAGAGAATTGGGAATACTGTTACTGAGAAAATGAACTTACAAGCTTTGGTTTGGCTGCTTTTTAGTTTTAATCTGTACTCGTTCTTTATTCCTGGTATCATGTTACAACTGGTGTATTCAAGTTAGCAACTAGTGTTACTTTTCACTATTGAAAATGTCCCTTAGGGTATCTTCCTCATTCATTTAAATTATAGGAACAAGCCTCATCTGAAATGGTCATGCACAGATGTGCACATAATTAAGATACACAACAAGTTGATAGTTTGTAATAAACGGACATGTACATACGTGGGCATTATTTTACTTATAGTATGTACAGCCCTCCTTCCATAATACCATGTCCGGTAATGTTTTTAGAAGACGAGAGACTGTAACTATCGGTTTCTTGAGGTTTCTATGGAAAACTACGTATTTCTAGTGTTATCTGTAATTGTTCTAAACATATTTCACTTTTGCCACCAAAGTTTCCATAACTAATATTTTCTCCTTTTTTAGTCAGCCCATGCTACTACCTTCCAGGTCTGTCTATTAATTTATTCTCATGCATACTCAAAGAACACATAGCATCATATCTTGGACTAATAGTACTTAGCTTTCTGGATGGTGTTTTTGCATCTTAGACTGTACCCAGTTGGTGCTGGGCCTGCTGGCTAAGATTCTGTTTATGGTAGATTTGTTGATTGCATAGTTAGATTACAACATGGAATCGATAATATGTTCTTACATTTTCTTGTACTGATCTCATGTTAGATTACGAATTAGGGAAATCAGAGCTATCGGATTGCATATTCTATGCTATTAATGCAAAAGGTCTAAAATGCCACACGTCACACAGCAAAACCAGGCTTCCTTATGTTCAGGGTCACTTATCAGATATGGAAACGTTTGTCATAGTATTAATATCTCCTTTCTCCTTATGGACCCTACTTGCACATTTGCGCTTCCCACTGTCGGAACTGACATACAGAGACAACTATATAAATGGTTAACTATAGTTAATTGTTTGAACTTTCAGCTTATTTAAGTTTATAACCTCAACTTTGATTTAGTTTTCTTTATAGCTTGAAAATTGACGAATTTTGTTCGTTTTATAACAAAACCCATTCAATTGATGTATGAGTTTGTCGGCCATGCCAAGACGAAGATTCAGACACATTATTCGACAATTTTTGTTGAGTGAAAATTTTTGGCAGAGCTGTGACTATAGTTGTTCTTCGCTCATTTCTCGTTAAACTTTTCCTCATTACTCAACCAAAATCGTCAAGTATCAATAGAAATATCCGTTGAACACGTGCTATTCCCTGGTATTAACTCTTGCACAAACAAAATAAGTAACAATATCAGTGTGAAGGGAAACTACTATTTGTTGAATTATGTGAAGGTAGCTTGCTGTCTGGTGATGCAATTTGGTGCTTAGGATAGAATTGGGGATCTGGGGCCTATATACTTAAAAGTATATAATACTTATAAGTGTTGTTAAAGGGAATTTCTGTCAGCATATACTATTTCTTTTCTTGTAAAACTGTTTAACTTATCAAGCTACTATTTGGCCCATATATTTGGGTTGGGTTTTCCAGGGCGGGTTTGTGATTCTTCTTCTTCAGCAAACCAGGTCTGACACCACCTATAGTGTAATTTTCAAAAAATCAATTGCTTGACTAGGTTTAATATTTTTTGTCTATATCAAGCAATCCAAACTAGTCCCCAGGTTAGCTCTGTATCTGTTTTGAATAAATAATGCACCCATTAACCATTTTGCAAGAGGACCACCTATCACTGAATAAAATATAGGGTTGTAAGTAAGAATAATTAAAAAAATCCAGTTCAGCGGAAGAGAAATGCAAAATATTGCTATAAATGATATGAGTTAATTAATTCCTACGCTGATGTATCTTCTTGTTACCTTGAACTGGACTAGTTGTATTGAGTTTCCCATTTTGGGTGCATGAATAAGTGTGTTCATATTGAAATTGTCTTCTTTGGTATCCCTTTACCACCAGTGCTCAGTGTTTAGAATCTTTTGTTGATTATTGATGCTCTTTTCCTCACTAATACCAGGTGGCCATTGAAGTGGAGCAGGAAGAAGATGAAGGTGGATTGGCTGGTGAAACATTTACTGATTATGTATTTTCTCCTACCGTTCTTTGTCAATATGAATTTTCAGTCTTCCGAAAGATCTGGACTGGTTCTGATAAAACTATCCTCTGTTTTGTTCAGCGACCACTGAAACTTTCTATTGGCCCTCTTCATCCAGATCCTGTCGTGGAGACATCATCTTTATCAGCTGTACAACCTCCCGAACCTACTTATGATCTCAGGATTAAGGATGAGCTAGAACGTTCAAAAACATTGTCATGCTTACAGATTGAAACACTGGTCTATGCTTGTCAGGTTACTTCAAAGAACTGATATGAATTATCTTCTGTGCATCTCCAACATAAATTATTGTAAAATTTCCTTGTATGTGGCAGAGACATCTCCAGCATCTTCCCAGCGGTGAAAGAGCTGGATTTTTTCTTGGCGATGGTGCTGGTGTGGGTAAAGGAAGGACAATTGCTGGATTAACATGGGAGAACTGGAACCATGGGAGAAGAAAAACATTGTAAGTACTAAGTATTCAACAATGTTGTCAAATATCGGCCATGGCGAATGGTGCTAAGTTTTACGGCCAAATGCCACTGCAGTCTATGACACGCCATTTGGTCCATGCGCCCAAGTAGGGCTTGCCTGATCCATTTGCCCAATAACCCAACCCAACACAACCCATATGGCCATTTAAGTTAGGACTTGTGTTAGCAATCACGATTCTCTCTGAGCAAATTGCAATGCGCACCTTCATTCTCTCTATTCCACTCCACCTTGCCCGCCCCAGCGACCCAATACTCTGGAGAATTATAAGTTTTCAATAATTTTGTTTTCTCCATTCTTTGATGTTATAGAATATAAAGCTATAGAGAGTAATTGCAAATAATGTAGGATTTCAATTTAGACATAATATGTATTGAGGAGGACGAGGATTCAAATTTAAACATAATATATAGTATTAGCTTATGAATTTACGTTTAAATTGTTGTGCTTAGGCTTGTACACCTCCATTCTCTCCATTCAATTCCACCTTCGTTGACCCACCTGCCCCAATAACCCACTACTCCCGGATAAATTAAGTTTTCATTATTTTTTTCTTTGTTCTTTGATTTTATAGAATATAAAGCTATAGAGAGTAATTGCAATAATGTAGGATTTGAATTTAGAGATAATATGTATTGATGAGGATTGAGGATGAGGATTTGAATTTAGACATAATATGTGGAGTATTGATTTATGACTTTTGTTTTAATTATTGTGCTAAGGCTGGAATCACTTCGAAATATTATGTAATGGCCTATGATTATGTTTTAATTATTATGTACGTTTCTATCATTTTCTAAAATTTAGTATTTTATACTCCCTCAATCACTAAAAAGTATGAACTATTTCCTTTTTAGTCCGTCCCTGAAAAGTATGAACTTTCTAATTTTGGAAACACCTTTCTCTCTAATGAAGTGGAACTCATCTCCACTAACAATACTTTAAAACTTTTTCTTTCTATCTCTCTCTTACTTTTCCAACCATATATTAAAACCTGTGCCATACCAAATGTTCTTACTCCCTCCGTCCCACAAGAATATGCACTATTTCCTTTTTATTCCGTTCCACAAGGATATGCACTCTCTAATTTTGGAAAGTCTTTTCTCTCTAATGAGGTGGGACCCATTCTCCACTAACAATACTTTAATTACTTTTTCTCTCTACCTCTCTCTTACTTTACCAATTTTATATTAAAATCCGTGACGAATCCAAAGTGCATATTCTTTGAGAATGAGGGAGTCTATATTAATTATTTATCAATTGCCATATTTTGCCAAGCCGCCCGCATAACCCTTGTGGAGTTTTTTTGGTTGACCTCCATATACCTCCAAATGCCACTGACAACATTGGTATTCATCAAGAACCATTGTTCAATATTGGGCATTAAAATTGGTTAGAGACCACATATGTTTACTAGCGACAGAGATTGTATAAGTTATGAGACATTAATGAGCTGATTGCTTTGTTCATTATGATTCTTTTGGATTGCAGATGGGTCTCTGTAGGTCCGGACTAGAAATTCGATGCTAGAAGAGATTTGGATGATGTCGGTGCGACATGTATAGAAGGTTAGTTCGGACTATAATCATGAGTTTATCCAGATTCTGCTGGGAAGCGGATTTCTTGGTATATTTTGTTTTGCGAATTTTTACAGTTTTATGTTAAAGTGAATAAGAGAGCATGAACATGACTGAATATGTTTAGATATCAACCTTTTGTTCTTTTCATGATATATCAATAGAAATGGATCAATTCAACTGCAATACAGATAAGAGCCATAATGTTTAGATCACATCTTTCATAGTTATGCAGTTATGCTATTTAATATTTTGGGCTGCCATACAGTCTGCATATATAACAGTTTGCAGGTTTAATGGTTACATAAGTGAACTATTAGGGGATACATGTAGAAGTACAAACTCTTCTATCTATATATTCTTCTGTCTTTAATTTTTGTCGAATTGGCTTTGCTATGCTGTTCAATACTTTGTTGACTATAAAATAAACCACCATACTTTTTGATTTCACTGATCTACTTTTCTAATATTTCAATTGCATTTGTCATAATTTCCCCTTGCAGTTCATGCTCTGAACAAGCTTTCTTACTCTAAGCTCGATTCCAAAGCTGTTGGCATCATGGAGGGAGTTGTTTTCTCAACTTATAGCAGCCTCATTGCATCATCTGAGAGAGGGCGTTCGCGTTTGCAACAGCTTGTACAATGGTTTGGTAAACTGGATAAACTCATTGTATTTGATGAGGTAGGCATCTTTTTTACTTCTATTGGCTAGTAAATATCATCAATGATGTAATCAGCTATTCTGTTATTTTTAAATATATTCTTGTAGTGTAATAAAGCAAAAAATCTGGTCCCTGAAGCTGGGGGGCAGCCAACAAAGACAGGTGAAGCCGTTCTTGATATCCAGGTGGCACTCCCCTACATTTACTCTATAGTGTTAATGTTATTAATTTCATTCTTAAGTTGTTGCTGTGTAATACTTGTCATTTTTTATCTTCCGAAAAAGAGGGCACATGGTACTACTGTTTTTGTCTTATTTTCTTCCTTTGGGATCAATTTTATCTTCTAGCATAAATGCATAATACATCACTGCGAGAAGAAAGCAACCAGATAATGTTTTACATATGAAGTCATCAAAGCATTTATGTACTTAACAGGCACCCAGACATTTATGCTGGAATATGTATACCTGTCCTGTACTGCATCCTGAATTTTATTTTTAGTTCTTTTTCCTCGAAATTATTATACTTTTACCTTTTCTTGTGCTGTATCCATTGTGCTGCTCCTGGTTCTGGTTGTTTACCAGTTACTTATCTCTGGTCTGATATTGAGTTGCATGTGTGCTGCAGCATTTACTGCTATGTGAATCTGTGTGCTTCAAGACTCTCACTTTCTCCACTTACTTTCCATCTCGATATTTGCACTTTGTATAGCTTATGCATTGCAGGATTTAATGGGTATTTCTTTTGCTCCCTGAATTTCTGTAATGTAGGCCAGACTCCCTGAAGCTCGCGTCATCTATTGCTCAGCAACTGGTGCTTCTGAACCACGCAATCTGGGTTATATGGTTCGCCTCGGTCTTTGGGGACCAGGAACATCTTTTCTCAACTTTCGTGATTTCTTAGGTGCAATTTTCATTTGACATGTACTAATCTACTTAATTTGCTATTAATACTGCTGTGAAATTTAATGCATTCTTTCGACCTATTCATGTGCCTATCTTTGTATGTAGTCATTGCCCAATTTGGTATCACCACAAAGTTCTTTTCCCAGTCTAAGAGCATATGCTTGATGTAAGGAGTTGTTAAACAATGGATAGGACTAATGTAGCAAGGAACATAGTTATGTTAGGTATGTTCATATCAGTGATGGATTTTGAATTTTTGGTCTATCTTTCCTGTTGAGTTCCACTCATGCTCCTTTTATTTCTCTACATTTTTGGCCCCACAAAATAAGATGTGGAATTGAGTGGGTGGTTAGAAATGTTTCAAGCGTGTATATACTTTTGAGTTTGATGAATATTATTTCAATTACAGTTATCTTAATTTTTCCCATCTACTTCTCATCATGTAAAGTAATTCTCTAAATGATTATTAATAGTTTATTTTTTGGCTCTGGAACTTGTTGTATGAAAGCAAGGTTAGAACATTTTTCTGGAATATATTGCATACTTCTAGATTTAAATTGAAAATGGCTTCAATTTTAGGGGGATGTATGTTTGTCGCACCCTGAGCTACAAAGGTGTGGAATTTGAAGTTGTTGAAGTGCCACTGGAGGCCAAAATGATGGTATGATCACTATCACTATGTTTTGCTTTCAGGAAATGAGGGTCTTATTAGTAACTACTAAATAACCTTAAATGCTATATATGATTACCTTTTGTAAGATATATATTGTACTGAGGGTGTTTGGCTAAGTTTCTTAAAATAGCTTATAAATAAGTGGTTTAGGAGCTTTAAGCTTTTCAAAAGTGTTTGGCCAAATAAGCTTCTACATAGCTTAGAAGCAGTAAAATAAGCTCCAACAACTTATTTTGTCTTACATTTTCTCTCTTCTAATACTATTTTCTGTCGGTTAACTCATGATTCTCTCTCTACTAGCATATAATCTCAGATTGTCCAAACACTAATAACTTATATAAGCTCTTAAGATATCACATCTTATATAATTTATATAAGATCTTAAGATGTTACATCTTATTAGCTTTTGTGGTTTCAGGAAATGTATGAACGCGCAGCAAAGTTCTGGGCTTGTTTAAGAGTGGAGTTGATAGCAGCCATTACCATTCTTGACAATGAGAAGCCTAGTTCTAGTCAAGTATGGAGATTGTACTGGGCAAGTCATCAGGTACTGTAGTAAATATTCTTTTCTTGGAAGATCTAACCTTTTCCGGTTTTCCCATAGGTTACTTCTCATTATGGTAATGCATGTGTGTTTTTTGTTCTTTTTTTGTGCGCTATATAGCGCTTCTTTAGGCTTGTTTGTATGTCTGCTAAAGTGCCTGCAGTAGTTAGACTTTCTCAACAAGCATTGCTGGAGAATAAGTGTGTGGTTATAGGCCTACAGAGTACTGGGGAAGCAAGGACTGAGGAAGCCATTACTAAATATGTAAGATTGTTCTCGACTGTGTTTTTGTGCAATTCAAGTTATAGCTTAAACTTTCCATATATCCTTGTGTTGTGGTTTTGCGAAGAGAGAGTGTTCAGCGTGTGATTTCAAAGTTAATTTTCATCTTTATCATATACTCCCTCCGTTCACGAAAATAGTCTCATTTGTGGACGACACGAGTTTTAAAGCGCAACTGATAAAGTATGAGAGAGAGATAAAAAGTGGTGAGAAAGTTTCCATAAATAGAAATGAGACTATTTTTCGTGGATGGATGGAGTATATTTCTGATGGATTTTATTGAGATGTCTTTCTCTAATTGACTTCTTGAAACTTTTCATTGTATTGATAGGGTTTGGAGCTTGACGATTTTATATCTGGGCCTCGTGAGTTATTGTTGAAATTTGTTGAGGAAAATTATCCCCTTCCAGATAAACCTGATGAACCACTTGCTGGTATCTATTTGTTATATGGTAGTTAACTTCTCCTTATGTGGCATGTTATAGTAACTTCCATTTGCTATTTGTGCAGAAGAAAGTGTAAAAGAGCTTCAAAGAAAGAGGCATTCAGCTACACCTGGTGTTTCATTTGCAGGGAGGGTAAGGAAAGTTGCTAAACAGGAGGTTGAAAGTGAAGAAGAAAGCGAGTGGGAATCTGAAAGTAAATACAGCAACTTATATGATAATTTATTTTAGAAAAATCAACCTTCAATAATGACACCTTGAATCCAGCTTTATACAATTTTCAATTTTGACATTCTGTCATTGCAGAAAACTATTTCTCCATACGCGCATTGTTCTTCCATAACTATTTCTTAGATATCCCTTTTCGAGTAGTTAATAATCCTTTAATCGTTTCTTTAGGAATCTTATCGAGACAGTAAGTCCTTGTGCTTAAATAGTCTTCAGTTTCATGATTTATTTCACGTGTCACTGCTAGAATATGAGTTTTTTTGGGTTTTGCTTTTGGTTAGGTTGTCCTATAAAGCTGATATTTCAATTTCAAAACATATAGCTATAAATTTGAACCATACAATCTTAATATTGCTACTTGCTTTTGAATTATTATGAGTTTCTTTCGTCACGGAACGGTCTTTCTGTAAAATGCAGCTGACACAGAACCAGAAACTGAATCTGATGATGAGTTCGAGATCTGCAACATTTGCAATTTTGAAGGGGTATATATCTTGTCCCTTGTCTTAACCGTCCTTGACAAGGATGATTTGGATAGCTATTTTATATGGCCTATTTCTATGCGACGGAGGGAGTATTATTATTGTTATTGTTATTGTTATTATTATTATTATTATTTTTTTCTTCACTCATTGTCTACTTATTCATGAATCTAGGAAAGGAAGAAATTGCTTCAATGTTCATCCTGCAGCCAGCTTGTTCACCCTGCTTGTCTGGTTCCACCTATTGTTGAAGTAATATCTGGGGATTGGTCTTGTTACTCATGCAAGGAGAAAACAGAGGAGTTTCTCCGAGCTAGACAAGCCTACTATGAAGAACTACTGAAAAGGTACCCTTGATGAAAACAACTTATGCTTCCTTTCAAAGTATTTTGAATATCTATTATTTGTCTTTATGTGATATTCTCACCTGATTAGATATGAAAGAGCCCTTCAACATAAATTGGAATTTCTAGAAATAATACGCTCGTTGGATCTTCCTAACAATCCATTGGATGATATTGTTGATCAGGTAACTTTAATATTCATTCAGTACAGAACAGAATTCCTTTCTAGACTCCTTATTCTATGCCTGTGTGATATTGGAGCAGCTTGGAGGCCCTGATCAAGTAGCAGAAATCACAGGGCGACGTGGCATGTTAGTCAGGGCTTCTGACGGAAAAGGTGTTACTTATCAGGCACGGAACACGTGAGTTGGGACATGTCCCTATATCATCATTTTGAGTTGCGTTTGTAGTTGCTAACTCACATGCTGTGTGTTTTAGGAAAGATGTGACCATGGAAATGGTCAATATGCATGAAAAACAGCTCTTCATGAGTGGTAAAAAACTTGTAGCTATTATATCTGAGGCTGGATCTGCTGGTGTTTCTTTGCAGGCAGATAGAAGAGCAGTCAATCAGGTATTGTAATTGAAATGTGTTTTTTTCCTAGCGGTTTCTGTGGTTATGCCTTAGGATCATGCTTTGTTGTCATTTTTAGTCCATCTATGTTGAATCATTTTGTTCTGGTAACAGAGAAGAAGAGTTCATCTGACCCTTGAACTACCTTGGAGTGCTGATAGAGCAATTCAACAATTCGGAAGGACTCACAGATCAAATCAAACTTCTGCACCAGAATACAGGTGGTTACGAATTTTTGGCTTGACAAAAAGACCTTCTGACAATTGTTGCAGCAATATGTGAAAACTAAGTCTTGCACTTGCATAAAAAGTGGCAATAATGAATTCTACCCACTTGAAAGTGTGAAGAAAGAAAAATCCACTTGTTTGAAAACATATAAAAGCTACTGTATGGGTGAAGGGACAAAAATGCCTTGATATCATAGTTTATCCATTAAAATAAATCTGAAAATTGAAAGATAAAAATCCTAATAGGCTGGATCTGCTGGTGTTTCTTTTCAAATTGACAGATCTGAATGTAAGAACTTAAGTAAATTAATTTTCTATTCTAATAGGCTGCTTTTCACAAATCTTGGTGGTGAACGACGTTTTGCTTCCATTGTTGCAAAGAGACTTGAATCTCTTAGAGCATCGACACAGGGAGACCGAAGGTAATACCAATGTGGTAGCCAATAAGGTACATTTCAGTTTCTTCTTACCTGCCCGCACTAGTTGTGCTTACATCATCTTATATTGCAGAGCTGGACCATCTCTCAGTGCTTACAATTATGATAGTGCATTTGGAAAGAAGGCCTTAATGAATTTGTACAAGGGACTCATGGAACTGGTACTAATCTGGATGATTTTTATACTGTAATGAAACTGTTCAACGAAAATTTTACTGTGATGAAGTGCTTATACTCATTTTGAATCGTCAGGAACCTTTGGCCATTGTTCCACCAGGATGTTCATCTGAAAATCCTGAAACAACAGAAGAATTCGTTACAGAAGGAAGAGCTGCTCTTCATTCTGTTGGGATTATTAGAGATCTAGTTCCTGGTAATAGCTTAGCATATAAATGTATTCATGTGCCTTTATTTTTACTATTGTTTAACTT
The DNA here is from genome assembly GCF_004379255.2 of Salvia splendens. Classification (NCBI taxonomy): domain Eukaryota; kingdom Viridiplantae; phylum Streptophyta; class Magnoliopsida; order Lamiales; family Lamiaceae; genus Salvia; species Salvia splendens. Next base: position 27,769,299 of record NC_056039.1, read on the forward strand.
TCTATTTTTGTCCATCTATTTCATTTATTCACCCTCGTATAGATGCTGACTTCTAGAAGGTAGTTTAATCAAATATAGCTTTCATCTAAGAGGAGTGCTTACATCCAGTCATATCCCAAATTAACATTATCCCCTAATGCTTGTAGGTAATGAGAAGGAAGGCGGAAAGGTTTCTGGCCGTATAGTTGATTCAGACATGAATGATGTTGGGCGTTTCCTGAACCGACTTTTGGGGCTCCCTCTAGGGATTCAAAATAGGTTTTGGCTGTGTGTTTGACCAGTGCTACCATTTCAGGTTGTTTGAGGGTCGCCAATAATAGTAGACGATAATGGTATTGCAGGCTGTTCGAGTTATTTGTTGGCATCCTTGATCTTCTTATTCAGAGGGCACGTATTGAAGGGCATTTGGATTCTGGTATTGTTGATGTGAAGGCTAACACGATAGAGTTGCAGGGAGTTTGTGGTTTTAACATTTTAACCAGTTCTTAACTCACTCATTTTTCAGACTGTTCATGTTGACAATATGTCTGGGGCATCCACTGTGTTGTTTACTTTCACACTGGATCGAGGAATGACATGGGAGGTATTTTAAATTGCATAAAAAACAAAATCCAAACAGATGAACTTTATTTTTTTGTAATAGCTCGTGTATGTTTAATTTGTTTTCTGTAGGCTGCTTCCTCATTGTTTAAGGAAAAGCAAAAGAATGATGCCGGATCAAGTAACACTGGATTTTATGAATCAAGGAGAGAATGGATGGGAAAACGCCATTATCTTTTAGCAGTGGAAGAAGAGTATGTTCATCTTGACATACATTTACATAGCCAATATGATTGTGTTATACATGGGTAACGAATTTCTGTGACTAAATGTGCTTGCTTAAAGTCAGGCACACGTCCCAATAATATAATGCCTTCACCTGTCAACATTGTTTATTGATTGATGCATCTTGTTGGTGCTAGCAAATGAACTGTAGAGTTGCATTGGTCACTGGGATCAGTTTTAGAACACTGGTTAATTTAAATAATTATAAATTTAACTATATTTGAAAGTAATTTATTGAAACAAATTCAATCTGTCAAAATTCTTAAGACTTTATTAACTATTGATTTAAACTAATAAATGGAGTATCTATTTTTCAAAACGATCTCCTATGAATGCCCTACTTTTTTTTGTGGTGCCCTGTTTAACAACACGAAAGTACCAGAAGTGGGCTCATATCTTGCTAGTTAACGTGATTAGATGCATCTTTGTAAATATAAGTATATGCATAACGTGGATAATGAATGTCCACTTTTAGGATACAGCAAGTACCAGACGTAGGCTCATATCCAGCTGATGCTTATTTGTGTCTAATTTTTGTTGTCTACATTTCAGTTCTGATTCTGGAATGTACAAAATTTTCTGGCCAAACCTTGGGGAGTCTATAAGGTGCATAGACATTCCAATGTGTTGAGGCATTGTGTAAAGCTTTGATAATTTTTTGCCTTATATGGTGTTGAGGCATGTGCCTCATCTATAAACATGGTTATGTCATTTAGAAACATGAGTGCATGTACTTACTAGAATTAAATTAAACTACATTTGATGCGACCTAAATGGGATCTATCTCTGGCAGAAAATCACAGTAGGTGAGATAATAGGAACTTCCAGGGCTGCAGTCTTCTGTCAACTTATAGTTTTCTAAATTTGACAACAGGAAGTTCGCCATATATGAAAGCAGCATTTAGGAGTTCAGTGGTTCTTGTGTTATTAGTTTGATCCTTTGTACAGTGTGTGAATGACAACTGTTATACTTGGAACTTTTCATAGTGCTGCACTAAAATTAAAGTAACATTATGTAACTAGAAGATATGGAGGCATTCAGTCAAAACGGTTGTGTAGCAAAGAATGAGGGTTTACTATGGACTATGGAGGATGTTCTGGCCTAGTTATACGTAGATCAGAAAAATAAAATATAGGTGTCTTGACATAGTACATTTATATTGATCTTGTTCTCTATAGAATATAACATGGATGATAACTGCTGTAATTTGTCTTAGTGATTACTGCTAAACCACTCCACCTCTCAAATTATTTGTAAGTTTGTAACCCTCCGGCCCTCCCATGCACAAACACAATATTAATAAAAATCTGATAGTATTTGCAAATAAAAATTGTGCAAAAGTGCATAACACATCATAAAGGCTTCATGTACAATTTTACTTGTGGCTTTATGATAAGTAATCTGTTTTGCTGTTGCATTTTGAGAATTGAGTTGCAAACAGCTTATTGAGTTTTCACATGCAGTTCATGCACGGTCCCAATGTAAATTGGGTAGCTTCTGCAGTACAGGCCGAAGGAAGTGAATATTTTGGGTGGACTCATTCTTCCTGTTTGGGGCACTGTTGAGAAGGCACTCTCCAAGCAGGTCATTCTTTATTTAATGTATGTTTTCATGGTATACATGCATAGATTAATATTGTAATCCAGCTAAATGAAATGATTCAAATGATTGTAAGAAAACATGTTTCCTTGTGGTGATTCTCTTATGCCTTCCAGACACAACTCTACTTTATATAGGTCCTCAACATTTCTGATCCCTACAGACCAAAATTATTTGGAAATGTTGGTTAAGTTAGCTATTTCTTTAATTGACACATTGTTTCCTCTTCACAGGTTCGTCAAAGTCATAAAAGAATCTGGGTTGTGCGTATAGAGATAACTTCTGACAGTCAGCGAATTGTTGGATTGCTCATCCCAAATGCAGCTGTTCCAACAGTTTTGCAAGGTCTCACTTTCTCTGGTTATGGCCTTGTAGATTTAATCCGTATCATGAACTTTGAGTCATTGAGATTAGAATAATATTTACAAAATTGGTATTTAGGCAGGTCTGGGCTGGGTTCACGAAATTGATGACGAGTGAGATTTGCAAGGGCTCAATCCTGTTTTGCAACTTTTTTGGAGGATCGGTTTTGGTTTTTGCTACCAAGATGGGCAGATTTTAGGATATGATGACCCCAAACGTGTTTTGGCGAAGCCATATTGGATTGGCAGTGAAAGTTACGCCCACATTTTTTAGCTTTTTTGGTGCCATCTCACATTGTGCATATCCCAATTTTTGAGGCCCCCATTGGGTCTGTTTTTGTTGTGCATTATTATGAATAGCATTCATGTAATATGGCAAACACAAAAAGATTGCAAGTGTCAGAAACTCATCTTAAATACAAATTCCATTGCTCCTCGTGGCAGTTCAATCACAATGCTGACTGCTAATATTGAAGACTTATTGCACATTCAAACTCACAAAAAGCAGCAAAGCATCACAAGCAGACCAACTGAAAATATCACAGCAGTCGATTATCTTCAAAGCAGGCATTAACAACAAATGCAATTGGCCTTACAGAAACTGTATAACAATCTTATAATCATCAGCAGATAAAAGGAGCATCAACATGTTGATCGCTGCAGTATAATCCGGGGCGCTGAGTGTAGCCCTGTTTCTGCAAGAGGCGCCTAGCCTTGGTGACGAGCTCTTGGTTGCTCACGCTGCCATCGGATTCAGCAAGAATCGTCTGAATGGCGTTACTGAGAGCGCCATAAGCTTTGCTTGCGTCGCCAGCAGGTGTGGCATCAGCCGATGTTTGGTCAGTCTGGCAGCCGCTGATCAGAATGCCCGTATCCGGCAGTCCTTTCTGGGCTGCTCCGGCATAGGCCTCCTTCTTGCTTCCAACGTGCGTTGCCAACGCAGGTTCAGCATAGCTCTCGTCGTTGTCTTGAAGCTTCTGCTGCAGAAACTGCTGCGCTAGCCCTCCAACCATTCCTAAAAATCCCCCACCTTCCCCTCCTTCCCCATTCCCCCCTTTTATTTTGCCAAATATGAAATTCATGAACTTCTTCACCTTGGGGCTGGCATCTTCCCCGAAGACGTCGAACAGCGTGGGCCGCAGCTTGCCAACATCGATATCTTCCTTGCCGGTTTTCTGCTTCAGCAACTCGATCAGTGTTGAGAGCGGCAGAGATTTGTTCTTCACGCCTTCAATTTCTTCAACTTCTTCTTCTTCTCCTCCTTCCTCTTTGCGTCGGCCAAATCGCGATTCGATTGCATCTCCAACGCTCCTGCGCAGGAAGTCCCTGAAGCCTCCTGATTCCTTCTCCTCCTCCTCTTCCCCACTCTTCCTATGGCTCTCTCCGATCTGCTCCTTAGCCTCATCAATCAGCCCTCCGCTGTGACACGAATCCGACACGATCGTGATCTGGCACCCGCCGGGCACTTTGTCAACCAAATCTCTGAAATCATCATCTGTTCACACAATCAAAATCAATCACTTCTCAAATCAGATCACAAACTCAACTACACAAAAACTACACCAACACATCATGTTTCGCAGCAGATTCATACGGATCTACAGTAAAAAGAGTCAATTAAAAGCACAAAGTAGAGAGCGAGAGAGAGAGAGTGGTGAACTGACCGGTTATAAGATTCATATCGGTGGGGACAATGCACTCGTCGTAGCCGGTGTCGTCTTCCTCGCCAGTCTCGGCGGGAAGGCGTGTGCCGTGGCCGCTGTAGTGGACGAAGAGGAAGTCGCCGGGGCTAGCGGAATCGACGAGATCGGAGAGCGCGGCGCGTATGTTGCGGCCCGTGGGCTGCTGGTACGAATCGTCGGTATCGATGAGGACGGTGATGTCATCTTGGGAGAAGCCGTAACGGTCGACGAGGCAAGAGTACATCCGCCGCACGTCGTTGATGCATCCTTTCAGCTCAGCCTTGGTGCCTGGGTAGTTGCAGCCGATCAGAACAGCCTTCTTAGCCATGGTTACAAAAATTGATGAGATGAAAATTGAAAAATGGTTGATTGGAAGATCAATATACTCCAGTTTTAAGAAATGTCGAAACTCTTTTATCCAAATGTAGTTGATTGGAGAGAGAGATTAGATAATTGCACTGTCGGCCGTTTCGTTTCATTTCATTATCATTTATTCATTTTCATTTATTGTTATTCATCGACTTTTTACAATATGGAAAACTGCATTTAAACTAATAATCTACTATCATAGTATGATTTCTGATTCACATTCGGCTATATTTAAGAACTTTTAAAATTCAAAAATATGTACAAATTATGATTTAATTCACCATTTTTTTAAATTAAAAAATGACGTTGATTTTAAATTTAAAGATCAAAGCAATTTGACGTGGTGAAAAAGTGTCGAAACGTTAGGCATTCATATCATATAATCTTCAAAATCTCTCATTTGTATTTTACATGTTGTAGGGGTTATATTTAAGTTGGTTTGAGACTAGTTAGCAATAAGTTATTTTTGGATTTGTTAATTTAGAAATCCAGACCGAATGGGATTGTTCCGAGAAGGTAAATGAGCAAAGAGATTGTTACTCGACCGACTAACTTAGTCCAACAAAGTCAATCTCCCAAATAGGTCAGGTCAATTAACCAACACAATTTTGAAGGTAAACAAACTTACTCTTCGAAGCTTAATTTAATGGATAAATCGTGAGGATCCTTCTCCGACATGATAGTTTCCAATGCAGACATAGATTATTTGTTCCATTTTTTGTTACTCCTATTTTTTTATGAATTTAATCGACAAATAATAAATGACAAACTATATACGATAAATAAATTTATTTTAATAAATGCTTGGTAATTAAGTTTTACAATACAAGTAGCGATAGTGCATTACACATGTTTTTCAGTATATATCTTAACAACTTATATTAATTAGAATAAAAAGTGGACGTAGCCTTGTAGATTTTTGTTACTTTTCTAAAGTCCATTCAAGTTTTCCTTACGAAATACTAAAACGCTTCTAAATTAATGATTTTTTAATGAAATTCTCATTTAGTACAACTTAGAAATTCGTTAAAGATCACTAAATTGCCAATTACATTTAATTTTGCTAATGAGTTGTAGTCGTCTCAATTTAAGGCTGACTTGGTTGCTTGCAAATCCAAGATTACCAAATCGAATAATCGATCGAATAATAAAATAACGTAGTTCAGAAATAATAGCTTGTAAATTATTGAATTTTGACCAAATTCTGATTTTACGTATAAATCTAAAATCTGTCTAATTTCGCATAACAGCTCAAAATCACTCTAATTTTTCGACTGTTCGATTTCATCATTGTTTTCAATTGATGCCATAATCCGTGGAGTTTCCATTGGTAGATTTGCTGACGGCATATCCATCGATATATTTTTTCCGACATAGGCTTGAAGACGGTTATCATCCCCCAATTACACTATTTAGGGTTACTGAGAATTACCAATAGATATTTGTCGAAAAATTCCGTTTTTTATTGTGTCAAAATCATACTTCCTCCTAATCTTCCAAGGGTTATTATAATATAATTGATACTCCCTCCGTCCAGCAATAGGAGTCCCGTTTTTCCGTTTTGGGACGTCCGGGAATAAGAGTCCCGGTTCTACTTACCATATTTGGACAATTTAATTACTCTCCCCCTTCTCACTAATTTACACAATTGCCATAAAAAAACACCCCCCACCCAAATTTAATTTCACTCTCTCACCCTCATTCTCTCACCCTCACTATCGGTCACCGCCCTCCTCCTTCCCAATCGCCGCCCTCCTCTCCCAATCGCCGTCGCCGCTCTCTCAATTACACTCACCCCAACCCCAATTTTTCTCGTCACTCTCTCAATTACACCCACCCCAATGTGTTAGAGCTCCCCTTCCACTCCGACGCTGACGTCCAGATCGAGGACACACCGCTGTCGATCCGTTTCACCGCCGCCACCGACGACATCAGCGGCGACGTGTCCGCAGCCTACGAGGACCTCCGCTTCTCTCTCTCAACTCTCGCCGGGATTTACAGATTCGATTTTTTTGGTTCCACTTTTGGATTTTTTTTTGTTTGGTTTGTTGGTTTTGGAGTTGAAATTGAAGAAGTTATGGGTTCAATTTACAGATAAAATTGATGAGTCATTTTCGAAAGTTTTGGGTTCAATTTGATGAGTTGAAATTTGATGAGTTGAAATTTGAAGGGATTTTGATTATGTTGAGTGTAAATTTTAAATTCAGTTTTAAATTGTGTTTGTGGCAGCAAATTGAAACTCCAGTAGTGAATTGAAATGTCATTGTTATTAATGCAATTGAAACAAAAATGCAATTGAATTGCCTTGAATTGTTGGAAGCATATTTGATTGGCAGCAAATTTCGATTTTTGGCAGAAATTGAATTGAATTGAATTGTGCAAGGAAGACAAAATTTAACACACTTGAGGTGGGTCCCAAATTCCACTATCACACACCATTTATTACACTCCAATAACTTTCTTAAAACCCGTGCCATGGAGAAATGGGACTCCAATTGCTGGATGGAGGGAGTATTTATGTTTGTGGTTCCAACTACTTTAACAGCTTTTACAATAAATATTAAATAATTTAAAGTTGAATGGGCCCTATTAAGCAGTAGTATATATATATATATATAATAAAAATAATATCTAAACTATAGAGAGGTTTCCAAATAGGTCATACTCCATATAACACTGAAAAACCCCAATATTTACAAATATATTTACCCAATTTGCCTTCTTACATAAGCTTGGTTATGAATTTAGCGTTCGTCTGCTAAATCTTTTTTTTTAAACCTTATATGTGAAAACATTAAAACGCAAAAATTTGTGAGACCTGACAAATCGAACTCGAAAGGTCTTGGTACATGGAGATGGAGTAGTTATTTTGAATTGAAATCTTGAGCATCGTTTAGAATTTCATGACCTATATGTAGAAATGTCACACGCAAAATTTCGAAAATGCAAAATATTTCAATAATTATATCTGCTCATTGAAAGTCTTAAATCCTGAAGTAATCAGTTTGAAGTTGGAATATAAATTGATACTCCACCGCCCCAAACTAAGGGCATCCACATTGGTGCGGATATCCCGACGGACATCCACGCGGACATCCCAAAAACACCTCATGTCACGTCATATAGACTTCCCACTGCGGATGCCACGTCATACGAGCATCCCACTGCACAGTGGCGGACATCCCCAAGGACATCCCGACGGACTTCCCATATTAAAAAAATCACAAATTCACCAATTTAACGATTTACGGAATTAAGCAATTTATGGAAGAAAAATTCGAAACGAACACGGAATAAAAATTTCATTAATTAAAAAAAAGAAAAGTACATTTCACCAAAAAAAAATACATCTCAACAATTAAAAACTCCATCAACGACGACCCATCCGCTGCCATACTTTTTCAATTATATCGTTCTGGAGTCGAACATGGGCTTGTTTTTGGCACAAGTCGGCGAATGCACGGACTCGCTCGACATCGTCATGGGGTATCCCCATGCGTACATTGCCAGTGGCCACGCCGTAGCTTGGACCCGCATCCGTAGCATCATCGTTGGCCCAATCGGTCAGCGCTGGGCCTTCATCTTCGACAATCATGTTGTGCATGATAATACATGCGTACATGATTCCGGCGATGTTGTCAACATACCACAACCGTGATGGACCCTTTACTGCCGCCCATCAAGACTGGAGCACACCAAATGCCCGCTCCACATCCTTGCGCGCTGCCTCCTGACGTTGCGCAAAGTATATCTTCTTTTTCATCCGTTGGGCATCTGATCGTCTTCACAAAGACGGGCCACATCGGGTATATCCCATCTGCCAAATAATAGCCCATACTGTGCTGGTTGCCGTTGGTGACGAAACTGACGGCCGGACCGACGCCCATGCACCGGTCGTTGAAGAGGGGCAACGACTGTAGGACGTTGATGTCGTTGTTAGACCCGGCTACTCCAAAATAGGCATGCCAAATCCACAGCCGGTAGTCAACTACTGCTTCAAGGATCATCGTGGGATTCTTGGCCTTGAAACAAGTAGTGTACATCCCTTTCCAGGCAGCGGGACAGTTCTTACATTCCCAGTGCATACAATCTATGCTGCCTAACATCCCCGAAAACCAGTGCTGATTCCCGTGCATATCGAGCGGAGCCTGACAATCTTCGGGGGTAGGCTTCCGAAGATATCTATCCCCGAATATCTCCCTAACGCACTGACAAAAATACTTCAGGCAGTCGCGGGCAGTCGTCTCGCCGATGTGGAGGTACTCGTCGAACATGTCGGTGATAAGGCTCATTTCATGCATCGGTTAAGGGGTAAAATGTACGCTACTTGATCAGTTTATCGCGCAAAGCAAGTGTTAAATATGCAGGAATGCCGCTTGACCAAGGCAACAAGGCCAAACTGATCAAGCGAGTACAATAGGCGAAAGAGGCCAAATATCGGGGGAGTTAATCAAGGGGAGAAATCAAGCAGTCAAGGGGGGGACCACTGTTTCCAGAAGAAGGACACATGACTGGTGGTGCGCATCATTATGTTATCAAGGACAACGTTCTAGAAGGAGACACGTGCTGATATATGAGACGCAAGGACGGAGCTGAGTCACGAATCTGTTACTGAAAAGCGTCGTAATTCTAGAAGGAGAGCACGTGGCAATCAATGAGTCGCTCACTCTCAACATGAGCGAATATTCCCTGCCAAGATCGTTATCCAGCTGGAGGTAGCGCCGAGCCTATAAATAGAGGGTGTGCCACCACAAGAAGGGGAATTCTTTACTTTCCGTCTTTAGTTTAGTTTAGTTTAGCTCTCTAGTTCAGTTCCCTAGATAGCTTAGATAAAGTAATGCTTAGTTAGATAGGGCGATTGAAGGAGCGCTGCAGAATACTTGATATCTGTCGGCGTATTCTTAAGTTTCCCGCCGAGGATCTCCTCGGTTTACTTGCTTTCGTAGTTCCGAAGTGTTAGCTTAGTTAAAATTTCACGCTGTACTGTTCTGAGTTTTAGTTTTAATCAAAGTTGCTTTCGTTTTCATCATCATGTTTACTGTTCTGAGTAGTTAATTTTCATTCTAGTATGAGATTTACTTGACCCAGTAGTTAAAGTTCCCTTGAGCAAGTAGTTAGTTACTTTTCTGCCTAAGTTAAAATCAGTAGTTAAAAACTCCCAAAAGTAAAGCGTGACAGCAGCCAACCCCCTGTTCACTACTCACACACTTGATACACTAGCTTCTCTGTGGGATCGACCCCGAACTTACCGCTTTACTGTTAAAGTAGTGCAAAATTAGGAGTTTATAAATTACATTGGTGGCGTGCGAAAGGGAGATCAACTTGATCAAGTGGCAACGACATTTGCTAACTGATCCATCCGGTTCAGTTATCTCTTCCATATAACTTGAATAAAAAAACCACAACTTCGCCAGTTCGCCAGTCGGCCTCACCTCCGTATGCCAACTGCCTAATTGCGGCAGTGCACTTCTGAATCAGCGTGTGGCCGGGTTTACCAGCCGCATCCTCCCGCACCCTAAAATACTCGTATCGACGCTCCAAAGCGCCCACGATACGCAGAAAGAGTGGACAATGCATCCTACACCGTCGCCGGAATAGGTTCTCCCCAAACCGTGGCTCCGGCGCAAAGTAATCCTCATACAACCGACTGTGGGCAGCGAGGTGATCCCGGGGCACTATAGTGCGACGATGGATGGGTCGAGGCACCGCCGGCGCCGAGGCTGCTTGTTCCTCCCTCTCTGCGGCCTCCCGCACACGTGCGTATATCATCCGCATCATGTGTTCATAATGCCCACCACCACCACCACCACTACCACTACCACTACCAGACATTACGGAAATATAAAGAAATTTAGAGAGAGAGAAACTTGTTAAAACAAGTGGTGCGAATGAAATGAAATGCAACGAGACGTATTTATAGATTTTTTTCAAAAAAATAATACAAAAATCGGGAATTCCGCGCCAACGTCCGTGGGAGTCAATGCAATGGCGGACGTCCCGACGGACGTCGCGACGAACTTCAGAGGAAAGGCGCGGACATGCGATGTCCGTATCGGACGTTCGTATCCGCTGAACAGTTGCACAATGGCAGACGTCGCGCACACCGGTCTGACATCCACGCGGAAGTCCGCCATTACGGATGCTCTAAGTAAGAAGACTAAGTAAGACTGTTTCCTCTTTGGTAATAGTCAACTCAATCTTCCTTTCTACTTTATTAGCTTATTTCTCTTATTTTTTCATTTTTCATACTTTATTATTTGTTTCTCTTTTCTACTTTGTTTTCGTTCTTACTTTATTTTTTCTTTTTCTTTCTTACTTTAATTCATCTCTTATTTTACTATTAATAATTTAATTAACTAAACACCACTACCTAAATTTATGTGCCAAAACAGAAACTTCCCAATTAGGCCGGGTCGGATAAAGTATCGTTTTTAGTGTAAATTGAAAAAAAAATTGGTCAAATTCTGGTCACTGCAACTTTAAAAAATAGTCAATCATATCATAACTTTTACATTTTTTCAATTGTTCAATTTATATGTGTCTTAATGAAATCATGTAAGATGAAATTCATGATTTTTTTGGAAAATTTGTATATCATTCACAAAAATCATTAATTTTAGTATTAAAAATACTCCCTCCGTTCCATAGTAGTGGAGTCATTTTGTCATTTTGGCACGTTCCATAGTAGTGGAGTCATTTCTCTTTTTAGCAAATGTCAACATATTTCTTCTCACGTACTTTACTCTCTCGTATTTTATTCTCTCTTCATCTCTCTACCTTTTTCATTTCCTACTTTATTCTTCTTTTACTTAATTCACTTAACGCAATTTTACTTAAATCGCGTGCCGAAAAGAAACGTCTACTATCGCAGAACGGAGGGAGTAGTATAATAAGATTAAGCTAAAGTATTTTTGCTTATAAACCATACATAATTTCCCTTCAAATATAATGAGACAGTTAGAAAAATGTAAACTTTGATATAGTATTGATTATTTTAAAAGTTGAGGGATTAACCCGAATTTGATTAACATTTTTGGAATCCCTATATCATATCATAACTTGTGTTTTCTTAACCCCAATTTCAAGAACGTTCATGGATCGAAATTTAATCTATGTTGCTCGAAGTTTATACAAATGAGTTAAAAAGTGGCCACATTTATATGTACGAATATAAGATTTTCAATCATAATTGCATTTGTCTCCCTTCCTCCAATTCAAAAAAACGGAAAGTTTGATTGCAACACTAAAGATATGGATAAAACAAAGTATAGAAAACGCTAGTAATTAACAGACACAACAATCACTCAGCCGAAAGAAGGAAAAAGAAAAAATATTACCATAACTTATAGTAAAAAATTAAAAATAAAAAGAAACATTATTCTTGGTGGTGGAAGAACATGAATGTTCAGTAAGAATTAACGGCGGTGCATTTTGTTCTGATCTCACCCTCCTTCCGTATCAGCACATTCGCATTTCCCAACTTTACCATCGACACCGCGAACTGCGTGTCAAACAGCTCCGGCTGCGACCCCATCAAGCTCGCCACCCCTGAAGTCCTCATGTCCGAGTGCAGCAGCTGGTCCGTCGACAGCAACCCCATCTTCTTCTCCAGATTCCTGTAGAACGCCGTGTCGAACTTCCGCGGAGTCCAGAAGTCCAGGTTCACGTAGCTGTCGTCGTACTTGCACTGTTTCTTCAACCGATCCACGTAGATCGCGTTCATGGAGGGGTCGGCCCTGCCCGTGCCGGTGAAATTGTAGAGGCGCTGCTTGATGGCGTGGCAGCTGCACCTCCCTATGGTGTGGGACCCAGACAGCACCACCATGTCCACGAACGTCAGCCCGAGTCCTTCGAACGTTCTGAGTAGTTGGGTGATGTTCTCGTGGCCTTGTGGGACGGACTCCGCCTCTCTAGCCAGGGAGACGCGCCCGTCTCTCCGCCCGAACGGGACCTCCCAGAAGGGCCCGCCCGCCATGATGGTGGCGTCCCGGGCCGCGGCCGTCAGGATGTCCGCGCACGACACGGTTTTGGGGCACTGTCTCTCCACCTCGGCCTTGATCTCGTCGATCAGGGCGAACCCTCGGAGGGTTCTGCTGGCCTCGGCCACCCTCTCGCTGCCGGGGTGGTTTAGGAGGACCGATGCGTCACACCCCTGCCAAAAACATTTCATATATACATTGTCACCAAAGTTGGAGTTATAATCTAGAGTCGCGTTAAAGGCAAAACACTCTTTAAATGCAAAATGCAAAATAAAAAAATATCATCATTATAAAAGAACAATTAGGTAATTTTTAAGATTCATTTTAAAATCGGAATTTCCTCTCTTATAATGACTTATGTGTACATAAAGTGGGAATACCCTGACGGCGCAGTCGTGGAAGTGGAGGCGGATGATGCTAGCAGCCATGGTGTGATCTCTTTTAATCCAAGAGCTCATTTTTTGATGTATTATGGATTCAAGATTCGGACATGATTCGTCATAGAAAGCTGATGACAGGTAAGCAGCCCGGGGAAGCGGCACCTGCACCTGCACCGGCAGCCTTTTCACGGCCAAGTTCGCCGCTGTAGGAGAGACATGGGTATTGATGCTGAGAAGAATAACTATGGTTACAAATAAGCACCTCATTATTCCCGAGTGATTAGTGTCTTGGTTTGTGTTTTGGTGGATTATCATTTATATATATATATGAATATAGTATACGATTGTGAATTGGGATAACGTGAGCAGCACTAGCTGAGACGCTCCCATGTTCCAAATTTTGTTTAATGATGTGATAAACCTATAATAACGACTTGGAATGCCAGCATATTATTGAATTAAATCAGTAAAGTCTCCAAGAACATTGACTAATACCTCTCCTCAATAAAATTAAAATTAGTAGTACTACAATACAGAATCATAGATATATTTCTCAAGTGGATGTGTGGATCAACTGTTTTGGGGCTAATTAAGGCAAATCATGAAAACAGCCGGTTTAAATTATAGTAGTAATAAAAAATCTACAAACTAAACATAAATTTACTTCCAATTCTCCAGAAAAATATAAACACAAAAAGGAACTTTTCATTATCAGAACAATGTTTAATTTGTAATCAAGTTGATTAATGCGATGATTTATGCACATTTTGACGTTGACATTGCTGTTTACTTGTAAGGTCGCATTTCCGATTGTGGTTCGTTGACATATGCGACGCTTGTATGGCTTATGCTATATTCAATTAGCTTATTGTCTGGTGTTATTGTGGAATTAGCACTCCACTTATAACTTGATGTTAACTAAGCTTCCTTTTTTTTACCATAAAATAAAGAAGGAATAATTTTTTAGCTCGCTAACTTTGCTAAACTATCATTTTTGGTCCACAACATTTGAAAATCTCTTTTGAAGTCCGCCAACTTCAACTTAATATTATTTGACTACTTGTTATTTATTTTTAGATAGAAATACTCTTATGGTCATGAAGGGTAATTTGGTCTATTACCTCTATCTTCTTCATTAAAATTATTTAATTTTTTGCTCTTTCTTCTCCTTCATCCTGCTCTCCCTTCTTCCTCTTATCAATCATCTCGATCCAAGTTGATTCCTATGCAATTTAATAGGATTCAGAGCAGGGGCGTAGCTAGCCTATGTCTAGATGGGACAATTGCCCCTCCTCACCCACACTCATCCTTCAATATTTTGGTACAAATTTCTAAATATATATCACTTCTTCACTAAATGCAGCCTTATTAAAATTCATAAAATTACCCTAGATATAATTTTGCCCCATGTGGCATGATTTTCTGGCTACGCCCCTGATTCAGATATGATCACAGCTAAGATGCAGAAGGAGATGCATCTCTTGTTCGCATGGCTGTTCCAGTAGAGAAGAAGGAAGAAGAGGGAAGAAGATAGAAAGAAGATGATAAATAAACTATTTTAACGAAGAAGAGAGAATAAATTAAATAGGTTAAATTGTCCTTCATGGCTATAAGGGTATTTCTGTCCAAAAATAAATAAAAAATAGCTTAAATGATATTAAGTCGAAGTTGACAGACCTCAAAAGACATTTTCAAATGTTACGAACTAAAAATGGTAGTTTGACAAGATTAAGAAATTGTTCCATGTAAAAAATATTTGAAGAGTCAATTAACTAAAAAAGAAGTGTTTTGTGAGTAGCAAAGTATTGCAAATAACCAAATGTTCTCGCAAATAACCATATCTTGGCAAGCACCGCTTGGTCGCAGACTAGCAATCCAATTATTTTGTTCACAATAATTCTCACAAATTTGTACTTACAAACACACGTTTTTTATAGTTTCAATGACACGATACATCATAGCTATATAGAACTTTCAAATATACAATTCTGATAAGTGTATAAAATGTGACTCTAAAGATGCGCCAAACAATTTTACATCATGTTAAAGCATAAATTAGTCTGATCGATTTACAATAGACACCTACAAAGCCCCACACAATGAAAAACGAAAAGATGGATTTTCCCAAAGAGCAATTAAGCTTTGCAGCAGACAAAACGGGAGAGTCTTTTGGGAGCAACGGAATTCTCTCCAATTTCAATTGCATACTTAGTTGCACGCTTTTTCTTGTTGGTGAGATCTTTAGACACCCTCACCACCAACACACCGTCACTCATCCATGCTTTTATCTCATCAACATTAGCATTTTCAGGCAACCTAAATTCCCGGCAAAAGCTCCTGTTATCGAGACGCTCTCTACAGTGCCATTTACACTGTTTGTCTAGATCATCTCCACCGACAGCAGCTGCAGCGCTGACATGTAGTACTCTGTCGTCTTGAACTTGGAGCTTTACATCCTCTTTCGTGAGGCTGGGAAGATCGAACTTGAAGATGTGGGATTCAGGGGTCTCCTTCCAGTCCATAGGCGGACCGAGATCATGTGATCGCAGCAGGAATCCGGACATGTTTTTTTTTACTTCTAATCGTATTCTGTTTGTTGCAGGAATTAATTCTTGCCACCTGTTTCACTAACACTTTATAGGAGTAGGTCGTTTTGGAAATGGAGCACGTTCATTATTTTCGAAAGACTTAGAATGTTGGAGATGTTTCGTCTCAATACTAGAATATGCTATCCCAATAGAAAATTCTGATGGGCTAAGCCCGTGCTTCATTTATTTATGTTGGCCCCTAAAAGAAATTAACGGAAGCCCAATTAATAAATCGGGTTCTAAGCCAGCATAATTATAACTTCAAAAAATCAACCTCTAAATTCGTGTTTGGGCAGTTGGCTTTGAGGTCAATAAATTTGAAAAATGGGATTTGAATAACGATATTAAAAACATTCACTATTCACATCGTCAGAAATATATACTATTACATAATCAAAACTTCAATTTCCTCTCATTTTTCTCTCTTCTCTCATGATTCTTTTTTCACTACCCTCTCTTTTTTGTCTACATCTTGTTCACAAGTCTTTGTAACTTCATCTTCGTCCTAATGCGTCGTCGGTATGCTCAATCCGCCATCTCCGCACCCTTCCTTTACTCAACTCAACTCAACTGTTGGCAATTAAAACTAAAAATATAACATATAACTGTCCCATATCGGTGTCAAGAGAAAACTGAAACTAGTATATAAGTCTCACATAGGTGTCAAGAGAAAACTGAAACTAGTATATAAGTCTCATGGGCCCCTCCTCCTATCACCAATTGGTTTTAGGATGAAACTCATGGATTTCTATCATGGCTTCAGAGCAGTGTTAAACCAAATATAGGGCTCAGATTGTTCTTTCATCACTGCCCAATACCAACCCCGGCCAAATCAACAGAAAAAACCAAGTGAGCAAACAATTCAAACCTATACCAAACAATGTCAGACGACGAATATAGGGCTCAGATTGTTCTTTCATCACTGCCCAATACCTACCCCGGCCAAATCAACAGAAAAAACCAAGTGAGCAAACAATTCAAACCAATACCAAACAATGTCAGACGGCGACAAAAAAACGACGACAGAGTCAGAATCAACAAACAACAAGATACGAGCGAGCAAGAACGTAACAGTGGCGTTCAAACCCAATGGGGTAAATTACCCAAATTACTCACTGTGGTCGCGACTAATGAAAGTTGCGATAGGGAGCAGAGGAGACACACAAGGAATCGGAATCAGACTGGCGGCTCAAAGTCAGACTTTGGTGTTCCCACTGTGGGATGCAAAAACACACCCGCGAGACGTGCTTCCAATTGCACGGATATCCCGAATGGTGGGAAGAGAGGCAGACGGCGAAAGCTAAGATGGTGGTTAGAATGTCCGCCGGAGAAAAGGTGGTTAAAGTGGCGGCTGGAAATCGGGACATCGGACGGGGGAAACAGAGGGAGGAACCAGAAGCCCCCAGCGGAGGCGGGAACGGCGGAGGAGTGATCGGCTCTGGCAATTTCGCCGGCAAAACACGGAGCAAACAGGGGGACGGCGGCGCCGTTCTCGGAGGTGACGGGTTAAGGGTTGATAACCCTAGCCCTAAATTATGTTATATACCCCCAAGTTCCTTCAATTCGCATAAATCCCCCCTATACTTTCCGAAATTATGCCTAGAACCCCATCCTTTGCATGCAGGACCCCGAACTTCTTATGAGTTACAAATTGAACCCCATACATGTGATATGTTACATCATGACCCCCATATAGACTATTGCGAAAAACCCCCAGATTGTTTAAAACCTGTGCAATTTAGTCGTATCCCACTTAAAAGCCCTTGGACCATATTTCCGCTGCATTTATAGTAAAACGAGATAATGGGGATGAGAAAAAGGGTTGGATATTTGATTGTGGAGCAACCGACACCATGACACCCAATAAAAATAATTTCGTTAGTTTTAGTAATATTACTAAAACCTACATACAGACTGCTAGTGGGGAATTAATTACCGTGGCCGGGGAGGGCACTATTGAAATATCCCCGACCTTGAGACTATCAAATTGCCTCTATGTTCCTACTTTGTCCCAGAGATTGATGTCTATAAGCCATGTTACTAAAGAATTGAACTGTACGTTGCTGATGCACCCCGACTTCTGTATTTTGTAGGATATTCAGACGAGAAAGATACTTGGGCGTGGCACTGAGAGCCAAGGACTCTACTACGTGGATGAGATAGCTCAACAAGGCAGTGCGATGCTGGCTCACGGGTCCACGAAAAGGGAGATTTGGCTTTGGCACCAACGACTGGGACACCCTTCCCCTGGTTATTTTAGGTTACTTTTTCCTAAACTTTCTATTCCAAAAGACTTTTCCTATGAGACTTGTGTTTTGGGCAAGAGCCATAGACAATCATTTAAACCCACAAATACTCGTATGCATTCTGTTTTTTCTCTTGTTCATGATGATGTGTGGGGTCCTGCACCTATTGTTGGGGGAATGGTTTGCGATATTTTGTGATTTTTGTAGATGATTGCACTAGGATGACATGAATATATTTTCTAAAACACAAGTCTGAGGTAATTGACAAATTCATTCTTTTCTTCAACCTTATCCAAACTCAATTCCAAACCACAATAAAAACCCTTCGATCCAATAATGAGAGAGAATTTGTGAACCAAAAAATGACTGAATTCTTCACTGAAAAAGGCATGATCCACCAAACCTCTTGCCCTTATACACCAGAATAAAATGGGGTAGCAGAAAGAAAAAACAGAACCATCCTCAAAATAACCCGAGCCTTGATGTTTGAATCCAAAGTTCCGACCCACTTCTGGCCCGAAGCAGTTGCTACTTCCATCTACCTCATAAATCGACTTCCCACCAAAATCCTAAACAAAAAAACACCTCTCGATACCCTCTCCAAACTCACCAAAATACCAAAACACCTTAACCTTCAACCAAAAGTTTTTGGATGTACCGTTTATGTTCATATTCCAAAACATGAGAGAGTAAAATTATCACCTTGTGCTACCAAATTTGTTTTTGTGGGCTACGGGATTAACCAAAAGGGGTATAGATGTTATGACCCAACTACAAAAAGGGTAGTCACCACAATGAATTGCAACTTCCTGGAAACCAAGTTCTATTATCACACCCACCTTGGTAGTCAAGGGGAGAGTAAGTTATACAACACAGTAGACTACCTAAGTTGGTTTGTGCCCGAGTCAAATCACTCCAACGAGGACTCAACAGAACCGGTTAGCACTGTCACCGAGCAGGTCTCGATCGCTACAGAGTACTTTCAACCGCATTCCAGTATCTTGCCTCAACCGATATCCGAGGCATCTGAGGTACTTTCTGATCCACCTCAAGAAAATAGCACTACTACTGACCCTGTTATCACAGAATCTGTTGATGAAAGCACGACCCTCGACGAGAGTACAGGTCGATACATCCTCCCACCACGAAGCAATCATGGAATTCCACCAAAGAGATTCTCACCCGAGAAAACGGGTAGAAAAAGCTAGTATGCTGTGGCTAACTTTGTGAACGGGAACTTGGCCAAAATGGCTAGGGCATTTGAAGCTGCACTCTACGAGAAAGAGGAAATCCCCTATACAGCCGAGGAAGCATGGAAAGTTAAACATTGGAGAGATGCCATGTTTGTAGAGATGGATGCTTTGCTAAAGAACAAGACTTGGGAAGTTAGTGAACTACCCAAAGGGGCTACTACAGTGGGATATAGATGGGTATTTACAATCAAAAGGAGACCCGACGGATCTATTGATCGATATAAAGAGAGACTAGTGGCAAAGGGGTACACAGACCTATGGTGTCGACTATGCAGAAACTTTCTCGCCAGTTGCCAAGATCAATACAGTGAGGGTGTTGTTTTCGATAGCAGCTAACCGAGATTGGCATTTACACCAGTTCGATGTGACGAATGTCTTTTTACATGGAGAATTGACCAAACCAGTTTATATGGTTCCCCCACCTGGATTTACGGGAGACTTCCAAAAAGGGGACGTTTGCAAGCTCAAGAAGACATTATATGGCCTCAAGCAATCTCCAAGAGCATGGTTCGGGAGGTTCACTGAAGTAATGAAAAAGTATGAGTACTGCCAAAGCAACTCAGATCACACCTTGTTCCTCAAGAAGAAAAATGGTAAGATCACATGTCTCTTTATTTACGTTGATGATATGATTATCACTGGTGATGATGAGGAAGAAATAGAGCAACTAAGGAAGAACCTGTCACGACCGCACTTCCTAAGGATAGGAAGCACGGGAAATCATGACTAGTGGGGGAAACAAGAAGCGGGGAAGAAGGGGGAATAATCACTTCAAGGCAAAACAACTTCACAAAGAAAGAGGGAAAAATTTCATTTAAATCGGTCAACGTTTCAATAAAACCCAAGTCTTAAAGCAAATGATAACAGAGTTCGACAATAATAAAAATAACAGAGTTTCTTAGTCATTTGATAGCGGAAGCATTTTGAGAGCATAGTTACTACTACGTATGAAGACATAATAATAACCCGGACCAGTTCTTGAAATCATCACTCAACATTCCTCCGCCTCCCGACCTCGCTCAACCTGCATATAAGGAAAACATATGCAGGGGCTGAGTACTTGATGCACCCAGTGAACTCATGCCCAAAAACATTCATCGTTAAGATATGTCAAGCCATCATCGTGTGAATCCCGGGTTTTACTTTAAAAGAACCGGGAAGCACAAAAAGTCATTTCCATTAAACAGTGTCCGCACGGACAAACATCATCCCCCATCATATACCATATCTGAACCATCATGTGAAACGAGACTGTGGCCACAATCTCGATCACTGGACCGGCCGACCTAGGGGACGGCTCACGATCCCCATCAGTGCACTAGTCTAAGTAGGGCGTAGCCCTAGTTAGACCCGAATTCGTTAACCATCAAAGTCTAGTAGAGTATCATTCTAGTAGACAATCAGATAGGCAGTTTCAAAGCATAAACACGACATGACATACTTATAGAAACATCCTTATAACACCTTAAACATATCAATTCAAGAATAAACGTTTAAAATAAAGCCCACCTCGATAGCTTAGAAATTCCCGTTTATAACTTCTCGATCCGACCTTAACGAGCGTACGAACCACCTTTTCGCAAAATACATAAATTCATATCAAAATTCGGTGACAACGATAGTTAGAATGCATGCAGTCTAATTAATTCTTTTAAATCTTCTTTCTCGATTTCCGTGTATTTTCAGTTATTCGGCGGCCGCCCAAGGCGTCGCGTGCGACGCCGGTCGGCCGCTTACGCTCGTTCTTTCCTTCGTTGGCTCCTCGTATTTTCCATCACATCGAAAATAATTTCTAAAAAAACAAAGGCCCAAAACATCTCTCTCTCCAACAAACCCTCTCTCTCTCTTCCCTCCCTCTCTTCGTCGTTTTTTTTTTCTCTTCCTTCCTTCCCGTCGACTGCCCCTTCCCGACGGAAGGTACGCCGCCGTCGCCCTCTCTCCGGCTCGACGCCATCGATGGGATCGCCGCTGCAGCAACGTCGTCGAGGAGTTGACGTCCTCAGCCCGTCGCCGTCGCTGAGTTCGCCGAGAGCTGCTGCCGCGAAGGGGCTGCGCATGGCGTCGCCTCCAGCCGGGGTCACCGGCCGCTGCTGCCTCCCGTCGCGTTGCTGCTGCCGCCGTCGCCACCGGGAGCCGTCATCCGCACCGGGAACGTCGAGCGCGGCTGTCCGCCGCTGCCCGTCGCCGGCGGTGACTCCTCCTCCTCCGAAACCACTCCGAAACCGCCCGAAAACACCCCGCAAAGGCTCGCAACACGTTTTATTAACCTAAAGATAAGTTCTTTCTAAGTTCCGGTTACTCGCGGCGATCGTTCGGAAGGTTCTACGTTAAATTCTACCTAGCTCGGTTATGGAGGATAAAACAAACTATATGCATGCAAAGCTAATAACAACTCATGCTTTGAGATAGAGAAGGGAGTATACCTCCAAAAAAGAAATGGTTGGACTTGATGGTGAATGGACAAAGATGTGAAAACTTCCCCTCTCGCTTCCTCTCTCGGCTTCTCTCTCTCGCCACTTCTCCTCCTCTCTTCTCTTTTTTCCTTGCAAAGTGAAAGTGAGGGGGTGGCTTTTGGGGTGTGGGTATTGATGGGGAAGTGGGGAGGTAAAAAAAAAACCGTCGATCATGGGGGAAAGAAAACCGTCGGTCATGGGGGAGAAAGAAGAAGAAGAAAGAAGAAAAAGGAAGAAAAAGGCTTGGGCTTAAATCAATTAAATTCATGCTTGGGCTTGCATGTAGAATTATTTCCTAATGGGCTAAAAAGAAATACAAGCCCAACATAAAAGGGTGATTAGAAAAACAAGTTGTTCATTTTTAATTGGCTTCAAATTTATTTTGGAGAAACCAAAATAAATTCATACTTTTTATATATTTTTTTTTTCGTATTTTCCTTCGTTCATTAAAATTCACGGTCCTTTATTAGATTTTGCTATCTCGTTCCTCATAGTCAAAAAAAAATTTAAAGTACGCGAAAAACGTACATAATTTATATTTGGTGTTATTCCAAATATAATATTTATTCGATCGATCCTCGACTTACGCACGTCGTTGTCCATTAAAACATATATTTTCCTTTCCATTTAATTCATTCGTCTTGCTAATGAATAGCAATTTCACCATCGATCTTTCAACGAGACCTTAAACGAGTCTCCATCGTTCATACTTAAAATAACATAAACACATTCTTTTTCCATATTAAACACATAAACCATATTCTTTTCACATCACAATTATCGAGAGCATAGCATTTCGAAATAATTTTATCAATTATTCCGTTACATAGGTATAAAATGCGCACTCTTGGTGAGGCGGTCTATGATTACCCAAATGGCCGTATTCCCTTGCCGGGTCTTTGGTAAGCCTGTTACAAAATCCATAGTAATATGTTCCCATTTCCACTCCGGGATCTCCAACGGTTGCAACTTCCCATAGGGTCGTTGATGTAAAGCTTTTACTTGTTGACATGCCAAACATCTCTCCACAAACAAAGCTATGTCCCTCTTCATTCCATCCCACCAGAATGATCCCTTCAAGTCCTGGTACATCTTTGTACTTCCAGGGTGGGCGGTGTATGGGGTCTCGTGTGCCTCGGTCAGAATTTTCTTTCGAAGTCCTTCGTCGTCTGGCACACATAGTCTCCCCTCGTAGGTGAGAGCATTATCAGCCTCTTCTCGAAACTTCTCTTGTTCGCCCTTCCTCACCTTCAGTCGAATTTTCTCCAAATTTTCATCGTTGCGTTGCCCTTCTATTATCCTTGTTCGGAGATCGGATGCAATTACCAAGGTGGCAATCTTTCCCTTCACGGTTTCCGGTGCTCTTACTACCTCCAATTGCATCTTGCTAAAATCGCGAATCAACTCCGCTTCCTGAGTGAGAAAGGTAGCTAACTGCGGTTGAGCTTTCCGGCTCAAAGCATCCGCCACCACGTTTGCTTTACCCGGATGATAGTTAATACCACAATCATAATCCTTGACTAGCTCGAGCCATCTGCGTTGCCTCATGTTCAAATCTTTCTGCTCAAAGAAGTACTTCAGACTCTTATGGTCGGTAAAAATCTCACACCGAACTCCATAGAGGTGGTGCCTCCAAATCTTCAATGCGTGCACAACAGCCGCTAGTTCTAAGTCATGAGTAGGGTAATTCAACTCGTGTGGTCTCAACTGCCGCGATGCGTAGGCAATCACCTTACCATTCTGCATCAGAACACACCCCAGTCTAATCTTCGATGCATCAGTGTAAACCACATAGTCTACTCCCGGTTCCGGCACGGCTAGAACAGGTGCGGTGGTCAATTTCTCTTTCAACAACTGGAAGCTAGCCTCACACTCCGGTGTCCAATTGACCTTGGTCCCCTTCTTCAATTGTTGAGTCATTGGTCTTGCGATTTTAGAAAATCCTTCAATAAACCTTCGGTAGTATCCTGCCAGTCCAAGGAAACTCCAAATCTCGTTTGGGGTCTTTGGCGCCTTCCACTGTTGTACGGCCTCCTCCTTTGCGGGGTCAACTCGAATCCCTTCGGCCGTCACAACATGCCCCAGAAAATTCACTTCCTTTAGCCAGAATTCACACTTACTGAACTTGGCGTATAACTTCTCTGTTCTGAGTGTTTCCAGCGTGATCCTTAGATGCTCCTCATGTTCCTTTTCATCCTTCGAGTAAACTAGCACATCATCTATGAATACCAGGACGAACTTGTCCAAGTATGGGTGGAATACTCAATTCATTAAGTCCATAAATACCGCCGGTGCATTTGTCAGTCCAAACGGCATTACTACAAACTCATAATGCCCATACCTCGTTCGGAAAGCCGTCTTGGGTATGTCCTCCCTTCGTACCCTCAACTGATGATATCCCGACCTTAAATCCATCTTCGAAAATACTCCTGCTCCCCTGAGTTGGTCGAACAGGTCGTCTATTCTCGGTAGAGGATACTTATTCTTGAGAGTCAACTTGTTCAATTCCCGATAGTCTATGCACATTCTCAGTGTTCCGTCTTTCTTCTTCACAAACAGCACCGATGCTCCCCACGGCGACACACTCGGTCGGATAAAACCCAAGTCCAGTAATTCTTGTAGCTGGATTTTGAGTTCTTCCAACTCCTTCGGTGCCATCCTATATGGTGCTTTCGATACTGGTGCGGCTTCTGGTTCCAGATCGATAGTAAACTCTAACTGTCGGTCAGGAGGGGGGCCTGGCAACGCATCGGGAAATACGTCGGGAAACTCACGTACCACTGCCACATCCTCAACTTTACTCTCTTTCTTGTCATGTCCTTGTAGATACACAAGATAGGTCGGACTCCCCTTCCTAATCATCGTGGTTGCTTGAAGTGCCGATATCACACAAGTTCGTTGATTCATCGAAATTCCGTGGAAGGTAGAGGGCTCCTTCCCCGGGGTTTGTAACGAGATTTTCCTCTCTTGGCATCGGATAGTGGCATAGTTTTCAGCTAGCCAGTCCATCCCCAGAATAATGTCCACATTATCCATCGGCATAACGTGCAAGTTGTGCGCCACTAAACTAAGTTCTCCCATCATGAGTTCTATGTTCGAGCAAGATTGTGAAATTTCTACAAGGCCTCCTACCGGTGAGTTCACATTCATCTTATGTTCAAGTTCATCAACAGGCAGTCTTAAAGCATTCACGCAGGAGTGCGATATAAAAGAGTGCGACGCACCCGTATCAAACAGAACAGCAACATGCATGTCAAGTATTGTTCCCATACCTGCCAGATTTTCTTGTTTCGGCTCTCCCTGTGGGGCTTTCGCTTGCTTGCGTCCCAAGGCATAGGCCCTAGCTTGAGTCGGGTATGGCTGACGACGTTGTTGCTGCTGCGGAGGTGGTGTAGGATTCCCTCGAGGTCCGTTCAGCGTTCCCCCACCTCCAGTATTGTTGTTGCTCGGGCACTCTTTGGCGAAGTGTCCGACCCCACCACACTTGTAGCACACGTTGGTCCCGACTCTGCACTCTCCCATGTGGTTCTTCTGACATTTGGCACAAGGAGGTGCTCTCTGACGGAAATCTCCACTTTGGAAGGGAGCAGCTTGCTTTCCTTTTCCATGGGAAGAGTTTGGGGTACTCTGGAACCTCTTGTTGTCGAAGGGTGCGCGGTTCCCGTCCCATTTCCTCTTATCCCGGAAATTCTGCTGTGAGGTCGGCGGTGTTGGAGTAGTGGGTGTAACCGTCCTTTCCCTTGGCATCGCTTCCTCTACGTCCAGTGCACGGGATAATGACTCGGCATACGAGAGTCTGCCACGGCATGCTAAAGCCATCCTGATTTCGTGCCTCAGACCGGCACAAAACTTCTCCGCCATCTTCTCGTCGGTGTTTACTTGCTCGGGTGCATATCGAGACATGTCACATAGGGCACGGTCATATTCTGTCACAGTCATCCGCCCCTGCTTTAAATTGTAGAACTCGGCCTCCTTTGCCTTACGGTAGCTCCTTGGAATGTATTTGTCATACAGTTCCTCCTTAAAGTCTTCCCACGTCAGAGTGTCTAACTGCTCCTGCGTCATTGTCCGCTGCTTAGTCTCCCACCACTATTCTGCGGATCCCGTGAGCTGATAAGTCACGCACGATAGGCGCTCCTGGTCAGTGCACCTCAAGAACTTAAAGATGCGTTCTATGGCCCGAATCCAGGTCTCGGCCTTGGTTGGATCTCCCATTCCATCGAACACGGGAGGACGTTCCTTTCGGAACTCTTTCTCGATGTTCCGTTCCGGCTGTGGCGGTGGTGGAGGTGGTGGTGGTGGTTGTCCTTCGGGACCCACACTGCTTTGGGTCTCGTTGCTTGCCCCATTCTCGTGGTGAACTGCGACACGTCGGGGAGGCATTCTGTTCAACACACGCGTTAGTACAAAATCCAACTTTTACCATCACCACACCACACAACCTTTCCAAAATGATAACACAACTTTCCATGCACAACGAGGTAAAACGAACACAACGATAAAACAACGGAAACTTCATTATCTTAAAACCAACAAGTACGTGTTTCACAAGGTCTTTGAAACAGGGAAGAAAAACAAACGTCAAAAGAAACTACTACATAGTTCGTCAAAGCAAAACATTCGAAACTAACAAAACAGTAAAAGAACACTACTCCTCGGGAGCTCTCTCATAATTCGCCCCTTCCTCGCTATTAACTTCAACCTCTCTCGCAAGGGGCTCTTCTTCGGGGTCTTCCTCATCCTCCATGGGATCCTCCTCGTCTTCAAGGGGATCTTCTTCCTCTTCCTCATCACTCTCCCGCACATCAGTAGCATCGTCGATATACTCATCAACCACAAGGACTTCCGTCGCGGGAGGTGCGGAGGTACGCATCCCAAGCCTTCTCCTCTTAGGGCAGTTTGGTTGCGGCATCTCACTCTCGTATCGACCCTCGCTATAGGGACTGCGACTCGATGAGGACGCCTCCTTCCTAGGTGGAGCATAGGGTGGCGGTCCACCACGAGCATCGACCAGTGCTTCCAAGAGAACCTTCACAAAACCATGCATGTCTCCATGCATGCTGTAGTCGGGAAGCTTATGCCAGATGTATGACCGTGAAGCCTCGTCGGCCCACCTATTCCAAGGTGCCGGTAGTCCATCAATCAATCTCTTGATTCCCTCATAGTGCCTCACTCCACAGCCATGAGCATCCCGCCATAAGGTCAAGTAGTAGGCAACATAAGATATCAAAGGGGCCTTCGCGTCCCTCTCGAACTCGCGATACATTTCCACCGCCCGCAATCAATTCTTGACGTACCTTCCCCTTAGCGGTGCGTGGATCGTGATCGCCATCTACACCAAAAGTAAGTTCCCTTAGCAACCAATCGTAGAAAAAAGAATAAGCGAGGTAGAAAGAGACAAAACGCGTAAAGAACGTCATACGTGTTACCGTGCATATACCTGTCAATTTCCATAGGAAAAAGTCATAAAAATTCCTTCTTTTTTTTTATTTAGTTATCATCTAAGGATAGATGTTTCGTATTTTTAAAACCGTGGTGCTTTTGCAACTTCGTCTATCCTTCAATCTAACGCAAACCGCGCTTCAGTACTTTATCCTTGTCTCGTCATTTCATCGTCCTTTGGTTTTCGCGCCCTTTTTGCGCCCCATTCATTCTATCACTTCTATTATGCTTCGTTTCAACTTTTGCCTTCTTTCGTGTTGAGCGCGGTGAGACGGAGTGTTGAGTGTTAAGCGAATACTCTTTTAGTCTAGAGAAATGAGTCTAGACTAAATTGAATAAATGACTCTCGGTCCAGAGCGGAAGGAAAAACACGCTCTGATACCATTCTGTCACGACCGCACTTCCTAAGGATAGGAAGCACGGGAAATCATGACTAGTGGGGGAAACAAGAAGCGGGGAAGAAGGGGGAATAATCACTTCAAGGCAAAACAACTTCACAAACAAAGAGGGAAAAATTTCATTTAAATCGGTCAACGTTTCAATAAAACCCAAGTCTCAAAGCAAATGATAACAGAGTTCGACAATAATAAAAATAACAGAGTTTCTTAGTCATTTGATAGCGGAAGCATTTTGAGAGCATAGTTACTACTACGTATGAAGACATAATAATAACCCGGACCAGTTCTTGAAATCATCACTCAACATTCCTCCGCCTCCCGACCTCGCTCAACCTGCATATAAGGAAAACATATGCAGGGGCTGAGTACTTGATGCACCCAGTGAACTCATGCCCAAAAACATTCATCGTTAAGATATGTCAAGCCATCATCGTGTGAATCCCGGGTTTTACTTTAAAAGAACCGGGAAGCACAAAAAGTCATTTCCATTAAACAGTGTCCGCGCGGACAAACATCATCCCCCATCATATACCATATCTGAACCATCATGTGAAACGAGACTGTGGCCACAATCTCGATCACTGGACCGACCGACCTAGGGGACGGCTCACGATCCCCATCAGTGCACTAGTCTAAGTAGGGCGTAGCCCTAGTTAGACCCGAATTCGTTAACCATCAAAGTCTAGTAGAGTATCATTCTAGTAGACAATCAGATAGGCAGTTTCAAAGCATAAACACGGCATGACATACTTATAGAAACATCCTTATAACACCTTAAACATATCAATTCAAGAATAAACGTTTAAAATAAAGCCCACCTCGATAGCTTAGAAATTCCCGTTTATAACTTCTCGATCCGACCTTAACGAGCGTACGAACCACCTTTTCGCAAAATACATAAATTCATATCAAAATTCGGTGACAACGATAGTTAGAATGCATGCAGTCTAATTAATTCTTTTAAATCTTCTTTCTCGATTTCCGTGTATTTTCAGTTATTCGGCGGCCGCCCAAGGCGTCGCGTGCGACGCCGGTCGGCCGCTTACGCTCGTTCTTTCCTTCGTTGGCTCCTCGTATTTTCCATCACATCGAAAATAATTTCTAAAAAAATAAAGGCCCAAAACATCTCTCTCTCCAACAAACCCTCTCTCTCTCTTCCCTCCCTCTCTTCGTCGTTTTTTTTTTCTCTTCCTTCCTTCCCGTCGACTGCCCCTTCCCGACGGAAGGTACGCCGCCGTCGCCCTCTCTCCGGCTCGACGCCATCGATGGGATCGCCGCTGCAGCAACGTCGTCGAGGAGTTGACGTCCTCAGCCCGTCGCCGTCGCTGAGTTCGCCGAGAGCTGCTGCCGCGAAGGGGCTGCGCATGGCGTCGCCTCCAGCCGGGGTCACCGGCCGCTGCTGCCTCCCGTCGCGTTGCTGCTGCCGCCGTCGCCACCGGGAGCCGTCATCCGCACCGGGAACGTCGAGCGCGGCTGTCCGCCGCTGCCCGTCGCCGGCGGCGACTCCTCCTCCTCCGAAACCACTCCGAAACCGCCCGAAAACACCCCGCAAAGGCTCGCAACACGTTTTATTAACCTAAAGCTAAGTTCTTTCTAAGTTCCGGTTACTCGCGGCGATCGTTCGGAAGGTTCTACGTTAAATTCTACCTAGCTCGGTTATGGAGGATAAAACAAACTATATGCATGCAAAGCTAATAACAACTCATGCTTTGAGATAGAGAAGGGAGTATACCTCCAAAAAAGAAATGGTTGGACTTGATGGTGAATGGACAAAGATGTGAAAACTTCCCCTCTCGCTTCCTCTCTCGGCTTCTCTCTCTCGCCACTTCTCCTCCTCTCTTCTCTTTTTTCCTTGCAAAGTGAAAGTTAGGGGGTGGCTTTTGGGGTGTGGGTATTGATGGGGAAGTGGGGAGGTAAAAAGAAAACCGTCGATCATGGGGGAAAGAAAACCGTCGGTCATGGGGGAGAAAGAAGAAGAAGAAAGAAGAAAAAGGAAGAAAAAGGCTTGGGCTTAAATCAATTAAATTCATGCTTGGGCTTGCATGTAGAATTATTTCCTAATGGGCTAAAAAGAAATACAAGCCCAACATAAAAGGGTGATTAGAAAAACAAGTTGTTCATTTTTAATTGGCTTCAAATTTATTTTGGAGAAACCAAAATAAATTCATACTTTTTATATATTTTTTTTTCGTATTTTCCTTCGTTCATTAAAATTCACGGTCCTTTATTAGATTTTGCTATCTCGTTCCTCATAGTCAAAAAAAAATTTAAAGTACGCGAAAAACGTACATAATTTATATTTGGTGTTATTCCAAATATAATATTCATTCGATCGATCCTCGACTTACGCGCGTCGTTGTCCATTAAAACATATATTTTCCTTTCCATTTAATTCATTCGTCTTGCTAATGAATAGCAATTTCACCATCGATCTTTCAACGAGACCTTAAACGAGTCTCCATCGTTCATACTTAAAATAACATAAACACATTCTTTTTCTATATTAAACACATAAACCATATTCTTTTCACATCACAATTATCGAGAGCATAGCATTTCGAAATAATTTTATCAATTATTCCGTTACATAGAATAAATTTCTTATTTAAGGTACGGGTGTTACAGAACCTGTCCAAGGAATTTGAGATGAAAGACCTTGGCCACCTAAAGTATTTTTTGGGAATAGAAGTGCTTAGATCAAAGCAAGGGATCTTTATCAACCAGAAGAAATATGTACTTGATATCTTGGTAGAGACCGGAATGATTGATTGCAAACCAGTGGACACTCCAATGGTCCAGAATCATGGACTACAGATTCGGGAATGAGCCAAACTCGCTGATCGAGGGACGTATCAACGGTTGGTTGGGAAACTCATCTATTTATCCCACACTAGGCCAGATCTTGCATATGTTGTTGGAGTAGTGAGCCAGTTTATGCATGCCTCACAAGAAGAACATTGGGAGGCAGTATTGAGAATAGTACGATACTTGAAGGGTACCCCGGGTCATGGAGTATTGTTCAAGAAACATGGGAATTTGGAAATACGCGGCTATACTGATGCAGATTGGGCAGGAAATCCTAATGACAGAAAGTCCACAGCAGGATACTTCACCTTTGTAGGAGGTAACTTGGTGACATGGAGAAGTAAAAAGCAAAAGGTGGTAGCATTGTCGAGTGTCGAGGCAGAATCGAGGAATTAAGAGTGGATTGACAAAAGTACTATGGCTCAGAAAATTAATGACCGAACTTGAACTCAAATCCATGCAACCGTGTCGATTGTTGTGTGATAACAAGGCCGCCATTAGTATCTCAGAAAATCCAATCCAACATGACCGGACTAAGCATGTGGAGGTGGACCGACACTTCATAAAGGATACAATTGATGCAAAGATAGTGGAGTTGCCCTATGTCAAGTCAGAGGATCAATTGTCGGACATCTTGACAAAGGCAGTAAACTCGAACTCCTTTCGAGGTGTATTGAACAAGTTAAGCGTTGGTGATCCCATCACTTAACTTGAGGGGGAGTGTTAGAAGAAAAAGATCGTGAAGAATCAAGAAGCGGATTTTCCTACAATCACAATTAATATGGAAGATTAACAATTGATTTTTACCATGTATATGAATTAGGTTTAGGGTAATGAATCTTACCTTAATTGTATCATTCTTGAAAGCCTATAAAAAGGCATGTACATTTGCTCCACAGAGAATAAGATCGAATGATTCAATTCCCCAAAGACTTCTTCAAAACCTATTTTATCATGGTATCAGAGCGGGTCGCCGACTGTGGGTCAAATTTAACTGACCCAGCAGTATATCTGGGCCGAAACTGAAAAAATGACTGACCCAGCAGTATATCTGGACTTAAAAATTTGGGCCAAGTGGTCTAACCGATCGAAAAAAATTTGGGCCGATTGTCCAATTGATTAGAAAAAAGTCCAACCCCTCCAAGGTTCACCTTGAAGGGTTTGAGGGAGGGTGTTGGCAATTGAAACTAAAAATATAACATATAACTGTCCCACATCGGTGTCAAGAGAAAACTGAAACTAGTATATAAGTCTCATGGGCCCATCCTCCTATCACCAATTGGTTTTAGGATGGAACCCATGGATTTCTATCATCAACAACCTATCATTGCCCTGCCCCTGCTTCTCTCGCTCGTTTCTTTCTTCTATGCTATGCCCCGTCACCAATGGCTCACTTTCTCAGTGTGTGTACATATAAAATATGTGTGTGTTCTGTATATAATTACGTGTGCATACATATATAAAATTTTTTAAGGCCCTAATCCTTAAAAAATAGGGTATATACCCACAACACCCATGCTTACAATACCCGGCCCCGCCCTGTTTCCAGCCGTGGCCGGGTAGTGGGTACCCGATACTCGACGGGTATCGGGTCGGGATGGAAATTACCCGTTAATATCCGCTATCCGTTTCGCCACCCTTTCTTAAGAGATGTTTACTTTCAAATTGAATTTCTTGATAAATTTTAAGATTGAATATTTGAAGGATTACAAAATTAAATTAATTACTTTCAGATTGAATATTTTAAGATGATTACAAAAAAAATGAAATTAATTACTCCCTCCGTCTGCAAAATATTGTCTAAGTTTGACTCGGTATGAGTTTTAAGAAATGTATAGAAAAGTGAGTTGAAAAAGTTAGTGGAATGAGGGTCCCACATTTATATATTAGTTTTATAATAGAATGTGAGTGTAAAGAGTTAGTGGAAAGTGGAGACCATTTTACCAAAAATAGAAAATAAAAAAAGCAGAGTGGACAACTTTTCACGGACGAACCAAAATGGTAAAACTGAACAATATTTCACAGACGGAGGGAGTAATATTATCTCCGTTCGCGATTTAAAGATTATTATTGGGTCGTCCATGATTTAAAAATCTATTTATTTATTTTTTCCATTTTAGTCAGTATGTAGATTCTATATTCCACTAACTTTAGTACTTTACCCCTTACTACTATTATATAACTATTTCTTACAAAATTAAGCTATTTCTTTAAAATTCATACTCCCCCCTTCCACTAAGTTGTTACAAAACTTTTGGGTACGGAGGTTAAGAAATTGTGTTGAAAAGTAGAAAAGAATGAATAAAATATGAGAGATAAAGAGAGAGTAAAGTAGGTAATGAAATAAAGTAAGATTGATTGAATGTTTTGTTTTTTGTCATAAAAAGAAATGACTCAACTTAATTGGAACATCCCAAAAAGGAATACGACTCAACTTAATTGCAACGGAGGGAGTACATTAAAACGAATGTCATGACTGTAAAAATGAACATAAATAGTCGTTAGACACTTAAACTGTCATCAAATACAAATAATCAAATTCAATTCTTATGCATAAGCTAATTGTTAAAATATTTCCACTCTAAATTACTAGGTCAAGAACGTGAGAGTTATCTTACATGAATGTGATTTTAAGGATTACATTAGTACTCCCCATGTCATTAAAAAAATGCACTTTGGATTTGACACGAGTTTTAATATAAAATTGGTAAAGTTAAGAGAATGATAACATTGGTAAAGTTAAGAGAGAGGTAAAGAGAAAAAGTAAATAAAGTATTGTTAGTAGAGAATGAGTCTCACCTTATTAGAGAGAAAAGACTCTCCAAAATTAGAAAGTGCATATTCTTGTGGAAAGAACTAAAAAGAAAAGAGTGCATATTCTTGTGGGACGGAGGGATATTATTATTAATTCAATTCATTGGTGGATGCGATCAATAGTCGATGTCTATTAGAGCACTAGCAATGGTGGCCTATCTCCGGAGCTAATCTCAGAGCCTATCTCCATTTTTTCCTACCACGTCAACCGGCCCATCTCAGAGCCTATCTCCCTGCATTGAGAGTCCATCCCAGAGCTTATCTCAAAGCCCATCTCATTTCCACATCATCATTTTTATTTTTATATATTTCATTTTTAAAAACAAGATGATAAAAAAACAAATTTCATTTAAAAAACATATTACATTAAAAAAAATAAAGATAAATAAAAATAAGCACACATCAATCGGACTCAGGTTCCGGCTCGTCATCCTCGACAAGACCCATCTTTTTCTTCAACCCTTGGACGGTGTTCCAGATGGACTTCTTCACAGACCGAGAATTGGATTTCATGTGCATGTTGCAAAGGCCCACCATCGATTGTGCGAAGGCGGCATGACCCAATGCATTGTCAGCCTGGACCGGTGCGGATTGGGCATCCGTCCCGCTGGACTCTGTCTTCCCCTTCCCCTTCTTCGCTTTTTCCTTCGCTGCTTTCACGCCCATTGGGCGCTGAGGAGTAGGCTCAATGGACGATTGGTCCTCTAACAAGTCTATAGGGTCCGGTCCGCCGTTGCTATAGCTCTCGGAGATCCGCACCGATCTCGTCTGCAACGCCTCCGACATACCCCTTTTGAATTTGGGAAAATCCTTCAGTTGCTGATATGTATCCCAGTACTTGAATCCTTTTGAGTTAACAATGCCACTAAACTCCTTCAGCGACAACTCTTTGACGGAGAATTTGTTCTCTCCACTACACATGTCCCGCAAGTTGGCATCGTAGATACCGTGAAATTTAGTGCAGTCGAACACCAAGCGTTTCCAATGCTTCCGTAGATCGTAGGGCTTGTGTGTCGGGGCTCCATTGGGCTTGACTTGTTCATTTTTTTTGCGTGATACGCCCCCAGAAACCGCCCTCGCCCTGATTGTTGGCTACAATCGGGTCCTCAGAGATATCTGCCCAACAACGAGCAAGAGCAATCGACTCCTCGACGGAGTACGTACTCCTTGTGCGCCCACCCTGCCCGCCCTAAGACTTTCCCCCCACTTTCTCCTTCCTCTTCCCCTTCGCCGCCTTCACCTTGGGCCTAGGAGAAGATGGCTCCATATCGGACACCTCGTACTCGTTGGTGCTAAAGTTAAAGTCTCTTAACGGAACAATGGATTCGTCAGTCCCGGGAGTACCAAACACGCTTGGGTTTATCATTGGGCGGTAGACATCATCGTCGGAACTCGATGTGTTCATCGGTCTACCAGCACCGACTTAGCCGCTTTGTGGGAAGCCGGCGTATTGGGTGCCGTGGAGAAAAGGTAGACCTCCTTGAGACGGAATCTGGTTTGAACCCATCCCAAACTGGGATGATTGGTTTCCCAACTTGAAAATGTTTTCCACAAGAAAATTGGCCACCTCCGGGAAATTGGTTTCTAGCTAGCAGGTTCGAAAACTAACATCCGCGGCCAGTAAACTAGTTATCTCCGGAATTATTGGACTCATTGAGATTCATTTTGCTAGAGAGATGAATGTGTGAAATGATGAGAGATGAATTATTGGATAGAAGTAAAATGCTGAGAGATGAATGTATGAAATAGAAGAATGAGGTATATATAGAAGTAATTAAAATAAAATAAAATTGAAAATTAGCTCCATCATCAGCCCGAGCCTCCGCAATGGAGACCCATCGCAGGGCCGATGCTGAGCCCATGCGCTATCGGCTGGGGTGAGTGATCGTTCATGGGGCGGAGGCGGTGGGGAGGGGGAATTGGCCCTCCCTCCGCAATGGTGCCATGTGGGCGCCGATGGGGAGGCCGATCGCTCTTCCCTTGCGATCGGCCTCCACCGTGGATGCTTTTATTCCCACTAAGTTGTACTCTAAGTCTTTCTCAGGCTTTTCATTACGAGTGAATTACATAAATGGTAACTGATCTTTCACTTTCGCACATAAACGGTACCTGATCTTTATTTTATATCGTTTTTGTACCTATTGATGAATTTCAGTACCTAGGATAAATTTCACCCCAAATTACCGCGTAAGGAAAAATTAGGCGGGTGGGGGTAATTTTGGAAATCAAAATGTCTGATTTGTGCAGATATGCAAGGTTTCAGGAGAGAATTTGTGAGAGCATCTCCAATGGTCGGCGTCACCACCGGAGCGCCGATTTTTCGCCCACGCCGGTTTGACGCCGAACCATTGGAACCGGCGTGGGCGAAATCGGCGTCAAAATCGGCGTCGCCATGCCGATTCCCGCGCTGACGCCGGTTCCCACGCCGATCCTCACGGGCGCCATTGTGGCTCCCGGATCGGCGCCAAACCGGCGTCGGATTTAAATATTTTTTTTTTTTTTTTTCGCAAAACACAATATATACGCGCGTTGAACCTCATTTTCATTCGCACCACTTGTTTTAACGAGTACTCTCTCTCTACCTTACTTTCTGTACAAGATCAATAACGAGCAATGGAGAACAACTACGAAGGTACTCCAGTTAATCCCGGGGGATGGTCTCAGACTCCCCCGGCTCCCGGTGTAGGGTCTCAGACGCCCCCGACTCCCGGGGCAGGGTCCCATACTTCCCCGGCTCCTGGGGGAGGTGGTTGGCCTCCAATGAGCGGGTACTACAACGTGTACCCGTGGCAGCAGATGATTCCGGGGTGGGCACCCGGCATGCAGCCCCCTATGCAGATGATGCCGGGGTGGGCACCCGGCATGCAGCCACCGGCGCAGCAGATGATGCCACCGGCGCAACATATGATTCCACAGTCGCAGGCGACGCACGGGGGGGACAACGCCTATCGGCCGACTTTTGATTTTTCCACCGGTTCTTCGCACACATCGACCCCAACGGATGCACAGTATTCGGAGACCTTCTCCTTAGCGGACTTGGGTTTTGATATTAACGACGTTTCTGAAACTCTCATTCAAAGCCAGGGAGTAGGGCGGGGTAAGAAGAAGGGCAAGGCGAAGAAGGTCGGCGAGTCGTCGCAGCCCCGCGCCGAAATCCGGGGCCGGAGGAAGTGGACGGACGCGGAGAACGTTGCGGTTGCCAAGGCGTGGGTGAGTGTTTGCGACGATCCTCTCGTTTCAAACAACCAGAGGATCGTCAACTTGTGGGCGAAGATAGCTGCAGCCTACAGGGCATTTTGCCCTGAAGGGAGACCGTGCACCGGGGAGGAGGTCCGGAAGTGCTGGGACCGAATCAGGGCTGGCGTCTCTCGATTTTCGGGTTTGTACGCCAACGCCCTCCGCATGCAGACCAGTGGCCAAACAGAGGAAGACTGCAGGAGGATTGCGGAAAGAGCCTACCCCGATCCGGATAAGAAGTACTATGAGTTCACCTACTGGAACTGCTACGTTGTGCTCAAATGGTGAAGACCTTAGCCGACTTCCAAGCGGCGGTGGACCCCGAGGTGAAGGATTTTCTTCGCGTATTGCTCCAGAGCCAGCGTGAAGAACTGGAGGCGATGAGGAGGGACACCGGCGGGAATAGCCGCGGCGTAGGTGGCGACGGAGGCGGCGGCGACGGCAGTGAAGAAGCGTTGGGCGACGACGGAGACGAGGACGGCGATGAGTGATTTTGTTTTACTTTTTTAAATTAATGTACTTTTTACTTTTTGTAATTTTTTTAAATTGTTGTACTTTTTTTTAAAAGTAATGTACTTTTTAAATTTTAATATTATTATTCGAATTTTCCGTATTTGTCTCGTAAATTAAATTATGTATGTTGATACAATTGTAAATTAAATTATATAATTGTTATTAGTGAAGTGGATAGGTAGTGTGAAGGCTATTTGATGGCTATTTGATGTCCAGTTGATGTGGCAAGCTGATGTGGCAGGAGAATTGTAGTGCTGATGATGTGGCAGTGTGAAGGCTATTTGACGGCTATTTGACGTCCGCCAGCATTGGAGATGCTCTGATGATTTGATCTTATGCACAGTAACATATTTTTTTCTTATGTTTTATTTGAATGGGAGGTGGACTCCTCAACAATTTCATATCACTCTCTCCCACTCAAATTCCTTCCACCACGCCACTTCATCTTCCACTCTCACTCTCTCGCTTAAATTTCCTCCACCGTTTCATCTACCACTCTCACCTCCTGCCCTTCCATTCAATCTGACGTCCGATCGGCTGAAGAAATCGACCGTTGGCGACGCAAACGGTGTTGTGCGGTGACGTTAAATGGTGAGAAATGCCCCCCCCAATAAAAGAAGGCGGGCGTAAATCGAAAGCTTCCAGCTCCGGGGTTGGCTCCTCCTCCGCCAATGAAGCTCCACACATAATAGACGTAGACGAGGAGACGTGGAACATCCGTGGTCATGGACAATATATATTCAACCCGAAAGCTGAATACGGTGAGTTTTTTTGGTTTCA
Source organism: Salvia splendens (assembly GCF_004379255.2). Taxonomy (NCBI): domain Eukaryota; kingdom Viridiplantae; phylum Streptophyta; class Magnoliopsida; order Lamiales; family Lamiaceae; genus Salvia; species Salvia splendens. Next base: position 27,807,025 of record NC_056039.1, read on the forward strand.
TTGCTCGATTTTGCAGTAATCTTAAATTCAACAGTAGTAAATATTTGTTTCCCTTTCGGCATTGGTGTTGGCAACAAAGTTAAAGGAGATATCGAGAGGGCAAAAAAAAGAAAAAGCTTAGTCTGTAGCTGCAATTGTAGGTGAACCACCATTTTTCTATATCAATATACATATGACTGATTTTTGTGTTATTCTTTTTAGGTTTTTTGTATTGTTGTGTTGCTTTTTAGTACTAGTACTCCAATGTTTGTTTCCTCCGCATTTCTTGGGCACTGTGAATTTATTTTTTTCACCATGGATCTATGAATGCAAGAAGTTGTCATTTTTTCTTATTTTCATTGAATCTTGAGCATTTCATGATTTATGCAATCTGCATTTGGTGATCATATTATTACCCTATATATCAAGAAATCAGTATTGTATTCATGTGGTTAGAGTAACACATACACATTTTACATTATTCAAGTTTATTTTATTTTTTATACATAATTTATTGATGAAGGAATGTTGTTGAAGAAATTGAGGCTAAAAATAGGGTAGTTACTAGTGTTGATTGTGTGGCATCGCCAAAGCGGCATATTTTTATTTTTCTCTTGATTCAGGGTATTGCTTGGTTTGTTGATAGTTTTTTACATTCATGTCACACAGTTGGAAGGCTTGATAGGTTCAGTTTGGCCATTCACCATGGGGGTATATTTGTTGGCGAAGAATATGTAGGGGTCGGTTGAATTATGTGGATAATTGTACTGTTCGGCAATTCGAACTACTGGACTTGTCATCCATTGTGCTTAGATTAGGTTATCGTAGAGAATACATTTGCGAGTTCTACTACTGTCATCCCGCCAACAATCACGCATGTCATGACACTGAAGTTGGTCATCCTCTCGAACCACTCATTGACGAGGAACATTTGAAGAGATTCAAAAAGTTTGCTAACAAACTAGAGAGAATTGTGCATGTTTATGTTTTGGAGATCACCGCAGTCGAAGCGAGAGCCAGACATCATATGGACCAAGAGGCATATATGAAGCATTATTTCAGTCCTAAGTCGAAGGGTGTAGTGATAGAGGAAATAGATGAGCCCCCTCTGGTTGTGTCGAAACAGAAGCCGCTGAAGAAGGCGAAGGTCAATCCCGGAATACCTTTGCTTGAGTGGTATGCGCAGGATGTAGAGTTCAAAGACTATTTAGTGAGTAGTTAGGATAAAACACGTGAAGAATGGAGAAAGAAGAGGAAGAGGAAACAGTAATTTTGAAAAATTTGATGGATGAATTTAGTGCAACTGTGGTTCCACAGGCACTTGAAATCTTTTAGATACTGCATGTGTTATTATTTTTGAACTTAAACTGAAATTTATTTTACTGCCTCTTCTTTTTCATTTCGTAGGTGAGAGATGATCAGCCAACCTTACATCCCGAAGCAATACAAGCACCAATAGTTGATACACCTTCATCTGTGCAAGTTGAGGAGCAAGCCCCACAAGAAACAGTAGTTGATGTTTAGCCAACTACATTTGGTTTTTTTTTGAATTTAGGATGTACTAACTTGGTGTGGCAGCGCATACGCATAGAGTAGAGAAAATTACTGATGTTCCATTTGAACCTGCACAGCCACAACCATATGTGCAAGTTGAGGAGCAAGTCCTACAGGAATCATTTGTGCAAGTTCAGCCAACTCCCCCTCCAGACTGAAACAGTTGGTTATGAGGTCTGTATCTTATTTGATATTATGAACTTAACAGTTAGTAGCAATTGATGAGTGTACTAACTTTATTTGAATTTTTTTTAGCATGGTGTGGCAGCACATGAAGTAGAGCCGACTTCTAAGGTTCCATTTGAACCTGCACAGCGACAACCACATGTTGTTGAGGGTGATGTGTCTGCCTCAAGTAGGCTTCCATTTGTACAGAGTGATGCCTTTAGTGATGAGGTACTGATTGTGATAATATTATTGTACTAAAATTGATGTTTCTTCCATTAGGGTTTAACATTGGTTGACTACTTTGTTGTTATGTTTTGTGGTATAGCCTATTGAAGTATCATCCGATGCATCAGGCAATGGAGTGGGAAGTGGCATGGGAACTTTGAATGAAGTGTATATACCCGATTTGAATAATTTGTGTGAACCACATGATTATTCGTTCATTGACAACTTGGTAGAAAATTGGGAAAATTGGGAGCAGTACCTTGAAAATTGGGTTGAAGGTGGAGCAGGGCAACAGATGGAGGAGAATGTAGGCGGAGTTGATGTTCAAGCTTCGCAAAACTTGGCCGATGCAGCTCCTCTAGATGATAACTTGGGCGGGGGCGGACCCCAAGTTAAGGACGAAAACCTCCAATCAAGGTGAGGAAAACTTGGCCGGAGCAACAGAAGCCCAGACACCTCAAAGCTGAGAAGATTTTCCTCTACATAATGAGGGTAATGATGAAGATTCAGACGATGATGATGTCCAGATCATATCCGTCAACATGTGCCGGGATGAGAACTCTTTTCTTCGTACTTCGAGGAGCTGTTCCGGGAAAGTACTGATGGTGTTGAAGTAGATACTTATGCGAATATGAGAGGAAGCTTGATAGCATCTTGTTCGAATGCCTCCAAAACCACGAGGAAGAGAATATTCTTAGCAAAAATTTCTAAAAAGAAGGATGATGGGTGGCAGCTGGCGGAAGAAGCTGACATGCTTCATGATTTGGAGAATACCAATATACAGGACACAACTGATCTTGAAGAAGGTAGGCGGAGGACCAATATTCTTTGTCGCGCGTTCACTCTCACTGATGACCTGCCGGATTGGAGTGTTGGGGATGTGTTCGGTGATGAAGTGGGGGAAGTAATGTATAGGAGCGAGTGTGTTTTCAGTGAAAATGCGATGTGCTATGCTGGGTCGAGATACCAAGACCTATGAATCCACTAGATCACTTGGTCTAGGAACTCAAAGGAACAAGGAATACTCTGTCGTTGTACACACTAACCTCCCCTTCAAAGATCCCTCAACCCGAATACTATGGATTAGTATAGAGAAGCAGGGGTCGATCCCACGAAGATGGACACGTAAGAAAGCATTTAGAGACTCTTGACAAAGGCGGCTGCTGCCACGCAAACAAGGTTGAGGTATAACTACTACTAGACCTAGGCAGGAAATGTAAACGCTAGACCTAGAAAACTGTAAAAAGTTGAGATCAAACATCATCGAGACTTTGGTATATTAAACTCACTTCCTAGACCATGCAAACGACTACCTAATTTAGCTAGACAGAAATCAACTAACAGTGGGGACCATGACCCAGAAATAGCGCGTACGGTTAATAAATCTGCAAATAACTAACCGAGCACTTAACTAACACGTCATGCATTTCTTCAACGGATTTAAACACGAAGATGAAGTAACAGAGCACATACCCAGATTCGAACAGAATGTAAAAGTTTGGTCGTCGGAAACTTACGACAAGCCGGAAATAACGCAGATCTACATATACTAGACGAAGCGAAATGAAAACTCGAAGACTAGGCATCAAAATAAACCAACTCTGCTCAGATCTCATGTCGAACGCTTAACCCACAATTTAATACAAGCTTATATTGGAATATTACGAGCAACCACTACAGATGTAATATTGCACTGCCCATCCAAATCCGAAATTATAAGTAATCCTGGTTTCCATTTGTTTGTCGATCATTTCCCTCGCTTAAGATAGAAATGCCCATTAATTAATTAGTGTCTGCTATGAACTTAATTAATTAACATCTTATTAATTCCAAGAGTGGACTTAGCAAGAAATGCTTATTTATTATTCATAGAGTAATCAAACTCCAACTAACTAGGTTCCGAATAATAAAGCCTTGTTTCGAGCTCCTCTTGAGGACGTTATCAAACGAGATTCACCTCGCGCACAATTCAATATAATAGCAATCCTCGCACCGCTAGATATTAATCACCACTACCCAATATACCAAGATTATTGGGTTGCGAAAAACCCGCACCATTTGGTAAGTCAAGTAATGCATAATCAATATCGTATGCTCAAAGATAACGTATATTGATTAAGACATAAATAATTTATCAAGACCTCGTCTTTCAGTACATAGCATAAAGACTTGTCTCGCTGTTAGATCCAATTCAGTGCTCTACCAAGCCAATGTCATCTTATTTTAGTAAGGCTTAGAAATATGCGGACTGACATTGCAACCTTTCACGATAGATAGTCTAGGCCTATCTGGGTTGTGAAATTCTTATTTTTCTTTGTTCAGAACTGACCGTGTTACCTTAAAGTGGACGACGCCCACAACCGGTCTACTAAAACAAAGACTTAGACTTTGTTAAGTTACTTATACATTTAAACATGCAATAAACATCCATTAAATGTAAAAATAACAACATTATAACAAAAATAATCTGTTTCATCCATTGGAAAATAAAATAAAGAGTTTTACAGTATTCAATCACTCGAAATGTGATTTCTAGTATACAAACTCTAACAGTTTTCATGTCTGACCAACAAAAGGTACAACATTTTCTATTGTATATATTTTGTATTTATTTCAATTTAATTTTTAGGTGGCTTAATTAACCATCAATTTATGCATGGTTTGGGTATGGTAATTGATGAAAAATATCCACAAAGCGAGCGCCGATTTTGCGTACAACATATGTACAACAACTACAAGAAGCGCTTCTCCGGAGACATATTGAAGAAGAGGATGTGGGGCATTTCATCTAGCACAACGGTCATGGAGTTCGACCAAAATATGGATGCAATGCAAGTGTTCAATGCAAATGAACATCGGTATCTGACTAGAGTCGCCCCGAGGGAGAAATGGATTAAGGCCTTCTTCTCTGAGCACACTCTTTGTGATACACAGGTAACCTACTAGCTACAAGTACAGTACAAGGTATTCTCTTATATTGACTTCACACTGTCAATGATTTTAATAAGTGACACGTCGTGTAGCTCAACAATAGGTGTGACACGTTTAACTCAAAGATTGTTCTTGCTCGTGAGAAGCCAATAATAACCATGCTGGAGGAGATTCGAACACAGCAGCTGGAGCGTATACAGATCAGAGGTCAGTGGGTGAAGAACTATGACTTCCCGGTACCTCCTGTGATAAAGGAGATTATTGATAAAGCAGCCGCAGAGTTGACCTCGTGCAGATCGTTGTGGAATGGTGAGCACGAATACCAAGTCACAGGCCCTTATGGTTAGTTTGTGGTGAATTTGCAAACAAAGAAATGCACGTGTAGGCTTTGGCAACTCAGAGGTATCCCATGTGTGTATGCGGCAGACTCCATCTTGAAGATCGGCGATTCCATCACAAAATATGTGTCTGACTATTACTCACGGATCCGCATGGCCGCCCTCTACGAGCATGTCTTGTATCCTATCAACGGCATGGACAATTGGCCTAAATCATCGGAAGTTGGTTTTGAGTTGAATCCCCGTAACACAAAAAGACAACGTGGCTTCCCGTGCAAGGTTAGAAGAGAACAAAATCTGGTACATGCTTTCTATCCTCATGCTAATAAATGACATCCAAATCAGATTTGCAAGATTATACTCATGTAGCCTGCCTTTAACTGATGCCACATCGTTGATATATTCTCACATCTGATTCCACTTTTTTTCAATTTTGAAAATTGAAAACAAAAACAGTTGATACATTTAATCTGATAACTAGGTACTTATGTTATGTGACAAAAATCAGGTACTGCCACTTAGCTACCATAATTTTGTTTGTTGGGAAACACATGTACAATATTGTTGATGCACTATTTTTTAGCACTACAACTACTTGCAAGTATACAAGGTAGAAATAGTATAGCTAAAGGTCAGTACCGGGATATCGAACACAGATAATATAATTACAACTGACTATCATATAATAAGCGTCATATACTATTTATAGAAATAAAGTTTTGGATATAAAAACATAAATGAATAAAGAAACAAATGTAAAAAGATAGAATTAGGCAAAGAGAGGAATTCAAGGATAATGATTTCACTAACTCTTTAGTTATTCTAATTAGTTCTACGTTCATCCGACTCAAGTTTTACCATGATTTCTCCATATCATGCATCAATACTCATATCACAATTATTGTATGAACATATAAGATAAACCAATCAAAGGTCTCACCGATCAAAGATTGACAATAATCAAGGTAACGGCCAATTAGTCGAACAAAAGCTCAAGAAAAATCAAGTGGAAACGAGTTCAGAACATTAAACATAAAAGAACTATATAAAAGTCAGTTACTATCAAACCTCAAAATTCTATTGTTTAGTAATCCATAGACAGATGAACTAAAACAATAATTACAGTATGAGACATGAAATAAACAAACAAAACCCAAGGATGAATCTTGAAGTCTTCATGCTCCTCTTGCCTTGCTTCAATCTCCAAGAATGGTGGAAGAATTAGGTTATGGAGTAATAAGGGAGGAGCCATGGAGGCTCCCCTTTTGGGGGCTATGGATGTGTGAATATTATGAATGAGGTTATGGGGTATATATAGGCTTGAAAAAAGTTTAAACATGGTAAAAGGTGTCCTCCAATTAATAGGAAAGATGAAAATTTCGTGCTCCATAGGTTAAGAAAAAGATTTGGCTTAACAAGGTAATAGTTTCTTTCCTTCCTTAAATTCCCGCCAGCACTTGACAGCCTTGCGCAGTCTTCGTAGAATGACTATAACTTTCTTCACAGAACTCCGATTGAGGTGATCTTGGTACCAACGTGAAGAACTTTCAAAGACGAAGAGAATGGTATGTAGAACGCCATGATCTGACTTCAGAATCGCCGGAAAAATGAGTTTAAATACAGACTATCGTGCGCGATCGGGCCCAGAACTCTCTGGAATGGTTGTAGCGACTGCTGCATTAGGTGCAGCGGGCCGCTGGGTTGCGCTTCAGTTCCAGCTTCTAAATTTTGACCTTTTTATGCTCTTTTTTTGCTTTATTTTACACATTTCTCACAAAACACGTCAAAATACCAAAATGGATAAAATATGCAAATAATGAACATGTAATGCAACTTTGACACTCAAAACGAACCAAATAATAGCCTTAAAGCAGTGCAAAATCCGAGCTATCAATCGTGAGAACGGGGTCGAAGAACTTTTGCGGTCAACCTTGATCACGTGCATCCGATGCGGTCAGACAGGGTACAACAGGAGAACCTGTTAAAACGACTCTCGACCACCTACTAGTCAAAGGAGTGTAGCATCTTCTAGCTAACCGCAATCTGGTAAGGGGCCATCTTCAAGTCGATCAACTGCCGCACCACGGGCTGCTCCCGTCGGACAAGCGCCAGCACCTGGGAGAGGACAGCCTGCTCGGGGACAGCGGGAGCGGCAGGTCCACCTCGTCCACTAAGCAACACCAGGAGGGCTCAAAGGTGTGGCTGTCGCCGAAACGCCGATTAAACCTGTGGGGTGTCTGTGTGGGATTTTGTTGTGGTGTTGTGTTTCGTTTTATGAAAATCACAAACAGTCAGCCATTTTTTGTCTTGAACTTTGAACTTTACGAACTTCGAGTGAAGCCTAGCATTTCAGGTGGACTTTGATTTTTTTGGACATGGTATCCCCGTGGGGATGGCAGACTGGTAATGATTTTTGTTAGGTTTATAGTGTGCATCTACGACCCAACTTTCGTTTGTTGTAACTTGTAAGCACAATAATCTATAGTTTATGGTTATGAACTTTACATATATTTTTTTGGCTTTCATGTTTGATTCGGAATCATTTTAGGGTGTTGAATATAAAATTTCCTTGGATTTTAGGGGTATTAGTAATGATATATAATGCACATTTTACTATTACTATTAGTACCAAAATAATTACAAATGTAGTACCAAAATAATAACAAGTACAAATGTAATTTGCATTTTATTATCATTCGCATTTTATTATCACCATCAGTACCAAAATAATAACAAATGTAGTACCAAAACAATAACATAGGTGCCAAATATTTTATTATGACCATCAGGTAGGGGTGTCGAAACGGGTACCCGCACCCGCACCCGATTTCACGGTACCTGAACCTGAAAAACACATTTTATACTACTCGATACCCGACTTGCAAGGCATTGCGGGTATCCCGCACCTGCACTATTGCGAGTACCCGCACCCGCAAGCGTAGTTAATTTAATTAGTGTGCATCTGTCAATATTTGTATAAATTTGGTTAAGGACTACTAGTAAGTACTTAGGCGATGAGGGATAGCTTTTAAACCTTGTGAATAAGCACAACTCATGTTTTTATTTATATTTGCTAAGATTGGCAGCATGCCAAGAGACACTCAACATAAATTATAGAGAATCAATTGTAACAATGATTAATATTTTAACAAAATTTTAAATATGAAATAGACACTAAATAAGACGACACACCTTCTATTATACAATAATTTTTAAAAGTTAAATACTAAGTTGGTAAACTATATAGTTACATGTAGAATATTAATATAATTTCTCAGTCTACAATTATATTTAATAATTATATTGGAAAAATGTTCTTTGACTTTATCTTACAATTCTAATGTTGATTACGCCTTTAGATACATTATTTTTTTAGTCTTAAGTCCAATTATTTTTGTAAACTCTTTTGATAGTTGTTTCATTTCAAATATTCCAAATTAATAATTAAAATTTATGTTTGGTTGATCAAGTCATCCCAAATTATATATTCACTTGATTCAAATTTGTATGTTACTATTTGAATTTGAATGATATTTGAGATAGTAGAGGTGGTGGCTAACCAAGTTGTCCCACATTGAAAGTGAGATAAATGATAGAGGACTTGTGCAATATAAATATAGGATATATTCTACTCTACAATTCTAATCGGGTATTTCAGGTATTTGGGTATACCCGATACCTGACATTTTGAAAATTTTACTACCTGATCCTGACCCCGATCCCGATTTTTACGGGTAATGGATATCCGGTACCCGATGGGTATTGGGTCGGATTGGGAAATACCCGCTACCCATTTCGACAGGCCTACCATCAAGTACCGTTTATGTCGATCTGTTTCTAGCATAACCGATATGAAGATTAGAGAGAATGAAATCACAATACGTGCTTACTATATAGATATATAAATAATTATTTGCGATGACAAGAAAACAAAATTTATACCCTTGTAAATATAAATATTAGAAACACATTTATTTGATCATTTGGCACAAAGTAAACGTCAAAATTTGCACCGATATTAAAAACGACGTATTAGGTAGCAATCTGGTAGCGCAAAATGTGGCGCAATTTTAGAACACTGGAACTTGATCATTTATCCAATCATATGTGGCCTAATTGATTAATTCATCACATCATCATTATTAATAACAGTTTGAATTTGAGGCCCATCACTCCATCACCTATTTTTGTAAAAGAGAGATCCATAAATTATGAGTGAAAGGGGAGGAAGCACTATGCCCCACTCATGTACATGCTGAGAATTTTCAAGTTACATTATATGGCACAACTGATATTTCAAAAGATTTCTTTATGTATACTGTGGCTGAGAAATGATGATAACAATAACATGCTCGTGTTATGGCAATGCTTCATAAAAACATATCAAACTATGCTTTGTTTCCAATAATAGATGCAACATTCTTTCTTGTCTTAATACTTCCTAAATATTACCAATGCCCATTTTCTTGTGTCGGCATCAATCATAATTTCAACCATTAGTTAATAAAAATTCAGTCGTCTAGACATATTATTACATGTGTCCAGTCAATCACAGTTGTATAAATATCCTATTTTCTTATTTTATATCCGGCAGAATAAAACTAATCGTGACAGGATGTTGTTAGGACCCAACTATCGATCCATCATAGCGCCGCTCCTGCAGCTGTGGGGACTCTTTTATAAAGAAACCTAATCCTAATTCCGGTCACTTATTTGAGCAAAAAAAAGAAACATTAGACGAAGTCCTCAAACAATTATGGTTTCCTTCAATCTATGTATACAAATTTGAATGAGAAAGGGAATGGATTGACTTTTACAATGCAGAATGACTGCTTTATCAACACGAACACGAATGAGGCCAAATTAAATCTCTACTAAACACACGAGGATGTACCAAAACCCAATCTACTCTTACCAATATCAAACTCCCAGAAATGATTCTGCAGCAAAATATTCCCAACAACAGAGGCACCCGGCCACGCCGCCGCCGCAAATCCAAGGCACTTCACCCCGGGAGCAGCATCGATCACGTAGCTCTTCACCGGCGGCTCGAACCTCGCCCCGTCCACGAAATGCAGCACCAGCCTCGGCACCACCGCCGCATCAAACCCGGTCGAGTTGAAGCAGTACTCAAGCGATATCCAAATCGAGCCGCTTGAAAGCCTGCAGCGACTGCCGCAGAGCAGCCATCACGGGCTGATAAGCCGGCTGCGTCAGCACCGTGAGGCTCGTCCCCGAGTCCACGATCGCACCGCCAACATCGCTCAAGTCCCAAACCTCGTCCGGGATATCGAGCATGATATCCCCGACAGAGATGCCTTTGACATTGACCGCGTAGAACGGATTGATCACACCCAGCACGAGCTCCGTGTATCGAATCCTCGTCACGGAGATGTTCAGCTCATTGTGGGACCCGAATATGAGATAGCTCGACACATTCTCCGGGCTCAAGTGGTCGACCAGGCAGTAGGAGAACTTGCCCCCGAATTTTCCCGCGGCCTTCACGGCCAGCGAGTAGTTGCTGTATCCCAATCCCATCACGCCGTCCGCGGCCTCAAAGCTCTGGCCGCGGGCAGACTGGCTGCAGCCAACGAGGACGTCATGCAGCCTGGCCTTCCTGCCGTTGGCCAGACTGAACGTGACAGTCTCGTTGGCGAATACGCCCAGCGTGGCTGACCCATCCGAGTACCTAATCATGTGAAAGTAAAAGAAATCAGGCTAGTTCAAGGCCAATTAAACAGTAGAGGCATGTGGTAAACCGCCATTATTGCGATGTTGGATTTAGGTAAGAGCTGTAATGACTACACCTGCAAGAATTTGCAGGGTTGCTCACACAAAATTGTACTACTACTAGTCAGCATTTATAGCGATGAATATTTAATTACGAAGGTCCACATTTTTCTGTGCCGTATACATCCTGATAGGGGGAGATTATTATTCAGCTAGTCACATTTGCTTTGTAATTTAGCGAGCAAGAATAAATGAATGTTTCTCTCTAAGATGGTAATCGAGAGAGGTGGAGAAAGATTGGTTAGTCATTTGATAGAAAGAAGTGTATAGAGAAATATTTCAATGTTTGTTTTTCCCTTATGTTACAAATGTTCATTCACCCTAGTATTTATAGGGTGAATGGGAACATTCTAGTACACCAATAAATGTGGTTGGTACTTTACAACACTTAGGAACTCTACACTACTTAATGTGGGTGGCATATTAATGTGGGCGGCATATTAATGTCATCTTCTTTTCCAACACTCCCCCTCAAGTTGAGTAACGGTATTCCCGATACTTAACTTGTCAAGGAATTCTTTGAATTTTGTAGGACTCAACGCCTTGGTGAGAATGTCTGCCAGTTGTTCCTCAGATCGGACAAATGGGACTCGATAATCCCGCTTTCAAGTTTCTCTTTGATAAAGTGACGATCGACCTCCACATGTTTGGTCCTATCATGTTGTACGAGATTTTCTGAAATGCTAATTGCAGCTTTATTGTCACAGAAAAGTTGACTCCTCCATGTCGGTGGGAATCCAATTTCTGTTGTACGAGGGGACTGTTTTGCAAAAAATGGGGTCTTCTCCTAAAAAACCCTAGCCGTCCCCCCCTTTCACTCTCCAACTCCATTTCTGCTCCCACACCCGTCGACTCCCTCTCACCGTCGGCCTTCCCAGCCGAGATCGTAGACCGGTGGTCACTGGTCCCTCCTTCCCCCTCATTAATTTTACCTTCCATCCAGGTTTGAGTCGATGCAATTGATGCTTTGGCCACGTTGACTGGGTTTGCGCCGCCTCCGCCACCCCCTGGTGCTGCGCCGCAATTAGGGTATTGTGGTGGTGGAGCGACGACGTTGCCGCCGCTGGATGAGGGTTTGCCGAAGCCGCCGCCGCTTGTGGGATTGCCGAAGCCGCCCGCCGATCCTCCGGTGTAGGTGGCTCGGTCTCCTCCAATCATAATGGCAGCTGCTGCCCTTCCATTCCCGGCGCCACCTCGTTTTCCATTTTGGCGAGCTCTCTTCATCTCTTGCCACCATTCGGGGTATCCGTGGAGGTGGAAGCATGTATCCCGTGTGTTTTTTTTCCTCCACAGTGTGAGCAAATAAGCTTGTTCTTGTCTTCATCTTGTTTTCGATTTGGTGGGAATGGTGTGCAGATTTCCGGTGGGGTTTGCGCCGCTGGAGTTGGGCGGTTTCTGTGGAAAGCTCCCAGGCCGGCTGCGATTCCAGATGGGTCTGGTTCGGGCTTGAGAACCTTCTCGTTGACAGCTTCCCTTCTCACCATACCATATGCTCTGCGAACGGATGGTAACGGATTTGTATTTAGTATTTCCCGTCTGATCTTGTCGTATTTGTCGTCTAAAGCCCATATGAATTGGTAGAGTCGATGCCTCTGTGTATGTTTGTTGTACTTCTCGATGCTTTTGGGGCTTTCCATGGGATTGGGATCTCTTGTATCTATTGAGATCCATAAGTCCTGGAATTTATTCCAGAGGGATTCCAAGCTCGTATCTCCTTGCTTAATTGTCATCGCCTGCCTGTGTAGATCATGTACTTGAAAGGGGTCAGCTCCACTTCCATAGGTGATTGCCAGACCTTCCCATAGGTCTCTGGCTGTTTTATACTGTGAAACTTCATTCCTCAAACTGGATTCAATGTTGTTGATGATCCAATTGAAGCAATAATGATCCCGTTGTTGCCATATCGCGTAGCCAGGATCGTTGGCGGTGGGGGGTTCTGATCCTCCAGAAATGTGAGAAATCAGTCCCTTTCCATCTATAGCTCATTCCATCAGATTTATCCAAAGGGGATAATTATCCACATTGAGTTTGTCTTCTAAGCGGATTTCTCCCAAAGACTCCAGGTTTTGTGGTGACTGTTTTGGAGGGTTTTCTGGTATGTTTCCGGTTTTATTCATGAACTTCATGAATTCGGCAAATTGTGCCGCAAAATCTGCCATAGTATCGGCAGAGTATGGTTTGGTATTTTCTGTGTCAGAATCTGACATCTTTGGTTTTGGTTTTGCAGGGATAATGAAGGAAAGGCCGAGAAGGGTATGGGACTATGATGACATTGCTCTGAGTCCCCAAATAGAAATTTCCTGCTCTGATACCATCTCAAAGATGGTAATCGAGAGAGGTGGAGAAAGATTGGTTAGTCATTTGATAGAAAGAAGTGTATAGAGAAATATTTCAATGTTTGTTTTTCCCTTATGTTACAAATGTTCATTCACCCTAGTATTTATAGGGTGAATGAGAACATTCTAGTACACCAATAAATGTGGTTGGTACTTTACAACACTTAGGAACTCTACACTAATTAATGTGGGCGGCATATTAATGTGGGCGGCATATTAATGTCATCTTCTTTTCCAACGGTTTCGATTCCATGTAATGAATGTTTCGATTCCATGTGTTATGAGAAATGCAAAAAAAAAATGAAAGAAAATTAGTTAACCACGTGGTGGTGGTGTCAGAGAGTGGAGTGACCTAACAAAATTAGATGGGTGGAATCTGAGAGAAAATCTAAGATAGGGTGCTACTTGGTGTCAATTCAATTAAAAAAGAAAATAAAAGGCGGCGGTGAATGAGGCTAGCTGCCGTAGGCGCTTCAGCGGAGCGCCGCCCCCGCGATGCAGAAGGCGGCGGTGAATGAGGTCATATTTCACCCCTCGGTTGATTTTATCACACACTGCGTCCTTGTCATGGCTCTGCCTATTATCATATCAATTAGGCCAAATGGTTTTTAAATTGTGTGGATATTTTGTGATATTTATGCGATTTATCGCAAAACTTATGAACTTTGACTAGCTAGCCTATTTCCGCGATTTAAAATTCTGATGAAAATGATCCAACATGCAAGTCCGTATATGAGATCTCAAAACTTAAGTTGAATTGATAAGTCAATTTATCAAAACAGCATCTTGGATTTATCCCAATTTGAAACTAGCGTAACAAGTTAAATTATGAGATAATTAACAATTCAGAAATCTAGCGTGACAAAATTAAAATGAAGTACGTTATTTAAATATTAAAACTAAAAGAAATTATTTATCAGCTCATCTATACTATTACATCAAAGCAATTGCATGCTTTATTTGCCACCATAAGCATTTTAGATTTATCAAGTCAATTTCGATTGCATTCAAACCCTAAATCATGACAAATTTACTACATGATCAAAGTTCATAATTCTTCCTATGAACTTTTAAATTCATCAAAATTATTTAATTTTATCCAACGCTCGTGATTCAAGAGATCATTTGCCCTCTCAAATATTTTTGTAAAACCTCATCTAACAATAGAATAATCATCGTGTTTCTTTTACATGTATTTCTGAGCTCATATACTACACGTGTGTTGATCTAACACAAATGGCGTTCTATAATATAGTAGTAGTTGTTGATGTTGAAATAATAAATTAGTATACGTTACATTTAATATCATTTAATCTAGTATTTGTACAGGGACGGAGATAGCATTGGCCAAGCCCCCGAACTCATTACCCAGCCATGACTAGCCTTTCTGATGTCGTGTCTATTACTATGAAAGACTTAATTTTTGTTGTGTTTTGAGAAGAGAGAAGATGAAAGAGTAAATTGCATCGGCAAAGAAGAAAGAAGAATAAAAAAAATTGCAGATCGATTTCGCAAAGAGGAAGAAGATGATACGGCGGCGCGTGTTTGTTAGGTTTAGATAAATTGGGCTTTTTTAAATGGGTTTTGATTAATTTGGTCAAATGACCCCAATTTAAATGATTTGGTTTATTAACCCATTACTACTATTTAAAAAGTTAATAAACAAGTTTGGTCATTGAGATAGACTAATTAATTTATTTTATTTAAATAAATGTATATCGTAATTAAATTTAATTGGATTCATCTAAATTATATGATATACTTCAAACAAAAGAAGTATATATATTATATGTATATAAAATAACCTATTTGAATTACATAAATCAAATTAAATGAGAAACAATAAAATTACAACAATTTAGATTAGTTTTGATTCTAATACCTATTTTCATAAATATATTTTGATCAAATACCTCATTTAACTTAATAGTACTAGTATTTTATTTCCTTACATCATGTTCTCAGATTTCAAACAATATTAATTTTAAATTTGATATCATATTTATTTTGTTTTATTTAATTTTAAAAATAGAATAGAACAACGGCTCAAATTAAATAAATTAATTACATCTCTCTTTCTTTCTCTATATTTATCTATATTATAAATTACTTCTTCAATATTATTATTATTTTAAATATTTAAATATTATTATAATTTTATTAAATTTCAACACCGGCTAATTTGTATTTCTGGTTCCGTCCTTGTATTTGTATATATTGATGATTAGATATTTAAGGTGTTATTTTTTGTAGTATAATCAAATATGCCCGCAAAAAAGTAATTCATTCAGGACAATATCATGTACTAGTACTTTAGAGTAGGATATATAATCTTGATTATAATTCAAATAGTATAAAATAATCAAGAACTTTTATCACTCGCTTTATAAGGAGAAAAACGACGTTCAACAGTATTTGACGATCTCATAAGTAACAATCAACTTTTATCGCTTAAAAAAACTATCTTTAAAGCAGTTGTTGCCTTTTATGCAGCAAGGTACGTATAAAGCATAGTTAGTTTATCATTATCTCGTAATTAATTCAGTTTCCTTAAATGCTAAACTATATCCTAAACAGTGGCTCATCATTAAATGCAGCAATATACTTTTAATTTTAATTCTTTACCTGTAGGCTACTTGATTTTGACTAAGTAAAAAAAAACAATCATGGTAGAACTAATTAACCGTGTTTAATAACAGTGCAACGGTTGAAAACTTGTGGGAAACTGAATTAGATACTTTTAATTAACATAGCCTGACATTTTACAACTTACCAGCTGGCCAACTGATTTAGCTAAAATATAATCAGCTTTCTTCACAGCTCAACACGAAATCTATAATTTATACTCATAATCGAATAAATTATGAAATTTATGTCCCATTCTGAATTAATTAAACTCTAAGAAGCTCCCAAAAATAGCGAATAAGCTAATAAATATATATAGAAAACTACGCGTGGCGGTCGGTGGAAGTTGAATATATTGATTTTTGGTTGATATTAGGATATTTATTTCTTACAATGACCTAATATCACACGTAATGAAATAGATCTTATTCGATAATAAGATAATCAAATGGTGATTTAGTGATGAATGATGATGGATGACACAAGTGGGATTATATTAATAAGGAGAATATATATAGTATATATAAAGTAATTAAAAGGTCAAAGACATTTGGTTAAAATTGAAGCTGGCAAGGTGCAGAGGTCGGATATAACATGTGCAAATCTCACTCATAGTCTTTTGTATTTCACATTTTCACCTAATTAATTTCATGTATTTATTGACCAAACCAACCAATATACCATTTACTCATATTTCCCCGTTAGATATGCGGATTAGGTGTGTAGATATCTATTTCGATAGTTAAATTGAACGTGTGATTTTGTAAATACTAAAACTCGAT
Source organism: Salvia splendens (assembly GCF_004379255.2). Taxonomy (NCBI): domain Eukaryota; kingdom Viridiplantae; phylum Streptophyta; class Magnoliopsida; order Lamiales; family Lamiaceae; genus Salvia; species Salvia splendens. Next base: position 27,823,753 of record NC_056039.1, read on the forward strand.
TTTCTTATGTCTCACTTTATATATACCATAAATTTCCAATTCCACCGTAATTAAGCACAATCAAACGTGGCAATTTATCATTTGTCAGTACCACATAGTAATAAACAGTAGTATTAATTCCGCTCTTTTACCATCCACAATAGGAATAGCCCAGCAATAGCCCAGACATAGCCTAGCCACTGCCACATCATCAGCACTAAAAATCCTCCTGCCACATCATCAAAACAAGCAAATAGCCCAGCAATAGCCCAGCCATAGCCTAGCCACATAATATCCACATCACTATTAACAAATATATACAAAATGAAATAATTAACAATCACACAATATACGGAATTAAATTTACGACACAAAAACAAGAAAATTCACTAATATTAATAAAATTTAAAAAGTACATTAATTAAAAAAAATTACATAATTAAAAAAAATTAACGGCGGTCAATCCTCCGCGCCCATAACTCTTTAATTAAATCCTTTTGGAGTGGAATATGAGCCGTCGTTTGGCGCATGTCGGCATGTGCTTGTAGGAGGCTGGCTTCATCGTGAGGTACCCGTTAAAACAAGTGGTGCGAATGAAAATGACGAGCAAAGCGCGTATATATAGTGTTTCGGAAAAAAAAAATTTAAATTTCGCGCTAGGCGGTGCGCTGGGCGATCCGGGCGCTGCAATAGCGCTGAGCGGATCACCCAGCGCCACGCGACCGCCCAGCGCTGCACGGTTTCTCTCTCCATTCGCCCGCTGGGCGACTGCAATAGACCGCCCAGCGCCGGCGCTCGGCTGGGCGGTCGGCTGGGCGGCATTGTGGATGGTCTAAGTAATGTGCTTTTGGCTTCTACTCTACTTGTTTCAGGGCATTGCTAGCGCCCTATAGGACGCTCTATGCGCTGCCACATCATCATTTTATCCTCTTACCCTTCCACTTGCAGTGGGGCGCCCTATAAGCCACCCTAATGGCCGCCCTATAAGTTTCACTATTGTTTTATTAATTAATTTAAATGTTTTCAAATATATCAATGCAAAATAATTAAAAAACACCACTGTTAATTAAAAACTGCAAATCCTACATTGATTAAAAAAATATTACACGAGTTAGAAATGAAAAAAAAGTTGACTACTCTACAAAAGTCCCAACTTGCGGCGTAGCTCATCGATCATCCCCTGGAGGTATTCGGCTTTGGCCGGGTCCTGACACTGCATGAGGGCGTTGTGCGTGTCCAACAACGTCCTCCGGTTGGCGGCCGCTGCCAACTCCGCGTAGGCAAGTGACGTCGGGGTCGGGGTCGGGGTCGGGATCGACGACGGGGGGCGGCTGCGGCTTGTGAGGAGGATGTCGCCTTCGCCTTCCCCTTGTTCTTCGCAGCCTTGAAGCCAACCGGACGCCGGGAGGACACCGGTGTGTCAGAACTCTCTTCCTCCTCATACATCGTCTAGTTGAGGTCCACCGGATATGCGCCGCTTTCGCTGCTCGTGTAAGCACCGGCTTCGGTGGTCCTCGTCCTCTTTGGCGCAGCCGATGCAGAATCCCGCCTTGGAACTTCTGCTTGTCCTTCAAGAGCACCCAGATGTTGAAATGCTTGAAGTCGCCGTACAATGACTGGTACGACAACATCGCTCTATCGCGCACATCGCTCAAACTCTCGCCGCTTCCCTGCTCCCTCAAGCACTTCTCGTACTCCGCCGAGAATAGGTTGACTTGCTTCTTCACCTGATCCCAGTGCTTGTGGAGCTGCTCCATATGGCGCTTGTACGCGCTCGGCGGCTTCGCCTCATTGTAGCGCTCGGCGATGCGCTCCCAGTACGCAACCTGCTTTTTGTTGTTCGCAAATATCGGGTCCTCCGAAATATCCACCCAACACCTCGCCAAGACGAGGGTTTCATCTGGTTGGTAGTTCGTCCTCCTGGGGGAGTACTCTTCATTCGTTTCCGGAGGTGCAACTTGTACGCCCGGTGCCGGTTCCGCTTCTTTCTGGCGGCGGCGGCGCGGCGGGTTGGAGACGGCTCCATGTCGGACAGACCATATGAATCCGTACTGAATTCGGGATCGTACTGTGTGTTGGAGTCGAAGGGCCGATATTCGTCAGGGTCTGTACCCGGCCAACGTGCACCACCCCTAAAAATCAGACTATTCGGACTTGGGTATTCACCGGAATCCATTTTATAGTGTAATTTGAGAGTTGAAATGTGAATGGAAATGTTAAAAATGAATGTGGGGTAGGGGGGATTTATATAAAAATAAATTTCGAATTAAAAAAAAACGCGTTGCATCGTCCGCGTCGCCCACAGTGGGCGGATGATGGCGCGCTCGAGGCATCGGGCGGCTTATCGTCCGCCCCATTGCGGATGCTCTTATTATGGGTTGTTCATGGATGACCATAAAATGTATTCCTCCTTCGTTTGCGACTAGGATTCTTGATTGAGTTTTGCATGGATTTTAAAATATATATAAATGAAAGTTGGTTAAAAAAGATAGTGAGTCTTATTCCTATATGTATTAGTTTTGTAATAAAAATGTGAGCAAAATAAATTAGTACAATATGGATCCTAATAATGTGTTGTTATATATCCTAAACAATGTTCCTTTTTTTCAATTAAGTTCTACTCCCTCCGTTTGTCATTAGTAGTCCCATTTCTTGGCGTCATGTGTTTTAAGAAATGTTAAAGAAAGTGGGTGGAAAAAAGTTAGTGGAATAGGGGCCCTACTTGTATATATTAGTTTTAAATGAAATGTGAGTGAAATGAGTTGGTAGAAAGTGAGACCCTATTACCATTTATGGTAAAAGTGAACCGGGACTCCTATTCGCAGACAGACTAAAATGGAAAAATGAGACTCCTATTCGCGGACGGAGGGAGTACGGAGTTTTGCAATTGATTGCAACAAAATCAGCTCCATGCATTTGTTTAAACATATTTATTTCTATGCCAATGGCAATATCGATTTTAGTTCCCAAATTTATTTTCTTGCATCCATCCATCCATATGTGAAAGTTTTTCATATTTTTGCAGCGTGTCTTAGATAAACATAGATACTCTAATATAATTGATAATTTACAATAGATTATAGTACAAGTTAGCATCCATATATATGTAATTATTGCCCCTTGAATAATGGGACTCTTTTCTATTTTCACCATCACTTTCTCTTAACTAAAAAAAAGGAGATTGAACTCGAGTTTTTTTGGATGCAATATTTATTTCCTTTATGATTGAGAAAAGTGACAATGTAGCACCCTGAAATTTTGCGACTTCTATTTCTATTAATGTGGATATTGAATAAGAATTCTTTTGTGGAAATTGAATCTCTATGTGTTTAAGTTAATTATGTGAAATTAGTTGTTGTAGGTTATGTGAGTTAATGTGATTAAGCTTCCAATGTGTGAATTAAATTAAATGGGATCATGCATAATCATTCTAGCCATTTTATTTGAAATTTTCGGCCCTCCTACTTATTGGAAATAATACTTTCTTTCTTGGATTTAATTAATTGCTTTGGGATATTTATCCAAATTAAATCCAAACCAAATTATGTCATCCCTTGAGATTTTCGAAATCTCCTAGTAATTAGGAGAAGGAATTATTTTGTGGATTTAATTGGTATCTTGTTTGTCTCCTTCCTTGAATTAAAATCCAATTAAATCTTACCATATCTTACCAAATTTAAATCCTATTCCTATTTGATTTGAGGATTTAAGTATTTTTTTTCCTTGATCTCTCCCATTCCACACGCCTACTTTCATTTTTAATTGTGAGATTTTATTTTATTCCCCCACAATTTAATTATTTTATTTAAGTGTGGGATTAAACCTAGATAATAAATAAGACAAACCCTAACCCTAGCCCCATTATTCACGCTGCTCTCTTCCTCTCCTCTCTCACACACGATTTTTTTCTCCCCCTCTCCTTCTCCACCAATTCTTCACCAATCCTTTGTTCTTGCATCAATTTGGAGTTGGAAATTTAAGATTCATCGAAGAATCACATCAATTATCTTTCCTACCGATTGTTTTTTAACAAGAAAGGTATATTTGAATTCTCTTTCTCATCCTTTCCATTGAACCCATGTTTCTTGATCCCCTCATGCATATAGTGAGTGTACAAATCATAGATCTAAAAATTAATCTGTTGGGATTGATGTTTTGCATGAGAAAGTATGTGGATATGCGTTTATGTATGTGTATGTGTGAGGTTGTGGATGATTCGTTGGTGAATGATATGTGAATATATGAGAACATGGTTGTGAGATCTTTTTGAAGCATGATTATGTGTTGGAAGCAGGAATATATGTGTTTGGATGAATGATAGATAAACCCTAATTCGAATTTGTGAAGCATAAAAACTATGGTGTTCGGACAGTAGATTCCGACGTGTGTTTGACCGACCAAACGATCTTATTTTGGCACGAATTTTTAACTGACTACAATTTGAGATGTCTTCTGTGTTGTGTATAAATTTCAGCCTCTTTTGACAAAATATGAATTTTAAATGAATTTTTACAGTTAACTGCGCAGTTCTGTCAGAATTTGTATTCTCATCCAGTAAGTTTCATTTTTTATTTGACCGACCTAAAGATGTGATTTTGATGTGAAATTTTAACTGGATGATCTTTGATGTGTCTACTGTGGTTTGATAAAATTTCAGCCCCAACGGAGGTCGGATGGATTTTTAAGGATTTCTACAAAACGAAAATGCGCAGTTCTGCCAGATTTCTGTCATGTTAAAATAATACTTGTTGTCAAGTTTTGAGTGAATAAATGATCCATGTGTGAATAAGAAATGTATCCTATGATGTTGCTATGTGTTACACGTTGATGTATGCTTGAGTGTTCGTTTCGTTTTTGTTGATGAACGTTTGGGGATAGGCAATCTAAGAAAACGATGAAAGGAACGATAGGACATGCATGATAATTGTAATAATGGAAAACCTGATTGTGTGGTGATATTGACAAGGGTTGTTGTACGTACGAGGGTACCAAGGGCAAAAGGTTGCGTAAAGTCGTGATTGTGTGGTATAAGCAAGCGAGGTGGGCTTTCTTTTACTAAACTCTTTTACGCTTTCAAAAGTATGATACGGTGTTATAAGGGTGGTTTAAAGTGTTATGTCATGCCACGATTGTTTTGATGTTGAGATTGTTGCTTGATGCCTAGTTCGTTTGAGCTTGCTCCGTTAGGCTATAGGGCTATGTGTGATGTTGAGATTGTTGCATGATGCCTAGTTCGTTTAAGCTTGCTCCGTTAGGCTATAGGGCTATGTGTGAAACGAATTCGGTTCTGAGTAGTGCCGCAAACCCTATCAGGCTGTGTACACAGAGGGGATCGTGAGCCGTCCTTGCTAGTCGGCCGGTCTCGTGGGCGAATAGTGTGGCCACACTTTCGTCGCACTATGGTAAGAGGATGTGATTGATTGATTGTGGAGAAAGTTGGGAGATTGTTTTGACTGGTCAGGCTATGAAACTGTTTTTGTGATACTCGATGATATTCTTTTCTAAAATGTTAAAACTCGAGTTCACTATGGTATGGATGACATAACTTTTATCAAATATTTTGGCGTGTGTCCACTGAGTATATCAAGTACTCAGCCCTGCATATGCTTTCTTTATGTGCAGGTTGAGTGGGGTGTTGCGATGGATGTTGAGTCGGCTTAGGAAATTTGGATGCGTTGTGTCTTCATACATAGGCGTCATCCTATGACTCTCTTTGATAACTTATTTCCGCTGCTACTTTTGAAAACTGATGTCACAAGAGTTTACTTTACTTCGTATGGCTTTATTGTGTCAAGTACTTTGAGACTATTCCGTTGCTTACTTTTGTTAAACTAAAATGTTTTTGTAGACTAAAGTATTTTCCCTTTTGGAAGTTAATTAAATTTTTGCATTAAGTGTCAACTTTTATTGTGTCCCCCTTTTCTTCCCCGCTCCTTAGTCCCTCCCCTCGTCACGTTTTTCCCATCTTCACTATCCTTAGTAAGAGCGGCCGAGATTATCAGATGTGTATGTGGATGCGGTGGTGAAGTAGGTGGTGAGTAATTGTTGGGGCTGAGCAGTTTGACCCCTTATTCTGCGCCATGTTACCACTGAGATTCCTCCATTTCAAGAATGCCATAATTTTGGCTTTTCTATAACTTTGGTTTGCACTGCCTCATTGCGCAAGCTAACTCTTCATGCATTCATCATCTCCTCTACATATATGTCCAAATAATTTAAAGGACATTGATAGTACAACTACTATATTCAATTATGCTATGCATATACTACATCTTAATTATCATTTCCAATTCTACTTTTGCCATTGCTGTCTTACTCTATTTTGGCTTTATTTTTCTCACCTTTTCTGGTTTTAGACAATCGACTTTTACTACATATACTACTCCAAGTACTAACACCTAACTATACTAGCTATGTCACAATACATATAGCACTCTCACAATCACCTATTCTGAGTATGTCACCTATATCTCTATAAGCCTAAGTCTTACACATCAAATATTTGCCGCTTTACAGTATTGCATACAAACCAGTGCTCCAATATGAACTGAACTATTCATTATTATTGTGATATTTTTTATTGGTCAATCAACATATTTATTAATTGAATATGTTCTGAAAGAAATAAATATATAATTTTTATATTTTTTTTAGTATTATTTTAACCAGTTCTTGCCATAAATAGTGAAACTGACCCAGATCAGAATTAATGCAGGCCCAACTCTAATTAGACTAATGGATACTTATAAAAATTAAAGATCTTAAGACATCTTGTATTTAGCCCAATCATATGGATCAATACACACTATTTAACGAACGAAACAGTGCAATGACTAATAAGCAATAGGACTTGATATGCTAAATGAAACTATAGACATCTGAAACTTATCATATCGAATACATGTAAACAATTCAAAACTTTTGTGAAATTATAATTTTACATATTATTTTTACAGCCAATTAAGAATCTAACACTGACATAGCTCATAGGAGTAACTTATTATATTGCACTCTCGAATGTCAATCAAAATGAAGTCACGTTGTTGACACTAAAATGACATCATATAGGACTAAAAAATATAACAAGTGGTTGAAATATAAAGTACAAATTCAATCACAAAGGCAAAAATAAAGAGATTGTATATTAAAACAATTACATAACCAAGCAATAGAATTAAATATGCAATATTTTTAATCCATCAACTAAAAATCGGAAAATAAAATCAATAAACAAAAAACTTAATTAAAATAGCAACCTAGAAATAATTTCACAACCAAAAATGGCAAAATAAATTTTTAAAAAATAAATCACTAAAATACGAATAAATTTTCAAACTGAAAATAATCCATCAACCAAATGTCGGACAATGAATTCGATCAACTAGTATGAATCAAAATTGCAAATTTAAAACAATTTTATAACCAGAAAATTAGAATAAGGATGGTTTACAATAGCAAAAAACAAAAAAGAAACGCTAGAAGGAGGGCTTGAACCTCCGACCTTGTGGTTAACAGCCACACGCTCTAACCAACTGAGCTATTCCAGCTTCTGCTTTCTTTTGTACTCAATAATATATTAGGTCTCTCGTCAAAACCTTAGTCCCATTTAATTAATTGTCTGTGGCTAAGATGAAAGATTATCTTTATTAGGTTCAATTTTCATTAGTGTGTGGATATAGACAAACATCCGACTAAAAAAGATTGGGCTGCAGTTGTAGCCACGTGTAGATAGAGCAGACACATGCAGGATATTTGGGTATGGGGAGTAGATAAATATCTGCCGAACGGGAGGCCAATATCCGCTCCCCGCCCTAGCGCTAGGCGCACGATGGGGGCGACGTGATGCGTGACGCCCAGGCAGACGTGCCCTTAGCCAAATGGCTTCGGGCACAACTTGCGTTCAAAGACTCGATGGTTCACGGGATTCTGCAATTCACACCAGCGGCTGGAAGAAAAAGGGCATGCAAGCGTAGAAATAGAAAGAAAAAGACGATGTCGGGAGCACAGCCGCCGGAATCATTCATGGCGACGACGTACGAGTCGGTGGAAGGCGGTCAGAATAAGACTCAGTTTGATCCGCGGTCCAAGCAGGACGCCGGTGGAATTGATATCGACAAAAATCAGGATAAAGTGGAGGACGCCGCCGGTTTGGGCGGACCTGTGTTTGGAGCCGGTAAGGACAACGACAATAAGGATGATTTGGGCGTTAACGCACCGCCTAGCTCTTGCCCAATGATAGACCCTAGATCTATCAAACTAGAGCACCAACGATTTGTAGCGAAACGAAGAACAAGATAAACCCTAGTTGAGGTGCTAGGGGGCGATTTCCGCAAAACCGGGAATGAGAATAAATTTATAATTTATAGAATTCTAAACCCTAAACATAATCAAGAAAGATAATTAAAATAAAAAGATATGCAAAATAAATAAAGATAACTGATAAGTCGTATTCTAGGCCTAGGTTACGGGTCAGTATGATGTGCATAATTGAATTATATCTGCAAAACTAGTTGCTTAAGCGTGCAGGGTAAGCGTTCTAGCCAGTAGGCAGAGTTTCAGACACTTCAAGTGAAAAGGGCGTCAGGACGATTACGTACTGACCAGTATACATGCAAAAATGGCTCGAGATGGAGAAGGAGGATAGCTGGGACTGCTCAATCACAATTAAGGGCAAAGAAGTCATTTCACCGCAAGGTCTTACCCTAAAAATCAAGGGTAAGCCTCCCTATAAAAGGAAGCCACTTGGAGAGAAAAAGGTAGCTTGAGGAGGGAATCATTCATCATCATCATCACTCTTAGGAGAGTTCTCTCGGAGTTCAGTCCTTCAGCCCAGTCCTGAATCTCGTTCCTCGCCACTGCCATGTTCACTTGAAGATCTAGATGTTCCCGGAGTTCCAAATCGTCCGTTCCAGCCAGCAGAACCGTAGTTAGAGATATCATCGCCCGGAGTGGCAAAACACTTTTATTCGCTTTCGTAGTTTAATTTACTTGCTTTCCTTACGTTGGATCTTTGTTTGCTTTTGGATATTTTCTGTTTTTGAAGTACTTGTGGAAGATCCGAACGTGTTTATGATATGAAGTTGATTTCCGTTTCAGTTATGGTGTTGATTTCTTTTCCTTCCTATTCCGCCTAGTTAGCTTAGATCTAAGGTTCCTTGGTGTTTAAGTGCTGAAACTTTCCTTTCTTTGTTTCCGTCAAAATTCCTTTAGTTAAATGTGGAACTATTGATCGTGAGTGAATCGCTGCATGTGAAGTCTTGTTTGAGTTCGTTTTCGTTTTCCTGCTGACCAGTACGTGGAGTTGCATTTTCTGTGTTTTGATTTCAGATTGGGTGTTCTTATTTGTGGATCTGTGTTCGCGAATTGATAAACTGTGTTTCCGTGTTGAATCTGGAATTATTTTCTGATTTTAGTTTGTGTTGTTGAAGAAGATGATGTCCATGTCTAATGTTGGGGACCACTTTGCTTTTTAGATGCTTTTTGTTTTTTTGTCCTTTACTTTTAGTTATAACCTGCAGATCTGTCAGCCTAGTCACCATGACTACCACTACCCTCTGAATATTCTGTCTAGCCCAAAATAGAATCTCGTACCTTCCAAATATTTTCTGTTATAAAAATGTCCCCCTATTTCCACGTACACAGCTGCACCCCTACACTTCTTTCCCCATTCCAGTCAGTAGGAAATTACCTGTAAGTTCTTGCCTAGGTAGAGACTCAACCCGAGCGTGGTAGCTAACCAAACCATCCAGAATATCACCACAATAGTTTTAACGCACCATCTCTGTGGGATTCGGCCCTTACAACCACTATACAGATCAGTAGAAGTGGGTTGAGGAATTTTTGAAACCAGGGTCTAGGCTTAGTTAGGATCTCTATCCTGACCAGTAGGATATATCATTGCTTGAACGACACCTAAGCGCCCTGAGGTCCTTTCAAATGGCGCCGTTGCCGGGGATGGATGGCGTTACTAGTTACTTTTGTGTGTGATACTTTGGCGTATATATTGTGCATAATCTTCTTTTTCTTTTCTTTTCATTTCAGTTTATGAGAAGCAGTTCGGCTCCTGACCAGGGGAGACCGAAGATACTTCAGCGAGGATCTATACTCGTAACCACTCGTTCTGGCTGTGGACCACCTTGTCTGACCTAGGCACGAGTAGTGACGAAGAGAAGGGCACCATAGAGGGACCGATACCAGAAGAGATACCACTGTTGGAAGGCAACCCAAGGGAAATGGCCAACCAGGGAGATGAGGACCCGGAGATAGGGACGCTGAACGCGCATACTGAAGGAGAGCCCCCGCAAGCCATAGTCGTTACTCCAGGGCAAACCGCCTGAGATGTGAAGCCTCATGTGATCGCGATCCTGCCTACGTACTGCGGGAAGAGCTACGAAGGGCCGTATGAGTTTCTTCATGAGTTTTGCAAAATTTGTAGAGCGCAGAGGAGACCAGCAGGAGCAACTGAGGATGATTATAGGCTGAAGGATTTGCCATTTGTGCTCAAGGGGGAAGCTAACACCTGGTTCATGCGCCTGCCCCCCCAACTCTATTGAGACTTGGGCCGATTTCAAGTCAGCATTTCTGGGCGAGTTTTTTCCGTCATCCAAGACAAGCGCGCTGAAGAGGGAAATAACTAATGTGAAGCAAGGGTATGATGAGCCCTTGAGTGATTATTGGGCAAGATACATGGGTCTTTTGGAATCATGTCCCAACCATCGCATGGCGGACATTGAAGTACATCATACTTTCTACGAAGACATGAACGCGGTAACCAAGGACCTGGCAAATTCATCGTCAGGAGGAAGCTTCACGCAATTGCGGGTTAGCGAAGCAAAGAGAGTCCTAAGGAAGCTACTGAATGCAAAGAAAGAGTATGACCATTCAAGGGAAGGATACAACCGAGAACGGGCTGCTGTTGCCTCGGTTACTGATCAGGAAAATACACTAGAGCAGAAAATGGATTTGAAAATGGATGAGCTGAAGAAGTCACTTCTGAGTGCGATCGAGAAGAGCACTCCACCACCTTCCCCAGCTGGGAATTACAAGGGTGCAGAGCAGGGAAATCAAGGACCGAACTATGATCAGCCTAATGATTTCGGGAATATGGAGCAGGTTAATGCTGCGGGGTACTTCAATTCTAGTGGGCATTGGATTCAAGGTAGGCAACGGGATGCACCATGGAGGGATCATCTGAACTTCCGATGGGGCGACGGGAGCCAAAATCAGAACCAAGGTCAGAACCAGTATAACCCTCATCCGAACCAAAACCCTAACCGTGGACCAGTAAACCCAGACTACCAGCCCAACTGGTCAGGAAGAAACCAACATTCCCAAAACCAAAACCCACAAAACCCGAACCCTGTCTATGTGCCACCCCACCAGAGAAACTTCCAAAACTTCCAAAATCAGCCAAACCCAGGACCCCAAAACCATCAGAACCAAAATCAATTCCAAGGCCAGCACCAGAATCAATATCCTCAAGATCAGTACACCCCTCCTGCCCAGTATAACCAATACCCGCCTAATCAAGGCCAGCAAAATTCCCAGAACTATCAACACCAAGGGCCAAGTCACTTCCAAAACTCAGGTCAAGGAGATCCGTTGAGGACATGATGGGTGAAATGCTAGCGTCACAACACAGCATCAAAGGAGAATTGCAATCCCATAATGAAGTCGTGCAGGGGATGCAAAACGCCCAGAAGGAACATAAGGCGAACATGGATATGATGAATAGACAGTTAGCTCAACTGGCCAGTTCGGTGGGTGATTTGAAGGGAAATGCAGGGAAACTCCCATCTACAGTCCAATTGCCCGAAAAGGCAAATGTGAGTAAGGTTACGTTGAGGTCAGGAACCACTTATGACACGCCTCAACCGAAACAACCTAGTGGAGAATCCAATGGAACGAAGATAAGAGGTGATACCATTTTAGCGGAAGAATTAGGGAGAACTATGCCTCAGATGAAAGATCCATTCTTCTTGGATGATACACCAAGTGTACGAGGTGAACCCGACACCCTACTGACCAGGAAGGAACCTCCTCAAGAGGTAGAGCCCAGAATGGAGGCCCAGACCCAGGAACTACCCAAGAGAAACTCCAAGAAGGTTGCTGAAGAACCAGTAGAGGAGAAAAAAAGGGAGAAACCATTACCATTCCGATTTGTTACAAAGAGGAAGAAAGAGAACCCGGTTGACTACTTGTCGATTTTCGGGAAGTTGGATGTCACCATTACCATTCCGATTTGTTACAAAGATTCATAAAGGACTTCATAGCCGGGAGAGCCCAGAAGGATGGCAAGATTATGGTGGAAGGGATAGCGTCAGCAATAGTGCAAGAGAAGTTGCCACCCAAGAGAGCCGATCCAGGTATGTTCACTCTGCCCATAGCCATAGGAGATGTAAAGGTCAAACATGCAATGTGTGATTTGGGGGCATCCATAAATGTCATGCCATTGTCTATCTATAACCGATTGAAGGGAGTTAGATTGTCGAATACTAGGGTATTGATCCAACTGGCTGATAGGTCGTGCATAAGTCCTGAGGGAGTTTTAGAAAACGTGTTAGTAAGAGTGCATGATTTTACCTATCCTGCTGATTTTTATGTGATCAAAATGAGTGAGCATGAAGCTAGGGAATCTAGTGGAGTGTTGTTAGGAAGGCCATTTTTTAGAACGGCTAAGACAATAGTGGACATGGCCGAGGGGACAATTTGCATTGATTTTCATGGAGAGAAATTCACTTTTGATATCAATGAAGCCATGAAGAAACCGATTGATTCTGAGAATTTGTGTTATGTTGATGTGATTGACCCCCTTGTCCAAGATTTTCTTGAGACCGAACTATTGCAGGAGAAACTCCAAGCGTTAGATGTTTATGAGCAGGCTGACGTCGAAGCTGCTGCATGGTGTGATCTGATTAGTAGCCAAGGGTTGACTGATGAAGAAATAGAAGTAGCAATCAAGGAATTCTGTCTGAAATCGGAGTTCATTGGAGCCACAGGGGTTCAGCTACCAGCCAGTATAGAAGAACCATCGGGGGGAGATTTAGAAAAAGAAGGAGAGATTGAGAAAAACCCTCTACCCGAAGACACACTTCCACCTCAAGTTGAGCTGAAGAAGTTACCACCGAATTTGAAGTATGCCTTCCTTGGAGAGGAGAACTCATATCCAGTGATCATCAGTAGCAGCCTTACGAAGGAACAAGAGGCTAGGCTACTGACCGTGCTGAGCAAGAACAAGAAGGCGATTGGTTGAAGTCTTACAGATTTAGTGGGAATTAGCCCCGACGTCTGCATGCACCACATTAGGTTGGAGGAAGGAGCGAAGGCACATCGAGATGCTCAAAGGAAGGTAAACCCTAACATGCGAGAAGAGATATTGAAGGAGATCTTGAAGTTGTTGTCGCTAGGGATTATCTATTCAGTACCGGATAGTGAGTAGGTCAGCCCGATCCACATGGTCCCAAAGAAGTCGGGCATCCAAGTAGTTCAGAATGAGAGGAATGAGCTGATCCCAACGAGGCTAGTCACGGGTTGGCGAATGTGCATCGATAACCGTAAGCTGAACAATGCGACCAGGAAGGACCATTTTCCCCTGCCGTTCATCGACCAAATGTTGGAGAGATTAGCTGGGAAGAAGTTTTTCTGCTTTCTAGATGGGTACAGCGGGTATTTCCAAATTTACGTAGATCCTGAGGACCAGGACAAGACCACTTTCACTTGCCCGTTTGGAACCTATGCATACTGTCGCATGCCTTTCGGCCTGTGCAACGCTCCAGGTACGTTTCAACGATGTATGATGAGCATATTTTCCGATTTGATTGAGGATTGCATAGAGATATTCATGGACGATTTTACGGTTTACGGAGACTCGTTCGACTCTTGCCTTCACCATTTGGATATAGTTTTGGAGAGATGTCAAGCAAAGAGTTTGGTTTTGAACTTCGAAAAGTGCCATTTTATGGTCGCCGAAGGGATAGTTTTAGGACACGTGGTCTCAGAGAGAGGTATCCAAGTGGATCGAGCCAAGGTAGATGTTATATCCAAATTACCATTCCCTACTGATCAGAAGGGAATAAGGGGTTTTCTGGGGCACGCCGGATTTTATCGAAGATTTATCAAGGATTTCTCTAAGATCGCCCAGCCCCTTACTAGATTACTTCAGAATGACGTGGAATTCATCTTTGATGAGCAATGCAAGGCTGCTTTCAACCTTCTCAAGGAAAAGTTGATATCCGCACCTATCATAAGGGCTCCTGACTGGAACCATCCTTTCGAAGTAATGTGCGACGCCAGCGATTTTGCGGTAGGAGCCGTGCTGGGTCAGAAGATCGACGGGAAGAGGTACGTAATTTTTTGTGTCCAAGACTTTAAATCAAGCCCAGCGGAATTACGATACCACTGAAAAGGAGATGCTAGCAGTGGTGTATTCCTTCGAGAAGTTCAGGCCATATTTGTTGGGATCCAAAGTCATAGTGTATACTGACCATGCGGCGATTAAGTATCTGATTGCCAAGAAGGAATCCAAACCATGCTTGATCCGATGGGTACTCTTGCTACAAGAATTTGACTGGGAGGTGGAAGATAAGCGAGGAGTCGAGAACAAGGTGGCAGACCATTTGAGTAGAATAGTGCAAGATGGAAATGGTGACGAAGTGCATGATAAATTTCCGGAGGAACATTTGTGTGAGGTGATTTTTGTGCCCAGAAAAATTGATTGGGAAGAAGTGTTGAAACTTACTGGTCAGAATGATATAGCGAAAGGAAAAGAGAAGGTAGGGCAAGAGCCATGGTACGCGGACCTGGCCAACTACCTAGTAACTGGAGAGCTTCTAGAAGTACCGAGTGTTACCAAAGCACAAAGAATGAAGATCAAGAGTGAAGCAAAATACTACTTTTGGGACGACCCCTATCTGTGGAGAGTAGGGTCCGATAAAGTGATAAGGAGGTGCATTCCTGACTGGGAGCAGCGGGATGTTTTAACCCACTGCCATTCATTAGCATGCGGAGGACATTTCGGGTCCAAGAAGACGGCAAGGAAGATTTTGGATAGCGGCTTTTATTGGCCAACCCTCAACAAAGATGCGTACGAGTTCTGCAGGAGCTGTGAGCGTTGCCAACTGACCGGTGGAATATCTGCCCGGGATGAAATGCCGCAGGTACCCGTAATAGTTTGCGAGCTATTCGACATATGGGGAATGGATTTCATGGGACCTTTTCCTTCATCCTATGGGAATCTGTATATCCTAGTTGCTGTAGACTACGTCTCCAAATGGGTAGAAGCCAAGGCCACAGGCACGTGTGAAGCCAAGGAAGTGGCCAAGTTCTTAAAAAGTCATATCTTCAGCCGATTCGGTGTACCCAGGGCGATCATATCCGATCAAGGTACACACTTCTGTAATCGCACAATTGAAGCCTTGATGAAGAAATACAGTGTGCACCATAGACTATCCAGCCCTTACCATCCGCAAGTAAATGGTCAAGCAGAAATCTCTAACCGCGAGATAAAGAAAATTTTGGAGAAGACGGTGAACACTTCTAGGAAGGATTGGAGTGTAAGGTTAGAGGATGCTCTCTGGGCGTATCGAACAGCCTACAAGACCCCCATAGGCATGTCCCCTTACCGGATTGTTTTTGGAAAGATGTGTCATTTACCAGTTGGAATCGAGCATCAAGCATACTGGGCAGTACAGAAAGTGAATATGGATGCTACAGCCTGTGAAGAGGAAAGGAAGCTGCAACTGCAGGAGCTTGAGGAACTTAGATTGGAGTCATTCGACTCCGCCATGTGGTACAAAGAACGAACTAAATTATGGCATGATCGAAATCTGAGAACTAAGGAGCTCCATGTTGGCCAGAAAGTACTACTCTTCCAGTCAAGATTGAAGCTTATGCCAGGGAAACTCAAGTCCAAGTGGACAGGACCTTACATCATAACTGCGCTCCGATCTAATGGGGCAGTAGAAATTTCAGGGAGTTTCTCTAACTCTGAACCTTTCATAGTAAATGGGCATAGGTTGAAAATATTCAGGGATAATAGCGAGGTGGATGTGGTGGATGAAATTCCACTACAGCCACTTCCATCGGTTTCATACTGATCAGTAAGATAGGAATTTGGAGTTCCGCGCGGCCAGTTTCCCTTTGAAAATAGTTTGCATATTACTGGCCAAGTTGAATTCCAAATTGCCTAAGGAAGTTGTAAATATTGTAAATACGTAATTAATCTTTGCACGCTAGATAATTCCTAAAAATCCAAAAATATTTCCGGGCCTTAATTTTAATTTGAAGTGCACATTGACCAAGGGATTACTTATCTGGTGCTATTTCAAAATTTTATTTAAGTGCCCATTTAAATTAGTTTCCTTTTTAGGCATGAATAGGAGGAATTATGGAGAGGATGAAAATTTGAATTAAAGCTTGTGCAGCTTTTGCAGGGTGACAGCAGGAGAAATGGCGCGTGAGCAGAGGGAAAAGACGCGCGGACCAATCAGAGGCCAGCAACCTCAACCGCCCTTCCCGTCTGAAACGTCGCGACCGGCTACCCCTGATAACCGGTTACAACCACCTGCAACTGCTCTCTCTCATCCGAATTAAACTTACCGTCCCAACACTTTTCCCTCACAAACCCTCATTTTCAATTCACTTTCAAGAAACTCTTGTCCATCTCTCTCGCCGAAACATCAGTCTCAACCCAACTCTCAACCCTACCTTTTCACCACTAAATCACAGATTTCCACTCATGGGGAAGAAAGCTTTCGCCAAGAAAATCAAATCGCGCCGCCAAGAAACCCAGGAGGCACAACCACAGCAAAATCCACCGCCACCAGCACCGACCACTCATCCACCACCTATGATTTCCATGGATGCCATGATGGCATTTCTTCGTCAACAGGACCCTACTCGGGACTGGACGGCGGCATTGACTGGTTTTGGTCAAATGGGGGGCATAGGAAACGCACCCAGTGAAATTTCGCATGCACCGGTCAGACACGCAGAAGTACAATCGGAGTAGGGATCTCCCTCGGTGACCGCGCCGTCGGAAACCTCGGCACCAGATTCGGCGGGCTCGATGCTGTCGCCGCCTATTACGACTCCAACTCTGAGGAGCGTAAGAAAAGGGCCAGCCAAGAAGAGACAACCCATGAGGGGAGTGGCGAAGCGAAGAGGACGCCCGAGGCGGAGCCGGTATCTCATGAAGTGGAGAGGAAGGACATAGATCTGAACGAATCAGCCCAAAAGCGGTCGTTGATGACAGATGAGGAGTTTGAGTCCATCCTGAACCAAGTAGGCCAAGCAGCGGAAGCTACTGCCTCGGAGGCTGAGGGTCTAGACCTCGCTTCGAAGGCAGTAGGCATGAGCACGGAAGCTAGCGGGAGTAGTGGAACGGATGTTGGACGGATCTGCAGAGCAGAGGACATTGGCTCGAAAGCAAGACGCTATGGAGACGTTAGTGACTACTTTGGGAGAGGAAAACCATCGATTGATCACGGAGATGGGCCGGATGGCATCCGTGATAGATGTGTTGTTGAAAGAAGTGACCAGCTGGAAGAAGGAACCAGCTACAGGAACAAGCGGCCATGGAGGCCAGGACGATGAGACCCACCCACCAGAGACAATGATAGACGAGCCCGAGGAAGAGAACACCGAGGTGCCGGCAGCAGCCGAGGAACCGGCGAAGGAAAGTGAGGATCACACTGGAACGGAAGAGGAACCCCTGGAAAAGCAGCCTACACCACCTGCCCCACGGAGGAGCAGGAGACTTCGCTAGACCAACCCCCCACCCTGACAAGTTAGTTTTTTTTAGCTTTCTGTTTGTTTTTTATGTTTTTCATAATTGTTGGTGTTAGTTTTTGTTGCGATAGGTAAACTTCTGTGTTTATTTCTGTGTAGCATGTTTTTGTATTTTTTCTTGTTTCGTACGCATGTTGACTCACACTTAGTCCGTTGCACGGCCTAAGTGTGAGGAGTTTTGTATATATGTGTTTTGTTGGTTGCTGTTTAGGTTTTCAAACTTCTCCCACTTAGCCTATTCCATAGTCTAAGTGTGAGAAGTTTTAGTTTTATTTTGTTGTTTTTGTCTGTTTGTCTATGTGTCCATCATACTGGCCATTACCTTTTCCACTTCACAGCCTTATCTGAGGGCAGACACTTGTGAAGTGGGGGGGGGGGGGACGCAATGACCAGTATGATGAGTATGTATATATGTGTAGTTTTTGTGTTTGTGTTTGTGTCCCGTTAAGTATAGTTTTTTATTTTGTGTGTTGATTGGGTTTAAAACTCAACCGTCTTGAGCTGACGGTGAAGGGAATTGAGGGAGATAGGACATGCTGAAAAACCGAAACCACCATCCCTAGTACCTCCTAGTCAGGATAGATGATGTGAGTATGAAAGAAAAGCCCATACTTAGAGCCAAACGCGAAAGCCCTCTTCAAATGTGAGTTATAAGCTTAAAGTGGAACCACTTTCCACAAATATTGAAAAGAAAGAGAGGCTGCCACAAATTTCCTAGGATGAAGTGACCACGGGTAGCAAACACTGAAGGCAGTAGGAAACCCCCCATCCGTAAAAAAAAAAAAAAAAAAAAAAAAAAAAAAAAAAAAACCACCCTTAGAACCTCTTTTCTCAACTCTGTTACCCAGATAAATACCCCTAGCCACTGGGGCTGTGTGTGTGCAAGGCGTGAGGCGAATGAAGCTTACTGGCCAGAAAGATGTACAAGAAAGCAGACTCCAGCTGGGCAAGAAGGTTCGGAAGAAAATCGACCAGGGAGTTATCCCGGGTCCACAAAAAGAAAAAAAAAGGAGAGAAGAAGGTATAAGGGTGGCGAAGCCACAAAGGAAAAAGAGAAAGAAGAATGTGGAGAAAAATGGTCAGAAACTTGACCACAGAAAAAAAAGAGAAGGAATAAGGGTGGCAAAGCCACAAGATGATACTGACCAGTTGGAGACCCAAGCCAGAAGCGCCAACTAAGAAGCAACTGATCAGAAGCCTAATGCACACAGTCCCCCCCACATCAATAAAATAGAAATGTTGAAACTTAGAGCCTTAGGAACATCTACCCCAAAACAATACAACCCAATAGCCCCATTACAAGCCTTTAAGCCCTTCAGTAGCTGCACGTGAGATCCAAGTCCGAAGCAAGCGTGGTTGAGCATATTGAGAGAATGCGGTCCCAACATTCCTGGTGAGGTATGAGAGACCGAGTGAATCTAGTGTTTGGCCGAGAGTTTGGGCGATCTTGACAAGGGGATATACTGACCAGGAAGGAATGGGGGGTGGCAGAAGTTCAAGGCTGTCTAAGGCCGGATTGCACCGGATCCCGAGGTAAGGGATGGTTGAAAATATAGCCTAATCTTTTTGTTTTAGTGTTTATTCTTGTTTGTGTGTTTTTTCTGTGTTTGACCAAATGTTTTTCTTTGCGTCGTTGTAGTAAAGAGTCTAGTTTAGGTAGAGTCGGTCAGGGGAGTAACCAGGCTAGAATTCGACTTATTCCTTTTTGTTTGTTCTTCACGCTTGAGGACAAGCATGTGGTAAGTGTGAGCAATTTGATAAGTCGTATTCTAGGCCTAGGTTACGGGTCAGTATGATGTGCATAATTGAATTATATCTGCAAAACTAGTTGCTTAAGCGTGCAGGGTAAGCGTTCTAGCCAGTAGACAGAGTTTCAGACACTTCAAGTGAAAAGGGCGTCAGGACGATTACGTACTGACCAGTATACATGCAAAAATGGCTCGAGATGGAGAAGGAGGATAGCTGGGACTGCTCAATCACAATTAAGGGCAAAGAAGTCATTTCACCGCAAGGTCTTACCCTAAAAATCAAGGGTAAGCCTCCCTATAAAAGGAATCCACTTGGAGAGAAAAAGGAAGCTTGAGGAGGGAATCATTCATCATCATCACTCTTAGGAGAGTTCTCTCGGAGTTCAGTCCTTCAGCCCAGTCCTGAATCTCGTTCCTCGCCACTGCCATGTTCACTTGAAGATCTAGATGTTCCCGGAGTTCCAAATCGTCCGTTCCAGCCAGCAGAACCGTAGTTAGAGATATCATCGCCCGGAGTGGCAAAACACTTTTATTCGCTTTCGTAGTTTAATTTACTTGCTTTCCTTACGTTGGATCTTTGTTTGCTTTTGGATATTTTCTGTTTTTGAAGTACTTGTGGAAGATCCGAACGTGTTTATGATATGAAGTTGATTTCCGTTTCAGTTATGGTGTTGATTTCTTTTCCTTCCTATTCCGCCTAGTTAGCTTAGATCTAAGGTTCCTTGGTGTTTAAGTGCTGAAACTTTCCTTTCTTTGTTTCCGTCAAAATTCCTTTAGTTAAATGTGGAACTATTGATCGTGAGTGAATCGCTGCATGTGAAGTCTTGTTTGAGTTCGTTTTCGTTTTCCTGCTGACCAGTACGCGGAGTTGCATTTTCTGTGTTTTGATTTCAGATTGGGTGTTATTATTTGTGGATCTGTGTTCGCGAATTGATAAACTGTGTTTCCGTGTTGAATCTGGAATTATTTTCTGATTTTAGTTTGTGTTGTTGAAGAAGATGATGTCCATGTCTAATGTTGGGGACCACTTTGCTTTTTAGATGCTTTTTGCTTTTTTGTCCTTTACTTTTAGTTATAACCTGCAGATCTGTCAGCCTAGTCACCATGACTACCACTACCCTCTGAATATTCTGTCTAGCCCAAAATAGAATCTCGTACCTTCCAAATATTTTCTGTTATAAAAATATCCCCCTATTTCCACTTACACAGCTGCACCCCTACACTTCTTTCCCCATTCCAGTCAGTAGGAAATTACCTTTAAGTTCTTGCCTAGGTAGAGACTCAACCCGAGCGTGGTAGCTAACCAAACCATCCAGAATATCACCACAATAGTTTTAACGCACCATCTCTGTGGGATTCGACCCTTACAACCACTATACTGATCAGTAGAAGTGGGTTGAGGAATTTTTGAAACCAGGGTCTAGGCTTAGTTAGGATCTCTATCCTGACCAGTAGGATATATCCTTGCTTGAACGAGACCTAAGCGCCCTGAGGTCCTTTCAATAACTAACTATAATAAAAGATACGCTAAATTATTGGAGATATCTTCGGCGAGATTTGCTAGATCGAGGATCCTATCAACTCTCCCGCCGTTGAAAATCGCCTTGCCTTGGGCAAAAAGTAAGGAAATGTTGTTGGAGGGCCTTTGGCGGTTCCCAAGGCGGCTGTGATGATGGGTTTGAAAACCAATACACGAGCTGAAAAAGATGCAGCTCGGAGTTTAGGTCCGAAAGGATTCTGCACCAGCATGATAACCAAATATGGATAACACCCTTATATTCTTTCCATCTAGAAGCCACTTCTGCAAACGTACTCCTTAAATCAATTGAGGTAGAATGAGGCACACATAATGAAGGCCAAACTTGAACAACTTGACTCCCATCAGCCAAAACATCCTAATACCACTCCAATAATTGTGGCAACACTGGGCTCTCTATACTTGAAAGAAGCTTCACAAATGAATGCAACAACACATAAAAATAGAAATCGCCAACTAATAGTTTTAATCCCTCGTGCAGTGTAACGGGATTTGTAACAAATTCATCAATGAAGTAAAGAGCCTTAAGCTTCTCACCAACAGTTGGATTCTTGAAGAAATGAGCAAAATCCATCGATCTCACAATCTTGATTTTCATGTGAAACAATTCCTCACCTGTTGACGAGCCCAACAACTTCTCCAAGGGAACCTCATCTGCACCTTCAGTGATCATCGGGGAGTTGACGATAGTGGGAGTCAATGGAATGGGGTAATCGAGGTGGTTGTTTTGCTCTTCACTGTAACTAGCCCTCGGAAAGGGATTAAGTTGTTCGTTCATACACACATTTACATAGGGTTGACAAGGAGTCTGATCCTCTGAGCTGGGGACTTTCACTTCTCCAAAATAGGCCTCATCATCCACATCGAAGCTCCAAACGGTGTGCTGCAACTGCTCGATACTGGGAACCACATATTGGTTATTGATACTCTCAGGCATGGCTTTGTCCCCAACCAAACAAACACCCAATTCGCCTATGAAGTGCTCAACCTTGGTAGTCTCTGCTAGTGTCTTATGAGTTCCCAAAGTCGCAATAAATGAGACAGCTTCAATGCTACAAAGCTCCATAGTCGCCTCGAGAATTGAAGAAGCAAACGTTGATGCTTTGTGTGGATCAACTACAGCAAGGGCTATGCTGTCGTTGGGGACACCATCGCATGATGAACTGCCACCTAAATTCTTTTCATTGTCTGTATCTAAGATCTCCTTGTCTGCTTCTAAGATCATCATACCAACTCCGTCCGTAGGATAGTTAGCACGAGCGGCAGTGGCGGCCGAAGGTGCTGCAGGAGACGGAGCTTCCGACCAAGTGTGTGGGGCTGTTAGTCGTCCTTCGTATGGATTGGGGTCAAAACGCTGCTTGACTGCCAATAGAAAATCGTCCCAACCTTTTTCGGCATTATTATCCATCCAGTGTGCCATCCATTCGGACGCCGGGTGATCGAACAAATATTTCGTAAGATAAAGGCGATCATCTAGCAGTGTGTAGTGGTGGTTATAGTACCTTTGGATCTTACCGATCCAATCCAGGGCATGCTCTCCGTCAAAACGTGGTGGTTCGAGGCGGAGGCGTGGTAGAGCTTCGGGCTTGATACCCAGCGGTGCGGTTGTGACCGATGGAGGAAGAGACCAGCCCCGCTGAGGTCCCGTGACTGGCTGTTGGTCCGGCGGCCAAGTATTACATGGCTGATGTGTAGGTGAGCGCTCGGCAAGGCTTTCCGGAGCCTCCTTGGTATGCTGTCTGAACTTGGCTAGAAATTCGCCATGAGCAGCGACTAGACGGCGTAAGTCCATGAGAATCTCGAGAGCGTGTTGTTGTGATTCCATAGTTTGTCGAGAATATGAGCATGATTTTGTGATGTGTAGAAAAATGGAAGATTGAAGAGAAGGTGGCTTGAGTTTTTGAGAGATTTTGGGAGAGATTTGACGTTTGTTTGAGAGATTTTGAGAGATCAATTTGGATGGATGGAGGAAGAGTAATCAATGAAAGCGCTAATTTGATAGACCCTAGATCTATCAAACTAGAGCACCAACGATTTGTAGCGAAACGAAGAACAAGATAAACCCTAGTTGAGGTGCTAGGGGGCGATTTCCGCCAGAATCGGGAATGAGAATAAGTTTATACTTTATTTCTCAATGAATCAAAATACTAGAGAATTCTATAATTTATAGAATTCTAAACCCTAAACATATCTTGCTAATCAAGAAAGATAATTAAAATAAAAAGATATGGAAAATAAATAAAGTTAACTAACTATAATAAAAGATATGCTAAATATTGGAGATGATTTTCGGCAAGATTTGCTAGATCGAGGACCCTATCACCCAACTACTTATTACTAGTAGTATTTTGCTTCTATGTTTTGTTTACTTTTATGATCATAGCATAGCATAGTATAGCAGCCTCTTCCCAAATTCCCAATTCCCACTTAATAATAATGGGTTTGGGATTAATGAGCTGCTACCTCTGTATGTAGACCTTTATCTACATTGCACTTGATATAATAGTTACACCATGTATATATATGTAGATATTTGTCTGCAACTGTGATACACTCATACAGTGATTGAGTACCTAAAAACAATCATGATATATCTCACTCGATGCTTCCTCCTTTCAAAATTAGCACAAGCATCCTAGCTACTTCTTCTACTGATCAATTTTTTTGTCTGGCAACCTATTTAGTTCTTTTTCTTTTTGCAGGAATAGTTAGTTCTATTATTAATGCTTCAGAAACACATAAAATAAAATAAATAACTTTAACTTGGAGCAAATACCATCTACGATGGTATTTCAAAACTGTAACTTAAACTAAGAACATAGTTTATCCTCTCCCAATGGAGATATTGGTTTCTAAAATTATAAATTTTGGCTAAATTTTAATCCCTATGTTCCTGAAAATTTGTCACAATTTCATTTTCTATACTCGTTTTGAAAAAATGATAATAAATAGTTAAAGTGGAAAAAGAGGAAAATAAAAGTATTTGTTTTGAAAAAATGATAATAAATAGTTAAAGTGGAAAGAGAATAAAATAAAAGAGAGAATAATGTAGAGAAAACTATCATCTACATTATTCTCTCTCTTATTTTACTTTATTTTCACTTTAATTATTTATTATCATTTTTTAAAATGAGTATAGAAAATGAAATTCTCTCTCTTATTTTACTTTATTTTCACTTTAATTATTTATTATCATTTTTTAAAATGAGTATAGAAAATGAAACCCGATAAATTTGCAGGGACATTTATTTATCAGGGACGGGGGACAGAGGGAGTAGTAGTATTTTACGAAAACTTTATAACTAGTTTAAATTATCACAAATTTTGTAGTAATTTGTTTGTTATTTCTCCGTCTAATCCAAATTAAATATTTTTGGCAAAAATCTTGTTTTAGTTGACAATCGTGAAATGTTTATGATATCTTAGATAACTTTTTAAGTTTTTGACAAATAGGATAAAATGCAACGTAAGAAATCATGTTACTTTAGCAGTGCTAAGTAGAACAAAAAGTGCAGAACAAAAAGTGCACGTGAGTTAGTCGGATATGGTGAGTAACCTGTTATAAAATATAGTATAAACAAGATATAAAATTTTTGATATTTTAAATCAATTTTAAAAAATATAATTTATATATTTTAAACTAATTTTAAAATTTGTGAAAAATATTGAATTTTGGCCAAAATTTATATTTTTAGGAACCAATATCCCATTAATTTTAAGGAAACCTATATGGGTTGATACATCTCCAAAGAAAAAGCACCGGATATTATTATTTTTCACTTTAGTTAATAAATCTTGCACATCATTAACTATTGAAAAAAACTGTGCTAATATATTAACAAAGCGCTATGTTTGTTAGGCTATTTTCCCAAACGGATATATTTGAGGTTAAAGTCATTTAAACGTGTGTATGCGAGAGAGTAATTCTATGACTGAATAATGTCACACATAGTCAATTGGTAATTAAGGATTCAAAAATCAGCTAGGAATACGTTATTAGCATTGAGGAAAAATTAGTGGTAAATAAATAAATAAATGCAAAAAATTGGGATGAGCATAGAGCAGTATATATAATTTCCATGATGAGGTCCAAAGATAAAATAGCGCATTTGGAGAAGAAACAAAACAATTCTACTTGGAAAATTTGGAGAAATCGTGTTGGAGACCGTGATGTGGAAAGGGAAAGCGCAGATCAGCAAACTTGTTAACGTGATCCATGGTCTGCTGAGTGGTGAGAAGCTTATCCAGAAACGACCAGTCTCCGGTGAGCTTCTCATGTTGAATGAAGGAAGGCCCTGCGCCCGGCGTTGGGCGGAGGAGATTTAGGTCCATCAGCGGAAGCGACGACATGAATGAGGACGAAACGCCGGTTTGCTCGGGGCACAGTAATTGCGGGAGATGGTGCTTGAATGCGGGCTCCAAGGTACAACCACCCACTGCGTGGTTATGGAAAGGTACCATCGGTTCTTCTTGCTCCTCCTCCGCCTGGAACCCTCGGCTCATGTTTTTCTTTTTGAAAACCCTACATATCACCCATCCGTCGTCTTCCTAAACAGTGACGGAACCAGAAATTTTTAAAAACTGATGATAAAATTTAAAATGATGATATTAAAATATCTTACTATTTAATTACCTATAGTGTGTTTGTAATTTTGACTAGAATGACAATTAATGGATAATTAGTTGACAATATTTTACCTGCATCTTTAGATGTAATAAAATTTGGACATACTTGGATGTGATCATGGTGAGGAGCGTTGTCGTCGTCTAGACGGTATTCGTGCATGATCCAATCGGTCTTGTGGCCGTGGGGGGCTCGGCCTGTGTAGAAAACTAGGGTTTTCCTCATCCCGATCCTCCTTGAGTTGTTCATGTGGATTGCCTTGTCTCTTCCGGTCGCCTTCCAGAAACCGGCTGTCGTTGCCCGGTTCGTTCGGGTCCCCGTAGGGTACTTTTTGTCCTTGTGGCTGAAGAAGTACCATTCGTTTTGGGGACCCGACCCGATTCTACATTTCTCTGCATGTGACATTTATAAATTAGCCTTGTTCACAACTAAAGAAAATAACTCTCTACACTCTATTCATGGGTTTTTCTTCTCAAATGCAGCTGATTTCTTTGCACATGCAGCTCTATATATCATTATATCTACACGTTAATAAGGATATTAACAAGTGGAAACTCAAAATTTTTTTCACGCAAATGTGAACACGATATTATACCATAAAAGGTCATGCATGTCACGAATTACTATAGTGTGGTAAGGGGTGTGTTATATTGCTAACTTTTTAAGTTGCTAACTCATCAACGCAGTGTATTAAAAATGTCGACACGATGAAATTAAAATGTCAATACAATATATTGAAATGTCAACAAAATTATGTGTTGACATATTAATGTTATCGTGTTGAGATTTTTAATATACTCCTACGTTAATGAGTTAACAGAGTTAGCAACTTAAGAAAGTCAGCAATTGATCACACCCCCGTGTGATCATAACTTTTTATATACTATATTAATATAATATCTCAAGTATTAACAAGGTATATCCTCTATTGCTCACTGGAGTATTCTATATTGTTCTTGTAGTTTTTAAAACTCAGAAGTAATATGCATCACAGATTCACAAGTTAACATAGGATGCTTTTTGAGAAATTTGCAGTCAACATTTTCTCGATGAATTCAAAATCTTAATCACATTAATCTTTGGTAGTTCTAAAATATGATTAGTATCTCGAACTCCATGGGGGAAATAAAATAATTGTGAGTTTATGGGATCCAGTGACATATTACATGACTTCCACTTTATTTTTCCATGAAAGTCATAAATGGATTTTGCTCCCACTTTATACTTTATAAATTCTAGGAGTCAATATCAAGATCCCTTTATAATTAATTAATCTGGCAAACTAATTTCTCCACCTATCGCTTAATTATTCTTGTTAATGTTCTTATTCTCCCAACGTGATTAATTAAAGCAATAAATATTTGAAATAAGTCAATATTCAACTTTTAATACTCCATTTCACAGAAGTTTACATGCATATAGTAAAACATTTTATCTGCACATACAGGGATCAAATCTAGCAGAGAATGCATAGGAAATATTCAATATTATACACTGCATAGCATTCATAAAATAATTTAACTTACAGATACAGAAAAGAATAAGGATTAAGTAAATGAATAAAAGTAAAAGAAATGCTAACCTTTGAGGTCCCATGGCTCGAGTTTGTTGAGATCGACTTCTCTAATAACATCAAAGTCGATAGGTTCGTATGAAACCTTCTTCTTGAGGTAATAATACAGTAATTCCTCATCTGTTGGATGGAATCGGAATCCCGGTGGAACTGACAGCGCTCCATTTCCACCTCCCATCATATTCTGATATATTATCTGCATCAAATAAACATACCAAAATTAAATCAGATACATAAAATAAACAGGTTTAGAAAGTTATTATCTGCATCTCTTTTGAAATTTTATGGAGTATCTGTTTGTGGGAGTGAAAAGTAGATCTCCTCACCTTTCAAAAACCAGATGAAAAAAGAGAGAAGCCTAGTTTTATGATCAATATATGTAGTATATGTGTTCACAAACCAGGAAACCCTAAAAATTTAATTGCTTTAATGATTCAAATATGAAAGTTATATGCAACTTCACAAAAGATATAGCCAAGAGAAATGAGTAAGGATATTAAACTAACATATGCTTTTTCATGAGCAAAGTAAAAATTTACATCCCTCCCATCTCCCGGCAGTTATGCTAGCTAGGAGCATAATTTGGAGGAGGGTAACAAGAACATAAACACAAGATGAAACAAAAGAAGATCGTATGCACACAATAACAAGAAGATAAAGATGAGGAGAAGAGGAAGCAGACCTTGTTAGGGTTAGGAAATTGAATTGAGTGTTTGCTAAGAAAAAAGAAGACAAATAGAAGGTGAGGAAGCAGGTGGAAAGTTTAGCCCAATTTCTGCGGTTGAGAGCACACAAATCAAGTGTCGTTAAAAAGAGGGACTCAAATGTGAAGGCCAAGATAAGATTGAAAAAGAAAATGAAGAAATAAATATATGAGAAATTGGAAGTTCTGCCTACCCTATATTGCCAGCACCTGGAATACTGGAATAGGATTGATCTTAATTAAACTAAATTTAGTACATATATTTAGTAATTAGTTAAAGTGCGAAAATATTTTGTGGGAGCTAGGTATAAATTATATGCGTGCATGCAAAGAGGAATTGTGAACGTGTGAATAATAGAGAAATTAGTGAAATAAAAGAGTTAGGAAAATGTCGTTGAACAGGAAACCTTATCCCGCATTTAATTGATTAAAATCTGCATTACTGTCAATTACTAGCATTTATTTTTCTCAGTCAAAACTATCATCTTCGTCATTTTTATTTTATTATTAGTAATTGTTTTTGTATGAATGCAATATATGTCACCTTATGTGTGGAACCATCCGAGTCAAATCAAGAATGAACGAAATTCCTCTATTTTCCATTAGCCTCCAAAATTTTATACATGCGCATGTACAATTTATCCCAATTATATATTTCTGAAAAAATGGGTATGTGTTTTGTTCCTTTCGGTCAAGAGAATTGAAATTCTGTTTGGTGTCGCTTATGTATTAAAAAGTGATACCACGACATATGTTAAAATGGCAGAAAAGTCTTCACGTTAATTGCCGACTAAGTTGTTATGATATTTAATTCAATAACATAAATAATAGAATAACAAAATATCATCGAAACTTATATACTATAATAGAAATATAACAAGTGATCAGCGAGGGTGATCATGATATCATTAATTAAAAATGATGTGGGTTGATGCAACTACAACATGAACTAATTATATTTTTGTTTCTGAAATCAAAGATACATTTTGATTCCTGAGATAATTCAGTCTTTTTTTTAATGTAAATGAAATTAGATAGCCATGGAAATAGGGTCGGAAATTTGAGTTTATATATTTATAACGCCATACTGCACAAAATTAACGTGAAATATGGACAATTGAAACAAAAATCAAGCTGAGTACTATTACTAAATTGTAGAAGTCGGAAAGCAAGAAACTATTACTTGAAAATATTAATAAGTAATTAATTAATGTTTGATTGGTAAAATGTTTCCCTCCAATTGATAAATTAGAGATTCAAACTTAGTCATCCAAGGGAATCCTCAATAATGAGCACAAAGAAGTTGTTGGTGTGTAAATTACATCCCTTATATCAGCGAATTAGTAAAGTTGCAAGCACTGTATAAGGGGGTTATCCTAACTCCGCTAGTATAATGTCCTTCGTCTCAAGAAAAAAATTGTAATAACTTAGCCCAATATAGACAATATTTTACGAATGTGAGTTTGGTGTGCTTTGAACTATGATGCTTTAGCACTCTATATAGTGCTTTTACACTCCACATAGTGTAGAACATTCCATGGAAAGTTCTAGCAATAACGTGCTTCGTTGATCTACACATGCACGCTACACAGAGTGCTCAACAAATGTCGAGAGCAGTGGCGGACCAAGGGGACAGGAGGGGGCGACCGCTGTGATATCAACAAATCCATGTGAAGAAAATATTGCTACCATAATAGTGCCGCAACATTTTCTCGCATATATATATATATATATATATGTGCTTTTACGCACACAGAAATGCTTACATTAACATATTTATGGCCGCAACATTTTCCGTATGGTAACATGCTAAATATGACTTCGCATTTAAAATGAATGAAGTATATTTTATGAGTAGCGCTTGCATATATATGTAAAATTAGAAAGAAACATTATATAGAAAGGAATTGGAGTGGGAATAATCCAAATGCAAGCAGGATCCAGTTAACGACAGCACGTGAGAGGAGCATGAAAATAGGAAAGCAAATTCCTCAAAATCCGTGGACTTATACACATACCATATAAACAAGTTGCTATTATTTCTGGGCCAAATCAATTCCTAAGCTAACCCTCTTCTCCTTTTTCACATTTCACTTAAATTACGCCACCATGACAGTACCTGGTCAAACACGGATACTAAATCACTAATTAATCCTCAATATCCAATTCAATTACTAATATCTTATACACTACCAACTCCCTAAATAACATATTCACATTCTTTCAGCCATATTAATCCTATTTTCTTTCACCCCATCTTTCAAAATCAATTTAATGACATGCCATACATATATGCATAATGCAGGCATACTGATATATAACTAGAGTAGCCATCCTTCGAAATTTAAATGGATTTTGCAAACCAAGAAAATAAATAGTGGTAGTAGTGGTACAAGCTGATCGATGCCGTCGCCTTCACGAACACTTACATGATAATGAACAATGAATGTATTGCATGAGAATCAGTGCAGTGCAGTGCAGCGATTGTATTTTCGGGGGAGATCCCATAATTAAATTTCACGGGATGAGTGAAACTCCAGGTAATGAGAAACTTCTATTCTTTAACAAAACAATATTCAAATACCAAGGTACACATATAATACACATGCATGGATCATTTCCCCCTACAGCTTTTAATGCTTTGCTAGCCTAGACAACCATATCTACTTCATTTTTTTATGAGGGCATGAACATGCATGGATACTCCTCAATTTTGCAGCCTGCTTTTTATCATCAAATACTTCACCAACACTACTTCACACAGGCATAACAAGAATGCAAGCTACCTATATTGAAAGACAGAAGGGTCCGAACTGTTTACTTGGGTCCTTCGATTGTTATTCCTGATTATACCCTCCGTAAGGGATCAACCTTGAATGAGCTTTGTTTTACGTTTTGGACAGACTGTACACTGAATCCTTATTCAGCGGCTCAAAACGCCAGTTGGGTCTGCTATCTGTTGTATCCAACGGGGATATATGTAAAACATTCTTATGGTGTTCGTAGAGTGTCCTTCTGTGGCCAATGCTTACGAAAGTTATCCCTGCAGCTTCAATTAGCTGATACAAATGTGCCTGCAAACCACAAGTTGCGTATGTAAGATAACAGCTATAGCCATGGCAGATGTCCAGATCAATCCTAAATCTAGACTAACTAGAATAAAGAAAATCATATCAAATTGTATTAAGATAGTACTGGTTCCAGCTAATGAGCAGTGGTCCCGCGAACACAAAATAACTACCCTCTTACGGAAGGGGAACATGCATGAAAAGTACTTAAAAATCAATGCATTTAAATTAGTCAGCAAGACTCTAAACAATAGTATATGCATATACATGCGGCAATAAATGAGACTTCCCCTACAACATATAGATCGCTGGTTAGAGAAAGAGTTATCCTTGATCCTTACTATTTTATTGTGATGCATAGATTAATTAAAATGTTATCATATGACATGGTTATTCTTCTGTTTCATAAGACCTCAATCTAAAGGAATTAGTTCAGATTATGTGAATTAGATTGTTGAAGTTTAATGAATTAATCAATTTTATCTAATTTCAAATATATATTGTACATCCATCTCATAAATTAGTAATATTATTAATTTAATCATCGACTAAATATCGCTTTTAGTTAGTTGATAGATTTTGAGCATCGCCATGATTATGAATTTAATGGAGAATATTCTATAGCAAAATTCGTAATGTTTGAAAGGAGTGCACCAAAATAACCATAGCCCTTGCAATATTTCAAATGGGTTTAGCATCAGAGGGAACCCAACGAGTATTTAGAAATATTAATTACATCTGAAGGAGACCAAAGAAGGAAACTGTTATGTACCTCATTGGCTTCATCCAGAGCACTAGTTGATTCATCCAATAGAACCAAATTTGGCTTTGAAAGCAACAAGCGAGCATATGCCAGGCGTTGCTGTTCACCAATGGAGAGAACACTAGACCACTCATATGTACTGTCCAGACTAAATCGGGATAATATATATCCAAGTCTAACATCTTCAAGAACTTGGATTAGATCATCAGTTGAAGGCATCTCTGCCCTTGCATCCATGTTTTGGGCGAGCATTAGGAAAGGCGGCGAACCTGAACAAATGTATTAGCAATGTTGAATGAGAGCAAATGCAAACATGTGGTTGTAATACTATTTTGTCTTTAGCGTCATCTCCTGACTCACACAATCCTTCACTTGTAAATGATCTAAAGCTCATTTCTTATATGCATACAATATCGGCCAATTTCTGCTTCTGTCCACACAATATAAGCCACTTCAACCCCCAAGAGTTAATATAATTGGAGCACTTTGAGCCCCCAAGAGATGACTTCTTAATATCGGCCAATTTCTGCTTCTGTCCACACAATATAAGCCACTTCAACCCCCAAGAGTTAATATAATTGGAGCACTTTGAGCCCCCAAGAGATGACTTCTTAAGTGACAAAAGTGAACCCTGTAACTTGAAAGTGGGTAAAACAATTCTACCTCATAAATGCATCGTGCACTTGTATCACTAATACTACAATGGTTAAATAGAACTGCAAACAAATTAGTTGTATTCATATACATATATGCATAACTTGTGTTATCTTGTCATATTGATGAGAGTCTTATGAAGAAGTTTACAGGATCATGAACATATGTAACGTAGATAAGATTTTGAAGTTTTTACCAAATGCAACAGGCAATTTTGTCTGTTAAAGTGTAAAAGAACTAATATGATTGGGCCGTTATTAGGTATAACTAACCCCATTTCATGGGCAGATCCATAATTTAGGAAGTTCGAGATACCAGGCCAAATGCCTACCTTGAAACAAGAAACTAGATATAAATAAGATAATTTTCTTATCATGCTTAGCCAACAAGCCCTTAATGTATTCACCTCAGACATTTCATACAAGCAATTATAATGGAGAGGCGTAAGAGAAATTCCGTACCATTTGAATCAGCACTCTCTGCATTGGGTGCTGTGGCATCACTCCATGTAGGATAAAGCAATTGTTGACGAAGTGTTCCCAGGACCATATATGGCTTCTGAGGAAGGAATAATACACCTCTTGCATTTCTCTTACCAAGAATATCGCACTCAGGCATCATCTTATCCACTTTAGTCATTTCAGAAGAAGCCACGTCATTAGGAAGGCATGGTGAAGAATCCTTTGCATATATATCGTAGAATTTTACTGTTCCTTTGCCAAAGCTCCACAGACCAGCAATAGCTCTTAGTAACGAAGTTTTACCACTTCCACTAGGACCTGTAATCTGTTAGTGCAGCTATGCATCAGCTATCAGACCATTGTCTAATTTCTCCACCTTAAAACTGCATCTAACAACAAGATATTAAATACTTACCAGAAGATGTTCCTTCTCAAAGATCTCCAGAGACAAGTCCCTAATAAGAGTAGCTTTGCTTGGGGCCATAAGAGTCAAATTCTCAAG
The DNA here is from genome assembly GCF_004379255.2 of Salvia splendens. NCBI lineage: Eukaryota > Viridiplantae > Streptophyta > Magnoliopsida > Lamiales > Lamiaceae > Salvia > Salvia splendens. Next base: position 27,857,152 of record NC_056039.1, read on the forward strand.
CTTTAATAACTCCTGGCCTCTTCCCGGGGTGATAGATCCATTAGACGCACTAGAATCATTTATGTTGCAAAACTCACGAACAATTCCTTCAGTAGGGTCAGCCTCACTTCTAGTCTCGCTCTTACTTAAAAGATCATCAAATTCACCTGGAATGTGAGTATATCAAGAGAACTTAGCATAAATTCACAGGCATAAATGCCAGCAGCAGTTGACAAGAACAGCACAAATTATGGTTTTCCAATATGCTGAAGAGATCATAATTAGCACAAACAAATTCTAAACTTGTATCAGTTTGATTGTTGGAGTTCAATTAATCATGATACTTATATGATGGTAGGTTATTTCAATAGAACTTGACACTTTAAGAGCTGAGAATTTATCCCGTTTCAAAATAGTATATGGAATTATTGAATATATGGGAAAATGAATCAGTACCCAGTCGATCTATAACAGCAGAAAAAGCACTGATAGCCTGAAATTGGTAGATAATAAGAGAAACATCTCCAAGTATGTGATTGAAAGCAGACACTGACTGATTTATGACTCCAAATTCAATTTTTCCAGAAAAATACATAGGTGCGACAACTGCTGCTGGAAGAATCTGGATCAGGTACCGGTAACCACTAGTAAAGAAGTCCAGATTTCTTGATGATATCAATAATTTCTGTAAATTTAAAAAAGAGGAAAAGATCAAAAAACTAGAATGGTAATCAAGTATGACATGGATCAAAGATGGTAAAGAAATGAAATCAACATAGTCACAATGGTCAGCTTGACAGTGCATAAGCAATACTGATGCATATTGCTCATTCTGGTGTACTTTCTGCTTTCTGCAGCAACATCCATTTGCTTCTTTCCTACTCTCGGGTGAGCCAGACAAACATTAGTCACTTGAAACAGTAATTTGTCTTTAGCTTATTAAGTTAAATAAGAAACTAATTGTGTGAATTAGGAGGAGCTTTAGGAATTGAAATGTGCTTTTGAAAGATTTATCAGGCACTTGATAATGATATGTTAATTAGGTTGAATCCAGACTCCAGAGGTCAACACAGGAATGATCTAAGGTGCAATAGTATACCACTGCATTTTCATATTCAGTATTTTCTGTTCACTTTGTTATCTATTGAAGACTATGAAATCTAAGTCACTGGATTTTGAAGAAGCAGTCTATGCCGAATCCTCAAGTGCATAATTAAAATCCACATTCCAACAAGTGAGAAGAAAGAAGAATCTACGCATGTAATAGCCCGAAATAACACAGAAATTTAAAGCTTATGTTTAGAAGAATTAATGAAAAAACTTTCCGTACACTTAGATTTTCAAATGCACTGCTAAACCGCTGCAGCAGTAGTTGGATCTCGTTTTCCTCACCACCATAAAAGGCAATGGACTCAGCATTTTCTCTAACCCGGACAAGTCCGTATCGAAAATCTGCTTCTTTCTTCTCTTGCAGGAAGTTGAGAGTCACCAAGTCCTAAGGAAAGACCGTTCTTATTGTTATAAAGAAAATTTATACACGAAAACTAACAGGGAATAGGAATTAGAAGGATGCAAGATCAACAAATCAGTTCTAATAACTACTTGCAATTGCAGAAGAAAAATGAGAAAGTTACCCTCCCAAGGAAGATACTGATAGCTGTTCCACCTAGTGAGTATGCAAGGAGTACAACAAAAAGCGGTGGATAAATGCCATACAAAATATTACTGAAAGATATCAAGTCCACGGAAGCATTGAAGAGCGTCAAGGAAAATGCAAGAGCTGTCCCAGTGAAAGCACTTAAATCATCAACAATCCGCTGATCAGGATTATCAATTATTGACTGAGATTGTATTTTATAAAATGTCTGATTCTTCAGATAGCGATCCATATAAAAACTTGTCATCCAAGATCTCCATCTCAAAGAAAGAGTATCTTTTGCATAATCTCTCAAAACAAAAACCTGGAAAGGTAGCAATTCAATAAGGATGATAGAAACTAAACAGAATCCCAGAACTATAAACATTATACATATAGAGAAAGGAAACAGAACAAAAGCACCCCTGAGTCCTGACTCAAAAAATTCTGACTCTTAGTGTTCATTATCTGTGAAGCAGCTAGAAGCAATCACTAGAGAAACACACTGCCTTGCTTGTAGATAAATACTAGTAAACTGTATGTGTTCAAATTCAAAGTACAAAAATGGTTCAACCATTCTACTTAAAGCATATCATAATTTTAGCAGTTTAGGTTCACCAGGCTGTTACTCTATTGTCTCCCACACTACAATCATATAGCCAAATTCAAACAAAAGAATGTATGCATGGACAATTCACCTACATGCCTTGACATGAAGTCAGATTGTACTCAATATGAACTATGTATGTTGACACTTCCAAACAAGCATGTTAAGTATGTTGCAATATGTTATGACAAGAACGAATTGTATGCATATATATATATATATATATATATATATATATATATATATATACTAAAAAACTGTAGAAAAAGATGCCAACAGAATCTGCCAATATAGAAAAGACATAAGAATGATCAATACCTAAAAAAAGAGGAGCAGTGTGCTCACCGGAATTCCACCAGCAAATGCCGCCAGGTAGTACGCTAACTGCTTGGTGAACTGTTCTTGGTCCTTGTCTTCCACAAATCGGAAAGTGTCACTCTCATTACCAAATAATTATAACATAAAATAAAACGAAAATAGAGGAAAAATCATACTGGCAAGCGCATTGAAGAAATCTCGACCAAGGAAATTGAAGCCGACGCTTATCCCTGTAGTTCCTAAAGTGAGAGCAAAAACAGTAGCAAGCCGCCACCTGGCCGTGGCTTTATCATCTGAGAACCAATACGGCGCAGCCACTTTCCAAAACCTCTTGGCTAGAGTCTGCACATCTGGAGCCTTCCTTTGTGGATCATCCTTCCCCTTCTAAATAGGATAACAAAAATACGCATGATTCAGCCGAGCGTACGAAAAAAAATGTCAAATTATCTAACAGCAACCTCATTAGATTGGGGGTCGGGCGGTTGCTCCGGCGGAACGAAATCCGAACTCGCGACGGAAACTGAAAATGACGTGCGGTGGCGCTTTCTCCTTGCGGAAGCAACGAGCATTGAAGTGTTGGACAATAATGCGAAGTGATACAGCTTCCTGCGCTTCAATTGGCAGGCATGGCCGCCGCTGCTGAGAAGGAAGCTGCTTTTCCGGTGGAAATTTTGAAGTGGAAGGTAGGTCGGGCTGTCAAGTGCGATCATTTTTTCCGATGTTGAGCCTATTTCCGGCGCATCTCAGTTTTGTTATTGGTGGTTTATAAAATTCTGGTATTAGTCAATCTCCGTTGAGAAAATTGGCGGAGCCAAAATTATCTCAATATTCGCAGCTCACGATATGCCACGTCATCCAATATCAACGACATTATTTGAGTGGGTAGTTTAATTTTAAAACAAATAATAATGATGTGTGCATTTCCGCAGCTATTCAGTGAGTGAGAAATTTCCCCGATCTCATAGAAATTCACCGGTGGACCTAAGAGCATCCACAATGGGGGCGAGCGGACCGGCTAGCCGATTCCCAGCGCTGACCGGTTCGCTCGCCGAACCATTGCAGGCGGCGAGCGAGAAAATCGGCGAGCGCACGCCGATTTTCGAGCGCTGGCCGATCCGCTCGCCGGTCGGCTGGCCGACATTGCAGGCTCCCGATCGGTGAGCAATCGGTCAGCCCATTTTTTTTTATTTATTTAATTTTCGAAACACTATACATACGCGATTTGCACGTCATTTTCATTCGCACCACTTGTTTTAAAGAGTTTTCTCTCTATCTTAATTTTCGCACAAGATCAACAACTAGAAATGAGTAACGCCCAATTTTTGTAGTTTGCTATATATATATTAGGTTCACAAAAATTAAATGTACAATTGTTAGCTCAAGTGGTTGACAGATTAGCCTTGCACTAAGTCGAGTCAAGGTCGACTCCTGCTAAGGCCAAAATTCTTGAGTCGAACAGTTTTCTGCAACTGTTTAGGATCACCCTATTTGAAAAAAAATGATTAGGTTTTATCATGTTGTATGTTCCTTTCATGGAAAACAGAAAAGGTCATAATCAATAAAAGAAATGGTTGTGTTGTGATCAAATAAATGTTTGAAGAACATACAGCAAGGATAATTGTTTAGGAAAAAGGGGGCAGTTAAGTGAGCTAATTTTACACATCACCATTTTGTTTGACTTGAGCAACTGCAGAAGACGTTGTTGCCATGGCCGCCATCACCTCTCCTGGAGGTGGGTGGTCAAACTTGCATGTTGCCCCATACTTGCATGTTCCAGTCTTCATGTAATATGGGCAATTGATAGCACCCTGCATACTCGATCACCTCAATACTTGCTTCTTTCACAATTATTTATAAGGGAAACTTAACAACTAATATGATGATGGAATCAAGGTCTTTCTGTCAAAACATACCTCTCTTCTTGGCAAGCCAGCAAGAGTTAGTTTCACATTTTGCTGTGGAGACTCAGTAGCTGATGCAGAGGGTGCTGACCGATCGATCGGATGGTGAAACTTGCAGTTATTCCCAAACTTGCATATGCCAGTTTTCATGTAATACTTGAAAAGAGAGAAAAATTAATTAAAAGTTGCAAAAAAGAGTGCAATGCATCTTCAGTCTTCACAGGAACAAATTCCTGATGCCAAGTGAAAACTATAAGCATTCGAATTTCAATCATGATAGATGTAACTAACATAACACCAAAAGTTTAACAGTTTTCCATCAAGAACTTCCTACAGATGGCCACACAACTTGCAAGTGACTAATTTTAACGTCTGATTTTGCAAAGTAGGTATCCCAAGTAAAGGTAAATACAGAACCAGGGCATGGTCTCTTGAAGTCAAGTAGATAAGTAATGGAAATAACGGAAAACTTACATCACATTCCTGCTGTCCAGGTAGTTGAGGGTAAATAGTTGCGGTCAAGCCAACCTGTAACCAGCAAAATTAAGGAATACTACTATAAGAGCATCATATATAAAATCAGTTCCACAATTAAAGTTAAAAGTAATTATAAACTCCTTGGCAGCAATGGACATCAGTAATATAGCCTTCAATAAACACTCCTATCATTTCCTTGACCAAAGCACTAAGATAGACAGAAATAATAGAGAGGGATCTAAGACAACATTTAAGAGAAATAGCGACAATTTTTATGAGTTACAAAATTCTAATGCAAAGTTTATGAGTTCAGTCGAGTGCTCAAGATTGAACTGCTAGTAACCCAAGCTCAAGTTCATTAAGGAGGGCTCTAGCTCCTAAATGACCTGAATATACTTAATAATTATATAGTTATATAAAAAAGTATTTATTAGTAATTACTCAATCTGCAATATTTAAGTAACATCAGGAATAGAGTCAACATTTAATTTAATAAAGAAAATTAACCTCTTTTAAAGTAATTTTTAACTAAAAAAGAACATGTAAATATCAAGTTTTGCGAGTTTATAACAATTGGCAAATGAGCTTGTGATCCAAGTACTACAAAGATTTATATTTGCTCACGAGCCTATGGTTTTCGACAAATTTGCGGAGCTCACAGTAGGCCCAGCTTGCTTACACCCCTAGGTGCACTGCATAGCCTAAAAGTTCCAAATATGTTATGCTTCTAAAAGTCAGTATGATGCACGAAACTTCAACTTTACCGTTGTCTGAGCGAGCCTTGGATCAAAATTTGGCAACAGAGATACTGTCGGAGCAACAAGACCAAGATTGTAATGGGCTGACGGTGAGGTTAGAAGAGAAGAAGCAATAGCAGCTTGTGGATTGATCACTGCGTAACATCAAGCTGATAAGTAAAATGTAATTAAGCGGAAAAAGCAAAAATGTTACATCATATAGATATATCTTTTCTTTGTACCATATCTGTCTGGATGGTTGTAGCGGCATGTCACTCCATACTTACAGCTGATTGAATGGAAATGAAATGAAATAAAATATATCAGTATGCATCCATTCTTGCTATGTACACTAAAGCTACATGACAAGCCCATTAATGACATATATTATTAATTAAGCATTTACCTGCCAGTTTTCAAATAAAATGGGCAATCTTCTTCACCCTGTCAAATGAAACATAAAAGGATGTAATAGAGGCTTAGAGAGTCACCAAGCAACACAAAAGTTTATCCGCCTCAAGCTTTCAATTGTTAATAGTTCTGGAAATGGGATTGGAAATCCAAATTTCTAGATGACATTCTTCTTATCACAAAAAGAACAGCAACATCTTGAGCCACACTCCTCAAATCACATTACCCACCCCCTGACTCAGCCTAAATTCAAAAGTTAAAAAGAAACATAACTAGTTGAGGACGTTTCACAAAACAAAGAGAGAGTTGAGAATGTTGTCTACGGCATTAATAGAAGGATGCCTCTATCTTCACTTTCTTCATTTCATTGTGTACCGGGAAACGGAAGGCTACATGAGATACTAGATGATGAATGGGAAGTTTATGTCATGGATAAATAAGCAGGAGCAGATCAGAAACCATGACAACTTCATCTAGCATTTCATTTATTAAACTGAGCAACTTGAAAACAAAGGAATTTTTTTCTGCATGTGATAAGAAAAATATTTTTTCTAATGACAAATTAAATGAGAAATATAGAACATTTCAGCACAGGTCAATTGGCAATTATCAAATTAAAATATAATATGTTGAAATAACCATACCGGTCTGATGGGAAGGCCCTTAGAGTTGTGCAACAGAGCAGGGGCAAATGATGTTTGCACTGCCTTGTTGTCTCCAAGCATGCTATTCTGCAGCCCATTAATATTTTCTTCCCCAATCGACTGAATCTGGACTCCTTTGGGGTGGTGAAATTTGCAGGTTGAACCGAATTTACACTTTCCAGTCTTCACATAGAACTGCTTATATTACATAGAATTAGGTTGCTGAATTACGAATTCAAGAAAAAAATAATGACCTCATTGTAAAATATCTTACAGCACATGGAGGCTCTGACGGTCTCTCAGGTAAGGCAGAGACGTCACCATCCTCAGGAGCACCCTGAAATTAAATCAATGAGAAAACAGTTGGAAAATTTGACAGTATAAATATTCCCATCAAACAAAATAAGAGTATTCCAGGAGGACTTACTGCAGGTTGGATGCTATCTTTAGGGTGGTTGAATTTGCATCTAACACCAAACTTACATCTTTGAGTCTTCAAGAAGTACTGAAACAATTTTTTAACAAAGAATTGTGAATATAAGTCAAGAAAATCATGGCTAAAGACAAACAAAAATTATTTTATATCCATCTTACAGGACAATCTGGCTCTCCAGGTCTCTCGGGAAGGGCTTCACTCGGCACCAACGGGACCTGTATTGCAAATGAAAATGATGTGAAATATTTCATTATGACAAAAGCATGGGAAGAAACGTTTCCAGTACACCAACCATAGAAAAGTAGTGCAACAATTTAAGTGGAGAAATAAAAGAAGTACTTCTACTGTTCTACACATAAAAGTTAATGGTAAGCATACAATTTGATCCAAACTCCTGCTAATTGCATACGGCATAAACAAATTTCGTTCTGTAAATTCTGGAGCTTAGCTCATTAAAAATGAAACCAGTGTGATAGGGGTGTCATCTGAGAGTAACACAAAACATTTCAGATAAGTACATGCATTGTCTTAAGACTTTAATATAGTGTGGCATGAAAAAGTATATGAGTACCAATATTGATATGCTTTCTCCAGAGAAAGTCTAATCTTTCAGCAACACCCTCATCTAGCTACGGGATGCAATCTCAGTAAACATCAATGATAATGCATTCAGTAACATGACTACATGAAGAATTCTTTCACCTCCCATCTTAGAAACATTTGAGGAACGAAAGTTAGGTTTACATTTAAGTAATCAGCCACACATATTACAGCCAGGTGAACTTAGAGAAAGACACGAGTATACAGTACACAGCAGCTAAAGTTCCATTTTTCCTGGGAAGCTATCACCTTAAAGAATAAGTACTTGTTTTCCATCAACCATGTTGCATGTAAGAATTACATGCAAATTTTCACCCTGCAAGAACTAATGTAAAACATAGCATTACCGGAGACCAGCCACAAAAGATGCTGCAACTTCGACGTCTCTAACCTCGAAATTTTTTAAAAAAAAGGGACAAGATAGGTACAGGATATGCACCACTCAATGTGGTAATGTTTTGCATCTTTCAAATGACCAAACTACAAAGTAAATACTACTACTACTAAATAGGCATAATAAAGCTCACACAAGGTATGAAGCATAAAAGATAGACAACATGACTGAAACCTTGTTGCCAAAGAGATTCTGAAGATTTTATAGGAAGGGAGCAATATACATGGGTTCCATTGTTAATAAGATAGACATTCTAATGTATAAATAACATAACCACTGATAACTACATCATCGAAGATGTAGAATGGTGAAATATAACATTTCCCACCAAATCAGTACATTAGATGTGACCACACAAAAATAATATAGATGCTCTGAGAGCCAGAGTATGAAAATATATTAAACTATTTAAGAAATAGAACATAATATTAATTTCTTTTCATTCTGAAAGTACATAAGTAACTGGTAAGTGGTAGCAACCATTTCAAATGCAAAACGGTGATATCAGTACACTATCATGATGAAAAAATATGATTCTTATCAGAAAGTAATGTTTCTCAATATATAAACATAGTATTGCCATGGACAATGTGCTAGATCAAGTGATGTATTATATATATGCAGGATTAAATAATAACTGATTACTTCTTATAATAAAATAATCTAATCTTATGACAACCACATAAACCAAACTTGAAATTAGTGGTATGATATAATCATATAAGTAGAAAATAATTTAAGTAACTGAAGTAATGAAGTATTACTAAATAATAGAATAGCAAAAAGGATCACCTCTTTCCAATCAGGGATTCCCCCTTCTGGGACCCAAACCGGATGATCAAACTTGCAGCTCTCTCCAAATTTACAGGTTCTTGTTTGCATATAATAGGCACAGTCCTTCTCTCCGGGCCTCTGGGGGTATATGGGCAAATGGCTCGTACTGCCATATCTAGTTCGCTTGACTAAAGGGTTTGACGAATACCAAGCATCAGCTTGCCCAATCTTGTTATGGGCACCCAAAAGAGTCTGGTGATAGAGTGCTAGATGGATAGTAGACACGTATTATAAGAAAACCCGTACAAGTTATTACATAAATAGGATATTTTCTTATATATCTTGAAAGAAATAACAGAAAATTGTATTAACTCGTTAATTTTGATAATATCAGACTAGTAAAGACTGGAAATCAGATAAGTTTGGAATAGCAGTAAGCCAGTTACATATGTACACCTGTGTGACTTCAGATTATTCATAAATAAGTAGTACTCGTACTATTTATTCTATATAAAATTACTAGCCAATAATGCCACCATATCGCTGATGATGGCACATATAATGAATAACGGAATAGATAAAGAGAATATAACTTTATGAATACAGCAAATATATCGGAGAATGACATGGTTATAAGATATCCCATCCATACTATGTTCTATGAGGAAGGATTAATGCTTCTTAAATTACTTTCCTCACACAAACACTCATCGAGTATTCAAGTTATTGTAGGCTGGTCGCCTTTCAAAGGAAAGTGTTTCAAACGAAGTTCTGAATCATATCCCCATCTCAACAAAGGACCTACTTAGAGCGGTTAATGTAAGAAAATATATTTCAAAGAGAGTGACAGGTGACCAATCACTTGAATTACGGTTAGATGATACCAAAGCCAAACACTTTTTTAAAGAGTTCCATTTTAGTTCGCATGATCAATGTTATATTACAGTATTACATCTAAAATCACTTAAGGAATGTAAAATTTTGTTTTGACTTCAGATAAGCATAAATGTTTCCAATGCATACTCAATAAGTAGCCGGCACTTAGACTCCACAGTCTACAGCATCAATTGCAGACACAATCCATCAGCCACCTCCAATGCATAAGGAAATTTGGGTGATCGTACAATACTCTAAAAACGGCAGTATATTTTCTCTTAGTTGTTTCAAAGAACCGCTTAATCAAAAATCTAATCGACCGATACCAGTAACTCACATATAGCGCATGATATTGTCAAAATTTACCATAGCATAAATCAAGTTCAATCTCATAGCACAACAATTAGCGAAAACTAGTCCATAGCGACCAAAAAAGGACAGAATTAGGTCAGAAATAACATGAGGAACGGTGAAGATTCCTTACATTCAGCTGAAGTACGCTTCAAACCAGCATAGAGCGGGTCGGTGAGGACACCTTTAGCCCCCAAATCGACACCAGGTGGGCCATACGAGTGCGAGGGCGTGGTGGAGGAGAGGCCGGGGATCCTAGAGTAGCTCTCCGGATTGTAGAGCAGTGAAGAAGAGGAGAGTAGGTCAGCGCTCAAGTACCTAGAAGCAGTGCCGAGCAATGAGGTGTCGGATGGGACGTAGGCGTCGACAGCGGATCGAGAGTTGAAGATGCTGCCGCCGGAGCTGGAGCCGGCACCGGCACCGGCGCCGGCTCCGTAAGTACTGGAAGTGTAGCCGTAGAGCTGGTTCGACATGAGATGAAGTGTTATTGATTAGTGAAGCCCTAACTGCTAAGTAGGTCAGGGCTAGAGGAGAATGATGCTAATAGTAGTGCTAGTAGCCCATGTTATGCCTGGATAAGGTTTAGCCTTTTAGGGCATGCCCAGTCCAGCGGCTATTCAACCCCGAATCGAATTCACAGCTGTGTCACGGGAGTCCAAATCACGGCTACATTGTAGGACGTGTGTCAAGCATTGTGCCCACGATCGAGTAATGAGAATTGTGCCAACAAACGACTTGAACCTCTAACCTATTAGATAGAGGAAAATTATCTATCTAGTTACACTTCATCCAGTGTTTTAAAACTGGACCGATCGGTTCGATTGGTTCGGCTGCAAACCGGTGCTTGGTTCGATACGATTCGTACTCTATAACCATTCGAAAAGTTGGGCTATTTTGAATTGGGGTGAACCAGACGTTCAGCCGGAGATCGGGAATCGGCTTAACCGGTGTTTGGTCTGATCTGATTTGTACTCTAAAACCGTTTTAAAATTGAGTTGTTTCAATTGGGTGGGTCAGTCGGTTCAGTGGAAATTTGGCAATCGGTTATTGGGGTTGTTTGAGTCTCGAGCTATCACTGTGCACGACCCATGATTGGTTAGAGTTGTAATTTTGCTCCTTTTTTTTCAAGAACAAGAAAAAAAATAAGCAAACATTGACTATAGTAGCAGGAACGGCAATTTGGGTTACAATGGTTGGCACCTTCCATATAAACTACCAATTCACTTTAATTCATCACCTCATTATGGGTCTTGATGGGCAGACACGTGCAGAACCCTTCATTGCAGATCACACTTCTTGTTCGTATTACATAGTATATCATCTGATCCAACATCAGTCTTGATGGACAAACAAGTGCAAAACTCCTTGTTCGTATTACACTTCTTGTTGTTGATTATATGAAAAATGCACGCTAAGTAAGTTTCTCTACAATTTCATTTCTATGCAAATTGGTGCTTTACAATTTGACCCAACTCTGTTTCATCTACAGAAGCGACCACATACCTTAGAATATGTTAATCATGAAGAATTACAACTGAGAAAATAGAGTTTCACCTCCACCACGGTGCAGATGCACTGCCTTCACAAGACGAGATGGAGGAGAAGCTGATATTCTTGGGCGAGACAGTCGACAAGGCTAGGTCCATGATAGGCGAGAGAGTCGCCCAAGGCCACCGCAACATGATATATGTTCGTGTTGCAACGGTGGGCATAAGAGCCTTCACGGACGTACACGCCCACTCCGCGGACATCAGCCCTCCTCATGTTAACCGACTCCAAGGGAAACTTGATAAAGTTAAATCAAGAGTATGTGACATCCTACGAGAGGTTGAAAGAGATGTGAGGTTACTTGCTTACTATCGGTGGGGGCTTGTTTAGATTAATTTTGTATATGCTGGGCGGATGCATAAATTTTAGATGGTAGGAGTTGTAATAATTTTGTCATTTTATTATCCATCAAAACTAATCGACTTCAACTTTTGCCATCCTTCAAAACCCTGAACCCCAAATCCTTGAATGTAGTAATTGATTTGAAAAAAGAAAACTAAAAGAATATTATACCCTATTATTCAAAAAAAAATTACAATGGATCATAAATATTTATTACTACTATTTGATTTTAAAATAGTTAATATTCATTTATTAAAAACTAAGTCATCAAATTGAAATTTCGTGTTCACTACCTAAATAAAAATTAGACTTTCAATTTAAATAATAGACAATAACTGAAAACATTTAAAGCAACCGGTGCTTTATTAACCACTAGTAGTAGTATTATGGAGTACAGTATTAATTACTTTTAAAATTGAGTCTTCTTGCTCAACCATACACAACCGCCATTGTTCTTTCATTCTACCCGCTGCAAATATTTTCAGCCCCTCATCTTATTCAACTTGTGATGATTTACTCTTCAATAACCATAATTTGGTGAGGGCTAATAACCGTTTCCAAAATATTTGGAAAATTTAGAAGTAGATAAACTATCAAAACAAAAATTTGGCCTTTCCTTTAGGTACTTTTTTGGCCAATCATATTGACTTCTTGTTTCCTGGGTCTTTCAGTACTGGATATGGTAACACCTCTTGATTCGCACTGGAAAGCTGTAAAGAGAATCCTGCGATACTTGGCGGGGACTCTGGATTTTGGGATTCACATTCAGCAGACAGATGGAAACATAACAACCTTCTCGGACTCGGACTGGGCATCGGATGTGGACGACAGGAGATCCACGACGAGGTATTGCACTTACTTTGGTTCTAATTTGATTTCATGGTGTGCGAAAAAGCAAACGGTGGTCTCGAGATCGAGCACCGAAGCGGAGTATAGGAGCTTGGCTCATGCAGCATCTGAGGTAACCTGGATGCAGTCCCTTTTATCAGAATTGAAGATCAAGTCTGCCAATGTTCCAATAATTTGGGTTGATAATCTGAGCGCCATTGCATTAGCTTCGAACCCGGTGCTACACGCAAGAACAAAACACATAGAAATAGATGTGCATTTTGTTAGATATAAAGTAAGGAAGAAAGGGCTAGATATCAGACATGTCCCCTCTTCAGATCAGGTAGCTGACATCTTTACAAAGCCTTTGAGTCTACAATTCTTCGCGAAGTTGAGAAATAAGCTTGGGGTATGTTCTCTAACCTTGGTCGAATTGAGGGGGCGTGTTAAGACAAGTGATACAGTTGTGTATGAAGATGCAAACGTGGTTGAAACTCATGGAGATAGAAAATGCAAAGGGGAAAGGTGCAGTTATGGACATTACCAACGTGGGAGATAAAGATGCAGTTATGGGCCACTACCAAAGTGGATGATACGTGAAAAGATTCAGTTAACTGATTTAGTTAGTTTCTAATTCTAGGAGCTTCTAAAGCTCAATATAAATATTTCCCTTATTGTATTGTTTTTTATCATCCGAAAGAAATACTCCATGAAACATTAACTCCATTCCAATGAATTTCTGTTGTGTTTTTGGTCTTATGTTCATTTTCATTTACTAACAACCTTTAACTAACTAATTTTGTGCTAAGCGCATGTGATTTCATCCTCAGCTTCTTTGGATGTCAAGATAATATTAGATTTTTTGTTAGAAAGAAAAAAACTTTGAGTAACAGTTTTTGCCCAAAAAAAATTCTTAACAAAGAAGTCGTATTAGAAAGGCGCAAATATTTTGTAGTTCTAGACTACAATTAACATTCCATAAGTGCACTTGACTTTATGTTCCTGCTTTGGGAGAGACGCATGAGGGTCATGCGTCTCCCTTTAATGAAATACATGACGGAGATGCGTCTTTGGGTAAGACGCATGAGTGAGACGCGTCGTTTGTTTTTGTTAAAGACGCATAAGCATCATGTGTCATAGGGAGAGACGCATCTTCCACATGCGTCGCCTTTTTTTAAAATTTTATTAGATGACGCATGACCGTCATGCGTCTTAAGGAGAGACGCACGAGGCTCATGCGTCTCTAATGTTAAACAAAACAGACGCGAGGCGAGTCAGTAGCTCACATTCTGCGCAAGAGAAAGAGGCAAACGCGAACTCCGGTGATTTCTTGGCGATTCCGGCAATTTCCCGTCATATTTCGGTAAGTTTCCTTCAATCTTTCAACATTCCTCCCTTATTTATTGTTTATTTGCATATTATTAGGGTTTCTAATAAATTTATCTTAAACTTACTAAATTAGGGTTTATAGAAAAAAAATTGTCTCTAAATTGGTTTGTATATATTTTTGCAGAAATCATGCAAGTATTTGTGAGTTTATATTGGGGTGGTGGAATAGTTCAACTTTTTCAAGTGGGTATTTGTTATGATCCTCCTCATGCGAGAGCCTCCATCGTATTGAATTCGTGTGTTTCATTCTCTGAATTAGTTACAATGATATGTGCTAAGATAAGAATAGATTCATATCAACACTCCATCAAAATATCATGGAGGCATTGTCTCTTTGGTACCGGTACGAGTTATATATGTACTGGGGTTGACAGTGATGAAAGTGTGATATTTATGTTCAATGAGGCTCTAAATTCTACTCGTCATATTGAATTATTTGTTGAGTATTCGTCTGTTGGAAATTTAGAAATCCCACCAGTTGTTGATTATGGTGTTGGATCATCTGCGAGGGCTGAACATATGAGCTTTGATTGGGGTATGAATGAGCAAGTAGATATTGCAGATGCTGCTGATGTTGGAATGAATAATCAAGTGAATGTGCAAGAGCATATTGATGTTGATGTTGTACGAAGAGACCTTGATCCACCATTGTCGTCATCATTATCTGATGCTATTTTAAGTGATGATTCTCAAGGTGATGTTTCTAGTAATGAGGAGATAGTGTGTAAACCCGACGTGCAAGGTGAACAACCACTTCCAGAATACGTTCACAGTGGGTTGAAATATTTTCGCAGACTACTGAGTGGTCCTTCTGAGGTACCTGATGTTGGTAATGAACACAGTACTATGTACTGGCATGTCGTATGCAAATATCCAGCAGGGAGGACAGAAGATGGGGTAGCTATTATCAGCAAGACCGACGCTGAAAAAGCGAATGAATGTTCGTGGGAAGTTTCTGTTACACAAAGGGCCCATGATGATATGTGGGAAATTAGGAAGTGGGTGAGACGCCATAGTTGCGAGGGCCATCGTGATGACATGCTAACTTTTCATCATCAATGATTGTTTTGTGTATTCGTCATCAATTGCTAAAAAATGCCGAGTACCAAGCAGCAGCAGTAAGAAATTTTGTTCATGACAGATTTCATGTGGTAGTCAGTTATAAGAAGGCATGGTATGCACAGAAAAGAGCTATAGAGATTGTATATGGTGGATGGGAGGAATCATTTAGGGATTTGTCAAGCTACATGCTTGAACTGTAGTAAAGGAATCCAGGCACAATTGTTGAGTGGAGGCACAATGAGTTGTTGAGCCAGGGACGTAATAAAGTCTTCTACTACGTTTTCTGGGCACTTGGGCCTGCTATACATGCTTTCCAAGAGTGCCAACCAGTTTTAACAATAGACGGGACTCACCTTCAAGGAAGATTTAAAGGTAAGTTGCTTGTTGCTTGTGGTGTTGATGCTAACAAAAAATGTCTGCCTATTGCATATGCTGTTGTTGATGAAGAAACTGGCGACAGTTGGGAGTGGTTTTTGGATCATGTAAGAATTCATGTGGTGAAATACCAAAGGGAGGTGTGCATCATTTCGGATAGGCATAAAGGAATCCTTAAGGATATGCGTTCTGATGAATGGAAAAAGCCGACGATATGTCACCACAAATTTTGTTTAATCCATTTGAGGAAAAATATCTTGATGAAACTTAAGGGTAAGGGCTCTAATGTGAAAGGCATGGTATGGACATTGGGTGTCACAACTCAGGTGCGTAAATACATGCGAAGACGACGTGCACTATGGGAGGAAAGTCTTGTTGCGATACAAGAGCTCAACAAAGCCAAAAAAGAAAACCGGTCTCTTTGTTACGATGATGAACTGAGATGGGGGTGACCTCAACAAACATGTCAGAGAGCTACAACAAAGTGTTGAAAGGTATAAGAGAGTTGTCAATTAGAGCTTTGGTTGATCTGACTTTTTTGGAGAATAGTGCAATGGTGGGCAGATAGAAAGACAGAAATACAACATACCGAAGGTTGGTTAACCCCGTGGGCGAGGGAAAAACTTGCTGCGAATGATGCGAAGGGGCAAATACATTACTGTTCAGTACTTGACCGAGAACTAGGCCATTACCAAATTCTAAGTCGCTCACGTTTAGAAAATGGACAGGCAAAGGGCAATAACATACAAGATGTCGAGTTTTTGGATTCAAAATGCACTTGTGGAAAGTGGCAGATGTGGAGAGTTCCTTATTCACATGCTTGCGCCGTTGCTAGAGATAGAGGTAACGCTATGTTTGAACTCATTGATAAACACAACCACAAAGCTACATGGGAAGCACAGTACTCTGGTGGCCCATTTCACGCACCATGACACGAAGACTATTGGGCTAAACTTGGATGGAAATTGCGTATCACCCCTGAGCAGTTGCTTCCTCGAAAGCGCGGACGAGGCAGAACAAGGAGGATTCCTAATCAAACGGATGTCCGCGAGGAAGATGAACCGAGAGCTCCCCGCAAGTACAGGAATTGCGGCGTAGAGGGGCATGACCGAAGAAATTGCTCAGTCGGTCGTGTTATGTAGGATCCTCCCACTTCTTGTAGTGCAAGTATTTTTTTTCTCAATCTTTGATTTTCAGAAATTTAATTTACCTTTATTCGTAGATTGTTTGTATGAATGGACTAAGAAGAGAAATTTCTTCTTTTTAAATTTTGTTTTAGGAGCTGGAGAAGAAGAGGAAGGTTGAGAGTCAAGGCTGAGAAGGTTGTTTTGGAGAAGCTCGGCTCACAGCTAGATGTCATTATTTTGTTTTTTGTTGAAATCGGATGTCATATTCTCAAAGTTTGCAAGTTTTAATAGACTTTCTCATATTGCCAATTGGAGTTGCTCAACTTATTCTTTAAATTTAAACTATTTTTCTAGATGTGTAGATAGTTTATAGCATCAATTAATATTGATTATACATAAAACTTATAATGTCTTATAGAATAGTACACACTTTAATCTATCTAGTTAACTCAATTAATACTTTACTATCTTTAGTACATGTAAATAACTGAATTTCCTTAAATATGATTAATAATGACTTCTGATTTATTCCATTTCCTTACACTGTTTTATCAGCTTAATTGCATCTCATCGTTATGTAATTGTGTGATCTTGTTTTCTCTAATCTTCGTCTTTGTTTGATTTTATAAACGTTCAATGGACTAATAATTGAAAAGTTAAGGAAATATCTCTGGTATTGCTGATTTGAATGGCTAAATTATCAGAAAAATCACAAATATTAAAATCACATCACATACAATCACAAGAAATTTTTTTGCATGAATTCATCTTAAAATAAGTCACCATAAACCTGTCAATCAAGTATCAAAACATCACTAAACCCTGAAAAATGTGCTACTTATACGACGATGGAATGTATTTCGACGGTTCAATCCCCTTATTCTTCCTGGTTGACAATCTCTTGTACACTTTTCTCATGATCTTCCCAACCCCGCCGCGTGATGAACTGTCCGCAACTAGTCGAGGTTGGACATAGATGTTCTGAACAACATCTTCTTCCTCATTTTCCTCTTCTCTTTCAATATTTTCTTCTTCTCCTTCATCATCATCATCTTCTTCTTCAACTTGTACAGGAGGCACAAACTGATAATTTTGGAAGAATGAATCGACTGATGCTCGAGATCCACTCCATTGCGGCACATCTTGACTTTGTGAATAGGGGCGATGATTCCACTCAGGCACAGACTGGCTTGGAGAATACAGGGGACGGTCCCACTGTGATTGAGACTCATGCGTCGGATATAAAGACCATTGAGGTGGGTCATGCTCTGGATTCATCGGCTCTGGTACTACATAATCGGGGATGCGGCTGCGACATCCTAAACTGTTTTGTGAAACCGTGTCCACCAGTCCGAACACCAGTCACTCCACGGCGTGGTGAAATTACTTGTGGTTGATAAGGCATGACCACATCTTGGTGTTGGGAAGCCGGGTACTCCATGACATCGGTGTGGTTCGTAGACTGAATGACATGCCTAGCAATTTCTCGAATCTGTCGCATTCTTGGGTCCATTTCTTCTTCAGTAGTTAAATGCCAAACTTGCTGAAAACCCTCAACCTAGATAAAAAAAATCATACAAATATCAATACGAAACAATCTGTAACACATGAAAACATATAGTTTATTATAACAAACTTACAAGTAATCTCATCGAAGAAGCCGACTCGTTCATCCCAGCAGTTGACCGTACCCTAGGTTGAGTCAGGTACGCCACTGTAATCTTGTTATGCCACGCCATATACCCCGAACTCATAGGAATGTTCATGGACATCGTTGCGGCATCTTTGGTTGCCTGGAACCTTTCATACCTCATGTCCCACTCCCCAATGTAGAACCGATGCGTGCTTTCCCAATTGTTACCCTTCTTACCACGCCGAACATTTTTGCCCAAATGATCAGCATTTTTTAGCATCCTATCTACATATTGAGAAATATCCTTGTACCGATTAAACTGTCG
Source organism: Salvia splendens (assembly GCF_004379255.2). Taxonomy (NCBI): domain Eukaryota; kingdom Viridiplantae; phylum Streptophyta; class Magnoliopsida; order Lamiales; family Lamiaceae; genus Salvia; species Salvia splendens. The sequence goes on from NC_056039.1 coordinate 27,875,922, forward strand.
GCGCACTCGTCCAGCCTCATATGCCTCGACATAGGACCAACACACCAAGTAAGTGTCGCACAAGGAGCATCCATTCACATCACTGCAGTAGTCAGGCAGTATACAATGTGCATATGGCGTCCACGGAAACTACAAATCAACAATGCAAACGCCAAATTAACTTCATAATAAATTCATAAATTAAGTAAACATTAAAATAATATTCACATGGTCAGGTCTAATCAGGGATATTTGATCACGGTAATGCTCAACCGAATATCTAGGAGCATTTCCTATTTCCGTAGTTCCTTTCCACCTATAAATAAAATTGATGTAAAAAATAACCCAAGATACCTAAACAGATAAATATTTAAATATATACCTGGCGCCACATGGCGTATATGGCTCCTGCACGAGTGCTCCTATGAACGACGACCTCAATGTGGGCATTCTTTCCCACGCCCATAGCTGCAGAAGCATCATAGGCCCGCCCAACTCTTTCCTCTTATCCATGGAAGCCTCGCACAGGTAATGATACACGTACGACAAAGCCGCACTTCCCCAACTAATATTCTGCACCTCGTCCGAATCCTCAAATTCATTCAACCACATAAAAGGAACCTTACACCACGTGGTGTCTGGTAGAATGAGACCTCCTAACAAAATTAGGGCATGGATACGTGCCCTTTGGATGTATACGTGCCCTTTGGATGTATACATATGTAGGTAGGTCACCACCCAAAGGTATCCTGGCCTGGTTGATCAGAGCGGTCATCAGCAAACCGCCTTGCTTTGTCTCTGTGTTTGTATCCAGTATCTATCCCAACAAATCTCGGCACTTGCTAGGCCAATCGGGATATCTGACATGATGGTCACGTCCTGTGAAAACGCGACCATCCGCTCTCAAGCCCCAAATAGCTTGCACATCTTCCAAGGTCACCGTCACCTCTCCAATTGGTAGATGGAAAATGTGCGTCTCAGGCCTCCAACGCTCAATCAAAGCCGTGATAAGCTCATTGTCGACCTTCATCGACTTCCCACAATCCATCACGCGTTTGAAACCAAATAGGTCAAGCCAATACCTCACATTCTCATACATGTCCACATCCCATGTCTTACTTTCCGCCCTTCGAACTTTGAAAACTTGTGTTGAATCATCTTTCAGTAGTTTATTTGAAATGTTTTTTTTTTGAAGATATAGCACTGACGGATCTTCAGGTCCATATATTAACTGTCCGCTAGAATTTGAAGTTTCCATCTAATCTAATAACATATTCACAAAACAACAATTACAAACTCACATTTCAAATACAACTAACATATAAATTCAAATCATCATCAAAACCACAAAACATTATAAACCAAATGATTCACTCCTAATCCATTGAATACTATATATTAGACACTCCAATTCATCACAATTCATGATTTATAAGACCTAATTTACATATAACTACTAAATTAGAAGGTTAAATTATAAGATACATTTCAACCCCCACTCTCTTCTCCAATAACAACCAAAATCGCAATACCAAGCATCTCAAACATATCAAAAACTATACAATAGAATGAATTTCACCAATAAAATTCATTACAACTAACAAAACAACAAAACATCGGTCAAATTTGAACAATTTCTTATAAACCATAATTTACAAAATTGAGAGAAACATACACAAAATATGCAAATAAACAACAAATAAGGGAGGAATGTTGAAAGATTGAAGGAAACTTACCGGAATATGATGGGGAATCGCCAAGAAATCGCCGAAATCGCTGAGTTGCGCTTGCTCTGTTGTTTCTGCTCGCGTCTGCTCTTTCTCTCTCGCGTCTGCCCTTTGTCGCGTCTGGCCCGTCTGATTTATGCAAATTAGAGACGCATGAGCCTCATGCGTCTCTCCCTAAGACGCATGACGGTCATGCGTCGTCTATAAAATAAAAAAAACAAGCGACGCATGATGGAGATGCATCTCTCCCTAAGACGCATGACGCTAATGCGTCTTTAAAAAAACGAAAAATTGAAAGACTCATGAGAGTCATGTGTCTTTCTGTAAAACGCATCTCTTTCATACATTCCTAAAGCCGGAATAAAAAAAATCCAGTACACTTATGGAACGTTAATTATATTTTAGAACAATAAAAGAATTACCCATAAGTATAATGCAATCTAAGTTCCAGTTGGTAAAAACCACTGAGAATTCTGAAGTAGAAAGATCCTAAAATCATCGCTCAACAGTGATACGGAAGAATTAATCTCGTCGCAATCGATTCGATAGGATTGAAACCTATATTTATTGGATAAAGAGCAAATTACAAGTCGAGCAATCCCGAGGAATCGGCATGGAAGAATTGCGCATATCTTCGGCCGATCCGAGGGGAAGTCCAGCTACGGAGCAGCAGGCCGCCGGCGTCGGAATTCTTCTGCAGATAATGATGCTCGTGTTATCGTTTGTTATCGGCCACGTTCTCCGCCGCCATCGCTTTTATTACCTCCCTGAAGCTAGTGCTTCCCTTTTAATCGGTAATTTTGTCTCTGCTGTGGTTTTTAATTCGTCGTGCCCTAGTTTTTTTGGCCGATGATCACCTTGAATTTGTTGCGGTTTAACTGTATGTGCAATTTATTGGAACTTGAATGTGTGATGCAGGTTTGATCGTGGGAGTACTGGCCAATGTTTCCAACACGGAGAATAGCATTAGGTTTCATGCCAATAATTATTCATCTTTTGCTATTTTCTTGCTTAAAACTCTTCTTTAGTTCATATGGTTGTGGTTTATACCAATTCTGTTTTAACATATTGAAATCTTGGTTTGGCAGGTCATGGTTCAACTTCCACGAGGAGTTCTTTTTCTTGTTCTTGTTACCCCCAATTATATTATATCCTTTTGATGATGACTATTTTCTGGACCTAATTTAGTCTGAATATCTTAGTTTATGTTTTACAGCTCCTCTGTAGGTTTTAAACGAAGTGTGTTTGTTTCCTTGACTTGGTTTCGTGTTTACTCAGTCAGGATTCAGTCTTCAGCCTGTAAGTTTCTCTATCTTTAATTTTGCTTATAAAGTATGAAATGAGTCAAAGAAAGAGTTGGATTAGGGAAGGAAATGTAGATGCCTGAAGTGTTACCCATCATTCCACCTAGATAAGTTATAGGTGTAAAATCAGTGAAAGGGTGTTAATACATTTATGCGCCTTACTTGTTTCTATTGGGCTGTGGACAAGACAGTTTCTTGCGACATTCAATAGTAAGATTAGATCTTGGCTAGACCTCATGGCCCCTATGAGCATGTTAGCTGGTGGAGAAAAGGCCAAATTGAGAAACTTGCCCGGTTCTTGTGATCTAGGGTCCAGGGGTGGAATTGCAACTTCTCTCAGCAAATACATCAAAATATGAACCTTTTGTGTCTTTCCTAAATCCCAACCTTAGGTTGGCTCCAAGACCCAAAAAACCTACTATTACCTGAAATAATTGAATAACTATGATTTTGATTTCTTTATTATCATTCGGTATAGGATGACCTCTGTTACGAATTTGATTTTGCAGAAACCATTTTTTTCTAACTTTGGCGCCATAGTCACCTTTGCAATTTTTGGAACTTTTGTTGCTTCCATGGTCACTGGCATTTTAGTGTGAGTCTCATTCTATTGATAGTTCAGGGTTTTGTGTAAATGCTAGTAGCACTTATTATTTAAGTATTATTTTTCCCATCATTTATGTGCTTTGTTTGATCCCTTGTTTTTCTGTTTCAGATACCTTGCCGGAGTATCATATCTCATCTACAGGCTTCCTTTTGTTGAATGTCTGATGTTTGGTGCGCTTATCTCAGCCACAGATCCTGTCACTGTTCTGTCTATATTTCAGGTGATGTGATATTCTATGCTTATGAATTTCTTCCAATTTGGCATTCTGGGATAGTTGAAAATTTTATGTGCGACAGAAACTCCTAGGTCTGCAAAATACGTAGGTTGTATCTAGTTCACATTGTCTATACAAGATTATTCTCTGATCCATATTGTGTGCACAAAAATGCTCTATATATAGGAGTATATAATAATAGTAGTAAAGTGACTTTTTAACTGTTTCCTCCGAAGCTGGGTTTTCTGCTTACCAAATACCATTGACCATATTTTATGACTAGTAAAGTGCCATAATGTAGACTTCTCTAAATGGAATATAATCACTTCTGGTTCTTTGGAGAGTCATCTCATGTTCACGAGAGCATAGATCTTTCATAAGCTTTTTCACTATTAGATGGCATTATTCTGCAACACATAATAAATCTTTAGTTCCATTTTCTTGATATGAAATTTGTAGGAGCTTGGTACAGATGTGAATCTGTATGCTTTGGTCTTTGGAGAATCTGTGCTAAATGATGCAGTAAGTTCTGCTTTTTTTTTGTTCTTCCACTAGCTTGATATAATTTTTTGGAAAAAGCTGGACAGTCTTTATTTAGCCAGTTGCTAATTTGCTGTTTGTTTATTCGCTGGTGTCTGCCGCTCTTTGAAGATGGCAATTTCTCTGTATAGGTAAGTGGAACTTTAGCTCTCCTGCATCTGTATATTGCATAATGACAACCCTTTTTCTAGTAGTCTTAACAACCTGAATACCTGATTAATACTTTTGTAGAACAATGTCATCGGTGAGGAGTCACATGTCATCAGATCAGAACCTTTTCATGGTGGTGGTCAGATTTCTTGAGACTTTTGTTGGCTCAATGTCAGCAGGTTTGTCTTTAGCACTCTGTAGGAATTTCATCAGTCTATGTTTTATAGTCCTAGTTAAAGTTTGAAGTATGCTTAACTTGTTGTATGTGTCAATGATGACCATTGTGCTAAATTGCATAATACTACTTGATTTACCAGAACTGAGACAGATGAAAGTTATTACATGCCCCTATAAACTTAAGTAAATTAATTTTCCTTTCGCACACCTCAATTTAACTTTAGCTTGCTTACTTCCCAAAGAAAGAAACATTGCATTTATATCCAGTCACATAATTATTTGAGCTAATGAATATAATTACTTTCTGAATCTGCAGGGGTTGGAGTTGGATTTACTTCTGCTTTGATATCCTTCCTTTAAGTTCTTTATTATCATTCTTGCCAAAGTATTATTTCAGTGGTTTTGTAGCCTATAACACACTCTGTGGAGCCTTAACTTCCAGCACCTTTTCAAGTATGCTGGTCTGGATATCGATAAGTAAGCATATGAATGCATTACTGAAACCTGCCATTGAGATCTAATATGTTATAATTTTCTTGTTACTTGTACAGTCTTCAGAACTTGGAGTGCTGCTTATTTGTTCTTTTTCCATATTTTTCGTAAGAACTTTGAGTTATTTTCTTTAGTTTATATGACAGCTTTATTTTATTTTGTCTGTGTGTCTTTGATCCTTGTCATCTTCAATCTTACATAGATACATGCTAGCCGAAGGACTTGGCCTCTCAGGCATCGTGTCAATATTATTCACTGGAATTGTAAGTGAAGCTACTGGGATTTTTACATATAATTTAGTTTTCACTTTTCATTTGATGTCAGAATGCAGCAAAACATTTAGGTCTTATTTTTTGTATTAGGTTATGAAGCACTACACTTTCTCAAATTTGTCAGACAAATCTCAGAAATTTGTAGCTGCATTTTTCCATTTAATATCATCGTTGGCCGAGACGTTCATGTGAGAATTCATTCATTAATTTATTTTAAATGTTGTTTCTGACTCTTTATTTCCATCTTCCATTGAAGTTCCTAAATGTTGTCTGTCTTGCAGATTTATATATATGGGATTTGACATTGCCATGGAACAGCACAGCTGGTCTCATATTGGATTCATCTTTTTTTCAATTGTATCCTTGAAATTGTGAACTCTTCTAGGGTTCTTGTTTAACTCCTTGAAACCTATATTTTCCTTAACTTGCTTTAAATCAAACCAGTTATTCATTGGAATTGCAAGGTATGTCCAGTCTGTATTTTCCTTTATGCAGCATTTGTCTGTTTGTTGAACATCTTATCATCTACACCGCAATTCTTACCATCTATGATGTAAAGTAATTTTTTTATGTAATGTCTTGCAGTGTGCCATGTGGAATATATGGAAATGATATAATGGAATTGTTTATATGGAGTACTATTTAAACCTTGTTTAACTTGTTCTGTGTAGGGCTGCAAATGTATTCTCATGTGCTTATTTGGTCAATATGGCTAGACCTTCTCATAGAAAAATATCAATGAAGCATCAGAAAGCACTTTGGTATAGTGGTAAGTGAAGAAGAATTGTTTTAGGTGTCTGGTCCTTATGCACTTGTGGTTTCATCTGCAAAACAGATGTACAGCCTTTGACAGCCCTAACTTACATGAAATATCAATCACAGGGCTCCGAGGGGCAATGGCATTTGCGCTTGCCCTGCAATCGGTTCATGATCTTCCAGAGGGTGACGGTCAGACTATATTCACTGCGACAACTTCAATTGTTGTTTTAACGGTGAGAAACCTTGAAGATCAAGTAGAACTCGTAGTGGACCTATGATTGAATGTCGAACTATAAGTGTCTTCTTTTAGTATGTCGTAGTAAGATTGAATGTCAGCAGTGATTGTAGGCTGTAGCTATGTTCTCTGCATCCCCAGTTGCAAAATAATGTGAATATATACTTAATAGTTCTCTAATTTATCAATCAACTAGTAACGTGCTACATTTGATATAAACTTCACCGCATTTATGCTTAAGTTTTTATAATTTGTTTCTCGAATATTATCCTCCTAGTTTTTAGTCTATAATAATGCACCTAAGATGAGGATTTAATTTGATTCTGATAATATGTTTCTGAACTTTTGTGGTTGTTGGCATCTTGTAGGTTTTGCTGATAGGAGGTTCAACAGGAACCATGCTGGAAGCCTTGGAAGTTGTTGGTGATGGTCATGAGATCCCACTGGGTGAAGTAAGTCATTAATTGTTCACCACTTGCATCAGCATGCCTTTGGTGAAGAATAATAACCTATTTTTTCAGTTCCTTGCATCTGTACAATTTGGTGTGAGCTAATAAAATTGAAAATCAAATTCAAGCATAAATTCTAGGATTCGTTTTCAGCAGTTTGTTGGTCTAGTTATCTATGAATATGCATACTAATGAACTGGATGAAAGCATTAGTCAGCCCTGTGGATCAAATGTTTTTGCATTCAATATTTACTTTTGGAAAGTCACTTACTTATCCTTCTACCATTGCTCTGTGTGGTCAACCGGCTCCTCTAAACAGAGCCAATAAATTTGTTGTCCCACTCATTGTCTCCCTGTCATAAGGTCATAATCAGGTTAAAAGGAGCCATTAAATTTGTTGCTGGCTTGATAATATTATGCCAATTTCTGCAACAGCTTTCAAGTTCTGGGATTTTAACGTCTTTGTTTCAATTTCAGAGCTTTGATGCACACAATGGCTACATAGCTCCTACTTATGTGGGGGAATCATCTTCTGGGAACCGGTTTAAGATGAAACTTAGTGAGTTCCGTAAAAGGTAAACAAGATATATAGTATTTCAAACTTCTGCATTTTTCACTTTCCAGATTTTCTTCATGTGAGTTTCTTGATTGCGTCTTGCAGCACTGCATCTTTCACTGAACTTGATAAGAACTACCTCACCCCATTTTTTACCACTCAAAGTGGCGAAGATGATGAGCACGGTAAGTTAGCTGCGTAAAATCAGGTTTTATTGTTGATACAGTTCCATAATTAATTTAAATGCTGATCAATCATGGGTTACCACTTCAGCATGCTTTTTTCTTTGCCACAGTGGCCACTGCAATTGCTTTCTTTCAGCGAAAAGCAAATATACTACTGCTATGTGCTACTATGCATGCTGAAAATTTTACTGGTCTATGTGATCTACCCTTGATGGTGAATGAGCGTTTTTGGTCTTTTCATTCAAAACCTATGCTAATCGTGGCTTGATGTAGCAACCACCCTTCACATGGATACAGAGAGCATGATCAAGTTTGGTTCTGATCTAAATCGAGCATCACCTCATCTATTTACCATAATCTATTGTTCATAATCCACAGATGATATATTTAGCGATAACGGAAGAGGAAGTTATGATTGACAGACATGAATCCTCCTCCATGACAGAATTGACTTTAACAGTGGTGTATCCAGTTGTGGCTCGTCAAGCTGGATATAAGACTGCTCAATGACACATAAAGATTGTAACTTTTAAAAGTATTACTGCCATAGGATTGGAGATTAGTCACAAATTAGAGGTAGGACTGGTCAGGTGCTGCATCATTCGACGCCTTTTAATATCTGTAAATGGTAGTATATGAAATGATTCTCTGAGAGGATTTCATGGTATCATTTGCCATCGAATTATTTTGTCCCTTTCGTCATATTATTAGTAGTAGTTGTATTACACTGTAATATTTTGAGCATGATATCTAAGGATGTAAATTGGGCCTAGATTTGAATAGCTTAGAACTGCCCTGAAAATAAATCGTAGGTGTAAAGCTCATTAGCTGTAACAAAGTTAAAACCTCAAAGTGTGTATAGACAACATAATTTAGTATTTTATCCTCCATTACACTCAATTTCTGTAATTTAATATGCACATTAAATGGTATATCTTCGTGGAATTAGTGAGTGAATATAGTAAATCGTAAATGTAAATAATACCATACTGAGTTTCTGCGACTTAATATGCAAATTAAATGGTAGTATCTTCGTGGAATTAGTGAATATAGTAAATTATAAATGTACATAAAAACCATACCAATCAATATAGCATTAAGAATAGTCCAGAAAAAATCTAAAACACTCAGGTTCTACGACTTAGAGCATCCACAGTGGGGCGGACGATAGTCCGCCCGATGCATCGTCCGCGGATGATAGGTCTTGGAGCACGCATCCGGCGTGCTATCGTCCGCCCCATTGCGGGCGACGCGGACGATAGCGCGCCCGATGCAACGCGTTTTACATTTTTTTAATATATATACACCGCAATTCTATTTCTTCCTTTCACTCTTCCATTCACTCATTCTCTCTATTTCAATTTATAAAATGAATCTCGGTGATTTCTCAAGTCCGAATAGTCCCGACGGATTTCCAATGTTCGGTGGTGGTGCACGGTGGACGGGTACAGACCCTGATGAATATCGACCCTTCGACTCCAACACCCAGTACGATCTCGATTTCAGCACGGATTCGTACGAGCTGTCAGACATGGAGTCGTCTCCCCCACGCGCCCCCGCCCCACCCCGTGGCCGCGCCTCGGGCTCCGCCACCAAGAAGAAGAGGAACAAGCAAAGAGCCTAGAAGTTGCCGCCTCCGGAGAAGAATGAAGAATTCGCCCCAGGGAGGACGAACTACAACCCGGATGAAACCATTGCCTTGACGAAGTGTTGGGTTGATATTTCAGAGGACCTGGTGTTTGCCAACAACCAAAAGTAAATCGCGTACTGGGAGCGCATTGCTTATCACTATAACGAGTCCAAGCCGGCGGCAGCCTACAAGCGCCATAGGGAGCAGCTCCACAAGCACTGGGATTAGGTGAAGAAGCAGGTCAATTTGTTCTCGTCGGAGTACGTGTTAGAAATAATGGGAAGAAATTCCCAAGCCGTGTACAGGCGGTACTCTAACTATTACAATCGAAAGAAAACTTGCAACAAAAGAGGAATGAAAATTACAACGGAAATAAAGCAAACCAAATTTATAAGTCGAGTCGAGGAAAGCCCTCTTTCCGCAAGACAAATTACGCCCCGGCTAGTGCTCACGGAATGGCGTATTGCCCCCAAAGATAAAACGACTTCCTCCTAGCGTGTAGAAGCACCTCAAACCCGCTAGGCACCGGCGAACTTGATGGAGTTCCGAGAATCGAGCTAGACAATGCTCCTAAGATGCACACTATGATGTAGAGACCTTGAGAGAAAAGAGAGAATGTTTGTTGTTGGTGTATTTCATATCCCTCAAATCCACCTATTTATAGGATAGAGGATGGTACTTGAAAAGTTTGGCATTCAAGATACAACATAAAGAAATTAGAGGTTTACACAAGTTGAAAGGCCATAGGTCTAGGCCATGTGAAAAGCCTCCAAAATCCCTCATGTTTTACACGTTTCCAACAATCCCCCACATTGGTTAGAGCGCTGCCAGCTCAAACCAACATAAGACATGTATGCATGCTGACTCTTTGCTCAATTCTCGAGAAACAATATTGCATTTGGAATAGTAGCTTGGGGCTTTGAACTTTCCATAGTGAACACTATCGGGCATACCGGCGGCCTGGTGGACGTGATGCCTTGAACCATTCCTCCTTGGTGTATACCGAGACAATAATATTGACACAATATTATTTACAAACTCATCAGTTCTCACGTTTGTGTCCATTACTGGCCATGGAACACCACTTTGGATTCATAAGTGATTCACATGTTGAAGCGGCCCACACTTCTTCACTTACATAGGTGATTCTTTTCCAGGTATCCTGCAATACCCACCTCCTCGAGGTTTCTAAGAATCATTAAAAGTCAAAACTTAGCCTCTTACCACATGCAGGTTACAACACTCAATGCTTTCTAAAGAATGGGCGAAGATTAAAATCTTCTGAGTGTTACAGCTAGATTTGTATAGCTTCGTTTTCCCATTGAACCAATCCCATGGGATCTCCAATCGTATGGTTGGGTTACCACTATACTCATCTTTTAAGATGTGGTTTTCAGTCCCATTCCTTTTAGCAATTTATGCATTTGATCACGGTTTAAACCTTTTGTTAACGGATCCGCTAAGTTATCAACTGACCTTACATAGTCAACTGTGATAACACCACTTGTGATCAATTGTCTGACGGTATTATGTCGCCGACGAATATGTCGAGACTTACCGTTGTATAAGCCACTATGTGCTCTCCCTATAGCTGCTTGGCTATCACAGTATATCACTACTGTCGGCACTGGCTTCTTCCAACATGGAATACATTCTAGGAAATTTCTGAGCCACTCGGCTTCTTCCCCTGATTTATCCAATGCGATAAACTCAGATTCCATGGTGGAACGAGCAAAACACGTCTGTTTCGTTGATTTCCACGAGACAGCACCACCCCCCACAGTGAACACATACCCACTTGTCGAAAATGAGTCTTTTGAATCAGAGATCCAATTTGCATCACAGTACCCTTCAAGTACTTGGGGATATCTTGTGTACTGCAGCTCAAAGTATACTTCAAGTATCTCAAAACCCTGAGCTTTCCAATGTTCCTTGCTTGGGTTGCTCGTAAATCGGCTCAGCTTATTCACCGTACATGCAAGATATGGTCGGGTGCAGTTTGTGATAAACATCAAACTCCCTATGATCCTTGCATATTCTTCTTGAGCTACAGGCTCACCCGTGTGCTTACTCAAATGCACGTTGGGTTCCAATGGAGTCTTAGCTGGCTCACAATCGAACGAGTGAAATTTCTTTAGCACTTTCTCAATATAATGAGACTGTGTCAGAGCAATTCCCTCATGATTCCTTTTAATTTTGATTCCGAGAATCACATCAGCTAAACCCATATCTTTCATGTCGAAATTTCTCTTCAACATATTTTTAGTTTCGTTGATAATGGCACTATTGCTGCCCATAATCAACATATCATCTACATAAAGACACACAATAACAAAACTGTTATCTGTGTTCTTAATGTAAACACACTTATCACACTCATTGATAGTGAACCCGTTTGCCAACATCACGTTGTCAAATTTTAAATGCCATTGTAATGGTGCTTGCTTCAACCCATATAATGAATTTACCAGTTTGCATACTTTACGCTCTTGCCCAGGCACAACAAACCCTTCGGGTTGTTCCATATATATTTCTTCTTCCAGATCACCATTCAGAAACGCAGTTTTCACATCCATTTGGTGAATATCGAGATTGTGCAAAGCAGCAATCGCAAGAAGCACCCGAATGGAATTGATTCTCGTAACAGGTGAATAGGTATAAAAAAAGTCATGCCCTTCTTTCTGCTTAAAGCCTTGGACAACTAGGCGAGCTTTGTACTTATCTATAGTACCATCGGGCTTATATTTCCTTTTCAGAATCCACTTGCACCCTAAAGCTTACAGCCTTCAGGCAAGTCTACTAACACCCAAGTGTTATTTCTCATGATGGATTCAATTTCACTATTGATAGCTTCTTGCCACCACGCTGCGTCTGGGCCAGACAGAGCTTCCGCCAATGACTTTGGTTCGTCATCCAACATAAAAGTTATGAAGTCGGGACCAAATGTTTTAGCAACTTTAACTCTTTTACCACGTCTTGGTTCAACATCCTCAAGACTTGACCTCGTCCTTTTTGAAGGATTAGAACTAGTGGATTCATCCATCATTCTTTCACTAGAACGATCCTCTTACCTCTTGCAAGGGTAGACATTCTCAAAGAATATAGCATTCCTTGACTCGATCGTTGTTCCTTCAGCCACGCCAGGCACAGCTGATCTATGGACTAGGAAACGATAGGCACTACTATTAAGTGCATGGCCAATAAAGATGCAATCGACTGTTTTAGGGCCTATTGCAACTTGTTTCGGAGGTGGTACTTCTACCTTCGCTAAACACCCCCACACTTTGAGGTATGAATACGAAGGTTTCTTCCCTTTCCACAACTCATAAGGAGTCACATCCCTATTTTTTAGTGGAATTTTGTTTAGGATATGATTCGCTGTTAACACAGCCTCCCCCCACATGTTCTGGGGTAATCCTGAATTAATCAACAAGGCATTCATCATCTCTTTTAGTGTTCGATTTTTGCGTTCAGCAACACCATTTGATTGAGGAGAATATGGAGCTGTGGTTTGGTAAATTATACCACTAGCATGGTATAATTCTGCAAACGACGCTACATACTGACCACCTCTGTCACTTCAAACACACTTAATTCGACAATTAAGTTGATTTTCAGCTTCATTTTTGAAGTATTTAAACGCTTCAATTGCCTCATCTTTACTTCTTAATAAGTAAGGTAACAATACCTTGTGCAATCATCTATAAACGTTATGAAATACTTTTTACCACCTCTTGTTTACACAAATTTAAAATCACATACGTCTGTATGGATCAACTCAAGAAGTTTTGTGCTCCGCTCCACCGAATGGAACGACAGCTTAGCCATTTTGGCTTCAACACACACTTCACATCTTTCTTGTGAGTTAAACTTATCAACTTTTAGTAAATTAAGATTTACTAATCTTTTTATAGCATTTAGATTTACATGTCCCATTCTATTATGCCATATATCAGAGCTCTCAAGCAAATAAGAGGATGCGTTATCTTCCTTATTGCTTATTCATTTTCCAAGGTGAATGACCATAACATTCAGCCCAAAAAGCCCATTCACTAGGTGACCTTCACCTATGAACTTTCCATACTTGGTTAATATAAACTTTTTACACTTAAATTCTAGTGAAAATCCATGATTTACTAGAAGTGAGCCTGACATCAAATTATTTCGGATATTATGGACATGCAGCACATCCTTAAGGGTAAGAACCTTTCCAGATCCTAATTTTAGGAACACATTCCCCACACCAACCACCCCAGAAGAGGCTTGGTTTCTTATGCGTACTTTTCTACCTCCAACAGATTTGTAAGTAGAAAAAACGCTTCTCTCGTAGCACACATGACATGTGGCACCCGTATCAACAAACCATTCATTTGGATTATTACCATGGTCCACGTCGGAGACCATTGTGACCATCTCGTGATCTTTGTTGTTTATAACAACACGTTCAAATAATTTGCACAATATTGTCTCCAACAATAAGTACACAATTATATTAAACCATAAGTGCATTGATATATTCAACAACCCATGCATCCCAATTACTATTACCAAGTCTAAATTGGTCTTGCTTGTCAAATGACAAACGATAAACACAATTCTCAAGAGATAGATCTCAAGGAATTAACTATTTTGTAGCTCATGGACATTGCGACTGTTCGTTTCTTCATACCAGCTTTGGAGCTCATGTTTCCTCCAACTTCGATTGGTATAATCCTGTCTTAAAAGAGTACACTAATTTGTCTTGCGCTTGTTAGAAATAATGGGAAGAAATTCTCAAGCCGTGTACAGGCGGTACTCTAACTATTACAATCGAAAGAAAACTTGCAACAAAAGAGGAATGCAAATTACAACGGAAATAAAGCAAACCAAATATATAAGTCGAGTCGAGGAAAGCCCTCTTTCCGCAAGACAAATTACGCCCCGGCTAGTGCTCACGGAATGGCGTATTGCCCCTAAAGATAAAACGACTTCCTCCTAGCGTGTAGAAGCACCTCAAACCCGCTAGGCACCGGCGAACTTGATGGAGTTCCGAGAATCGAGCTAGACAATGCTCCTAAGATGCACAGTATGATGTAGAGACCTTGAGAGAAAAGAGAGAATGTTTGTTGTTGGTGTATTTCATATCCCTCAAATCCACCTATTTATAGGATAGAGGATGGTACTTGAAAAGCTTGGCATTCAAGATACAACATAAAGAAATTAGAGGTTTACACAAGTTGAAAGACAATAGGTCTAGGCCATGTGAAAAGCCTCCAAAATCCCTCATGTTTTACACGTTTCCAACAGTACGAGAAGTGCTTGAGGGAGAAGGGCAGCGACGAGAGTTTGACGGATGTGCACGATAAAGCGCTTGCATCGCACATTTCATTGTACGACAATTTCAAGCAATACAACTCCTGGCTCATCTTGAAGGACAAGCAGAAGTTCCAAGGAGGGATTCTGCCCATATCGGTTGCGGCGAAGAGGACAAAGAACACCGCCGCCGGTGATTATACGAGCAGCGACAACGGCGCACCTCCGATGGACCTCAACCAGCCGATGTACGAGGATGAGAGTTCCGGCACACCGATGTCCTCCCGGCGTCCCATTGGCAGCAAGGCTGCCAAAAACAAGGGCAGGGCGAAGGCGATATCCTCACAGAACTCGGCCCCGACCCCGGCCCCGACTTCGGCTGCGGGAAATGCCTACACGGAGTTGGTATCGGCCGCCAACCGGAGGACGTTGTTGGACACGCACCACGCCCTCAGGCAGTGCGAGGACTCGGGCGAAGCCGAATACCTCAAGTGGATAATCGATGATCTGCGCCGCAAGTTGAGAATGATGTAGAGTATGCGCTATTTATCTGTAGTGCACTTGTTTTTTATCTCCACTCTTGTAACTTTTTTTTAATGAAGTAAATGTAGGATTTACCTTAATTGTGGTGCTTTATTTATTTATTTTGCTTGATACATTTGCAAACATAAAAATTAAATATAAAATTAAATTGTGGTGCTATAGGGCAGACTATAGCATTCCACTGCATGTGGAAGGGTAGGAGGATAAAATGCTGATATGGCAGAGGATAGGGTGTCCTATGGGGCGCCCTAGCGTGGATACTCTTAATATGGTTACGAGTTCGATGGATAATCTAAATCGTGAACTTTCCGAAACATGTTGTGCAAAATTTGTTAGTAGTATGAAAAATACTACACTGCACCACTTCCGTTTCATATTTTGCCATCAATTTAAAAATGAAGACTATATAAATCACAAAAAATTGAACTTGGGAGCAAATAGGTGAGGAGAAGATAAGAAAACATGATTTCATTCCAAGATTAAAAGGTGAAATACTTTAGTCGTGTTATCGTAAAAAAAAAGCATTTTGTGTTAGGAGCCAGAAATAATTAGTGTACTACTACTATATTTTTAAGTTACCATTTGTAGTGTTTTTAATGTACCATCCTGATTCCTGAGCGAATAATTATTTTCTTGTTCTCTCAAGCCCATTTTCGAAAAAGAGGATCATATATTAATATTACTGGCACACTAAGAAATAGGACCGTTACCCCGTGATTATAATTTTATAATACAGTAATTTGCAACGGCTACTTTTTCAATCTTCTCTTTTCTCTATCATTATTGTCTCTCTCTTTCTCGCCTGCAACATTGAGGATTTCCAGTTCATCCTCCTCCTCCTCCTCCACTTGCAGGTTTTGAGTGGGTAAAAATAGAGACAGAAAGAAAGATGGGCGACCAAGCCGCACCAGCTCCGCTGCCGCCCCACCGCCGCCCAAAAGTGAGGGAAGTGAGCTCCCGCTTCATGTCCCCTTTAGTCCAATCCAATTCAACCCCAGCCCCCACTCCCCACCCTTCCGATTTTCCGCGCCCCAAAACCCTACACCGCCGCCATCCCTCCAAAACCGACGAGAATTTCAACCCGGAGCCCAACCGCATCATCGCCTTAGACAAACCCTCACCGGCTATCTCAACCATTCACAGAAAACAGCACCACCAACGAATCAATTCAAAGGATCACCACCACTCGGTTTCCTCTAGACCGGACACGCCAATCGCCACCGCTACGGATAGAATTGTTCCGTCCAGATTCAGGCAAAGCGTCTCCCGCTCAAACTCGCTCAGCGGCAGCAGCGACGGATGCTCCGCCGTTACCGCCGCGGCGAGGCTTCTGCAGGAAGCCACATCCGATGTAGAGAAGAAGCTTTCCAGGATTTCGACAACATCCAGCGTCGACGATTCCGATTCCTGCACCACCACCACTTCGAATCAGGGGAGTTCCTCGTGCCCTACCTCGCCACTCTGCGTCGCGCCGGTAACCAAGCTCCGGAGCGCAACAGACGTGCGATCTTCCATGCCAGACGTGGATAAATGGCTCTCCGATAGGAATTTCGGAAATTCCGGCAAGGATTGTGCTCGATCGCTCAATTTTTCGTCATTCTCAAGGATCACCGGCGGTGGAGGCGTTTCACGGCCTCCGCATCCTTCGCCGTGTGTGAGGTCAGGGATGGATTCGAGGAAAGGGAGTAAGGCGTCCAATCATCAAGCTGAAGTGCATTCTCTCAAAATGATGACTAACCACTATCTTCAGTGGCGATTTGCGAATGCAAAGGCAGAGGCTTCCGTTCAAACTCAGAAGCATGAAACTGAGGTTTGTTTATTGCCTTTTGAAACATTGATATGCTGAAATACTTGAATGTTGCATCAGTTAATCCTCTTTTCTTTCTAATTCAGAGGAAATTCTTTGCACTTGGAGGCAAGATATCTGACTTAAGACATATTGTGAAGAAGAAACGCATTGAACTTGCAGTGCTGCGAGGATTGAACACTTTGAATACAGTATTTGAATCTCAAGTAAGTTCTTTCTTTAGAATGCTTACATTTTCCATAATTTCTTCTTCTATTGTGTTAGATTAGTGAGTCTGTTCTATGTCATATTATACTGCAACCTCAAATTATGCCTAATATGTTGGATTCCATACTTTGATTTGCATTGGTAAATTTGGGCTTCAAATTAATGAAATGTTTGTATTTTTGTTTAGATGCCATACCTGGAGGAGTGGTCTAGTCTGGAAGAGGATTACTCGAATTCTCTGTCAGGCGCAGCAAATGCGTTACTGAGTTCCTCAGTTAGACTTCCTGTCAGTGGTGATGTGAGGGTGAGATCTCGTCTACCTACTAACAACTATAATTCTCAACTCAATATAGTATTTGGCTTTTTTGCGCCTTGATGCGATAAACTCACTTCAGTCTTGCAAATAATCTTTTCCAGGCCGACGTCGGGGAGCTAGAGGAAGCTCTAACCTCAGCATCGAAGGTGGTTGAGTCCATTGGTTCTCATATTCAGAGATTTATCCACAAGGTGAGATACTTGACACATGTAAATGTTACATCTACTTCCTATTGCATGAACTTACTTAAAAATTGATACATGTTTGGTTTGATGCAGGCTGAAGGAATGGATATTTTGGTATCTGATGTAGCTAGGATGGTAGGGGGAGAGAAAGCTCTAACAGAGGAGTGTGGATTTCTGCTCTCCAAGATTTACTCTTCACAGGTAGATAGACTCTCCCTCTCCCCTGCATCATCATTTTCAAAGGTTCTTGATTTGAGTTTTACACATTACTTTTTGTATACAGGTGAATGAGTGCAGCCTGAGGGGAGCTCTAATGCAGTTGAATTACTGCAACAATCGCCAACCCTTCAAGTGTCAAGAATTAGTTTCTTCATAATTTGTTTTCTTCTTCCATTAATCACTCAATAATACATTCTGTATCTTTTCCAAAAAATGTACTTAGTAGTCTACTAGTTTATGTTTTGTATTCTTATACATACTCCTCGTGGTTCTGCATAAATGAACTCAAATCTTCATAAGATATATACTAGAAGAATGAAATTTTGCACCCTTGCAAAATCAAAATGTTACCTTAATTTGTGAGATTCACTAATTATTTAAGTTAAAAACTTTCTTTTACTTCATGGAGTATTTTGAACATCATGTGAATACGTCAACAAATGTATATTGGAATAAACTCCTTTAATTCCTATGACATTTTCCTAACTTTTAACAATCACATAGTTTCGTATGGAAAATTGAATGGGATAAGCAAGGAAAGAAAGAGATAAAATGAATTACTCCATTATACATCTGTCCCCTTTCAGTGCTGAAAAGGGTCACGTAAGTTGTAGTGTGGTTCCCACTGGTTTGGCATTACAGATCACTTTGATTTGACTGAAGGGAATTCACTGTTTAATCCCTTTTTTTCTTTCACTAATCTTGCTATGTCCTACTATACTTAATAGTAGTATATCTTTAATTTTCAAATAATAAAATAGATACCACTAAAATTGTGCTAAATTTATAAGTATTGGATAAACTAGGAGATAAGATACTAAGAAATTAATTATGGAAATATAATTTTAATATCGAAAGGAAAATATACCCAGGTTTGATTAATTATTGATTTTTATGGCTATTTCCTTGGGTCTGGATTCGCCCGTTGTTGCCAATGTTTAGGCGTTTTCTTGGGCTTGCCTCTATTGACATAGGATGACTGGCCATATTTAATCAATAAGAAATCAGTAAAATTCCTTTTGGTATATTTCTCCTTCCCTTATTAGGATGATAATTCTATAATTATGGCATCCCCCTCTTACGATCCTCAAGGCATGTGCCTTGAAAGATGGTATCAGAGCCATGTGATTTCTTGGTATCTTATTAACTAGGTTGTCCAATACTTATTTTATCCATGTCTTTTACGGCCGATAATATTGTGAAAAACAGAATTGAGGAAGAATATGAGGTTCCTCAAGACATTGAATTATTAAATAAGTGGACTATTCCTAGGATTAATCCTAGAACTGTTTATAGGTACGGGTTTTTTGATAATATCAAATTAACCCAGGTTGTCCAAACCACAGAGGAAACCATATCTCTAAATAAAGAGGATATGGAAATAAAACTTTTAAATAGTAAGAGTCTTGAAATTTATAAGAAAACTCATAAATTTTTACATATAGGTTTAGTTCAAATTGCTTTTAAACCTTTAACTTTAGAAGGTTTACCCGAAAGTTTTATAGCAGCCCTGAGAGATGCTAGAAATCTTGATTATAATTCTTCATTAATGGGTATTATACAGTCAAGTTTAGCTCATGGTCCTGTATACTTTAATGTTTATCCTAATTTACAACTTTCATTATCAGATATTAATATATATGAGGCTTTAACTTTAAATGTTAAAACTCATGGCTATAATTATACTTCAGGATCTGAGGTTATATGTATCTGTAGCAGGATATATTATAAACCCCTTCATACTTTAAACCCAAGATGTAGAATCAAGGATAAATCTATAAATGAAACTGTTTTAATAGAAACTAATTTTAAAAAATCTGAGATCACTACTAGAAGATCTATTAAATGGGAAGAAATTGAATTTCCTAAAAACTGGATTATAGAGAACGCTGTCCCACGAGTTCCTCGAACTCAAAACAGGCCTTTAAGTATTACTCAAACGCCTGATGGGCAAGTTCAAATCGAATTTGAAAATCACAGAAGATCTAGTGACAGCTTATGCTCTAGATCTGATAAAGAAAATTATTTCTATATAGCCCCCAATTATAAGGTTGAATATCCCGAGTCCTCTAGAGCCTCCACCTCCAGAATAAGGGAGACAGGAGTTAGGGAAGATAAAGTTGAAGGAATTAAAATAAAAGAAGATAATATTGCTAGAGGAATATATACTGTTGATCCAAACGCAACAGTATCAGAATTTAATTTCTCTGATTAAAATGGATAAAAGAAAAATTGATTTTAGTCAAGGATCCCCTGCCAGACTTAAAATACAGGAGGATTATAAGAAACCCATTTGGAAAGATTTTAGAGATTGGTTTAATACCAGCTTCTCTTCCCAAGAAAAGAAAGATTTTGCTGAAAAATTTTATAAAGAACTGGCTGAAATTAATCTAGAAATTTCGTTTGTTCCTTGGTTCATAAATACTTATGTAAAAAATTACATCTCTACTATTGAAAGAAATTATACTCTTTCCCAAACAGGAGAAATTATTAAATCTAGTTTTCCTCCTCATAGATCTTTTCAAATAGAAGAAGACAATGAAATTAGGTATTTTAAAGCTTTTCATAAATTGATTGATAACGAATCCTTTATTAATACCATGGGTTATATTAACGAGATAATTAAACAAAGAAATTTTACAAACCTTTATCTTATAAGGCTTGGAGAAAATATTAATTGTATAACAAGTAAGATTGAAAAAATAACTTCTGAATTAAAGAGTATTAAAGAACACTTTTATATTGAAAAAGAAGTCAAACAGGTTGTTTGTACTCCTAGTATACAACCTCCTCCTATCATAAAAGATTTTAAAATGAGAGCTAAGGATAACATTGAAGAAGTTATAATTAAACAATTCAATAAATTTAAAATCAATACTCTCAATAAAGGAATGGAGGAAACTGATAGTGATGGTCAAAATATAGAAGAAATTTATAAACTGGAAAAAGTTAAATTTGTTGATAGACCAACCCAAAGGATGTATTATTATAATAGACCAACCCCCCAGGATGTCCTTATTGAAGAACAGGAGTATACAATAAATAATTCTTATAATGGGAAAAATATTTATGAATGGAATATTGATGGTTATAACGATAGACACATTCAAAATATTATCCATAGAATGCTCATGTATAGTACTGTGGCAAAAACCTTGGTAATACTGATAGCCAAATTGCAAAAATGATAACAGCAGGCTTTACAGGTCAGTTAAAAGGTTGGTGGGATAATTATCTCACCACAGAAAATAGAAATATTATTCTTACCTCGGTAAAAACAGAAGACAATAATGTTATAGAAAATTCTGTTTATACTCTTGTCATAAATATTATGGAACACTTTACAGGAAGATGGTCTGATAATAGTGAGACTATTAGAACCCTACTTCAAAATTTAAGATGCAAAACTCTTACTAATTTTAGATGGTACAAAGATACTTTTTTAAGTAGGGTTATGGAACTCCCAGAAAGTAATAGTGCTCATTGGAAGTCTAAATTCATAGATGGGTTACCTTATCTCTTTGCCGAAAGAGTAAGAACCCAATTAAGACAAGGAAATATTAATATCAATTATGATAATTTTACTTATGGAAAATTAATAGGATTCTGTATCCAAGAAGGATTATCTCTTTGCAATGAGATAAAACTTGATAGGCAAATTAAGAAAAATAATCTTAATGAGAAGAGACAATTAGGGCAATTTTGTAACCAATTTGGAGTTGAAAATATCCCTGTTACAAAAGAAAAAACTAAAAAATATGATAAAAGAAAAGATTATAATGTCCCCACTAGAAAAACTCATAAAAGAAGAGAAAAAAGAGAAAAAAGGGAAACCTATAGAAAGAAAAAAAATATCCCTTTAATATGTGATTTTTGTAAAAAACCAGGTCACTATGCTAGTAATTGTTGGGTAAAAAATAAGAAAAATATAAGAAGAAAAATTAACAATCTTGAGATAGATAAAGATCTCAAAGATTCTATTATAGAAATTTTAGAACAAAAAGAAGAATTTAGTGATCATAATTCCGATGAGGATATGTCTTGTGAAGAAACGGAAAATAGTTCTGTTTCAGATTCCAGTAATGATTCTTGTAAATGTGATAATCTTTACGAAATCATAGCCCAGTTTTAGGATGAAGCAGAAAGTAGTAGTAATATAAATGTTATAACTAATAATGATATAACGGAACTTTTGAAAACAATAAAAGATGAGAAATTAAGACTTGAGATCTTTGATCAATTAAAAAATAAAGATTTAATTGAGAAAGATAACTATGATTCTGAACCTTATACTATGACCTATAATAATTCAGAGCCATATACTATGGCCGAAGTTAAAAGGTTAATGAATCAAAAATACTCTAATAAACCAGTGGTAAAAGATTTAAATTCAGAAATAGATAACCTTAAAAAAGAAATTAAAGAATTAAGAAATAACTTAAGGATCCAAGATTTACGTATCTCAACAATTGAAAAAGGAAAAGAAGTTTCTACTTCAAATAGCAACGACGAAGGGTTATTTCTTTCAAGACTTGAATTAATTACTTCTCAGAAATGGTTTATAAAAATTATCCTTCTTATTGATAATAACTATAAAAAAGAATTAATTGCTCTTGTTGATAGTGGAGCAGATCTTAATTGTATTCAGGAGGGTTTAATACCTACTAGATACTTCGAAAAAACCTCGCATAATTTATTCTCTGCTAATAATCAAAAAATGGAAATTAGTTATAAACTTCCTAAAGCCTTTATATGTAAAAATAAAGCTTGTATTCCTAATAGCTTTCTTTTAGTTAAGAATATTTCCAACCAAATTATATTAGGAACTCCTTTCCTTAGGAAAATCTTACCTATCAGAGTTGATAACAAAGGAATAATAGGAAATTTCGGTGATGTATCTTTAGAGTTTCCTTTCGTCACAGAACCTATTACCAGAGTCCTGAATAATATTAGAGAAAACATTATTAATAAACAAAACCAAATTAATTTTATAAAACAAGAAATTAATTCTATTAATATTGAAGCTCAATTGGAAAATCCGAAGCTTAAAGAAAAAATTAAATTAATAGAAAATAATTTTACTGAACAAATTTGTAATGAACATCCTAATGCTTTTTGGGATAGAAAAAAGCATATTGTTAACCTTGATTATGAAGACGGTTTTGATGAATCTAGAATCCCTACTAAAGCTAGACCAGGTCAAATGAATAAAGAGTATCTGGATCTTTGTAAAAAGGAAGTCAAAAGTCTTGAAGAAAAGGGTCTCATACAACCCTCTAAATCCCCTTGGTCCTGCACAGCTTTCTATGTTAATAAGCAAGCTGAGCAAGAAAGAGGAGTTCCAAGATTAGTTATTAACTATAAACCGCTTAATAAGGCCTTGAAATGGTTTAGATATCCGATGCCCAATAAAAAAGATTTATTAGACAAGCTTTTAAATGCTATTATATTTTCAAAATTTGATCTAAAATCTGGATATTGGCAGATTCAGATTAATAAAAGGGATGTTTATAAAACTGCTTTTAATGTTCCTTTTGGACAATTCGAGTGGAAGGTGATGCCTTTTGGTTTAAAAAACGCACCTTCAGAATTCCAAAAAATCATGAATGATATATTCAATCCTTACAGTGATTTTATCATTGTTTATATCGATGATATCTTAGTCTTTTCAAAAGACATCCAAACTCATTTTGAGCATCTTAGAATTTTTAAAAATCTTATTTCAAATAATGGCCTTGTTATATCCAAATCTAAGATGAAATTGTTCCAGATTTGTGTGAGATTTTTAGGTCATAATATAGAGAAAGGAAAGATAATTCCTATTAATAGAAGCATCGAGTTTGCGTCTAAATTTCCAGATGAAATAAGGGATAAAACTCAATTACAAAGATTCCTAGGGAGTATTAATTATATTTCTCCTTATTATAAAAATCTTGCTCAAGATACAGCTATTCTTTATGAAAGGCTCAAGAAGAATCCTAAGCCCTGGAATAATAGTCATACAGAAGCTATTAAAAAGATAAAAGAGAAGGTTAAAAATATCCCTTGCCTCTTAATTGCTAATCCTGATTGGGAAAAAGTTATAGAAACTGATGCCTCAAATATAGGATATGGAGGTATCCTTAAACAAATTGATCCCAAAAATAAACAAGAATATCTTGTTAGATATTACTCAGGAAAATGGAATAGTAGTCAAAAGAACTATGCTACGGTTGTTAAAGAAATCATGGCTATCCTTAAATGCGTTTTAAAATTTCAAGACGATTTATTTAATAAGAGTTTTTTAATAAAAACAGATTGCCAGGCAGCAAAATTTTTGTTTGATAAAGATTTTAAGCACGATGTTTCTAAGCAGATGTTTGCTAGATGGCAAGCGCAACTTGCTCCTTTTGATTTTGAAATTATTTATAAAAAAGGATCGGACAATAATTTACCCGATTTCCTAACCAGAGAATTTATTACTAATGGTTAATCCATACAGGATTTACTATAAACAGGAGATTCGGAATCTCCAAAATATGATTTTAAATTATAAGAATAGAATGGAAGAACTTGACAGAGAAAGGTATTATATTAGGAGATGGAGACCCTTCATTCCCCTCAGACCTATCTTGGAAGAAGCTCTTAATCTCAAAAGACTGATAAGAAAT
This sequence comes from Salvia splendens, assembly GCF_004379255.2. NCBI lineage: Eukaryota > Viridiplantae > Streptophyta > Magnoliopsida > Lamiales > Lamiaceae > Salvia > Salvia splendens. The sequence continues at coordinate 27,900,417 of NC_056039.1, forward strand.
TGTGAAGACAAAATTAATATGATTATTCTCATTGGTTTAACCTAAAACGTTTCATTTTGTAGTTATGCTCCCCAGAGGAAGAGGCCAAAGGAGCCAATTCCCTTCCTTTTATAAAGGAAGAGGAGGTGGAATCCCCATTATACAGCATGGTAATAAGAAACTTTTTAAAGAAAATATCACAGGTATCGACCAACTGGAAGATAATCCAGAATTACTTCAGAAAGTTCAGGAATATCTGAACTCAAAAAAGGATAATGAGGAAACTACATCATCTTGGGCTAATAGAGTTCAAGGTTCAACATCCTATGCTGAGGTAATAACTTCATCAGAAGAAAAAGAAAAATATATTCCTTCTCCCTTCAAAGATATCATTATCTTCCTTGAAACTCATGACCTTAGATGGGAAAAAGAGCCTTGGAAGCTTATGCAGCGTTATATGGATACAGCCTCATATGCTGCTCCTTCTTATAAAAAAAGAATCTTTTATGAAGAATTCCTGACAAGTATGGGAGCTTGTGAGATCAGGCATTTCAAAACTTATAGGGAGGCTAAAGTTTATAATTTTAGCAGGATAATTATTAAGCAAATTATAACAGCTGAAGATTGGGGTTTTGGAACCCTAAGAGAAAGAGAAGGTCAGATTAAGAATAATAATGGTGGCAGGGAAGTTATAAACTTCAATTACTGGGATATTAAAGAAGCTTATTATAAAACCTTCTTTTACCAAAATCCTTATCATAAACATTCGTGGTGGATTAAAATCTGCCCAAAAGTCTATGAACAAGGACTGCCAACATGGATATATGACTGGTGGCAAACCTTTGGAACTTCTGAGAAAATACTTCCAGAAGAATTTAAATCCTTATTTTTTAAATGGAAACAAGTTTCTCCTGCACTAATAGAAGCAGAGAACCAAAATAGACTTTTTCATAATATGGAGACTCTTCATTTTTATGCAGAATTTGGTATCCCATGGATCTGGAAATGGGAACCAGAAATTGGTTTTGATCATAATAATGTTCCGTGCCTTAAGAGGAAGTTCTTCACTAGGTTTTGGCCTACAATGATGGAGAAGGATAAGTCAGGAGATATCCAAGGTCTCCAGACTCTTCAATTAATAAAAGAAAAAGTTTCTTTTTATAAAGAACAAAAGAGAGTTAATAAATCTCTGAAAAAAGACATTTCTCCTTTTGAAGAATTCTTGAGGAAGAATATCTCAAAAATGAATGAGAAGGAACTTATAGCAAATTATATGGCTAGTATTGGAAAAGACATTGATCATATGGATGAAGATGAAAATGAAGATGAAAACGAAGAAGGAGATACAGATATTAACTCTCCAGATTTCTCTCCAAATAATAATGAGCATAAAAATTTTAGGGATGCTCAGGATCCATTCGAAGAAGAAGAAGGCTTCTCAACAGAAGATAATTTTGCTAACTTCATCAAGATGATCGAGAAGACGCCAGATAAGGCAAATGAGAGCCAACAAAGTGGAAAGATGAAAGAATAAAGGGTGCATTCGCTTTCGCCAGCATTCACCTTCGTCAGCCCTTACGTCAGCTGAAAAATCATAAATTTCAAATCCGGATTTGAAATCCGACTTTGTTGTCTTTAAATAAGGTCTTGTTATAGGAAAAGATCAGAATCTCATGTGTTGAGATAAGAACTCTCTCTCTCTCTCTCTCTCTCTCTCTCTTGTAACCCTCCATCCTTACTCCTATTGTAAATTATCCCTCGGGAAAGGTTTTTCAATATATTTTGTAAGTTTCCTTTACTACTCTGTTTTTATAAGTATTTATTTATGATTGGCTAAGTTTATAAGTATTGGATAAACTAGGAGATAAGATACTAAGAAATTAATTATGGAAATATAATTTTAATATCGAAAGGAAAATATACCCAGGTTTGATTAATTATTGATTTTTATGGCTATTTCCTTGGGTCTGGATTCGCCCGTTGTTGCCAATGTTTAGGCGTTTTCTTGGGCTTGCCTCCATTGACATAGGATGACTGGCCATATTTAATCAATAAGAAATCAGTAAAATTCCTTTTGGTATATTTCTCCTTCCCTTATTAGGATGATAATTCTATAATTATGGCATCCCCCTCTTACGATCCTCAAGGCATGTGCCTTGAAAGATGGTAGTATATCTTTAATTTTCAAATAATAAAATAGATACCACTAAAATTGTGCTATTAAACTATGTTCACCATTTTGTCTTTACTTTAGTTTTTCATGCTCAGCATCAAATGATTGGGATCATGAGCAAATTATTGGAGAACTACTATTAACTTAATACACACATGGATGTGGCTTCGCCTTCATGTGGTGATGGAAACGATTCCTCTGGCCACTGGGAACAAATTATTTAAGACAATTAGGCTCGTGACTAACTTAGAGGCTGCTGCTTTATTGGATTAACTTTCAATTTTAGTAGAAATAGTAACCCCTTCGAATTTCATTCATCTGCATTTTTCATTTCTCATTTTGTGATTTACAAATTACTAAACGCCGGTAATGATTGAAAATAAATTGCGAACCTAAGGCCATCCACAACGTTGTTCCTATACCGTTCCTATCTCGTTCCTTAAACCACTATTTGAGGGCCCCACTGTACTTTTTTACTCCATTCTTTAACTAAGGAACGGAACCTGCAACCCTCCGTTTCTTATCCGTTCCTTAACCGTTCCTTAAATTACTATTCATTCAATTTCATTTTTTATTTTTATTTCCAATCCAATTCAATTAAAACAAACACACTTCATTAAAATTAAAATAACATTACAACATAAAATATAAATACAACTTAAAATTCAAAAAAATAAAAAAAAAGACATAATTAAAATCCTAAAAAATGACATAATTTAAAATACAATTTTATAAAGACATCCTTAAATGTTTTATGTTTCACTTTCGATGTGGGACAAAATCATTCAAGGATGTCTCTATAAAAGAGAAACAACCAAGGATGATTTTATCCCACATCGAAAGTGGAACATAAAACATTCAAGGTTGTCTCTATAAAAGAGAAATAATCAAGAATGAAGTTTGTCCCACATCGAAAGAGAAACATAAAACATTCAAGGATGTCTCTATAAAAGAGAAACAACCAAAAATGATTTTATCCCACATCGAAAGTGGAACATAAAACATTCAAGGTTGTATCTATAAAAGAGAAACAACCAAGAATGAGTTTGTCCCACATCGAAAGTGAAACATAAAAACATTCAAGGTTGTATCTATAAAAGAGAAACCACCAAGAATGATTTTATCCCACATCGAAAGTGGAACATAAAACATTCAAGGTTGTATCTATAAAAGAGAAACAACCAAGAATGAGTTTGTCCCACATCGAAAGTGAAAACATAAAACATTCAATGATGTCTCTATAAAAGAGAAACAACCAAGAATGATTTTATCCCACATCAAAAGTGGAACATAAAACATTCAAGGTTGTCTCTAAAAAAGAGAAACAACCAAGAATGAGTTGTCCCACATCGAAAGTGAAACATAAAAACATTCAAGGTTGTATCTATAAAAGAGAAACAACCAAGAATGAGTTTGTCCCACATCGAAAGTGAAACATAAAACATTCAAGGATGTCTCTATAAAAGAGAAACCATCAAGAATGATTTTGTCCCACATCGAAAGTGAAACATAAAACATTCAATGATGTCTCTATAAAAGAGAAACAACCAAGAATGAGTTTGTCCCACATCGAAAGTGGAACATAAAACATTCAAGGTTGTATCTATAAAAGAGAAACAACTAAGAATGAGTTTGTCCCACATCGAAAGTGGAACATAAAACATTCAAGGTTGTCTCTAAAAAAGAGAAACAACCAAGAATGGTTTCATAAATTCGCAAGTCCATCAAATATATATGGGATATTACGAATTTCTTGTATTCATTTATTTGTAAAAATTGTTTTTTAATTATAAAAACAATTTTTATAAATAAAAGTATTTTTTTTAAAATTTGATTTTTTAAAAAAAAAATCGAATTATTGCGTCATCGTGACGGCGCCCACTCGCGGGGTAGCGAGTGGGCGTCACGCACGTCGCGGAGAGAGCCACGTCGCCGAAGCGCGTGGCGGCACAGACCGTGCCGCGTCTCGTGCCGACGGCACCCGGGACGGCATGGGCACGGAACCGTGACGAAACGCAGCGCCGCAACGCGTTCCGCTACGGTTTCGTTCCGGAGGAACGAAACGCGGAACGCCCACGACCCGCGTTGCGGGTGCTCTAAGCAAAGAGTTGGTTGTAACGTTAAAATCCTGTTTTGCTGTCTGGGAACATACTTACTCGTAATTCGTATCATTATTTTGGAGATAAATTAAAATAATACTTATATCGAATCATTTATTAATGTGAGGAAAAGAATGGGCAATAGGTAAATGCTACGTTGACCGACGTTGACACCAACATTTCAATTTTAAGATTGACACCTGATAGCATCAGCCCTAATTTAATTTGGAAATTTTAAACGATGGATTCCGTAACAGATGTTTAAATAAAAGATAGATCCATTCCCAATCTAATCGCTAATAGATTCTTTTAAAATGCAAAAATCACATAGTAATATTATTGAGCTAGCTTCCAATTTTATTGCTAAGCGAGATTCCATCCGCAATGGGGCGGACGATGGCACGACCGATGGCGCGCATCGTCCGCGCCCGCCATCGTCCGCCCCATTGCGGGTGCGTGACATAGGCCGCGGACGATCGTCGCGCCCTATACTAAGGGCGCGGAGTACAGGGCGGACGATGCCCATCTTCCGCGCCATCGTCCGCCCCATTGCGGCCTACGCGGACGATGGCCGCGGACGATAGGCCATCGTCCGCGCCATCGTCCGGCCCACTGTGGGCTACACGGACGATCGACTCGGACGATGGCACGCGGTTTCGTTTTTTTATAAATAGAGTTCATTTGTAATTTCATTTCACGATTTCACTTTCGAAACTTATAATTACATTTACATAATTACTACGAAATGGATTCAAGTCTCAATAGTCCTATGTTTAGCGGAGAGGCGCGTTGGCCGGGTACAGAACCCGGCGAATATCGTTCGTTCGATATTGGGACTTGAATATTTAGACGTTTTTTATTTACTTGTTACTTGTTATTTGAAAACATTTAAATTAATTAAACAAAACAATAAAATGATGATGTGGCGCGCCTTAGGGCGTCTCACTACAGGTGGGGGAAGGAGGATAAAACTGATGACGTGGCGCGCCTTAGGGCGCCCCACTGCTGATGCCCTTAGACGAAAAAGGAAAGGAAAATTAACAATATTATGCAAATTGCAAACACTATGAACTGAAAAGAAATGCAATTCCAATAAGATATGAGTTGTTGGGAAATTGTGGGCCGTAGCTGTAACGTCGTTACTTTTTCAGAATAACAACAAACTGAACAAAGTCATCGTTCACACTACCGCTATCGCCATCGTCTCCGCCGTAGGTGAATTTTCCGATCTCCTAAACCTCATATCTTATGCTTGCAGCTGTGTCTTTCTTTTACCTCAAACCATCTCGCTTGCTCACATAGATTGGGTGCCTCTCTCTCTTTCACATTTTCTCTGTCATTCTCTAACACACCAACTAACGTTTTCATACTTAATACTGAACAAAGATAAAGTCCTTTTCTTCTCTTTTCCTTTTCTCCAGAGTTCCTTTTTTGAAATTTTGAGTTCGGAAGCTGCAAAATTTTGTGTGCTCACTGCTCACTAGGGTTCCTCCTTTCGCTTGGTTGTGACATTCTTCGCATTTATCCAAACTCGTAGCTTTTTACAGTGAATTTAGCTTCCAAGATCTGTTTGTTGGAATTCGACTTTTTGTTGGGTAATGCTTCAATTGATTAGCTGCATTTCTTTGATTCCATCTACCATTGACTGACGCATGTGATTCAGATATAATAGGAGCTCAGCACCGTATAGTAGGAAAATGGTGAAGGCATTCAACTTTTTGTAATTGTCCGTGAGTTTGTGTGTAGTGCAAGATTTGGACTCCGTTGTCTAAAACTTTTGCTGCTATTGAACTTAAATAGTTGCTGGATTCGGTTTTCTGATACAAGGATATTTGAGGAGATATTAATTTTTATGAAAATCAGCTCTCAAAACCTCTCTGAAAAGTTTTCCTCAACTGCGCAGATTTCACATGTAAAGTGAGAGAAGTAGGTTAGCTGCTTATGCCATGGGTGGAAAATGAATCTCTTCAATTGGGATTGGCTGCTTGAGTTGTTCTGCTCAAGATGATCGACCAATTTATTAATTTTGTCATTAGGCCACCCAGGTATGTGAAGCTCATTGACTTTGTTCCTCTATTTTTCTGAACTTTTATTTCCCTTTTAACAGCATAATCAAGATCTCTTTTGACCTATATGAAAGTATTGATATTATAGCTGGAATGTAGTAAGTATTATCTCTGCAACCCCAAATTTCTAAGCTCATGTACTTTCTATAGTTGAAGCACACTAATCGTATTACGTCTAGCCGAGCTTGAATGTGAAATAAATGTCTGCCTCACTGAAAGGGATATATTGCTTGGTTGAAGATGATATAATCGTTTTAACCGTCTCCTCATAATTGATTAGTAAAAGAGCTAGAAAAGGGAATGGTGGTATGTGTTTGTTCCGTTTAAGGTAATATAGAAAAAAAAAGAATTAACATGGAAAATGTGCAAGGCATGGGATTGATTCCGTAGACTAGAGTATCTATTTAATGCAGACTACTGATTGCATGTTCACTTGTATTAGATTTTAAGTACATCCCAGGATCAGTCTATTTTGGGCCTCTTGATAATGTTTAACTTCTGAACTGGGATTCTTTGAATGCATCACCAAATTCAGGATAACCATAATTAGAAATTCATTGCTACACATGCATACCTTTCTTTTATGTTTTATAAACAGTTTGGACTTTTTAATGGTATTTATAAATGGTCAATTTAATCTTTCTTCCACTCCTTTTTATGATTGTCGTTATGCTTTATATGACAGTATATCATGTCACTTGTATGTATCCCTGTTTTTTAATTTTGTTTTCTTACATTTTGATTTACCATTAAATGAGGAAGTTGCTACCATTATTATTTTAATTTACCATCTCCAATTGCTATTTGAACAGAGCTCATTACAACCCAGATCAATATCTATGGGAAAAGGATTTTACTCTGGCAGGAAGGAAGTACAATAGAGAAGATGTTGAGGCAAGTATGGGCATCAGTTACTAAAATCTTCTCTCCTACATTGAATTAATGAATGTCTGCTGTGCATTTCTTGACTTAAATTGTACTTAGTGTCTGAAAGTTTAGTTAACTTTGCAGCTTAGTAATGAAAGGGGTCATACCTTAAAATGTAGCCATTATGCTCCTTCACAAGTCCCAGATGGTTCGCCTCTCCCTTGTGTAATATATTGCCATGGAAACAGGTACAGTCTTCTTTTTAGAAACCTATTATGTTAGATGTTGCTTTACCCTATTTATGAACTAGTTTCTTTCCTCACTTATCTTCTGCGGATAACTATATTAATGTGTTTTGTTTTGAGGATAAAAAGTATGAGAAAATATTCATTGGTAGGGTATAATATGATCTACATTTGGATGATTGATTTTACTACACATAGCCCTGATTGTCTGCGGAATCAAATCTTCACTTATCAATATCTAGCTTCTTTTAAGGAATCAAAATGTTCAATAACATAACCGCTTTACTTATTAAGAATGACTAACTACAAACCAAAACATCAATAGAATAACTTCTGAATTATTTTCATCTCTAAAATTGTCTTTAATCCCAAGGAATTGTACGATTTGCCAATTCTTTTAATATTATAAATGTAGCCATGATTGATAATTGCAACAATTAAGTGCAATTTTGGCAATTCTTGCACTGGAAAAACAGCTTCTAATGCCAAATGTCATGGAAGATGCGTGCACTTGCACGGACACACATTTCAAATAGTTATTCCCAACTATTTAGTAGATCGGCCAAACCAAAAATTAAGTTATTCCCAAAATTTATGTGGATTAGGAGGATGCAGAGTGAGAGCTTTCAAATATGATGTGGTGAAAACTTATTAGTTTTTTTTCTTGTTGTTCAGCGGATGTCGGGCAGATGCAAATGAAGCAGCTGTAGTTCTCTTGCCTTCAAATATCACAGTGTTCACCCTTGATTTTTCAGGTTCTGGCTTGTCTGATGGAGATTACGTTAGTCTTGGGTGGCATGAGGTACCTTTACTTTATCATCTTTTTTCTTCTCTACTCCATGACTGAAGTAAAAGCCCCTGCCTCAATTTCAGAAAAATGATCTCAAGGTTGTGATATCGTATTTGCGGAGCAATGAGAAAGTGTCTCGCATTGGCCTTTGGGGAAGATCAATGGGTGCAGTTACAAGGTTGGTGGTTGACTATATCACTGCCCAGAAGTCAGATTTATTGGGCTAACAAATCCATCACACCCCTAACCTTTACATGTTTGTACTTGTTTGCACAACAAATTTTTTTTTGTGACAATCTCAAGTTTTTTCTCGATTCATTAGTTATTTAGATAATTGTTTTTCATAATGATGTAAATGTTCAGGATAGATCAATTGGGGGGTATTTTACTAGAATAAAGTAGCAGATCTCTGTGTAGCTCATTTTTTGCTTTCAATTCTTTTACTTGACTTCTGTTTATCATCTCAGGTTGATGTTGTTTTGAACTAGATAATTTTAGTAGGAATTTGCTTTTGTCAGATAACTTTGTCATGATTTTGTTCATGGTTCAGATATTTAATTCTTACCACTTACCAGATAACTAAGTCTTACTTATATAACCTTTCATCAAATGTACTTTAGCCTTCTATATGGAGCAGAAGACCCTTCTATAGCTGGAATGGTGCTGGACAGTGCCTTCTCTAATTTGTTCAATCTGATGCTGGAACTTGCAGATGTGTACAAAATCCGGCTTCCCAAATTCACAGTATGTACTGATTTTAAAATTGTTTGCAATTAGTTGCCTCACTGCCTATGTCTGTAATTTGTATGTATGTCAGGAAGGATGGTCTTTTGCTTTAAAAAATCTCTTTTTATTACCATGAGAATTTGGATGTTTCCAGTTCAAACTTCTCAATTGTGTATATTAACATGTGAAGTTTTTGTTGTAACAACAATCGACTCCTGTAATTCTTTGGTGTAAGAGTTAGCAACCATACTTGATTATATTTTGTTACTTTTGGACAACCAGGACTGTGTAACTGATCCCCTGTGTCAGAGGCAGTTTTAGGCGTCTAAAGTTGTGGAATTTTGTAAATTATGTGTAAGATTTTTAATGTTGATACCACCTGATTAGAATTACCTACTTGTCTCTCCCCATTTTAAATACAGGTCAAGATGGCTCTTCAGTACATGCGACGAGTAATACAGAAGAAAGCCAAATTTGATATCACACGACTTGATTGCATACAGGTCTTTACTTATCTTTAAGAGTAGTGAGATTGTCATTTTTTTGTCTTACCCTTGTTCCATACTCTCCGAGAAATCTTGCTCTTTGAGATCTGTACTCCAGCAGTATTTATTATGAGATGTGTGGAGCTATGATAAAGTTCTGCTGCTAATGCATTATATTATCGAAACTTCCAGGTAGCTCCCAAGACATTTATTCCTGCTATGTTTGGGCATGCGAAAGATGACAAATTTGTCCAATCTCAGCATTCTGATGCTATCTATAATTCGTATGCGGTACAGACATGGTCTCTAAATCTTTATCTTTTATATTTTACCATTCTATGTAGTAAGTTTTTGTTTTTTTACAGGGTGATAAAAATATTATCAAATTTGACGGTGACCACAACTCATCGCGGCCTCAATTTTATTATGATTCTGTGTCAATATTTTTCTATAATGTCCTCCATCCTCCTCATCCTCCATCTTCATATTCGACAAAGATTGAGAAATACTATGATCTGGGAGACGTTAAAGTTGGTACTGGTGTGGAAGAGGTAGCTCCTGCTGTATACATATTCTTAGGATTATTTCTTCACTTAGTACATGTCAATTTTATGCTAAAAGTTGCGAAATTAATGTTTGCTTCCATGCTTACTGTGGAACTTTCATCTAACTGTTTGGTTTATTTTTGTACCAAAATTTCAAAATGATATGGATTAGAGACGTGGTGTGTGTGTATTTGTGTGTGCAGACCTGTGTATATATGCATACTTCTGTGCTATCCCTTCTTAAAGACGTGGTGTGTGTTTGTATTGTTGTGTTTGTGTGTGCAGATCTGTGTATATGTACATAATTCTTTATTATCCTTTGCATTATGATGTTGCAGATTCATAATCATTATAAATTACCCCACAAATATGAACAGGAAAGGCCAGTGATTGCTGTAATCCTGTGATATTTAACTGGGAACTGATGAGATGACTAATTTGGATAAGGACCTAAAATATTTCAGTTGCATGAACATATTCTTTGTGACTGGTGAATCTCTTGCAGAATTCATTCTACCTTGTACTTAAGTACAATTCAGATTAGGAACAGCTTTTATGATCTGATACTTGGTAAACTAGTTTAACTCTGTAACAAATATTTCTTGTCAGTTATTCGTTACTTTGAATTACACGTCCTGAAGTAATGCATCTGTACTGTACAACTTGGTTATAAATGCGTTCTTGTATACTTTGCTTAAACGCAATTATGCACTGTGCTTTACTCTGATGCTGGTCTTCTGTATGTGGTGATCTAACTGTTTTCTTTTTCAGAATATTCTATATGAGATAATAGCTGGGCTTCGCAATGTAAGTGCTGATGCACCTAGTTCTTCTGCTGCACCTCGTAGCATTTCATCTACAAAATCTGTGGGGGAACTACTCTCTGACATAGCTCCCGTATGTAATGTAAAATCTCTCTCTCTCTCTCTCTCTCTCTCTCTCACACACACACACACACACACACACACGATTGGTCTGTCTTTGGAGTTTTAGGAGTGTAAATACACAACATACGTTTCTGTTCTGCTTCTGTAAAATGTTCTTGTCTCCAGACCTTTTAGATGCTACGCAAATTTTTTTACAATATAAACGGCTGCATTTTCAATTGTATATGATGATTATTACAGGATGCTTTGACTTCTGAGGAAGCTGATCTCAAGATTCTCAACGGCAGTGGCACATCACCTCCAGAGGTACTTGAACCTGCTTCAAGTGAAGCATCATTGCATTGAGCTACTTCTCAGAACTAAAGCTCTTGAATTTCAATTTTTTAGGACAAGCAAGCAGGCCAAAATGAAGAGTGTTGCTCCTACACGAGCTCAAACAGAGAAAGTTGGGGAAGATGCTCGTCTCTGGGCAGTGATGATCTACCTTCTATGGAGACAAGCATCAGTAACTCCGACCAGGTGTCTTTTCGTACCTCTCTGTCATTTTCTCACCTCTGCTAGTTTTTAGAGCTGTGTATTTGCAAAATCTTCTGTTAGTCTCTCCTTATTCGTTTTCTAGCTCCTCTGGAGATCCTTGAGGTCTGCAAAAGCCTATTGATCAAGAAATCATTATAATTACTGACCTTTGAAGCTTATCCGAGTTTGGATCCATTTCTTCATTTATGCTGACAACTTCAATTTACAGACAACTATAAAGGTCCTTGCCACGCCCCTTCGAAATCCAGGACAAAATACACTAGAGTCTCCAAAGGACGACACAAAGAAGAAGAAAAAGAACAAAGCTAGTTCGAGCACAAAAAAGTCGAAACGGGAGAAATTTGAAAAGCTGGAGGCTCTAAGCCAGCGCATTCGTCTTTGCATCTTGAAGAGAGTTAATCATAGGAGAAACTGCTCGACATGACTAACCCTCATTGTAGAATAGGATGTTGATTTGTTAGGCTTCCATACTTTGCTTTGTATTTTCCAAGAAAAAACCCAACTCTGATATGTTGCTGGGAGGCTACCCACTTTGCTTATTATTTCATGCAGCTCTCACCACCATTTTAACCACTCACTTTACATCTTATTTGTTCTGCTAAGTGGAGTTCTGGTTTCGTTATTTTCGTACTCAAAATGGAAAAATCGGTTAATAAGGGAAATGTGCAGAGCAGATTTTCAAAGTTATATTAAACATCTCTGGAAGAAGTAAATCAAGATCGTATATTTCTCATTTACCTCTTTAAAAAGGCAAATATAGTTTCATAAAGAGTAGTAAAATCCAAAGGAAAATAACTAGACCACATTTACCTTTTGCTTGAAGGAAAGGTAAAAATATCAATATTTAAAATTGAATTTATAATACCTTCCCAAATACTTTTTTCAATGGAGAATGAATTTCAGTAGATAAAAAGTAAATGTGATAGTTATTTTTCTCTCTCTCTCTCTATACCTCCTCCCTTGGAGTATGAAGATGCTCTTATTAGAAAGATTAAACTAAACAATCTCACCCACTTAGAGGCAAAGTTTCAAGTGTAGTCAAACCGACAGTTCTAAACCTAACTTTCTGCGTACAATCTAAATACTGCATTGGTTCTTAATGCATTTATATGTATATATTAGACACTAGAGATACATGATGATAACTAAGAAGCTGAGAATTATGCAACTCTACAAATTACATATCACCATAGAGCTTTTGCAATTGGTATTCATCGCTAGTGGGTAGTTCTGATGAATGGTCGAACTGCTCACTTGCTAAGAAAAGAGAATGTGGCTGTTGGTAAGGAGAGTTTAGGCTCGACTCCAGTATTGAATGGGAGGAAGCCATCTCTTGTTTAGTGAACAACGCATCATTGCTCCTGCATTTCCTTTTCACTGGCCTCCCGTTAGGGCTCTCAACTGGTGAACTAGCATGACAGCCAGAATCAGGGGTTAGAGGCTCATCATGATGAGAAGACAAGGATTCATCCAGAGAAAAACTCTTTGCAGAAGCATGTACGTTCACAGGCTTGTCCACAAAAGGTGATTCAGATGTTGGAGCAGGGGTTGCAGGGTCGGTTTTATTATCAGATTCTGGGCAAATGTCATCTGTCTCGGGAGCAGAAGGCCCTGAGCCAGGCGCTTCTGAAAGAACTCCACTTATGCGTTGCTGTTCTTCAATAATTTTTTTTAAGTACTTTCCTTGGGCTTCTATCCGTAATTGTAGCTGTCTTTGCACCTGTAAATACCATTACAGGTCTCAGCAAAGAACAACTTTTCATAACTAAATAAGCATGCGTTCCCAAAACACTTTGTAATAATGCTCCCAGCTTCTCATGGTTTCATGTGGTAAAATAAAATGGTGCAGCTTGAATTCATATGAACAACGACTGCTGTGCCTACATATCAGCATCTCTGAAATGAATTGCTGTCAGTTTGGTGCTGTAGTCGTCTAAATCCTTATATATCCATTTATGGGGTTTAGAAATGTGAGTTATCAAGGCATTTCTCATACAAACAAATTGGTAAAAAGAAAATTCAAACAATATATACCTCTAATTGTTCATGCAGTCGCTTTTGGACTTCCATTTGCAGTTTGAGCGCTTCAGTTATTTGCATTCCACTACTAACATCAAACAACAACCCCCTTGTTAAAGTGATTATTTTAATCATAATACAAAATTAGCACAGGGATAAGGGTAATAGAGTGTACAGTTGATCAACATATGAGAAAAAAATTAATTAATGAATAACTAGATGCCCTTTAATATTACTCCATAAAATAGCCTTGTAAATTAAGACACGGTTCAAGTGGAAACTGATAAAGATAAGAAAGGATTTTACTCACGATGAACCATCCAAGCCCGAAAGCATATCGCCCGATTCTTTCCTATCAGCTTTTTTCCCTTATTTCAAATAAAGAGTAAAACTCATCAATAATGGAGTACCAAACACTACCAAAATCTGAGGAAGTTTCGAGAACTAGACAATGGGCTAACAGCTAGCTATCATTCACAGCCACATTATTATAACCTACCATCGGAAGAAGAATCTGGTAGATACTTAGCCAGCCGGTATTTCTGTTTGAGAAAATTAATGTTAGTGAAGCTGAGAAGCAGTCAAATATATCAGACAGCGGTAGATACCTGCAAGTGGCTTTTTACATGGTAAATTGTTAGCCCTTGAACTCCCATAACCCTGAGAACACCTTTAGGAGTAGCTCCTGAATGAACCAGTATTAATAAAATTGAATATGTTTACTGTATCTGGACAAGAGGAAACAAGAATGGGGTACTTCATGCATACAACCCAGTACAGCATGTACCCCCAATTCAACATATTTATCGCCAACCAACCTATGTACTCAATAGTAGGACTGGGACACTAAGCATTGTCGAGTATATCTTTACATAAAAACCATGGAAAATAACTTTAAAGAAGCAATGCTACCCTTTCATGAATGGTAAGAGGTAAGGGAAACATTTTTCTATTTTTTCTATCCTTAACCTTTACCACATCTGATACAATCCCACATCGATTTCACACGAAAGTGTGGAATAGCATATAATAGGGAGTCAACCCTTTACCTTTGACCATGGTTTTGGGTTAAGTTAGGGCTTCCTATCTTATATGCTTATCAATTTGGTGCGGTGAACGTGGATCCGGATGTCCTACGGAAAGGGGCTACCCGTAGGTGTGACCAAAGGGGTGCCACCGAAAAATGTGGGCCCGAAGGAAAAAAGGGCAGCAAAAGGGATGGTGGGCCCGTGGCTTGGGGTTTGCCACCTAGCGTGTGCCGTCCGTGGACGTCCGGTTTAAAAGAGGGATGGATTGATACGATCCCACATCACTTTCACACGAAAGTGTAGAATAGCATATAATAGGGAGTCAACCCTTTACCTTTGACCATGGTTTTGGGTTAAGTTAGGGCTTCCTATCTTATATGCTTATCAACATCTTTCAAGTTGTTGAGTACATATTGCTTTTTCTAGACCTTCACCCCCCTTGATGTCGGGATCAATGTGAAACTAATGTTATCAAGTAACAAGAACTCACGATCTGGCCCACCAAGCTGTGCGACAGCATCAACAAACCGTTCATGAAGCTCATGGTTCCAACGGAGCCGCTGCTTAGAGGCTAAACTTTGATTGTTGCTCCCACTATTAGATCCACTGGTAGGATCCATTGTGGTATCAACACGGTCTAACGGCTGACTTCGAGCAATTGGATTGCTTTGCACCAAGCTTGAACTAGGAACACCCGGGGGCTGAAACATATTTCATTAACCTATGGCAGGAAACAGATGATGAAGTCAATATGGTGTAATTGAACAATAGGATCGTATAATAAAAATTCACGATCTGGCAAAAACAAACACTACAGAAAGAATCAAACATATAGTACGGAATTCTTGATTATCAATTTTTAGAAAGTAGTGACCTTTCACTTCTCTTTTTCCCCTCCATGTGTGCATAATGCCAAACTCGCAAATTATTTCAACCAAAACCAAATTCCATTCATAGGATTAAACCATGAAATATGTTATCACTTATCAGTCAGTTTAATCCACATACACAATTTTATTCTGAAAACAATTAAGAAGACATCGCAGTACAAGCTTCAAAAAAAATTCAAATTACCAATCTGAAATATGTTAACAGAGCTTATTTTTTTCATGAATAAGTAACTAGTAATAGGGATTTCAGAATGGCCAAATCTAAGTGGAATAACAGTCAAGCACTAGTTCGAAAGGGCATCATTTGACCTCGACAATATAAAGTACTCTGGACGAGTTATAAACAAGTGGATCACGAGAGGAAAGAAGTGAAGTAATCTACAACAGCCACAGAGAAAACACAGATGATATTTATATCAGGTACCTAGTTTCTATGACTTTTAATGAAGCAGGTTGGTGACCTGAAATATACCATCCACACAAAGTAATGGACCAGAAACCAGGAGAAAGAGATAAAACCACACAAAAAGAAAAAGTACATACTACATTAAACTGCAATATCTGATTCCATAAGTCCGAAAAATGTCTCCCAACGCATGAAATAGAGCTCATTTACAACATTAAAAACAGAAAAACAACCGTGGCGTTTTTCAACATAAGATCAAATCAACGAAAGGGTCCTAAATTCACAGGAAAGCCGTCGTTGAACAAGTGTTAAGAAAAAAATACTATCAGATCTCATTTCAGTTGCGTTGTTAAGTAAACTTGGCAGTTCGTTTCTCGCTACAAAACGAAATAATTATTAGAAATGGGTCACTCACCCCTTAAAAGGCCTTATAAGGGGGAGGGTTATCCATACTTTTAGGGTTATCCATACTTTTATAGGTGAGAAGGATCGTTACCAAGTCGATGTGGGACAAGATATTAAGAATTTTAACACGCCCCCTCACGTGTGGGCCGGAAGGCCCGAATGACACATCGGACTTTGGTTATCCATACTTTTATAGGTGAGCTAGGATCGTTACCAAGTCGATGTGGGACAAGATATTAAGAATTATAACACGTCCCCTCATGTGTGGGCCGGAATGACACTTCGGACTTCCATCACGTGGGTAGGCAAGAGAAGGGAGGGTTAGAATTTTAACACGCCCCCTCACGTGTGGGCCGGAGTGACACGTCGGACTTCCATCACGTGGGTAGGCAAGAGAAGGGAGGGTTATCCATACTTTTATAGGTGAGCTAGGATCGTTACCAAGTCGATGTGGGACAAGATATTAAGAATTTTAACACGCCCACTCACGTGTGGGCCGGAATGACACATCGGACTTCCATCACGTGGGGCCGGAATGACATCGGACTTTCATCACGTGGGTAGGCAAGAGAAGAGATAAAGAGATAAACTCCCCGCTCTGATACCATATTAGAAATGGCCCACTCACCCCTAAAAGGCGTTATAAGGGGGAGAGTTATCCATACTTTTATAAATGAGCTAGTATCGTTACCAAGTCGATGTGGGACAAGATATTAAGAATTTGAACAATAATAAACAGCTAATTACCGAATTATACCCTATATACGCCTAATCTTTGCTTTGTTCTAGCAGAGAACAGCAATGATTTGCAGTACGCCATCAGAAATCAACATTCTCAAAATCCAAATTCTCCATAGAAATCGAAAAGGAGTTGACCCGCGATAGCGTGTAAAATTAATCACAGAAAAGCAAAGCAAGTGCAGAATCCAAACAAGTAAACACAATACAAAAGCAGAGGTAAAATTAGTACCCAGATCTAGGAAATTGAAAGAAGCGATGCTCCAAATCTTTCAGGAACACGGAAGCATGCTATAATCAGAGCGCTAATTCGAAGCTGGGGAAGACCAACTAGTCGGAAAAAATATGAAATTGAGTGAACAATTATAGGTTATAAAATTAGGCAAAACTGCAACATGTGCAATGAATGTGGACTGGATTAAGGGGAGTGAGCTGAATTAAAAAGCTCTGAATCCACAAAAAGGAATCAGCAAATTTTTTTAATAACAGACTCTTACTATATTTTACGAAGGGGGGAAACGGTGTAGGTGATGAATATTAATGAAGTATCGAAACATTAAAGCTCTGTTTGGCAGAATATTATCCTTGGAAAGTAATTTCATTCACAATTTTATGGAGTAGTAATTTGGTATTTTGCTGGTTTTATATAAAAATAAAAGTAATATGACTTCTAACAAACTGGATAAATAATGCAACTTTCTATAATTCTATTTTATAATTTCAGGTTGCATGTAATATTTTTACTTATTTTATTTATACAAATTATAATAAGAACTATAAACATCATTATTATTGTAATTAACATTAAAAATTGTCAATTAAATCATAATTTTCATTGACTTCGATCCCATAGTAATGGAGTCATCTCTCTTCTTAGTAAAAATCAACGCATTTCTTCTTATTTACTTTACTCTTTCTTACTTTATTATCACATCATCTCTACATTTTTCATTTTCCACTTTATGATTTAATTAACTCATTTAATACAATTTTTTTTAAATCGCGTGCCGAAGAGAAACACATTCATGACTATATAACGGATGGGGATTTTATTAGCCACTTTTATGAGATTGACCAGAAGTCAACCAAAAGTTATGATTTAAATGACAATATTCTCTAAGAGCATTAGCAATGGGGCGTCCTATGCACCGCCACGTCATCTTTTTTATCCTCCTACCCTTCCACCTGCAGTGGGGCGTCCTATGGGACGCCCTAAAGGGCGCCCTATAGGTTTTACTATTGTTTAGTTAATTCATTTAAATGTTTTCAAAATATATAATACAAACTAATTAAAAAACGCAACGATTAAATAAAAACCGGCGAAGACTACATTGATTAAACAAAAGTTACACGATTCAAGTTGGTTAATCTACGAAATTCTCAACTTCTGAATGTTACAAATGAAGGTGGGGTAAGGGTATTTAAACAAATTTTTCGAATTTAGCATTAAAAAAAATAAAAAACGCGTGCCATCGGGCGCGCCATCGTCCACGTCGCCCACAATGGCGCCCGATGGCGCGGACGATGGCGCGCCCGATGGCCTATCAGGCGCGCTTCTACCGCGGATGAAGCATAGGGCTTGGGCTTAGGGCGTCGCATCGTCCGGGCACCCACAATGGTGCCCGATGGCGCGCCCGAGGACGATGGCACGCATCAGGCGCTCCTTCGAGCGGGCCATTGTGGATGCTCTAATTAATAATATTATTTTTGTTATTCTTATCATTCATTCCGTCCAAAAAAAATACACGTAGATCAATTTGTAAATTATATGAGTTTTAATGCGTAATTGGTAAAGCAAAAGAGAGATAAAACTGTAATAGAAGTAGTATTGTGAATTGTGAGGTTCATATTATTAGTTGTTTAAAATTGTTCTTATTTAGAATTATTATAATTTTGATGTACAACTCAGAATAATAAATTAGTTTATTTTTGTAAATATGTATCCAAATAACAAAATTAATCGATGCCTTCACAAGGACTGTACGTGTCTTTCACTACTCAATATGAATATTGTAATATATTGAAAGAGTAATTACTATTTTCTACAAGAGAATCTAGTGTCTGGATTTTGCAGGCAAATGTATTAGCAACTAATGGCGGATTTAGAAACTGGAATTCGGGGGTTTTATTATTTCCAATTTTGTGGCGTCTTTTCGTTGCTTTCTCCTTCGCCGTCATCCTCATAAACCCTACTAAAATAATTAACCAACGTGTTGTAAATATCATTGTCGTCGTAAATACATTTTCATGCTTGAATATGTTGTCTAAATAAGTAGCTTAGAAATCACAATTCGCCTTAAACAATATTCATCCTTTTTTTAACTTCATTTACAAAAATTTAAATTGTCAAATTTCATAATTTAATAATAAGTCTTTTAGACAAAAAACAATAAAATGGATAAATATTTCGTTATTGAAAATAGATATTTGACATTTAATTAAAATTAGATAAGAAAATACTACTCCTGATGGTCTAATAATTAATTAAAAAGTTATGAAATTATTTAGCACAACTTTTTATATTTTAAAATTATCTATTTTAATTACTTTTTATTAAAATAAGATAGATATGTATATATAGTTACCAATCCATTATTTTTGAAAAAAATACTTACAGTATTAAATTTTGTATGTATTAATTTAGTATTAGTAGCCATTACAGTTAATTAATTACTTTAATTAGTAGAAGTATTCATTTATTAGTGATCTCAAAAGTTAATTAAATGAGTTATCAAAATTGAAAATTAAAGTACACAATCAAAAGATATAAAAGTGATTCAAATAACCAAATGTGTGGGTCCCACAATGTGTCATTTTTTCCTTTTCGGTTTCATCCTCTTCTTTCCCTCTTCTAGCCTGAAACTCTATTTTCATTCTCTGCATTTCAGTTTTTTCAAATTCTTCCTCTCATTTATTCAAACTTCCTACTATATAAGAACAGTGACAACTCTCTTTCCGCTCCGGCGCACCGTGGGGTTGACGGAGACTTCAAAGGGCGGACTATACATAGTATTCAACTTTATAATTGATTTCTCTCTTTCCCTGTCACCTAATTTAATTTGCTCGCCTTTGCCTTTTTTTATCTTTTGAATTATTAAATTCACATCACATCCAAATTAATCATGACATATTTGCAACATTGAGCAACAACTGTTTCGATAAGTTAGTCTATGACTCTATTCTAGTAGTAGTATTTGCTTACACAACATTTACAAAGACACAATATACTGACATACAATACCATTGAGTACACGCTATGCCTATGGCTATGCCTATGGCTATGCAAGTAACTGTATTCTTTTTGAAATATAGAGAGACATGCTTTAATTTTCAAAGTGATTATTACTCTGGACATAGTACAAGATATTGAGTTGGCCCGAAACTATTCATAATTAATTTTGTTATAGAAGCATCTCCAATAGCGGCGAGAGGGCCGGCTAGCCGATTTCCGGCGCTCGCCGGTCTGCTCCCCGAATCATTGGAACCGGTGAGCGCCATTTCGGTGAAAAAATCGGCTAGCGCTCGCCGATGCGCTCGCCGCCATTGCAGGCTCAGGATCGGCGAGCGAATTTAATTTTTTTTAAATTTTCGAAACACTATATATACGCGATTTGCACGTCATTTTCATTCACACCACTTGTTGTAACGAGTACTCTCTCTATCTTAATTTCTGTACAAGATCAATAACGCGAAATGGAGAACAACAACGAAGGTACTCCAGTGACGAGCGAGTCTCAAACTCCCCCGGTACCGTTGGGAGGTGGATGGGATCCGATGCCCGAGTACTACAACATGTACCTGTGGCAGCAGATGATGCCCGGGATGGCACCTGGTGGGAGTATGCCGGGGGGTTTACCGGCTATGCCGGGAGGGGTACCGGCGACGCAGGGGACGCCAGGGGGGCATCTATCGCCCCAGTTTTGATTTTTCGACTGATTCTTCACACACATCGACCCCAACGGAGGCGCAGTTCACGCAATATGAGACTTTCTCCTTAGAGGAGTGTTTTTTTTTTTTTTTTTTTTTTTTTTTTTTTTTTTTTTAGGAGGATCGACGATGGTTCCCCATCTACCCTCCGATGTGACTCGGACCCCCGACCTAACAGTTGGAGGTGAAGCGTCTTACCCCGTAGGTGCGCTTCGTTGTCATTCTGGGCCTGTGGGCCCAAGGAGAAATTAATCCCCAAATCTGCACTTCCTAGGATTCGAACCTGCGACCTCCTAGGAAGTGAAAGCTCCCTGATATCAACTCCCAAGCCACTAGAGCAGCTTGGTTGGATACTTTCTCCTTAGAGGAGTTGGGGTTTGATCTTCTCGGTGTTCTGGAAACTCCCGTTCAAACGGGGGTAGTAGGGCGGGGTCGGGGCCCCGCAAAGAAGAAGGGCAAGGGAAAGGACAAGAGGGTCAGCCAGTCATCGCAGCCTGTTGAGGACGACCCCTCGGTGCGGAGGAAGTGGACGGACGCGGAGAACGTCGCGCTTTCCAAGGTGTAGGTGAGTGTCTTTGATGATCCTCTGACTTCGAACAATCAGAGGATCGTCAACATGTGGGCCAAAATTGGTGCAGCCTACATGAGATTTTGCCCGGAGGGGAGGCCGCGCACCGGGGAGGAGTGCCGGAAGGGGTGGGACCGAATCATGGCTGGGGTCTCCCAATTTTCGGGCTTGTACGCCATCGCCCTCCACATGCAGAGCAGTGGCCAAACGGAGGATGACTGCAGGAGGATAGCGGAGAAAGCCTTCCCCCAGCCCGGGTTGTATAAGGAGTTCACCTACTGGAATTGCTACGAGGTGATTCTCCGAGAAGTTCCGGGCAGGTGTCGACGCTGGCTGGACGAAGAAGCAACGACTGAACTATACCGGTGATTACAGCGGCAGCAGCGGCGGTTCCCACGACCTCCCCGAGGATGCGGAGGAGCTCCCGTCCCCGCCATCGTTCGCTCGTCGAACTCGCCCGGTTGGTCAAAGG
This sequence comes from Salvia splendens, assembly GCF_004379255.2. Lineage (NCBI taxonomy): Eukaryota > Viridiplantae > Streptophyta > Magnoliopsida > Lamiales > Lamiaceae > Salvia > Salvia splendens. Next base: position 27,922,269 of record NC_056039.1, read on the forward strand.
CGGACGCAACGGGAGGCGAGGGGGGGCGTCGGGGTGTCCCAAGAGGTAAAGTTGGCATCCCCCCTTAGCCAGTCGACAGAGGATCTCAAATTCTTCGCGCGTCAACAAACGCGCGCTCAGATGGCCAAGACGTTAGCCGAATGTCGGACGGCGACGGACCCCGAGGAGAAGAGTTTTCTTCACGCAATGCTCGTGAGCATTGCGTGACGATTTGAAGACCGAGGGGGCACCAGGGGGTTCCGACGGATACGGAGGCGGCGGCGACGATGACGGTGGCGAGGGGGGCAACGGAGACGAGGAGTGAGACGGAGGTCGTGTTTTTTTTAAACAATGTAATTTTTTTAAAATTAATGTATTTTTTTATTGTCCTTTTTTTAAATTTAAATAATATTATTGATTTTTTCCGTATTTGTGTCGTACATTTAATTCTGTATTTTGTGTGATTGTCAATTATTTGTTTTATATAATTAGGGGTGATGTGGCTAGGCTATAGCTGGGCTATTTGCTTGTCCTGATAATGTGGCAGGAGGATTTTTAGTGCTGATGATGTGGCAGGAGGAGTTTGTGGTTGGGCTATTGCTGGGCGAAAGCCACCGGAGATGTCCTAAAGCAAGATCAAATTAATTGGACATGCATGGTTTTATTCAAGCATATAGTAGTGATTTAAAAATGAAAATTATTTTTGGTTTTAGTATATAAGTTTGGAAATGAAAGTAAAGTGAGATTATTTTAACCATTTTTCGTGTATTAACTAATGGTAGAATGTGGTGTTGCCAGGGGCGGATCGAGGGGTGGCCGACCTCCTTGGACCACCAGGAGGACCTAACTTTCGATATAATCTGCTAGAAAAAGTATGGGCGGGGCCTCCTCTAAATGTGCATATATATTTTTGAAGATGACGAAGGGAAGATAGGTACGAATACGATCTGGTTGTTGAAAATGATGTAGGAAAAAAATTACTTAGGGAAAATAAGAAGGGAAGAGACTTGTAGAAATATTTATTTCTCAATGAAAGTAGCCAAACAATCATCAGGTTGATCACTAATTCTATTTCGCAACTTATTCTTACAAACGTCATTCCAGAAAATACTCTCTCTACACTTGCAGTAGCAACCGAAAGAATCAAAATCAACTTGATAAGCAAAAAGACAAAGGGGTAAGCCACATCCCTCTTTGTTTCAACAAGTTTCATTGAAAAAGAACTAAGATCTTGCAAATTTTAAAAGTCATTATCTCTTCTCGTATCCTCCATGAATATATCAAGTTGACAATCAAGAGACCTCAAATCAATGCTTGAAAAATTGGAAGGATAAAAAGTTGCAAGTTTGAATATACTTTCTTTGTCAAAAGAAGAGAAGCCAATCTCTAGGATTGAAGCAAGTTTATATTCTGATTTATTTTCTTAAATGATTCTTCCTTCAATATTCATAGCTATATTTTAGAATTTTTTGTAAAATACATTACTAATAAAATTATATATAATAATAGTAGTAGTAAAAATGAAAAAAATTTAGGATACCACCGTCCCCTTGTTTTGAATTCCCTCAGCCACTGGGATGGAGGGAGTATTATGAGAATATATTGACCTGCATAAGCTATTATGTTTTGTAGACTAGAGACTACAGAGGTGTCCTTGTTAGTGACAAAGAGAATCATTCATGAATTTCAATGTTGTGGAATCAAGATCAATGATTTGATATTTCATGATTAACATAAGTTTGTTTTCCTAATATAATAATAATTCATGAGCTTCACAAGATTGTCAACTCAATTCGAGTAATAAGGTGAAAAAGAACAAAATACTAGGAATAAATGTTACTACAGAAAAAAAGAGTCAACCTACCATATTCAACAATACTAATACATATACATTTGAATTCAACCACATTATATTATCATGAAAAAACAAGAGTCAACCTACCATATTCAACAATACTAATACATTTGAACTCAACCACATTATATTATCATGATTTAGGACATCAACTTATGCAAATGCAAGACCTAAAAAATAAGATTAAATCAAATGAGTGAAGCATGTGTGTGTAGAATTACAATGAATACAAGAAACAAGCATCTAACTAAAGCCTATAACCATGCAAATGTTTAGCCCATCTTCTAGCCATGAAAGGATCATGAAAATCCCAGTTCTCAGCACTGCTCATCCTTCCACCTATTCCCACACCATCTCCATCACCACTCCCATCTCCTTTCTCCGTCCCGCCCACGATGGCCTCGCCTTGTCTCACGCACTCACCATCGCCTCCTCCCTCCATATAGCTGTATTCGATGCGCACAGGTCCATAATCCGGCAGATACACCGCTATGTTCCTCTCCTCGCCCCCTCTCAATTCCTCGATCCTAACAATCCCGGTGCCCTGTTCAATCCTCATTTGCACGTCCGTCACAGCCCCTCCCAACGTCCTCGCTAGGAACTCCTCAAACTGGCGCATGATAAACCCGTTCGACGCCCCAAAACCGAACCCTACGTGGAACCGGTGGACCGTGACACCAACCTCCATGTCAAACTGATGGTAGGATCTCGAAGGGCTGTCTGTTAGATGCAAGATGCAAGATTGTGTGTTCTTGTGAAGGCGGTCCTCGAGTATCTTCACCCCTTTCTTAAGCCCCTCCATAGGATCCGCTTGCCCCATGTAGAATAGCCTATCAATGACCTGCAAAGCGGTCCTCTTCCCGTAGGAGGTCATGCGCTTGAGGGGGAAGACGCGTGCAGCAGCAGAGGAGTAGGTCACGATAGCTAGCCGGTCAACTGGCCGGAGCGAGAAAACCACCAGCGCCATCGCCTGCTTCATCAGCCTCAGGTGCGGCCCGTTGGGGCTTGCAACGAGGACCAGGTCCGTTGCTGGCTGGTGCGCTAGCTTGACACGGAGATAAGCCCAGTTGCCCGGGGAGGAGCACAGCAGCGGCGTCTCTCCATTTGACGAAAGATGTGGCGATTCGGCCATTGAGGACGAGGTGGAGGACATGGCGCTGAAGGCGGGATGTGTAAGAGAGAGATGGAGGCGCGGTTGGGTGGTGGTAGTGTGGTCAGGGTCGATGGGGTCGTCGTCATCATAGCGAGCAGAGCGCAAGAAGGATCGCCTGTGGACACGGGAATTGGCGATGGAGTCATCGAGGATCTGCAGGATGGGGTCGGCCTTGTTGGAGTGGAGGGAGCAGCGAGCGTTCAAGTTGCGAGGAAGATGAGTCCAATTAGCACGGCAGATGGGGCAGGTGACGCTGCCATGGTGCACATTGGAGGAAATGCAGGCGAAGTGGAAAGCGTGGGAGCACTGGGCCGTGAAGATCGCCTGGCCCGGGCTGCTCCCCAAGCTGTAGTTTAAGGGGTCAAGACATATCGCGCACAAAGTCTGCAAGAGTGATCAACACAAAAGGATTGAGGATTATTCAACTTGGAATACAACCAATAATACCACATTGATTGAAAATGAATTTGTATTCTGATAAATTTTGTGTGTGACACTTAAATTTGTTGCCATTTTGTGATGGATGCATCAAATTAAAGCTCATTAATCTTGTAGGCATCATAACAAGACACACATTTAGATTTAGTCTTGCTCAAGGGAAGGGATCTCAAAATCAAACAGGTTTTGAAATTAAAAAAATAAAGGAAGCACCTTATTAGAAGAGGGGCTGGTAATTGAACTGGCATTGGCGTGGTTGGCAGCATCAGGGGTAAATTTATTGGAAGAAATGTTCCTTTCCGGCGAAATCTGGTGGCAGAAATTAAGATTAAAACAAAAACACAATCAATTGGATGAAAGCAGAAATGTATAATGCAGAGAGAGGAGAGTTACAGTGGTGGTAGAGGAGGTGTGGCAGAAGCAGAAACATCCACATGTCTGTAGAAATAATTTCTTGGCGGCTCTCCTGAATTTCCGGGAAGCGCCACCGGCTTCTCCGCCCATTTCCACCGCCTCAAAAATGTTGTATGGGTAATTGAGAATAACGTTTGAAGGAGATGATTATCACGCAAGTAGAGTGCAGAAGGTGGAGTGTACACCAAAATACCCTGCCATCTCCAATTTTCTCACTTCATCAGTTTAATGCTGTGCAGGTGCGGCCCAGAGAGAGAGAGATGATTGAGGTAGAGAGGGCACTCTAATTCATCCACTTTTTTGGACTGCTACTGCTAATAAATACAATCCCACTAACCAAATTCCCATTCCACTTAGATTGCTTTTACCATTTTTCTTTATTTTTCAAACAGTACGGCTCCTAATAAAATAAAGACAAAATAGCTTTAAAAATCATGAATTTTTCAAAAAATGTGGTATCTCACACTAACTTTAAAAGTAAAAATTTTATGATTTTTAAGGCTACTCTACCTAAACTAAATTTTTTCATACCAAATGCAAATACAATTGTCGAATTCATAAAAATATTGACTATTTTGGCCATGCCTTCATTGAAGAAATCTAGTAGCAGTATTAAAGCACTTCACAATTCTATTTCTTTTTCTAATTCTCGCTTCTACTTTACGCTTTCTTGACTGTAATTATTTATTTTAATAAAATATGTGTATTATAAACAAGGAATAATATAATTTAAATGTTTCATTTAATACTTAAATTTTTTATATTGGTTTTCTTTTTATTTCAATTCTTCATTCTAATTTTATGTTTATATTTTGTCTTTTTGAATCATTCATTTCAATATATTTTTACTGATTAATTTTTATTTACAGTGTATTATATAATCTCAATAATAATTTATATAATTAGTTGTGAAAATCTTAATTTTTTCAATGAACAGATTGAATTTCGCTTTTTCCAATTTACTATGATTATAGTAAAAAAAAATAACTAGCATCTAAATAATAGTAGTAATAAAGTTCAATTATTAATCACTAGATTTGGTGATCCAATAGCTTAAATATTGCCAATTAGAATTTGGAAATTATTTAAAATCGGAAAGAATAATAATGCCATTCTCTACAAAGTTTGTTCACGTATGAAAATAATTCTAAATGGTAATTTAAATGCCCGTGGATATGCACCTTTAATAAACTTGATTTATTATTAAAGAACAAAAGAAGATGGGCTGAAAATTGGTAAATGAGTAAATCTATACCAATATAAGGGAGACTTGTTTGGAAAATTTATTGTAACTGGGCCCACATTTGAGCGGGAAACATCATAAAATTTTGCCAGCATCTTGGCTTAATTTTTATTAACTTATTGTAAAAGTCAGTTTACTTAATGTGAATCTTATATATGATTAGTTTTGTATGGATCGATAATCCTCTGTAGGATTGTAGCCTATTTCTATTAGGCTTCCCTAGACTTGATATAAGATACCTGGAGCGGATCTGCTCATTCACATAATACATCATTTCATACTACACTAATAAAATAATGACATGTGGATATTTATTAAATTAACAAAATAAAAGACTAAAAGATTAATTATCATCCTACATATCCTCATACACCAACTTACTCAAACCAAATCTGGTATTTCTTTTGTATTTCTATATTGATCTGTTTTGATAGTTTCGATGACAGAGAAGGATAACACAGTGTAAGACTATTGAACTGCCGGCGGCGGAGGGTGGCACAGCTAGGAGTCCAGAGGATCGGTCGAATCAAGAACCGCCGTGCTTGTCTGATTCTATTGCTCCAAGATGACGGCTTGAATGGAGATGCGGAGGACCAAGAATTTAGCGAGGTATGGTTTGAAATTCGATTGGGTGTTTTGCGTAAAGGGTCCAATTCGATCCTTGCTTTGATTGTGTTCTTCAAACCATACCTCGCTAAATTCCTGGTCCTCCGCATCTCCATTCAAGCCGCCATCTTGGAGCAATAGAATCAGACAAGCACGGCGGTTCTTGATTCGACCGATCCTCTGGACTCCTAGCTGTGCCACCCTCCGCCGCCGGCAGTTCAATAGTCTTACACTGTGTTATCCTTCTCTGTCATCGAAACTATCAAAACAGATCAATATAGAAATACAAAAGAAATACCAGATCTGGTTTGAGTAAGTTGGTGTATGAGGATATGTAGGATGATAATTAATCTTTTAGTCTTTTATTTTGTTAATTTAATAAATATCCACATGTCATTATTTTATTAGTGTAGTATGAAATGGTGTATTATGTGAATGAGCAGATCCGCTCCGTGAAATACCACTATTCAATTACAATAATCTATTTTTTTCTTTCTTCAACAGCTGATGATTCACTCTTTAGTTTCCAATAATTTTTGTTTGTGAAAAAGAAAATTGGAATCAGTTAAATGGATATTTAAAACCTTATAATTTTATGAATAAAAAAATATGTCTGAAATTCGTTTTCTAAATGACAATAGAAACTGTAAAATATTAATTACCTTAATGAAGTTATGAAATAATACTGTTTGTCTTCCAAGATTTACTTCCCTTTCCAATTTGTCCCTGAAATTTTTTTAAAAAAAGTGTCAAGCTGTTAACACCCTAAATTCAGATACAAAAATTTGCAGACAGTAGACAATATAGTGATCCCTAAGATTAACATCTAAAGAACAGTTTTTATTGTTTTGGATGTACATTAGCCATTATTTAGAGCAATGATATACACATTAACTAAACTGATTTGAAAAAAAAGTAGATTTTGGAGTTTTTTTTATTGAATTTCTTATTTTTTATATTTTCAGATTCTCACTATTTGGAAAAAAATTTGTTAACTAAAAAAAAGTAGATTTTGGAGTTTTTTTTATTGAATTTCTTATTTTTTATATTTTCAGATTCTCACTATTTGGAAAAAAATTTGTTAACTAAGTTTTGGAAAATATGGATATATATGATAGAAATCTTAGTAAATAAATTGATTAATCTGCATCCATTTACCATAGATAGTGTATTTAGTACCTTGATAAATTTATTTCTACAGATCTGTTGTTTTGTTGTTGATGCAGTACAGTAGGCTTTAGGGAGGCCACGCCTGCTATGACATTTATGCTTCTTGGATGATGAATGCGCCATGAGGAGTGAGAAGCACCTATTTATCTTCTTCTTCTCTCTCCTTTCTCTGCAGACTGAAGAGCAGTAGAGACATCTGTTATTAGTTAGGGTTTAGAGCATCCCCATCCGTGCTCTTGCCAACGAGCACGGATGTGGGCTCGGACCCACTTTTACTCCCTGCTCTTAGGCAAGAGCACAACACCCACATCCGTGCTCTTCCGCAAGGACAAGCTCAAGGGTCCCACCATTCTATTATTCAATTTAAATAAAAACATTTCCATAAAATTAAAATGCATTAAAAAATATGAATGAGAGATGAATGGGAGATGATTTGATGTGAAAAATTGATGATAAATGTGTGTATTTATAGATGATTTCGGGAATAAAAAATAAAAAATTCCAGAAAAACGGTAAAAAACGGCCATATTTTTGGGAATATGAAAAAATATATATTTTTTTATTTTTGGTATTATTTTCGATTTAAAAAAAATGAATTTCCAACGGAAATGCCGTTGGCCAATCAGAACACGCCACGTCAGCTGCTCGCTGGCACGGACGTGCTCGATGCATCGAGCAGCGCCGCGCCAGCGGCAAGAGCGCAGCGGCGAGCAGGCGATGCCGCGCCGTTGGCATGGATGGACGGACGGGTGTCCACTCACCGCTGCAGATGCTCTTAGATATGATACATGACTTATTAAGTTCTATATAAATAAGGGATAACTGCCTTAAAAGCCACCAACTTTGCCCGAATTCTGGTTTTTCCCACGACCTATAAAATTGGCGTATAAAGTCACAAACTTTGCATTTAGTCGCCGATTTCCCATGATGGTTTTTTCGGCCAATGAGTGAGCTGACGTGTCGTTTTTAATTGACGTGGCGCTGACATGGTCAACAATTATTGACTGTGCAACGAAAATTACACAATAAAATTACAAAATAAAATTAAATTTTACGCTAAAAAATTCACCCCCAAATTAACCTAACCTAAATTCACCCCCAAATTCACAAAATCTTCTCTGAGGAAATATTGTCTGAGGAAATCGACCAGCGACGACGAGGCGAAATCTTCTATGAGGAAATCGACCAGCGACGACGGGGCGAGCTGTGCGTGGGTCCCCGCTTTGGTCGACGAGCAAGACCACGATGAGTCCATAGGCTTACCTGCAACGACGACGAGGTGTGCGTAAGGTTTTTTCAACCCTCCCCAAGAGAAGCAGCGGCTCCGGCTGCTCGAGGTCCATCACGAACCTCAAAGACGTGATCCACGGCAGCAAGAGGCATCCCGAGCCGTCTCCCTCCGCTTGCAGACCTCGCTCCATCGTCAGCAGCGAGTTCCTCAACCCGATAACCCATCATGTCATCTTCTCCACTTCCAAACACGAACTTAAATTCTTCGGTTTCTCTCAAGACACCCGTAAAAATAGAATCACATCGCAAACACGAAACGACAAAGCTGTTGGCACTGTAGCCTACCACAAATGCGGCCAACAATTCCTATGTTTGATTTGGGGAATTTAAATTCTGCTGACGAAGCTGAATTCCTATGTTTGATTTGGCACCTGACGAAGCTGCTGGCAATGCAGCCTGCCACAAGTGGGAGTCTCTCGAATTTAAATTCTCCGGCGATGAGCTGCTTCTCTTTGATTTTGGGAATGCCTATGTTTGATTTGGGGAATTTAAACCTAATTGTAGATTTTAGGATGAAACGACGTCGTTTTAGGTGTTAGAAACGACATCGTTTCATCCCTTTTCTGATGACATCCACGTCAACTTTCAGGTATGCCACATGGGACACTTACTTACCGGGTCAATTTGAGAGATACCAGCAACCCGGCAAAGTTGGTGACTTTATACGCCAATTTTATAGGTCGTGGAAAAAACTGAAATTCGGGCAAAGTTGGTGACTTTTAAGGCAGTTATCCCTATAAATAACACAATAATAGGTTAAAAAATTAGAGAATGAATTGGGCCTTAACTTATGCTATATTAATGGAAACTTATAATATTTAATGGGCCGAATTTATGACATGTTATTTTAATATATGATTTCTATTTAAGTGTTATTAACTCATATATTTGTGCATATATATTTTATATACGATTTGGACATATTTTACTACTTAATGTTTATATTAGTTTGTAAATATCTATATTATTAATTGTTAGAATAGTTCTATTAGATATTTCAGTGTTCTTTTTATTATTTGATTTTGTTCTATTATTTATTTCTGATTATTATCTGAAAGGTCACTCATGATGATGTTTTTTTATGGGGAACATGCATTGTTTGTTATCCATGCTGAAGAAGGGATCCCTATAAATACCCCTCTCCTACCACTTCCATAATCAGTTACTTCATTTCTCTTCTCAGAATCAGATAACAATCATCCACAGAAAAAATTTCAGTTTAGTTCTTCCCTAATTCATATTCTCCATGATCTCTATCTTCTATTTCGTCTTTATCTTTTCTATTGTGAATGCTCACTCTCTTTTTTCATTTATTTTGTTTCAGTTTTTTCATTTTGTTGTTGTGTTCAACACTATGCACCATTAATGTAGTATTCTTACCTTCAATTTGTCATTCCTTCCGTTTGTGTTACTCTTGAGACTTTGCACTGCTCTGCAGAGGAGTTATTTTTTTCTTTTTCTCCCTGCATTTAAAATTCAGAATGGAGATTCATTAGTTTTTCTATATTTTCTGCATTTGATTTTATGTTAAATGTATACACTCACCTCTTATTCAAGTTTTCCATGCAATATGCGTTCTTTGGTTTCCATGCTTCTTGAAATTGTTTAAGATGATTCATGCAAAAAAATGTTGTTGCCTTCATTGACTGGAATAATAAAACTGCTATGCAGAGGAGTTATTTTTATCTTTTTCTCCCTACAATTAAAATTTAGAATGGAGATTCATTAGTTTTTCTGTTTCCTGCACTTGATTTTATGTAGAATGTATATATCCACCTCTCATTCCAGTTTTCCATGCAATATGTGTTCTTTGGTTTCATACTTCTTGAAAGTGTTTAAGATGATTCCTACAAAAAAAATATTGCTGTATTCATTCATTGAAATGATAAAACTGTAATACTAAATAAGTTACAACATTCAATCTGCCATTGCTTCCGATTGTGTTATTCTTGAGACTTTGCACTGCTCTGCAAAAGAGTTGTTTTTCTTTTTCTCCCTGCATTTAAAATTCAGAATGTAGATTCATTAGTTTTTCAGTGTTTTCTGCATTTGATTTTATGTAGAATGTACATACTCACTTCTTATTCTAGTTTTTCATGCAATATGTGTTCTTTTTGGTTTCCATGCTTCTTGAAATTGTTTAAGATCATTCCTGCATAAAAATGTTGCTGAATTCATTCGATGAATGATAAAACTGTAATACTAAACAAGTTACAACATTAATTAACTACTATGTCCATTAAATCTTGATTGAAAATGATGGAAGTGATTGATAATTATATTACTATATTCAGAAGTAAAATCTACTATATCCAGTAAATCTCTATTTTATCTATCTATTTTCCGTTTTTGAGATAGTTTGATTCAAATATTTTTCCTCTATGAAGAAATTAAAGAAATCTACAAAGCTTAAATGGTGTTTAAGTGTGCAACAGATTACATTTTGCGGTACAGGTGATCATTAATTTTCGTATATTAATTTAAAAAATTAAGGTCACTTATCTTATTAGGTTTTGACGTTTTTTGCTTGATTATTGCTTTCATTGTTGGTGGACTTCTATTCATAAGGATGTTTTTTTATCTGTTTCTGTAATAGTAAATGAAGTTGGTTAGTATAGAATAAAAATTTTCTAACTGTGTTTGAAACACATTCTAAATACTCAAATTTGCACAGTTTACATCAAGAATAATACATCCAAATACATTTAGAAAAGTGTTTATAAGAAATATCTCTATAAACCGTAAGGCTTTTTACAGTAAGTTTGTGAAGCCATTTTATCTTTTAGGTCTGTAGATCCATTGAATTTTTTGCGAATTTGGAGTGAATTAAAATTTCCAATCTTCGACCAGAACATTTCGCCCTAATTTTTGTAGGTTTTTCGACCTCCTTTGTGATCTGTTGTAGGCTCACAGCCAAATTTTGAGAAACCGTTTGTTTATCCTCTTTACCTTGAATCGTCGATAGCAATCCATTTTTGCTCCATACATGTAAATTAATTAGTGAAATAATTAAAAACTTGATAAATAGTGACGATTTGTGATATTTTTTCAAATTTATGAACTGTTTCGATTTTACCTAAAATTGCTTCCTTCTTCGGTTGGTCGAAAATATGATTACACCGTCGTGTGAAACGCTTCCGTTGTCGCTGGAGTGTGTAAGTTTTGTGCGCTGGCCCTGATTTTGCAATGGCAGAACCGATTAGAAGATAACGCGTCACCAATTTTGGTGGGTGTGGTCGTAGTCGCAGTCTATGGCGACTTTTTCTCCGATTTGGTGGTGGAATCGGCGACCGGGGAGCAGATCTAGGGTTTTCGTCGCTTAAGCGGCGTGTGAAAATGCAGAAGAAAGTATATATATATTTTCTTAAAATATGTTATTAGATCATAAAGTTGTTTAATTAATCTGATAATTTATAATTAGTTAATGTTAAGTGCAATATTTTGGATAAAATCGGTTGGTTTTGTAATATGTTTGATGTTAGGCTTTTCAAATGTGAGAGGCAATTTTGATTGGGCCATTTCAGAGAATTTAAGATATTGGACTTTCATGTTATTTTTTGTGTGGGTTTCTTTAGTAATTTAATTGAATTCTGTGGGATATTGTGGAACTATTATTAGGGCTGATAATTCTTTGTAATATTATTAATTATTATAATGTTATTTATACATATTTAATTATCACATTTTTTTTATCATAAACACCAATGTTATTCTCTTTTTTTAATTTATTCCTTCTTATTCAAGATCATTATTCAAAAATCGTTTGGCCCGTGCATAGCACGGTTGTTAACACTAGTTGGTAGTATAAATTTGTAGAGGGAGCGCAAATTCTTTTTCAATTTCTTTTTTTTCTTTTTCTTGTTCTTTGGTAGGTGGTGTGTGGGGTCCTCCAATTTTTGGCCTGTCCCTCGAAAGAGCAAAATCCTGGCTTATTTTTCATTCAAAAAGCAAGAAGCACTCCAATGAAATAATCGAGGTATATAAAAGCTTGTGAAGTTTGACTAGTCAAACCAATTTAATTTAGAAGTTGTCTAAATATGACATTGTTTTAAGCAATGTTTTAAAAACCGGACCGAACCGGCCGGTTCAATCGTGAACCGGCCGGTTCAATCGTGAACCGGTAGGCAGTCCGGTCCGATTGACCCCTAGAAACCGCCAACATGTTAAATCGCTGCTGACCGGCGAAATCGGCCAGTCAAACCGGTTCAACCGTGAACCGGAAACTGGTTTTTTACTTTACAAAATAAAATTTCAAAATTTATTGTTTGCAAGACTTGAATCCATGATCATTTTACCAGACCATTTTGAAATAATATGAACATTAATTATTCTTATACACTAAAAATGATATTTTTATCCACATAAAATAATAATTTATTTTAATTTTATATTCTTTTAAGAAATTGTTAATTATAATATATATTTTAATTATGCTTTAATAATCACTAGATTTTTAAAATATATGAGTTTGTAATTACACATAAATTTAATATGTTTTATATGTAAATATAATTTATTATTACTTAATATTAATATTTTTCTTATACTATATATTTAATTTATATACACTAACAATTAATATTAATATTTTTACATAAAATAACTAATTATTCATGTTTAATTATTGCTTAATATAATATTATTTCATTCAATACATTTTTTTAGTTACATCTATTTATATATACAATATTAAATTTTTTTATCTACAATAACTAAGGAATCATATATTTAATTTTTTTTACCAACAAAAATATTTATGAAATTTAGTCATTTACTAGTAAATTTTAATATTTATATTACAACTAAAATATAAGGTTAATATTTTTGATATATTATTAATTAGGGAGATGATCAAAGTATAACTAATATTAAGTGTATAACTAGAGAACAAATCTCAACCATTAGATCAAAATGATCTAGTTCATTATATGAGCGATTTAGTTCACTATAAGAGTGATTTAATTCATTACAGGAAGGAGTGAACCAAAACACCATTATAATGAAGTATTTACTTCGTGAATGATTTAGTTCACTGTAAAAGTGTTTTGGTTCACTCCTTCTTGTAGTGAACTAAATCACTCTTATAGTGAACTAAATTGCTCTTATAGTGAACTACATTCGTGTTATCTAGTTATGCATTTAAGCAGTGGTTTTCCTAGATCACTACTCTAATTATATGTAAATTTAATATATTTTGTATATTGTATACTTAATTATATATATTTGCAACAGTAACACGGTTCGACCAGTGATTGAACCGGTTGGACCGGTTGAACCATGAACCAGTAGCTTCGCCGGTTCGCCGACCGGTCCAATTTTTAAAACATTGGTTTTAAGAGTGATGCTAGTGCAATCGTATAATGATTGTTAACTGGGCATTGCATTTTTAGTTTCATCATTTTACAAATGAACTTAATTATAAAATTCAAACTTTGAATTCTGAAATTTAAATAGTGTATTTGATTATTTGATATTCACAAATCCTTTATTGATAAGTGTGATATTAGTATAGAATAACAGACATATTAATTATTTTTTGAGAGAGACATATTTATGCTTTCACGAAAATGTTAGTCTTTCATTCTACCTATGTTGATATCATATGCTTTTTTTGTATCTTCTTGTACTTCTTCTCCTTTCTTTTCTATTTCTATTTCTATTTCTATTATATTTCATACAAATAGCCATAATAACTATGCATGTGTATAACTAAAAATTACTACTCCGAAACTTCCTAAACTTCGAAATATTCAGGAACAGAGCAAATATTCTTGGGCCCTCAAAATTTGTCATGAGTGGTAAGTCGAAAATGAGTGGTGGAAAAGAGGGAAGTAGATTTGTGGAAGCCCAAGCCCAAGCCCAAGCCCAAGCCCAAGCCCAAAGGTCAATGAAGACAAGAAGGTGACCAACTACCTAATCTATCTCTACCTCTTGTTTTAGGGATTGTATTGTATTGCTCAACAAGGATTGTCAAATGTAGTTATTGCCAAAGTTCATAAATAAATACATTTAGGCCATCCACAATAGGCGCCCAGCGACCGCCCAGCCGAGCGCCGGCGCTGGGCGGTTCGCTGGGCGATCTATTGCAGCCGCCCAGCGGGCGATTGGAGAGAGAAACCGCGCAGCGCTAGGCGGTCGCGTGGCGCTGGGCGGTGCGCTGGGCGGTCCGTTCGGCGCTATTGCAGCGCCCGGATCGCCCAGCGCACCGCCTAGCGCGAAAAAATATTTTTTTTTTTCGAAACACTATATATACGCGCTTTGTTCGTCATTTTCATTCGCACCACTTGTTTTAACGAGTACTCTCTCTATCTTAATTTCTGTTCAAGATCAACAACGCAAAATGAGTAATGCTGGTGGTAGTAGTGGTGGTAGCGGAGGGGATGCTGAGGAGTACGAACGTCGAATGGCCGAGGCGTTGGACGCCTATACGACCAACGCGATAAACCAATGGATGGAAAGGGTCTTGCAGCCGGCGATACCTCGACCTCCCCCAGTGGTCCACCGCCGCAGTGTGATTGATCGGGATCACGTAGCTGCACATCAACGCCTATACGAAGACTACTTCGCACAGGAGCCTCGGTTCAACGCCAACATTTTCAGGCGTCGTTTTAGGATGACCAGGAACCTGTTTATGCGTATTGTCAACGCTTTGGAGTCTCGATATCTGTATTTCCACTTCAGACACGATGCGTCTGGCAGACCCGGCCACACACCTATTCAAAAGTGCACTGCGACAATCCGGCAGTTGGCCTACGGAGGCGCGGCAGACATGTGGGACGAGTATCTCCACATCGGTGAGACGACTGCCTTGCAATGTCTGAAGAATTTCTGTCTGGGAGTGATAGAAGTATTCGGTGATCAGTATCTGCGAAAGCCTACCACCGAAGACTGCCAAGATCTGTTGCGGATGCACGGGAGTCAGCATGGGTTCCCGGGTATGTTAGGCAGCATAGATTGTATGCATTGGGACTGGAAGAACTGTCCCGCAGCCTGGAAGGGGTTCTACACGTCCGGCTACAAGGGAAAGAATCCCACGATGATCCTGGAGGCCGTAGCTGATTACCGGCTTTGGATTTGGCACGCGTATTTTGGGATAGCTGGTTCGAACAACGACCTCAACGTCCTCAACTCGTCGCCACTTTTCAACGAGCAGTGTCAGGGCGTCGGTCCGGCCATCAATTTTGTCGCCAACGGCAACCAACATGATATGGGCTACTACTTGGCGGATGGGATATACCCTAGGTGGCCCGTCTTTGTGAAGACGATCCGATGCCCAGGAGATGCGAAGAAGGCCTACTTTGCGGCACGGCAGGAGTCGGCGCGCAAGGACGTGTAGCGCGCATTTGGTGTGCTCCAGTCTCGATGGGCGGCAATTAAGGGTCCAACGCGTTTGTGGGATGTCCAATGCATTGCTGATATCATGTACGCATGTATTATCATGCACAACATGATTGTCGAAGATGAAGGTGTCGAACTGACCAATTGGGTCAACGACGATAATGAAGCCGGTCCAAGCCACGGCGTGGCCGCCCCCAACGTACGGAGTGGGGTACCTCACGATGAAGCCGGCCTCTTACAAGCACACGCCGACATGCGCCAAACGGCGGCTCATATTCGACTCCAAAAGGATTTAATTGAAGAGTTATGGGCACGGAGGATTGACCGCCGTTAGTTTTTTTTAATTATGTAATTTTTTTAATTAATGTACTTTTTATATTTTATTAATATTAGTGAATTTTCTCGTTTTTGTGGCGTAAATTTAATTCCGTATATTGTGAGATTATTAATTATTTCATTTTGTATATATTTGTTAATAGTGATGTGGATAGTATTATTAATGTTTCCCGTATATGTCTCGTAAATTAAATTCCGTATATTGTGTGATTGTTAATTATGTCATTTTATATAATTGTTATTAGTGATGTGGCTATTGATGTGGCTGGGCTATTTATGATGTGGCTAGGCTATGGCTGGGCTATTTATGATGTGGCAGGAGGATTTTTAGTGCTGATGATGTGGCAGTGGCTAGGCTATGACTGGGCTATTGCTGGGCTATTCCTATTGTGGATGACCTCATAATTTTTAGTCCGAAATAAAATTATATTTATATTTTATTTTATCCCATAACTTAAAAAATTGATAGTAAAATCTACTATAAAATTTAATATTTTTTATATCTTTCATGGTTTTATAATGATGAAATATTTTGGTTTTTATCGTAATATGTTTACCACATCAAGTGAATAATGAGTTTGGGTTATTTTTTTAGTTTGTTGGGAAAAATGATATAATCCGTATGCTAGATCATACAATTTCATCCAAATAGACTAGTAAAAAAACTGAGAAAAATGTTAAAAAATATCTTATGAATAGAGATAAATGTACATTGTATATGTACGTGATGTATCTAGATTTTAATTTCAATTGAATTAAATTTCAAATTAAATTTTTTGTTATAATGTCTATAGTAATAACAAATAATGTGAAAATTTTATGACGAAATTTTTCATGATTTCGAGCTTGATTCACAATATATATACAATCTTCATTATTTTTTACAATATTTTCCCAAATTGTTGCAAAAGAATTACTAGTAAGTAATTTATTTTTATTAAATGAATGGATTACAATTTAATTACTTTTTGGTAAAATATTTTAAAATTTTAATTATGTATTTAAAAAATATATTTACATTTATCACTATGCATATCTAAAAATCTAAGTATATATGTAGGTAAATTTATGTACATTTATTATTGCTCTATTCTTAATTATATGTCTCATTTTGTTCTTACCCCCTTATTTTGAAATTAAAATAAAGATGAAACTTTTACAAGGTTCACAGTCTGGAAGAAAAATACTGCATAAAAAAGTAAAGAAAAATATGAAGTATTAGAGAAAAAAAATGCTTGACATATGAACTAGAGTGTCAAAATGAAATTTGAAATGTATATAGGCCATGTCATGATGGAGTCAAACACGAGATCTTTGGTCTCAGAGTCTCAGTTATTATCACTTTACCATCAGCCAAGTCACCTTTATTTTTGAGCAAAGAATAAACCTAAAATGAAGGAAACTAAAAAAGCTTAGAAACAGCATAACACATATATGCAAATTTAAGCATGTTCTGGTTCCTGATGCCGATGCGCAATCCCTTCGCGCAGTCGCTCACTCTGCGCTGGATATCAAGCGATCGCGAATCCAAATCGTAATACGATTCCGAATTCAAATCGTTGAGCATCCCCTCCAGGATCGCAACCGCCTTGTCGTAGTCAGCGAGGCATTTCTTCAGCTCACCGGCGCCCGATTTCACCTCGCCGGCGAGGTAGCCTCTTGTGTCGGACGCGTTCCGATACGCCAGCCGGAAAATGACGTCGATGAGCTCGTAGCGGTCGGTGCTGGGAGCGCGGGGATCGGAGTAGACGGCCGCGCGGCAGAAGGCGAAGTCCGTGGTGTTTCTGCAGACTGCCATGGCTAAATCCGGTTTCTCAGCGGCGGCGGATGGGAGGAGGCAGCCAATGGCGGATCCAGAAAATGATAATCGTGGGGTCGGAACTAGTGACGAAGCCAGGATTTCTACGTTGGGGGGCCCAAATCGCCATTAATAGTTGTAGGGTATTCAAGTCATTTTAACAGATGTGGGATATTTTCTCGTCGGTGCACAATGATTATCGTTAAAAGTGACGCCGATATCGGTAGATCACACTAAAATTCAATGTAATGACAAGAAATTGAATCAATGTAAAATGAAATTGCACAATAAGAGGGTGTATAATAATAATAGAAAATAGATAACAAGATAAAGAGCATGCTTTTTTGCAGGGGCGGACACACATAGCAGAAGGGTGGGGCTTAAGCCCTCACCCAAAATTTAATTTTTTTGTTTTTTCTACTTCTAACATCTTTTATATTTTTGAAAAATCATCCATAGCCCTTACAAAATAAGTGTCTCCAATATTTAATAAGAAATACTATTAAATATATAAATACCACTTAGTTAGTACTTTTTAATCTAGTATTATTAAAAAAGTAAATAATGAAATCAATAATCAAAATTAATTATTATGGTTATTTAAATCAGGGTACAAATAAATTTATGAATAAGAGCAAAAAACCAGCGAATATACCCATTATTGATTAGTACTACAAAGTTGAAAAAAGAAAATAATAATGGCCGCTTTATAGAGAAAATAAAATATTATTAATGTTAAGGCTGAAACTTATAAAAAGTTTTATATTTTCGTTCAACTTCAATTATTATGAAGATTTGATTTAATGTTGGAACTTTTATTAAAATTATAAGGTAAAAATGAATTGGGCTTCAAAATTAATCTACTGCGTATAATAAGTGATAGCGGCCCAATTAATAGAAAACTAGTACAAGGAACTAAACCCTTCTTCTCTGCCAAGTAGGTGCCGCAGAGCTAAATATTGAGGGCGGGGCAGAGGGCCAGAGGTGCAGAAACTGTGGGGTCGGCGACCGATTGAGGGCATTTCCCGGCAATTATTCGGAGCAGGCGGTGGGGTCGGCCGACCCCACTCGACCCCACCTAGATCCGCCGGTGGAGGCAGCAGAGGGCAGCGATGATGAGGGAAATGATGCGAGAAGCGGCGGCCATTTTGGATATGGATCGAAATGGAGTAGTTGGTTGGGAAACGGTGTTTGAACTGATTCATATTGTTGTGTGATTAGGGAGGGTACATGCAGTTGATGCGGAATGTACAAGCACGCGCAATTACTGCATATAGGCTTTTTATTATTCTATACGTCAATAAGTTGTCAACATCCTATTTTATTATACTTCTATATCAATATTTGCTCAAAAAGGTCAAAACCAAGTGAATGATGCCGTTCTTGATTTTTTGTTTGTTTATTCAACCCTCCCTCCTCTCCGTCCACTATTAGGAGTCCTATTTTTTGACGGTACGAGTTTTAAGAAATGTTAATAAAAATGAGTGGAAAAAAGTTAGTGGAATAGTGAGTCTCACTTGTATATATTAATTTTAAATGAAATGTGAGTGGAGTGACTTAGTGGAAGGTGTGACTCTATTACCATTTATGGTAAAAATGAACCGGGACTCCTATTCACTGACGGACTAAAATGGAAATCGGGACTCCTATTCGTGGACGGAGAGTGTACTTTCTACAATATCTTTTTTTCTTTGAGGGAATTAAACTAATGATCTCTAAACCGTTTTGCAGTAGTCCTTAGATTAATGTGTAATCACATTCATAGTACTTTTTTATATTATTTATTATAATTTTACACCAAAAATGACAAGGCATATAGGACATTTTTGAACTTTCATAAAAATGGAATATCCAAATATTGAATATGATATTTTCTCTATCTCTCTCATTATATGGTATGATATTTTCTTATAGTTGAGGGTTTGTAATGACATTTTTTCACTTTACTTTTCTAATTACTTATATCGAATCATCTTTCTCTTAAACTTTAAGAGAATAAAAAAATTAAAATACTATAAAACTCTTAAATATAAAAATTAAAATGATAGAAATAACTTGTAGCTAAATTTAATTTTAAATAATCAAATTAAAATGAAAATTATATTACATTTTAAATTTTAATTCAAAAATTGTACAGGTATTACATTCTTAATTTTAATTTTGATTGTAATTCAATTTTGATTATTAATAAAATCACTCAATTTTCTATCATATTTATTTAATATTCACAAAACACTAATTTTGTTTTACTCGTCACATTAGCCACCCAATCTCCCCGAAGAACAAAAATTTGAGCTGCGGAAACAATATTCCCCAATAATTGCTACATTTCACGGCGGCGATTACTCCAAAAGAAATCGTAAATGGACGCTGCGACCATGACGGCGTTCTGCACGACGTCGTTTCAGCTCAAATTCGCACTCGCCGGCCGGAAACCTAACCTGGCGTTTCTGCAGACTCGCCTTCCACCGATCGATCGCGTCGCGTCGGTGGTTGTGCGGAGTAGCGGCTTGGAACAGCGTAGTCCAGGCAATTCTGCGGGTGATGATTTCTCTGGCTGGGCGAATGGTGATGATTTCTCTGGCTGGGCGAATGGTGATCCCAAGCCGACGCTTGTAGGTAAGACTTTTGCTGCTTTCTTCTAAAGCCTGGATGATATCGACTAAATTATTGCTGTATGCGTTCATTTTTATTTCTGTGGACAGTTTCTGAAATATTTTGATTAGTATCGACTGAATTATGGTTGTAAAAGTTCATTTTTATTTATTTGGACAGTTTCTTTAACTAATGAGTAATGTTAAAGGCCTATCAGGATGATCAAAATGACAATGTTAGCCAACCCCCTTTTTGACTCTACAGGTTCTGAACATTTTTTCACTTCAGCAGGCATACCTGCTCCATCTTTTGTCCCTGCAGCTCTGCTTTCCCTTCCAGGGAAGGTCTTGGTTCCGGCTTTTGTTGATCAACATCATAGTCAAGCATTTTCTGCTTTGCAAGACTTGAAGGTTTGTTAGACATTGCTTTAGGTACTGAATTCTGCATACATTCCAAAATGTTAATATTTTTTGTTCAAATAGGTCATTGAAGATGGTGTTCAACCTGGAGACCTATGTACACAGCGGGAGTATGCTCGTTGGCTACTAAAAGCTAGCAATGCTCTTTCCAGGTTCAAGTTGTTCTAATTGAACCTATCTTAGGAATGCATCTCATAATATTTCATGTTAATCTCATGTATTTGAATTACGTTAGGAACACAACATCCGAAGTCTTACCTGCTATATACATCAAAAATGTTACTGAACTTTCCTTTGATGACATTACACCTGAAGACCCTGATTTCCCATACATTCAAGGTGATATATAACTTTGGGTGACAATCCAGAGCTCTAATCATCCAACTATTTGTTTTTGAATATTTATATATGAACTAGTTTACATGTTTTCAGGCTTGGCAGAGGCTAGAATTATTGCCAGCAAGCTTTCAAGACATGACATGCAATCATACGGCGATGAAGACAGGAATCCTTCATATTTCTTTCCTGATAGGTGTATATTCCTTCCATGACTTCAGTTCTTTAATTGAGTAGTTATAAGATGGACAAATTAGACACATATTGACAAACTTTAACTGATTAGTTATAAGATGGACCAATTAGATACATATTGACAAAGAAGACTGCATCCATTTTATCTTGGACATCATACGTTCATGGATGAGAATATTAATACTTATTTTCTCTATATTTTCTGATTTTCTCGTATTAAATTTTTTATAAGTTGAAAGTTTAGAATTATTTGTTTCCCTAAGCATTCTTGTGTTGGGTGATATGTCCTTCCACCTTGTTCTCGGTTATGCTTTCTATTGGATATGATATATAGACCATTTGGCTAATTTATTCATCCTGTTATATTTTTTTATCCTTTTCTAATTTTCAACTTCTTTAATATTTTAACAGCCTCTTATCCCCGTCAAGATCTCGTGAGTTCTTGAGAAAACACAGCTACCAACAGTTGACAAAAAGGTTGTCTCATAATTGTAAAATACTCCTTCCGTCCCACAAGAATATGCACTTTTTCCTTTTTAGTCCATCTCACAAGAATATGCACTTTCTAATTTTGGTTCTAACTTTGCTTTCTTTTGTTATATTTGGAGTTAAGATTGTGCAGCAGTTAACTAGATTCATGGATATTGACAATGTAAACACAGATGCATGGCCTGCAGTGGTAGCTGACGTAGCAGCTGGTGATAAGGGCATTATAGCTCTTGCATTTGGTGAGTTTAAGTGAGCAATTTATGTTTCTGAGGCATACACTTCTCTTTTTATAATTTGTATTACATGACAGGAAACACAAGACGTTTCACCTGTGACAAAAGCACAGGCTGCCATTGCACTTACTGGGGATGCTTCAGCCAATTGGAATAACATACTGAAACTTTTGAAGGGAATTGTAGAAAAAGCTTGTATGATGATAAGGTAATCATATACTAGTTTTGGTTGGAAATTAGATAGATGTTTCACCAATCAAGTTACTGGATCCACACGTAAATAAGACTTTCTACTCATTCTCTCACAATATCTCTCGTGCCATTTTCTAATGTTGCAGTAATATTTCTTCACAATATGAATTTATGTTTTTTTTTACTTTATCTGGAAGGAAACAATTGAGCTTGTTTGAAATTTCACTTTTTCTTTATGATGAAATTGTAATTTCTTCTCCATTATTATGTACTAATATAAACTGTGTATTTTGTATTTTAATGATTATATTTTTACTATGAATGTGATACTAATATAAGAAGATAAAATTTTTAGATTTTAGTATATATTTGAACTAAAATTTGTAAATATAAAATTTAGCGTTTAATTTATACTAAGTCTTAACTAAGTATTTGTTTTCTCTTTACTATATATAAAAATTTTATAATTTGATATTCAAATTAATTAAAACAATAAAAAGTAAAATAGGAAACCAACTTACAAGCACAGCCGTTTTGTCTAAATTAAGTAAAAATGGAGTAAATTAATATTGTCGAGATATATAGTTTGATACATTGGGCTAAAAGTGAATATATGAGAGAATCAGTAATTATTTTTTATTATTTTTCTTAATGGGTGTCCACTTCTCAATTTTCAATTAGTACTCGTTTGATAAAAAAGATGGGATATGAGAAGATATGGAAAACAAGATAAGAAATACGGGCTCCATGTCAAGATATGCAAAGAAATATTTTTTTTCGTTGCTGCTAGAAAAGAAATTATCTAAATTTGTATAGTATATTAAATAACATGTCTTAACTTGACAAATTGGCGGGTTACATAAACATGGTTAAAGTTATAATTTTGGTAAGATTTGGGAGGGTTGGCGGGTTACATAAACATGGTTAAAGTTATAATTTTGGTAAGATTTGGGAGGGTCCTGGGCTTTGAGTTAAACTTAATTATGATATCAAACAATTAGAAATGTTGTAATACCCCGAAAAAATAAAGGAGGAAAAAAAAATCAAATAAATCTAATTAAATCTTTTCCTAGTTGATTTGGTCAAATATATTTCTCTAAACCATATCATCAAACGATTTCCCCATATCTATACTCCCTAAATCTCTCCAACCACCAAATCCATCAATATGTATCAGTTTCACCTATATATATCCCATCAATTCCACACGTCAAACCATTCTCTCAAAATTAGAAGGAACAAAACGTGAGGGTAAGAGAGAGACAGAAGTTCCAGCAGCCAGGGAGGGTGATTTTTGTCAATGCCATCTGCTTGATCAATTTTCATTCTACACCAAAGGTATACCATTCTCTCATTCATCACCAATTGCATTCAACCATTGCATCTTTTAGTTTACACAAACGAATTTCCGAAATCTGCAACCAATCCAATTCAAATAAACGAACTTTAATTTCACGAAATCAATTAAGAACTTAACTGCGGGGCGGTTCGGGCAGGCAGGCGTGGCGGCGGCAGGCTGTCCCGGCGAAACATCAGCGCCTGCCCAGCGGCGACGACCGGATCTGCAGCAGCGGTGACCCCATTGGAGCCGACGGGATTTTTGTGGAGGGGTACGCCGAGTTTTAATTTGGAGAGTGTTCTGTTTTGGGGATTTCTTTTGTTCTCGTCGAGAGAGAAAGATGGAGGTTTGGGAGGCGAGAAAGTGAGGGAAAGGAGTATAGCATGTGTTGAAATTGGGACTATTTAATCCTCGTCCCTTTTGTTTTATTATGTTAATATTCTAGTGTTGATTATAGTTAGTGGGTGTGTACACGTGGAATGGAAGTAAATACATATATTTAATAGTATCAGTTTTAATAATATACTCTACAGTAATTATTTTCACTACTTATGTAAATAGTTGCTTTGAACTAAACTGTGAGAGAGATAGCCGACTACTTTATGTTAAAATGGGTGTTCTTTTAATTTCCTTGGAATTTGAGTATTTAAATAGATATTGGGCCGAGTTTTTTTAAAATACGAGAATCTAGGAAACTTTCTAAGAGGAGATGAAGAATAATACGAACACACACGTAGGATGCATGCATTCTAATTAGATGTTTTCTTGAGTTTGATGAGTTTATCATTTTATTTCACAAGGGTTTTCTTTCGCAAGCGAGTAAGGCGAAGTGAGAGTTTTCAAGTTAAGAATATTAAGAGAACGGGATGGGCTTTCTTTTTAAATTTTCTAAGTATACTTTTTTATGTGAAAATGATATGAATATTTGTCATGCCGTGTTTTGTTTTATTCTATGGAACCTATCTGATGTGGCTTTTGCCATCAATGGATAATCGAATTCGGGTCTGTCTAGGGAGTGAGTCCCTATTCAGGCTAGTGTACACCTATGGAGATCGTGAGCCGTCTTTTGGGTCGGCCGGTCTAGTGACTTCGGATGTGGCCACATTCCTTGTCATCAATGGATCAGATATGGGAGATAGCTATGGGAAAATGGTTGATCAACCGAATTTTACAATGGAAAAGATTTTAGTGTCTTGGGCGATTTCTAAAGTTAAAACCCCAAGGTCACTCAATGGTGGCATGATAAATACTTTTATAAAATGTTTTCGGCATGAGTCCACTGAGTGCATCAAGTACTCAGCCCTGCATTTCTTTTTAAAAATTTGCAGGTTGAGCGTGACGGGTGCGGTGGGTGTTGAGCAAGACAGTTGAAGAAATTTAAGTGTGTAGAATGTGTCATGTCTTCACACGTGGCATATTCCTTCTCTCAAATGCTTCCGCTAAGTAGTTGTCCTTCTTTTATAGTTGAGATAATATTCATTTTGAGTTGTTGATTGTTGAGACACTCTGATTTTATTCGAGTTATTCCCATTTGTTTAGAGCAATGGTCGATTTGTGTTGTTTTCCCCTTTCTTCCCCGCTTCTTTAATCCTCCCCTAGTCGCGATCAACCGTGTTTTCTATCCTTAGAAAATGCGGGCGTGACATGTCTTAACTTGACAAATTGGCGGGTTACATAAACATGGTTAAAGTTATAATTTTGGTAAGATTTGGGAGGGTTGGCGGGTTACATAAACATGGTTAAAGTTATAATTTTGGTAAGATTTGGGAGGGTCCTGGGCTTTGAGTTAAACTTAATTATGATATTAAACAATTAGAAATGTCTCTATATAATTCTCTATCTTGGTATTACTAACTTATCAAATAAGCCCTTAGTATATTAAGAAATGGATTAGGAATTAGAATTCAAAGAAAACTATTTTATTTTTATATAAGCAAATAAACATAAATCTAAATAGCGTGTCATGGTGGATTCTAAAACGAGATCTTTGTGATCTCGGTCATTACCACTTTACATTGGCCAAGAACACTAATCTTAGCCGACATCATCAATAACCACCCACTCCACTTAATGGCATGAAAGCTATGGCTAGAACATTTATTTCCACAATTTCCTAACACTTTTAGACTAAATTAATTATTATCTTTGGATCAGTTTGGTGTTGCATATCGAACTATCCTAATTCCTTTTAGTTAATAAGATTTGAGGTGTGGTTAATTAGATTGCAATCGTGTGGGAATAGGAGTTTTGAATCGTTTCAATAATACCAAAAAATAAAGTGTAAACAGTAGGTGAGTTGAACCAACACAACCGACGATAATAGTTTAATTATTAATGATGCAGGTGACAGAAAGGTGGATGTTTATGCTGTCACATCTCACACATAATTAAGAAATACTACTTTCATCTCCGATAAGAGCATCCTGTTAGGTAAACACTTCCAATAACCCCACCATTTTTTTTATCCACAGCCACTTCGTATTTGTCCGCGCTCACAAAAAAAATATCTGCAGCAATAGTGAATACTTTTTTTTAGCAACTTTTCACTTTAATTTTTATATTTTAATTCAATTATAATTAAAATTTTCAGACTACATAAAGTAGTCTGCCATTATCCGTTAGTGCGCTCCGCTATGGTCTCGTTGGATGGTCCAACAATGAGTAATCGGACGAGGGAGCGCGACCTCCGCCAATTCCGCCGCCCGCGCCGCATCCTCCTCGCCGGCTTCCCTCTGCACCTCTTGAATAAGAGAATTCCACGCGTCATTCCACAAATCGTCCATTTTTAATACCAATGGAATCCACAAATTTTAGTGAGAGAAACTATGAATAAAGAATTGAAATGGTGTGAAAATAATGAGGGAAATGGAGTGTATTTATAGGTAAATTAAATAAATTTTTAAAAAAGCGAAAAAAAAAATTGTCCGCCCCCTACCGGCGCGCCGCTCACCGCCGCGCTATAGGCCGGCACGCCTGTCGGCCCGGCGCACCTCGCCCGGCTAGTCGCTGATCGCCCTTCCACCCCAAAAAAAGCATCCGCACCGGGGCGGACGCTTCTCCCGCAAAAATGGATGCTCTAACCAGCCTGTCCACAGATGCAAGCCTTGTACTTGTGTATCATATTCAATTTATTACAAATAAATTGACAAACCAAATTAGAGGAGCATATATTCCTTGTCTCCCACTCCCAATAAATTCAACACCAGTCATATCAACACAATTCATATCAAATCTAGGGAGTTATCTCAGCTAAAACTCAAGAAAAACTAATAACTAAACACTAGAATTGAAAGATAGTCAACCAACCAAAATGGCAACATATAGGCACCATCAACAAACTCAAGCAAAAAATTAATATAAATTGGGATTTGGAAGAGGGCAGGGAGGGGAAGACTGCTCAATCATTTACAATACAAGTTTTATTTGAAGCACATCTGCAACAATCAAGACTTTAACAATGAATGGTGGAGATTCATATATATATCTAACGCCACTAACAAGATATGTTACTAACATCTCCGGCTTGGATTCGAAATGTTTCAAGTGACTGACCTGCAGCCTCGAGGACAGCAAACTTAAGGAGTGATATTGCACTCCCGCAAATACACTTGATCATAGTCCACGTATTTGGCCCAATAGTTTCTGAACTTTGGTATGCCTATCTCGAGCCATGGCTTCAGGTTGCCATTATAATGTATAACTGCTGCCCGCTCGATATCCTTCTGCACTACATTTGGGTTATAACCAAGTCCCAGAACATGCCAGGATTTCTCAAGAGCAAAAGTGCGATTCCAGAAGGTTATCAAACCGGGTGGCAAAGTCCCCAGCTTCCAAAGCAGCCTGTCGTGATTCTGAACAGCAAAAAGATAATGTAGCTTAGAATGAAAATAAAAAAAAGGATAAAATACAAGCTCAGTGAAGAAAAACAGGTATAATGCTAAAATGCTGATGATTGTCATGCAAATACATTTTCAAACTTTAACTAACCGACCACATTGCCACACTGTATACTTCAATTAGGAAAGCCCACTTATCAATTCAGAACAGAGATGATATCGAGCAAAGGTGTCACTAGCCAAACTACCAGATGTCTTACCAGGTTCTGCCATTTGTGATATACTTCTGTAATATTTTGCTTCCTCCATTCTTTCAGATCAAAGATATTCATCCCAAATGCCCAACCACAAGCGCGAGGACTAAATGTTTTTGAAATAAGTGGGTTTGAAAAATTGAGGTAACGATCAAACCGGTGGAAGCTCTGTCCACAGGTCTCAACAACACCAATTACTTTGTCCCTCAGATTTAGAGACCATATGCCAGTAAGATCCCTCTGCACCACAATGTCATCATCTAAGAATAAAACCTTGTCCAGCTTTGGGAAGATCTCTGGAAGATAAAAACGAAGATGGTTCATCATTGACAGGTACTTCGGATTTCTAAATTTAATGTTCGAATCAGATTCAGCATGTCGATTCTTGAAGTAATAATCAATCATGGTGGGAGAACCCAGCTGTCTAAGGACTGGACTGTAACTTGAATTCAACCATGTGAAGTCCTCAATATTCTGAACCTGAATGGTTGCACGGCCAGGAGGATTTGCCAAAAACCACATTTTCATTGCAGCAAAATTGAGTCTATCAGTCACAATATGGAAGACATGTTTTGATGGATCCTGGTCAAGACAGAAAATTTATCATTAGATTTTGAAGGATCAGTTGAACCATTTTCAACTACATTACAGATGAACAAGATTACTATTCTCTTCTTATTACTAGCATTACAAAAAGTAAAGCTTGTATTTTAAAGCTCTTTTTACCTTTGTGTGAGTTACCGATGAGTTTACAACCACTGCAGTGGCCAATACATTATCTGAAAACAATGCATAGTGGTATAGCTTGGGATCTTCAAGTTTTTCTTCATTCGGGAATCTACGTTGGGATGTGTTCAACATAAAATACTCTGTTGAAAGACGGAGAGGAAGACAATGAAGCCCCTTGGGCACTGTCTTGGCAGTTAAATGCGTCAAAAACAAATTTTGTTTCTTATGGACTCGAAGCTGCTCCTCAGCAGAATGCAGCATGGCACGAAGTTTCTTTACTGAGGAAGCACAATCTTCTTCCAATTGTTTTCCTTTTGAAAGTGTTTGATCCATCGCTCTCAACCTCTCTAAAGCACTAAACTCAACCAAAAACCAAAACAAGGAAAAATTAGAGGCTGCAAAAACTGAAAGCAAGGAATTTAACATGCTTCAGGCACAGGGCTTTGAGGCTTCCCAAAACTATCAAATCTGATATACATACAACAGTATAACTTACTTCTTTGGCAGCTCAGAATCCTTGGTGGCATCTCCAAGTACTTTCAGAACCTCCTTCATACGCAAGCGCAGGTCCCTTACAAATTGAGGATTGGTTCGAGTCACAGAGAGAGAAAGATAAAGCTTGGCTTGAATAAGTTGGTCCTTAAGATAACGTATACGAGCATCTGGAAATATCACCCGTTCATTCTGTTTCTCACTTCCAGTTTCTCTTGGATTATCTTTGACAACAGCCTGGGACATATGTTATAGATGTTTTAGTTTCTTAGAGAAACAATAGCATAGAAAGAAGTAAAATATAAAAACTTCATAAGTCAATTTGACCCGCTACCAGATGACAAAATATGCATACATATGCTTTTTCTACATCTCTAAACAAACTACCAATTGTTTAATGGTTATAAGAGAACAATCAAACACATGAGATTCAACCGACTGAAAGCCACAGCAAGATGATTCCAATAACTCCTACAATGTGACTAATCACTTGACGAAATAACTACCAGCTTGCCCAAAAGCCATAAATTGTGAAAATCCCTTCAAACAGGATGAGATAATTACAGAAGGTTAAAACCAAAAGCACACTAAAAGTATACGCCACTACTATTTCAACCAAAAAACCCCCAGCAGTAGATAACAATCTTACAGTTCTTTCTGGTGGCCTTTCCGATTTACCCTTGGAACGCCGGGAACCAATTTCTCTCTTTGCTTTATTCTGCTCAGCCTCATTTACTTTCTCAATCAATTCAGTCTCCCTTGTGTTTTCTTCCTTCTTCTCCAATGCAACCTCGTGCTCCTGATCAGTCACCTGCCTTATAGTATTCCCTCCACTGCCCAGATTGGATATACTTGAAATTGCATCCTCTGCAGATTATATGATTGATACCATAAGAATAATAAAACCATAATCCATCATTCAGTTCAGCAGGAAATTTGCAAGCCCGAATATGAGTTAAATACCAACCTTCAGCGAGTTGTCTATTGATATGAGCATTTTCTCCGGATGAAGCATTCGAGCCTTCTGAACTAGAATCGCCTAAATTCTCTGAATAAACTACACCCAGAGGTTCTTTCAACGCAGCAGCCGACTCCTAGCAGTTAGAGAGTTAATTACAGCAGATCAGGACAACAAAGATCTAAAATCACCATACAAACAATACACATCAAAGAAGTAAAGGAAAGAAATTCATGAATCCATTACCTGTGGTAGCACATTTAATGGTCTGACTTCACCAGCAAATGTCTAAAAAACAATAAATCCGAGAAATCAATACCCCTCTTCCGTGAAAACAAAAGGGCTAACAATACAACAAAATCCACAAGTGATTGATATACTTACAAAGGTTGAAACATCTTCTATAAATTCATTCCTGGCTGAAAATAGCAAAAAAAAAATATAAAAAATCAACACAAATTAATCAATAATGCAATAAATAAAAGAGATGCAGCATACCTATAATCTACTTAAAGAATATAACAAAAAGGGCTTAAATTGAAACTGTAATTGAAAGAAAGAGGGAGAATTACAAGAAGAGGAAGCGAGATACGCTCCAAGAGTGTTTGTGTACAGAACAATTGGAGCGAGAACGGTCACCGACAGCAAAAAAATCACAGACTTTCGCAGCTTTATCTTCATGATTAACCAAGGCTTCGAGTTCCAAGAAGGAATCTCGCGGTGAAACACATTAATACAACAACCCGGAAAAAAGAAATCAGGATTTTTCAAAAAAATTAGACCACAAATGGGATTCAAGTGGGCAATTTCAGGCTGAAAAATGTAAAATAAGGAAAACCCACTGAAAGATTAGTTTTGCAATGCGGATGAAAGAGAAAACCCAGAAATTTGTGTGTGGAATTGGGGCGGTTCTTGTGTTTGAAAAGCAGTATATATGTGGGAAGAATGTTCTTCACAGTAGCGGAAGAAACAGGCAACAAAGAAGCACTAAACTTGCATCGATGAATCAAATAAAGAATGAATCGACGAGTCCCCACAGTTGCAGAAGAAGAAGAAGGAGGAGGAGGAGGAGGAGGAGGAGGAGAGAATGGAAAAATGTGAATGGGTTTTGATAATGTCGATCTGAGTTGCGCTCCGTTGTAATGAATTTGTGTGGCGATGTTTCATAGTTTATTTTACTCTTCGCATTTATGCATTTGCTTTAGCTTAATTGTTTTTATCCGTAAATAATAAATTACTACTACTAATAAATGCCACCATCATCAATTGAATTTACGCTCATATTTTGGGGGTCAATTGTTTTGTTAATAGGAGTAGTTAAATTGTTTGAACTTAAATTAGTGTTGAATTTTAAAAATATATCAAAACGAAGAAACACGACAATCATTTCCATAATTCCATGTGATATTTTTTACCATGTTATACAAGTACAATAAGTCGGATCACTTTTACATAAAGTCTTTGAGCCTATATTTCATCATGTGACTAGTTGTATAAAATAAATTCACAATTAGCTTGAGTAGTTGAGTAGATATGAACAATTTTTCGAAATAAATTTTCTACTATTGGTTTAGTCATCAACTCTGACTTTCGTTATTTGATTTCTACAATATATAATTTGAATGACCGAAATCTGCGTTTCTTTACCTTAGTAAAGTTAAAGAATTATGAACTAAAACAATTAAAAATTGAACTGGCCAAGCTCAATGCAAGTTGAATCGCATCTTCCATCTTTTGTTTTGTTTAGTCTTTATCCTTTTATTTTGCGTGTATAATATCATTATTTATCTT
Source organism: Salvia splendens (assembly GCF_004379255.2). Taxonomy (NCBI): domain Eukaryota; kingdom Viridiplantae; phylum Streptophyta; class Magnoliopsida; order Lamiales; family Lamiaceae; genus Salvia; species Salvia splendens. The sequence goes on from NC_056039.1 coordinate 27,953,747, forward strand.
ATATCGACAGCTTATTTGAAATGAAATGTATCACTAATTAATTTAAAAATCATGACAAAAGTTCATTGCCAAATCTCATATAGATCAAATTATGGATAAGTAGTTATTCTAAATTTCTAGTAATTCCAATTTTTTTACCTTGTTTGCAATTTATTACCATTATTAGTTACACAATAATTTTTTTATCAATGAATATAAATCAGAAATTAGTAAATAAATTGCTTTTTTATCTCGTAGACGGCAGTTACAAAAGTACGTGAATATCAAATATACGGTACAATTAATGAAGACAGTATATATGTATGTCATTAATCACCCCATAAAATGACTTTGTAATTGTTGATTTATTGAGTAATTAGAGGTCAACGTTCTAATGAAATTTGACATAGTTTGAAATAGAAGTTTACAGTTAATAGCTCGAAATAGTATTTGTGGGTCAAGTTTAATGTTTTCGACTTCTAGTCTTTAAGATGACCACCAAATTGACCCCTTTTATCTTTCATAAATTGCCATTATTACTTGTTTCTCTAATTAATACTATCAAGGAAGAACGTATGAGTGAGTATGCAGTGATACTAACGTGTATTCTCAAGAAATCAATTAGGGCGACTAAAAGCAAAGGTTTTGGGTTGGAGCCAATCATGGCGTCACATTTAAATTTGTGTCTATTTATTTATCAAAAGAAGTCTAGGAATTGAACTCTAAAACATATTGCGGTGTTGTTTTTACAAATCCAGAAGCTTCAATATCCTGTAGTATAGGAGTACTACTTTTTTTATTTAATACTGTATTATTAAAAAATCAATAAAAAAATCCATAATTCGTGGATCTCAACTTCTAACGGTAGGAAACTACAGGATGAATTGTTTATAAAGACTGTTGTTAGTTTAATTCTAAAAACTAACTGCCCCTTCAAAAATTTTATAACTAACCGGATATTTTGCACTTGCTTTTTGTAGAGATTTGCCTCATGTATTTTCTCTCTGTCTCTCTCCTCACATCTCCCCTCCACGTATTTCTCTGTTGATTCCTCCCTTCAAAAATTCCATAATACTATTAAAGATCAATATCCCTTTCATTTATTTATCCTACAGACCATCGAAACTGAACAAAAAAGCTTGAAATTGCGTATAATTATTTATTTCGCAAATTCAAAATTCAAATAATTAAGAATTGGGTATATTAGTTTGATAGAAAATTGGGGGTGAATATGTATTTTGTCATATATGAATAGTGGAAAATGACATAATTTACCGCGAATGATTAAAATACCTAAACACAAGAGTATCCACTCGTATCTCATTAGTAAGCTGGTCTACAACCTATATATTATCTCAAATATGCATTGATTAGTTTCTAATACTAATCATTTTTTGTAAACGGCTAGTTTAAATGACATCTGGGATATGGGCCCATGAACCATATCAGCGTCCTAGGCAGCAATACCATATTTTTGCAACTTCTTTGCAATCTATACAAATCATGTAAGATTTCAACATCCAAAGATCAATTTTCTTAATATTTATGAGTGAACTTCAAAAACAGTTCCTAAATTATGAATTTATCTCGCCCATAGTCTCTGCACTTTAAAATTATCCTCAGACAATCCTGGATTAAGGGTTTATTTCAAAAATGGTCATTTTGCCCTTTTTTGAGGCGAAAATACCCTTTTGAGGGTTTGGGCATTTCGGTTATTTAACTATTTATGCTTTCTGAGTGTGTCAGCTCATTAATATCGTCTCTCTCGCCTATCACATTCTCTTTCTCTCATCGCATTTTTCTGTCAGCCGGCTCATCTACAAAGATTGCTAATATCGTTTCTTGCTCTTGCCTCATCAGCCTTGTATGTGCTGCTACTTTGCCAAGATTCTAGCTTGCTAGCAACACTCAAATCTGTGTTGTATAATTGCTGTAACTATGAAGAGAGGCCATGGACCTTGCTCCCTTTTATAAGTTTATTGTTATTCAAATTCAGAATGCTGTTACCATGACTGACAAGGTATATATTTCATACTACAAAACTGGATGTCTCTCTTTATTAAGTTAATTGTATTATTCATGTACTAGTATTTCACAAGCACTAATTTGACTCAGATGTGCATCACACTACGGAACAACCCCATTTTTCAGTAACTAATTTAACAACAATTTCAGCTGAATTTTCTATTAGAACTACGATTCTTGCAAAGCTGCATACAGATTGCAAAGAGAAAAGGGTGATGCTATCTAATTTACATGGCTGAAACAAGTGAAAAACTAGCCCCGAGTTACAAGCGATTTGGAGGTGAGTCCAGCTCCAAGCTCGAACCGAGATAAATACATGTGAACATTTCTAACAGATACACGACCCTAGTTTTGCCAGCAGAGATTCCTCCTACCTTTCTGTCACGCCCGCATTTTCTAAGGATAGAAAACACGGTTGATCGCGACTAGGGGAGGATTAAAGAAGCGGGGAAGAAAGGGGAAAACAACACAACTTGACCATAGCTCGAAACAAATTAGAATAGCTCGAATAAAAAATCAGAGTATCTCAACAATCAACAACTCGAAACAAATATTATCTTAACAATACTTGGCAAAAGAAACAATATTCAGCGGAAGCATCTCGAGAGTAGAATAATGCTATGTATGAAGACACAACATATTCCGAGCATTTGATAGACATTCTCCACTTTTATGCTCAACACCCACCGCGCTCGTCACCGCTCAACCTGCACATAGGGAAAATACATGCAGGGCTAAGTACTTGATGTACTCAGTGAACAAATGCCAAAACAATTTTATAAAAAGCAGTTATATCATGCCACCATTGAGTGACCTCGGGGTTTTAACTTGAAATGGCCCGAGTCACTAAAAATATCTCAAACACAACTTTCGACACATCCTCAAATCACTTTTCCTCATCATTTCAAACCACAACCATTTCTCCTTGAATTAATTAAGAAAATGTCATATCTGTTCTTTAGGGTGCCGTGTAAGGGGCCACTTTCCACAAGCACGAAAACCGGCCAACCCGTTCGATGACTCACGATCCTCATCGTGTACACTAGTCCGAGTAGGGACGCACCCTTGCTAGGACCCGAATTCGATTAAACTCATAGTAGGGACTCACTCCCCACTAAATAATCATCATCTCAACAACCTCAACCTCAACAACAACATCAACATCAATCTCATCAACATCAACAACATAATGTGAAACGAGAATGTGGCCGCAAACTCGATCACTAGACCGGCCGACCCAAAAGACGGCTCACGATCCCCATTGGTGTACACTAGCCTGAGTAGGGACTCACTCCCTAGTCAGACTCGAATTCGATTTCAATAGGTCTAGTAGGGACAACTCCCTTGCTAAACAAACAGATATGCATTTCTCAAAACAAAAACATGGCATGATATTCCCTTTGCAAACTTTATTTTCCTCAAAAACGTATTTGAGGCATAATTCATTTTTCTACATAGGTCGAGCATCATCTCACATCACATCAACAAGTCGAGCAATTCACAACCACTCAAAAAGCTATACAGCTCAACACAAGACAATCACTTTCACTTTAAGCACATAAATCACATAATCATGTAATAATCGCAATCACATGCATTTCGTCACATAAAATGCTGCTCAAACCAATATATTAAATCGAAAGCTCTTGAAAATACTTTAGTTCGAAAGCCCACCTCGTTTGCTTAAAAGCTTTAACTTGTGTTTCATTCCATCCTCGAAAAGCATGCGTGAAGTCCCCATTGATTTAAAGTGCTCGGCCCAATCTTCCATTCAATTAATTTGTTTCAACACAAATCAATTCCAACTCCTTATCAAAATAGTACCCAAATATTTTAATTAATGCATTAGGCCCAAAAATTAAAAAAAGGAAGAAATGAGTAACCAAAAAAATTGGAAAAGTTCCCACTCACAAATACACACATATACTCCATTCTTCCACTTTCACACCTCTTCCCCAAATTGCAATTGATGTACGAAATAGAATCCTTAATTTGCTTCTTTCTCTCTTTCGCTGGTTGTCGCCGGCAAAAACACAGCCCCACTGCCGCCAACGCCGCGACGCAGCAGGAGCTGCTGCTGCTCGCTAATTCACCCTTCCTCCGTCCAGCCTTCCCGATTCACTCCACGCCACAGGCCACTGCTCGCCGAGAAGATATGACGCTGCCGCCATGGTGCTGTCGGCGTAGTCGCCGGGTCAGCCGCTGCTGCTGTACAACCCCGTGCTGTCCGTCGTCCTTCTTCCGCGAAGTCACCGCCCCCGAACAGCCGTTGCCTCCCCGCTCTCAATTCCGGTCTGGTCTCTCCGTCGCCGCTGCCCCACGCTCCAAATTGCAGCGTCGTCGCCGCTTCTATCTCCTTCGCTACCTTCCTCACATCCCTGTTGTTACTGTATGCCGATAGCGTCGTCGCTGCTCGGTCTTCATTGCCGGCAACCCGCGCTCCTTACTTTTCCCTCAGTCAGATCGCAGCGGCTGCTGTCCGTCGCTGCCCGCTGATTCGCCCTTCCTCCGTCGCAGAACGCAGCTCCTTTCTTCCTCTCTGTTCTCCCCCAATTTCACGTCACATACATCACTTTCTCCCTCAATCTTACTTTTATCTTCTGAACAGTCGATTTCCTCATCTTCTTGAGTTGGATTATACTCCTCGTCTTCATCCACAATTTTCTTGTTGCAGAGAAACTTAAATGGGTGAAATCTGATTTGTGAAGAGAGTATTATAGAGGAAGGGGTGGTTGATAGATATGGGAGAGATTTAGGGAGTGGGGAGGGGCAGTTTCAACGTGGGAATGGGAGTGGGATTCGAATTCCTCTACCCCTTTTTTTTTATTTTACTTGATTTTGGTTTAATTTGAATTTGTTTGGTATTTTATTTGCAGATTACGGAGTAGGAAAATCTCTGCGGAATCTTTATTTAAAATTTGAACTAAGGAATATTTGGTGACCAAGTCAACTAGGAAAAGATTTAATTAGATTAGTTTGATTCACGGTCATTTCAAGAACATAAAAAAGGTAGAAAAAGTCGGGGTGTTACAATCTACCCATCTTAACAAAAATTTCGTCCTGAAATTTACTTACGTCCTTCGAGTATAGAATTTCTCCACCATCTGGTTTTCAAATTTCCAAGCAGCTTCCTCATGTCGTTTAATTAATATTGTAGTTGAAAGTCACATCGCTGCCACTTTTAATAAATTACGCGAGATTAGACTATATTAAATTAGATCCCGCACTTCGCATCATCCCTTCTTGAAATCCTCTCGTATTCTTTTTGTTCTTGTCGTTCCGGGAAAACGTAGGGAATAGTTCACACATCAAGCTTGCTCCAACGTTTCACGCCATTCCAAGAAAAGTTTCATGGTTCACCGGCCTCCATTCGCACTCTCGATCTCCTTGCCTCGTCGTGACTTGACAAATTAGGAGTTCACCCCAAACTTCCAGATTCTCGTTCATTTTCGTCACTCGGGAAAGTGATAGGTTATTTCAACTCGAAACTACGGTTCGCGCGTATAACTAGCCTACATCTAAGGCCTTTGAAGTCTACATCTCATAACATTATCAATCATACTCCATTCATTATCACGTCCAACATCAATTGCATAAACATTTCTCATTTCACAACATTTTATCACCTCATAGATCAACAAATATCACATATCCAGTCATTCATACTTCAAATAACAAGTACAATACACAACATTTCACTTCCCAAAACAGAACGCTTTCACATTTCACATCTACTTTCAAATCAAAACATTTTCTTCAAAACTCACACTTTTCTCAAAAATTCAACATCTCACTTTCAACTTTGAAGTACAAGCTTTGACAAAAAAAATCAAAACATACTTGAACATCAACTTTCATCTTTTCATGTAAAAACAAACAATCCATCGTTCCTCATCAAAACTTCATCATCTTTCTTTCTCAAAACATTCTCATAAAACATCTTACCTTTTTCTCGGTTGAGTGTGACGAGTCGGGATGTTGAGCCTTCAATGCATAATTATCATTATCATCATTATTATTACCATTATTATTTTAGTCTAGCGAAACAAGTCTAGACTAAGACTGAAAAAGACTCTCGGGTCCAGAGCGGAAAGAAAAATTGCTCTGATACCACTTTGTCACGCCCGCATTTTCTAAGGATAGAAAACACGGTTGATCGCGACTAGGGGAGGATTAAAGAAGCGGGGAAGAAAGGGGAAAACAACACAACTTGACCATAGCTCGAAACAAATTAGAATAGCTCGAATAAAAAATCAGAATATCTCAACAATCAACAACTCGAAACAAATATTATCTTAACAATACTTGGCAAAAGAAACAATATTCAGCGGAAGCATCTCGAGAGTAGAATAATGCTATGTATGAAGACACAACATATTCCGAGCATTTGATAGACATTCTCCACTTTTATGCTCAACACCCACCGCGCTCGTCACCGCTCAACCTGCACATAGGGAAAATACATGCAGGGCTGAGTACTTGATGTACTCAGTGAACAAATGCCAAAACAATTTTATAAAAAGCAGTTATATCATGCCACCATTGAGTGACCTCGGGGTTTTAACTTGAAATGGCCCGAGTCACTAAAAATATCTCAAACACAACTTTCGACACATCCTCAAATCACTTTTCCTCATCATTTCAAACCACAACCATTTCTCCTTGAATTAATTAAGAAAATGTCATATCTGTTCTTTAGGGTGCCGTGTAAGGGGCCACTTTCCACAAGCACGAAAACCGGCCAACCCGTTCGATGACTCACGATCCTCATCGTGTACACTAGTCCGAGTAGGGACGCACCCTTGCTAGGACCCGAATTCGATTAAACTCATAGTAGGGACTCACTCCCCACTAAATAATCATCATCTCAACAACCTCAACCTCAACAACAACATCAACATCAATCTCATCAACATCAACAACATAATGTGAAACGAGAATGTGGCCGCAAACTCGATCACTAGACCGGCCGACCCAAAAGACGGCTCACGATCCCCATTGGTGTACACTAGCCTGAGTAGGGACTCACTCCCTAGTCAGACTCGAATTCGATTTCAATAGGTCTAGTAGGGACAACTCCCTTGCTAAACAAACAGATATGCATTTCTCAAAACAAAAACATGGCATGATATTCCCTTTGCAAACTTTATTTTCCTCAAAAACGTATTTGAGGCATAATTCATTTTTCTACATAGGTCGAGCATCATCTCACATCACATCAACAAGTCGAGCAATTCACAACCACTCAAAAAGCTATACAGCGCAACACAAGACAATCACTTTCACTTTAAGCACATAAATCACATAATCATGTAATAATCGCAATCACAGGCATTTCGTCACATAAAATGCTGCTCAAACCAATATATTAAATCGAAAGCTCTTGAAAATACTTTAGTTCGAAAGCCCACCTCGTTTGCTTAAAAGCTTTAACTTGTGTTTCATTCCATCCTCGAAAAGCATGCGTGAAGTCCCCATTGATTTAAAGTGCTCGGCCCAATCTTCCATTCAATTAATTTGTTTCAACACAAATCAATTCCAACTCCTTATCAAAATAGTACCCAAATATTTTAATTAATGCATTAGGCCCAAAAATTAAAAAAAGGAAGAAATGAGTAACCAAAAAAATTGGAAAAGTTCCCACTCACAAATACACACATATACTCCATTCTTCCACTTTCACACCTCTTCCCCAAATTGCAATTGATGTACGAAATAGAATCCTTAATTTGCTTCTTTCTCTCTTTCGCTGGTTGTCGCCGGCAAAAACACAGCCCCACTGCCGCCAACGCCGCGACGCAGCAGGAGCTGCTGCTGCTGCTCGCTAATTCACCCTTCCTCCGTCCAGCCTTCCCGATTCACTCCACGCCACAGGCCACTGCTCGCCGAGAAGATATGACGCTGCCGCCATGGTGCTGTCGGCGTAGTCGCCGGGTCAGCCGCTGCTGCTGTACAACCCCGTGCTGTCCGTCGTCCTTCTTCGGCGAAGTCACCGCCCCCGAACAGCCGTTGCCTCCCCGCTCTCAATTCCGGTCTGGTCTCTCCGTCGCCGCTGCCCCACGCTCCAAATTGCAGCGTCGTCGCCGCTTCTATCTCCTTCGCTGCCTTCCTCACATCCCTGTTGTTACTGTATGCCGATAGCGTCGTCGCTGCTCGGTCTTCATTGCCGGCAACCCGCGCTCCTTACTTTTCCCTCAGTCAGATCGCAGCGGCTGCTGTCCGTCGCTGCCCGCTGATTCGCCCTTCCTCCGTCGCAGAACGCAGCTCCTTTCTTCCTCTCTGTTCTCCCCCAATTTCACGTCACATACATCACTTTCTCCCTCAATCTTACTTTTATCTTCTGAACAGTCGATTTCCTCATCTTCTTGAGTTGGATTATACTCCTCGTCTTCATCCACAATTTTCTTGTTGCAGAGAAACTTAAATGGGTGAAATCTGATTTGTGAAGAGAGTATTATAGAGGAAGGGGACGTTGATAGATATGGGAGAGATTTAGGGAGTGGGGAGGGGCAGTTTCAACGTGGGAATGGGAGTGGGATTCGAATTCCTCTACCCTTTTTTTTTATTTTACTTGATTTTGGTTTAATTTGAATTTGTTTGGTATTTTATTTGCAGATTACGGAGTAGGAAAATCTCTGCGGAATCTTTATTTAAAATTTGAACTAAGGAATATTTGGTGACCAAGTCAACTAGGAAAAGATTTAATTAGATTAGTTTGATTCACGGTCATTTCAAGAACATAAAAAAGGTAGAAAAAGTCGGGGTGTTACACTTTCTGCCTGATCTCGAACGCCAGTTTGTATCTCTCGAGAGATGCCGCCCCGGCCTCAATGTAGTTCCTCGCTTCCTCTCTCAAACTCCACAGCATCAGCGCCTTGAGAGATAGATAGATAGATGAGAGAAAGAGAAGGTGAGAGGCAAGAGAGAGAGAAAACAATCAACGCACATATTAATGAGCTGACACACTCAAAAAGCATAAATAGTTAAATGATCGAAATGCCCAACCCCTCCAAAAAGGGTATTTTTGCCTCAAAAAAGGGTAAAATGACCATTTTTGAAATTAACTATTAGTCCAGGATTGTCTGAGGATATTTTTAAAGTCCAAGGACTATGAGCGACATAAACTCATAGTCTAGAGACTGTTTTTAAAGTTCACTCTATATTTATTATGTAGATTAGGGCTGACAATTTTTGGTCCGACACGATAACCCAACACGAATCCGCACGAAATTAATGGGTTTGAGTCAAAGCTTATTGGGTTCGTGTCCCTATCGGGTCGACCCGTTAAGGACACGAAAATTTAGTGTCGTGTTCGTGTCGGATTCGTGTTACCCAATAAGAAATAATATTATTATATTATTAATTTTTATTATTTTAAAAATGATATTTTTTGTTAGATTTTGATGGATTTTGTTGCTATGAATCTATTGGTATTAATCAAACTGTGTAATCAGATTTTAGAATTTTAATTGGATTTTTAATGATCGGATTCAAGATTTCGTAACTTTTGTTAATCACGAGCAGTTGTTAACATGTTCTTATCGTGTTATGAGGTTCTATCGTGTTATCAGGTCGTGTTGCTATAGTGTTGTGTCATGTACGTGTAGTTGTCGTGTTGACCCAAGGTGGTCCATGTCATTAATGGGTTCGTGTCATGTTCGGGTTTGAGGGTAGTAGTTCGGGTTCGAGTTTCCTTATTGGGTCATGTCGTTAACATGTTGATCCGATAACGATCCAACACGCATGATTTGATACCCCTTATGTGGATCAACAATATATATAGGTTATGGATTAATATAAAACTAATTTATATTAAAACTATGATCAAACTAGAGATTTTAGATTAGGATGATCAAACTGCCTAGATTATGCCACGTGACGAATTTATAAGATTACTTTATGCAATAAAGGTAAATTGGGTTATCAATATTTTTGTAGTTATGCATCAATTGGCGATATTGTAGATGCATTTGAATAATTTTTAGAATATTTAATAACATATGTCATTTTCAATAACGGTTAAACTTAGTATATTTCAAAATCTTTGAAAGCATGATATACCTCTCTCAATTTAAATTATTTTTCACATACCATATACTATAAAATTAAAGATAATTTTATGAAGATCCTCACGAAATCACAATTGCATATGTTCAAATCCAATTGGTACAATGACATGAGTAGCATGTCTTCGTCTACGAAAAGAAGATCATCATAAAAATGTAATTCTTGATCCGTAGGAGTATTCATTTTATTTGATCAACTGTTTGTGAAATTGCGTTCTAGTTTATTAAATTTGTGAATTAATATATGAATTTTCAGAAATCATCCTATGAGATTATCGGAAACGGGGATCTTCAAAATATCCCCAATAGAAGACAGAAACGGCCAGTGCCCTTGCACCCGCACCATCGACTAAAGACTCTGACCAGATCCCAACTTGGATAAGATTGATAATGCGATATTGATTTGAAACCACACCAAAACAATTTAAAAAGGACACGAAGATGTTATCCTACCTCAAGCACCAACGTCACGATATACTAATCAAGCTTATCCAGAAAAAATGTGGGCATATAGATTAGGTGTTGTGTACTTGTGTTTAGTAATTGTAATTTTTAGTTTTGAATTATTGAAATTTCTAACTTCAGCTAATTTAATTGACCAATTCTTATTCATTTATTTTGAGTTCATAAATATATAAATTTAATCTTGAGAAAAACATTATACTTACGAGTATAATAGAAAATTTCTTGTTAATCTTGAGATGCTCATTGCCCGTTGGGACAACTTTAAGTAGGCGTATACTTTCTTTTCTTTCAAGGAAAGCAAAGCTGTGGAAGGCCATCGAATTTTATAAATGCAAAAGCCCACGCTTGTACATCAAGAGTCCCCAATTATCACTATAAAATATTTGGTTTTATTTGCTACCGCAAATGCAATCACATTGGAGTATAGGTAGGGCTGGGAAAAATATCGAAATACCAGCCTTATTGTACGGAAAAAATATCGAAAATACCGAATTTTTGGTATACCGTGATTTTCGGTACGGTATGATACCTTACCGAAATATTTCGGTAAGGTAAATGTATGAATTTTTATATACCGCGGTATACCACGGCATATCGAAATTCGGTATATACCGTAATTTAAGATATATACCAAATTACGGTATATACCGTAAAATATAAATATAAATATAATTATATATAAAATATATTTTATTTATTTTTAAATTATAAATCTATTGTGAAAAATAAATATAATATGAATAAAATATAGTATTTAATATATTATTTAAATTATAAAATATAAATAGTATTCTAAAACTCAAATATTCAATTTTCACTGATGTTGAAAGTAATGTGTACCGCAAAAGTATGATATACTGAACTTTGGTACGTCATACCGAAAATGAGGTACGCTATCGGTATGAAAATTCTCCATACCGAAAATAAGGTATAACGAAGTTCGGTATACCAAAAATTTTGGTAAGGTAAATGTATGATTTTTTCGCATACCGAATTTACGGTAAGTTATACGATATGGTGGTTTCGGTAAGGTAACGTACCTACCCACCCCTAAGTCTAGGTTAAACCAAGATACTAAAATAAAAGAAACATTTAAATACATACAGTATAACCTGTGAAAATCTAATAGATAAAGGAGGCAGCCTAAGCTTGACTAGCCGCATGATAATGAGACTTCTTGTTCTATCATTCTATCTGCCACCTAATTCTTTATATTGCAAAGAGTGCTTCAAAAGGAGAGGTAAAAAACCTATGTAAAATTACACCAGTGATAATAAAAAACCAAAAAATAAATGTATCTGCTGATGCACAGCAAACTGTAACAACAAAATATTTACAAACAAATCTTCTTCAAGGCAACAAAAAATCTTCAATCAAGCACTGTTCTTGGACACATTTCATCGTATTTTCTTCGGCAACCAAAGAATTTGAACGAGGCTCTATGGCTTCATTTGTACAACGCGGACAACCAATATAAAGAATTAGGTGGCAGGGTTATTGGAAGACAAAACTATCATTCTATCTGTCAAACCTATCATTCTATCCGCCAAAACTATCATTTTATGTACATACCTACAAATCAGTAAAAGTTTCATTGTATCAACTCAGAGTATCATTCTATTATGTACATACCTACAAAACAGTAAAAATATCATTGTATCAACTCAAAGTATCATTCTATCCGCCAAAACTATCATTCTATCCGCCAAAACTATCATTTTATGTACATACCTACAAATCAGTAAAAATATCATTGTATCAACTCAGAGTATCATTCTATCCGGCAAAACTATCATTTTATGTACTAAAAGTATCATTTTATCAACTAAGAGTATCATTCTATCCGGCACAAAACTATCATTTTATGTACTAAAAGTATCATTTTATCAACTAAGAGTATCATTCTATCCGGCACAAAACTATCATTTTATGTACTAAAAGTATCATTTTATCAACTCAGAGTATCATTCTATCCGGCAAAACTATCATTTTTAGGGGTTGTAAAACTTGAAGTGCTTCCAATCAAAATGACAAACTTCATTTTCCGACAATATTTTCGATTGCAAAAATAATGAATAAAATCTGATGTTGCAGTCGCCAAAAAGGTATCCGAAATTCAATGGCCAAAATTGGTTCAATTACAATTACATACTGCAATCTTTCACTATGCATTCACAAAGAATCAGTGACAGTATAATAATATATACAGCAACTCAGCAGTAGAAGCAAGATGAAATATAAATCTCTCGAGGAGCCTCCTTCAAGATTAGAAAATATGTATGGTCCAGATTTGGTTATAGGGTTATCACACAAATTGGGGGTTATCATATGATCACAACCATATATATATATATATAGGGTTGTGATCAATGTCGAACCAATTTTAAAGACCGAACTAGAGACCAAATCTGGGCCATTAGATCTAGTTTTTTTGATGAGATGTGCTGCTGTGTAAATTTTTCGGTCTTCATTACAAGCCCATTTTACTTCATTGTATAGATTTATTACTTCATTCCGTACGTAATACCTTGAAACTACAACATGTTTTTACTTTCTTCCAGTAGGTTTTGAAATGATTCAACATATGTTTCATTTGAATTCATTGACCTGAGTTTTTACTTTATTTACATTAAAAAATGCAATTTATTCAAGTGCGTTTATTACTTCATTGGATAAGGTTTTTACTTCATTCCAGTAGGACTTCACATACTTCATTCCAATAATTTATTGCATCATTCCATGTGTTTATTACATCATATCAGCGTTGTGGCTGTGGTGATAGATATTGTAGAGAGAAAGAACGACACGCGACGGCGAAACCGCATTTACTTACTGGAATGAAGTAATAATCCTACTGGAATGAAGTAAAAACCTACTGGAATGAAGTAAAAACCTACTGGAATGAATTTAAATCTTTGTAACATGTTTGTATGACTTATTTACCTTCGGATGAATTAAAATAGACTCGTGATGAAGGTGAAATAAATTATAAATTTGTGCCTCTCATCCATAAAAAACTAGATCAAAAAACCCTAATTTGGTATGGTTCGATGGTTCGGTCTTTAAGAGTGGATTTGTGAATAATGGGACTCTATATATATATATATATATATATATATATATATATATATATATATATATATATATATGGATGTATTCATTTCCCTTTTGTATCTTTTGTTCTTTGTTCTTTTTAATCTCAGTCCCACGATTTTGTCATCCGACGGTTAGATTGGTGCCACGTGTCATTTAATAATGCAGATTTTCAGTTGAATAATGCACACCGACTAATAATGTACCATTATAGTGTAATAATGCAGATTTTCAGTTGAATAATGCACACCGACTAATAATGCACCATTATAGTGTAATAATGCAGATCATCTGGACCGTTGATGAATGAGATCTAACGGCCAATATTAAGAAGAATAAAGGATGTAAGGGATGAATAGGAGAATAACGCTCCCCTATATATATATATATATATATATATATATATATATATATATATATATGGATGTATTCATTTCCTTTTCCCATATTTTCTCCTATTTCCTTCTTCATCTCAGTCGTTGATTTCCTACATCCTATGGCCTAAATTAGTGGTTTTAATCATTAAATTTAATTATATTAAAAACCGAAAAGGGCAAATTTGGTAAACAATATTTTTGTTGGTTATGGCAACTTCCTTAATTTACTCCGTTGAAGATTTCTCTCACTCTGCGTTCTTCTTCAAAGTCTCTTCCCTAAAATTCCGTTAAACAACTCTCTCTGCAAAAATTAAAGATCTCGCTGCCCGATTCTGTTAACAATTACTTTCTTTATAATTTATTCACCTATTTCAAACAATACTAGAAGAATTTGCTAAAAGGTTGAGTTGAGGAAAATTATTGGGTTGTGGAATTCAAAATCAAAGCTCATAAACTCAAAATTTGAACAGAGAAAATGGGTATAAAGTCTGGTGGAGGTCGCGCCGAGGAAATCATCGTGGATCGTCTGATTGTCGTCGACCGATAAAACGATGTCGTTTGATTTTTTGCCGGCGGAGAGGTTGGTGAAATCGGAGTCCTCGAGCGACGGGATGGAGGTGAGGTAGAGCGAAACACGGCGGTAGAAGAGGTTGCGCTGGTGAGTTTAATGGTTCAACTCGGGGACTTTGAAGTGCTGGTGAACGTGAACTCGGTCGTCGATCCACATAATGTTCACATAATGTACATATTGTATAGTATAATGCGTAGTTTAGTTTCTGTAATGCATTATTTGTGATATGTAATGAACATTTATACTGACGCATTTAATTTAAGTTGTGTCGTGTTTCGATGTTTGACGCACGTTTCTTGTTTTCCTAAGGGTTTAACAAGCCTAGGGGCTAGGGTGTAGTATGTTCTAAGTCTAAAAAACGTTGTCCAAATACACGAGCTGCAGTAATTCGTCTGGGGTTGCACATAATGTATATTTTGTTTAGTATAATACGTAGTTTAGATTCTATAATGCATTATTTGTGATATGTAATGAACATTTATCCTGACCCGTTTAATTTAAGTTGTGCCGTGTGTCGTTGTTTGGCGAACGTTTCTTGTTTCCCTACGGGTTTGACAAGCCTAGGGGCTAGGGTGTAGTATGTTCTAAGTCTAAAAAACGTTGTCCAAATACACGAGCTGGAGTAATTCGTCTGGGGTTGCACATGCATAACGCGTAGGTATATTTTAAAACAGATATGCATAATGTACATATTGTGTAGTATAATGCGTAGTTTAGTTTCTGTAATGCACTATTTGTGGTATGTAATGAACATTTGTCCTTACCCGTTTAATTTAGGTTGTGCCGTGTTTCGATGTTTTACGCACGTTTCTTGTTTTCCATAAGGGATTAACAAGCCTAGGGGCTAGGGTGTAGTATGTTCTAAGTCTAAAAACCATTGTCCAATTACACGAGCTGCAGTAATTTATCTGGGGTTGCACATAATGTGTATTTTGTATAGTATAATGCGTAGTTTAGATTCTATAATGCATTATTTGTGATATGTAATGAACATTTTTCCTGACCCGTTTAATTTAAGTTGTGCCGTGTGTCGTTGTTTGACGAACGTTTCTTATTTTCCCTAAGGTTTTGACAAGCCTAGGGGCTAGGGTGTAGTATGTTCTAAGTCTAAAAAACGTTGTCCAAATACACCAGCTGGAGTAATTCGTCAGGGGTTGCACATGCATAACGCGTAGGTATATTTTAAAACAGATATACATAATGTACATATTGTGTAGTATAATGCGTAGTTTAGTTTCTGTAATGCATTATTTGTGGTATGTAATGAACATTTATCCTTACCTGTTTAATTTAGGTTGTGTCGTGTTTCGATGTTTTACGCACGTTTCTTGTTTTCCCTAAGGGTTTAACAAGCCTATGGGCTAGGGTGTTGTATGTTCTAAGTCTAAAAAACGTTGTCCAAATACACGAGCTGCAGTAATTCGTTTGGAGTTGCACATGCATAGCGCGTAGACATTTTTTAAAACAGATATACATAATGTACATATTATGTAGTGTAATGCGTAGTTTAGATTCTATAATGCATTATTTGTGATATGTAATGAACATTTATCTTGCCCCGTTTCATTTAAGGTGTGCCGTGTTTCGATGTTTGGCGCACGTTTCTTGTTTTCCCTAAGGGTTTAACAAGCCCATGGGCTACGGTGTCCAAATACACGAGCTGTAGTAATTCATCTCGGGTTGCACATGCATAGCGCGTAGATATTTTTTAAAACAGACATACATAATGTACATTTTAGTATAGTATAATGCGTAGTTTAGTTTCTGTAATGCATTATTTGTGATATGTACTGAACATTTATACTGACACGTTTAATTTAAGTTGTGTCGTGTTTCGATGTTTGGCGCACGTTTCTTGTTTTCCCTAAGGGTTTAACAAGCCTAGGGTCTAGGGTCTAGTATGTACAACAACAACCACGTGATGCATAAAACAAGATAAATAATGCATTCAAATAGCCAAATAATGTACAGAATCACTCAAGTAATGAACATACAAATATTGCATTCATTCTTAGACTCATGTACAACAACAATCTAATGATGCATAAAACATGATAAAAAATGCATAGAAATAGGTAAATAATGTACAAATATTGCATTCACTCTTAGACTCATGTACAATTTCCCTGACGGCTTCCTTATGTCGTGGCGTTAAACTCTTTATACCATTCAGAAACTCGGTAGGGGTTCGTCGACAATACAGATGGTCGACGTTCCTACCCCTTGGTTTCCTATCCTCCGTCTCTTCCGGAGCTGTACTAGTCCCGGCCTCTGATACTCGCTCCCGGAATTTCTGGGCAATTCCTACTGGTAGTATATCATCGACCGCCTCATCGATGTCCAATCTTAGTTGCTTTGATGTTGTACAACATACAGAATAATAACATACAATTAGTTACATAATGTACAAACTGAATAAAATAATGTGGACAGTTATACTGCATTCACTTATACACTCTTGTACAGAAGCATCAAAATAATGCCTAAAAACTGATACATAATGCATTTTAATAAACAAATAATGTTCAGAATAAATCAACAAATGCACCATGAATATTGCAATCACCCATTGTCCCATGTCCAACAACAGTCACATAAAGCATAAACCATGATAAATAATGTACTAAAATAACTATGTAATGAACATGATGCGTAAGACAAAGCAAATAATGCAGAGACCATTTAATAATTAGCAATTTAATCAACAAATGGACACTTAATTTCTAAGCTGAATCTATTAACACATAGACACTCTACCTCTGCTGTGCTTAATATACTCCTAATATTGACCTAAACATGCTTCAAAATGTAATTACAGATACAAGTTACCTTTGATATTGCACAATATACCTCACATAATGCAAATATAATGGTATATAATGCATTGTCTAAACCAAAAAATGCACATGTATTACACACTAAGTTTATTAAACCATATAAAGAATACCACTCAAAATGCACAATATACTCCAACAAATGAACAATTACAGATTCATACTGCACTGCCCACACCAAATAATAAACATAGTTAATAATGCATTTGTTGCTTAACCACCACAGACAATACCCAGATGAATGCATAATATACTCAACATAATGCAAATATCATGGTACATAATGCACAGTTTAAACTAAATAATGCACATATGTAATCTTCCCTAACTATCACCTAAAACACACAATACCCTACGTAATGCATAATTTACTGCACATAATGAGAACTTATATATACACATAATGCACTACTCAACGAAAATAATACATATATGTTCTATTGAATGAGTTTCGTAAACAATACACACAATACCCCTAACACTGCATGCTAAATTGCAGATTTTGACAATAAACATCTGCTTAATGCACTACATAAACACAATAATGCACTACATAAACAAAATAATGCACACATATCTTTCAAGAACGACTTTTCCGCACAACAAAAACAGAACCAGGTACATTAATCAGATTTTTAAACCAATAATTCATCGAAGTTCATCAACACTAGTTCAAAAGTTTACAATTTCTGTTTTTTGCGGAAAAAATGACCCAAAATATTAAATAATGGACAAAACCCTAATTTAAATGCCCCAAAAAATTGCGCATTATTGCATCAACGAACTCAATCCACGCTAAAACTGTGAATTGATGACTATGCGGTCTCGAAAATGACCAAAATCGGCACTTACAAGTTTTTATTACCCAAAATCGGAATTTTAGAAACCCACCTTGTTGCAATTAGAAACTCATTCGGCGCACGCGAAACTAAAAATCAGTACTTTAGACCTGTGAATCGGCGACAAACGTTGATTTTTGCGGCGATAATCGACTGTGTAGTTGATTTGTCTTCGACTTGAGAGGCGGCTAGGGTTTCAGCGGTTTTGAAATGGTGGGGAATGGTGTTTATCGTGGGTTGATGGGATGGAATGAGAGAGAGAGAGAGAGCGAGCAGATGGAAGGTATATTAAAATCCAGTTTAATTATAGGACCTTCCGTTTTGAAACACGTTACAGCCATCGTTTTTTTACTCTTATACCCTCATAATGCATAGAATAGTATAAATAATGCAACACGGGATCAACTCTCCCCTTTTAATCTAGTCCATCCATTCCATCAATCTAATGGATGATATTAAGAAGGAAATAGACACTTAGGGGGCAATATATATATATATATATATATATATATATATATAGGTCCATGATCAATTGAGATTTTTTAGGCTAATTGAGAAATGAGATGCAATCTCAGCCACTCATTTTTATTAAATGAGTGGTCCAGAATTTGCCACATGAAAAATATTTCTAGATTAATTAATTATAAAAGGACAGAATGGTAATTTCATATTTTAATTAGGGATTGTGAGGGTGCTGGTGTGTGTGCTTCGAGATGTTGGCTTCAACAATGGTGGCTTCCAGCGCTTTCAGAGCGCTCCCGATCTCCGCGAAGAGCTCCGGCCGATCGTCGCAACAGATCGATGACTTGATCTGCTCCGATCCGTCTTCAATCTGATCGACGATTACCTCGTCGATCTCGCTCGGCATGCCGCTGCTGATTTTGCTCGCCTCCTTCGCCCTCTGCCGCTGCTCCTTCACGTGATCCACCACGTGCCCCAATGGCGCCGCCTTGTCCATCTATATTGATCGGAATCGGTCAATTCAGTGAGAATTTTGATTCGATTCGAGAGATACAGAGAAAGAAGGGAAAATACCTTTTCAGATTTAGGGATGAGTTTGCGGAGAGTTGAGCGATTTAGGGATGAGTTTGCTGAGAGTTGAGCGTTGATTCTGTCTCTGCGGCATTTCTCGGATGTTGTTTATTTGTTGAAAATCTGCGGCATTGGCTGTTGGTTTTTGGGTGAACAAATTTGCTGTTGACATTATATTGAAACTTTAGTTGTAGACATTTGCTGTTGACATGTTGAAATGTAGGAGATGCTGGTTTGTTGACATTGTGAATTGAAGATGAAAATTTAGGATGACATTTTGTAGATGCCTTTGGAGGTCTGTTGACATATTGACATTTGCGTTGCTAGTGACATTTCTTTGAAATTTATGAATACATTATGTGATGTTTTTTGCTGACATTTGTGGAATTAGCATGAGAACATACCTTGAGCTTCGTAAGACAACTCCATAAAATACCAATTTGGTAGATGAGATTGTATAGAATATTGACATGTCATGTCAACTACGGTACATATCGTGTCAACTACACGTACAAGCTATGTCAACTGTGTTACAAGCCATGTCAACTACACGTACAACCATGTCAACTACACATAGAAACCATGTCAACAACAATTATAAGTCATGTCAACTAGACATACAAGCTATGTCAACAATCCGACACATTAAAATATGAAATGACACTTATACCCCCGTGTTGACATAATGTGATAGCTGTTGACATTTCGTTAATCTTGTGGATTAGTGGCTGAGATTGCATCTCATTTCTCAATTTAGCTAAATAATCTCAACCTAACAGGACCCTATATATATATATATATATATATATATATATATATATATATATATAGGGTTGTGATCAATTGAGATTTTTTAGCCTAATTGAGAATTGAGATGCATTATAAGCCACTCATTTTTATTAAATGAGTGGTCCAGAATTTGCCACATGGAAAATATTTTTACATTAATTAATTGTGAAAGGGCATATTTGTAATTTCATCATATATTTTATTTAATAAATATTTTTTTATTTTTTTTAAAAAAATTATTTTTTTTCGATTTTTTATTTTTTTATTTATTTTATTTATTTTATTTTTTTTATTTTTTGTCAACTACATATACAATTCATGTCAACTACACACATGTAATGTCAACTACATATACAAATCATGTCAACTACACACATATAAGGTCAACTGCATATACAATTCATGTCAACTACACATATATAATGTCAATTATAAGCTGTTGACATTTGATGTGCAGAGCTATTGACATTTGATGTGCAGACTACACATCGTAGTTGACATAATGTCTCAGTAGTTGACATCGCGCGAAAATTTAAAAAAATTTTAAAAAAAATTAAAAAAAATTAAAAAAATTAAAAAAATTAAATTTTTTTTAGTTGTTGACATTTTAATACGAGTTGTTGACATTTGATATTCTGTCTATTGAAATGAAATGACGATAATACCCCTTAGTTGACATAATCTACTTGCAGTTGACATTTCAAATTGAGTGGCTGAAAATGCATCTCAATTCTCAATTAAGCTAAAAAATCTCAACCTAACAAGACCCTATATATATATATATATATATATATATATATATATATATAGAGTAGTGATCAATGTATAACTAATCTTAAGTGTATAACTAGAGAACAAATCTCAGCCACACATCTTAATGGAACAAATATTATTTATTTTAATTATAGAAAATATGCTGAGGGTAATTTTGGAAATTGCTTTCTTAATTTAAATCTGCGATCAAAACATGCAAATCTGCGATCAAATTACTCCACAATCTAACCGTCACCGTGTGCCGATCTCTGACCGCCACCGTGATGCGTCGGAGGCGCTTCGGCAGAGAAACGTGGAGCTAGAGAGGGAGCTCCGGAGCAGCCTGGAGGAGGAGTTGCGGATTTTGATGCATCATCAGCAGCAACGCCGACGCCAGTTCCGCGGTCGCCGTGGCACTCGCCGGTGCCCGATAACTGCGATGCCTTGCAGCGGTAGGGTGGAAATTGGCGCAGTTAGCTAAACAATAGGCGTGGAGTTCGAATTCTGTGGATTTGTAACGAATTTGCTGGCCGATCTCGATGCGGAGATGCTGGAAATTAGGGCGGGCGATGATGAGGAGATGATGTTTTTTTTTGCTTAGTTTAAAGTTGATTCATAAAATTCACAAAATGCAGTGAGTTTTGATTGCCCTGAGTTTGAGGCATTCGGGTTTATTTGCATTAGTTTTGATTATGTATGAAATGAAGGCAATCAATTATTATATGTGAATTGTGATTACTTCAATTTAGATTAAATGATTTCTACAGATTTATTTATATAATATAAAAGAATTATTATTTAAAAGAAAGAAAGAAAAACCAAGCTTCACTCTTGTTCACAAAACACATCATTCTTACTCTGATTTTACTTCACTATTGTTTACAAAATACATCACTTTTATTCTAATTTTACTTCACTCTTGTTTACAAAACACATCACTCTTATTCTGATTTTACTTCACTCTTGTTCACAAAACACATAACTCTTATTCTGATTTTACTTCACTCTTGTTCACAAAACACTTCACTCTTGTTCAGAAAACACTTCACTCTTGTTCACAAAACACATCACTCTTATTCTGATTTTACTTCACTCTTGTTCACAAAACACATCACTCTTATTCTGATTTTACTTCACTCTTGTTCACAAAACACTCCACTCTTGTTCAGAAAACACTTCACTCTTGTTCACAAAACACATCACTCTTATTCTGATTTTACTTCACTATTGTTCACAAAACACATCACTCTTATTCTGATTTTACTTCACTCTTGTTCACAAAACACTTCACTCTTGTTCAGAAAACACTTCACTCTTGTTCACAAAACACATCACTCTTATTCTGATTTTACTTCACTCTTGTTCACAAAATACATCACTCTTATTCTGATTTTACTTCACTCTTGTTCACAAAACACATCACTCTTATTCTGATTTTACTTCACTCTTGTTCACAAAACACTTCACTCTTGTTCAGAAAACACTTCACTCTTGTTTACAAAACACATCACTCTTATTCTGATTTTACTTCACTCTTGTTTACAAAACACATCACTCTTATTGTGATTTTACTTCACTCTTGTTAACAAAACACATCACTCTTATTGTGATTTTGTTAACAAAACACATCACTTTTATTCTGATTTTACTTCACTCTTGTTAACAAACACATCACTCTTATTCTGATTTTACTTCACTCTTGTTTACAAAACACATCACTCTTATTGTGATTTTACTTCACTCTTGTTAACAAAACACATCACTCTTATTCTGATTTTACTTCACTCTTGTTAACAAAACACATCACTCTTATTCTGATTTTACTTCACTTTTGTTTACAAAACACATCACTCTTATTGTGATTTTACTTCACTCTTGTTTACAAAAGTGATTGTTGGAATGAATTTGATATTCCTTCTTCTTCTTGGCAGATTTTCGCTTCTTCGCACCTGGTGTTTTTTTATGTTTTTCATGTTTTTTTATGAATAGCTAAAGTGACTTCAATTACAATATGGTTAAGCGTATCAACAATACTATTACGATATTAATTAAAAACTAATTTGTACACAGCTTTCGCAGAAACCAAAATCAAATGGATCAGCTGAAGCCAAGTCCGCTCAATTCAAGGCCGCTGACGCCAATCAGCTTCATCGAGAGAGCCGCCACCGTCTACGCCGACTGCACCTCCATCGTCTACGGCTCCACCACCTACAGCTCGAACCGCCACTCAATCGCGGCGGATCTCGACGGAACGCTCCTGATCTCCCGCTCCTCCTTCCCTTACTTCATGCTCGTGGCGATAGAGGTCAGCCGCCTCCTCCGCAGCCTCATCCTCCTACTCGCCTTCCCTCTCATTGCCGTTTCTCAATGAATTTCTCAATGAATTCAATTTTGCACCTAACATGATTTTGGATTTAATTCGGTCTGCAATGACAATAATACCCCTGACTTGTTATTATGGAGTAAATTTGTGATTGAGGGAGCTAATATCTCATTAAATTCGAAAATTAATATTAGCCCTTGATTTTTTTGATCTTGTGGCTATTATTTGTTCTCTAGTTATATGGTTAAGAGGTGTTTGCCATAGATCATGACCCTATATATATATATATACGATTGTGATTGTGATCAAGATAGAACCATTCTTAAACGTAGAACAAATGCCAAACGGAGGTCGTTAGATCTTTTAATCCAATGGTGTTGATGTGCACAGCAATTTCCCATTACAACCAAAACTATTATTAATGGGTGAATGCAGAGAAGTGAAAAAATAAAGCATGCATGGACTCTTCTTCGTTTCATTCATTCTTCCATCAACATGTGAGTTTTTTCACATGTTGAGTCCGGAATGTCGTGAAAACATAGTCTCATATGTATGATTTTTAATCTTGACCGTCATTTTTTCCTCATCCAATGAATAAAATATGTAGAGTTCTAGGTTCTACACTTAAGAATGGTTCTATCTTTAACACAACCCTATATAGGATTGTATATATATATATATATATAGGATTGTATTCAAATCCTTTTTACCTATTAAATTCAATTTCCTTCTTAATCTCCACCCTTTATTTCAGCCGATCTAATGGACAAAATAAGTTGATCCAATTATCAGATTGCATGCGATTTTTACGTGTGAAGGGTAAAATTGAAATTCTCTCTTCTAGTTAGTTATGGTATGAGGCGTGAATTCCTCCCTCCACGCTGATTGCAGTTTATCAGCAAATCTTTTCCAGATTTAGTTCATTGCGTCCATAATCCCGCGTGTAGCCGAGTTCCTTTTGCAAATCGAAGTTTCTGTCATTGGTGAACAACTGTTTTGAATCTAAATCTAACGAATACGGTTCATCCCCGGTGTTTCGAGTATCAATGGAAGAAGGTAATATTGCAATTTTCGCCCATATGTATTGATTTGGTTGCTGTCAATTTTTTTTTGGAAATTCAGCCGCACGACCCAATATGTTTAAATCAGCGAATTTGTGCATGTTCTGAGCAATTAAAGCCTGTAGTTGGTCAGAGGTTCGAAACATTAGAGTTTGCACAGCTCCCTTTTGCTGCGGTGTTAGACTCTTCAAGCATGCCAAAAACTCGGCTGGTGTACGCCGGTAGTATAAATAGTCATCCTTCCTTCCCTTGTTCTTTTTATCGTCAGACTCGGTTTGCGCACTACTTGTGGATGCATCCGCTAGTCGCTCCCGGAATTTTTGTGCAATTCCAACGGGGAGTAACTCATCTACCGCATCCTCTATGTTCATTCGTAGTTGCTTGGTCCCTGTCAAGCAGCAACAACTTGCATCATGAATTAGAAACATAATCCAAGGATATGGAAAATAATGCACTGAGATATGAAAATAATGCATCGTTTACTTGAATTATTGAATATACAAATATCACATTTGTTATCTGCCAATTTATAACAGAAATGACCATAATGGTTTCACATATTAAAATAATGTTGTCACATTGGCAATTAATGAAGACATTACATCCAGTAATGAACAAACAACATTCATAATGTACTCATACGGGTAATTCAAGGATACAGGAAAATAATGCATTGACATATAAAAATAATGCAGACTTTATATGAATTAATGAATATACAAATATCTCATTTGTTATCTGTCAATTTGAAACAGAAATGACCATAATGCAATCACAAATTAAAATAATGTTTTCACATTGGCAAATAATGAAGACATTACATCAAGTAATGAACAAACAGATTTTCTATTTACTTTTTCCAAAATCTAAAACCCCACCACCAACATTCACAATGTACTCATTCAGGTAATTCAAGGATATATGAAAATAATGAATTGACATATAAAAATAATGCAGAGTTTATATGAATTAATGAATGTACAAATATTTCATTTGTTATCTGTCAATTTAAAACAGAAATGACCATATTGCATTCAAAGATTAAAATAATGTTGTCACATTGGTAAATAATGCAGACATCACCTCAAGTAATGAACAAACAGATTTTCGATTTACTTTTTCCAAAATCTAAAACCCCACCACCAACATTCACAATGTACTCATTCAGGTAATTCAAGGATATATGAAAATAATGAATTGACATATAAAAATAATGCAGAGTTTATATGAATTAATGAATATGCGAATATTACATTTGTTAACTGGCAATTTAAAACAGAAATGACCATAATGCATTCACAGATTAAAATAATGTTGTCACATTGGCAAATAATGAAGACATCACATCAAGTAATGAACAAACGTATTTTCTATTTACTTTTTTCAAAATCAGAATCCCCACCACCAACATTCACAATGTACTCATACAGGTAATTCAAGGATATAGGAAAATAATGCATTGACATATAAAAATAATGTAGAGTATATATGAATTAATGAATATACAAATATCACATTTGTCATCTGCCAATTTAAAACAAAAACGACCATAATTCATTCAGAATCTGAAATAATGTTGTCTCATTGGCAAATAATGAAGCGTTTAAATAACGTAATGAACAAACAGTTTCTGAATTTACTCTTTCACAATCTAAAATCCAACCAACCACATTCACAATGTACTCACACATTAACAATAATGGATTGAGATTCTAAAAACACAAATATTACACTTGTTATCTGACAAATTAAAAAAGATATGAGCAAACTGCATTTACATGTTAAAATAATGTAGTCACATTGGCAAATAATGTACACTTTATATCAAGTAATGAACAAACAGATTTTATAAACCATTTATCATAACAGGGAATGCACATATACAGATTACATCAACTCCGTGACAACTTCAAACCATCAAAATACACATATAATGTCCATATCCATCACAGTAATGAACACGCCAACATTGAATAATTTTATACAAATACAATCAACCAGCATACGACTAATGGATACAGTAGTTAAATTAATGCACACAATTATGCAAATAATGTACAAATTATGTTTTCCCATGTGGGATTACAAACCAAACATACAAAGCAATTCGAATTGAACCTACAGACAAAAGCTCACCCTCTTGCTGGGATTGCTGTGAATTGGTTGGTCGTCCTCTTTTTGTCATTTTAAGATCTGCGAAGGAATCCAACCAAACAAAAACGAAGATTGATTTTATTAACAAATACGTCGGATTGGTGGTAATCGGCTGAATGGTGGTGTGGGTGTTGTGTTACTGGCGAATCTTGAAGAAAGGGTTATTGAAACACGAAATTAACAATCGGAAAACCCTACCTCTTCTTAAAACTCGGTGGAGTATTGTTCAGAACAGAACCGAAGCCTGCAAATCGACTGTAAAACGGCTTGAATTTCAGTTTAGCCGGCGAATACAATGGCGGTGGCGGCTAGGGTTTGCTAGTTGAATGGAATTTGAGAAGACGCTTTGGAGAGAGAAGCGGGAGTAAATACGGTTTCTGATGAATGAGGCGGTAGATGGAAAGTAGTGGGGGTATCCCGTTAAAATCGCGGCTCCTCATTTTTTCAGATTTTAGAACGTAAAATTACTAATTCACCCTCATAATGCACGAAATAAACAAAATAATGAACTACGGAATGTTTAAGTAGGACTTAAATCAGCGTCGTTCATCTAGCAGATCCAAAGATCCAAATCAAATTGGAACTTAAATATAAGCATAGAAAAGGACTTTAACATGACCCTATATATATATATATATATATAGGGAGATGATCAAAATAAGTATGTGTTTAAATCCAGAAATGCAGACCAAATCTCAGCCCTAGGATTAGATGATCTAATGGTCAATAATTAACCAAAAACACGGAAGGTCATAATTAAGCAATTTTAGGTCATATTATAATATTTGGATTTAATGTCATACTAAGATCGTTTTAGGTCATGCTTTGTTAGCATGACCTACAAATTACCTAATTATGACCTAAAAGTGCCCTAATTATGATATTGTTCTGCGTTTCTGTATTTAAATCCAGTTTTGCATAGATCAAAACCCTATATATATATATATATATAGATTCATCATTTCATGTATTTAACATTACTATTAAAGGATTTTCACTCAAATCATCTCTTACACGTAAATTAATTCTCCATAAAAATATAATCACATTATAACATCAAATTTGATGGCGTTAAACACTATAAAAATTAAATTAATAAGACAAATGATTATGTAGTAAAAATTAAATAATTATATGGGTATTATATAACGTAGAAATTATTAACTGTATGAATATTATACATTATGTTAAATTATAAAAATAGTTAATAATAATAAAATAATTTTAAAAAGTAATTTTATTGTTAATAATAATAATAAGATGATCTAAAAACTAATTTTATTGCATTAATTATTTTCAATATATCATGAAAAAATTTCATACACAAAATAAGACAAATGATTGTTGCATGATAAAGCAATTAAATTTACAATTTTATAAACCAAAACAACTATTAAAAAATGTTCGTCATTTCAATTACTACTATATATTATGTGGGTATAGTATATTATATTATATAGTGTTTATATACAGTGCATCTATTATATATAGAATATGCATAAACTTTCCATATAATAAATGATGTACATTTTATAGTTTGAGTCTTTCCATAATCTATATATCTAGTTGGAATTGGAGTTACATGTATTTCCATTTGTCAAGAATTTATTGGTGTGACATACCAAATTAGATTGTCACCTTGGCATTTCTTGAGTAGGGAATTTTTTCTAGATGCGATGCTCTAATATCCATTGTAACAAATACTACTCCATCCGTCCGGCATTAGGAGTCTCGGTTGAGTTGGGTGTGGGTTTTAAGAAATGTTTGAGTGTGTAATAATTGGAGTGTGTAATAATGGAATGTGGGACCCATTGCATTATTATTTACTTTATTCTTTGGATGTGGTTTTTACTTTTGCTTTTTAGTGTTTTATTTTATAATATTTTTATTTCACTTTTTATGGAAATGTCTAACCGGGACTCCTAATGCCGGACGGATAAAAATGATCAACCGGGAATCCTAATGCCGGATGGAGGGAGTATGTTTTAATAATATTTTAAAATAAAAAATTGTAAATAATGAATCATTATTAACATAAATTTGTTACTAAAAGTGCAAACATACAAAAACATAAATCTTAACTTTGAAATAGCCTATCATTCTCGAAAATTGAATTATATACTTTACAGATATGATTAAAAGTCTATTATAGAGCACATCTCTGGATAATTAAGCTCACAAAGCTCCTCTAGATGACTTAGTCAAGCATATATAGAGAAAATCGGCAATCGTAACCAAATGTGTAATTTCTCTTTATATTCGAAGCATCAATTATGTATATTAAATTTCAATTATTGTAAATTTGTAATTTATGTTTTTCTATTTGTGTAATTTTTATATTTCGGCAATCGGCATTTGTTTTTTCATTTGTTGGAGTACAAATTTGAAATTAATATAGCAATATTATAATTAATTTTCTTACAACTAATTTTATTATAATTTCAAAAATATTATAATAAGACATGCGTGGACTACAACTACAATTTACAAGAGTGGGACAATAGAACTAGGGATGTCAATCGGGCTAACCCGTTCGGGTTCGGGCCAACCCACTCGGGTTGCCGGGCTATTTGGATGCAGACAATTCGAATAATTAGTTTTTCGGGTAAAAAATTTTCAACCCTAACCCGCTGGATTTCGGGCTAACCCATCGGGATATTTGAGCCTAAAAACTTTCGGAAATAATCTCTTGTATCAAAATTTTCCACTATAAAATAATTTTAAATTCTAGATATTTTTTATTTTTAGTTTTAGAATAATATAAAATCTTCAGATTTTCATAGTTTTCCTCAATAATAGTTGGAGATAAGCCTTTCATCTCGATCAACTACAACACAAACAAAGATAAATCAGAATTAAATCGATCAATTTGAATTAAAGCTTGTGTACGTGTAATTATTTTGGTATTGTTCATAAGTAATTCTTTATAAAAATTAAAAATCATATTTTACATGAATAATTATTAAAATGATAAATATATTGAGATTTTGATGAGTTAGTTTTTAATTATTTTGTCTTGATTGGCTTTGGTGGTGATATGACAGTAGGACAGATGATGGGACGATGAAATAATGATCCGGGGTGGAACTGGAAAGTTGATAGTGCGGGATCGAGTGAAAAGTGTAGAATGAAGATTACAGACACTAAAGATTGTGCCACACAAAATTCAAAAAATCCCTAAAGTCTAATATTTTTCAATTAAAAGTTGCAATCCGTCGAGCCGACCACCAACCCGTTTAACCCGCCAACCCATTCGGTCTATTTTGTTTAACCCGTTTTGTATTCGAGTTACAAATTACAACCTTAACCCACTAATTTTATCAGGCTATTTGGGCCGACCCATGAATTTCGGGTTAGATTGACATCCCTTTATAGAATCCAAGTGGTGCCTGCGGTCTCAGAGCGCAGTGAAGTATGTTGAATGGTTGGGGATTATAGTCAACAAAGGATCCAGAAAAATCACATGATTTAGTAGTTGCACTAATTGCTAGTTAATATCAAGATATCATAATGTACTCCCTCTGTCCGCCATTAAATGTTCTATTTTTCCTTTTTCATCCATCTGCCAATAAATGTCCCATTTCACTTTTACTATATTTGGTAAGTGGACCATACATTCCACTAACTCATTACACTCACATTTTATTATAGAACCAATATATAAAAGTAGGCCCCACATTCCACTAATTTCTATCTGACTTTTCTTACATAAAGTCAAACAATTTTTTAAACCCGTGCCTAGGGATGTCAATCTAGCTCGAAATCCGCGGGTCGACCCAAATAACCCGATAAAATTATTGGGTTATGGCCGGAAAATTGCAACCTAAATGCAGAATAGGGCTACACGGGCTGACCAGTTCGGGTCGACAGGTTATGCAGGCTGGCCCGGGTGGGTTGTGGGGTTTAGCCCATGGGTTGAGCATTTAAAAAAAATTTATAATAAAATTTTGGGTAATATACTTATATGATGTATATATGGTAATATCAATATTAAATGCTTCATTGATGTGAAGTATATATGGTAATCATGTCTTCTCTCTAAAATTGAAAGTTAGAATTTATTTTTTGGGTATACAATTAAGAATGTCATTCAACTCCTTTGAAATGCGTGATTTTCATTTAATTGTAGTCAGTTCACGATATGTTTATGTATTTTGTTTCAATTTTCAATTGCTATTATTTTCTTTCTCTTGATCACTTTGATAATGCTTTACTATTTGCGATAATATGTTTTTTTATAAGTTAGAATACTGTATTTGATAGAAAGTAATACAAGATCACTTTTGACCCGAATAGCCCGTGGGTTAGCTCGAAACCTGAAGATTTAGAGTTAGGGCGTAGTTCACTAGATGATTGTACAGCCACTGGCAGCAGAAAAAAGTACTACCGTAAAATAAGCAGCAGGTTTCAGGTTGTACCACAAAATGTTACCAATGAGTGCATATAAACTGAAACAATCATTTTCCATTGCAGGTGGATTATGGATAGACATGTCTGGAAAAGCACAGAATGAAAAAAATGAAACGCTTAAGCAGACAGTAATGGATGGATCCTGGAACAAGAGATAATAGAAGGCGAGGCTACTCGAACAAGAAGATCATTACCTCTATCAAGACAATAATCTCCAAGCACTGTGGACCAAATAAGATCATTACCTACAAATGTCAAGGGAAATGTATCTTCCTCGGGGATCAAGTTTCATTTCATATAGTTTCTAAATTTGGTCAAGATTCATGAGTTCAAAACCAACATCTGATTCTAACTTGTTATAAACCTAAAGTGGAGATTTTCAGAGTCTGTTTAAACAACACCCAGCATACAACAATATTGCTTTGATTCAAGATAATATAATCAAATCAGATCCAAAATGGAACTTGTGCCACCATTTATGCACAAGATACAAAAGGCAAGAGAGCACTGGTACCATATTAATTCAAAGAGAGGCGGATGGGTATCGCAGTGGACCTAGAAGGAAATCCGGAAACTCAATATGTTTAAATACTGGAGTCATCTTCAATCCAATAAGTTTCACTTGTGGATTTGAGTGTCCATCAACAAAAACATCTGTAACCTGAAAAACAATCACCGTTTTCTAATCAATGGATACATAGCAGTTGCACCTCAACATCCAGTAAACAGCATAGCATAACTAAAGTACCCTTTCAATCTTAATGCTTTTTTTTTTAATTTTGAAACCAGACCTGTGTGCAGCCAAACAATTTCAGCACTTCTAGCAATAAGCATGAATCAACAATCAATCCCAGTGCTTCATTGGTTAAATTGCGACACCAGGATAGGTCCAAACTATGTAAGTTTTTGCAATTTCTTGCAAGTGATAGAGCAGTAAGCCTTAAACCTGAAATAAACCACACTACTGTTAACCAAAAAACAAGTATGAATGTCAATCAAAATCAGACAGACAGCTGAGCCAACTAAACAAAGTACTACTTTCTTCTGGTCAGTGTATTCTTTATCCTTTCTCATTCTCCTTCTCGAGTAGGATTTGTATATAAGGCAATAAAATAATATAAACTTGTCTATGCTTCTGGTATAACAGATAACAAATATAATAACAGCTACTAAGCTACGTATATTTGAGATTGCATTTCGTTAACGGAATGACTTTTAGGGTGTAGTTAAACAAACAAATCTTACCTGTATAACCTTATTAAGCGACAAGCACTTGAGAAATGCCCCATTAACATCAAGATATGCAGCAATAGCCTCATCACTGAGGCAAGCATATTAAGTCCAGCGTCTGAGAGACGATATGCACCTTTCAAGGATATCGTTGTCAAAGCAGGAAGACTATTTGGTAAACGTGCCAGGGTAGAACGTAGGATGTAGTCAGGCATACAGGCTCCACCTTGATCAAATTGTAACACCTATTAGAGACAGACAGATAACATCAGATCCTTCAGATGCAAATTGCATGTAGCTGAAGTTGACTAAGTACATACAGCCCTGTCACGAGGTATCCTAATTAGGTGAACTGGAGGTTACATCTTAAAAGCATTATGTCAATGTGGCAAAAATAGTAAATAACATCATTCAGAAGCAGATAGCTACCTCTTCATATTAATTCACCAGCATGACAAGAAGAGGCATGGAAAATGTTCAATGGATTAAAATCGCACTGTTAACTTGCTGGTGTTGAAACCCCCAAATATCTTGACAAATTGCTCCTCGGATAACCATGAACAATCTCTTATGCGGATCTCTGTTGGAGTATCATGCACAAGCAATTCAAGAAAATGACCATCCATGCTTCGATTATCACAAAGAAACCAACAGATCTTGTGCCTCAGCGCATCTGGGACAAAGTCAAGAGAAGTGATAGCATCAGCATTACTGGAAAGAATTGACAAGCATATGTCTTGCAGCGAAGGAACATGCTTCTGGTGTCTACAAGACTCATGGTTCTTGGGGATCCACTTCAGTTCAACCGTTTCACTCACATCAGTAGAACCCCCATGCTTCCCCCCATTTCTATTAGTTTCACTATCCTTAATAATTTTCATGGCAGTAGAAAAAGGACCAGGCCAATTTTCAATTCTATTACTGGTTTCAGGAGGTGCGACATCAGTTCCAGAAGCATCATGAGCACGGTCACCAAATTCATCTCGGGCAGAAAAATGAGCGAATCTAGACGCATTTCTCCTGGCAAAATTTCTGAAACGTGCCCTATGTGCACTTCTTGTATCAATTTCACTCAAATTAGTCCCTCTAACCTGAACTTCATCTGGCAGTACCTCATTGGTTGCTAATTGGTCAACACCTGAGCCACTACTTCCGTTCAAATTCTCTACGTTAAGTTTCACTGTCTCAATGCCACTAGAGGGAGATGCCTCAGAGTCCAATTTCATTTTCCCTTTTCCTTCTTTGCTTGGTCTTCCTCTAGTAGTTATATCAGATTTAGCCTCTGATATACTCTTCACATGTACATCATCACTACAATTTGTACCACCTTGCTGAATTCCTTGCAATGAATCACCACCAATACGAATGTCACTTATTTCTCTGTGTGGAACTCTCTTCCCTGACCTCAAGCTCAAGAAACCATTCTCCAGCTTATCCTTTCCAGATTATTCAGACCCTAAAGCTTCCGTCTCCATGCTTGATTTCTTCTTGCATTGGCCAATATCCCGAGTTTCCCTCACAGAATAATTAATATCGCAACCAAATCCTAACCTGGCAGCACTCATCATGACAGTATCTATCTTCTAACAACTCCATGAAATCTCCACCATCCGAATCCTTTAAAACTTCCGAAACTATATTTGCATCAGTATTCCCATCGGAACCCCCAGCCCCCAATTTCATATCAGAACCACGTCTCTTCAAATTCCTTGTATGAACACAAGCTAAAGAAGTCCCTTCGACTTTCTTCCTCTTCCCACTCCCAACCCCAACACTCTCCCGGCTAAATTCCACGAAACGACATTATGGGGCGTCGTATCCGCCATTTGTACCCGAAAAAAAAAGAATTCCAATCATAGGAAAGACGCGAGAGCGTGTCGCGTGTTTAAAAGAACCACGCATTAGGCTCTCGCGTGTTTATTAAAGACGCGAGAGGCGGACGCGTGTTTAATTATACACGCGAGACGCTCTTGCGTGTTTCATTTAAACACGCGAAACGCTCTCGCGTGTCTGCCTTGAATCATATTCCACTCCAGACAGCAAAATCTTCATTTCCAAATCGAAAAATTCTCTCAATCTCATTCACACCCAACTTCTCTAGCCGGCGGAAATCGAAGGTAATCCGTTATTTTGATGTTCTAATTCCTATTTTAAGTGGTGTTAGGTAATTTTTGAGCATTAATTTCAATTATCTTTGCTATATGTTATGTAGGCATAAATCTAGTGTGAAGAACGAACCTACGGTTGTGATGATCGAAATGCAAATTAATGAAATGACAACATGCAAGGAAGAACACAAGCGAATTACGTGGTTCGGCGTAAGCCTACATCCACGGGCAGAATCTGGTGTGTTTCTTTATTGATCACTCGAGAAATTACAAACATAAGAGCACTCAAAACTCTCAAGAATTTACAAGATGGAAAACCCTCAACTCGCCCGAAAACTTCTTGCTTCGAGAGCTAAAAACGCACAGCTGAAAGATAACACTTCCTCTCTTGAATTCTCTCTCTATCACTTTTGATTTCTGTTGTTGTTGGTTCTGGAATGAATCGCAACTCCCTTAAGAAGTATCGATCAAGAAAACCGCCGAACAGCTTCCTTTGCCGAACAGCTTCCTTTTGCCGAACAGCTTCCTTTTGCCGAACAGCTTCCTTTGCCGAAAAACGGTTATAACCGTTTCCAACGGCTAGTTCCTGTTTTGGTTCCCAACGGCTATTTCCTGACTTGATTCTTCCACCAGCTCAATCCGATCTTGATGAGCTCAAACACTAACAAATCCTCCACCTTTGAGCAATCTAAGATCCATCACTACCAGTTCCACCTTCCTTCCCATACTTACAAATTTCGGACCACCCCAACCAAATCCAAGCAATGTCGGAACTTGGATCTTGGTAGGGCTTTAGTAAGTGCATCAGCCGCATTGTGCTCGGTGCTGACCTTCTCAATCTTCACCGCACCCTTCTCAACCTCATCTCGAATGAAATGCAGCCTCACGTCTATATGTTTGCTGCGTTCATGATATGTCTGATGTTTCGAGAGACAAATCGCGCTATTGCTGTCGCACTTGATCACAACATTCTCTTGCTTCACCCCAAAATCACCAACTATACCCCTAAGCCAGAAGCTTTCCTTTACTGCCTCAGCAAGAGCTATATACTCTGCCTCCGTCGTCGATAGAGCCACCACGGATTGGAGATTAGACTTCCAGCTCACCGCGGAGCCGAACAAGGTAAATATGTACCCAGATTGTGAGCGCCTATTATCAAGGTTAGCTGCATAATCTGAATCGCAAAACCCAATAATGCTATCCTTATCTCCTTCATTCTCTGATTTGAACATTATTCCCAGATCACTACTTCCTTTGAGATACTTGAGAATCCCTTTCAAAGCCAACCAGTGTTCTCTTCCCGGACAGGACATGTATCTGCTCACCACGCTTACCGCATGAGAAATATCAGGCCTTGTGCATATCATCATATACATCACACTCCCAACTATGTTGGAATAAGGTATCTGGCTCATCTCTCTTTCTTCTTGCTGATTTCTGGGACATTGTGATTTGGACAGCTTAGTCTGTTGTGATAGTGGAACTGAGGTTGCTCTACTCTTGTCAATCTGATATTTGTGCAGTACTTTCTGAATGTAGCCTTCTTGGGACAACCACAACACCCTCTTATCTGCATTTCTGAATATATCCATTCCCAAAATCTTGCTAGCACTCCCCAGATCCTTGATTTCAAATCCCTTTTTCAATAAGGCTTTCACCCTATCTAGCTCCTGTCTATCTGGTCCAGCAAGCAAGATGTCGTCTACATATAATAGCAAATACACAGCAGGTCCCTCAGACTTTGATTTGAAGTAGACACAACTATCATATCTGGAATTTATAAATCCCATACTCTGCATATGTTCATCAAACTTGATATGCCATTGTCTACTTGCTTGCTTCAAACCGTATAGACTTTTCTTTAGTAGACAAACCTTATCTTCACTCCCATGTATCACAAATCCCTCTGGCTGATTCATGTATATAGTTTCCTCAAGCTCTCCATGAAGAAAGGCTGTCTTCACATCAAGTTGGTCCAAAAACCAACTTCTTTGAGCAACTATAGCTAGCAAAATTCTGATTGAGGCATGCTTTACCACTGGAGAAAATACTTCATTATAGTCTATTCCCTCCTCTTGTGTGAACCCCCGAGCTACAAGCCTAGCCTTGAACCTAATCTTGTTCCCAACCTCCAACTTTTTCTTGTATATCCACTTACAACTCACTGGTTTTTGTGTGGAAGGTCTCTTCACAAGCACCCATGTCTTGTTCTTGATCAGGGACTGTATTTCATCTATCATAGCCTCCATCCACTGCTTGCTCTCCTTAGAACTCATAGCTTCCTTGAAGCTTGAAGGCTCTGCATACTCTATGTTTTCTGCAACACATAGTGCATATAGCAAGTATTCTTCTTCACTGTATCTTGTAGATGGTTTAGGGATTCTTCTGACCCTATCTCTGGCTAGAACATAGTCACCCAAATCCTGCTGCTCTTCTTCAGGGTTCAAGACATCAGCATCTGCTTCTTCTTGTTCACTATGATTTCCCATCTGCTGTTCAGGCTCAGCAATTCTATCTGCTCCAGAAACCTCCACCTGAACTGATTCCTCAGTCTCCTCAGGTTCTGGAACACCCATCTCCACCATCCTCTCAGGCTCTGGTTCTTTCTCAGAATGAGATGGCCTCTGGCTCTCTTGAGCCTTTTCCAGAAATGGCATCCTACTTTCTTCAAATTGCACATCTCTAGAGATAATAACTTTCTGATTTCCTGGCTCTATGCACCACAGTCTGTAGCCCTTCACTCCCTTTTGGTATCCAATCATCACACATCTCAAGGCCCTTGGCTCCAACTTACTTTGCCTGATGTGTGCATAAGCCATACAACCAAAAATCTTCATATTCGAATAATCCATGGCCTTTCCATACCATCTCTGATCAGGAGTGTCAAAAGCTATAGCTGAAGAAGGACTTCTATTGATGAGAACTGCTGCCATACTCACAGCCTCACCCCAGAATCTCTTAGCTATTCCAGAGCCAAAGAGCATACATCTAACTCGCTCTAGGATGGTTCTATTCATGCGCTCAGCAACTCCATTCTGTTGGGGATTAGATGGAGATGTCCTATGCCTCTTCATACCTTTCTGCTTGCAGAAAGAATCAAACTCCCCACTCAGAAATTCCAGCCCATTATCAGTTCTTAAACACTTCAAAGAACACCCTTTCTCCACCTCCACTTCCCTACACCACTCCTTGAATTTCATGAATGTCTCTGACTTTTCCTTCAAGATAAACACCCATAATTTTCTAGAAAAATCATCAATAATGGATAGAAAGTATCTACCTCCACCCAATGAAGCTGGTGTAGCTGGGCCCCACAAGTCACTGTGGGCATAGTCTAGTGGTGACTTTGAGCTGTGAATTCCTCTTCCATAGGGCAGTTTCTTACTCTTTCCGAGCACACATTGCTCACACAAACCCAACTGCTCATTGGGATTTTCCAGCTTAATCAGCTTCTTCTTGGCCAATTCTTTAATTCCAGTTTCTCCCAAGTGTCCGAGTCTGAGATGCCACATTCTTAAGTCTAATACCTGCACCAGATTCACAGATCCAGTAACCACACTTGCCTTTAGATAGTATAGGCTTCTCTTTCTCTCAGCCATCATAACAACATCACCATTCTTGACGATGTTCATAATCCCATCAGATAATATGCAATTATATCCTGCTGCATCCAACACTCCAATAGAGATCAAATTCCTCTTAATCTCTGGAATAAACCTCACACCAGTGAGTAACCTGATGGAGCCATCATGAAGTCTAAGCCTGATGGACCCAACTCCTCTGATTCTGCATATCTGGTCATTTCCTAACAAAACTGATCCAGCTGCATTCTTGATTTCCTCAAAATGACTTCTAGTTGGACACATGTGGAAGCTACATCCAGAATCCATGATCCATGGAAGTTCTTCCATGTCCTCAGTCACACACAGAGCCTCCGGGACCACCAACTCTTCTGCAATATCAGCATTGTTCTTGCCATTCTCTTCCTCGGCCTGCTTCTTCTTCCAAACCCAACAATTCTTCTTTATGTGGCCTGGTTTCTTGCAGTGATGGCATGATCTGGTCTCTTTCCAGTCAGCTGTCTTGTTTTTCCATGGCTTCTTCTGTGACTTTCTTTTCACATTCTTCTTGTGATCAGCAACACTCAGACTCTCAGACACCATTTCAGTGGACTTTGGATTAGATTTCTGGATTTCCTTGAGCTTTAGAGCAGAGTACACCTCTTCATATCCAATCTTGGACTCTCTACCAAGAAGTATAGCATCCTTGAAATGCTCATAACTTGGTGGCAATGAATTCAACAACATCAGAGCCTTGTCCTCATCTTTAATCTCTTCATCAATGTTCTCAAGATCATCGATGCATTTCCCAAATTCTTCGAGCTGTTCCAACACACATTTTCCATCAGCAATCTTGAAAGTGAGAAGTTTCTGCTTCAGGTGCAGCCGATTTGCCAAGGATTTGGCCATGTATAATGACTCCAACTTGGACCAAACTCCAGCCGCTGTCTCCTCCTTTGAAACTTCTCTGAGGACTCTGTCATTGAGGTTGAGTATCAAGGTACTATATGCCTTGTACTCTCTGTCTTGAGCCTTTGCCTTCTCCTTTTCATCAGGCTCGGGCTTCTCCTCCTCATTACTGCCTCCACCATTTAGGGTTTCCCATAAACCCTGTTGCATCAAGATTGCTTTCATCTTCAGCCTCCATAGGCCAAAATCATTTCGGCCTGTGAACTTTTCAACATCAAACCTTGCTGCAGCCATTATTCAAACAGGTTGAGCGCCTTCTTGAGGAAAAAAAAACAAAGAAAGAACTCCCAAAACTTTATGCCTTCTCGATCAATTCATTGGACGAATTTCCCACAGACGGCGCCACGTTGTGAAGAACGAACCTACGGTTGTGATGATCGAAATGCAAATTAATGAAATGACAACATGCAAGGAAGAACACAAGCGAATTACGTGGTTCGGCGTAAGCCTACATCCACGGGCAGAATCTGGTGTGTTTCTTTATTGATCACTCGAGAAATTACAAACATAAGAGCACTCAAAACTCTCAAGAATTTACAAGATGGAAAACCCTCAACTCGCCCGAAAACTTCTTGCTTCGAGAGCTAAAAACGCACAGCTGAAAGATAACACTTCCTCTCTTGAATTCTCTCTCTATCACTTTTGATTTCTGTTGTTGTTGGTTCTGGAATGAATCGCAACTCCCTTAAGAAGTATCGATCAAGAAAACCGCCGAACAGCTTCCTTTGCCGAACAGCTTCCTTTGCCGAACAGCTTCCTTTTGCCGAACAGCTTCCTTTTGCCGAACAGCTTCCTTTGCCGAAAAACGGTTATAACCGTTTCCAACGGCTAGTTCCTGTTTTGGTTCCCAACGGCTATTTCCTGACTTGATTCTTCCACCAGCTCAATCCGATCTTGATGAGCTCAAACACTAACATCTAGGGTTCATGGTTTGACCTTGTGTGACAAGAAAAACATTAAATTTAGGCCATTGATGTAGTTATATGTGAGCATTGTAAACGTAATATATTATCGAAGCATTGAACTTGGTATTGAATTTTCGGATTTAATATTTATTTAAGTATGTTGAATTAAAAGTATATGATGTTATGTCGTACTTATTTTGCTTGCAGGTTTGATGGTGTTTGTGAGTTTATATTGGGATGGGAAAATCATTCAGCTCCCAGGTTTGGGTGTTGCTTATGATCCTCCGCGTGCAAAATCATTTATTATATTGAATGAAAAGATATCTTATTATCAGCTAGTTTCAATGATATGTGAAAAAATTGGAATTGATTTGGATGCACATACGATTGATTTAACATGGAGGCATCCTGTGTTGTTTAGTGGAGTGGTGAATTATATAGCTACACCAGTGGATGATAATTTATTGGAGTATATGTTTTCTGAAAATCCACGGCAAATTGAACTTTTTATTGAATATACTCCTATTACTACTGCGTTGCAATTTGAACCACCAATCACTCATCATGATGTTGGACCGTCTAGGAGAGATGATTATCATAGTTTTGATATCGGGACATCTAGGAGGGATGATGAATATAATAGGTTTGAATTCAACACATTTCGGAGGGAGGTTGATGAACAACCAGATGTACCAAATGTGACATGTGATGGTTATGGTGGTTCAGGTGGTTCTGATAATTGTGATGGGTCAGATGGTTCTGATAATTGTGATGGTTCAGATGGTTCTGATAATAGTGCTGGTTGTGATGGTCTTGATTGTGATGGTTCCCAACCAAGTGATCTTGATTATAGTGCAGAATCATGTGAAGATTCTACAGACGACGAGACACTTGATATGATGGTTGAGAATTATGTACAACCATCGGTTCGTGGGGAGCAACCTGTTCCCAACTATGTGCCTGAAGGTTTACCATTTTTTCGATCCTTACCATGTGAAGGCAGCTGAGGTTACGTTTCAGAAGACCATGGAGTGGTTGAAGAAGACATGTGGTATTGGGATGACGATA
Source organism: Salvia splendens (assembly GCF_004379255.2). Taxonomy (NCBI): domain Eukaryota; kingdom Viridiplantae; phylum Streptophyta; class Magnoliopsida; order Lamiales; family Lamiaceae; genus Salvia; species Salvia splendens. Next base: position 27,994,358 of record NC_056039.1, read on the forward strand.
ATCCGAGACATATAGATGTGGGAACCAAATTTGATAGTAAATTATAGTTGAAAACGGCTATAACATTGTGGCATGTGGGAACAGGTCGGATGTATGAGGTTATGGATAGTAAAAAAAGAAGATGGCATGCAGTTTGCAGGGACCCATTTGGTCCGAAAAGAAGAGGTGAGTCCCTTGGGCAACGATACCCATGTAATTGGGAGGTTAAAGCAACGTTCAAGAAACGGGATGGTAGCTGGTCTATCAACTCATGGGTTGATCGTCATTGTTGCATGGGAGATCACGATCCAAGTGAACATGTTAATCTTACATCATCCATGATTGCTCTCTGCATTCGAAGTCAAATTGAAAACGATGTTGAATTCAAGCCTTCTGCGGTGCGTACATATATCAAAGATAAATTTCACGTGAAGATCACCTACAAGAAAGCATGGTATGCTCGCAGAAAAGCTATTGAGCTTGTATATGGTGGGTGGGAGGGATCATTCAGACAACTCCCCAGCTACCTGACTGAGTTGCAAAGTCAAAATCCAGGGACAATCGTTGAGTGGTTGCATGACCCTATTTTGAGTCATGGTAATACAAAGGTGTTCCGCTACATTTTTTGGGCATTTGGGCCAGCAATAGAGGCGTTCCAACTAGCAAAGCCGGTCTTATCAGTTGATGGGACGCACCTCAAAGGTAGACTGAAAGGTAAACTACTTGCTGCAGTAGGTTATGATGCTAATAAGAATTGTTTGCCTGTTGCATTTGCTATTGTTGATGAAGAAACAAATGAGAGTTGGAGTTGGTTTTTGAATCTTGTCAAAGTGCATATTATAAAGCATGAGCAGGAAGTTTGTTTAATTTCAGACAGACATGTTGGCATTATAAACGCCATGCAGTCTGATGTGTGGAAAGAGGCACCTGTTGGTTATCATCGATACTGTTTAGTTCACGTTAGATCGAATGTGTTACAAAGACACAAAGCCCCTGGACTGAAGAAATGGGTGTGGGTAATGGGTGAAGCAATTGAGGAGCGGAAATATTGGACTGCAAGGCGGGAATTAGAAAAGGTGAGTCCAGAAGCTTTGATGTACCTCGAAACCAACATAGATAGATCGCAGTGGACTATGGCACATGATGGATTTCGTCGATGGGGTGAGACATCTACTAACATATCCGAGTGTTATAACAATGTTTTGTTATCTACGAGGGAACTCCCAATTAGAGCTATCATTGATATTACATTCTGGCGGACCATCAACTGGTTTGTTAACCGAACAACTCTAGCCAAACAATGTCAAACGCCTTTGACACCGTGGGCTTGGGAGTTATTTCAGAAGAATGACCGTCGAGGGAGACGTCATCATGTTAGGACCACAAGCATAGCACGTGGAACTTATGAGGTGCTAACCTATCACAGAGGTCCGGGTAGAGGTCATAATATCCAAGTGATAGATTATCGTGAAAAGAGATGCTCATGTGGAAAGTGGCAGACATGGAGAATGCCTTGCTCTCACGCTGTTGCGGTGCTGAGAGAACGTAGTGATGACATCTTTAGTCATGTTGATTCCCGATACCATACAGATGTTTGGATTCACCAGTACGCAGGTATGTTATTTATATACTTCTTATTCTTACATTATTATCATGTCTTACTATTGTAAATTGTATGCAGCTGCGTTCCGTCCATTGAGACACCAAGACTATTGGTATGAACCTGAATGGACGTTGGAATGTTCACCAGCACGGCTACTTCCTCGATCACGTGGGCGATACAACAGAAGCAGGATACACAACCAAATGGATGAGCGCGATGAAGATGCGCCAAGACCTGCCCCTCGATGCCGCCTTTGTGGAGGGACCGGTCACAATAGAAGAAAGTGCACATTAGGACGTGTTATGTAGTCACATTATCTTTGAGATGCTTGTTTGATACTTAAATTTTATTATGTTTAAGATTGAAATGACATGGAAAGAGACTGAAATCGTGTTTGAAAATTGAATCGTGTTTGCTAATTGTGACGTTTTTGCTAAAAGAATCGTGTTTGCTACTTGAATTCTGAACATGTTAAGTAAAAATGTGATCTTGAAACGATCAATCCACATGTAATAAATATACAATACATCTCATGTAATAAATAGACAATACATCTCGAAGGTAACTGGCTACTTAAATGACGATGGTGTATATTTACTCAGACCTTTACCTCTGTTGTCACGGGTAGACCTTCTCCGTGGGAACATGCCCATAATTGTCTGAGACAAACTTGGCCTGGTGCGTTCCTTGTCGGGACGGGACGTATGTGCACTACTACTAGGGCGATCGAGTTGTACACTACTCCTGGGAGCGTCGTCATCATCATCATCATCATCATCATCATCATCATCATCAGCTTCATCATCCTCATTTGTTGGAGAGTGCACGATCTGAACACCCGAGAAGAATGAATCCTGTGTAGTCCAAGGTAGCCCAACTCTATCAACGGGAGTCACCCAACTAGACTGAGGCGCGTCTGACCAAGTAGGAAACCAACTAGAGGGATCTGGTGCTGGTGGATTTTGCATTTCGGGCTCAGCAGCAAAATTGTCGATCAATGCATCCAAATCAATGTTGTCATCTGAAGGAATATTTTGTTCATTTGCGGCTTGTGATGACCCTGGAATGTCTTGAGACATTCTGAAATGCCGTGAATAACCATGTCCGCCTGTTCGGACACCTCTTTGCCCAATTCCGCGAGCTCTTCGGAGAAAACCCCGGGACATATCCACATCAGTGCGCTGTGTAGAAGGTATGACCGTGCGTTCGCTCTCACCGCACTCGGTAAGGCAGTTAAGAACAAGATTGTTAATCTGATGCAACAATCCTACAGCGTCTTCTTGGTCAAAACCGCGCGACAATTCAAATACACGAGCCAATGTCTCAGCCTGTATAAGTTATAACATAAACTGGTTAATAAAATAAATACTTTAATAATGAAACTACAACTATAAAAATACAATACTTACTTGGAGTGTAGATGATGATGCAACAGTGTTCATCCCTACTTCTGGAAGCCTACCCGGCGGTGTGATATATGTAATGGTTATTTTAAAATACCATCCCATGTATGCGCGAGTTCTCATCACCTGCACGTGGTCTTCAAGAGGCTCCATGTAATGATTAGAGACGAACTCCGACCTTCTATCCCAATGTTGAATGTAACCTCTGTTTTGCGTAGCCCAGTTCGTCTTAGCTTTTCCCCGACGATTTGTTTTGAAATGACTTTCGTTGAAACCCCAATCGCGCAATTCCGGGATGAACGAAGTGCCTCCAAATTGTCTCACAACGCGCTCAGGCTCATGTGCTTCGACAATAGCCCAACAAACCATGTACGTCACACATCGCCAACTGTTGTCTACCTCGAGGCAGGAGTCTGGCAATTGACGGTCCACATATGGCATCCATATAAACTACAATAACAAGTTTACATTAAAGTATTACACAAATATATATCAAAACATTATTCATTTTACCTGGCTATTTTGGAGTAATGATAGTTGTTCACGATAATGTCGAACAGAATGTTTGGGCGCTCTGTTTATCATATATGAGCCAGTCCACCTACAATAAGAAAAATTGTTAATTTAATATGTTGTCATTAAACACGCGAAAGAGAGGAAACAACAAACTTACATAAATGCACATGGAGTGTTGTCTGTATGCATACGGGCCATCACAAAATCCGGTCTCAAAGTGGGCATTCTCTCCCACACCCACAGCTGTAGGAGCACGGTCGGACCTCCAATGTCTGTCCTTTTGCCCATGGACGCCTCACAAAGATTATGGTATAATGTTGCAAGTGCAGCACTTGCCCAACTAATCATAGATGCAGACTCTACATCCCGAAGTTGGGTCAACCACATGAGAGGTATCTTACACCCTGATCCGTCGGGTAATATCAACCCTCCCAAGAGCACAAGCACAATCATACGAGCCCGTCGAATATAGGCTTCGTCTTCCAGGTCATCTTGTAACGGTTCAATCATCATCCTATGTATTAGGGCCGATGCTAAGATGCCGTTTTCCTTCATCTCACTCTGAAGGGGATAAAAGCCCAACAATTCTTCACATAGACTCCTCCACCCAGAGTCACAATAACCACTTCCTGTGAACGGTGCTCCATCTACACGTAGAGCCCACAATACTTGCACGTCCTGCAATGTAATAGTAGCTTCCCCTACGGGAAGATGGAATGTATGTGTCTCTGGCCTCCAATGTTCGACCAAAGCTGTAATCAATGAATGATCTACATCTAGAGCCTTCCCACAAAAAAATACACCACCAAAACCAAACCTGCAAACATAATCAACCACTCGTCTGTGATGATTATCTATTTCCCAAAAATGTCCCTCAAAGCGCCGAATATTGAATGGAGATGTTTCCTCGCCTGCCCACGCCTTGCGAGATATATGACTGTGCTGATAATGCAATACAGAAGGATCTTCTGGTCCATATTGCGACATCCTAATATTCACAATTCAACACAAATTCATCCCAACACCAAACATTCGAAACCAATTTCAATAATTCACCAAAAAATTACCACCAATTTCAATAATTCACAAATTCATCACAATTAAACAAAAGATTCATCACAAATTCATCCCAACACAAAACATTCAAAACCAATTTCAATAATTCACCAAAAAATTGCCACCAATTTCAATAATTCACAAATTCATCACAATTAACCACAACATTCATCACAAACTCATCCCAACACCAACTATTTGAAACCAATTTCAATAATTCAACAAGCAATCGACACCAATTTCAATAATGTACAAATTCATTATAATTCAACCAAAAATTTAAAATCATTCAACCTAAAACTATAACCAACAAAACTGAAATTAAGGGTCAAAACTTACCTAATAACAATTAAGTTCGGAATGAGAGCAGCTAATTTCACCGATTGACTTCGATTTTCGTCGGAATTTGGCCGATTTCGCCGATTTTCGCGTGGATAGGGGGAGAAGGGGATCGTTGGAATGAAGGAGGAGGGCTTCTGCCTCGTCTTCTGATTCAAGGCAAACACGCGAGAGCGTGTTGCGTGTTTAAATAAAACACGCGAGAGCCTGTCGCGTGTATAATTAAACACGCGAGAGGAGGACGCGTGTTTTATTTAAACACGCGAGAGCCTAATGCGTGTATAATTTAAACACGCGAGACGCTAACGCGTCTTTTCTATGATTAGAATTCTTCTTTTTCCGGGTACAAATGGCGGATACACTGCCCCAAATGGTCGTTTCGTGGAATTTAGCCACACTCTCCCCTGCCTTTTTCGCCAACCGAGCACTGACTCTTCGCACATTTCCACTTTTAGAAACCATAACCAAGCCGGCACCATCGACAAACCCTATCTCCTGACCCAAAACATCTTCCTTCGGAGTGCACACATCCTTCAATGACGGATTCACGAATTCAGAGGTTTTCGGCGGCGTCACAGGTTCAGCAACAACATTTCTAGGAACCGATGCCTGGAGAAAATCGCATTTCTAGGCCAGTTGGCCTCAGAAATAACGGAAATGTACCCGTTTTGTTATCTGTTCCATATATGGGAAAAACGCCAACCGCATTGGCGTTTCTATAAGTAAAAACGCCAACAACAATGGCGGGTTTTAATTTAAAACTCCAACTACGTTGGCGTCTTTTAATTACAATGTATTTTAGTCGTATTTTTTATAAATACAGTATTGAGTATAAAACGTCATTCGCATTGGCGTGTATAATATAAAACGCCTTTTTCGTTGGCGTGTTTATTCAAGTAGAAACGCCGGGTAGAATGTCGTTTTGATAAAATACGCTAACGTGGTCGGCGTATTTCAAAGAAGACGCCACTGTCATTGGCGGCTTTATACAGATCTGATATATCCCCTTCTCCTCCCCCAAATCGCGAAAAACTCAGCCCACACACTCTTATCCAAGGTAGACTGCTCCACGCGAATTCTCCCACCATCCATCTATCGGTGCTATTTTCCCCCAAATTTGTATATTATTTTTGGTTAGTATGCTTATCTTTTACATTATTTGAGTAATTGTTGGATAGTTAGCTAGGGTTTGTAATTGGTTGTGAATTGAGTTGAAATATTGTGCAGAATTATTATTGTGTAGAATTATTATTGTGCATAATTATTATTGTGTAGAATTATTATTTAGCATATTTGGCTCACGCTACATAATGATGAATGTAAAAATAATACATATTTATTTGTGTTTTACATTATTGCAGATAGTATGACTTGGTGTGTCAATTTATATTGGGGTGGAAAGATAATTCCCGGAGCAGTTATTTCGTATGATCCTCCTTTTGCTAAAGGATTCATTATGTTGGATGAAACAATTTCGTGCGATGAGCTTGTGGAAAAAATTTGTGAAAGGATGGGGATAATCATATATGAAAACAACATTCAAATAATATGGAAACGTACAATATGCTTTGGAGCCGGAGTCACGTTTGTAGGTGTTCTACTAGACGAAGTATGCATGCAACTAATGTTTAGTGAGAGTATGGTTATTGGAGGTCTAATTGAATTATATGTTGAGTATTCGGCAATTACTCAACATCATAGTCATCATGTCATAAGTTATGATGTTGGTACGTCTACGAGAGCCCAAGAACCATATTTTGCTGCAACACAAGATTTTGATGTTGGTACGTCTACGAGAGTCCAAGAACCATATTTTGCTGCAACACAAGATTTTGAAGCTGGAGGCGTGCATTTAGGGGAAAGTGACAATTGTGATGCGGTTGAGGACGTAATAGGTCCTGATAAAGCCGACTTTCTTGATCCACAATCACCTTATTATTCTGAAGATTCCGACCCGGTTAGTACAGACTCAGATGATGATCCGTCAGATGATGAACAATTTGTTGCTTCAAGACCATCCATTCCACTTGGAGAAACAACAGTAGGAGAAACATCAGTTGGTGGAAGGGCAGTTGGAGGAAGAGAAGTTCCACAGTTCCCACAGCTTGGAATCAACTATTTTCGCACCTTACCAGGTCCATATGATAGTTTTGATCACAAAAACTTTGAACGTTATGATCCCAGTGTGCATTATTGGAGTGAAAAAGATCCTAGCAATGTCGGTTTGTATACTAAATTTAGAACGAAGTTGGAATTGAAGGCAGCTGTGACTCATTGGCATTTGGAAAAAATCCGACAATATACAGTTGCTGAAAGTAAAAGAAAGAGACGGCATGCAGTTTGTAAGTGGCCACAAGGAAATCCGAAGGATACCTCATTACAGAAATGTTTGTGGGAGTGCCGAGCAACACTGAGAAAGCATGATGAACACTGGCAAATTAGAGTGTTTAGCACTGCTCATACTTGCATGGGGGATCGTAACTATAATGGGCACGCTAATCTTTCGTCGGGTATGATAGCGTTGAGTGTTCGACATCAGATAGAAAATGATCCTTGCTACAAGGTAAAAGCAATTGTGGCGGATATTGAAAATAGATTTCATGTCAAAGTTAGTTACAAGAAAGCATGGTATGCTCGGAGGACAGCGATTGAGCTTGTATACGGCGGATGGGAGTGGTCGTTCAAAGTGTTACCAGCTTATTTGAATGAAATGCAAAGACAAAATCCTGGCACAATTGTGGAATGGTTGCACGATGACATATTAAGCAATGGTATGAACAAGGTATTCAAGTACGTATTCTGGGCTTTTGGACCAGCTGTGGAGGCTTTTCAACTATGCAAACCAGTTTTAACGGTTGATCGAACTCATCTACGTGGACGATGTCGAGGTAAAATTCTTATTGCCGTTGGATTTGATGCTAATAAGAAATGTTTGCCTGTTGCATATGCCATTGTTGATGAGGAAATCAAAGAAAGTTGGAATTGGTTTATGGAACGCATTAGACTTCATGTAGCAAAACATGAAATATGTGTCATATCTGATAGGCATGTGGGAATCATAGATGCAATGAATTCTCTCATATGGAAAGAAGAACCCAATGTGGGTCATCACAGATTTTGCTTGGTACATGTTAGAAAGAATGTTTTGCAGAATCACAAAGGTATCATGGTCAAAAGACTTGTTTGGAAAATTGGTATTGCTACCAAGAAGCGCAAGTTTAAGATCAGACGTCGTTTACTTCGAAACATCAACACCGAGGCTTTGCAGTACCTTGATGCCGTGGAGTTAGAAAAATGGAATCTGGCGTATGACAAACACAAAAGATGGGGTGAGGTGACCACTAATATGGTGGAATCTTACAACAATGTGTTGAGAGGCGCAAGACAACTCCCAATTAAAGCTTGCATTGATATGATATTCTGGAGGACAATAGAATGGTTCAATGACCGGTCAATTGCATCAACACAGTGTGCCACACCACTTACCCTGTGGGCGCATGAAAAGGTGTGCAAAAATGATGCAAAAGGTCAATTACATAATGTGAGAGCACCCAACACAATTGCAGGCCATTATGTGGTTCGAACAAAGCGTCGAATTGGTGGAAAGGGCGCTAATAAGTGGAAGGTAAAGTACTTGGAGTCGCACTGCAAATGTCAAAAGTGGCAGATGTGGAGACTTCCATGTTCACATGCAGCGGCAGTTGCGCGGTTTAGAAACGACAACATGCTGTCGCTTGTTGATCCCGTATACCGCACAAGTGTTTGGGTACACCAATATTCTACGGTGTTCAATCCACCCAGACACCAAGATTATTGGGCCGTGCCTGAATGGACTTCACAAAACACGCCATCTCAACTGGCGTTTTACCTAAGACGCCAATGGAAATGGCGCGTTTGTTCAGAATGTCGCTATTTCCTCTATCTCTTTATTTGCCAGTTTTCATTTCAACTACGAAATAATAATTCATACATCCAAAGACTTAAGCATAAAGACTTAAAATCAATGAGTTCAAAGCAAATGAAAAAACACCAATATCAAATTACTAATATAAAGAGTTAAAATCAATGAAAAAACACTAATATCAAGAGAATGTATCCAATTACTAATGTAAAGAGTTCAAATTAGTTCAATCGTCACGACTTTTCCGCATAAACAGGCGCAGTATCCCCTTCCCCATCTTGGATGTAGATCTAGGGATCCTTGAGGGAGGAGTATCTTGAACAACAGCGTTCTCAAGATCCACTCCAAAAAAAATCATCCTGCACAGACGACTGCGGTGGAGAAGCGGGGACATCACAGAGGCCAATATCTTCTCCGGTCCCACCGGTGTGGCTGACAGAATGACGGCCTCGAAGTGCAGAGCTCGGTGGAGGTGGTTCCACAAAATCGTCATCGGAGTTGTGTACGAACTGAGATGACGACTCTCCGCAGACGGTTTTCTTCTTGGTTCGTCGTTTTGCCTTTTGCCTTACGGGTACGTCCACGTCCATTGCAGAGCGCTGCGAAGGACGGTAGTCCATCAGCTGAGCCTCCCCGGATATCTGCAGTCCTTCTTCAACCATCCTCGAAATGGTTTCCATATCCAGACAGAAATGTCCTGTCGCAGCTCGGCCACTTAGAAAGTGGCGTATATTGTGAAGCGTCTCCACCTACAATTTTTCAAAGTTAAGTACATATCATAATATGAATTTAAATAAGTAATCAGGGTTTAGTTAAGTATAAATAATGTACCGTAAAGTTATGAGACGATGCCGTTTCATGGAATCCCTCTTCAGCATGCACGCCGGGTTTGGTTAAATACACCACCGTGATCTGGCGAAACCAATTCATATATTCTTCCGTTGCAACAGGCTCAGTACTGTCCTCCAGATCAGTCTATATCGTAAAGTGCCTGTTGTCCCACTCCTGTACATAATTGGCGTGCCATTGAACCCAATTCCGACCAGATTTTCCACGACGATCTTGTTTCAAAAAATCAGAACCGTGGAACCGGGGGAGATCCGGGATATACGGTTGGACAATCCCGAATTGGCGCAACACTCGGTGTGGCAGGTGTGGCTCAACCAGATTCCAACAAATAAGCGTTGTTATCGACATCCATATAGGACGACCGGCATCACAACTTTCCGGCAACTCTCGGTGGAGATAAGGCCTCCAAATAAACTACATGTGATACAAATTTTTCAAAATAATTTCAATAAAAACAAAAAACAAAAAACAATTTATAAGTATATGAAGTACCTGATTAGGATGCATCATGGAGAACTGATCTCGGAAATTTTCAATACAATGTCCGGGTGCTTTTACATATGACGCCGGACCATTCCATCTAAAAAATTTAAATTATGAGCGAAGAACACGAAGATTGATGAACATTAAGCTTAAAAAATTAATTAGTGAACAACTTACGCGCTTGCACATGGTAGATAGTCTGTATGCACGGGATCTAGCATCCTCGGTCTAATATTTGGGATTCTCTCCCAAGCCCAAAGCTATAATAGAGTTAAGGCTCCCCCTACATCCGTTCTCTTAGCAACGGCCGCTTCACACAAATTGTGGTACAAGCAAGCAAGCGTCGCACCACCCCAGCTATATGTAGAACACCGTTCTATATCCAAGAAAAAGTGTAGGTAGAAGAACGAAATTTTATTTCCGGAGCTGTTGGGGATCATCAGACCACCAAGTAATACCAGACAATAGATACGAGCCTGCTGTGCATATATGTTGTGTTCGTGGTCACCAGACAGCTCAATCCTCAATTGACGCGATAAGCTTGTCTGCTTAAAAGCCATTTCCTTCAACTCGGATGCGTCCGGTATAAATCCTAGAAAATCCAAACACCTGTCCTTCCAATATCCCGCTTCCGTCGGGGGGATGTAATCTGTCAGAGCCTCTCCATCAAGTTTCAGGCCCCATAAGACCTCCACGTCTTCCAGTGTCACAGTCGCTTCACCGACTGGAAAGTGAAACGTGTGAGTCTCTAGCCTCCAACGTTCAATCAAAGCTGTGATAAGATGGTGGTCAATGTCTTTTGGTTTACCACACCTTAATATACGCCCAAACCCCATCTGGTCCACTATTGCCAAGACATATTGATGGATGGGAACATCCCAAATTATTCCTTCATATCGTCGGCAGCGTACATATTCGGATGGAACTCCTGCCCAAATGTTGTTAGAGACGTGTTGTCTCTGAAAATATAATACAGATGGATCCGCAGGACCACATGCAAGCCGACGACGAGAGGTTGAAGATGATGCCATAATTTACCTACACAACATTAATAATCCAAATTCAACAATAACCAACCATAAACCATTTCAATAATTAGATACAATTTAATCCAATATCACAAAATTGAACACCAACATCAAATAATTCACCTACACAACAACATTGCACATTCAAAATCATAATCCAATTCACCTACACAAAATTAACAATTTAAATTAACAATTCGTCCAACCTAACAATTTCAATTTCCCCAATTTCAATTTTGCCTAACCTAACAATTTCAATTTGTCCAATTTCAATTTGACAAACCTAACAATATAAACAAATTTAACAATTCAAACTAATCAACATAAATCAACCAAAACCCACATAAACCAAAACAATTTGCCCAATTTTTTAGCTATAACAACCCTAGGGTTTAGGTTTATAATCAAATTTATACACAAATTCACTTAAACCCACACAATCCAACATAATAATCAACAATAATGTCATTCAACCAATCCAAAATGCATAATATTTCTACTCAATTCACAACACATTACAAACCCTAGCTAACTATCCACCACTTACTCTAATAATGTAAAAGGTAAGCATACCAACCGAAGAAAATAGATGAATTTGGGGAAGAATAGCACCGATTGACGAATGTAGGCCGAAATCACGGAGAGGAGGGCGATTTCGCGGAGAGGAGGCGCGCAGCTTGGAGAAATCGCGAAGTGTGTGTATTGTGAGATTTTCGCGATTTGGGGGAGGCACGGCTGGTATATCAGCCTGTGAAAACACGCCACTCAGGTTGGCGTTTTTCGCGACTAGGTGAACACGCCACTCAGGTTGGCGTTTTTCGCAAAACAAGTAAACACGCCACTCAGGTTGGCGTTTTTTGCGACTTCAGTAAACACGCTACTCGTGTTTGCGTCTTTCCTTAAGCACGCCAATCTGTTCGGCGTTTCTACAACAATACACACGCCAATTACAAAGGCTTTTTTTTCAGGAATAGACGCCAACCAAGTTGGCGTTTTTCAACGTAATTGCAATTGGAGAGAATACGCCCAAAATACGACACAAGTATAAAACGCCACCTACGTTGGCGTCTTTACGTGTAAACACGCCATTAATATTGGCGTTTTTACTTAAAGACACGCCAATTGCATTGACGTTTTTCCCATATGTGGAATAGATAACAAAATGGGTACATTTACGTTTTCTTTAATATAAACTGCCCCAGAAACCCGATTTTTCCCCGATGCCTGCAAAAGCTCCGCTCCGATTTCGCAGTAGACGAAATATTCCTAGACCTCAACACCGTCATTTCGACGCAGCCCTATCGAATCAAGCAAGACGAAGCAAAAAAGTTGCGCATACCGCGGTGCAGAAGAAATCCGACACAACAAAAAAACGCAATGAATAAACTCCACAATTCTCAACCACCGCATTACAGAGACAATGGAGGCATCTAGTTTTTTGTGCATTTAGCCCAAATTATTTTAGCTGCCAGAACACTTTGGGATTAGTATTGTTCTTAGGCATATCCATTCGATAACAAAGAGGAATGTAGTTTAATGTGATTTAAGTGAAACATGACACACCTAGTTTGATTTTGTGAAATCGGAACTCTAAGCTAAAGGCATAAAGCTTAGAGCACCCGCAACGCGGGCCGCCGGCGTTCCGCGTGCCGTTCCGCCGGAACGGTTTCGCCGCGGAACGCGTTGCGGCGCATGGTTTCTTCCCGGTTCCGTTCCCATTCCGTGCCGGGTGCCGACGGAACGAAACGCGGCACGGTCTGTGCCGCCACGCGCTTCGGCGACATGGCGCTCCCCGCGGCGTGCGTGAGTCCCACTCGTCGGTCCGCGAGTGGGACACGTCACCTGCTGACGGAATAATTATTTTAAAAAAAAAAAATTAATTTTTTATAACGTTAATATTACCGTTTTTTTTAATTTTTTAATTTTTTTTATTTTTATTTTTATTTTCTTATTCTATAAATACTCCTACTTCATTCTCATTTCACATACAACCAACATCATTTCCTCTCCAATTTTCATATTCAATCTCTACACAAAATGTCCGGCGACGGCAACTACGGCGGTGACGGCTCCGGTGGGTGGGATCTCAACGCGTTGGGCGATTGGCAGACCATGTACAACACACTTGGTGGTTCCGGGTCGTCGACGCCGGGCACCCAGGGGTCGGCGACGCCGGGTGGGTACCAACCACCCACTTTCGATGTGGATGCCTACGCACGACCACCCGGCTCGCGCCTTTCTCAGGGTTTGTCCCAGATTCGGGAGAATATCCCCATTGAACCCACCCAGGGAGGAGGCCGAGGCGGTGAAAGCGCCATGGCTGCGTCTGAGGCGGCCGAGGAGGGGGAGGAGGAGAAACCGGAGGATCTGGGCCGGCATCCGTACAACAACAAAGAAACAAAGGCGGTGTACACCGCCTGGCTCACCGTCTCGTATGATCCCATCGTCGGGAATCAACAAGCCGCCAAGTGCTTCTGGGAAAAGGTCCGCGATGTCTACCACCAGATTAAGCCGAAAGGGGTCCGGAAGCGCAAATATACAATGCTCCGTGCTCACTTTGGCCGAGTCGACGTACAGGTCAAAAAATTTTGCGGCATCTACTCGGCCGAAGAGACGAACTACCAAAGCGGAGCTTCGGGCGCCGACATTCTGAGGGAGGCTTTGCGCGTCTTCTACCAGGACACCGGGCTACAGTTCAAATATGTTTATATTTGGCAGCTCGTCAAGGACGAGGAAAGGTGGGCCGGCGGTGTCCGCTCGAGCTCGAACTCAACCTCAAAGCGCACGAAGCACACGGTGACCGGCAACTACTCATCTGGTGACACCGGTGAGGCCAGCGAGGGTGAACCGCAGGTGTTTGGGGGTACGGGGGATCCAACGCCCGACGAATACGGGGGATCCAGCCGTGGGCGCCGTCGGCCGCAAGGGACGAAGGCGGCGAAGGCGGCTAGAGCGAGGAAGGGCCGAGGCGAATCAAGCAAGTCGGCCTCGGGATCGGGCTCGCGGGGAGGCTCGGACACACTTATCGTGGCGTACATGACCGCCACAATGGCGGACACTTCCCGCTTCTCGTACGCCCAATTCGCGGCCTGGTGGAACGGAATTATGCATATGGCAGCACAACTTGGCCTTCCGACTCCCCCTCAACCTTGACCGCCTCCGGAGGATGATTAGCCGGTGGAGTAGTTTTTTATTTTCTCACGTTTAATTGTGTGTTTATTATTGTGTGTTTTTTATTTTTTTAAGTTTAAGTTGTAATTTTTTTAATGTTGTGTGTTTTTTAATAAAGTGTGTTTGTTTTTTTATTAAAGTGTGTTTATTTAAATTGAATTGGGTTGGAAATAAAAATACAAAATGAAATTGAATGAATAGTAATTTAAGGAACGGTTAAGGAACGGATAAGAAACGGAGGGTTGCAGGTTCCGTTCCTTAGTTAAGGAATGGAGTAAATAAGTACAGTGGGGCTCTCAAATAGTGGTTTAAGGAACGGTTTAGGAACGGTATAGGAACAGCGTTGTCGATGACCTTATAGCTACTGAAGCTGTAAGAGACTATATATGTGCCTCAGTGTTTTGATTTTTATGCACAGTATCCAGGGCTCTGCTTTTATTCCTGAAACTTACCTGGCATTGGTGTTGTTTGTATGCTTAGATTAAATATTTAAAATCTTATGGTATAACAAAGAGGAATCTAAATTATTGTGATTTAACTGAAACCTGCACATCTAGCTACTAAATTTCTAGCCGGTTGGTCAAAAGAATCCATTAAGTTGCATTCCTGTTACTTCTCATTTTGTTTTAAAAGGGGTAATACGTTTCAACTCTATGTTTTTGACATTTGAATGTTTTAGTGAGATTCAGACTCCGGATGGGATTTTCTCTAACAGAGGTGTTCTCCAGAGAACAATGCTCGAGAGGTGTGAGACTCATTTCGTCCAGGACTTGATATGTGAGTGAACACTTGAAGGCCGTGTATATGGATTGATATTTATGTGCTCTTGCAGTGTCTTACGTTATGCTACTTGTTGGAGAAGATCGCACCATATCAGGAGGAAGATATGGGCAAATTATCTTTTTACCTTCTTTAGGAGATATGCAATATTTGTAATTATGTTAATTAGGTTTACCTTGTAGAGCAATCCCTACTCCTATATATTGGTACTCTATGTACAATGTAATAATCAGAAAATAATATACAATACGAGATTACCGATCCTTTAAACATGGCCTCAGAGCAGATCGATCCTTGGCTCAGAAACGTTTCATCATAGCCAATATACCTTTCCCGACCTATTCCAGCCAAAAACCAACCGAGCAAACCACAATCCTGCATCAAAATGTCAGAGGGAGACGAGACAAAGGCAACCACAGAACAGCCGATTACAAGCCTAAGAAACAGTAAGGGCATTACTGTTGCATTCAAGTTGAATGGAAGAAATTACCCCCTTTGGTCACGATTGATCAAAGTGAAAATTGGAGGCCGAGGAGCCTACTCATACATCTGGAACGAGCCGCCGAACCCAGGGAGTAAAGGGTTCGATGAATGGGAAGAGAACGACTTGGTAGTGTTCTCGTGGATCGTTGACAATATCGAAGACGATATCATCTCCGATTTTGCACACCACCAAACATCCAAAGCGCTATGGGACAGCCTTGCGGTAACATTCGAGAACAAAGCAGATCGGTACCTCATCCATCTACAACCTGGAAGAACAAGCAATATACATCAAACAAGGCAACATGGATCTGGAAACATACTACCGGAAAATCCACGGGCTATGGATTAACATCGATCGATGCCAAAAACAGCCGATCAGTTGCTGCGATAAAGGAATCGACCAATTCCGAGTGCATTCAACCGAGAAGCGATTGATCAAGTTCCTAACGGGACTAAATCAGGAATATGATTCCATCAGGCGAGAGATCCTGAAAGAGGACCCAACCCCATCAGTCGAGGCCGCCTACGGAATGGTGAAGAAGGAGGCGGCTCGACTAAATATCATGCCACCGGCATCCTCTCCACCAACCGAAGGAGCTCCTGGAGTAACCGAGTCATCATCTGGGGGGATCGGACATGGTTTAGCCGCTCAAACTCAGCGCCACAACTACCGCGCACCACCTCACCCCGCCGCAGCCACGCACCGGCCGGAAAACAGGCCGGATAAATCTCGGCTGATATGCTCTCACTGCGGAAAACCGAGACACACCAAGGAGGAATGCTTCCTCCTAATTGGATACCCGGAATGGTGGGAGGAGAAACAGAAGGCGAGAGCTCAGGCGAAGCTCGCCATCGGAGTAGACGAACGCGGACAACAGAAGCAATACGGGGCTGGAAACAGAGAGACAACAATGGGGCAACCGCCGGGAGTGCAAGCTTCAACCGGCGGCGGCGGCGTACGGGGGGCCGGCAATTTCGCCGAGAAAGAGGAATGGAGCGGCGCCGCCCTTGGAGGTAGAGGGTTTGGTTTAAAACCAAACCCTAGTAATTACAATCTATCTTCCTATTTTAATCCCCACAAGAAACGTTTATTACACATTGACCCCCATGCTATTACTTATTGGCCCCCAGATTATGTGACTTGTCAAAACCGACCCCAAACTTTGATAAAAACCAAAAAGGCCCCAAATACTTGCAGTTTTTTGTCAAAAAACCCCTTTGCACCTCTAGAAAATATTTCCGCTGCATTTCACGTTTATCATGATGATAGAAAAAGTAATCGAGGTTGGATTTTTTATTGTGGGGCTACAGATACAATGTCCCCAGACCGGAATGATTTTAGTAGCTATGATGTTGTTACTGATACATATATTAGAACTGCAAACGGGGAATTAATCACAGTTGTTGGGTCGGGAACCATTGATATATCTCCCACTCTTCGATTGTCAAAATGTTTGCATGTTCCGACACTGTCTCAGAGATTGATGTCCATAAGTCATGTGACTAGGGACTTGAATTGTACACTTCTGATGCACCCTACCTTTTGCATATTACAGGATATTCAGACGAAGAGGATTCTTGGGCGTGGCACTGAGAAGCAAGGACTCTACTATGTGGACGAGATAGCTCAACATGGTAGTGCGATGCTGGCTCACGGGTCCGCGAAACAAGAAATTTGGCTGTGGCACCGAAGACTAGGGCACCCTTCTCCTGGTTATTTTAAACTTCTTTTTCCGAACCTTTCTATTCCTAAAGATTTTTCCCGTGAAACGTGTGTTTTGGCCAAGAGCCACAGACAATCATTTAAACCTACCAACACTCGTATGAATTCCATTTTTTCCTTGATACATTCTGATGTGTGGGGCCCTGCTCCAATTGTTGGTGGAAATTTTCGTTACTTTGTTATTTTTGTTGATGACTGTACTCGAATGACTTGGATATATTTTTTGAAACATAAGTCTGAAGTCGTGGAAAAATTTATCTTGTTCTTCAAAATGGTCCAAACACAGTTTCATACCACCATAAAAACCATTAGGTCAGACAATGGGAGGGAGTTTGTTAATAGTTCTATGACCCAGTTTTGTAAAGAGAAAGGAATGATCCACCAAACATCATGTGCCTATACACCAGAACAAAACGGGGTAGCAGAAAGGAAGAATAGGACGATCCTAGAAATTACCCGGGCCCTTATGATCGAATCCAAAGTACCCAAACATTTCTGGCCAGAAGCCATCACCACAGTCGTGTACCTCATGAACCGTTTACCTACAAAAATTCTCAACACAAAAACCCCGCTTGATATCCTATCCAAAATGACCAAAATTCCCCAGCACCTGAACCTTTCACCCAAAGTCTTTGGCTGCACTGTCTATGTGCATATCCCTAAACACGAGAGAACCAAACTATCACCATGTGCGACCAAGTGTGTCTTCGTCGGGTATGGGATTAACCAGAAGGGATGCCGATGTTTCGATCCCCACACAAAAAAGGTCATTACTACCATGAATTGTAATTTCTTAGAAACCGAATTCTTTTACCACACCCACCTTAGTAGTCAGGGGGAGAGTGATCCAGGCAGTTCATCGGACTACCTAAGTTGGGTGGTGCCACTTCCAAATTCTTCGATTGAGGATCTAACAGAACCAGTTGTCACTACCGTCGAGCAAGTCTCGCCACCAGAGTCATCTCATCCACCCTCAGATCCTCCTCAAATGATATCCGAGGTAATTCTTGATCCCGATGAAAGTACAGTTTCCCCTAACCATAATGTGAGTACAGATGTTCCCGAAGAGGATAACACGGTGGATAGTGACACTGGGAGATACATTCTTCCAAATCGAACTACAAGAGGAGTCCCACCAAAACGATACTCTCCTGAAAAGGTTGGAAAGAAGAGTCGGTACGGGGTAGCGAACTTCGTACAAGGAAATCTGGCCAAGATGGCCAGAGCTTTTGAAGCCGCATTGTATGAAGACAAGGAGATTCCACAATCGGCAGAGGAGGCAATGAAACATAAGCATTGGAGGGATGCTATGATCACGGAAATGAGAGCACTAATGAGGAACAATACATGGGTAAAAGGCAAGCTGCCCGAAGGAGTGAAGACTGTTGGGTGTAGATGGGTGTTCACGATAAAGAGAAGACCAGATGGCACAGTGGAGAGATACAAGGCCAGACTTGTAGCAAAGGGATATACCCATACCTATGGAATCGATTATGACGAGACCTTCTCGCCTGTGGCAAAAATCAACACCGTAAGAGTCCTGTTCTCAATTGCAGCCAACAAGGATTGGCCACTTCACCAATTTGATGTGACTAATGCCTTCCTACATGGGGAACTACCAAAACCGGTTTTCATGGAACCTCCACCTGGATTTACTGATGAGTTCCAAGCAGGAGAGGTATGCCAACTACAGAAGACGTTGTACGGGCTAAAACAATCTCCAAAAGCATGGTTTGGACGGTTCACGGAGGTGATGAAGAAGTATGGATACAGACAGAGCAACTCAGATCACACACTGTTCATCAAGAAAAGAGCAGGCAAGATCACGTGTCTGATTATTTATGTGGATGACATGATTATCACCGGAGATGATACTGAAGAGATGAGCGAGCTCAGAAAAAACCTGTTTAATGAGTTTGAGATGAAGGATCTAGGACAGCTAAAATACTTCTTGGGTATAGAAGTGTTGAGATCAAAGAAAGGGATATTCATCAATCAGAGGAAGTACATACTCGACCTCTTGGCTGAAGTAGGTATGCTTGACTGCAAACCTGCAGATACTCCGATGGTTCAGAATCACAGGCTACAAATGACGAAAGAAGCGAAGCCTGCCGACAGGGGGAGCTATCAATGGTTAGTCGGGAAGTTGATTTACTTATCTCACACTAGACCAGATATTCCATACGCAGTAGGAGTAGTAAGCCAGTTCATGCATGCACCTCAAGAAGAGCATTGGGAGGCAGCTGTAAGGATTGTTCGATACTTAAAGGGAACAGTTGATCATGGGCTTCTGTTCGAGAAACATGGACACTTGGAGATAAGCGGTTTTACTGATGCAGATTGGGCTGGAAATCCAAATGATAGGAGATCAACCGCGAAGTACTTTTCCTTCGTCGGAGGGAATCTTGTGACATGGAGAAGCAAGAAGCAGAAGGTGGTAGCACTGTCTAGCGCGGAAGCAGAGTTTCGCGGGATAAAGAGCGGGTTGACAGAATTACTATGGCTAAGGAAACTTATGAGGGAATTAGGTCTTTACTCATCTCAGACGTGTAAACTATTTTGTGATAACAAGGCAGCCATTAGTATCTCTGAAAACCCAGTCCAACATGATCGGACAAAACATGTGGAAGTAGATAGACACTTCATCAAGGAGAATATCGAGGCAAGAATAGTTGAGATGCCATTTGTTAAGTCCGAGGACCAGCTAGCTGATATTTTGACCAAGGCGGTGAATTCAAAGCTGTTTCGAGAAGTATTTTGCAAGTTGAGCATAGGGAATCCCGTCGCTTAACTTGAGGGGGAGTGTTGGAGAAGATCGCACCATATCAGGAGGAAGATATGGGCAAATTATCTTTTTACCTTCTTTAGGAGATATGCAATATTTGTAATTATGTTAATTAGGTTTACCTTGTAGAGCAATCCCTACTCCTATATATTGGTACTCTATTTACAATGTAATAATCAGAAAATAATATACAATACGAGATTACCGATCCTTTAAACACTACTCACCTTGCAGCTTTTTAAGATCAGTGAGGAAGTTGTGATTGATGCCACTAATAAGGAGAATATAGCTCGCCTGATTAATCATTCGGTAGGCTCTTGTTTTTTTCCATTGAATTTCGTTACATTTGAATACAATGTTCACTTCACTCTATATGCAAATTGATGCAGTGCATGCCCAACTGCTACGCGAGGATCATGACGTATAGTACTTATCGCTAGATCCAATGTTTCAGCTGGTGCTGAACTAACGTACGTGTAATTAATTTTTGGTGTCGTTTTTATTTATACCATTTGTTTTCGGACAGGAGGATGTTAACTCGTATCGTGTGTGTGGGCAGGTATGATTATTTGTTCGACCCAGACGAGCGTGAGGAGGTTAAAGTTCCTTGCTTGTGTGCTGCTCCCAACTGCCGCAGATTCTTGAATTGAATTTGAAGACCCTTTTTTGTTTCAATGAGGAAAAGTTTTTGTCATAGCATTAATTGTAATTTCTAATCAAATAATGTTTACCCAATAGTGATTCAAATTATTTCACATTCTCAGTTTTTTGTTGATAAACAAAATCAGTAGACATATCTCTACCATGGTTTCTATTTTGATTATGTCAATACATAAACACCAAAAAGTACAAGTTTGTAGAAGCCAATTAATTGTCTGTACACTTGGTTATCGATGCTTTACAACCAGAACCAATTAGGCAAGAAGCAATGAAAGAGCCATGAAATATGAAAGATGGGAGATGATGATGTGGGGTAATCGCCTTAATTGTCTTGACAATCTATATTAATTTCTGACAAAATAAGAAAATATGTTGAAGATAGATTCCATGTGAAATGCAGCTACAAGAAAACATGATTTGCTTGGAGAAAAGCGTAAGAAGCCGATGAGCAAATACATGTAGTGAAGCTGTGAAACTTATTCATTTTGCCCGTTCTCAGAAGCTAATGTTCCACAAAAGTTGTATAATTGATACTATCACTTAATGATGTTTTTTGAAAAGTACATCTATCAAGCGAGGCAACATCTAATTTTTTGACTGATTATAGGATATGTTTTTGCCATTTGATGACGTATTGTTTGTTCTCTCCATTAACTGCTGTTAAATGGAGTAGAATTTGTTTAATCAGATCTTTACCTTTTTTGTTTCCCTATTAGAAAAAGTTGTTGTGCTCATATCCTTTAATCAATTAGGTGGGTTTTGCTTCCTTGATGAGGTGAGTTGTACCATATTCATTCTCAGAAATGCCTGAGAATGTGAGTTCTTCTCAGTATTTGTTAAGAAAGCTGTACTGATTCTTCATGTTCCCTTTCAACAAGTTTGTGTGGATTTTATTTACAAGACTAAAGAAAGAGGTGTTAAGAGTATCTCATCTCACGCTCCAGTTAGTACTTTATCGTCTATAATATGACAAGTGTGGCGCCAAGCATGTGGTGATCTTGAAGTCAACAATGGCCACATTTGGTTCCTCTCTTTTCTTGCTATCCTCACAAAGGCCCTCCAATTCTGCCTTATGACTTCGTGCACCGCCTTCAAGTAGTTGCTGGAGTCGTGGTCCCTTATGATCGTCCCTTGTGAGCCATAGGCCGTTGGGTCGCTCAGCGTCTCTAGGGGGTGAGGCGAATTCAGAAACTCCCTAAAGGCACGCTTGGTTAAAGAGGCATTGGCATCGTGCAGCTCGCAACGGGTGGGGTGGAGACGTCTTGTCATGTGGCTGCAGGATGAAGACCTTCCCAATCGGAGTGTACAACACTTTCTGAATAAGCAACAAATATCAACATCTTTCCTCTGCTTTTTCTTTGATTTCTACTGCAAAAGTGGAGAGCACTTATATTCTTGTTGAGGCAGGGATGGGAACGGAACGTGCCACTCAAACGCTTGAGCAGCTGCGCGACGTAGTTAGGGTAGTTGCAGAGAAGGCTCTTGGCACGATGTCTCGATGCATCATCACGCAACGCACATGGCTGTCGTCCAGGCCTAGCTGCTCCAAGATCTCCACAGAAGACGAATGGCGATCCGAATGTCACCACTGGGAGAAGGTTCCCCACCTTCACTTCCTTGTTGGTAAGAAGCATCAAGTTCACCAGAAGGGCGAGGCTACCGCCTAGCGAATGCCCTGTGAATTGGAACCTCGCCCGCTCCCCAAATCTCTTTATATGCTCCTTTATCTCCGGCTTGAACTGCTCATATATCCCCTTTGCTGCTTCGTATATTCCTCTGTGAACCAACACATTTGTCCCCTGCATATCCATTCATCACACTCATCGTCGTCATCGTTGTTGCTTATTTGAAATAGCTGAATTCTTAACCACTATGAGTCTATGACGAACCTCAAATTTAGTCGGCTCGAAGAAGTGATTCGCCTGCCATGATTCCAATGAGTCTGATCCCTGCAGTTCATTCATACCATGTCATTGTCAACACAAAATGAATCATCATTATCATCACTAGTTTTAGGCTTTTGGGAGTAACCCAAAACAAAACAAATTCGTGTAGTTTTGACCCAGAGCAGACAATATCAATCAAATATATGCATGAATTATTGATCAGACCTGAATGACGAAGGAGCGGGTGTAGATATCAGAATCATCACACACAAACCATTCGCACGGTGCGGAATGGAGCGACTGAAGGTCCTTGGCCGCTTTCTCTTTCTCCTCCTCCCTGGCCGCCACCACCGCAGTCATGGTCGATGCAGCCACGCACGCCGCCCTCTCCGACTTGTTTTTTCTCGGCTCGATCTCGCTCTCCTCGTCTTCACCCAGCTCTGGCTCCGCACCCAACGCTATGAGGTTCCTCGCCTGCGACTGGATGTACGATGCGGCCGTGGCTGCAATCTCGTAAGCAGCTGAGGGCGAACACGACGCCCCTGAAATCTCCGGCGACGATAAATCCGGTTCGACCTGGCCTCTGATGGTCGCAGCAGCTGCCTTCTTCTCGAGAGAAGATGTCACGAACTCTAGCCCATAATGCCTCTTCAAATCCTCCCTCTGCAAAATTTATTTACTATGTTAGTACTTACTATTCAATTATTCATACTAAGTAGTACTCCCCCTCCCCGATTAAAACCTGACACGAGTTTTAAGAAATGTAAAGAAAAGTTGGTTGAAAAAGTTAGTGTAATGTGAGACCCACTTTTTTTATATTAATTTTATAATAAAAGGTGAGTGAAGCGAGTTAGTGGAATGTGTGACATGCTTAGAGCATCTCCAATGGCGGACGTCCGGTCGGACATCCGCGACGGGCGACCGGGACTTCCGCCATTGTGGCGTGGCAAGTCGGATACGGACGTCCCGTAAGGACGTCGGATGTCCTCGGACGTGCGGGCGATGGGCGGGTGGACGTCTGGGTCGGACGTCCGATATTTAATTTTTTTTATTACTATGTAATTTTTTTTGTTTTATTACTGTATAATTTTTTTTTCGAAGCATGTATGTTTTTTTTAATGAAGTTGTTAATTTTTCCCGTTCGTATTCGTGTTGAAATTTTATTTCCGTAAACGTAAATTGTTTTATTTGTGAATTTGTGATTTTTTTATTGCGGGAAGTTCTAGTGGGAAGGGCGATGGGTAGGGCGGATTGTGTAGGGGAAGTCCTAGTGACGTGGCAGTGGGATGGGAAGTCCTAGTGACGTGGCAGGAGGTGTTTTTGGGAAGTCCTAGTGGATGTCCGAGTGGGACATCCGGGCATTGGAGATGCTCTTACCATTTATGGTAAAAATGAAGTGTGACTCTTAATTGGGGCAGGACCGAAATAGAAAAGTGTGACTGGGATGGCGGAGTATTACGAGAATAAATATAATATTTGTCTTCGCGCACGGCGCACCTTCATGTCCGGGGATCACATACTCCATGTTGCACAAGAACACATACTCCATGTTGCACAAGAAAGCGAGCTGTGCGAAAAGCTTCGTATCCGACCACGACACGTGTCTCAACAGAGACGAAAACGTCTCTCCATCGACGCCGCCTTCGTCTTCCTCGTAATCAACGTCGCAGCCTCCTTCTCCGTCGCCATCCTCATTTACATCGAAGCTCTCAACGTCGTCGTTTCGGTACCCCTTCCATTTGTTCCTAAGCTCCACGATCATCTCGGTCCAATTCCCTCGATTCTTCCCTTGATGGATCTCAATTTCATCAATCTCTCCGACACTCACCTCCTCCTTTCTCGTCGTCTCCGGATCGAAGAGAAACGACTTCAGCGTCTCCGGAATCATGGCGGCTCCGGAGAGCTGAATGTTGAATAAACGGCTGTTGTTGCGGTTGGGCAGCGAGGCTCTGGCCTTGTGAGAGAGAAGGTGGTTGTCGGAATAGGAGCGCCGCATCACGCCTCGCCTCTGCAGGTCCTTAGTCGAAAAGGACCTGCGGAGGACGCCGCCGGGTGTCGGAATCTGAGACAGCGCCGCCATTGGCACCGGTGATATAATCTGTTGATGATGTTAAGATTATTAGATAATGCTGGTTGATGGAGAAGGTAAACAACATGAGGTTTGTTTAGCCTGAAATCACACAGGAAATGGCAAGGCCTTCTTAAAAAGAAAGAAGCTCTACTCGTCGTTAGCAACGACGGATCTTGCAAGATGCTGTTTAATTTACGTGTTCAAGAAACTACGTGTGTGTGTTTGGTGGGGCAATATTGACCAAACAAATTTAAGTAAGCCATGTTATTTTTAAATAGCTATGATTTAATAGATCTAATTGCATTTAATTCGACACAATGCAATGTAAATTTAATTAAACCAAGTTTTTCGCATGGAATATTAACACAGTATTGTAATTTAGGATCTTAGGGGGTATGGAAAATAGTAGTGGTTGAATTGAAGCGAATGAAAAAATAAATTTAATTTTCTATGTCACGTAGTATTGGAATTGCGGTGCACGGTGGCTTTGTGGGCATCACAAGTTTGTCTTCTTTGACATAGTAATTCTCAGTTCTAGATTGAAGCCAAGTGTAATTACATCTCATATTAATTTCTAAAGGTATATGATACGAACCTCTATTATTATTATTTAGTTTAGATATTATAGGGATTTAGCATATCTTTTTCTATATCTTTGTTTTCTTATTCATTAAGTCAGTAGCATTATATATAGGATAGACTGTTATCTTTTTTATTCAATCAATCAATTAATGAAATATTTTCTCCCCCAAAGATAACGTGTGTTTTCCAATCCTAATTTTGGATTCCCTCCGCCGATCCTAATTGGACGCCGAAGTATTCTATCAATCGCCGAGTTATCTGCCCGACGGGAGCAACTCCCGCGCACAGAAACTCTGCAATCGTCCGCCGAGCCTGTTGGTCGCCGGAAATTTATCTCCACCGCCGAGCGAACTCGCCGCTGGTGCTTGTTAAGGGAAACACCCTTAACAACTGGTGCTTTCATCGTGATCTCACCCTCCCACCATCTCGAACCGAAGCTACACAGCTGCCCGACGGAAAACATTCCGCGCACAGCAACTGCTTTGGTTGTCGAGTCCCGCCTGTCCGCCGAGCTCTAGCCGCCGGACAACTCTACTTCTGCAACGCACGACGGGAAGGATTCCCGCGTGCCGCGTCGAAGTCAGCCGATCATCATCCACCACAGCCACGCCTCAGTCCGTCAACATGTCATACGACTGTCACCGTCGTCAATACGACCCTCCTCAGGTCGCGCAACAGTTACATCCTTACCAGCCGATCCGACCACAACGTGCAACCTGCTGGGACCCTCCGGGCAGCCGCGATCCACCGGGTATTCCGCCCTATGATCAGCCGCCACCCAAGTACAGGCGTGAACCCTACGGTCCGCCGCAAACTCACCAAATGGGGTCCATTCAGACACGCCGCCCCACCTGTTGGGATCTTCCCGGTACCCGACCACTGCCGAGTTTCCAACCTTATGACCCACCACAGTCAAGGCAGCCTTCGTGTTGGGAACCACCGCCCCACCGTGCATCGCAAGGATACTCAGATTATGAACTCGTTTCCAGTAAACTAGATCGCGTTTTGGACAGATTGGACAAATTCGATGCTTGGAGAGACGCCACAGATCGCCGCTTCGAGAAGCTTGAGAAGTATCCGAGGCGACACCAACATCTTCATAATGGCCGCGCCGAGCAGCCTACATACCAGTCACCGCAATCCGACCGATTTTTGAGTCACGGCACAGCTCCGTTGACTGCCGTTGCCCCGCCACGGTCCGGCTTCACGCATCGGCCACAACAGTCCAGCAAGTTTATTGATTCGGGGAAGCAGCGTGGTCTACCCACTACTCCCACGATAGTATTCGGTGATGATGTTCCCAATGACACTACCGATGTTCACAATGATGACGCTTCTCTTGATGTTCCAAATAACGAGTCCCCTGAAGAGTTCGTCAGGGACGAAGGGATTGTCAAGAACGACAATGAGTCACCGCAAGTGCTCGTTGGGGTATATGATGAGAAGATTGGTGAAAAGGAGGAGACATTGCTAGAAGATAAAGAGGAGGATGGTTCTATTGGTGAAGCGGAGAAGAAAATCGCCTCACTCAATGTTGTTCAAGTGTCATCCAAAAATGTTGTTGGAAATTGTTGGGGCAATAAAGGAGATGGTGCTTACACCGATTTGCCCGTAATTGCTTGTGTCTATGTGGATTTGAATGTCGGTGATGTTCCAAGTATGAATCATCGATCAACATAGCTCGACAAAGATGCAAGGCGGATCCCTCCGAGTAATGACATGCCATGCTTGGGCATTCTGGGAGGCGTGGACAAGCTTTTCGATTTAGCAAGGAATTTTTCCGACAAAGTTGAGTCTCCTTTGTTGATTTTTTATGGAAGTGAAGAAGGGAGATGTTCATCTGTTCGGTGTGTGTTTGATCCAGGAGGAGTTGCCTCGCCGAAGCTTCTGCTTTCAACTCTCCTTTTTGCTTCGTGGTTCCCACCTTGAGGACAAGGTGGATTTTACCCGTGGGGGAGTTGATACGAACCTCTATTATTATTATTTAGTTTAGATATTATAGGGTTTTAGTATATCTTTTTCTATATCTTTGTTTTCTTGTTCATTAAGTCAGTAGCATTATAAATAGGATAGACTGTTATCTTTTTTATTCATTCAATCAATTAATGAAATATTTTCTCCTCCAAAGATAACGTGTGTTTTCCAATCCTAATTTTGGATTCCCTCCGCCGATCCTAATTGGACGCCGGAGTATTCTATCAATCGCCGAGTTATCTGCCCGACGGGAGCAACTCCCGTGCACAGAAACTCTGCAATCGTCCGCCGAGCCTGTTGGTCGCCGGAAATTTATCTCCACCGCCGAGCGAACTCGCCGCTGGTGCTTGTTAAGGGAAACACCCTTAGCAGTATATAGCTTACCTATGACCTTGGACGAATTGATCTCGAGAATGAACCAACATACCAAGGAAACAAAACTAACTGATTAAAAAAACTCAAAGTTTCTAAATCTTGTTTATTTTATTTCTTAAAGCTGCCATTACAACTAGCAATAAGACCTATATATATACATATATATATATGCAACAAAAAATCCTCTTACTAATTTGAAACGGAAAGATAAATCAATCCCTTAAAGGTAGAATTATATCGAAACACAACTTCTAACTCTAATTGGAAACGACTGCAAATAAATTCAATCCCTTAATGGGATTGAACTTAACACAAACAAAATAATTAAAATTAAATTCAAAACTAGAAAACAACTAAAAGATAAACTCCTATTGCAGGTCTTCATCTTTAACGTAAGAGGGCTCACGCATGTATCAATGCGATTTACCCAAAATCGAAAGGTTTTGGCAGATAAATTCCTAGTCGTAAAATCTATCTGGCTTAGTCTGTATTATATACGAAACATTGTTTGTATTATACATGAAACACTGACATTCCAACGACCTAATTCTTGAATTCAACATTGAATAATGTGGCTAATATGATAAAATATGCCTCTTAGATCGTCATATTTGAAGAATGACTGACTTGTTGTGGCAAAAATTGATATCAATCTTTAAATTTGTGATTTTGAAGATCACTTTCAAAATCGGAAATATCATACGTCCAAAGTTTATGTTTTTAAAACCAATATTGCTAAAACAATGGTGTTAATATTTTGCAATGCTAAAGCCATTGGTACATACAGATAGGCCTTCCAAAACAAATTTTTTTTTTAAATTCTGATAAACTATATATCTAAGAAAACTTTGTTTGTTTAATTCGTTTAATAATTAACCGAGTTCAAATCTGACGTGCTCTCAAATATATCGAAATTAGGTTCGGAACGAAGATAAATACTATCTACTTTTGCTTTATGAGGATTGAATAATTAGATACCAACAGTTGTTATTCGATTTTTTAAAAATAATTGAATTATGAGTTTCTCTTTTAAATCTGTTGGAAAGAAATCACAAGGTGATTGATTCCAAATTGATTATATACCTTAACTACCAAATTGATTATATACCTTAACTAGAATAGAATCATCAATGATCTAGTTTACCATATGTAGCATTAGTCTTGTCTATAAAGGATGTAACCCTAACACATATTGAATTAAGCAATAAAATTACCTTCTTCCGATCCCTTGATCGTTTCTTCATGGCATCAAGAGTAGGAAGATCTCTGGCTCAGAGAAATCTCATCATAGCCGTGTAATACCCTTCTTGGCCTTAACCTAAAACCAAAACCCAAATCTCATCGAAAATGTCAGACACAGACGAGGAAAAACAAACAATTGAATCCTCAAAATTGAGGACGAACAAGAACGTCACAGTGGCGTTCAAATTAAACGGGAAAAACTACCCGTTGTGGTCGCGATTGATGAAAGTCGCGATAGGAAGCAGGAGGGGATATTCACATATCCAAGATGAACCGCCGGAACCAGGCAGTAAAGGATATCGGGAGTGGGAAGAGACTGATCTGGTGGTCTTTTCGTGGATCATCGAAAATATCGAACATGATATTATCTCCGACTTCGCTCACCATCAAACTTCCAAGGCGCTGTGGGATAATCTTGCGATTACGTTCGAAGGAAAGACGGATCCATATCTGATTTATGACCTGGAAGACAAAATAATATACATGAGACAAGGAAGTTTCAATCTCAAAACATATTACCGTCTTCTCCACGGATTGTGGGTAAATATCGATCGAACTCAGAAGCAACCGGTCACGTGCTGTGACAAGGGGATCGTGCAATATCGACAACACGCGAGTGAGAAACGACTTATCAAGTTTCTCACGGGTCTGAACCAAGAGTATGACCACATTCGACGGGAAATCCTCAAAGAGCAGCCGTACCCCTCAGTCGAAGAAGCCTGCGGATGGGCGAAGAAGGAGGCGGCTCGACAGAAGATCATGCCACCGACATCCGCTCCACCCACCGGAGACTCCTCTGGCGTAGGAAGCGCCGATGCATCATCGGGGGAGATAGGCTACGGATTTAGAGTACAGAGGGACCGACCAAATAATCGAGGAAGCCAGCAACGACCGCCACCAGCCGGAAACGGAGGGAGACCGGACAAAAGCAAACTATGGTGCTCCCACTGCAGGAAGAACAAGCATACAAGGGAGACATGCTTTCTCCGGGTAGGATACCCGGAATGGTGGGATGAAAAACAAAGGGCACGAGCCCAAGGAAAGCTCGCCGCTGTCGGAATCGCGGAGAACAACCCGCGACAGAACTCATCAAACCAGAACAGAAAAGTAGCAATTGGAGGAGGGAATCAGGCTAATAACCCTCCCCAACCAGAAATCGGCGGTGGTAGTGGTGGCGGCGTCGGAGGCGGCATCCGAATCGGGAATTTCGTGGAACAAACCGGAGCAGCGACGGAAATACCCGAATCCCATAGCATGTTACCTAAAGTGTTCGGATGTACAGCCTATGTCCATATTCCCAAACATGAAAGAACAAAATTTTCTCTGTGTGCTACTAAATGCATTTTTGTGGGGTATGGGATAAATCAGAAGGGTTATCGGTGCTTTGACCCGAGCACTAAGAAGATTATCACCACCATAAACTGTACATTCGTGGAAACCGAGTTCTTCTACCCTCACCCCCTTAGCAGTCAGGGGGAGCAAAATCCTTAAACTAATCATGGGGACTGTCTAAGTTGGTTTGTGTCACCTCCAAGTCCTTCAATTGCGGAACCACCAGAGACTATAGCGGTCGCTGCCGCCGAGCACGCCCTCCCACCAGAGTCTCCTCAACCACCTCAAGATCAACCTCAACCGATATCCCATGTATCTCCTATACCAATGTCTGAAGAAATACTGTAGTTAATATTAACACTGCAGAGGAAGAAGAAGAGAATAATACCATTGATAGTGACACTGGGAAGTATGTCCTTCCCAATCGGAGTACTCGTGGCATACCTCCAAAATGATACTCTCCCTAGAAGATCGGTACAAAGAGAAGATATGGAGTTGCAAATATTGTGCAAGGAAATTTGAGCAAGATGGTACGTGCGTTTGATGCGGCACTATATGAGGAAGAGAAAATTCCGCAAACTGCCGAGGAAGCAATGAGACACAAACACTGGAGAGAGGACATGTTTACAGAGATGAAAGCATTGATGAAAAATAACACATGGGTGAAAGGAAAACTGCCAGAAGGAGTCAAAGTTGTGGGGTGTAGATGGGTGTTTACTATCAAGCGAAGACCAGATGGTTCAGTCGAGAGATATAAGGCACGACTTGTAGCGAAGGGATACACTCAAACATACGGAGTTGATTACGCTGAGACTTTTTCACCAGTAGCAAAAATCAACACAGTCAGGGTACTATTCTCGATCGCAGCTAACAGAGACTGGCCACTTCACCAGTTCGACGTGACCAATGCCTTTCTGCATGGTGAACTGCCTAAACCAATCTTCATGGTTCCTCCCCCAGGATTCGGAAATGAGTTTCAGCCTGGAGAAGTGTGCAAACTCCAGAAGACATTGTATGGACTTAAGCAGTCTCCAAGGGCCTGGTTTAGTCGATTCACTGAAGTGATGAAGAAATATGATTACAAGCAGAGCAACTCAGATCACACATTGTTCATCAAAAGGAAGAATGGGAAAATCACGTGTTTTATCGTCTATGTTGACGACATGATCATCACATGGGACGATGAAGAAGAGATCGGCGAATTGAGGAAGAACTTGTTCAAAGAATTTGAGATGAAGGATCTGGGTCCTCTTAAGTATTTTTTGGGAATTGAAGTTCTGAGATCAGAAAAGGGAATCTTCATCAATCAAAGAAAGTATATCCTCGATCTTTTAGCAGAAGTGGGAATGGTAGACTGCAGACCGGCAGGCACCCCAATGATACAGAATCACGGATTACAAATAGTGGAAGGAGCGAAGCTCACAGACAGAGGGAGATATCAGAGGCTGGTAGGGAAGCTCATTTACCTCTCTCATACTAGGCCTGACATAGCATATGCTGTGGGAGTAGTAAGTCAGTTCATGCACTCACTACAAGAAGATCATTGGGAAGCAGCTCTCCGGATAGTGCGATACTTGAAAGGTACTGTGGAGCATGGAGTGTTATTCGAGAAACATGGGCACTTGGAAATCAATGGCTTCACTGATGCAGATTGGGCAGGAAACCCAAATGACAGAAAATCCACGGCAGGGTACTTTACGTTGGTAGGAGGAAATCTTGTTACTTGGATGAGCAAGAAGCAAAAGGTAGTTGCACTCTCAAGTGCAGAAGCTGAATTCCGTGGAATCAAAAGTGGCCTTACTGAGATACTGTGGCTAAGGAAGCTCATGACAGAACTTGATCTATATGTACCAAAACCATGTAGACTGTTCTGCGACAACAAAGTCGTGATTAGCATTTCTGAAAATCCCGTTCAGCACGATAGAACTAAGCATGTGGAAGTCGATAGACACTTCATCAAGGAGAAAATCGAAGCCCAGATATTTGAGTTTCCATATGTAAAGTCGGAAGATCAGTTGGCCGACATTCTAACCAAGGCAGTAAGTTCCAGATCGTTCAAGGAAGTATTAAGCAAGTTGAGTATCGGAAACCCCGTTACTTAACTTGAGGGTGAGTTGGAAAGAAATCACACAATTAAGGTGATTGATTCCAAATTGATTACATACCTTAACTAGAATAGAATCACCAATGATCTAGTTTACCATATGTAGCATTAGTCTTGTCTATAAAGGATGTAACCCTAACACATATTGAATTAAGCAATAAAATTACCTTGTTCCTATCCCTTGATCGTTTCTTCATTAACGGTCAACGAGCAGTTCATAGTAATCCTGTCATGCTTCTTCACCATCAAAATCTTGACCTTCCCTCCTACCACCGTGTAACTCCCCAGCGTCAGCATCCCCGAATTTATATCCGATCCCAGCTCCGGCTGCCCCGTCACCCGATCCGCGATCACCTCCACCGTCACGTTCATCCTCGCCGTCCGCCGAGCCCTCGCCTTCCCCGCCGGCCCCCTCGCCTCCCCGATCTCCGTCCCCCTGTAGTACAAAGACGACGTCATTTCAGGGTACCTGAACGACGCGTAGTTCGGGTTCTGCACCGACACGTCTGCGGTCAGCGACATGTTGCTGCCCGGCTGCGGCGTGGTGGTGCCGTTGATGAGATCCAGGCGGTCTACCGTCACGCCGTTGAGACGGATCACGGGGTCCTTCCAGTGGCGGAGGGAGAGGGGACAATGGGGGTACGAGTGTACCCCCAAATTTTTTTTTAATAATATTATATATTTAAATATAAATTCAGAGAGAGAGAGGATGGTTTGAGTTTTTAAGAGGAAAAATCGTGGCAAGTAGCGATAATTGAGGTGTGGAATAATGGGTATGACATAAGCTGTCACTGTCGGAAGCCCCACAATTTACATTATTTTTTTAAGATTCAAACATACAAACAAAAATACAGCTTCAAATATTCAATCATTTCTTATCTTTAGTCTACACTTTCCAATTCAGAAGTTTCCGTTGGAAGTTTTAGAATTATTACAAACGTTTCTTGGAAATTTCCTTTAGTCAAGTAAGGTTAGCGGTGACTTTTTTCAAAAATAGATGTGTTAATGTGTTACTCCATAAATCATAACCGAAATATTAAAATTGGTCGCAAAATTTATAAATTTAAGCTTTGTAGTCAGTATTGATGAAAATAATTTTTTTCAAACATTGATTTGATGGACCTTGAGTGCCAATTTGATATATTCATTGGGAGATATGAGAAGTGATGAAGACTTTCAGAATTTGCGAGATATTAGTTCTCTTTTGGTGAAGCTTGTTGAAACAAAAAGATATGTGGTTTATTCGCGTGTGGTTTTGCTTATCAAGTTGATTTTGATTCTTCCGGTTGCCACTGCAAGTGTAGAGAGAGTGTTTTCTGGAATGACGTTTGTGAAGAATAAGTTGAGAAATAGAATGGGTGATCAACCTTTGAACGATTGTTTGGTCACTTTCATTGAGAAATATGTGTTTCTACAAGTATCCGACGATGATATAGTGAATCGTTTTGAAGAAATGAAGACTCGTCGAAAAATAAATTAGATATAATGTAATTTATTTTTGTATTTTGAAATGTATGACTGTAAAATTTGTATATTTCAAAATATACTGATTTTAGTATTAGTTTTTATTTTTGGTATGTTATATAATGATTTATCATATGACTCGCACCCCCGAATATAAATTCCTGGATCCGCCACTGGGTCCTTCACCTTGAAGACGGTGAAGATTAGGATTACTATTACTACGGCTTGGATGAGGAGGACGGCGCCCACGCAGGCGCAGCATCGGAGGAGCCGGCGCCTGCGGTGGTTTACTGGGGTGGCGGCGGCTTCGTCGTCGCTGCTGGTGGGACGCTCCGAGGCGGGGGCTAGAGGCCGGATTTGCTCGGAGGTTTCCACCATTGGAGGGAGCTGAATTTGTGGAATATTTTTTGTTTGGTATGGTTTATATTTATATAGTGATTGTGGATGGAGTGTGTAACCATTGAAATTTTGTGGCATGCCAGTGTTGAATTCATGCTTTGACCTTTTTATACATGATGACAGTGTATCTATTCTAATCAAATTAAATTGCCTCTGTTTAATTCTAACTCATATTTTAGGAATGGTAAGAGCGTTAACAATAAGAGGACATAAATGTTTTAAAAATGGACCGACAAGTGAATCAGCTAAGCTATTGGTTCACGGTTCAATTGGTTGGACCGGTTCAACCACCAGAATAGTATTATATTTATATACTACTATATAATAATTTTTATTAGTAGTATTATTATGTTATTAGTTTTAAGTACTCCAATTATTACAAGAACAAAAAAAATCTTTTCACTTCTCCAACTTTATGTTAAAAAACTATACATGGAGTATAAGTATAAACTATGATCCAAATTTCTATCATGACAATTTTATTATTTTTCCCCAATTTCCGCTTCGGTACATGTATAAATATAGAATAAAGTGCGTAGTGTCTATGAATATTGAATATATTCCTTATTTAATAGCCCTGGCATCGAAATAATTACATATTTATTGTACTACTACAATGGAACAACGATTGACATTTTAAGTATGTACATGCTTGGTTTCCATTAAAATGTAGTCATGAAGTCATAGTGGATTATCTGATGTACTAATGAAATGCAGAAGCTTATGACATACAGTAGTAATGAACTAATGAAAAATATGTATACTCCTATATAAATAAATAAGCAATAGAAGACAAGGTCACTGTACATCAACAACCACAAATATATCTCTAGATTCTCTACTTCCTTTCTTTTTATCATTGCCAAAAATAACTCTATTCCCTAGAAGAGAAAAAAAAGAGTTCCATGATTTCTAGATTCTCGACTAGTCTCAACGGACAAAAAAACTTGTAGGGTGGCTACAAAACGTAAAGAAAAGTGAGCGTGAAGAAAAGCGTCGATTCGATTCATTACCCCTCCGCCGCCGGCAAGCGATCCCCACCCAAATCGTCCAATCCGGAGAAAAAATCGTCATCATCGATGTCCACCTCAGATTCCTCCGGCTTCTTAGAGTCGGGCTTGCTGCGGGTGCTGCCGGCGAGGGAATTCCGGTGAGTGGGGACGGGGTGGCTGTGGTCGCCGGTGTAAGTGATGATGAATTTTCCCGGGTCGGATTTGTTCCGCTCCACTTGCTTCCTTGCCATACACCCTTTTAATGTGCTGCATTTGTAATAACCCCTAATTTTTACAACAATTAAATTAATCAATCGGAAATCTAGTATTTTTGTTGAAGCCTTCTTCAATTAAATGTAAACAGACCTTGGATATGGGGATCCCTTGATTGGCTTTTGGCCGTATTTTCGCCATGACCATACGTCGGCAGACACGCTCTCTGCCGGGACATGGCACACCTTCTTCGACTGATGTTTCCTGCAAAAAATTGGAAAATTTTAGTAAGTAGTAAAATTGAAACTAGATCCATGATTAAATTTGACATTTGGTTACCTTTTTTTGGACCTTGTGGTGCTGCGTTTTGAGGCGTTCACGATGGAAAAAATGTGTTGTTTTTTGGGGGAAATTTGTGTGATTTCCTGCTTGGGCTGAGTTTGCTGTAGAACTTGGTGAGACGATGATAGTTCTTGCAAAACAGAGAAGGGAGAAATCGGTGGAATTTGTTGTTTCCAAATTAGCTGATGCAAATCTTCAAACGGATCTTTGGACAAAGTAAAGCTCTCCAAACTGGTGGGGTTTTGGGAGGAGGCGGCGGTAGTGGAGGTCGAGCAGCTTCTGACCACGGCGTGAAGGTCCCAGTCATCCTCCATTTTTTTTGTATCAGACAAAAATGGAAGGGCTGACTTTTTGAGGACTGGAGAAACAGGGCTATATTTTATTTATGGAGAGAGAAAGCTGACTTTAGAAATGTCAAAGGGGGTACAAACTAGAAAGTGAGTCTACGCGGTTTAGTGTTTGGGGTGGGTGGGGTTGCCGACAAAAGATATCCGGCACAGCCACGTGGGGCTGGTGCTCCACTCTAAAATCTGACTGCGTCTCATGCTTCACTACTTTCTAGATACACAAAGTAGCAGCGATGCTTTCTGGGACGGACGGCATCCGTGCCGTTGGCGCGATCACGTATTCTTGCCATAGAGCATGGATGTAGGTCATGACCCACTTTTATTAACTTTTTCCTCTTCGCTTTTTCCTAAGAGTACAACACACACATCCATATTCTTCGCAATGACAAACTCAAAGGTCTCACCATTCTATTATTCAATTTAAATAAAAATATTTTCACAAAATTAAAATGCATTAAAAATACCCGAAATAATATTACAAATTACAAAAAAATTAAAAATTATATAATTAAAATTCTAAAAATGAAAAATTATATAATTAAAATCCTAAAAATAAAAAAAATACACAATTAAACACCTAATAAATAAAAAATTACATAATTAAACTCCTACAAAATATAAATTACATAATTAAAGGCTAAAAATACCCCCGTGGAAGACTATTCATCCGGCTATACTCTCAATGTTCTTTGGAGACCTCATGTCATTGCCACATGCGATCGAAGTTGCTCGGGGGTCATTTGACCTATCGGCCAAATTGAGTGGGGCCAAAACCCCCTACAACGAGTGGGTAGGGGGTTGAGGTGGCACAAAGTGAGTGAGAGCGGGGGCGGATGGAGTCGCGGCGCGACGTCGGTTGGCCGTCGACTTCTTCCTTCCTTGCGGCCGGCTTTGGGAACAATTCGGGACGGTGTCGGGGCTACCCAAGTTAGCTCCGGCGAACCGGGTGGACACCTCATCGGAGCCAGCGTCGGATAGAGATAACGACCTCGACCTTTTGCCGGAGGAACTAGGGGAAGATGCTACGCCTCCCCTATACTTCGAATGCCCACGCACCTCCTGCCAAACATCGATGTACTTGAACGGTTTGTAGTGTTGAGATTGGTAGGTCGCCAACGTGACACTGATGATGTCGACCTCGCTTCGGCCGCTCCCCGCCAACCGCTCTTCCTGGAGGTAATACCCCTTAAACTTTTGGATTTCTTCGTTTGCTCTATACATGGCATTGCGCACCATACTCTCGTTGCGCTCGATTGTTCCATCCGGTCGGTTTTCATTGTTCCGGCGACAGATGCGCAACTAAAAATGGTCATCGGATTGGTTCGTGCCAATCACCGGATCTTCGGAGATAGACAAAAATGCTTTGAATAATTGTTCCATCTCCCCCGGAGTGTACGGGGTGCGGACACCACGGGTAGGAAGAGGAGGAGTTTGAGAGCCGCCGCTCCCTCCTGCTCTAGGTACGGGTGATTCGGGTGCCCACCCATATTGCCCATCGGTGGCATCTTGGTCGTCGACCGGGTAAGGTCGGTAGCCACCCGGAGCTTGCGAACTTTGGGTTTGAGGAGGGGCTGAAAATTCTGTTTCCGGACTAGGAAATGGTTGTGAACCGAACCATTCGGGGTTCCAACCGTGGGAGCCGGACATTTTTTTGGTGTAAGAGTGAAAGAAAGATTGAGAATTGTAAGAATGGAAATGAGAGAATTTAGATGAGAATTGTGTACTGTGGTGTGAAATTTAGATGTAAAATGTGTATTTTTGGGGAAAAAACTGAAAAATAAATTAAAAGTGGAGAGAAAACGGATTTAATTTTTTGGGAAGTAAGAAAATATTTTTTTATTTTTAATCAAATTTTTTAATTAAAATCTAATTTTTTAAAAAAAAATTAGATTGTGCCGTTGGTCAATCATGAGTCGTCACGTTAGCTGCTCGCTGGCACAGACGTGCTCATAGTAATCTTAAATCTGAATGTTCACCCATAGTAATATGTACTGGTTAATAAACACAAGCAATCACGAATATGAAAGAGAATGAACACAAGAAATTGTTGACCCAGTTCGATACAATGTGTATCTACGTCTGGGGGCGATGCCAAGCCAGGGATTTCACTATATAATTTCAGAATAAGCATAATTTAACAATGAGGGAGCACCTCTATTTATAAGCAACTAGAGAACCCTAATTCTAGTCAAACTAGGAAACATATATCATAAGGAAAAAATACTTCAAGGAAACAAATCCTAAACATGGTAGGAGATAAATTAGGCTCCATAATTAACAATCTCCCACTTGGAGACTAACAACTCCTAAACAACCATTTCCTCGTGATCTTATCCCTTCATCCGCTTAGCATCGCCTAACCTTCTCTTCAAGTTCCAAGGCCAATTGAAGCTATGCATAGCTTCAATTTCTTTAAGGTCACCACCTTAGTAAACATGTCTGCAGGATTCTCACTTCCAAGTATCTTCACAAGTTGCGGGATTTTCATCTCCACTAGGAGTCGGATGAAATGATACTTCAACTCCACATGCTTTGTCCTTAGGGGTGAGCAAAAAAATCAGAAACCGAATATCCGAACCAAACCAAACCGAAATTTTGAAATTCGGTTCGGTTTTTCGGTTCGGTTCGGTTTTAAAAAAAAAAAAATCGGTTTTTCGGTTCGGTTCGGGCGAAGAAAAAA
The DNA here is from genome assembly GCF_004379255.2 of Salvia splendens. Classification (NCBI taxonomy): domain Eukaryota; kingdom Viridiplantae; phylum Streptophyta; class Magnoliopsida; order Lamiales; family Lamiaceae; genus Salvia; species Salvia splendens. Next base: position 28,033,123 of record NC_056039.1, read on the forward strand.
ACCGAAAAACCGAAAAACCGAATTATATATATATTCTATTAATTTAATATATTATATTATATATAATATATATTCTTTTAATATATTCTACTATATAATATATATTATATAGTAATATTAATTTTATATTATATATAAATATTCTATTAGTATATATAAAATAAAATAAAATACACATATATAAATATATATTTATATTATATTTATTTTTTTCAGGTTTTTCGGTTTTTTTTCGGGTTTTTCAGTTTTTTTCAGGTTTTTCGGTTTTTTAAGTTCGGTTTTCGGTTTCGGTTTTTCGGTTTTTCGGGTTCGGTTCGGTTTGGATTTTGAACTAAATTCGGTTTTTCGGTTTTGGTTCGGTTTTGGCAAAAAACCGAACCGAAACCCGAATGCACACCCCTATTTGTCCTAGAATGAAACGCTAGTTTCTTCGCCAAGAAAATAGCACTCTGACTATCACTGTAGAGTATGCTACTCTTGTTCTCCTTCCCAAGTTCATCTAAGAAACTCTGCAACCACACCATCTCCTTGCTTGCCTCTGTCGCAGCTACATATTCAGCCTCCGTAGTAGACAAAGCAACGGTCTTCTGCAACTTAGAAGTCCATGAAATAGCAGTACCACCATAAGTAAATACATACCCGGTTGTGCTTCTTCTCCCATCAAGATCATTGGACGCCAAGTCTGCATCCACATAACCTGCCAGCTCGACATTCTTGCCATTGAAACATAAGACACTTTCTGTAGTACCTCTCAAATATCGAAGGATCCATTTAACTGCTTCCCAATGTTGCTTGCCCGGATCACCCATGAACCGGCTCACTACTCCCACTGCTTGTGCAATATCAGGTCTCGTACATACCATTGCATACATAATAATGCCAATTGCTGAAGCATAAGTAATTTTCTTCATTTCAGCACGTTCTTCTTTTGTACTCGGCGACTCCTTCTTTGACAGCTTAAAGTGACTGCCTAAAGGCACACTTACTGGCTTCGAATTATCCATGTTGAATCTTTCCAAAACCTTACCAATATAAGCAGCTTGCGAAAGATACAATTTTCCTGCCGCCTTGTCACGCTCGATTCTCATGCCAAAAATTTGATTGGCCTCTCCAAGATCTTTCATGGAGAATCGTTCAAACAATTGCCTTTTCAACTTATCCATCTCCTTTAGATCACCTCCTGCGATCAACATATCATCAACATATAATAACAGGATAAGATAGCTCTTGTCAAACCTCTTGTAGTAACAACAATGGTCAGCGTAGCATCTTTTATAGCCAATCTCCATCATGAATCCATCAAACTTCTTGTACCACTGCTTTGGAGCTTGCTTTAAACCATACAAGCTCTTCTTCAACTTGCACACAAGATTTTCCATTCCTTTTACTACGAATCCTTCAAGCTATGTCATGTACAACTCATCCTCCAAATCACCATGAAGGAATGCCGTCTTTACATCCATCTGATGTAACAATAGATTTTCTGCAACTACCATACTGAACACTAAACGAATAGTAGTTAGTTTCACAACAGGAGTGAACACATCTGTATAATCAATACCGTATCGTTGCTCAAATCCCTTGACAACCAGCCTAGCCTTGTAGCGCTTGCTACCATCAGCTTCACATTTGATTCCATAGACCCACTTGCAATGCAATGCCTTTTTCCCTTTAGGAAGTTCCATAAGCTCCCATGTGCCATTCAGGAGAAGAGAGGCAAACTCATCATCCATGTCAATTTTCCACCTTCATTTATCAGGGCCTTCTCCTGCCTCTGCATAACACTCGGGCTCACCACCATCAGTAAGTAACAAATAGAAATTAGAGGGCGAGTACCTATCAGGTGCACGTCGCTCTCTAGTCGATTTAGGCAGCGGAATAGTCGGTGGTGGAGTGCTTGATTCTTCTTCAAGCACCTCTTCAGCATTCTGACTCTCTTTGCTCCCACTCGAGTTTGAGATGTCTAGCTCGACCACTTGTGGCTCAGAACTGCTGAGACTCGACGCCTCCAATCTATCCTTGTACAATACCTGTTCATTGAAAATGACATCTCTACTGCGAATAACCTTACGGTTCTGCTCATCCCAGAGTCTATAACCGAACTCATCGCCTCCATAACCAATGAACGTACACTTAATAGATTTAGCATCCAACTTACTTCTCTCAACGGAACTAACATGAGCATAAGCAACACAACCAAAGATGCGTATGAAAGATAGATTTACCTCTTTTCTTATCCAAACCTCATCGGGTATCCGAAACTCCAAGGGAACTGATGGACCTCTATTAAATAGGAATGCAGTTGTGTTGACTACATCTGCCCAAAAACGCTTTGGCAATCCACTTTTCAATCTCATGCATCTTGCTCGCTCGTTCAACGTTCTGTTCATGCGCTCTGCCATTCCATTCTGCTGTGGAGTTCCTTTCACAGTTTTCTCCATGCGGATTCCATTCTCGGCGCAGAACTCCTTGAACTTTGCAAGTTCATATTCTTCTCCATTATCGGATCTTAGACACTTCACCTTTAGCCCGGTTTCAGTTTCAACAAGGGCTTTCTACTTCCTAAAAGTGTCAAATGCATCGGATTTACTCTTCAGAAAATAAACCCATAGCTTTCGAGTAGAGTCGTCGATGAAAGTCATATAATATTCAGAGCCTCCTAGGGACTTCACAGGTGTTGGTCCCCATAGATCCGTGTGGACCATCTCCAACTTCTGTGTCTTCAATTTTCTGCCTCCTCTTGAGAAACTCACCCTTTTCTGTTTCCCAAACACGCAATCCTCGCACAGACCAACTTCAACAGTTTTCAGGCCAGGCAGTAAACCTCTTGAGCACATTATCTTCATCCCTTTCTTGCTCATGTGGCCAAGACGACAGTGCCACAAATCTGCATTATTTGCCTCACTTGCAATATCAATGCAATCTTTGGAGTTAGTTGTGGTATACAACGTACCCTCCTTCTTACCTCGAGCTACTATCATAGCTCCCTTGGTAATCTTCCAATTGTTGCAGCCAAACGTCACGGTGCACCCTTCTACATCAAGCTGCCCAATCGAAATCAAACTTCTCTGCAATCCAGGAATGTGTCTGACTCCATTCAGTTTTATCACGGATCCATTGGACGTCACTACATTCACGTTTCCCTTTCCCACGATATCTAAGGGCTCGTCATCAGCCAGATGTACCTTCCCAAAATCGCCAGAAACGTAGTCTTCCATTATCTCCACGTTGCTGCAGGAGTGGAACGACGCTCCAGAATCCAATACCCACGATTCCATCGGACTACTGACACTCAAGACCAACGTCTCACCATCGTCATCAGACATGGTAGCGTTTGCTGTCTTCTTGTTCTTCTGATCCTTATTCTTATACTTCTTCGGTGCCTCACACTGATTTCTAAAATGCCCAAACTCATCACAATTCCAGCATTTAACTTTATCCAAATCCTTCTTGGATTGGCTCATTCCTCTGGAATTTGATCTTCTGCGATTTTGCTTTCCCTTCGATATGCCTCTCTGTTCTGTATTCAGTGCTGATCCCGAAGTAGAAGATTCTGATTCTCTCCGGCGAACTTCCTCACCAATCATCAGATCTCTTACACTGTCAACTGTTAGGTTTGTCTCTGCAGCAGTAACTGCTGTCACCGTGCCAGCCCAACTCTCAGGCAGAGATGATAGCAAAATCAGGGCACGAATTTCATCATCGAATTTTATATCAACCGAGTTCAGTTGCGAAGTAATCATGTTGAACTCGTTGAGATGTTGTTGCACCAACTTTCCCTCTTGCATTCTAAAATTAAACAATCGTCTAATCAGATGTACCTTGTTTGTCGTTAATGGTTTATGATACATGTCCTCCAAGATCTTCATCATCTCCTTTGTCGACTTTGCTGCAGTCGTGTGATAAGCCACATCCTTGGACAACGATAGCCTAATCGCGCTCATCGCTTTTCTGTCCAGCAGCTCCCACTCCTCCTGTTCCATCTTTTCGGGTTTGGTTTTTAAAGGCTTCCAGAGATCTTTACTGTACAGGTAATCCTCAATCTGCATCTTCCAAAATCCGAAATCAGATACGTCGAACTTCTCTACAGCAATTTTCTCGTCGATCCCCATCGTGATTTCTGCCTCTTAAACCCTAGGCTCTTGATACCAGTTGTTGGGAAATAAACATAGGCAATCACGAATATGAAAGAGAATGAACACAAGAAATTGTTGACCCAGTTCGATACAATGTGTATCTACGTCTGGGGGCGATGCCAAGCCAGGGATTGCACTATATAATTTCAGAATAAGCATAATTTAACAATGAGAGAGCACCTCTATTTATAAGCAACTAGAGAACCCTAATTCTAGTCAAACTAGGAAACATATATCACAAGGAAAAAATACTTCAAGGAAACAAATCCTAAACATGGTAGGAGATAAATTAGGCTCCATAATTAACAGATATTAGTGATGCTATGGGCATGGCTGTGTGCCCTAAATATAAGAATATTACTAGATCAACTGAAGAGACTGATATTTTTTCAATTGACATGGCTTGAGCCATCTCCCTATTTGTGGTTTCCACTAACCAATTCGCGTATATGGTCATCTGTTCACTTGTAGAGCTTGTACATTGTTGTAACTTGTCACTTTTTAGAACATGTTATATGCTAAATGAGTAGTATGTAGTATAAGTGAAACTCAAATTCTACTAACTTTCTTCCATCCAAATTTCTTAACAGTATTTAAAAACCTATGCTGGAAGAAATGGAAGTCAATAGGTGGAGTGTTTCGAAAAGAAACGCTTCACCCAACAAGGATAATATTTTTATATAGAATAATCCCACATTAGATTTGTAGTGCGACACGCCTCTAGGTCTCAAACATGCAATCCAAAATATACCAATATCCTAATATAGTAACTACGCCTGAGAATAAGAAACATTGAAATAAGTTCATTAAGTTAGTGTTGCCCACGGTTCCAAAACCGGTGGTTCCGGTTCGGAACCGCCGGTTCCGGTTTATAGGAATTCGGAACCGGAACCGGACCCTGAGGCTATTTCAAGGTTCCGGTTCCGGTTCCGGTTCGAAAACCGGCGGTTCCGGTTCGGAACCGCCGGTTTTCGGACGGTTTACACGGTTCCGGTTCAAAAACCGGCGGTTTCACAGTTCGGTTTTTTTTTCTATGTAATTTGAAATTTGAACTTATACAATAAATTGGAACAAGACAACGGATAATTTAAATTGAAATAAGACGAATAAGGTGAAAATGATATCAATTTTATTGAATTTGAGTTGTAACGGACAACTATACATTACAATTTACAATACATATACATGTATATAACATACAACAATGTAATATAATTTACAAGTGTCGTCGGAACGTAAATAAAAAAAACATGAAATGGGGGATAATGGATGAATCTGAATTCAAAATAAAAATTTTTAAAAATTTGAATTTCGGAAAACCGGCGGTTTTGGCGGAAAAACCGTCGGAACAGCCGGTTTCACCGCCAAAACCGCCGGTTCGGTCAACAAACTGTCTGCCTCGTGTTCCGCACCGGAACAGAAAATCGCCGGTTTCGCGGTTAACCGCCGGTTTCCGGTCCAAAAACCGCCGGTTTTGGCCGACAAAACCGGCTGAAAAAGCTGCCCCCGCTGCCGCCTCGGTTTTCTCACCGGAACCGTGAAACCGCCGGTTAACCGGCGGTTCGGTGACGGTTCCGGTTCGAAAAATCTTGAACCGGAACCGGACCGCGGTTCCAAATGCGACGGTTCCGGTTCGAAAAAATTAACACGGTTCCGGTTCGGCGGTTAACCGCCGGAACCGGAACCGGTGGGCATCTCTACATTAAGTGATTTATACGAACTTTATCTGGACATGAAACAATAATTGAAGAACATTTTGTCTTTAAGTATTTAAATAAACTATTCCCCATCTCAAATTTCACCGACTAAATCAGCAATTGAGATAACAAATAAAGCCCAGGCCCAACACTAGCCCAGATAACGTTGCATTGATTGCTAGCTCATGTGATAAAAAGTGCGTGGACCACTCAAATATGATGATAAAAGAAAAACTCTGTTTTTTTTGTCTTATTTCTCTTCTTTTAAATTAAATTTGCATCAAAATAAAACGCATTTGTAAGAAAAGAGAAGATAATTTAAACGCATGGAAAATTACCAACTATGTTGAATGAAACTTTTGTGTATGCAAATGGGTTTAGCGATAGAGTGATCAATGTTTGATTTCGTAGATTTAAGATTTGAATATTTTATTTTCGTTCATGAAAAATAGTTATGTTTTTTCTATTTTGGATCGATTATCAAAATCAGTCTCTATCTATTTTTAGCAAATTTCTTTTGAATGCAGTTTCCACTTAATAATATTTCAACCATTTATTATATATCTTTTTTATTTTGTTAAATTTGCATTAAAACATGTGTCGTCCACCGCTAAAGCTATTTTTTAATAGATGGATGTATTTATTTATCCAAAAAATTAAATGAAAAAAAGAAATACATATTCAAGCGTTGTCAAGATGGCGTGGCACATTTAATTTAGCCGTGCAATGTCTCTTTGATTGAACTCAATATATTTGGGATGATTCTCATGTCATTTTCGCATTATTGGAAAATTGACTTCAAACTACAAATGTCATATTCTACTATCAAATTGCTCGTCCGTCCGTCCGTGTCAGCTGCGCAGTACCGCTGGCACGGCACTGCTCGATGCATCTAGCACGTCCGTGCCAGCGAGCAGCCGGCGCGGCGCGTTCTGATTGGCCAACGGCATTTGCGTTGGAAATTCAATTTTTTTCTTTTTTTTAAATAATCGAAAATAATATTAAAAAAAAAATCACAATCCAAAAAAAATGGCCGTTTTTTGACCGTTTTCAGGATTTTTTTAAAATTTTTTAAATTTTTTTATCCCCAAAATCATCTATAAATACACACATTCATAATCCATTTTCACATCAAATCATCCCACATTCATATTTTTTCATACAACTTATCTACACCTTCATATCTCACTCAAAACCTGAAATGGATTTCACCCATCTCATTGCGGAAGCGGAGCGCGAAGAACAAGAATACTATGAACAACATCGTGCCGCTTATGAAGCCTATGTCGAAACAAGGCACACAATGTGCGATACCCGAACCCACGTTGCGCTACAAGAAGACCTAATCAAACACATGTGGGCGAAATTCGGCCCCTAGTAGTGGGTTTTTAAATTTTATAAATTTAATTATGTATTTTTTAATTTTTAGGATTTTAATTATGTAATTTTTTTAATTTTTTTATAATTTGTAATATTATTTATGTTATTTTTAATGAATTTTAATTTTGTGGAAATGTTTTTATTTAAATTGAATAATGAAATGGTGGGACCCTTGTACTCGTCCTTGCGGAAGAGCACGAATGTTGGTGTTGTGCTCTTTCCTAAGAACAGGGAGTAAAAGTGGGGCCGGGCCCACATCCATGCTCGTTGGCAAGATCACGGATGTAGATGCTCTTAGTATTTTTCTTTGGTACGGACCTACTTAACCGGTCATCACTTTATGTTTTGAGGAGAGGAAGAGGCGATGTTTAACTAAGATTAAGATATAGTACTACAGAAAAGACAAGATTAACTAATGTATCGCATCAAATGCACCTCCACCATGAATGGTGGGCTATTACTCCGATTGTCTAATGCTCTAAAAAATATTTTACTCTTTAAAAAGCCTCATGCATGCCCCCTATGATGATTCAAGACAGAAACTTGATAGAAAATTTCTCCAATTCAAATCTATAATTATAACACACTATAACGCGAGTATTTAAGAAAAAACATTTGCCGACATATATATCAAAGTTCAAATTAAAAAAAAATCACAGAGTTCGATCAAAATATACTCAATCTTGCAACTTTCAAATATATTCAATAATATTATTCTCCATTGTCCCATTAATTTTGGATCTGAGATAAATTGTAAATTGAAATGATTTTAAAGTCAAAATACATCGGTCTTCTCTTGTATTCTTTACTTTTTTAATTAAACTTCATGTCTTTCATGATTATATAAATATGCATAAAAAACCACAGATTTCAGCTTCCAAGTCATATATAATTTCTTTTAAATTAAATCAGTAGGATAGTTGAGAAAAATACTAACATTACGACATAAGTAATTCATTATATTTGTAATTTGTGGAATTGACTAAAATTTTATAAAATTTCATGATTTTTCCGATAATCTATTTCACTTTTACCATTCTATTTTTCTTTTTATCAAAATATATTAAGCATATCAACTTTACAGCAAGGATCTTCAAGTGTGGAGCGGGCCCTCACTCTTACAAATATATGTGAATAATAATAATTAAACTTTTAAAATAAAAAAAAAACATTATTAATAATATATACACAACAAAATCCAGAAAAGACTATTATAGCCTTGACAAGTAAGAGCAGAATTGCTCTGTTTTTGTTCAAAATTACCTAAAAGATGGCACATGCATTTGGATTCTCTTCCATGCTGTGATGCACGTAGTAGTATGTGTTCATCGGCGGAGAATACTGACGGACCGGCATCACCGTGCCAATACAGGGGTCTGGTTCCGCCTTCTCCTTCTTCTCACATCCCTTTTTGGGGTCTTCTTTCTTGCCCTCCTCCTTCTTCTCCTCGTCTTTCTTCCCCTCTTCCTTCTTCTCCTCGTCTTTCTTCCCCTCTTCCTTTTTCTCTGGCTCCTTAGATGGGCCAATGGAGATGATGTCGACTTGCCAGTTTTTCTTGCGCAGTTTGCTTATCACTCTGACAAACTCGTACTTATAGTGTTGTGATTGGTATGTTGATGGGCATAATTGTTGAGTTTTTGTGCTCAAAATGGTTATTTCCAGCCAATTACTCTATGTTTCGGAGTTCACGTGTTTGTCGAGTGTTGTAGGCGAAAACAGGCGAAATTGGAGCAGAAAAGAGTACCACCCGGTCGGGTGGAATTATGTGGTTGAAAAACCACCCGACCGGGTGTCAACACGAAGCCTAGCAGAGTACAGAAGCGGCCGAGTGAGTGCCACCCGACCGGGTGAATTTTCCTTGCAACAATTCCACCCGGCCGGGTGGAAACTTTATAACGCGATGACTCCAGAAAGTTTCACCCGCCCGGATGAATATTCAGTTCAATAATTCCACCCGGCCGGGTCCGTCGAACTGACGATTTTTTTAATTCCAGACGCGATTTTTGGAGGAAAAATAAGAGGCAAGAGCTGAGGCAACTCGATTCATTCTTTCCCAACCGCAAAAATACACACTCTTTCGGAAGCACTCTTGGAAGAAGATTGGAGATTCAGGCTTCGATTCCTCCGCCAATTGTAATCCGTATCATGAATTCTGTTGTTTTCCATAGTTTTTGTTTGTTTTCTACCTTGAACATGAGTAACTAAACCTTTTATGTAGAATTCTTGGTGAAGATGCATTGATTCATAGTTTTAATCCAATTGATTTCGTTTTATCTTGCTCTTGCAATTGTTTGAATTATTCTTGTGCTTTTTCCTATCAATTGCTTGATCACCAATTGGGAGTGTAGGGTTCCTTAGAGTAATTGGGAGATGAAATAATTAATCTTGAAAGAGGAATAATTCACACCTTAATTCAATAAAACTCGGGAGAGTTGAGATTATGAGTGAGATCTTTAATCTAATCAAACTTTTGGGAGTTAGGTCTAAGATTTAGAAGGGGACTTCACTTATTACACATAATCTATAGATTTCTCACCTCGGGAGGGGGTTTAATCTACAATTGTGATTGATTCAACAATTCTGGAGACTTGAAATGGTAAATCAGTTTTAATTGGGTTAGGCTATGAGTTGTGCATCGGATCCTTGAATTCTGCATATTTCTCCATCATCTTACACAACTTGCTTAATTGCTTTCTTATTTAAGTGTTCTATTTCAATCTTTGCATTTACTTGTTTTCAGTAGTTAGTTTTAAAACCAAAATTTCTGATCGTCTGGATAGTAGTTGAAATTAGTTCGCGGTACTTAGGTTGACACTTAATTGTCTCTGTGGGATACGATATACTCTTGCTTGCTATTTGCTACGATAACCCCGTACACTTGCTGGTATTATTTGGGTAAAATAAAGTTGAGTCACAATCTTTCCGGATCAACTGTCCCGACCACTATTAGCTTCTTGCCTTTCATGTCAATGGTGATCTCATCGATTCCTACGCCACGAATGGTATATAAGTCAATGAAAGTGCAATGCTTGATCTACATTTGCAACATTCACATGTGAAATCAATGAGTATATCATCACTTTCTCTGTTGTCCAAAACAAGAGAAGATATTAGGCTTACATAGACCAAAAAACATAATTTCCTATGCTTCTTCTCTCTATTAGTCAAACTATGAACTCTTGCAACTGTACTAATGATGTTCATTGAAGTGTTGTTTTGTCTCTCATTTCCAGCATAAGTGCATTTATGAGTAAATGAATGTTCAAAACCATCTCAATATCACCAGCATTAGTCTCAATTGTATCTCTATATTTGAAAATGAGATACCTTAAAATGTGAGCAATTTTAATGAAAATATGATTTTTTAATGAGTGCAGATTTGTCTCCCCTGTTTGGATATGCATAAACACGATAAATATTAATAATTCAAGAATTTTAGGCGGGAATAGTGAACTCTCCGACCTGCTACAATTAATTTTTTTTTAAATATTTATTTGCACATGGAGTTTTAATAACCCAAACAAAATTTACGAGCAAACCTGAAAGGGCAGCCACAGTTTTGAGAGCCCTTCTTTTGTCTGTCTTCTTCCAGATCCAGTTTCAGAACAAACTTCTGCAAAAAAAACACATAATTATATAAACGAAAATCTTGTAGTAATACAAAATAAAAACATTGCACACAAATGTGTATATGTGAATTTGAAATATGGTTTTGCCAAAAGATAAATAAACAGGAAAAGAAAAAAGTGTAAGATCATAAAGCAATGATGTATATTGAAACAAATACACACACACGAAATCCTCGGAATCAACAATGGAATAATTATTGAACAAATAAAAAGAGAAGCACATACAAAGGTTGCTGATAAAGTAGTATAGGTATGAAGGAATTGTATTATTTCTTCATAATTTCATTATACACATTACACTAGTATTATTAATACTAGTATTTACCCCCGTGCTATGCACGGGGCAAATAATTTTTAAATAATGAATATAAATTTTAATGAAATATAGAAACTAAGAATTAAAAACAATATAAAGATAGTACAAAAACATAAATGTGATTATAAATAAAACATTTATAATAAATGAAGAATTTACTCATCAACTATAAATGAAATATTTCATATTCGGCAATCAATTTTATACAATTTTAATTTATGATATAAGTGGAGTAAAATAAATGATAAATAAGAGATGTATGACTAATGATCAAAGAGTATGAGTTAGTTAGAATAAGATATACAAATAAAGAACCTGTTATTTGAGTAGAGATTAAAGAGAAAAATTAGAAAACAACAACAAACCAACCAATAGTTCATAAGTTTTGAAAAACTTCTTTGTAAACAACATTAACAGTAGCATCACTTCTATTATCATCTTCGTCTCCACAAACTAAAATCTTGAGACCTCCACGACTCGTAAAATCTTGAGACCTCCACAAACAATCGGCCTGATTGTTTTTCAACAATAATATCTCTATCACCCAAAGCTTCATCAAAATCACCAACCACAAGCAAAGCAACCTCAGAAATAGTAGGAAGGTTATAAGTTCTTTCGTCTCTACCTCTCTTGCCAAGTAATCTTAAACTGACATTTGGATGATTTTCTTGATTAATCTTCTCTTTGACCAAAACATTTTCTTCATCCAATATTTTTTGGAGATCAACAACTATTTCTGAATGAAGATTATTAAAATCATTCATCCCCCTATAAAATAATATTTAATTCAACACAAATTAGTTAGAAATAGAAATAGAAATAGAAATAGAAATAGAAATAGAAATAGAAATAGAATAGGATATATAAACAAAAGATTGAGAAATACTAAATACCAAAGTAAGTAAATAAAATTATTTGAAAAAATAAATAGTTCATTATAAATTCGATCAACAAAACATAAAATTTAAACATCTTCTCGACAAAATCGTTACAAACATCTCTCTAACACCAGTAATTCATACATTTTGAAAGACTTCTTTGTAAACAACATTAAAAGTAGAATCACTTCTACTATCACCCCACAAACTAAAACCTTCAAACCTTCACGACTTGTGACTCTAAATATAGTAACATAAAATTGTCTATGACTGAAGACCGGTATTTTCAAAAATAATCCAACATGGGACAGAGATTGACCTTGACTTTTGTTAATGGTATGAGTAAAGTAAAACTATTCTATTACAAATAACAAAGAGGAGACGTGCGACTAAAGATCAAATAGCAGGAGTTAGTTAGAATAAGATATTTTAGTAAAGGAAAATGTGCGACTAAGGATTAAAAAGGAAAAAAACATATAATCTGATTAAATAAATATTTCAATAGTTTTGATTAGGTACGCTAGTGCAGCCTGCAACCCGTAGGGTGACCCGAATAGTCCGCCAAATTTATAGGGTCAGGGTTGAAAATCATTACCCGATAAAAGTACAACCCGATTAGCCCGCAACCCGTTAGGATCGGACCTGAAAATCAGATGGGCCGACCTGAAAACCCGATAAAATTTTTATTGTTCAGTTTTTTTACTCTTAATTCGACACTCCATTGATTATTTTTATAATATAAATATCTAAAAAATTAACTTTCAAAACATAAAAAATACTCCCTCCGTCCCAGTTTAGGAGTGCAATTTAGTTAGGGCACGAGTTTTAAGAAATTGTTGGAGTGTGCAATAATTGAAGTGATGTAGTGGTTGTTGGAGGGTGTAATAATTGAAGTGAGGTAGTGAAAAGTGGGACCCTTTAGACTTTTTGTATGTAAAAGGCGTTTCTTTTGTTTTATTTTATGAAAATAATGACACTTCAGTGTAAATTTCATCAACAATGATGTTAAATTTTATGTCCAAATATGGTAAAATTCTAAATGAGACTCTTAAACTGAGACCGATTTAAATGGCAAAACATGACTCTTAAACTGGGACGGAGGGAGTATATTAAAATTTTATTAATATAATAATAGATAAATAAATTAGAAACTTCAAATTCACAAAAAAAATATTAAAATTTTTAAACATGATTTAAAATTTTTCTAAATATGTTTATATTTCATTTTGAAATCTCAAATATTAGTATTTGATCACGTTTATGTTTGAGTTTAAGCATATATCTCAAATTTAACATGATTAAATGTTATACATTTTATAAATATAATTAACTTTCATCATTATTTATTATATTGATCGCATGTTAATTTTATTGGTAGCAACCCAATTAACCAATTGGGTTAGCCCGAAATCCGAGCTTTTAGGATTAGAGTTAAACTTATTTAACCCGGAAAAGATACAACACGATTAACCTGTACCCGATTGACCCGCAATCCGAGTAGGATTGGCCCGAAACCCGAGTAGGACCGACTCGACTGACATCCCTAGTTTTGATCAACAAAACATAGATATTCATAAATAGGAATATAAAAAAATAAGAATTCAAAGCAATATGAAGATTTGCAAAAATAAAAATGTACTTATCTTGTCTCATTCTAGATGAAGAATTCACTACTTTCCAATAAATGAAACATTTCAAATTCGGCAAACAATTTTATACAATTTTAATTTATAATTTAAGTGGAGTAAAAACAATAAAATTTAAGACAAAGAGAATATGTGTGACTAATTATTAAAGAGTATTAGTTAATTAGAATAAGATATACAAATAAAGAAAATATATGTGAGTAAAGATCTAAAGTTATTACTATATAAATTTAAATAAATTACAATGCCATTTATGTAAGTTTCTAGAAATTCCTCTTTTATACATGCACATATATTTAAAACATTAACCTGGAGTAGAATACAATATTACTTTTTCAATCCACTATTCTTTACATTTATTAAAACTCGTGCCCATAAGACTGACTCCTATTGTGAGACGGAGGGAGTATTTAAGAAGTTTCATAAAGTATCTTAAACTTATCTTAAATTTATCACCGTTGCTCAAGACTTTTATCGTTGCAATATATAGAACAAAATATTTAAGAAGTTTGATAAATTATTTTAAACTTACTAAAATTCTCATTACCCAAGTCATTTATTATTTGAATCTTCCATTGTGCATGCACGTAGACGATTTTCAACACAAAATTAATGTCTCTATTAAACAAAGAACAATACCCAACACTTTAAATACTCATTCCATCCCACAATAAGAGTCACACTTCATTTTTTACCATAAATAGTAAGTAGATTTCACATTCCACTAACTCTCATTTTATTATAAAAACGATATAAAAAAGTGAGTCTCATATTCCACTAACTTTTTCAATCCACTATTCTTTACATTTATTAAAACTCGTGCCCATTAGACTGACTCCTATTCTGAGACGGAGGGAGTATTTAAGAAGTTTCATAAATTATCTTAAACTTATCTTAAATTTATCACTGTTGTTCAAGACTTTTATCGTTGCAATATTTAGAAGAAAATATTTAAGAAGTTTGATAAATTATTTTAAACTTATTAAAATTCTCATTACCCAAGTCATTTATTATTTTCCATTTAAATTAAAAAAACAACCCGCCAGTATACATTTTGCCAAATATTATTTGGTTTAGACAAATTTAATTTTAAATACGTGATAATATGTATACATATTTCAATGAGTAAAAGTCTTGAATGAGAATATATTATCTCAAAGTCAACTCAATGCTAGCCGTATATAAATTTAATTACTTAATAAAAATTTAATTTTAAAATATATATTATAAAATATTCAATAAAGTAGAAGTTCAAATAAACATTTAGCTCAAGACAGAATAAATAGAATGTTAGTTTGAAAAATAGTAGTAGTAGTAATCACAAAGTTCTATATATTGTTACTATTAAAATTTAAATTACTCCATTAAATCTAACACACTAAACCCACTAAATACCCAAACTAAAGCCCAAATAATACATAAATGAATACTACTTCTCAAAACCCTACAATAGCGCCTCCTGTATCCCCATCAGTCTCTCTCCCCCCGTAATCGGCGGAAATCATCAATCTGCCACAAGCACCGACCCTTCTGCCTCACTGGAGCTCCGTCCGCCCTGCCTCGTCGGCCGTTCCACCTGTCTCGCCTCCCGCTTGCATCTTCCCCCTCAACGGTATCCTACTCCTTCCGCCCTGCCATGAGTCGCCGCCCGCCCGGCCTGCCTCCTTCCGCTTGCCTCGACGGCACACTTCGTCGGCACGCCTTGTCTCGCCGTCCACCGCCCTACTTCGCCGCCCACTTGCTTCCTCCACACTCACCGCACTGCATAGCTATATCTCGTCGGCTCTCCTTCTGGCCGGCGAATTGTGCCATGATAGGGAGATGGAAGTGGTGGGTCTGCACAGTCGTCGCCGCTGGCTTTCTCTTTTCTTCCTTCCTATTCTTTTTCTTCTTCTCACCTCCCTCTCGTTTGACAGATTCAATTAATAACATGCCAATGACTAAAAGGCTAAAAAATTAGGCTTCACAGTTTCCCGCCAAAAAGGGCATTTTTGACTTTTCATTAAACTGTCACTTTAGATTAGTATAGATATAATACTAGGAATCCCTATACATGGTAAACCTAATTAGCTTAATTACATTTGATTGCAATCTTCTATCTTTGGTAAGAGAATGATTCTCGTGTATCTTCCGTCTGATATTACGCAATCTTCTCCAACACTCCCCCTCAAGTTAAGCGACGGGATTTCCAATGCTCAACTTGCACAACACTTCTCGAAATAGCTTCGAGTTTACCGCCTTTGTAAGAATATCTGCCAGCTAATCTTCAGATTTGACATACGACATCTCCACTATTTTTGCCTCAATATTCTCCTTTATGAAGTGTCTGTCCACTTCCACGTGTTTAGTCCAATCATGTTGGACAGGGTTCTCTGAAATGCTGATAGCCGCCTTGTTGTCGGAAAACAACTTACACGTTCGAGACGAGTGCAAGTCTAACTCTCGCAGAAGCTTTCTCAGCCATAGTACTTCTGTCAGTCCACTCTTAATCCCACGGAATTCAGCCTCCGCACTAGATAGTGCAACCACCTTTTGTTTCTTGCTTCTCCATGTCACGAGGTTCCCTCCAACAAAGGTAAAGTATCCTGTAGTAGACTTCCTATCATTCGGATTGCCAGTCCAATTTGCGTCAGTAAATCCATGTATTTCTAAGTGTCCATGCTTCTTGAACATGAGTCCATGTTCTGCTGTACCCTTCAAGTATCGGACGATCCTTATCACCGCTTCCCAGTGTTCCTCTTGCGGTGCATGCATGAATTGACTTACTATTCCCACGGCGTAGGCAATGTCTGGCCTTGTGTACCAATGTGCTTCCCTTTTCTCAAGGCTTTCACTTTTGAGAGTGATTTCAGATATTACTTTCAACGATCAAATACATTTTTGCTATGAGAGCTAATTAGGGATTTACGAGTGTATGAGGATAATCAAAGAATGCCTAACTTTATCTCTTAAGTTCACATCCACTATATAGACTTGACATGACGAGGAGCAAGTTCTAGAAGCAAAAGCACGTACCCAATCACATCACACATGAACAAAATATTGCTCAAATCTCACCGGGTTTAGCATTGACCAAGCAAACAAGCACTTCACTCACAATTAAATCATGAATTGATCACGCACGTCCCAAACCATTCTAACCAAAATTTTCAAGACAAAACAATTATCATCATCAGCTATCAACCCCATTGCTTAGCACAAATTATCTTACATTCATCCATATTCGAATTCGAGTCCCACAGGCGGGACTTACACCAAATGACACCAAAAAAAAACAAAACAAAATTAAATAAAAGAAGAGAGAACCAAAAAACAATAGTCTCAAGAACAAATTCTTTAAACAAGTGGGGGAAATGAGCAACCGATCCACGTCAGAACCCCCAAACTTATTCAAGGCAGAGGATAGAATAAGTTTGAAGAGCAGTGGATGGTTGAGGTACCTCTATTCCGAAGGCGGTGGGAACCTCGAGTAGTAAGCCTGGTAGAAAGGCTGTTGTGCTGCATCACTAGCGTCGAGCCGAGTGTGCAGGTGCTGCAATTGGTCCCCATAGTGGTCAAGCCGGTGCTCAAAACCATCCAACCGGGTGTCGCACTGGGCTCTCCATGCCATTGCCTCCGCGTTCGCCTGATTCCAACGGGCCTCCTGCTGATCATGGCTCACCTGAAGCGATCGTACCCCTGCAGCAATTTCCGCCAGATAACTATCTTTGGATGGTCTCCCCCGCGGTCTACTCCTCTTGGGCCGACTGCTTTGACCCACTTCAAACTCAGAGCCGATCTCATCACCTTCCTCATCCATGGCCGTCGGCGCTTCCTGGATTTGCAGAGGCTCCACGGGGATATGCGGCTGCGGCAAATAGTCTGGGTCTATGAAGACCGGCCTAGAGTCTAGGGCACCTTCTCCTTGAGGGGGGTCATTTTCAACCTTCTCCAAATGAGCCGGGGAGTTCATTTTCCAGTTGTCTTTGTAACCCCATCCTCCGATTGCGAAGAGCTGCGGGTCAGGGAATCTGATGCACATCCCTGGTTCTATCTTGAAATACCCACTACCCCGGCTATCAACCATTATAATGCCCGCCTTCTTGAGTGTTTCCCAGTCCAGTAGCGTGGATCCTTGATCTTGCATCCGATTGTCAAAACTGACTCCGAATTTATATGCCAAAGTCGTTACGATCCCCCCATAACAAAGCTTTCCCGTTGTCTTCTTCGATTGCCTCTCCAAGTGCTTCATCATGTAATGGCCCATGTTGATCCTTATCTGGCAAAGCATTCCCCAAAGCAAGAATAGCATCTCTGTTGAAATGCTTCCCGCTTCCGTGTGGCCAAAGGGCAAGTAGACCAGGGCCTTCTCCATATATCTCAGCACTGGGTTCTGATGGCGTTGATTTTGTCTCGAGATGGATTGAAAGCTGCTTCATTGCTGATCATTCCCCAATACTCGTCTCTCTTGTAGTCCGCAGGCCGAGGGTCCTCGAGAAGGCCTTCTTCGCCTTCTTCCATCAGCTGGAAAAGCTCATTAAACTCATCGACGGTAAGGTCATGTGGTTCATTCATAAATCGGAAAGACATCGACTCAATCCTCTTTCCGGAGTACTCCACCTTCAGTGTGGTGAAGAACTCTACCGTCAAGGCCTTGTACGACCCAAACTTCCTCGAGAACAAGTGTGTGAGATGGCCGGCCTCAACGAGGATGTCCCAAGATTGCTTGATACCGAGGCCATTGAGCGTGCCCCAGCTTGGATATCTTGATGGCACGCTATCCAACGGCGCCAATGCATCCCATTTTTTGATTCACCTTTCTGGAGTGTGACACCCACTCTCTAAGGTTTTAGAGCGTTTGGGGCCATTTGATGAGTACCTAGAATGAGGAATGTTAGAACAAGATTGTACTCCATAACATAGTGAACAATAAAACATTCAAATTCCCCCAAACTTGAGATACTTCACGTACTTGCATTGGCTAATCACTATCAAAAAGGGAGATAGACTCAATCCCTATGCATACCATATAAACAAGCAAGTAAGGCAAAAGCAATTAGGAAGATAGACTCGATTCCTACAATTACTTTCATCACACACAAAAACAATAAGATAGACTCAATCCCTAAAACTAATCACACAATGAGGGAGATAGACTCAATCCCTAAAACAAATATCACACAATGAGGGAGATAGACTCAATCCCTAAAACTCACAAAATCATCAATATAAACCCCCATTATAGAGTAAGTGCTCAAACAACAATTCCATCAACATCAATCTTGCAAGCAATAGCACTTTAGCAACAATTCATACTATAGCTCATACAATGTTACAAGTCAAGCACACAACTCTCATCAATTCAACTTGCATAAGCTATAACCTTCCTACCCATCACAAAATACAACTCTATATCCATGGATAGAGAAAATTAGAGGTGAAGAACATACCTTTGTTGCTTAGAGTGAGAGAATTCGAAAATTAGGGCTATCTCTTGAGCTCTTGAGTGAAATCCACCAAATGCACAAATTAATCGGACCAAAACACTCAAACAAGTGATAATTTGAGATGGGTGTGTGAATTTGAGGTGGGTGTGTGAGATTAGGAGTGAATTTGTGTGTGTTTTGGTCGAAAAAAATTGAAGAGGAAGAGAGGAGGGGGCATGCGCCGGGTGAGAAGAGAGAGAAAAGGGCCGGGTGTACCTGATTTATAATTAGGGCTCGCCGAGTCGGAACCAGTCGGGTGGCATTAATTTACTTGAAATTCACCCGGTCGGGTGAATCTCACTGGACCCATCCTTAACAAACACAACGACCCGGCCGGGTGGGATTAATGAACTGACAATTCACCCGACCGGGTGAAACTTACTGGACCGTCCATGAACAAAAATTGCGACCCGACCGGGTGGAATATTTCAACGCAAAAACCCACCCGACCGGGTGAATGTTGCTGGACTCTTCCTTTGTCATTTGGATGACCCGACCGGGTGTAATATTTGGCATGTATCCACCCGGCCGGGTGGAATATCTGGGCATTTTTTTCCTGCTGAATCCGATTGGAATGTTCTTTGAACAATTAAAGGGCATTTAAAGGTGTTCGAATGTTAATGCAAATTGAGGTTAGTTGGGATCAAATATTTGAGAAAAAAGTTTGAGATTTGTTGTTGGACTCGTGGAAGAGCTCGTTCTAATGAATATCATTGTTCTTCATGTTTCGTAAATCATAATCTTACTCTTTAGCTTAATCACAAATACTATACTAAACTTCTTTCCATATAAACGTCCGCATTTAGTAGCTTACATTAGGGACTAATTAGCTATTAATTAGAATTTAGTTCTTTCCATTAGAATTCAATTGAACTCCTAGTTTGAGTTTATTTAAATCCTAATTAAATGGAAAACTAGTCGCCAAATTTGGCGATGGATCCCTATTGATCAGGAGCCACAAAAAAATTGGGATCCCTAATTAAATGGAAAACTAGTTCTTTTTAATGAAATTTATTTTTTATTGAGTTGGCTTTAATTATTTTTCTTGTTATTTTATATCGTTTTATTTCACACTAACAGTTAAAGGGAAAATATAAAATAGTGATAGATGTGGAAATGAGATGAGCCCTGACATAGGTTCTGTGATGAGCTCTTATTGCAGGGATATAGACTCTAAGATGGGTTGTCTGACGTAACAGAATAAAATGGAGATAGACTCTGAGATGAGCTCCGATTTAAGACCACCATTGTGAGTGTCCTAAAGGACACAGGGAATACTCCCTCCGCCCGTTAAATTTTGTCATGCTTTGTAAGTTAAAAAAGTTAGTGTAGAGTGGATCCCACTTTTATATATTAATTTTATAATAAAATGTAAGTCTGAATGATTTAGTAGAATATGTGGAACGGATGGTAACGGAAAAATATGACAAATTTTAAGGGACGGAGGGAATAATATTTTTCTTTATTTTTATTTGAGATGTGGAAATTTTTTAATAAGGTATAATTTTAGTTAACTCCTAATGATCATTTGTAGGGGTGGTGAGTCTAAAAAAACATTAATATGTTAAGAAGTTTTTAGCATGGTCGAAGGATGTAGTCTTTATGCCTATTTTCATCCCCTATACATCTTCCCACCTATGAATCCTTAGAGGCACATGATTTGGATAATATTGTTCGTAATAATTATTAAGACAAAACATATTTAGAGGTTTTTGTATTAAAAAATTCATTTAATTAGGCTCTGATAGCATTTTTTTAGTTTATTAAGTACGTGTGTCAAGTGACTTTGTTTCATTAGACGTTTTTACTGTCTTTTGTTTCATTAGTTCATTATACTAATACATTTTGATTTAGGAGATTCTTTGGTTGAATATTTATTCAATGAATTTTAGACTTTAGTTAATTTTGTTTGTTAATTAAATTTATTTTTCTTATTTATATTTATATTAATTCAGTTATAATATCAATTCAAAAATTATTGAAAAATGATAGATTTATAAGTTGATAAAGGGCAATATTAATAATTTTTCATTTTCCAATAGTTTTGTAGTTGATTTTGCAACTGCATTAATTTCATATTAAATATGAAAAACTATATTAAAAAAAGAAATTAATTAAATTCAAAAGTACATTAAATAAAATATTCAACCAAATTAAAAATATAAATATAAAAACCTCTCAAAATAAATGCTATAGTATAAGGAATTAAATTTTTTTTATAAAAGGACTTAATTAATAAGACCAAATGCATCAGTATAAAGACATAATGGATAAAAAATAATAAAACAAAATATATTAATGTAAGGTCATCTATACATGTTTGCTTTAGAATAATGATCTACCATCTGTTGTTTATAACTGTCAACAACAACAATATTACAATTACTACTAAAACGAACCAACTAATTATTGATTAACATCCTTGCAATTACATATTTTTGTAATTAGAATTTAGCGAAAAAAAATAAAATTCACTTCGAACAGTTTTCTTTTAGTGGTGTCCAAACTAATCGTATTACTTATGTTCAAAATTTTTACACTCCTATTGGTTTAAAAATTGTGAAATAAAACTCACTTGTATCCATACAATCCGCAATTTTTATTTTTATTTTAAATCGATATACTTTAACACTAGTACTAAAAATTAAAACTTCAACTTTATCGATGGACCGAAATTATATCTTGAAATTAATATTGTCATTATGTACTAATTGGGATGTTTTAAATTTTTGGCACAAAAGATAAATAAATATTTAGATACATGATCGAATTCTAATATTCAGAGGCTTGATTATATAGTGTATTTTCTAATTTTTGGATGTATGAAGGATATAAACACAATAATATTATTTCCCAAAATATAAAAAACATGACCCAACCAAATTACCTAAAATACGAAATACTCCGTCTATTTCAAAAAAGAGAAATTTCGGAACAAGAGGTTAAATTCGCTGACCTTTCGTAATTAGAGATTCAATTCGCTGGCCTTTCGTAATTTAGGATCGAAGCATGTGTATTCTCCAGAATAAGAGATTTGTGATATTTTATTTTATTTATGTTCTTTTTAATATTATTTCTCTCTAACCATTTATCAATTGCCTAAATTATCCCTTCAAATTTTTACCTAAATTCTACTTCATAAAAATTTCAGCAACCTAAATTCTATTTCATAAAAGTTTCAGCGCCGTTTCATCTCCTCTTTTCCTCACTCTGCCCGTTTCATCTCTCCCAAATTTTTGGGATCTTTTTTCTTGAACTGCACGAATCAAAATTTATATTTCTTGTATAGCCTACCTCAAATTTTCACTACATTAGTAAATTTAATGGATTTAACGAAATGAAATACGACTATACACGACGATGGAAACCTATATCATAAATCCCAAGTTTTATTTTCAATTCCAAAAATATACTACTAATAATTAGACAAAGAATCCTGGAGGGGTAATTTAGGCAATTGATAAGGGTTAGAGGGAAATAATATTAAAAAAGAACATAAATAAGATAAAATATCACAAATCCCTTATTCTGGAGAATACGCATGCCTCGATCCTAAATTACGAAAGATCAGCGAATTGAATCCCTAATTACGAAAGACCAGCGAATTTAACCTCTTTTTCCTAAATTTCTCTTCAAAAAATCATTTGTATGTTCACTCGTAAAAATCTTGGACCGCTAAACCCTATCGTATCTCTGTCTATTTCCTTCCCTTCTTCTCTCCGTCATATCTCAAACTCACAGAGTTTCCGATTCTATTTATATATATCAGCATCTCATTCTCCATCTCTCTCTCGGCTCAAGGACTGCCACCATCCGCGGTTGCCGATCGCTATCCCGCTGCGGCGCTGCCAATCGATCCTCGCGGCGTGATTCCTCCTGCCGCGCCACTGCTTTTCAGCACCTAATCCCCCTCTCTCGGTATTGAATAGTAAAACAAAGGATATCATATTTCTGTTTCTCTAAATTACTAATTTAAAGAGAAATTAAAATTGTTGATTGTTATAATCTGCTACTGCATCTGTTTTTTGCTGGTATCCCCACGAGAGAAAACAATTCCCTGATGCTTTGACCTGATTTCATTACTCTTGTGATTTTGTCGAAATTGCTCAACAGTTGGATACAATGGCTGAGGATTTTTTGGGAGATCTGGAATGGTATAATGAAGATGTGAGAGTACAAGTAGATCAAGTTGGGTGGCATGAGGCTGCAATGAGGCTCAATCGCAGGTACCTCAATCTTCTAGGAGTAACTTTCTATTTTCTTTTGATTACTAAATTAATTTCTTAAGGTGGTGTTCGGTTTCTTAGATAAAATAATACCAAAATATAATCTTGGATTATGTTGTGAGATTATTTTATTAATAGGACTAGGAGGTTAGCTATGACTAATTATCTCATGATTATCCATCTAGGATTGAATTGTGGGATTGAATCCTATGAACCAAACACACTATATATTTAATCTCAGGATACAATCTTACACACCGAACATCCCCTAACTCTATTTTTGGCAGGTGGTTGATGGATCTACCCTTGTCCAAATCGGAGCAAAAGAGGATTGACAAATTACTGCCTCCCAATGATATGTATGTAAAAGTGCGCTTATTTGTGTTCTTATGCTCTTACTAAAGCATACACAATATTTTCAATCAGGATATGATTGTTCGTGATATACTGTGTTTATCCTATTAAAATCAATAACATACATAATTTTGAAAGGAAAATACTAAATTGTGTTGTTGGTATTATTGAGGTTAAAACAGTTATGGTCATCTGAGCAAGTCTCTGTTTTTTCCTTTTTCCTGTAAGTGTGGTAGATTCAGCTGACTAAAAGGATGAAAAGATCTTCTGTTTTTAGTTCAATTTGATTCCGGCAAGGCCATGAGCTCATTGTAGATGTAGGAACTTTGGATTTAGTGTTGATATTGAATATCTGTGGCGAACTAAGCTCTTATTCATTTAGGACTGAGCTGGTTGCATCCTCAAAACTTTTTGTTTGACTCAGTGACAATAAATGCAGTGTTTACTTACTTCTTGTGTTGTCTTTGCACTTGCAGGATATTGCCTGAATCTTTCCTTAGAAAAGATGATGTAAGTATCCTGCTGCTCTATAAAGCGACTAGTAAGCTTTTATAGTATGTGGGAGAAAAAATTAAAATAAATTGGTTGACTTTTTGTTGCTATGGTTGCCTTGTTGCATATTGAGGTTGTTTTTAGCTGATATCATAAGTAGTTTTTCACCTTAATTTTAGGGGGGCTTTGAAGACATCAGGACTTGTATCGAGAAGGCTTTTGGAACTCCTAACAGCCAAGAGGATCCTATTTGTGACCGAGATGGTGTAATAGTACTTAATTCAAGTGATGGTTTTCAAGAGGTATCTTTCCTCTTGGAGGCTATGACTAATAAAGGCTTATGTTCCTTTGTCAGCATACTTACTGAGGGACTGGATATATTTGATAAGACAAATTGGGGTGTGATGAATACAATCAAAGAATTGCTTCCGAAGGTTATTGCTGACAAAAATGACATTTCCAGATCAAAGCTGAAAAGATGCTCACTACTATTAAAAGACCTGACTAATTTTCGGTGTAATATGACCATGCACTTCACTGCGGAATCCTATTGTGTAGCTGCATTCAAGGTACTTGACGAGCTAGAGCATTTCCCTTCTAGAGCACTATATGCAATGGTTAGGAAGCTGAAAGGTATCAAAGGACACATCCCTTGTCCTGTCATACGACGTACATACACTAGGGATCACTTGGCCAAAGTGGTGAGGAGAGAGTTCACAAAGATGGTATCAAACATTGGTGGAGTAGATGAACCTCCTGAGGAATTGGTTGGGGCACTTGGAGTTGCAAGCTTAACTTTGAAGCTAATAATGAACCGTCCAGTTATAGGAGACTTCGGGAGATTTTCACCAGAGATGGTAGCATTGCATAAAGATATAGCTAAAGCTATTCACGTATTAAACGAACCAAAGGATGTAGTAAACTCATCCAAGGGATTTCACAGCTTACTTGAATCGAGAAAAGTGCTGATGAGTAAAGTGCAGCCTTTGTTGGCTCCTAAGTTGAATTCGTTTAGAGTGCATATGTCAATACAGAATATATTGTTTGATTACCTTTATGAGTGCAGTGATATGGAGAATATCCCTGGGTATTTGATAGAATCTCTTGACATAATCAATAATAGACCTCAACTTAGGTCTTCCAAAAAGAGTTCCTCTAAAGTTTTATCATCTTCCAAAGAGTTGATGAAAGAGGAAATAGAAAAGGAGGTGCAACTTCTCCTAAATATCAGTGCTCAAGCCAAAGAAGTTGTAGCGAACTTGCTTCCAGAACATGAATTTGATGAAGAATTTGCTCGTGCATACATGGAGGATTTCCATGGAAGCGATTCTCGTTGCGTTATTTATGATGATCCGCAAATGGAGGATGATTCGCAGCATTTTGAATTTCATTCTTGTAGTTCATATGACCAAACAGAAAGTATTGGGGAGACAAACCCAGAAGAGTTCAATTTACCTGTTCACAGAAGTAAAAGAAATAAATGCTTACCCCCGTCTCCCAATAGTCAATGCTTGGGGAAAGAGTTTCCATCGGAATGTAAAGCTGAGGAATCAAAACCTGCTTGCTCTGATTCCACGAAAGTGACAACTAAACCTCGTATGTCTTTTCTGTCTCCCTCTCCTGCCAGAAAATCAAGCCACATTGAATATAAATATGAAGAAGCTACAAGTTGCTCTCCAGGAACAACTAACAATGGATTTTCTGACATCAAAGTAGAAGAAACAGATATTGTTGATCAGCAGAGCAAGTCAGTTAATGGATACCTTGAGCTCCAAGAAGCATGTGATGCTACTAGTATTGCTGCCTATCATTTTGTGGGTTACATGCTGGACACACTAGCCAATACCGAAGGTATAGAACTGTACAAAGATGATAGATTATATCTACGTAGCCGTACTCCAGTCCTTGAAGATACTGAAGGTAATTTTCTTTCAGCCATTTCAGCGTCATTAAAAAATAATGTTTGGTGTCATCTTTATATTATATTGATTTAACTCTCTGCAAAGGAGCGTGTCGTTGGATTTCTATGTACATTTGACAGCCCTTTTCCTCATCAACTATGTTATTATTATTTGTCTTGTTTTTCTTGCTTTTATCTCGAGTAAGAAAATCTACTTGTTCAATTGGCCTTAGTGGTTCTTGATCCTGTACTCTATGATTTTTGCTGCAGAATTTTCGGACTCTGTGGTGTCCAAGTTCTCTGAAATGTGGAAGAATGCGCTTGAGTTGTAGGCCTTTACAAGTCTGTCAGTCACAAAATTGTCTCGTCTACCCATGAGGATACCAGGGCATACATATCATGACATCAAAGTAATCAAATGACTAGCCAGATGCCCAAGTTGCTGCTTTCATTTTCATTTCCTTGTCAAATCATGGTATATATAACAGGCCGCGTTCTTCATTTTTAAGGGCTTGTGTATTGAAGATAGTGCCAGCAGAATCATACATAAAATGTCAAATGGAAAGTAAAGTTTGTGATCATTTGCAGGACCAGGGTCTACTATGGAAGCTGTGAAGTTACAATCCTGGGAGTTTGTTAGGATGCAAGAACCATGGTAGAACGATCAGAATTCAGACATTTGTGTATTGCAGTACTAGTTATTTGTAGATTTTTACATTTAGATTTGCCTGAAAGCATGTTCCATTTGGTTAATTGATTGTGTTAGCTTTAGCCTTTTTCAGTACACACTATGGCCGTCTGATCTAACAGGAAATCGATTCGGTTGTACCTTGTAACTTGATTCAGTTGTACCTTGTAAATTTGATGGAGCTTTGATGTAACTTGTAACAGGAAATGGTTTTAGCCATTTTGATTCATTATTGAACTTGCATCATGATATATTTTTTTGGATTTATTAATTGTGATATGCAAAATACTGTTAATCATTCACTTTTAAACAAACTTGATTAGGAATTGCTTTGTCATTATTTGAATTTGAATTTGAATTTGAATTTGAATTTGTTGGAGCAGATTCGAGCTAATCATCTGAGTGGAAACTGCCATTATAAATATGAGCTTCTCCGTGGTTATGTAAAGATGAGGGGTCATGAGCCTGTGAGTTTCATCTTCACTATATATGGCCATTATGTTTTCTGAATTATTGATATAATACGTGTTTTTGGCTTATAGGAATGTGTGAAGCGAAGAGCGATGCAGTCGTTAACTGCAAACCCAAACTGCTCCGAAGTAGCAGCAAAGGAGGCGATTGAAGCTGTGTGGAGTACTTGTTATAACGACACAAAACCCTTCGATAGAGCTCCTTGACATGAATGTCGCTTGATGATTTCTCACTTCTCCTCGTCGGAAATTATAATGTTTTTCTTGCTTTCAGCATCATTGATGATGTAAAGTTCTTGGTGTACTATGTGATAATAAAAATCACATGCTAAAGGAGTATGTTAATTGCCAAAACTCATAAATTGTTGACATTATTTGGAGTTTCGAGCTTATGGTAGCAATTACATATGCTAATCATTTTTTTTGTTTCTGGCATATTTTTTACGTCCACTTCTTTCTGTATAAATCTTATGTTGTAGATGCTTGAGAATTTAATGGTGTTATTCTAGCATGCCAATTGTTTAAAACCGATCAACCCAACTCATCAAACTGTCTTACACAAGGTTGGGTGACACTATCAGAATGATAAATAAATTAGAAATATATTGATGCAAACAATCAACTGTTGCTGATTGAGAAAAAAAGCTAGTATTTTCTGAAAATAGGGAAAGTACAAATATAGCACAAGATCTCGGACCAAGCCACAAATAATGATTCTGGTGGCACAATTCCTTAAGCTGATGGTCCGGGGCCTAATAGCAATGGTGCTTCCTTCTTCCCATTCTCTGGTTTTGGATCCGGATTTCGGTTTGCAGCAAAAGCTCTAAGATGCGGATGGAAATACTGGCTCGCTACATCTGGAGGAGAAGCGTCTTCTCCGGGGAGGAATAGAAGACCCTGCTCAAAAAGAGGTGATGGCTCATTGTGACAGGCTTTCCAAAAAGAGTCCACGAGCTCCCTTTCCTCTTTCGCAGCTCCTAGGTCCTCGAGAAACATCTCACTAATTCCTTTGACCCTGTCTTGTAGGATCTACTTCAGTTTATCATCATCTTCACTTCAGGTATCAGGCTTCTCTGATCTGTCCCGAGCTAGATCAAGAAGGCTCCTTAGTGCAGCTTCACGCACATCAGAATCCTCACTCGATGCAAGGTGCATCATGATGCGAGGAAATAAGCTCGGATATGACACCAATGTCTGAGCGATTCTCGCTAAGTAATGGATCAAGTTAAGGGCTTTCCTGCACAAGAGTTACACAAAATATAATCAGCCTCAACTTTAGGCTAAACCACTGATCTTGAAATTGTTTGAATAATATACCGTTGAAATCTGACACTCTCAGATCCTACCGCGTCTCTTAGTGCGGCATAACCATTAGCCAACCGGAAATCAGCGATTCCAGACTTGTTATGCCTGATCAGAGCTGCAAAAAAAAAACTGTTAAATCTCTTGATCACACAAATGTACAATGCACATAACAAACAAGAGGATACAATGCTTACAAGAGATTGCCCCAAGTGCTTTCGTACGAACCGTAACATCCGGATCAGAAGTAAAGTTTGTAAGCAGTGGCTCCATACCATTCGCTTCCATTACCAACTGTTGGCTCCTGTGATTGTTTTGCACGACCGTGCTAACAACATCGGCCGCTTTCGCCCTAATATTAGGGTGCGAGTTCCGGAGGTAGTCAAGGAGAGGAGCAAGACCACCAATGGAGTGAAGATCTATCCAAGAACAAAAACATAGTAAATCAACTGTATCTTTGCATCAAAGAATTCATAAAACAGATGATTATAGCTAAAAACTAACCATTAGCATTGTCTATAGATTCCACATGCTCTTGTAGTTCATCCAACATATCTACACAAGCAAGCAACAAAATTGAAAAGAATTCAGAATTGAACCTAATACAATTTGAACACTGAAATTGTCAATTGTAGCTATAAACACCTTCAACATCTTGAGGAGTCACCCCCTGAGACTCCAAAACCTGCTCTGGGGTCTTCATAACAAGTGTAATCTCCTTCATTCGCTTTATAACATCGATTGTTTGCCCTTGCATCGCCTCCATAAACCATCTTCTATCCTCCTCGCTAAATCCAAAATTAAATTAATCACTATCGAAACAATACTTTCAATCAACTAATCAAGTAATAATTTTAAAAACAGACAACAAATTGGAAAAAAAAAGAGGTTTAAAAAGAATTGGGGAAATATGAAAATAGCTCAAATTGCGAGAATCAAGAATCAGTGATAATATCAAGCACCTTAAATTCTGAATTATATGCATAACCATGAACCATTCAAGGTAACATAAAAGCATGCCACTTAGCTAAAACTAACGTCTAACGCCATGAGTATTGACATGTATCACGTTTTCCATTTATATCTATTTGCTCTATCAAAGAAGTAGCAGTATATTTTTTTTATAAGAATAACAAAGGCTATAGTATTTCCCCCAAAATATTCATAATACGAATAAATAAAAGAAATGGAGATACCCCAAATCCTCTGGCGAATCGACTAGTTAATCTTCCTTGGCAATGAACGGCCTTTATGAAATTGGTCCGCATCCAGATTTCTCCTAATTCTCTTTCAGAAATTTGACAGTTGGATCTGCGACATGTACAAGTGAGTGTGAGTTTAGAAATTGGAACCCTAAATAACAAAATCATAAGAAATCTACTACTTTGGAAGCTCTTCCGGATAAAATCCTGGCATTCTGCTAACGTCATGCCGCCAGAAGGGGAATCATCCATCAATTCAAACAAATTGGATGCTTCAATTCGATCTCTCTCTTCTTTCGCTTCTCTCCCATCTGTCCTCCATGTCTCCATCAGTAAAGAAAACCATGGGCTCAAAGCCCGGTTGGCCCAATACGGCCCATTTTATTTTCAGAGAACATAGCCCAACCTGCCCCAAAATCTTGTCTTTTTTAAATTTTACTTGTGCATAAACATAATAGTTTTAATATATTAAAAAAAAGATTTGAAAAATTGCCGATCGTTATTCAGTCTTACAATTGTTTGAAAAAAGTTCCAATTGGTTGATTATATACTTAGTCAGTCCCCTAAAAATATAAATTTTTAAAACTGTATGGATTTTAATGCAAAATTAGTAAAGTAAGAGAAAAATAGAAAAAAATGTGTCTCAATCTCATTAGAGAGAAGAAACTTACTAAAATAAAAGGTTTCAATTTTTAGGCTACAAACCAAGAAAGAAGGATGGATATTTTATTTTAGGTCCTATTTTTTCATGTGTATAGGTTAATATAGGCAACAGTCAGAAGGGGAGGTTGAAGAATATCATGTGCTTATTCTTGAATTAAACATAATTTCTTGTGTTTTTTGTGCATACGATAGATTCATAGTAACGCGTGATGCCGAGTTTCTTTAGACGACCCTATTTTTATATGCCCTGAAAGTTTGTTCCATTTTCCTATTTCTATCTTTCCCACAAAATATATTTCATTTTACTTTTTACCATTTTTGGTAGTGGACCAATATTCCACTAATTCAATCCTACTCACATTTTATTATAAAATCAAATATTACCTCGCATTTTTATCTTGTTATCTTAACCATTTTCTCATATCTTACAGACTTTGGAGCCTGCTATATTACCTCCTCTCGTAGAAATATACCCAAGGAATATGTCTGACGACCTTACAGGTAGCACTAAATAGGGTTTTGTTTATGAGTTGTTCAACACATTTTACTCTTTGAATGATAGCTTCTAAACATGATATCACCTACAGCTGCTGATTTGGACTCATTAATTTGAATCATTATGAATGACGCTCATATACTTGAATTACTTTCCTCAAGGTGTGCGAGCTGTTGCAGAAAAAATATTGAAGATACTTGTGCTGTAAACATTAAAAAAATTTGGGCAGATAGGTCTAGAGCTCTTTGTCTGAGCTCTTCCTTTCCTTCCTTGCAAAGGTTCTTAAAGTACTTGCTTTTTAATTATACACCATTATTTGGTAAAGTTTCCAATTTCTGGTTTTAACATCTTATAGAGAACAAACATGAACTGCCCACTGTTTGAATCATAAAAGTTTTGACAGGGTTTTCATCCCTTTGCACCTTCAGTTTTCTGATATTTTTTCTACACAAGGTATCAACCCATATATAATATGGGGCATGCGGAGGATATTAACATTAACATGAGATGGCTGCCTAAAACCTATGCATTATTTGTAATCTCTCTCTGCCTCTCTCAAACACAACACACAATCACATGTCTGTAGCAGAGTGTGTGATGCATCCAGAATTTAAAACATCATCATTCTCATCCTCCCTTTTTTTGTCCCCTTTGCTTTTAGGTTGAAGATCCCTTTGAGCAGCCCGCTAATACAGCTAGGACAGTCAGCAGCGATCAATTAATAATGATCAAGTGATTCGTCAAATGCTTGTCTCGCCAAATCAAAATCAAGCTTCTCTTTTTCTAGTTTTGGTGGGGCCGCATCTTTCATGGTTAGAAAGGAGAGCATCTGTATCAACTTCAACAACGCAACAATCTACATCAACAACATCTATTAGCAGGAATGCACCTTTTAACAGGAATACTCCTATTAACAGAAATGGCGTTAAGACACGACCAGAGAGAAAGCAGCCGCCTTTGCAGACACTGCACAAGTCTCATAACAAAGTAGTGGATAAACCTCAAGATGGGGAAAGCAATGGATCTAATCATGCATCTACAAGTCAGAACAGCAAGTTTGGAGGCCAAGATCTGAGCCCAAAGCAGAAAAAAACAGTTCAGGTGACTGAGTCTATATTTTGCTTGCCAAACCTCTCTTTTTTGAAAGCACGGATCGCACTTTGTCTCTGTTGGTGGGCGGAAAGCAATATCGCGTCAAAAGGCTGAGTTTCATGTCTGTCATCTTTAATGAAAATCTAGGTCAGCATGTTCATTTTTATATCGATTACTAGGAATGGAAATGATGGTGATTGGATCCAAGTGATTGCTGATTTCTAGGCCTATTGCATTGTCTTTGATTTAGTTTTAAATTAAGAAAGTTAGGATTTCATGGGATTTGAATAAATTAGGGATTGATTAAATAATTGAATTAATTAGAGCAAATTTGGTGGGATTATTGTCTACTGCACTCCTATATATTCCATAGGGGAGCTTGAAGAATGTATCCAGAGAGATCAAAGCTATTAGGCGGTGAAAACTGAGGCCTCGGTGAGAGGATTATTATCTATTTTATTTCCAAGTTCTGTTGGTTCTTGTTTACAAAAGCTTGAGAGTTATTTTCTGTTCTTTATCTTTGAGTTGTTTATCCATTGGTTCTTACTGCCTTATCACTCCATAACAATTTGGTGCGGTGAACAATGGTTGATACACGTTCCTCTGCATCACGCTCGGATGACATGCTCTCACGTGTCAACGGTTTGGAGAAGGCAGTGGCAGAACTTGCTGCTCATGTCCGCTCTTTAGATACGTCACTTGATGAAAGAATTCTTCGCTGCCTCGAACCTGTTCTACGCGAGCTCCGTGGGCCTCGCATTGGGGAGACTATACCGGAGACTCATCCAGACATGTCCCGAGATCCAGTCTCTGATCCGGACGCCTCCAACCCGATTCACACAAGCGGTGGCGCTACCTTAATTTGATGGCACAGATGCTCTAGGTTGGCTTGCACGGGCGGGCCAATACTTCATGGTCAATAAAACGCCTGATGCCAGTCGTATGGACCTTGCCCTCATTGCCTTATCTGGACCAGCTCTCCCCTGGATTCAGATTCTCCGTCATAGGTTCCCTTCCCTCTCTTGGGACGAGTTTTCACGTGAACTTCTCTTTCGCTTTGGCGACGATTTGGCTTGTGATAGTTATGAAGCCTTAGCTGCTACCAAACAAGATGGGTCTGTGGCAGATTACATTGCTGCATTTGAGTCACACTTAGCCCAGCTGCCCGATTTTACCGACAACCAATTCCTGGGTTTCTTTTTAGCGAAGCTTAAACCACATATTCGGCTACAGTTAAGTGATCCAACAACTTATTCAGATGCAATTAAGATGGCCAAACTCTGGTACCCCCAATTCCACTTTCCTCTAACCTGTCCGATTAAGAATGACTTAGGTAATTTCTCCACTCAACGTTCCTCTATACAGCGTCTGAGTCACCCTCAGGCACACCCTCGGCCACCCCAACATCCAGCAACCTGCCGTGCCCAACTCTGGTACCCCCAATTCCACTTTCTCACATTCAGACTCAACCTCATCGTTCCCGTTGTCCTCAGGGCAGCGTCCCAATCACCGGTTCAGAAACATGTCTCAGGAGGAATACAACTAACATAGGGCTGCAGGCACATGTTTCCAATGCGGCCTCAAGTACAGCCCAACGCATCGCTGTCCACCCAAAACTCTCCAAGTAATTGTGCTCGACGATGATGCGGATGAGACCTTCGAAGCAGGGATGGACGAGAATCTCGGCCCTCAGCCTTGTGGACAAGGATGTTTTAATCCGGGAGGCAATTGATATCGATTACTAGGAATGGAAATGATGGTGATTGGATCCAAGTGATTGTTGATTTCTAGGCCTATTGCATTATCTTTGATTTAGTTTTAAATTAAGAAAGTTGGGATTTCATGGGATTTGAATAAATTAGGGATTGATTGAATAATTGAATTAATTAGAGCAAATTTGGTGGGATTATTGTCTACTGCGCTCCTATATATTCCATAGGGGAGCTTGAAGAATGTATCCAGAGAGATCAAAGCTATTAGGCGGTGAAAACCGAGGCCTCGGTGGGAGGATTATTATCTATTTTATTTCCAATTTCTGTTGGTTCTTGTTTACAAAGTTATTTTATGTTCTTTATCTTTGAGTTATTTATCCATTGGTTCTTACTGCCTTATCACTCCATAACACATTTTTGTTTGTATACCATGCAGAAATAATATGAATGTGACACATGCAAAGCTCAGTTTCAATGGGTAGTGAAAAACTGATTTGTTACTGCTGAAAGCAATCTGGTGTGTCAAAACAATTGTTGAGCATGAATACTTTTGCTACTTAAGCATTTGAGAAGATTTAATAACGAAATAAAAGAAAAGAGAAACAGGCAACTTGTGCAAGTGTTAACAGAAAACAGAAGAAGGTAAATCATTAGGTTGACATGGGCATTTGGAGGGATGATCATATATAAGGGGCAACCTTCTTGTACATGAAAATCTCAATCATCTCGACTAGTTATACAACAAAATGACGAGAGGAAGGGAGAGCAACGAGTTCAAAATGCCAGTGCATTATCCGAGATACAGCAAAAGAGAGTACCAAGAAATGCCGGAGTGGATGGTGGACCGCCTTCTAGCTGAGTATGGGCTGCCTGCCCATGGAGATCTGATGCAGAAACGGCATTTCGCCATGGGGGCTTTCCTCTGGCCTATTGCCAACAACCCCCCTTCTCTTCACGTGAAAAATGTCTGAGGAATATCTATCTTTTTATTCTGTTTGTTTTTTCACAATAATCGCTTGCTACTTGATGTGTGCACATGAATAATCAAGATCCATATCAAGTAATGTACGCAAATGTCACTTTTATCATACCCTTTGTGCAAGGTTCAAGGAAGATTGGTAATACCAGACTAATCGAGCACACTAATATTAAACTGTGCTTAGTTGTCAATCATTAGAGTAGATTGAGTAATGCAAATACAAAAATAGCCTACTATACACATAAACGAGCCTTAGTTCCCATGTCTTCAATTTGCATCCACAGCGCTAGCCCCTTCTTCGCATCCGGCGGCCATTAGGATTCACGGATTCTGCTACGCCATCTGCTGCTGCTGCTCCTTTTCTTACCTGATACGAGATTTGGCTTCTCATCTGCCAACGCCACTGTTTCCAGCAACTCCAACAACAGTGAGGGACAGCTCTGTTCCAAGTTTCATCACCACTGTAACAGTAAACCAAGCCATTAATACTCTGCTAAATCAATATGAAACATCATTCTTGGAATTTGGGGGGAGGTAACATAGTACAGTGTATTTTGACATCTCCTCAATGATGCCTTGCCTTGAGATGCTGTTCCTGAACAATGGATATGAACTAATGAGGTTTCTGCAGAAATGAGTTGATTCTCATATTTTCACTAATTTGGCCCACTTAAAATACTTGTCCTGCTATCCACACATCAAAGAACACTACCCCAGAAAAAAAGCATCAACTCCACATATACATCTTATACAACCTGCATCGACCCAAACACCGGCAACTTCCCTGCAAATGAATCATGCAAGCAAAAGCAATAAAGCAAATCTTGGAGCCATGGCCTTTGAGCATCCATATTAAGTATGTGTTCATGCAAATTACTGAAATCGGACATACAAAGAAAATGATGATTAATGTTCTCATGAAAAATATTACTCCACATTGCACAAAATGTTTCTACAAAATCATTATTGTATACATAATTTAGCTTCATCAACCCTTTGTAAAATGGTCTTGAAGTTTGTTTGGTCAGAACTTATTATGATTGAATGCCAAATTGCATCTAGCTTGAAATGTGTGGCAGAAAATAGCTAATTCAGAATTAATGTTCACATAACTACTGGTTAATTGAACCTAAGTCACATTTCAAAGTATTCTTATGTGCAACATCACAAACTTTACTTATCTATTTTCCTTTTCAAGTTCTTTGGATAAAAAACAAAGATGGTCACACAGAAGAACAAAAATACCCACCACGGATGGAGAAGACTAATTTCATCAAGAAAATGTCTCCAGATAACGGACTGGAAAATTATAATTGACATAACCTGAAAATTTGCACCGTTCAGATCTACGGACTACACGCACCTCCCAAGTTTTAAACATATTGACTTGAGTTGTGCACAGTGATGTTGCTCTGCCAGGGAAAGAGTTGTTGCCACTGTATCAGTGCTTAAATCTTCTTCACATAATAATTTCAATCTATCTAAACCAAAGCGGTCTGCATCAGCTAATAGATGTTGCATCATGGTCGTACAAGAAGTAGGCAAAGAATCAACAATTTCAGTGAAATCAGGAAGTTCGTTGGAGTAGATAAAATGTAGCAAAGCCTGCAGACAATTAACCACAATAATTTCACTGAGTAAACTCGTAAAGAAGTAAAGAGACCGAAGAGTTGCATGTTATTTGCAATACATTTCCTAAAAAGGATTGTAAACAGAAGCCTTGGGGTATCAAAATCAAGATTCCAGGTAGCTGAGAATTATGATAGTATAATCTTAGAAAAGGCTCAACCTAGATATTGTGGATTTAATTAACCTAATGTGTCAAAAAAAAACACCTCACAGCTAGGCCTAAGGCGCATGAAAGAAATTGCTTTCCATTTCGAGAAGCAGACAGCTTATGTCTTGAACCAAATTCTATAAGAATCCATGACAGCAATATGAAAATAACCATTCAACAGAAATTACAAAAAATTCCTATTGCAATGGTTTTTCTACGCCTCAAACTATATGGTAATTAAAATGATTGAAATATTACAAAATAATAAATTTCAACATTTTAAAAAGTTATTTACACTCAGTAATCTTAAATTATAAATATAAAACCGTATACATAAAATAAAGCATAGTCAATAATAATATACTACCAATAATGAATTAACGATGCCCAAACTCATATGACAAACTATATTAAATTGAAACGTGGTTAAAACGTTTGTACTACTATGGATATGTAAACCTCAAACTTTTTTACACTACCAATTTGGAACAAATTAGAAACATTTTGTACTACTATGTGATTAGTTATCCCTCTGTATGTTATTTCAAAAATATCAATGTGGGGTAATTACATGTTTCATACAAAATGTTTTACCTTTGTTTCAATTTAGTACAAAAAATATTAAGTTTACATATTTCACATGAAAAGTTACATTACTGTTATAAATTATTACATTCCGTTAAGTCATTGCTAACACCGTTACTTCCAATTACATTATATATACAAAAAGTTTCATCAATGTTTCAAATATGTACAAAAATTTTTAAATTAAAACATTAATTATTTCAAACAAAGTTATTTTTATTACTCACAAAAATGAAAAACACATAAAAAAATCACCACTCTTCACCATCAAATTAGCGAATTGCATTTTATTGTCGAAGTTTTCTCATGTAACAATGGAGAATACAACTAAAAAGATATTGAATCTTTTTTGAAAAAAATAAATATTGACTTATTGACTGTTTGAAGCTCAAATTAGTCATTTTTTAAAGATGAAATATTGACTTATTTTATACTATATTCTATAAAGAATACAATAAAAAATAGAGTATATTGAGGGACAAGATTTTTTTAAACCACGATCTATTGTTGGAAGAATTAATATTAACTACTCCCTCCGTCCCCGATTAAGAGTCACACTTTTCCATTTCGATCCGTCCCCAATTAAGAGTCACACTTCATTTTTACCATAAATGGTAAGTAGGTCTCACATTCCACTAACTCACTTGACTCTCATTTAATTATAAAACCAATATAAAAAGTGGGTTCCACATTCCACTAACCTTTTCAACCAACTTTTCTTTACATTTTTTAAAACTCGTGCCCGGTCAAAGTGTGACTCTTAATCGGGGACGGAAGGAGTATAATATATCGAGTGACTTCATCGGTCAAATGACAAATGAGAGGTTATATAGAAGTAATTATAGTACTCAACATAATAAGAATAATGCATGAGAATAAAAAAAATTAATGTTAAGCAAAAAAGTAAAATTAGCGAGAACTGATAAGATAGGAGTGGTATTCTTTTTACTATCTCATCTCATGCAACATCCTATATTTACGTGAATATTATTCTACTGTTAGGCCACGTATCATTTGCTCTTGAAGAAGAATCAGAGCATCCACAGTGGTGACGTCCGTCCATCCGCTGGCAAAGACACCCATGTCTGCCGCTGCACTTTTGCCGCTGGCACGACACTGCTCGATACATCGAACACGTCCATGCCAGCGAGCAGGGCGACATGGCGCGTTTCTATTGGCCGTTGACATTTTTTTTCTTTTTAAAAAAAAATAGAAAATAATACCAAAAATAAAAAAAAAAAATTCGGATTGCCAAAAATATAGCTGTTTTATTACCGTATTTTTTATATTTTTTTGAAATTAAAAAAAAAATAATACCAAAATAATTTATAAATACACACATTCATCATCCATTTGGACGAAATTCGGCCAATATGTAATTTTTAATTTTTAGGATTTAAATTATGTAATTTTTAATTTTTAAGACTTTAATTATGAAATTTTTAATTTTTAGGATTTTAATTATGTAATTTTTAATTTTTTAGTAATTAGTAATAGTATTTCGGGTATTTTTAATGCATTTTAATATTGTGAAAATGTTTTTATTTAAATTGAATAATAGAATGGTGGGATCTTTGAGCATGTCCTTGCGGAAGAGCACGTGTGGCTCTGATACCAATTGAAGGGGTTGGCAGCGGAAGCGTGCGTTCTAACGGATCACATAAAAATTGATCTATTTAGCAGATTATTTAGATAAACTCTATTCGAGTAATTATCACATGTATTATACTCATAACTTGAATTTAAACATGCTTCAGCATAAATAATACTTAAAAACATGCATGCTACGAAGTAAGCTAACTTACCTTGCTGATTCACTTATGAATCGAAGATGGCTCGCGTCTTCTCCACGTGAAGATCTTGAGTACTTAACTGCAGATCTTCTGACTGGTTTCCCGGACTGTAAAGTGGTATTTGTGTGGGCACATATCACCAGAATACTCGGACTTACATAAAGATGACAGAATCCTACTCACGAAAGGAGAGCAAAAATCGTCCCTCTACTTGGAATAGGGGGGACGAAAATTATGAAGAGAAACAAGTGTATTTTCTGTCTCTTTTATTCTCCTATTTATATTAAGTCACATATTGGGCCCAGTCAGGGATTTAAGGAAGAATTTGGATATGGCCTCCCCAATTAGCTTTTTACTAATTAATTGAACCCATAATTTAATATAAGCTTATAATGGAATATTACAAGCAGTCTTTATATAAGTAATATTGCACTGCCCATCCAAATCCAAAATTACAAGTATTCCAAGTTTCCATTTGTGTGTAATTTATTTTCCGCGCTTAAGATTGAAACATCCATTAATTAATCAGTGTCTGCTATGGACTTAATTAATTAACATATTATAAACTCAAGAGTGGACTTAGCAAGAAACTCTTATTTATTATTCATAGAGTAATCAAACTCCAACTAGCTAGGTTCCGAATAATAAAACCTTGTTTCGAGCTCCTCTTGTGGATGTTATCAAAAGAGACCCACCTCGCGCACGATTCAATATAATAGCAACCCTAGCACCGCTAGATATTAATCGCCACTACCCAATATACCAGGATCGTTGGGTTACAAAAAACCGGCACTTATTGGTAAGTCAAAGTAGTACATAAGCAATATTGTATGCTCAATGCTAACGTACATTGATTAAGAAATTAATTATCAAGACCTCGTCTTTCAGTAGATAGCATAAAGACTCGTCTTGGCGTTTAGATCCAATTCAGTGCTATACCATACCAACGTCATCTTATTTTAATAAGGCTTAGAAATATTCGGACTGACATTGCAACCTTTCAAGATAGGTAGTATAGACCTATCTAGGTTGTGAAATTCTTATTTTTCTTTGTTCAGAACTGAACGTGTTACCTTAAAGTGGACGA
This sequence comes from Salvia splendens, assembly GCF_004379255.2. Lineage (NCBI taxonomy): Eukaryota > Viridiplantae > Streptophyta > Magnoliopsida > Lamiales > Lamiaceae > Salvia > Salvia splendens. The sequence goes on from NC_056039.1 coordinate 28,073,088, forward strand.
CGTCCACAACCGGTCTACTAAAACATAGACTTAGACTTTGTTACGTTCGCTTATACATTTAAATATGCAATAAACATCCATTAAATGTAAAATATAAAAACATTATGACCAAAATAATCTGTTGCATTTATTGGAAAAGAATATATAGAGTTTTACAGTATTCAATCACTCGAAAGGTGATTTCTAGTATACAAAACCCTACACTACCCCTTTCTTTCCCCGTTTCGTTAATCCCTCATTAGTCGCGATTTAACCGCCTTCACTATCCTTTTAAAGTGCGGTCGTGACAGAGTGGTATCAGAGCCTTAGTTTCTTTCCTGCTCTGAGATCCAAACCTTTCTTCAGTCAAGATCTAGACTTGTTCACTAGATCATTCCAAGTAATCGACTTGATCAACACTCTAAGACGTTCAACCAACCAAGTCGAAAGTTGAAGAAATGGAATTTGAGGTAGTTGCGACAAAGTATGGCAAAAATAAAATTTTCTAGTCAAAGAAATGAAAGAATCTAGAGAAAATAAGAGTTTCCCAGAAGAATGTAGTTTAAGATGAGATTACGAAGAATGAACCATAAATCCTGTCCTGAGCAACAAACTGAGACGATACTAGACAAAGTTAAACTCGAAAGCGTGATCCGCAGTGACACGAGTTTTCACACAAGAAGAGCTGACGCCCAGTGCATGAGAGCACAAGAGGGGCAAATATTGATAAAGGAAGACAAGGAACAATGTTATAAAGGAATATCACAAGATAGATCCTCACTGTGGCTAAGCCACTCGATTAGATCTGAAAGAGATTATTGACCCCACCACGTTTCACGAGACCCTATAGAAACGTTAGATTTGAGATGTGAACTTAGCTTGATGATGTTAGGTCACACAGTATAACAGTTCTAGTCGATGATTATCCTTACATGGATTTTCATGCACTAATTCGTTTTCTTTGGAGTACCTTCGACGGACTCTAGATGTTCCCACTACATGGATGAAATAGACGATTTTAATCAGCAGTATTTACTTGGATTCCCATAAATTTATTTCTTTGAACATCCTTAATGGAAATACTCCTCCGCTTATTTTACACACTTGATCGACCTGCATTTTGCAAAGCAATGTGACAATACTTCCCTTTTTTCTATGAGGGTTGTGACCCATTTCCAGTTCGAAGATCACAGTTAAATATTCAATTTCAGACACTTTGAGCCTGCCCAGCCTCTGCCAACCTTCAAGCCATCCTCTAACAACTCCGGTGCAAAGAGAAAATCCGAGCACCATCCTTTTGCCCAAGTTCCTAGGCGCCAAAAGAGTCGCTTCTTCTCTAACTCCCATTAACCTTAATTTTATCATTGTAATTAATTGCTAAACGGACGTTTGAGTTTTTATTTGATTTGATTTGATTTGATTTATAATATAGAGTGAGCTACCTCAAAAGTTACTAACGTTTCCAGTAATGACACTGCAGGTCCCTAACAAAAAAAAATATCTCCAGACAACCCTAATCTTAAACACAATCACATATCGTATATTTGTAGCCATTTTTCAGACCAAAATGCCCAAATTCCTTCAGGGGCATTTTAGTCAACTTACCTTTAATCTGTACCCCTACACTTCAGATCTCCCCTATCTAAGCATTTGAAATAGAGAAATAATAAGTGTACATTCTTTGTTTTTCAAGTCTGCCGACGTCATTAAGGGATGCTTAATCTATTATTGTAGAGCGACTTATTTGTGTTTCTTAATACTTATAAAAATAAAGGCGCAAAAGTGAAATTGTAGAGTTTAGATAGCCAGGTACAAAGAGCATATTTGATCGTACCCTATTTTGAATGATGAAATTGTAGAATTTATGAGTGGTAAAGGTGTGGAAGAGAGAAAATGATTTTTGCATTTACTATATCGGCTTCAAAATAATACTCGTAATGTATCACTTTTATTTTTCTGATATAATTACTTTTCATTTAACTTCAATTTTCTATGATTTAATTAATTTATTCTTTTATCAAGAGTTTATTGTATCATATTAGGGTAAAAACTTATTTTTTCAAAATATTCTGACTTTGATTAGTTAAATACCTCTGTCCCGCTACAAGTGAGGCGTTTCTTTTCGGCTGTTATTTTGCGAAGGTGATAATAAATAGTTAGAGTGGAGAGAAAGTAAAGTAAGAGAGAATAATATAGAAGAAAGTCGTATATACATTATTCTCTTACTTACTTTACTGTCTCTCTATTCTAATTATTTCTAATCATTTTTGCAAAACAACGTCCGAATTGAAGCGTCTCAGTTGTAGTGGGACGGATGGAGTATAAGATTAGTTTTCAAATTTGATATACAATTTTTTATATTTCTACTTATTTAGATACATATTGTAGTACTAGTTTATAATTTCACTAAATTTTTAATTTATAATAGTATAACTTAATTTTAAAAAACTATGACATGGAGTATTCAAGAACTAAAACTAACTAACTGACGGAAGCATATTGAACCTTACAAAGAATGTACACATTATTAGTACTCCATATAAATATACGATTAAGCATTTGAAAAGGGAGAATGTTAGGGCTGGCAAATCGTGCGGATTGGGTCGTTATCGGGTCAACCTGATAATGACCCAACCCAATAAGGCGTAATCTGAACCCGACCTGTTAAGGAAACTGTAAATCCGAACACGAACCCGACCTGCTATCTTCAAATCCGAACACGACCCGCACCCGACACGAACCCGTTATCGACACGATATAATATGGGTTGACACGACACGATAACAACCCGAACCCGATATTACACGATTAAAACCTAATATTACACGATTAAACCTTAATTTTAACCTAATTTACACAATTAAAATTCATTTTATACTATTTAAACCTAATTTATAAGAAATTAAAAAATTAAATTAATATATATATTTTTAAATAATAATAAAAATAATAATATTATTTCTTAATGGGTTACCCGTATCCGACCCGAACCCGACCCGAACCCAACCCGAAATTATCAGGTTCTTAATGGGTCAACCCGATAAGGACACGGATCCAATAAAACTTGACCCCAACCCAATAATTTCATGCGGATTCGTGTCAGATTATCGTGTCGTGTCGAAAATTGCCAGCCCTAGAGAATGTTACCAATTCTACAAGTTAATTGCAATGATAATTTATGAGAAATGGCTGCACAATATGCCCAATCACTTGTGTCAGGCGCATTAAAAGTACCAACATGCAGGTAGACAACTGTCAATCATGTTCCCTGAACGGACTGAAATGCCCTTTTAGGGCTAAAGGGTAATATAGTCACAAAAAACACGATATATGATTATGTTTAAGGTTAGGGTTGTCTGACAATATTTTTTTTTGTTAGGGGCCTGCAGTGTCACAATTAGAAACGTTAGGGACTTTTAAGGTAGTTCACTCTATAATATAAATATGGATTATTCTAGGGATATTCTATTTTGCTAAAATGGTGGTCGATTCCTTTGGATTCAATTGATTCATGAATATTTAAACTTAATTAGTTAGAAAATAATTTTGCGTCTAATAATATAAATATGGATTATTCGAGGGATATTCTATTTTGCTAAAATGGTGGTCGATTCCTTTGGATTCAATTGATTCATGAATATTTAAACTTAATTAGTTAGAAATTAATTTTGCGTCTAATAATAAATATGAGGCTGAATTCATTTGATAAGTATACTAACTTTCCAAGGTTTGGAAAAGCTTATATCTTTCGAATATTGAATCCAAATATATTTTCACATAGATTTAAAAAAAAAACTTATAATGCTAATCTTAAAAAGATTTGAAATTTGAGAACTAAATAATGTAAAGCTACTCGTTCCAAAGGGAAATTTTACCAACTATATATACATGGAGTACATACTAGTAAATAAATTAATTAAACTTCCAAACTGCCAACAAAATGCCTCAGAAAAACATTGTCGCATTTTGACTATGAATCTCATATACTGCCCGAGCTAACCGAATCACCAATAATAGTCTAACATATATAAGCACAAAACCAAAAATAGCTACGAAAGCTTAAATCGTTAAATAAAATTTTGTTTACATAATTAATTCAACCGACCAAATTTTTTGGGTAATCAATTCTCTTCACAAAATAAAATTTGCATTCCTTGTGGCATTAATGGAAAAATCAACTAGAACAACATGAGGCTTTCTGCTGCTGCTGAGAGTTGTTAGGCTCCCCGACTTTGATTGTGGTGCCCTGGCCGGGGAGCGAGGCGGCCCCATCTTGGGCCGCCAGTGCCTTCCGGCTAATAATCTGATAAATATCCAACAATATAGTTTGGAAGGCCTTCTCAACGTTGTGGGCTTCCAATGCGGATGTCTCGAGGAAGGAAAGGCCTTCCTTCTCAGCGAAGACCTGAGCGTCATTCTCGGCTACAACGCGGAGGTGGTTTAGATCAGACTTATTGCCAGCAAGCATGATCACAATGTTGGAGTCCGCGTGGTCCCTGAGCTCCCGCAGCCACCTGTGCACGTTCTCAAAGCTCTGACGCTTTGTCAGGTCGTAAACCACGAGCGCCCCTACTGCACCGCGGTAGTAGGCGCTAGTGATCGCGCGATATCGCTCCTGCCCTGCCGTGTCCCATATCTGCGCCTTCACCGTCTTCCCTTCCACCTACACATTTTCTTAAATAATTACTCTAAACCTAACACATTTTCTTAAAACAACAAAATCAATTTTTCTGAAATTCAAATTTGTGATTAAATGTAAGATTAATTACCTGGAGAGTCCTCGTTGCAAATTCAACGCCTATTGTGGATTTGGACTCTAAACAGAATTCATTCCTTGTAAATCTTGACAAAATATTGGATTTCCCAACGCCTGAATCTCCAATTAAAACGATCTTGAACAAATAATCATACTCGTGATCTACTTTATACGCCATTGATTTCTTTTTCCCTTAAAATCAAACAATTAAAATCAAGATTCATCCTTCAACATAACGATCGATTTTAAGGAAATTAAGAAAAATACATACTCACCACTAATCAACAAAGTATTGCACGGTTCACCATTGCCAAATTACCAAAACTGATTCTTGATTTGGGCCTAGTGGTTTAAATTCAAATTATAAAAATATAAGAAAAAAATGAAAAAGAAAAAAAAGTGTTTTTGCTGTTAAGATGAATAACAGAATTAAGCGATATAACAGGAATTTAAATGGTCATTGTTGTTTGCATGAACGGAGGCCTATGTATGGTAGCTAGAAACACTTTCATTTAAACATACATACAAAACTCTTGCAAGCAAGATTTAAAGTCTTGGGTTCGTCACTAATAAAAATTCGGGTTTATTTGATAAGATTTGAATATTTGCATTTATCTTGGGTGAGTCCCTTTACTACTATCTCCGGCCCTAAAGAATATTCACTTTGAATTTGGCACGAATTTTAATGCAAAATTGATAAAGTAAGAGAGATGTAGAAAGAAAAAGTATTTAAAGTAATGTTAAAGCATTAACAATGGAAGGACCCTTCTTTTATTATTCCCTCTATTTTTTAAAAATAGCAACTATTTTCATTTTGGGTCATTCCTTAAAAATAGAAACTTTAGAATATTTCTATTTTAGGACATGGACCCCATAATCCACTAACTCTACTTTCACTACTTTTTCTCTTCCTCTCTCTTAATTTACTCATTTTTTTCATCTCTCTTACTTTACCAATTCTTTTCACTTACTTTACCAATTGTTCATTAAAACTCTTTCCGTTTCAAAGGTTTCTATTTTTTGAATACGGAGAACGTAATATTTAAACGTCAGCATTTTACCCCACTTATTATAAAAGTACTATCTCCCTGTAATGGAAGGGTCTATCCCACTTTCCATTTCATTTCCATATCATCAATATTCGTATATTTCATTTTTAATTGTTGGCATCAAATAAAATGCAATAAATGAGAATAAATTCAAGACAAATAAATTATAAAAACGTACTTGATTAAAAACAAATTCCTACATTAAAAAAATTTCAGAAAAAAAACAACTAAAATAACACAGATAAAAACCCACAAGATACTAACTTAAACGTCATCGTCATCCAGACCCAGTATTTTCTTCATCTTCGTGATTGTTTTCCAGATGTCCGTCCTAATCAGCTCGTCTGATACCTCTCCGTACAGCTTGTAGAACTTGTGCAGCGTAGCGTAGTTGGCTACTCTTAGCTCACCTTCCACGCTAACTTCGGTCTGTGAGACGCTCGACTGTGTCTTCCCCTCCTCTTCATCGCTTTCCCTCGATCAGACGCTGAGGAGTGGATTAACTCACCTTAACCGACTCAGTCAAGTCGGTTGGTGCCGGTCCGCCGCTGCTCAAACTCTGGGATCCGACGAGCCTCGTCCTTCTCGAGCCTTGCACTATTGCCGCTCAAATCCAGATTTGGAATTTGGGGTGATCCTTCAGTTTGTGATAGGCTTCCCATTTATTAAAGCCCATACTGTGGACGGTGGTCATGAACTGGGCATTTGACAACTCTCGGACATCGTCGTAGCTCATATCGCTCGTTATTGATCGGCGGATGTTCTCGTAGATCCCATGAAACTTATCGATGTCATACATTACATGCTCAAAAGGCTTGCGGAGCTCGGCCGGCTTGTGAGTCGGTGCCCCATCGGGCTTCACCCCAGGATGATTGTAGCGTCGTGCGATGCGGGTCCAGAAACCCTGCTTCCATTGATTTGTTGGCTACAATCGGATCCTCGCCGATACTAGGGATGTCAATGTAGCCCATAACCCGTGGGTTGGCCCGAATAGCCCGTCAAATTTATAGGGTTAGGGCCGGAAATTTCTAGCCCGATAAAATCAAAACATGATTTGTAATGACCTGAAATTCTGTAACTCAGAAATTAGTTAAAATTTGTTAGGTTTTTTAATACAATATTTAAGTTGTGAGGTGTAGGATTTTAGAAAATAAAATAATTTGAAAAAAAAAGGAAAAAGAAATAAGAAATGGAAAAGAAATTGGAGATGGAAAATGGGATAAATGCTTCCCTTCTAGAACTTACGGGAGGGATCTCCCTCTCACATTTCCTACACCTTTACTGCACCTACACCACCGCCATTCACATAGGGAGAGAGGTCAACCTCTCTCGCCGGCGACCACCACACAAACACCTCCGCAATGTTTCTCTCTGTCTAAATCCCTCTTCCGCTGTTCAAACACACACGTCGGCCCCGTTCTCTCTCTCTCTCATTTCTCTTCTTCACCAATTCCCCCAAATTGAGAGATACCCAAATCGCAAACCCTCAATTCCGTCGCCTCCCTCCTCACGACTCCACGCCGTCGCTCCTGCCCCAGCTCGCTGGGTCAGCCCTCGCCAGCCACCGCCGCTGCTGTCTCCTTGGCGGAAATCGCCGCTGCAGCGAGAAGGGTGGTCATCGTTCAGCCGCTGCTGCTGTCCGCCTTCGCTGCTGCTCAGTTATCGCTCAGACAACCCCAATTCAACGTTCGGCAGCCCCGAGACGGCCCCGAACAGCCCCGATTAGATAAGTTCTTTACATTCCGTTATGTTCTTTCGCAGTTTTCGATTATTTGCAGCGTTGTGTATTCGCATATTGATGTTCAATTCGTGATCTTTGATTAATTCTGATTGTTGATTGAGTTATGTGTGGGAGTGATGTATGATGATTATGATATGATATGTTCATGGAGTTCGAAAATTTGGTTGGAAAAATATACCTCCGTTTGCAACTAATCGACCGAGGAAAATGGAGAAATTCCTTGTTGGTTTCGATCACTTGAGTTTAGAATGGAAAACGAATTGAGGACTAGACACTTGTTCAATCTCTTGGCCCTTGCTTTTGTAATGTTATAGCTTTTCTGTTTTGGTTTATGTATCAAGTGAAACTTCACGTGATGACACTTGTTCTTCTTCATTGGTACATTCAATCATCTGATTAACTACTACTAATAATTAATAGTGGAGTTGATGGTTTGGCGAATTTTTGATGGTGATGAATGCTGGAAAATACAGATCACGACACAGAGATTTACGTGGTTCGATTTACTGAGGTAAATCTACGTCCACGGGAAGAAAAGAGGGCAGAGTTGTATTGCTTGATCTGTTTTCTACAGCTTACAATACAGACTTGCTATTTGATACTTGATCTCTAGAGAACTTAACCTTTTCTATCTGATCTAAGTTCTATTTATACATTGAACTAAGATCGTGGCTTGCATCACCACCCTAAGTCGTGGATGTCGTGTAGGTCATGGCCTAAGATCGTGGATGTAGCGTAGGTCATGGCCTACGATCGTGGCCTGAGTTGACACCACGTGGTAGTGGGTGTGTTGGAAGTTGTGGAAATCCTGTATGGGTCCACTAACTCCTTGTTCGGTCGAATACTGAGACCGAACTGCTTTGGTTGCCGATCTGAGAGTAGAGCTTGATGCCGACCTGAGAGCAGAGCTTGATTGGTTGGCTTTTACCGAGCTGTAGGCTGAGGCCGAACTCTTTGATAATGCCGAACTCATACTCTTCCTTGGGCTTGTTTAGTACGCACCCCATCACTACCCCCCCGAAGGGCGAAGTGAATCACTTCGGCGAAGTGAGTCACTTCGGCATTCTGGATAAAGGCAAGGGGGAGGCTGATGTCAGGGGACGTGCCTTGCACGTGACTGCATTAAATGCGACAGTAAAATCCGGCCGTTGAATCCTGAAAAGGTGGGATTCGAAACGGTGCGACGATTTTGAAATCTTCTCCGAATCTGATAAATACGCCCTTTCTTCATCCTTTGAATACTCTTGCTATTGCTTCTTCTGCACTCTGTCTCTTTTGCGTAAAAATTTCCTTCCGCTTTCAAGAATTTCTTCAGAATTTCTTCAGATTTTGCAAAGAGTAAGAACCATGTCTTCTTCTTCTTCTTCTGAGTTAGGTAGCGGTAGGAAAAGGGGCAAGGGGTCTTCTAGCCGGAAAGAGTCCGGGGAGAAGACTGTAGAATACTTTCACAGCGTCTTGAGTAAGGACACCGTGATATCTCTACACGAAAAATATCTTCTTCCCGGGGGGAAGGCGGTGGTTCCCGACGATGATCATAGGGCTAACGACCCGCCGGAGGGTTATGCCACCGTTTACGAAGCCTGCTTAGAATGCGGGCTTCGTTTCCCTCTTCCCCCACCTTTTGTAGAGCTTCTTGATTTTTTTCAACTCCCTTTAGGTCAGGTGACTCCGAATTCTTGGAGGCACTTGTCGGCTTTTGCTGCCGAACTCCGTAGGCTAGATAAGGATCTGTCTCTGCGGGCAATCCTTAATTTTTTCCAGTTTAAAAGGAAGGGATCTTGGTTTTACTTGATCCCCTTACAGCCTTTTAGGGCCTTCTGCAAAACCAAGTGGCCGAAATGGCAAAACCGTTTCTTTTTTTATAATAGGACTTCGGCTCCGGGCTTTCCTTGGAGAGGGCCGAAGTCCGTGATTCCCCATCCTCGGTTAGAACCGTTGGCCGAGCTCGAGGGCGAGATCAATAAGATTCCTATGATTAGGAAACAATACTCGGAAACTGAGCTCGTCAAGGGCGACCTCGTGTTCAATATCTCGTCTTCGGACGAAGAGACTGAGGGTGAGGATTTCTTTTTTATGCCTTACTGCTTTAGCGGCGAAAACTAACCTTGTTTCCTTGTTTTTCGGTAGTGAACATATTGAATAAGCTGAGCCGCAAATCTTCGGAGTCCAAGGAGCCGGAGAGGCCGAAAACCACCAGCTCGGCGTCTGATGCCGAGAGGACTCCGAAAAGGCAAAAAACCTCTTCGGATCCGAAGAAGCCGGAGTCGACTTCGGCAAAGGGGAAGGGGAAGGCCCAGAAGCCCCCGAGAGCGCCAGAGAAAGACGTGGTCTTGGCGCCTCCTTCGGAACATATCTGTGAGCCGTTTTTATGGCCCACGGACTTCGCCGAGGTGAATTCTCTTCTTGATTTTCTGGCCTTGCTTTTTTCCTGTATTTTTTGTGGCCCCTTTGTTGACTTTTTCTTTATCCATTTTCAGAGGAACGATATGCTCTCCAAGCTCGTCGCCGTCGAACTCTCCAAAGCGTCCAATGACTATGCTGAGATGCAGAGGAAGTTGGCGGCTGCTTGTCATCGGGCCGAACAGGCTGAGGCTAACTTTGAGAAGGCCAGAGCTGCTAGGATTTCGGCCCAGGATGAAGCTCAGTTTGCCAAAAACCAGCTCGTCATCCAGCGAGAGCAGACGAAACGGACGGATGCTGCTGCCGTGGTTGCCCAAGGGGAGGTTCTCCGTGCTTTCGCGGAGAAACTCTTTCTGAGCAACCAATTTTCAGCCTTTGTCGGTGATCTGCTGAAACTGATGACCGATAAAGCCGAGCAGGGTCCCGAAGTCATCCTGCCGCTGTACGGCCGAGAGATAGCAGCTCGGCTTCAGAGTCTGCCGGTGCTTGAGGAGCTTGCTTCGTCCTCGGTCCTGCTTTCTGCAGACCAAGTTCGTAGTTGCCGAGCTGACCGCGATGAGAACATGGAGGCTATCTTTGCCTCCATAGGGTCAGTTTCACCCGCTCCAATTTTCCATGGAGAGGGTGAGACCGAGCAGCATGAGCGGCAGACCGGCGATGAGCAGGCCGAGCAGGAGGCGCAGCAGATCGGCTACGGTGGCGCCGAGCAGGCTGGGGAGAGCAGGGAGGCCGAGGCTGAAGCTGAAGCAGACAAGGAGAAGGAAGCTGAACCTCACCGAGAAGGCGGAGACGAAGCTAGCGGAGTATGATTTCATCTTCCTTCTCTTAGTTTAGTTTCTTCCTTCTTGTAAAACGGCCTTGAAGCCCTTGTGTAGAAAAAATTTTTTCTTATGAATGAAAAAATTCTTCTTTCTGCTCTTGTGTCTTCGTATAGCCTTTCGTACTCTCTTACTCCTGTTGTGGTTTACTACCTGCTCGGTAAGCTGAAATGCCGAACTGACGTAGCTGCTTTGTATTCTTAACTCTCAAGGAGCTGGAGGTACTTCACTGGAAGCGGCTGTACTCTTCGGCTTTAGACGAAGCTGAGAAAAGAGCTATAGCTGACCAGATGAAGAATGACGAACTCTTGGCTCGTTCAATGAAGCTGGAGGCCGATAATAAGGACTTAGAGTCCGAAAAGAAGGATCTGGAGGCCGAGCTGAACACTGCCGTCGCTGAGAGGACTGCGTATGAGGATTTCATCTGCAGGCGTGGGGGAATGACCATCTCTGAAGTTCAGGAACGAGTTGACGAACTGTGGGAGGAATATCATGTACTCCGGAGGAACAATGCGCTGGAGAGCTCGGCTTGCCAACAAGTCGTGAAATCATTGCGGCGCTGGGCTTCTCGGTACGACATCATTCTTTCCCGGCGTCCCTCAATCGAGAGATTCCTTAGGCATTTCCCGTCGACAGATGGTCACACTCCAGCTCAAACCCCTGATTCACTTGCTCAAAACCTTACTCCAAGTCAGCAACGAACTCAGGAACAGCCGGAAACGTCAAGACAAGGACGGACTGAAGTTCGTAGAGGAGCTGTGATTATGAGTGAGCAAGATCAACAAATGCTTCGTGAAGAGACTCTTCGCCGCCGAGGTGCTAGAGCTTCCCGGGCTCAGGGAAGAGGTGGTAGGTCGATTAGAGCATCTCGTCGACCTGCTTATTCTTCAGCTGCCGAGAACGCCCGAACTCGGCTTCACGAGGATTTTGTGAATAGGTGGCTCAACTTTAGCAACCCCGGACAGTAGAATAGTCCTTTGTAATAGCGTAACGCCATTTTGTAGGGTAGCGGAGTTGTATGCCGAACAAGATTTGAAAAATGAAATTTTGTTTTCGCTTCTAACACTGTGTATTTACAGCTTAGCGAAAAAATTTCATCGTACTTGTCCTCGGTCTTATGAAGTAAACTTCTTTGACCGGACTTGGTCCTTGGTCTGATGAAATAAACATCTTTGACCGGACTCGTCTTTGGTCTGATGAAATAAACATCTTTGACCGGACTCGTCTTTGGTCTGATGAAATAAACATCTTTGACCGGACTCGTCTTTGGTCTGATGAAATAAACATCTTTGACCGGACTAAGCTTGTGTCCTAATTTGGCGAGTTTTATCGCTCGGATCGGACTTTCCGTTGTCCTAATTTGGGGATCGGACTTTCCCTTGTCCTAATTCGGCGAGTTTTATCGCGTGGATCGGACTTTCCCTTGTCCTAATTCAGGCAAGTTTTATCGCGTGAATCGGACTTTTGTTGCAGTTCGTTTCAGACGAAGTGCTTGATTCTTAAGCTGAATTGTGGTCTTGTATCCTCTTTAGAAGCTTGGACTTCACAATCGTTGGCTTATTGCAGTTCGTTTCAGACGAACTGCTTGTTTAAGCTGAATTGTGGTCTTGTATCCTCTTTAGAAGCTTTGACTCACAATCGTTGGCTTGTATATGTTCTAAGAAGGGGATCAGCCTTCGAAGAACAAGATACCTCAGTAACATTTGTAAGAGACGACACGCACAGAGACAGACAAAACACACAGACAAAACGCACAGAGACAAACAAAGACCAAGCAAACCAAAGAAAGCACATTGACCGAACAGGACTCAAGACTGACTGACCGGACTGTCTCTTACAAATGGAACTTCTTGAGGTTGGAAATGTGCCATGTTCGGGGTACCTGTTCTCCTGACATGTGAGCCAATTTGTAAGACCCTTTGCCGAGGACTTCTGACACCCGATATGGACCTTCCCATGTGGGTTCGAGTTCGCCCAGCTTTTCTGCTCGGCTTACTTCGTTGTTTCTCAAGACGAGATCTCCCACTTGAAATTGCAGCTTTTTCACCCTTTGGTTATAATACCGGGCTACTTGCTCCTTGTACTTGGCTGCTTTTATGCAGGCCAATTCTCTTCTTTCTTCGGCAAGATCTAGTTCGGCTCTCAGTCCGTCACCATTCATTTCTGAGGAGAAATTGAGTTCGGGGACTGGGTATGCCGATCTCAATCGGAATCACGGCTTCAGTGCCGCACACCATCGAGTTCGGCTCCGGTGTGACTTCGGTCATTTCGCCTGCCTCTGACTCCGGCTGCTGTGATTGCTATGCTTGATGGTGCCGAACTGATTGCTCGGCACTTTTAAGCGCAATCTGCGAACACACTTGCTCTTTTTCGATCACCTCGGATGACCGCTATCCCTCCTTTGGTGGGGAAGGTGTTCGGCGAGGAAGCCTCTGATCGCTATGATCGGGCTTCTTTTTGTCTTCTCTAGATGAGCTGTCTAAAGACCGTTTTCGACGGTCTGCCTCATCGGCACGAGAAAACTTGTCCGCAATGTCCCACATCTCTTGAGCTGTTTGCGGACTGCATTCCACGAGCTTTCTGTAGAGAGCTCCGGGCAGGATTCCATTTTGGAATGCCGAAATGACAAGTAGATCGTTGAGATCATCTACTTGTAGGCATTCCTTGTGGAATCTCGTCATGAAGTCGCTGATCTTTTCGTCGCGACCTTGACGTATAGAAAGCAGCTGAGCCGAAGTGATCCGGGCTTCCGCTTTCTGAAAGAACCTCCTGTGGAAAGCATCCATTAGATCTCGGTAAGATCTAATGCTGCCTTGGGGGAGGCTATCGAACCACCTTCTCGCGTTCCCGATAAGCAGCTCGGGGAACAGCTTGCACATATGGACCTCATTGAGACCCTGGTTCGCCATGTTATACTGATAGCGTCCCAGGAAGTCATGAGGATCCACCAACCCGTCATAAGTCATCGACGGAGTTCGGTAGTTCTGTGGAAGGGGAGTTCGGGTGATATCGTCCGAGAACGGAGTCTTCAATGCTCCGTACATGGCGAACCCGACATCTCTTCGGTATGGAGGAGATGGAGATCTCCTGTGATTTCGGCACCGAGGAGGGACAGGAACATGTCGGGGTGGAGGATTCTTCTTCCTGGAAGACACGGCACTACTGCGGTAGCGACTTTCATGTCTGGAGGAGGAGGGAGAATCCACCGTTTTCGTCTTCGGCTGTTGGCTCTTTTGCAAGAAGGCTAAGAACTCATCCTGCTTCTCAGCCAAGAACAGCTTGACAGCCTCATTCAAATCAGGCTGCTGGGAAGACTCGGTGTGTGGACCTTTTGAGCGGCTTGTTCCTTCATCGTGAAAACTGGAAGTAGATGTCTCCCGAGGCTGTTTTCCGGACCTGCGGGCTGGACTAGCTTCCTCATGGTTTTCACGAACGGTATTACGGGTAGTATGTGATCTGGTATGCATTTTTTTGGGGTGGAAAAAGGGTCAAGAATTCGCTTTATCACAAATTTGGTTCTTCGGTTCCCACAGACGGCGCCAGTGATGGTTTTAATGGCGAATTTTTGATGGTGATGAATGCTGGAAAATACAGATCACGACACAGAGATTTACGTGGTTCGATTTACTGAGGTAAATCTACGTCCACGGGAAGAAAAGAGGGCAGAGTTGTATTGCTTGATCTGTTTTCTACAGCTTACAATACAGACTTGCTATTTGATACTTGATCTCTAGAGAACTTAACCTTTTCTATCTGATCTAAGTTCTATTTATACATTGAACTAAGATCGTGGCTTGCATCACCACCCTAAGTCGTGGATGTCGTGTAGGTCATGGCCTAAGATCGTGGATGTAGCGTAGGTCATGGCCTACGATCGTGGCCTGAGTTGACACCACGTGGTAGTGGGTGTGTTGGAAGTTGTGGAAATCCTGTATGGGTCCACTAACTCCTTGTTCGGTCGAATACTGAGACCGAACTGCTTTGGTTGCCGATCTGAGAGTAGAGCTTGATGCCGACCTGAGAGCAGAGCTTGATTGGTTGGCTTTTACCGAGCTGTAGGCTGAGGCCGAACTCTTTGGTAATGCCGAACTCATACTCTTCCTTGGGCTTGTTTAGTACGCACCCCATCAGGAGTCAATAGTCATTAATAACTTATCAGTATATGTGAGATGTATTCATTTTAGGACACTAGAGAATTAAATGTAAGTAATATTCTGTATTGACAATTGCTCCAATTTATCAGAAGGATGTTATATCTGGTCGACTACAATGAGACACTTTTAGTGCATGGAATAAAAAAATCAATTTGGAGTGATAGAAAGTATGAAAACAGCTACTGTGTTCTGTTCTGACAGCATGTTAAGAGTCCCGTTTAACCAAGTAAACGACCTCATTTTCTTACCAAATTTCAACTGAACATAGTTTTATGTGTGTTCTGCCATGGTACCAAAATTCAGCTTCATCCGAGTTCAAATAGATTTATATGTGAAAGTGAAATATATATTGAAGGGTAATCCTACCCTAGGAAAATAACAGGGACAAGGAGCAGGAATACAGAGATTCGTGTGTCAAGGGAGTTTTGAATTTCGAGGTAGTGTATTCTTCATTAGATTTTTAATTCCTGATTTAAGTCTACGTAATTGCATGTATAATAGTGTGGGTTAATCAGTGATGCAATATATATGATCTGAATATGTTGCTTATGGTGTGAATTACGTGAGTTCTGGATAATGTGAATCTATGATGGTATTAACAGAATTGGAATTTACTCTGTTAATCTGATATGCTATTGATATGATATGGTGATAAAAGAAGTTGCTGATCTGATATGCTATTGATATAACATGGTGATAAACGAATTTGCTGATCTGTTATGTTAAAAATTATTGGAAATAAGTATACTTGTCTGTGCTTATGCCCCGTGCTTCAGTGTGTTCTGTGGGTACAATTGGCATGCCATAGGACAGCAGCGCTGCATTATCTGTGATCACTCGTCTTCTGGATAACCGAAGCGAGGATCGTCTGTTATCTGATGGACCCCTATCTGATCTGTCTGATATGCACCCTAATGGGTGGTCTGATTATCTGTCTGCACCTTAATGGGTGGTATGTGCGGCGTCCTCTCGAGGACCATGGCCGCGTCTGTATCTGATTCTGTTTCTGATCTGGTCCGCGTACCCTAGTTTGTCACTAAGCACTTAATGGGGCTATATGTGTTTTGATATGTGAGAACAATGGTGATCACTATGTGTTTTATGATATGTGATTGCGTGAAACCTTTGTTATAACTCTGATCTATCTGGTACATGAGAGCATGTTTTGTCATATGTGTTTGGATATGTGAAACTGTGGTGATCTGTATATGCGTTGGTGTGATTATATGATATAAAGTGCTACACGATAGTGAATGCCAAGACATGACGTTATATGATCAAGGCAATGATATGTGAAAACTATATGCTTATGTGAAAAACAATATTATATGATGCTAAATAATATATTCTGATGCTAATAATTCCTCTGATGCAAAAAAAAGGGTGAATCTGACATTGTTTTACATGATTTGACGTTGTATGAAGTTATGATGTTGCTCGACACTAGCTACTGATAATTGGTCATGTTTATTGGTATACTATGAGATTATATGATTATGCCTTAAGTAAGTCTCAGGAAATCAAGGGAGGACAATATAAAGGTCAGACTTTTATTGTTGGTTATTTTGATATGTATATGGTTATGAGAATGTGGGTTCTGGAGAATATTCAAGGGTTAATATTGTAAACACATAGGTTGTATAATGTTTACTTAACTCCGGAAATTAGGCTCTAATGTTGAGTATACTATTGGGCTTGTTGAAGCTCACCCCTTTCTTTTCCCCCCTGCAGATTAGCTCTTTCGATGTACAGCTGCTCAAGTCGGGTCACTAGCCAACCTTTTTGTGTTCAGAAAATTCTTTCGAATATACTAGATGTGGCATGTATAGAAAGTGTAATATAGTTCGGACGTTTCATTTACCTCGTTATCCAGGTTGTAAAAATATATATATAGACTTTTGGAAACAGGTTTATGGTCTAATTTCAGACGTTATATAGCAGTTTTTCCGTTTGCCAAGTAAAGGAAAATGATATATCTTTGTATAAAAAAAAAAGAAGAATCAAGGATTTTCTGTTAAGTCGGGATTTGTACCAAAAGGTGACATCACTTATTCGATTATTAAATTAATCGGGTAAGGGGTGTTACATGATTAACCCGCACCCGATTAACCCACAACCCGTTAGGGCCAGACACTTATTAATTTCTATTATTCTATTTTTATTCTGTTTTTTACTCCTAATTCGACACTTATTAATTAATTTTAACTAAAAAAATAACTTTTAATTTTATATTAAATATACAAATTATATACTCCCTATGTCCAATTAGAAATGAAACGTTTTCCTTTTTGGTATGTCCCATTAAAAATGAAACGTTTCTAAAAATGGAAACAATACTCTCTCTACCCTTTCTTCTCTCTTACTTTACTCTCTCTTCATTAACTCCCAAAACAACACTACATAAAATCTCGTGCCGAAAAGCAAATGTTACATATTTAATGGGACGGAGGGAGTATTGAATTTTTATTAATATAATAATTGATAAATAAATTAAAAACTTCAAATTCACTAAAATATATATATATATAAATTTCTAAAACATGTATTAAAATTCCACGAAATATCTCAAATATTATTATTTGATCATGTTTATGATTGAGTTTAAGCATATATCTCAAATATATCATAATTAAATGCTTTAAATTGTATGAATATTAGTAATTTTAAGGGTTTTTGGCTTTAAAAATAAAAAAACTTTCCCAAAATTCTGGTTTTCCCATGAACTTTGAGATTGGATTTTAAAATCACGAACTTTCACTTTGTTTGCTATTTCCCAACCCAACCTGATTAGCACATTTACGGTGCAGAATTGTCCAATGTGGAATACCGGAAAAATGACCTGGACGCCGGTTTTATTACCGTAAAAATAACATTTAAAACACAACCCTCACAATTAACCCAAACATTTGCAAAATTCAATCTCAAAGTTCGTGGGCTCTGGTTTTGCTAGTGTCCTCACTCCGGTTTCAGCCATATTCGGTCCATCTCAGGTAGGCGATTCAATTTAGTGAGTTTTTGGTGTTTACTTAAGTCAATTCATTCCATTTTTGTGAGTGTTGGATGTTTCGTCGATTCAACTTCCCACCTTCTTCGAGAACCCACGCTTCACGACAGAAATCCACTCTCTGCGCACACAAAATTCAAATATTCAAAGATTTTTGGAGACAAAAATCCCCAAATATGCGACAGAGAAGGAAGGAAGAAGATTGATGAAAAACCCTAACATTATGTTTGTGTCGGCTGTGCTATTTAGGAAATGTGCTATTAGTTTAAGCATTTGGCTATTTGTTTAAGGAGGAAAGTTATTATATTTTTGTATAATATTATTTGTGACTGTATGTAGTGTTTTTCCAAATAGGATCCAACTAATCACTTTATTGACAAATAGGATTAAAGATGACACATAGACAAGCCGGGTTTGGCCGCTGACTCGTCGGGGGAAATAGCAAACAAAGTGAAAGTTCGTGGTTTTAAAATCCAATCTCAAAGTTCGGGGGAAAAATCGGAATTCGGGGAAAGTTTTTGGTTTTTAAAGCCAAAAACCCTAATTTTAATCATTATTTATTCGATTGATCGTATGTTAATATTATCAGTAGCAACCCGATTAACCCACTGGGCTAGCCCGAAACCCGAGCTTTTAGGGTTAGGACTGAACTTTCATAACCTGAAAGAAATCACAACCAGATTAGCCCGCACCCGATTGACCCACAACCCGAGTAGGGTTGGCCCGAAATCCGACGGGTCGGCCCGATTGACATCCCTACCGATATCTATCCACACCTCGTTAGAGCAAGCGTCTCAGCTACATGGTATTTTGTTTGCGTCCGCCTCCTAACCTTCTGAGGTGTAGACGGCTCTGCGACCTTCGCCTTCTCCTTGGGAGGAGATGTGTGCATTTCCTCCATCTCATACTCTTCCGTGCTGAAGGTCGGATCTCTGACTGAAACAGTTGTGGATCCGTGAGAACCGGGCGTCGAACTCAACATTTTTGGCTGGTAGACAGTGTCCCCGTAATTTAGGTCAATTCCTCTTCCAATGCTCAATTGGAATGCTTGTGGGGTCAACAGTCTACCAGCTCCAACAAAGGCGTTCACGGAGAATTGAGGAAGGTTTTCATATAGGTTCCCGGTGAAATACGAAAGACCCCCACTACCTAAGAAAGCAAATGAACCCAGGGGCGAATTAGTTGCCTGCGGCGAATTGGTGGCCACTGAGGAATTGGGTCCTTCAAATGAATAGGTTTCCACCGGGGACTTGGTTGGAGGAGAGAATTTAAAAACTGGGTGGAGTTGGGGTTCAAGGAGAATTTAGGTTTCGCCCGTGTATGGGCTTCAATCGCCGGAATTTTGTAGAGTGTTGTCGGAATTCATCTTGTAGAGAGAGGAAAAAAAGTATAAAGTGAGAAGAATTGCGTGAAATGAAGAATGAGGTATGGATGTATGTTTAGAGGATAAAAATTGAATAAAAAATAAAAATCGATGATAGGTTCGATGATTGGCCCTACCTCCACAATGGAGAGCCGATCAAAGGCCCTATGGGATCGGCCAGAGCCGATACAACGACTCAAATGGGGGACGTGGAATGGGGCGGTGATCGACCCCTATTTCACAATGAGGGGCCGATATGTGGGAGCCGATCATAGGCTCGATTGATCGGCCCCCTATTGCTAATGCTCTTAGTAGAGAATAGGTCCCACCTCATTAGAGATGAAGAGTTTCTAAAATTGGGACTAAAAATAAAAGAATACATATTCTTGTGGGACCGTGGGAGCATAAAACATTGACTCTAGGATCTTAATTTTCTCTCTTGTTACAATTTCCAAATTCGGGTTTATTTGATCAGATTTGAAGTTTTTGTTGCTTCCCAACCTTAATGCATATTGTTGGCAATTGAAACATAAAAATGAATATAATAATATCCCACATCGGTGTACAAAAAGAGATTAATCCACTATATAAGTCTCATGGGCCTCTCCTCCTATCACCAATTGGTTTTAGGATGGAACTCATGGATTTCTATCATGGTATCAGAGCGGGTCGCCGACTGTGGGTCATATTTAACTGACCCAGCAGTATACCTGGGCTGAAACCGAAAAAAATGACAGACCCAGCAGTATGACTGGGCTGAAAATTTGGGCCAGTGGTCTAACCGATCGAAAAAAGTCCAATCGATCATAAAAAACTCCAACCCCTCCGAGATTCACCTTGAAGGGTTTGAGGGAGGGTGTTGGCAATTGAAACATAAAAATGAATATAATAATATCCCACATCGGTGTACACAAATAGCTTAATCCACTATATAAGTCTCATGGGCCTCTCCTCCTATCACCAATTGGTTTTAGGATGGAACCCATGAATTTCTATCACATATAAATAAAAATGCAATAACTAATTTGAAACATTGCATTATACAAACCTAATTCAATTGCAATTAAAAAAAAATATGATGATAAATAAGAATAGTAGAAAATAATCAAGAACGATATGGAATAATTCAGTAGACCACAATACGCCTCCATTCTTCATCTAGTTAGATTAATTCCATCTCATCAATGTAAAGGTGCATACTTAAATATGTCGTAATCTATCCACAACTATTGCATAGTAAGATATCAATAATATCATAAGGTTGCAGTTGTTTGATTTGATATCTAATATTCCCTCTTCCCATAAAAATATATGCAATTTCCATTTTCATTCATCCTACAAAAATATGTGCATTCTATTTTTAGAAAGTTATACTCCCTCCGTCCCACTTTAGGAGTCCCGGTTTACCATTTTTGGATGTTTCACTTTAGGAGTCTCGGTTAAAATATTCCATAAATGGTAATAGGTCCCTGTTAAACAAAGTGAGATGGAATTGCTTATAGATTGCAATACGAGGAGAGAGAGAATTCACTCAAAGTAGTGAAGAACTTAATTTCTATATTGTAAGCTTAATCTTTTCTCTCATACATACTAAGATATCTATAGGCAGTACATATTTATAGACTCACTATGTCGGTTCACTCACCTTGACCGACTTAAGTAGCAAAACAAAAGATGAGGTTTTGTTCCACTTTTCAAGAAACCGTACTGTGACTATTACAACACAAATTCAAAATAAAATTGTCTTCTTCCTTCATGCTTCTAGAAAATTGATAGATGGCACTTAGTTGGCTCTTGGCATGACAATGTTGACTTTTTATATATTTGAATTTAGCTCTCAAATTCCTCCCTTAAACTCAAATCTCTTCCATCTTTCATCCCGATCTTCGTCTTGTTGATAAGCAATTCCGCTGGTAAAGCCTTCGTAAATATATCTGCTGCTTGATCACGACTCGCCACATGACTCATTCGTATATCTTTATTCTTGACATGTTCTCGAAGAAAATGGAATCGAACGTCTATATGTTTACTTCACTCGTGATGCACTAGATTCTTTGCTAACTCAATTGCTGATTTATTATCGATTCGGATTTCTGTTGCATCATGTTGCTGGAGTTTGAGCTCATGTAACAAATTTCTCAACCAAATTGCATGTCCAAGACACCATGATGCTGCTACATACTCTGCTTCACATGTTGACAATGTCACAATTGGTTGCTTCTTGGAGGCCCAAGTAAAAGTTGTATCTCCAAGATAGAACACATAGCTTGAAGTGCTTTTCCGGTCATCTACATCTCCGCACCAATCACTATCAGAGTAGCCCATTAATTTGTACTCATTTGACTCTGAATAAAACAATCAGTGTGTCTATGTTCCTTTGATGTATCGCAGAATTCTCTTGATTGCCTTCCAATGTGAGTACTTTGGTTCTTCCATGAATCGACTCACTACACCGACACTATATAAAATGTCAGGTCTTGTACATGACAAATATCTCAAGCTTCTAACTAAGCTTCGGTATTTGTTGGCATCTACCTGATCTCCTCCCTCAAACTTGGAAAGTTTTGCACCGAGCTCAATTGGTGTTGATACAGGGTTGCAATCACCCATCTTATTTTTCTTCAGTATATTTTTCGCATATGCTTCTTGGGATAAAAATATTCCCGTTTTATCTTGTCTAACTTGCAGCCTAAGAAAGTATTTCATCAACCCCAAGTCTGTCATCTCGAATTCTCGAGCCATGACTTCTTTGAATTCTTTTACCATCGTCTCATTGTTCCCCATGAAAATAAGATCATCAACGTATAAAGCAACATATAACAAGTTACCCTATTTTTCTTTCACATAAAGTGCATGCTCATATGGACATTAGAAGAACCTGTTTTTCTTGAGATATGTGTCAATTCGGGTATTCCATGCTCGTGGTGCTTGTTTCAGTCCGTAGAGCGCCTTCATTAATTTTAGCACTTTTGTCTCATTTCCGACTTTCATATACCCGGGTGGTTGCTCCACATATACTTCCTTTCCAAGCACTCCATTTAGAAATGCTGATTTCACGTCCATTTGATATATTGACCACTTGTATTGAGCCGCAAGTGATATTAGAAGTCGTATTGTCTCCATTCTTGCAACTGGGGCAAAGACTTCATCATAATCGATCCCAGCCTTCTGTCGAGACCCTTTTGCAACGAGTCTCGCCTTGTATCTTTCAATCTTGCCTTCAACATTCATTTTTTTTGTATACCCATTTAACTCCTATCGGTTGATGATTCTCCGGCAATTCTACCAGTTCCCAAGTGTTTTTCTTTCAATAGCAGCAATTTCTTCATCCATTGCAGCTCGCCATCTTTTATTTCTCACAGCTTCTTCAAAAATAATATCCTCAGAATCTGCTAGCAGCCATATTAGATGTACTTCAGCTGTTGTATCATAGAGATCTTGCAAACTTCTCATTCTTGGTTGCCTTGGCTCTTCTTCATCTTCTATTGTTGAGTGATTCGTCCGCATGATCATTGGTGTAGAGGTTGATGGTTCTGTTTCTACCATATTTTTGTTGTTCCAATCCTACATACTTTCTTCATTTATATGCACATCTCTGCTTACAGTTACCTTCTTCTCATTTGGATCAAATAGTCTGAAGCCCTTCGTCTTTTCATCATACCCAATGAACACATAACTTTTGCTTTTATCATCTAACTTGCTTCTTCTTTGATTCGGTACATGTGCATAGGCTACACTACCGAATATCTTGAGATGTGACACTGTCGGTTTTATCCCGCTCCATGCTTCCTGAGGTGTCAGATCCATCAGCTTTGCATGAGGACATCGATTTTGCACATACACAACATATTGCACTGCTTCCGCCCAGAATTCTTTTGGCATGTTTTTGGTTTTCAACATTGACCGAACCATGTCGAGAATGGTTCGATTCTTCCTTTCTGCTACACCATTTTTTTGAGGCGAGTAGGGCGCTGTTAGATATCTTTTTATTCATTGTTCTTCATAAAATTTGGTGAAGGCGGTTTACATGTATTCACCACCTCTATCTGACCGCAACGCCTTAATATTGTTGCCCGTTCTCTTTTCAACCATCATCTTGTACTTCTTGAAAGTTTCGAATGCTTCAGATTTCTCTTTAAGAAAGTACACCCACGTCTTCCTTGTGCAGTCGTCGATAAAAGTGATGAAATACCTCTTTCCTCCAAATGACTCGGGTGTGATTGGACCACATATGTCTGTATGTATCATCTCGAGAATATTCTTCGCATAATATTCCGCCTTCTTAGGAAACGAGCTTCTTGCTTGTTTGCCGAGTACACATCCTTCACAGAATGATCTCTAGTAATTTATATCAGATAGCCCATGGACCATACCATTTTTTGCAAGTTTTCTGATGCCGTCTTGGTTCAAATGCCTGAGCCGTAAGTGCCATAGTGAGGCTTAGTTTGTCACGTCTATTTTCAAACATTTTTCTTGAACATTTCCCAAATTGAGTTTGTACATTCGATTCTTGGCCATTTCGACACGTGCAATTAAGTAGCCTCTTTTATCC
This sequence comes from Salvia splendens, assembly GCF_004379255.2. NCBI lineage: Eukaryota > Viridiplantae > Streptophyta > Magnoliopsida > Lamiales > Lamiaceae > Salvia > Salvia splendens. The sequence goes on from NC_056039.1 coordinate 28,096,904, forward strand.
TTCAAATGTATCACTTGATCTTTCATGAATACTGAGTAGCCCTTCTCCATTAATTGTCCTATGCTCAGAATATTGCTTTTCATAATCGGCACATAATACACATTTTTAATAGTACTTTCTTCACCATTATGCAAGAAATTGATTTTACCTCGGCCTTTTACTTCGATCTTTGAGGCATCACCAAATGATACATGCCCATCTTTAATTTCTTCCATCTCCGTGAACAGATGTTTGCGCCCACACATGTGATTGCGGGCACCGGTGTCAAGATACCACACCGTGTCTGCATCAATATTAGGAACGGTGTCATCATATGCCATCATAAGGACGCCATCTTCTTTTTCCTCCTCTTCAGCCACGAGATTCATGTTCTCTTCTTCTTATCTCGGAGATCTACAATCTCTTGCATAGTGTCCATGTTTGCCTCAAATGTAACAATCAACGTTGGGACGGTATGAACGGCCGCCTCTCCCACGACCTCGATCACCTCTTCCACCACGACCTCTTCTTCCACCACGCCAATTTTGAGCTTGATTTGGTTGCCGTCTTTCATCGTGGTTGTTCTCTTTCTCATAGCCTCTTCCATAACCAACATCGCAACCTCCAAAGTTTCCTCTTACTTGGTGATCTTGTTGCACATACATGGCTTCTTCATTGATTGTCGCCTTGGCTTGCAACGCCTCATCGAGTGATTCTTGTTTCTTATTTTTCTTTCTTTGTTCATGTGCCTCCAGGGATCCAGCTAAATCATCAACGGTCATCTCCTCTAGATTTTTTGATTCTTCAATTGCACACACCACGTTCTCAAAATCCTCGGTTAATGATCGTAGAATCTTTTCTACGACCCTGACATCGGTTAGATTTTCACCGTTGCGTTTGAGTTGATTTACCACCGTTTGGACACGAGTGATATAATCAGAAACTCCTTCTGTCTCTTTCATCTTCATGGCCTCCAATTCACCTCGCAAGGTTTGGAGTCGTACTTGTTTGACTCGGTCAGCGCCTTTGAAAACTTTCTGCAATGTCTCTCATGCCTCTTTGGATGTCGTGGCACCGACAATTTTTTCAAAGCCGGACTCATCCACGGCTTGAAACATGAGATACAGAGCGGTCTTGTCTTTCATACGCTTCTCCCTCCATGCCCTTGTCTAAGCCGCAGACATGGCTTCGATTTCAGCTTGACTCGGTTCTTCATAACCGGTCATGACTAACTCCCGCACATCTTGCGCGCCAAGAAGTGCTTGCATTTGAATGCTCCAATTGTCATAGTTCGTCTTGGTAAGACGAGGCAGTGGCATATGCCCCACTGACGCCATGCTAGTGCTTGCCATCGGCTCTGATGCCACTTTGTTAAAAAAAGTGAGATGGAATTGCTTATAGATTGCAATACGAGGAGAGAGAGAATTCAGTCAAAGTGGTGGAGAACTTAATTTCTATATTGTAAGCTTAATCTTTTCTCTCATACATACTAAGATATCTATAGGCAGTACATATTTATAGACTCACTATGTCGGTTTACTCACCTTGACCGACTTAAGTAACAAAACAAAAGATGGGGTTTTGTTCCACTTTTCAAGAAACCGTACTGTGACTATTACAACACAAATTCAAAATAAAATTGTCTTCTTCCTTCATGCTTCTAGAAAATTGATAGATGGAACTTAGTTGACTCTTGGCACTTTTTATATATTTGAGTTTAGCTCTCAGTTCCACATTCCACTAATTTTTTTCCACTCACATTTTATTATAAAACCAATATATAAAAGTAGGACCCAGATTCCACTATCTTTTTTCACCAATTTTCCTTTGCATTTCTTAAAACCTGTGCCGAACTCAAATGTGACTCCTAAAGTGGGACAAAGGGAGTATCAATTTAATAATGTAGGTCCTACTATCCACTAACACTACTTTAACTACCATTCTCATCCTCTCTCTTATTTTACTATACCATCCTCTTTCTCTCTCTTACTTTACCAAATTTTTCTTAATTTCCGTGCCGTCCCAAATGCACATATTTTTTGGGACGGAGGGAGTATTTTTTAATTAACAATTGCTTATATGTGTAGGATAGTGTACTATACTCCACCCATCAAATGTCTCATTTCACTTTTACCATATTTGGTAAGTGGGCTCTACATTCCACTAACTCATTCCACTCACATTATATTATAAAACCAATATATAAAAGTAGGTCCTACATTCCACCAACTTTTCTACCCACTTTATTTCATAAAGTTTTAAACAATTTCTTAAAACTCATGTCGGTCAAATATAGAGCATTTAATGGCGGACGGAGGGAGTAGTTAGTGGAGAAAAATATAGGTGTCCCATTTTCCATTTTAGTCCATCCGCGAATAGAAGTCTTGATTCACTTTTACCATAAATGATAATAGGATTTCATCTTCCACTAACTCATTCCACTCACACTTCGTTTAAAACTTATACTATACAAGTGACCCTTATTCCACTAACTTTTTTCCACTAATTTTTCTTAACATTTCTTATAATCAGTGCCACCAAAAAATGGAACTCCTAATGGCGGATGGAGGGAGTAGAATATTAAAGTTGAGAAAAATGTAGAGTACATTTTTTCTCTCTCTCTCTCTTAATTGATTTTTCTCCACTTTAACTGTTTATTGCGACCTCTGTTCTATAATAGGAATCACATTTGATGTGGACATAGATTTTAAGAAATGTAAATAATAATGGTGGAAAAGTTAGTGGAATATGAGGTCCATTTTTTATATTGATTTTATAATAAAATGAGAGTGAAGTGAGTTAGTGGAATGTAAGACTAAAGATGCCCAAGGTTTTCGGTTCCAGCGGTTAACCGTGGAACCGTAACCGCCGGTTCCGGTTCCGAACCGGAATCGTGACTTTTTTCTTGAACCGGAACCTCAATATTTTGAACCGCGGGCCGGTTCCGGTTCCAAATTTTACGAACCGAAACAGTGCCGAAACCGTCGGTTCCAAACCGGAACCGTGAAAAACCGTTGGAAAACTATGAAATCTAGCCGGAACCGTGAAAAACCGTAAAAAACCACCGGAACCGGAGCCAGAACCGCCGGTTTTCGAACCGAAACCGGAACCGTGAAATAGCCTCACGGTTCGGTTCCGGTTCCACATTTCTCGAAACCGGAACCGGCAGTTCCGGTAGTTTACAAACCGTGGGCATGTCTTTGTAAGACCTACTTACCATTTATGATACAAGTGAAATTTGACTCTTATTGTGATATGGGCTGAAATGACAAAATGTGACTCTTGTTGTGGGACGAAGGAAATACTATTTTATCAAAACAAGTGCACAAAATAAGCGTCTCTGTTAACATGGAATGTTAACATGGAATGGAGTTGACATGGACGGAGTACAAGAATTCAATGGTAAAAATAAGTTTGTAAAAAATTACGAGATGAAAATGCAAATAGTTATAGAATAAATAGCTTAATTAGCAAAAAGTTGGGCGTTGACTTTACAAACTCGAATAAGCTATGTATTCCTTAATATTATCACATTTTGTCCAAAGTAGATGCTGAAAAAGAGGTATATCCGACTCCCTTCATTATTAGTAATGATAAATTTAAAATCTACATTTATAGATGGGATAATAGCCAATTGAAATTCGCAATTTGGTCAAAATTTGATCAATTTATAAAAAATAAAAATGTACTACTATAATATTAAATCACAAAATATTAATTTTTTCTTAATTTTCTCATCAAATTATGTCTTTTCAAAATGTTATTATTCCATTAAAATAAATAATTTTTTCACTTCTTTTCATTCTCTTTTCTCAACTACGTTAATAAAAAATGCCGTTTTGAGCGTCACAGAAGACGTTTTATACACGGATGACACAATTGTGAATAATTGAAACTTCATAATTTATAATTCCGATTTCAAATCTTTTGGGATCGACCAGAATTTGATCAAACACCGTAATTTAAATGGCTATTATCAATTTATAAATAAATAAAAAAAGAATAGAAATTACAGCGTGAAGCATTGTTGGGTAGAGCCGGCTTTTGGACAGAGTATTTGTAGGCGGTTTTTACAATATATCACAGTTGACATCTCTTATATATATTCATGCTTTTATTGCAATACATGCAAGAAACACACAGCCATATCTAAACCTCAAAACTCTTCATTTTGACATGGCAAACACACCAATTTCTCCTCCATGGAAGGCTCTTTTATATATATGCATGGCTCTATTCTCTATGGTCATTAGCTGTAGAGGAAACTCCTCTAATCACAAGGTATATATAATATTATACTCCATCCGTCCCACAATAAGAATCATATTTTGCCATTTCAGTCCGTCTCCTAATAAGAGTGCTATTTCACTTTTACCGTAAATGCTAAGTAGACCCTATATCACCAACTTAATTCACTTATATTTTATTATAAAACTAATATATATATAAGAGTGATGCTCATATTACACTAACTTATTCAATCCACTTTTCTTTACATTTGTTAGAACCCGTGCCATAATTAAATAGGACGCCTATTGCGGGACGGAGGGAGTATGTTTCATTCAAACAAATTTGAGTTTGTTTCATCAATTTGTTTTACCAAGCTAGTATATGGATTTGTTAAAGGTGTACGTGGTATACATGGGAGATCTCCCTAAAGGTGGCATCTCTGCTTCGGCACATCACGTGAGCCTTCTACAGGCTACTCTGGGGAGGTTGATAGATTAATTTCATGCATAATTGGAAAATAAAAATAATTTAATTTGTTTCTATATAATTAATATATTTCTGAATTCAGCAAAAGGGCGTCGGAGTCTTTGCTCCACAGCTACAAGAGAAGCTTCAGTGGCTTTGTGGCGAAGCTAAGTGAGGATGAGAAGAACAAAATTGCTAGTAAGTTTTATTTTCTACACGAACTGGGAGGCTATTAATTAAGAGGTGCGGAGTTGTAATGACCTCAATTTCAGGCTTGGAGGAAGTGGTGTCTGTGTTTCCTAGCACCAAAAAGCAGGTGCTCACGACGCGATCGTGGGATTTCATGGGCTTTCCTGTGAACTCGGAAAGATCTCAGACAGAGAGTGATGTCATTGTCGGAATGCTGGACACTGGAATCTGGCCCGAGTCCCAGAGTTTCAACGACACCGGCTTTGGTCCCGCGCCCGCCAAGTGGAAGGGCACTTGCCAATCCTCATCTAACTTCACTTGCAACAAGTCAGTATTTCTCAGTTTACTTTTTCAATATGATGTGCTTGTTTCATTCGGCACATACACTACTAAAAACTTACAATATCTTTTAGGATACAAAATTTGAGATACAATTATTAGCTTTTGAATTTTTTTTTTAAAAATAACTTATTTAGAATATAAAAGAAAGCATTTCTAAGTTATGGAAAATTATCTTAATCTTTTACTTTCTTAAGACTCTTTTATTTGTGTCTGTTAATTTTAGTTTGCACATCAATACATTAAGGACACTTTATGAAGGGTTGATAGTATAAGTAGACACAAATTAATATTCTTAATAGCATTAAAAAAATCTCCTTAGCCGTTATTTTTTTTCTAACAATATTTGCATTGAAACCCCTTCTGGTCCCGCAGCAACAAAATAGTGATATTGGCTCTACTATAAATGAATGGATAAGGCACTTAAATTTTAAGTGAGTGGGTGACCATTTCTAACAATTTGTCATTCATATTTCAAAAATTGTAAACCCTAAAAATGAACCTAAGAATTGTGGCTACCATTCTATGCAGTAAAATCATAGGAGCAAAGTACTACCACAGCGATGGGAGCATCAGCCCACCGGATTTCCCATCGCCGAGGGATTCAGAAGGCCACGGAACGCACACGTCGTCCACGGCAGCCGGAGGGTTGGTCTCCGGGGCCAACATGTACGGCTTGGCAGCCGGAACAGCGCGCGGAGGAGTTCCATCCGCGCGCATTGCAGTCTACAAGATCTGCTGGTTCGACGGATGCTCCGATGCAGACATTCTCGCCGCATTCGACGACGCCATTGCCGACGGAGTCGATATTATATCCATCTCCGTCGGTGGCTTCTTCGCCGTCGACTACTTCGAAGATACCATTGCCATTGGCGCTTTCCACGCCATGAAACACGGTGTTCTGACCTCGAACTCTGCGGGGAACTCGGGGCCGGAACCTGAGAGCATCGTCAACTTCTCGCCGTGGTCGCTTTCGGTTGCAGCCAGCACCATTGATAGGAAGTTCCTCACCAAGGTCTTGTTGGGAAACAACGCTACTTATGAGGTAAATTACCAATTCAAAATTGATCGACTAATTTAAAGCACCATTTTGCCATTTTGAAATGTTCAAAATTTAAACATCCATTTACCTTATTCACTTTTGATACGCGGACTCCATATTATACTTCACCCACATTCCATTGTAAAATTGATACTAAAAATGAGACCTACATTCCACTAACTTTTTCTATTCAGGGCGTCGCGGTAAACACATTCACCCTACCAGAGGAGAGTTACAATTTAGTCTATGGAGGAAATGTGCCCAATACTAGTGCAGGTGTTGATGGATCCATATCAAGGTATCATATATATCATGGATATGATGATTAAATCCACTTCACTTAAACTACAATAAACCTGAAAATTCAGTGATTATTGAAGAGAAACAAAGATAGAGATATTTTTTAATGGAAAATCATAATGTCATGTGTGATTTGCTACATAATTGATGCAGATATTGCGAAGCAGGCACGTTGGACCAAACACTAGTAAAAGACGCCATTGTTCTTTGCGATGAGCTTAATGATGCAGATGGACCGGCAGCTGCAGGCGCCACCGGAGCTATAATGAACAGCGATATCTTCAACGACACCGCCTTCGCATTCCCTCTGCCGGCATCATACTTGTCATTACTAGATGGCGCTCAAGTTTACGGTTACATCAACAAAACTAGGTTTTCCTATTCTCATAATTTTTTCTTTTGCTTCCATTTTTTATTTAATTATATTACTCTTTGTTCTTGGCATATATAGTAATCCCACAGCAACCATCTTCAAGAGCACTGAATTCAATCAAACAGCTCCATTTGTTGTTTCCTTTTCTTCAAGAGGCCCAAATCCCATCACAAGGGACATTCTTAAGGTGGAGTAGTTAATTACCTATCTTCATATACACCTACTAATTAATTAATGATCTTAGAGTTTTCATCATTTTGTTTCTTCTGCAGCCTGATCTTACCGCACCAGGAGTCGATATTCTAGCGGCGTGGTCGGGGGCTACCACGGTCACTGGCATCCCCGGAGATGATAGAGTTGTAGCGTACAACATCATCTCCGGAACATCCATGTCTTGCCCCCATGCCTCCGCTGCCGCCGCCTACGTCAAATCCTTCAACCCTACATGGTCCCCTGCCGCCATCAAGTCCGCCCTAATGACCACCGGTAACTATCAATCCTTTCTGTTCCCATTATACTCCGAGTTTCTATTTTAGTCTGTCCCTTATTATTTGACTCAATATTTTTGGCAATTGACCCCACACTAAATTAAAGTGTTTCTCAATTTTCTATTTTAGTCTGTCCCTTATTATTTGTATCACTATTTTTGACAATTTACCCTGTACTGCACTAAATTAAAGTGTTTTAATTTAAATGAACTAACACAATACTTGGTATGGTGCTCAAGCCGCCGTGATGACGGTGAACGAAAATTCGGATGGGGAGTTCGCGTACGGGTCGGGCCACATCGACCCTCTGAAGGCGAAATCCCCGGGTCTGGTGTATGACCTCGGAGAGGCCGACTACGTGAAGTTGCTCTGCGGGCAAGGCTACAGCAACAAAAACTTGCAGCTCGTAACTGGTGACAACGTAACCTGCACGGCAGCCAACAACGGCACAGCCTACGACCTCAACTACCCGTCCTTCACACTGAGCGACCCCGTCACAGCCGTCTTCCACAGGACTGTTACGAACGTGGGGTCCGCGACGTCCACGTACAAGGCGGTGGTGGCTGCGCCGTCGGAGCTGAGCGTGAGTGTGCAGCCGAGCAGTCTGACGTTCGAGTCGGTGGGGGAGAAGCAGAGCTTTGTTGTGACAGTGAGCGCCGCCATTGCGAGTGAAATGGTGTCAGGGTCGTTGGTGTGGGATGATGGAACCTACCAAGTCAGGAGCCCTATTGTTGCTTACAGTACTGATGCTTTCTGATCCTTTTTTTATTTTAATAAATTGAGATTATGTTGTTATTATTATTCTGGTTTAATTTTGCTGGTGAGTTTCAATAAGCTTAAGGGCGAGTGTATTTCAATTGTTTGGTGAAGCATTTTTATTTAAGTCCATATAATTATGGCATTTGTATCCTGCATAACTAAACATTTATGTTTTATATGTTAACTCTTATTTTAATTTGTTCTGATAAATAGTACTCTCTCCGTTCCGCAATAATTTCTTTTTAAAATGGAGATTAAGAAAGAGATGCATACTATATTAAATAAATGGATAATAAAGTAGAAGACAGTGAAAAGTAGAGGATAACCGAGAGTGAAAATAAAGTTTTTTGAGATCTTTTGAATTAAGATATAAATAGAAAATCAATTACTTTAGAGCAAGTTTATATATATTATAGGAAACTTTGTAACTTTATTAGCTTATAAGTTGAGTAGATATGTAATATTCATAGAATCATATTACCAATTAAGTAAAATATATAGACAAGTTATTATCGAGTTCATAATCCGAAATTAGTTATATTGAGCTTGTGCATGAGTTAAACCAAATGAGTTGGGGTGATATTTTATCGAGTTAATCTAATTTAGAGTTCTAGTTTTGTTTTTAGGTTAATTAGGAGTATTCTTTTCTGAAGCATAAGTTTTTGGAAACATGACAAATTAAACTTAGTATATTAGCCAAGTAGCCGCCCATCTAATTTAGTTTAGAAAGAAGACATAAGAAAGCTTTTATCTATTGATGAAAAGACCATATATATCCCACTTTCATTACAAGGCCGGCTCTCATTTGTCAGCCGTTTCGTTAACATCAGTGTTTTGAGTTCTCGAAGTCACTCATTCAAGTAAATAATTGGCTTATAGCTGCATCTCTAATTCCAAAATCCTCTACATTTCCATGGCAACTTTAGCTTTATGCATGGCCGTTGTAACGGTTGCTCTGTTCTCGCTAGTTATGGCAAATTCTCAACATCTAAAGGCAAAACAAGTTGCTACTATTACATTTTGTATTGGTTTCTGATATTGATAAATATACATTTTAAAGGTTGTTTCGATTTATAGGTGTACATATGGGCGATCGACCAAAGGGAGGCGATTTCTCTGCTACAACGCAGCACAAGAGCTTGCTACATGCCACTTTGGGCAGGTTTTTCAATCTCACTTGTTACTCAAGAATCAGTTGTTTCTTGCTTAATTTCTAAGAGCTTCTCTTTTAATGTGCGATGTGATTTGTTAGTGCCGAGCCGTGGCTCTATAGTTACACGAGAAGCTTCAATGGGTTTGTCGCCAAGCTCACCGAGGAAGACAAAAACAAGATTGCTAGTAATTTCAAAGAGCTTCTCTCCTTGTTAGAGAAATAATTTCAAAATTAATCAATCTATCAAAGTAAAAATTAAGTTAGTAATCCTATTACTCAAAGTAAACACTAATTCTTGATGTTTACATACTTGGAAGGTGTGGTCTCTGTGTTACCCAACATGAAAAAGCAACTGCACACGACGCGGTCGTGGGACTTCATGGGATTTCCTCTAAATGCACAAAGAGCACAGTCTGAGAGTGACATCATTATCGGAATGCTGGACTCCGGCATATGGCCGGAGTCCCACAGTTTCGACGACCAAGGCTTCGGCCCGCCACCCACCAAATGGAAGGGTAGCTGCCAATCCTCATCCAACTTCACTTGCAACAAGTAAGATAGTTTCTGTCTGTATATACAATCAAAACTGTCCTAACAACTTCATTGATATTAATGAATTTTTTTTTAATTGAGAATTATATTTTGTTCAAAACTCATCCAACTTAAGTTTTGCAGCAAAGTTATAGGAGCAAAGTATTATCACAGTGAAGGGTCTATGGCTCCACCAAATACTCCATCTCCAAGAGATTATGGAGGGCATGGAACACACACAACATCTATAGCAGCCAGCTGCTCAGTTCCCTGGGCGAATCTGTATGTCTTAGCAGCTGGAACAGCTCGCGGAGGAGTGCCCTCTGCGCGCATTGCTGTGTACAAGATCTGCTGGCACGGTGGATGTTCGGATGTAGACATTCTTGCTGCATTTGATGATGCGATTGCTGATGGAGTCGACATTATCTCCATATCAGTACCATGTTGATTACTTGTGATTCAATAGCAATTGGTGCATTCCACGCCATGAGAAATGGGATACTTACATCGAATGCTGTTGGTAATTCCGGTCCCAACCGTAAATCCATCATCAATTTCTCGCCCTGGTCCCTTTCCGTCGCAGCTAGCACCATTGACCGGAAGTTCCTAACTAGAGTCAAGTTGGGTAACAACAAGACTTATGAGGTGATGTGTTGTTCTATGTTTTTCTTTGGTAAGTGTGACTTTAAAGACCTTAGATATTGACCACTCTACCACTACGCCGTAACATAACATATACAGAGTTGTTCCATGTTTGTACTACAAGTTACTTGTAGTATAATTTAATTATGAGGATTTTATAGCATGTTGTGTGATGTTATTTCTAGGGAGTATCGGTGAACACGTTCACCTTAGAGAAGGACTACCCGATAGTCTATGGAGGAAATGTGGCTAACACTAGCGGAGGATATAACATCACAGAATCAAGGTATGGTGTATGGTTTGAAACAGAACGTAAGTTTTGATACATTGTGACTGAGACACATGTGTCATGTGATGTGTTGATTTTAGGTACTGCCTACCAAATTCTTTGGACCCTGAATTAGCTAACGGTACAATTGTCCTTGCGATGGGCTGAGTGATGGTGAGCCTGTGGTGGCGGTTGGTGCAGCCGGAGCTATAATGCGCGAGGATCAGTTAAGAGAAGTGGCCCTCTCTTATCCTCTGCCTGCCTCTTACTTGGGATTATTTGATGGTGGTGAAGTATGTGATTATATCAACACAACTAGGTGTTTTTTTTGTACCCATTCTTGTTTAACTTTATTGAGATTGTAGGTTTTTCTCTCATTGTTTTGGGCATGCAGGAGTTCAACAGCAACCATTTTTAGGAGTGATCAAGTCAATGATACACTGGCTCTATATGTTGTCTCATTTTCCTCAAGGGGTCCCAATCCCTTCACCAAGGACATCCTCAAGGTGGCATACATATATAGTACTCCTACTAAGTTAAGTTATTCCATTTCTTGAATTGGGACCCAACTTATTCTTGAAATGTTTCCTAGCCTGATCTTACTGCACCCGGAGTCGACATTCTTGCAGCATGGTCCGAAGCTAGTACCGCCTTAGGATATCCTGAAGATACAAGGGTAGTAGCATACAACATCGTGTCTGGAACATCCATGTCGTGCCCCCATGCTTCTGGTGCGGTAGCTTACGTCAAATTATTCAATCCCACATGGTCCCCTGCTGCCATCAAATCCGCTCTAATGACCACAGGTGTTTGTTCTGCACTAGTCTGCTTTAGTTTTTGGAACACTTCTCAAAATGCTTAATACTAATCGAAATATGGGGTTGCACTTAATTACTCCCCCGTCCTTGAAAATTTGTCATATATTTTCATTTTCATTTCACCCACAAAGTCTGTCACATTTCACTTTTTACTATTTTTGGTAGTTGACCCCACATTCCATTAACTCATCTCCACTCACATTTTATTATAAAACTAATATTTAAAAGTAGAATTCACATTCCACTAACTTTATCAACTCACTTCCATTACATTTCTTAGAATCCTTGCCCGATCAAAATGTGACAAAATTTAAGGGACGAACGGAGTATATATTGCTGGTATATTTTCTAATTAAGCATGGTTTGAACCCCATCACTCAAAATTGACATTTTCTAACTAAATTTTGGATTTCATCCTGTCATTCAAAAGTATACATCTCTACGCAACAAAAAAACTTGCTAATATGTCACTAAAAAAATTAGCAAAATTTCTGCACTTAACAAGGGTTAGTGACAGATTAAGTATGGACAGATCTGTCACTAAAAAATTTAATTGATGGATTTGTCTACCACTAAAGTTACTAACCCACCTATTGACGGAAACATTGGTAAGTTCGTATTAGTGACGGACTAATCTGTCACTAATTAGTGATTGACGCTTTTTAGTCATTTATCCGACACTAGTTATTGAGCTATCTGTTGTCGTCACTAATTCCGTCACTAATTAGCGATAATGGCTTGACAGCTTTTCCGATGAGTGTGGAGAGAAACGGGGAAGCGGAGTTCGCGTATGGCTCCGGCCACATCAACCCTCTGAAGGCTAAATCACCCGGTCTAGTTTACGACATGGGGGAGGCGGACTACGTCATGTTCTTATGCGGCCAAAGCTATAGCAACAAAAAACCTGCAGCTTGTCACTGGCGACAACTCAACCTGCACTGCAGCAAGCAATGGCACAGTCTACGACCTCAACTATCCGTATTTCTCGGTGTCCAGTGTCTCGGAGAGTTCATGATACGAACGGGAGGTCCAAGGCCAGGGCTGACCCGACCACGACTCCCCTTAAGCTGCCCGGAAGGCCCGTCACGAGATCTATGAGACAAAAGCTTCGGGAGGGCGTTTCAAGCTTCATCGGGAGAGCAATGGAGGAGGCAGACGGAACGCCCGGTCGGGCGAATCCACCCTTCCAAAACTCCCGATCGGGCTTTTGTGCGCTGAGTGTCGTCCACATTCCAGAGAGTTCGCCCGGTCGGGCGAACTCACCCTCCCAAAACGCCCGACCGAGCATTTGACAAAGCCGCGGCGAGTCCAGAGAATTCGCCCGACCGGGTGATTTCACATGTCCAAAACGCCCGGCCGGGCGATTCAACTTTTGTAGCCGAATTTCTTATGTTTTAACCCTTTGTCTTGGGTCCAACCCTAGGTATAAATACCATTTTGTAAGACTTTGGTTGGCAGACTTTGATGAATGAAATTATGAAGACTCCTTTGAGAGCATCTCCCTTGTGAGATTTTTATCCAAATTCCTACATGTTAGTTAGGTTGCTTAGTTTATGTTTAATAGACTAGATCAAGTATATGTATGCATTTATGGTTGTGTAGTCATGAATGTGGAGCCAATGGAGTATTTGCTTTGGGTGAAAGTAGCCTAGGATTGCCTTCATCTTTTTGAGGGAGGTCATAGGTTCCCAAAGAGGATTCCCCCCTCTTTACACTTTCTTCTCACCTCTTTTCTCTCCATCAAAATCCACTTTGAGCCTAGTTTTTGTGGCTAGCTCAACTTATCTTTGTTTATCTTAACTAAAAATTGGAATCAAACACTAGTTTGGGTATTCTTGGGAACATGGAAGGATTCCCTCACAAGGAACCTTATCATTTGGTATCTAGAGCCTAGGTGCCTACCAAGTGTTTGATTTTAAACCTCTATGAAATTTCATTTCCTTTTTTTTTTCCTTATTTCTTTTATTTTAGCCTTTGCTTGTTTATTAGTCAATTATTGTAGGATTGAGCTGATTTTTGGTGTGCGTGAACCTTGATATATGAACTATTTTTCTGAAAAATCTCAGCCAAAAATTCCATCATTTGATAGGTCAAATTAATGTGTGAAGTTGCTGCCTTGTTTTGTGCCCTAGTTTGACAGATTTGGGGAAAACGTAAAATCGAGGGTCTTCTAAAAATCCTGCTATATTGGGGATATTTTTCCCTCATTCTAAACCCTTTAATATTGTTATCTACTAAGTTTCATCAATTTTGGGGTTGGGTAGCCATATCAAAAAAATTCCTAAAGATCAGCCAAGAGTTACATAAATTTTCAGCTCTACTAAGTTTGTTTGTTAGCTTCCTTAGGCATTGAACCTTACTTTCACATGCTTGATTGACTTTACTTGTTTGGTTATATTGCCTATGTGTATACCTTGATTGATTTGTCTTAGCACTTGCATTTAGGAAGTTGGATATTGAGAGTGAGTGAACCTAGCCCTCACTATATTCTAAGCCTTGTTCCGAGTGACATTGGTGAGTGAATTGGGGGTGGGATTATCATTTGGGAAGTGAGCTCTTACTAAAATCTCCTCTTGTTGTGTGGGTGAGTTGTGTTTTTGCTAACCATACTTGGACTAGCTCCTAGTGTATTGTTTGTTATTTGTGTAGGTACACCTTTATGGATGTTTACACTAAGGTCCGTGATTGGCAACTTAACTCATTGAGGAGTGAAAGGAGGATAGCTTGTGATAATTGGGGTCGAGGAGAGCAAGAGTTGGAATATGAAGAAAGACCTCATCAAGATTATAAGTGCTATGGAGGATATAGTCGAGAGAGGCATGGTAGAGGTGATTATGTGTCAAGGGGGCATGATAATGTAATTAATAGAGGGATTAGAAGGGAACGAGTCTCAAGGCGTTATGAAGAGCCTCCTCGTAGAAGCAAAAAGGGAGAGTTTTGTAGAATTCCGAGGCTTGAGAGGGAAATTGAAAGAGAAGTTCCATGTAGTGTACGGATTGGTCCTTTTGATCGACATGGTGGTGGGGACATAAACCAAACATTCACCTCATTAAGTTGTAAGGGCACATCCTCTTCTTTCCATACCCCGAAGGTGCCTCATGGTTTGTGTCCAGATGCCTCATCTTCATCGATTTTAATCCAGAGTGATAGAAGAGAGAACCGAGAGAGGGAAAAAAGGCTTGAGAGTGAAAGTGAGTCTAAAAAGCCAAGAGAGCGTGATAAAAGACAAGAGTGTAAGGTGCAAAAGTCAAGAGAGAGTGGTTGGGGTGAGAGAAAAGAAAAATATCAAATGAGAGAAAAACCACAAGCACAAGTGAGTAAAGGGTGTTTGATAGATTCTAAGGCCAACCTTGGGTGGGCACCAAATGAACCTTTGCCTCTTGCCCTTGGTGAGGAAAATAAGTTTTTACCCACTAACACTACTTGTATGTCTTCTTGTGTTAATGACTTTGTAGTGAGTAAAGTTGAAGACATGGAAGTGAAGTATCAAGTTGCACATGGCTTGGAAACTATGCCCCCGGAAAAGAATCAAGAGGAACGAGGGCAAGTGGATGAACTCCTTACCCAAGGTTCAAGTGCACTATCATTATCTACTTGTGATGATTCATAGAGTGTGATTACATTAGAAAAGTCCCTTTGTGTTGATAGATTTGTTAAT
Source organism: Salvia splendens (assembly GCF_004379255.2). Lineage (NCBI taxonomy): Eukaryota > Viridiplantae > Streptophyta > Magnoliopsida > Lamiales > Lamiaceae > Salvia > Salvia splendens. Next base: position 28,112,138 of record NC_056039.1, read on the forward strand.
GATGATTTATGTAAAAAGTGGGCTCATGAGCTTGAATCTTTGGATGTTAAATCTATTTTTGCCTTACATGTTGATTCTTTTGGGTTAAATACTAGCATTGATAGACATGACTACTCTCTTGTGAAATCTACCTTGAATGTTGGAGTGACTTCCTTTCGTGCCAAGATGCCTAAGCTTTCATTTGTTGGTAACTTTGAGCTTCATGAGTATATAGATGAGAATAGTAGGACGAAGGGAAGTGACATGGATAGTGACTTTAGAACTCGGTGTTGGCTATGTTTTCAATGCAATGTGGTTAAACCCTTCAATGGGATTGGAGTGTTCTATGGCCGTTTTGTGAAGGATTTTTCCACTCATATGTCTCTTGTAGATTGTGTTGTGTTTAATGGCGTAAGGATACATTTTTTCTATAGTTGGGGCCTAAAGTTGTTGGAGCATTTGTGTAGAGCCTATTTTAATAAGTTTCAAATGCATGGTGTTGTGTCTTGTCTCCATGTTGTGCATAGTGGTTTATGGACACGTTACTCCCTTATTTTTGATAATCTCTTGAAATTGTTGGGACAATGGAATGAAATCCATTTTGATGAACTTGGTTTGTTGGTTGATACACCTTTTTGCAAACTTGATGTGAGTTGTGATGAACCTACTCTATGTGTTGGATATGAGCTTGTCAATTTGTGAAGTAGCTCTCATTTGAGCAAGAATGAGGTATCAATGACTCCTTATGATCTTTTGTTGCTTAATCTTGAGAATAGGAATCTAGTGAATAGACCTTGTTTGGTTACTTTTGAATATACACACTATGAGGACCCTTTCTTGTGTATGCCTAGTCTTGTTAAAAATGCCAAATCTTTTGGGAAGATGTTGAAGAACATGGGAATAGGTAGTGTGACAATGCTTGAGACAAAAATAGTCAAATTATGTGATGCTTGTGTAATGTGGAATAATACTTGTTTTCCATGCACGACAATTAAGCCGTTCAATGGGGTTGGTATCTTTTATTGTCATTTTGTCAAAGACTATGCATCACATGGTTTTGTTTGGGACTTCAATGTGAAAGATTGTCTAGGTATTTGTTTCCACATAGCTTATGTATTAGTTTTGAGATCGTTAGAGCGTGTCCACCGTCGTGGTATGGTGACTTCTATTAGAGTCGTTAGTGGTCTTAATCTCTATCATCCTACTCGGATATTTGACTTGCTCTCGTTCTATTTTATAGGTGTGCGGAACCCGGATTTGAGGGCAAATCCTTCCCAAGGAGGGGAGGATGATATGACCACGAGTGCTAGACGTCAAGGGTCCTCACTTCGGCGTGAGCCATGGACTGATTGGGGACCACGAGTGCTAGACGTCAAGGGTCCTCACTTCGGCATGAGCCATGGATTGATTGGGGACCAAGGATCCAACAAAGCTAGAGAACCTCCCGAGGATGTGAGGGATAGAGAAGACCAGGATTTGAGGACAAATCCTTCTCAAGAGGGAGAGGATGATACGAACGGGAGGTCCAAGGCCAGGGCTGACCCGACCACGACTCCCCTTAAGCTGCCCGGAAGGCCCGTCACGAGATCTATGAGACAAAAGCTTCGGGAGGGCGTTTCAAGCTTCATCCAGAGAGCAATGGAGGAGGCAGACGGAACGCCCGGTCGGGCAAATTCACCCCTCCAAAACGCCCGATCGGGCATTTGTGCGCTGAGTGTCGTCCACATTCCAGAGAGTTCGCCCGGTCGGGCGAACTCACCCTCCCAAAACGCCCGACCGGGCGTTTGACAAAGCCGCGGCGAGTCCAGAGAATTCGCCCGACCGGGCGATTTCACATGTCCAAAACGCCCGGCCGGGCGATTCAACTTTTGTAGCCGAATTTCTTATGTTTTAACCCTTTGTCTTGGGATTCCAACCCTAGGTATAAATACCATTTTGTAAGACTTTAGTTGGCAGACTTTGATGAATGAAATTATGAAGACTCCTCTGAGAGCATCTCCCTTGTGAGATTTTTATCCAAATTCCTACATGTTAGGTTGCTTGGTTTATGTTTAATAGACTAGATCAAGTATAGGTATGCATTTATGGTTGTGTAGTCATGAATGTGGAGCCAATGGAGTATTTGCTTTGGGTGAAAGTAGCCTAGGATTGCCTTCATCTTTTTGAGGGAGGTCATAGGTTCCCAAAGAGGATTCCTCCCTCTTTACACTTTCTTCTCACCTTTTTTCTCTCCATCAAAATCCATTTTGAGCCTAGTTTTTGTGGCTAGCTCAACTTATCTTTGTCTATCTTAACTAAAAAGTGAGATCAAACACTACTTTTGGTATTTCTTGGGCACATGGAAGGATTCCCTCGTAAGGAACCTTATCAGTTCAGTCACTGCAGTGTTCCACCGGAGGGTAACGAATGTGGGGACTCCGTTGTCTACTTACAAGGCCGTTGTGGCAGCACCACCGGGCCTGAGTGTCCATGTCCAACCTAGTGAGCTCTCCTTCACATATGTGGATGAGACGCAAGAATTTGTTGTAACAGTTAATGTAACAATTGGAGTGGAGTGGTGTCGGGGTGTTTGGTGTGGGATGATGGTACATACCAAGTAAGGAGCCCCATTGTAGCTCATGCTATTTAGTTATAACTCAAATCCTTTGTTGCATTGTTGTGGGTTCAAATTTCCATGCACTTTAATTAAGGGTTGGTTCATTAAATTACTCTCCCTCCCCTCCGTCCATGAATAAATGTCGTATTTATGACCGAATCGAGTTTTAAGAAATTGTTTGATTTTGTTAATATATTACTACTGTGCAATTAAATTATTATCTATCTTATACTCCCTTCATTTATAGAAATAGGTATGATTTCCTTTTTCGTCCATCCCATAGAAATAGTCCATATCCATTTATGAAAACTTTTTTCTACTTTTTTTTACTTTATCATTTATGAGCCCCACCATCCACTATATAATTTCAATCCATTTTTCTCTTCTCTCTAACTTTAAATGCATTAAAACTCATGTTATCTTCAATTAATCTATTTATATGGGACGGAAGGAATATAATTAATCACATAATTTTAAAAAAATTTGTGCGAGATACATGTGTAACACTATTAATATTAATACTCATAAAAGTAGAACCATTTCCTAAAAACCCCTTTTTCGTAATTCACGTAAAATATTTGCATATACTTATTGTTCTCCTCCTAGTAGTTTTTAAAATGTATAGAAATTCGCATCCGCCATTTTTTTTTTCCGTTTTGAAGCCATGAAACCACCCTTAAGAATCATTTTTCTCCTATTTAGTACTCTCTCTATTCCACATCAGTGGAGTTATTTTTCCATTTAGTAAAAAATAACACTTTTTCCCTCACTTTTTTTATTCCTATCTTATTTTATTTTCTCTATTTTTCTACTCACTTGATATACTCCTGAAAAGAAGTGACTCTACTAATATGGAAGGATAGATTATGAACTAAAATAGTACGGAAAAAAGAAGGGTAGAATATCAATAATTTATTTATTATAATTAACTTGCAGTAGAGCAGAGATCAGACGCAGCGATGATGATAACACAATTACAGAGTAAAATCAACAACAGTCTCCGCCATTAAACTTCATATCCAATCCACGTTCACGGAAACGTATAAGCTGCACAGCACAGAAACAATGATATGTTATCAATTTAGAACAATGATAAGTATAAAAGGAAGAGATTAATTAATTTGAGGAAATCAAACCTCCACACTTGTAACCAACTGGCCTATCGGCAAGGTTACAACGTTTGGGAATGCCGATGGCGATTTGAGGATTAATCCCGGCCATTTTGGCCATATTCGAGAGCATCACCGCGCAGAGGCATTTGGGGTTCTTTCCCAGCTTCTTCACCTGAGAGCAGCAGCTGCTCGGGACGGCCGCGTTAGCGTCCTGCGCTGCTGACGCGCACGGAGCCAGCTTCAGGTCTTCGTTGTCCGGGGTTGATTTCGGACACTCGCCGGCGCCGTCTGTGGAAATGGCAACGGAAAGGAGAAGGGCCAGAAAGCAGAGTGCCATGGTTGATGCTTCCATGATGATGAATTAATTATGCATTAGTTTGAGGAAGGTGGGAGAATTTATAGAGATTAGTTTATGCTTATGGAGGCAGGGCGGCAACCCATAATAGTTCGATGAGATTACCAAAATATCCTTGCAAATCTTGGAATGGTCCAATTTCAAAATATCGTGTGTAAAGTTAATTATAATAAGATGTACATGAGTTGTGATCAATGTCGAACCATTCTTAAAGACCGAACTAGAGACCAAATCTCATCCACCCATTAATCACATTTAATGGTTATTAATAATTACACATTAGCTGATTTTTTTATTTAGTTAAATTGACACAAGGGTAGTTTTGGAATAACCAAATGATGCAGTTACGTGTATACATCATTTCCCTTCCCAAATCCAATCCACTTCTCTCGATCTCTACGTTTCTCTCTCACCTATTCTCGGCGCAACTACCTCCATCGTGCGGTCTCCCCCGCCCCACCGCATCGGAGTTGAGGAAGAAACACCACTCTGCGAAGTGGATCTTCGATTTGGTGGAGATGGAGAAGCTCTCCGACTACACATGGAAAGAGGCATATAACGTCGTGGAACAAGCTGATGGCAGAGCAGAACAGATTAATGGAATGGATTCACGGCAGTTTCTCGCTGCATCGCGCATCTATGGGGCGTGAACGAGGATGTGGTGCATGCAGCGTACGATCTGAATATGATGATGTCGGCGTAATGGGTGGTGGTGATGGGGAGGATGGTAGATAACATAAGAAGATAATTGATGAGGTTATGAGAATGGGCTGGGGGGGATGCTGGACGAGTTGCCGTCAGTGGCTGAGAAGAGGAAGAAGCTGCAGAGCAGCGTCACCTTCTTCAGTCGTTGCGATTGATTGGAGGCATTTCTGAGTGGAGAAGAAAGTCTGGAAATCGTCATTATTTAGATTTATATATTAATTCAAACACCTTGGCTATAACTTCATTCAGTTAGACTATTACTTCATTCACCTGGGTTATTACTTCATTTGACTAGGTTATTACTTCGTTTTCTGTTCTATTACTTCATTCAAATAGCGCCAAGGGTTGAAGTAGTCAGAAAGTTTCACGACTTGAGAAAGAAATAAAGAATATGTCCAAGCCTGACTGTAAATGTGTCAAATGTGGCGAGGTTGGTCGGCTTGATTCAAGGAATTGCGACAAGAAGAAGAAGAAGAAGAAGAAGAAGAAGAAGAAGAAGAAGAAGAAGAAGAAGAAGAAGAAGAAGAAGAAGAACTGATGAGCTTATTTCCTTATAGTAAATTATTCATTCCAGTAGGTTTCGCACTTCATTCATGTAGTTATTTACTTCATTCCAGTTGTTTATTACTTCACTACACTTTGAATTTGAATTTATTTAAATTTTTGGCACACATTAAATCAGACTATATGAAGTGTTTTATTAATGAATTATTTATTCTTTATTATGATGTATTCGTATGCTAAGACTGAACCTGCCTCTTAATCATTCTTGTATGTTCAATACTTCATTGTCGTAGTTTATTACTTCATTCCAGTAATTTATCGTCATCCGGTTTGATTTAGAAGGATTTCTGGTGGAAATCGTCGTTGTAGATTGAAGGAATTTTGGGGAGTGAAGAAGAACAGTTGGAGAACTGTGTTGTATGTATAGTTTGCGAAGAATTAATATTGTAATGAACTAAATAACGAACTTGATGAAGTTATAACCTCAAATAATAGTGATATGAACATAATTGTATTATATGCATAGTTTGTGAAGAATTATAATTTTAATGAAATAAATAACGCACTTGATGGAGTAATAACATCAAGTAATGAAGTAATATGAATTGAACCGAGTTGTATGCATAGTTTGCGAAAAATTATATTTGTAATGAACTAAATAACGTACTTGATGAAGTTATAACCACATGTAATGAAGTAATTAACCACTGAAATGAAGTATCAAAACTATTGGAATGAAGTAACAAATTACAAACAAATAAATGTATCATTATATTGTCAGAAAACAAATAAATGAAGTAATAAATTACAAACTAATAGATGAAGTGATGGAACTATCTGAATTAAGTAATAACTTGGCTAAATGAAGTAATATATAATGAATGAATAATATTAGAAATGAAAAGAATCAAATGACTATTATAACATATTGTACTAATAAATAAAAAAATACCAGTGCAGAACTTATTTCCAGTTGGTATTACTTCATTTTAGTAGGTGTTTACTTCATTCCAATAGGTTTATTACTTCAATCCAGTACGTAATAAATTGAAAATGAATATATTTTTACTTCATTCTAGTACGTTTGTACTTCATTCAAGTAAGTGTATTACTTCATTCATCCATTACGTAATAAATTGGAAATGAACATGTTTTTACTTTATTTCAGTAGGTTTATTACTTCATTCAAATGTGTCATTACTTAATTTAAATAGGATTTTAGTTCATTCCAATAGGTTTTCACATGATTCAACACATGTTTCTTTCAAATTCATTGAACAAGGTTTTTTACTTTATTTACGGTAAATAATAGTACAATTTATTCCAGTAGGTTTATTAATTCATTCCAAAAAGTTAATACTTCATTTTACTAGGTTTTTACTTCATCAAGTAGGACTCCAAATTCTTCTACAAATACTTCGTTTCAAATGCTGTGAGAGCCGTGAGAGTGACGGCAGCACATCCCTCTACCCTTGCACTTTCCATGACAGCACCTCCTCCGCCTCCGACGATTACACCGCCTTTGTTAAATCCTACGCTAGGCTACTCGACGAAGCACTAGACGCACACGCATTCATTTCTACCAATGGAGACGATGCGGATAAATTGACGTGCACGATTGAAGTTATGCCTCAGGTTCAGAGTCTGATCGATCGCGCCATAGGCTGCTGGCCGGTTGGTGCGGCTTCGAGAAGCTTCCTGGTGCGGTCGGCGATGAAGCACGTGATCCGCGATAGTATCAGCTGGTACGCGGCGTAGATGGATAAGGTTTTGGAGAATCTGATCTGGATGCCCTACCGGAGCTGCGTGGAAGGCGGCCATGCAGGCGGAGGAGCTCTCGAGATTTCATGATTGGTGCAAGGGGATGGGATACTGTGGATCGTATGAGTATCCTTACATTGATCGGATTCTAGCTATCCAGATCCGTCGTCAGGCGGCGGTGAAGATGAAGAGATGGAGCCATTGATAAAGTGGGAGGATGATAAGGAGATTGGCGAAAGATTATACAAATTCACATGACGGTGCTAAAGAGCGTGACAGCCGTGAGAGTGACGGCAGCACATGCCGTCTCACACCGGCGACGGCAGCGGTACCGCGAAGGAGGGCCAAATGCGTTGAGGACGACGAGTTCTAGGGATAACAATTTTGTTTAGAGAGAGATGGATGGAGGAGAGATTTAGAGGGAGGAAATAATAGAAGATGAGATGGGGTAGGAGATGAGCTCATATATGTTTTAACCGAAATACCCCTGCATTGAAGTAAATTGTTTACCTAATGAAGGAGCGAAATTAATATAGCATGGTTTAATCTCATCCATTAAACCCTAGATCTAAGGGCCCTAATTTGGTCTCTAGTTCGATCTTTAAGAGTGGATTTGTAAATAATGTGACTCTATATATATATATATCTTACACGTGTATAATTTTTGTTGAGTACACATAAATAAATAAATGAATTGTCAACAGGGATGATCCATAAGGATTGAAAATGAAATATCGGAGTTTGATGGTAGTGCTTTTATTGAATCCACTGGTGTAATTTCGAAAATGGCAAAATCTTGGATTTTGGTAGTTATGGGAGTGATACTACTCAATTATCATCTAAATCTCTCCAATTTGGAGTGGAAATGAATGACCACATTTCACTATTTTTTTCATTTTTTGAAAAAGAAAAAAAAAAGTATTTTCGAGTTTCGATGTAGCTCGGATCTAATTCCTGGGTCAAAAAAGCATAATTTTGCAGAAAAATGGATCATGCACCAAAACCAATTTACACAATCATCCCTTGGTAGATCCAACGCCGAAGAGCGGTTGATCAATCACGGAGCTCCAAATGCAATCCACCGGCTCCATATCATCCACCAGCGACAGAAAACTAAAATCATCATCACCGCCGACAGAAACAGAGAGATTTTGCGACTGATCGCCGTCCGCTGCAAAAGTCTCGTCCAGATTCGAAAACTTGTCCTCGTGAATGTGATCTTCGAAGACCACGCCTTCCTTGAGCCACGGGAAATCGAAAACTCCGATTCCGTCGTGGAACTCGTAACGCTTCCGATCGTCCGTCGCTGGATTCGAGCGCTCTTTTTTGTTCGGTTGGAGGATTTCTGCTGCTTCCTCGCCCCTCGCTCTCTTCCTGCTAGCATCCATAGCTCTCGCCTGCAACTATTAATTACGAATTAGAGATTAGGACTATTTTGATTTGGATGATCGATGATGATGAGGGAGAGAAGAAGGATGGATCATAATAAATACCTTTTCTTCGATTCCTGGTTTTGGGCAAAGCTTGCCGAGTGACTGATAAGCTAAATACAAACCGTTTTCAAGGCATGCACGCTGCCTCTGCTGTACAAATCGTATGAGAACACCCCATATTCCGTTACATCATCTCTTTTTTTACTTACTATTTTTATAATATGACTACATCTATTTTTTTGTTATTCACATTTTATAACTTTATGTCGCTTCACCCTCTTAACCAGTCACAAAACTGTACAAAACAAATCATTGCTGTTGTATCAAATAAATATTATAGATTTAAATTTCAATAACTTTTCTTATGTTAAATTTGTTAGCTAACGAGAAATGTTGCACAATGATACCATTTATTTTATGGTGCGTTTGGTAGAATAGATTAGGCCACTAATACAAAATAAGTGTTTGGTAGCCCAAGCCTCCTGCTGCTTATTATCTATTGGTTTTTGGGATATTAATTAGTGTGGTTGAACATTGCATTCATATGTGGATGTAGTGTTTGAGTAGAGAAGTGAGCAATCTTTTACTCATAAAATGGTTCAACAAAATAAGACAAGACTAAATAAAAGAACTGGTTCTACAAATGCACAAAACATATAGGTAGAACAAACCCCCACAACTAGAACAGAAAACATGTATGCTTTTTTGCTCGCACTCCCATCTGTATTGTCAGATATACAGTCACAATGGCGCGCAGAAAAACATAACTGCAAGCATGATAACAACAAATTTACTGGCAATGCCAAGTTGTGGAGTATACACAACGCCCATGAAGAGCAGCAAATTATGTCTATGGCTCAACTGCAGCAACCTCCAACTTGAGAAGAGGAACCATCCCTGCCTCCAGATGGCCCGGGGATTCCACCATAACCTACTTTTATTCCATATGACTGAGAAAAGGAAGAAGCAAATACAACATGACATCAATTAGGCGATCAAATTTGAGTTTATCAAAATGTAATAATAGGCCAAGTTGTTTCATTATGCTCTTACAGGTATATTTGTATTTTAGTAAGGTAAGCAATAAGGTGATGGAGATGTCACTCATAAATTGGCAACATTATCTACAAATTTCCCCACATGAGAAAATAGAGTCGAGATATCTCAGAAACAATCACCACAAAAACCATGAGATCTTGCTAACTTGAAGCAAGAGCATTCATGGATATGAACAAAGCAAGCAATCTTCTGTTTGGTAATAAGGGAAGCAACTAGCTAAAGGAGAGTTGAAGATCCTAACCTCATTTGAAACATCAAATACTCCATCTTGGATCTTCTTATATATCGTTCCAGCTGTTTTAATAAAAGCCTGCAAATAAATGTATAGTCAAAATATGAGGGGAGGGGGGGGGGATAGGCAATATTTTTTTTTATCAGAATTAGGAAATTCTTGGTCACCTCCTCTACATTCTGAGCAGTTTTCGCAGATGCTTCCATGAATATCAACCCATGTTCTCTTGCAAATTGTTCTCCTTCTTCTGTGCTAACTGCCCTTCTATGGGCAAGATCACATTTGTTGCCTATTAGCATAATTGTCATGTTTGGATTTGCATGCTGCTTTGCATCTTCTAGCCAGATTGCCAAGTGATTAAAGGTTTCTCTCCTGAGACACAGGAAAGACGATGAACAAACAAGACAGTAGATTCATACAGAAGAGGACTTGCACGGGCTAGTAACAAGGATACCCATAACATTTATCATTCCAAGCAAGAGCTAATATGAGGCACATGAAATTTTTTTATATACAACTGCTTATCCTAGTTAAATGCTATGAGTAAAAAAATCATTTTCGGGCGTTAGTCATCAGCAGGATGGTGTTTCTAAAGAGCACAACATATAAAACATGGCGAGTACGCAAAAAAGCTACCTAGTGATATCATAGACCAAAAGTGCACCAGCAGCTCCTCTGTAATATGACCTTGTGATGGATCTGAAGGATTCTTGACCGGCCTGTAACACCAATTAAACACACAGTATATTAATAACTTCAAAATAATAGCACGAGGGCCTTAAAAGATGAAAAGTACCAATGATTATCGTATCCCTACTCGGAACTATCACACGATGTACGGATGCATGCACAAACCGAACCGAACCCGAACCGGCGGCGGTTCGGGTGGTTCGGTTCAGGTTCACGATTTTTAGAAATCGGAACCGCCGGTTCAACGGTTCGAACCGCCGGTTCAAATAAAAATAAAAAAAAAATTATTTATTATTTATAAAAATTAATTTTCACAAAAAAATAAATACAAAATTTCATAATATCCCATATTTATTTGTTGGGCCTTTGAATTCTAAGAAACCATTCTTGGTTGGATCTCCTGTATAAAGACATCCTTGAATATTTTATGTTTCACTTTCGATGTAGGACAAAATATGTTGAAGTATTTTCTTTTATAACTATATGTTTAGATCATTCATTAATCTTTTTCCAATGTAGAAGACAAAACTTTCTTTATTTTTTACATTTTATTATTTACTATTTTTATATTTATTTTTGTCATAATTCCTTTTCTAAGACAAATTTATAGTTAATAATAGCATTAACTAGAATAGTTTAGTTAGAATAGTTTAATTAAATTTGAATGTGACATGTTGCTCATAATTTGTATATTTATAGAATGTGGACATGTTCAAATAATTGGATTTAAATGTAGGTATGTTACTCATTTTTCTCAATGTATTGATTAAAATGTGAAAAAACGCAACAATTAATATAATTTGTATAATAATGATAAAAATAGACGATTAAAGAAGCAACAAATATTTAAATTTATTGTTTAAGACTTCAAGTCTTTTGATTTGTAATTGTTGTAACTTGTAGCCTCGTTTAAATTTATATCAATAAAGTAATTTTCTTCGTGATTTTTTTAATTTTATTTACGCATATTCCATAGATAAATAAAGAAGAAAATGCAAAAAAAAAACATGAACCGCCGCCCGAACCAGTGGTTTTTTGAACCGGAACCGCCTAAACCCTCGGCGGGCCGGTTCAGGTTCATGATTTTTTTGAACCATGAACCGCCGGTTCCGGCGGAAACGGCGGTTTTTGAACCGTGTGCATGTCTAGATGTACCAATGACGAAAAGCATAACAGTATCTCCTCAAATTTTGATTTATACACTACAAAATAGTTTTAAAGCTGAAGAACAGAGGACATACGTTAGATCTAATATGTGCAAAGGAAATGCATTATTCTCAAATCAGGTCCTTTTTAGCCTACATATAGTTAACACAGATTTTGTTTGCCACGCCTTGAATAGTGTGATTGGAAGCAGGAAACAATGGAATACAAATATACAATAATAATTACTTGAAACCAAGCATCCTTAGCAATTGAACTAATAGCCCAATTATGGTAGTAGCATAGATAGTATAGACAAGATATTGAATATAAATTCCTTAATATATCAAAACAAACTAACCGTATCCCATATTTGAAGTTTAATTGGTTTGTTGTCTATTGTAATCATCCGAGCCCCAAATTCGACTCCAATGGTCAAGTCATGCACGGGCTGGAAACGCTTGTCCGTGAATTGTAGAAGAAGACATGACTTCCCCACCCCTGCAAAAGAAAGTTGGATACCAAGTAAGTGCAACAGCTGGATAAAATAACCAAGATCAAACCCCAACATAATTAGCTAGAGCCAAGTGGAAATCCAAAATCTCTAAATTACATGTATGCTTATCCATCAAATTCCCCAACTTTTCTCTTGTATAGGGAGCAGATTCATATTGGAGACGATAACAGTTCCAAATGTATGACATTCATTTAATGAAATCCAATGATGATCTACTCATCTAGTATTTCACAACAAGTGCCAATAAATCTCAGTCAGTAAACGCAGCCAACGACGAACAACTCGTACATCGGAGTGACAGTCAAAACCTAATTGAAACGTTAAATTCGGGCTCAACCAAAAACCCTATCAAAATATTAAACAAATCATACATGAAAGAGAGCATAATTAGCATCATATGACCAGGAAAAGCAGTGGAATTAGGGAGAAAGAAGAAATTACCGGTATCGCCGATGATGATATACTTGAAAAGATATGCATAAGACATATCGGGGGCAGATCAATGAAGATGGATCTCGGAAATTGGGAGTTTGAAATTGGAGAAAGCAGGCAAACGAAGACCGGTGGTACCGGTACGGTTGGCAATATGATCTGATTAATTAATTTTGATATTGTTTGAGGGAAGTGACACTTGATCCAGATTTTTCCACCGCACAAAATATTCTTATTGCACATCCAGAAAACACAGGAGTTTTCTCATTCTTTCATTTTTACACTGTACAATTTTTTAAAGTACTACTACAATATTTTAAAATTTATTTATAATCAAAATAAAGTACTTTATTATTTTTACAGGGGTAGATTTTGATAAATTACTTACAAGTGCTTTTAAGATTTTTTTACTTTTATACTGCTTTTTTTCCTTCAATTTTCAACATTTTCTAGTCGAATAGTCTTAATCGTCAAATTGCAGCAAGTTGGATACCCTTACTTTATAGTAATTCATTCCATAATAGTGGAGTCATTTTATTATTTCATTACGTTCCATAGTAGTTGAGTCATTTCTCTTTTCAGAAAGTCAACTCATTTCTTTTCACTTACTCTATTCTCTCTATTTTTTCTTCTCTCCTACTTTATTATCCTTTTATTTATTACAGTACACATCTTTTTCTTAATCTCTCTGCCGAAAAGAAATGTCTCCACTATAGTAGAATGGAATGAGTATTTGATTTGAATATTATTCGTCAAATCGAATATGTTGAGTACTACTATTAAAATTTGAATATTGAATCGAATGTTAATTACTCTCTCCGTCCCCACAAATATGAAATGTTTGTTTTTCGACATGTGATTTTATGTAGTGATATTTTATGAGTTAATGAAGATAGAGTAAATTAAGATAGATGAAAAAATAGAAATTGTGTTATTTCTATTTTTAAAAACGTTTCATTTTTAATGGGATGACCCCAAAAGGAATATATTTTATTTCGAGAACTAGCCTCATTTCAAAAACAGAAATTTTTTTCTCATACTTTAATTACTTTTTCTTCTTTTCTCTCTTACTTTTTTTCTCTTTTTCTTTCCTACTTTATCTATTTTTTCTCCCATCTCTTTACTAATTTTTCATTAAAACTAGTATTGTTCACAATTGAAACTATTTTTTCGTGAACAAGGAAGTACTAATAGTTACTATAATTTACTGCTTTCATATCTTGCCATATATCAACAAAATTTTCAAGTACTCCCTTCGTTCCGTGGTAGTTGAGTCATGCATCTTACTTCTTTTTACATATAGGGCTTCGTTTTAATAAACACGCAAATCCAGAATGTGTATTAGTGTAAAAACGCGTCAGGTTAAGGCGTTTTAAAGGAGACATGCATTTCATGAATGCGTGTTAAGGTAGACACGCGTTAGGTTAATGCGTCTTATCTCTGTTCACATATAGGGTGTCTAGACGATTCATGTTTATTTCATTCTTCTGATATCTTAGAAGAACTTAGAATTAAGATTTAGTACGAAATTCTCTCATCCCACTAACGGAAGGGAGATGAGAATATGGTTTGAACGCGATTCATGTATTCGTTTTGAAAAGCATGCGTCAGATTAACGCGGTTTAAAGGAGACACGCATATCATGAATGCGTGTTAAGGCAACACGCATATCTTGAACGCATGTCAAGGGGGACACGCGTTAGGTTAACGCGTCTTACCTCTTTTCACATATAGGTCTAGACCATCCATGTTTTTTCATTCTTCCGATATCTTAGAGATTTAAGATTTATTACGAAATTCTCTCATCACAATAACGAAAGGGAGATGGGAATAAGGTTTGCAGGCGATTCATGATTTCGTTTTAACATAATACGCAATTAGAATAACGCGTCTTACTTCTTTTTACATATAGGGTTTCGTTTTAATAAACACGCAATTCCGGAATGTGTATTAGTGTAAAAATGCGTCAGGTTAAGGCGTTTTAAAGGAGACACGCATTTCATGAATGCGTGTTAAGGTAGACGCACGTTAGGTTAATGCGTCTTACCTCTGTTCACATATAGGGTGTCTAGACCATCCATGTTTTTTACATTCTTCCGATATCTTAGAAAAACTTAGAATTAAGATTTAGTACGGAATTTTCTCATCCCACTAACGGAAAGGAGATGGGAATATGGTTTGAACGTGATTCATGTATTCGTTTTAACACAATACGCAATTAGAATAACGCGTCTTATTTCTTTTTACATATAGGGTTCCCAGACCATCCATATTTTTTTCATTCTTCCGATATCTTAGTTTCAAACGAAGGACGATGTTTGATGGTTGGGCGAATTTTTGATGGTGACAAATGCGGGTAAAAGAAAATATAGATCACGACACAAGGAATTACGTGGTTCGATTTACTGAGGTAAATCTACGTCCACGGGAAGAAAGGAGGGCAAGATTGTATTGCTTGATCTGGTTTACAGCTTACAAATACAGACTTGCTATATGATCTTTGATGTCTAGAGAGCTTTCTTTTTTTAGTCTATCTGATCTAAGTTCTATTTATACATTGAACTAAGATCGTGGCTTGCATCACCACTAACTAGGTCGTGGCTTACATCATCACTAATTAGGTCGTGGCTTACATCATCACTAATTAGGTCGTGGATGTCGTGATGTCGTGGAGGTCATGAGATCCTGCATGGGTCCACTATCTCTTTGTTTGGTCCGCTATTCTGCATGAGATCCTGCATGAGTTGACACCACTAAATAGATCGTGTAGTGGAGGTCGTGGAGGTTCTGCATGAGTCCACTATCTCCCAGTTCGGTCGAATACTGAGACCGAACTACTGAACTATTGCCGAGCAGCTTTTGCCGATCTGAGAGTAGAGCTTGATTGGTCGGCTTTTACCGAGCTGTAGGCTGGGGCCGAACTCTTTGGTAATGCCGAACTGATACTCTTCCTTGGGCTTTGGGCTGATGGGCCGTCACTGCTATTGGGCTTGTTTAGTACGTACCCCATCACTACCCCCCCCGAAAAGCGAAGTGAATCACTTCGGCGAAGCGAGTCACTTCGGCATTCTGGATAAAGGTACGGGGGGGCTGACGTCAGGGGACGTGCCTTGCGCGTGACTGCATTAAATGCGACAGTAAAATCCGGCCGTTGAATCCTGAAAAGGTGGGATTCGAAACGGTGCGATGATTTTGAAATCTTCTCCGAATCTGATAAATACGTCCTTTCTTCATCATTTGAACACTTTTGCTATTGCTTCTTCTGCATTCTCTCTCTTTTGCGTAAAAATTTCCTTCCGCTTTCAAGAATTTCTTCAGAATTTCTTCAGACTTTCAAAGAGTAAGAACTATGTCTTCTTCTTCTTCTTCTGAGTCAGGTAGCGGTGGGAAAGGGGATAAGGGGTCTTCTAGCCGGAAAGAATCCGGGGAGAAGACCGTAGAGTATTTTCACAGCATCTTGAGTAAGGATACCGTGATATCCCTACACGAAAAATATTTTTTTCCTGGGGGGAAGGTTGCGATTCCCGACGACCTTCATAGGGCTGACTCGCCGCCGGAGGGTTACGCCACCGTTTATGAAGCCGGCTTGGAATGCGGGCTTCGTTTCCCTCTTCCCCCTGCCTTTGTAGAGCTGCTAGATTTTTTTCAACTCCCTTTAGGTCAGGTGACTCCGAACTCTTGGAGGCACTTATCGGCCTTTGCTGCCGAACTGCGTAGGCTAGATAAGGATCTGTCTCTGTGGGCAATCCTTAATTTCTTCCAGTTTAAGAGGAAGGGATCTTGGTTTTACTTGATCCCTTTACAGCCCTTTAGAGCCTTTTGTAAAACCAAATGGCCGAAATGGCAAAATCGCTTCTTTTTTTATAATAGGACTTCGGCTTCGGACTTTTCCTGGAGAGGGCCGAAGTCCGTTATTCCTCATCCTCGGGTAGAACCGTTGGACGAGCTCGAGGCCGAGCTCAATAAGATTCCCATGATTAGGAAGCAGTACTCGGAGTCTGAGCTCGTCAAGGGCGACTTCGTGTTCGACTCCTCGTCTTCGGACGAAGAGACTGAGGGTGAGGATTTCTTTTTTATGCATTACTGCCTTGACGACGAAAACTAACCTTGTTTTCTTGCTTTTTGGCAGTGAACTTGCTAAACAAGCTCGGTCGCAAATCCTCCGAATCTAAGGAACCGGAGAGGCCGAAAACCACCAGCTCGGCGTCTGATGCCGAGAAGAATCCGAAGAGGCAAAAGACCTCTTCGGATCCAAAGAAGCCGGAGTCGACTTCGGCAAGGGGGAAGGGGGGGATTCAGAAACCCCCAAGAGCGCCAGAGAAAGACGTGGTCTTGGCGCCTCCTTCGGAACATATCTGTGAGCCCTTTTTATGGCCCACGGACTTCGCCGAGGTGAATTCTCTTCTTGATTTTCTGGCCTTGCTTTTTTCCTGTATTTTTTGTGGCCCCTCGGTTGACTTTTTCCTTTTTCCATTTTCAGAGGAACGATATGCTCTCCAAGCTCGTCGCCGTTGAACTCTCAAAAGCGTCCAACGATTATGCTGAGATGCAGAGGAAGTTGGCGGCTGCTCGTCACCAGGCCGAACAGGCTAAGGCAGACTTTGAGAAGACCAGAGCTGCTAGGATCTCGGCCCAGGATGAAGCCCAGTTTGCCAAAAACCAGCTCGTCATCCAGCGAGAGCAGACGAAACGGAGGGATGCTGCCGCCGTGGTTGCCCAAGGGGAGGTTCTCCGTGCTTTCGCGGAGAAACTCTTTCTGAGCAATCAATTTTCGGCCTTTGTCGGTGATCTGCTGAAACTGATGACCGATAATGCCGAGCAGGGGCCCGAAGTCGTCCTGCCGCTGTACGGCCGAGAGATAGCAGCTCGTCTCCAGAGTCTGCCGCTCCTTGAGGAGCTTGCTTCGTCCTCAGTCCTGCTTTCTGCTGACCGAGTTCGTAGTTGCCGAGCTGACCGGGACGAGAATATGGAGGCTATCTTTGCCTCCTTAGGGCCAGTTTCACCCGCTCCAATTTTCCACGGAGAGGGTGAGACCGAGCAGCTTGATCAGCAGACCGGAGACAGGCAGGCCGAGCAAGAGGTGCTGCTGATCGGTGATGGGGGCACCGAGCAAGCTGGGGGGAGCAGGGAGGCCGAGGCTGAAGCTGAGGCAGACAAGGAGAAGGAAGCTGAACCTCACCGAGGAGCCGGAGACGAAGCTGGCAGAGTATGATTTCGTCTCCCTTCTCTTAGTTTAGTTTCTTCCTTCTTGTAAAATGCCCTTGAAGCCCTCCTTGTGTAAAAAATTTTTTTCTTATGAATGAAAAAATTCTTCTTTCTACACTTGTGTCTTCGTATAGCTTTTCGTACTCTCTTTTACTCCTGTTGTGGTTTACTACCTGCTCAGTAAAATGAAATGCCGAACTGACATAGCTGCTTTGTATTCTTAACTCTTAAGGAGCTGGAGGTACTTCACTGGAAGCGGCTGTACTCTTCCGCTTTAGACGAAGCTGAGAAAAAAGCCATAGCTGACCAGATGAAGAATGACGAACTCTTGGCTTGTTTAGTGAAGCTGGAGGCCGACAATAAGGACTTAGAGTCCGAAAAGAAAGATCTGGAGGCCGAGCTGAACACTGCCGTCGCTGAGAGGACTGCGTATGAGGATTTCATCTGCAGGCGCGGGGGAATGACCATCTCTGAAGTTCGGGAACGAGTTGACGAACTGTGGGAGGAATATCATGTACTCCGGAGGAACAATGCGCTGGAGAGCTCGGCTTGCCAACAAGTCGTGAAACCATTGCGGCGCTGGGCTTCTCGGTACGACATCATTCTTTCCCGGCGTCCCTCAATCGAGAGATTCCTTAGGCATTTCCCGCCAACAGATGGTCGCACTCCAGCTCAAACCCCTGATTCACTTGCTCAAAACCCTACTCCAAGTCAGCAACGAACTCAGGAACAGCCGGAGACGTCAAGACGAGGACGGACTGAAGTTCGCAGAGGAGCGGTGACTATGAGTGAGCAAGATCGGCAAATGATTCGTGAAGAGACTCTTCGCCGCCGAGGTGCTAGAGCTTCCCGGGCTCAGGGAATAGGCGGTAGGTCGATTAGAGCATCTCGTCGACCTGCTTATTCTTCAGCTGCCCGGAATGGCCGAACTCGGCTTCACGAGGATTTTGTGAATAGATGGCTCAACTTTAGCAACCATGGACAGTAGAATAGTCATTTGTAATGGCGTAACGCCTTCTCGTAGGGCAGCAGAATTATATGCCGAACAAGATTTAATAAATGAAATTTTCATTTCGCTTCTATCACTGCGTATTTACAGCTCAGCGAAAAAATTTCATCGTGCTCGTCCTCGGTCTTATGAAGTAAACTTCTTTGACCGGACTCGTCCTCGGTCTTATGAAGTAAGCTTCTTTGACCGGACTCGTCTTTGGTCTTATGAAGTAAACTTCTTTGACCGGACTTGGTCCTCGGTCTTATGAAATAAACTTCTTTGACCGGACTCGTCTTTGGTCTTATGAAGTAAACTTCTTTGACCGGACTTGGTCCTCGGTCTTATGAAATAAACTTCTTTGACCGGACTCGTCTTTGGTCTTATGAAGTAAACTTCTTTGACCGGACTCGTCTTTGGTCTTATGAAGTAAATTTCTTTGACCGGACTAAGCTTGTGTCCTAATTTGGCGAGTTTTATCGCTCGGATCGGACTTTCCCTTGTCCTAATTTGGGGATCGGACTTTCCCTTGTCCTAATTCGGCGAGTTTTATCGCGTGGATCGGACTTTCCCTTGTCCTAATTCGGCGAGTTTTATCGCGTGGATCGGACTTTCCCTTTGTTGCAGTTCGTTTCAGACGAACTGCTTGTTTCTTAAGCTGAATTGTGGTCTTGTATCCTCCTTAGAAGCTTGGACTCACAATCGTTGGCTTATATATGTTCTAAAAAGGGGATCAGCCTTCGAAGAACAAGATACCTCAGTAACATTTGTAAGAGACGACACGCACATAGACAGACAAAACGCACATAGACAAATAAAAAGGACGAACAAGATTTTAAACTTTTATAAAACAAGCACAAAGAACAAGTAAAAAACAAAGAAAGCACATACCTCTAGGACCGAACTAGACACAAGACTGACTGACCGGACTGTCTCTTACAAATGGAACTTCTTAAGGTTGGAAATGTGCCATGTTCGGGGTACTTGTTCTCCTGACACGTGAGTCAATTTGTAAGACCCTTTGCCGAGGACTTCTGACACCCGATATGGACCTTCCCATGTGGGTTCGAGTTTGCCCAGCTTTTCTGCTCGGCTTACTTCGTTGTTTCTCAAGACGAGATCTCCCACTTGAAATTGCAGCTTTTTCACCCTTTGGTTATAATACCGGGCTACTTGCTCCTTGTACTTGGCTGCTTTTATGCAGGCCAATTCTCTTCTTTCTTCGGCCAGATCTAGTTCGGCTCTCAGTCCGTCATCATTCATTTCTGAGGAGAAATTTAGAGTTCGGGGACTGGGTACGCCGATCTCAACCGGAATCACGGCTTCAGTGCCGTACACCAGACTGTACGGAGTTTCACCGTTGGAGGTTTTGGGTGTAGTTCGGTAGGACCATAGGACTTGAGGGAGATTTTCTACCCATTGTCCTTTGGCTTGTTCTAACCGAGCTTTTAACCCTTTCACCAAGATACGGTTTGTTACCTCCGTTTGTCCGTTTGCTTGTGGGTGGGAGACCGAAGTGAACCGCTGTTGAATATTCAGCTCTTGGCACCAATTCTTGAATGTCTTGTCGGTGAACTGAGTCCCATTATCCGAAATGAGGATGTGGGGTATGCCAAATCGGCACACTATGTTCTTCCAGACGAAATCCAATGCCTTCGAGCTCGTTATCGTAGCTAATGGTTCAGCCTCCACCCACTTCGTGAAGTAATCCACGGCAACGATAAGGAATTTCATTTGCCGAGGAGCTTGTGGTAGTGGTCCTACTATGTCTATGCCCCATTGCATAAAAGGCCAAGGGCTTTGCATAGCACATAGATCGGTCTGCGGCATCCTTGTGATATTTGCATGGATTTGGCACTTCGTACATGTCTTGACGAGCTGCACTGCTTCTTGTACCAAAGTTGGCCAATAATATCCCCATCTCAGAACTTTTTTAGCTAAAGCTCTAGCTCCGATGTGGCTACCGCAAGATCCTTCATGAACTTCTCTAAGGATGTAGTCCGTCTCTTCTGGTCCTACACATCGCAATAACGGTTGAAGGTAGGACTTTCTGTATAGGACTCCTTCATGAAGTTCATACCGAAGTGCTCGGCATGTGATTTTCCGAGCTTCTCTCTTATCCTCGGGCAGTTGTCCTTGATCTAGATACTGTAAGATCGGCGTCATCCAGTTCGGCGAGCTGGTTACTGAATGTACCTCAGCTTCATCAATGCTTCGGTGTAGTAATTCCTCCACCTTTGAGCTCGGATATGAGGCCAACTTACTTAAAGTATCTGCTCGGCTATTTTCCGCTCTGGGAATGCGGATTATCCGAAAATAAGAGAAACTTCGGCTAATGCTTTGCGCTTTGTCCAAGTATTTTTTCATCCTCTCATCTCGGGCTTCACTTGTACCCAGCATGTGATTCACTATGACTTGTGAATCACAATGGATTTTGAGAGATTTGACAAATAGACTTTGCGCTAATTGAAGTCCGGCAAGGAGGGCTTCGTATTCGGCTTCGTTATTAGTAGTTGGGAATAAGAACCGAAGTGAATAAGTTACCTCGTGTCCGTCGGGAGCGATAAGTAGAATACCAGCTCCACTTCCCGTCTTATTCGAAGCTCCATCTACGAATCCACTCCAGCAGTCCGGCGGTTCTACTTCGGATTCCTGGGGCTGTGTTAGTTCGTCATTGGCAGGATTTTTCTGTTCGGCAATAACATGGATTGCTTGATCGAACTTTGCCTCTGCAAGAAAATCTGCCAAGGCTTGTCCCTTGATGGCTTTCCGAGGTAGATATTCTATTGAGTGTTCTCCCAACTCTATGGCCCATTTGGCGATTCTGCCTGATGCTTCTGGCTTGGTCAAAACTTGCCGAAGTGGCAGATCGGTTAAGACGCATACCTTGTGAGCATAGAAGTATGGCCGCAGTCTCCTTGCTGCATTTACTAACGCCAGAGCAATTTTTTCCAGAGGTTGATACCTTGTTTCTGGACCTCTTAATGCTCGGCTTGTAAAGTAGATGGGAAGCTGCTTTAGGCCTTCTTCTCGTACAAGCACCGCGCTAATGGTTTGATCTGATGCCGCTAAGTATAAGAATATCACTTCGGCATCTGTTGGAGCAGAGAGAATTGGAAGCTTGGCTAAATAACTTTTGAGCTCGTCAAAAGCCTTTTTCTGCTCGGCTCCCCACTCAAACTTTGGTGCCTTTTTCAACACTTTGAAGAACGGCAGTTGCTTTTCGGCTGCTTGGGAAAGGAATCTATTCAGTGCGGCTAGACATCCAGTTAGTCTTTGCACATCATGTATGGACTTCGGCATCGCCATGTTCTGAACAACTTGAACTTTTGAGGGATTTGCCTTGAGTCCGTCCTTTGAAACCCAACAACCCAGAAACTTTCCCGAATCTACCAAAAAGGTACATTTTTGGGGATTGAGTTTGAGGTTGGCTTTTTTGAGCACGTCGAGGGTGGATTTGAGGTTGTCTTCGTACTCCGAAGTGCTTCTGCTTTTGACGACTATGTCGTCAACATACACTTCAACCTCTTTTCCGATCAAATGCCGAAAAAGCTTATCTACCATCCTTTGATATGTGGCTCCGGCATTCTTTAAACCGAATGGCATCTTTTTATAAGCAAAGATGCCGAAGTCAGTAATGAAAGCCGTTTTTGAAGCATCATTCTCATCCATTAAAACTTGGTGGTAGCCTTTGTATAAATCAAGAAAACAGAAAATTTCGAAGCCGATCAAAGCTTCTACTTTTTTATCTATGTTCGGAAGGGGATAGCAATCTTTAGGACAGTGCTTGTTTAGATCGGTAAAATCTATGCACATCCGCCATCCTCCTTCTTTTTTCTTGATCATCACAGGATTGGCCACCCAAGAAGGATATTTCACCTCGAATAATACATCCGCTTTCAGTAATTGGCGGACTTCGTCATGGATGACTTGATTTCTTTCTGCCGCAAAGAGTCTTTGCTTCTGTTTTATAGGCCGGACTGAAGGATCAATATTTAACCGATGAGTGATTACCTCAGGGGGCACTCCGGTCATGTCCAACGGAGACCATGCAAAGACATCTTTGTACTCCTTGAGGAGCTGGATGGTCTTTTCCCGGAGTAGAGGCGTTCCCGCGAAACCGATCTAGACCGTTCTGGATGGATCATCTTCGTATAACTGAACGGTCATTGAGTTCGACTCTGGTGTGACTTCGGTCATTTCGCTTGCCTCTGACTCTGGCTGCTGTGATTGCTATGCTTGATGATGCCGATCTGATTGCTCGGCACTTTTAAGCGCAATCTGCAGACACTCTTTTGCTCTCTTTTGATCACCTCGGATGACCGCTATCCCACCTTTAGTGGGAATCTTGATGGTGAGGTGATAAGTAGAGCAAACGGCCCGAACTGCGTTGAGCCAGTCTCTTCCCAAGATGATGTTGTACGGGGACCGAGCTTTTACCACAAAGAACTCGATCATCGTACTGGAGCTTGTAGGCGCTTTTCCCACCGTGATCGGAAGGCTGATAATACCTTCAGGGCGGGTGTCCTCCTGGGCGAAACTTTTCAGAGGAAGTGGAGTCGGACTGAGCCGAGCTGGATCCACTTCTAGTTTATCGAAACATTCTTTAAAAAGAATGCTGACTGACGCTCCGGTATCCACAAACACTCTGTGGATCAGTTTGTTTGCCACTCCGGCTTGGATGACAATAGCGTCTTGATGAGGAGAGATGGCCGGGACGGGATCTGCATCTGAAAATGTAATCACTTCGTCCTGTTTCAGCCTTTTATGCGTTGGCTCCTCTCGATTGAAGCCTCTGCGCTCTGACTTCAGGGACGATTTAGTCTTCCCGGCAGGGAGAGCATCAATAGTCAGGATTACTCCATCATATTGCAGCTCGTCATCGTCTTCGGGGTCCTGTTGCTTTTTCGGATCCTGAGGAGCGCAGTTCGCACCTCTCTGCTTTTTGTTCTTTTTCGGCTGCTTGCTTTGGTATTTTTTTAACGTCCCTGCTTTCACAAGAGCATCAATACCTGCAGCCAAATGTCGGCACTCCTCGGTATCGTGACCGTGGTCTTGATGGAAGGAGCAATATTGATCCTGAGGTCGACGCGCGGCCGATTTCGTCATCCGCTTTGGTTTTTCGAACATATCGGAATGCAGTTCGAAAATTTCCGCTCTCGACTTGTTCAATGGTAGGAACTGAGCGGGCGGCTTCTCAGGATTGAGACGTGGCCCCAATCGGTCTTGCACCGGAGCCCTTTGAATCCTTTCAAAAGGAGTTCGGCGAGGATGTCCCTGATCGCCAAAAGGAGTTCGGCGAGGATGTCCCTGATCGCTATGATCGGGCTTCCTCCTGTCTCCTCGGGATGAGCTGTCTAAAGACCGTTTGCGACGGTCTGCCTCATCGGCACGGGAGAACTGGTCCGCAATGTCCCACATCTCTTGAGCTGTTTGCGAACTGCATTCCACGAGCTTTCTGTAGAGAGCTCCGGGCAGGATTCCATTTTGGAATGCCGAAATGACAAGTAGATCATTGAGATCATCTACTTGTAGGCATTCCTTGTGGAATCTCGTCATAAAGTCGCTGATCTTTTCGTCGCGACCTTGACGTATAGAAAGCAGCTGAGCCGAAGTGATTCGGGCTTCCGCTTTCTGAAAGAACCTCCTGTGGAAAGCATCCATTAGATCTCGGTAAGATCTAATGCTGCCTTGGGGGAGGCTATCGAACCACCTTCTTGCGTTCCCGATAAGCAGCTCGGGAAACAGCTTGCACATATGGACCTCATTGAGACCCTGGTTCGCCATGTTATACTGATAGCGTCCCAGGAAGTCATGAGGATTCACTAACCCGTCATAAGTCATCGACGGAGTTCGGTAGTTCTGTGGCAAGGGAGTTCGGGTGATATCGTCCGAGAACGGAGTCTTCAATGCTCCGTACATGGCGAACCCGACATCTCTTCGGTATGGAGGAGATGGAGTTCTCCTGTGATTCCGGTACCGAGGAGGAACAGGAACATGTCGGGGTTGAGGATTCTTCTTCCTGGAAGACACGGCACTACTGCGGTAGTGACTTTCATGTCTGGATGAGGAGGGAGAATCCACCGTTTTCGTCTCCGGCTTTTGGCCCTTTTGCAGGAAAATTAAGAACTCTTCCTGCTTCTTGGCCAAAAACAACTTGACAGCCTCGTTCAAATCGGGCTGCTGGGAAGACTCGGTGCGATGAGTCTTTGAGCGGCTTGTTCCTTCTCCGTGAGAACTGGAAGTAGATTTCTCCCGAGGCTGTTTTCCAGACCTGTGGGCTGGACTAGCTTCCTCATGGTTATCACGAACGGTATTATGGGTGTTACGTGATCTGGTATGCATTTTTTTTTTTTTGGGTGGAAAAAGGGTCAAAAATTCGCTTTATCACAAATTTGGTTCTCTGTTTCCCACAGACGGCGCCAGTGATGGTTGGGCGAATTTTTGATGGTGACAAATGCGGGTAAAAGAAAATATAGATCACGACACAAGGAATTACGTGGTTCGATTTACTGAGGTAAATCTACGTCCACGGGAAGAAAGGAGGGCAAGATTGTATTGCTTGATCTGGTTTACAGCTTACAAATACAGACTTGCTATATGATCTTTGATGTCTAGAGAGCTTTCTTTTTTTAGTCTATCTGATCTAAGTTCTATTTATACATTGAACTAAGATCGTGGCTTGCATCACCACTAACTAGGTCGTGGCTTACATCATCACTAATTAGGTCGTGGCTTACATCATCACTAATTAGGTCGTGGCTTACATCATCACTAATTAGGTCGTGGATGTCGTGATGTCGTGGAGGTCATGAGATCCTGCATGGGTCCACTATTCTGCATGAGATCCTGCATGAGTTGACACCACTAAATAGATCGTGTAGTGGAGGTCGTGGAGGTTCTGCATGAGTCCACTATCTCCCAGTTCGGTCGAATACTGAGACCGAACTGCTGAACTATTGCCGAGCAGCTTTTGCCGATCTGAGAGTAGAGCTTGATTGGTCGGCTTTTACCGAGCTGTAGGCTGGGGCCGAACTCTTTGGTAATGCCGAACTGATACTCTTCCTTGGGCTTTGGGCTGATGGGCCGTCACTGCTATTGGGCTTGTTTAGTACGTACCCCATCAATGTTCATCGACTGGAGCTCCTAAACCACATGCAAATCCATGGTAATTATAAGTGTTCGACTCGATTCAAGATTATTAATAGTGAAAATTTAAACAAACACAATCATTATTACCTAGAATAGAAGTTTCTATCCATGTGGTAATTATAAGTGTTCGACTCAATTCAAGATTATTAATAGTGAAAATTTAAACAAACACAATCATTATTACCTAGAATAGAAGTTTCTATGATTCTATCCCTCACAAAGTTTTACCGAGGTTTGTTTCTGTGTGTTATATAATACAATTGACTATCTCTGGTGTTGATTGTGCCGATTATCTTGTTGGCAGGTCATAACAGATTTGATAAAATTTCACTTATTGATTTGACCAGTCATAGGCGTGTCACAAGAACCTTGTTTGTGAATTTTGTTCCAATCATTTTCCTTCGCCCTATCCTTGATCACATTAATTTATCAATTGGTTCATGTATGTGTTGCATTATTAGTGTAATTGTTATGTATTGGTCTGTTGTTCAACATATGATATTATACTCCATAACTTGCTCCACATAGTTTGATGCACCCCTATAAAAAGTGTAATTGCCTAATATGCATCAACTTGTCTAAAAAAAAGAAAAGGGAACATTCCGTCCCACTCATGTTGATTGTGACGAAAAATGAAAAGGTGACAATCTTTAATGGACGTAAGGAGTACATCAACTATCCTAAATGAGCGAACTATGGGAGCCCTTCCCACCGTCTTCCCACAGCCTTCCGCGAAGGCGGTCGGGGTCGGGAAGGCTCCCATTGCAACGACCGAGCTCTCCCATTGAGATTATACCAAACGATCACGGCAATCACATCACTCCTTCTTATGTAGCTTTTGTTAGGTTTAGTATACTGTAAAGCATGTTTCGAGCGAGTTCGCACGAATAAAATCTTGCTTGTGTACGGAAAAACTCTACAATCCACTTTTGACCCGATTCAGTATCATTCGAGCAGTTTGCACGAATAGAATCAATATATTATTACATTGTGTTTGCTTGTGCATTTATAAGATGTTTTATAAACATTTAAATGCATAAGAAGTAAACAAAACCTAAGTCTTTTGCTTAGTAGACTGGTCGTGGGCTGCTCTCACTTTAAGGTACTACAGTTGGTTCTAAGCAATGCTTTGCAAAAGAAAAGAAGAATTTCACAACCTAGATAGGCTTTGGCTACCTATCGTGAAAGGTTGCAATGTCAGTCCGATTATTTCTAAGCCTTATTGAAATAAGATGACATTGGTGTGGTATAGCACTGAATGGATCTAAAAGCAAGACGTGTCTTTATGCTATCTACTGAAAGACTAGATCTTGATAAATATCTATTTCTTAATCAATGTACGTTAGCATTGAGCATACGATATTGAGTATCTACTACTTTGACTTACCAAAGGTGCGGGTTTTTCGTCACCCAACGATCCAGGTATATTGGGTAGTGGTGATCATTATCTAGTGGTGCTAGGATTGCTATTATGTTGAAACGTGCGCGAGGTGAGTCTCGTTTGATAATGTCCTCAAGAGGAGCTTGAACATGGTTTTATTATTCGGAAACTGGCCAGTTGGAATTTAATTATTTCATGAATAATAAATAAGTGTTTCTTGCTAAGTCCACTCTTGGAATTAATAAGATGTTAATTAATTAAGTCCATGGCAGACTTTAATTAATTAATAGATATTTATATCTTAAGCGCGAGAAATTAATAATAAACAAAATGGAAACCCGGATTACTTGTAATTTCGGGTTTGGATGGGGAGTTCAATATTACTTCTTTAGTGACTGCTCGTAATATTCCAATATAAGCTTGTATTAAATTGTGGGTTCAATTTAATTAGTAAAAAGCTAATTGGGGGAGCCCATATCCAAAACCTTCCATAGATCCCTGACTGGGCCCAATATGTAACTATTATAAATAGGAGAATAAAGGAGACATAATTTAATTGATTTCATAATGAAATTCTCGTCCCTCTCTAATTAGTAGAGGAGATCGAAATTTTCAGCTCCTCCTCCGTGAGGAATTTCCGTCTTCTTTATACGAGTCCTGGTGTTTCGATAAGATCAGCCCA
Source organism: Salvia splendens (assembly GCF_004379255.2). Lineage (NCBI taxonomy): Eukaryota > Viridiplantae > Streptophyta > Magnoliopsida > Lamiales > Lamiaceae > Salvia > Salvia splendens. Next base: position 28,140,064 of record NC_056039.1, read on the forward strand.
CCCTGATGTCGAGATATAGTTCGGGACACCAGTCAGAAGATCCGTGGTCTAGTATTGAAGATCATCGTGGAGAAGACCCGAGCAATCGACGATTCTTTAGAGAATCAAATCGGTAACTCTAAACCGTAGTATTCATGTTTAAGATGTCACGACCACATCTCCCTAGTCAAAGAAAGTGTAGCTTTACCGCGACTAAAACATACTGAAACTGTCTTAACTCGTCATAAGATGCTTAAATCAAAAGAAACATTGTCTGAAGTGTGTTGAGGGTACAAATCATGCTGAATCAGAGTAGTTATGGGAAATTGTCTTTGTTAAATGAATGTTCTGAATTTGCGCAACGGAAGAGTACCAAGACAGATGTAATATGTATGAAGACATACTACACCCGCTACCTTACTACTTATTTGGTCTTCTGTCCCAACACCTCCTCGGCTTCGACAACAATCAACCTGCACATTAAGGAAAACAAAATGCAGGGCTGAGTACTTGATGCACTCAGTGGGCTCATGCCGAAAACTGTTTTTCTTTTAGTTGTCAGCCAAGCTGAGTGAACGCGGGGTTTTACTGAAAATCTATCCCGGTCACTAAAATCTGTTATTTCTTTCTGAAAATAGACTGCAGTCATTTAAACTTCTGATGATATGCCATATCAGCTGCGTGAATCGGGAATGTGGCCACATTCCACGACCACTGGGCCGGCCAACCTGGCGCTAGCTCACGACCCACGGACCGGCCAACCTAGCGCTAGCTCATGGTCCCTATGTGTACACTAGTCCGAGTAGGATTTACTGACCTACTGGGACCCGAATTCGATTTAACTGGGTTGGCATAGCCAACAGATAGGCAATCATAAAACAAAACATGGCATGACAACTCATTCAAATAATCATATTTTCACATAAAGCATGCTTTAAAAGAAGGAAGAGAAACCCCACCTCAATTGCTTAAACTCTTGCAAAGCGGGTGCTTTTCCTTTCCTGAGATTACGCGTCGAGCAACGACGTCCTTTACAAAATTTAATACGCTTAAATTAGGCTTTAAAAATATAATTGTTTATCTTGCATGTATGCATGCCTAAACGTGCTCTTTTATTTTATCTCTTTCTTTCTAAAACTTAGAGATCTATATTCTTTAATTAAAACTGTGACTATTAAAGTCTGCTTTAATTCCTTATCGAAAAGCTATCCCACACGGTTTAATATTTCTTTCTTCCGTGGCTTAGGAATTAATTCCAGAGATAAATTCTTATGCCCAGCCCCTTTAATTTTCTGCCCAGCTCTTTTCTCCTTACTCTTTTTTGATTTTTCTGTCTGAGGCCCAGATTGTAAAATAATTTGCAAAGGCCCAATTTTCTACTTCTTTTTCTTTAATTAAACTGAAGCCCAAGATTTTAAATCAGGCCCAAGAGAAAAAGAAGGCCCAACTTGATTAAATTCTAGCCCAGAAGATGAAATAATGGGAATTGGCCCAGTGGAGGATATACTCCCTCTCCACCGTCGGCTATCTCTCTCTCATTTCTGAAATTTGCCAAATTCCCAAATTGAGAGCAAATCCCTAATATTTCCTCTCTTCCGCCTCGTCGTAGCTTCCTTGCAGCAGCCAACACCGGCGCTTCCTCGACGGCGAGGAATTCGACGGGGTCAGCCCGTGTTCCCTCCATCGACGCATCTTGTCGCGCCGTCCGTTCAACTCTGGCCCGCGACGGGTCGCTGTGTACTCGCGACGACATCGGTGCTCGAGCACGACATCACCGCCACCGCCAGCCGTCGAGGACTGGCAGCCGCCTTGTTGCTGCCGTCGTCGTCCCCTCGGCGCGTCTGCAGAGCCACCCCTTTCCCGAGGCGGCCTCGACATTCATCGGTGATTCAGCGACGACGTCTCGCATCTCCGTCGTTTGCACAGCAGCTGCCGGTCCGTGACTCACGCCGCCGCCACCGATCTTCCTCAGTAGCGACTCATCGAGTGTCTCGGCTGCCTTGCGGTCAGCTTCCGGCTCCGTTGCCAAACGACCTCGCGACTGCCACCCCCCGCCAAGCTAAGTCCCCCATTAGTCTATTTCATGCCCCCCCCTTTTCTTATTTCTTGTTGAGGGATTATACATGCATTGATAGTTCTTGCTCAATTCAGCTGATTTTTAGTCGACAAATATGTTTACATCCCTGGTTCTGTGCTCTTAAGTTCCGTGGTAGATTGCCTACTTATTCTCATGAAAACGTTCTATCATGCTTCTATTATGTGGGGAAAAAGGGGGAGTGTTACCTCTCCACTGGCTGTGGCTTCTTGTGATCTCTGTCTAGCTAGCTTCTCGGCTCCAACTCCCTCTCACTTGGCTCACTGTATGCGATTGTCTTTGTGTTGGTGAGGGAGGGAGGGCTGAGGCCTATTTATGCTTGTGGTCTAACTGAAAGCCTGAAAAAAGGGCCTGTTATCTCTGATTGGGGAACAGTCTTTGATGGACTGGTTTTGCTATTAACTCTGCAGCATTTTAACTGTTTTTGGCTTCATGTGGGTGCCTAGTACTTGGTGTATTTATGGAGTGTTGTCTCATTTGGCAGGAGTATAAGGGATGGCAGGAGTTTGCCACTGATTCCCCTGCTGTGGTCGTTGAACAACCAAGCTGGAAGGGCAAGCCATTTCTGGTGGTAGCAGCCTTCATTCTTACCTATTTTGGTGAGTTTTCGGTTCCCACATCAGATAGTATTGTCTCTCATTCTCATTTGGTTTTGCTTATCCAATTGCCTTGTTTGCTAATGCATTTCCTTGTTAGTTCGGTTGGTGCTCGGCAGAGAAATATGGATGCTAAGTGTGGTTCTCACCTTGGTGTCCCAGTTCGTCTGGCCGCTTGAGCTGGGCTGAGACCGGGCCTGACACGTGTCCTATGACTCGAATTGTAATAGCGTAGCCCCACGTGTAAACTTTCTTTAACATGTAAAATAGTTAGTTGAGTTGTGTATTTCGTTATTTTCATCGCCAAAATTTGTAATACACGTTTTAAATTGGAAATTCTAAATATCGTGTTTTTGTTTACTCAAGATTATAAACGAATGCTCTTTCATTCTCTTTCTTTAAATTCTAGTCTTTATTTCATAGTTTCCGAGAAATTAGATCGCGGCTATTACATTCTACCTCCCTTAACAAAAATTTCGTCCCGAAATTTTGTCTCGGTCAGGCAAAAAGCTATGAGTATTTCTCTTTCATCTTGTCCTAAAGCTCTCACGTCGTCTCCTCGCGGCTGTGGTGCTTCCATAGGACTTTTACTATTACGATAGCTTTATTTTTCAATTCTTTTATTTTTCTGTCCAGAATTGCTTCTGGCTTTTCTTCATAGCTGAAATCTGGTTCTAACACCATTTCTTCTTGGTGTACTAGGTGTTTGGGGTCAAACACGTATTTCCTCAATTGTGATATGTGAGACACATTGTGTACATTCCCGAAGCTTGGCGGGAGTGCTAATCTGTATGCCACAGGGCCAACTGTTTCTAGGATCTCGTAAGGTCCGATAAAACGTGGCTTTAGTTTGCCCTTGACGCTGAATCTAGTTATCCCTTTCGACGGGGATACTTTCAGTAAAACTTTGTCTTCCCGCTTTGAACTGTAAATCGGTTCTGCGAGCATCTACATAAGATTTGTGTCTATCTTGAGCTTCTTTGATTCTCTCTTGGATCTGTCGGACGATTTCTATCATTTCCTCTCCGAAGTCTGGTCCGAGAATTCTTCTCTCACCCACTTCATCCCAGTAAAGTGGTGATCTACATTTCTTCCCATAGAGTGCTACATATGGGGCCATTTTGATGGTTGCCTGGTAACTGTTGTTGTAGGCGAACTCTATAAGTGGAAGTACTGGCTCTCAGCTTACTCCACGATCGAGCACTACGGCTCTCAACATCTCCTCTAATGTCTGAATCGTCCTTTCGGACTGTCCGTCCGTCTGTGGATGGAATGTTGTGCTGAAATTCAGTCGAGTGCTTAACTCTCGCTGTAGGCTTATCCAAAATCTAGAAGTAAATTTTGAGTCTCGATCCGAAGTGATCGTCACTGGTACACCATGCAGGTGCACGATTTCTTGCACATAAATCTGTGCCAATTTATCTGATCCGTAGGTGATACGAATTGGTATGAAGTGAGCACTTTTGGTGAGGCGATCTATAATCACCCAGATGTCAGTATTTCCTTGCTTAGATTTTGGCAATCCTGTCACAAAATCCAGTGCTATATGCTCTCATTTCCATCCTGGAATCTCGAGAGGCTGCAACTTCCCCTAGGGGCGTTGATGTAAAGCCTTCACTTGCTGGCAAGCCCGACATCTTTCTACAAAAGATGTTATACTTCTCTTCATGCCATCCCACCAAAATTGCTTCTTCCAGTCCTGATACATCTTTGTACTTCCAGGATGGGCAGTGTAGGGCGTCTCATGAGCTTCACTCATGGTCTCGTTCCAAATTGCCTCATCGTTAGGTATGCATAGTCTTCATTCGAATGTGAGAGCGTTATCCGACTCTTCACGGTAACTATCTCCTTTGCCGGTCCTCACTTTGAGACAGACCTTTTCTAGGGCCTCATCACGTCTCTAGGCATCGATGATTCCGGCTCTTAAATCTGGTTTTATGACCAAGGTGGAAATTCTGCTATCCACTGTTTCCGGGGCTCTTACTATCTCCAGTCGCATCTTGGCGAATTCCCGGATAAGCTCCTCCTCTTGTGTGAGGAAAGTAGCCACTTGAGGTGTACTCTTTCTGCTCAAGGCATCTGCTACCACATTGGCCTTGCCTGGGTGGTAATTTATACCGCAGTTGTAGCCTTGACTAATTCTAGCCATCTGCGCTGCCTCATGTTCAAATCCTTCTGCTCAAAGAAGTATTTGAGACTCTTATGATCTGTGAATATCTCACATCGAACTCCATAGAGATGATGTCTCCAAATCGTCAAAGCGTGTACCACTGCCGCTAGTTCCAAGTCGTGCGTCAGGTAGTTCAACTCGTGCGGCCCTAATTGACGTGACGCATATACAATCACCTTGCCCTTCTGCATCAGCACGTACCCGGGTCCGACCTTTGATGCATCTGTATACACCACATAGTTGACTCCCGCTTCTGGCACAGCTAGAACTGGCGCTGTGGTCAACTTTTCCTTTAGCAACTGGAAGCTTGCTTCACATTCTGGGGTCCCATTGACTTTAACTCCTTTCTTGAGCTGTTGAGTCATCGGCCTCGCTATTTTAGAAAACCCCTCAATGAACCTTCGGTAGCATCATGCCAGTCCTAGGAAACTCTGAATTTCATTAGGCGTCGCTGGTGACTGCCAACGTTGCACGGCTTCAACTTTAGCAGGGTCTACTCGGATCCCTTCTGCTGTCACTAAGTGTCCAAGAAAGTTCACTTTGTTAAACCAGAACTCACACTTGCTAAACTTAGCATAGAACTTCTCGGCTCTTAACGTCTCTAACGTAGTTCTCAAGCGCTCCTCGGGTTTCTTCTTGTTCTTTGAGTACATGAGCACGTCGTCTTTAAAAGCTAGGACGACCTTGTCCAAATATGGGCGGAACACGCGGTTCATTAGGTTCATGAACACGGCTGGGGCGTTTGTAAGCCCAAAAAGGCATTACAGTAAACTCGTAATGGTCATATCTGGTGCGAAGTGCAGTCTTAGGTATACCGTCTTGTCGAACTCCCAGCTAGTGATAACCCGATCTCAAGCCCATCTTCGAGAATACGCTGGCTCCTCGCAGCTGGTCGAAGAGGTCGTTGATTCTCAGTAGAGGTACTTGTTCTTGAGGGTTAACTTATTTAGCTCTCGATAGTCGATACACATTCGCAAAGTGCCATCCTTCTTCTTCATGAAGAGTACTGATGCGCCCAAAAACGATACACTGGGTCTGATGAAACCCAGGTCTACTTATTCTTGTAACTGGATCTTAAGTTCTTCTTATTTCTTGAGCGCCATTCTATATGGTGACTGAGATAATATGACTGATTCAAGTCATTCCTTTAGTAATTCATTTCGTCTGGGTGATGAGGCTATTTCTAATCTTAGATTTCATCGCCTGATATTGAGTTCTCTAACGCTTGCATCGATCGTAAAGGTAGTCATTGAGCTGCCATAATGATCTCGTAACCTCTCGCTCAGTTGAGGTAGTCTACTTTTACCGCTTTCAAGGTGCTTTTGTGCTTACTGCGACTCTTTCGTCATGATTTAGTACAGACTTGTTCTACTCGCGTCAATCCTTGAATATGGGTTTAGTGCATGTGGAGGTGTTGGCTTCTTTCTCCCAACGCTACTGTCTCCATGCCCTTTTGGTTCGACTGAGCGATTCATGGTGAAATAATCTAGCATGACTTTCTAAAGTGATCTAGATCTCGTGTCTAGATTAACACAAAACTCTATCGACAGCTCCTTTCTGAGCCGTTTAATTGAGACGTGGCATATCGTAGAATAATTCGTCGCATGTTATTGCCAACGTTTGCCCTTGCTCTATATTATAGGGCTCTAAATCCTGTTCTCTAGTGATAACTTCTTTTAAAAGGGAAAATTCGATTTCTCCCTTCATAGTAGGGACGGTGAGGGTAGCGGTGCTATCACGCGTTCCTCTTCCCGAATGTCTCTCCAGCTTTAGCCTTTTTCCTGGCCACCTCTTAGACGAATCCCTTTTGCTGATGGGATTTGTTCCGTCAAACATAAACTACGAATACACTCGTACTTTCTCCATGGCTTTCATTACATGCCCATGATTGAGTCTTTGTTCTTGTGGCTTACTTATCTTACTCGGAGTAAGCATTTTGATCGTTCAAACTACCATATAGGTCTTTTACGTCTTCGGACATCATTTAATCCACAAATATTCCTTGATATTTCTCTACTCAAGGCTAGTTGCTTCTCTATACAACAAAATATTCGATCTTCCACCTGCTGGTCACAAGCGGTACGTAGATTCGAAGTATTTAACGCTTTGCTGTCGGTTATGCGACGCTTCTGGTTGGTGCATCATTTCCTGCACGTGTCTCCATGGGGACGTATTTATTATGCGTATCTGAAAGAAACTGAGACCATGCCTTTTTCTGCTAGCCTCGTATCAATAACTCGATGATTAATCTAATAGTCTTAACTTGGATTATTATTCACACAAGAGAGTATGACTGAAAGTTTGAAGGGCTACTGAATACCCAACTGGACTAGAATAACATCTCTTGTTCAACTTATATGAATTTTTGTCGATAATCGACCTTGAAGGTAAGTATTGAGTTCATTCAAAGAACTACGTAGTTCAACTGGTTCCAGGCAAACTCATAGAAGCTGAGGCTCACCCCTGGTGGGAGCTAGAAATAATCATGAGATAGGTCATGAAAACCGGATGGAAATGAATTAACTGTAAATTCTCATAGTAAGCTGCAAAATAGGACAATACAGTTGTCCAATTAAACTGAAAGGATCTGGGCATCAAGGACAGTGGTTCAAACATGTCATCGCCTAAGATGATCAACCACGAAAATTTATAAACGTAGGCGATTTCAATGAAGGAACATTGATCATGTTTCAAAGGCATCTCGATATGGAATAACAAAATCACATCAATGATTTCATAGGTTCATTAAGGCAACGCATTGAAATGAACTATTCAGAAAAAATCAGCTAGGGCAAGCTTGTTAGGGGAAAGGTGCAATATGCTTGCCTTAACTTCGAGCTGCAGAAAAAATTCCGAGACTAGGAATAATACATGTACTGGAATCGAGGTCGAAAAATTTCACCTTTGTAGGATTTCAAAATAGGGAGGTAAAAAGTTCCAGCACCACATGAAATTCCCTGAGGAAAATGTTTAACTGTCTTGATCACTCTGGGGATCACAACGTAAGCATCGTAAGAATGAAATTTCATTGCATAGGTCCAAGAAATCGAGATATAAATCTCCAATATTGTGGCTCAAAGGAGGCAACAACAAATAACGATGCTTGGAACATAAGAGTATCCCAAATTTGGGAACTGAAACTGAGTCACCGCTTTCCTGAAGAGAATGAAAGTGGCGTACTACTTGCAGAACGTGAGTCAATCAAAGGTCTTAATAGCCGACAGGACATCGTTGTCCCGGAGGTTCAAAGAATGTCTGAGGAATACGCTCATTCCGAAGATCATAGATATGAACAACTGTAGAATTTAGGGTGTTTACGACTGGAGCTTAAACAGTCAAAACTTTACTCTTTATGTACGATGAGTCAAAAGGACTGCAGTCCATAAGCTGGAAATGAGTCAAACCTCGCACAAAAAAAGGAACACTGACATGGTACTTGCGAGTCAAAACTAGAGTCTGAATAGACGAGGGTATCGTCCTTGGAAGGACTCTTAGAAGGGATTTCATTGGGAATCCAAGTAAGTACTATTGATTATAATCATCGGTTCTAGTTATGTGACACTCCCTTGTTTTTCTTGTGGAGCTCGCACATGATAAACGCGTTCTGGGAAACCATACATTCCAAGATGGGGTTCCTCGTGCTGTTAAACTGATAACCGCAGCTGGAGGTCATACTTTCATATCGTTCTCGATAACTTAGAACGCTGATTCTGGTAAAACATTACATTCTCCATCGTGCTTCGTAGCACGCTATAAGTATCGCTTCTGGATCACGTAGCCACTTGGGCTTGTTACGCCACATTAGATCACTTTACTAGGTCGCGGGTACGATCTCTTTCCGTGTAGGGATGTATCTCCCGAACAGGCTTGAAAGTAAACTATTTTTGTTAAAACTTGGTCTTTGTAAAGACATTAGGAACTTCTTGGTTCATCGTCTAGTATACATATGTATACTATCTGTGTGCTTAAAAGAATGGACTTCCTTTAATTGCTGTCTATAAGTAGTACAATAGTACTTTTTGGCTCGTCTTTCCTTTCTCATAATTCCTTGGAATTTGAAGCTTGCCCAAACTGATGGGTTTTAGTTGGTCTCGTCGCCCTGGAGGGCGGTAACAAATTCTCGTTCTGCTAGTACTTGATTCTGCATGTCTCACCTAAGGTACTTTTCTAAAGCACTCTAGGTTCACATACATAGTCCCCATGACATCTATACATTCATGTCAAGCTCTTTAAACATAAATCACAGATACATTAAGCATATCTCATGCAAAGTATCAGCTAGCACGTTGCGTCTTGCAAACTTTTCAAATAAACATTTTCGTTCCCATTTAGGGCTATGAAATTTTTTTTTTTTTTCTTTTTCTGAAAACTTAGAAAATTTCATTTTCCTTCTCAAAATGGAAAAATATTTTCTTTCTTTAAAATTCTCTTTTCTGGACGAGCGGGCGTCGACCCCTGTTTCTGGTGCAGTTGATCGTGTCGAGCTGAGGTGTTGGGATCTTGTACTGATCATTCTGTTCACTTCCTAGCCTAGTGCTACTGTTCTGGACTGAGGCTTAGAAGGAAGGTTCTTGGGTCAGAGCGAAAGAAAAGTGCTCTGATACCACTCTGTCACGACCACATCTCCCTAGTCAAAGAAAGTGTAGCTTTACCGCGACTAAAACATACTGAAACTGTCTTAACTCGTCATAAGATGCTTAAATCAAAAGAAACATTGTCTGAAGTGTGTTGAGGGTACAAATCATGCTGAATCAGAGTAGTTATGGGAAATTGTCTTTGTTAAATGAATGTTCTGAATTTGCGCAACGGAAGAGTACCAAGACAGATGTAATATGTATGAAGACATACTACACCCGCTACCTTCCTACTTATTTGGTCTTCTGTCCCAACACCTCCTCGGCTTCGACAACAATCAACCTGCACATTAAGGAAAACAAAATGCAGGGCTGAGTACTTGATGCACTCAGTGGGCTCATGCCGAAAACTGTTTTTCTTTTAGTTGTCAGCCAAGCTGAGTGAACGCGGGGTTTTACTGAAAATCTATCCCGGTCACTAAAATCTGTTATTTCTTTCTGAAAATAGACTGCAGTCATTTAAACTTCTGATGATATGCCATATCAGCTGCGTGAATCGGGAATGTGGCCACATTCCACGACCACTGGGCCGGCCAACCTGGCGCTAGCTCACGACCCACGGACCGGCCAACCTAGCGCTAGCTCACGGTCCCTATGTGTACACTAGTCCGAGTAGGATTTACTGACCTACTGGGACCCGAATTCGATTTAACTGGGTTGGCATAGCCAACAGATAGGCAATCATAAAACAAAACATGGCATGACAACTCATTCAAATAATCATATTTTCACATAAAGCATGCTTTAAAAGAAGGAAGAGAAACCCCACCTCAATTGCTTAAACTCTTGCAAAGCGGGTGCTTTTCCTTTCCTGAGATTACGCGTCGAGCAACGACGTCCTTTACAAAATTTAATACGCTTAAATTAGGCTTTAAAAATATAATTGTTTATCTTGCATGTATGCATGCCTAAACGTGCTCTTTTATTTTATCTCTTTCTTTCTAAAACTTAGAGATCTATATTCTTTAATTAAAACTGTGACTATTAAAGTCTGCTTTAATTCCTTATCGAAAAGCTATCCCACACGGTTTAATATTTCTTTCTTCCGTGGCTTAGGAATTAATTCCAGAGATAAATTCTTATGCCCAGCCCCTTTAATTTTCTGCCCAGCTCTTTTCTCCTTACTCTTTTTTGATTTTTCTGTCTGAGGCCCAGATTGTAAAATAATTTGCAAAGGCCCAATTTTCTACTTCTTTTTCTTTAATTAAACTGAAGCCCAAGATTTTAAATCAGGCCCAAGAGAAAAAGAAGGCCCAACTTGATTAAATTCTAGCCCAGAAGATGAAATAATGGGAATTGGCCCAGTGGAGGATATACTCCCTCTCCACCGTCGGCTATCTCTCTCTCATTTCTGAAATTTGCCAAATTCCCAAATTGAGAGCAAATCCCTAATATTTCCTCTCTTCCGCCTCGTCGTAGCTTCCTTGCAGCAGCCAACACCGGCGCTTCCTCGACGGCGAGGAATTCGACGGGGTCAGCCCGTGTTCCCTCCATCGACGCATCTTGTCGCGCCGTCCGTTCAACTCTGGCCCGCGACGGGTCGCTGTGTACTCGCGACGACATCGGTGCTCGAGCACGACATCACCGCCACCGCCAGCCGTCGAGGACTGGCAGCCGCCTTGTTGCTGCCGTCGTCGTCCCCTCGGCGCGTCTGCAGAGCCACCCCTTTCCCGAGGCGGCCTCGACATTCATCGGTGATTCAGCGACGACGTCTCGCATCTCCGTCGTTTGCACAGCAGCTGCCGGTCCGTGACTCACGCCGCCGCCACCGATCTTCCTCAGTAGCGACTCATCGAGTGTCTCGGCTGCCTTGCGGTCAGCTTCCGGCTCCGTTGCCAAACGACCTCGCGACTGCCACCCCCCGCCAAGCTAAGTCCCCCATTAGTCTATTTCATGCCCCCCCCTTTTCTTATTTCTTGTTGAGGGATTATACATGCATTGATAGTTCTTGCTCAATTCAGCTGATTTTTAGTCGACAAATATGTTTACATCCCTGGTTCTGTGCTCTTAAGTTCCGTGGTAGATTGCCTACTTATTCTCATGAAAACGTTCTATCATGCTTCTATTATGTGGGGAAAAAGGGGGAGTGTTACCTCTCCACTGGCTGTGGCTTCTTGTGATCTCTGTCTAGCTAGCTTCTCGGCTCCAACTCCCTCTCACTTGGCTCACTGTATGCGATTGTCTTTGTGTTGGTGAGGGAGGGAGGGCTGAGGCCTATTTATGCTTGTGGTCTAACTGAAAGCCTGAAAAAAGGGCCTGTTATCTCTGATTGGGGAGCAGTCTTTGATGGACTGGTTTTGCTATTAACTCTGCAGCATTTTAACTGTTTTTGGCTTCATGTGGGTGCCTAGTACTTGGTGTATTTATGGAGTGTTGTCTCATTTGGCAGGAGTATAAGGGATGGCAGGAGTTTGCCACTGATTCCCCTGCTGTGGTCGTTGAACAACCAAGCTGGAAGGGCAAGCCATTTCTGGTGGTAGCAGCCTTCATTCTTACCTATTTTGGTGAGTTTTCGGTTCCCACATCAGATAGTATTGTCTCTCATTCTCATTTGGTTTTGCTTATCCAATTGCCTTGTTTGCTAATGCATTTCCTTGTTAGTTCGGTTGGTGCTCGGCAGAGAAATATGGATGCTAAGTGTGGTTCTCACCTTGGTGTCCCAGTTCGTCTGGCCGCTTGAGCTGGGCTGAGACCGGGCCTGACACGTGTCCTATGACTCGAATTGTAATAGCGTAGCCCCACGTGTAAACTTTCTTTAACATGTAAAATAGTTAGTTGAGTTGTGTATTTCGTTATTTTCATCGCCAAAATTTGTAATACACGTTTTAAATTGGAAATTCTAAATATCGTGTTTTTGTTTACTCAAGATTATAAACGAATGCTCTTTCATTCTCTTTCTTTAAATTCTAGTCTTTATTTCATAGTTTCCGAGAAATTAGATCGCGGCTATTACATAAGATTTACATTCTATGGGCATGAATTATTTGAGTTTTAGCATGCAATTCTATGTTAACATGTGAATAGATTAATCTCATAATCGGTCAAATAGATCCTACGTCTGATTTATTTGTTTTATACAAGTCTTCCGCTGTGCAAGGGCTCGAAACCCCAACAGCTTTCACCACCGATGAACGTCTCATCGGCGACGCTGCAAAGAATCAAGTTGGCAGTAATCCCAACAACACTGTTTTAGGCTATATATATATACATCGATGAATATTTGCGGTATGTATATTTTCAAAATAGTCCGTTTCAGGTGCTTGTTCATTTTTTGATCAAAATTTCGGACAAGTTTCCAAAAGAATAAAGGTAAAGTTGTGCCTATTGTCAATAAGTGAATAATTGTAGTTGTTTTGATCTTTCATGTGAAAAATAGCATTTACTCAACTAAAGCTGCTAACCTATACTGCATTGAATAATAATAAATGATGTTATTTTTTTTTTCAAAACGCTGTCGTTTTACTTACAATGTCGTGTTTTCCTACTCTGCTAGCCTCGGTAATCTGTATATTCATACTCTGCAACCTAGAGAGATAATATCAACTCGGGAGATACTCAATTGTTGAAAGTCTATTGCCCATTGTTTGATTTTAGTAAGTGACTATAACATATGACTTCATCTCTTTCAGCCACATGCATTCATAGTCTACAAAATAGAAAGAGAAGCAGAGAAGGAGATGAGGAAAACAGAGGTGAGCACATATCTCTCTCTATGGGTTTGTTGAAGCAGAGTTTGCTAATGTTTTGTTTGTTGCGATTATTACTGGAATTACAAGAGATAAACAAAAACCGGGCGTAATACAATCCAAGAAGGAAGAACTGAAATTGAAAATACAATGAAAACGAAACTGGAAATCAAACTTAGCCAAGTCGAGGAAAGTCCTCTTTCCGCAAGACGAGATACGCCCCGCTAGTTCTCTCGGTTATGGCGTGTTGTTCCAATGCATGTTGGAAAGGTATCCAAGTAATTGGAGTTGAGTACTGAGGTATGTTTTAAGGTTGTCCCAAATGATATAAGGTTATAAGTTCTGTAATCTTCAAAGATAGAAATCTTGTATGAAGATCAAGAAAGGAACTAAAAGCCTAACAGCGTGATAACTCTCAGGACAGAGAGAGATATCAAATTTTCCACATTACCAAGGAATCATGCCATTAGAAACTTTTGCACTAATAAAATCAACTTCAACACCTAAGATTGTAAGAACCATGTCGTAGTGGGAACGTTCCTAGGAACATAACAAGTTCATGGGTCTAAGAGTGTCGTAAGACTCAGTCTTAGATTAACTCGAACATAATCCCTTTAAACTACAATATAGAATTGGTTCATTTGGATATTCATCCTTGAAAGGTGATAGATTCCAAACTACAATCTTAGATAGACAACATGTTTTACAAGACTTGCAATACTACCTACAGGCTGTGTCAGTCAGTGGGAGCTAGTATAATTGCAAGTGTAAATGTGGATCTCAAATGGCTAGACAATGACAATGGGCTATGCCCAAAGAGAAATATCATCTTCTCGTTGTCGTTGTGCCAAGATTTGTTCGATCCTACTGTTTATCGGAACTTACATAAATTAGAATGTATGTATTATGATTGTCAAGACAGCTTTCTATTAATAGAAGTCTTGAGGAAATCATCAACATGAAACATCCTAATGGGTATGTAAAAAAGGGCAAGAAACACATGATTGGAAGCTTATGAAGACCTTTGTGGTCTTAGGCATGCATCTAAATTAGAGTATGTGTTTTAGCGAGATTGTCAAATGTTTGGAATTTGACATGTGCCCTTAAGCGTGTCGTAAGCACAAGGAAGTTGAAAGTGCATTGAATATGGTATAATTGCTACTCTACGATGATGAAATCTATAAAAGTTGCAAACAACTGAGGTTGGCATCTAGCGTAGGAAACTGGTTGTCTACCCAGTTTAAGATAAAGGATTTAAGAGAAACTAATTACATTCTAAGCATCTAAGTCTTTAAGATTGCTAGATAGAATGTTGAGATTCTCTTAGGAATCCTATATCTATACATTGCTTGGAACATTTTAGCATTAGAATTTCCATGAAAATGTTTTTACCATTCAAGATGGAATTGTTTTGTCTCTAGTCAAGTGTCGTTTGGCACTTAGTTAGAACAAGAATTATGAGACTAGTTCTGCAGATAGATGTCTCATGTATGATATGATGTGTACTAAGTTTGATATTAGTTGTGTTTTTGCATAACAAGTATATATCATATTAACCATGGCGAAGGACTTTGATTGAGGTAATGGATATACCATAGTACTTGAGAAAGACTAATCGATATATTCTAGTTTACCAGTCATTCATGAAATGTCCTTGGGGTTACACTGACTAAGTCTTATGACTAATCAGTGATCGAGTAAGCCATCCTCATTATATGTGTTTACATTAGGAGTATACTCTTAGTAGCTTTGATCGTAAGTTTCAGTATGCCTATGAGTAATTTTACTCTAGCAAAGGCTAACTCAAGGGACAAACAAGATCATATGCTAAGAATTCACATAGAGAGATGAAATTAATTAAAGATCTAGTACGTAGCAAAGACATAGTAGTGGAAAAGATATTATCAGAGAACAATCAAGCAGATTTTCACAGAAAATGCCTTTGTGGCAACATATTTCAAACATGATGTGAAATGAATGGTAGTTCGATATATAGGTTTAGTATACTGAAAAGCATGTTTCGAGCGAGTTCCCACGAATAGAATCTTGCTTGTGTATGGAAAAACTCTACAATCCACTTTTGACCCGATTCAGTATCATTCGAGCAGTTTGCACGAATAGAATCAATATATTATTACATTGTGTTTACTTGTGCATTTATAAGATGTTTTATAAACATTTAAATGCATAAGAAGTAAACAAAGCCTAAGTCTTTTGCTTAGTAGACTGGTCGTGGGCTGCGCTCACTTTAAGGTACTACAGTCGGTTCTAAGCAATGCTTTGCAAAAGAAAAGAAGAATTTCACAACCTAGATAGGCTTTGGCTACCTATCGTGAAAGGTTGCAATGTCAGTCCGATTATTTCTAAGCCTTATTGAAATAAGATGACATTGGTGTGGTATAGCACTGAATGGATCTAACAGCAAGACGTGTCTTTATGCTATCTACTGAAAGACTAGATCTTGATAAATATTTATTTCTTAATCAATGTACGTTAGCATTGAGCATACGATATTGAGTATCTACTACTTTGACTTACCAAAGGTGCGAGTTTTTCGTCACCCAACGATCCAGGTATATTGGGTAGTGGTGATTATTATCTAGCGGTGCTAGGATTGCTATTATGTTGAATCGTGCGCGAGGTGAGTCTCGTTTGATAATGTCCTCAAGAGGAGCTTGAACAGGGTTTTATTATTCGGAAACTGGCAGTTGGAATTTAATTATTTCATGAATAATAAATAAGTGTTTCTTGCTAAGTCCACTCTTGGAATTAATAAGATGTTAATTAACTAAGTCTATGGCAGACTTTAATTAATTAATCGATATTTATATCTTAAGCGCGAGAAATTAATAATAAACAAAATGGAAACCCGGATTACTTGTAATTTCAGGTTTGGATGGGGAGTTCAATATTACTTCTGTAGTGGCTGTTCGTAATATTCCAATATAAGCTTGTATTAAATTGTGGGTTCAATTTAATTAGTAAAAAGCTAATTGGGGGAGCCCATATCCAAAATCTTCCATAGATCCCTGACTGGACCCAATATGTAACTATTATAAATAGGAGAATAAAGGAGACATATTTTAATTGATTTCATAGTGAAATTTTCGTCCCTCTCTAATTAGTAGAGGAGATCGAAATTTTCAGCTCCTCCTCCGTGAGGAATTTCCGTCTTCTTTATTCGAGTCCTAGTGTTTCGATAAGATCAGCCCACCCTGATGTCGAGATACAGTTCGGGACACCAGTCAGAAGATCCGTGGTCTAGTATTGAAGATCATCGTGCAGAAGACCCGAGCAATCGACGATTCTTTGGAGAATCAAATCGGTAACTCTAAACCGTAGTATTCAAGTTTAGGATTTACATTCTATGGGCATGAATTATTTGCGTTCTAGCATGCAATTCTATGTTAACATGTGAATAGATTAATCTCATAATCGGTCAAATAGATCCTACGTCTGATTTATTTGTTTTGTACAAATCTTCCGCTGTGCAAGGGGCTCGAAACCCTAACAGCTTTCACCGCCGATGAACGTCTCATCGGCGACGCTGCGAAGAATCAAGTTGGCAGTAATCCCATCAACACTGTTTTAGGCTATGTATATACATCGATGAATATTTGCGGTATGTATATTTTCAAAATAGTCATTTTTTAATCAAAATTTCAGACAAGTTTCCAAAAGAATAAAGGTAAAGTTGTGCCTATTGTCAATAAGTGAATAATTGTAGTTGTTTTGATCTTTCATGTGAAAAATAACATTTACTCAAATAAAGCTGCTAACCTATACTGCATTGAATTATAATACTGCATTGAATAATAATAAATGATGCTATTTTTTAAATTTCAAAACGTTGTCGTTTTACTTACAATGTCGTGTTTTCCTACTCTGCTAGCCTCGGTAATCTGTATATTCATACTCTGCACTCTAGAGAGATAATATCAACTCGGGAAATACTCAATTGTTGAAAATCTATTGCCCATTGTTTGATTTTAGTGAGTGACTATAACATATGACTTATCTCTTTCAGCCACAGACATTCATAGTTTACAAAATAGAATGAGAAGCAGAGAAGGAGATGAGGAAAACAGAGGTGAGCACATATCTCTCTCTATGGGTTTGTTGAAGCAGAGTTTGCTAATGTTTTGTTTGTTGCGATTATTACTGGAATTACAAGAGATAAACAAAAACCGGGCGTAATACAACCCAAGAAGGAAGAACTGAAACTGAAAATACAGTGAAAACGAAACTGGAAAGCAAACTTAGCCGAGTCGAAGAAAGTCCTCCTTCCGCAAAACGAGATACACCCCGATAGTGCTCTCGGTTATGGCGCGTCGTCCCCAAAGACAAAACGACAACGTCTCTGGTGAAGCAGCACCGCTGTCAGCAGAGCTCCGGCGAACTGGAAGAGGAGAGGGTAGAGCTCCGGGAAGAAAGACTATGCAGAGAGAGTATGATGCTTGTGTCTATGTTCTGTTGATGCAAGAAATGACTAGCCTATTTATAGGCCTAGTCCACTGCAGGGGTCATCCCAGCCTTTAGGGTTGTCATCATGGGTGGCTGTAATGGCTGGCCGTTACGAATTTGAAAGGTGGAGTGGTCGATGATGAATCTAGACGTTGTACACGCCTAGTTCATCCATCGCATGTGGACATTGTTACGTGGAAGCCTCGTAGACTTTGACTGCGTTATAGTTGACGATGTGTCATGCCACTGGTCTCGCTGACTAAGCGTTGGTCCAAAACATTAAGTTTAGGTCCTGGGACAAGCCCAAGAACCAAGTCCAAAAACCACCCAAAGACCAATTGCCAAGATCTAAGTCCAAGCCCAAGAATCACCCAAAGACCAATTGCTAAGTCCAAGTCCAAGTCCAAGGGCACGGGCTCGGGCTCGAAAGCGGGCAGGGGCGCGGGCACGGCTCGGCTCGGCGCGTGTGTGGGCTTTTCAACCCATCTTAGTCCACTATAATTATTAAGTGTAGTAAAGTCACTTAATAAATACACATTAAAAGATGTGTCTCAACTCCGATGTGGGATAATTAACACTAGTTAATTACTCCCTAAGCTTTAATCTCATAGCTTTATTAAAAGCTACAATGTGACCAACTTTAATCCAATTTTTCTCACTCACCGGGAATCGGATTTAAAAAAGTGAATATACTACGGTCATCTACGCGGATCGTAGATCGAAGCTATATCATTTAATTTTCCAAAATTTAAATATCTCGTCACATTTATTATTGGTCAAATTTCGTTGACCGGACATCTTAAATTCAAGATTCCAATAATCCCCCACATGAGTGGAAAAAGCCAAATGCATATGCATGCAGACACATTCTCAACCCTCACGAGGTATATACGTATAAGAATATGTAGTTTTTGGCTTTGAACCGTCCATGGATAGCACCATCGGGTACACAGGCAGACTAGTAGCGCGATGCTTTGAACTATTCCTCCACGGCGTGTACCGAGACAATGATGTTAACACTTAAACACCTCAACCTCTTCCGTTCTCACAGTTTGTGTCCATTGCGGTCTTGGACACCACTTTGGACTCATAAGTGCGTTTTGTGAAGCGACCACACTTCGCATTTACATAGGTGATTTTTAGTCAAGTACCTTGCCCTACTTGGTCTCTTTGAGA
Organism: Salvia splendens; assembly: GCF_004379255.2. Lineage (NCBI taxonomy): Eukaryota > Viridiplantae > Streptophyta > Magnoliopsida > Lamiales > Lamiaceae > Salvia > Salvia splendens. The sequence continues at coordinate 28,158,864 of NC_056039.1, forward strand.
ACTCCATCTCCTTGAGATCCATAAGAACCATTAAAAGTCATAGACTTAGCCTTACCACTTAGGCAGGTTTTTCTACACTCTATTGCTCTTTAGGGAATAGATGTAGATGAGTGTTTCTCGTGAACTCTCATAGCTTAGTTTTCCCATTGAACCAAGTTCTTGGGATCTCCAGTCATCATGGTTTGGTTACCACCATGATTATTCTTTTAGTTTGTGGATTTTAGATCCATTCCCTCTAGTAGTTTATTCATTTGATCACGGTTTAACCCTTTGGTTCGCGGATCCACTAGATTATCTATTGACTTCACATAGTCGATTGTAATCACGCCAGTTGTGATCAAATGCTTCAGGTTGTTGTGTCGTCGACGAATGTGTCAAGACTTACCATTATAGAAGTCATTATTTGCTCTTCCGATAGCTGCTTGGCTATCACAGTGAATTAACACTGGAGGCGCAGGCTTGGACCAACAAGGAATGTCCTCTAGGAAATTCTTAAGCCACTCGGCTTCTTCACCAGCTTTATCTAAAGCTATGAATTCAGATTTCATTGTTGATCGGTCTATACAAGTCTGTTTTGTGGATTTCCACGAGACAACACCATCCCCAATAGTAAATACGTATCCACTTGTAGAGAGTGAGTCTTTGTTATCGGATATCCAGTTTGCATCACAGTACCCTTCAAGTACCAGGGGGTATCTCGTGAAGTGTAGCCCATGATTTTGAGTATATCTTAAATATCTCAAAACCCTTACAAGAGCAGTCCAATGCTCTTTATTTGGATTGCTCGTTTAGCGTGCTAATTTGTTCACAGCGCAAGCGATATCGGGCCGGGTGCAATTAGTCAGATACATAATGCACCCAATGACCTTCGCATAGTCTTCTTGTGCGACAGGTTCGCCTTTTTTCTTGATTAAATGAACATTTAGCTCTATAGGTGTCTTAGCCGACGTGCTATCATAAGCGTTGAATCTTTTTAGTACTTTCTCAACATAATGAGATTGTGTTAAGGTGATTCCTTTGGATGTTCTTAGAATTTTCATTCCAAGAATTACATCGGCTAGACCCATGTCCTTCATGTCAAAGTTTCTCTTTAACATGGCTTTCGTGTTGTTAATCACTTGGGTGTTACTACCCATGATTAACATATCATCAATATAGAGACACACTATAACGTATCCATTATCAGTGTTCTTAATGTAGACACATATGCCACATTCGTTGATTTTAAATCCATTTGATAACATCACGTTATCAAATTTCAAGTGCCACTGCAACGACGCTTGTTTCAATCCATAGAGGGATTTAACCAGTTTGCATACATTTTTCTCTTGTCCAGGTACTACAAAACCTTCAGGTTGTACCATATAGATTTCATCTTCAAGGTCACCATTTAGAAACGCAGTCTTAACATCCATTTGATAAATCTCAAGATTGTGTACAGCAGCAATCGCGAGAAGCACTCGAATTGATGTAATCCTCGTTACAGGTGAGTAGGTATCGAAGAAATCGTACCCTTCCTTTTGTTTAAAGCCTTTGACTACCAGTCTAGCTTTATACTTGTCCACTGTTCCATCGGCCTTAAACTTTCTTTTAAGTACCCATTTGCATCCTAAAGGTTTAGCACCTTCAAGTAGATCAACCAACACACACGTGTGGTTTAGCAAAATTGAATCAATTTAACTTTGAACAGCTTTTTTCCAATGCAACCCGTCTGGGCCTGCAAAGGCTACTTTTATCGATGTTGGTTCTTCATCCAACATGAATGCAATATAGTCAGGACCAAATGTCTTTGGTGTGCTGACCCTATTCCCACGTCTCAGTGCTGCCTCATTCGGATCAGGCCTTGCACGTTTGAGTGAATCGAGCTCTATCTCCAATGGTTTAGAACTGGTGGTTTCATCCCCAATTCTTGTCTCGGAATTGGATGCTACGTTTTCCTTACTTTTACAAGGAAATGTATTTTCAAGAAATACATCGTTTCTTGATTCAATTGTTGTTCCTACCGTCACAGTTGGAATTTCGGACTTGTGGACCACAAATCTGTATGCACTACTATTAAGTGCATATCCAATGAAGATGCAATCAACCGTTTTAGGTCCGATTGTAATGTGTTTGAGCGGGGGGACCATCACCTTAGCCAAACACCCCCACACTTTGAGGTATTTGTAGGATGGTTTCCTTCCTTTCCATGGCTCATAAGGGGTAACATCTTTGCACTTGAGATGGATTTTATTCAAGATATAGTCGGCTGTCAAAACCGCTTCCCCCCCACATGTTATGTGGTAATCCTGAAGTCGAAGCAGTGCATTCATCATCTCTTTTATAGTTCGATTTTTACGTTCTACAACCCCATTAGATTGGGGTGAATAGGGAGTAGTTGTTTGATGAATTATGCCACTTGCATTGCATAGTTCTTCAAAAGGGGCGACATATTCGCCTCCTCTATCACTTCAAATCATTTTGATTTTACAACCAAGTTGATTCTCAACTTCGTTCTTATAATTCTGGAACGCTTCTATTGCTTCATCTTTGCTTTTCAAAAGATAGATGTAGCAATATCTTGTGCAATCATCTATAAAGGTGATAAAATACTTTTTACCACCTCTTGTTTGCACAAATTTTAAGTCACATACATCGGTGTGAATTAATTCAAGGGGTTTGGTGCTTCTTTCAACTGAATGAAACGGTAATTTAGCCATTTTGGCTTCAAGACAAATCTCACATTTATCTTTACTATAAACTTCACTTGCCTTTAGTAAATCAAGATTTACTAATCTTTTAATGGGGTTTATATTTACATGTCTCAATCTACAATGCCACAAGTTTGAATGTTCAGTCAAGTAAGAGGAAGTAGATGCATTGTTATTGATAGCCAAAGGCTTTGGAACAAGGCGCGTAGCCCTACTAAGCTTAAAAAGTCCACCGGTTACATAACCTTTTCCGAGGGACTTTCTAAACTTATACAATACAAACCTATAGGACTCAAATACAAGTTTGAAACCCTTATTAACTAGTATAGATCCAGAGACTAGGTTCTTTCGGATGTCGGGCACATGCAGCACTTCCTTTAAGGTGATAGAAACGTCAGATGTCATTTTGAGGACCACTTCTCCAGTTCCTTGCACTTCAGATGATGCTTGATTCCCCATGATGATCTTCCTCCCATTAACAGGATTGTAAGTTGAAAACTTACTCCCATCGGCACAAACATGAGCAGTTTCTCCAGTGTCGATGTACCAGCTTCCCTTGTTTTCAATCAAGTTGGCCTCTTCAGTGACCACGACAATGAGGTCATTCTCGTCCCAGTCTTTGAACTCCTTCTCGACGACGTGGGCAGCAGGCTTCTTGTTCTTGCTTCGGCAATCCTTGGCGTAGTGACTAGGTTTGCCACATTTGTAACAGTCGCCTTTCACAAGTTGTTTTGCCTTGCCCTTGTCCTTTGACGTTGGACGATTTGGGCGAGGACGTTTGTTGGAGGGACCGTCTCGCTCCAACAAGTTGGCCTTGGCTTCAACGGGGCCATGGCCTTTAGCCTTTTGGTCGTTTTTGCGCACGTCAGATTCAATGCGCAACTTCACGATCAATTCTTCAAGGGTCATCTCCTTTCACTTGTGCTTAAGGTGGCTCTTGAAGTCCTTCCAACTAGGTGGAAGCTTCTCAATTATCGTGCCAGAAGTAAAATTTTCTGGCAAGATCATCCCCTCGGCGGCGAGTTCGTGGATGATTATTTGGAACTCTTGTACTTGGTCTATCACTGGTCTTGCATCGACCATTTTATAGTCCAAGTACTTAGCTATTACAAATTTCTTAGTACCGACATCATTACTACGGTACTTCTTCTCTAGGTTTTCCCACATTTGTTTAGATGTGGTTACATTAGAGTATACATTGTAGAGGCTATCATCTAATGCACTTAAAATTAAATTTTTACATAGATAATCCCATTTGTGCCATGCGTCGTAGTCAGAGAAGACCTTCAATCTTGTCTCTTGATCGCTTGGCGTGGGTGGCTCATCTTCCTTGAGATAGTGCACGACCCCCAATGTTGTCAAGTAGAACAGCATTTTCTGTTGCCAACTCTTGAAGTCGGATCCTCCAAACTTGGAGAGCTTCTCGGCGGCAGGCATCATCCTCGGCATCAAAGGCACCGAGCTTGGTCCTTGATATGAACCATTCATGTTGGCTCCAGTTGAGCCTCCCAAGTTTGTGTTGAGCGTATTGTCCCCCACATATATGTTGCCCATAGATGGCCCCACATTCGTGCTGATCCCAAGAGATCAAACACTAGTATTGAGCCCGGAGACACCAACACTCAATCCATTAAAGGATCCAAAGGAACCACTAAAATTGGAACCCATCAACCCACCAAAGGTGGATCTAGTGAACGCCCCAAAGGGGTTGTCCTATACCGAAGAGGTAGTTGAGGCAGAAAAAGGAGTTCCTTGACCCATCAAGGTTGATGAGAGAGCGGCAGCAGTGGAGGCGGCGGTGGCCGGAACAGTGGCAGCGGAGGTGTTGGCTTTGGTCGACATCTCCAAGAAAGGATTAGGTTTCGATAGTTTTAAGTTCAGTTAAGGTTCGATCCTTCAATGACAAGTACATCTCGCCTTGCGATTGTTGCGATTATTACTGGAATTACAAGAGATAAACAAAAACCGGGCGTAATACAACCCAAGAAGGAATAACTGAAACTGAAAATACAATGAAAACGAAACTGGAAATCAAACTTAGCCGAGTCGAGGAAAGTCCTCTTTCCGCAAGACGAGTACGCCCCGGCAGTGCTCTCGGTTATGGCGTGTCATCCCCAAAGATAAAACGACAACGTCTCTGGTGAAGCAGCACCGCTGTCAGCAGAGCTCCGACGAATTGGAAGAGGAGAGGGTAGAACTCCGGGAAGAAAGACTATGCAGAGAGAGTATGATGCTTGTGTGTATGTTCTGTTGATGCAAGAAATGACTAGCCTATTTATAGGCCTAGTCCACTGCAGGGGTCATCCCAGCCTTGATGGCTGTCATCATGGCTCATCATGGCGTAGCTGTAACGGCTGGCCGTTACGAATTTGAAAGCTGGAGTGGTCGACAATGAATCTAGACGATGTACACGCCTAGTTCATCCGTCACATGTAGACTTTGTTACGTGGCAAACTGGGTCATAGTTGACGATGTGTCATGCCACTGGTCTCGCTGACTAAGCGTTGGTCCAAAACATTAAGTTTTGGTCTAGGGACAAGCCCAAGAACCAAGCCCAAAGACCACCTAAAGACTAATTTCCAAGATCCAAGTCCAAGAGCAAGGGCAAGGGCAAGGGCTCGGGCGCAAAACATTAAGTTTGGGTCCAGAGACAAGCCCAGAAACCAAGCCCAAAGACCAATTGCCAAGATCCGTCCAAGTCCAAGTCCAAGGGCACCGGCGTGGGCACGGCTCGGCTCGGCGCGCGTGTGGGCTCTTCAACCCATCTTAGTCTACTATAATTATTAAGTGTAGTAAAGTCACTTAATAAATACACATTAAAAGATGTGTCTCATCTCCTATGTGGGATAATTAACACTAGTTAATTACTCCCTAAGCTTTAATCTCATAGCTTTATTAAAAGCTACAATGTGACCAACTTTAATCTAATTTTTCTCACTCACTGGGAATCGGATTTGAGAAAGTGAATATACTACGGTCATCTACGCAGAACGTAGATCGACGCTATATCATTTAATTTCCCAAAATTTAAATATCTCGTCATATTTATTATTGGTCAAATTTCGTTGACCGGGCATTTTAAATTCAAGATTCCAATATTGTTTTGTTCAAATTTGGTTAACATCGATGAATGGTTTAAGAAAGAGGATCACATTGATGAAGGGTTCAAGTTAACAGTAACTATGATTGCTTTGTAGAAAATATATGTTGTTGAAAAGTGCAGCTTGTAATTTTGCAATTTCACATTGTCGTTTTTCTTACAATGCCGTGTTTTCCTCCTCTGCTAGCCTCGGTAATCTGTATTTTCATACACTGTGCCGTAGAGAGATACAGAATCAATTCGGGAGATACTCATTTGTTGAAAATCTATAACCCATTGTTTGATTTTTGGGTGTGACTATTTCATATGACTTCATCTCTTTCAGCCACATGCATTCATAATTTACAAAATAGAAAGAGAAGCAGAGTAGGAGATGAGGAAAGCAGAGGTGAGCACATATCTCTCTCTATAGGTCCGTTGAAGCAGAGTTTGCTAATGTTTTCAAATATTTTGTTCAGATTTGTTTAACATCGATGAATGGTTGAAGAAAGAGGATGACATTGACGAAGGATTCAAGTTAACAGGTAACTATGATTGCTTTGTAGAAAATATATGTTGTTGAAAAGTGCAGCTTGCAATTTCTTACTACTGTCCCTTAAATCAGCTTTTAATGGAGTGTAGCACGAGTCCTCATAAAAGCTGTTACTAACCAAATTTAGATGCGGGGTTTGCAGCAAAAAAGATAAAGAAAGTGGATATTGAAGAAGGGTTGAAGTTTACATGCATATATTCAAAGAGTCCTGGTTTAGTTTTTGTGTAGTTGGATGCTATTAGTTTTTGTTTACTATCTTGACTGAAATTATTTCATCGGTATATATAGCATGTAAAATTGACTGAAATTATTTCATCGGTATATATAGGATGGTCTAAACCCTGACGTCTACATTCATCGGGCACGTATGATTGTCCTCGTGTTATTGGGGGCGTTGATATTACCCGATGCAACAGGGTGTAAGATACCTCTGATATGGTTGCCCGTGCTTCGGAACGTTGAGGATATTTCTAGGTATAGTTGGGCAAGCGCTGCACTTGCTACATTATACCATTATCTTTGTGAGGCTTCATGGGTAATAGGAAACAAATTGGAGGTCCGGTGGCACTTTTACAGCTATGGGTCTGGGAGAGAATGCCCACTCTTAGACCCGACTTTGTAACACCGTGTGTGCATACGGAAAATACTCCACGTGCAGCAATGTAAGCTTAATGTGTAAATATTTTGGTGTTTTCAATGACAAATATTAAAAAAGAAATTCATATTGTAGGTGGACCGGCTCATACCAGATTAACAACGCGCCCATATTTTCTGTTTTACATTTATCATATGTTGGACATAACCAGGTAAAATAAATAAGACTTTTACATATGTACGTGTGTTTATCAAGTAATTTAATGAATAAATTGTTGTTATAGTTTATTTGGATACCTTACGCGGGGCTCCAATTGCCAGACATTTGTAAGAGCTTCGACGAAAGTTGGAGACCAGTGACCTATATGGTATGTTGGGCTATAGTTGAGGCACATGACCCGGAGCGTGTTGTAAGACAGTTTGGTGGAACTCCTTTCATTCCACAAGTGCGTGATTGGGGATTCAATAAATCTCATTTCAAAACAAACAGTCGAGGGCAGTCCAAGGAAAATTGGGAAGTAAAGAATGCGACATATATTCAACTATGGGAGAGAAGGTTGAACTCTGTGTCTAACAACTACTTGGAACCTCTTGGATGTGATCAGGAGCTGGTGGACAGAACTCGAGCGTACATGGAATGGTATAGTAAGATAACAATTACATACATCACTCAGCTAGGCAAATGCTCGGATGTGGGGATGAACAGTGGGGACTCATCATCAATGATGGTTGTAAGTATCGTTTTATATAATTATTTTATCGTTGTATATATTTATGTCATTAACTATGCACATTCATTGTAACAGTTTGAGACATTGGGACCAGTGGCGGATGTTGGAATAAATTTTGGCAGGGGCTTCACTAAAAAATCTTGGCAGGGGACACACATATTATATATATATATATATATATATATATATATATATATATATATATATATATAGGTTAGTGAACAAGGTATAACTAATTTTAAGTGTATAACTTGAGAACAAATCTTAGCAGCACATATAAATGCAACAAATATTATTTATTTTTATAATATTAAATAGGCCAAGGGTATTTTTGGAAATCATATTATGAAATTCATTAGCTCATACGCGATTCATTTTCTTCCAGATTGAGATTGTCGATGTTCTGCTCTAGAACAGAAAAAACGAGCTGCTGAGATCGTTCTTCTTCATCTTCTCTACGGCGCCGAAGTGGAGGCATTTCACGGCGGTGATCACGCTCTGAAGAGCCGAGAGAGCTAGATTCGCCGGCGGTTTGACGAAGTCGGCGCGAGCTTTCTGGCGGCGGCGGAATCTGAGAGTGGTGCAGCATTGGCGGCGAGAGAATGATTTGAAGCCGTTGGATGAGCATGAGCTCATCTCTTCGAGCAGATGGTCCTTCAACAGCAGTGGCGCCCTTATTGGAGTGATCAATCGGTCATCCATGGCAACAATTAGGCTATTTGGATGCAGCGTCTCCGCTCCATTTTCTGCCGATGGTTGCACCAGCTTCAACCCACGCAGTTTTTGACTCAGCGTCCATGGTAATTTCACTGAGATTGATCAAATCAATTACCACAAACGGGACTCGTGACACATAGGATAGTCCCTCGAAGTCATGGCCCCCGCTTCGAGTCCTGACTTCAAGGCAAGCTTCTTTAGCGCAGTGTATTATAGCCGGTATTTGAGATTCGTGTTCTGGGGTTATGATCGTCTGCGGCTTTGGTGTAGAGTTCGTAGCGAATCTAAGGTTAAAGATGGAATATTTCAAAATGGAAGTGTAAGATGAATTATTTAAGGTATAAACAACGTTGGAGATCGAAGAGTAGTTGTCGAATTTCTCGGAAAGACACTGTAGGAAGTCACCGGCTGCAGAAGATGCCAATGAGCACGACAAGATGAGAAGAAGAATCAAAGAAATGGTAGGAGTTTTCATGGTTTAGAGATGTGTGTTGTGTTCTTTCTTTTTTCAATCTTTTTATAGATGGAGCATTGGCAAAACATTGCATCAGAGCTTGATTAAACTAACACTACTAGTTTGAAATCATATGCTTCTTCACTAAGAAAAGTTAAGGTCAAATGAAATTATCCTTTTTACTTCACTGTTGTTAACAAAACACATCACTATTAGCATGATTTTACTTAACGTTGTTAACAAAACACATCACTATTAGAATAATTTTACTTCATTGTTAACAAAACACATCACTATTAGCATGATTTTTACTTCACTGTTGTTAACAAAACACATCACTATTAGCATGATTTTACTTCACTGTTGTTAACAAAATACATCACTATTAACATGATTTTACTTCACTGTTGTTAATAAAATACATCACTATTAGCATAATTTTACTACACTGTTGTTAACAAAACACATCACTATTAGCATGATTTTACTTCACTGTTGTTAACAAAATGCATCACTATTATAATGATTTTACTTCACTGTTATTAATAAAATACATCACTGTGATTTTACTTCACTATTGTTAACAAAACACATCACTAATAGAATGATTTTACTTCACTGTTGTTAACAAAACACATCACTATTAGAACGGTTTTACTTCACTGTTGTTAACAAAACACATCACTATTAGCATGATTTTACTTCACTGTTGTTAACAAAATACATCACTATTGGCATGATTTTACTTCAGTGTTGTTAACAAAACACATCACTATTGGCATGATTTTACTTCACTGTTGTTAACAAAACACATCACTATTAGCATGATTTTACTTCACTGTTGTTAACAAAACACATCACTATTAGCATGATTTTACTTCACTGTTATTAACAAAATACATCACTATTATAATGATTTTACTTCACTGTTATTAATAAAATACATCACTATTAACATGATTTTACTTCACTGTTGTTAACAAAACACATCACTATTAGAATGATTTTACTTCACTGTTGTTAACAAAACACATCACTTTTAGAATGGTTTTACTTCACTGTTGTTAACAAAATACATCACTCTTAGCATGATTTTACTTCACTGTTGTTAACAAAATAAATCACTATTGGCATGATTTTACTTCACTGTTGTTAACAAAACACATCACTATTAGAATGATTTTACTTCACTGTTGTTAACAAAACACATCACTATTAGAATGATTTTAATTCACTGTTGTTAACAAAACACCTCAATATAACACTTCTCTCTTAACATCAGTGATACAATTAAATTCAAAAGTAGGAATTAGGACCTTAGGTTTATGCGGAAGTTTATCAAATAAAAATCTGTATGCGTCAAAAATTATTTCACCTAACTTGTATATGTAAGATGTAAGTCCATGAATTTGGTCTGTAAAAGAGGAATTTATACAGGGTATCGATCAAATTCTTGCATATCGCGCTTCAGGCATTGCAACGAGGGCGATTCTGATGGATCGACGAAAGTGGATGTGTAAGAGCAGTGTGAAATTAAAGAGAGAATCCCGTAATCCCGTTATGCCTATGAAATCCGATGAGCAAGGGACTGGAACACAGATATTCTCCGATATGCAGAACCTGAATTTGAGATCTTCCAGAGAAGGTCGAGTATGCACAACATAGTTTAGTCAAAGGCCGCCTTACCATATGTGGCAGTAGGCAACTTGAGATTCGACTTCGCGATGGAGTTTTTCCTCCTGATATGATGAAGCGAGTTGTTGATCATTTTGGGTCAGATCTTCATGGATTTAGAGATAAAGTGGCAGGGGTGAATCTGTCTTTAAATGCTAGACTTAACACTATATCTTGTACGTAACAAAACACCTACACCAAGAAGTTGAAAGTGTGATCTTGCACTGCTAAGCGATCTGCCAATTTCGGAGAATGATTATGATTGTGCTTGTCCCATTTGTTTACGTGGAGGATGATCCTTACATGCTTGAGGGCTGCCATAACATACCCTGCCGGTCATGCTTGGTTAGGAAGTGTGAGTATGCTATCAGAGGTAATTAACACTGTTCGAGTTATTAGAAGAGAATTTTTCGGGTACAGAAGGTATGACTCGGACGAGTGACACATCATTTCGGATAAAACACAAGGAGGTTGTTCCATTTTAGAAGAAAACACTACACGTCCTACTCAGCCGAGTCGGATAAAACACAAGGAAGTTTGTATATATTGTCTGGAATGAAGAAAATACAACACGTGACACGTCCACACGTCGGGAAGTTTGCCACAACATTGTTATCAAGAAATACATTGTGCAAAAATCACTAATCAATAGAAATAACACGTCTAGTGCTGGTGCGGGAGACTTTTTTGGCCTAATTTATGATGTTGGAATCTTGATTTTAAGATCTGCGGTCAACAAAGTTTTACCAATAATAAATGTGACGAGACATTTAATTTTGGAAAATTAAATGATATAGCGTCGATCTACGTTCCGCGTAGATGACCGTAGTATATTCTCTTTCTCAATTCCGATTCCCGGTAAGTGAGAAATAGTGGATAAAAGTTGGTCACATTGTAGCTTTTGATAAAGCTATGAGTTGAAAGTGTAGGGAGTAATTAACTAGTGTTAATTATCCCACATAGGAGATGAGACACATCTTTAAATGTGTAATTATTAAGTGACTTACTACACTTAGTAATTATCGTGGACTAAGATAGGTGAAAGAGCCCACACGCGCGCACACGCGCCGAGCCGAGCCGTGCCCGCACCCGAGCCCGTGCCCTTGGACTTGGATCTTGGCAATTGGTCTTTGGGTGGTCTTTGGGCTTGGTTCTTGGGCTTGTCCCTGGATCCAGACTCAGCAGTCTGATCAACTCGGCCTGTTGCGCCTTGAGCGATGGCTTGATCAGTGTCTTGATCAAGTCACGAAGTCCACATGTGACGGTTGAACTAGGGCGTGTACAGCGTCTAGATTCAACGTCGAACACTCTAGCTTTCAAACTCGTAATGGCCGGCAGTTACAGGCCCGCCATGATGACAGCCATCAAGGCTGAGTTGACCCCCGCAGTGGACCAAGCCTATAAATAGGCTAGTCATTCCTTGCATTAGGATAACAGAACAACATACGAACATACTCCCAAGCATCATACTCTCTCTGCATTGTCTTTCTTCCCGAAGCTCTGTCCTCTCCTCTTCCAGTTCATCGGTGCTCTGTTGATTGCGGTGCTGCTTCACCAAAGACATAGCCGTTTTATCTTTGGGGACGACATGCCAAACCGAGAGCACTACCGGGGCGTATCTCGTCTTGCAGAAAGAAGGCCTTCTCGACTCAGCTAAGTTTTATTTCCAATTTACAGTTTCGATTTCGTTGTAGTTTTCAGTTTTAGTTCTTCCTTCTTGGGTTGTATTAAGCCCGGTATTGTTTATCTCTTGTAATTCCAGCAATCATAATCCAGAAACCAACATTCGCAAGACGAGATATACTTGCCGTTGAAGGATTCAGACCTTAACTAAACTTAATCATTTCTGAAACTTAATACCTTTGCTGGAGATGTTGACTGAATCCAACACCGTCACTGCCACCACCGCCACCGCATCTCCATCCACCGTTTCGACCACTGCACCGGTCAACACATCATCGATTCCGACGATGATGCCCACTCCAGGGCGCTATCCATCTTCATCAACAACACTTTGGGAGTTTGTTAACTCCTTTGGGCCCACTGGTGGATCCACCTCGAGTGGATCGGTTGGTTCCTCTTTTAATGGTTCCTTCGGATCCTTTAATGGATCGAGTGCTGGGGCCTTCGGCTCTCACGCGGGTGCTAGTTCCTTCGGGGCTGGTACGACCATGGCGGGCTCTATGTCCAACATGAATGGTGGGGGCTCTATGCCCAACCACGCTGGGGCAACAGAATTGGTTCCTTCCATAGACCAAGTACGGCACCTTTGGCACCAAGAATGATGCCACCTGCCGAGAAGCCACCAAAGTTTGGAGGATCTGACTTCAAAAGGTGGTACCAAAAGATGTTGTTCTACTTTACAACATTGGGCGTTGCCAACTTCCTCACGGAAAACGAGCCGCCTGCGCCAAGTGATCAAGAGACTAGGCTCGAAGTTATGGCGGACTATGAAGCTTGGAGAAAAGGAGATTATCTTTGTAAAAATTTCATTCTAAATGCTTTAGATGATAGTTTGTACAATGTATACTCCGTTGTAACCACATCAAAAGAGATGTGGGAAAGCCTAGAAAGGAAGTATAGCATAGATAATGCTACAGGTACTGAACAAGTTGTAGCATCCAAATTTATGGACTACAAGATGGTCGATTCTCAACCCATCATGGAGCAAGTTCAAGAGCTCCAAATGATCATCCACGCACTAGTGGCTGAAGAGATGACCTTGCCCGACAAATTCTTAAGGTGCACGATCATTGACAAGCTTCCTCCTAGTTGGAAGGACTTCAAGAGCTATCTCAAACACAAGCGAAAGCAGATGACTCTTGAAGACTTGATCATGAAATTGCGCATTGAGGCTGATGTGCGCAAAAGCGACCAAAAGGCTAAGGGATTTAGCCCACTCGAAGCCAAAGCCAATCTGTTGGAGCGGGGCGGTCCCTCCAATAAACGCCCTCGCCCAAGTCAAAAGGATAAAGGGAAGGGAAAGTAGTCTGCAATGAAATTTGAAGGCGAATGCTTCAAGTGTGGCAAAAGCGGCCACTTTGCCAAGGACTGCCGCAGCAAGAAGAAGAAACCGGCAGCCAACGTCGTTGAGAGGGAGTTCAAAGATTGGGATGAAAACGACCACATTGCTGTGGTCACTAAAGAAGCCAACTTGATTGAAAACAAGGGAGGCTGGTACATCGACACTGGAGCAACTGCTCATGTTTGTGCCGATAGGAGTAAGTTTTCAACTTACAATCCTGTTGATGTGAAGAAGATCAACATTGAGAATCAAGCATCATCCGAAGTCAAAGGAACTGGAGGTGTGATCCTCAAAATGACGTCTGACATCTCTGTCACGCTGAAGGATGTGCTGCATGTGCCCGACATCCGAAAGAACCTAGTCTCTGGATATATACTAGTTAATAAGGGTTTTAAACTTGCATTTGAATCCGATAGGTTCGTATTGTATAAGTTTGGAAAATCTCTCGGAAAAGGTTATGTAACCGATGGGCTTTTCAAGCTTAGTGTGGCTACGCGCCATGGTCCCAAGCCTTTGGCTATCAATAACAATGCGTCTACTTCCTCTTACTTGATTGAGTATTCAAACTTGTGACATTGTAGATTGGGACATGTAAATATAAACGCCATTAAAAGAAAAGTAAATCTTAATTTACTAAAGGCAAATGAAGTTTATAGTAAAGATAAATGTGAGATTTGTGAACAACAAATCGCTATGCACTACTATTAAGTGCATATCCAATGAAGATGCAATCAACCGTTTTAGGTCCGATTGTAACTTCTTTGGGCGGAGGAACCATCACTTTAGCCAAAAACCCCCACACTTTGAGGTATTTGTATGATGGTTTCCTTCCCCTCCACAACTCATAAGGAGTAACATCTTTTCCTTTGAGAGAGATCTTATTCAAGATATAGTTGGCTGTCAATACAGCTTCCCCCCACATGTTATGTGGTAATCCTGAAGTCAGAAGCAGTGCATTCATCATCTCTTTTAGAGTTCGATTTTTACGTTCTACAACACCATTAGATTGTGGTGAATATGGTGCAGTCGTTTGATGAATTATACCACTTGCGTTGCATAACTCCTCAAACGGGGCTACATATTCGCCTCCTCTATCACTTCGAATCGTTTTGATTTTACAACCAAGTTGATTCTCAACTTCGGTCTTATAATTTTTGAACGCCTCTATTGCTTCATCTTTACTTCTTAAAAGATAAATGTAGCAATATCTTGTGCAATCATCTATGAAAGTGATAAAGTACTTTTTACCACCTCTAGTTTGCACCATCTTTAAATCACATATGTCCGTGTGAATTAATTCAAGGGGTTTTGTGCTTCGTTCCACCGAGTGAAACGGCAACTTAGTCATTTTTGCTTCAAGACAAATTTCGCATTTATCTTGGATATCCAATTCATTAGCCTTTAGTAAATCTAAATTCACTAATCTTTTAATGGCTTCTGAATTCACATGTCCCAATCTACAATGCCACAAATTTAAACACTCAGTCAAGTAAGAGGAAGTAGATGCTTTATTATTAGCCAAAGGCTTCGCAACACTGCGAGTTGCCACACTAAGTTTGAAAAGCCCGTCGGTTACATAACCTTTCCCGAGGGATTTTCCAAACTTATACAATACAAACCTATCGGACTCAAATACAAGTTTAAACCCCTTATTAACTAGTATTGATCCTGACACTAGGTTCTTGCGGATATCCGGGACATGCAGCACATCCTTCAGCGTTATTGTGATGCCAGACGCCATCATGAGGATCACATTTCTGATGCCAAGGACTTCGAAGGATGCTTGATTCCCCATGTTGATATTCCTCCCTTCAGCAGCAGTGTAGGAGGCAAACTTGCTCCTATCTGAGCAGACATGAGCAGTAGTGCCGGTGTCGATGTACCAGCCACCCTTGTTATCAACAAGGTTAACCTCTTCAGTGACCACAGCAATGAGGTCGTTTTCATCCTAGTCTTTGAACTCCTTCTCAACGACGTGGGCAGGCGGCTTCTTCTTCTTGCTGCGGCAGTTCTTTGCAAAGTGGCCCGGTTTGCCACATTTGTAGCAATCGCCTTCAAACTTCTTTGTAGGCTGCTTTCCCTTCCCTTTGTCATTAGGACGATTTGGGCGAGGGCGTTTGTTGGAGGGACTGTCCCGCTCCAACAAATTGGCTTTGGCTTCAAGTGGGGTGAAGCCCTTAGCCTTTTGGTCGCTTTTGCGCACATCAGCCTCAATGCGCAATTTCACGATCAAGTCTTCAAGGGACATCTGCTTTCGCTTGTGCTTGAGATAGCTCTTGAAGTCCTTCCAACTAGGAGGAAGCTTGTCAATGATCGTGCACCTTAGGAATTTGTCAGGCAAGGTCATCCCTTCAGCCACTAATGCGTGGATTATCATTTGGAGCTCTTGGACTTGCTCCATGATAGGTCGAGAGTCGACCATCTTGTAGTCCATAAACTTGGATGCTACAACTTGTTCAGTACCTGCAGCATTATCTATGCTATACTTCTTTTCTAGGCTTTCCCACATTTGTTTAGATGTGGTTACATTGGAGTATACATTGTAGAGGCTATCATCTAATGCACTTAAAATAAAATTTTACATAGATAATCCCCTTTTCTCCAAGCTTCATAGTTCGTCATGACTTCGAGCCTAGTCTCTTGGTCGCTTGGCGCGGGCTGCTCGTTTTCCGTGAGGAAGTTGGCGACGCCCAATGTTGTCAAGTAGAACAACATCTTTTGGTACCACCGCTTGAAGTCAGATTCTCCAAACTTTAGTGGCTTCTCGGCAGGTGGCATCATTCTTGGTGCCATTGGTGCCTGATTGACCCCATGGAAGGAGCATATCCCGTTGCCCCCGTAGGAGCCAACAGTTGGGTTGGGCATAGAACCCCCCAAGTTCGTGTTGGGCATAGTACCCCCCACATTCGTGTTGATCCCGAAAGATCCAACACTAGTATTGACCCCGAAGGCACCAACACTCGATCCATTAAAGGATCCGAAGGAACCACTAAAAGTGGAACCAACCGAACCACCAAAGGTGGAACCAGTGGACGCCCCAAAAGGGTTGTCCAAAACCCATGGGACAGTTGATGAGGCGGCTGGGAAGCCAGGGGTCGGCATCATGGAGATGGTGGATGCATTGGCAGATGCACCGGTGGATGGAGTGGGAAGAGTGACGGCGGCGTTGGTGGCCGGAACGGTGGATGCGGCAGTGGCCGGAGTGGTGGCAGAGATGGTGTTGACGTTGGTCGACATTTCCAGCAAAGGTTTAAGTTTCGAAAGTTTTTAATTCGTTTTCTGAAAGTCGAAGGTCTTCTGTAGTGTATATCTCGTCTTGCGATTGTTGGAGATATAGCTACAAAAATCAACACTAACCCGAGAGAAAAGAAAAGAAAAACAGAAACGAAAATTACAATGGGAATTCGAAACTGTAAAGAAGAACTTAGCCGAGTCGAGGAGGCCTCTTCCAGCAAGACGAGATACGCCCCGGTAGTACTCTCGGTTTGGCGTGTCGTCCCCAAAGGTAAAACGGCTACGTCTTTGGTGAAGCAGCACCGCTATCAGCAGAGCTTCGGCGAACTGGATGGAGGAGAGGGCAGAGCTTCGACAGAAAGACAATGTAGAGATGGGGAGAGAGCTTATGCTTGTGAATGGTATATCCTAATGCAGTGGAATGGCTAGCCTATCCAAGATCGAGATCGAGATCGGGTCCCGGTCCCGCGACCGCGACCACGGGCACGAGCGGGCGGGCGGCGGCGGCGCGCGCGTGGGCTCTTTCACCCATCTTGGTACACTATAATTATTAAGTAGCATAAAGTCACTTAATTTAAACACATTAAAAGATGTGTTATTTCTCCAATGTGGGATAATTAACACTAGTTAATTATTCCCTAAGCTCAAACTCCAAGCTTTAATTAAAAGCTAATTATGCCCAACTTTAATCCACTATTTCTCACTCACCGGAAATCGGATTTGAGAAAGTGAATATACTACATTTATCTACGTAAAATGTAGATCGACGCTATATTATTTAATTTCACAAAATTAAATGTCTCGTCACATTTATTATTTGGTCAAAATCCATTGACCCGGCATATCTAATCCATGATTTTTACAATACAATTTATCATTACTCTTCAAATAAATATTAATAAATAAAATATAACTAAATGTATAAAATTAAAAAATACGTAAAACAAACGTACATTTGTATCATATCATTTCCGATATTAACAACGTCTAAATTTATCTTCATCTATAAAACCGATTCATATTTTCTCCAGTGCAGAAACGCATTCTCTCTTTTGTTTGTTAATACAACGTGTTTTTGCAATATTAACCTTCATCTATATGAAATGCATCCTCTTTTTTGTAAGATTTATTTTAAAATAGTATCCAAAGCTTGACTCAGATTTCTTATGAATGTTAGTACATGTTTGACTTTGAGTAACCAAATCCAACTTTCTCTCCTCATGTACGGAACATCAGATGAACTTCCAGACCAAAAAAATCATCATGAAGATAATTTAATTAATATGTATTAAGTGATGTGTTATTAGGCTTAAAATTCTACTACATTAAAAAATTAATTCAAATTTACACCCTTAAATAAAAAGTAGGAGTAACATGGGAGAGATGGAGACGTACATGCATATTGGATGTTCTTGTGGTTGATGATGAGATAAATGTGTGTACTAATGCGGACACAAATGTGGCAAGTGGCAACGGTTGTACAGGTGATCCAAGGGTATCAGCTGTCAACTTAATATGGATAAGTCCCGATACAGCTACCTGGATCAGGAGTCCATGTAAGGTCCCTAATGGTGAATTGGCTGTAGATTATGACAAATATTTATTTTTTTGTTACGAATACATACTATAGGCTCTATTAAAAATACCAATAGTAATATCAAAAATAAAAATCATATTAATATACACTACCTCCGTCTCACATTAGGAGTCATATTTAGTGTGAACACGAGTTTTATAAAATGAAAAGAAAAATGGATTGAATAAGTTATTGGACTATGTGTCTCATTTATATATTAGTTTTATAATAAAATGTGAGTGAAATTGATTGGTAGAATGTGAAATTTACTTATTATTTATGGTAAAAGTGATTGTGACTCTTTTTATGAGATGAAGATATTAATTGCTTATATAGAGTATTACAACATGGTGCCATGTAATATTATGAGCTAGTATATTATGGTCGCAATATCCTATTATTATACTACAGTACTATATTTTAGTACTCCCTCCGTCCCGCACTACTCGCACTTATTTCCTTTTTGGGCATCCCAAGTTACTTGCAATCTTTCCATTTTTAGTAAAAAATTTCACCTACAGCCGTCATTTTTGACTTTTCTATACACTCATTCATTAATCTCCGAGCCGAAAAGAAAATGAGTGAGTAGCCCGGGACGGAGGGAGTATATCTTTATTAATTTACTAATAGTTTGATGTTTCTTTTTAAAATTTTATTTTTATTTATGAATACTCATGTTATGTTGATTAAAACTATTGAACTATTTATTTATTCAAATTATATGTTTTTTTTCTCTTTATCCTTAGTCGCATCCTTTATTTCTATATCTTAGTCTAATTAACACATTACTTTATCTTACTTTATTCTCTTTTTTTATCTTACTACCTTTTGTATTTCTTATTTTATTCTTTTTTTTACTTAACTCACCTAATGTAATTATTCTTAAATCTCATGCAGGAAAGAAACTCCCCCACTACCGCGGTATCGAAGAAAGTAGAATATAAAAAAACTGAATATATGAGGATGCAGGATTCCAATAGACTCTAAACAAAGGACGTGACTGTGATGTAATCGACTAAAGTAAAATAAGAAAAAGGGAAATTAAACCTATAATGACAAGTACTCCTAAAGAGAAATTAAGGCAATAGAAGTGATCATTATTAAATATTAAGAGATGTTGGCAGCATTTGCAACCACAATCGGACTCCTGACGTAATGGGTCCCGTCCGTCCATGTCAGCCCGCCGGAGCTAAACTCCGTGGCAGACCTTTTAGATTTGATAGTAACGGTAAAGCTCTTCTCCTCACCGATCTTGTCGAACTGGAGAACCTTGGGCTCCACAGAAACTCTGAAAAACGGCGGCTGCTTAACGAGTGCAACATATCTCCCGGGTCTCCCCACATTCTTCAGTCTCCTCGTCACCGTCACCGTTGCGTTGAGCTCCGGAACGGAGATGGAAGGGTAGTTGAGGTTCAAGACGTCGAAATTCCGAGGGCACTTGTAGCCTGACTGCGCCATCTTGCGGACGATGGACCTATTGTAGCCGATGCCGCAGAGGAAGTCGTAGTAGTCGTTGGGCC
Organism: Salvia splendens; assembly: GCF_004379255.2. Taxonomy (NCBI): domain Eukaryota; kingdom Viridiplantae; phylum Streptophyta; class Magnoliopsida; order Lamiales; family Lamiaceae; genus Salvia; species Salvia splendens. The sequence continues at coordinate 28,178,711 of NC_056039.1, forward strand.
CCATGTCGTACACCAGGCCGGGGTCCGCTGCCCGGTTCGGCCTGATGTCGCCCGAGCCGCGCGCGAATGCGTCGGCCTCCACGGTGCCGTTGTAGTCTCGGATGGGGAGCATTGTGTTGCCCCTCGTCCGGGATGTGGTCATGATGGCGGATTTGATTGCCGCGGGGCTCCACTCGGGGTGGAGCGTCCTCAGCAGGCCGACCACGCCGGCCACGTGTGGGCACGACATCGAGGTCCCTGACAACACGTAGTAGGGAGTCCTGCGGTGGTCCTCTGGCACCGCTGTGGGGCCCTCTGCCTCGCTGAATGCCGCAATTATGTTCACTCCCGGCGCTGTTACATCAGGCTGTGCAATAAAACATGACAAGAAACACACGTTTTTTAGGCCAAATAACACTAGAATAAATGTATAGATTTATTGTTGTTGCAAATTAACCTTGATAATTTGTGGAGTGATAATATTGGGGCCTCTGGAAGAGAAAGAGGCCATGGCGGGAGATGGCTTAACACCAAGCACGGCAGCAGGGGGTGTGATTAGGGCTTGAGGATTTCTGTATTTAAGTATTTATTACTTATAAACTAATTGATTAATGAATTAATTAAAGGGTGAAGATGAGGACGAACTTGGTAGAATTGATGTAAGCAAAAAGAACAAGGCCATCGGTGTAGTTGATGTGAGCTGCAGGAAGAAGATGAGCGTCTCCGGTCAAGTCATTCCCTTCCACTACGCTATTGCACAGAACCATCCCGGCAGCTCCTGCGCGCTTTGCTTCAATCCCTTTAGCAACCCTCGCATTCTCACCCCTTAAACACGCCACTATTTTGCCAGCCACCTTCGCCGGATCCAGTGATTTCTCTAGGCATACCAAACTGCACCAATACACCGTTAATATTTCCAAACTCGATTTAATCAATTTGTATGAAAACGACTAATACTAGTAACTCTCACGCGTCATCTGCAGATACATTGGCAGTTGCAGCATCAGCAGCGCTAATAAGAGGATAAAAACCCGTGCGCGGAAGTGCTTCACTCAGGCTCATACCCTATAACAACAACAACAGTGTTAGAATCGAATCGTCGACTGCACATTTAGTTTAGTTATGATCACATATTTATAGTCAGACCTTGAAAAGTGAACCGTTTCTTAGTGCAACATTGGCCCCCAAGCGACGGTCAATAGTGCTGGCAGCAACGGTGAAAATCCACGGCGCGACGTTAGAAACAGTGCCTGGATCAGGGCCGGAGTTCCCGCCAGAGGCGACAACAGGGATTCCCTTGGTGACGGCGTGCAAGGAGCCAATGGCGATGGAGTCGACAATGTAGTCGGTAGGAATGCCGCCGACGGAGAGAGAGATGACGTCGACGCGGTCATCGATGGCGGCGTCAAAAGCGTCCACGATATCGGAATCGAAGCAGGAGCTGTCATTGACCTTAGGCCAGCAAACCTTGTAGGCGGCGACGCGTGCCCTCGGAGAGCCCCCCTTGGCCGTTCCGTTCCCGATCCCGAAAACATTGGCTCCGGCCACCATGTTGCCGGCAGCGGTCGAGAGCGTGTGGGACCCGTGCCCTTCCGTGTCGCGCGCATTGTGCATTGTCGGATCATGCGTCTTCGTGAAAGCCTCGTAGCCTTTGATGAAGTACCGAGCTCCGATCAGCTTCCTATTGAAGTTGAAGATGAATTAGGTAATTGATCAACCCTAATTACAGTCATAATTAATTTAAATCACACCAAATTCTGGTCCATATCTAGTCTATTAACTGACAACAACAATATTGTTTCTTAATTTAAAATAAAAACGAAAACAGTACTACCAGTTTTAGTTGGTTACCTATTGCAAAGGGTCTGATTAAACTGACAGATTCCTTTCCACTTTGATGGAATGGGGCCATAGCCTTGGCCACTAAAGCTCTTTGATTCAGGCCAAACACCTAGTAATTAAAGGCAACATCAATTATCAATAATTTCCTTCCAAAAGGCAGAAACAATTAGCAAAAAGACTGCTTTTTTACCTGTATCAATATTTGCTATGATCGTATCTTCGCCGAATCTGGCTTTCTTCCATATCGAAGAAGCTTTAATCACACCATTATTTTCCAGCATCAGAAACTCCCATGAATGTGTTGTGTGTAGCTTCTTCCCTTGATTCAAGAACACAGACACCACTCCCTCTTGCTCTACATTTCAATAGACATCAATTAAAACATATATAGTTGAAAACATATGTGGATTTTAACATACTCGCAAGTTCTGCAGCTTCTTCCTCTTCGAGAAAAGCAGAAAAGCCATTAATGTGCCTTTGATAAGAATGGATTAGTGCATCTCTAGCCTTCTCTTCACTGCCAATACCAAAATTTGAAATAATTAAGAAGTGGATTTATTTCATGATATGGAAAGAATTTGCAGACCTTCCTAGAAATGATGAGAGAGACTGGATGTGTGAGGTGGTAACTTGGTCTAGATCAGCAGATGTTGCTTCTAGGCCATGAGAATGTGCTCCCATGTAGACAACATAGGCCTGATGGATCAACCAATTAAAATAATTAATACTATATGATAATATTATGAAAGAAAAAACATGATTGATTAATTAATTTGTATTACTATTGAAGTTGTACATGCACCTTTTTTGTGGCTAAAGCTGGTTGGTGGAGCACAACAAAAAGAATGAATAGTGGCATAAACTTGTCAAACAACATCTTTGATAAATTGATCTGCTCTCTCACTATCTCTTTCAGATGTGTGTTTGCATAAGATGTTTATTATTTATACAGTGGGATTTAGAAGAATGAAGATGCTGATTGCAGAGTTAAAGGCGATCAAACAGCTGTATGATAAAATTGAATCTCAAATGCAGAGTCCTACATTGATGGAATTTAATCTCAAATGGGAATTATAATGCGTAGGATTTGCCTCTTCTGTATTATTTCATTTAATTTAATTTAATTTTTGTGTGAATCTGGCCGGATATCTCTCATTTAATTGCGGATTTTATACCTAGTTTAACAGAGTCAACTATATCTAAATGTTAATGTAATGACTACATACATGGATTTTATGGCCAGCCCTTGCACCGTGTGTATCATCATAATCTTTATTTACTGCAAATTAACTTAAATTCATTCATACCTATCCAATGAATCTGTCAGTTTTAAAACATACATGGATCTTATTCCGATTCGTTTTGATCCATTTCAAGATTATTATCGTTTCTTCTAGAGAATATTCAAATTAGATTATCGAGTGTGTGTATTTCAATATTCTGATCAAAATTAGTATTAGTGACTACCTACACAGTAATGGTGAGATTTTGCTTTATAATTGTAACTAAGCTTCCGTGGGAGACAACTACGAATCAATTTCACAATTGCTATTTATTGTGAATTTGTATTTTTTAGTACTATTGTCAACTTGTATAGGTAGTGTTCCAAGGGAGAGTTGGCACATAGCAAAAATAGCAAACGCTACCTAATCTGTTTATAACTCAGAGATAAGCTGTGATGAATTAGAATCGAGAAGGAATCCCCCCATTTGTTGCTCTTTTTTTTAATTTGTAAATGATTTAAATTTAAAGACCGCGTCATGGAGGACTCGAATCTGAGACCCATAGCCTCATACATTACCTCTCTACCGCTTGACTGACTCACACAGACACCCAATTGTAGCTTGTTAATAGTACATAATATTGTTAGAGGTCAATTCATTTCAAAACAAAAAAAATTACATATAGCAAACAAAACAAAATTTCCCCAGTGTTTTGCTAAATTGACGACATTACTGAAGTTGCAAGTGGAACATGTTATGTAATGGGGTAACCGCGGTATCCAGACCCCGAAAAATTTGCCATTATTTCCGTTGTTATATGTAGGATTGTCCATTTAACATGAAATCCATTTGTTGACTCGAATTATTGATTATTTGATACAATTATAGCGTAAAATTTATAATCCCATAATAAAATTTCAATACAAATGATCCTAAACCGAATAGCTCACAATCTCATATGGTTGATCCGAAATTAAGCCGAGCCACATAAGATTGGCCTGAATCGAGTAGATCTCACTATTTAATTTGCAAATGGAGAATTATACCCCCTCCGTTCGCGAAGAAGAGTCTCGTTTTTCCATTTTAGTCCGTCCGTGAATAGGAGTCTCGGTTCACTTTTACCATAAATGGTAAGAGGGTCTCACCTTCCACTAACTCACTTCACTCACATTTCATTTAAAACTAATATATACAAGTGGGACTCCTATTCCACTAACTTTTTTCACCCATTTTTCTTAACATTTCTTAAAACTCGTGCCGCCAAGAAATGAGACTCCTAATGGCGGACGGAGGGAGTATTTATCAAACTTTTGAAAGTAAAAAAAATTAAAAGAGAGTAATTTAAGAGTGGGAAAAAGTGTTTATTATTACTATATATAGAAATGACTCAACTATGAGAGAACTTTCCAAATGGAAAAATTTGTCACGACCGCACTTTGCTAAGGATAGCAAAGATCGGAAATCATGACAATAAAGGGGAAAAATAAGGGGGAAAAAGAAAGGAAAACCAATCGTCAACCAAACGTCCGTTTTATTACGAAAGATATTAGGATTCACAAGAGATTTACATGGTCGTACAGACTCGAAAAAGAGTTCATCAACTTGTACTTCACATTCCTATCATAATTCTCACCAATAAGTCTATCACAAGACAAAGATAAAATGCACAGCGGAAGAAGGTTTGAACGCGACAATATGTATGGAGACATATGCCTTCGAGGGTCCTAAATAGTTACGGAAATCACCAATCTCACTCAGCACCACTTCATCCACGGCTCAACCTACACATTTAGAAATACATGCAGGGTTGAGTACGAAAGTAAAGAGTGAACACTTTGCCAAAAGATACACACATATATAAAAGATTTATTATCATGCCATCACAGTAACACTCGGGGTTTTATCTTAAAAGGCCCGAGCTACCTAAGTTCTTTGTGAGCTTAAAGTTCGACCGCAGTCTAAGTTCTTCCCATCAATCTGTCATATTTGTACATTCCTTTTTGTGCACACTACTCGAATAGGATTTTCATACCTATTGGAGCGTAATCATTCCATTCATTCTTGATCAGTCAACCCTCTCGATGACACACGGTCCATTCCTTTTGTGCACACTACTCGAATAGGATTTTCAATCCTATTGGAGTTCGTAATCATTCCATTCATTCATTCATCTATTTTGGCATAGCCAAACAGATAGGCATCTCGACAAAATAAAAACATTTATGGCATTGACAATCCTTTGAAAATAAACACCACTTCTAAATCATTCATAGCATTTGATAATTTCATCCACATAAAAAAAATGTAGGATAGTAAAGCTCACACGCAACATCATTATCACTATAAAATAAACTTAACACATAATTCACAAGCCACATTAATACATAGGTTAGAAATCCCACCTCGCCCGCTTAAAGTTCCTTAACTTGAATTTTTCTCACACGACCATTAACTTGCGAAAAATGGCCTTTTGAAAACAAACAACATACCAAAGAGACTCAAGAAATTCTTATACTTTAACATGAATGCATGCCCCTAATTAAAAGCTCTTATCCTTCATTCACATTTAGGAAAATTCTGGAAACTTGCATATTAATTAAATCAGGAAATTTAATTAATAGCATTTCTTTTAAATTAATTATTTCGGGAAGGCTTAATTAAATTCCGTGAACTTTGGACGTTGTCTCTATCTTCCTTCGATCTTATCAATTAAAAGGAACCGCGCTTGTAAAACCAAGTTCATTTAACCACAAGAAAAGCCCGAGTATTTTAATTAATTAGGATCTAACAAAGCCCCAACTAGAGGTGCCCACGGTTTGTAAACCGGTGGTTCCGGTTCGAAACCGCCAGTTCCGGTTTTGAGAAAGGCGGAACCGGAACTGAACCGTGAGGCTATTTCACGGTTTCGGTTCTGAACCGCCAGTTTTCGGACGGTTCTCACGGTTCCGGTTAGGTTTTGGCGGTTTTTTTTTTGCTATGTAATTTGAAATTTGGACTTATACAATAAATTAGAACAAGACAATGGATAATTTTAATTGAAATAAGACGAATAAGGTGAAAATCATATCAATTTTATTGAATTTGAGTTGTAACGGACAACGATACATTACAATTTACAATACATATACAAGTATACAACAATGTGATATAATTTACAAGTGTTGTCGGAACATAAATAAAAAAACATGAAATGGGGGAAAAAGAAAAAAATTGAAAAGGGCTTGAGCTCAACTTAAACTTTCAAAGTTAAACTTTTCAAATTTAAGTTGAGTTGCTGATAAGGCTAATTTCATGCATCGGTCTAGGGATTTTATTTCATGAAAACGCTGGGTCTAACGCATGTTTAAAGCCAGGTGTGTGAAGGTTTTCGCTAGATCCAGGAAAGGAAGAGGACGCTTGCATGGTCCTAGGAAACTGGCGAAAGAGTGGACATTATGAAGAAAATTGCTTGACGGAGGAAGCCTCGGAGTTGAAGGGTAGAATAGGGATTTCTACGAAGACTCTAGAAGGCTATGTCCGCATCTATAAAAGGAAGAAGCATGCAAGCTGGAGGGACTTTCCCGGTTGGAGGCCTCGCTAACAGCTTGTAACTTAGTTCACTTTTCACACACTTGGGTTCTTTTTGAGGGGAGATTCAGGGTGACGCACCATGGGTTCACATCTAGCTTTCTCACGTTCTCGATTGGGTTGTAACACCGTCCTTCTGTGGGGCGAAGAAATAGTTTAATTTCCATTTTCGTACTTTGCTGAATATTTCTCTTATCTTAATGCAAGTTTCGTTTTCGCTTATGTTGATTGTGCTGATTTCTGTTTGTTGATTGTGTTTACTTGAATTCTGGAGTTGGAATTGTTGGAGTTGGTTGTTTTCGCAGATTATTGCAGGTTCGTGGTTGGATCTGGGAGAATGGAGTTTGTTTGTGGATGAATCGGGGTTTTGTTAGGGCTGGCAATTTTCGACACGACACGATAATCTGACACGAATCCGCACGAAATTATTGGGTTGGGGTCAAGTCTTATTAGATCCGTGTCCTTATCGGGTTGACCCATTAAGAACCCGATAATTTCGGGTTGGGTTCGGGTCGGATGCGAGTCGGATACGGGTAACCCATTAAGAAATAATATTATTATTTTATTATTATTTAAAAAAATATATATTAGTTTAATTTTTTAATTTCTTATAAATTAGGTTTAAATAGTATAAAACGAATTTTAATTGTGTAAATTAGGTTAAAAATTAAGGTTTAATCATGTAATATTAGGTTTTAATCGTGTAATATCAGGTTCGGGTTGTTATTGTGTCGTGTCAACCCATATTATATCGTGTCGATAACGGGTTCGTGTCGGGTGCGGGTCGTGTTCGGATTTGAAGGTAGTAGGTCGGGTTCATGTTCGGATTTACAGTTTCCTTAACAGGTCGGGTTCAGGTTAGGCCTTATTGGGTTGGGTCATTATCAGGTTGACCCGATAACGACCCAATCCGCACGATTTGCCAGCCCTAGGTTTTGTCTTGCTGATATTGTAGGATTGTCTGTGATTGTTGGAATTCGGAGTTGATCGGAGCAGATTTGTAAGAATCGGAGTTATGGAGTTGATTTTGATGGTTGTTGAGTTCGGGTGGCTTGGATCCGGAGTGGATTGAGCACTCGACGTGAATCTGAGCAGTGTTGATTTAATTTCATGCCTAGTTTACGTGTTTTCATTTCGCTTCGCCTAGTTTATGTTGATCTGATGTATTTCCGATTCGTAGCAAGTTTCCGGCGTCCTGATTTCTATATTCTGTTTGAATCTAGGTACGTGCTCTGTTTTCTCCATTTACGTACTTGAGTCGGTTAGGGAAATGCATGTCGTTGTTAGTCAGGGCATGAGTTGGATGTTTGCAGCTTTTACCGTACTTGCTATATTTGGAGTCGTGGTCCCCACTGCTTTTATTCTCTTTGTCTAGTCTTAATTTGTGAATCGTTTACACGGTCTAGGAAGTGATTTTAATACCTCGCGATCATGACGATGTTTGCTGTCAGTGTGTTTACAGTTTCCTAGGTCTAGCATTTACATTTCGTGCCTAGGACTAGAGTTAGGTAAAATTCTCAACCCTTAGCGTGGCAGCAGCCGCTTGTTTCCAGAGTCTCTAGCACTACTTCACGAATCCATCTTCGTGGGATCGACCCCGCTTCCCTATACTAATCCATAATATTTGGGGTTGAGGGATTTAATTGTTGAAAGGGAGTCGAGTGTGTCCAACGACAGAAACACTCTGTGTTCTTTGAGTTCCTGGACCTAGTGATCCAGTGGATTTAAGAAGCGCGGTGTCTTGATCGAGCATCTGCATTAACTTTCTCCGTGCACACTTGCTCACTCCGCTCCTGAGTCATATCTTAGCGAGCACTCGCGGGCACAACCTTCAGTTGCCTACATATCCACAATTTTATTGAGGAATCAAAGCCCACGTAGTTCTCTTACCTTGCTTACCTTTTTGGTCGGCCGTGCTCGCCATTCACCACCCCCACTGTCATTGATATTGTTGAGTTCCCTCGCGTCCGACCTCGTCATCGGTGGAAAAGTCTTCACCATCACTCTCTACACAGAAAGTCGAAATCCAGCTCTTGTGCTCTCATGTCCGTCTTTGCCCAATCATCAAGTAACATAGTGGCTTCCATGTTTTAGGCGGAGAGATTGTTCATTTTGTCATCTAGGACACAACCGCCGACACTAAAAGCTTGCTCAACGGCGACGGTGGAAGCGGGAACGGCGAAAATCTCCTTAGCCATTATCGAGAGTATCGAAAACTCTCGATAGCCGATCAGTTCCCAAGAATAGATACGTAAGGTTGCTTTTACGTTTTACCAGTGTTGTCTTGTCTCATAAATCCAAATCAGATAGTCAAATCCAAACTGCCGGTTCCGGTTATAACCGCAGGTTAAATTGATTTTTTTATCAACGGTCATTTTTAAAAGGTACATTACCGATTCCCCCCTCATCTCTCTCACCATAAATATAGTCGTTTCATTACTTAAATTCAGCCGATTCTGAACTACACTCACCTTCTTCCCTTTTTTCAAACCACCATTCCCTTCACTTTTATTTGCTCAATCTTAGCTATGTCCGGTGTAGGAAGTGAGAAGAGAAAATGCAAGAGGTTGTAGGCGGCGCCACCACCCAAAGGCGACACTCAATTCGAAAAGCTAGTAGATCTGATCGCCAGATATCTCAAAATGGGGGGAAAATGGATCAATTTGAATTCAAAATCAGAATTTAAAAAATAATTTGAAAATCGGCCGAAACTGGCGGTTTTGGGGTAAAATCGGCGGAACCGCCGGTTTCACGGTTAACAGAAACACAACATGCATAGCAGACATCTAACAAAAGGAAATAAAACAAAAACCAAAAAGTAAAATTACTTGGTCACTGGGGGGGTTCAATTTTGCTTCTAACTCCCTTGGGAATTAGCCTTCCTGGGGTGCTGGTGGTGTTAGCCTTCTTGGTCCTCTTGCTGGTTATGGGGTTGCATCTGCTTCACTTGCATGGTGTTGGTGGTTGTTGTTGTTGACATTTCCTTTCTTTTCTTACTTGGGGTATCAGTTGATTCACTGGTTTCCTTTTGGACAGGGAGGCTCCTGGGGTTGGCTGTTTGGGCTTCTCAACTGGCCTGGAGGGTGCAAGCTGCTGGACCGGGAAAATTTTCTGTTCGACTAGGGTGACCATCCTCATCATAACATCGACGGCCTGGGTCATCTTCTCTGTTTGAATCTACATCATCCCCCTCTGTGCACAGCGGCATCGCCCAGCTTGCTCATCATCTCCTCCATTCTCCCTCTCCAATCTTCCCCTGCAGCACTTGTTTCACTACCCTGTTTCTGGCTGGCCATTCTCCTGGGTCAGGTAGTCGCCTTATTTCCTAAATTGGGAGCTTCATCATTGGAATTCCTTGTTGGTCTCATGTACTCTCTTCTTGACCTACGAAACTATAACTTGAAATTCTTAAACAAACTTGCCAAGTGGATGTAAGATCCAATTTTATTTATTTTTTTTTTAATTAAAAAACTTCTTTCCCAGATTTGCTTAGAATCTCGAAAATCTTTTTGGGATTAATTTTTTTTTCTTTGTTTGGATTTTAATAATAAAATTTCAGAACGTCATATCCATATCAAGTACAATTTTTGTTTAAGTATTCTTGGGAGTATACTGGTTCAGTCCAAAAATTTTCAAAGTCCTTCCTATCTAACTGAAACCCAGCAGATTCCCGAAGAGTACTTAGCAAACTGACCAGCTAGGCAATAAAAATTTTCTCAATTTGGACTTTTTTAGGGAAAAATCAAAGAAACATATTCACATTATCTACAAATTTGTGCTTAAGTATTCTTGGGAGTATGATGGTTCAGTCCAAAGATTTTAAAACTTCTTTCCTATCTACCTGACCCAACAGATTCCCGAAGAGTACTTAGCAAACTGACCAGTTAGGCAATAATAAGGTGTATGCGTAGTGGAATTTCCTCCACTGAGCGTAACTCCGAATTATCCATAAAATTCTTTTTTTAAAAATTTTTTCTTTAAGAACATAAAATCTTTTTGTAATTTTCTGATATTTAAAATGTTTTTGGATTTTTCTTAGAAAAATATTTACAAGAATTAAAACTCGACTAAAAGTATTTACAAAATGAGTTTCTAAAGTATCCAAGGATTATATATGCAACCACTAATCATAAAATTGAAAGAACAAGAAAACTCTCTGGCCCCATAGGCATTCTTTCAGCCACATGTGATTGGAGAGCTTTCCTTCTCTACTTCAGCCTTGATTTTTTTCAACCTTGGAAAACACCTTGGATAAGAAGTCATGCATAGACAAAAGAAAACAATCAAAAACAAAAAATTAAAGAAAGTCGAAAGCTATTTACAGTGTCATAGAAACAAAATCAAGTAGATAACGACATAGTCCCTGGCAATGACGCTATTTGAAGAGAGGGGTTTTGCACGTGTGTCGTGTGCATGTGTCCCTCCTTTCAACAAGATTTATAATCTTCCCACTAATGCAACTAATAGTATAAGCGGAAAGAGCGGGGTCGAACTATGGACCTACTCGAGATTATTTCTACGACACAATTGGAAAAGGGTCGGCTGCTGCCACACATTCATTGAGTGGGTTAAGGCTCTAATCTACTTGACCTGGCGGAATTAAACTAGACTCTATCTAACTGACCTGGCGGATGGAAAAAGTACAGACACTTGCATGACAACCAAACTCAATGCAACTTGTAAACTGGAATTAAACTACCTAGAACACCTGTAACTTTCCCAAAATAGGCAGACAAAGATGCAAAAGCAAGTGGGGACCATTTTTCCTAAACTGGCTGGGGCTGGCAGAAAGCTATGAAAAGCAAAAAATAAAAGCAAAGAGCAGATCTGATTCTCTAACCAATTTCCCGCTTCATCTTCTTCATGTATCTAAGCTAAAACATAGTGAAAACAGAGCATTGAACAACATTAACGAAACAAAATAGAGCATGCTTGGAAAACAAGACGTGAATACGAAATTCAAGCTAGAATATCAGATATACTCTCCTCGGTCTAGCAAAAAGCATAATGAACACAGATTTACCTTGCATGAATCACCTAAACTAACAGATCTCATAAATTAAGCACGTGAACAACTAGATCTTAACATCTAAACTACTGGAAATCATGTAAACATCATTGATTTAAACATCTAAGCCACCAATTGCGAAAAGCATCCAAGAAACATGAGTAAATAGCATCATAAACATGAAAATAAACACCAAAGCTTCATAAAACTGGAAATAAGTCGAGATCCAACGGCGGAGTCGTCAATTCCTCCGATGAAACTCGAGATATAACTACAGCGTCTAAAAAGCGGTAAAGAAAGCAAGGATTCAACGTCGGAGTCGTCAATTCCCCCGTCGAAACCATCCAACTAAGCTAAGAAAGCAGTTAACTATCTAAACTAAGCTAAGATAGCGGCGGCGTTAAGTGCCTCTGAGAGCTTCCTACCTAAACTACGATAGCGTTAAGCGCTGCCTTCTTCATTCATGTTGGTCCCTTTATATAGGGAGGCTTCAAGCTCAAATCCATAGGTTATGTTCTTCATGATTTGACGTTTGTACCCTTAAAATAAGGGTGTCTTCGAATTCTCTATCTTTTGTCTTTTTCCTTGCACTGCATGCTCTCCTGATAATTCTCCTTGACATAATAGATTTTTGACATTTTTACTCCTTTTCTGCTCATTCTGCATCTGCTCGGTCAGTTTGCAGCATCTACTTGACCCAGCACATACCTGCACACTTAATCTCAAATTTGTGCATTATCTCCCAAAAAGCATGTAATATCACCCAAAACCAATGCATGAAACGAGTCTTATCAGACACTGACATGCAATTTAGTAAACATGAGCAAGCAATATAACATATTCAACCAAGCAATCTGATAGAGAATAGTTCAAAACAACAGGGTAAGATACAAATTCGGGAATTCAAAAATCAAAATCATACGGGGAGAAATAAATTCGGGAGATCACTTAACAAATTCATGAAATTGAATTCACATATCAAATTCAAGAATTGAATTCACATATCAGCAAACTTTAAATACACAATAACACGATTACATTATCGAGTTGATGAAATTGAATCACATATTAAAATCAACAAACTGTAAATATACGATTACAGATGATTGGGGTCCAGTCACACTACACGATTATAAGTGATTCTTACCGTCTGTAGTGAAATGGACGTCAGCGGGAACATTATTCTTCATGGATTGAATGACTATTGAAGATTGCAGGAAGAATCGCAAAGATTCAATATCTACCAAAATTGAAAAAAATTGAATGAAAATATCGCAGACGATTGAACGAATTATAGAGATTGAAAATAACACAGGCGATTTTGGATGAAGAGTTGATAGATTAATTGCTAAAACTGAAGAAAGAGGTAAGGAGAAAAATAACGAGATTTACGCTGGGAGAGAACCGATGGAATTCGATTTACAAATATAGCCTTTTGCATTTTTTAAAATTTATTTAATAAAATTGAGACTGCCATCTGATCCCAAATCTAATGGTTCAATTTGGTGGTACATTGTCACTCTATATGGCGTTGTCATTTTAACATATCCCAGTGACTATATGCATATATACTTAGTTTCTTTAGTGTTATTGTCCAACAATTTAATCATAGACATTAACATCCAATTATTTTACTTTTAGATAAATACAAAAATGGCATACATTTGTAAATATACTTAATTTTTTAGTGTACCATCAACCTAAATAATCATAGTCATTCATATCTAATTATTTTATTATTAAATTATTTTTAAGATTCTAAGTAATAAAAGTGACTATCTGCATATAGGGATGTTATTAAACGCAAACCATATATTTAATACAAACTCAAAACTTTAATCCTAGCCACTAAATATTACAGATTTGTGGTTAATATTGCTTAGATTTTCTATCTCAACAAAAGCATGTATTTTGTCAACAGAGGGTATTTTTGTGAGTTAATTCTCTGAACGGTTTATGCTTCCTAATTTCTCTCCCACCTTCCAAAACCGAAAATATTCACATCTTGGAAAGGATCTTAACACCATAATTGACGTCAAAACTTTATTTTGAAGACTTAAATTGATTCAGCACAAAATCAAGAGAAGTGATTCAACACGCTTAAGGCAATGGACACAAATTCAACAAAAAATCAACACGGATTTTAGAATCACCATAGAATCAATACGATGTCAACAAAAAATTCGATCTCAGCAGAACAAAATAATCAACACATTTTTAACGTAAAAAATCACTAACAGCAGAACAAAAGAATCAACGAAATTTCAGCGCAACACAGATATCAGAATTCAACAAAAAAAGCAACACGATCGATTCAACACAAATTCAACTAAAAATCTTCATAAAGTTAAGACAGATTTTAGAATCAATATAGAATCAAAACTATTTCAACCCAAAATTCAACATCAACAAAGAATCAACGCAATTTCGTTGAATAGTGGAAGGAGAGAGAACGGTTTAATCATGAAGAGAGAACGGTTTCATTCAACGTGAAAAGTGGAAGGACGGAGAACGACGAAATCGGGATTACACAATTATTCTATAATTAAAATGACTCACCGTATTATGAAAGTGCCCAATATACCCTCTGTTGACAGATTCGTAGAAGTTATTGAAATTTTAATCTAGAAACATAATAAGCGTTGATCACTAATAATTAGTGACCAGGATTAAAGTTTTGAGTTTGCATTAGATATATGGTTTTCATTATATCACTACCCTCTGCATATATATACTTAATTTCTAAGTAATTTCTTAGTGTTATCGTCCAACAAAATATAATAGTATTTTGCATTTAATTATTCTATTATTACACTCTTAATTCTTTTGTCATCCAACAAAATGGTATTTTTTAATGCTTTAGGCAAATAATAGTGTTATCATCCAATTTCTTTGTGTAATCTCATTTATGATATTTCTCTGAAAAAATATGGCACCTTTTGAAGTGACCGTATTTAAGGCCATCCACAATGCTGTCACTAAACCGTCCCTTAAATTACTATTCGCGGGCTCCACTGTGCTTTTTTACTCCATCCCTTAACTAAGGGACGGAACCTGCAACCCTCGGGAGGACCCCCCGGCATCGTCTGCCGAGGTCTCAACCTCCTGCGAGGCAAACTCTTGTGGCCCGCTGCCCGAACCGCCCTCACCAGACGAGTATTGGCCACTCGTCGTGTGTTTCGTGCGCTTCGAGGTCGAGCCTGTGCTGGACCGCACACTGCCGGCCCACCTTTCCTCGTCCTCGACGACCTCCCAAACATCGACGTATTTGAATTGTTTGTCGGTGTCGTCGAAGTAGACCCGCAAAGCCGACCTCAGAATGTCGGCTCCCGTGGCCGCTTCATTCTTGTGGATGGCGCAGAATCGTTTGACCTCTCTGTCGACTCGGTCAAAGTGAGCGCGGAGCATCTTATATGTACGGTGGCGGGACCCCTTCGGCTTAATCTGGTGGTAGGCTTCGGTGACCTTTTCCCAGAAGCACTTCCGGGGTTGTTGATTCCTGGCGATGTGATCGTACGAGACACTGATCCAGGCGTTGTACACCGCCAGCGTTTCTTTGGGGTCGTACGGATGCCGGCCTAGATCCTCCTCCTCCTCGTCCGCCTTCGCCTCCGCCCTGGAGCTTCCACCGCCTCGGTCTCCTCCCCCACCTCGGCCTTCTTCCGGAGTGGGTTCAACGGAATAAACCCCCCGAATCTGGGATAATCCCTGCGAATACCGTGGGACGGAGGGACGGGCGTATGCATCCACTTTAAAATTGGGTGGTTGGTACCCCCCGGCGTCGACGAACCGGAACCACCCAATGTGTTGTACATGCTCCCCCAGTCGCCGAATGCGTTGAGATCCCACCCGCCGGAGCCGCCACCGCCGGAGTTTCCGTCGCCGGACATTTTGTGATGAGATGTTTGATGAAAATTGGAGAGGAAATGGAGATGATTTGGGAAGAATATATGTGTAGTTGTGTGTGAAATGAGGATGAATTAGGAGTATTATAGAGTAAAAAAAATAAAAATAAATAAATAAAATGGAAAACGGCTATAAACGGTAATATTACTGTTTTTAATTTTTTAATATTATTTTTTTTTATTTAATTCGAATATTTTAAAAAATGAATTATTGCGTCAGCGTGACGATGCCCACTCGCGGGCCGGCGAGTGGGCGTCACGCATGGCACCGGGGCGCGCCACGTCGCCTCGGCGCGTGGCGAGACGTCTCGCCAACCGTCAAGGCGTGACGGAACGCGGAACGGGCTGGGGACGAGACGGGGCGCCGCAACGCGTCACGCCGCCGTCTCGTTCCTTCGTGACGGAATACTGGCCACCCGCGTGACACGTTGCAGGTGGCCTAATATTTTCATACTTCATTTCTATATATTATCAATGTAATTTAATATTGATTTAACTTTGCAAATATAGCAAAAGGGCAATTAAGTAAAGGAATAATAATTAATAAGAAAACCAGTTTAAATAAAAACCGGTTTAAAATTTAAGGTCATTTTTTATATATAATTTTTGTTAATTAATCTTTACTCTTCAATTTATTACTATAGCTTATGGTAACAAATTAAAATATTGTAAGTTAAAAGAGGAAAAGCAAAAGTGACCTAAATGTAAGTGTTTGCCTAAATTGATCAATTAATTTCAGGGAAGGAAATTATCAACAAAACTGCATAATTTAATCTGAAAGCAGATATTTGAAAGGGTTATTCAATTATAACTGAAATCCGTATCATAACCATTGCTGAAAAAGTAATGATGGAATCGAAAATCCTATATTCAATGTTTTACCTTAAAAAATGTTGTGAACAAGCATACCAAATATACAACTATATAGGAATGACCAAGTGTGTTGCTCAATATACACATTCAAATCACACATGCTCTCATATTCTGGTTCCAGTATATACTTATGATTTTAATCACAAAGCCTTATCCTCGTTGTAATCTGTGTCCAACAAAGGGGACACTGGCTCAGTTCTTCACCACAGTCGCGGCACGTCTGCGAAGAATATGGATGCAAAGCAATCAATGTACATGACATGATTCACTAGGAAACAACATCTTCCAAAATGTCACATTATGTATGGTACCTGATGGCCGCATCCAAGTGCGAGATCCCGTTGGCTGTCATAACAAACGGGGCACCTCTGCGGGGAAGATTTAGATAAACAAACTCATTTTCATGCTAACAACATTATAAAAGATAAAACAGCACAACACAAAGTGAGAGGATTCACCCTTTCATTTGAAGTGCTTGAAGTGGAAACAGGAGAGGGTGGATAGTTAGTTGAAAAGGTTTGGCTTAGACTGTTCGACCTCAAGTTACGCGATGGAGGTGGCAAAGGGAGAGTTGTGCTGTGGCCTCTCTGGTTGCTGCAAAATAGTAAAATACAGGATGCTTAGTTTTTCATCATTTGATCAATTGATTACATGACAGTATCTATTTACTTACCCCAAGAGTCGGAGTTCGAGTGTTGCTCTGTATTGTAAAGGGATTTCCATCAGTGCAGCCAGGGCGAACTCGGCTTCCTTGTGTGATTGAGGAATGTTTCTTGACATGATTTCTGTGAAATTTACGAACTGTATATTGTCAAAGGCTCTGGCTGGGATATTGTCGTCAAACTCGCCCCACGGCCCATCCCCAACTCCAACAACGATAATGGACAACGGGTATCCACTGCACAACACAAACACAAAGGAAAACCTCAAATAATGTCTCAATATAGATATAAGTCCAAATTTCACATTTGTAACACCTTGCTTTCACTATTGCATTAACTGTGTGTTGCTCCTGAGGGCTTAGCTGTCCAGCTCGCATCTCGACACTTCTTGTGACCTTCCATAGAAAGCCGACGCACGTCAAACCAGGAAGAAAAAGTGAGTTTGGTTTTGAGTAGACTGAAAAGCAAGCATAAAAATTACTTGGCCATCAGCTATGATCAAGAGAACATGATATTGGCCACCACTCCGATCAACTATCCCTATAGCAGTTTCGATTATAGGGGCAAACGACGTAGGTCCTGGACACTCACAAAGCATCTAATGAGGAAATAAGAAAAAAAATTAACATGGAAAAAAAAGTAGGAGTGGCAGCAGAGGTGGATCATGGACCTGATAAGCGAACGTGTGGAACGATCTGCCTATAACGAGAGAGTCCCTACTCGAAGCCATTGCAGGGCCGGTTGTCCTCGTAGAAGCTGAAGACATCTTTATCATGTGTGCTGACTGCAAGAGGAATAACATCAATATTATCATTGAGTTTGAAGAATGTGAGCAACATATATATATATATATATATAGATACCTACCATCGCCAAAGCCAAAACATGGGATGAGATTATCGTCATCGAAAGGCGAGAGTGTCCTTCCGATGATGGAGATGGCTAGCTGGTACGGATTAATGCCATCTCGTATGTCATGAAGGCACCTTCCTTCGAAGGAATATCTCCCTGTCCATTCGTTGCTTTTGGTGAAGTCGATGCCTACAATCAGATTTGAGGATTCGAGGCCGGATTGAATCAGCGCTTCCGTAACCTTAACATAGTTAAATCATACAGTAAAACACAATCAAGACAAGAAAAAACAGCAGCATAGAGAAATGAAAAGTGATGAGTTTGAGTAAATGAGATATATACCTGATCGAGAGTGTGGTAGTTGTCGAGAATTCTTCCATATCTCGTAGAAATTGTAGAGGAAGAAGATCCATGGCTGGTTGAAATTGAGTTGCGTTGATCCATCTCCATCTCTGCTTCTTATGTAAACACAGGTTTTCGGAATCTTTCTGAGCAGAAACACCACAGCTTGATCAACTTCACCATTTGAATTTGTTTATTTAGAGATTATATTAGGAAAAAAGAAGAAGACAAAATGCATGATTTTAGCCTGAGGAACAGAATCAACAAAGTGCAGAGACGAAGGAAAGAATCCAAATGCTGGTGAATGAAGAGGGAATTCAATTTTCAAGCATTGAAAGGGCAGTTGTGACTGAGATGACTTGGTTGCTATGCTATTATTAACTCAATACAATATTCGCATTTCCATTTTTATTATAAAAACGCGCCAAGAATTTCTTACCTAATTCATTGGTTGGACTTGGAGCCATTGACTGGAATATAATAGTACTACTAACATTTTCATGATCCTATCTATGATCTTACTTTCAATAATAACTAACGAAAGCCAGGTCATAAAGAATACGTTATTTTTCATTATTTTATTTTTTATTTAATTTTTATACATCATGGCTACTACTATCTCACAACCGCATTTTTGTCCAGGATTGGATCAACATCAAATATTAATGAGACCTCATAATCTTTTATGATTAAGAATCATTATTGGTCAACTTTTAGGCCAAAATATGTTGTCTTTTCTTAAGTATCAACACTTATTCATTGATATTTTTAGAGTAAGTTTGCATATTGCTATACAACTGACTTTGAGAAAGAAATTGAAAGCTGGAACTTAACCACAACTCTTTTCTGTGAATCTTAAATACTCAAGAAAAAAAAATAACACACATGATGTTTACAAATACAGTTTACTCATCTGTAATTGCAATTAAAATTAGGCAAAACACAGTGTGCATTGCTTGATATAGACTTTCAAATCACTATTCAATCACACACATATATCATATGTTCTAACATTAGCTTTGTGAGCTTAGTCATAAAGCTTTATCCTTGTTGTTATCTCGGTCCGACAAATAGGGCACCAGCTCAATTCTTCCCCACAGTCATGGCACGTCTGCAAAGTAATCAACGCGCAGATTTCAGCAGAAAACAACCATACAATTTTTTGCACAACTTTTGTTTTGGCGCTTTACCTGATTCCCGCATCCAAGTGCAAGGTTTCGTTTGTTGTAGAAACAAACGGGACACCTCTGTGGAGCATGGTTAGAGAAATATTGTGAGGAAACATCACCAATACTCAAATGGCATAAAATTTGGAACAAATAACACAAAGTGAGAGGATATATTGAATATATACCCTTTCATTTGAAGAGCTTGAAGTGGAAACAGGAGATGGAGGATATCTACTTGAAAAGGTTTGGCTGTAGCTGCTTGAACGGCTCAAGGTTAGATCGCTATTCGACCTCAAGTTGCGCGACGGGGGTGGCAACGGGAGAGTTACGCCGTGCCCTCTCTGGTTTCTGCAACAAAAATGAGGCCTTTTGAGATATTCAGTTTTTTCTTTATGTGCATATGATGAATCATTACCCCAAGAGTTGGAGTTCTAAAGTTGCTCTGTATTGCAAAGGGATTTCCATCAATGCAGCCAAGGCAAACTCAGTTTCCTTCTGGGACAGAGGGATATTTCTTGACATGATTTCTGTGAAATTCACAAACTGCACTTGGCAATTGGTAATCAATAAAGATTCTAGTCAAGCAAGAACTTGATTTGCAAGGTCTAACCTGTATATTGTCAAAGGCTCTGGCTGGGATGTTGTCATCAAACTCGCGCATCATATCCCATGGCCCGTCTCCAACTCCAACCACGATAATGGACAACGGGTACTCACTGCACAACACAAAAACAAAGAAGCGAAGTGTCAAATATAGCATATAAATAAGTCAAGATTTTCACAATGTACAACCTTGCTTTCACTATTGCATTAACTGTGCTTTGCTCCTGTGGACTTAGCTGTCCGACTTCCGTGTCTACGCTTCTTGTGACCTTCCATAGAAAGTCGGGATCAGACACATCAAACCAGGACGAAAAAAAAAATGAAGTTATATTTGGTTTGGACTAAAGTAAGAAGCAAAATTACTTGGCCATCAGCTATGATCAAAAGAACATGATATTGCCCACCACTTCGATCGACTATTCCCATAGCAGTCTCGATTATTGGGGCAAACGACGTAGGCCCTGGACAGGAACAGATCACTAGAAAAAAATCTCAACTCAAGAAACAAAGCAGGAGCAACAGTGGTGGTTGAACCTGATAACCGAACATGTGGAACGATCTCTCTGTAACGAGATACTGCCTCCTCGAAGCCATCACAAGGCCTGTTATCCGAATAGAAGCTGAACACGTCTTGATCATGAGTAGTGACTGCAACATGAGCAACAAGTGTTATGCCCTCGCTGACATTGAAGATGAAGTATGTTATAGGACAGCGAGATAGTACCATCGCCAAAGCCAAAACATGGGATGAGATTATCCTCATCGAAACGCGAGAGAGTCCTTCCAATGATGGAGATGGCGTGCTGGTACGGATTCAAGCCGTCGCTGAGGTTGTGAAGGCACCTTCCGTCGAAGGAATCCCTCCCTGTCCATTCGTTGCTCTTGGTGAAGTCGATGCCTACTATTAGATTAGAGGATTCCAGACCGGATTCAGCAAGCGCTTGTGTGACCTTCGGACAATCAAATCATCACACACAAGAAAAAACTACTAGTAAAATACAAACATCCAATGAAGTTATGAAACATACTTGTTCGATAGTTTGATAATTGTCGGGAATTCTTGCATATCTCGTTGAGAAATGAGTGGCTTCACTTTCAGCATCACTGGTGTTTCGAGGAGAAGATCTGAGGCTGTTTGGAGTCCTTCCATTCGACATCTTCGCCCCCATCTCGCCTTCTTATATATAATTTATAGTCCTCTGATTTGCGTGATCAAATTTGTATTTATATGAAAAGAAGAAGATACATTACTGAGGAAGAGAATGATGAGAGTGAAATATGAAGGGCAGCTTATATAATTACTAGAGTATTTTGTTTGAGCTGACTTTTTTTTGCAGCTCCTCTCTTTTCTTGTAAACTAAACATCACAATCAAGAAAAGAAACATTCACATTTCCATTTTCAAATGTTAGTGTGGCACGCGCCAAGGAAGTTAATAAGACAAATAATTAAGGAGGGGACCGACCCCATGGAATAAAATTATTGTCTTAATCTTATCTTTAAAGTTTCTTTTATCGTTGGTCAAAGGTTTCTGAAAAAATTAATTATTTTAGCATAAAACAGCTTCATCAGATTTATCAGTAATTTAAGGTGGTGTTCGATTTGCAAGATAAAATAATACCAAGAAATAATTTAGAATTGAGTGATGAGATTATTTTAGTCATATGAGGTTAGCTATGACTAATTATCCCATGATTATCCATCTAAAATTGAGTAGTGGGGTTGAATCTCATGAACCAAACACACAATAAATTTAATCTCCGATACAATCTTGACAACCGAACACCCCCTAATAGTATTATACTATTTTGTATCTTATGGTGGTGTTCGGTTTGAAAGATAAAATAATACCAAGATACAATCTAGGATTGAGTTGTGAGATTATTTTAGTCATAGGGGGTTAGCTATGACTAATTATTCCATGATTATCCATCTAGGATTGAGTTGTGAGGTTGATTCTCATGAACCGAACACACTACAAATTTAATCCCGGATACAATCTTGTAAACCGAACACCCCCTATGTACATTATTTTTATTTTTATAATAGTACTAAAAAGAAACTTCGACCATGTCGCTGTTAGAGGCTATTCTATGATAACGATTGCTCACAAATCTTGTGTGATGTAGCAATTTCATTTTATATTACATTGTTTTAATTTATATATTTTCTAGCACAGTTAGATTAAATTTTAATTATATAATTATTTTTAAAATAATTTATTAATATAATTACTTAAAATTTTTTGAAATTATATGCAAATATAGAAATTAGGATAAAATTAATTAGATGTATATATAGATGTGGGGTGTGTTATATTGTTAACTAATTCCTAAATTGCTAACAACAACTAAATGATATACATTGGATCGTAAAATCAATGCACAATATCATTCATTCATTATATCAATACAATACACATAAAATATCAATTAGGGTCAATTGACCAAAAGTTAGTTATAATTAACTTTCAAAAAATATCTACAAATTTTAAATGATCATAACTATCTCAATTTAAATTATTTTTTTATACAATTTATATCAAATTAAAGATAATTTTATAAGGATTCTAACGAGATCTCACTTGCATATGTTCGGATGTCAAAATTTGAAAAAAAAATCTTGAATTTTCGTACATATGAAGAAGCAGTTCAATGTCAATGTAGCTATCATAATATGTTTACATATTATGAATCGTATTGATATGTTTAACACATTGTATTGACATTTTGATTCAAACTCTAATTTTGATAGTTTTCTTATCTTTTTAAATTTAAATTAATAATAAAATAAAATTACACATGACAATTTATAGACCACTAAATTTCTACCAATCTTATAATTAAAAATTAGTTGTAGTTAGCAATTAAAGATTGAGTCAACAATTGATCACTCCCTAGATCTAGATGTGGGTATGTTCGAAAAAGTAATGAGGTTCAATGAATAATTAAAATTGAAAAATATACTACTAAGTAATACGAAAGAAGTTGAAAATGTATAAGTTGTGATTGTGGCTGGAAAAGCAGCAGGGATATTCCAATGGGAAACCGTTGACTTGAAACAAAACACCTAACTATTGAAAAGCAAGTCAAGACGTTCTAATTTTGCACATACTCTATTTTGCATGCTTAATGCATTCTAATTTTATGATATGTGATCCATTCATAGAGTTTAAACTGACAAAAATCCAGTAATCAGAACATAGTGATGATGCATAATAAAATGAGGCAATTAGGTGGTTCAGTTAAAAATTGAATGCGCTACTATTTCAGTAAATTTTCATGACTCATGAAATACTGTTTCACGCAAGTACATCTATACTAAGTTAAGATGCAATGATGGAGCTTTGCAACATTGTTATTGTAAACAAGATCTCCAACACAAATTTTTCCATGATTGGAAATTAGTGAGTGTATAAACAGGCACCCCTTCATCCTGCCAATATAGCCTTCCCAAAATGCAGCATGGCAATTGGCATCAACGATAAAGGTATTCATTTGCAATACTTCTGTTGCCATTAAACTAAAACTTAATGCCATACACCATAAGAAAATGTCCACTTTTAGTGGAGAGATGCACATCCACCAAGCCCCACACCATGGTTTCTAGGTTGGAGAGGAGAAACAGCAATAGTTAGTAAATCATATTTTTTCGGCCTACATTTACAGATCACTGTATAAACAAGATTGAATGGATTAATAACCAGAACAAACTTACCACAGCCCTCCTCTATTAGCAGTGTATGTTGAGGAGTTTTTAAGGTTAGCTAATGCTTCTTTGAGATTTGCCAGTTCATCCAAAGCAATTCTAAGGGGATCCCTTAACTTGCTCATCTTAGGCTGGAAAAGAACATGATCAGTCAACGTCAGGTTCAGCATACTAATAATAGTGAAATATCACCTCCTTTCAAATAAATGAAATATCATCATTATCATATCATATGTTATCAAGTTTTCAGTTCACAAGCTTGAGGAGTTTAGCATCATCTCTAACATACTAACCCTCGTGTCACTTGTATTATGATCTTTATTTTGGAAAAACAAATATCCATATCAGTTACAGACTACCGTGCTATGAGATCTTGTCATGGTTTTCATTAGATACCACTATAAACCAGAAATACAAAACAAGCTTCACGATTTACTCTTTGATTTCCTACTACAAGCCATAAAACATTTGATTAGTCAACTGTAACCACTTGCGCTCTCAAAATAAAGCAGCTAAGATTATAGATGCCAGCCTTCTATCTCGTTAAAAGTGAATTAAACCAATAGACCTCAAAACCTAGCTCACAATTCACATGCAAAACACTTATTCCCATGTTCATAAGCTGACTTTAAGAAATATACAAGAGACTTCCTGGAACAGAAGAAATGATATGCCACTTATATAAATCTAGAAGAGATCATTTCTAATGTTTTTTGGAACATAAACAATGATAGGAAATGAAGTCAGCTATCCAGTCTCTTTCGAATGAAAAAGATGTAGTAATAGTACCTTCAGAGCTGGGACAACAGCAAAAACTTCATCCACTGATTCAGGGCAAATATTGGCAATCAAGCAGATCTGAAGTTGTTGATGCTTTGTTAAACTCTTTTCATGACATTAAGATTGAAAGACTACATCTCGATTACGTACCTCACATTCAGAAACACCATGCTTCTTCAGTGGCCTAATCTGAGTTAATGAAAAACAATTCTAGAAAGGATGGAAATGAAAGTACCTGTGGTTTGACATGTATGAGAGGAAAAAAATTTAAATTTTACTATCGATGAGGATACTCAAATATCTTCTTCACCGTCTCAGGCTTCGCATAGTTCCCACCTCTCTTGGCATATGTCAGTCCCATATCAAATGAACTAATAATCAGGATAATGCTCATCGTCAATTTTCAAGGAAGAATTTATTTCATCATATGCAACTCGATATGATCAAATAAAAGTAAGAAGAAAAGTCTAAATGACAATAGCTTCAACCTCTCAACTTACACTGGGTGTTTTATATCAGGATCTTGAGACTATATAACCATTTGATCCTGGATGCTTTGCAATATATCTGCAGCTTCACAGTCCATCAAACATGCAGAATTGGAAGGAAGCTCTGCACATAGATAACAATTCAGTTCAGACTTCAGAGAAATAAATGAAAAACAACAACAATCTGAAATCTTGCTGAGATGATCATCCTCAAAAGAAAAAAAGGTACTCCCTCCGTCCCGGAAGAGGAGTCCATAGTTGCCTAGGCACAGGTTTTGAGAAATGTAAAGAAAAATGTTGAAAAAAGTTAGTGGAGTATGGGTCTCACTTTTATATATTAGTTTTATAATAAAATGTGAGTGAAATGAGTTAGTGGAATGTGGGGCCTACGTAAAAGTGAAAGGAGACTCTTATTGTGGGACGGACCCAAAATGGCAAAAAGTGACTCTTATTGTGGGACGGAGGGAGTATTATAATTAAATCAGCACAATCCAATCAACACTAGCATAGTCAAGTCCTGTCTCAAATTTGTATATTGAAAGGCAGCCTTTTTAACAAATGAACAAAGTATAATCTAAGAATATTCAAGAGATTTCAATAAAAATTTTATAATAATTATTAACCTTGATCAAGTCTTCGCTCCACCGCGGCTGACCCTTTGCCTGTGGATTTTTTAGAGCCATTTGCAGTTTTGTCACCTTTTCCACCTTCATCCATGTCATAATGAAATGTAGGTATAATCGAAAAAGAACAATCAGAACTCTAATCCTAAAAGAAGCATCATTCTCAGTTGCTGAGGAAATGTAATTAGAAGCATCGAGAGAACCTTTTGCAGCTGGAGTATCAGCCTTCCCATTTGATTTTTGAGTATGTGTTTCAAAACTATCTAGCCTTTGCAATAACAAAGAAAGATTAATATGACAACTAAGTACACTGCAATATAAGATATGGCATTTATCATTCCACCTGAGTGAGTAAGATTAATAGCATAAAGAGTGATTGCACTGAGTGTTTACAAATTTAACCTTCAGAATCAAACTGAACTTGTTTCCCCTTTTTCTGTTTTCCTGAGCTGTCACCATTCCCGACTGATTATGTTGCACAAAAGAATTTGTAAGGACAACCGGAAAGAATGAAAACAATGAAATGAAAGTTTAACATGTCAAGGTGATCATGGTCCACATAGGGTGTAGTAATAATGATTTCCAATCTGATAAAAGATGTGAGAAACAAGCCACACTCGATGTGCAATTAATTAAGTCTTCCTCCAAAGTAATGCCTTCTTTAACATGTATCGAACTATTCCAGAAAAAGGTTGAAGTTTCCAAGATTGACAGCATAGAAGAACTTAAGAAGTGTATTAAGCATTAGACAGAGACAAAATCAGGAGAGGGGAGAAAGATAATAAACCAATTTATCACAAATATTTGGCCACGCATCCCACATTGTTTACTGAGTAAAATACATACTAACATGAGTAGTAATAACACTAATTTTCGAGCAAATTATGGGAACAGTTATTGATTAAAAGGAAAAAGAAAAACATAAAACAATGATACTCACAAACCTAGAGCAGGAACTCAAAATTCACACCAATACATGAAGGAAACACACACCAGCAATAACATATACTATATGAACTCAGAAACGAGAGCACAAGCCGTACCAGGTGATTTTAGAGCAGACTTTCCCCCTTTTCCTCCTTTCTCCGACATTTTTATTATCCTTGAACCGGCCAAGCCCTACAAATACTCAGGCATTCCAATTTTCTTCAGATTTGTTTTGAGAAAACACAAGAGACGAGCAAAATAAAGAAGAGAACTCCGCGACTACCGCTCAGCGAGCACCAGGGGGGAAACCAAGAATTTTGGTTGAAATAAAAAATAAATAAAGAGAGAGAAACACAATGCATTTTTTTGCATGCATAAAATCTCACCGTAAGAAGGCGGCGGGAGCTGAAGTTAAAGCTGGTGATAGTCCACCGGATAATCAGAAGACTCTAGTTGGTTCCAGTCTGCAATTCTTATTTTCTCTTAATATGTTTATTTAAGCTGGAAATGTTAATTTGGAAAAATTCAAAGGCCAGACTCCAATTTCAAAGAAATTAAAAAATTCCCCATATCTAGACGTCACCACAGTTCGAGAACCGGCGGTTCACGGTTCGGAACCGCCAGTTCCGGTTCAAGAAAAGCTTGAACCGGAACCGGCCCGTCCAAGGTTCGGCGGTTCCAGTTTTTGAACCGTGAACCAGCGGTTCATCGCCACCGCTGGAACCGCCGGTTCCTATCCGGTTCCGGGCCGGTTCGGCAGGTTCATGGAATTTTTTTATTATTATTAACATTTTAATTCAAGTAAAAAATGTAAATATACTTGCATAAATAAAATTAGAATAATGCGATGTACAAATATAATTTTATTGATACAAATTACAACTTTAAAATTACAAATTACAACTTTAAAATTATAAATTACAAAGGACTTAAAGTCTTGATCACAATTTACAAATTACATTTTCGAAACAAATGGGAGAAAAAAAATAAAGGAAAAGGACTTGAGCTCAACTTAAATCTAAAATTTAAGTTGAGGTGCCTACGTATCCTCAATGCTCAGTTGCATTTTGGAATCAAAGTTCACGTAGTTCTCTTACCTTGCTTACCTATTTGGCTTGAAAGGAGGAATTGGCGGCCTACTCTTCTTCGTCGGGGAAGTAGTCTTGGTCGGGCTGTACTACTTGATTGTCCCAATCCGGTTCCTGGTCTCTAATTTCGGGTTGTACTACATGATATTTATGGAAATTGAAAGTGGAGAATAGAGAGTAGTGTGATTGTGTGAATATGATAACGTGAACGACGTGAGTAAATTATGAGCGCAAATAACGTAAATAACTTGAGAGAATGAGGATGGAGAATAGAGAAATTGAGATTAAGAAGAGAAATTCTTATTAACATAAGAATGGGGTTAGTAGAAATGAAGAGGAGGGGGTATTTATAGGGGAAATTTGTGATTAAATAAAAAAAATTTCAAATTTCAAAATTTTGAAAATCCGGCGGAACCGCCGGTTTTTCGGTGGAAACCGCCGGTTTCGTCAACGGTTTTCTGACGAAAACCAGCGGTTTCTGACCGGTCTCTGAAAAGGCTAGGGGTAGGTCGGTTTTAGGCCTGAAAAGTTGTCGGGAACCGCCGAACCGCCGGTTACGGTTCGTTCAAAAATGGAACCTGAACCGGCCCGGTGGAACCGGCGGTTCCGGTCACGGTTCGAACCGCCGCCGACGGTTCCGATTCCAGTTCCGAACCACCGGTGACGATTCCGGGCCGGTTCGATTCGGTTTGGGGACCTCTACCCATATTGGACATCTCTTATGTGTGTTAATAGTACTCCACTTAGTTCTTACTCCTACTAGGTATGAGTTTTAAAAATATAGTACATAGAAAATGTTAGTATAAGATGGGTCCAATTTTTATATGGAGTATTTAATTTTGTATTGAAATGTGAGTGAAATAAAATTAGATGAATACATATGGATGCACTTCAAAAATATCATATTTTAAGTTCACAACATCCTTCCAATCATATGTTGTCACGTGACACTTATAAGAAACAAAACAAAGTTATTAAGCAACAAAATTAGTGGATGACATTGATGGATTTTCGTGGATTGCATAAGAGACTATTAATGTTGCATTAAATGCAATTTATTTTGTATTGTAGACTAAAATGTAAAATAAACTGTATTTAATGCAACATATATAGTTTTTTATGCAATTCGCATAAATCCGTCAATGTCATTCATTAATTTTGTTACTTAATAACGTTATTTTGTTGCTTATAAGTGCCACGTAACAGCATATAGTTGGAAGGATGTTGTGATTCTAAGGGTGAAAGAACACTACTGCCCCCTTTAAAAAATAAACAAAATATCTATTAATAGACAGATAAAAATGACAAAATAAACGCTTAATAAACAGAGATAGTTCTATACCTTCGTCAAGAAACAACACATTTAGAAAAGAATCAAGAAAATAAAATGGAAATATGCAGCCTTCTCATTTCATGAGTTTGTTCAATTAGAAAATCTTCTAAGACCCGTCCATTACATTAAGTCAACGTGAATTACAATATTACCCTTAAGTTATATAGTAATTGATTATTTCATTCGTAATCAAACAATTCAGAAATACCTATTTCATAGATAAAATAATTGCTATAATATATAAAAGTCATTGATCCCGCAAAAAAAAAGTTGTACTACATCTAAGTGAGACATTTATTTTTTACACTTGTCTTTTAAAAAAACATTCTCTATTTTTATTTATCCCAGAAAATAGGTGCATTTCTATTTTCGTCTGTGCCATGGAAATATGAGCATTTCTATTTGTGGAAAGTTGTCCCAAACTCATTACTCATATACAATCAATTTATTTACTCCATCCGTCCGCCATTAGGAGTCATTTCTTGGCGGCACGAGTTTTAGGAAATGTTAAAAAAAGTGGGTGGAAAAAAGTTAGTGAAATATGAGTTTCACTTAGTTTTAAATGAAATGTGAGAGGAATGAGTTAGTGAAATGTGCGACCCTATTACCATTTATAGTAAAAGTGAACCGGGACTCCTATTCACGGGAGAACTAAAATGAAAAAACGGGACTCTTATTCGCGGACAGATGGAGTACAACTTTTATATCAATATGATCCACCATAACAATACATTAAACACTTAAAATAATGTGAATTTTCACTATCTACTAATACTACTTTAACTACATTTCTCCTCATCTCTCTTACTTTATCAATTGTGAACTAATTCTATGTCATTTCATATACCCACATTTTTATGGGACAAGGGAAGTATTTAATTGTTAAAATGGATGGTGAGTAAAGTAAGAGAGAGAATTATATGCAATGGACGAAAAGAGTATTATTTTTGTGATTTAAAATTACTAGTTATTGCGAGAAAAGTTAATGTTTTCATAAATAAAATGTAGGAGTACAATTTTTATGAATAAAAATTATTATTGTAGTACATAATATATTTATTATTTTGAATAAAAATTATTTACTTTTACGAATAAAAAATATTATTGTAATGTATAAAATTAATTTTTCTTATGAATAAAAATAAGTATTCAGATAAATAAAACTGATTAAATAGAAACTTAGGTTTTCCCTAATTAACAAATTAATCATTGCTAGGGTCCAATATCTTTCAGCCCATGAATCTGGTCCGATCGATTTAGCTTAATTGGGCTTGACACAGATGACCGATTGCTCCTCTGCAATGACAATGAGTTCATTTCTATTCAATCCTCGCAAATCGATCGCCATGAATTATGTAATTCGTCATCTATCCTTTATTTTATTTCATTTTCTCTCTTTTAAATTTAAACTCTTACTCCATCTGTTCATGTTAATAGAAGCATTTCATTTCGGCACGAAGTTTAAGAATATTGTGTTAAATGGATGATGGAAAAAGTAAGAGAGAATAAAGTAAGAGTAATGAGGAGAGAATAAAGTAAAAGTGAGAATTACTTTTTTGCTAAAATTAGAAATGACTCAATTAACTTGGAACTTCCCAAAATAGAAAAATGCATCTATTAACATGGAACGGAGGGAGTACTTCCGTTGCATTTAGTAACACTTATCTCTAAGCAGTAACAAGACTTAAATTGACAAATTGGTGGGTTACATAAATATGGTTAAAGTTATAATTTTGGCAAGATTGAGGTGGGTCCTTATCTTATGTTGGACTTTGAGTTAAGCTTAAATATGATATCAAACAATTAGAAATGTCCAAATATAATTCTCTATCTTGGTATTACTATTTTATTAAACACGTCATTATAATATAGATAATTAAAAAAATAACTTTCAATTGTATATTAAATATACAAATTATGTATTATATTTTTATTAATATAATAACAAATAAATAAATTAGAAACTAAAAACATATTTAAATTTCTAAAAAATGCTTTAAAATTTATCGAAATATATTTATGTTTTATTTTGCAAAAAATCTTAAATATTTGTATTTTATCATGTTTATGTTTTCGTTTAAGCATATATCTCAAATTTATCATAATTAAATGTTTTACATTTTATAAATATAATTAATTTTCATCATTATTTATTGGATTTAGCGCATGTTAATTTTATCGGCAGCAACCCGATTAGCCCGAATCTCGAGTTTTTAGGGTTAGGGCGGAACTTTTATAACCCGAAAAAATTACAACCCGATTAGCACACACCCAATTAACCCACAACCTGAATAAAGATGGCCCGGAACCCACTGGGAAGATCCGATTGACATCCTTCTTATCTCCCTTCTTCAATATTCAATACATAGAATACACATTTACCTAATTTATGTTTAATGCAGTTTACTTTATGCATTCGTTATGAACAACACTAATATACAACAAGGGGGACCTAAAATGCAGTTTACTTTATGTATACCTAAAATACTAATTTCAAAATTTGCACGCAATCAGTTGAAATTTGCGGTAACCACTGGGGGACCTTCAATGCAAAGGTTTGGTAACATGTACTCAAATTTAGAAAAAAAGTTGGGGATTTTAGACCTCCCTTGCCTAATGAGTAATGAGTGGATTGTTGAATGTAGAATTTAGATTGAATTCCTAAGTCTATGGTTCAACCCAAAAAAGAGAGAAATATATTTAAAAAAATCCAATAAAAAAAATGTCATAGCTATGACAAGGAAATAGAAACCGAAAATATCTGACTACAACTCAGCAATAAATATCTAATTGTAGTAACAAGTAAGAAAAATATCCAAAAAAGTTGGAGAACAATGCATACATAGCAATAGAATACAGCTTTATTCGTGGACACTGCTGCTGAGGATAGAGTCGGATTCCAAAGCAGATCTTCAAGTTTGAACAGCGACGTATACAAATATCGTCCTCGCTTTTCGTGATAAATAAATTATTGAAAAAGTGCAGAAAACAGGGATATTTCCATTTCCATTTCTACTACTACTTGTGCGCCTCTGCTTCTTCACTCACCTTATCATCGATCGCTTCTCCTTCCTCCGCCGCCAAAACCAACTCGTATGTTGCGTGCTATTCACGATGCTACTTCCTAGCTAGAAACCTCCTTTTCCTGAACTGCTCCTGCTCTGCTAATTTTACTCTCTGCTCTTTCGTTTAATTTCTCTTTTCTCGTCAAGGATCTAGTTGCTTTGTGACGGATTGTGTTCCATGTATTGTTGTTTTCTTTCTTTCGGTGATGATCAGGCTTTGATTCGAGAAAGCCAGAGCTCTACGATTTCATGTATGCCGTTAAGTGTGAGAACGTCTTCAATTGAAAGAGAGGTTCTAGCACTTTTTCGGTGGTAATTACGCAGGGATATCATCTGTTTGTGCTTTTTCCCTCTCTCTTTTTTTGCGATTTGGGGGGGGGGGGGTTGAACTTGTCTCTGTTTATTTTTATTAACAGTCGATGATTTTGTGATTTTATTTGCTGGATTCAGTTTCAGCAAGTAATTGATGTGGTGAAAATTTTGTTGCAGAGTAACCGGTAAAGTCGAATGGGTCGATTATGCGATTTCTGCGGGGAGCAAAGATCGATAGTCCATTGCAGGTCTGATGCTGCTTGCTTGTGCTTATCCTGTGACCGGAACATCCATTCTGCAAATGCTCTTTCGAAGCGCCATTTGAGGACTCTTTTATGTGAAAGATGCCACTCTCAGCCCGCTATCACGAGGTGCATCCAGGAGAGCACCTCGCTTTGTCAGGACTGCAATTGGTCTGGCCATGTTTCTGCACCGCCTTCAGATGTTGAGCATAAGAGACAGATGATCAATTTGTATTCTGGCTGCCCTTCTGCAGCTGATTTCTCCAGGATCTGGTCCTTCTTCTCCGTTGATAAGTCGATTACGAATCCTGAACCGGATCCGATGAATCTTGAAACTCCCTCTCGTTGTGAATTGTCACATGCGGATTTCTGTACAGAAGATACTGGTATGGAGATTGTAGCTCCCGAGGCTGAGCAATTTGATGGAAAGGAGCCAGTAGATTCTATGAACCCTAAGGTAATTGTGATTCGTAATTACTCAATTTTCAGTTTGGAACAAAGTTCAGCACACCAACGGCATTGTAGGGGAAACGGTTTCTGGAAATGATTGTCTCTGTTATTAGGTTTGCTGGGGTTACAGATCTCAGCTTAAGATTAAGCATCTTTCCCTTTTACTTCTCCTAATGTACAAAACCAGATCTTTGACTCTTTGAAGTTTCAGAACTAGTTCCTTCTTCTTGTTAAGTCCTGGAAGAGAACCTTGCAATTTTCCCCTATTCCATAAATCAACATTCTATTTCCGGTACTAGCTTACTTACTTTCCTCTTCTTCTGATTTGCAAAAGAGAAATCGTCTAGTCTCAACTTAATCTATAATAGGTCCGATTCCCCTGCATTCATGCTCTTTTGGCTGTTGCTGAGGTTGGTTGAGTCAAGCTTTATGAAGGTATGTTACTAACCTTCATTTAATTCTAACATCTGCGTTTGTTTCACCTCGGCAAAGCCATTTCCTACGCCTCTTTTCAAAAAGGATTTCAAAATGAAAAAAATATTTTTACTCTTTACTGACTGGAAAAGAACTGATTCCTTCAACTTCTTTAATTTGTATCCATACAAATTGAAACACAAACAAAATCAAGAAAATGATGATTCCTAACTATTAGTTTTGAGATACCACTTCATGTCCTTGTAAAAGATAGTGTATTGCTTCTCCAAAGTGGAGGTCTAAGAAATCAGAGACCTCTGCCATTGAAAAAGAGTATGTTTGTTCATCTCAAGGCCAGATCCTTCTGAGCACAACCCCACCAAATTCATCCAAATATGTTTTGCAATTGACGAATATGTTTTGCTCCTGTCTATCCCTCAGTAAAAATCGTCTAGCTCGAGTCAAAGGCTTAAGTTAAACTTGTTGTGATTGGCAGCTTGTTTTTACTTTGTCATTATTCTTATGCTTGTCTCTTTCATCATTTGAGTTTGCTGCCTTTAATTTTTCAAGTCTCTTATAAGATTTTATGCCCCTGCGGTTTTTAACTTCTAAGCACCTTTTTTCAAGTAGGCTTGTTCGCCGAAGAAAGATCCGGGACCCACTCAAGAAACTCCCTGCCAGAACTTTTATATCTCCGACACAGAGCTGAGTTTAGATGACTATGAAGCACTTTTTGACGAATCTCGTGATGAAACACAACAATTTTTGGACAATGGTGGAGCTGATAGTTTTTATGGGATGCGTGATATGTATGACAATGAATGCAATGTTAAGGGTGTGACGACAAAGGTCTTCCTTCTATTTCTTATGTTTCATGATGAGATGTTTTTAGCTTTTTTGCTTTGCTAAATTGTTCATGTACAATTTGTATGATTCTGTGAGATTTTTTTAGCGGCCTGACTTTGTTTTTATACATTATTGTTGCAAAATATTTTCAGGCCTCAAGTTCGAAGGTTGAGACATTGAAGCAGAATTGTACTACTAGCAATCAATTATCAGCTGAGTCCTTGACAAGCTGTAAATCTGATTCAAATGATTGTGTCCCAAGACCAGCACAATCTACGCACTCAATCTCCTTCTCAGGCCAGACAACCGAGTGCAACACCAGAGATCTCCCAGAGAGTGGAGGATTTTCAACTGTAATAATGGAGGAACATCAGTATGATATTCAGTTTTCATCAGCTGTCAGGGACGATGCAGTGTTACGGTATAAAGAGAAAAGGAAGTCTCGCAAGTAAGTATAGTTACTGGAATATTTCTTCAGTTGTTCTCTTGTGATGAGATAAATAAAAACCAATTTGATTGATGAGTCTGAATTGACAATGAAAATGCTCAGCATGATGCTATTAGCATTTCACATGCATCTCACTTAGAAGTTGCATGTTAAAAAATAATGATGTATCCTTTTTGCAGGTTTGATAAGAAAATAAGGTATGCTTCACGCAAGGAAAGAGCTGATGTCAGGAAGCGTGTGAAGGGCCGTTTTGTAAAAGCTGGAGACCCATATGATTATGATCCTCTGGACGTGATAAGAAACCAATGAATGACTCATTCCGGATGATGCATTTGAAGGCCTGAAATATAACTATGAAAGATGTATTTGAAGGCCTGAAATATGCAGAGAGGAGACTGAAGTGGTGTATATGCTATTTCCAGGGGAAGCTGCCTCATAACGAACAGGTTCATGCCTCATGTATTCTTAGAGATAGAGCTAGACACCTAGTACTTTCTTTTTGTCATAAAAGAGGCAGCCTCCTTGGAGGGACTCAGGTTCCCCACTTCCACAGATTTTGAAGTATGTAGCTTGTTTTATTACTGACACTGTAATCTGATACCAAACCCCTTCATTGTATGTAAATTATAGTCATCATGGTATGTATGTACTTTACCGAGTTCTTGTTTGCTCTTTCTTGTGTTTTACTTGCAGTCCTTTTTATGCCTTTCCTCTCCTCCATTTCTCCATGTTTCTAAAGGAGAACATAATTCCCTACTTTCCGTTTGCACTCCAGTTATATGCAAATTTGCAATAACCAATCACACGGGAGAGTTAAACCACACTTGCAAAATTAGATGTCACAGATGAACAGAGTTCATTGTGCAATAGCCTACAAATTGCATGGGCTGAAAGATGGCGTTTCGATGAGTGTTACCATGTGGTGGGATAGATAAATCAATGATGTAGAGAGGCAATTCACTGAGCAACAAAGAATCAGATTTACACATATAATGGTGCTTACATTACATTTACAGGTGCATAAATACACAAACTATATAGAATGTGGATGCCAATGTTCCTCTGCCTTTAGAGTTAACTGTGTGACTTGTGCGATATTCTTCTGATCAACGCTTTCTCTCTCGAATTCAGCTCAACCACAGAAGCCCTGCCATTTTTGCTTTCGGTGGCTTCTCCTCTCCCCTTAAAACTCCATTCTGGTCTCAACAGATTCGAGTTTTCGTGAACTCTGCTGGTGCTAGGCGCGCCTCTCTCTGTTTCATCCGGAGACGCCTGCTTTCTGCAGGCGTTAGAGTTTGCTTTCTCATGTTCATAGTAGAGAACCTGCACCACAGTTCTCAGCGGCAGCCGCTCGTTCCTCACAGCATGCCCGCATATCTCTGGCGACAGCTTCTGGCAGTCCAAAACGCGACAGAGCTGCTTCTTCTCTGCTTTGCTCAGATCAGGATGCTCCTATACCAACTCAAAACAAAAACATCAAATTTTCAATTCGATGTAACAAAAGAATGGTTGTTTGAGAATGAACCTTTAGATAAATGTTGATGGCCTTATAGAGATGGTCGTGGTCGGGGCGTGCGACTCCCGGCAGTGTCTCGGCCAGCGACGTCATTCTCTGAACCGTCAAGCCGGCGTCTCTGGCCACCACTTGCAGATAGTAGTCAATGAGCTTCCCAATCTTGCGTATTGATTTCATGGATTCCCTCTCATCAATGGGGACTTGTCTCTTCCACTGCCTCATGAAACTCTCCAAAACAGTCTGAATCAGTTCCACATCGTACGAGCTCTCATCACCTGATCGAGCCGGAAGCAGCACCAGATCGTTCAGTGTCGCCTCCTCGAGCTGCTGGCCCGCCACCCTCAGCAGCTCGGCTTTCGTCGCAGGCGACGCCGCCATGACGTTCGCGAAGCTCAGGAGCCTGAGGAGGAACCTGAAGGAGACAGACCCTCTCTCCGCCGGGATGAGGCTCACAACAGTCTCGAGGAGGCGACGCTTGGCGTCGTCTCCTCGAGAACTGGAGGCCTCGTCGTCGCGCGCGATCTCTGGCATCCAGCGAGACGCATAGACGTGGAGAGCCTCCCCAACGAGCTGCGGCTGCAGGGCGTTGGCGGACTTGACGGCCGCCAGGATGCACCGGAACATGTCGACGTTGAGGAAGGACACGTCCTCCGTCCACCAGTCCCTCGGCACGGACTGGTGGCGCCGCGTCTTGTCGTATCCCGGCCTGGTGTAGGTGTAGGACCATGTGACCTTGTTTAAAGGTGTGAGGATCTTGTCGACGATGGAGTCTATGCATCGCCTGACAATGCCGAGGCTCTGAGACCAGTCGAAGAGGTTGTAGGTGCTGTTGAGCGTGACGATGGAGTCTTTCCAGCTTTGGAGGATGCAGGAGGAGAAGAAGGAGTAGAGTTTGATGAGCAGGTTGCCGGGCTCAACGGCCTCGGTCATGCGGAGGAACTTGGCCGCGCAGAGGGATGGGACCAAGTTGTGGGCGCTGAGGCTGATGGTGATGCCGTAGCAGTACTTGGCGCAGAGCTCGAAGGCCTCCTCCCCTCCCGGGATGTTGTGTAGCTTGAGAGTGGCGTCCTCGTCTGCCTCCGAGTAGAGGCGCTGCAGCAGCCCGCACTTGGGGAGAAGAGGGTACTGCAGCTACCCACAAGACATTTTTGAAGAAGATGTGAAAATTGGAAGACTAGACTAATGAAATATGATGATGGAAAATGGAAATATTTTACCTTGTGGAGAAGATAACTGATGTTGTTTATCTTGATGGTGAGATCACTTGGTACATCAGACATCACAGCCCTCCAAATTAGTGAAAACTATCAGTGATATATATAGGCGATCCACATTATTAAACAAGTATGCATATATGTAAAGTACCTAGTTGCCTCCTCGGTGTAGAACGTGTCTGGACGGCATCCGAGTTTCATGAACTTCATTTTTTGGATGCACAAAATCCACTCTATTAACCAGCTGCAACACACTGTGACTGTGGGAGAAGACTTGCAGTTAAATTAAAGGCATTTTGTGAAAATTTATTGCTTTCTGAAGCCTGCATTCATTAAAATGCAAGGCGCAGTGAAAAGTTCCTTTTGGGAATCCAGAAAACAAGCATTATTAAGTGTTGGTGTTTGCTTTTACCTTTTAAGGTAAGCTACTAGAAATTAATGGACTTTGAAGCAGTAGCTGATCCGGAGCCAGATCAAAAGGTGGTCAGGCTATGCCTGATTACAATCAATTAACAAAAAAAAACAAGGATAGAAACTGCTGAATTGATGATGATTGTAGACCTGTAGTCACAGAAAGAAATTAATTTATCAAGCTGCTCAACAACACTACTAATGGCACAATAGGCTCACTGAAAATCAAGCAATGCAGTTTGACATTTTATTACAACAAGGAAGAATGGTGAAGATTTTTTGAAAAAAGCTCACTATGTTTGTTAGGGAAAATAATACTAAATGCAAAACAGCTGCACAAAGTGATTTTTTGATAAATTAAGAAGTTTGGGGTTTTCACATTTGGTTTCCATTTGATTTCACTTTTGGGAGAGATAGAGAGAGAATGATATAGTGCATGGTGAAAAAAGAAAGCAGCCAATGAATGGAACCCAAAATTGCAGAGCATAGAAAAGCATCATGTTTGAATGGCCTCATATATATCCTGTAGTTTAGCTAAAATTGAGCATTCTTCTTTTCATTTTTATTAAGGATGGTTGGTATACGTTGTTTTTTTTTTCAAAAATTTCCCTTTGTCCATACTGTATTGGAGATAAAGCTGCCTCCTCATTCTTCCCTTTTCTCATCATCTTGCTACTATGGCACAACACCAATATCAACATTTTAAAGTGCCTTCACCTTTTTTCTCTTATGCCCAATACATACAATTACGAAATTCTACTTTCACATAATCAAATACTATTGCTTCCTAATCATGGTGATCTTATAAATCAATACACATATACATATAGTAAGCAATGTAGATTATATAAAAACATACCTCAAAACTTGAGTTTAGCTCCCAACTCTCACTCCATATAAAATCATCAACGGGGACTAGCAATGTACATATATATTTCATGCATGTAGAGCTATGGAAGTTGATTTTAATAGGAAGAAAACCCTACCAATACCATAACAATCAGCCACCTATGATGGAAAAAACTTGGACACAAAAAGTGGTGATAGTCAAAATGCTGATCATACTGTAAGCTTCTAAGCTAATGATTATCTACTTGAACTGGGAAAAAGCTAAAGTTAGATGCTACTTAGTAGGTTTTATGTATAAAATTGAGATACTAAACTTTTGACTCACTTTCATAATAAAACATCCTTTTATATATGGGTTGCGTGTAAATCAATAATGGATGCTACATCAAGTGCAATCATCATGATTAATTCATCAATCCATCTCTTTCAAGATTATCTTGTTAACCACAACGTTCCAACTTTACGTGTGATTGAAATTTTTATCTTAAGCATGCAATTCATCAAGTGGGGGTGGTTGAAAAAAAAAAAGTAAAAGAGGGTGGTTAATTATTTTGATTTTTGGAAGAAATGTGGCCATGTAGAAAGATCCTTGGTATGAACAATCAATCTATTCATGATAGTTCTACTCTCCACTAGTTTTGGTTTGGTAGTTGTAGTTCTACTTGTTGTTGGAGTGTTCCTTGTCGGCCACGTGTCTTGTCAGATTTCACAAAATGTTGATTGGACTGGTCGGAGTTGACAATATAAATTGATTCTATTGCTTGGATTAGATGGCTTTGCCTAGGCATGCACAATCCGAACTGAACCGCCGGTTAAGCTTGGATTAGATGGCCTTGGCTAGGCATGCACAATCCGAACTGGACCACCTGTTCATGAACCGGAACCGACGCCGGCGGTTCGGCAGTTTAAGCAGGCCGGTTCAGGTTCAGAAATATCGCGAACCGAAACCGGCGATTCGCCGGTTCATAATATTAAAAAAATTATTATTTATAAAAATCAACTATTATATATAAAAATCAATTTTCACATATAAATAAATACAATAATTTCATAATAGCTCATATTTATTTGTTGGGCCTATGATTCTAAGAACCATTCTTTGTTGTTTCTAGACATCCTTGAATATTTTGTGTTTCACTTTCAATATGAGACAAAATATGTTGAAATATTTTCTTGTATAACTAAATGT
Source organism: Salvia splendens (assembly GCF_004379255.2). Classification (NCBI taxonomy): domain Eukaryota; kingdom Viridiplantae; phylum Streptophyta; class Magnoliopsida; order Lamiales; family Lamiaceae; genus Salvia; species Salvia splendens. The sequence goes on from NC_056039.1 coordinate 28,218,638, forward strand.
TTAGATCATCTTTTGTTTTCTACTTTTCTTTATTTTTTACTACATTTTGTTATTCACTAATTTTATCTTTATTTTTGTTATGATTCATTTTCTAACACAAATTTATAGATAATAATATAATCAAATAGAATAGTTCAATTAAATTTGAATATTACATGTTGCTCATAATTTATATATTTATAGAATGTGGGTGTGTTCAAATAATAATAATAATAATTGGATTTAAATGTGCTCACTTTTAAGAATTCTAAGAAACCATTCTTGGTTGTTTCTCTTTTATAGAGACGTCCTTGAATATTTTTTGTTTCACTTTCAATGTGGGACAAAATATGTTGAAGTATTTTCTTTTATAACTACATGTTTTGATCATTCATTCATCTTTTTCCAATGAGAGATACAAAACTTTCTTTTGTTTTCTACTTTTCTTTATTTTTTCCTGCATTTTATTATTCACTAACTTTATCTTTATTTTTGTTATGATTCTTTTTGTAAGACAAATTTATAGATAATAATAGCATCAACTAGAATAGTTTAATTAAATTTGAATGTTGCATGTTGCTAATAATTTGTATATTTATAGAATGTGAACGTGTTCAAATAATTGGATTTAAATGTAAGTATGTTGCTAATTTTTCTCAATATATTGATTAAAATGTGAAAAAATAACAATTAATATAATTGGTATAATAATGATAAAAATAGATAACTAAAGAATGATTTGTTTAGTGGTATAATATAGTATATATATTTATATATTAGTAGTAGACTAATAGTATGATTTTGTATAATAGTTGTTATTCTAATAGATGTAGTATAATTTATAAAAATAAAATTATTATTTGTGAATATATTCTTGATAGATAAGAATAAACAATTATTGAGTAATATGATTTGTATATAGATAAATAATTATTCATATTATAGTTATCACTAGATTAATATAATTTATATAATAATTATTCTCTTAATATGTATAATGGTATTTATTAGTTAACATACACATAAACCTATACACAAATAAATCGATAATGATAAAGAATTAAAGAATAATACTTTATGTAATTATATTTGTTGTTAAGTTGTAATAATAGAAGATAGTTAAGATATAAACTAATATAAACAAAGATGATGGAGATGTATCATGTAGTTATAAATAAGGAGTTTTATCCCACATTGAAAGAAAGAGCAACACATCCAAGAACATGTAGCTATAAAAGAGAATCATTCAATACACTCTCTTTCAATCCAAAGGCTCAAGTCCAACATTATGTGTAAATTGTAACTTATAAGTTGTGACTTGTGACTTGTAGTCTCGTTGAAATAAACACTAAAACGAGAAGAAAAAAAAATTTGAACCGCCGAACCAGCCCGAAACCGGTGGTTTTGGCCAAAAACCGACGGTTTTGAACTGCCTCGTCAACCGGCGGTTTTTTGAACCGAAACCGGAACCGCCGGAACCCTTGGCGAGCTGGTTCCGGTTCATGGAAATGGTGAACCGTGAACCGCCGGTTCCGAACCGGAACCGGCGGTTTTTGAACCATGTGTACACCTGCCCTTGCCCATAACTTGTTGGTGGTTTTGAGGCCACCTAAACACGCCACTATTTTCATCACACCAATTTACCCAATAGTTCGGAATCGACGGTTTTTGAACCGTGTGCACACCTGCCCTTGCCCATGACTTGTTGGTGGTTTTGAGGCCACCTAAACACGCCACTATTTTCATCACACCAATTTACCCAATTCCTATTGTATTTCATTTTATTAATTAACGCTATCATTGAATTATAATTAGGATGTGTCATGTGTATACATGTTAAACCATAATGAGGTATTCAATTGTTATAGTTAATTAATTTGGTTAGATATGGTATGACAGGATGGAGTTGATGATGAGGACAATCATATGAATAACATGCATGCATGATGATGATCATCACGCATATCATTATACATAGTTTCTCGGTGAGGATTTTGTAATCATTGCTGCTTATTTAATTAGTTTAAGTTACACCTTTCTTCAAAAAGAAAACTCGTGTTCCAAATCATACTTTTTCTCTCTCTCTCTCGTGCATTCTATTTGGGGTGTGCTCTTATAAAACCACAATATCTTTTACAGGACCTGCCATGGTAATGGTTATTGGTTTTGAAATCCAGTGAAAAAAATTATGGAGTATCACGTATATTTATAAATAATATATATATATGGAGTAAAGGTCAATTTTGATTCTAAGAGTGTCCACAATGGGGGAGCCGCGGCCCGCGGCTCGGCCCGCGGCCCCCCATTGCAAAGGCCGAGAGCCGGGGCGGTGAGGCGAGAATCGTGGCTGAGCCACGGCCGCGGCCTTCACGCGGCTGAGCCGTGTGAGCCGCGGCCCTCCCATTGCAAGGGCCGCGAATCGCGGCTGGGCCGCGGAAAATTATTATTATTTTTTTTTAATATTTGAAATTTTGTTATAAATATACTACATTTCCACTCCATTTTCCAACTCCATTTTACTCCCATTTTCCTCCAATCTTCCCTTCCAACTTCAATTTAACCTTGTAATTATGGATTCCGACGATGAACAATTCCAACAAGCGGTAGATCTAGAGTTCCAAAACCTTGTTGCGGCGGTGCAACGTGAAGCGGAAGAGGCAGAAGAGGCGGCGGCGGTGGCAGTTGGCCGGCCATTCCATCATTGGCGATTTTTCGATCGTGATCATGTCGGGGCAGACCGCAGGTTGCGGCGGTGCAACGTGAAGCGGAAGAGGCAGATTTTTTCGATCGTGATCATAAATTTAAAACTAATAAAATTTATTAGACTTAAATTAAAAAATAATATTAAAAAAATAAACAAATTAATTTTTTTTAAAGAGGGCCACATTTGGTGGCCCTTGTTATTTTTGATAGTTTTGTTGACTTTACCATTACGGAAGCCACATGAGAGCCACGAATGGTGGCCGGGCCACAAATGGTGGCCTTCAAGGGCCACCATTGTGGACACTCTAAGCATATGATTAAAATACAAATTTGGTCTTAAGATATTCACTTTTTGAAAAACATGTCAATAACAAATGAAATTCTTATCGGAGTGGTCCCTTTTCGACGATTCGGTAAAAAAACTAATGGTCATGTCATTGTGCAATTAGTGTTGACCGTTAGTTTTTTGACGGAATCGTAAAAAAAATGACTACTTCGGCGACATTTACATTAGTTATGGACCTGTTTTTTCAAAAAGTGAATGTTTTTGACCAAATTTGTATTTTGGTCATATGTTTATGATCAAAATTTACCTTTAGTCTAATATATAATACAGTTGTGTACATATTGCAATAAATATAAATTTTAGAAAATATTCCAAAATAGCTAACAAACAAAATGTCCCAAATTGATGTTACGCCCAAAACGTAGAATTGATGAATGAAAAATAAGCCATTCGAAGCCAAGTTCCTTATCATTATCTTTTCCTTTAAACTCTGGTATATAACACGCACTCGCAATAAAAGCACCAAGGTTTCATAATTGATGATGCATCCTTATATTTAATTATAAAAATAAAATAAAAGAGCAAAAGTAGTACTCCTAGTAACATATTATTAGCATAGTAATGAATTGATATAAAGGGGCAAAGGATGAATAATTGTGATATCGTACATCTATCTATCTGGAAGTGAATGAATGATTAAATGTAAAACTTCTACAAAAATTTAAATGAACTTACACAACAAATTTAAATGCAAGACCGATGCTTATTATGCAAAGATCTTCTGCCCAATCATGGAAGGCTCAAATTCAACAGTGCAGCAACGAAATTTTTTTGACAAAAAAACACTATATACACTAATTAAACTCGATATAAAAAAAAGAAAACCTTAGTTACAATTCTTTCTTTTTTTATGTTTTTTTTTCCTCAAAAAATTGTCATTCAAAAAAGATGGAAAAGAAAAAGGATGTGTATAATGTAAATTGAGGTTTGAGTTGGAGCCAACACATTTCCAATGTTGTGCGGAAAAAATTAGCAACGTGGCCTCACACGTCCTTAATCTTAAGATACACATGTCGCATTTCACACAGCCAAATATTCCCTTGTTTCCTATTTTCTATTTTCTCCTACTTTAATCCTCCCAAACGAAGAATACCATTAATATTTTTCTGAGTAGATGGATACAAAGTTAAATGTATGGTTTATTGTTGAGTAATGCACCATGTATCTTCCATCATTTGTAATTTTAACATAGATTTTTAATAATTGAAATTAAAACCCGTCTTTCCACTTATATACTCCTTGCGTCCCAATATATATGAAATATTTGGTTTTCGACACGAGATTTTATGCAGTATTTTTTGTGAGTTAATGAAGAGAGAGTAAAGTAAGAGAGGAAAAACTAGAGATATTGTTGTTTCCATTTTAACAAACGTTTCATTTTTAATGGGATAACCAGAAAAGGAAAACGTTTCATTTCTAATGCGACAAAGAGAGTATTACTTTTCTCTGTTCTACAGTAATAGAGTCATTTCATTTTTTGTACTCATTTTGAAAAAATGATACAATGAATAGTTAAAATGAATAAAGAGTAAAGGAAGAGAGAATAATGTAGAGAAGACTTGTATCTATATTATTCTTTTTTTTTACATTATAAGTATCTTCGTATCTCATTTTTAACTCTTTATTAGTATCATTTTTTTTAAAACAAGTACAGAAAATGATGAAATGACTCAAGTACTATATAACGGAGAAAATACTAAATTAAGCACCCTCAATTTTGTTTACATTTTAAAAAACCCATGTTGGGTCAGATGATGAGGGAGTACTTCATATGTATGCGACATTAAGTTAATTGTCAATTTTGTATGCCTACATTGGTTACTTTTCTTCATTTTTTTTGGGTAGATAGACCTCACGTTTCATTAAATTATTTTTACTAATTTTTTCTCTAACTTACCTTCATAGTATTTCTTAAATTTTGCAACAAATTAAAAAGAAACTAAATATCACAGACGAATGAGTAATATTTTGACATGTGGATATGCCAAGTCTGACCGACCCATAAATGATATTTCAAATTAAATTAAACTCAACAAATATAATTTGGGGAATTAGAAAAGTTTATCAAATGTAGTTTAAAATGTTGTCATTAGCTCAGATGTGGCCTCAAAGTATCATAATAATGGAGTGGAGAGTGTCACGCGTATCGAATTTGCACAAATGCAAAAAATAGTACTATTAATTGCAAAATTTAAAATTGTTGAAGTGTTGTTCACTATTTCTTGATAAAATATACCTGTGCAATTCTGAACACATTGTGTGGAGAGAGGCCCAAATTTGTAGTTAGGAACAGAGTATCTTCATCATTATAAATCAATCTTGAAATAATCTCAAAGGAATAATGAGGGTTGCAGTCAAAAGTATAAGGTAGATATAATTATTGTTCCGAGCTTCCAATATGACAGGGAGCCCAATCAACTTCAAATCACAATGAAATTTATGAGATTATTGAAATCGTTTTATACATGGAAATTAAGGGTTTGAGGCGTACAACATAGGCTGTGCAAAAAAAGATTCGGTGCATTATATTATAAGAGTATAGTTTATTGAACATCTTGTAGTCATCTTTTATTAATTAATTTATTTTATTATCGTAGTAACCGATAAATTTTAACCTAATTTTAATAGATATTCCCTCCGCTCCATCCGATAAAAATATGAATATTTGGAATGACACACAATTGGTAAAATAAGAGAGAGATGGAAAGAAAAAATAATTATAGTATTGTTAATGGAGAATGTGGTTCATCTACTATAGAAAAGGAAGTTACCAAATATAAAAGGAGATAATTTTATGTGACATTCCAAAATGAAAATGTATTTATTTTTATGGGACGGAGGGAGTAATATCTATCTTATACTTTTAATTATTGATTTTAGTTACCTTCTATTTTAGATTAATAGATACTTCATTCGTCTCACAATAAAAGTCACATTTTGTCATTTCGGCTCGTCCTCCAATAAGAGTCACATTTCACTTTTATCATTAATGGTAAATAGGTCTCACATTCCACTAACTCACTTCACTCACATTTTATTATAAAAATCAATATAAAAAAGTGGGTCTCATATTCCACTCACTTTTCCTACCCAATATATTCTTTATATTTCTTAAAACGCGAACAAAAACAATAGCAACTAGAAGATATTTTTGCAATTAATTTTGACCGTTTCAAAATACCGTAGAAGTACATATAAAATAGAGATATTTCACTTATAATGTATCTTTATAACTATATATATTAGTATATTTTATTATTTCGTTCGATCCCACGATATTTTATTCCTGGATCCGCCATTGCATGGAAACTGTTGTTGAACGAATGGACACCACTGATTTTTCATGAAAATCATGTACCACCACTCTCATAATAGTCCAAACCACCAACACTCCATAATTGAGACTAATATTCCACAAAGTGATTAAGTTTGGCATATTTCAACTCACCATGCTTCTATTTTGCACTCTTCTTTTTTCCATTACTATAATTTTCCAGTTTAGATACATTGATATTTAACTAACATTTTCTTGCAATACCCATTTCAAGAATATTCTTTTCTTTGGCCGTATCTCATATAAATGCGAAATGTACATAAACAAAAATAAAACATGTTAAAAGTATTATTAAAGCTTTTTGTTGTGAGTCTTAATATGGAGGAATTTATTTCTCAGCAATGTGAGGTATATTGCAACTTTAATCACACACGCTTAATTCTATTTTGTCTTTTTATTTACTATAGTAAAGGCATTAAGTTTTGAAATTTTGTTTTAACAACCACAGTTAATTCGACAGCATAATACTCCAAGTTTTGCAACCATTCCACGTGCATCATATCCTGATATGAAAAAACAAGCGTTTGAGATTCGGTGATCTGTCAAACAACAAAATCAAAATATTAGTTACCGCCTTCTTCAACATTAACACTAACTAACAAAAAAGCTTACTTTACTTACCGTTGGACGATGTAGTCCAAGAGTGCATCGTCACCAAAGTAGTGAATGGTGAGGTCGACCAATTGTCCCTGGCTATGATCCACTGCACGACGGCACATGACATTGTACTCATCGTTAAAAATCCCCTGCCTAGGGTTGGAGAAATCTATGACTCGCCACAAGTCGGGATCCTTGGAAACCTTCCACCATGTAGTACACACTTTTTGTGCTCTTTTGAGTACACCCTCCGCCCCAGCCTCTGCAGAATATTGGCAGTCACATCCCCGGGCAGTTCGATCCACGGGGCTGAGGAGGATGAAGCAACGACCGGAATTTTGGGCTGGTGCAGGAGAACGTTGGCGCGCATCCACTGGAGCCACCTTGAAGCATTGCCTGACCAGCATATACGCAGCAAGCGGGGTTGCTCGTGGAGAGGAGTGGAGTAGAAGTCAAAGAAATCATAGATGCGGTTAAGGCAGCCTGCAGGGGGGTCGTTGCCGTCGAATTTAGGGAGTGGGGGGCCTTGGAAAGAACCAAAGTGGGGAGGGTAGATGGTGAGGAAGAAGGGACGATGAACAGATGGAAAGTGAGTGATGGAATGCGGTAGAGGAAGGACATGAGGGTTGTTTTTGAGAGGGGAGTGAAGTGATACAACGAGAATAGCTGGCGTGAAGGGAGATGGCGGAAATGCTGGAAAACTAGGCTTGCTGGAATATGAGTTGGACGTGATGAGTTGGATACACAATTACTTACAGTTGCAAGATTTGTGTTGAATAGAAGATATGCGATCAGAATGATACGGATATGTTTGTTAAAAGATATGAAAATCCAATAATAACTATTCATTTAATCAGTTAAACAAAAACAATATACAAGACAAATAAATTTAACATTCCAAAATCTTGCAACGTAACTATTTTTAGAAATACAGACAAATTAGAGAGCATAAACATGTGATAGTATCACATATGAGATTAGAGTTGCAGCAAATTAGCGAACCCGAAATGAGGTGATGCTGAGCGTGAGCTATCTGTCAAACGTATATACACCCGGAGAAGGCGGCTCAGTGGTCCCCGTCTCCTCATAAGCGACAGTCAGTTCAATATATGAGATCTATCTATGTCCCCGAAACGTATTCCTTCTCCAGCACACTGAACATGACCTTGAGGCGGTCCTGCAGATTTGAGACGATGTTTTTGGTGATCCGTTTCTGATGCCTCGTGTATTTCAGCCATGCTATCCCAAAGTATACTTGAATGCTGCACCCTACAGATCTTGAGGGCAGGTCTTCAACCTGATACCTCAAGTGAAGCTGCAAACGAGTCAAGAGGGAACGAAATGCATCTAGAATCGGAAAAGAGCAGTGAAACGGGTGTAGTGTGCTTACCGTGAAATAGTCACCAAGTGGAATTCCGTGGAGAGTCATGATCTCCTCTATGAGCCACCCCTGTTTTCCAGAGAGGCGGGACTTTTGTTGCGTGCTAGTCACTTCTCCTCTATAGCGGGATATTCGTTTATCGAATTTGTAATAAAGCTGTCTCTGATACACGTCCGCCTTTTCAGACTCCCAAGGGGTGTGAGTGTAGTTCAGGCACCCAGTTCTCTCCATCACCCTTCTGTCGATTTCGCTCCCTCTGAACAACTCCATAAAGAAACTTGTCTGAAGTGATGACGCACAAGTCAGTTGCGAGTTTAGAGAAAGGAAGAAACGAGTCGGTAAGGTGGTGGATACTCACCGGAAGAGATAGTATGGAAGAATAAACCATAGACATGTTAACATCCTCGACTCCCAGGAAAGATCCACTCTCCTCGGTTCGCAGGCTTTTGGCTTCAGATTCTTCGTCTACTGCTTGACTCTTGGCCTCAACTTCCTCGTCCGTAGCTGGGAGGTTTTGGGCTAAGGCTTCCTCTTCGACAGCAGTGTTGGCTTCGGATTCTTCATCTGCAATCTGCACCTTCTGTTCAGGTGTCAAGGCTCTTGCCTTCCACAGAGCCATAATTGTTCTGACACGGAAAATTAATTTTGGCGATATTATGTATTGAAAGATTGAAAATAGACATCCAGAGAAGAAGAAAAATAACATTCCGAGATTAGTAGAATGGGAAGTAATTATAGGAGGATGTACGGTAGCATCACTCTCAATGCTATACGCTTCACAAATAATGTCGAGTGTACAAAAGTAACTCGGTTAATACCTGTGGGCAACATTGTAGGACACAAAAGAATGAAAATGAAACTTCAGCCTGCCTTCGTCATCCTGTGTCCTTGCTCCATGCCGCGCATCAAACCCTTTTCCAGGCCACAGTGTGATGATTATGATCGGGCTGCCCATTGACGACAGTGTAGGAGGTATGACTTGAATGTCTTCTATATCTTCCCAGAGAAAGAAAAACTTCGTCTTGTGACCAAATAGATCTGCATGAAACCCAATTATTCTCGCTGACAGAAAGAGACGGCCCTGGCATGAGGATTGGCACAAATCAGTAACTAGCATACATAAGTCCGGAAAAGGATTAAGGACTTAAGCACCAACTGTCATCAATTCCATCAGGAGGCAATGCAAAAGGCACCAACACGAGAAGCACATATATACCTGGAGAGGCATTCTCCGTTTCAAATGACAAGAAAAGTCGTTGATAAGAAACTCCTCAGGAGGTAATGCAAAAAGCTTCTGGAAAGCCGAATTTGTTTGAGGAGAACGCAATCTTATCTGCAAAACCGGAGCATGCTGTTTAACAAGCTCAAAAGGAGGGGGAATGCACAAAAGTGCTACCCCATTTTTAAAGTGAATCTGTAGCTGCGAAAGAAGTCATTACCTTCTTGCCCACTTCCTTTTCCATCTTCGTTATATAATCTTTAACGACATTGCAACCCTTGTTATTGTTCAAGAAGATTCTCAAATGTAATTTCGACTGGCATGCCTGAGCCAGCTTCCCTTCTAAAGGAATCCAGATGTCTGACAGATCCGCAATATTAGACTTTAGGAAATTTATTTCAGCACGCCCAAGTGATGTTGCATCATCAAAAGGGCCATCAAAATCGAAAGCTTCCACTTCCAGAACAGATGGAGGTTCATTCATTGCATCAAATTCAAATATTTCTGCAAGCAACTAACAATGTCAACGATGGGCCCCATTCCAACACATTCATGTATAAGACGCCAGTCGACTTCTTCAATCTTGGCAAGAAATATGATAATTTACCAAAACAATAAAAACAAAGGTACACATACCATTCCAATGAGGTTTAGATTTCTGAAACTTGATCGAGCTGGTTCTCGTCTTCCCATTGCAAGTGAACACCACATAGGGATCAGAGTACCCACTAGAATCAACAGCTGCCAAATTGCTCCCTTCAACTAAGGCAACAGTGAGCAGCCAGCCATCCCCCTGTGCTTTAATTCCATGATCACTACCTATATCGAACGATAAAACGAATCAAATTTAGTTAATCAGAGAAACAAGTTAGTTGGACCAACTTCGCGAGCCAAGTCCATGGTATATAAATAAGATGATAAATCAAACTAAATTTGAAGAATTTCTAGATAAGCCATGATGCTTTTGGATTCAGATGCATGATGCTTACTACGATGGCATTTAACTAAGATTCTTCTAGTACATATGATACACGATTCATGCCTTGTTGGCTGCACAATTCTAAATTAGATTACCTTTTTGCACTCTGGCCTGCATAAAGCGAGACATAAACTCCAGGACCCGTTTCCCTTGCAGAACCAACACGCTGCACACTATCACCTCACCAATAGAATCGGGCAAGTCTAAACCAGCAAATTCAAGACCCTGAATTGTGCTAGGCATAGCCAGCCATATATGTGTGAGCACGTATAAACCCATCAAAAAGGTCGAAGCAACCGTGAAATTAGCAAAGTACTGAACAGCCAGTTTCCAGTCAGACTGAGGCTCCACCTGAAGAGATGCCAAAAACTGGTCTTTCTCAGAACCTACATCTTGAAGATCAAGCGGTTTCACATTTTGAGACAGCAGCTTGTCATACTGTTTAAAGCTATCCTTTATACCTTGTCTGGCTCCACCTTCAATCATACTTTTCATCATTGTGCTCTGCAAAAAGTTCACTCGCCAAGACACTTCCAATCGAGAAGACTGCTCTCCTGGTGGCTGCTCAGGCCCGGGAGTAATGCAGTAAAGCACTTCTACCTTAAAGCTTTTCCCATACGGAGCATCTGGAGTGCTCACACTGGATAGAACAGCGAAAGCCTTCGTATCAGCTTTCAAATACGTGTGCTCCTCTATGGCTTTCAAAGCTTTAATCAATTTACTCGGTGCTTTAGTATAACAAACCACTCTTTTTAGGCTCTCGCCATTATTTTCATATTTCCAGGGCCCTATTTCAAGATCTGTAGATCCCTCTAAGTCTGCAAAGGTCTTCAAAAAGTCAGATTCTGGTGAAAAGAGTAACGAGTTCAACTCCCGATGCGGTATTGCATACAACTGGTCTAGAACTACCCCACCAGGTAAACTAGTAGGAACTTCACCAGCTGGATCTCGCATCTCTATACTTTTCATCATTTCATCAAAATCAACCGACGAAGTTTGCTCTTCGGGATTGTTCTGCGGAACTGCGAAATCCATACCTTCCGTTGCATCAGATGCATCGCTAGGATCAACAGAACTCACAGAAGCTGAATCAGCATTCTTATTGAAGATTTGTGCTATCCGACCAGCTAATGCCGACGCATTCCATTTGTCCTCCTTTTGGGGTGCAACATCTTCCGATCTCATAGGCGAGGGAACCCAAAGAGGGGAAGATCTTGAAGGTGTATCACTCGGCGTATCAGCATACTTTCTTGGCAGCGTTACAGGATCATTCATAGGCGGCACATCAAGTAGTGTGTTATTTTGTGAGAAACAAATCGTCAAAAGAATCTCGCCTGTAATCGGACAAAACATTTAACAATCAGGAGAAATACACACCACAGCCACATCAAGACTTCCACAGCACCAAACAACAATCAGTGCTTGTAGAAAATGCAGGTGGCAACGGTCACAAGCTAAACTATTCATTCCATAAACAACAACAACTGGAACTATTCATTCATAAGAAAACAAGTAAGCAAGTACATAAAATTGGAAGTCCAACTAAAATCATAGCATACAAAACCAAAGAAAACATAGAAAGAAGTGAAGAAAGAGCAATACCGCAATCCTTGTTCTTGGCCTTCTTGGTTTTGGGCTGCAGAGTGTACCAGGCAGTGCCGAGGGACTTGTCTTTAGCATCCAAAACCTCAATGATGGGCACTTTGATCTGCCCAACGAAATCGTCATTGAAGTACTTGTCTTCATCCAAAACAGTTAGAAGAAGCTCTTCTTTCAAGTCATCAACTTTGAAAATGAACTCCTCACACCACGAAGGATTCAAGCACTTCTTCACAACTTTACTCCTAAACCTCTGCCTCCCCAACTGCAGTTTCACATACGGATCGCTGAATCCATTCGGGTCGAGCGCGGGTATGTTTTTTGCTTCCATTACTCGCACCAATAGCTTCATCTCTACCTCAAAATCGGTGCCAATTTGAAAAACGGGGGTTTCTTCAGTTCATCAACGAATAAAGGGAAAACAATGCCTCAGTGTTGAAACAATCAATCAATAATTAATCTGATCAACGAAGTGTATACGCAATCACGCATTCATTTCTCGAAAACAGAAAACCGGTTACCACATTGCGGAATCACGGAAAGTGTTTAATGAGCAAAAAAATGAACTTTGTAGAAACTGAAACCTTTGCAAACAGTACAAATGAAGCAAAGAGACGAAACGAGTCAATAAAGGGATCACGAAAAACGAATCTTGGAGCAAAAACTTCGGAAAAGAAATGAATAACGAAATGGAAGTGGCAGCTAAAAAAAGGAGTCTGGAATAAAGCAGAAGTAGCTAATGATTGATGATCGATAAATCTGAAGAAGGAGAAGTGATTGGGTAGATATTAAAGCCCCAGGAAAGCTCTGTGATCGAATTTGTTGGATCGTGGACTCCACCGCTTCTCTATCAGGAGATGAGAGAGGGAAATTTAGTTGGAAAAAAATGGGAAGGAACGCAGACTTTTCAATTCATTTTCCTTTATTCAATTGATACTGCGCGTAGACTCTTTGACTTTTTAACCAAAAATAAATTTATATTCCATTTCTCAACTATTTCGTTTTTAGAAATTCAAGTTATCTCCTTAAGAGCCTCCAGAGAGGCTTTCGCCCAACAATAGCCCAGTCATAGCCCAGCCACAAACTTCTCCTGTCACATCATCAGCACAAAAAATCATCATGCCACATCATCAGGACAAGCAAATATCCCAACAATAGCCCAGCAATAGCCTAGCCACATCACTCCTAATTATATAAAACAAATAATTGACAATCACACAAAATACGGAATTAAATTTACGACACAGATACGCGAAAATTCAATAATATTATTTAAATTAAAAAAATACATTAAAAATACATTAATTTAATAAAAAGTACATTAAAAAAATACATTAATTAAAAAAAAATACATAATTTAAAAAAAAACGACCTCCGCCTCACTCCTCGTCTCCGTCACCCCCGTCGCCGCCGCCTCTGTCGCCGCCGGTACCCCCCCCCCCCCCCCCGTGCCCCCCGGTCTTCAAATCGTCACGCATGCTCACGAGCAATGCGTGAAGAAAGCTCTTCTCCTCGGGGTCCTCTGCCGCCTTCCAATCAACTAAGATCTTGACCATCTGAGCACGCGTTTGTTGACGCGGGAAGAATTTGAGATCCTCTGTAGACTGGCCAAGGGGGATGCCGACTGGACCTCCTGGGACCCCCCGGCGCCCCCCTCGCCTCCCGTTGCGCCCGCCTTTAACCAACCGGGCGAGTTCGGCGAGCGAACGATGGAGGGGACGGGAGCTCCTGAGTACCCTCGGGGAGGTCGTGGGAACCACCGCTGTTGCCGCTGTAATCACCGGTATAGTTCAGTCGTTGCTTCTTCGGTCAGCCAGCGTCGACACCTACCCGAAACTTCTCGGAGTCGTTCAGCACCTCATAGCAGTTCCAGTAGGTGAACTCCTTATACAACCCGGGCTGGGGGAAGGCTTTCTGCTATTTTGGCCCACATGTTGACGATCCTCTGATTGTTCGAAGTGAGGGGATCATCGCAAACACTCACCCACGCCTTGGACAGCGCGACGTTCTCCGCATCCGTCCACCTCCTCCGTACCGAGCAGTCGTCCTCAACCGGCTGCTACGACTCGCCGACCCACTTGCCCTTCCCCTTGCCCTTCCCCTTTGGGGGGCCCCGACCCCGCCCTACTCCCCCGTTTGAACGGGAGTTTTTGGAACACCGAGAAGATCAAACCCCAACTCCTCTAAGGAGAAAGTCTCATATTGCGTGAACTGCGCCTCCGCTGGGGTCGATGTGTGCGAAGAAGCAGTCGAAAAATCAAAAGTGGGGCGATAGACGTTTTCCCCCCTGCGTCGCCGGTACCCCCCCCCCCCCCCCGGGCGTCCCCTGCGTCGCCGGTACCCCTCCCGGCATCATCTGCATCTCGGGTGCCCACCCCGGCATCCCCGGCATACTCCCCCCGGCGATCTCCCCCCCCCCGCTGCCATCCCGGGCATCATCTGCTGCCACGGGTACATGTTGTAGTACCCGGGCATCGGACCCCATACACCTCCCACGGGTACCGGGGGAGTTTGAGACTCGTTCGTCATTGGAGTACCTTCGTTGTTGTTCTCCATTTCACGTTGTTGATCTTGTACAGAAATTAAGATAGAGAGAGTACTCGTTAAAACAAGTGGTGCGAATGAAAATGACGTGCAAAGCGCGTATATATAGTGTTTCGAAAATTAAAGAAAAAAAAATTCGCTCGCCGATCGCTCGCCGGTCCGGAGCCTGCAATGGCGGCGAGCAGACCGGTGAGCGCATCGCCCAGCGCTCGCGAATCGGCGTGCGCTCGCCGATTTTTTCGCCGAAATGGCGCTCACCGGTTACAATGGTTCGGCGAGCGAACCGATGAGCGTCGGAGATAGGCTTGCCGGTCCACTCGCCGCCATTGTGGATGCTCTAAACAATCAATAAGTATATCCTTTTAAGTCATATTCTTACTTGACACAAATTTGTATAATTAGTTCATTTTCAGTAATTTAAGTAGTTAGTCACTAGTCAAATAGTAACATTCATGTTGCCAATTGAAACATAAAAATGAATATAATAATATTCCAAATCGGTGTACATAAGAACTTAATCCACTATATAAGTCTCATGGGCCTCTTCTCTTATCACCTATTGGTTTTAGAATGGAACACATGGATTTCTATCATGATATCAGAGTGGGCCGCCGACTATGATTAATATTTAACTGACCCAACAGTATATCTGGGTTGAAACCGAAAAAAAATGACTAATTCAGCAGTATAACTTGGCTGAAAATTTGGGTCAGTGGTCAAACCGATCGAAAAAAAAAAGATTGGGCCGATTGCCCAATCGATCATAAAAAAGTCCAACCCCTCCAAGATTCACCTTAAAGGGTTTGAGGGAGAGTGTTGGCAATTGAAACATAAAAATGAATATAATAATATCCCACATCGGTGTACACAAAGAGCTTAATCCACTATATAATTGGCAATTGAAATATAAAAATGAATATAATAATATCCCAGATCGATATACACAAAGAGCTTAATCCACTATATAAATCTCATGAGTCTCTCCTCTTATCACCAATTGATTTTAGAATGGAACCCATGGATTTCTATCAATCCAATCCTACAAATTTTTAACAAATCCATCAATCCAATCCTACAAATTTTTAACATGTGGTTTATTGCAAGTAATTCATGACATAGCGTGATGAAAATTCTTAAGTAGACTTAGGCTGAATGCTTCTGAAAAGTATTTATGGTAAATAAAGGATTCTATCATAAATATTTGAAAGTGTTAATCGATAATAAATAAGGAGACTATATTAACTTTTGGATAATGAAGAGAAAATCTGCCGCCGCAAATTAATAGTAGTTAATTATCTTATCTTTGTTTGGTAATTGTTCCAAAACATTCAAAAATTGTCCCTCGTAATATGGACAAGATAATACTCCATGGAGTAATTTGAAATGGCGTTGCAAGACTCCTATTTTCTATTTGAATCATTTCAACAATTTAAAATTTTAGTAACGGTCTACTGTAATTTCTAATGAGTAATACTAGCTGAGAACTTCAACCTAAATAGGTCTCAATATTAGTCATATTTTGTTGTGTTAGGGTCTGCCATAAAAACAAAATGGTTGACTGACTTGTAGATAAAATTCAATGAACATTAAATATATATATTTTTCAAAGTGTATATTTTTGTAAGTAGAAAGCGCGTGCGTGGTGACTGACTGAGTCAAGTAAACCTAAGAATAGAAATAAATGTGGTGGCTGCAGAAGCATATGGAAAATGTCAATATAGTACGACTTACAGCCCAGGTACACTGAACATTTATGAATTTTTGTTTAAGAACGTAAAGTTCAATAGATTTCTTTTAAAATTTAATACTCCATTGATTCTTGATGGTTATATTAGGGTCCAAAACTATTTTGAAGCACAGTAAATGAAAATTCTGTGTTTCACATATAATCTGGAAAAATGAAGCAATAATATAAAAAAGGAGGGCTAGTCTCCAGTGTGACACACACGTTATATTTCGAATTTCGATACTGAAAATATAGTTTGAGATATATATGTGACGATATCTAAACACTAGTCACTAGGTATCACAATATTGTGCTTTAGACGTTCTGGATTATGTCTGATACATATCTCCTTTTGTTATTTTCATTTTGTAGAATTATATGAATTAATATAATAGCGAAAGAGATGGGTAATGAGAGCGAAAAAATTAGAATGTAAGTGATGGAAACTAAATATAATGGTTGTCATTAAAAGCAGCATATCAACGTCAAAAAAATCGGCAATGTCGGTTAAACAGTATTGTCACCATCATAACAGGTATTATATTAATAACATTTTTCATTGACGACTAAGTATATGGAATGTAGAATATCTTTATTTTTTCCACACATTCATAACTATTACCAATTATTCGAAATAATACAATATTCTTTCGATAAATTTTGTACATATCTTCATTCATAGAATTCCACAATAAAATTTAATGTAGGTGAGATTTTTTTATAGTAAATATCTTTATTCATAGAACTCCACAATAAAATTTAATGTAGGTGAGATTATCTTTTTTATAGAGCAAAATTTTAAAATAAATCTACTAATATTAGGATTAAAATAAGTTAATTAGTGTGGAATGTAAAACAAAAAATTTTATGAATAGTAATAGTTTAAAAACAAAACAAAAAACATAACATTTAGTAAAATAGAAAAAAAAGTAGAAATAACTTCAGGAGGTCCTAACTGCGCTATCACCTGGATACATTTATATAAGAATATAAATCTTCCATTTTTTATGGTCGTAAATCTTGTAATTATTCAGAAATTTGTATCACGGCTCATGCCATAGCTAGAATACATATCTTTGTCATGTCAATGTGGATCTGTCGCACAACAATTAATAAGGCTTGGACCCCCTCATTAATCCTGCATTGGTGTAGGTGGTCGCCACCTAATTTTTATGTGTAAAAACAAGATTAATTTGGCAACCTGTGTTAATTAGTATCCTTTTTGTGTTTATTATCTGTATTCAACACATTTGGAGAACATCTAGGAAAACCATTAAATTTATTATACTACTACAATTCAGAAACATGTTAGTCCCCTTTTTATTGGTCTAAAAAATGGGCTGAAAATTAATTAAAACCCACAAACAGTTGTACAAACAGAATAGCTACCCAGGTTGAAGAATAAAAACATGAATCAGGATATGAAGTGGGATTCTTTGATTCTGCTTCATTCTTGTGCTGAGAGCTTTGTCTTCTTATTTCTGTCTCTTGTATATCTTTCCCAAGAAAGACTTGAGCACCGCTTGTACAGATTTGCTGGGATGAGCTTCAATCGAGCTGTTTAGTTTTTCGTAGCTCTTGCTCTCGAACTCAGCAAACGCACCTTGTAGATTGATCTCGTTGTATAGGACTTTGATTTTTGCAACATCAGCCGGATCTTCCTTTCCATAGTGCTCCTGGTAACAATTACAAGGCCATGTTCATATACAAAATCTTATAAATATACTGACAACCAGAAAAGAACGCTAGCTTGTCATCCTTACGAAAAGAGTTTTCTTCTGTTCTTCGTTACAAAGCTCTAGGGCCTTTACAACCAGCCAAGAACATTTGAAATCTTCAATATCTGTACCAATCTGATGAGGCACACATTGAATTTATAGAACTGTGATTAACTTAGATGTTCTTTTAGTTAATACAGACACAGAGGAAAGGGGTCACAGGAGTTACCTTCCCGATCTTTTCAGGCTCACCAAAGCAATCTAAATAATCATCTTGTACTTGAAAGTATATTCCCATATTAATAAGCACATCTTTTACTGTTGGATGTTTCTCCAGGTCCTCACCCGCCATGAGCAATGCACAAGCAACCTGTTAAAGAGTTTCAGATCAGATACATTTCGATGAAACACTGAATTTTCTAAACAGGTTGAATTAAGGATTTTCAACTCACTGGAAGGTAAAATGAGTAGTAGGCAGTCTTGTACTGAACAATACGGCGATGACTGCGAAAAATTAAACCAGAAAATATTAAGAAACGTAAAAGAGGATGAGAAAAGACGAGGCAGTCCTATATGCTCAATACAGCATATAATAGTTACTAATAAAATAGGAGTGATAATCGATGATAAAGTAGAGTTCGTCAAGAAAGCCCAAAACTTGAAAACTGGAGCAATCTAATAAAAATGCTAAGATGAGAACTCGTAGGTTTTGAGAGTATCGCATGTGATGCTATAACTTGCCCAACATATGATGATAATCAGCACTGGGTAGTTTTGTCCATTAATCAATGTTTTTTTTATTTTTTGTACCATGCCAAATTTTTTGAGGTATTTTGTACTCACAGAGGCAATGAGTATTTTGACAAATCTTTTTCTCCTTCAATAGTTGTAATTAAATCTATCATCTGTCCCGAAGCAGTTTGAAATTCCACCTGACAACGTAAAATGTAGAAATCAGCATTGTACACAAATAAACTAATATCGACCACGGATGGTAAATAGTCACATTACCTCATTGAACAAATCCAGCAGATCGACATAGTAAGCCTTTGTTCGGAAGTGCTTCTTAAGAATTCTGGGGATATGGTTCCGGAGAATGATTCCATCATTTATAGCAATCATACCAACCTATATTAAAAGTTCATCCAAGTAATCAGAAATAGAAACTTTTAAAAAGTAATGGCAGAAGATTGCAACAATTCACGCTTGGCTCGAACCTTGGGGATTCTAAACCAGCATGGCTGACCACGTCGTGTGTGAGAATTATCCATAATATCATCAAGGACAAGAAAATATGCCTGGAGCTGCATTTACATGTATATAAGTTATAGTTTATGTTCAGAACAGTGTTTCAGGAGATAGCTATAAACAAGTTAGGAACACTTAATCATCATTTAGAAGCTATAAACTTGGACACACCCATTCAATACACCAGCCAAGAGCACTAGCTAGGAACACTTCATCATCAGTTAGATCTTTTCCTTCTTTTAGTAACTTGTAGCTATCAATAACTGACAGACCTCGGTTCAACTTCCCTACACATCATAATTAGTTCTTCAGCATATAATGCTTCTTTACTAATATCATGTTGTCCAGTGAAAGAATACATTGTATAGTATAGGGAATAATGACATACCTCCGGGCACATTGTAGTCTAGCATCTGTTACACATAAAAGAAAGAAATATCAGGAACAATAGTTACGTTTTCCAAGAAAACAAGAAAGTTAATTTTCTATTACCCAATCTACAAATTCATGATACTATTGTGCATGTGAAATCAATCCAACGGACAATAGTGTCATAATTTTCCTGGGCTAAGCACAGTTATAAAAATTCCAAACCTTTATAAACATCAAAAAGCGTTGCATTTGAACTTTTTTTTATTTTAATACGGAGTAATTAAGAAAGAAAGAAAAAATGTCATGATATTTTTCAAGTGTGCTTGTGCATATTCTGCCGATAACCCGATCAACACATCAAAATAAACCATAGCCAAATAATTTTTAATTCAAGGAAAATAACACAAGTTGGCCAACAAATCTGTTTGAATTATGGAAAAGTGTATTGTTGAATAAGGGCAATAAACCAGAAACTGATGTCCAAAACAAGCCTGGGGAGAAATAAACAGTGGAAGCCCCATAGACAAAGGAGTAGTTACAACTAACAAGATGATCAATAGATGCTTATTAATATCTCAATAAGATGCTAAAGTGGAAAATAAGATGATAGAAAGTTGGAAACCAAACAAATGTTAGATGCAGTTAGAGACCCAAAATATAAGATCCAAGTGGAAATGCTGCTGGTCTATCCTGTTTGGTGGAATTTTGAAACAAGTAGGTGGAAATTATGGAATCATTGTTGTTTTACTCAACTATTACAGTATGTTGCGATTTAATTCCCATGGCAGAATCAAGGATTCAACTTTACAGAAGGGGAAATTTATAGTGTAAGTTATACAATTCAATTCTCTCAAGAAGTAGTTGGTAACTGCAACTTTAAAGATTAGCATTTTAAGCCAAATAGTACTATATTATGCTCAATTTTGAGGCACCAACTAAGCGCATTTACGGGAGAAAAAAAAAAGTAATCTTGTATTATGTGATTATTTTATCATCAAACAGCCCCACTCCACATTTCGGTTATCCATAAATTAGTAAAGTTAATCGTGACCATATCCGTCGCCCCAATCTACGTGTGAAATCATAATCATAAAAGTGCTCTACGCCCAAGTTAAAGCATCTCAAAGGGTTCATGAATCATGAGCTCCTAAATTTTCTTCAGAAATTTAATCAACACAGTGAGGAGTCACGAAGTCAACCAGTAGTCTGCTAAACAAATCGAATTCTGTTTCTACTCAAAAGAAAGATTGTGCTTAGAAAAATAGGAAAATTCACAACAAAGTATGTAAAATAAAACCGCATATTTCGATACTGCATTGAGGCGCAATTCACTATCACAGCAAACAAAGAAGAAAAGAAAAGCAAATAAAAAAAATATAAAAAATCTTACACGGTCGACCCATTGACGAGAGGCATCAGTCCACTCGAAAGCAGGGTCGCTCAAGAGCTCAGATTTGAGCTTGGAATAAACCTCCAAAAACCTGGCCCTCAGATCCGACGCCATTCCGTTGTGATTGAAAAATTGGATTAGCAAGAGATTCAATTGAGGGCGGAATTGATATGTGTGGAAGTGAAGGTTACTCAAGTTTTGTAGCTACGCGATGCTGCTCATATTCAATTTGTTAATTTTTGGCCAATAGAAGAAGCAGTCAATTTTGAAGTGCTGCCATTCCCCAAAATGGGTCTACTATTGGCTTCCAAAAATATAGATAGTGCTTTGGATTTGACGGAGGGTATTTTGGTGAGTAAATAATCCTCGTAACCATCGAGCCAACAGGGAGAAGACATGTGTAAGTGAAGAGAAGTGTAAGAGCATCTCCAGTGGCGGATGTCCCACTCGGAGATCAACTAGGACATCCCAAAAACACATCCTGCCACGTCACTAGGACTTCTCATCCCACTGCCACGTCACTAGGACATCCCATCCACAATCCGCCCTTCTCATCGCCCTTCCCACTAGGACTTCCCGCAATAAAAAAAAATCACAATAATGTAATTACGTAAAAACGGAATTATAATTTTGACACGGAATACGGGAAAGCAAAATACGGGCAAAAATACATAGTCATAAAACATAAAAAAAACATAGTTAGAAAAAAAATAAAATACATAGTCATTCAAAAAAAGAAAAATACATAGTCCAATATCCCCGGCTCACTCCGCGCTGTCCTCATCGCCCGTGCCGCCCCCGTCGTCCCGGCGCTAATCTCGGCGCCATCATCTCCAATGGGTGGCATCCCCAAATCGCGCCGACATCCATCGATGACATCTTTCAACATCCTCTTGTACACCGGATCGGTCGTGCTATGCCACCTATGCATGGTCCGGACCAAGCTAGTCGTTAACTGCGCGCGGGCGAGTCGGTCGATATCTTCTGGGTGAGCAGGGGCCTCCGATTGGACCTCGAACGACCCGCTACTGCTTCCCCTAGCCCTCCGCTGCGCAGCCTTTTCCCCAACCGGGCGACGACGGCAGCGAGAGTCTGATTGAGGTAGCGGGGACACTTCGTCGGCTTCTGGGAGCTCGTGCGAACCAGCACTGCTGCTGTATTCACCAAAAGCGTTGATCTTCGTCCGCTTCGCCCAGCCCGATTCGACTCTCCCACAAAACTTTGGGGAATCCTTCACCACGAGAAAGGCCTCCCACTGATCGAATTGTTTGAACTTCAAGGCACTGTCGGGGTACTGAGCAAAGGCACGGTTCCGGACATCCTCCTCGGATATACCGCTGCTTGCCTGGCGGAGATTGTTTTGGTAGAGGCCCGCAAATCGACTAAGCTTAGGCCTCAACCGCTCCCACTGTTTCCGGCACTGTTCAGGAACGCGACTCTTCGCCCCAGCCGGTTTGTGTGTGTGGTAGGCTTCAGCGATGCGATACCACAGTCTGTCAATATGTTGGTTGCCACCGACATAGGGATCCTCGACTACTGAAACCCAAGCCTTCGCAAGCGCGACATTTTCCCACGGGCTCCATACCGTCCTCTTTCCCGTCTCATCCTCCTCTGCCACCGTTCGCGAGGAAGAGCCCGGTGCTTTCCCCTTGCCCTTGCCACGTCCCTTCCCCCTGCCTGGAGTCTCCCTAACTGGAGATAGCCCCAACTCCTCTAAAGAGAAAGTTTCCAAGCTGGTGAACTGAGTCTCCGGAACATAAGTGGAGGGGGTATCAGTAGACAGCATATCGATAACTCGCCGATAGACATCGTCCGCTTGTGGGCCCCTGCCACCCCCTCCCCCCGGCATCATCCCTGCCATCATCCCACCCATCCCCATCATATTTGGGGTCATGCCCCCCATCCCCATCCCCGGCCCCGGCATCATCATATTTGGGGTCATGCCCCCCATCCCCATCCCCATCCCCATCCCCATCCCCGGCATCATCATATTTGGGGTCATGCCCCCCATCCCCGCAGCCCTGGGCATCATACCACCCATCCCACCCATCCAATTGTACATATAAGGGGACATCATCCCACCCATTCCACCCATCCCCGACATTGTCGGAACTGTTGTCGCATTTCCGCTAACGTTTCCCTCCAGGCCGATGGGAAACGCCGGAGTCTGCGACTCGCTCGTGGCAGGGGAGTTCCTATCGTTCTCCATTAAGTAGAAATGAAATTTGTAGTAAAAGAAGAGATAAACTTGTTAACACAAGTGGTGCGAATGAAATGAAGTTCAACGAGCCGTATATATAGAGTTTAAAAAAAATTAATTACCGGACGTCCGACCCACTCCACAATGGCGGACGTCCGCCCACCCGTCGCCCGCACGTCCGAGGACACCCGACGTCCTCACGGGACGTCCGTACTCATCCTCCGTCTTCGTTCATCTATATTTCCCAAAAAAAAAAAAAAAAAAAAAAAATTCAGCCACAGCACTACCATCACAACCGCATCTAATCCACTCCACCGTACTCATGACGTCAACACACCATGGCCAATATACGTCGGAACTGCCGACGAGGGAGGCGACGCCGGCGCTGCAGATCTGCCCGCTGCGACACCCCAACACCGGCGACTATCGACCGGACCAAAGAGATCAATCCGGGAAGTCTTCTGTCGACCCAATCACTTTAGGGTTTGAAAAGTTGAATGCTCGCTTCGACAACTTGGATCGACGCGTGGACAATTTAGCACGACAACCGTTCAACCGGGAGCCAAGGCAGACTCGTCGTCGCGACAACTGGGACCCACCATGGACCCGTCGGACCACTGCATATCAGCATTCTTCATCCTACGAGCTAGATATGTACTCGCCATCACCGCCCAAGCGCCGACCTACCTGTTGGGACCCACCTGTCTATCGAGAGACACCAAGGCAACGCCCCTTCAACGAGGTCTCGGTGTATGATCAGCCGTTGGCCCATGTCCCTAACTCACGTCGGAATCAACCTTACACGGCGCGTGACACAGCGGCGCCGCTGTACACTTTTCCCAGAAGGTATTCCGTTAGAGGGCCCGCGTCTCGGCAGCCTCGTTCAGCAATCATAGCGGAGGAACCGATTAATGCAGAGTTAGATCACTTGTTGGAGGTATGGGACAGGAAGGAAACTCATGTCGATGCCACAGATGACCGAGTGAGCAAATTCCGATCATTATCGCAGCCCGATGAGCCAGTTGTTTCTTCGTCGCACCGGACGCTAGAATACCCTCCATCGAGAAATACTATGGCTTCTCGTGGGCAGTCGGGTTTATACCCCAATGTCTCGTTGGCTCCACCGCGACACAGCACCACCGAGTCTATAAATCTTAGGCCGGATTTCCAACCACCTCAGGGAAACCCATCGATCCAGCGACGGCCGCTCGTATTTCAGCAATCGGATCAACCTGCGACTCGCCAGCCTTCATGTTTGGAATCACCTCTGACAGCAACCATTTCGGCAAAGCAGCCCAACCAAAATTACCAACCGTCGCCGCCGCTGCCCCAATCAGATCGCCAGCTGCAGCGGCCGAGTCCTTTACCGCCTTTGGAGCTGCTACCCTACGCCGCTCCGGGACCTTTCCAGCCCTTGCACTCACTGCCCGTGACAACACCATTTGCGGTGTCTAATCTGCATCCACAAGCTGCTATCCCGAGCTCAATGAAGAAAAAATGGGTAACAAATATACAAGAAGGAGAAGAGATGATGGAGATTGAGAATATTATAGTTGAGTATAAGGCTGCACTTGAGACAACAAAATCGGACCTTATAATAGAAATGGATGAGCTGAGATTAAAGTCTAAAGAAGTGGGTAAGAAAGGAGATGGTTCTTACACGAGTTTGCCCGTAATGGCTTGTGTCTATATGGATTGGAATGTAGGTGAGGTTACAAGTATGATTCATCGATCAACCTCGCTCGATACCGATGCAAGGTTGATCCCTCCGCGCAATGACACGCCATGTTTGAGCATTCTGAGAGGCGTGAACAAGATTTTCATTTTGGCATGGAATTCTGCCGACAACGTTGGGTCTCCTTTGTTGATTTTTGACAAGGGTAAAAAAGGGAGACATTCAGCTGTTCGATATGTGTTTGATCCGGGAGGAGACGCCTAGCTAAAGCTTTTGCTTTCAACTCTCGTCAATGGTTCGTGGTTCCCACCTTGAGGACAAGGTGGATTTCAACCGTGGGGGAGTTGATACGATCATCCTCTACATATTATTAGGGAATATCCTTAAGATATTATTCTATTTAGTTATCTTTTATTTCACCATATCTTTTCCATATCTTTGTTTTCTTGTTCAATAAGTTAGGTATTAGTATCTAGTATTATAAATAGGAGAGATTATATCATTGTATGAATCAAGCAATCAATCAATGAATGAAATATTTTCCCTAAACCTATCTTGTGAAACAAGCAATTATCTTTACGTTTCTTGTTGCTTTGTGGAAAACGTCCACCAAATCAGCAAGGTTTTCGGTCAGTTTCCGCGAGCTTGTCGTGGAAATTGCTCGTGGTTCCGTCGAGAAGGAAGATCACGGAGCCGTTGCGGAGAACGTCCGTAACACCGACCTTCGACGCCATAATGGCGGACGTCCCGGTCGCCCGTCGCAGAAGTCCGACCGGGACAGATCTTGCTGCAATGATATTAGGCCTCCCCCTTCTATGCATATTTGTATTATTTATATATGTAATTTCCATATTTTGGTATAGTTTCCTTATTTAACTATAATGCATCTTTTAAGAAAAATTAACTATGTTTCTATAATTAATATATCTAGTTGGAAGTGAAATTTTATTTATTTTCACTTGTAAATAATGTTATTGGTAGGTCATACCAAATCACATTTCAACCTTGGTACTGAATATTTTCTCCATTGGAGGGGCATTTGCCCCACCTCATATTTTCTACTTCATGTATATATTACTAATTGTAAAATTTATTTCTTTTAATTTCTTACTAAATGCCCCTCCTTAAATTCTTAAATTTTCTTTATAGATAAATTTGCCCCCTTCACTATAAATTTCTGCCTCCACCCCTGATAAAATGTAAACTTCTCTTGATTTATTGTAACAATAAGTTCTTTTTTTTTAACCAAAACTATCCTAGATGATATATCAATAAACCAACCAATGAATTTAGAAGTAATTGCGCTGTCGCGCAACAATCGGGGTTTTCTTAAAATATAATTTCGCTTTGCTTTATTTCGTAGAAACGGTGGTGTCTAATTTACTCCAATTAATCAGGTTGACTTAATTTAGTTACATAAGTAGTAGTAGTAGTGCTACAATTTAAAATATTATATTACTGATAAGTAGTGGAGTATAAAAATGTAGTGTAATCAAATCTGACCAGATTGAAGAAAGAGAGAGCTCGAAATGTGAAATTAAGTATACCAGTCAATAGCGATGGCCTATTATCAGTAGCAACTGCTTTGAAATTCAATATTGGTGTTCTTAGCAGTAAACACACCAACCTGCTCTTAATATACCAACATAATATAAAATACAAAATTTTATCAATATTAAGAATGTATTTGTCAAATTCAAGTGTGATTTGATCATTATCGAATTAACCATTCCAGGTTTGTGAACTGAATCAAGTCCATTTAAGCATACTCATAAAACTGCCCATAAAAAATACTCGGTCTCATTTATAGTCGGTATGAATTTTAATAAAAAAAAATGGTAAAATAAGAGAAAGAAAAAATATGTAAAATAAGAGAAATAGGGGGAAAAATGGATAAAATATGAAAGAAAACCTTTTTATTTTTAAAATAGAATTACTTTTTTAAATATTCCAAAATAGCTAAATATGACTGTTTTTTCGTGGAAAATTGTAATACTCCATTATGTTGTTAGGTGGTACTGGACTAATATTAAGACCAGCAGCATAGTAGACCGTTTTAGAGTAGGGATATGATTTTAAATGTGTATAACACTGATCAAATTAAACTGTACTCCAATTTTAATTTTAGATGATTTTTTAATTTTTCGGTTAGGTTCAGAGAAAAAACATTTGAAATGAATAAAATCTAAATTTATTTGAATATAATATATGTGTAGGAAATGAATCAAATCAAAATAAAACTAATATGAGTAGGAAATGAATATAATGCACTTAGGGCGTTATATACATTGCACTTGGTTCATTACCTATTACAAGTACTTCATTAAATTACAAATTTGAAAACACACCTAAACATGGAGTAAATTATTTTGACATTATATACATTGCACATAGGTCATTATGTACATTGACATAGACCATCATAACAATGCAATGAAGAACATTATATTGTAGGATGTTATAGATATACACAGATTACATTTTTTGTGCAAACTTCTTCATCTGAATGTGTACAATCGAGATTTCGTTTGAATCCTCATAAAAGTACCTTTAATTTGATAAATGGTTTATGAAAAAAAAAAATTAAAGCTAGAGAGCTATATAAAACTTAAGTGTTTTTGGATTTTTTTTTATGATTTTGAAGGACAATCAAATGTCTTTGAAAGTAACATGTGCAATTAAAGATCCGTCGATATCATTTTAACAACGCATCTAGTTCATTATCTGAATCGGTAACATTGTCGATGAATTCCACACCTACAAAAGGATAAAGTAAATCTTATAAATGTACGACACAAGGTGTAAACTAGGCGGTTGATCACCCTATAATGGAAGCATGATGATGCATATCACTCATTCATAATAGCAGAGGATAGATGGCACTAGTAGGGTTATTGAAATGAGCGGCAGATATCTGGTTATTCTCGACCCTACCCGATACCCGCTGCTCGCCAAATCGAGATACGGGTCGAGTACTTGAAATGGTAGATTGTCGAATATTAGGATATGAGTTGGGATTGGGTACTTAAAAATGAAAGTAATAACTTAGAAATTAGTGATACCTCCAAACGTTTGAATAAATCGAAAATCTACAATAAAGGTAGCAATAAATCTATCATAATCTAAAGTGCAAGTTTGATGAAAAGTCCTTAATGCCCTTTTTGGAGGGAAAATGGAAAGATGAGGTATCTTCTATTCAAAAATAATTTTTTAAGGCAAAAACAATTGGACAAATAATAGCCGAATAAAATGCTAACTTCTTGAAGAAGTTTTAAAACACATTTAAATAGTGCACTACCATTAATTTTTTTTTATAATTAAGTTATTAAATTTATATATTAATTAGACTTATATTTGAGTTAAATTGGAATTGTGCTAGAGAGTTTAGTTTGCCTTCCATTTATTTAGGTTAAAATTGAGATTTAATCATTTATTGCAATACTTTTTCTCCGAATTAATTCAAAAGCTAAACGACAACACATATATGTAATGCTTACAATTTCCATCTTATATTTACTCAATTAAAGCTTTTAGTTCTTATATTTTAATTCGCCTCTAATTAAACAATACTACTAAGTTTATAGATTAAACTAAGGAATAAGATGACATTATGTATATTTAAAATTAAATTTAACTTATAAAGTTTGTATAACTTCTTAATATAAAGAGTAGTGTAAATTCTCACATTATTCAAAACAAACAAGATGCATAAAATATTATCGTTATTTTAAGTGATAGTAGTAATTTACTTTTTATACGTATATGTGGCGGGAAGTAAGAAATTTATTCTTTCCAATATAAAAAATTCATGGCAATGTATATCAAGTTATGCTATGGTCTGAAATTAAAATAAAGAAATAAACAATCAACTAAAATGTGATTATTGGATAATACAAATTTTCTAACTTGACTTCTCAAAAAAGTTTTAAATTTATATGATTTAAATTATTCATATATTTAATGTGGATATGTTTAATATTCCATATATTTTTTTCAAATTAATTTTTTATAAATTAAGCTATTAAATTTATATATTAATTTACCTTTTATTTGTATTAATGACTTGCATAGCACTTTCAATAAACATCTTTACTCACACATATTTTCTTTATTTGTATATCTTATTCTAATTAATTCATACTCTTAGATCATTAGTCACACATCTTATTTTTGTCATTAATTTTATTATTTTTACTTCTCTTAGATTATAAATTAAAATTGCATAAATGTTTCATTCACTGGGGAGTAGTAAATTCTTCATTTTGAGTGAGACAAGATAAGTACATTTCTGTTTTTTTAAATCTCCATATTTCTTTCAATTCTTATGTTCTATATATTTATTATATTTTATATTCATTATTTGAAACTCCTATGTCCCGTGCATAGCTCGTGTGTTAATACTAGTATTCTCACAATTTCTAGTTGATCGTATTCATTTTGTAGTTATTAGTATTATATTAAAATTGGGCCATTTTTATTAAAAAATTCAATACATTTAGTGTATCTTATTTTATTTTTTTAAATTACTATTTATTTATTTTATACGGAGTATTTTATTTTTGTTATTTTTTCTATAATTTATTCTCATTTCGTAGTGTTGTTGGCGGAGTCGACCAATCACTGCAAGCCTGCAACTACACTGGCTGTGCTTAACCGAAAGCTTTGCTTCGCCATAACCACCGGCGATTCCCCCTCTCTCTTTCTCGATGGCCACACAAATCTCGCAATCGACCCTCAAGGAAAAGTCTCAGCTCCTTACACCTCTCAACACTCAAAATCTCCTCGATTCCGTTGACGCTTTTCTCTTCGACTGCGATGGTTCGTTTCCACACTCTCTCACCGTAAACATTCACCATTATCAATTTTTATAATCTCGAGATTTTTTTCTTGGAATGAAAATAATTAGGTGTGATATGGAAAGGAGATTCTCTGATTGACGGTGTTTCGGATACTCTGGATTTTCTTCGATCCATGGTGAATTCATAATATCTTAACTCTTTCATCAGGTTGATCATCTTAATTTCAGAAATAGACAGCTGATTTGAATCGTGGTTGAAATCGTATGTCAATTTTGAGCAGGGGAAAAAACTTGTTTTTGTGACGAATAATTCGACTAAGTCTAGAAGGCAATATGCTAAGAAGTTTCATTCTGTGGGAATTTCTGTGTCTGAGGTTTGTTTCTATTGATTAATTATTTTCAAGTAGATTCGGAGTGTATGTGTTGTTAATAGCTTGAAGATTACAGGACGAGATATTCAGTTCTTCATTTGCTGCAGCAATGTACTTGAAAGTGAACAAGTTTCCTAAAGAAAAGAAGGTTCGTCTTTGTGTAACGTCTTATTTTCTCAATGCAGTTATAATCGTGAGGTTTTTCTTGTTGGCAAGGTACTTCATTGAGCTTGTTTGGTTAGTCATACTTGCTTAATGTCCATTGACAGTACTATTGCGTAGTATATAAATCTTGAGCTTACTTGCTTTTGTAAATATGAAGTGTTTGAGTGACTAGCTGACTAGTGTTTTATAAAAGTAAAGGTAGAGTGGCTTTATGTTCTAATAAATGGTTTAAATTTACTGAGATAATTCATGTTACCTGTGTAAATCCATCCAATTGTTTGTAGGTTTCTCTATTAGAAGAAAATGTATCCCTTTCTAGTAAGTTACACACCCTGAATGAGGAGGCAATGGCTGCAAAGCCTCAAGTGATAAAGTACAAGATAAATTTTTTTAGTAACAGTTTGATTTAAGCTTTCAGCTGCTTACAGGCACTGTCGTTAAGTGATGGCGATGCTATGATGATGCACACCTCTCATTTCCATGTATTGGTTTTGTAGGTGTATGTGATTGGTGAAGAAGGCATCCTGGAGGAACTGGAGCTTGCTGGTTTTACCCCTCTTGGTGGTCCTGTAAGCTTCCTGTAAATTCTGCAGTTCTTTTACGACACGATCCAGTTTATCTTAGTGGTAATAATATGCTGGAATCATAGTACCGATTCATCTCACTATTGGGTTTCTTCGTCAACTCCTTGGAAAATAATTGTGTAAACATAATACCAATTCTCCTCAATATTGGGTTTCTTAGGTAAAGAACAAAGCCCAAATGATTTAATTGGAAAAGATTTTATGTTCTTTATTGAATGTTGTAACAGGTCACAAGTGATCTTTATACCCTTCTCATTTTTCATCACAAAACTTCAAATTTTTGATTGAGGGCCAAAACTGAACCTTTTTT
Source organism: Salvia splendens (assembly GCF_004379255.2). Classification (NCBI taxonomy): domain Eukaryota; kingdom Viridiplantae; phylum Streptophyta; class Magnoliopsida; order Lamiales; family Lamiaceae; genus Salvia; species Salvia splendens. The sequence goes on from NC_056039.1 coordinate 28,249,876, forward strand.
CTAGATATATTCCATCAGTTGATAGCTCATTTAGCTACGACTGACAATCATCCTGTATCAGGTTCATAGATTTGCAATGTAAATGTATCACTCAGGCTAATACTTTCATTTACCAAATTAGGTAGTCTTTTACTTTGAACGATGATTAATCAGCATATTTCTTGCAGGAAGATGGGAAGAAAAGTGCCCATATGAAACGAAACAGCTTCTTTGAGCATGATAAGAATGTATTTTTGCTTTCCTGCTCCAAGTCTCTATTACAACCTAGCACCTTTTTCTATTCATCCATTGTTTTATGTACAATGCTAAATCTACTCCAGGTCGGAGCTGTGGTGGTTGGACTAGACCAGTACATAAACTTCTACAAGCTGCAGTAAGGACTTTGTCTCAGTCTAATTTACTTATAACTGATATCAGTATCAATCTACATAACAGATTTCAAATGACTCCTAATCTATTTAATTCTGTTGAGCTATCAACATCTATGCGCATTAATCATGTTATCTGCAAGGTATGGCACTCTTTGTATACGTGAGAATCCTGGATGCCTATTTATTGCCACAAACCGCGATGCTGTAGGAAATCTCACTGATCTACAAGAATGGCCCGGTAAGTTTACTTTTGCCCCTTGTATGATAACATTGTTCTTATAATCCAAAGTTGAAAAACTTCATATTTTTGTTTCTTGAGTTCAGGCGCAGGATGCATGGTTGGTGCAATATGTGGTACAACACAGAAAGATCCAATTGTAGTTGGGAAACCCTCTACCTTTCTGATGGACTTTTTACTAGAAAAGTAAGTTAATTTGATCAATTCTTATAGTTTGAGATATGATATATATGTATGCAAGGTGGCATTAATTTATGGACTAATATATGTTTCTTGGGTTGGCAGATTCAACATCCCTACTTCTAAGATGTGTATGGTTGGGGACAGATTAGACACTGATATTTTGTTTGGACAAAATTCTGGCTGCAGAACACTTCTTGTATTTTCAGGTAAAAACTCTCAACTTCCTTTTTCAATAATGGTTTCTCTACCAATCAAATTGCTTTTGTTATTTTTCTTCGTATACTACTCCCTATGACATGAGATTTTTTTGTTGATGGCACGTGCAGGTGTGACAAAGGAATCCGATCTCCAAGATCCATCAAACCAGATTCATCCAGAGTATATGACAACCACGCTGTCGGATATTCTACATTTAGCCAATAATAAATTCTAAATTTTTTCGAGGATTATATTTATTGGACACCTGTCTATTTGGATTTGCATGGTTGATTTTTTTTAAGTTGGATAACATAAAATTTCGTGTTTGAATTGTTTCATTGCTCTATTGGTTGGAGTATTTGACGTGAACACGTTGTAAATTAAGTAAGCTATATATGCACTCTTCATCTAATTCCAATGGTTAACAAATTTAGACAATTGGATGAAGAAGTGCACACGTGGGTCGTCGGCAAGGAGGGATTTCTTATACACATTAACACCAAAATAAAATTTTTTTGGTAATTTACGATTTGTTTTGTCCTACACGTTATATTTTAGTTAGGGGTGAGTAAAAAAATCGGAAACCGAATATCCAAACCGAACCAAACCGAAATTTTGAAATTCGGCTCGGTTTTTTCAGTTTTTCGGTTCGGTTTTAAAAATAAAAAAAATTTGATTTTTCGGTTCGGTTCGGTTCGGGCGAAGAAAAAACCGAAAAACCGAATTATATATATATTCTATTAATTTAATATAATATATTATATAATATATATATATTCTTTTAATATATTCTACTATATAATATATATTATATGTATTATTAATTTTATATTATATATAAATATTCTATTAGTATATATAAAATAAAATAAAATACACATATATAAATATATATTTAGATTATATTTATTTTTTTCAGATTTTTCGTTTTTTTTTCAAGTTTTTCGGTTTTGTTCGGGTTTTTCTATTTTTTAAGTTCGGTTTTCAGTTTTTCGATTTCGGTTTTCGGTTTTCGGTTTTTCGGGTTCGGTTCGGTTTGGATTTTGAACTATATTCGATTTTTCGGTTTTGGTTCGATTTTGGCAAAAAACCGAATCGAAACCCGAATGCACACCCCTAATTTTAGTCTAATTGTAATGATTAAATTAATGCAATAAATTGTCAATCTAGTGCATTTTTTCATTAGATTGACAACTTAATTGCATTTAAATTAAAAATTAAAAGTAGAAGACAGACAGTTCTGTTTAGCATATGTTTTAATAGAATCGTTAAATATAAGTAGAAACAAATTGTTTATGATCAGAAGCTATCATACTTAAGGTATAGGAACAAATTTTTTTTTTCCAAACAAATATAAATAACCAATTTTGAACTTTCTGTAGTTAATAATTAGGAACGTATGACTTTGAAGACAGCTAATATATTAGGTTTGTGGGACATTCAAGACAATTGATCATCCTAAATTTTCAGTCTAATAAATCATCTTAACTTTTACTATCTACCTAAATGAATTTGCTTTGAACAATTGATTTTAGTCCGAGAAGAAAGAGATTATCAATTTATAAAAGCCAATTAATATTGAATTTGACGGTGAAAGTTTCCTTGAAATTCAACTTTCAGATAAACTTGGTTACGTCCACGTAATTTTCCTTTCCCAGCTTCCTCCATTTTTATAATCGTAAAGTATAATTATTCCTTTGCAGCTATAAAATTAAAGGTGCTATAAAAAATCAGATTTGACAAATCAATTGGAATCAAATCAAGAAAATGCATCGTGTCATCAAGTTTCTTTTCGTCCTCACCATCATTAGTCTCATCCTCACCTCCGCCGTTGCTCCTCCTAGCGGTGCCAGAGGCGGAGGCGGGGGGAAGGGTGGACGTGCCGGTAAAGGCGGTGCATCAGGCGGCGGAAGTAACATAGCGCGGCCGGGGCGGCCCGGAAGCAGCGGCTCATCTATCGATCTCGGATTGTGGCGCTACTTCGCCGTCGCCTACTTAGCCTACACTTCTTTTCATTAATTTTTCGTATTCATTTCAATTATTTAATATTTGTACTCCAAGTTTACTTGATGCAAGCTCGAGTAATTATTTCTTATCATTGGTGCTATGTTTTATTTCAATAAAATAAATTTAATTTTTTTATAGGATAAAGTATCATCAGTATATTTGTTTAGATTATATCGTGCAATTTTAACATTATCTTGTCATGCCAATGGCCAAACAATGATTCTTCTCAGCCTGAATTCATGTTAATTTTCCAATTCCAAAAACTAAGCAACTCTTGCATCTTAATTCATGTTAGTGGTTAGTTTTCCAATTCCAAAACTAAGATTTGCAATTTAAACAAATTAACAGAATTGTTCAATTTTATTTCATGTATATATAATTTCATATATTCTCTTTACCAACAGATATAGTGATAATGAGACATAACCAAATTATTCCTTCTTTTACATAATATACGGCTAATTGCAGCTACACGAGCCCTCCACACACAATGCATCTCCGGTGTCGCACGGAGGGCAATCACTGTTAGAGTTGCACGTGGCCTCCGGTCGTGCAACTTTAGCATCGCAATAGCACGAGTCGTTCACACAAAACGAAACGCCTTCATAGCACGACGGGCATATCTTCCCTCCACACGTTTTCTCGGACATTCCAACTGAATACAATGTAACATTAATTAGATTCGCCAATATTTCTTCTCATTACTTAAGGATAAATTTATCAATGAAATCATCATGCTTTGTAAATTGTTTGTAAGTTGTAACTAATTTAATTATAGAGAGAGAGATGCAGAAGAAAGTTGAGAGTGTGAGACATACCGGTGGCAATAATAAGCATAAGGGTGACCAATAAATACACTTTAGAGGAGGCTGCCATTCTTCTTCTTCTTTACTTCTTTTAAAAAGTAGTAATTACAAATATTTTGAGTTGCTTGATAATTTTCAACCACCCTTGCTCTCATATATATGCATGTTTTGGTAGCACTACGTAATTTAATTACATATGTATATGCAGTAGATATTATCCCAGTGATTTACCAACTCTGATTTTCATCATCTCCTTCCTCACAGTATATTTTATGAATATGCATTGCCCCTTAAAATATATCTTAATCAACTAAACAAGATTTATATGTATTATAGTAAAATTTTAATATGTCAAAAAATATACTACTACTATACAGTTAATATTGTTTTGAGATTTCTTGTTCCCTTCCTTACGTAAGAAAAATAAAATAATAAATCACAATATTTTCTTAATCAATCAAATATGATTTATAAAATTATTACTACGGTTATAACTTATAGATATACATGCATGGTTTATGTTAACAGAAAATATTTAAATATGGACTGTTTTCAAATGGCGAAACATAAATACTATATATGCGAAAAATTGTGAATATACGTCATTGGGGTGCGTTTTAGTGACAATTTGTTAAAATGACAACTTGACAACCTAAGCAAACAATCAGCGACACATAAACAAGCCACGCGGCAGACTAAGGTTGAATCTGCTCATAAATCTAAGGATCCTCATTGGTGGTAAATTGCCATTTTAGTATAACATTATAAATATTTAGCAAACAATCTTTTGATTCACCGTATCTTTCCATATATTGTTATCTTGTTTGATAAGTTAGGGTAGTAAATCTAGTATTATAAATAGGATAGATTGTTATCTTTTTATTCATTCAACCAATTAATGTTTGCCCAACTTGGCTTGAATCACAAAACTCTAATTCTCTATCGCTGCCAACGAGAACCTCTCTCGCGCCCAGCACCCCCTCTGCCGAACGTCTTCGCCGACCCAAAGCTCTTGAGCGCTCGACGACCACGGTTTCGGTTTCTTGATTGTGTGGAATTCTGACGTTAAGGAAGGCTACTCTTTAACAACTGGTGCTTTAATCGTGAGCTCACCCTCCACAACACCGATCGAACCATAGCTACGTCGGTGCCCGACTTGAAACCACCGCGCACAACAACTAGCCACATCAATCGAGCCACATCTACGCCGCTGCCCGACGGGAATCCACCCGCGCACAGTAACTAGCCACGCCGCTGCCCGACAAAATCATTCTGCACACCCTCCGCATCACCACCATCACCACCGCATCTCACCCTCCATATTCTATCAAAAAAAAGAAGCTACCTTCTTCACCAAAAATAAAGTACCACCGATCACTGTCATGCTTCACTGCCACCATTCAACGTCATCATGTCACGCAATTACACCGGAGTTGGACGGAGGGTTCAAATCAGCAATCCGCCGTGCAAATTTCCGGGGACGAGCGAGATTTCTTCCGCCGGACTGGAGAAGATCATGGCCCGGTTCGACAAATTGGAGATCAGGCTGGATTCGACGGATAGGCGGGTTGACAATCTGGAGGCGCCGCGCATCCCTGATCCAGAATCACCCTACGTCTCACACCACTTGGATCCACCTGATCGTCGCCCACAGCCGAGATACCAGCCCATCGAGTACCGCGATCGCGTGCAAGACGCTTGGCCCCGACACCGCGGCGGCTACGTCGAGAGGGGTGGCCACCTATCTGATTGCGGAGATCATCAGACCCAATTAGGGTTTGATCGCCATCCGACACCCGCAACGCAGCGGGACAGCCCGACGTGCTGGGACCCACCGGCCCAACAGCAGGACCGCGGCTACCTGACCTTTGACCGGCCCCGACGCTCGGAGACGTGCTGGGACCGACCTCACCCTCAGGAGGAGGTGAGAGCACTGCGAGTCCAGCCCCCCTCCCACCAGCCCCGCTACTACACCGAACAGCCACCGCGGGACCTGTACAGTCAGCCCGCACGTGTGACCAGTCAAACTCCGGACCAGCCTCCGCGCTCGCCTACCTGTTGGGATTCACCGGTAGTGCTGCACGCGCAACCTATGTATCAGCCACCGCAGTGCGATCGATCGTTGGGTCACCGCACAACGACGTTGCCCGTTGTTGCTCCCAGTCTCAAGGTTCGTTCGCCTTGCCCGGCCCAACTAGCTGTCGTAAGTGATTACAACGAGAAATTGTGTATTTATAGATTGGAGCAAGCTACCCTCCTCGCCCGGTTGAATTGCGTATTTGAGGAGAATATTGATGACGAAAATCTAGTTGAGGATGTTCCCAACAATGCCGCTAACAATGGGAGCGCTAATCTTGATGTTCCAAACGATGAGGCCATGGAAGAGATCGTCAAGACTGACAATATGACGCTGCAAGGGCTCGTCGGGGTATATGATGAGGAGATTGGTGAAGAGGATGAGACATTGCTAGAAGATAAAGAGGAGGATGGTTCTATTGGTGAAGTGGAGAAGATAATCGCATCTTTCAATGTTGCTCAAATGTCATCGAAGGATGTTGCGAATTGTCGATTTAAGAGAGGAAGTGCTTGCACGGGTGTAAGGGTAACTGCCTATTTCTATGTGGATTTCTTTGATGGCGATGTTCCAAGTATTGTTCATCGTTCGACATCACTCGACGTCGATGCACGATTCATCCCTCCGTGCAATGACACACCATATTTGAGCATTCTTGGAGGTGATGATAAAGGGAGACATTCAACTGTTCGATATGTGTTTGATCCAGGAGGAGACGCCTAGCTAAAGCTTTTGCTTTCAACTCTCGTCGTTGGTTTGTGGTTTCCACCTTGAGGACAAGATAGATTTCAACCATGGGGGAGTTGATACGATTCCCATACCCTAGGAAATCTCAATTATTTAGTATCTTTTGATTGACCGTATCTTTCCATATATTGTTATCTTGTTTGATAAGTTAGGGTAGTAGTTCTAGTATTATAAATATGATAGATTGTTATCTTTTTATTCATTCAACCAATTAATGTTCGCCCAACTTGGCTTGAATCACAAAACTCTAATTCTCTATCGCTGCCGACGAGAACCTCTCTCGCGCCCAGCACCCCCTCTGTCGGACGTCTTCGCCGACCCAAACCTCTTGGGCGCTCGACGACCACGGTTTCAGTTTCTTGATTGTGTGGAATTCTGACGTTAAGGAAGGCTACTCTTTAACACAATACTAGCTAGGGAAAAAGATCAATACAAAAATATATCTTAATACAAAATCCAGACCAAATCCTGATCATAAGATTTTTCAATCTGATGGCCAATAATGCACAAAAAACACGGAGAGTCATTATTAAGTAGTTTTGGGTCATATTATAAAATTCGAATTTGAGGTCATATTAAGATCATTTTAGGTCATGATGCACTATTTATTAGCACTAAAAATACCTGTAAGTTTATAGGGTAGAACTAGTATAGCTAAAGGTCAGTACCGGGATATCGAACACAGGGAATAAGATTGCAGCTGGCTATCATATACTAAGCGTCATATACTATCTAGAGACACGGAGTTTTGGGTTTTGGTTTTATAAACTAGACATAAATATAAACAAAAATAAAAACAAAATAATACAAAGCAGGCTAAAGAAAGTAGAGTTTTAGGATCCAACTACTACGACCCAGTGATGATTAATCTCACAGAACCTTTACCTTTATGTGTCTCCAGGATTATTAGGAAAGTCGCGATTTTCAGATAAGCTCTCTCTCAAGTGCACCTATCCAGTAGATTAAACTCTAACTATCAAAGTCTCATTCCAATAGATTAGATTCTAACTCCTTAAGTTCTTAAGACTCAAGTCCTCACAAAGGGTCCCCTCTCTCGAGTGCAGATAAACCTATGTGTTGTACTCGTTCCTTTTATCACGTAAAACTAGCTATCTCTCGATTAATCTAGTTAAATGGACATAGTTCTAAAGGTTGCCAGACAAAAGAACAATAAAAGCACGAGAACAAGCAAAATAATCACAAGAGCTAGGAAAAAGTTCAATTCAGTAAATCAAAACATGTTCATAATAGTCTTCACCAAAAAATCTAAAAATGATGTTTAACTACTCATAGACAAGTAGTAAAATCAATAATAAAAGTACTAGACATGAAAGAAATTGATAAAACCCAAGGTTGAATCTTCAATCTTCAGTCTTCTCTTGTCTGGATCTGCAGAGCTCCGCTCCAATAGAAGATGGATGAATTATGTATGGAATATGGAATGGAAGAAAGTGTAGAGAGGGAGTAGGATTGGAGGCTCTGAGATAGAGATTATGAATTAGGTTTGGGTATTTATAGGCGGAGAAAAGTTTATTTTTAATGATTTTCGTGCCCTACAAGAAATAGGAGAGATTTGGCTTCACAATATTATAATTTCTTTTCTTCCGTGAATTTCCGCATAAATTCCCGTCAGCTTTGACTGCACTGCGCAACGTTCGTAGAATTGTCATAACTTTCTCCACAGAACTCCGATTGAGACATGCAAGATATCCACGCGAAGCTCTTTCGAAGACGAAGAGAATGGCATGTAGTAAGCACTGACTGGACTTCAAAATCGCTGGAAGAATGGGCTCGAACAGAGGCTGCTGCACTTTGGCCTTTTTTCACCTTTTTCTATCTTTTCTATCATTTATCAACAAACACGTCAAAAATATCAAATGTATAACATATTTAATTTAAGAACATAATTTGCATGATTGACATTTAAAACAAGTCAAATCTAGTCCTTAAAAACATGCAAAATCTTCATCCTACTATAATGACCTAAAAATAGATTAATATTGACTTAAACCCAGCTAGCTAGATTACCTAACCAAACATGTTGTGACACTATATATTTATGTGATTTTAAATTTTTATTGATTTTATTGTGTAATTTGATGATTGAGCTTACCAATAAAATAAAATGATTAATTATCTTTCTCAATCATCGACTACTAATATCATAACATCTCTAATTCGACCAAAGAACATTATTACAAAACCAGCACCTAAAGTGTTCACTAATTAAGCACCTAAAAATGGTCGCTAAATGACTATAACGAGCACATGTGATGTAGAGAGTATGACAGTGCTTGCCAAATCGATTTCGCGGTCACTCGAGAAGTGTTAGCGATACCCCTCTTCTTCTCAGTTCCAAAGTTGCAACAGATTTCACGATCCCGACTGAACACAACTTTTAATATACATTCAAAAATGGACGAGCATTTCTCCACAAGTGTTTATCTTGTTTGTAAAATGTTTTCATTTGATTTTTATTTAATTACTTTTCAACATGTAACTCTAAACTCATGAATCTTACGGTTTAAGGGTAATTTACTCAAATATTTTTCTAATTAATTATCCAACGTTCATACCTTGTTTTACTTTTAATTATTTTTTCAATAATGTTTTTGATAATTTGGCCTATAAATGAATGGTTTGTTGTGTTTCTACTAAATTTTTGGTTTATTCATTAAATGCTTGGAAAATTATTGTGTTGATATGTATACTGCTATATTTTGGTCTTTCAAGACTGAACTTGCCCAATGTTTTGATTACAAAGATTTGGCGTCATTTTCATTACAAAACTTCAGATTATTGATTTAGGGCCAATAAAACTGAACCTTTACTCAAGATTGATAAAATCAGTTGATAGCTCTTTTAGCTACTAGTGACAATCATCATGGAATTGCAATGTTTCTTTGAGACTAATGATCATATTTCTTGCAGGAAGATGGGAAGAAGCTAAACAGCTTCTTTATGTTCAATAGTATTAAGCATCTCAAGTTGATTGAAAGCAGGATTTTGATATGAAATTGCAAAGTTGAGTGAGTGTTGTGTGTGTCAGTGGACAGGGCATTGATCAACTTTGATACCGGGCGCGGTGGGGCAGTTGGCCAAGGGGCAGTGATCGTCGATGGGCAAGCCCCACCAGCTAGGCCCGGCGATGTCATAATACTGCAAGGTGAAGTAGCAGAGCGTCCCCATGAAGGCCACCCCGACGTCAAGGCCAGCCGAGAGGATGTAGTTGTGCCGAGCCCACCACCCCTTGAATCTCCGGTACACCACCAAGTTGAAGATGATCCCCACTGCAAACCACGACACGCTGTTCACAGCTTTGGCTACCGGCATCCCCATTGTCCCTGACAGAATGAGGGGCATGTTGATGCAGCTGATCCATCTCTTCTCGGGGTACTTGCGTGCAAAGTACCACACGGGGACGGGCGCCACCAGCCCCAACAGGAAGAAGTAGTTCATCTCCGGGTACAGCCCTAGCTTCCCGAACATGCGGAGGGGCCCCACCACGCCCCAGATTATGGAAGCGTTGTAGAAGACATCGTCCAACGGGCAGGTCCACGGACTGCCTAAAGGTAGCTTTGTTTCGTCGCAGATGTATTCTATGGAGGTGAGGAGCCACCAGGCCGTGCCGAAGCTCACTAAGGAAGTGATCACCGTCCCCACGAGCTGAACCACAAACATCGATTTTGGAGGGATTTTCATGTAGTGGCCGAGCTTGAAATCCGAGAGGAACGTAATGGCCTGCGACATGCTTATGGTGCTGTAGGTCTTGAAGACAATGTTGGCTAGAGGCTTTCCCGGGTACATGTAGCCGATGATCATCTCGGAGATCACATTCAGCCCTGCTGTCTGTTCAAAACAATTTGCAATGAGGTTGGTGTTGGTGTTGGGAGTATTTATCTATACATGAAATGCAACAATATTAATTGTGTAGGAACCTGGTTTGTTGTGGCTGCAATGACACCCACAGGAAGGGTGAAAACCAAGGCCAACGCGATAGCCAACGCTACGCCCCAGTAAGGGAGTTGTAGTTGCCTTCCGAAGCCTTCGCAGGCAAGCATGGACACCGCAAGAACCACCATCAGGAGGCCATGGAACCACCATTGAGGGACAGGTTCATAGTTCTTCCTCATCAACCTAGTGTGTATGTCTCCGAACTTGTCGTGAAATGAGGCCTTGGTCTGCCGCCAGATTGTTCTGCAACGAGGCCATAGTTAGCTTGAAGACCGTTATAGCTTCAACAGTTTGAATTTATTCTTACCTTCCATGGAAGAGCGCTACATGCGATATAGTAGATGCCATGACAGCGAAGCTGAGACCGTAGATCAATACGAAGAAGATGCTGAGGTTAACCTTGCTGTAACTAGCATATCCCTGACTGTTGAACTCAAAAGTTTTCTCATCCAGGATTGCTGATATGTTGTATGGTGCTCCGGTTGCATCAAAGACATGTGCGGATATGATGGGGAATCGCTTTGCGTTGTAGAGGTTGTTCCAATAGGCTATTGGCATCACGATATACACAATCAGTACGAAGCCAACCATCAAGTTGATTATAGCAAAGCCAGGGGTTGCCAGAGGGCTGCCTACAAAAGCTGCAATGGTCGACCAATCAAGGGCGATCGAGCCGAGTCCCAAGCCTTTAATCCCTCCTCCTAACTGATGTGCTGTTACGGAATCTTTCCATATCCAGCAAACAAAGGAGAGCGCGGTGATGGATGGGAACAAATAGTTGGGGATTATGTAATAACAGAAGCTCGAAACAGAGACCGCGGTGAAGAATTGGAGGCGCGTGAGGCCTCCTTTTCGCCTGACTTCAACCTCATGCAATGCTCTGAAGAGAGACACTTGAATGAGGTTGGAAGGCCACCACATGTAGGGGGAATCCACCAGAAATTTCCGGAAAATTCCAGCCCAGCCATACCCTAGAAGCTGCATCAGCATCAACAAGCATAGTTCAAAGAGTGAAACAACAAACAACATAAGGTAAGGTATGACTTGGTATAGGTACCTACCTGTGTGCTGTGTGTGAGTAGCATAGCTGCCACGGGGTCGATTTTGCGATGATAAAACGCCTTCACGATAGTGATGAGGTTGACTGCATAGACACTCGTAGCGCCTGTGTTGGCGAATATGGTGATGAGGCAATGCTCCTTTAAGTTGAAGGGCCCTGGATTCATTGTGAAGGACCATTTTGTCCCGGGAATCTTGAATGCCTTGGTTGGCAGAGTTGCAGCCATGAGCTTCCCGACCGGGAGGACTAAAATCTGAACGGATACAGACGTTACAGAGAGCGCGTTCTGGCGATAGACGAAGAACTGGTTCAAGAATGCCAGAGCTGCACATGATATCATCCCCAACACCCATGTCCGAAACGTCAGACATGGCAGCGTAGGATCATCCGTTATCGCTACTGTTAGCCGCACTTCCTCAACCGGAGAGTCGTTCACCTCCTCTGCGCAAAACTTGACACCATCAATATGCATATGCAGGTGAACACATACTTAGAAAACCAAGAACAATGAAAAGTATGTACCGATTGTATCGACAGGCTTCTTGGGATCATACGACATAGACATAGCGTTGCTCGCTGCAGCAGACTCCATCTACGGAAACAAGAAGCAAGAATTTCCAGAAACAACAAAAGAGGTGCAGTTTTGAGACAAATCTACATTCCAGTCTATTGTTTATAACCTTTCTGTTTGGCTGGTTTCCTCTGCTGAGTGAATAAATAATTTTTATAAAGGTTACGACATGAACAAGATGATACGAAGAAACTGGCGCTGTCATTTTCTTTAGTATCAAGTCACACCTACACTACCAACTGGACATAGGTTCCTTAAAACACTTTCTTTTGTTCAATACCCAAAAATCACTATGCCATTTATTCATGTCTTGATTCCTATATCTTGCTCACTTCAAAAAGGTTTCTTTTGAAAAAGATGACTCATTCTAACATTTGGTTTTATTACATTAAAATAATTAAATACTTAGTTTAGTTATATTACATTTATCTGATGGTACTATTTGAATTTCTGCTCATTCATTGTAACCGCAAAATAATTACTCCCTCTGTTTCACTCAAGATGGTCACATTCTTGAATGCCACGAGATTTTAGGAAGTGTTATTAGGTAGAATAAAGTATAGAGGAAAAAGGTAGTTGAATATTTTAATAACCAGAGAGGAGAGTATAGGTTATTTCTAAAATTGGAAAGTGACCATCTTGATTGGGACAAATAAAAAAGGAAAAGTGATCATCTTGAATGAGACGGAGGGAGTACTATTTTCATTTGTTGATGAAAATTGAGAAAATTACATTTAATACTCAAACTATTGATATTGTAACGAAAAATTTTCCGAACTATGCATGATTAAATCGAAAAAAATACTATCAGAAACTCACAAATACATCACAATCTTCAATATGCGTCACATGTCCGGAATTTTTAGTGGTTCAATAAGGTCATCCACAATAGGAATAGTCCAGCAATAGCCCAGCAATAGCCCAGCCACATACTATCCACATCATTATTAACAAATATATACAAAATGAAATAATTAAAAATCACACAATATACGGAATTAAATTTACGACACAAAAACGAGAAAATTCGCTAATATTAATAAAATATAAAAAGTACATTAATTAAAAAAAATTACATAATTAAAAAAAACTAATGGCGGTCAATCCTCCGTGCCCATAACTCTTCAATTAAATCCTTTTGGAGTCGAATATGAGCCGCCGTTTGGCGCATGTCGGCGTGTGCTTGTAAGAGGCCGGCTTCATCGTGAGGTACCCCACTCCGTACGTTGAGGGCGGCCACGCCGTGGCTTGGACCGGCTTCATTATCGTCGTTGACCCAATTGGTCAGTTCGCCACCTTCATCTTCGACAATCATGTTGTGCATGATAATACATGCGTACATGATATCAGCAATGCATTGGACATCCCACAAACGCGTTGGACCCTTAATTGCCGCCCATCGAGACTGGAGCACACCAAATGCGCGCTCCACGTCCTTGCGCGCCGACTCCTGCCGTGCCGCAAAGTAGGCCTTCTTCGCATCTCCTGGGCATCAGATCGTCTTCACAAAGACGGGCCACCTAGGGTATATCCCATCCGCCAAGTAGTAGCCCATATCATGTTGGTTGCCGTTGGCGACAAAACTGATGGCCGGACCGACGCCCTGACACTGCTCGTTGAAAAGTGGCGACGAGTTGAGGACGTTGAGGTCGTTGTTCGAACCAGCTATCCCAAAATACGCGTGCCAAATCCAAAGCCGGTAATCAGCTACGGCCTCCAGGATCATCGTGGGATTCTTTCCCTTGTAGCCGGACGTGTAGAACCCCTTCCAGGCTGCGGGACAGTTCTTCCAGTCCCAATGCATACAATCTATGATGCCTAACATACCCGGGAACCCATGCTGACTCCCGTGCATCCGCAACAGATCTTGGCAGTCTTCGGGGGTAGGCTTTCGCAGATACTGATCACCGAATACTTCTATCACTCCCAGACAGAAATTCTTCAGACATTGCAAGGCAGTCGTCTCACCGATGTGGAGATACTCGTCCCACATGTCTGCCGCGCCTCCGTAGGTCAACTGCCGGATTGCCGCAGTGCACTTTTGAATAGGTGTGTGGCCGGGTCTGCCAGACGCATCGTGTCTGAAGCGGAAATACAGATATCGAGACTCCAAAGCGTTGACAATACGCATAAACAGGTTCCTGGTCATCCTAAAACGACGCCTGAAAAGGTTGGCGTTGAACCGAGGCTCCTGTGCGAAGTAGTCTTCGTATAGGCGCTGATGTGCAGCTACGTGATCCCGATCAATCACACTGCGGCGGTGGACCACTGGGGGAGGTCGAGGTATCGCCGGCTGCAAGGCCCTTTCCATCCATTGGTTTATCGCGTTGGTCGTATAGGCGTCCAACGCCTCGGCCATTCGACGTTCGTACTCCTCAGCATCCCCTCCGCTACCACCACTACTACCACCAGCATTACTCATTTTGCGTTGTTGATCTTGAACAGAAATTAAGATAGAGAGAGTACTCGTTAAAACAAGTGGTGTGAATGAAAATGACGAACAAAGCGCGTATATATAGTGTTTCGAAAAAAAAATTTATTTTTTCGCGCTAGGCGGTGCGCTGGGCGATCCGGGCGCTGCAATAGCGCCGAACGGACCGCCCAGCGCCACATAACCGCCCAGCGCTGCGCGGTTTCTCTCTCCACTCAGCCGCTGGGCGGCTGCAATAGACCGCCCAGCGAACCGCCCAGCGCCGGCGCTCGGCTGGGCGGTCGCTGGGCGCCTATTGTGGATGGTCTAAGTCTAAATTATAGCCCCAATTTCGGAATTGACAAGGTTGCAAGTTGGGATATATGATTATCATTGATATAAATATATAGTTCGAAAATAATCAAAAGATAAATAATTAAGGTGCCGAACTGTAATTTTCCCCGAGAATATTTTAACGTCTTGCTCAACTTACTTACCTTGGCCGGGAAATTGATACTACTTACTAACCTAGGAAAGTATATATAATTACATCATAAATTTGATTGACGTATTAGTGTCCAGTGTCCTCTAGCAACTTAGCTTTTGCCTTAATTCTATACAAAGGTATAATCTTTTAATAATATTAAGACAGGACGAGTGGCCATACTCTACTACCTTGAGAGAGATGGAGTATTAATTTATTAATACAGTAAATATTAACTATTCATAAAATAATTACTCATAAATATATTAATTTAAATTATCATAATATTAATACAAAATTGTATGTGTAATTTTTTTTTGCCAACTTCACTAACCAATACTCCCTCCGTCCGCCATTAGGAGTCTCATTTCTTGGCGGCACGAATTTTAAAAAATGTTAAAAAAAGTGGGTGAAAAAAAGTTTGTGGAATATGGGTCTCACTTGTATATATAGTATTAGTTTTTAAATGAAATATGAGTGAAATGAGTTAGTGGAATGTAGAACCCTATTAAAAGTGAACCGGGACTCCTATTTGCGGACAGACTAAAATGGAAAAACGGGACTCCTATTCGCGGACGGAGGGAGTATTTTGTATAAACTTTTTTTTTTCGAAAACTGTTTGATTTAAAATAATTTTATAATTAAAATATGCAAAAAGGAAATGAATACATCCCTATATATATATATATATATATATTTATAAATTTAGATTTCGTAACATATATGTTTTTATCATTTCATAAAATAATTCACAATATAAAATAGGTATAAGAAGAAAATTAAGTGGCTTGTGCAGTCCACAAGATTGATACTAGTTATATTAAATAGTTAATTTAATGGAAAATGCATAAACTTGGGTTTCTCTGCCCATATATAAATACAAATGTGGTGATTTCATCAAACCATACATGCATTAAAAGAGAGAAACGAATCCTTAGTAGAGTTGCACCACTCAATCGAAGAGAGTTCAAGGTAAGTTTTCAATCCTATTATGTTTGTGGTTAATTACGTAAAATACATATTATTCAAAGATCCTATATTATTTATATTTAATTATGTTTTCTTGAATACAAAAAAGAAATTAATTTCCTACAGTTAGAACAAATACTACCACGAATTAATTTTGTTCGTTTTAGGGGAAATATAATTTATCCCTTTGAAATTCCGTCGCATGAGTGGATGAAGTTCCTACTGCCCACAACTCCTTTCCCATAACCTTCTTGTTTTATTGCACTTTATTGTTGTGACCACAAAACCATGAGGGCGAACCCAATTTCTGGATTTTTATGTAGCATAAGTTCAGTTATTTCAATCTATTTTACGCAAATAATTTTAGAATTCGTGGATATATGGAATAATACATAGTAAGGATAATGTCATGAGATCTTTTGCAGATTGATAACTTTTTTTAGACTATATTGTTTGGTTATTACATCAGCCTCAAGTGTCAAGAACTTGGAGGTTACATTTTTTTAAAAGTTGGAGATAAAAGATATAATGAACTTGTTAATAATTTAAAGAAGATAGATAAAGAATTACAGAAAAGATGCTACTTAAATACTTAATTTTACAAAACTAATGAATAACACGAGAAAGGTTAAGTCCTCTAATATATCATTATGTTTTATCACACTAATAAAATTGTGGAAGGAATTAAAATTTGTTTGTTGGGAATGAATCTGCATTTCTTTTTCTATTTCTTTGGGCTACTGTATTCATGATTGATGCTATATTGTAATATTATGTATTTAAGATGATTAGTCTTTTTTTTTTGGTCTTATAAAAGTTATATGGCCATTCTTGGTATGATGAAATTGAAAAAATTATAATAGTCATTTTTATTTTTATTTCATTCATTTTGCTTAGATACAATAACATTTACTCGCATATTTCATTCTTACTTGGATACAGTTGACCTTTACTCGCACTTTTAGGTATTTACATTTCACTTGGATGCATAAGTCATATCGCATCCGATATTAATTAAATTATAATTGTAAATAATAAATCTAATTGAGATTTCATAAGTTCCAATTGAAATCCGGTTTGAATTTAGAAATTTACACAATCTAATTAAAACTATTATTAACTCCTAAACAAATAGTACTAATAATATAAAAACTCCTAAATAATTGCCACCGCCCGCGGCCGGCCGGGATATTCCCCCAATCAGAAATTAGAAGGAATATTTTATGTAATCACGAAGGTAAAAGATATTTTAAATAACGTAATTAAGGGCATCCGCAACGCGTCTCGTTGCGGTCCCTATCTCGTCTCAGAGAGACGAGACAACAGCAAGACGGCATTACGGGAACCGTCTCGTCCCCAGCCCGTCCCCATCCCATCGCGTGTCTCGTCGCGGAGTGGCCGTCCGCGAGACAGCTCACCACGCGCGTTGGCGACGTGTCGAGCTGTGGTTCATCCGTGACGCCCACTCGCCGGCCCGCGAGTGGGCGTCGTTTATTTCAGTTGAAAATGTATTTTTTTTTAAATTCAGAAAAAATTCGAAAAATAAAAAAATCCCAAAATTATACTAGCGGTTTATAGCCATTTTTTGTAAATTTTTATTATTTATTATTTTTTTAAGCCCCCCAATCACTTCTATAAATATCAAATCATTCCCACAAATTAATCCACCATAAAATTAATCTATTCTCATTCAAACATTCTACATTCATCATCTCAAAATATTATTCTTCTCCCAAATTTAATTCATTCATGGATCCATTTGAGCAAATGCGTCGAATAAAAAAATCAAACACCCTGAATTTTCAAGTACCGTTGGAATCCACAGACTAAAAGTATTCTTGAGAGCATCCACAATGGCGGCGAGCGAACCGACTAGCCGATCTCCGGTGCTCGCCGGTTCACTCGCCGAACCATTCTAACCGGCGAGCGCCATTTCGGCGAAAAAATCGGCGAGCGCACGGCGATCCGCGAGCGTTGGGCGATGCGCTCGCCGGTCCGCTCACAGCCATTGTGGGTTCCGGACCGGCGAGCGATTTTTTTTTATGTAATTTTTTTTATTATGTAATTTTTTAAATGTACTTTTTTAATTTAAATAAAATTATTGGATTTTCCCGTATATGTGTCGTCAATTTAATTCCGTATTTTGTGTGATTTCAATTATTCAGCTTATATAATTTTGAGTGATGTGGCTAGGCTATTGCTAGGCTATTGATGGGCTATTTGCTTGTCCTGATGATGTGCCAGAAAGATTTTTAGTGTTAATGATGTGGCAGGAGGAGTTTGTGGTTAGGCTATGGCTGGGCTATTGCTGGGCGAAAGCCACTGTGGATGCTCCTAATGCCCAACTTTATATCTCAAAATAAGATTAATAGGCCCAGTTTCAGTTGTGTAGTTTAATGGTCAAGGGCCTAGTGCGTTCATGCACGGCTCTTTAATAGGGACTTAATTAGTTAATTGTTGCTATTACTAAGAGAATGAAATAAAATATGAATCGGATATATAGCTTTGGGAGAGTGATCCATTGCTAACTCACTTTCTAGTTGCTAACTATAACTAATTTAAGATCATAGGGTTTTAAAATTTTAGTGGTATAAAATTTGCCACGTATAATTTTTATTTTTATTAATTAAATCGAAAAAGAAAAAAAAAACTATACCAAGTTAGGGTTTTGGATGAAAATTTCAATACAGTGTTTTGAAAATATCAACACAATGCTTTGAGAATGTCAACAGATTGCTGATGTCAATATATTGCTTTAAGAATGACATTCTACATGTATTATATTGACATATTTTATATACTATGTTGATATTTGTTGTACTACGGAAAAATTGAATTTTTTTTTCAAATTTTGACATCGGAACATATGCAAGTGAGATCTCGTTAGAATCCTTATAAAATTATCTTTAATTTGATATATGTTGTGCGAAAAAATAATTTAAATCGAGAAAGTTATATGCATTTTAAAGTTATGTGATATTTTTCAAAAGTTAGTTACAATTAATTTATTGTAAATTGACCTTAGAGCATCTGTAACGCAAGGGGCCGGGCCGCATCTCGCGAGTCCCGGCCCGTCCCGAGCGTTGCACGGAGGAGAGTCACGGCCCAGGCCCGTCCCGGGGCCGCGTTCCCGGCCTATCGCGCGTCCCGCATCCCGGCCTGGGACGGCGTTGCACGGTGACGGGCCGCAACTGTAGAGTCCCGGCCCAGCGTTACACGCTCCTCGGGCCGGGCCGCAACCAATTTTTTTTTTTTAATTCGAAAATTTTTTCTATAAATACTACTCCATTTTCATACACATTCAACTTCATATTCAACTTCAAATCTCTTCCTAAAATTCGAAAAAATGCCTCCACGTCAAAGAATATTCGAAGATCAAATGTCCCGGTCGTTAGCAGAGGCGCTACCGGCAATCCAAGAAGAAATGTCATGGCCTTCCTCACGACATCCGCAATGTCATGGCCCGTTCAGCTGCGATGCGCCAAGAGGAACAACACACTCGCCTCCAAGCCGATCTAATTGAAGAAATTTGGACTCGCACCAATGTTTTCCAGAATTGACATTATGCTTTTATGTATTTTATTTTCAGTTTTAAAATTTCTATGTTGTAATTTTGCAGTATTCGATGAAATTAAATTTTCCTTGTTATAAATTTCCAGCGTTTTTTATTTTACGAGTTAAATAGGTTGGAGTTGTGAATAGTGTCATTTATTAGTTGCGGCCCGGGCCGCAACCTGCAGGGTTACAGCAGTTGGGGCCTGGGCCGCAACTGTAGAGGAATGATGACGTGGAGGGGACTTGGGGCCGGAAATGGGGACGGGGTTAATGATGCCCTTAATACCCTTATTGACGTTTTTTGTTGATCGTATTGACATTTCGTGACTCATGATCTAGGCCATTGATTTAAATATCTAAGGGCTATTATTTAATTATAGTTAGCAATTAAGTATTGAGTTAGCAATATAACACTCCACATAGCTTCAGTGGGTTCGTTATAATGTTAACTTTTCTTAAATTGTTAACTTACTAACTCATCAACGTAGTGTATTAAAAATGTCAACACAATCACATTAAAATGTCACATATTTGTATTGACATTTTAATAAACTGTGTTGATATATAAATATTAATGTCAAAACAATGTATTAAAATATCAGCTTAAGTTTATGTTAACATTTCATTATCATCCATTGTATTTTTAACTCACTACGTTGATAAGTTAGCAAGTTAAGCAACTTAAGAAAAATTAGCAACGGATCACACCCTTAGCTTAAGTTATCTCATTTTATTATGTCCAATTCGACTTGTTTTAACTTTGACCAAGATAACGAAATAGCCGACTGAAAAACACACAGGGAGAAAAAAAACAGTTCTTAATTTTTTTAATAAGGATACAATTAGACTCAAATATTACATTAGCTCATCAGATGATTCAGTTTACAAGCTAGTAGGTTAATGAATTTCTTTCTAAAGGTGTGTTTGGTTACTTTTTATTTGCAAGAAAATGGGCTTTTCTAGTTTTGTGGATAGTTTTTTCCACTTGTTTATTGTTGGATATAGTTTGTGGCTTACAGAAATTTGTTAACAAAGTATATTTGGTTCAAGTATGTATTTATAAGAAAAACAATGGTGAAAGACGTTTTTAACCCCCTTTTAAGCTTTTGAGCAATGACATAAAGTGTTACTTATCAAAATATTAAAATGAATAGCAAAATATTATGTTAGTCATGACATGAAAGTGTTACATAAGTATCTGATGGGATACGAACTAAACAACTAAACAATAATTGCGAGCCCAATAGCAGTGACGGCCCATCAGCCCAAAACCCAAGAAAGAGTATCAGTTCGGCACAACCAAAGAGTTCGGTCACAGCCTATAGCTCGGTAAAAGCCGACCAATCGAGCTCAACTCTCAGATCGGCAAAAGCTGATCGGCAAAGTCAGTTCGGCACAACCAAAGAGTTCGGTCACAGCCTATAGCTCGGTAAAAGCCGACCAATCGAGCTCAACTCTCAGATCGGCAAAAGCTGATCGGCAAAGTTCAGCAGTTCGGTCTCAGTATTCGACCGAACAAGGAGATAGTGGACCCATGCAGGATCTCCACGACCTCCATTACACCCACGATCTATTTAGTGGTATTAAGCAGTTATCAACCCCCCTACCAGGGCTGCAAACCACGATCTTAGTTCGAATGTATAAATAGAACTTAGATCAGATAGACCAAGGTTAAGCTCTCTAGATCCTGAATCTCATATAGCAAATCAGTATTGTAATCTGTAAAGCTAGATCAAGCAATACAAATTTGCCCTCTGTTCTTCCCGTGGACGTAGATTTACCTCAGTAAATCGAACCACGTAATTTTCAGTGTTGTGATCTTCATTTATTACTTGCATTTATTCCCATCAAAAATTCGCTAAATCATCACTGGCGCCGTCGGTGGGAAACAGAGAACCAAAACTGTGATAAAAGCGAGTTTTTGATCCTCTTCCACCAAAAAATGTGTACCAGATCACATAATACCCATACTTCCGTCCGTGATGAACGTGAGGAAGCTAGTCCAGCCCGTAGGTCTGGAAAACAGCCTCGGGAGAAATCTGCCTCCAGTTCTCACGGTGAAAGAACAAACCACTCAAAAAGTCATCGCACCGAGCCTCCCCAGCAGCTCGCTTTGAATGAGGCTGTCAAGTTGTTCTTGGCTGAGAAGCAGGATGAGTTCTTAACATTCCTGCAAAAGAGCCAGAAGCCGGAGAAGAAAACGGCGGATTCTCCCTCCCCCTCCAGACATGAAAGTCACTACCGCAGTAGTGTCGTATCTTTCAGGAGAAAGAATCATCACCACCGATATGTTCCTTCTCCTCCTTGTTACCGAAATCACAGGAGAACTCCATCTCCACCATACCGCAAAGATGTCGGATTCGCTATGTATGGAGCGCTGAAGACTCCATTTTCGGATGATATCACCAGAACTCCGTTGCCACAGAATTACCGAACTCCGTCAGTGACTTATGACGGGTTAGTGGATCCTCATGATTTCCTGGGACGCTATCAGTATAATATGGCGAACCAAGGTCTCAATGAGGTTCATATGTGTAAGCTGTTTCCCGAGCTGCTCATCGGGAACGCAAGAAGGTGGTTTGATAGCCTCCCTCAAGGCAGCATTAGATCTTACAGAGATCTAATGGATGCTTTTCATAGGAGGTTCTTCCAGAAAGCTGAAACCCGAATCACTTCGGCTCAGCTGCTTTCTATACGTCAAGGTCGCGATGAAAAGATTAGCGACTTCATGACAAGATTCCACAAGGAATGCCTACAAGTAGATGATCTCAATGATCTACTTGTCATTTCGGCATTCCAAAATGGAATTCTGCCAGGAGCTCTCTACAGAAAGCTCGTTGAATGCAGTCCGCAAACAGCTCAAGAGATGTGGGACATTGCGGACCAGTTTTCTAGTGCTGATGAGGCAGACCGTCGAAAACGGTCTTTAGACAGCTCTTCCAGAGGAGACAAGAGGAAGCCCGATCATAGCGATCAGGGACATCCTCGCCGAACTCCTTTTGAAAGAATTCAAAGGGCACCGGTACAAGACAGATTGGGACCACGTCTCAATCCTGAGAAACCACCCGCTCAGTTCGTACCATTGAACAAGTCGAGAGCGGAAATTTTCGAACTGCATTCTGATATGTTCGAAAAACCAAAGCCGATGACGAAATCGGCCACGCGCCGAAGTCAGGATAAATATTGCTCCTTCCATCAAGACCACGGTCACGATACCGAGGAGTGCCGAAATTTGGCAGCAGATATTGATGTTCTTGTGAAAGCAGGGACGTTAAAAAAAATACCAAAGCAAGCCGCCGAAAAAGAATAAGAAACAGAGAAGTGCGAACTGCGCTCCTCAGGATCCTAAAAGGCAACAGGATCCCGAAGACGATGACGAGCCGCAATATGATGGAGTGATCCAGACTATTGACGCTCTCCCAGCCGGGAAGACTAAATCGTCTCTAAAATCAGAACGCAGAGGCTTCAATCGAGAGGAGCCAACGCATAAAAGGCTGAAGAAGGAGGAAGTAATTACATTTTCAGATGCAGATCCCGTCCCGGCCATTTCTCCTCATCAAGACGCTATTGTCATTCAAGCTGGAGTGGCAAACAAACTGATCCACAGAGTGTTTGTGGATACAGGAGCGTCGGTTAGCATTCTTTTTAAAGAATGTTTTGATAAACTGGAAGTGGATCCAGCTCGGCTCAGTCCGGCCCCAATTCCTCTGAAAAGTTTCGCCCGGGAGGACACCCGCCCTGAAGGTATTATCAGCCTTCCGATTACGGTAGGAAGAGCGCCTACTAGCTCCAGTACGGTGATCGAGTTTTTTGTGGTAAAAGCTCGATCCCCGTATAACATTATACTGGGAAGAGACTGGCTCAACACAGTTCGGGCCATTTGCTCTACTTATCACCTCACAATCAAGATCCCCACTAAAGGAGGGATAGCAGTCATCCGAGATGATCAAAAGAGAGCAAAAGAATGTTTGCAGATTGCGCTTAAAAGTGCCGAACAATCAGATCGGCACCATCAAGCATAGCAATCACAGCAGCCGGAGTCAGAGGCAGGCGAAATGAACGAAGTCACACCGGAGCCGAACTCGATGAAAGTTCAGTTATACGAAGATGATCCATCCAGAACGGTCAAGATCGGTTTCGCGGGAACACCTCTACTCCGGGAAAAGACCATCCAGCTCCTCAAAGAGTACAAAGATGTCTTTGCGTGGTCTCCGTTGGACATGACTGGAGTGTCTCCCGAGGTAATTACACATCGGTTAAATATTGATCCTTCAGTCCGGCCTATAAAACAGAAGCAAAGACTCTTTGCGGCAGAAAGAAACCAAGTCATCCATGACGAAGTCCGCCAATTACTGAAAGCGGATGTATTATTTGAAGTAAAATATCCTTCTTGGGTGGCCAATCCTGTGATGATCAAGAAAAAAGAAGGAGGATGGCGGATGTGCATAGATTTTACGGATCTAAATAAGCACTGTCCTAAAGATTGCTACCCCCTTCCCAACATAGATAAAAAAGTAGAAGCTCTGATAGGCTTCGAAATTTTCTGTTTTCTTGATTTGTATAAAGGATACCACCAAGTTTTAATGGATGAGAATGATGCTTGAAAAACGGCTTTCATTACTGACTTCGGTATTTTTGCTTATAAAAAGATGCCATTTGGTTTAAAGAATACCGGAGCCACATATCAAAGGATGGTAGATAAGCTATTTCGGCACCTGATTGGAAAAGAGGTTGAAGTATATGTTGACGACATAGTTGTTAAAAGCAGAAGCACTTCGGAGTACGAAAACAATCTCAAATCCACTCTCGACGTGCTCAAAAAAGCCAACCTCAAACTCAATCCCCAAAAATGTACCTTTTTGGTAGATTCGGGAAAATTTCTGGGTTGTTGGGTTTCAAAGGAAGGACTCAAGGCAAATCCCCTAAAGGTTCAAGTTGTTCAGAACATGGCAATGCCGAAGTCCATACATGATGTGCAAAGGCTAACTGGATGTCTAGCCGCACTGAATAGATTCCTTTCCCAAGCAGCCGAAAAGCAAATGCCGTTCTTCAATGTTTTGAAAAAGGCACCAAGGTTTGAGTGGGGAGCCGAACAGAAAAAGGCTTTTGACGAACTCAAAAGTTATTTAACCGAACTTCCTACTCTCTCTGCTCCAACAGATGCCGAAGTGATATTCTTATATTTAGCAGCATCAGATCAAACCATTAGCGCGGTGCTTGTACGAGAAGAAGGCCTAAAACAGCGTCCTATCTACTTTACAAGCCGAGCATTAAGAGGTCCCGAAACAAGGTATCAACCTCTGGAAAAAATTGCTCTGGCATTAGTAAATGCAGCAAGGAGACTACGGCCATATTTCTATGCTCACAAAGTATGCGTCTTAACCGATCTTCCACTTCGGCAAGTTTTGACTAAGCCAGAAGCATCAGGCAGAATTGCCAAGTGGGCCATAGAGTTGGGAGAACATTCAATAGAATATCTACCTCGGAAAGCCATCAAGGGACAAGCCTTGGCAGATTTTCTTGTAGAGGCAAAGTTCGATCAGGCAATCCCTATTATTGCCGAACAGAAAAATCCTACCAATGATGAACTAACACAGCCCCAGAAACCCGAAGTAGAGCCGCCGGACTGTTGGATTGGATTCGTAGATGGAGCTTCGAATAAGACAGGAAGTGGAGCTGGTATTCTACTTATCGCTCCCGACGGACACGAAGTAACTTATTCACTTCGGTTCTTATTCCCAACCACTAATAACGAAGCCGAATACGAAGCCCTTCTTGCCGGACTACAGTTAGCGCAACATCTACTTGTCAAATCTCTCAAAATTCATTGTAATTCACAAGTCATAGTGAATCACATGCTGGGTACAAGTGAAGCCCGTGGTGAAAGGATGAAAAAATACTTGGACAAAGCGCAAAGTATTAGCCGAAATTTCTCTTATTTTCGGATAATCCACATTCCCAGAACGGGAAATAGCCGAGCAGATACTTTAAGTAAGTTGGCCTCATATCCGAGCTCAAAGGTGGAGGAATTACCGCACAGAAGCATTGATGAAGCTGAAGTACACTCAGTAACCAGTTCACCAAACTGGATGACGCCAATATTAAAGTATCTAAATCAAGGACAACTGCCCGAGGATAAGAGAGAAGCAAGGAAAATCACATGCCGAGCACGTCGGTATGAACTTCATGAAGGAGTCCTATATAGAAAGTCCTACCTTCAACCGTTATTGCGATGTGTAGGACCAGAAGAGACGGATTACATCCTTAGAGAAGTTCATGAAGGATCTTGCGGTAGCCACATCGGAGCTAGAGCATTAGCTAAAAAAGTTCTGAGATGGGGATATTATTGGCCAACTTTGGTACAAGAAGCAGTACAGCTAGTTAAGAAATGTACGAAATGCCAAATCCATGCAAATATCCCAAGGACGCCACAGACTGATCTATGTGCTATGCAAAGCCCTTGGCCTTTTATGCAATGGGGCATAGACATAGTAGGACCACTACCCCAAGCTCCCCGGCAAATGAAATTCTTGATCGTTGCCGTGGATTACTTCACAAAGTGGGTAGAGGCTGAACCATTAGCTACGATAACAAGCTCAAAGGCATTAGATTTTGTCTGGAAGAACATAGTTTGCCGATTTGGCATACCCCATATCCTCATTTCAGATAATGGGACTCAGTTTACTGACAAAACATTCAAGAATTGGTGCCAAGAGTTGAATATTCAACAGCGGTTCACTTCAGTCTCTCACCCACAAGCAAACGGATAAACGGAAGTAACAAACCGTACTTTGGTGAAAGGATTAAAAGCTCGGTTAGAACAAGCCAAAGGACAATGGGTAGAAAATCTTCCTCAAGTCCTATGGTCTTACCGAACTACACCAAAAACCTCCAACGGTGAAACTCCGTACAGTCTAGTGTACGGCACTGAAGCCGTAATTCCGGTTGAGATCGGCATACCCAGCCCCCGAACCCTTAATTTCTCAACAGAACTGAATGACGACGGGCTGAGAGCCGAACTAGATCTTGCCGAAGAAAGAAGAGAATTGGCCTTCATAAAAGAAGCCAAGTACAAGGAGCAAGTAACCCGGTATTATAACCAAAGGGTGAAAAAGCTGCAGTTTCAAGTGGGAGATCTCGTATTGAGAAACAATGAAGTAAGCCGAGCAGAAAAGCTGGGCAAACTTGAACCCACATGGGAAGGTCCGTATCGGGTGTCAGAAGTCCTGGGAAAAGGGTCTTATAAATTAACCCACATGTCAGGAGAACAAGTACCCCGAACATGGCATATTTCCAACCTCAAGAAGTTCTATTTGTAAGAGACAAGGTCCGGTCAGTCTTGTGTCTAGTTCGGTCCTAGGGTTATGTGCTTTCATATTTTTATTGTGTCTAGTTCGGTCCTAGGGTTGTTGTTCGTTTTTTAAAAGGTTAAAATCTTTTTCGTCCTTTTTATTTGTCTCTCTATGTGCGTTTTGTCTCTTATAAATGTTACTGAGGTATATTGCTCCTTAAAGGCTGATCCCCTTTTTTTAGAGCATGTATTAAAGACAATTGTGAGTCCAAGCTTCTAAGGAAGATACAAGACTCCACAATTCAGCTTAAGAAACAAGCAATTCGTCTGAAACGAACTGCAATAAGCCGAGAACCACTCCGGTTAACTAGGGAAAGTCCAATCCAAGCGATAAAACTCGCCAAATAAGGACACTAACTAAGTCCGGTCAAAGAAGAGTTTACTTCATAAGATCGAGGACGAGTACAATAAATGAAATAAAAAATCGCTGAACTGTAAATACGCAGTGATAGAAGCGAAATGAAAAAATTTCATTTACTAAGTCTTGTTGGGCATACAATTCCGCTGCCCTACGAGAATGCGTTACACCATTACAAAGGACTATTCTACTGTCTACGATTGCTAAAGTTGAGCCACCTATCCGAAAAATCCTCATGATGCTGAGTTCGGGCGTCCCGAGCAGTTGAAGAATAAGTAGGTGGACGAGATGCTCTGATCGACCTACCGCCTCTTCCCTGAGTCCGGGAAGTTCTAGCACCTCGGCGGCGAAGAGTCTCTTCACGAAGCATTTGCTGATCTTGCTCACTCATATTCACAACTCCTCTACGAACTTCAGGGCGTTCTTGTCTTGACGTTTCCGGTTGCTCCTGAGTCCGTTGCTGATTTGGAGTAGAATTTTGAGTAAGTGGATTAGAGGTTTGAGTTGGAGTGTGAGCATCTGTTAGCGGGAAACGGCTAAGGAATCTCTCGATTGAGGGACGCCGGGAAAGAATGATGTCGTACAGAGAAGCCAAGCGCCGCAATGATTTCACAACTTGTTGGCAAGCCGAGCTCTCCAGCACATTGTTCTTCCGGAGTACATGAAGCTCCTCCCACAGTTCATCAACTTGATTCTGAACTTCAGATATAGTCATTCCCCCGCGCCCGCCGATGAAATCTTCATATGCAGTCCTCTCAGCGATGACAGTATTCAGCTCGGCCTCCAGATCTTTCTTTATGGACTCTAAGTCCTTATTGTTGGACTCCAGCTCCACTAAACGAGCCAAGAGTTCATCATACTTCATCTGGTCATCTATAGCTTTTTTCTCAGCTTCATTTAAAGCCAAAGAGTATAGCCGCTTCCAGTGAAGTACCTCCAGCTCCTTAGAGTTAAGAATACGAAGCAGCTATGTCAGTTCGGCATTTCAGTTTACCGAGCAGGCAGTAAACCACAATAGGAGTAAAAGAGATTAAGAAGAGCTATAAGGAAGACACGAGTGTAGAAAGAAGAATTTTTTTCATTCACAAGAAAAAATTTACACAAGGAAAGCTTCAAGGCCATTTTACAAATAGAAAGAAAGAAACTAAACTAAGAGAAGGGAGACGAAATCATACTTCGCCAGTTTCGTCTCTGGCTTCCCTGTGGGTTTCAGCTTCTTTCTCCTTGTCGACCTCGGTCTCAGCCTCGGCCTCCCTCCTCCCTCCCTCCTGCTCGGCGCCCCCATCGCCGATCTGCTGCACCTCTTGCTCGGCGTGCCCGTCCCCGGTCTGCTGATCCCTCTGCTCGGTCTCCTTGCCGGCCTCATTTTCCTGCTCACCCTCTTCTTTGAAAATTGAAGCGGGTGAAACAGGCCCCAAGGAGGCAAAGATGGCCTCCATGTTCTCGTCACGGTCAGCACGGCAATTACGGACTCGTTCAGCAGAAAGCAGGACCGATGAAGACGCAAGCTCCTCAAGGAGCGGCAGACTCTGGAGACGCGCTGCAATCTCTCGGCCATACAGCGGCAAGACGACTTCGGGTTCCTGCTCAGCATTATCGGTCATCAATTTCAGCAGATCACCGATAAGGGCCGAAAATTGATTGCTCAAAAAGAGTTTCTCCGTGTAAACACGGAGAGCCTCCCCCTGAGCCACCACGGCAGCCGCCTCCCCTGTTTCGACCGCTCTCTCTGGATGATGAGCTGGTCTTTGGCACGTTGGGCTTCATCCTGAGCCGAGATCATAGCGGCCCTTGCCCCCTCAAAGTCTGCCCGAGCCTGTTCGGCCTGGTGACGAGCAGCATTCAAATTCCTCTGCATCTCATCATAATCGCTGGACGCTTTAGAGAGTTCAACTGTGACGAGTTTGCAGAGCATATTGTTCCTCTGAAAATGGAAAAAGGAAAAAGTCAACAGAGGGGCCACAAAAAAAAAATATAGGAAAGAAGCAAAGCCAGAAAATCAAGAAGAAAATTCACCTCTACGAAGTCCTTTGGCCATAAAAAGGGCTCAGAGATATGTTCCGAAGTGGCCGTAACCACTCCGGATCCATAACCCCCCTGGACAATGTCTCTCTCTGGCGCTTTTGGGGGTTTCTGAGTCTTCGCCGTCCCCCTTGCCGAGGTCGATCCCGGCTTTTTTGGATCCGAAGACTGACTCGAAGAGGTCTTCTGCCTCTTCGGATTCTTCTCGGCATCAGACGCCGAGCTGGTGGTTTTCTGTTTCTCCGGCTCCTTTGATTCGGAGGATTTGCGACCAAGCCTGTTTAGCATGTTCACTGCCAAAAAGCAAGAAAACAAAGTTAGTTTTCGCCGCTAAAGCAGTAAAGCATAAAAAAGAAATCCTCACCCTCAGTCTCTTCGTCCGAAGACGAGGAGTCGAACACGAAGTCACCCTTGACGAGCTCAGATTCCAAATACTGTTTCCTAATCATGGGAATCTTATTGAGCCCGCCCTCGAGCTCGTCCAACGGTTCTACCCGAGGATGAGGAATTACGGACTTCGGCCCTCTCCAGGAAAAGTCCGGAGCCGCTGTCCTATTGTAAAAAAAGAAGCGATTTTTCCACTTCGGCCATTTGGTTTTACAGAAGGCTCTAAAGGGCTGTAAAGGGATCAAGTAAAACCAGGATCCCTTTCTCTTAAACTGAAAGAAATTAAGGATTGCCCTCAGAGACAGATCCTTTTCTAGTCTACGCAGCTCGGCAGCAAAGGCCGATAAGTGCCTCCAAGAATTTGGAGTCACCTGACCTAAAGGAAGTTGGAAAAAATCAAGAAGCTCTACAAAGGCGGGGGGAAGAGGGAAACGAAGCCCGCATTCTAAGCAGGCTTCGTAAACGGTGGCATAACCCTCCGGCGGCGAGTTAGCCCTATGAGTGTCGTCGGGAATCACCACTAACCCCCCAGGAAGAAAATATTTTCCGTGTAAGGATATCACAGTATCCTTACTCAAAATGCTGTGAAAATATTCTACCGTCTTCTCCCCGGACTTTTTCCGGCCAGAAGATCCCTTACCCCCCTTCCTACCACTACCTGATTCAGAAACAGTTTCAGAAGAAGAAGACATGATTCTTACTCTTTGATGGTCGAAAGTCTCTGAAGAAATTCTTGAAGAAGCGGAAGAAAATTTTACGAAAAAGAGAGAGAATGCAGAAGAAATAATCGCAAAAGTGCTCCAATGATGAAGAAAGGAAATATTTTTCAAATTCGTCGCACCGTTTCAAATCCCACTTTTTCTGGATTCTCTGGCCGGATTTGCTGTCACATTTAATGCAGACACGTGCGGAGCACGTCCCCTGACGTCAGCCTCCCCCTTACACTTATCCGAAATGCCGAATTGGTGATGGGATACGAACTAAACAACTAAACAATAATTGCGAGCCCAATAGCAGTGACGGCCCATCAGCCCAAAACCCAAGAAAGAGTATCAGTTCGGCACAACCAAAGAGTTCGGTCACAGCCTATAGCTCGGTAAAAGCCGACCAATCGAGCTCAACTCTCAGATCGGCAAAAGCTGATCGGCAAAGTTCAGCAGTTCGGTCTCAGTATTCGACCGAACAAGGAGATAGTGGACCCATGCAGGATCTCCACGACCTCCATTACACCCACGATCTATTTAGTGGTATTAAGCAGTTATCAACCCCCCTACCAGGGCTGCAAACCACGATCTTAGTTCGAATGTATAAATAGAACTTAGATCAGATAGACCAAGGTTAAGCTCTCTAGATCCTGAATCTCATATAGCAAATCAGTATTGTAATCTGTAAAGCTAGATCAAGCAATACAAATTTGCCCTCTGTTCTTCCCGTGGACGTAGATTTACCTCAGTAAATCGAACCACGTAATTTTCAGTGTTGTGATCTTCATTTATTACTTGCATTTATTCCCATCAAAAATTCGCTAAATCATCAATATCAAATGAAAATTTTCAAAGCTTTGTAACTAAGTGCTACAAGAGTTAAGAAAAAAATAGGAACACCTCAAAAGAAAGAGAGATAACTTGATGTGCCTAAAGTAAATAAAAGCGGCATACAATAATGACAAAGAGTTTTAAGAGCATCTCCAATGGCGGACGTCCGGTCAGACATCCGGTCAGATGTCGCGACGGGCGACCGGGACGTCCGCCATTGTGGCGTTTAGGGTCGGATACGGACGTCCCGTGAGGACGTCGGGTGTCCTCGGACGTCCCTGCGACGGGCGGCGGACGTCCGCCACTGTGGCAAGGGTCGGACGTCCCGCTCGAATGTCCGAAATTTCTTTTTTTTTTAACTCTATATATACGGCTCGTTGAACTTCATTTCATTTGCACCACTTGTTGTTAACAAGTTTCTCTCTTCTTTTACTACAAATTTCATTTCTACTTTTAATGGAGAACGATAGGAACTCCCCGACCACGAGCGAGTCGCAGACTCCGGCGTTTCCCATCGACCTGGAGGGAAACGTCAGCGGAAATGCGACAACGGTTCCGGCAATGGGACAGATGGGTGGAATGGGTGGGATGATGTCCCCTTATATGTCCGGACCATGCAGAGGTGGCATAACACGACCGATCCGCTGTACAAGAGGATGCTGAAGGATGTCATCGATGGATATCGGCGCGATTTGGGGATGCCCCCCATTGGAGATGATGGCGCCGAGATTAGCGGAGGGGACGACGGGGGCGGCACAGGCGACGGTGACGGCACGGGCGACGGGGGCGGCACGGGCGACGAGGACAGCGCGGAGTGAGCCGAGGATGTTGGATTATGTATTTTTCTTTTTTTGAATGACTATGTATTTTGCTTTTTTTTTCTAACTATGTTTTTTTATGTTTTATGAATATGTATTCTTGCCCGTATTTTACTTTCCCGTATTCCGTGTCAAAATTATATTTCCGTTTTTACGTAATTAAATTATTGTGATTTTTTTTATTGCGGGATGTCCTAGTGGAAAGGGCGGATTGTGCAGGGGATGTCCTAGTGACGTGGCAGTGGGATGAGAAGTCCTAGTGACGTGGCAGGAGGTGTTTTTGGGATGTCCTAGTGGATGTCCTAGTGGGATGTCCGCTCACTGGAGATGCTCTAAGTGATGTACTCCTTGAAGTTGATAGGAGTGTTCAAGATATTGAATATCAAATTTACAAGATTCAACCAACAAAAACTAAGGAAACAACATACTCACAATTTATAAAAGAGAGGTGAAGCACAGCTAGTTAATAAGACATGAGAATAAATGAGATCAGATTCTCTTAAAACGCAGAAAAAAATTGCTCCTACAATTTATACTAACGTTAAGAATTCTAAAATACTAATCCCAAATCAAAATTTTCCATATAACTAAACATTTTATACTCCCTCCGTCCTATAAAATTAAGAACATTTAGAACAGCACGAAATTAATATATAATTGGTAAAGTAAGAGAATATAAGTAATTGATAGTTAAAATGATATTAGTGGATAGTGCGACCTACATTATTATTAGTGTTTAATGGTGTGTTCTAGTGGTATAAGCTGTAAATAAATTGATGTATATGAGTAATGAGTTGTAGAGAACCATCCACAAATGGAAATGAGTTGTTTTTATAGGACGGACGGAAAGTGAAAGTGTTCAATTAAAAATATTGATTCTCATCTCTTATTGTTATAGTATTTTACTAGTACTATATTTTTATCTCTTTCTATATACAAAAATGTATTTTCACCCGTCCAAATTTTTTCTTATAAACACAGAAATGTAATAACATTTTTTCCATTTATCGAATTCTAGCATGGCATTTACTTTAAAATTCGTTCAATAGATTTTAGAATGGGTTTCGTATATACATAATATATTTTGATTTTGCACACAGATCTAAAATTTGTGAGTGAACTAAATTACTATTGTAATTCTTTCATAAATTTAATATCGGTCAAACTAGAATATGGTACTATAGTTTGTAATCAAAGTTTTACTATATCATCAAAATGGATTTAGAATGTAAATTTAAATATAATTCCACCAGAAAAATTGGTAATAAAATAAATGCGAGATATTTAAAAAAAGGAAAGAAAAGGCGCTTGAATCTGATATCAGGCGGTTTCCCGCCAGTTTTCTCCCCCAATTTAGGCTTCCGCCGTCTTCTCTCCCCCACCGTGAAAACGAAATCCGCCGCAGTCGAAAGCATTTCCGATGGCTGAGACTCAGCAAATGAAGAAATTCAAGACTCCATCTAAAGGAACCCCAAAAGCAAAGCATCCAATTTCTATAGACCACCACATTGCGCCGCAAACCCCACAATCCGCCACACCCAGTGCAATCAATCTCCGCCGCTCCCACCGCCTCACCGCCGCCTTTCCGGAGCATCGCCCCGCGATATCTAGCTTTAATACTCACCAATCCGCTGCAAAAACTAGGAAAATATTTGAGAATCCACCCTTAGTTTTACCGACCGAGATCTCAATCACCCCTGCGTCTCCGCCGCCAGTTGAATCTCGGAAAAAGAGGAAATTTCACGAAAAATCGGCGGAGAAGAGTAAGGATTCGAGGAATGTGAAATATAAACATGCTGCTGATAGAAAAGTCAAG
Source organism: Salvia splendens (assembly GCF_004379255.2). Taxonomy (NCBI): domain Eukaryota; kingdom Viridiplantae; phylum Streptophyta; class Magnoliopsida; order Lamiales; family Lamiaceae; genus Salvia; species Salvia splendens. Next base: position 28,283,790 of record NC_056039.1, read on the forward strand.
AAGAAGGTTTATTACAAGAAAGTGGTGTATGACGGCGGCGAGTTTTCGGCAGGGCACGACGTGTACGTGAAGAGGAGGTCGGATGCTAGCTCGGACGATGAAGATCCGGAGGTGGAGGAGTGCAGAGTGTGCTTTAAGCCGGCGGGGAGGCGGGTTTTGATCGAGTGTGATGATTGCTTGAATGGGTTTCATTTGAAGTGCCTGAAACCCCCACTCAAGGCAGTTCCTGATGGGGATTGGGTTTGTTGTTATTGTGTGGCAAGGAAAAACGGAGAAGTGATGGAATTTCCTGAGCCACAGGCGGGGAAGAAGAGGGCCAGGACTGCCAGGGAGAAGTTGCTTTCAAGTGATTTATGGGCTGCTCGTATAGAGAGGTATGCCTGTCAAAATTTTGGGGATTCTTACTTTTTCTGCCTAGTTTTCAATTGTGTTACTATGTGATTTAGTTTGTATCTCTGAAGTTTATGGAAGGAAGTTGATGGTACTTATTGGTTTCGAGCTCGGTGGTACATTATTCCGGAGGAGACTGCTGTTGGGAGACAGCCTCATAATTTGAGGAGGGAGCTCTACAGGACCAATGATTTTGCTGATGTTGAGGTGAGTTTTATAATCTCTTCTCTATAACAGGATTAGGATTAGGTTGCCTGTAATTCTATTCAGTTGCAATGATTGATAAATGTTCCAAGTCGTTATTCAACTTGATATATGTTCGTTGAGTTTACTTAATTCATAAGAGTGGTTTTGTCCTCTTAGAAGGGAGTTAGCTTTGATGAACTGTAATGCTTTATTGTAGGTGGTGAACTCCGTTCTTGAAATAGGATTATCCTGAAACACAAAGGTTTATGTTTTCCTGTGGCATAAATCACCAATTTACTCTTCTAATAAGGTATTTTTATTTTCTTGTTAGATGGAGTCAATCATTAGGCACTGCTTTGTAATGAGCCCAAGGGAGTTTGCTAATGCTGCCGATGGAGGAGATGATGTGTTTCTCTGTGAATATGAATATGAAGTGCAGTGGCATAGCTTCAAGCGCATTGCAGAGATTGACAATAATGAAAATGTAAGTTTGGTGCGGACTCCATCCAAGTGGATTCTGTATTCTCTTAGAATTTATACGTTCTTATTTTACTCGCAGGATGGTGAAAGAGTTGTTGATAATGATGCTGATTGGAATTCTTGTGATGAGTTTGACTCTGGCTCTGACTTTGACTCAGAGGAAGAAGCAGCGTACGAGGATAAAAAGAGAAACAGACTGTCTCAATTATCTTCACTCCGCCCAGTAGCAGCGGTATGCTGACTTCAACTTCACTGTCCCAGATATCTCCATGCTTATGTATTACGTAACCGACCATTGGATCTGGTTTCCCTATACAGAACTCACGCAAGGGACAAATTTTTGGGCTGCAAAAGATTGGGGCAAAGAAAATACCAGAAAATTTAAGAAGTCGTAAGCAGACTGATTTGGAAAAGGCTAAGTCTACGCTTCTGCTTGCAACACTGCCCAAGTCTCTACCTTGTCGCGATAGGTATGTATTGGTAAGGTATTTGAGCATTGATGATTGCCATACTTTTGGTATAATCATACATACTTCATGCAGGGAAATGATTGAGATAACCACATTTATCAAAGGTGCTATATGCGATGAGCAATGCCTGGGAAGATGCTTGTATGTTCATGGTGTCCCTGGAACCGGAAAGGTAAAACATTTTTGCATTATATTATAAGACAAACAATTCTTAAAACCAACTAGCATCTAAACTTTTTTAAATGGGTCTGTGTAACTTGCTTGTTTTCTGCACCACACTGCAGACAATGAGTGTGCTTGCTGTGATGAGGAATCTGAAGTCCGAGGTTGATGCGGGAAGCATTAGGCCTTACTGCTTTGTAGAGATTAATGGTCTTAAACTGGCTTCACCAGAAAATATATACAGTGTAGGATGCATTAAAACTTCTTTACTTTGCACTTTCTGTTGGTGTTCCCACTTTTTGTTAACTTATAGAGGTAATTGTTTCCAGGTAATCTATGAGGGACTAACCGGGCATAGAGTTGGTTGGAAAAAGGCACTCAATTTGCTGAATGCTCGATTTTCTGATGAAAATAAGTGCAGGAAGGATACGAGGCCTTGCATTCTTCTCATCGACGAACTTGATCTTCTAGTAACCCGGAATCAAGCTGTACGTTGTGCATATACGTGATAAAAATCCATCTGCTCTTAGATTCAACGTTTTTTAATAGTTATCTGCAGGTTCTATACAATATTCTTGATTGGCCTACCAGGCCAAATTCAAAACTGATAGTGATAGGTAAGAAATGTTTCTGCCATCAATAAGTTTTGCAAAGTTGCTAACATGTTGACCTGATTTTGTTGCTTTTTTTTTGTTAAAAAATAAAAAATTTAGGGATAGCAAACACTATGGATCTTCCAGAGAAGTTGCTGCCTCGCATTTCTAGTCGTATGGGAATACAGAGGCTTTGCTTTGGTCCATATAACTTTCAGCAACTTCAAGAAATAATTTCCAGTCGCTTAAAAGGAATTGATGCTTTTGAAAAAGTTGCAATTGAATTTGCGTCTAGGAAGGTTTGTAGTTTGCTGTATCTGACATTTATGCATAAAACCAGGAATGTTTTTTGTGTGTGTGTGTGTTCGGAATTCATACTGTACTTGACCTTAGGTGGCTGCTGTATCTGGAGATGCTCGTCGTGCACTAGAGATATGTAGGCGAGCTGCAGAGGTAGCAGATTATCGCGCTAAAAAAACTGCACTTTCTAGCTCAGACGCTCCAGGCAAGACTTTTCTCTGACATTTATTTCTCTGTTTGTTAGTTTCTGCAGAATAGTAAATTCTTTACTGAAACTAATTTTTTAATTTCCATGCCTTTAAAAAAGTAACCGGCATATAAAAAAGGGAATCAGGAGTTTAGGTAGTGTAAGATGCCAATAGACTAGGACAGCTTGTATCACCCACCAACACTGCAGAAGGTTAAACTCAAAATGGTTAGGGTCTGTAACTTTGACATGATGTTTAAGATTTAACTGGTTCCTCCTTCACTCATTCAACCAAATTTCATTTCGCAAATACCACAGTTGACTGTACACGCTCTAGCACGGATTTTCATTTGACACTATTAATGACCACAAGACTAAAGTACCCTTGTGGTTTGAAAAGGATTTATTTATGTTTTTGGTGAAAGAAGTGAGTACATCTTAACAGTCTACTTGCTTCCCATGCTATCTCTGCACTGCCCTAGCACAGCCGTGTTATAGATCTTTTGTTGGTGGCTAGATAGGATGCATTCAGCCGTTTTAAGAAGGTGACTTAAGACTTCAACATATCTGGTTTGTAGGGAAAGTTATGGCTGGTATGGCGGATGTTGAAGCAGCTATTAAGGAGATGTTCCAGGCTCCTCATATTCAGGTGAGTAGAATAACATTTTCTCTCTTATGATTACATCAATGAAATATAAATATGCAATAAAAAAAAGTTAATAATTTTCTATTTCTTGTTTCATTTTTCCACCACCAGGTGATAAGAAGTTGTTCTAAACTAAGCAAAATCTTCTTGGCTGCTATGGTATACGAAATTTATAAAACAGGAATGGGAGAAACAACCTTTGAAAAGGTATGTCAACTCTGCTTAAAACCTTCGATTTGGCACATAAGTCTTGATAATGACATCTGCACACTGTTGTCCGATATGCTTAATGCTTTGCGAGTCAAAATGCTAGCAGATACATAAAGACACCAGATCAATTTGCCTTTACAAGTCTAGTGTTTTGGGTCCTCTAGTATTTATAAATGGCCATGTAGGCAAGTAACCAAGATCATCTTCCCATATATTTTGCATATTAACTAACTGAAAGAAAACTACAAATATTGCCAGTTTATTAAATTAAAAATGCAATGTTAATTCTCAATCTTTTTTGCACCAATGAGTAATAGCATGTTCCTTCAATCTCTACAGTTAGCAATGGCGGTCTCTAGCTTCTGTGCTAACAATGGAGAAACCTTTCCAGGATATGATACACTCTTGAAAGTTGGGTATGCAATTATATACTCTTTTAGTATTGCAGCTAACAGTTTAGGAAGTTGGCCGCTACATTATTTTTTCTATCATTATTGCTCATTGTTTTATGTTATGTTGATCTTAAAGAAACTAAGAAAAGACCAATTCTGTATACAACAACAGTGGACTAGTGGAGGCATCTTTTGTCATACTTTTACAGTCACTTGCCTCATATGTGATGTGAGAAACAAAAATATGCCGTATATGAGTAATATGCAAGAAAAAACAAGATTTCTGGAAACAATATTTTGTTTTTATGAACTTGTATGAGCGCATATACAATACTAACTAAAACCAGAGATCACACCGGACATGATCATGTTCATTTCTGAGTTATCTGTGTTTTGACTGGCAGATGTAAACTCGGGGAGTGCAGACTATTATTATGCGAGTCTGGCACACGGCACAAACTGCAGAAATTGCAACTGAACTATCCCAAGTGAGTACTTCCAAAAACAAATCCAAGCTTTGGTAGTCTGTCTTTTTGTTTTTTACACCAATGGATTATTTGTTCACCTTTCCCCCTTGTTTGGCAGTGATGATGTTACATTTGCACTGAAAGACAGCAAAGAACTACCTTGGTTGGCAAAGTATATCTGAATATTGGAGATCTTGAGATATCCATTCTTGATTTACATTATATGTTCACACATTTCTTAAATTTATGTGTTGTATGCTCCAAATGGAGTTCTAAACTTTGGTTGCTTCATTGTTCTCCCAAAAACATTTATTTAAACTAGTCTTTATACATTTGTAAACTGAGAATTATTTTTATTTATTTACTGAAACATCTTTTGTAATATGTTACAAACTTACAGTACTTTTCTTTGGAAATGAAGTGTGGTAGAATATGGATTATGTGAACCTAAAAGATAACTTGATTTGCTGAAAGTACTTACGTTTTTAAGTTGATGTCTCTTTAGATTCAATATATATATACATATACATTTGATTACTAATGTAGTTTCAATATGTTATGTCTAAAGATTGCTTAGGTTTTATTTTACATAATTTGGTGATGAAATATTGAGTCAGCATGTTAGATTATTGGATTAATTACTTATATACTCAAATTATAACACCTTATATGAAAGTGTATTGCTATGTTATGATTCTATGACAAAATTTATATGAGTATATATACATTACTCCTTTTGTCCCGCTTTAGCAGTTCCAGTACTTTTGAGCGTTTGTTTTGTAAAAATATACTAACAAATAGTTAAAGTGGAGAAATGGTAAAGTAAGTTAGAGAATAATGTAGACAAGATGGTAAAGTAAGTTAGAGAATAATGTAGACAAGACTATTTTCTACATTATTTTCTAACTTACTTTACCATTTCTCCACTTTAACTATTTATTAATTATTTTTTTTTAAAATGAGTGCTCAAAAGTGACTGAGACTGCTAAAGCGGGACGGAAGGAGTATAAAACATTGAGGTTCACGCTGAAGATGCGGTCTTTATAACTTGGAGTCAAAATGGAAAAAATAACGCAAGTAAGATGGATATTGTCCAAGAGACAATGATCATCATTTAAACAAAAAAAACAAGCCATTATTAATAGGTAGATCATCATTTAAACAAAAAACAAGCCATTATTACTAGGTATCTCACATTGTGAAAGTGAGCAAACACCATAGAGCACACCCCGTTAACGTGCACAAAATAAACCTTCGATAACCAACACAGACACTCCATCTACATTGGGTTTTTCTTCTTTTGTTTTTTTTATATATTGGCTACAATAGGATATTTCTTAAAACAAAAAAGCCACTTTGCGGTTGAAAGTTTTTAAAATCTTAACCGAACCATCGAGTTTGTAGTTGACCACCGGTTCAGTTTTGGGTTGAGTTGGTAGTTTCGATTTAACTTAACCATGCATCACTAGCTAATCCACCAAAAGTTTTGGGTGGAAAAATGTGTGAGAATGTTTTTGGCGGGAAAGTGGCAAAATTGCAATTTTGTCCTATTCCTTTTGGCTGGAGCCCTAATTCAGTTTTCATTTCATTTGCCCATTCTCAAAGCTCTGGTTTAAAGTATCTATGTTGAGCAATTTCCCATAGTTGATTGCAAGTAATTGTAACTTATGGTTAGTATTCTTCACCTTCACCCTTCACTTTTGACTACCCAAATTTCTCAAATAATATCAAAGCCGACGCGCTTAGGCAGTGGCGAAGCTAGAAATTTTACGATGGGAGACCCAAGTCAGCAAGTAGATATATTGCATAATTAGAGATAAAAGAAAGGCCTAAAAGGGAAGAAACATTAATTATTTTTAATTTTTATGTAAATATAATATAGATGGAAACAATTTTCAGCAAGTAGATATATTGCATAGAGAGAAAAATTGATTGGGGACCAGGGCCCCCTGGCCTCAACGTGGCTTTGTCACTGAGCGTAGACCATCCCCAATCATTTACTCCAAACTTAAACTCACATTTCCAATTCTATCACATTAAACAGTAATTCTACTCTAACCATTTACATCAAACTCATACTCAAAAGAATTTTCAATATTCACCTATTTTTTTTTACCTTTTCAATCTTACCTTAATATTTATTTAAATTACACATTAACCCCACAACACTTTATCAATAATTTTTCAAACAATTCAATAATTTAATACAATTGTTTATGTTATGAGAGTATTAATTAATTTATTTTCCTATAATATTAAATATCATATTGTATATAATATCATAAGTTATAGAAAATATATAATTAGTAAGTATTAATTTATATAATTTAAAATGAATATTAATTAATTTTTTGACTAAATAATTGATCAAAGCCGCCTATATCCTAAAACAAGTACGGAGTAATAAATGCATAACATAAACTTTCACTATTTTAAAACCATCTATATCCGATTAATGTTAAGAACAACACTTATTATAATGACAACGTATCATAAATCTCATAACGTGACATGTTATCCAGCAATATTAATTTAGTAGGCGTTTACAGATTGCATGATAGTAATAAGTGGATTGCAGTGTAGATTGTTGAGTATTGCAGTATGAGCATAGAATGTTTCAGTTGCAGCATACATATAAACAAATTGCTTTTGTATAAAGTTATTTTGCTTATAGACAATAATGCAATACTTAACAATCTACACTGCAATCCACGTATTACTATCATGCATCTGTAGAAATCCATCTAAAACGCCTACCATGATATTGCTGGATACACCATTAATATTGCAGAATAGCGTGCCACGTAGCAGCACGAGGTTAGTGGTATGTTGTCACTCTAAATATGGCGTTACCATAACACAAATATCCTATCTACAAATATAATATAATTATGACCGAGCCCATTAATTTAAACCGAAATATAATTTTCTCTCTCTATAGAAAATTTCGCCGCTCCTTCTTCCCGCTCTTCTCTCTTTTTCGTTTCTCTCTGCATCTTAGAAAATTTCTTCGCCAACTTCTTCAATTGTCAAGCATCTCCATAAATCAGGTACTCCCTCCGTCCGCGAATAGGAGTCTCATTTCTTTTCGGCACGGATTTTAAGAAATGTTAAGAAAAGTGGGTGAAAAAAAGTTAGTGGAATATGAATCTCACTTGTATATATTAATTTTAAATGATATGTGAGTGGAATGAGTTGGTGGAACGTGATTACCATTTATAGAAATAATGAAGCAGGACTCTTATTCGCGGACAGACCAAAATGACAAAACACGACTCCTATTCGCGGACGGAGGGAGTAATTCCTAGCTTCTATTCCAAAATACATAATTACGAGGGATCCAATTGCAATTTTCAGAAGCTTCATAGATCGAAATGCAGTAGCTACAGTGCTACTACATCTGGGGTGCATCACTGTTCAAAACCCGAAATTTGGGTAGGGATATGGAGTATGGTGGGGTTTTCAGGATCGTTGGGGATGCCCTTAGCTTACGAATATTTTCGGTTGAAGATCAAGTTTTTGTTTGCCTAATTCTAGAAAATTGAGGTATGAATGGAAGTCTTAAACCGTACATAGTGTTATTGAATTGAACTAGGGATATTCGCGGAATTGGATCAATTTATTTGATAATTTTAGTTAAGCCGATTAGCATCAGCTTGGTTTTCTGTTTGATAATCATTCCACCGGTTTCAGCTAGTGAAAGTTGTTAATTTCTGAAATGGGCTGTTATGTGTAGGGTTTTCACGATAGGACATGACAAATGCTTGCCATTTCAACTTATTTAAGGCTATGTAAGTTCGATCACTTCCAATTCCAACTTGCTCAATTCGCTACTAGATAGTGTACTGTTTGACAGGAGAGCTAATAATGTTTGCCATAGTGGTCACAAGTTGTTTGTTGAAATGCATTGACGGGCGGCGGCGCACGTGTATTCAGATTTTCCATACTTGTTTGTGCTTGATTTTTCATGAGAATGATAAATAATATGCCAATTTCCAACCCAAGGTTATATACTACTGATTTTAAAGATGAAGCATTTGAACTTGTTTAAACTACATTGATCCTAAACCCCTATGTTATAGCAACTACTTTTGAAATTTTGGTTGTATTAGTCTGTGGGGGAGTGAATAAGCTACTTCCGAAATATCAGAGTTTTATTTCAATATCTGATGTATATTGTTTGGGATAAAAGTATTTACATAAATGGTATATCATATCTTCCAGAGGTTTGGCAAGAGGAGCATCAGTGCGACAATCACTAAGTTCTTGTGGCACTACTGTGTATTTGTCTAAGTGCTCGATAAGAAAGATTCACATGGAAGGCAGTAAAAAGAGTGATTCAAGGGGTGCATTAATTGTTCTAGAAGGTCTGGATCGTTGTGGAAAGACCTCACAGTGCAGTAGATTGCTATCTTCCCTGGAAAAGTCAGGCCATGCAGTTGAATCATGGAGATTTCCTGATAGAAACACGGGTGTTGGAAAAATGATATCATCTTATTTAGCCAACGATTCTCATTTGGATGATCGTGCAATCCATCTACTCTTCAGTGCAAATCGCTGGGAGAAGAGGTTAGCGTACTTGTTTTTTTCAAGGTCAATTGGTTTTCACAGTACTTGTATCGGGGAATAGATTCTGAATTTTTTCTTGAAGTATGTGTCTTGTTTCTATTATTAAGATGAATAGAAATTTGTTATGTGTGGAAAACTTGTTCAGAAAAACTAAAAAATGAATTGCAAAACTTGTATTCATATCTAGCTGAACTCCAACATATGTGATGTTACCTATGAGTCTGTAAACTTATTCCATGACTTTTTGGCCTTAGATCACTGATGGAGTCAAAGCTGAGGAGTGGAACCACACTTATTGTTGATCGTTATTCTTTTTCTGGGGTTGCTTTCTCATCTGCCAAAGGACTTGATATGGAGTGGTGCAAGGTGGTATTCTATATAATGTATATTTATTGTGATTGCCAAAATCATTATGAGACTACGTGCGTTTCAGAACTCATTTTACTTGAATGTCATACATCTTTCCAGGCTCCAGAGATAGGATTGCTAGCTCCAGACCTAGTTGTATACCTTGAAATATCACCAGAGGTAGAGTTTTAACATTTGAAATATCACCAATTTATTACTCCATAATCTAAGTGTGCTGTTTCAAGATTGACTTGAGCTTACTTGAAAATTCTTAGCAAGCTGCTGAAAGAGGAGGCTATGGAGGTGAGAGGTATGAGAAGCTCGAGTTTCAGAAAAGAGTGGCTGAATCATACAAGACACTACGTGATGCCACATGGAAGGTAGCACATTTTTCCTTTTTATAATCAAAATACTTTATTTTTTATACATATGTTACTCTAGAATGATGGGTTGTTAAAGAAATTTTGGGTATGCCTGATCGAATCATACACGATACCTGCTATAGATAAACTTTATGTCAGAAACCAAATTCGGAACTGGCATAGTTAAATAAAAGAACACTCTATTGCTCCTTATGTAGTATTGATTGTGTCTTGCATTTTTGCTTGTGAACATTGAAAAACATGTAGGAATATGCTGTCAAATTCTATTACAATAAACTGATGTTAGGATGTTGGTTAATTAAGGTTCAATGCTGTCTCCTTCATCGTAGATAATCGATGCTACCCTCCCAATCGAAGATGTTGAGAAACAACTGAGAGAGATTGTTATGGAATGTGTACTGACATGCGGAGAAGGGAAGCCTCTCTCAGAGCTGTGGCCAAAATAGATGCTTATGCAGTTTTGTGGAGTTGAATTTATATACTCCTAACATATAGGTTTGGATTTTGGCTTGAATGTATGATTACTTGATATCACTCTGTTTTAATTATAAGAACAATGATGGCTTTACTCTACACTGGTAGCATGAGATGGTTTCCACTTTCCACTAAAAAGATGAAAGCTTGGACCACTCTCATCGCGGACACTTCGCGAGCTTCACTCTTCTCACCACTGCTGCTTCTCTGTTAGGAGTAAAGGTTGTCACTCGTTTAAATCAAGCACGAGAGGTGCTCGATCTTATAAACTCACTCACACAATCTGCTCGAATAAAATGCACCAAAGATTACCCAACAAATTTGGAATGAAACTCTCGAATAATTATGAAGAAGGATTACAGAACAGGAATGGAAAGAAATGAAAATAAAAATATAAATCCTCCGCAGTGGCCTACGGCTACTGCTGTCCTAAACTGATCTTACTTCCAAGGTGATTTCTATCTCCTAAGAATCTCAATATTTATAGACGATTAATGCAACAAAACAAATCAAATAACAAGCTTAACAAGATTGCCTATTTCTTCTCCCATATCTTCTCCATTAGTTAGCTTGAACAAACTAACCAATCAGCTAGATTTGTGGAACTATTCTGTTGGCACTCACTTGGCTAGACTATCCGTATCAATTGCCTCACCCTCAAAACAGCCTTGCCCTCAAGGCTGAGGTCTAAATTGAAACCAAGTACTTCGTCTGGTGGAGGTTCAAACTCATACTTTTGGGTTGTAGCCAGAGCATTGAACCATAGAAGATGGCCAACTATATGAAGGAATAACAGCATGACCAGATGGGAGAATGGAGCGCCAACTGCTGCATATGGGGGGTCCAGAAAGGAAACCATCGATTGCATAGACTGGTGGACAGAAGCAAAAACTAAACCACGCTGGATATCGGGGCTGGAGGACAACCGTGGTGCTGAAACCATGGTTGTTGTAGGCGGACCAGAGGAAACCATGAATTTGGCATGGTCAGCAGCAGCCGCAGGATCGAAATGTTGCAACAGAGGCAAGAAGGAAGGTTGAAACTGCAGAATATCAGGGCTGGAGGAGGACAACAGCGGTGCTGTCACTGGTGCTAGTGTAGGTGGAGTTGCTGGTGTAAGTGGACTGGGAGGAGATGGTAGAGGCACCAAAACTGGAGGTGGAATGGGTTTGATGTACTGTCAAGGGTGTGCACATTTGCTGTATAGGTAGGGGCTGTTGGATGGCGTGTAGAGTATTCTCCTTGGCTGTTGTAGGCGGACTAGAGGACATCATCGGTGCTGTCACCTTTGCTAGTGTAGGTGGACAGGGAGGAGGTGGTAGAGGCACCAAAACTGGGGGTGGAATGGGCTGTTGTACCGCCAAGGGCAGGGACACTATATTGCTCGCTTTAGTGTTGATATCAGTGTGGATTGCTGACGTGGTAATAGTTGGTATCTCCTGGCGAATAGCAACACTCTTGGGTTTCCATGCTATTGAATCACCAAAACGTTTCATCATTTCCTGCGTAAAACGGTCCCAAGATAGAGTGGGAATTCGTTGCATAAGGAGTTGGATCCATGGTAAGGCAGGGCCTGCCAAGGCTTCCATGGCAACACTCACGCGATTTTCCAGTGGAATTTTTGACACCAGGAAGTACTGTTCAGTCCGCGCGAGCCACGCGATCGCATTGGAACCATCGAATGTGGGGATTGTGATTGGTGGTGTGCCACCTGGAATTTTCGTGTTGGAGCCGTGCTCGTTAGACGAATCTTTAGGGAACAAACCAGTAGTGCTGTTCGGATTCCCGTAAAAGAAAGCAGCCCGCATTTCCACCCTGAACTTCTCGAGTTGAGACCCCAACATCGATACACCTTCGTCCATTTTCAGGCATTGAATTTTCAATTCATTGATCATAGTGGCCAACGTCTCCGTCTTCTTCTCCAGATCGCCGACAACCTTCTCCAAACCATCCAAACGAGTGTCTGTGTTATGCGGAGACACCATCGTTCACCGCACCAATTGTTAGGAGTAAAGGTTGTCACTCGTTTAAATCAAGCACGAGAGGTGCTCGATCTTATAAACTCACTCACACAATCTGCTCGAATAAAATGCACCAAAGATTACCCAACAAATTTGGAATGAAACTCTCGAATAATTATGAAGAAGGATTACAGAACAGGAATGGAAAGAAAAGAAAATAAAAATATAAATCCTCCGCAGAGGCCTACGGCTACTGCCGTCCTAAACTGATCTTACTTCCAAGGTGATTTCTATCTTCTAAGAATCTCAATATTTATAGACGATTAATGCAGCTAAACAAATCAAATAACAAGCTTAACAAGATTGCCTATTTCTTCTCCCATATCTTCTCCATTAGTTAGCTTGAACAAACTAACCAATCAGCTAGATTTGTGGAACTATCCTGTTGGCACTCACTTGGCTAGACTATCCGTATCATTCTCTCTCTTCTTTTCACTGCGTAAGCTCCCGCCCCTCCATTCCCCACAAATTCACACCTTTTTTTCAAGTATAAACTCGTGTTTCTGCTGCTTGTTTGAGCACCTCCGCGTGCACAGTTAATGGCATATAACTAACGTTTCCCCCTTCCGAAATTGCTGATTTTGGGTTTTATTGTGTGATCAAGATTGAATTTTTATATGCCTGTGGTTTTTAATGTCCGGTTTGAGTCAGTTTGTCTTGCAATTTCTTAACTTTACATATAGTTAGATGAATGCATAAGCTCACAAGCATGCGCACGTGTACGTGCGCGCCCCCACACAAAAAGCAGACGGCGAAGTTCAAAATTGTTGGCTTGTCCAAAGTTAGCAATGTCATTCTGGATATTGGGACCCGTTTGCCTAAAACCACTACGACAAGCTCAATAATGTACTTACCCAATCCATATCCATACATTCATGATAAATACGCCACATTTTATTAAATCCACCAATTATAGATAAAAAAGTAGTAATCCATTGAGCAAACACAAGTGTTGAGTCTTAATCGGAGTCTGAGCTTGAGTCGAGAAAGAGTTCCACACGCAATGCATAATGATTATTTAGAACAAAATGAGATCGGACCACGTCTAGCTAGCTACCGAGATAAAGTAGGCTCATCATTATCATTTCGTTGTCAATGATGAGTTGAATTACATGGATCATACAAATCAATCACCTCTTTAATTTCCCGATGCATAATTTGATTTTTTTCATATTGAGATTAATATTATATGTTAAAATAACCATAAGTAATAGTAAGTTGACAAATTCCTTCACCATAGGAGTTGTTAATATGATTAGAAATGTCCCCTGTTTTAATTTTTTTTTTCATTTTTGGAAAATCAGAGGGTGGTAGCTAGATTTTGAATGTAACTGAATGAGTTTTGATTTGTAGGTTGCCAGTGACTACATAGGATCTCAAAAATATATTGTTGGCTTTTTAGCCCATATCACAAAAACTGAAAAAGGGATGATAAAGTTATATTTACAAAATTAGCCGATCGAATAAATGAGAGAAATGACACTAATAATATTGTAATAATCCATAACAGAATTACAGGTCACAGCTCCGATAATGGATATTTATTTAGAGAAAATAAAGCATTAAAATGGAATTGAAAATATTTTGACAGTCAAAGTAAAGGGTACTAATTCAACTAAAGAATAGATTAGGGGTTAATGAGGTGGATCTTGATTTGGTAATTTGGTTTATTCAGTTTGACCGTAGCAACCTCCGCTCACAGTTATGATTATGATTCCCTTCTCCTAATAAAGGTGTGGCACTCACCTCTCAGCACATTAACTGTTGGCACAATCTGCACAACCTCGACAGCTCATTTTTTAACTGCCAAAGCTCTAAGCCCAGAGGAATAATTTCTGATCATTGCGAGTTTAGGTTATTTTTCTTCATCCCACTTCTCGTTTCTCTCTTGATTCGGATATCTGGCGTTGATTATTGCAGGTTTGTGATCAAGATCTGGTTTTTTTTATGGGTTTCTTCCTTGAAATTTGATTAATTTCATGCCAGCATAGAAACTGTTGCATTTGTGAGGAGCTGACTTGATTCACTGACCCTCTCTGCTTTTCTTTTTCGTGGTCGTTGATTCCCTGTGTGTATTTTGGTTTCTAGGTTTCGTCTTTTCAGGTTTACTGGAAATGGGCTTCAATTTTTTACTTCTGTTAAAGCGAGAAAAGTATCTGCTGTGATTGACTAGTATTCCTTTTGGAATTCTTCTTCAACTGATGCTTGCTAAAAGTCCTTTTCCAGTTCTGCTTTTGCAGTTTGTGGGCATATTAATTTATCCTAGCTAACTTGCTAGAACAAAGTATTTTTGGGTATCCCTTCTATGATAATCTGTTGTCTTGCTCAGATCCTGCACAACACTTGATGTTTAACCGCACATTATTATGAATTTTAAGTGATGCTTGCTAGCAATGTTGGATCGACTTAACAAACTTCCTTCTTTAGTTATGTCAAGAGATTTACTCGTTGGTGATTTCAATTGACAGGGTTCTGGTTCCACACTTCCACAGAGTTGGAGATAAAATGCTGGGGGCGTTATGCAGTTTTTTTGTTGTATTTCAGTCTTAAGGAGTAGCTTATTGTTTCAGTGATGGCCTCGAAGACTGGCTCTAGGGCTCCCTTGGGATTGCAACAAAAAGCTGTTGCTGCTCATTATACGGTCAAGACACATGATCTTAAATCGTTACCTTCTCAGCTGCTTAAAACTAACAAGCCAAAGCTGATTAAACCAGAGATGGCAACTGCTGGGGAACCTAGAGAAGATGTTCAGTCCAAACTATCTCAAGTTAATCTTGAGGATTCGTTGAATGTATCACCTGCTAACTCAGATTCCAAAATTTTGTCCACCAGATCTGAGCAAGTGTCAACCACCGGAGATGTTGAGGTACATGTGAATGAGGTCTTGCTAGAAACTTCTGAGGATCAAGAAAAGAAAATATTTAATCCAAGCAGTGCAAAGAACAGCTCAGTTTCAGCAAAGATTAGTGATGCACCCAATAGTCTTGCAAAAACTAGTGGAAGTGCTAAAGTAAGCAATAGAGTAGACCTTGAGAGTGGAAAGAGCAGTGTGTGCCGTGTAAGCACTGCCAGTGATGTGAGTGATGAGAGCACCTGTAGCAGCTTTAGTAGTGGCATCAACAAACCCCATAAAGCAAATGATATGCGATGGGAAGCCATCCAAGCCCTCCGATTCAGAGATGGTGTAATAGGATTGAGCCATTTCAGGCTGCTGAAAAAATTAGGTTGTGGAGATATCGGGAGTGTTTATCTGGCTGAGTTGACTGGAACTAAATGTTACTTTGCAATGAAAGTTATGGACAAGGCTTCTTTAGCTGGTCGGAAGAAGCTACTCCGTTCTCAGACTGAAAGAGAGATACTCCAGTCCCTGGACCATCCCTTCCTTCCAACTCTGTACATCCATTTTGAAACTGATAAATTTTCATGTTTGGTTATGGAATTCTGCCCCGGAGGAGACCTGCACACTCTTAGACAGAGACAACCAGGAAAATATTTCTCCGAACAAGCAGTAAAGTAAGATATTTCCTAACCATGTGAACTTTTAGCAAAACTAGACTGCAATGTGGCTGTACATTTTCAGCATACCTGGCAGTCATATCATGCATTACATGCTTATTATTGCCTTCGAACTAATATTGAGATACTTCAACTACTTCTTGGTGTGTTTTCCGCAGTGTTAGTTTTTGCTAAGACCAGCCACTTAAATATCTGCAGACCACCTTGATTCTGCACTGTAACACTCACACTTTAGTAGTAGTATCAAAATTTTGATACTCTTCAGTTCCAAAGTCTCAGTAATATCTCTAGCCTGTCGGAATCTCTCAGTTGGTTGAACCTCAGTTAGATGATTTAGTTTGTCCATCACAAGGCTGTTGTTGCAATGCATCCTTAGTCATCATGAATTGTGTTGTTCTGTAGTAGTTTTGTGGTCTCCCTCATTTCTCAGAGCAAACTATCGGTAGTGTGTATCTTTATCTCTATCTTTATTACCGTTACTATTACCTCCTCTCCTCCATAACCCTTTCTTCATTCATCTGCTCCTTTTTCTTCCTCGTTAAATTTTAGGGGGTTTCAGGTTTGGCGATGTTGGGGTCTCTAGTTGTTCACGCACTGGTCAGTGCTCGTAGATTCTGTGTTTACGAGTTTTTCTTCATATTTTATGACCACACACCATGCTCTCGTCTGCTAACTTTTTATTTATGCATGTGCGGACCTGTTTTATTCCACCATTATTAAAATTGACATATAACCTTAATGAGTGTTTGTTAAGTAATTCTTACATATTTGGTTGCTTCTGTCAATCCTTCAAAACCAGCTTTTTATATCTTGTGTCAAATGAAGATGCTATGCCATTCAAGGTGTGTTTGACGGTATGAATTTCAAAGATTTGGTTTTTATGGCTAATGTGATTGGTAAAATAAGGTGATTTTCCTTGAAGGAAGATAAATGGTGTCCATCTTTTATCTTTGATTATTGGGCTCCTAAACTATTTTCTCGTTTGCCTTTGGGCAGATTTTATGTTGCTGAAGTGCTGCTTTCCATGGAGTATCTACACATGCTTGGGATCGTCTATCGCGATCTAAAGCCAGAAAACGTCCTAGTTAGGGACGATGGACATATAATGCTCTCAGACTTTGATCTTTCACTTCGTTGTGCTGTTAGCCCGACTCTGGTGAAGACCTCATCTCTCGATAGTGATGCACAGCGTAAAAACTCCGGCTACTGCGCCCAGCCTGCATGCATCGAACCGTCCTGCATTCAGCCATCGTGTGTTGTCCCGACATCATGCTTTTCTCCTCGTATCTTCTCCAGCAAATCCAAGAAGGATAAGAAACCCAAAAACAAAAATGAAATTGACAACCAAGTTAGACCATTGCCTGAGCTGATGGCCGAGCCAAGCAATGCTCGCTCAATGTCTTTTGTCGGGACACATGAGTATCTGGCACCTGAGATCATCAAAGGGGAAGGTCACGGAAGTGCGGTGGATTGGTGGACGTTTGGGATCTTCCTATATGAGCTCTTATTTGGCAAAACTCCGTTTAAGGGGTCTGGTAACAGAGCCACATTGTTCAACGTTGTAGGGCAGCCTCTCCGCTTCCCAGAATCACCCGTTGTCAGCTTTGCCGCCAGGGATTTGATAAGAGGTTTGCTTGTGAAGGAGCCTCAGCATAGATTGGCCTATAAACGAGGCGCCACTGAGATAAAACAACACCCATTCTTCGAAGGAGTGAACTGGGCTCTGATACGGTGCGCCACCCCACCGGAAATTCCAAATCCAGTAGACTACGAGCGGCTGCCGGGCAATGAAAAGACTCCTGCTCCTGCTTCTGCTCCTACTGCTGCTGTGGACCAGAAAAGTGACAAATATCTGGAGTTCGATTTCTTCTAGTTAATCTCAATGTTCAGTTAATGGTGGAGGAAGAATTGGAAGTTGATGGAGAGTCAAATGTGTGAAAACTGAAGTGGGGAAGGTGGTGGAGGTTGGATAGCTACAGAATTGAAGTATATGTATAATTTGTTGTAGGGAAACAAGGTTGTTGAATTCAGAACAATGTAGGACCAAATGATAAATGGATCTCTTTTCTGCTTGTCCCTTTGTATGCTTCTTCAACCATTCTACTACACACTGCTAGCTGTAACCTTGGCTGTTTTGCTATAGCTTATTTCACATATCTTATAAGTCCAAAATAATATTTTGAGAGCTTGTAAGTCGTTGAACTGTTTTGGTTAATTGAGCTTTTAGATTAGATTTATAGATGTGCATTGGATAGAAAAAGTCATGGTATGGTTATTTTAACAGTGCTTGTAACAGGTATTGTATTAGTACTATATTTAAGTGAGTAAAGAGGAAAATTTGATTTTTGAGGTAGTAAGTAGTTACAAATCTCAAAGCATGCGCTTTCTTAAATCTGATGACTAGAAAATTTTGGCTCCGATCTCATGAATCTTCGATCAAGATGTGGCTTGTGGATATGCTGACCAGGTATGCTCTGTTTTCTCTTCTAAGTAAGCCATTTGCTATTGAATTCCTGAATATTTACCCCAAAACATATGTACTGATCAGCGTTTCCCTTTTGTAGCTGTACTGACTTCGTTTTGACGCCTTTTCTGGAGTTCGGTCTCAATTAACCTCCGTGCGTCCTCTGCCATTTCTGCAGCCTTGAGAGCCTCCTTGATTTCTAACTGTAAGGCCTCGTTCTCTTTCAATAATGCCTCCAGTTTCTCTGAGTTTTCTTTCTCTCTTGCATTTATAGCCTCTGCCTCGGCAATGGCAGTGGCCACTTCTATGTCGGCCTTACTCGTGCACTCCTGGATCTTCTTATTCATTGAGTCAAACTCCTCAACTGACAGTGTGATCCTCCTAGTTGATCCTGAACCGTCGCCATGGCAGTAGATTTGTTCCTCTGCGAGCCTCTCGACACCCTTGGCTTCTTCAGCTTCCTTCAGCGTCGTCTTGAGCTCTTCGTTTGCTTCTTGGGTCACTGCAGCTGCTGCTTTGGCCTCTTCGCGTAGTAATTCAGCGCTCTTCTTAATGCTCTCTGCTTCATGCCTTGCCATTTCAGCCTCTTCTACAAGCTTCGCCACACCAGATTGCATAATGAAACCACATTCCGACTTAGCTTTCTCGAGCTCAGCCTCGCTCTTCTCTAGATCGCCCTGCATTTGCTCCGTGGTCAATTCGGCTTCCAACGCCGCCTTCTCTGCTGCTGACCGCTCGCTCTGCACTTCCTCTAGTTGCTTCTTAGTCGAATCATTGGAAGCTCGAAGCGTGTTTTCTTCTGCTACTGCTTCTTCCAATGCCCTTTTGGCGCTGTCGAGCTTGGAGGCCATCTGCCGGATGGTGCACAGATCTGACGACTGTATGTCGTGCAGCTGTTCTTGCAGAACCCTGATCGCTTCCATCGTCTCATCGAGATTCGCCTGGAGAGTTTCGATAGGCACGTATTCTTCTTCCAAGCTCTTGATCTCTTTCTCGATGCGCTCCTGGTTTAGTTTATGACTATTCAACAACTCTTCCTTCTCCACGACGAGCTTCATGTACTCCTCTTCGGCTTCCATCGAGGCCTGCTTCACCTGATCAAAGGTCTGGCGCAGTTGCTCGACTTCCTTCATGACCTGGCTCTGCCTCTCCTCGTTCTTCTGCAGCTCGTGCTGGGCTCCTTCCGCTTTCTGGAACATCGTGGGTCCCTCCACCACGACAGCATCGTAATCAAGTCTCAAGTTCGTGAGCTCCTCCTTGCTAGCCACGACTTGTGCTGTGGCGGACTTGAAAAGCTCCCACTCTTTGTCGAGGACGGAATTGCCCTTCTGTGCTCTGCGCTCCCGCTCCTCCTCCAGCTCCGCGGCTCGGACTTTGGCAGCCTCGGCAGCTGCAATGGATGAGTGCTTGGAATTGGTGAGTGTTTGAAGCTTGTTTCGGAGGTACTCCAGCGTCTTATCGGCCAGCTGCAGCTCGCGCAGAGCCTGCGCTTTTGCAGTTTCGGTGGTTCGCAATTGGTTGGTGTAGTGTAACCGCTCCTTAACCATGAGGTGATGTTGCGCCTCTACTTGGAGCAATCCCTGGTTTGGTTTGGTGAATTAGTGTTGGAAATATAATGTTGCGTTTAGGCGTGCGAGCTTTACCTCTTCGGCTTTCTTCTTGGCCATGGCCGTGGACGCGGGCGACCCAGCATCCTTGACGTACTGGAATGGCGCCTTCATGTCGACGACATCGGGGGCCGATTCCTGCGCTTTATTCACCATCTCTCTCGTCCTGCAAATCACAATCAATTGGAAATGGAGACAAGTAAGTGAATGAAGGGAGATAAATACCTGTGGTAGCAGATTATGAAGAGGAATGAATGCGAATTATGTATGAATAAGAGAAATCAATCTGTTTTGTTTCCTCTGCTTTTCAATTCCTCTGCTATAATGTTGAAGACAAAGCAGAGGAATTGAAGCAACAAAAAGGTGGGAATGATGGAAATGTTTGGAGATGTATGTATATGAATATGATGGTAAAAGGGGACCGAATATTGCTCCTTCCATTTCTCTTGTCTGGAAATCCGAAGAAACCGCCCCCATTTTCACTCTTTTTTCTTAATTATTTCATCTTGCATACCAATATATGAGTATCATTTTAAATACTAATTATATCTTTATAATATAATACCAAGATTCCCATGTAAATCCACTCCTTATTGCCGAACCACACCACCATGCCAAATTAGGTTTGGCTTTTAGATCTAGTTTTTTATGGATGAGATGCACAAATTTATAAATTATTTTCGCATTCATCACGAGCCTAATTTAATTCATCCGATGGCAAATAAGGCATACTAACATGTTACGAAGATTTAACTTCATTCAAAAATATATTACTTCATTCCAGTAGGTTTTTACTTCATTTCAATAGGATTATTACTTCATTCCAGTACGCAAATACGGTTTCGCCGTCGCGTACCGTTCTTTCTCTCTACAATGTCTATCACCACCGCCATGGCGCTGATATGGTGTAATAAATGCATGGAATGATGATGTAATAAATTATTTGAATGAAGTATGTGTTGAAGCATTTGAAGTCCTACTGGAATAAAGTAAAAACCTTATCCAATGAAGTAATAACGTTTCTGAAAGAAGTAATAAACCCACTTGAATAAATTACATTTTTTAAAGTGAATAAAGTAAAACCCAGGTCAATGAATTCGGATGAACCATATGTTGAATCATTTCAAAACCTACTGGAAGCAAGTAAAAACATGTTGTAGTTTCAAGGTATTACGTACGGAATGAAGTAATAAACCTAATATAATGAAGTAAAATGGGCTTGTAACGAAGACCGAAAAAAATTTACGCAGCAACACATCTCATCAAAAAACTAAATCTAGTGGTCTCTAGTTCGGTCTTTAAAATTGGTTCGACATTAATCACAACTTCCAAATCATAAATTAAAGTGTAATTTATGTATGATTATTACTTAGAGACGCATTTTTTTTTTATATTTAACAAGAAACAGTTAAGTGTTGTATATTGCAGACAGTACAAGTATTTAACTTGGAGAAATCATTAACAACTCACAGGGTTAATATTGAGCAACCTCTGATTTGAAAGTGCAAACACAATATCCATCATCAACAGAAGCCATGATAGTCCATCAAGAGGGGAAGGATATGAAAAGATCAAACTCTAGTTTCCATGAACAATGATAATCGGCTAATCAAAGCTAAGACCTCTTCTCTCATTTCCATTTTTCGGTTACCTCAACTGTTTTTCATTCGCACCATAAAAAATATTGAGTGTAACACAGTTTGTGGCATACGAAAGAAAACAGAGCGTCGAAGGTAGGCACAACATAGTTATGAGTGTTTTAACGCAATAATCAATAAGCATACATACAAATCATGATTGCTGGGCTACAAAAAAGAACAAGCAGATGTTAGTACACCTAATGGCTGTACACCTTCTTTGCTTTGCCAACTATACGAACCAATAGTTTTTATCATTTATGCTACACTACTCTGCTGCTAAAAACCTACACGAATTTATTCATACTCACACATATCTCCCACTAATTTTGCTATCTCATTACAATCATCAAAGCGCACCACCACCGTAATGTTGGTAGCCTCCCTATTTCTTTCCTGCTCGTTGACTCCACGTGCTCTGCATTTTGAAACACCAATCTTAGTCAAAATCACTCCAATCGTAAAAACCTTGCACGAGTTGTTAAAGTGGAGTACCAGAAGCTCGTCATCAGAATGCTCATCATCTGCAGAGCCGGAATTACATGTGTTTTTATCAGGCTTATCCGAAGATGCAGGCTGGCTGTCCATGTCATCTGCTTCCTCAGACTCCCTTCCAGATCCTTCTTTGTCTTCATCTAACTGCTTCCCATCCGAAGCAGAAACAGCCTCGCTATCCAATTCACTAGTATCATGTGGAGGGCCACCAGCATGGTCACTCTGAGTATTTTCAGAGTCGTCTTCGCCCTCTTTGGGCTCTTCTGATTCAGCATCCTCCTCATGTTTCTTGTCATTATCAGACAGCTCCTCATCAGATACACTCTTATGACTCCTCTCATTTTGTTCCTTCTCTGGATTGTCAGAAAACACGCAAAATAAGTTTGAGTGCACAAAATCAACAAATATGCTTGTACCACTGCGTATGATGAAGTATAGTGGGTAAACAGCATAGTTATTGAAAAAAAAACACTAAAAACATTCAAAAGACCACCAAGAACAACATAATTGAAAAGTAGTATAAACAAAATTACCCATTATATACCTGAGTCTGAACGATCAACCAGGGACTTTGTGGAAGACTCGGGTTCTACGTCCATTGGTTTTTCTCTCCTTCCCACAGAGAAATTAATCTTCACTGGACCTTTTCGACCTTCTTTAGGACTTTTTCTTGGAGTCCTCTTCCCTCTTGCTTGAGATGACAGAGATCTGCAATTCAGTTTCTACATAAGCTAATTGCAAATAAAAGAAATGAGTATCTCAGCTAATCCATATAGCAGAAAAGCAACTTACTTCAAGCCCAACTTTTCAACCTGTTCTAAGCCTCCCAGAGTTTTCTTTTTTTGCCCAGATGATCTGCGGGTCAAATAATGAGGACATCAGATCAAAGTAGCTCTGTTAAAGAAACTGTCAAAACATTTACAGAAGACGCATACAGGTTAGGCAGATAATTAAGTTTAACAATAAATCATAAAAAATGTAAATGTAACTGTCAAATAAAAGAAATGAGCATCTCAGTTAATCCATATAGCAGAAAAGCAACTTACTTCATGCCCAATTTTTCAACCTGTTCTAAGCCTCCCACCGTTTTCTTTTTCTGCCCAGATGATCTGCGGGTCAAATAATGAGGACATCAGATCAAAGTAGCTCTGCTAAAAAACTGTTAAAACATTTACAGTAGATGCGTACAGGTGAGGCAGACAATTAAGATAACATTTTATTTTATATGGAACTACAAATTAAGTTAACAATAATTATCACAATTAAGCAGCTATAGTCACTAATAAAATCTAAACTATATTTATCTTTTGTTTTATAGTTTATATGTAATTTATATATATTGAAATATGAGATTGACTAATATATATTGGCCCACTATTTCTCCACTCACAACACATTTTACAAAATAAAGTGGGGGCCTTCTCCACTTACAATCCAATCACCTAATATTTATTAAAAGTCCTGCCACAACCTAGCATTGCACTATTTTGTGGAACAGAATGAGCAATATAAGTTTCTTATTTTCCATAAATTAAATATTTATGTACTCATCAGGCTTTCGTATTTAAATCAAAGCACAGTATATGCATGTAGATGGGTTTTTTTTATATATGCATGTAGATGGTTGAGTGCATATGCATATCCAAATTTTCGCTGAAAGAAAAGGGGAGAGATTCGAAGCAGAATATGTAGTTTAAAACCAACAAGAGTGTGCCCTAGTTTAGTGAAGGCATCACTCACCCTCCTTTAGAAAGAGAGCCCTTTGACGAGCCAAGTTGCTGCAAAAGGAGTATGGACATTGTCAAATATCACGCTAAAACAGAGAAACATTTCTAACAGTAGAAAATTAAGTAGAGAACTTTGTAAAGCACCTTTGATTTGTGATTGTTCTCAACTAGTTCCCAGCGCTCCCTATCTAGTCGAAGAACTTCCACATCTCCATCATCATATACTATCTGTGAATTCAATCAAAAGATAAATATTTTTAGAAGAATAGGGAAACAAAAAAAATCAGGAATGAGAAAATCATAAGAAAGGCACTGACAACTAATTCTATAGTGTCAAAAAGAAATGAAGAGACCAAAATGCATCTTACCACATGTTTCTTTTTGTGGGTATCAAATGACTTTATTACACCTTCATAGAACCTGTGTAATACCAGACAAATATTAATGCCATTAATCACTTTCAAATTACATAAATTTATCGCCATGGAAGTTTATGCTACTTTGAAACAAAATGTCAAAATATCCTGATTACTGTTTATCATTAATGACAGCGTTGAGGTCTTGGAAAATCCAAATGAAGTGGGGGGAGAAAGATACCTATAGCTATAAAAATTCAAATAATTATGGATGAAATCATACTAAAAAATTGAATTCACAGTCCGGCCACTTATTTGATTTGGTTTTATTCTTTTCCGATTTCTAGATTCTCATGGTCTCTCTATGAGAATAGAGGTATAAATCAGGCATCATATTACTTCAGATCAAAAGGAGAGCTGCACAGGAAAACTAGGTATGCTTGGTTTGAAGCATTTGATGCATGCATCTCCATTACCGAAGTTTCTTTTGCACGCATCTTACTATACTTTATGGCAGAACAAATTGAACAGTACTTACTTCTTATCCATCGGCCACCAAACTTTAATTCTGGAACCAATTAAGTCATTACTGTGGCTTCCGCTGTCCTTGCTTGTGCACTAAAGATTAAAAAAAAAGTGGAACCCATGTTAGAAAGTATAGGGAGACAGAAAATTCCGGATCATTTACTTTCATGATAGAATAAAGTATGAAACTAGTGATATTAAAAACTGCATTCCTATCTCAATGGAATTGATCATCCACCATGTATTTTGTTTCATTACTATATCTGTCACTTCTCAAAGTGGCATGAATGTGAGTCATGAAAATCCAGTTTCCATATATATGCATCTTTGGTATTTTATCACAGTAAAAGCATCATTAGTACCCATATAAGGTCATTAATACAACGGATATTCACAATCACTAATCATTAGAGAAGTTGCACGAAAAGGCACACTAACCTTTGCTAATCCAGAGACACTTTTCTTTTTTTGCTTCTTTAGAGATGCAGACTTTGAAAAACTAAACGAGGGTGCCTCAGTTTCTTTGACTTTCTTAGGCTTCTGCATATACAAGAGTCAGTTTGTCAGAATACAATTCATATCATGAATCATAGGCCTTCAACCTATTCCATAACTTAGAAGGTAGAACTATACCTTAGCATCAGGGGAGTGATGGAGGGTCTCAGCATTATCTCTGCCAGGTCGTTTAGCTTTCTGCTTAGAAGAGGCACTGGATTTCTTCCCCATACGGGAAAGTAACAAGTCAGATTCTGTAGATTCTTCCATTTTTTCCTGTGCTGCTATATCTTCTGAAGAAGTTTGAAGATCTTCATCCATTTTGTCAGAAACATCACTAGTATCTTCCTGATTTACTTTACGAGGCTTCTTAGAACCCTTTGGAGGAGTTGTTTGGAGAGATTTGTGAGCATGAGCAGATGATGTTCTCCTACGTTTTGGGACAGGTGCATCCTTAGATTCATCCAACAATGTTTTCCTCTTCTCTAGCTGGTTGATGTTTTTCCTCTTTTTGCCAACATGCTCGGCATTGTTACTTGATCCAATCTTGCCAGATGTTCCCAGGTTATCAGAATTTATTTCCTTCACCATTTTCAAGATATCAAAATCGTTTTCCTTAGAGATCCCAGCTGGTGCAGACTGATTCTTTGCCTCTTTTCTTGCCTTCGCTGCTTTAGCTTTTAGTCTTTTCATTAACTTTCCTAATGGTATCTCACTGCCCTCTGTTTCACTGTCCTTCATGTTATCATCCTCTGCATGTACTGAATTGGCCTGAAATTGACAGATTTAACCATATGACTAAATTACCACACAAGACAAAGATAAGATGTTTTATAGCAGTAGCACGTTTTTAATCTTACAATTTCATTAGTTTTCAATTTAAGTGATTCAAAATGGGCAAAAACACCATCTTCTGCCAGCCACGTCTTCTCTTCACCAACCTAGTTCAGAAGAAACAAGAAACATATTCAAAGATATATGGCTCAGAGGAGCAATAAAGAGATAAACATACTATCTTGGAATGTCCGTGAATGCTAGATGACATCTCTGACCTCGAGACAAAAGAATCTTGTACGGTCAACATGACCAGAACTCAATAACAAGTAAAGAAGCAAAAGAATCAGAAGAAGAAAAAAGGCTCACCAGTGAATGAGCACCCTCAAAGCTTTTACTGATATTTTATGGGAAAGTAAATACAGCAGGCAAAGAAAGATAAAAGCATACAAATAAAAAGAACAAGTGCAGATGACAGCATGATAAAACAAATTGGAATTTCGAATAGATCAAGCCATTTAGGTAAAGGCTGTGATGAAGGACTCGTGTTGGGGCTATGCTTAATTAGTCAATCAACGGAAAAGGGACTGATACTAAAAAAACCTAACACTATATCAGCAGCTTGAATGCTGAAATAAGGCAGACATGTTCAAATGATCAAAGCATGTATATCCTGAGAACTGCAGTTAACCAAGCATAAAAGAATAATAGGTGTAAATAGTTTCAGTATGACATTCGTCAGAACCAAGGCTGGTGGTGCACTGCTGCGCACAGCAGGGTCACCAGCTACCCCTTACAGAAACTTTCCAACATAAATTATTTTCACTTAAATATGAATTGCTTCTAACAACAATAAGATGCAGAAAAATTCTAGTAGCAGGGAATTCATACTCTTGTTATTTATCACCTTATCAAGACTGATACAAAAGCTTATATGAAATAAAAGATTGGCATACATACCAGCGAGTCATTGTCATCTTTCTTTGTGTGTTGTTTATAAATCCCAGCAGGAAGAGTAACAGAGGCAGTGGAGTCGTGAAGATCATCTTGATTTGGAACAAACCTCTTCACAATTGACATACCAAGGTCGCACAGAGCATACGAATTCTGTAATATATAATTTGGAATGATTTCATCCCTTTAGGAAAAGCTAATCACAAAACGTTCTAATGTAGGCAGTTTATTTTCTCCAAGAGGGGAGATATTTTGTCTCCTCGAAAGATTAAACTACTTCAGAAACTGACAAGAAAAGTCTAGTAGCATTTAAATATCAAACCTGGGACTTAGTAGTATCAAAAGCATCTTCTGAGCGCTTTATACATAGAAAAATAGAATTAAGTAATGAAAGAGACTCCTTGTCCTTGCTAATGCTGACATCAGATTTTCCGTCTCCATCTCCATGCACCAGCATTGATATGAAAAGATACAACTTCCTGAAGCAGGTATACATATATTAAATGGGGAATAAGAAATGTCACACACTATCAGTATTTTTACTCCAGCATGTTGTCGTCAGTGCAAAATATAGGTACAAGCGTTCTCATAAGTAGTAAGTATTCTCAAGGCACAACAATTGTAAAATGTGGACCCAAGTAGTTCATTTTTACCAAAAGCAGATGTCTTTTCCAAAATTTATAAATTAATAATTTAGCAATAAATGCAAAACCTCCCAAAAGCGACAAAACAAATTTCTTTAAATGCTTTTCTCTCCTGGATCAGGAAAATTAACTTTGTTATGCTTTAATAAATTATTTATGACTTAATATACACTTTTATAGTAACCACATCTCACATATTAATCATAAAAGAAACTTAGTTATGCTTTAGGAAGTAACTAGATTAAAATTCCATGATAAGCAGATACAATTTATGTAACAAACATATAATATCACATGGATAACTTATGTGCTCTTAGTCCCATTTGTAATATTCCCATCACATATTATCACGACAAATGCATTCTTCCAAGTCTATAAATCATTTGAGCAAGTGTCGGTCAAGAAACCTTGCACGAATTGAGTTTCAAAACAATAAAAAAGACTAAGAAAATTAAACCATGTTATAGAGCATGTGATGTAATCAAAAGCAATCTGAAAGGTTGTTAAGTAATGGTTTTCTTGACACACCAAAAAGACCATACGTATTGAAAGCTTAATCCTCTCTACAAAATATTATCAGCCATGAAGTGCTTTCGCATGAAAATACACATTACATTCTTAGCATCAAACAAAGTTGTAAGTCAACCAAGATTCAAGAGTTGAGCACATGCGCACTAAAGAAGGTGTGCGGTCAAGTCAATTAAAAGTTATGTCTATTCTAGATACGAGTACACTCATTTATAGCTGCATTAAGATACTTCTGATTGATATTAGATTATGTATTGCAAGTTTTATCTCTAACTTTAGTTACTGAATAATTTTTTTTAAGTGTCAAGCATGTAGCTAAGCGAGTTTATCTTTCTGCCTATCAAAACTAGTGATGCACGTAATAACCAAGAATATAGGATGTAAGTCAAATGGACACAAAATATTGAATAATGAATGTATTTAGCAAATATTTTTGCTAGATACACCTTACTTTTGCTAACAGATGGCATACAGCTTACCAATTGTCCACTTAGGCATTAAATAACATTCTTTTAATTGATATCACGACACAATCAAAATTTTGCAAAATGCTGAAAATGACCATAATGTAGGAAAATCTTTCTCTGTTGGGCTTAGCTGATAACTTTTATAACGTCAAAATTTTCAAAAAATAGCAGTAAATATAAAGCTTAGAGATGATGAATGTCAATCACATTTATAAGACAACAAATCAAAATTGGATGTTACTGAAATTGCTCCTTACAAGCTTTATAAATAATAACCAACAAATCACTAGGACAAGTTCACCATTTTACATTTTGGTTATTACTGTTTGGGTCAAAAGATGATTTGATTCTGTGTCTTGGAGGTTTATATTCGATAGCACTTGTTTGCTTTGACTTCCGATCAACACCAAGGCCAGAGTTGCATCAGAATCATGCAGATAATCATTTCTACCACAAGTAAATTATTACATCTACCATTTAAATCATTAAGTCGGTTTGCTCTGGTGATTCTTCAGGATCACATTTATTAATTGTGTATCAGATAACAGTTCAAAGCAGATGAGAAAAGTATAACTTAATTGTGCAGCCCAAGTGATGGGAAAATACACAAACAACAAGAATCCAAAAAGCCAATTGAAAAGGTGATCATTCTGCTCCACAAGACCATATCAACATTGTTGAGAACTGAGATTGCAATATAGCACCCAATTCCATGGACACTCTCCAACTGAGCTCAAAGGGTATGTAAGTTCAGACATATGAGAATGCCTAAGGAAATATCGAAGCAAATGCATAGCCATCATAGAAGTATATCCTTTTTGCCAAGACAACCTAAAGCGATAGAGCTATGAACAACAGCTATGCTAAGAGAATAAATTACAATCAGGATTTTATAAAATAATGTACAGCAGCGTGTTATTAACTTAAGCTCTTTAAACTTCATTTTAGCAATTATAATTCCCAGTCTATGATACCTGTATATTTCTTCAAATATTTTGACATCTCTGGACTCATCAATACTAGGACATGAGGGATGATGAGCAAGGGAATGCACCACATATGGAAGCAAGTATTCTGGACTGTGTGGGGAAGAATCTGGATCAGACTGAGAAGAAGTCTGCCTCCCCCTTCCTTGTCGACACATCAGGATGATGTCATTCAAATTGCGTTTGTTCTGCCAAATAGTTTGAGCCGGTTATGCAAAACATTGGAACTTCCAAGAGGTACACAAATCACCACCAATATTTTTGGATAGAATAAAAAGATATGTGAGTTTGAATTTATTATGGGTATTTCAGAGGAACTGTTTAGGACTGTGTATAGGCTAATGTGTTTTAGGAATATCTAGTTTGATCTCAAGAGCATTTAACCTAGTCATACATAGAAGTCTTCGCAAAATTCATAATAACAAGATTCTACCACCAAAAGTCATGCCAGTGATTGTTATAAAATAATACACTTTATCCACTATATTACCTCAAATAAGGATCAACCCTAAGGGGGTGTTCGGTTTGCAAGATTGTATCCCGGGATTAAATATGTAGTGTGTTTGGTTCATGAGATTCAATCCCACAACTCAACCCTAGATGTATAATCATGGGATAATTAGTCATAGCTAACTCCTATGATTAAAATAATCTCACAACTCAATCCTAGATTTTATCTTGGTATTATTTTATCTTGGCCACCGAACACCACCTACGATGATGTGATTTAGGTGTCTTACCTGCCACCACTTTTAAAATACGTTTTTTAATTTTAATTTATTTATGTACTGCCCATGCACTAAATGTTTGTGAAGAAACTAGTTACAGCCTGACGTTCCCTTTACCTCCTCAATATCTTCCTGTTGAGATGTATCGTCAAGCAGGAAAGCACAAGAGTACTTAGGATCTAGAGCTCGGTCCTTTACATATTGATGAATCTTGTTGAGAAGTAGTTTCTTGATCTCGGGGAAGTTATCCTACAAAATAATTTAGGGGGAGGGTGTTAAGAAAATAATGTTCTATTTAGAGTATACTAGGTATTAAGAATTAGAAATTTTATTTTGTAAACATGTACATACTCCTAACCAAATGCACTCTACCTCAGAGGTTCTCATTGTAAGGTAAAAGACATCAATTGGGATTTTGTGCTCCCAGTATTTTGATAAACGAAGAACAGCTTTAGCTGCAGCAAGCTTTAAATGAGCCCTGTCAACTGAACTGGTACACAGAGAGAGAGATGACATCAATGACAGAAAAAGTTATTAATACTCAGGCAAATGAAGAAGACATCTATGAAACCAATATCCTAAAAGAAAGTTTCAGATAAAACAGCCCAGATACCTCGATCTAATCTCGCTTGATATATCACCAAAAAAGAGAATGTTCTTGAGGATACTAAATAGGTCATCTATTCCAGAACGAAGGTGAGCATCCTTGACAGGTAAATAGCTCTTGACCAGAGCTTTGACTCCATATATCTGCATGAACAAATTGATTGTCATTTTGCTCCAAAGGTTCCCAACATGTGCACTATTTAGCGAATATATAAGAGCATGCGGTAGAAACACCTTTAAGGAACAAAGTTCACTTATATCATCCCAAGATTCAGGTGCTTTTTCTTCTGATACCTGCAAGTGAAGTGTATAACATGATAACTGCAATAACAAAGAGAAAGGAACACAGATGTCTCGTTTATTTAATCTGCCATACATGTCCAATCTCCAGTATATTTTCTCTGATGAACTTCACAATCTCACTTTCTCTTGTTTCAAAGACAGGCATGGCAGCTTGTGCAATACACCCAAGAGACTGTAGTACAGCTGGCATGTGGGCCTTCTCTTCAAGCATATCAACTAGCCTCTAGTAATTTGGAAGGCAAGGAGGGAGGGAGAGAGAGAGAGAGAGAGAGAGAGAAAACAGAATCGTAAAATTTTAGCAGCATAGAAAGCCCAAAAAAAACCAAAAGTGATAGAGAATTCTACATGAAGGCAAATAGAAAAAAAAGGCAAATAAAACCTTATAAAGAACAGAAAGTGACATGAGTCCATCATCTTTTGTGATGGATGCCAGTGCATGAACAGCATACTTGGCCTGCCTTCGGTTACCCTCGAAGCATATACGCTCGAGTATAAGGTCTAATGATCTACAAGGAAAGTAAAAGTTCAGCCAAAGAAGACAACTAAAAAAGGCATCAGAATAATTTAAACAAATATTATATAGATTATAGTCTCACCTTGATGAAACACCCAGCTGTTCTCGGATAGTTCCCCCAGCCTTTGCGAGGATGTGGAGGGTACCTTCCTTTATTATTTCATTGTCGTCCTCAAGAAAATGTACCAAGTCCTCTTCAATTCCATGTAGTAGCAAAGGACAAAATCGAGCAAGAATCTATAGGTAGTAAACTATTATCAGAAAGGGTACAGAAATGTCTTGGTTATCAAGTAACAACTCCCCTGAGATAATAAGGAGTTCTTTACAAAGATCAAGCAAGCAATCATTAGTCATTATCCATAAGACCACCACTATTATGCAGCTATTTCAATAGAACAAGCTTGCTAGTGCAATAGTAGTACTATCTAGGAGGCGCATGGTTAACACCCTTAGGTTTTCATCTCCGAATCTGTAAGTGTAAATAGTAAACCATTATAGCAGATCAATATAGCATGTTCTATTTGCCTTGGGACAAAATCGAACAATTGAGAGGTTTTTGTGCCTCACAATTCAAACAAGAGTATGTCTATTTGAAGAATTTAATTTCAACTAAACAAAAATGTGTACTAGAGTCTAGAAAGATCATATCTCCTGATTTTCAAATTTTCAGACCATAAAATCTGATATGCAAAAATCTCGGAAAACACTCAAGTGAAGTTCCAAAATGCATATAAGGTTCTTGGTTTCCATTAGAAAACAATCAGCAGCCATCAAGAGTCTGGATGTCATTATATCAGCAGTAATTTGGACATGATAAAAAACCGATAGTAGATGCCATACCACAAGAATAGTCATGCAGGACAAAACTGAATCGTTGTTTCCCGAAGATTTGTGCACTTCAGCATCCAGAACAATTTCTTTGACATGATCCTTATCAAAAAGTAGATAAGAGCATTTCAAAGAAAGAGTGCTCAGGAACTCATAGAGTCTATGCTCATCCCCAAGGAGTTTCAGTGTATCATCCTATACAATATCAAGAAAGATTGAGCAACCCTTATTTGATTATGAAGCATTGTCAGGTTTGATTCGTTGCAAGAAAGAGGGGGAATAACAAAAGAAAAGAAACCAGAATGGTAACATTATAAGATTAAAACCACACCCGTGAACTGTTGGCTTGAATTGAGCTAGTGTTTGGATCAAGAAGTTGCGATAGAAGTTTCCATATGTTGGAATCCGTCAATTGGTCAAGATTCTGGAAGTTCTCCTCTGCTTCTGCAGGATTAGTAAAAGAACGAGACAAAGCACGGAAGCAAAACAATATTTTCTTTTGGTTCTCCACCTTATCACCTTCCTGTAAAATATAATAATCAAAGAAACATCTTCATCAAAAGATCCACCAAGATACTTTCAATACTCAGAGATATAGAATGCAGAACCAATTGTTATTACCTCAGACAACTGTTTGAGGGACAGGTATTTATGCATCTCCTGCTGTAACCTGCACATTTTCTCCCGATGTGAGTACCTTACAAGTGTTCAGGCTTTGATGTACATATTCCAACTCATGCACCGCCACCCCCTCCCAACCCCCAATACATACTAAATCATAAATAACGATTATAATAATATTAAAGAAAGTGTCAGATTTAGCAGTTTGACGCACCTTTGCTTCTGTTCTAGTATCTTCTCAAGAGCCTTAACTTCAACTTTGTCAAACCCAGAGAAGATACGAACCCACTTTTTCACCTTATCTTTGACAGGAAAATCGGTTGGGAACAAGGACAAAGATAGGATTGGCTCTATCGTATCTGATCTGTATGGAGAGATAATAGTGCTAAAAATATTAGAACACATAAATCAAGGGTGTTGAAATATCTTAGCTAGAAATCAGTTGCAGTAGGTGCCCTCTTACCTGTCTCTACTAGCATATATTACAGACTCAATTCACATTTTCATTAGCTTCTTCATGGTGTTAGTTTATCACAAAACCTCCTCAGAGTTAATCAGTTTACTTATTCTAATATTGATTGGACTTATTTTTTTGCAAAACACATAAGTAGGACTTCAGTGACTTACCTGAAATCTTTATCATAGAAACATCTCAAGATTTTCCCCACAATCCAATCAAATTCTCCACTCTCTGCCGTGCCACTAGACTGCTTCATGCAAGATGCTTTGTATATGTCAGCTAACCGCTCCATTGTATACCTTTTAACAAGAAGCTGAAAGCCACAAAAATCATTACAGAATAGCAGGGAGATGGCAAGAATGAATGATGAAAGCGATGAGAGAGGTATACATACGGATTTGTCTCTAAGGCGTTCAGATACCAGTTTAATAGTTTCAACAGGAATGGATGTAGTGTCATGGCATACCACATCACAAACAACTGAAACGACTTTTTTACGAACACTTTCCTCATAGTCTAATAACCGATCACACAGAGCAGCTGGAAATTGATTAAATAATCAGTGTTAAGAGCTTAGAAACTGCAATATAGGTGAAACAAGAGTAGGATTTCTTACAGATTATTTGAGGAGCTTCGGGTCTAAAAGGATTCACCAAAAGACAGCTTTTGACATGTTCAAGCACAGACATTCTGACCTCTGCCACTCTATCAGTCAGTCTTTTCAAAAACTCAGAAAAGACGGGCTGGAAAGCGACAGAAATCGTAGATTCAGGCAGAGAAAAGAGGTCACCGACCAACCCTACAGCTTTTAAACGAACCTCCAATTGATCGCTCTGTTTATGCCAAGATTGGAAAACAGATTAAACTCCAGCATAACCAACAAATGAAACATTGATAGCACAATATTCGGGAATTACCAAACCCACTTTCTTTTGAACTGGACAGATAAAAAATTAAGGGATGTGCAACAGTGCAAGCAACAGCCAAGAGTCAAGTATTTTACTTTAGTATCAATGCATACGATATCAGGCGTTCCCGACAGAGAAAGCATAGTTAACTATGCAATAAATGTAACGTAAAAGATTAATATTTAAAAGCATCTGGTATGATTACCAGTAGCTCTCCAGTAAGATAAGGAACAACTCCTGATAGGATTTGAGGAGCAGACTGATAGATATTATAAAGTACGGCATGGTAATTCATCTCAGGTTTCAGGGACCTGCTGTCTCCTGACATTGAGGACACAAGAAACTGCTTTACACCAGGTTCCAATTTTTCAGCACAGCGTTCTACCACATTCATAGCAAGCCTCCTTGCAGCTATGGTGATATCCTGGAAGCAGAATCACCAAAGTTCATTTCCGTTGGAAAAGTTGTTGAATCCAGATAAGGTGAGCAAGAAAAGAGACATCACCTTATTATCACAACTTAAAGCAGACAACAATGTAAGCAACAGGTTCTCAGGTACATCCTCACTTTCTTCGAATAGTACCTCCATGATTGTTTGCATCGAAGTGATAACATTCTCAGGATGCTCATCTCTGAAGGTGAAACATAATTCAATACATCAATGCAGTTAAGCAATAAGATACCCCAGTACAGGCAGTTATCATTCTCGATCAGCCATCAACTGTCAACTTATAGAACAAACATCCTCATGAGTTTGAAAGAACTTGTTTCTCTTAGTCTAGGGAGCCAGAAAACAGAAGTTAGGTTAAGGTAGAAACAGGGTTAGAAGGAATCAGATAATACAGTGCTACACAAGTCTATCTTAAGCACATATTTAAATAAAATTATTCCAATCCCACCTTAATGTTAGTCCATGAGTCTTAGACACATCAGTCATATTATAGGGATCTAATACCTTAGCTTCTTTTCTCTTTTGGAATATAGGAATTCCAAAATTATTTATTTATTTTTGGTTTACAAGGAGGCTCAACAGATAATGCATGGTACCTACAACCACATATTGATGTCTCTTTGCATTTCTTTCTCCTTTCAACATATCTAAACAAACTTTGCATAGAATAAACACATTGCTTCATCAAAAGGTAACCATAATCCTCCCTTTCAAAAAAATATGAACACGGAATAGGGGTTAAGAGAAACTCCCCACCCTGGGGAAAAAGTTAAGAAAAAATATCAAGATATATATTTGTTGAACATACCCAAATAGTATATACAAAAAATATGTCATAAAACTGAGTCATAGATCTAAAATATTCTAGCAGTCACAAAACAATCACCTTTGTCATCAATCCTTAATCTTTATAGAAAGAAAACTGAAAAGACACGAATTGGCACGTCAAAGTGGGAAGCGCTTAAATTCGTCACTATAATGGCCAAAGGGATAAGAAAAGCATAAGGGTAACGTAACTTCGGGATAAATCTAAAAAAAATTATGGTTTTGTTAGAACATCTGGGAAACGGCTGAAATTTGGAGAAGAAAAAAAAAAGTGGTAAAACATTTGACACAAACATTTAGATACTAAACAACTTAATGCACTTTGACTTCCTAATATAAAAGTTGTAGGAATCAGCTGGCATCCAGAGAAGCATAACATTGGTTTTGTACTGATGAAATAGGAAGCAATTAAAAGAATCATACCTGGCAACAGTGAAAAATGTAGAAAACATATCCTTTATGAGATCATCACATTCAAGATCCAACATAACAACACATGATCTGTATCTTGCCAGGGTTTCAAGAATAACAAGTATCCTTCCAAATGATGGGCTATTTACATCACTTAAGCCACTGAAAGTACTCACAGTCAACTGAAAAATGTCCTGTCAAAGATCAGTTGGTGAGTATCAGAATCCAAGCAAAGATATCCATGTTCAAAAAGTAAACCAAGCACAAAAAAAAGTTGTTATCATGATTGCTATTCCTTCTTCAGAAAAGAAACAGACCTTCATAATATCATCTTCGTATGGAGCTTCAGGTGCAGTAATTCGAGTTATTTCACAAATACACGCAGCAACGAAAAGCTTTACTTCTTGATCATGATGTTTCAATAGCTCTGGCTTCACAATAGCTTTCAAGAAAGACTGCATGGAGTCCAACATTGTTTTGGGTGGTGACTGATCTAATTCTGTTAGGCATGTCACTCCATGCTGCAAGAGGAGGGAGAAATCATTTAATTATGAACAACTAAAGCATTCAAGTAACCTCATATCAAGCAAGCACTGTCATAATCTCATTCATATAGCTATTCCACACTCCATAGTACTAATAACTTCAATAGCAGTTATCATTGAGAACCTTACAAGAAAGCTTGGAAAAAATAGCCAACCAGCCAGAAACTTTATGACTCAAACTTCACTGAAACTATACTACTACTGTGGCGGCACGATCCCTGCCACTTAATTATACACATTTCTATTTCTCTAGAAGTTTTGACTGAAATATGGAGGATGTTTGACAGAAACTCAGATTGTCTAGGCCTTATTAGCTTCAATTGTCTAGACCAGTCAGCCATAGTGAATTCTTCTGATTATCCTAGAGGATGTTTGACAGAAACTCAGACTTGAATCACTTGATAGGTTTCAGTTTTCCCACTCTCTCACTTCACATGGACCACAAGGAGCTTGACATACTTACTAAATTTACATGAATATGACACTTTTTATTGGAGATGCAAAATACCAAACAGGAATTTAAATATTATACATAAGCATATACCATCCTGATGTCTCCTCTAACGGTAATGTACAAGCAGTGGAGCAGAAAATGTTTATACTGCAGTGAAACTTATAATGTTCTGAAAGAATCTGGTGCGTCGCTCTCTTATTCACCTACACGTATTAGCATAACCACATAGAGACATCTGAATGTGCTTGCCTGGATATGCTTCTCAGCTGAATCTGAAAACATCTTGATTCTTGACTAAATAATTTCCCTAGTGTTTAAGAATTGTATCAATCTTACAGTGAAGTACTATAAAGAAGAAACCTAACGCAAGAAAATCCCTAAACAAAAAAAGAGAACACATTTCTGGCTATTCATATGCACATGTAGCAAAAAATGTAAAACGAATTACAGCCATAACAAGTCTCCTAAGAGCATCCACAGTGGGGCGGACGTCGGGCGCGCTATTGTCCGCCACTGTGGCTCCGCGGACGATAGGGCATTGTCTGTGCCATCGTCCGTCCGCCCACTGTGGGCGATGCGGACGATGGCGCGGACGATGCAATGCGTTTTATTTTTTTTTTTTTAATTCAAAAAAATTGTTATATATATACCCCAGCTTCACCATTCATTTGTAACTTTTCGATTAACATTTAAACTCTCAAATTACGCTATAAAATGGATTCCGGTGAATACTCAAGTCCTAGTGGCCCGATGTTTGGAGATGGCGCACGGTGTACACAACCTGGCGAATATCGGTCGTTCGACGCCAACACGCAGTACGATTCGGAGTTTAGTACTGATTCGTACGGTCTCTCTGACATGGAGCCGTCTCCAACTCGCCCTGCCGCCGCTTCCCGTCGCGCCCCCAGCCGCCGACGCTGCCCCCTCCGCCGCCCCCGCCCCCGCCAGAAAGAAGCGGACCAAGCACCGGGAGCACAAGTTGCCACCTCCGGCAACTTGTGAAGAGTACGCCCCCGGCCGTACGAACTACCAGCCGGATGAAACCCTCGTTTTGACGAGGTGTTGGGTGGATATATCGGAGGACCCGATATTCGCGAACAACCAAAGGCAGCTCGCGTACTAGGAGCGAATCGCCGAGCGCTACAATGAGGCGAAGCCGCCGAGCGCGTACAAGCACCAACGGGAGCAGCTCCCATGCACTGGGATCAGGTGAAGAAGCAAGTCAACCTGTTCGCGGCGGAGTACGAGAAGTGCTCGAGGGATCAGGGAAGCGGCGAGAGCTTGAGCGACGTGCGCGATAGAGCGCTGTTGTCGTACCAGTCCATGTACGGCGACTTCAAGCATTTCAACGTCTGGGAGCTCTTGAGGGACAAACAGAAGTTCCAAGGCGGGATTCTGCACACCGGTGCGGCGAAGAGGACGAAGACCACCGACACTGGTGGTTACACGACCAGCGAAAGCGGAACTCACCAGACGTGCACAGAGGAAGAGACTTCCGGCACACCGATGTCCTCCCGGCGGCGTCCCATAGGCGTCAAGGCTGCGAAGAACAAGGGGAAGGCGAAGGCGACATCCTCCTCGGCCGCCGCCCCCCCATCGCCGATCCCGACCCCGACCCCGACCCCGGCGACACTTGCCTACGCGGATTTGGCAATGGCCTCGATGGCACGGACGTTGTTGGATACGCACAACGCCCTTATGAAGTGTACGGATCCGGCCAGAGCCGAATTCATCTAGAGGTTGATCGATGAGTTGAGCCGGAAGTTGTGGCTTTTGTAGGATAGTCAATTTTTTTTATTTCTAACCTGTGTAACTTTTTTTTATAATCAATGAATTTTTTACCGGTCTTAGTTAATCGTTGTGTTTTTTCTAAGTTTGCATTTATATATTTGAAAACATTTAAATTAATTAACAAAACAATAGTAAAATGCTTAGGGCGCCCCACTGCAGGTGGAAGGGGAGGAGGATAAAATGCTGACGTGGCGGTACATAGGGCGGGCTTTAATGCGCCCCTTAGGGCGCCCCACTGTGGATGCTCTAAGATCATTACTAAAATACTTTAGAAGCATACATGACCCGTGCTTTCTACATCTTCTTTGTTTTAACACCAATGCCAAACCCAAAAGGCGGCAACTTTATCCAGAAAAAGAACCAGAGAGACTTCATATACCGTCCAAAAGCCTAAACCGAACCCTAATTCAATCCCAACAATTACAAAGCCACAAAACTCGCAATGCAGATACATGCACTTGTAATTGAACTCAAGCGCAGCCATAATTCCATATCACAAGTCACGAAACCTTCAAATCTCGAAACGAGAAGTCACAGATTCGAATTGGCCGTAAAATAACAGAAATTAACAATGACAAATAGCACCTTCAAAACGAGCCCTAATTCAACTCTAATTGTAATGCAAGCACAACTTCCTCAAATTGCAAGCATGCATCGACAAACGGAACTTCCTACAAACAGAATTGAATTTCCAGAGGCCAACAGAATTTCTCAATATAAAATTCGCATGCAAAAAAAAGACGCAAAACGCGGAGGCTCACCTTCAGGAGTTTAATGAGAGCGTCTCTGGAAGAAGGAAGAGCCTCCAACTTAGATCCCAGTTCTTTGAGCTGCTGCTGCAGCTTCTGAGCCATGGAGACCGAATTCGATGGAATCTCAGCCAACTTAGAAATTGTAGTCGAATTTTCACATGAAAGGAAGGCGTGTTTTGAATGTGTGTTCCTCAGCGAGTGTGTGTGTTGTGAGTAAAGAGAATTTGGGGGTTTTTTGAATTTGTATTTGGGTTTTCGGCGTTGTTTCGAACAATGAAACGAAACGAGTCTGTTAGAATTTAGAAGCGGAGCCAGGCTTCAGCTCTCCAGATTTACTCGATTTATCGCTGCACCACACGTGCTCTCCTATCCTAGTTGAACTATTACTATTAAGGCAATATTTAAATTTATTTGAACTATAGTCCAAAATTAATCATTCAAAATTAGCTTCTCATCTTAAATACTTTTGTCTATACTAATTTCTGTCAAAATTTACTAGTCAACACATTTTAAAATCCAAAATGGTCTCTTACTTTCGCAAAAAAAATCTATTTAGAAATATAGTATGTGTTAGTTTATGATTATGAACAATACATTTTTGTACATATTTAATTTATTAATCTAATCATTATGAGGTTGACCATTAATTTTAGTAAAACTGTTAAATATGGACCATAACATATTGTATACGACTAAAAACTAATACGTATATATTTAAATATGCACGATCTAAAAAAGGCAAATATAAGACCAATTTTATGTTTTATTTATTTTTATTGAGGAAATTTACATTACCACTTCATTTCAGCATGAATACGTGATATCTTACCAAAGAGAACTTTCTAGCCATCGTAGTATGGCCATGACTTAACACGTGTGAAACGAATAACTTGGTCTGCCGTCTGCCTATATGTATTCAATAAATATATTCTCAATGACTTCCCACACAATGTCTATTTCTACGTAATCTTAGACAGATATGGACAGTTATGGGTCCAAATATGGAGTAATTCATGTGTTCACTGTGTGTGTTTTAAATCTTGTAAGCCCAAGTAAAATGACGGCGGCCCGCACTGTTCATCGGTTTTAGCCGAGTTTTTTATCAGGCAAAAGTCGTGGTATATGAATTAGTGGTGGAACAGGAACTCATATTTGGAAAGGAAATGACGCATGCACCCCCAAATTTGAATATTTTAAAGAGCTGAATATTTTTCTTCAATAAATATATGAGGAGTTTTTTGTCATTTCCTGTCATAGTGGAGCCCCAGATCGTTTCCAAAACATGCTAACTGAACACCATTTTTATTTCAGCTCTGTGGGCCATAGCCAATCCAATTCTACCCAAATTCTTATCAAGTTATATATCATGAGAAATGCAATATGGCAAACTGAACGAGCCAAATACATGGCGTAATAAACATAAAGATTTGTAGGGCTTTCTGGTGTGAATTAAATATAGCAATTACCTTCACAATTTGACCTCGTTATTGATAATCAACATCGAGCTTGAGAGCATCTGCAACGGTGGACGGACGGCGTCCGTCCGTCCGTCCGTGCCAGTGGCACGGAGGAGGTCGTCAGCCGCTGCGCTCACGCCGCTGGCACGGCGCTGCTCGATGCATCGAGCACGTCCGTGCCAGCGAGCAGCTGACGTGGCGTGCTACGATTGGGCAACGACATAGCCGTTGCCTTTGAATATTTTTATTTTTTTAAAAAAAATCGGTATTTAATTATAAAAACTAATAAAAAAATTATTTTCCAAATCCCAAAAATATGGCCATTTTTTTGCCCATTTTTCTGTATTTTTTTTTCTTCCTAAAATCATCTATAAATACACACATTCATCATCCATTTATCACATCAAATCATCTCTCATTCATAATTTTCATACAATCTATCTTCACCTTCATCTCTCACTCCAAACCTCAAATGGATTTCACCCATCTTATGGCGGAAGCGGAGCGCGAAGAACAAGAATACTATGAACAACATCGTGCCGCTTATGAAGCATATGTCGCGGCGAATACCCCTGCTCCTCCTCCTCAACGAACTAAATCAACTCGCCGCTACATCCATCATGACCGGGAGGGAGCCCACGAAAGGCTCGTTGCCGACTATTTTACCGACCAGCCGCGGTTTCCGGCAGATTATTTCAGGTGCCGTTTTCGCATGTCAAAGCGCTTGTTTATGCGAATTGTCAACACATTTTCCGCATGTGTTGAATTCTTCCAAACAGATCCAGATGCAGCCGGCCGGCAAAGTATCACGCCGTTACAGAAGTGTACGTGTGCCATCCGACAACTCGCTACTGGGCAAACGGCCGACCTCTTCGACGAGTATTTGCATGTCGAGGAGTCCACTAGAATCCTTTGTCTAAAATTTTTTTGCAAGGCCGAACGTACAACTTTCGGTGATGAATTCCTTCGGGTACCCACCACCGTTGATTGCCAACGGTTGCTTCGTCTTCACGAATCAGTCCATGGCTTTCCCGGAATGCTTGGCAGCATTGAGCGCATGCATTGGAGGTGGAAGAATTGTTCGACTGCTTGGAGGGGGCAACACATAAGCGGTCACAAAAGGCGGCGGCCCAACACTTATCCTTGAGGCGGTCGCCGACTACCACCTATGGATTTGGCATGCATATTTCGACGTTGTCGGATCTAACAACGACTTGAACGTGCTCTATTCTTCACCACTCTTCAATGATGTGATGAATGGTGTAGCACCGGCGATCGACTTCACCATTAACGGAAATACATACCACATCGGTTACTATCTCGTCGATGGTATCTACCCAAGGTGGTCGACTTTCGTGAAGACGCTCAGCAACCCGCAAGACCCGAGACGGGTTCTTTTTGCGCAGCGTCAAGAGCCCTCACGGAAAGACGTCGAAAGAGCCTTTGGGGTGCTTCAAGGCCGATTCAACATTGTGAAGGCCCCGACTCGGCTCTGGTACGTGAATAATATCGTCGACATCATATACACATGTATTATCTTACAAAACATGATTATAGCCGACGAAAGACCGAGGGCGGTTAGCTTCTACGACGAGAATGTAGCCGGAAGCTCAACCGCGAGGTCTCCCCCACGCCGAGGTCGGCATACGACGGTAGGGGAGAGGCTAGAAACAAGGCACACAATGCGCGATACCCGAACCCACATTGAGCTACAAGAAGACTTAATCAAACACATGAGGGTGAAATTCGGCAACGAGTAGTGGTTTTTTTTAATTTTACGAATTTAATTATGTAATTTTTAATTTTTAGGATTTTAATTATGTCTTTTTTTTATTTATAGTTTGTAATATTATTTCGGTTATTTAATGAATTTTAATATTATGGAAATGTTTTTATTTAATTGAATTTTAAATTGAATTGTGCTCGTCCTTGCGGAAGAGCATAGCTGTGGGTGTTGTGCTCTTGCCGAAGAATAGGCAGAAAAAGTGGGGTCGGGCTCACAACCGTGCTCTCTGGCAAGAGCACGGTTGTGGGTGCTCTGAAGTTGGCATGGACATTG
Organism: Salvia splendens; assembly: GCF_004379255.2. Classification (NCBI taxonomy): domain Eukaryota; kingdom Viridiplantae; phylum Streptophyta; class Magnoliopsida; order Lamiales; family Lamiaceae; genus Salvia; species Salvia splendens. Next base: position 28,326,956 of record NC_056039.1, read on the forward strand.
AATCTTACCCCACTGCCACCAAGAATTTGAGAAAGCAAATCGAAACTTTTCTTCATGTGTGTATCTAGAGATAATATGAGGGTTCTTTTTTTTTTAAGATACTCTTATATTAAGAAGGAGGAAATTACAAATAAACTCCTATTAGAAATGAGGAAATTGCAATTGATGTCAAGAGGGCTCGAACTCGACACCTCTTACAATTATGTCTAAGCTCATTGTCGCTAGGACAAAGGCTCTGGACGAGATAATATGAGGGTTCATCCTAAGGTCGGTTCCCGAAACTCTTTGTGTGTTGCTTCGTCCACTTTTAGTAGGTACCCAACTCGAAAGTCGTTATCCGACTCTCAACCATGAGCGGCCAACTCTTTCATGCATCCAACAGTACTTCTTTTCCCTACCACTCTATGAGCGACAGCTACGCTTGGTCTGCCCAACCCTGAGTTTGTGTGTGCGAGTCGCCTGCGTTACACTAAATGGTTTTCCAATTTAACAACCAAAATCGAACATTTGCAAAAATCAGACCGAATAGATCAGTAGAAGTTGTGATAGAATAAGGCAAATAACATGAAGCTAGGATGAAACCCCAAGTTCGTGCGACGTGATTAAGTCATTTCCACACCTTTGAAGTCGCTGAGATTCTTTCTTTGAGAAGTCCAGGTAAGGTGAAATAAATGGCAAGACTAATTAGGGTTCCATAAAAAAGAGACGGAGTGTATGATGGAAAATATGAAAATTTAACGAGGGCAATATAGTAAAAAAATCATGTTCAGCCTTATCTTCAATCAAGTATTCACTCTGTCCACTAATACAAGGGGAGTTTTGGCCCGCTGCGAGTTTTTACAAATGTAGTAGAACGTTAATTGAAAAAGTTAGTGAAATATGTATCCTACTTTTATATATTAATTTTATAAAATATGAATAAGATAAAGTTAGTACAATGTTAGGCCCATTACCAAAGTTAATAAAAAGAAAAAAAGGAAGTATAGAACTATGGACTAGGAAGTATAGAACTATGGACTAACATTGCGAGACTCATTACCAAGGAAACAAAATGTTAGTCATCTCCGTATGAGAGTATGTCATTTCCAAAAGAGAAATTCAATTATAAATCCTAAGAGCATCCGCAACGGTAGAAGGACGACGTCCGTCCGTGCCAGCGAGCAGCTGACGTGGCGGCTCCTGATTGGCCAACGACAAATCTGTTGGAATTTAATTTTTTTTAAATCGAATTTTAATTTATAAATCCGATTAAAAATAAAAAAAATATTTTCCCACTTCCCAAAAAATTATATCCGTTTTCTCCTCACTTTTAATTTATTTTTCAATTTTTTTCTCCAAAAATACACATTTTCATCTATAAATACCCCTACTTCCACACAAAAAATTTCACACCACACTACACAATTCTCATCTAAATTCTCTCATTTCCATTCTTACAATTCTCAATCTTTCTTTCACTCTTAACAAAAAAATGTCCGGCTCCGGTGATCACCCCTCCGGCTCCCACGGTTGGAACCACTAATGGTTCGGTTCACAACCATTTCCTAGTCCGGAAACGGAATTTTCGGGCCCTCCTCAAACCCAAAGTTCGCAAGCTCCGGGTGGCTACCGGCCTTACCCGGTCGACGACCAAAATGCCCCTGATGGGCAATACGGGTGGGCACTCGAACCACCCATACCTAGAGCGGGAGGGAGCGGCGACACTCAAGCTCCTACTCTTCCTACTCGTGGTGTCCGCACCCCGTACACTCCGGGGGAGATGGAGCAATTATTCAAAGCGTTTTTGTCTATCTCCGAAGATCCGGGGACCATTTTTTGTGGCGCATCTGTCGCCGGTACAATGAAAACCGGCCGGCTGGAACAATCGAGCGCAACGAGAGTATGGTGCGCAATGCCATATACAGAGCAAATGAAGAAATCCAAAAGTTCCAGGGGTATTGCCTCCAGGAAGAGCGGTCGGTGAGGAGCGGCCGAAGCGAGGTCGACATCATCAGTGCCGCGTTGGCGACCTACCAATCCCAACACTACAAACCGTTCAAGTACCTCAATGTTTGGAATAGGTGCGTGGACATCCGAAGTATAAGGGAGGCGTAGCATCCTCCTCTAGCTCCTCCGACAAACGGTCGAGGTCGGTATCCCTATCCGACGCCGGCTCCGATGAGGTGTCCACCTAGTTCGCCAGAGCTAACTTGGGTAGCCCCGACGCCGGTCCGAGTAGTTCCCAACGCCGGCTGCAAGAAAGGAAGAAGTCGACGGCCAACAACCGTCGCGCCGCGACTCCATCCGCCCCCGCTCCCTTTGTGCCACCTCAACCCTCCACCAACTCGTTGTGGGGGGTCCAAACTCAATTTGGCCGATAGGTCAAATATGACCCCCGAGCAACTTCGATCGCATGTGGCAATGATACGGGGTCTCCAAAGAACATTGGGGGTAGAGCCGGATGAATAGTCTTCCACGGGGGTATTTTAGTCTTTAATTGTGTAATTTTTATTTTTTAGGAGTTTAATTATGTAATTTTTATTTTTAGGTGTTTAATTATGTAATTTTTAATTTTTAGGATTTTAATTATGTAATTTTTAATTTTTAGAATTTTAATTATGTAATTTTTAATTTTTTTTTAATTTGTAATATTATTTCGGGTATTTTTAATGCATTTTAATTTTGTGGAAATGTTTTTATTTAAATTGAATAATAGAATGGTGGGACCCTTGAGCTTGTCCTTGCGGAAGAGCACGGATGTGAGTGCTGTGCTCTTACCTAAGAGTAGGGAGTAAAAAAGTAATAAAAGTGAGTCCGGGCCCACATCCGTGTTCGTTGGCAAGAGCACGGATGAGGATGCTCTAACTACCGCAAGTGAAAAAATGTCTTAATTTTGTAATAAAATGTGAAAAATATGTTAATAAATCTGAGTTAAATATGAAATACTAATGTTTTGCAATAAGTATGTAATGTTATTTTTAATTTTCAGAGGAGTATATTATATAGTGCTACTGCATAAAAAATTTCATTGGCATATTAAACATCTGTATTCGACGTCGTATGATTAACTGGTGCAAAATTGGTTCTTGGAAAACCTTATTACTGCCGGAGCCACCTATTACTCTCTCCCCATTTCTGCAAATGGAACCGCCGGAGCCCCTGCAGAATGACCAAACCGCCCCCTCAATGTCGAAGAACGCTCAGAAGCGTCTTCTCAAGCAGCAGAGATTCGAGGCGAAGAAGGCGGAGAAGAAGGCGCAGATGAAAGAACACAAGAAGATGGAGGCGGAGCGCAAGCGGACGGAGTGGGCGGAGAAATTGGCGAGCCTCGACGAAGAGGAGAGGGAGAAGCTAATCGAGCAAAGGAAGGGGCTGAGGAGGGAACGCATGGAGAAGCGCTCGGAGGAGAAGGGGCAGAAACTCGAGCGGCTACAGCAAGCGAGGGCTAATGGTCAGAATGTGGTTATTGATCTCGAGTTCGCTCACCTCATGACATCTACTGAACTCAGCAGCCTCGTTCAGCAGGTCAATTTTTTATCACGCTGAATTGCCAATTCTACTCTCCGTGTTTCTTCATCACTTGATTTCATCAAATTATTGAGTCTGTCGGTGTTTATTCATGAATTGCCAACTCGACCGAATTTAATGAACAATAAAATGGATTGTCTTATGAATCTTTCATGAAGATGGATGAAACAACTGCAATTTTAGTTTCTCACTATCAGTTCAAAGAGTCATATATGTGAAGTTAAAATTCCTTGTCTATGAAAGCAAAGTGTGATTGATTATAGGTCTGGATTTAGTTATGTAGTTAGACAAAGCACTAATGACAGAATTTGCACAGTTTGAAACTAATTTAGGAGTATGTCAATTAGGTTAACTGGGACATTATAACTAAGGACCGCATAATTCTTTGTATCATTGGATAACCATATGGCCCTGATTCATCTCTAGGAAATTTATGAATTTATAGATACTTAGGCACAAATCATCAATTCAGTTGTATTCATGCTCATGCTTATTCTAGTGACAGTTTTCCAGAACCATTTAGTGCAGTTGAATCGTCCTTCAATTTGATAGAATTGAATACTAGTAATTTACTAATATATGTCACACCAAATTGCTCCTTGGAAGTAAATGATTGTGAAATTTATATAACACTTGTCCCTATCTCCTGTGACATGCTCTTGAACTTTAAACTTGAAGTAGGAGCTTTAATTCTATTTGGCCACATTTGTATAATGTATGAGTGGTTCAGTGTAGATAAATTCATGAGACAGAGCGCTATGCCTGTTGGGCGATTAAGGGATATTTTAGCTCTGGATTGTATGAATTTATTAGATATCTCTGCCTTGTACATGGGGCAATGCTTTACCGATGTTTGAGAATGTAATACTTTTGGATGATATCGTGGCTGTAACTAAAGTGAAATTAACACCCACCTCCCCGCAATTTCTAGAAGGTTATCAAACAACTTTATAATTTCAAGCTATATTTAAGATATTATTTTTGAGTTTTTTGAAGACCATGTGTTATGTGTGTGGATTGTGAATAACTTAGATCCTGTATCAGCTGACCTTTTCTTCGAAACATAAGTAGTAACTACTCTTCACCGATAAATCACTCTAGTATTCGGTGTGAAACCATTTTGTGAGCATGACGCAGAAATTTCTTTTTTATTTCTTTTTGATAGTAGTGCTATATTATAGTACTTGGTTTTGATTTTAAGAAGCCTGTGAAGGTTTTGAAGAAGATTAATCATACAAGCCAAATATTTAAATGTGAATCTTACATGTACTTGAAACTAACAACTTAATTTTAAAGGTTGAATGTGATCTTTTCATGCACCCTTAGACGATCATTCTATGTCCAGTCCCAGCTATGTCGCCCATATGCTGTGTAGTGCCTTTTCTCTCGTTATTGCTCCCTTCTGGTTCTCGTAGTATGTCTCCATGATGAGACTGTTTCGAAATTGTTGTTTTTGTCATTTGTGACAACCAAACAACTTTAATTTCATGTACTTTTGAGCTTGTGGTTTTATGGTGAGCCTGTTTCTGACTTTCTAAAATTGAGATTGTTTGGACGAGGTACTTGCCATTATCTTATTCAGTCATATGGAGCTAATAACTGTTGATTTGACATGCAGATTATGTATTGTTATGCATTAAATGGAAGATGCCCCGTGCCAGCGCATATATGGCTGACTGGCTGCAATGGGGAAATGCAAAACCAACTTACGCGGATCCCAGGATATGATAGATGGTTAATTGAGAAGGAGGATAAATCCTACATAGAATCCTTTAAAGATCAGAAAGAAAATTTGGTGTATCTCACAGCTGATTCTGAGAATGTTCTGGATGTACTTGATCCGAAAGCAATTTACATCATTGGTGGTTTGGTGGATAGGAATCGCTGGAAAGGCCTTACCATGAATAAAGCAAACGAGCAAGGGATTAAAACAGCGAAATTGCCAATTGGATCTTACCTGAAGATGTCCAGTTCTCAGGTTGTCTATTGTCCTTAGCAATCACACGTAGATGGCAATCATGGCATCATCTTTCCTGTTTTAATATTTAGTTTTTTTAACCAATTCCCCTGTCATTTTTCTTAAATCATTTGACGGATGATGTCCTTTGATATGACTATAACTAATGCTTTCCACAATATCTGAAAGCATGATCTCAACAATTGATAGGATGTTACATGCTAAGATGGTGCATAATGATATGTTTGAGATGTAGGTCCTGGGATAGAATGATGATTAATTATACTCATTTGACTGAGATGGGGCATGATTATATAGTCTCATGTCACTTTCTTTCATTTTGTTTAGATACAGAGCCTAATTTGTACTTGCTCTAAGTAAACTGCCCTTGATAACTTCTTATTTGTGGTCTCTCTTAATTTGCTTGCAGGTCCTTACTGTGAATCAAGTGGTGGAGATACTTCTCAAGTTTTTGGAATCAGGAGACTGGAAACATTCATTTTTTGAGGTGATTCCTCTGAGGAAGAGAGGCGAAGCTGGAACAGAGGACAATGCAGAAGAGGGCGAAGGAAAGGATGAGGATGAAACGGAAGCTGGAGCAGATGATGAAGACAGTATAGGGATCGACGATCAAAAGGCAAAAAGGCCGTGCATCAGCGCAGAGATTAAAGCTTGAATATTTTAACCCAAGAGAGACCAAGCAAAATTTTGTGGATGGTTTATTGGGCGTGACTGATAGATTTTTGGTCCTTGATTCTGATGAACAACTGATTGTATTATTGTCATTAGCAGTGACATTGAAGTAATTCCATTTCCAGATTTGGGTCTTTGAAGCAAAAAGCTAAAATTCCTTGTTAACAAAAGCAAAGTAGAACAGAAGAGCAGTGAATTGTTTGGAAAATTGCAACACAGAAGGGGCAGTTAAGTTGTCCAAGTTACTGATCTAAAACAACATTAGAAAGTGATTTGGAGTGATTGCAATGCAAACCCTACAATTGGTCCTTAAGCTGAGGGAAAGGGTCAATGCAGGCGACTGCAGCCTGCGATGGGCCGGCATTAGGCGAGTCCTTGAAGAAATTCATAGGCGCAGCTCCGAAGAAGGCAAGGTGGTGGGGAATGTGGTGGAAAGCCGGCGGAGGAAAGGCATGGAATCCCATGGAGTTGTGATCCACCACCCTCTTCACGAGAGGCTCCCCTCTCAAAGAGCCGCGCTCCCCGCCATCGAACTCACGGTAGCGGTGCAGGTAGACGGTGAGGGGCTCGATGTAGTCATCGAAGCCGAGCTTGCTCATGGCCCAGAGGACGTCCTCAGTGGTGATAGTCTTGCGCTGCTCGCGCTGGCAGCGATCGTTGGCCTCGCTTGGTGATGAAGCTGATGTACTCGGACACGCATTCCTGGATGGTCTCCTTGGCGTCGTCGGATATTTTGGCATGCGGAGGGAGGATCTTGCGCATGATCCTGATCACGTTCGCTATCGGCATGAATCGGTCCTGCTCGCGGACGATGCACTCCGACTCATCGCCGCCCGGGTTTGTTTGTGGAGACGGCAGCCCCATGCTCATGTCTGCTCCTTTCAACTCTGTTTACCTCCGGCACCAAACCAGCAACATAATTATTTTCAGACTAAATTAATAAAATAGCCGTTTTGTTATGGTAAAGATAAAAATAGTCAATTTTATCTTGAATTTTAGGCAAAAAATAAATAAACCAGAAGGCAGTTTTTTCCGTAGCTACTTTTTAAAAATGTCATTTTCTTAATTAATAAAAAAGGCCAATAAAATAACGAGGCAGATGTGTATGGGCCTACTATAGAACTCAATATTTAGATGGGTCTTCAACATAAATTGGGCAAGACAGAAATTGGTGAATCGAGTAACTATAAGAGGCAGCAGAATTTGTTGACATTTTGTATTCTAGTCCACCATTCATCTAATAGAATTCAAATCGCAATTTTTCATTAGACAAAGTTATTATTATTACTATTACTACAAAAAACGGAACAATTAGTGGAACTAAACAATAAAAAATCTTGAATTTGTCTGCCACCACTCAAATAAGAAGTTAAAATCATGGGAATCAACAAAAATGAGCGCCTAATTTTTACTTATTTATTATATTTGAAAAGGTGGAAGCCTTTTAAAAAAATTATTATAAGTGGAGAAAGGTGTAGCCACCTCGAGATAAGCAGGTGGTGTATCGATTTAAATACTAATATGAGTGGAGGTATGTTTGAAGTCAAAGCATAAATGTTTTTATCGTTAATAAAGAAAGTAGCACTACCATACCACTATTGTAGTACGAAAAGAGAATGATGCCTGGAGTAGACGGATGGGGAAAAAAACAATCGTGCGATGACTGCTGTATTTCAATTTAGCAAGTGAAACATGCAGCATATACTCTATAAGTAGTGTGAATGTATTATCTGATAATGCATGAGTGACAGATGTGAATGTGGGGCCAAATACTGCATGTATGCCACTTGTTTACCCTACTTCGTCCCCTTTTACACAATACAATTCGCAGTTACATTTCTCATCATTTCCTTGGACTCAAATTCAACAAAACAAGCCTACCTATGCTATATATGGTTTCAGATCAACAAATGTATTACAGACTCAATGAAAATAAAAACAAGTGGTAGTCGTGTGAGATATATAGACTAAATGAGTACTCTCTCCTAACAGTTTAGTCTTTTGGAATGAGTTATCATGTTTGGTTTGTATCAATTTTATTACATTTATTTGGTAATGTATGTTAACATCAGATCAGTTGTGCACCATGTTTCTCAGAAATTAATAAATAGTCATTAAAAAATGGTGTAAATCATAAAAGGGGGAAATTGGAAGTGAACCCTAGGTAATTGAAGAACTGACCGGAGTTGGGTGTAGGGAGCCTGAGGTAGCCATGGAAGCCTCCTCCATTGTTGCCTCCGAGTTCCATCTTGAGATATTTTGGTGAGAAATAAAAGGTGAAGTGAAGTGAAGGGATTAATATATAGAGAGGTGAGGAGGGAGGACACGTGGCGAAGAGGCGTTGAGAACGAGAGAAGGGCATTCGCCGGTGGGAAATAAGGGTTCACAGTTGGGCAGCACTGTGGTGTGAGGCTTGACTGACCACATTTATGTTCTCAATACCATTAATGTACTATCATCTTAATTTGCTTTTCTTTCATCATCTCTGTTTTTTAGAGCTCCAATTCAATGCTCTTCTCTGAAAAGGAATACTCTTTTGCCAAATTATCATGTCTCTATCTAATTCCACTACAATACATTTACATATCTATACATACATCTTAGAGCACTCCTCCTCCTCGTGTATATTGTTTTGCTATTTTGTCTGGAATGAATGATGGCTTACTTGCATTTTTGTCATATTTGTCTAAATTTGTAAATTCATTAGTGTGTGTTGGCTGTAAAGTTTGAATGAAGCGTGAATAACTTTTCCTTCTTCTTACCTATCATCTGCAACTGCTTATGTGGAGGCTTCTCATAGTTGTGTTCTTCTAAATACACTGATATTAATTAATGTACAAGATAAAGTTGCATTTAATTTAATTTGCCATTTGGAATAGTTGGTAATGTGCATCATCAAAAGAAGAACAAATCAGTTATTATTGGGAAAAAGGTAGTGTGTTCATTGAACCACAAAATTGTTGGAATTGTTGGAAGAGTTGATACTAAGGAGTTGCATGAAGAACATGCTGACATGGATTCATGCAATGCTGGAAAAGGGAGCGCACGAGATTGCTTTAAGGATGAGAGCACGGGATCAAAGCCATTACCAACTAATGGATCAGGGGACCGCATTTGTACCTTCAAGGACGTGTTGATGAAAGGACTAAAGGAGAGAGACGTTAGTTAGGATTAGCGATCCTAATGAGATGTTAGCGAGTTAATCATAACAGAATATGGATTCTAGATTCTTCCATGTATGTGTATAAATACTGGTTTGTAATCTTTGTGATTGATCAATGAAACAGTGTTGCTAGTTCTCTCTCATACTATTTCCGGTTACATTCCACATAACTTTCATCAATATGGTACATAACTTTCATCAATATGGTCTTTGGTTGTTCTTTTCATAAATTGCTTTACTTAACTAAGTTGTCTCATCAAATCTAATTCTATGTCCCTTGTTAGAGTTTTAGAGATTTATAATACTATACATATATACCATAATTTAATAAAATTCAATACAGAAATGTTTCAAAGGAATGATATGTATATGGGTGAAATTGGAAACAAGGGTTTGAGGTGAGTAAATTAGTAAAATTGAAATGGCAAGAAAACTATTAAGTTGCGCAAAGCAGTTACTGGTGTCGTTGCAGGTGCAGGCCATATCTCTTGACTCAAGAAAAGACAAAATCAAAGGACTAAGGAAAGTACTAAAGGGATAGAGGAGCTTTGAAAATTTGCAATGAGATTTTAAAAAAATACATGCGAGAATCTTCTTTGTTCGGATTTCTCGAGACTTAATTTTGAGTGATAAATTATTAGTATTTGATTATGATTTAATTTGAGACTTGTTTAAGGGGCTACGAAAGAGAAAATAAGAGATTAATTACTATTATTCCCTACTTTGGTAAATTTGATTGATATAGGCGATCAGATTTATCAACTATAAGGAAAGGCCTTTGATACCTTCTTCCAATTCTTGTTTGTTGATAAACATATTGACTTTAGTTTAATTATAAATTGCATCTTTATAAATTTTCTTGTATAACCATTTAAAACTGGTGGTGGTGTCTAAAAGTGGACGCCTGAAAAATATTGATAGACACTCTATTATTATTATTATTATAGATTTATAGGTATTATTCAATAAAGTGGATTTTTTTTATAATTTATCAAAATTAAGCAAAAAAGGAGAAAAAATAGGCAGTAACTTAGCCCTTTTCTCCTCTTTATTGTGTCCGCTTATCGGGGTCTCGCACTTGATTTTAACGGGTTAAACGATATTCATAATATTATTCTAACTATTTCGCGCCTATTTTATGAGAGAAAACAATATTTACAGATTCTTTTAAATGGTTGTCGTGACTCATTTAGCGCGCTTCTATATAAATACGATAAAAAATCACTTTTTACGGCACCCGCCATGATAGGAACTAAAAATGAGCCCGACAATAAACACATAGTACATGCAAATCTATCTATTGGCAAAATAATGCATAGTAATTCAAAAATAAAAATAAAAATAAAAATGAAAGCACAATAACCTTCCCTTTCACTTTTCAGATATATAGAGAGAGTTACAGAAATTGACATACATCATATCACACTGATTATCTATGAGATCTGGCACACACATACTATACTAATTATTTGTTTGTTTAGAATGGAAATAAAAGAGAGTTGATTTACCAAACAAAGATGGCCATGAATAATGAGTAGGCCACAGCAGTCATGGGAAAAATAGAAATTAATAGAGCCATTGAAGCAGGAGGTTCAGGCTCCATAAAGTGAGGATATATAGCTAAGGCCGTCAGCCATAGTAGAAGCATGGTTATCGCCGCGAACCCTTTATGGTCAAAATCCATCTCTCCTTCAAATCTAAAGCCTAAAACGTTGGTGGAATGGGAATGAGAGTGAGAGTGAGAGTGAGAGTGAGAGTGAGAGTGAGAGTAATTTGAAGATAGGAAGCCCCCTTTTATGAGAAGATAAAGTATAGTAGTACAAGTAAAAGTGAGGTGGTGCATTAATATGAAATTCCGGAAATATGTAGTAATTAATTGGCAACTATCTTTTTTGTTTCTTACGTGTGACTGATGATGCAATTAACATCGTTCAACTAATTTATATCTCATATTTCTATCTTCATTCTATGTATTGTGTAAAGGGAAAAAAGGATAATGCCACCTGCATTTCCAATTAACATCATATTTAATAAAATAGAAAATGAAACCCTAGTCTGTGCTCAACCTCCATCAGCACCGAATCTATGGTTATGTTGTTATGTTGATGTGGGTGATGATTGGTTTGATGGAAATATTTGATTTGATGTATGATTAAATTTGAAGTGCATATCATGTCCTGCCATTTGACAGTCAAAAAATCAAATCAACACAAGTCATATACTGTAACTTTCAGTGCTCGTGATAAATTTCAGACTAATCAAGTGTTCCAACTATCCCACTGAAATTGGTCATGCAGGCTTGTGGATTTCAATTTGGGTGAATCCTCAATTAGAATAAATCAAATGGTCAGCGTCGTTGAATTTTTGGTCCAATTTAATTAAATGGAACAAGGTTTTGTATATATGGGCATCAAATTCAATCGTAGATAGTGATTAAATTGGGGCAAACTCAACAATAATTGTAGATATAGATGGGAAAGTGGCACCAAAACACGAATTCAATGCTTTGTAGACAAAAAAGGCCATTGAATTAATAGTTCACTCCCATTTCCACAACTGTCAAACTGAACTTTTGAAATTGAATTCACAATTTCACAATCCTTGAATAACATTATAAAAAAAATATCAGTCAGATTCTAACTAAATAAAAACAAAATGAATCGACGATGGCCTGCGTCTTTTAGCGGCTAATCCAGTGTATATTCTTGGCTGGCCGACAGTAATCCGCCAACTATTCTGCTGTTTTTTGTGGTGTAACTCTGAGTATTGACTAATTCCGTATAAATTGCTGTAATATCTAAAATCATAAATATTTATTAATTTTTAAAATTTTAAACAGAATTTAGTTAAATTTTATAGTTTTACAAATAATTTACCCTACTTTTTGTTTGTTGGCTATGAAATATAATTACTCATCAAAGGTTTGAGCAGCCCATAATTTTTTTACGGAGTTTTATAAATTAAAAAGTTATTTATTTATAAAAACATGAACTTTTACAAATTTTGGCTTTATCTAAACTTTTTTGTGAATTTTACGTTTTTTGTCAAAAGTTGCAGTGTGGCAAAGATCAATCATTGAAAACGAGAAAAGGCAATTGTCTATAAATAAACAAATTTCTTACATTTTATGATTTCCCTCCAATATTTATAATTCAAATACATGAATTTTAAGTTTTTGTTTTTATTTTTATTGTTATTGTAATTGATGTGTTCATCGGAAGTGCCAGTGCTAGCGCTAGTGTTACAATTTAGAAGGAATATTAAAATGACGTCGTTTTAAGTAGTAGGAAAATGTAGTTCCCATTATGTATATGAGGGATTAGGTTCGAGAACTTCTCTGCAAGGTAAATAATTACAAGATTAATAGTACTATGTGTTTGATCAATTTATTGGGCAAATTTGTGCAATCATGATTAGGATTGAGAGCTTTTCATACCCAAGTTTCAAACAATGAGTTGAATATTAAATGATTTCATAAAAGATCAATTCTATTTCTAGCGTTTATAAATATGCAAACCAAACATGTTCAGCATTCCGAGTAGCATAAGAAATCATTTTACTTTTCATTTTAATAATTGCTTTCAAGAAAAATATATTTATTCACTTTAACAAAAGTTTCTGAGCCCAGATTAATCGCGCAAGTTTCCCAACCAGAGAAAACTTCAATTATAGTAGTAATATTTATTTTCTATATCTCGATTGCCATCTATTAAAGAAACGTTGTTTAAATGATCAGTTTAATTTGCAACGTTGGCATTTCTCAGATGACGTGGAAAAAAACCGAGTTCATGTATTCATAATTAAAAAAGCGTTTGGCGGCTACTTGACTCGATCTCCATCAAACCAAGTTTGACCCGACTTGATTGGGTTGGTTTGATCCGACTTGATTAGAACCCAAACTGCCTAACATGACGGCATCACAAATTACCCAACTTGACGGCACTGAGGACAAAAATGTCATTTTCAAACATTTAATTAATCGTACAAGGGGGAAAATACCATTTTGGAAGGAGGAAAAGATGCCGAAATTCAAGACATTAGAGCATCCATATCCCTGCTCGGGTCAAGCTCCAAATCCCACGGCAGATCAGAGGATCACAGATTGTTCGGATGGAGAAGAGGATTGCACTCATGGCTTCTGTTATGACAAATAGGGCAATTGTGTAATCGACAAACGAAAGAACGTAAAGAGACACAAAATTTACGTAGTTCACCAACGGTGTGTTGGCTACGTCCACGGGCAAGAACGGAGAATAAATTGTATTATGACTGCGGTTACAGATACAACCCCCGTTTGGCTAGCGGCAAACAGTAATTATCAGCAGTGCCAACTTTCTTCACCTCAATTCTTTTCTCATCCCTTAGAAAATGATACCTCATATCAATATGCTTAGGCCTCTCATGGTGGACTTGATCTTTGGCTAAACAAATAGCGCTCTGACTGTCACAGAACACAATAACTTGATCTTGATGTAAACCAAGATCACCAACTAGCCCTTTCAACCGTATTCCCTCTTTAGCAGCTTCTGTCAATGCCATATACTCTGCTTCAGTACTAGACAAAGTAACTGCAGCCTGCAAAGTTACTTTCCAACTAACAACAGAACCACCAAGAGTGAAAACATAACCGGTCATAGATCTTCTACTATCGACATCTCCAGCATAGTCAGAATCAAAATAACTAGTCACTGAACAATGAGTATCACCTCCATAAATGAGACCAACATCAGACGCACCTCTCAAGTAGCGAAAAATTCTCTTCACGGCTTGCCAGTGCTCTTTTTCCGGATGTCGCATGAACCTGCTGACAACACTAACAACATGTGCTATGTCTGGTCTAGTACAGACCATATCGTACATCAAACTCCCTACTGCATTAGAGTACGGGACTCGAGACATGTACTCCTCCTCAACTTCAGATTTCGGTGCATTATCCGATGACAGATGAATATTTGTAGCACTTGGAGTATCAATAGGTTTAGCTCCAAACATGCCAAATCTTGATAAAATCTTCTCAATGTAGCTCTTCTGTGACAAACATACCTGTTAATTATGGAGCCTAATTTATCTCCTACCATGTTTAGGATTTGTTTCCTTGAAGTATTTTTTCCTTGTGATATATGTTTCCTAGTTTGACTAGAATTATGGCTCTCTAGTTGCTTATAAATAGAGTTGCTCCCTCATTGTTAAATTATGCTTATTCTGAAATTATATAGTGAAATCCATGGCTTGGCATCGCCCCCAGACGTAGATACACATTGTATCGAACTGGGTCAACAATTTCTTGTGTTCATTCTCTTTCATATTCGTGATTGCCTGTGTTTATTTCCCAACAACTGGTATCAAGAGCCTAGGGTTTAAGAGGCAGAAATCACGATGGGGATCGACGAGAAAATTGCTGTAGAGAATTTCGACGGATCTGATTTCGGATTTTGGAAGATGCAGATTGAGGATTACCTATACGGTAAAGATCTCTGGAAGCCTTTAAAAACCAAACCCGAAAAGATGGAACAGGAGGAGTGGGAGCTGCTGGACAGAAAAGCGATGAACGTGATTAGGCTATCGTTGTCCAAGGATGTGGCTTATCACACGACTGCAGCAAAGTCGACAAAGGAGATGATGAAGATCTTGGAGGACATGTATCAGAAACCATCAACGACAAACAAGGTAGATCTGATTAGACGATTGTTTAATTTTAGAATGCAAGAGGGAAAGCTGGTGCAACAACATCTCAACGAGTTCAACATGATTACTTCGCAACTGAACTCGGTTGATATAAAATTCGATGATGAAATTCGTGCCCTGATTTTGCTATCATCTCTGCCTGAGAGTTGGGCTGGCACAGTGACAGCAGTTACTGCTGCAGAGACAAACCTAACAGTTGACAGAGTAAGAGATTTGATGATTGGTGAGGAAGTTCGCCGGAGAGAATCAGGATCTTCTACATCGGGATCAGCACTGAATACAGAACAGAGAGGCAGATCGAAGGGAAAGCAAAATCATGGAAGATCAAATTCCAGAGGAAGGAGCCAATCCAAGAAGGATTTGTATAAAGTTAAATGCTGGAATTGTGATGAGTTTGAGCATTTTAGAAATCAGTGTGAGGCACCGAAGAAGTATAAGAATAAGGATCAGAAGAACAAGAAGACAGCAAACGCTACTATGTCTGATAACGATGACGAGGCGTTGGTCTTGAGTGTCAGTAGTCCGATGGAATCGTGAGTATTGGATTCTGGAGCGTCGTTCCACTCCTGCAGCAATGTGGAGATAATGGAAGACTACGTTTCTGGCAATTTTGGGAAGGTACATCTGGCTGATGACGAGCCCTTAGATATCGTGGGAAAGGGAAACGTGAAGGTAGTGACATCCAATGGATCCGTGATAAAACTGAATGGAGTCAGACACATTCCTGGATTGCAGAGAAGTTTGATTTTGATTGGGCAGCTTGATGCAGAAGGGTACACCGTGACGTTTGGCTGCAACAATTGGAAGATTACCAATGGAGCTATGATAGTAGCTCGAGGTAAGAAGGAGGGTACGTTGTATACCACAACTAACTCCAAAGATTGCATTGATATTGCAAGTGAGGCAAATAATGCAGATTTGTGACACTGTCGTCTTGGCCACATGAGCGAGAAAGGGATGAAGATAATGTGCTCAAGAGGTTTACTGTCTGGCCTGAAAACTGTTGAAGTTGGCCTGTGCGAGGATTGCGTGTTTGGGAAACAGAAAATGGTGAGTTTCTCAAGAGGAGACAGAAAATTGAAGACACAGAAGTTGGAGATGGTCCACACGGGTCTATGGGGACCAGCACCTGTGAAGTCCCTAGGAGGCTCTGAATATTATATGACTTTCATCGACGACTCTACTCGAAAGCTATGGGTTTATTTTCTGAAGAGTAAATCCGATGCGTTTGACGCTTTTAGGAAGTGGAAAGCCCTTGTTGAAACTGAAACCGGACTGAAGGTGAAGTGTCTAAGATCAGATAATGGAGGAGAATATGAACTTGCAAAGTTCAAGGAGTTCTGCGCCGAGAATGGAATCCGCATGGAGAAAACTGTGAAAGGAACTCCACAGCAGAATGGAATCGCAGAGCGCATGAACAGAACGTTGAGCGAGCGAGCAAGATGCATGAGGTTGAAAAGTGGATTGCCAAAGAGTTTTTGGGCAGATGCAGTCAACACAGCTGCATTCCTAATTAATAGAGATCCATCAGTTCCCTTGGAGTTTCGGATACCCGAGGAGGTTTGGACAGGAAAAGAGGTAAATCTATCATTCCTACGCATCTTTGGTTGTGTTGCTTATGCTCATGTTAGTTCCGTTGAGAGAAGTAAGTTGGATGCTAAATCTATTAAGTGTACGTTCATTGGTTATGGAGGCGATGAGTTCGGTTATAGACTCTGGGATGAGCAGAACCGTAAGGTTATTCGCAGTAGAGATGTCATTTTCAATGAACAAGTATTGTACAAGGATAGATTGGAGGCGTCGAGTCCCAGCAGTTCTGAGCCACAAGTGGTCGAGCTAGACATCTCAAACTCGAATGGGAGCAATGAGAGTCAGAATGCTGAAGAAGTGCTTGAAGAAGAACCAAACACTCCACCACCGACTATTCCACTGCCTAAATCGACTAGAGAGCGACGTGCACCTGATACGTACTTGCCCTCTAATTTCTATTTATTACTTACTGATGGTGGTGAGCCCGAGTGTTATGCAGAGGCAGGAGAAGGCCCGGATAAACGAAGGTGGAAAATTGCCATGGATGATGAGTTTGCCTCTCTTCTCCTGAATGGCACATGGGAGCTTGTGGAACTTCCTAAAGGGAAAAAGACATTGCATTGCAAGTGGGTCTATCGAATCAAATGTGAAGCTGATGGTAGCAAGCACTACAAGGCTAGGCTGGTTGTCAAGGGATTTGAGCAACGATATGGTATTGATTATACAGATGTGTTCACTCCTGTTGTGAAACTAACTACTATTCGTTTAGTGTTGAGTATGGTAGTTGCAGAAAATCTATTGTTACATCAGATGGATGTAAAAACGGCATTCCTTCATGGTGATTTGGAGGATGAGTTGTACATGACACAGCCTGAAGGATTCGTAGTAAAAGGAATGAAAAATCTTGTGTGCAAGTTGAAGAAGAGCTTGTATGGTTTAAAGCAAGCTCCAAAGTAGTGGTACAAGAAGTTTGATGGATTCATGATGGAGATTGGCTATAAAAGATGCTACGCTGACCATTGTTGTTACTACAAGAGGTTTGACAAGAGCTATCTTATCCTGTTATTATATGTTGATGATATGTTGATCGCAGGAGGTGATCAAAAGGAGATGGATAAGTTGAAAAGGCAATTGTCTGAACGATTCTCCATGAAAGATCTTGGAGAGGCTAATCAAATTTTGGGCATGAGAATCAAGCGTGACAAGGCGGCAGAAAAATTGTATCTTTCGCAAGCTGCTTACATTGGTAAGGTTTTGGAAAGATTCAACATGGATAATTCGAAGCCAGTAAGTGTGTCTTTAGGCAGTCACTTTAAGCTGTCAAAGAAGGAGTCGCCGAGTACAAAAGAAGAACGTGCTGAAATGAAGAAAATTCCTTATGCTTCAGCAATTGGCAGTATTATGTATGCAATGGTGTGTACGAGGCCTGATATTGCACAAGCAGTGGGAGTAGTGAGCCGGTTCATGGGTGATCTGGGCAAGCAACATTGGGAAGCAGTTAAATGGATCCTTCGATACTTGAGAGGTACTACAGAAAGTGTCTTATGTTTCAATGGCAAGAATGTCGAGCTGGCAGGTTATGTGGATGCAGACTTGGCGTCCAATGATCTTGATGGGAGAAGAAGCTCAACCGAGTATGTATTTACTTATGGTGATACTGCTATTTCATGGACTTCTAAGTTGCAGAAGACCATTGCTTTGTCTACTACGGAGGCTGAATATGTAGCTGCGACAGAGGCAAGCAAAGAGATGGTGTGGTTGCAGAGTTTCTTAGATGAACTTGGGAAGGAGAACAAGAGTAGCATACTCTACAGTGATAGTCAGAGTGCTATTTTCTTGGCGAAGAATCCAGCGTTTCATTCTAGGACAAAGCATGTGGAGTTGAAGTATCATTACATCCGACACCTAGTGGAGATGAAAATCCTGCAACTTGTGAAGATACTTGGAAGTGAGAATCCTGCAGACATGTTTACTAAGGTGGTGACCTTAGAGAAATTGAAGCTATGCATAGCTTCAATTGGCCTTGGAACTTGAAGAGAAGGTTAGGCGATGCTAAGCGGATGAATGGATGAGATCACGAGGAAATGGTTGTTTAGGAGTTGTTAGTCTCCAAGTGGGAGATTGTTAATTATGGAGCCTAATTTATCTCCTACCATGTTTAGGATTTGTTTCCTTGAAGTATTTTTTCCTTGTGATATATGTTTCCTAGTTTGACTAGAATTAGGGCTCTCTAGTTGCTTATAAATAGAGGTGCTCCCTCATTGTTAAATTATGCTTATTCTGAAATTATATAGTGAAATCCCTGGCTTGGCATCGCCCCCAGACGTAGATACACATTGTATCGAACTGGGTCAACAATTTCCTGTGTTCATTCTCTTTCATATTCGTGATTGCCTGTGTTTATTTCCCAACAATAGCTTCTTCTTTGCTCTTTCCCTAGATATCTCCATGCCCAGGATTTTCTTTGCAGCACCCAAATCCTTCATATCAAACTCAGCATTCAGATAGACTTTCAATTTCTGAATCTCAGACATCGACTTCGCAGCAATTAGCATATCATCCACATACAGGACAAGGTAGATCATAGAACTATCATCAGCTTTGTTGTGATACACACAACAATCATACGTGCTCCTACTGTACCCCAACTGGATCATATAACTGTTAAACCTCTTATACCACTGCCTTGAAGACTGCTTTAGTCCATACAAGGACTTCTTCAGCTTGCAAACATAATCCTCATTGCCCGGAACCATGAATCCCTCTGGCTGAGTCATGTAGATATTTTCCTCGAGCAATCCGTGTAGGAAAGTCGTCATCACATTTAGTTGCTCAAGCTCCAAATCATAATGTGCAACTATCGCAAGTAACACTCTGATGGAAGTGTGTCTGACCACCGGTAAGAATATCTCATTATAGTCAACCCCATCCTTCTGCGTGAACCCTCTTGCAACTAGCTGAGCTTTGTATCTAACACCCTCATCTAGTGTGGTCCCTTCCTTCTTCTTGAATATCCATTTGCAAGTAATAATTTTTCTCCCCTTAGGCCGTGGAACCAATTCCCAAGCCAGGTTCTTCAAAAGTGATTCTATCTCTTCTTCCATTGCAGCGAGCCACTTAGCACGCTCAGTGCCTGAAATAGCCTCCTTGTAGGTAGGTGGTTCATCTGCCGATGGCTCATCTTCGACCTCATTGGCAACCTGCAGTGTATGCCATCATATCCTCAAAACCATACCTCAATGGAGGCTTCACACCTGTCCTCCTAGCTCTGTCAATAGCGATGCTTGTCTGACGAGCTTGTGGATGAACATCCGAACTAGTAGTATCAGTAGCTTCAGCAGTAGTGTGTTGATCTTCTCCACCTTGGAGTTGTGATTCACTCTCATTGTGAGTGACTTGCAGCTCCATCTGTTTATCAACACCTTCCAAATCCTCTATAGCAATAGACTTCACAGTAGAGTTGAGCATAGAATTTTCATCAAACACCACATTCCGACTGAGAATAATTCTATCCTCTGAAGGAGACCAAATTCTGTATCCCTTAACTCCATTCCCATAACCAACAAATATACTCTTCTTGGCTCTCGGTTATAGTAAACAGTACAACCAAAAACTCTAAGCGAAGAATAATCTGCAGGTATATCATTAGACCATTCCTCGTAAGGTGTCTTACAGTCAATGCCAGTGTGAGGTCCACGGTTGATTAGGTAACAAGCCGTGTTTACTGCCTCTGCCCAAATTTCCTAGTCAAACCAGCATGAAAGAGCATGCATCTTGCTCTCTCCAACAATGTCTGATTCATGCGTTCTGCCACACCATTCTGCTGTGGTGTATGTCTAACGGCGTGATGTCGAACGATCCTTTCACTCCTGCAGAACTCATTGAACTAAGACGAACAAAATTCCAGACCGTTATCTGTTCTAAATCGCTTGATCTTCTTCCCTGTCTGGTTTTCAACCAAAGTCTTCCACTCTTTGAACTTCTTGAATGCTTCACCTTTATGTTTCATCATAATCATCCAAGTCATTCTCGAGTAGTCATCAATCATCGACACAAAATACTTGTGTCCTCCAACAGATTCAACACGTGAAAGACCCCAACAATCCATATGAATGTAGTCAAGTGCCCCCTTCGTTCGATGAACCCCCTTCTTTGGAAACTTGCTGCGATGAAGCTTCCCAAATATACAGTGTTCGCAGAAATCAAGTTTCTGCACTTTATGCCCAGAAAAAAATCACGATTCGACATGATTCTCATGCCACGTTCTCCCATATGACCGATCATCATATGCCACAGCTTGGTCATATCCTTGGTTGCCACCTCGGATGATGCAATATCAGCAGAATCTGCCACGATGGAACCTCTCAAAGCATACAAGGTACCCCACTTCAAAGATGTCATAACCACCTTCGAACCCTTCAGAATACGCATTACTCCACCTTCACCTTTGAAACTGAAACCCTTACTGTAAAAAATACTCAGCGATATCAGATTCTTCGTCATCTGTGGAACATGCCTAACATCGTTCAAGGTGCAGAAGACCCCATCATGCGTCCTAATCCTGATTGAGCCGATGCCAACCACCTTGCAGACAACACTGTTGGCCATGGTAACATTGCCTCCATCTACTCATAAGTGGTGAAATACTCCATGTGAGGACAGAGATGATACGATGCTCCTGAATCCAAAATCCACACATCATTACAGTGTGGCTGTTCATCCGCAACCAAGGCCAGTTCTTCTTCCGAATTTGCGTCATCAGCTTCTGCCACAGTCGCAGAACCATTATCATCCTCCTTCTTTCCCAATTTCTTCTTTATCTTTGGACAATCAGCCTTCCAATGACCCGGTTCTTTACAATATCTGCAGATGTCATCTGACTTAGGGCCTTTAGGACCTTTTAACCTTTGGAGTTCCGCTTCTTCTGTCCGAATTTCTTCTGTCCTTTACCCGTAACAGATAACCCGATGCCAGATTTTCTGTGGCTGAACTCATTGCCTGTTGACGATCCTCTCTGATGTGAAGAGCGGATCGAACATCCTCTAACGACAGAGTTTCCTTGCAAGTCATAAAAGACTCAACAAAATTTTCGTACGACTCAGGCAAGTAAACAAGCAAAATTAAAGCAACATCATCGTCTTCTGCTTTAACATCAACATTACGCAAATCCAGTAAAATTTTGTTCAAATTTTCCAGATGATCCCGAAGGGGCATACCTTCCTGCATGCGTAATCGAAACAAACGTTGCTTCAGGAGCAACTTGTTGGTTAGAGACTTCGTCATGTATAGACTCTCCAACTTCGTCCAAAGGGCAGCAGCAGTATCCTGATCAGCAACTTCGATGATAACATCGTCAGACATGAACAACATGATGGTCGAGTGGGCCTTTTCGTCTAGGGTTGTCCACTCCTCATCATCCTCCATTGCCTTCTTTGTTTTGTGCGGTGCCCATAAACCCTGCTGCTTCAGCAGGGATCGCATCTGGATCTGCCATAAGCCAAAACTATTTCTCCCGGTGAATTTGTCAACCTTCACGTTCAAAGCAGACATCTTTGATCGATTTACCAGAAACCCTAGCAGCGGAATTCAAAACCATAGTTCGAAAACCAGGCTCTAGATACCAGTTTGTTATGACAAATATGACAATTATGTAATCGACAAACGAAAGAATGTAAAGAGACACATAATTTATGTGGTTCACCAACGTTGTGTTGGTTACGTCCATGGGCAAGAACGGAGAACAAATTGCATTATGACTGCGGTTATAGATACAACCCCCGTTTGGCTAGCGGCATCAGTAATGATTCAAGGCATCCTAACAGCTTCAGTGGCGATCATTTGGAGAATGCGGAACAAGGTTATCTTTGACGGGAAGGCATGGGACGCAGCTAGGGTCATCTTTGAGATTAAGGAAGCCACCTACAACATCTTGTACTCACACTTTCCACATGATCAGGTTCTTCTTCACCTACCAGACAGTTGAAGGTGCTCACAGACTTTGGCTGTTTTGGCGTTCGACACATTTTGAGTTACTCATCAGGGTACTCTTTTTTCCCTTGGAGAGTTTTATCCCATGGGGTTTTATCCCCAAGGGATTTAACGAGGCCCGCCCACTCTGGGTTTCGATGGGTGATTTGAACTGTGCTCGATCTTGTTGGGGCCCTGCCCTTTACTTCTTGCTTCTTGGTTTTTACCATGTTACTTTACACTAGCCATCTTGAGGCTTTTCACTTGTTTTTTCCTCAGGTATGCCCGAGTGTATGATGTTAACGTTTGGTTTGGTTATATTTAATTTATTTTTTCATTAAAAAAAGAAAGAAAAAGAAGTAAAGTAGTGGCCGGGTTGAGTAAGTTAATTAGTACTCCCTCCGTTTCTCCATAGTTGAGTCATTTTTCCATTTTAGGAAGTTCCCTCATAGTTGAGTCATTTCCCTATATAGTAACTTTTTTCTCTTTCTTACTTTACTCTCTCTTACTTTATTCTCTCTACTTTATTCACCTTCTACTTTATTCTCTCTACTTTTTTCCCTCTCTTATTTTTTTATCTATTTATTTAACACATTCAACATCCCTTTCTTAAACTCCGTGCCGAAAAGTTTTGCCTCAACTATGAAGAAACGGAGGGAGTAGTTGTCTATCCACCTTGCCTAGTTTAGATATGTTTTTTTTAAAATTAACTCCTAGGAGGAAATTACAAATAAACTCCTATAACAAGGAGGAAATTACAAGTGATGTTAAGAGGACTCGAACTCGGCACCTCATACAATAATGTCTAAGCTCCTTGTCGTTAGGACAAAGGCTCTGGACAAGTTTAGACATGTTACTTATTGAGACTTTATTTATTTCCGATACATAAAAAACACTGTTTCCCGACCAACACTCGCCAAGCACCTTACTTGTGCTCGGAAACTACCGAGCACTTTTACCTTTGCTCGGAAAAATATCGAGCACTTTTACCTTTGCTCGCAAAACTAACGAGCATATTTACTAGTGCTCGGCAAACCAGTGACTACTTTTACTTGTGCTGGGAAAATACCGACCACTTCTACTTGTGCTCGGCAACATAGCAAACATCTTTATTTGTGCTCGCAAAATATGTAACATAGATTAAAATGGCAATGTGATTTCAAAAACTACAAGTATAGAAGAAGAATGAAGATACTTAAAGATAGGAAAATGTATTAAAATTAAAAAAAATTCGCCATGCTGAAATGGCGTGTAATAGCGCAGCGAAACCCCTGCTCGTAGCCGGTCCGAACGGTTGATACGGATTGTAAACCAATTATTTGATTCAAGTTTTTGCGAGAACAATTAGTTTCATTAAAAAAGTTGATCGTGGTATCGAACGCAATCGTATCAACTATTAAATCATCTATAAAACCAACGAGCACCTTTACCTATGCTCGGACAATACCAAGCACTTCTACATGTGCTCGGCAAAATAGCAAGCACATTTAATTGTGCTCGGAAATATAGCAAGCATATTTAATTGTGCTCGGAAATACGCAATATGAATTTACTAGTATAATTATTCAATATAATGTATGCCAAAAAAAGACTTAGTATAATTATTCAATGTATGTCGTGCGAGTTGAGGATAAATATTTTTCAGAAAAAGACTTGTATAATTATTCAATGTATCTCAAAAATAAATTTTAATATCTATGGTGAATGATCCGCAAATTTTTATACATGCAATTTTTTTGAGATATTTCTATGCACAAATAAAAAATATTGACATGTTTTAATTTATTATTGTTGTTAAATAATTAAAAATTATATTTTTCTATAATTTCCGAGCACTTATATGGTGCTCGGCAGTTTCCAAGCACAAGTAAGGTGGTTGGAATTATTGCTTAAAAATGTTTATATTATATGTTCAAAATAAATTTTAATATTTATGGTGAATGATCCACAAATTTTTATGTATGCAATTTTTCTGAGATATTTCTATGTACTAATAAAAAATATTGACATGTTTTAATTTATTATTTTTGTTAAATAATTAAAAATTATATATTTTTATAATTTCCGAGCACTTATATGGTGCTCGGCAGTTTCCAAGCACAAGTATGGTGGTCGGAATTATTGCTTTAAAATGTTTATATTATATGTTTAAAATAAATTTAAATATTTATGGTGAATGATCCAAAATTTTTTATGTATGCAAATTTTCTGAGATATTTCTATGTACTAATACAAAATATTGACATTTTTAATTTATTATTTTTGTTAAATAATTAAAAATTATATTGATTTAATTAATATTAATTTTAAAAAAGTATAATAAACTAAAATAATTTATTAATAATTCATAAAATAAAAATACAGGAAAATAGCAATATTTTTAGTAACCAGAATTCCGAGCACTTAGGTATGTGCTTGGATTTTCCGAGCACCTGAGTATGTGCTCGCCATGTTCCAAAATCTGAAAATCATGTAAGTGCTCGAAATATTACGAGCACCGGGGTATGTGCTCAGCATTTTTCGAGCACAATCGGGTGCTCGGATGTCCAAGCACCTGAGTATGTGCTCGCCATGTTCCAAAATCTGAAAATCATGTAAGTGCTCGGAATATTACGAGCACCTGGGTATGTGCTAGACATTTTTCGAGCATAATCGGGTGCTCGTCTAAAAATTCCGACGAAGCAAATACTTAGCACTCTCGGTGCTAGGAAAGTGCTATGTTTATCACGATTTTCTGAGCATTTTGCCTTATATTTCCGAGCACCTGGTGCTCGGTAAAGCCTGTTTTTTTTGTAGTGAAATGCTCTAAGCCAATCTAGAATTAGATAATGAGCAATAGGTCCACAATAATAGAAAGGATAAAAAACCAGGGATATATATGTGAAAGCCCCCAAAAAACACTCCTCCTAACAACAGCCTAAGCGACATAGACAAGAGGGAAGACAGAAATGTAGACAAAAGAACCGCAGCCAACTAGAAATAAAAACACATTGCACAAAGGATAGAAAACAAAAGTACTTGAGCAATTAGTTATTTTGTAACCAAATAAAATCCAATAACCAATTGAATATACATTTCATAGCTTGGATATATATATACGGGTCCAACCATTGATCAGAAACTAAATTGACCATATTTTTTGAAAATTCTTACATTGATAGAGATAATATTTGGGCCTCTAGCTAGATCATTATATATTACTGCTACTAAAGTATCAACATGACTATCATATGATTACTAATTATTAAAAATAAATTAAAAGCTTAAAATGAAGAAAAGGCTCATATGCCTAAAACAAATACATATATTTTCTTAGTAATATCCGTATTTGGGAATTAATTAATATTGTAAATAAAAAACAAAATAAGTAGACTAAAACCAAACAAAGTGGCTTAGCAAGAGCATATCGAGAATAGAGTCACTCCAATAGGAATATCACTAACTCTATCACCAATACCGTAGTCCGTAGGCCTAAAAGATGATGCATGATCTCACTTTTGTAAGTGGTCTTGATCACTAATAATAAAATGAATAACTGTTATTTCAAAATTTAAATATGGTATAATTAATTTATATATGAAAATTAGAGATGGTTTGACAAGTTGACTGAAGTTGAAATGCTAGTTTACCGAATTGAAGGTCAGAGTCCAATGTTCAAAATGAGTGTATAGTTATTAAGATTAGGCTACCTAACCCAAACAGCTAGCCTTCCATTTCATAAGTTCCAACTTTTTCTTAAGAAAAAAAGAATTCGATGTAAGTTGACAAACCCTTTTGACCAATATTTGATTGACCAGTACACCATTTAGAAAGGAAGCAATCACCTTGAAAATTCAAAAGATAACAATAAAATTTGCACATTATATTTATAGAAAGTGGTGCCAATAATTTGAATATGTATATAAGTGAAAAATAAAATATGAATTGAGAGTTTGGTGAAGGGTAATATTAAATCCACGAAAAGGGTATAAAACCCATAGGCGGGGTGCGTGCTAGATATTCCCTCATTATCGCTTCATTCATTTCTTGCTTTGTAACAAAGTTTATACTTCGATACTAAATATGAACTCCTTTCTCCGATTGTTGATTCCTAAGGCGTTTGTCGTCGTCTTCGTCGTCTTCATCTTTGGGAGTTCGAGTTTGTTGGGTGAATTATCGGACATGGAAGAGGTGGTGCGGTGGGCTGGTTATGGGGAAGAGAAGCTCTCCACCGTCGTGATTTCCGGCACGATCATTTGCAACGCCGATCAGAATCCTTACTCCAACCCGCACCCTGTGTCAGGTTATTAATTTCAGTCGACATTCTTAATTATTTGCTATGCCTCTTTTTTTTGTTTTTTTTTTCCTGAAATAGTATAATATTCTATTTAACTTGATATTCCGTTTGCCATGAATTTCATCACATGACTGTTTATTTGTTAGTATTTCTTTTTATTTTTATATTTTTTTATTATTTTTATTTTTTTTAGTATTTTTTTAAAGAGAAAAAGGGTTTGTTGTTTGATAGTATAATTATAAATTATTAAATTATAATCATGATTTGGTGATCAGACATATGGGTGGGTATGTACGGTATACATTACCGAAATCACCATACCGTATACCTTACCGTAAATTCGGTATGCGAAAAAATCATACCTTTATCTTACCAAAATTTTCGGTATACCGAACTTCGGTATACCTTATTTTCGGTATGGAGAATTTTCATACCGATATCGTACCTTATTTTCGGTATGCCGTACCAAAGTTCGGTATACCATACTTTTGCGGTATACCTTACTTTCAATATCAATGAAAATTGAATATTTGAGTTTTTAGAATACTATTTATATTTTATAGTAATTTAAATAATATACGGGGTATTAAATACTAGTATATTTTATTCATATTATATTATATTTCACAATAAACTTTATAATTTAAAAATACATAAAATACTTTATATATTAATATTTTACGGTGTATACCTTAAATTACGGTATATAAAAATTCATACCTTTACCTTACCGAAATATTTCAGTAAGGTATCATACCGTACCGAAAATCACGGTATACCAAAAATTCGATATTTTCGGTATTTTTTTGATACGATAAGGCTGGTGTTTCGGCTTTTCGGTATTTTTTCCAGCCCTACAAACACTAAAGAGTGCATCTCTCCAACTCCCCTTTGCATTTAGTCTCCGTCTATCCCCCAAGTCTTATTTTGACTCCCACGAATTTTAAAAAACTTTTTCGATTTATAAAAAAAATAGATAAATGAGTTAGTGAAATATAAACTCCACTTTTATTTATTAGTTTTATAATTGAATATGAGTTTAATGATTTGGTGAAATGGTCATAGAGAAAAGTAAATGAGATTTTAAATTACGAACACATCTTGAAATAGAAAAAATGAGACATTTTTAGTGGAGATGCGAATAATTTGTTAAAATCAAACCGAAAACTGAATACTCACCCAATTTTCAGTCATCATGACTCCGAATTATAAAAACAACAAAAAAAGAAGATTAACGGAGCAAGTATTGTCATTTACAAATTGTTCAATTTATACTAGCATGAAAATTTATAATGGATATTCTGTTTGCAGGCGCAGAGGTGAGTGTGGTATGTGGCGCGAAGAGATGGCCAAGAGCAAAAGGTAGGACGGATGGTTCTGGAAAGTTCGCGATAGATGTTCCTTCACATCTCCATGGCGTCCCCAACTTGGAAAAAGTTTGCCATGTGAGAGTGGTTCATCTCCCACCAACTTCTCCCTGTGGTAAAGCAAAGCATAACAATAAATCCATATCGCTGAGCTCTACTGATCAAGGCATCCGCACCTATACCACCCACAATATACATCTCACTCCTCCTCTCTAAACTCCCTACAACCTTCCTTCTTTCCCAGCTTTACTCACAAAGTCACATTAATCATGCACCCTACCTACATGCTACATATATACTATCTATATATCCTAAGGGTAAGGGAGAGTAGAGTTTATGCTCCTGGTATCAGTATGTATGGAGAGCGGTGAGAGTTGTCAATTACATCTAGTGAGTCATGTACATTACATCATACATTCTTGATTGACAATGGATCTTCTATATTAATCTTCTATATTGATTACAATTAATTTAAAGATGACAAAACATTTATTTTGGTTATTGTTATCCATCGGGACACTTATTGTTTCTTATTTAGACCTTTTGGTAGGATTTACCAGCTTTTCATTCAGCCCAGCCCGGTAATATAACATTCTTGAGGACAAGTGGGCAACCACACTAACGGGTGCCAATTCGGGGATACGAGACGCGAGGAATCCGGGCAGGCTCACCAATTGCGCCTCTCTGATACGGGGCCCCAGATACCGAGCAGCCGAACAGACCAGCTCGGTAGTACCGAGCATCCGAACAGACCAGCGGCCGAACAGACCAGCTCGGTAGTACCGAGCACCCCAACAGACCAGCTCGCCGAACCAGAACCGACAGCAGCCGAACAGCAGGAGACGGTACCTCGGGAGCCGATGCAGGGGGAGAGTGGCCGTGGTGAAGAGTTGTCGACGACGAAGAGATCCTTGAGGCCGAGAGACAAGCTCAGACCTCCAAGCAAGTTCAAGAATTAGCCGTGTGTGATTTATTTCCTTTTGATTTTCTTTCCTTTTATGTTTTAGTTATTGTTGAACAGTAATTTAATTGCTATTGAGTCGGGCCTGAGTTATAAGCCCCGTTCGGGTTTTCTTTGCGGTTCTTTCCCGGATGCTTTAGGATACGTCGAACCGCCCTAGGGTCCTTAGTATAAAATAGGGTATTTCTTCACAGATTATTTTTGATGAATGAAATATTTTCCCTAAAACCTATCTTGCGAAACAAGCAAATCGTTTCTCTTCTTTGCTGTCGTGTGGAATACGTCCACTACTCAGCAAATTTCTCGATCAATTCCGCGAGGTTGTCGTTGGAATTGTTCGTTGTTCCGTCGAGAAGGAAGATCACGGAGTCGTTGCGGAGTACGTCCGTAACAACTGGTGCTTTCATCCCGTAACTCATCATCAATAACAGCACAGAAATCAGATGGCTTCGGATTACCCCGTGGCCGAGACGTCGTCGGCATTATATCTAGAGCCGGCGCGACAGCGGGAGGTAGGCGAGATCGGGGGTACGTCCAAATCAACGGACCCGATCACGCTAGGGTTCGCGCAGTTAAATGCGCGCTTTGATAAGATGGACCATCGGGTCGAAACGTTGGAGCGACGACCGAATCCACAGGCGGCTGATCACACCCCAGTTTGGGATGACGCCGACCGTGAATGGGAGGAGTATCGAGGCCACGGTCGGCCAGTACGAGAGGATATTGACCGCCCATACCGCCACCAGGATCGGGGTCGGGGACGCCCGTATCGAGGAGGTCGCGGAGATCGGGGTGGGGGAGGCCGTTTTGCACAGCGGCGTGATGTGACGGAGTATAGAACGGGTCGCCGTCGGGACAATTGGGACCCGCCTCAGCGGCGCGACGATTGGGACGAGGATATGTACGAGGATCGCGGGGTTTCTTGCTGGGATCCTCCTCAGCGCCGAGAACGTTTCAACCGTCAGGGGGCCGATTATTCTTCGGGTATGAAGATGGACGCCCCCCATTTTAACGGGGCGGATGCGCCAAATTGGATCTCCCGCGTACAATATTATTTTGATCATAAACGGATTCCGGAGACGGAGCGTTTGCATTATGTAGTGATGCTTTTTGATCCCCCCGCTTCGGAATGGATATTTAATTACAGGGAGACTAATGGTTTTGTCACGTGGCAGGAGTTCTTGGACGACGTGAGACATCGATTTGACCCCCAAAGCTTCAGAAACTACACCGGTCTAATAGCCAAACTGGTCCAGACATCCACCGTAGCAGAATACCACGCAACATTCGAACGGTACCTCAATCGGGTGACCGATTTATCAGAGGCGGCCTTGATTCCTATTTTTATCCAAGGGCTAAAGCAACCCTTGCAAGAGAAGATCGAATTGCAGAACCCGACCTCTTTGGCGGAGGCAATGGCACTAGCGCTACGCTTAGCCGCAATACAGGACGAGCGGCCACAACAACCGTCGTCATATCCACGACGCCAGTGGTCGGGGAGGGACCAAAGGGCCACCGCAGCCCCTGTCTCGACACCAGCGTCCGGGCCTCAGCTGCAAGAGCCGCAGGGCCGAGACGCAGACAAATCACGAACATACCCAATCAGGGTGTCTAACGCCGAGAAATCAGAGCGAGCCCGCCGTGGGCTTTGTTACCATTGCCCCGAAAAATAGGTCGCGGGCCACGTCTGTAAGGTCAAGCTTCTTTGCTATATGGATGACGAAGCTGACAGTCCACAGGAGGATGCCTCGGCAGACCAAGACCCAGGGGACGAACTGATTACGGCTGATTTATCGCACCTTCACGCCTTGGATGGCCGGGGGAGCTCGAAACCGTTTATTGTGCAGGGCACGTTGGGCGAGACCACCGTGCGAGTGTTGATCGACACGGGAGCAACATTGGATTTCCTCCAGCCGCGCATCGCGGAGTTACTACAGTTGGAGCTAACACCCATCAGACCATTCCGGGTGTTGGTAGGTAACGGAGCATCCCTGCTCTGCACCCACATATCGCGGGGCACCAAGCTGACTCTGCAGGGCTATGTATTTATGGTGGACCTCCACATTCTCGCTCACCATGGACCGGATGTGATTTTGGGAATGCATTGGTTGGAGTCGCTAGGAAAGGTGTCGGCAGATTTTGTCAAGAAGACGTTGGAATTTACTCACGGGGAGCGGCCAGTGTTCTTGCAAGGTTTGACGCCGGGACTGAAACAGATTTCCCTTCACTCGTTCTACACATTAACGGCCCAGCCAACGGACCACGAGTTTTACGAGATTGTGCCGATCGAGGGGGGATCCGAGGCAGGGGACGGAAGCAGCCTGGAGGACTTCCCACCGGGTTTACCGAGCGAAATACTCGCTGTATTGAAGACGCATAGGGTTGTGTTCGAACAGCCCCGTGGTATGCCTCCGCCGCGCCCGTTCGATCATCGGATCCATCTTCTGCCGGGTACGAGGCCGATTAATGTGAGACCATACAGGTACCCTTACTTCCAGAAAACGGAAATCGAAAGGCAGGTACGTGATATGTTGGAGCAAGGTATTATTCGCCACAGCCACAGTCCTTTCTCATCCCCGGTATTGTTGATCCGTAAAAAAGATGGCACTTTTCGGTTTTGCATTGATTACCGGGCTCTCAATACAGCGACCGTTCCGGATCATTTCCCCATACCAACGGCGGAGGAACTCTTTGATGAGTTGGGCAGTGCGAAGTATTTTACAAAGTTGGACCTTCGCTCGGGGTATCATCAAATTCGAATGAGCGAGGACGACATCTTCAAGACCGCGTTCAGGACTCACGACGGCCATTTCGAGTTCCTCGTGATGCCTTTCGGGTTGACAAACGCACCGTCCACCTTTCAAGCGGCGATGAATGCGATTTTCCAGCCGCTTCTCCGACAATGTGTTATCGTCTTCTTCGATGACATATTGATTTACAGTACGACCCTTGAGCTACATAGCCGCCATTTGGAAGCCGTTCTTCAGCTACTCCAGGCACAAAACTTCTTCGTCAAACTCTCGAAGTGTTCATTTTGTAGTATGTCGGTGGAGTATTTGGGGCACATCATTGACGACGGTCAACTTAAGGCCGACCCGGCCAAAATACAGGCGATGACGGAGTGGCCTACGCCGAGAACAGTTAGACAACTGCGGGGCTTCTTAGGTTTGACAGGCTACTACCGCCGGTTCGTCGCTCACTACGCGATGATCGCGGCGCCCCTGACGGATTTGCTTAAAAAGGAAGCTTTTCGATGGTGCCCCGAGGCCGAGAACGCGTTCGTGGCTCTAAAACAGGCAATGACCTCGGCACCGGTCCTACGACTCCCGAATTTCACCTTGAAATTCTGCGTGGAGACAGACGCTTGCGAGGTAGGAATTGGCGCGGTCCTCATGCAGCAGAATCACCCCATTGCGTTTTTTAGTAAGAAACTTGGACCTCGCCGGAGAGTGGCATCTACGTATCATAAAGAATTGTATGCTATTGTGGAGGCCGTGCAAAAGTGGCGACAGTATCTATTGGGGCGTGAGTTCATTATCAGAACGGATCAGAGGAGCTTGAAAGAGTTGTTACAACAAGTGGTCCAGACTCCGGACCAACAACTTTATGTGAGGAAGTTGATGGGATACAAATTTGTGATCGAATACAAGAAGGGCAGCACGAACAAGGCAGCCGATGCTTTGTCTCGGCAACACGACACGCACGGACCGCATCCCGACGAGCCCGAAGGGGACACTGTCCAAGTCGCAAGGGGCGCTGCTGCGACCGAGGTCCAGCTCCTCGCAGCCATCTCCAGGCCTGTGCCCGATATACTGCGGGTTCTGCGCGAGGAAACCGCCTCCCTAGCCGAACTGGTGGAGCTTGCGGCCAAGATCAGGTCGGGCGACGCACCCGCGCACTTGTCATGGGCCGATGGACTTATATATTACCATCGCAGGGTGTTGGTGAGCACGGAGTCCAAAGCGAAGCGTGAGCTGCTACAGGAACACCACTGTTCGCAGATGGCAGGTCATCCGGGACACGAAAGAACGTTCCGTCTTTTGGCGGCGGGTTTTTATTGGCCAAATATGCGCAAAGATGTGGTGTCGTTTGTGAATAAATGTGTGGTGTGTCAAGCCACGAAATACTCGACGCGTAAGCCGGCGGGGTTGTTACAGCCGCTGCCGGTTCCGTCACAGGTATGGGAGGATGTGTCGATGGATTTCATCACCGGGCTGCCCCAATCCCGCGGGTATACAGCCATTATGGTGGTGGTGGATAGGCTTTCAAAGTACGCTCACTTTGCCCCCCTACCAACCAAGTTTGACGCCTCTCGAGTAGCGCAGCTATTTGTGAATACGGTGGTCCGACACCACGGGTTCCCTAAGACGTTGGTTTCAGATAGAGATTCGGTGTTCCTCAACGCAACATGGGAGGAAATGATGCGCCTAAGCGGCACCAAACTTTGTTTTTCAACCGCTTACCATCCACAGTCGGACGGGCAGACCGAGGTCCGTAATCGGGGTTTGGAACAATATCTGCGAGCGTTTGCTTCCGATAAGCCCTCGAAGTGGACGAATTTTTTGCCGTGGGCGGAGCTAGCTCTAAACTGTTTCCATCACTCCGCGTTGGGCATGTCACCTTATAAGGCCTTGTATGGGCGAGAGCCACCCGCACTGGTGGCGTCCCCGCCGTCGGCGAAAACGCCGCCCAATGTGGCGGATATTATCAGACAGCGCGGAGAGCTGCTGGTCACTTTGCGGCAAAACCTCTTGCGAGCCCAACAGCGTATGGCGGATGTAGCAAACCGACACCGCAGGCACGTGGAGTTTGAAGTGGGCGATGTAGTATGGTTGAAGCTGCAGCCGTACCGCCAACACTCGGTGGCGAAGCCGTTATCAGCAAAGCTAGCTCCACGATTCTACGGGCCGTTCGAGATTTTGGAGAGAGTGGGCCCGGTGGCTTACAAATTGCGTCTCCCGGAAGGAAGTCGAGTCCACAATGTGTTTCACGTGAGTCTGTTGCGCGAATTTGTGGCGGGCGACGGGGATGTGGACGGGGTGAAATTGCCTCCGGAGTTTGTGGGAGATAGACCGGTAGTCCGCCCCGTGGCAGTATTGGAGGAGCGCGTCAGTTGGCGCGACGGTCGACCGGAGAGACAAGGCTTGGTGCAGTGGGAAGATGATGCTTCTACTCCTACGTGGGAGCCGGTCGAGACGATTGGAAGGCAGTTCCCGGAGGTTTGCCTTGTGGACAAGGCAACTCTTAACGGAGGGGGGGTTGATACGGGGCCCCCGATACCGAGCAGCCGAACAGACCAGCTCGGTAGTACCGAGCATCCGAACAGACCAGCGGCCGAACAGACCAGCTCGGTAGTACCGAGCACCCCAACAGACCAGCTCGCCGAACCAGAACCGACAGCAGCCGAACAGCAGGAGACGGTACCCTCGGGAGCCGATGCAGGGGGAGAGTGGCCGTGGTGAAGAGTTGTCGACGACGAAGAGATCCTTGAGGCCGAGAGACAAGCTCAGACCTCCAAGCAAGTTCAAGAATTAGCCGTGTGTGATTTATTTCCTTTTGATTTTCTTTCCTTTTATGTTTTAGTTATTGTTGAACAGTAATTTAATTGCTATTGAGTCGGGCCTGAGTTATAAGCCCCGTTCGGGTTTTCTTTGCGGTTCTTTCCCGGATGCTTTAGGATACGTCGAACCGCCCTAGGGTCCTTAGTATAAAATAGGGTATTTCTTCACAGATTATTTTTGATGAATGAAATATTTTCCCTAAAACCTATCTTGCGAAACAAGCAAATCGTTTCTCTTCTTTGCTGTCGTGTGGAATACGTCCACTACTCAGCAAATTTCTCGATCAATTCCGCGAGGTTGTCGTTGGAATTGTTCGTTGTTCCGTCGAGAAGGAAGATCACGGAGTCGTTGCGGAGTACGTCCGTAACACTCTCTTCCAATTTGAGAGATGGTTGAGGAACTCACATACATATTCAATAGTACATACAACTACACGCGGCCACTCATTCTTGAAGAACGACTTTACTATCTACTCCAACAAGATTTCATTAAAACAAATTTGGGCATGCTCCCTTGATGGAAAAATAATTTATTTTAATTTCGTATTTTTTATTTCAATTATGTACTCACTTTCAAGTTACTTCATATTTTAAGGAAGTTGTGCTTAGTGGGTTAAATAAAGATAAAGTAATAAATGAGAGAAAATAAAGTGAAATAGAAAAGAGAGTAAATTATGAGAGAATTTGATGTTCTGTTTTTAGCTATAAAAGAAATGGTTCAATTAACTTAGGATAACCTAAAATGAAATACCGCAACTCAAGTAAAATATCACAAGTTAAATAATTATACAACATAAAATACAAGATTAATGTGATATAAGGATAAATTTAAAAAGTTATTAAGTGGTGAGTCCATGAATACTTAAGGTATAATATGCTTTGTGGATTTACTTGATGGAGCATAACGAGCAGACTTTATGGGCGTTGACGACTCGTTCAATGTGCACGCATAAACTTTGACATGTATTTGTCGCACGAGCTATGCATGGGACGCCCCAGGTGACATACAAAATACGACCTAGGTGACACATGGGGGACACCCTTGCTATAGGCCCAAAAGAATTAGTTTGGCTCGGCTAAAGCCAACAACCAAGCCCAAGGCCCCGGGTCGCTACCTCGGCGAGGTGGGCTGACGATGGTGGTGCGCGCGTGGGGCTTTACAGGCAACCTCTTATGCACTTTAATTATTATGGAGTAAGTATTAATTTAACCTCTTAGATACAAGTAGTGGATGACTTATTAAGGGTTTTGGGGGACCCATGGAACCCTAAAAAATTCCAAATAAATTTAACTATATTCATTCCAATCACATGTCTACTCAGTCACACGAGCGGTCAGTTGCCGGGTCTTTGAACTTCAAAGCCTGTGTTTGATTCATGTGAAGCTCATTTCTATATTTTACAAGTTTTTGTCTTTTATTTTTCTTCCAGCTATTATTCATAAAAAAACATTTTAATTAACTTATTTTAAAATTTATTCATAATTGATAATTTCATTTTCTTTGCAATTTTTTGTGATTTTTTATTTTTCTACAACTATTATACACCAAAAATTTGATGTTATAACTTAACTTATTTTAAAATTTATTCATAATTAATAACTTAAGTATATACATCATATTATTTAATTATTTCTATCTCATTACTTATCTTATACGCATCTTTGTCGCAACTTTCGGCTACAATGACATAAAAAAATATCCTACAAGACTACAATTGTTACCGGTATATTGGACCCCCAACCGCAAAATCCTGCGTCCGCCACTGGAAACAAGTGTAATGAAAGCTTTTTTCAACTATTATCTACTCGGTGCTTATTTGGTAGTTTAGCTGAGGACATAATTAGATTGCTTATGTTGATATAATTATAGAATATTTTGCGTGTTTTGAAGCTAAGTTAAAAATGTAAAGCCCATATAAAATAAATTGGGCCTGCAAGGCCCGCTTGATATTAGTAATATTTATGCAGTAATTTACCATTTCAACCTTTAAAAAGTCAGAATGATTAATATAGCTTAAATAATTATAAGTCGATGCAATGATTAATTTGGATTACATGCATCCCTTAACTTAGCTTGATTAATTAATTAATTTATGTAATAATTTAATAAATCATAAATCAAAATAAGATAAATATATTCATATATTGCACAAGAACAAAAATGTCATTTTACATTTCATCCGTAGTTAATTAAGGCTATCAAACACCTCACTTACTTTAAGCTTTAAAAAAGTTAATTAAAAATATAAATTACATAAATTCATGCTAAGATAACTGATCGAAAAAATTGTCATTTCAACCTAATATAGTATAACATAATTCTATAAATTATATAAATTCAAAGGACAAAAATGTGATTTTATCTACCAAGCATTAATCTAGTTCTAGTCGATCAAATGTATTTTGGAGTTTTTTTTTAAAATCTTGTTTTTCATATTATCAATCAAACAACACCAAATAAATCATTATCCCGATTCTTATCATAATTTTTATTTTAAAGCCTATCATAACTTAATTATCTAAGATAACTTATCATTCTTATCAAACAAGCATTTAGAACAATTGATTATTTATCATTAAATTTCACAAAACTAAATCTTCCGCCATTCATATCATCATGTTAAAATGTGTTAACTGGTGTTTAGATTCCAACAAATTTAACAAATTTAGAAACAACAATTTTTAAAATAGCAATACTTTTAATAATTCCAACATTTTTTTTAGATTTGGACTTATAAATTTCTTACATAAAGGTATTGCCTCGTGGAATAGTGAAGCAAAATAATGAGAAGGAAGAAACTAACATATATATTATCATATTTTCATGTTTCAGGTTTAATGACAATTAGAAAAAATGAAGTACTAATATAGTAGATCTGTATATAAATAATTGTGAACTAGATAAATGATATAAAATAAAAATATATCTAATAAAAAATGATATAAAATAAAGACGATGTAGTATGTATCTAGTTTAGTTTGAACAATTATATTTTTTCTGGTAGAAAAGGAAAAGATAGGGCCCACAGGTTATCCCCACCACATTATTCGCCATATTAAACCCATCGCCATTTTACCAACATACTTCCAAACCCAACATTCAATCCCACTTCCTTTTAATCTTCAATCCTAAACCACTCCCACACTTTTACTCTTAACACCCAATTCATCTTCAATCAACCAACCAATTCGTCGAAAATCCCCAATCATTTCAATCCTTGAATCGGACCAACACCCCTCCATTTGCCCTTTTCCTTTTTTCATGTTTCGGCCACACCACATTGAACAGGAATCCGTAGCTCTGGATTCCCTCACTTCCAGGGCTTTTATTTCCCCCTCGGTTGGCCGCGCTCTAGGGGTGAATTAATTGCCATGGGGAATGCCAATGGAAGGGAGGAGAGCGGCAGCGACACCCAATCCGTGGTCGAGGACTCCGCCACCGCGCAGGTTAGCATGGCCGATCAGGATGGGGTGCTCGCCCACTCTCCCCCTTCTAGTCCTAGGGCTTCTCAGTCGCCTCTCATGTTCAGACCTCAGGTCACTTCTCTTGATTTCTTTCTTTTTTAGATTATCCACAAAATTTGCTTTTTCTTGTGATTTAATGCGTTGGGGATTTCTTCTTTATTTTATTAGATTGTGTGAAGATTGGATTTTTTTGGGGGGTTATGTTTGGGTGGAACGTATAGTATTCAGTGCTATTTCGGATTGTTCTATCCTTTGAGGTATTTTTTTGGTATGTGAATGGATGACTGTTGCATTACCTACACTATCCAAGGTGGAGCCATGATTTGGTATGCTGAAATAATGCTTACCATTTGTTTTTAGATTTTTGTTTAATTCAGTAGGGCACTATTCGTCTAATTGAATTATATGGTATGAAAGAGTTCACCATTTAG
This sequence comes from Salvia splendens, assembly GCF_004379255.2. Taxonomy (NCBI): domain Eukaryota; kingdom Viridiplantae; phylum Streptophyta; class Magnoliopsida; order Lamiales; family Lamiaceae; genus Salvia; species Salvia splendens. The sequence continues at coordinate 28,365,518 of NC_056039.1, forward strand.
GTGGATTCTTGTGGTTGCACATTTGCAAGGATAGATACGCCAACTCAAAAAGTTGGAAAATTTATCAACCAATGCGTAATCATCCTGGAGTCTTTTCGTGTCATGAGGAAATCCCCGCTTTAAATTTTCAGATTCGTTGAATTCCTTTACGGTGTTTGTCTTCTCTAATCTCCTTATGCTATAGATTGAAAGAATTCCCTATCTTGTTTTAAATTCAGATGCCAGTGGTTCCTTTACAAAGACCTGACGAGTTGAACATCCCTAGTCCTTCATGGATGCAGACTAGCTCAGGTTATGAGGATGTGTATAATGAGCAAGGCATTCCAAGTATGATTACATGGAGCTACGGAGGCAAGGAAGTCTTTGTGGAGGGGTCATGGGATAGCTGGAAGTCAAGGTTATTCTTTAGTTCTTGAATCCATTCACCGTTTAGTTATTGTAGATTATGAGCACATTTTTAGATCATCTTCCACAGGAAGCCCTTGCAGAGATCGGGGAAAGACTTCACCATCATGAAGGTACTTCCATCGGGAGTTTACCAGTACAGGTTTCTCGTAGATGGACAATGGAGGCATTCCCCAGATCTGCCTTGCGAGCAGGATGATTCAGGAAATACTTGTAACGTTTTAGATTTGCAGGTAAACATTTATTTAATCCTTTAAATCCTTTCATTTTGCTCTACATGAAAGCTATAACCTCTGTATTTGTTCTTAGAATAAGGAAGAAGTACAAAAACTCGTGCAAGAGCAAGTAGAATTGATATCTTTGGATTCAATGTCAGTCTACTTTATTTTGTTGTTACTCTCTAGCACTGTGGGTGACCTTGATGCTTTTCTTTTTCTTTTCTATGTTTGCTTGTTTTTGGTCACACATGATAGTTATATTATTAGTTAATGGGCACAATGGTATTGACAGTTTGTTGGATCATTGTCCTGGTAATGAATGTGTAAAACCACATCATTGTCATGAAGTAAGGCTAAATTAATACTCTAGGATTTCCACTCTCAATCGTATAAAACAAGTTTCTGAACTCTCTAACTACCTGTGTAATTGATTTTTTTACAAGCTACTTATGCGATGGTGGTTGGCTTGTCGAATAAGTTGGTCTAGAAGATTCAAATCTGGTATATTTGGCTGGTTGAATAAGTTTTCTAGAAGATTCAAATCTGATATTTGATCAGTTTACATATCTGGAAAAACTAAAGTCTGTTTCTCTGGAAAAACTAAAGTCAATATAAATCTGCTTGATACTATTAATACCTATTGACTATTGATCTGCAGGCTAATATCTAGTTTCTCAAATTAAGAATGTAGTATGATGTAATGCCAGACTGCTCTTCAACTCTGAGAGGATTTAGTCATGGAACAATATTTGATTATGACTATTAAATTGTTGGGTTGTTACGGTTTTTTGCTGCTGCTGCTGCTGTTATTCTTGCATATAAACTGTTGTAACTTGAAACATAACGAAGAATCAATGATTTCCTCAGGATTCTTATTGACTCTTCTAACTCATGCTTCAGGATTATGTTCCAGAAGATATCGATAGCATTTCTGGCTTTGAACCGCCTCAATCACCAGACTCTAGCTATAACAATACTCAACTTGGTCAAGAGGATTTTGGAAAGGAACCACCAATGGTTCCACCACATCTAAATTTGACATTACTGAATGCACCATCACCCCAGATGGAGATTCCGCCTCCTTACTCGAGACCGCCGCATGTAGTGCTAAACCATCTTTACATGCATAGAGATAGGAGCCGCCCATCTGTCGTGGCACTCGGTTCTACGAATCGCTTCCTTTCCAAATACGTGACGGTCGTGCTTTACAAGTCCATACAGAGGTAAAGATTGTGCCATATCTTTAAGCCTTGATTTCCCAATCAGAGGTAAATTGGATTGAAAAAATAGCCATACGAGGAATATTTAAAAATCTATTTTCACGTGCAATTAATTGAGCTATTGTTTTCCACTTGCTGTCTATTTATCTTCTTTGCTTGATATTGCTGTGGAGTTAATTCAGGAAGGAAAAAATAAATGATCCACTGTTTCATTGGTACTTTTCATAGATTACAAACTTCGCCTTAATTCTCAATCCGAGTTTGATAAAAAGCCTCTTTCGTGATTCTAATTCACAACAATTCTGGTCACTTTAATATCTGGTACTATCAAATTTGAAAAAGATTGTACAAAACACAAAAATAAAGAACAGACCATCAAATTTCCTGGCTGGTATTTCATTGGGGCAATCTGGTTCAAGATTTTGTAGCATTTGTAGATAAATTAAGTAACGAGGATATTATCATCCACATTAAGAACTGACTATAGCAATTTGTCCCAATATACTTTAACGGAAAACAGGGCAGCCTGGGACAAAAATCCCCGGCGCGGTTGGGCAGGAAGCGAGCGGGCAGTGGTCGAGCTCCGACCCCCACCACTTGACATTCTTGCCCCCATTCTGCAGAGCGAAAAACAAGAGAACCCCCATGAAAGCCGTCCCAGCATCTAGTGCAGCTGACAAAACGTAGTTGTATCGTTGCCACCACGTTCTTCTATATTTGAAGACAAAATAGTTGAATATGGTGCCCGTCAGGATCCAGCTAGCGATGTTGGTGGGCGTGGCTGGCGGCATTCCAGCAAAACCGTAGGAGATGACCGGAATGTTAATGAGGGGTATCCACTTGTTGTTCGGGAACATTTTGCTCAACAACCATACCAGTACTGGCAACACTGCTCCAACCAGGAACAACCACACCAGGTTCCGGTACAGCCCTCCTGCTCCGAAAAGCCTCTCCGGCCCAATCAGACCCCAAATCACCGACGCGTCAAAGGTCACACGGAACTTGGGGCACGTCCACGGCTCTCAGGGTGCAATGACTCGATGCCGCAGATGTTTTCAATGTTTTCCAACATCCACCATGCAACTCCCAGGTTCACCGTCCCGGAAACTAGTGTTCCAACCAGCTGAGCCCAGAACATGCTCCGTGGTGGGATCTTCATGTAGTGGCCGAGTTTGAGATCTGCAAGGAAGGAGAGAGCATGGACCGTGCTGATTCGTCCGTATATCTTGAATAGCAGATTTGCAATAGGTTTTCCCAGAAGGATGTATCCGATGATGAACTGCGCGATTATGTCGTATCCTGGTTGCTGCAATCATTTGATCAAAAACAAAGTTAGTTGATGGATAAAAGAGTACAAGGTTTTGATTTAACCTTTCTTCACCTGGTTTGTGGTGGCTTGAATGACTCCGATGGGGAGGGTGACGACCCAAGCCAAGGCGAACGCGAAGAGCATCCCCCACCAGGGCAGCTGCACGACGACTTTCCAGACAAAGGACAACAATAAGGATAACACGATGCTGCCAACTAGTAGAACCAAGAACCACCACTGAGGAACTTGCTTGTAACTTTGCATCAGCTTTGTATGAACATCCGCCTTCGCGTTCTTCACTGCAGCTCGGCTTTGCTTCCAGATATCACTGCCCAACACAAAACAACACCTCCAGTTATGAAACCATCAACAAAGACATCAAGATATGCATCACCAATGAGTTGCAACCGAACCTGCCATGAAACAGCGCTACATGGGTGAGTGTGGCTGTGAACCTCGCGAATCCTGATCCAATGCAAACAGAGGGCTAAGGTAGAGCTTGCTATACTTTTCATAGGCAGATATATTTAGATCAAACTGCGGGGTCAAGATCTTAGTTGTATCATATTTATGGCCATTAGAAGTAAACAACTGGTTCGAAAATACAGGGAACTTGCGCGCATCAAAGGTATTGAACTTCCAGTAACAGACGGGGACAATGATGTATATGAACATGATGAAGCCAACCATGACATTCAGGATAGAGGAAAAGGGTGTGACCAAAGGGCTGCCATGGTAGGCCGAAATCCCAGCCCAGTCGAGGGTGAATGCACCCACACCGAGGCCATGGTAACCCAAGCCAATCTGCTGAGCACACCCAAGAGAAGAATGTCAGAATCTGAAACAGGTATCCCGGGAATAAGTAGTAGATGAAACTTGCTGCCATGCAGATTAGGAAAAATCGCATCCTCGTCATCCCCATCGACTTAGACTCCCTCTCGTGTAGGGCCCTGTTAGGAGACAAAAAAGCAAGATTTCATTTAGTCAGCTGTTGTTGTGAAGTGGACTAGCAATGAAGAATGAGAGCTGATAAATACAATCCTCAATGAAGGAAAGAAACATGTTTTGTTACCTAAACAAGGAAACTTGGGCAACATTGGAAGGCCACCACATCTCAACTGGATCAACCAAGTATTTCCTCAGCATCCCAGCCCATCCATATCCTACCATCTGCAATTAGGCATAAGATCAAATCAAACACACATTTATTAGTTTTTATGAAGGAAAACAATAGTAGTACCTGAGTGGTCAAAACTATCAAAAGAGCACAGAGGAAATTCAGTGTCTGCTTGTAATAGCCCTTCATGACAGTAACGGCGCCAATGGAGTAGGCGTCGCCACCGCCCTGGGAGACCCCGCAATTGGCTATGACCGTGATGATGACATGCTCCTTTATGTTGAAGGGGCCCGGGTTGAGGCTGAAGCGCCACCTCCCGAACAGAGTGTACTCCTTGTCCGGGAGAGTGGCGGCCATGAACTTCCCGAGGGGGAGCACGGCAATCTGCATGAGGATGGCGGAGATGGAGAGTGGCTGAGTTCGGTAGATGAAGAAGGTGTTGAAGAATATGAGGAGTGCGCAGGAGGAGACGCCGAGCACCCATGCACGGAATGTCATCACCGGGAGACTCGGGTCGTCCGTCTCCGGAACCACCAGCGCCACCTCCTCCACGGAGCATCTCTCCGCCTCTTTGCCATTGCCATTGGAATCGGTCACCATTGATGGTATTGGCTTCCGATATGATTACTCAGTATATTTGTGTTTGTACAATTGTACTAGAGTTTAGTGAGATATATATATATATATATATATATATATATATATATATAGGGCAATATCGAAGGGGGTCACACGAGACCATTAAATGTACACTTTGAGATTCTCTTTCCAACCAAATTATTGGTTATTTCTATAAGATTTAATTTAATTAATTAAAATTGTTACTACAAGGATAAGTAAAGATAAAAGTAGTCATTTTCATTATTTCAGTTTTACTGCAAAATCACAATCTATTCATAATTGGTGTGTATAATATCAAACCATTGACAACTAAGTCATGAATTATTTGTGAAGTGCTATACATAATGAGCAAACTCAGAAGCTGGTTTTAGCTTGTAATCATGAATTACTCTTATTTTATGACCAAATACTACCAGTTCACGGGTTTCCTGGCTTTGTGATTTTACATAAAATAATACTACTATAGTATATAATTCCATATGAAAGTAGTATTTTTTTGGGACATACTACAATTATTTATATCATTAATATAACAGATGAAGTGTTTACGTAATTTCGCCCAAAATTATGTGTCTGTTAAATTCATCTAATGATTTTTTAAAGAAAAAAATGAAATGAATTATTTGAGATTTACTATAAAAAAAGTGCACGTTATGATTTATTAAAAGGAAAAATGTGTGAAAAGAAAGTGTCAGTCCATATCTCGATGAGGATATTAGAAATATATCACCCACTCCTTAAAAGGCAGTAGTTAAGTGAATTAATATGTGAAAAGATATTTGGCAATAATATGACCAAATATATTTGTAATTTAATGATTAAAATGAGGAGTGTTATCGTGCAATTAAATGAGCCATTAATGGTAGTGGCGGAAGGTGTTTGAAGCGGAGAGCGGTGGTGTTGTTTGGGTTCCGACACAGTCTGGTGCATGGAATCTGTGTGGGACCCAATGGGGAAGCGCCACGTAGGAGTATCAGTCCGTGGTGTGCATGAGCAAACTGGAGGATGTTTGACGCGATCTTCAGTAAAGCAGCAGATTTAGTAACTATTGCCGTCTGAATTCGTGCTCATCGCGTGGCGTGGCTGCTTTAAACCTCACATCACATTTTGCTCATCCGCCACTTCACTTTTCCCTTTTCCAATATTTTTTGTTGGACTTTAATTAGATTGAATGCGACAATCAAATTATTAATTGTTTCTACCTCATAATGATTTTCGCTTTGGAGATTTGATTGGAAATATTATTAGTAGGATATGAGGTGTTTCAATAAGACCACTGAGCATTAAATGTCGATTCATTTCTTCCATTTTCTTTTCTGGATTTCATTGTGAATTTTAGTAGGATTATTAATAACAATTCAACTTGAAATTCTCAGATTAGCCCAAAATATCACCTGTATGAACCTAAACAGAAAGCCCACAAACTTCATAGGATTGACCCGAAACTACCTCAAGCCCAATAAAATTGGCCCGAACAAAGTTAATTTTGTAGTAATACCCAAAAATAGGCTTAAAAGAAATTATGGATATTAGTCTCTAAATTCATAATATTTGACCTAATTTTGGAATTCTCACAAATTTTATAGTGGATGGATATCCCTAAATATACCTAAAAATTGAATTATTTTAGGAGAGAGAAAGTGATTTCCCAAATAGAATTGGGAGAATAACCGTGTGATTTCATATAACTCAAATATCAAAATTGCCCTTTTCATATTTAAATATTAATAGAAAAAAGAGAGATTAATTCTAGCCACTAGATTGTAAAACTGTGTGGCCCATATTAAGTTATTTGGTTATATGATCACATTGCTACATCTATATACATTAAGCTGGGCAGCTACGAAATTACGCTACAAAATAAATGCATAAAAGTATATTGATAATAAAGAGTATTGTTAAATTGAAGATAGGATGAAAGCTCCAAAATTATAGATCAACCCAAAAACAAAAACCAGCAAAAGGGGGAAAATGGGAGTGTTAATGTTAACATGTGTCTTTATCGTCTAAAGAAGTTGTAGTAGAAGCGCTGGCTCAAAATTATTTTTATAATAGTCATAGATATAATGTTCAAAGCAGAAGACAGAAGTACTAAAAGGATCGCCACCATCGCAATTAGGCCATGGTACATCACTGACTGAGTCATTAGGGAGTTTAAGATCTTTTATTTGCGGACGACATCTTTTCCCTAAATCCCCTTCAAGATCGAGATTAAAACATCTCCGAATGTCAAGTGATTCGAGGCGTGGACAACTGTCAAGGATGAGTTCAAGTCCTTCATTTCCCATCCAATGTGCAAAAACTTGAAGATGTTGTAGATTAGGCATGCTTTTGCTGATTGCGAAGGCATATAGATTTCGAAAGTATCAATCAACAAAACCATTATATTCATATGTTGGAAGCATGTACTTAAATCCGTTGAAATTTCATTATTGGACAAGAAATACCAATAGGTTCAATTGGGCTACACCAAGCCCTGGTCTAATAGTAAGGTGAAATTCTTCCAACCATCTAAGTTTTGAAACCGTTCTAATTGCACAATTTCCTAAGATGAAAAAGCAAGTTTCAAGTTTAGGGCATTTGAGATTTGGTGATCTGTCAAACAAAACAACAAAAGATTAGATTATTAGATAACTTTTACATGGAGCAAGATAAAACTTCTCACGTCTACTGCATTATATGAACAGCGCGACGAAAGCAGAAGCAATAAATTCAAGAAAAGAAATACAAAATTCTTTCACTCAACATGCACATTTCCAGCGCAAATCTCAAATTTAAAAAGAAGCAGATATTTTATTTAACAATCATAGCAGACTCATGGAACACAATAAATATAAATGTCTTTTCAATTTCTAACGATACAAAATTTCAAAGCAAATCTGGAATTCAAAATCTGGAATACTGTTTATCACCATATTTGACTAACTTACAATGCTTTTTTATCATATTTAATACAATTAAATCAATGTGATTTTCTACGTGACCTTTTATCCTACTTGTTATGAACATAAAAAGTGGTCTAAAATATCATAAAATGTATCACGGATGCCCAGATAAAAATTCTTATATTCTCGAAAACTACTACTAACTTCATTATTCTTATTCAGGGTTATAAGGCAAAGCTAAGTAATACTCCCTCCGTTACTTGCCTAATTGAGACACTTTTTTTCGACACGGAGATTAAAAATAATGTATTAATTGGATGGTGAATAAGGTAAAAGAGAGTGTTACTTTTTTAACAAAAATAGAAATAACTCAAATATCTTAGAACTTTCCAAAATAAATAAAAAAAATGAGTCAATTAAATTAGTAACATGTATCGGTAATCAAGCACAGCCTCGTTAATTAAAAACTCGCAATAATTTATTTGATCATAGAAGCCTAAAATGGATTACAACCACATTTCAAACAACTATTTACATAATAATAGGGACTATCTATTTCCTGTGCACAGGAAAATTAATAACTGAATATTGCCAGTGATCAGGCATATAAATCCCTCACTCAATCACCGTTATTGACATATGAAACATAGAGAATTAAAATAATTATTTGGTTACATAACAATGCAGGCGTGTGGATTCTCATCGCTGAAGAACTGAGGGGCATAAGCATGCTCCAAGTGGTAGTAGTTTGAGGGCCAATGCTCCATTTTCTTGATCTCAGTTTTCTCATCATCTTCATCTTCCTTCCTCTCTTCTGCCTCTTTCTTATCATCTTGTTTCTGCTCCTCTTTTTCCTCTTCCTTCTTCTCTTCTTCTTTTACTATTGATGCATGCTTGCCGGTTCGCTTGTACACGTCGTTCACTAGCTTTTCTGGATCCAATACGCCTTTCACAATTACACGATCATTTGCAATCTCTGTCGTCACTGATTCTACACCTGCAACACATTGTTTTAGTCTCATTTTAAACTCAGCTTGCTAACTTCTTACATTCAATTCTTTATCCAACATGTAGTCTCTTTTTTATAGTTAAAATAATCATATTTCATTCCATTCTACTATTGCCACCATATAAACAAAGCCTTCAATTGCTGAAAATTCAACATGAACAAAAGTTCATTTTCTTAAATAACATAGTTTTTGAGTTTCTTGAAGAGCCTTAAATGTAAGCTTATATATGTAGCTGTTGATGAGTAAACGCAAGCATGTCTATTTCTCAAAGATGCTCACGAATGATATCATTAGGATCAGATGAGACTGAAGCATGTGCGTTATATGACCGCTCTCTTGTTCAACGAAGAAATAGCTTGACTACTCTCCTCTCGTTATCAGTTTAATTCCAAGAATTCGGTTAGTAATCTGTGAATGATCAAAGGCAGAGATTGCAAAGTTATAACTTACCATGAACTTTCCCAATTCTCTTCTGCAGTACTTGAGCACATGCTTCGCAATGCATTCGGACTTTTAACACCACCGTTATGACAGGGGGAGGCTGCAATGTGAAACACAAAAATCCTAACATCTTTATTGATGATTGATACAATGAAACAGGGGAAGACTGAGACACCTAAATAGGACATGGTTAAATTTACAAAATACTAGTACTACAATTTGGCAAATGCATCTTACAAATAGAGAGAAACTAGTAGAAATAAATCCAATTTACACACACATGTTTAAGCATCTAATTAAAAATATCATCAACAAATGGAGTGGGGGCTACAAAAAGGTAAGTACATCCATCGTTAAACGTGGTGGGGTGTCCCAATTTGATGTGGAGTGCTTATCATGTCAGCACAAATTGCAAAGGACAGAGCAGAGAAATGAAAGAGTACCTGTTGTTTGCTTGGTTGAGGATCATTGCTGCTGTGTTGCTGCTGCATATTATCGTCTTCTTGTTCCTTGTTTGGGAGCGGGGAAATGATTTTCACTTTTCGACCACTTTTCTTTTCAATCCTTTGGCACACCTTTAGAGGGTCTGCATCCTTCCCTTTCACTTTCACCACCACTTTGCTCGCCTTGTAATCTGCCCTTACTTCCTCCACTCCTATACATTCCAAAACCTTTTTTCAATTTTTTTTAAATACAATTATTCTATGTATAAGAAGAAGACACAGTACTGAAATTTAAATTCTGCGGGAATATATGTAATGATAACAAATACTACCGTCAATTAAATAATTATTCTTATCATATCCAATTTTAAAAATATATTAAAAATTGTTTGATTTTATAATGAAAAATGAGTCAAAATTTTACTGAAATGTGTGTCATGAGTCCTTTTTTTTTATATGTGAGTTTTATAAAACTCGTGAGTGAAATGAATTAATAAATGTGATGTCTACTTATTAAAAGAAAAAAAAATAATATGAAACATTTATTAGAGATTTGACGGAAAAAAAATACTCCCTCCGTCCCATGTTACTCGCACTTTTCATTTTAGGCCGTAAATTTGGGATTGATTTTTTAGTGTAATTAAATTAAAATTTTAAGTGTAATGAGACATCACATAATAAATGAGCTCTTAAATTAAACTAACATATTAATTAAATGCATTAATTCTAACTTAAACTATAAATAGTGTAAGGAGTTTGTGACGAGCCGAAAAACAACAATGCAAGTAACATGAGACAGAGGGAGTATACTGCTGCTATGAGACCCATAGGAGTATTTCAGTAATCCCAATTCAGAAAACATTAGATACAGTATCATATAGTAGTAGTAGTAGTAGTAGTATCTAACATGGGCATAAAAAGATACTTTCATCGTTCCATAATAATTGAGTCATTTTCTATTTTAGAATGTTCCATCATAGTAGAGCTATTTATCTATTTAGCAAAAAGTAACATTTTTTCTCTCACTTATTTTATTTCATCGTTTAATTTATTCTATCTACTTTTCTTTTTGTTTTTTCATACTTTATAATCTCTCACTTAGTATACTCCATCTATTTCTTAATCTTTATGCCGAAAATAATGACTTTACTAATATGGAATGGAGGGAATAATTAAATACTCAAGTTACTATATAAAATCCAAAATACTCCTTGAAGAGTTTAGGAATTTTTTAGTAACCCTACTAAATTCAGAGGTAGGAGTAGTATTTTTTTTTTCATAGAGCATATGCGTATGTAGGGCTGGGGAAAAAATACCGAAATACCGACCTTATCGTACCGCAAAAATACCGAAAATACCGATTTTTCGGTATACCGTGATTTTCGGTACGGTATGATACCTTACTGAAATATTTCGGTAAGGTAAAGGTATGAATTTTTATATACCGCGGTATACTGCGGCATACCGAAATTCGGTATATACCGTAATTTAAGGTATATACCGTAAAATATGAATATAATAATATATAAAGTATTTTATATATTTTTAAATTATAAAATTTATTGTGAAATATAATATAATATGAATAAAATATACTAGTATTTAATACCCCGTATATTATTAAAATTACTATAAAATATAAATAGTATTCTAAAAACTCAAATATTCAATTTTCATTGATATTGAAAGTAAGGTATACCGCAAAAGTATGGTATACCGAACTTTGATACGGCATACCAAAAATGAGGTACGATATCGGTAAGATAAATGTATGATTTTTTCGCATACCGAATTTACGGTAAGATATACGGTATGGTGGTTTCGATAAGGTATACCGTACCTACCCATCCCCTATGCGTACGTGTGCTAACACAATAGTTCACTTACTACTATAAAATTAAATCTTTGAAAATAATACCCAAGATATCACAATTTTCATCGACTAAGTAGTGATGCATTTCAAAAACATTTATTCTAAAGATTGAATAGTGAAAAACCTTGAAAGCCTTTTAGTGCTCGTGCAACTTTGCGGGCGCAGGCCTCGCAATGCATGTCCACTTTTAGCACAATCTCTTTAACTTCCTCTTCATCTTCTTCACCATCTTTCTTATTTTCCTCTTCTGTTTTCTCTTCTTTTACTTCTTCTTTCTTCTTCTCCGCCGACACATCCTCTTTCTTCTCCTGCAATTACACCTCAAAACACTTCAACATTGCATTTTATAACTAATCTCCACTTTCAATATACTTCATCACATCACACCATGCATTCAAAAGAATCATAATACCTCAAAATCCACCACACACTTTAGACATAATTAGGGGAGAAAAAGAGAAGGTCAAAATGTGTAGGGAAATGGCACTTACTTCGCCCATATCTTACTCTTTTTCTTGTTTAATTGTGTTGGAGAGATGGAATGGAAATAGTTAAATAGAAATAATAGGAGGAAGAGAAACAGAGTGAAATCTGACGTGTCAGTATTCAATGCGAGGCAGGAAAATTTTCCCATTGCTGACTCATCTTCTCATTACTTGGGGTCCACCTCCATCCACATGATATCGATTTGTCATTTCTAATGCTTTTGTAATTCTGCACATTTTTTTCTTGTTGCTCCAAGTTTATTTGACACTCGAAAAAGACCACCAATTAAGGTGATGAGGAACTACACCTCTTCAAAAAGTAGTTTGCTTTTACTTTCAAAAAATTAATACACTTCTATTTTATTCCCTTCGTAAAATTAGTCTTTTTCTATTTTTTGAAATATTTTTAAAAACACATTATTATAATATTAAATAATTGAGTTTCATTAGACTAATATACTTTACCAAGCTCTCATTAAAATTTAGACCGTTCTCAAAATTTAAAATTTTACGGAATAGAAGCAGTATGTTAATTACGTATGTTGTATTTCTATCAAACAATTATAATACTCCCCCCGTTCGCTACTAAATGTTTAATTTTTTATAGGCTTGGATTTTAAGAAATAGTTTGACATTATAAAAGAAAGTGGCATAAAAAATTAGTAAAATATGAGTGTTACTTTTATAAATTGATTTTATAACAAAAGTGAGTAGAATGAGTGTTTTGCATGATCGCACTTGGTCAGTAAGGGCATCCCCAACGCTGCGGGCCGAACTGCACTTGGGTCCCAGCCCGCGGCCCCCAGCGTTAAACCACCCCAATTTCCGGCCTGGGACGGTCTCGGTGATGCAGTTGCCCGGGGTCTGGCTCGGCTCAGAGTTAGGCGTGCCCGTGCCGCAATTCGAGAGTCTCGGCCCGGCGTTGGAGGTGAAGCGGGCCGTGACCCGTTGCCCCAATTTCTGATTTTTTAGGATTTTGGAAGAGGAAGAAGAGGGAGAGGGAGATGGGCGACGAAGCTCACCACGTGATTTTCTAATTTTTTAAATTTTTTTGCAATTTTTTTATGTTCTAATTTTAAATTTTTTTAGTTTATAATTACTCCCTCCGTCCCGCACTACTCGCACTTATTTCCTTTTTGGACGTCCCAAGTTACTTGCACTCTTTCCATTTTTAGTAAAAAATTTCACCTACAGCCGTCATTTTTGACTTTCCTATACACTCATTCCTTAATCTCCGAGCCGAAAAGGAAATGAGCGAGTAGCCCGGGACGGAGGGAGTATTAATTTTGAATTAAAAATGAATTTTTCGTGTTATAATTGTTCAACGTTTTCAATTTTTACCAGTAAAATAGGTTGAAGTTGTGAATAGTGCAATTTAATAGTTGTGGCCTGGGATGGGGCCTGCAACGTTACAGGAGTTGTGGCCTGGGACTCAAATTTAAGGGAATGATGACGTGGAGGTGACTTGGAATCTGAATTGGAGACGAGGTTGGGGATGCTCTAAAGGGTATTAGGAAAAGTCAAATTGAGCGTAGTATTTAAAAGGTCAACCAAAAGAAAACTCTAATTGCCACTTTAAAACATTAAGCCTAATTCTTTCAAGTTAGCAAATGTTTTTTCTTTTGTGCAAAAGTATTCTTAGTTACTCATCTTTTGAGAAGAGTGCATTTTGTAAAAGAAAAAAAGGTGAAAATAGAAGCTGCCAGAAAATGAAAAAAATCAAGAAAAGGAAAAAGTGTAAGGGGAAGGCATATATGATAAAAAGAAAAAAAAGGGGCATTTCTAGTTTTTAGTTTTAATTGTAGGTTAAAAGTATTTTTTTTGTTTCTTTTGGAAATACACATGTTTGGTTAAATCTCTTTCACTTGCTTACGGCCCCGTATGATCTACTAGTAATAGACTATATTAAATGGTCCAAAAGCCTTATTTTATCCAATGCAAAGACCCTCCTTAGCTATATGTGATAAAGTGATATCTTTTAGATTGGAATTTTATTTTATTGAGAGAAATTTCCTTACATCATGAGTGAGTGAATTGAGTGATCTTTAGCCTAGGAGGGATGTTTGATTATCTTGACAAAACCGACGATTGAAACCACATTGGTCTGAGAGGAAATTGTATTTTAAGAATTTGTTTTAAGCTTAGTTTGTTGGGGAGTCTTTGTGTTATGAGTTATTTTTAGTTAGTGTGTGTAGATACATAGTAGGATAGTAGTGAGTAAAACGTACTAGCATCTAAAGATGAAGCTCTTCCACATACTTGTCTCAAGTAAGTGTTAAAGGAAAGAAGCAAAGAGCTTGGTAGTGCAGCCCCAGGTCAAGTAATAAATGCGTACAAATGGTCGGTGTTTGGGACCCGCGATCTGAACCTATCAAATGAGGCGTTTGTGTCTGCTCTCAGGTTGTGGCTGTCGAGGTGCGGTGGATTACGTACTAGTAGTAGTACTATACCATTACCACTACCACTACCACTACCACACAATAGAATTAAAAAAAAACCACAAAAGTAGAAAAAATGAACGCCCTACTATAAGATAGAATTTGAAAGGAAATTTAAATGTAAAGCTAGTAAGGCATTGTCTATAAGTTGAAGAATGAAGAGCCAATTTTTATAAAAATCCAGGAACCCGATTCATAAATTGGTACAGATTTCTAAGGTAGTCTTTATTATTCTCCCATTAATTGTATACACTTGTTATATGGGTCCTAATTCACATATCGGATCACATGTACCTAGGGGATTATATAAATAATTGGATAACTAATTATTTCAAATTTAAAAAAATGACTTTAAGAAAAAGGGTAAAATTGAAAAAATATGTACACATTTTACCTGAAAACACTTATTTGAAGATAAACACGTCACCAAATAATAATCTTTCAAAGATAGACGGACCAACGTGACATATCAGAGATCTTCATGACGGCGTGTATTCTCATTCTTTAACTTTTGTTGTTTTATTTGGTTATTTTCTTTCCATTTTCCAATTAGTTGCAAAAATATAATGGAAATTAGGAAAAAAGGTTCCAATTCATATAAATAATAGTCCATCAGTGGTAGATTCGGGTGGAGTCGGGTTCGAACGATTTGATTACCCGCTGCGAGGGGCACAAAATTTCACTAAAGTCCGCCTTTGAAGCTACCACTAAATTCCGCCTTAGCTCCTTGCTAGTGATTCTCGTCGCGCCACTTCAGTTTTACACGTTGACGACAACTTCATCCGTTGTGTCTGATCACACGAGTGATGCATAATGGAGGTGTTTGGTTTGCAAGATTGTATCCGAGATTAAATTTGTAGTGTGTTTGATTCATGAGATTCAATCCCACAACTCAATCATAGATGGATAATAATGAGATAATTAGTCATAGCTAACCCCCTATGACTAAAATAATCTCACGACTCAATCCTAGATTATATATTTGTACTCCCTCCGTCCCTGAAGAGTATGCACTATTTCCCGTTTCGTCCGTCCCCAAAGAGTATGAACATTCCAATTTTGGAAACTCTATTCTCTCTAGTGAGGTGGGACCCATTTCCCATTAACAATACTTAAAAAACTTTCTCTATATATTTTTCTCTTACTTTACCAATAATGCATTAAAACTCGTGCCGAATCCAAAGTTCACACTCTTTAGAGACGGAGAGAATATTATTTTATCTTGGAAACCGAACACCACCAATATGTATATATATTTTCAATTATGACATAGCACATGTCTTCAAACTCGGCCATCAATTTTTGAAGTGATGCATATATAATATAGCTAGTATGAAGAATGTAGAAAATGAAGAATGGATAAAACAGAACAAATTTGAAGAGATCTTTTATTGATCACCAAAAACCTTAGATTACAAAGAGGAGAATAGAGCTATTTAGACTATACATCTTAAGCTAAGCTAACACGGTTTAGAACTTAACTAACTAACTAACTTCCTCATATAGACTCCAGCTAAGTGCCAGCTGGATGAAGATATTTTCCACATCATCACCTCGCAACTATGCACATTATTCTCACGTTCATGCATGATGCGTGCTGCTCTCTCCACGTGCACTTCATACTCTTCATTCTACTTCCTTTTCATGTAAGCTTCAATCCACCAATTTCAACATGCCCCGTCAAGATGGACTATACAAGCTGTTAAAGTTGATCTTGCTCAATATGGATTGAAATGCAGCATCACCCAACGGCTTGGTGAAGATGTCTGCTATCTGCAGATTGTTCCTGATGTGCAAGGGCTTGACAACGCCTTTCAGATACATCTCTCTAATTGTGTGGCAATCAATTTCTATATGCTTTGTTCTTTAATGAAACACTGGATTAGAGCATATAAATGGCTGATTGATTATCACAATACAAAGGAACAGCCTTTTCAGTTTTCACTCCAAAGTCCTCAAGCAATGCTTTTGCCCACACAACTTCACAAGTTGCTTGTGCCATGGCTCGATATTCTGCCTCTGCAGAAGATCTGGAGATAGTATTTTGTTTTTTAGCTTTCCATGAAATCAGAGAGTTTCCAAGAAATAAGCAATATCAAGTCATGGATTTCCTTGTGTCCGGGCAAGCTGCACAATCTGCATCTGAGAATATGCTCAAGGTAGGCTTACTGTTGCTGGAGAAGAAGAGTCCATGACCAGGAGTTTTCTTCAAGTATCTCAGAATCTTTTCAGCTGCCTGCCAATGATCTATGAAGGGCTTAGAAACGTATTGACTTAGTTTATGAACAACAAAGGTGATGTCTGGTCTTGTGATGCACAGATACAATAATCTTCCAATCAATCTTCTATATTTTGAAGTTCTAGTGGTGAACCACAATCTAGCTGTAGTTTCTTCATAGGATCCATAGGAACTGTTGAGGGTTTATAGCCTAATAGGCCAGCATCATTGATTAAATCCATGGCATACTTCCTTTGTGATATTTGAATGCCCTTTTTGTTTCTGGCAATTTCAATACCAAGAAAATACTTTGGCACTCCCAGATCTTTAAACTTGAAGTGTTTTGACAGAAAATCTTTGAAATTCTCAGTGATTTGAGGATCTGTAGTTGCTACCAATATATCATCTACATACACAACTATGCCAAAGAAGCTTGCTGCATCAGATTTGAAAAAGAAGGAGTGATCAGATGCTGACTGCTGTAATCCAAAACCTTTTAGGACTTCTGATAGTTTTAGATACCACTGCCTAGAAGCTTGCTTCAGGCCATATAAAGATTTCTTCAGCTTGCAGACTAAGGTTGAACTAGGAGGGGCCCCCTCAACACTTAGTCTATCAACTTCTAGACCAGGTGGAATGGTCATGTAAATATCTTCTTCCAAATCACCATAGAGAAAAGCATTGTTTACATCCAAATGGGATAGAGACCAGCCATTAATGGCTGCTAGTGCAAGCAACATCTTGACAGTTGTAAGTTTAGCAACCGGAGAAAATGTATCTAAAAAGTCAATACCCTCAAGTTGAGTGAAGCCCTTGGCCACCAAACTTGCTTTGTACCTCTCAACTGTAGCATCAACATGATATTTAACTTTGTAAATCCATTTACAATCGTTTGGTATTTTTCCTGGTGGCAATACAGTGATGTACCAAGTGTCAGTTCTGATGAAGGCTGCTAACTCTTCTTGCATTGCCAACTGCCACTCTCTGATTTGAGAGGCTTGTTTGTATATGTGGGGTTCATATATAGAAGACATGACAATGACATATTTTAAGTATTCAGGGGATAGTTTGGACAATGTGAAGTTGGCAGATATGGGGTGAAGAGTAGAGGAGGCAACAGAATTACAGATGAAATCGGTTACAGATGAAATCGGTTAGATGAGCAGGTGTTTTAGTTTGTCTGCCAGTTCTTGTGACTGTGGAATCAGAAGATATGTTTTGAGGATAAGTTATGGGTGCTGGGTGGTTTGAGGAGTCAGGAATGGTGAGTGCTGGTTGGGTTGATGAGTCAGGAATGGTGGGAGCTGGTTGGTTTGATGAGTCAGGAAAGGTGGGAGCAGATATGGATGAAGGGGTTTGTGAAGGGAAAAAGGATGATGGAAGATGAGCAAGAGGAAAAATATCCTCATGAAAGACAGACAACATTTCTTGTGACAATTTCTTGCACAATGTCTAAATCCAGAAGCCTATATCCTTTGTATCCAGTAGGATACCCCAGAAAAACACATTTTGTAGCCCGGGGAGAAAATTTATCTCTGCCTCTATGCAAAGTGGAATCATAGCAGAGGCAACCTATGACTCTTAAGTGAGAGTAAGAGGGAGGTTTTTGGAATAGAACTTGAAAAGGAGTGAGATTATTTGGAAGAACAGAGGAGAGAGTTCTATTTATCAGATAAGAAGCACTCAAAATACAGTCCCCCAGAATTGGATAGGTAAGTGAGATTGAAAGAGCAGGTTCTACGTACATTAAGAAGATGTTTGTGTTTTCTCTCCATTGCTCAAGTCAGGAGAAGTGCAGCCTCAGAATTTCCAGAGAATGAAGACAGTGGTGAACAAGAAACAGCTGCAGCTCCTAATCTCAAGCTTGGAAGAGCTCAAGTCGACGCACATTGTGATTCGATCAGTAGGAAAAAGGTGTAGGAAATGGAGGCCATCTTTAGCTACAATTCCAGAATTGTAGAGTAAAAACTGGAATTTTTAAGTTCTTCTTAGCTAACGTAGCTTTGCAACCCCGGTTTTCTGTGATGAGAGGTGGTGTGTATGGTGTTGTGTATTTTATTTCTATCTAGACAGTAAAAGGACCCTCGGGCTGTTAAGTGTGTAATGATAGGCTATCCACAGGGAGTAAAAGGTTATAGGCTTTGGTCCACTGAAGATAGGAATCAAAAGCTTATAATCAGCAGAGATGTGGTTTTCCATGAAGATCACATGCCTTAGTTGAAGGATGGCACCAACAGTAAAAGTCATGAATCTGTGGTTTTTAAGCAGATGATGGACCAAGGTTATCTTGAAGAAAAGGATGGTGGAAATGGTGAGAACTCGGGTATTCAAGATGAGATATTGAATGAAGGTGGAGACTCTGGGAGTCAGCAGTATACCGGTTCACAGGGTTGGGGAAAATTTTGAATTGTAGTATTGTGAAGGGATATTTATTGCTTCTTGCTGTATAAATAAACAAATAGTATATAGAATGATCTGCTGGGGAAAATAGTTTTGTACAAATATATACAGGAAAATCAGATAAATTATGGGAAGAATCACACCCTACAATTCATGAACCTAGCTAGTAGCTAAGCACTCACCATTTCACAGCTCTAAGATTCTTTCTGCTGTCTTGCATTCATGCAAATGAAGCTGCCTATTTACATCACAGATCTTCAAACCATGTCTATTGTTCTAGAGACTTCCTCATTCCCAGAAATGTATCTTCAAGAGGCATTCACAGACCTAATTAATCGTAACAAATAACCGTCACTGATAAAAAAAATTGCATGCCTCATGAGAAGCACCGAGGTAAAGAGGGAAGAGGATGGGGAATTCTAGTAATGCTAACCTTTTGGATGAGTTTGGGCTCCTTTTCTTCTCATCCAGCTTTACCAATGCTGAATCCTTCTCTCTTATTGCTGCTTCTCTCTTTATTTTTTTGGACTCCACTTCTATGGCTCTAGCCAGTGTTTCGACCTTCTTCATAAGCAACTGCAATCCAAAAGATACATCTTGTAAGATGATTCAATGCTATCATCAAAGCATAGATATTACATCAGTGTGTGTGTGTGTCAGAGAGACAGTGAGAGGGGTTGCTAATAAACCTACCTTGATTTCTTCATCTTTAGAGTGCAGAGTCAGGTCTTTCAAGTCAGAGGACTTCCTCAAATGTATAACTTCTTTCTGAAGCCTGTCGTACAAAACTCCCGATACCATATCTTCACCATCTATATCAGCTATCTCCAAACCTTTCATATCATTGTTGCAACCGGTTATACCTGTTGTGTTTCCCATTTCTACAACATCGTCTTTTTTCTGTATCTTGTCATTGACCATGGCATTCTTGTTCGTCTCTGCATTTTCCTTTCCACTATTGCCAGTAACCTTGTTTCGAGAAGCCCACAGACTCTTTTTTGACAAACTTTCAGATATGGGATTTTTCTTCTTCAAGCTATTGATGGGCTTCGTTTCAGCATTTACCGCCGCCTGTTTTTCATCCAGCATCTGCATTGCGCTTTTAGTGATGGTAGATCCCCTAGGTTGTGACATGGATCTCATCTTTGCTCTGGTATTACTTGACAGGATTCCGAAGAAGTTGCTAGACTTTGCATCCTTGTGGGATCCGTTAGTATTGATAGAGAACGAAGATGCATTCTTTAAGCCTTCTTCGATTGTCTTCAGCCTCAACTTCAACTTATCCTGCAAAAATGTTTTTGCATAATTAGGTCCCAACAAAATAGTAGAATCTTAATTAACACAATAATATCTGAAGTGTCACCTTGAGTTGCGCCTCTGCCTTGGCAGCTCTCTCTGAGATTGCTAATTTGTCTTTTAACTTCTGCATCTCTGCCTACAACATAGAAATCTTACAATTAAGAAAAAAAAACTAAAAATTCAATGCACTCATAAAATGGCAAGATTTAGCTATATGTAGTATTAATCAAGCTGATTGAAAACTTGACATGATCTGGTATACCTGCAGCAGCCTCCTCTCTTCTAGCCATTGTTTAACAGGCATAACTTTGTCGTTCTCATCTTTCCACTCATTAGCCACCACTGTTGCTACTCGGTTTGCTGAAACTTTTATTCTTGCAAGTTCCCTTTCTAAAGTCCTCTTCTCATCCTACAAACATATCGATAAATTTTAAATTACCACAATATATCAAATGCAGAGAATCTTCCTTAGAAAAGATTCTTCCTCACATTAAGTTCAGATATCTGTCGTTTGTAATCACGGATGGTGTTGGCTGCTACTCCACCATTAAGTATGGCCTCCTCGAGTTCTTTAATGGTTTGGCTAAGCTTTTCAACCTCTAACACCTTATATCTATTTGTCTTGTCAAGTATTTTATTCTCCTCCTGTATATATGCAAGCTAGTTAGAGAATCGGAACCTCATAGATGTGATCTATATATATCGTACCTGGCATATCTCAATTTGCCTCCGAAGCTCAAAATTTTGATTTTGGACCTCCTCGACTATCAATGCTCTTTCCAGGGCACTTCTCAGTATTTTCTCAGCTTCAAGCAATGCTGCTTCTTTAGATTTTGTAAGACGTTCAAGAGCCCTCTTATCCTCCTGTAATGCTGCAACCTGAAATGTTTCAAAATAACCAATATAATCTCAATACATCACTAAGGTGGTATTTTATAGTGCATCGGTGAAGATATAGAAAGACATGACAAGAAATTTTCGTTAACGCCATCTGTATTATACCTCGTTCTTATGAATCTTCAGTTCAGCCTCTAGAGGAGCAATAACTAACTCGATGGGAATAGAATCATCATCTTTTTGATTGGCGTAAACTCTTCTAAGAGTTGCTTCAGCTGCATATTGTGCAGCCAGTGCTTCTTTTTTTTCATCTGTGAGCTTCTTGATGTCAAGACGCTGGCATTAAGTACACCCAAAACACGCAATCACCTCTATTTCAGTTTGTTATTGTTAAAGACAAGAAAAATGATTTAACATTTTAACAAGACATATACATATATGCAACGTGTGGTGTATCCATTCAATCTTAGGTTCCATTCACACCTTCTGCTGAAGATGGTTTCCATTCAATCTTAGGTTCTCTTCCAACCTTTTGACTTCACTTCCAAGCTGGAAAAACGAATAGCGCACATGTGAGAAAGCAATCATGATGATATTTCCAGGGACGATGAGATAAGTCCAAAAAATTCTTTTTCATTTTCTAAACTGCAGAATCAACTGCAAATATATTCTATTTTGCTTTAATACAGAACCAATTACAGATTGCAAGGAGATGGGGAAACAGATCAATTTTACCTCCTCCAAAGCCTTATCCTTCAGTGCTTCAGTTGCTCTCAGTGCTCGAATTTCACTTTGAGCTTTTCCCAGTTCCCTCTCCTTCTCTGCAATGGCACAAAATAAAGATTATAACATCTGTGCCATTCGTAATCATCAGTGTTAAAGACATCCAAGAACATAGCCATCCTCAGCATATTTTGCAGAAAAAAAATGTAAAGATGGCCATTTCAACTCATTTTTTGTTGTTCTGCATTCACAAACATGAGTTGAGAAGAGTAAAACATTGTAAATGAGGATCTCCATGGACTAAGCTGAGAATTTCAAATGTGATTGCAAAGCATATGAACATATCCTGATTGAGCTATAATTCCGCTAATAAACCATATAAGCATGCAAGAAAACTAGTGAAATCAAGTTCCAACTTGTTTATTTTCCGATGAGAAAATGCTGCTGAACACAAACATTATGGTTTCCGAACAGAATTTTATGAACTAATAGCATATTCCCATATCTTCATCCTAAGTCATTGGGAGAGAGTGAAGAAAACTTAGAAAACTACGATCTAACAACAACATGAAGGCTACTTCTAAATAAGGAAGCAATGCCCTTGGTTCTGACAAAATCTACTTTCGTCCAGGAATGCTCGCTCACATTCTATCTTGTTTTAGAATGGCCATCAGACACTATAACAACATCTAATGCAATGTTTTCAGAGACAGCAAGCATTTTCATCGAAGCATTCGAAACTAGAATCTCTCCACTGCCAACCAGAGAGAGAGAAACTGTCAAGCAAAAAAACAAGTTGGAATTGTAGTTTTACAGTGGCTAATCCCTTGCAACCAACCTCTTCAAATAGATGTCCTACCAAGAACTAAATGAGACTTAAGGCAAAACTTCTCTTCTTACTTGAGCCAAATAGTCTACCATTACCATGCAAAATGACACCTCAGTAGCAACAATATGGAAAAAATTGTTGATTCAGAAACAGAGAAAATGTCATACATGATTCCATAAGCATATGAAACTTTCGCGTAACGGATCATGACAATTTGAAACAGTGGCCACGTCAAATGTAACAGGAACTCGAACCTATTCTGTTATTAATATCTCAATACTATATTTCATTGGTATAAAAATGACACGCTCAATAGCAAATGTTGTTGAAGAAGCATGAACATACAAAGAGAGCAAAGAAAGAGAGAGATGATGATGACAAACCTTTGAGTTGATTCTGCAATCTGTTGAGCTCTAGCACAACAGGGTCCGGATGAGAAAGAAGGGAAACATCTTCACCGCCGAATACTTGGAAGCCTGGCATGTTTCTTGGACTATGTCTTTCTATTGCAACAAATGGCTGCTCAAAAAGAATATGTCTGTAGTAACATTACAAAAACCGAAGGGGTTTTATGGAGTAATATAACGAGGTTTAGTATGCTTAGGAGAGAGACTGACCAGAAAATTAATACTTTCTCCTACTCCTGAATGAGAAAGACAGAGAGATAGAGAGAGAGTCCATTCTTGCAAGAAATTGACCGCAAAGAGAGGGAATGGATTTCCCATTTCCCTCTTCTGAAGCAAACTCCCGAAAGTAACAATTTCAAGGCCGCAAATTCACCCCTTCTTTCCCTCCTTTTCCAATCATCATCCGTTACATTTTTAACTAACACACATTATATACTCCGACTACATATTTTTCCCTCTACATATTTTTCCCTTTTCATCTAGTTTCAAGAAACTGAAGAATAATATGGCATATAGTAGTATTTTCATCTGTTCTGAAGAAAGATCAAATTTTGCTCAAAGAAACTATAATAATTAAAACCAATTAACCAACTCCACTTTGATTTTTTCGCCTAAAGGATAAATATTTCTAAGCGTGTAAATGACAAAAATGAAACACATCGTTGGTTAGCTTTTGAAAAATGGCTCATCACTCATCATAAAGATGATTGTAAAGGACAAGAATGAGAAAATTAATCAATGTGGTCTAAAGTTGATGGGAAAGCACTAGTTTAGGATGAAATTCAATTGCTTAAGCGTAAAACCCTCCTAAAATAAATGCTGATTAAGCACTTTAGTGGCAGCTCATTCATTCAAATTTTGATTAGTAACAATAATATTTGACAAAACGATGCTTATCATCAATCATAAATCCCCTATATTGAGGTGGCTTAAAAGTATTAAGATTTTAACACCATATCATAATGATCTTTGCTTGGAAGTATGCATAAAATTTAAGAGGAATATAATCAAACAGGTGGAGGACACTTGCCATACAGCAATTGTTAAAGGGAATACAGTATGTTTTGATGAGGCGACAAAGGGAAGATAACATCTCTACCTACACCAGGGTAGTAAGATAATCTAATCTTCATAAATAGAGAAGTAGACAGAGATAGTGGAGTAGATTAAATTCAATGTTCAAACCAAATATACTGATTATAAAGAAAGAATTGTATTTTACCTAATCTGTAGTAATTATTTAAGAGAAAAGATAATTATACATGTACATAATATCTTTAATTTTTTATTTTAAGTGATTTTAATTAAAAATTAATGTTTTTATTTATTGTATTATATGTAGTAATAAGAAAGAAGTGATACAAAAATTCTATGTCGAATCGTAACATGATTGCGAGCTTGATTCGAATTAATTATACAATATTTAGTAAGAACATATTTTTTTTAATTAAATATACAAATATTTAAGTTAAAATTTCAATTTTTTTCAAAGTGTTGCAAAATATTACTATCAAAATTATATTAAATCAATTAATGTTTATAAAAACGATTTTCGATATAAAATATTAAAAAAAGTTCAATTATGTATATATAATTATGTACGTTTATCACTATCCTTTGTTTAATTAGGTCTTAGTGGAATTTGCACTAACTGGCATCCGGTCAAGCCGATAATTAGCTGTTTGTATAACATGGAATTAGTTGGTAAGTTTATTGGTAAAAGGTGTTTAAACTTTAAAGTTAAAACCCATCATGTACTATATATTTTTTTATTATTTTAAAAGACTGGACTATTATTAGGTGATATAGATTATAGAATCATTTGATCTATAATGGAAGAGTTTGAACAGATTAATTATATGTATAAAATTACAAACATCGCTAAAATTAGAAAAATAGTTGGGAGCATCTGTTATTTGCAACCCTTTATGTTGTTACAAATATACCAATTTATAAAACGAATACACATGCCTCTAGTTAGATTTTATCAGAGTAATAGTATATTTATAAAAGTTGTACAGTCTACTATACAAACATTATTTGAGAAAAAATGAGAAGTTCCGTCAATAGTCAACCAATGTAACTCGCAAGTCGCAACTAACCTTTATTATTCTTTTTTCCTTTAAAGAAAGAATAAAGATATGTTCTCAATTAGTATAAGAAATTGGAAGCAAAAGTTTCAGTTGATTCTTGAAATTAAGCATAAACGAAGCTTAAAGAAGGCACCTACATTATTTACAACTTTGAAAAAGTAGAGCAAAACAGCTTCAACAACAGTCTGGAAAAAATATTCTCATATACAGTGGCGGAGCCAGAGATTTCATAATGGGGATCCAAAATTAAACTTCAAAAAAAATTACATAAATTAAATTATAAGGTTCAAAATGTAAAAGTCAAATGCAATCACATCATAATATTTGTCTTCTATTCTTCTTCTTCTGAAACCGCTGCATAATAGTTTCATTGGTAACTTTAACAAACACATCCTTTTCGATGTAAGAAACTAAGCAATCATTCAACAGTTGGTCTCCCATGCTATTACGTAGAGAAGTCTTGATGATCTTCATTGCTGAAAAGACTCTTTCTACTGATGCAGTGGCAACTGGTAAGATCAATGACAACTTAACTAATGAATAAACCATTGGAAAAACTTCATGTTTCCTTGTAGAAACCATCTTTTGAGCAAGACCACTGATTCCTGATATTTGTGAAAACTTTTCATCTATGCGCACATCGAAAATAAAGTTCACAAGTTGACTTTTAAGCTCGGACAAAGCAACTTCAGAAAATTCAGAAGGATAATACCGTGCAAGACGAAGCAGCTTCTCCAAATCAAATGCAGAAAATAAATCCCTAGGATCAAAACATGACATGCATAAAACTAAGTCTGTGTTGACTTCATCAAAACGTTGATTCAACTCTTGAGCTTGCAAGTCAATAACAGAACAAAATAGCTCAACTCGATAATAGTGGAGATTCTTCATTTTCTCAGCTCTACGTCTTCCTTTTTTTCGAGCTACAAACTCATCTTCCATGTCAAGCACATCCAGTTCATATTTGCTACAAAACTTAGAAACATCATCAAGCAATACATCCCAATCTTTTTCCCTCATTATTTGCAGACGTGATTTTGCTACCTTGACAAGATTCATCGCATTAACAATGTCTTGATCTTCTTTTGTAGCACTTGGGAGAGTTCATGTGTGATTCCCAAGATTTGCTTCATAAGATGTAACACAAAGACAAACTCAAAACTATTTATAATTATTGTGAAATTACTAAAATACCCCTAAGTTTTTTAAGAATTAGTGGGGGGACCATGGCCCCCCTGGCCCCACCCTCCCTCCGCCCCTGCTCATATAGTAGTATATTAAGGGATATTGGTCTTTAAAATCATGAACTTTGTCTAAAATTTGGTATTTCCCTTGAACTTTGAAATTGTTCTATAATATCACAAACTTTGCATTTTGTTTGGTATTTCCCAAACTCACTCAAATAAGATATTTTCATCAAAATCTTATTTTACGTAGGCAACCGTGATACGTTTTATGATATTTTAAACCACTTTTTAAGCTCAAACATGTAGGATAAAAAGTCACGTTGAAAACCACGTTGATTTAATTGTGTCAAGTATGATAAAAAAAGCCTCGTAAGTTAGTCAAATATAGTAATAGACATGCCGTGAGAAATACCAAACAAAGTGTAAAGTTTGTGATATTATATACTAATTTTAAAGTTTATGGGAAATACCAAATTTGAGGCAAAGTTCATGGTTTAAGAGACTAATTTCCCGTATATTAATTCAAACTATTATCCATTTCACACCCAAAATTCAAATCAACTCCCTTTTTAGTGGAATGGCTGTGGCATAATCTGTATTTTTCGTAATGCTTGCAGTGTCAGTCACCTAATCGACAGGAAATTATTCTTCTTTTTCAGCAAATTCATTGGTCAAATACTAAAATAACCGAGATATTGTTCTCTAAAATCATGAACTTTACCTAAAATTTGGTATTTCCATGAACTTTAAAATTTGTCTATAATATCACATATTTTGCATTTTGTTGGTCTTTCCCAAACTCACTTAAATAAGATATTTTCATCAAAATCTTATTTACGTAGGCAACCGTGATACGTTTTATGATATTTTAAACCACTTTTAAGTTCGTAACAGTTAGGATAAAAAATCACATTGAAAACTATGTTGTTTAATTGTGTCAGGTATGATAAAAAAACCTTGTAAGTTAGTCAAATATTGTCACGCCCGCATTTCCTAAGGATAGGAAGCACGGTGGATCGCGACTAGGGGAGGAGTAAAGAAGCGGGGAAGAAAGGGGGAGGACAAGAATACTTGACCCAAAACATTTAATAGAAGGAAGTTCACTTCAAAACATTGTACTGTGACGACATTACTGTAATTAAAGTAATCAGAGTTAAATAAAAACATTGTATCGGATTACAAAGCAGCGGAAAGACCAAGAGGTAGATAATGTCGAGTATGACGACACGACACCATCCGGAAACCAGGTGAGACACCTTTTGACCTTAACTGCTCAACATCCGTCACCCCCATCGCCGCTCAACCTGCACATTAAGAAAACAACATGCAGGGCTGAGTACTTGATGCACTCAGTGGACACACGCCAAAATCCTAGTTTGTCATGCCATAACAGTGTAACCTTGGGGTTTTAAGTGTAAAGAAAATAACCCAAGTACACTAAAACATATTTCACAAATTCGACTGCGCAGTCATTTCCAGATATTTCCACCCTTATTTCCACCATCCTACACTATCTGATTCAACGGGTGACAAGGGGCGTGGCCACACCCCAGGTCAACTTGACCGGCCAACTTGCTCTCAGATGGCTCCCGGTCTCGTGTACACTAGCCTGAGGGTTCGCAGCCCTACAGACCCGAATTCGATTAAACATATGTGGTAAACCACTTCAGATAGGTTTCAAAGTAAAACAGTTGGCAAGACAAACAGTTCACCTCCATAAAAACATTTCCGGAACAAAGTCCGTATTAAAGAGATCCCACAGTATAGTAGGATAGGAAAGCCCACCTCAAATGCTTAACTTTTAAATAGTTTCCTTCTTCAACCACAATTTCCTCGTAAAAGATCACCCTTTTTGAAAGATAAACAAATAACACGATTAGAGTCCAGGAAGACGAGGTTTTAAACGACAATGCATGATTTCTACGTGGATGACTTCAATATCTAGCACGTTACACATACACACACTTAACAACATCCTATAAGTCAAGCACACAGAAACACACGTCCGAAACACACCATGCACGCACCCGACACGCATACCACGTACCCAAGACACGCACACGACTCGCACACGACACACACACAACTCTCACACCCCCGGCATACCCTTACTGCACAAACGGCTCACTTGGCTCGGAAAAGGTTCGGAAAAAGGCTCGGCGTCTCGGCCTGGCTCGGTGTCTCGGCCGACTGTCTCGGCCGCCTGGCTCGGTACCTCGGCCGGCTGTCTCGGCCGCCTGGCTCGGTCCTGGCTCGGCACCTCGTCCGGATGTCTCGGCCGTCTGGCTCGGTACCTCGGCCGCCTGTCTCGGCACCTGGCTCGGCACATGTCTCGGCGTCTGACTCGGCCCTGGCTCGGCACCTGTCTCGGCACTGACTCGACACCTGACTCGGCACCTGGCTCGGTCACGTGCACACACCTACTTTCCCCCAACCAACGATTCTCAAACCTTATACGACATTCACAACACACATTCTACATCCCAAAACACACCCGAAAACATGAGATCAAACCTCCAAAACTCTCCACAACACCACCCTAGGCCAAACCCTAAAACTCTCGGCCAACACACACAAACCACTCGTACCAAACGCTGATTCCTCCGAGCCATCCCTTGGCCAAACACACCCACATACATCACAATATCAAAACACCCAGATTCACACCCATTGCACATAAATACATCACCCAGAAACGTACATCCCGCAAAACTGAGCAGTTTACTTACAAAAATCATTATAAAATCACCCGACCTCCAATGAAGCTGAAATTTTAACACCACACAGAAGACACACCAAGGTTTATACAGTTAAAGTTTCGTACCAAAAGGAGATCATTTGATTCGTCAAAAACAGTTCGGAACCCACTGTCAGTCACAACCAAAAACATACTCAACACCAACACATAACCACAAGTCCTATTCAGCATCTAAACAACTCAAATTCGTCCTATATGCATGTGTTTTCGAAATTAGCATGAGTTAGGGTCTTGGGTTACCTTTCCCGGAGAGTTCAATCGTAGTTCGAACGTTTTACTTCCTCCTCCGACTCCGATTCACAACGAAAGTTAACAACCGCGAGATTGGGTGAGATTGATTGCTTGTGAGAGAGAGATTGAGAGAAGAGCGATGGTGAGGGGGAGAGATTGAGAGAAGAGCGATGGTGAGGGGGAGAGATTGAGAGAGGAGAAAGTGCATCGGTTATGTGGGAGTGGGGAGAGGTTGAGAAAATAATGGGGGTGAGGGAGAGAAACCGAGAGAGAGATAGGGAGAGAGGGAGATTTACTTTGTTAATTAGGATTTTATTTCATAGATTAATTAATTATCCCAATTACATATTGCTTAGGTAAAAATCATATCCACAAAAACAATATAAATCAAATAAGACTTACCAAACCATATCTTAAACAAGATATTCACAAAATTCACTCCTTAATTTAAAAAAAAATTCGGATATTACAAATATAATAATAGAAACGTCGTGGGAAATACCAAATAAAGTGCAAAGTTTATGATATTATAGACCAATTTTAAAGTTCGTGGGAAATACCAAATTTTAGGCAAAGTTTATGGTTTTGGGGACCAATTTCCCAAAATAACCTCAGTACATGCGTGAAAATGGATCCATTTAATGATTTGTAGTAGTATTTTGTTTTAGATTTTCAACCTCATAAAAACGTCATTTTGAACTTAAATGGTAGGAGTATTAAAAAAAAAGTTCATTTTCACACATGGATGTCTAGTGTCTACGCAAGAAGCTATGTTTTTTGAAAATTTGTCCAAATATAAATTGATATATTTTGTATAGTTTGGAATTTGGATTACAGCAGGCAATTTAAAGACATGACACAAACTCGCATGGAGTTAATAGATTTGTGTCTTTATCGGGTTGACTTGTTAAAAACCCGATCATTTCGAGTTGGATTCATATAACCCAATAAAAAGTATTATTATTTTTATTGTTTCACAAATTATGCTTTAGTTTTACTTTCTAGATTTTTCTTAATTAGGTTTCAATCGTATTTTTATCGTGTAATATTAGGTTATCGTATCGTGCCTATTCATATCGTTAACGGGTTTGTGTCGAGTGCAGGTCGTGTTCGGATTGGCAATGAGGTTGGATTCAAGTCAGACCTTATTGGATTGTGTGGTTATCATGTTGACCCAATAATGACCCAACATAATATATGGAATAAAATGGTGACAGTAAGCTTGCGTGATCATGGTTTTTCTTAGATTGCATGTTAGAACTATGGAACAATATCGAATGTATAAAAATGGAGTTGAAGTTGGTAACATATTACAGACTATACTCCTTATTAACTTGTTAAATCCTGAAAACAACACTATTTTTGGCGTCGAGCCATCTATACTCAAATCATTCTTGTACCAAAACCATCTAAAAGCTTACAAAGTTGTGGTAAGAAGAAGAAGAAGCCATGAAACAAAATAATGTATGTGTCTAACAAAGTTGGGCTCCTAAGAAGTGGATGCTCCAGCATTCCTTAAGTCAGTTTGCGTAAGTGAACCCGAGTGATCAACATCAAGAACTTTGAACCATTCCATCACCATCGCAACGTCTTCCTCCCGGATCTTCCCCATTTCCTTGAGTTTATACACCACAAATTCCGCCGCACTGCAACCACGATCCAAGATCAGATACTAACAAACAAGATAAGCTAGACATGAAGAAATTAACACAAAATGATGATATTTCAAAAGATGAATGTGTGTGATCCAACCAACTTGCCTCACAGCTTTGTCATGATCCAAATCTGCTGCCTCGAGATCAGAAGCCGTTAGCTTCCTAGACATCGCCCATTCCACCAGCAATTTCCTACGACGTTCAGTGTAAAGTTCAGCCAAAGAATAAAAGAACTGAGCCAAGCAAATGGTGCTCATCAGTATCCAAAAGGAAGCAAACACGCGGCCCTCAGGGGTGGAGAAGCTCTTGTCTCCATATCCGAGAGTGGTGATGGTGGAGCAGACACAATACACCGCGTCAAAGAAGAACAACCCCTCCTTCTGATACAAGAACAGCGTTCCAGTGGCCATGAACATCACAAGTGAAAAGAGGAGAGTTAGGAACTTGTACTTGACCTTGTTGGTCTCAACTTCCTTGAGCATCTCAACGGAATCACATTTGTCGCGCAAGTGCATCACCCTGACTAGGAAAACCTCCTGATTCTCAACTATGTCATCCACCGCCTTGCTGAGGAGGAGTCCAACCAGTGCCATCCCCACAAACACGAAGATGCAAGCGAGCATCTTTGACATGGTGCTGTCAGGCACAAGGTCCCCGTATCCAACAGTTGTCATGGTGACAATGCACAGATAGATGGAGTCGATAACTCCATTAGTCTTGTTTCCCTTGATCTGATACCTAACTAAAAAGAAGCAGAGGGCGCCTGCGGTGATGTATGACAACAAGATCATGAGGACTAGCTTTACATCCACCTTGTTTTCAGCGATAGCGTTCGGATGCTGAAGTGAAGCAGAGCGGCTTTGCTCTGCAGGGGAGGCTTGGTCGGGAACGGTCTTGCTGGAGCGGTATCTTCTCTTCATTAAGGGGTTGCTTCGACTAGACGGGTGCGAAGATTCTGCAGCTTGTTCTAGTAATGGATTTTCAACTTCTTTCTTTTCCATTGCAGACTTTTAGGGGCAATGTTTGGATAGAACTAATTAAAAATTACCAGCTTTCACATTTCCATTAAGAGGGAGTGATCAGAATCAATGAGACAGTGACAAGCAATGAGAATCAAATGCCTCAACAAAAGTTGACAGAATAAGTCATTCTAACACGATGCGATTTTGATCAAGGTTTCTTCTGTCTGCCATAAGAAATGGTCTAAGCAACTTGTGTTTTTTCCCCTAAACAATGAAAGTATTAGCAGAAAAATATAATACTACTAAGGAAACATAAGAAGAAAAGTAGGAGCAAGTATAACAATCAGTGTAGCAAATTGAATGTGGATTGATTAGATTTCAATTACAACGCAAAATATGAGAATCTAACTTTTTTTGCTTTCCCTGATTCGATTTCACCAAGTTTTAATTTCAGAGTGAAATACATTACTTGGTGATAACTCGTGGATAAAGAGACTAATTCCAATTCCAATTCCAATTCCAATTTGAAATGAGCAGCAATGCAACATTATTTTTATGCAATCCAATAAAGATCCCAAATACTGGAATAAAACAAAGATTTTGAAAATGAGCATCAGTTCCCGTGATCATAAACATGAAAATCACATTATTTGACAAAACAGTAAATAAATTAAAGAAAGGAGAGACAAAGTTGTGGGGATCGAATGTGTTACCTGATGGATCCACAGATTGATTTGAACGTTAAAACCGCACTGTTTTGGAAGAAGCAAACCCGAAATATATGATGGCGAAGGGCTATAAATAGGAAATTAGTGAGAGTAGAGATCAAATAAAGGAGAACTAAGGATAAAAATAATACTCCTGAAACTAGAAATTATAGTGAATATTTGGAGATGGGAGTAGGGATTGAGTAGTAATGCAGAGTTTGAATCTCAAATTGGTTACGTCGTTACATTATTGCATGTTATTTTCGATTTCGAGGGTCAATATATATAAAGGGGGCACGCGCATTTCAATTTTCAAGGCTCCACTGTTTTATTAATTCGCATGCACTCATATATACTGGAAATCATAATAAAAACAACAAAAATTATACTATTACTAAAATCAATATAGTTAAAATCAAAGCAAAAAAAAAAATCAAAGTTTTGGTAAGTGATTTCAATAATTTTTCCTTATTAGGCCTCAGTTGATAAGTGGGCCTGTGGGGGCGAGAAATGGATAAGTCCAGCCCAAATCAGTTTATCATTCCGGTGGCATTCACTTCATCGCTCCCGATTTTTCAGTTACTCCGACGACTCCTGAGAAATAGGAATAAACGATCCGAAGCTTTGTTTATGCCTTAAGGTATGTCGATTTCCATATTTTTCTCTTTACGTTTTTGGTTGGATTTTCAAGATATCTGATTACCGACTAAGCCCTGTTGAAGCACCTATCGAGATATTGAGGTTTGTATTGTGATATTTTCTGGGTGTTTGACAAATTCTTCCATTGGCATTCTAGTTTGTTCTCGATAATACATTTCTGGCCAGGAAAGATTGAGTTTTTTAGTGTTTTTTCTTTCGTTTCAATGACTTCTAGGACTGTTTATGGTTTCAGGGTTTGTGTTGCTGCAACAATCAATTTGTGTTGGGGGTTTACAGAATTAGTTGAATTTGGTAGTCTTATTCATATGAGAATTCGTCTATTTTGATTGATCATCGATGGTGTCTGTACAGTCTAAGAGTGTTTGGATGAAAAGGCAGCAATGCCCATGTGGTGATTGGAAATGTTTTGTAACATATGAGGGAAACACCGACGAAGGTAGTGTTGGGTCTCAGTTAATCAAAAATGATTTGGGACCAACGGAAACTATGGTTTCCCCATACGTCGGGATGGTGTTTAAGAGTGACGACGAAGCGTTCGAGTATTACGGGAGTTTTGCTAGGAATAATGGATTTTCGATCAGGAAAGAGAGGTCTAGGTTGAGCCCTCAATTGGGTGTTTACAAGAGGGATTTTGTTTGCTACAGGTCAGGCTTTGCTCCTCCTAGGAAGAAACAAGCTGGAGAGCTTCAGAGGGAAAGGAAATCTGTTAGGTGTGGTTGTGATGCAAAGATGTACTTGTCTAAAGAGGTTGTAGATGGGGATTCTCAGTGGTTCGTTGTACAATTCAGTAATGTGCACAATCACGAGCTTTTAGAGGATGATCAAGTTCGTCTGCTTCCAGCTTATCGCAAAATTCACGAGGCAGACCAAGAACGGATTCTTCTTCTTTCAAAAGCTGGTTTTCCGATCAACCGAATTGCCAAGGTGCTAGAGCAGGAAAAGGGGATTCAGGGTGGACAGTTGTCATTTTTGGAAAGAGATGTCAGGAATTTCATCCAAAACCGCAAGAAAGTTGTGCAAGAGAATGATGCTTTATTAACTGAGAAAAGAGAAAACGACACCATGGATGTTCTTGCAGCCTGCCGGGCAAATAAAGAGGCAGATCCGTTTTTTGTGTATGATGTTGCTTTTGACGAAAATGATAAAGTCGAGAATGTTGCTTGGTCTTTTGGTGATTCTATTCATGCCTTCGACATGTTTGGTGATGTTGTTTACTTTGACTCGACATATAGTTCAATGGAGTATGGCATGCTTTTTGGAGCATGGTTTGGCATTGACAACCATGGAAAAGTTCTCTTCTTTGGTTGTGCATTGATGCAGGACGAGACCCCCCAGTCACTTGCTTGGTCTTTACAGGTTTCCCCTTAATTTTTGGTCTTTTCATTTGTATTGTATATGCAAATGATTAGTTTGCTGATCTTGTTAAATGCTGACTCAGGCTTTCCTCCGGTTCATGAAAGGAAGATATCCGCAAACAATTATAACTGATATTGATCCTGGTCTCAGAGAAGCCATCAGAAGTGAAATGCCAAATACTAAGCATGTCATCTCCTTTCATAATATCCAGCCCAGGATGTCCTGCTGGTTCTCTCCTCCACTTGGCCCAAGGTTCTCTCTCTTTAAGTATGAATTTGAAGAGTTGTGCCAGCTAGAAACTACCGATGAATTTGAATTTCGGTGGAATCAGATGGTTTCAAACTTTGAACTCAATTCAGATAAGCATATAATTTTACTTTTCTCTCTCCGCATGTCTTGGTCTTTGCCTTACATTAGGGGTTGGTTTCTTGCTAGAATGGATTCTCCATCATACTGGAAATCCTTAGATGTGATTTTGAAAGAAGTGATTAAGACACAGACCTGTTTGCGTGGCCTGTTGGAACAGGTATGTTATCAGTCTAGAAAAATAACAATTCAGCATTCATTTTGGGCAATTTTAAGGATAATTCTGCTGTGCTCTGTGGTATTTATTAACTAGATTCTGGTTTTGACTTTGTAGACAGGATTATTATCATCAAATTATAGAATGAAGTCACATGACCAGACACAGTATATGCATCTCAAAACATGCTTACCCATCGAAGAACATGCACGTAGTGTTCTTACCCCTTTTGCATTTGACCGTGCACAACAAGAAATGGTGTTAACCTTGCAGTATGCTGCATCTGAAATGGCTAATGGTTCATATCTTGTACACCATTTCAAGAAGGTCGACGGTGAGCGTCTTGTGATATGGATACCAGAAGATGAACAAATCCACTGCTCCTGCAAGGAATTTGAGTCCACTGGAATTTTGTGCAGGCATGCGCTTCGTGTGCTGTTATTTAAGAACTATTTTCAGCTTCCAAGCAAATATCTTTTGAATCGATGGCGCCAAGAAAGCTCATTATTCTGTTACAATGGAGAAAGTAACATAAAAATGAAGGATGATTGGTATAAGGAATTCCATTCTCTCACTGGGAATCTGTTCTCTGAAGCAATGCTGACAAAGGAGAGATTTGATTTTGTTCATAGAGAACTTACTAAAGAGATTGCAAGACTTACGAGTCAAGTGAGAGATATGCCTGCTGGGGATGAAGGAGTTACAGCTGTCACCCTGTCACCGACCAATGCATTGTGATGTCTCTTATGTAGAAAGCATAGCTGTTGTAAGCATCAGTGAGTATTCTGACTGTGATTCTCTGAGAACTGCAAGCACTTACGGAAAAATATTATCAGAGATAAATATGATTGGGAGGGATACTCAGAAAGTTGCCCTGATCTGTGATTGTCACTGTGCATCATAATCGAGTGGTGAAAGTAGTGACAACAAAAAGAAGGCCTATCCAGATCCGTCATCTTTGTAGATAATGTGAGGTTAGTTTACTGAGACAAGGAGAACTAAATCTAATACTTTGCTCTTTTGTTCATGTTTCTTTCCTAGGTTTTGCATTGATTGATAGAAATCCTAGATTTTGTTGAAGTCATTGATGTAGTCCATCATATTCGTTTGATGTTGTTTTCATCTCCAGTTCAGATGCACGGTTGTGGTTTCCAGGTCTCTCTCCGGGTGTTCGATTCCCAGGACAGCAATAGGTTCAAATTTCTTCAAGAGCAAGCCCCCATCCGGGATTCTTGTGTACGAACTAATGGGAGACGAACAATAAGTGAATGAGAGGCTAATTTAGGAGTATGATTGTTACGAGAAGTACGATGCAGTATCCCGAGGACAAGAGAAGAAACTGCTGGCAGGTCGCGGCCATGAAATCCTCTCTGGAGGTGTGTGATCGCTTGTTTTTACTTCTAAGATAATGATAGCCCAGATTTACAACACATGTTTGGGTATGAAGGATTCATGATAGCCCTGATTTACAACACATTAATATTTTCTTTTATAAAGTCCTTAAAATTTATCCAAATTTTAATGTTAAATAAAAGCCTTAACCAGTGAACTACATCGCACAAGAATATATTTTTAAATTGAATTTAGAATTTTAGTATAATTGCAAATAAGAATCGACATTGATCAATTATTTCATAACATCAATTTCTCCTCAAATATTTAACACAGATATTTGCCTGGGACAAAAAAAAAAGATGAATGTGCAATTTATGAATATGAAGTGCATAATTTCCTATCCTGACAAGGCTGCAAGATGGTGAGTAGAAAATGGCATGCTAGATGTCTCATTTTTTGATGATTTTCACTTCACCAATCTGAGATAGAAACAAAACGGCTTTTCATAAATTGTGCATTTCTACAACTCAAGGTTATAGCTAGGCCTAGCCACGGCCAAAACCTACTCTGATCCTCTGGATATGTATCTCAATCACGTCCTGGAATTTATTTTGTGTTTATAATGTTGAATTTGTGATTACCAATATGGGAAATCAGCGATAATCATTTAAAATATGTAAGTTTATTATATTTGAGTATTTGCGCGTTGTAATTGAATGCTTTGAATTGGGAAACGAATTAAACTTGGGTGATACTTATTTAATTGAAGAGTGAATGCCAACCAACTTGAGTCAATATTAATTGAATGGCGCGGGTCCAGGAATGTCTGTGTTTTTCTTTTTCTTTTTCTTTTTAATGTTGAAACAAAGCCACGTTAAGATCACCGCCGCGTGCAACGGTGATAGATCAGAGTTCAACATAAATGATGCTTTGGACTTTGGAGCAATTTATTCGTCTTATCCAAATTTAATTAATCATAACATAACCCTACTAATCAAAAGGTTGAACTTATCATATTTTGTTAATTGTCATAATCATGCTTGGTATTTTGTTAATTTTCATTATCATGTTTGGTAGAGTTGATAACTCATGAAATTCTATGAACAAGAATGTAATTCCATCCTTAGATGAGTTGTCAACCCTACCAAACATGCGTTTATAGGAAATTTTCTGATCCCTCACCACGCTTAATGTTAATTAATTATAAATTACTAGTAACATATACTTTAATTTGCCTGCAGACCTTAAACATACACTAGATTACAAATCATACGAAAATTATTACTATAACAATTAATTGACGCACAAAAAGAGTACATAAAAAAAATAGTGCCCCATCCCATTAATTAGTTACGAAATTCAAAATGAGAGTTGGTATTAAAGTATAGTGGCATGAAGATTGCAGCCACGTAGTGGCTCACTGCAATAACTAATGCAATGGTTCCGACTGCTATAAAATGTGGACACACCATTCTTCTGATAATCAACATTCACAGACCACCACCATTTTCTTCCTCTTCAGGTGTGCATTTACTTTACTCTCTTTCCTTTCTTCACATAACTACTAGTAAATTACTACTCTCATTCTTCACTACCAACTAGCTACACCTTTTTTGATGTGCAGATCATGAGCAACAAAGGTGAAACTCAACACCCCACCGCCTACATACTCTGCGCTTTCGCACTTGTTTTCACAGCTGGTATGTATATATTCCCTTTTGCACATCAATTGCATGTTACATTCACAAATGTAAGTATTAATTTGTTGTTTGCTGCTGCAGTGATTGGAATTTATGGTGTAGTTAATCGAAACGCCAGTAATGAAATAGTGTTGTTTCCCAATGCTTCCATGCCACGAAGGTTACTGATCTCTCCCAACATTACCGCACAAGACTATGGCGATTTGCCCGATCGGATCGGAGTCGGCGGCGAGATGCAGTGTTCCAAGGACAGCATACTGGTGTTCCAGGGCCAAACCACGCCGCTCCCCAACGGCATCCCCACCTACACCGTTGACATCGAGAACGTCTGCATCTCCGACAGCTGCAGCATCTCCAACATCCACCTCAGCTGCGGCTGGTTCAGCTCCGCCCGCACCATCAACCCGGCTGTTTTCCGCCGCCTCAACTACGACGATTGCCTTGTCAACGATGGCCAGCCCCTCTACCCCGGCCAGACCGTTTCTTTTCAGTACGCCGAGACCTATAAGTATCCCCTGGCCGTCTCCTCCGTCTCTTGTTAATCATCTTTCTCATTCACTACCACTTTAAATAAAACATTACTACTATTAACATACTCTCTGATTTCCTATTACTGCATGTTTGCTAATCTAGATCAAAACTGCGGGGGTTTGACCCAAAACTTACAATATCACACTTCTGGTGTGCGTTGTCGAATCCTTGCACAATCGTTTCAATCTGTTTGATTTAAAATTGCAAGCAGTATATAACGACAATCTCAACCATATTCACTATGATGTTTTCTGGAAAGTGTCAAAAACTGTTACGGACCATATTCACTATGACGTTGTCTGGTCTAAGTACGAGAAGTTTTCCTTGTTTTTTTGTTGTGCCGTTGCCTGTGCCTAACCCTTTTTCCACTGCATCCAGTCCCTCGAGGACGAGTTCATATGCAGTGGGAGGGGGAGGGTTAGTTCCAGAAAATAAAAATCATTCATGTCAAGTTTTGAAAAAAATACAAATATCAGTTAGTAAGTAGGGCAATATGCATGAAGTTGGATAAGTAAAAGACTTGATTACTTTGGGAAGAGTTAGAAAAAGGACTCAGTATGCTTACATGAAGAAACTTGATTGCTAAAACTTGATCAGTTTGAATGACGCAAGTATGATGGAAATGCTCAATTTTAAAATCATCTGTGAAGTCTCTCTATATGTGAGTTATAAGCCAAAAGTAGAACACTTTCTACTATTTTTACAAAGAAAAATATTTTTCACGAGATGCTGATTTTTAATACTTGAATGAAAATTGCACAAGTAGTAAGGACTAAAGGCATTAGGACTTAACCAAATGAGCATTTTCTTCTTTTGCTCCACGAACCCGCCTAGTCAAGCAAGGCAACCCTTAGTTAACCACATTGAGCCCAAATACACTTTTACCCTTACTTTTTATAAACACATGAGGAAAAAGAGTCAGCACAAATTTTAATAAATATAAGAGTAAGGGCCAAAAGTGGTCCTAAACATATGACGATTTTACGATTTTGGTCATGAACATTATCTTTTGAATTATTGCATCATGAACAAATGAAAATAGTCCAAATTTGATCCATTTTGGATGGAGCCGTTAAAATTTGACGAGCAACTGCTTTTAAGTTATTTTGACTAGATTAGGAACATAGATTAGAATATTTAATTTTTTATCCATCCTCTCTCTCGTTCAAGACAATCTTGAACTTTCCACCATTACGCAAAATTGGGATTCAAGAAAATACAATCACAATCCCTATCTATCTCCCATTAATCAATCTTGAATGAATTATTAAAGCCCCCCACCAAAAGATTTTCCCTCTCTCGTCTCAGTCCATGGCTTTCTCCTATGGCCTCTCTTCCACCAGAAACACCACCGCCGCATCTCTCCTCCTCCGCAGCTCACACATCCATCTCCCCCATTTTCGACCCAACACTCACCTCCTCTTCATCCTCAACCCTCACCAACAGCAACCATCATCCTCTTTGTCCCTCTCATTTTCCACCTCAGCAGCGCTGCCGCCCACAGCCGCGTCACCTTAACTAATGCCGAAAACAACAGAGCTTTGTATCGCCGTTTCTATGACATCCTCCGTCACTTGAGAAATGACAAAGCCACTGAAGATTTCACTCTCCTCTGCTTCTCTTACTTGCTGTCCCGCTTCCTCTCTCACCGAAACGCCGCATCCACTGTCCACGACTTCCACCTCTCATTCGACACCGCAATTACCCCGGAGGTACTCCACGCCTACTGTGACCTCGAATATTTGTGGAGGAATGTGTGCTATACGCCGTCGATCACGACGTTTAACTCAGAGGCTTCCTGCTGCGCTGTTCACATCCACGACGCTGCAGGAGCTCGAGCTCAGGCAGAGAAGAGAGTGTTGAGAGATAGAGATAATTTGTTCTTAAAAGTAAATATTCTTATTTAAATTTATAATCCAGTCAAAATAACTTAAACAACCGTTGACCGTCAAATTTTAACGGTTCTGTCCAAAATGGACCAAATTTGGACTATTTTCATTTTTCAGAATGCAATAATTCAAAAGATAATGTTCAGAACCAAAATCGTAAATATGTTTACTCTAAATATAATGAAAAATGAATTGAAAAAATTAATGGAATATCAGTCCTATTTTAAATACTCCCTTCGTCCGTGAATAGGAGTCTTGTTTTTCTATTTTAGTCTATTCGCGAATAGGAGTCAAAATTTACTTTTCTATAAATGGTAATAGGATACCACATTTCATTTAAAATTAATATATACAAGTAGAAATCATTTCACTAATTTTTTTCTACTAACTTTTGTTAGTATTTTTCAAAACTCGTGCAATTAAGAAATGAGAGTACTAGTTTCATAATAAAATGTGAATAGACATGGGTCAGCGAAAAAGTGAAATGTGATAAATATTATATATATATATGACATGGGAAAATGGAAATATGTGACAAATGCATCATTTCAGTAGTAGCTATAACCAAAGCAAAACACAAGACATAATAGTATGATATTGTAACGATATATATTGAGACAGATCTGAATAAAAATCTAGTTGCTATAATCGTAAGAAAAATCGGACAAGCCAATCATGGCAGTAACAACCTGCGAGAGAATGAAAAAGGAACCCCCAAAAATGAAGATAAGGAGAAGGGCGGAGATGGGGTTCTTCAACAACTCAACGATGGGCTCGAGAAGCACCCAAAGAGCGCCGGTGCTGACCGTCAAAGCATAGAGCGCATATCTCCTCATGTTGTCCCAAAAATCCTCCATCAACGGCCCCTCCGGCCCCAACGCCAGCGCCCTCTCATCGCTAAATCCCATCACGAAAACAGCCACTCCCACAGATAAGGCAGCCAGCACCGCTATTCTCGAATTCGCTTCCGATAACGCGACGCCGCCCGCGCTTGAAACGGCCTCCTCTTTGTCGGAGGCTGATAATTTGGGGATTAGGTCGACGCGCCCTCTTGTTGAATGTTTGGCATGATTTGAAAAGGGGATTGTGAGATTGAGTCTGGGTTTGATTGGGGGATTTGTAGCTCGGTTTCTCAAATTTAAGGGATTCAGGTGTAGGAGCTCTACTCTGATTGTGTTCATCTTTGCTGGATATTTTAGATCGGATCGGAACCGGCAGAGAAATTTAGATGGGTGGTGGTGGTGGGAGGTAGCTGGATTTTCTTTGCATGCCTTATCTAAATCTCAAATAAAAGTGATATAGAAATAGAACTATTTTATTATCATTTCTTTGTGTTGAGATATAGGGTCATTTTCGTTTATCCACATAATTTACTAAGAGTATCAACCGTGGTCGGCGGACAAGCAATAGCCCAGTCATACCCTAGTCATGCCACATCAGCAGCACTAAATTCCTCCTGGCACATCAGCTGAACAAGCAATAGCTCAGTCACAGCCATGCCACATCATCAGCACTAAAAACAAATAATTAACAATCACATCAAATATGGAATTAAATTCACGCCACATATACGGGAAAATTCAACAATTTCATTTAAATTAAAAAGGTACATAATTTAACAAAAGTACATAATAAAAAAAATTACATAATTTAACAAAATTACATAATTAAAAAAACCTATCTTCTTGCAGTCCTCCGCGCCCACAACGCTTCAATTAAATCCTTTTGGAGTCGAATATGAGCATCCACTTGGCGCATGTCG
Source organism: Salvia splendens (assembly GCF_004379255.2). NCBI lineage: Eukaryota > Viridiplantae > Streptophyta > Magnoliopsida > Lamiales > Lamiaceae > Salvia > Salvia splendens. Next base: position 28,408,045 of record NC_056039.1, read on the forward strand.
GCATGTGCCTGGAGGCGACCGGCTTCATCGTGAGGTACCCCGCTTCATCGTGAGGTACCCCGGCTTCAGCCGTGGCTTGGACCGGCTTCATTATCGTCGTTGGCCCAACTAGTCAGTTGTACACCTTCATCTTCGACAATCATGTTGTACATGATAATACAGGCGTACATTATATCAGCAATGCAGTCGACATGCCACAAACGCGTTGGACCCCTAACTGCCGCCAATCGAGACTGGAGCACACCAAATGCGCGCTCCACGTCCTTGCGCGCCGACTCCTGTCGTGCCGCAAAGTAGGCCTTTCTCTCATCTTATGCGCATCGGATCGTCATCACAAAGACGGGCCACCTAGGGTATATCCCATCCGCCAAGTAGTAGCCCATATCATGTTGGTTGCCGTTGGCGACAAAACTGATGGTCGGACCGACGCCCTGGCACTGCTCGTTGAAAAGGGGCGACAAGTTGAGGACGTTGAGGTCGTTTTTCGAACCGGCTACCACAAAATATGCATGCCAAATCCACAGCCGGTAATCAGCTACGGCCTCGAGGATCATCGTGGGATTCTTTCCCTTGTAGCCGGTCGTGTAGAACCCTTTCCAGGCAGCAGGGCAGTTCTTCCACTCCCAATGCATATCAATCTATGCTGCCTAACATACCTGGGAACCCATGCTTGTCCCCGTGCATCTGCATCAGCTCCTGGCAGTCTTCGGGGGTTGGGCTTCGAAGGTACTGCTCACCGAATATTTCAACCACGCCCTGACAAAAATACTTCATACATTCAAGGGCAGTCGTCTCGCCGATGTGGAGGTACTCGTCCTACATGTCTGCCGCTCCTCCGTAGGCCAGCTGCCTGATTGCCGCAGTGCACTTTTGAATAGGTGTGTGCCCGGGTCTGCCAGCCGCATCGTGCCTGAAGCGGAAACACAGATATCGACGCTCCAAAGCGTCGACAATACGCATAAACAGGGCTCTGCTCATCCTAAAACGCCGCCTGAAAAGGTTGGCGTTAAACCGCGGCTCCGGTGCGAAGTAGTCTTCGTATAGCCGCTGATGTGCAGCTACGTGATCCCGGTCAATCACTGCTCGGCGGTGGACAACGGGTCGATGTTGAGGAACCGCCGGCTGTGAGGCCCGTTGTAGCAGCCAGTCTAGACATGCACAAACCAAACCGGCCCGGCGGTTAACCGCCGGTTCGGGCCCGCCGGTTCATGAACAGGAACCGGAACCGGCGGTTTCAACCGTCCGGAGGGTTGCCGGTTAACACGGGCCGGTTCAGGGTCGGCGAATTGTGAATACAAGAAATTCGTAATAGCCCATATATATTTGATGGGCTTGCGAATTTATGAAACCATTCTTGGTTGTTTCTCTTTTATAGAAACATCCTTGAATGTTTTATGTTCCACTTTCGATGTGGGACAAAATCATTCTTGGTTGTTTCTCTTTTATAGAGACATCCTTGAATGTTTTATGTTCCACTTTCGATGTGGGACAAACTCATTCTTGGTTGTTTCTATTTTATAGAGACATCCTTGAATGTTTTATGTTCCACTTTCGATGTGAGACAAAATATGTTGAAGTACTTTCTTTTATAACTATATGTTTAGAGCTTCATTCATCTTTTTCCAATGTGGGATACAAAACTTTCTTTTGTCTTCTACTTTTCTTCATGTTTTGTATGATATATATAAACAAAATTATTATTCAAATATATTCTTGATTGATAAAAATAAAGAATTATTGAGAAATATGATTTGTATATAGAAAATATTTATTTGTATAATAATTATTGTTAGGTTTATACAATTTGTATAAGAATTATTCTTTCAATTTGTATAATATTATTTATTAGTTAACATATACATAAATTTATAAACATAAGCAAATCATTAATGATAAATAACTAATGAATAATAGTTTATGTAATAATATTTGTTATTATTACCTAAACTATTATGTCCGATTAAGTATTGATATTTTTTTAAGTATTGATAATAATATTGGACATAATAGTTTATGTCCAATATTATTTATGTATTTATAAACTATTATGTCCAATATTATTCTATAATAAATTTATGTATTTATGATCAAAGCAAATTATTCTATTTCATTAGTTATTTATGTATATATTTATAAAATATCAATACTTAATATTGGACATAATAGTTTATGTAATAATAACAAATATTATTACATAAAATATTATTCATTAGTTATTTATCATTAATGATTTGCTTATGTTTATAAATTTATGTATATGTTAACTAATAAATAATATTATACACATTAAAAAAATAATTCTTGTACAAATTGTATAAACTTAACCATAATTATTATACAAATAAATATTTTCTATATACAAATCATATTTCTCAATAATTCATTATTTTTATCAATCAAGAATATATTTGAATAATAATTTTGTTTATATATATCATACAAAACATGAAGAAAAATAGAAGACAAAAGAAAGTTTTGTATCCCACATTGGAAAAAGATGAATGAATGCTCTAAACATGTAGTTATAAAAGAAAATACTTCAACATATTTTGTCATACGTCAAAAGTGAAACATAAAACATTCAAGGAAGTCTCTATAAAAGAGAAACATCCAAGAATGATTTTGTCCCACATCGAAAGTGGAACATAAAACATTCAAGGATGTCTCCATAAAAGTGAAACAACCAAGAATGATTTTGTCCCACATCGAAAGTGGAACATAAAACATTCAAGGATGTCTCTATAAAAGTGAAACAACCAAGAATGATTTTGTCCCACATCGAAAGTGGAACATTAAGCATTCAAGGATGTCTCTATAAAAGTGAAACAACCAAGAATGATTTTGTCCCACATCGAAAGTGGAACATAAAGCATTCAAGGATGTCTAAAAGAGAAACAACCAAGAATGAGTTTGTCCCACATCGAAAGTGGAACATAAAACATTCAAGGATTTCTCTATAAAAGAGAAACAACCAAGAATGGTTTCTTAAATTCGCAAGCCCATCAAATATATATGGGCTATTACGAATTTCTTGTATTCATTTGTTTGTTAAAATTGATTTTAAATATAAAAATCAATTTTTATAAATAAAAAATATATTTTTTTAATTTCGGTTGAACCGCGTACAGGCAAAAAACCGGCGGTTTTGAACCGCCTGGTGAACCGGCGGTTTTTTGAACCGGAACCGGAACCGCCGGGAGGTAGGCGGGCCGGTTCAGGTTCAAGCATTTCCTGAACCGTGAACCGCCGGTTCATGAACCGAAACCGGCGGTTCGTGACCCTTGTGCATGCCTAAGCCGGTCTATCTCTCGGGACGTATAGGCATCCAAATGTTCGTTCAAACGCCGTTCGTACTCCTCAGCATCCCCACCACTACCACTACTACTACCACCCGCGTTACTTATTTCACGTTGTTGATCTTGTACAGAAATTAAGATAGAGAGAGTACTCGTTAAAACAAGTGGTGCGAATGAAAATGTCGCGCAAATCGCGTATATAGAGTGTTTCGAAAATTAAAAAAAAAATTAGCTCGCCGGTTCCTCGCCGATCGGGAGGCTGCAATAGCGGCGAGCCGATCGGCGAGAGAATCGGCGAGCGCCAAAAATCGGCGAGCCGCTCGCTAGCCGACCACTGGAGATGCTCTAAGCTAATTTTGTAATAGGAGTTTCAATAATAGGCTCACTGATTTGACACGAATTTATATATAATGAAAACTAAATGAGAAAAATATTAGAAAATGGATAATATTTTTTTAGTAATATTTAATTTTATAATAAGATATGAGTAAAATAAAGTTATTTATTAGCAAATACTAAAAATAAAATTAAAAATGTGATAAAATAAAATTAAAAATGTATTGATCACAGACCAAAAAAGCAATGGAATATTAGTTAGTAGACGAAGAAAGTATATACCATATATTTGGTATATTTCAGTATGCTGCAATATAAGAAAATTTACATTATTATCATACTGAAATCATACGGTACAGTATTATACCGTATCGAAAATTGCATATAAATTTTTGGCAATTTTCAATATTTTTGGACGATAAGTACGGTATAATTGTCGTATTTATCTCCACGACTAGCTAGAATATGGGTGTTGGCCTTCATGAGAACGACCGTTCATGATAACGGGCCTTCGACTTGGGCCATCAAAAAGATACATAGGTCTTTGAAATATCCTACTCCATGCGTCACAACTAAGGTGAGTCACAATTTTTAGATACGGAGATTAAGAAATTGTGTTAAAAAGTAAAAGAGAAAAATTAAGTAGGAAATATAAAGAGACAATAAAGTAAGTGATGGGTATAAAATAAAAGAGATTGAATGTTTTGTTTTTTATCAAAAGGGGAAATGACTCAACTTAGTTGGGATGAAGGAAGTACTATAAATAATAAATTTACAAAAATTGTACTCCCACTTAACTGTTGTCTATTTCTTCTCTAGCTTAGGGCATCCGCAGTGGTGCGGATGTCCCGGCGGAATTTCCCGCGGACTTCCCAAAAACACCTCCTGCCACGTCAAAAGGACTTCCCACTGCTCTGTCACGTCATACGGAATTCCCACTGCACAGTGGCGGACTTCCCCTGCAGAATTCCCGACGGAATTCCCACATTTAAAAAAAATCACAAATTCACAAATTAAACAATTTCCGGAAGTAAATAATTTACGGGATTAAAATTTCGACGCGAATATGGAGAAAATGCAGCCACTTTATTTTTAAAAAACATACTTCATTAAAAAATTACATAATTACTAAAACAAGTACATTATTTTAAAAATAAAAATCGGCTCCTCACTCCTCGGATTCCCCGCCGCCGGTTCCCTCGCCCTCGTCGTCATCGCTATCCGACATCGCGTCGAACCCCAAGTCGCGGCGCATACTGTTGAGGAGGGGTCTAAGCTTCCGCTTGTAGTGGGGGTCGGTCGCTTGGAGTCATTCCTGCATCCCACGTAACAAGGCGTAATGTGCGGCGATGCGAGCATAGGAGGGGTTCTCGGGATCCGGATCGTTTTGGGTGGGTGCTGCCGATTGGGCATCGGCGGATCCACTGGGACTGGGACTTCCCCTTGACAAATGCACCTCGGACCTTTGCCCAATCGGGCGACCGCGGCGGGCCGACGATGTGGGAGTGGGGAACTCTTCCTCGGCGGCGGGGAGTTCAGCGGAACCAGCACTGCTGTTGTACTCTCCGGATGCGCTGATCCTGGTCCGCTTCGGCCAGCAGGATTCCACACCCGCAGTGAACTTGGGCGAATCCTGAACCGCGAGATACACATCCCAATATTTGAATTCCCCGATGCATTTTTTCGAGGTCGGGGAACTGCTGGTGAGACAACAGCTTCACATCCTTGACCAACATGCCGCTGGTTGCCGAGCGAAGGTTGTTTGTGTAAATGCCGGCAAATCGGCTGAGCGGCTTCTTCAACCGATCCCACTGTTTCCGGCATTGCTCCGAGTTGTGGGGCTTCCCCGTTGCCGGTTTGAACTGGAGGTAGCTCTGGCTAATGCGCCACCACATCCGGTCGATGTGCTGTTCGCCCCGACGTATGGATCCTCAACCACACTGATCCACGCCTTCGCCAGAGTGACGCACTCGTCCGAGCTCCAGATGGTCCTCTTGGTCCCGCTGGATCCCTCCCCCTCGTCAGCAACGTACACCGGGACGCCCCGTCCACTGCCCCTCCCTCGCCTTGGCCTCCCCCTCCTCTCTGTCGCTGGCGGATCCTCCCAGATCAGAGAAATCCCCAACTCCTCCAACGAGAACGTGTCAACGCTCGTGAACTAAGTCTCAAGAGGAGTACCCACCGGGTTGTCCGTCGACAGTAAATCCATAAAGGGCCGATAGACGTTGTCCACCGGCGATTGGGGGACACCCGGCCTACTCCCCCCCGAAGCGCCAGGCGATCTCTGCATCGTCCCGGGCATCATCATCCCTGGCATCTGGGGCATCACCCCCGGCATCTGGGGCATAATCCCATACCACTGTGGGTACATGTTGTAGTACCCCAGCATCATGTCCGATGGCATTTGGGGCAGCATCCCCGAAAATTGGGACATCGACTGAGACAATTGCGTACTCCTGCCGATAGGAAAATGCGGCGCCGGTGAATCGCTCGAGGAGGGTGAAAAATCGCTATCGTGGTGCTCCATTGATGATTCAAAAGAAAGATATTTAGAGAGAGAGATACTCGTTAAAACAAGTGGTGCGAATGAAATGAAGTTCAACGGGGTGTATTTATAGAAAAAAAACATTTAATGCACAATACGGGACGTCCGTGCGGAATTCCGTGACAGTCCACGCAATGGCGGACGTCAGGACGGAATTTCCCGCGGACTTCCGCTTAACGCCGCGGACCTGCGACGTCCTCAGCCCAATTCCGTATCCGTGGCGGGCATACCTAATGGCGGACGTCCGCGACGGAATTCCGGGACGTCCGTGGGAATTCCGCGCGGAAGTCCGCCATTGCGGATGCTCTTAAGGAATATTTTGTGTGTAAGATAGTTTTAGTTCGAACATTTTGTAGTTGAAAGTTTTAGAATTTTAATTCAGATTATAGGATTTGATTTGAAAATACTTTATTAATTATATTATTTTTTGATTAATTGTTTTAACAAACTTTCTTCTGATATTAATGTTTCATTTGGTCAGTCAATGAACCTTTATTTTTACATCTCAAGGGAATCTAAGAATAATAGTACTATAGAGTTGCTTTACATGGTTTTTACAATATTTCATTCGATATAATGAATCTCCCAATGCCGAAAGTTCGCTTGGTACCTCTTGAGCAAAAATCTAGCTCCTGTTCAAGAAGTCAAATTTTATTCCTGTACTTTCGTAAAATTCTCTTGAATTTGATTTCATGTATCAAATTCTTTTATCTGGTTCTGAATGGATAATTTTATAATTTTGACTTACCATTTATCTTATTTACCTATGACTGCCTATGAGCTACTATAGATATAGATATTTAAAATTATCTCATATACTGCAATATTTTAAAAAGGAGTGATAAATTATATGTTGGTCTACTTTGTTATTTTTTATTATTTTTCAAAAGTTTAGATATTAATTTTCAATTTCTGTTTTACATATTTACCCTATTCACGGTAATTAACGAAAAGGAATTAATATATACAATCCAATTCCATAAAAAGGAATAACCTTTCTTACCTTAATAAAAAGATACTCCATTTATTTTCATCACAACAATTTTCAATTTTCAATATGTAAATTTACAACAGTTTTGTAAATATTACTCCCCCTGTCCTTGAATAGGTGTCCCGTTTTTCCAGTCTGATCAATCCGCCATTAGAAATCTCAGATCATTACTATGAATGGTAATGGGCTCCCCATTCCTTAGACTCATTCCACTTATACACCAATTAAAACTAAGAGTACTAGTGCGACTCATATATCACTAACTCCGTCCACTTTTCTTAAAATTTCTTAAAACCCGTGCAGAAAGAAATTGAACTCCTAAGTCATGAATATAGGAAGTATTTTAATTCATCATCATGATTGACAAAAACGACGACATATTCAATTATTGGTAACAATTTCTAACGTATAGATGGAAAATAAAAAATCATTGTCATCTTGATTATGTCCAAAATATGTACTACTAGTATTAAGGGCAGATCAATCATTATGATCAAATTAATAACATAACTCGTTTAAATAAAATTGGTATTCAAACTTAAGGGATATGTCGTATGTATGCAATAATTTATGTAAATATATCTTCATTCTATTTGAAAATATAATAATCGTCTATGGTGTAACAGGAGGAATATGCCAGTTTAAATTTATGATTTAGGTGTAATAATAATAAATTCCTGATATAACAATTCTCCTATAGTCAGAATAAAGATACGAAATTATTAAGTGTAGCGACTATATTAGTATAGTATTAACTATTAAGTATTAACAAATAAATTAGCAATGGATTGGTGGGTGATGACCAAGAGGAGTTTTGGAATTAGCCATTTTCTTTCCAAAAGTCACATTGAATTACATAGACAAAAGTTGAAGTACTAATTGGATATTAAATTAAATTCGTTTTAAGCTCTTATTATGAATATTTAAATGAATTGCCACAATATGATTAAATAGTTCTATTTCAACACACAAATTGGTTTGAAAAATGAAAAGCCCGCCGTTAATTGGGGCATTTTCGTCTTCATACACTGGCACGCCCAAATTTGAAATCAGACAGACAAAAATCGACCGGATTTTCTTCATTTGACAACCATACAAATCCTTAATTCAAATCTTAATCACTCCCACATCCCGATTCCCAACCCCCCCAAAATTAATTCAGATTTCTCAAGATTCATTAATGGCTTCTTCAATCAGGCCTGCAACTCGCTACAAGTCCAACAGCCTTAACAGCTCCACCAAATCCGACCCCTCCTCCTCCGCCGAATATTCCTCTTCGCGTGGCACCACCAATTCACGCGCCCTCGTTGCCAAGAAATCCGATGCCAGCCACCTCAATTTCAGCTCCATGGTCAAGAAATTGGTGGAGACTAAGAAGGTCAAAATTCCGGCATTTGTGATTGCCTCTGATCTGTTGGCGGAGGATTTGAAGAAAGGAGCCAAGAAGAGCGCTGGATTGAGTGGACTTCACAAGAAGCTGTTTAAGGGCTCGGCCAAGAAGGGAGAGGAGAGCTCCAAGAAGGCTCTCACGGAGGTTAAAAGTAATACGAGGACTTTGGCGACGGTGCTGAGGAGTGAGCGGGAGCTCTTGAGTTTGAATAAGGAGCAGGAGGAGCAGATTGATGAGCTCAAGATTCTGCTTGAGGAGAAAAACAGAGAGGTAATTATTTTCTCGCTACATTATATATTCCTTGATTGTTATTGATTGGCTGATTCTATTTAGCTGTTGTTGCTTGGACCAATTCAAATAAACATTTCTAATTTTCTTAGGAAAGATAGTATTTTGGACAAGCACTTTTGTTAAGAAGAATAATTGGAGTTTTGAAGTGTTAGTGCTAGTACAAGAACACTGTCTTGAGAAATGTGTTAACACAAAGTTCTATGAGAAATGCAGTAGTTCAATGTAACAATGTCTTGTTCTATTAATAAAAAAATAGTTATGATTTGATTAGTACTTTTGTGAAGATGATTAATTGGAGCTCTCTATTGCCAATTATGTAGTAGCTTTTGCTGCTGTAATATCAAGTGTTCATGAGGTTTCTCTGCGGTGCTTTTTAGTTTGTCATACAAAATATTTCACATCTGACCCCAACTTAAACGTATTAGTTCTTTCGAGTAGTGTTTATGAGTCAATGATGTATATGCTCTAAGATGAGGCTATTCTTGAATGTTACTAATGATTATGCAACTTTTAGGTTGAAAAGTTAAAAGACTTGTGCTTGAAGCAAAGGGAAGAGATAAAGTCTCTTAAAAGTGCTGTTCTCTTCCCAGATGTTATGAATTCGCAAGTTCAGAACATTTTGGAGAAGCAGGGATCAGAGCTAAAACAGGCTAAGCAACTCATACCAAATCTTCAAAGACAGGTTACTTCTCTTACCGGACAGCTGCAATCTCTTGCTGAAGATCTCGCGGAGGTAGAAATAAATACGAGCATTTTGTTTTCTCTTCTACATGGGCTCAACCGCAAAATATGCTTGATCTTGACATATTTGTGTGTTGATCCATATAGTACCCATATTTTGGCAACAAAGTTGATTTGGATTAATGCTCGTATACGCTATCATTGTTATTCATTAACGATCAAATGTGGGACAATCTTGTGTTCTCTTTGGTCTCAGGTGAAGGCAGACAAATATTCTGGAAGAGGATTCAATGATAGCCCTTTCAACTCCCCAAGGACTCCATCATATGATCAAGAAAATGCATCAAATTTTCTGGTAAAGAATACAATCAATCATCTATTCCTACTTTCTCAAGTAAGAATAATGTCACATGTATCAAATTTTTACTCCTTTTGGCTGTTGCTGTTAAGACTGAATATTTCAGCAATGCATAATTTTCTTCTTCCAATTTCAGATAATGTGAAATTCTTTATGGTTCTTCAATTCTATTAAGCCTGATGAACCTATTTTTAGCTTACAATCAATAATTCTTTGCTCTAGCATCCATGGCTGTCTTCAAATCAACTTAACAATATAGTTAGTTCTCTATCTATTTTTTTTATCTTACCTTGTTTTCTGTTTTGAATAGTTCAACCAAGAATATAGCTCCGGGGATTACACCACACCAGAGAGCCCAGATGACATGTTTCTGAAAGATTTGAATCCCTGCCTCACACCTTGTTATTCCAGGACAAAATCTAAGGTATACAAAACATGGATAACATGATGTTTTTAGTACATAACATGGATAACGTGATGTTTTTTTTGTAGGAATTTAGTATATACGGTTCTCCCACTGATGGGGGATCGTCTCCTGAGATTGTTTATAACACATGTGGGATGAAGTTTTTGAGAAGTTCTGAGTGTTCCCAATCATCCAAGGTGCTCAAGGGTTTGGTCACGGGAGCTTCTAGCTGTTCCGGTGACACCCGATGCACACATGAAAACCAAATGCATCACAGACTATTCTGATTCTCTCTATATCATCTGCCGTTACAAGTTCTTGAAATCTCAGTGTGTTGGAACATTTCAGCTTAGTTGTATGTGACAACAAGCACTCTGTATCACTTTGTCAATATTTGAGTTTTGTTCATCATCTAAAGCATAATAAATAAGAACCCAATTTTGGTAGAGCTTTTTTTGAAGTTTTGCAATACATGTTGGCTTGTTTGCTGAACATAATTCCAAAGCATGACTATTTTATACTAGTATTTTGTGAAAAACAAAATATATATGAATAAAAATGACATTTTTGTTCATAGAATTCCATCTCTAGACGAGTTATCTATCCTACCAAACATGTGCTGAATTGATTTCTTATCTCGGATGTCTTGCTGAGCTAAAATGGAGATATCAAAACATTAGATTCATTAAGAGTTCATAATTTTTTCTGTTACAAAAACAAAATCTTACAATGGAAAAACAAGCTGGTTTTATCCATTGTAATAATAAAAATAACATTCACTATAGTATCTAATAAGCAACCATATATGAACACTTGTTATAAGCTCAACAAGAATTTATAAAGAAGAATGAACTTAAACAGCTACTTAAAAAAGTGAGCTTTTCAGCAGATCAAAACCCTCTTAAAGAATGAAGTGAAGAAAGCAACTGATAAAAAAACGAAGTATATAAATGCGATTTTGGATCTTTGAAATTGCACGTTTCTTCAATTTAAACTGTGGTCTTATGTACTTTATTTGGTTGAAATCAAGTTTGTCCATGACCGATTATTGTAGAAGTAAGGTTGATGCACAATAAATGAGAGTAGGATCAAAACATTGAGCTTCCGAACACACAATGAATTACTCTCTAACTACAATGGAATGGCTTCATGTTAATCAAAACAAATCAGACTTCAAATCCATGAAAAAAATAAGTACTAGTAGGAGTACTAACTAATGATTATTCCTAATAAACAAGGATAAATCAATGGTTTGTTAAAGTTAAAGGCCATTTTATATCAAAAAAGATGTAGTTGAATAAGCGACAGTGACATTATTAAGTCAGTGAAAAAAAGAGGGTTTTCCATTCCTCAAGAATCTTGCTCTGCAGGAATTCCTCCATTGATGGCCATCCTCACCACCTGAAAGATAACTGCAAATCCCACCACCATCAAATTAAAAATGTATATATATAGAGAGAGAGAAAGAGGGAGAAAGGTAAGTTATTAGTAGTTATTACAGGAGGCGACGACCAAAACGGCGAAGAGAATAAGAACAACGTGAGCAGGCTCCAAGGCGGTCTTGTTGGAAGAAATGGGCCCTACTCCTCTCCTGCTTATATTCTTCTCAAACTTTGCCACTTTCTTCTCCGCCAAACGCTTCGACACCGTCTGCGCACATTCAAATTTTGAAACCCTAGTTAGTTTCATTCCAAAAATACGCCAACGCAGCACTAGCTGTTTCACACGTTCAAAATTAACAAACAAAAACACAAAGAATAACTAATACTCCTATGTTTTAAATTAAAAACAAGAACAAAAGCCAATATGCAAGGGCAGCGCAGTTGGTTCCGGAGGGGCAAAGTTACAAGAAGAACAAAAGCCAATAACATTTCGTATTTGATTGATTTGCAGAAAATCATTTCAACTTAAAACAGCATCAAAAAAATTTCACAGATGGAGTTGGGAATGAGGATTTTACCATGTTGCAAAATTTGATTTCTGAAGAGATGTTGGAAGCAGCAGAGTTTTTCCTCGTCTCAGAATACTGAGAATAGTAATAAGAACTCTTCTGGAATATAGAAGCAGATGATTTCCTTGTCTCAGAATTAACTCTCCTGTCATGTCCTGTCCTGTCCTGGCATATAAAACCTAGCACCGCATTTGAAATTTATTGCTACCTAAAGCTGGGCCCCACTCAGTTATTATGTAGAATAATTTCTTTTAAATTCTCAATAAAAACTTGTTTAATGAGAAAAGATTTATGAGCAGACATATAAAAGTCAATTGCTAAACAATTGTTCTCATATTTTCGAAGATTCGTTGTAATTTTATTACAGAAAAGAAGGCAAGATTTTCTTGGCAATCAAAGGGATCGCTTTGTTAAATTAACCATTTTATAATAGGCATGGAAAATGTAACCAACTTCATAATCTTACATTGGGCGTAATCATAATACGCATTCGTTCCAAAAATATAGGCCACTTTTGCTATTTTGTCCGTAAAATAAAATTAATCAATTTCTATTTTTGAAAAAAATTCATTACACATTACAATATTAATAAATATGGATTATATTTTTCACTAAAATACTTCAACTACTTTATATTCTACTGATTTCGCATCAAATCTGGTGTAATTCCAAAATCTTTATTTTTATGGGAACAAAAAGAGTATCAATTTTTAAATATTTTAAAAATAATATTAATACACATTTACAATGTCTATTGAGAATCTGAATTGTACAAAATTAAAGTTCAACTAGTGCTCTGGCTGCGAGTTCTCAAAATAAGAGCATCCGCAGCGGTGGCGAAAGACGCCACCGCCGTCCGCGCCGTTGGCAAGGCGCAGGACCGCCGCCGCTGCAGCCGCGCCGCTGGCACGGCGCTGCTCGATGTATCGAGCACGTCCGTGCCAGCGGACGCACACGTGGCGCGCTCCCATTCGTCAACGGCATAGCCGTTGTGTTTAAACTTTTTTTTTATTTTTTTTTAAAAATCGGTATTTAATTATAAATAATGCTAAAAAATAAAAAAAAAATATTTTCCAAATCCCAAAAATATGGCCGTTTTTTTCCCGTTTTTTCTGAATTTTTTTGATTTTTTTTGATTTTTTTTTTTCCCCAAAATCATCTATAAATACACACATTCATCATCCATTTATCACATCAAATCATCTCTCATTCATCTCTCATTCATAATTCTCATACAAACTATCAACACATTCATCCCTCACTCAAAATCTCAAATGGATTTCACCCATATTATGGTGGAAGCGGAACGCGAAGAACAAGAATACTACGAACAACATCGTGCCGCTTACGAAGCATATGTCGCGGCGAATACCCCTGCTCCTCCTCCTCAACGAACCAGATCAAATCGACGGTACATCCATCGTGACCGGGAGGGAGCCCACGAAAGGCTCGTTGCCGACTACTTTGCCGACCAGCCGCGGTTTCCGGCAGATTACTTCAGGCGCCGTTTTCGCATGTCAAAGCGCTTGTTCATGCGAATTGTCAACACATTGTTCGTCACCACTCTTCAATGATGTGATGAATGGTGTAGCACCGGCGATCGACTTCACCATCAACGGAAATATATACCGCATGGGTTACTATCTCGCCGATGGTATCTACCCAAGGTGGTCGACGTTCGTGAAGACGCTCCACAACCCGCACGACCCGAGACGGGTTCTTTTTGCGCAGCGTCAAGAGTCAGCGCGGAAAGATGTCGAAAGAGCCTTCGGGGTCCTTCAAGCTCGATTCAACATTGTGAAGGCCCCGGCTCGGCTGTGGTACGTGAATAATATCGCCGACATCATGTTCACGTGTATTATATTACACAACATGATTATAGCCGACGAAGGGCCGAGGGCGGCTAGCTTCTACGACGAGGACGAAGCCGGAAGCTCAACAGCGAGGTCTCCCCTACGCCGAGGCGAGCATACGACGGTTGGCCAGAGGATCGAGACAAGACACACAATGCGCGATACTCGAATCCACAATCAACTACAAGAAGACCTAATCAACCACATGTGGGCGAAATTCGGCAACGAGTAGTGTCATTTTTAATTTTTAGGATTTTAATTATGTAATTTTTAATTTTTAGGATTTTAATTATGTAATTTTTAATTTTTAGGATTTTAATTATGCAATGTTTAATTTTATTTGTCATTTGTAATATTTATTGTGGGTTTTAAATGAATTTTAATATTATGGAAATGTTTTTGTGTAATTGAATTTTATATTAATTGTGCTCGTCCTTGCGGAAGAGCACAGTTGTGGGTGTTGTGCTCTTGCCAGAGAGCAGGCATGAATAGTACCGCCCGGGCCCACAACCGTGCCGCTGGCAAGAGCACGGTTGTGGATGTAAATATCAAATTTATACCTAAATTCATGGTTTTTATGACTAATGTCACTTTTACTACTCCAGTTGACACCATATGATGTAGGATTACTTCTGCCATATAAGAATAAGTATGTCACTTAGATAGAATAAATTTGTTACATCGATTTATATTATTGATGGAATGACTAACTATAGAATTTCTGCAACTATGTACATTTGATGATATATTTTAGCAACTATGTACATTTAATGATTTTTTTAATTAGTTTTAAAGTGTAAATCATATCTGACTCTGACCTCAAGTTGATGATTTTTCAAGATTTTTCTCATGAATATTCCTACTGAAAATGCTAGTCACACTTGTTAAGAAAAGAAAATGTATGTTATGCAAAAGCAACTCATTTGCTATTTTCTATCTTATTCTCTTTTCTACTTTGAACTTTCTTTATTCTCCAAACAGTTAATACTATATTTTATTAGTATTACATTAGTCCTAGCTAAAATGATACATTCTTTTTCGCACTTATTTTAAAAAAATAATAATAATAAATAGTTAAAATGAAGAGAAAGTAAATAATAGATGGAATAATGTAGAAGATACTCTATTCTATATTATTCTCTCTAACTTTAACTACTCCAATTTATTGTCATTTTACAAAATACGTGCAAAAAAAGAAACATGTCATCTTAGTTGAGTTGGAGGGAATGTCATTTTATTAAATTAAATTATGTGTTTAAAAAAATTTATCACTTACTAATATAATTAATGTGAATCTTAAGGATTCAAGACACATATGTTTGCCCCGGACTTGCTCTTGTAAATATTTCAATAACCCAAACAAACCCAACAAGAAATGAAACAATAAAAATGGTGGAAAAGGGAGAAGGTGTTATGATTTAGATAGATGCTTGGAACCTATGAACCTTCTACAAAACAATGAAGACAACCCAAGGCAACTTTCACCAAAGCAAGAATCTAATGGCTCCACAAAACTAGCAACATAAGAACTAGAATTGCATACCTTAACATTCAATTTAAGCCCGACAATAGATTAAAATGCAACCACAAGGGATTTTGATAAATCTTCAAAGATGAAGAGGAATGCTCACAATGGAGTCTTTGGTAGGTTTACAAAATGTTCAAAGCTGCCATAGAAAAACCCTAACATGTCTATTCATACTAGAAGTGAAAAAGGAGTAAAATAAAACAATTCTTGGTAAAAAAGACACATCTCGGACAAAACACCCGACCGGGCGTTTCCCTAGGTTCATTTCGCCCGCCCGAGCGAAGTTTCTGGACAAAAACTGATCTCTCGACATAACCGCCCGACCGGGCGTTTTGCATGAGGAAAAACGCCCGCGCCACGCGTTTTGTTCTGCATTGCGCGGCTTTCTTAAAGCGATCATAACTTCCTCATCCGGGCTCCGATTGAGGCATGCAAGATATCCACGCGAAGCTCTTTTGACTATGGAGACAATGGAAGTCTTAGGAGAGGATTTGGACTTTATCTTCAAAGGCAAATTCTGGTTTGAATCAGACCTCCAAATCCGGATTGGCTCCTTGCCATGTCACCACCTTGTTCTCGGACCCCAATCAACCCATGGCCCTCGATGTCGTTGTATCCTATGATTGTGAATACCCGGATTCACATCAATAACGATGGGAGTATTATATTGTATATTTATTTAAAACTTTTGTGTAACTCAAAAGGTTGGCAAGTGAGAATTGACTCCCATCGACATTATCTACAGTTCTACACTACAACTGTGAAGTCAATTTTGCAACATTTTAACAATTTTTTTTTGTTGTTAAGAGCATCCACAACCGTGCTCTTGCCAGCGAGCACGGTTGTGGGCCCGACGCCACTATTCATGCCTGCTCTCTGGCAAGAGCACAACACCCACAACTGTGCTCTTCCGCAAGGACGAGCACAATTCAATTTAAAATTCAATTAAACAAAAACATTTCCATAATATTAAAATTCATTAAAAAACCACAATAAATATTACAAATTACAAATAAAATAAAAAAGACATCATTAAAATCCTAAAAATTAAAAATTACATAATTAAAATACTAAAAATGGATATGAGAGAATGAAGATGAGAATGGATACGGGAGAATGAAGATGAGAATTGTGTAGTTTGATGTGAATTTTTTGGTGTGAAAGTGGGGGTATTTATAGATGAAAGTGTGTATTTTTGGGGGAAAAAATAAAAAAAATTAAAAGTGGTAAAAACGGTAATAAACGGATATATTTTTTTTGGGAAGTGAATTTTTTTTTAATCGGTTTTTTTAAATAAAAACCTATTTTTAATTAAAAAAATTCAAAGGCAACGGCGCCGCGCGCCACGTGTCCTGCTCGCTGGCACGGCGCGGACGGACGCGGGTTGGGCCACCACCGTTGTGGATGCTCTAAATTTTAAATGTAAGAAAGAAAATGTTAATTTACAAAAATCATAAATTTAGGTAAAAATTTGATATTTTACCCAAACTTTAAATGTAATAAAAAAAGATAGTGATAAATGTACATAAATTGGACATACATAAATAAACTTTTTTAACATTGTATATTGAAAATCAATTTATAAATATGAATTAACTAAAAATAAATTGCATGTTAAAACCATCTCCAACCATACTCCAAAAATGAGTTTTGGTGTAGAAATATTCTCTAACCATACACCAAACTCAAACCCATTTTTGGTGTTTTTTGTGAAATAATACTACCAAATATGGTGTTACTGCAAAAAATTTGTGATACAAAAACCAAAAAATGGTGTAAATTTTGAATTTGGTGTAAATGGTTGGAGTAAAACTATTTTTTGGTGTGACGTATACTCGAAAATGGGTTTGAGTTTGGTGTAAATGGTTGGAGATTGTCTAATCATTCCATAACAATTTAGGAAATATTAAAATTTTTAATTAAATACCAACAAACTTAAGACAAATATAATATTAATTGAATTTTGTATGATTATTTCGAATCTAAGCTCAAAATCATATAAAAAATGTGTTATAAATTTTCCATCACTTCTTTTAGATTGCTATATAATAATGTATAACAAAACTAATTTGTAATAGAATTCAATTAAATTTAAAATTTAGGAATGTACATGTACTATTTATATACTACTTTCAAATAACATGCCAATTTTCTATTAATAATAATGACATTTTCGTAAGGGTTGTTCCCAAGACATGGCCATGAAAAATGTTGTTCTCAATTCACTATTTTTAATGGATTTAACATGTGAAGTGTGTACAACGGGAAAACAACCTAAGAAAAATCTTGAAAAAAAAAATTTGAGTAAAGAGGGAAACTATTTTCCTCGGGTCAAGTTCATCGTTAGCTTTCTCACTGTAAGATAAGAGAATTCTTAAGTGAACTTGGATTTGAAGCTTTATGTTTTTACATCAACACAGACAATATATTTACGACATCTAAACAAATTACATATGCTAAAACAACCAAGCAAAACTTGATTGCGTTTCATATATATATATCCAAAAGTAAAATAAGTTGAAAGGATATCAGGAACACACATGCTACATATGAAGATTTGAGAGGGTAGGGAACCATATTGCCGTATGCTTAATTGAAGTTAATTAGCCAAAACAAGTGTTTCTACCAGTTTTGCAACTGAGAGGAAATGCTTTTCACAACCGGGTGGTATTCGGTGTGAAGATGTCTCTTCGCCTTCTCTGAACCAGGTTGCCCGAGCCAATCATTATATAGCCTTTTGATTCCGGGATTTTCAAAAGGATCACCCACCAATACCTGAAAAAGTGTAAAAGCCTAAGCAATTAGCATCTACTATAGAAGGACATCAACATATTATTAGGTTGTCAAGACACTGAAATTTTTTTTCCTTTTCCTAAAGCCGAAAGTTCGGGATTAAGGAATTTCGAACTCACCAATTCCATCCCCATATTTTAACATTGTTTTCCACAAAGTAAAAGGTTATCAGACACTCGTATAACTAGCAGACAGAATAGAACCTCAATCCAAGAAGGACACTAACAAAATCAGACTTACATTTTCAGAATATGTTGCTTCCAACGATTGAATCAAATCTTTTGCAGATTGACCAGGATTGGGTTTGATTTGGCCTCCACCATTAAGACATCCTGTCATAGGTGCAAACATTAAGAAAACATAATTACGTTAAGATGAATATACATCAGTTGACAATCCAAAATTAAAATCTGAAGGTGGGAAAGAAAAATACCAGAAGGGCAAGCCATTATCTCTAGAAAATGATATTCACACTTTCCAGATTTGATTTTTGTAACAATGTTCCGCAAGTTCCTGAATCCATAACATAAAGCAAATCTCAACACAATTTTACCATCAACCTGCATAAGAAAGAGATTCTCTTAGAAAAAAGAAAACAAGGTTTCCATTATTTTTTTATGTGAAGTATGTTTATAGTGAAGAGCAACTAAGATACATATTCGATTTCTTGCATGTATGCTACAGAGGAAGGTGTAATGATGAAAACAGACACCAGGGGAAAGTATGAAGCATCATTGAACAAGGAATAAGAAGTAACAAGGTAAACCAAGTATGAGAGGAGGAAAAAAAAGGATTTTTTAGGCGAATCTGCTGAATGAAGGAAATATCAAACTTACTTCCAAAGTAAGTTCACGAAAATCCGCATTCCTTACAGTCTTATACTCAAGAGGTCCATCAATTTCCTTCCTAAAAAGCATCTTTGAGGCATAACGAAAAAGTGTATCAGCATAACCTCCAGAGCTCCCACGAACACCATAGAGATTGCCTTCTTCATCTACATTGGATAATCTGTGGATGAAATTATTAATTGATCAGTCCCAGCCCTCAGTCCATCATAGCCTGCTTCAGATAGCCTATAAACAATAAACACTTACAATTTATCCACAGGAGAATCCTCCAAGGTTGTAAAATCAATTGATTTCATCTGCGACAATAATAGATAATTTACATTTTAGATAAACAGTATATAAAACAACAAATACTGGATGATCAGGCTGCTAACAAAGAAAATATACCTTAATTAGATCTAAAACCTCTCCAGTTGTCAACACTGAGTCAACCTCTGTAATTCTTTCAGCATCTGAATCTGACTGAAACATAAAGTCATCTCGAGCAGCCTCAAGCTTTTTGTCATAGCAGGGCATCACAGTCACGTGATATATGTCCTCTGGCCTGCTTGCACATACAGTATATCCCCAATATCAGAAACCATTTCTCTAAAGTTCATAAATTTGGGAGGCATAAGAACTTCTTAAGTGATTTTTAATGCGTGCAAACTATGATTTGATATTGGGTCAAATGCACATAAATTCACAAAAAATAACAAAGAAGCTGAAATACTGAACCAAAAGTGAAAAGTGTCCATTACAGTGATTTAGAACACAATTGTTTGTTGGAGGCTTTTCACTCACCTGATACATAATTCTTGGCAGATGTGGTTCTTAATGGCAGCACCAATTGTTTGTTGGGGGCTTTTCACTGAAGAAATATGTGGAAGAATATATGATCCAAGAGTTTTTTCGGCATAGCATATCCAACCTGCCATTCAACATCAAGGAAAATTCAGTTACAAATTACAATCAAGAAAGCCATCAATTATTATGAAATAACTTAAAAGTCCAATAGACAAAGTCTGCCACCCAAAACGTTTTCTACCTCTCTCCCACAAACAACCGAGCGAACATAGATAACTAGTTGTGACATCATATTTTATATTTTTATTAGGTTGAAAAGAGCAAATATTTGCACCTACAGCAGACAGGAAGAGTTTTTGTATTTCAGTACCTGGACATGCAGATGAAATCATAGGAAGGTCTGACTTTGACTTCTCTTCACTAGCTGAATTGCTTTCTCTATAACGAGCTATGAATTCATTACAAGACTCAATAAGTGTTAAATCTCGACTGCTGCTAGTATCAAAAATGGCTCTCACTCCCAAAGACTTCAACAATGTTGTAAGTTTCTTAAATACCTGAAATCATTTAAAAAAAACTGGTAGTGCCAGGAACTTGTACCCAAAATAGACAACCCAGCAAAAATAATACTCTAAAGTACAACAATGATTTCTATATATAAAATCTTACCTGAAGGGGAGAAAGGCCAAAATGAACAGCAAGAGAAGCCCTAGACTGGGGAGAAAGGGAGAAAATTATAGATTTTCCTTTGTTGAGGTTCAAAAGAAACTCATCTAAACTCTGCTTCTCAAGCATAACTGTCTCTGCGGAAGTTATGCACCCACTGCACGAGAATCATGAACATTAGTGTACCAGTTTCGATTTTCTCTCCTCCCTTCATTCTTCCCCTGCAGTTACTCACACACGCAAGTGCAGAGGAGTACCTAAGTGACTATATCTAGCAACGGTGGTCATAAAAAAAACACGTTCATCCTAAAAAATAAAACCATAGTTGTATTTACCTGCATGCTAAGCAGTCCTTGAGTGAGATCTTCACAGGCTCCGTCTGAGCCGCTTTAGGAGCCATCCTAGATTTTCCAGCATTCTGTTCACGAGCAGCAACTACAATGACTACGACGAAGATGACAAACAAAGAAAAAATGGCAACAAACAAGATCATACTAAACGAGGATGCACTTTCTGCACCAATGATTCCAATAGTCATCTCAATTGATATTATACTTCATAATTGAAAAGAGAGCAACATAACCAAGCACTGAACTTCACCAATTGCTAAAGCCAATTAGAAATGTTTGCCAAACTCTAATAGAACCGCGAACGGTTGAGCAATTTCAATAACAGGGATCAAAATATGTGAAATTCCAATCAAAATTGTCAAAAAGCTAGCTGGAGATTATCGATTAAAAAAACCCAGTTACCTCAGTTTTAATGACGCAGCCTTGCGATGGAGCTATGTAATCGTTCAAGTCGCCAATTCTGAGCGTGGCAGAAAATCTCTCCGACATTATCGCAGTCTGTATGGTGCACGATTCACTGAAAAACGAAGATTGATAGTTGATGATGTAGAAGTTGAATCTTGTGTTCCAGTTTTGGTTCGGAGGAATTAGGGATTTACAGATTACTAAAAGGGGATTAAAAGGCGGTCGAAGGGGGTTTCCTTCTGCCCAGTCGATAAAAGTCAATAAAGACAAACTGAAACCGGCAAATATATATTGCTATTATTCGAAAGAGAAAAGATAAATTAACAAAAATTGTAGTATATACAAAATACCCTTTAATTTAGTTCTATTTTTAGGATAAAAATTTTATGACTAATTTATCCTTATTTAATATTGATAACATTGATTTAGATTATGAATTATTTAAGGTAATACTCCACGAATTAACACACTACATAATTAAAGTACTCCTATATTTAATTATAAAATAATTACTAGTACTATGTAATTTAATAAAGTAACATATATTTTTTAAAAGAAAATTATATTTGATCATTTTATACTTTAGTAGTATCTAGTTTTTTTTGCCATTTGTATTAGTTTTTCATAACTTGTTTGATCTTTTTGTTGTTAATTTTTTATTTTAAATTATGATACAATATAAATCATTAATTTTGTACATAAGTAAATCGACTTAATTAATATTAATTAGTTGAATGATAGTACTAAGAAATTAAGTATATATACTGTAGTTATTTTTATAATTTACATTTATTATAATTATTTAATACTAATGTAGTTGAATGTGAGTGATTATGATCGTTTAATCAATTTTCTAGTACACAAAAAATTGACGTAATCACCATCAATTAGTTGGATGAGAGTACTAAGAAATTAAGTATATATATTATATATATAGTCATTTTTATAATTTACAATTTTAAAATTGTTAGAACAATAAAATAGTTGGAAGTGAATGATTATTGTTATTATTTTATATCAAATTTATTTTTGTTTCATGGTTTTGAGTCAAGATATTGAATTCACAAAAAAATCGATTCAATGATCATTAGTTAGTTTGATGATGATACTAAAAAATTAAGTAAATATACATATGGTTGTTTTGTAATTTATACTATTAAAATTAGTAAAATTTACTAATAAGAGTATTAAAATAGTTAGCTACAAATGGTCGTTATTTAATTTTAATTTATTTTTTACTATTTTATATTCATTTCATAATTTTTGAGTTAAGATATACAATATTCAATGAAATCGTGTTAATTGATTTTTAATTAGTTGAATGGCAATACTAATTAATTAAGTATATTTACACATAGTTATTTTTTATTACACAATGAAATAGTTTGGTTTGAATAACTATTAATGTTTTAGTTTATTTTTTATTACTGGTTAATTAAAATTTTAAATTTTAATTAGTTGGATGGCAATACTAAAAATTAAATCAATAGGAGTAATATTTAATTAGTTGGATGACAATACTAAAAATTTAAATATATTATATGACATTATTGCATAAGGTATTTGAGTGTTGGACAATAGAAGAAATTTAATATTCTTCAAATACGTACCCAATATTTTTTTAAAAATGTATGGTGAAGAATGTGATAAATTTATCTTTTTAATTTTTATTTAGCTATAATTATGTAGCTTTATGATAGAATGGATTATCTTTCCTAAATGTGCAGTTATTAAACTTACAAAGTTAATCTTTCCTAAATAATTATAAATGGGTAAATGTGTAATGTATAAACTATTGTAAATGTAAATTCCCTAAAATGTCCAATTTTGTATACACAATTTTTGTTAATTTATCACTACTCTATTCGAAATTCAAACCCAAATCGAAATACTGATAAAATATTTTACTTCCACATTTCACAATTCATCCTTTAGTAGTAATAAATCACGACCCATATACAAATCAAATTAAATACACATCAATAATTAGGCTTATTTCATACCTTTTTTTTTTCGCTTATGTATTTCATACCTTTCAAAAGTTTAAATGATAAATTATAAATTTGACCAAAAATTTTTGTAATTTTTTTTTCTTCATATTTTTAGTTTATTAAGCTTAAAACTATGTCATTTTGCTGTCTATGTTAGATTAACACATATTTTAATCACTATTTATCGTATTACCAAAATTTTACATTTATAACTGAAAAAATCATTATAGGACAAATTAAAATTTGACCAAACTTCATAATTTGTCTTTAAAATGAAAGACATCAGACAAAGTATTTGATTTTAGAAACAATTGGGAAAAATGGGTTGCACAAAACAAAACTATATGAATGCGTGCAACAGTATTAGTACTGGCCACTGGTTATATAAAGCATGTGTGGCTGTTAATTAAGTAAGTTTAGAATCGGACAATTATAGTCACCATTACATAATCTTATTAACGCCACTCATACAGCCATACGTGAATTTTGCTGTTTCCAACAATTCAAATTGCCTTATAATGTAAAATTGGATAACTTAGTCTTGGACTGAGTTAGAATCACATAGCGAATGTAAAGACTGAAATGTCTAATTGAGCTTTAACGAGCAATAGGGCCCAAATTACATGTCTATTTTTCCATAAAACTACTGCCTTTAAAGATACAGCATTCAAATATACCACTCTATGCTAAACAAGCCTTTGATAACGAGTTTTGGCCTGGGTTCGAACAGATTTCATGGGAGAGACTCGAACTTGCATGAATTGTGACCTGTCACAGAACAAAAGTTTATTTTAGTACAGTAAGAAATTATTACACTAACACATTGAATCATTAAAAAAAAAGAAAAGAAAAACAGAGATCTATACACAATTGACATCTTGTAGAATTAATCATTAGCTAAGAAGGGAAAACATTAGCTTAGACATGTTAGAGTACTATATAGATCAAAATAATTTTTCTACTTTAATTTCCCCTTTTTCCCTTTTCTCTTTTTAAACGGAAAAACTCACAACAGGCAAATAACATGATCATGTTGCTTCTACTACTGTGGAAATCCTCATTTTGTGATCTCACTAATTTTTTCCAATTTCAAAATCCGATTGCAAGAAATTTATTTATATATTCAAATTCAGAATGAAAGTATCACAAAGCTGTCACATTCACATAAAGAATTCCCTGATCTAAATAGGCAAATGGAATAATCTTAAAATGGCAGCAAATCAACATTAAGATGTATACAAAACCTAGAATATCATAAAAATACAGTGATCTTACTTGGATCGAGATCAGATATAAGTGCAGCAGCATTGAAATAACAACTGCCTCCTTTGTGCTTCATGTTTTGATAGTAGCTGTTGAATGCATATGAGGAGTGGTCCTTGACTGTGTTAGGAAGGTAGCACGGCCCATTCTCTCTGATGGCGCTGCAGTCCGCGCCATTGCTGCAAGCCCACTTCATGGCTTGGTCCAGCACATCCTCCGGGGTTTGCTCGTCCGCTATGCAATAGTCTTGGAACTGTCCATCTAAAACCATCCCAAAATTAATCCAATAATCAATACCTCATTTATCCAGTGTAAATCTGCATAAATTTAATGAAAATGTTACCAGAATTATGTAATAGCGAGAGCAGGAAGAAGAGAGCAATTAGAGTCTTGATCAATATCTTCATCACAAATGATTTCAGTTTTCTCTTGTGTACAAAAATGTATAAGGGGGTGTGGCTTCAAAGGCAAAACTCCTATCTTTTTATAAAGATGGATATGGAGGTTAAATTTTTAGCTTTTCCTGCACATATCAACGTAAAAGATAAAAATGGAATGTGGTAATTAGTAATTACTCCAATTCTCATTCTTCAACCTTTGTAATCAGTTGCCAGTTATTATGCTGATTGCCTTACCAATTTGTACTTGCATTCTCTTATTATACTGCTTGACTGGAACTAGTCATACGCATAGAGTAATTACTAAACAAAATTATGTGCATTTCACATTTTCCGATTTTCGTGTTCAAATATTATTGTTTTCATCATATTAGTAGTAATTTTTTTGAGGGGAATAGAATCTTCAATAGTTTATTTGCACATGACGGCTTATTATGGAAAAGAATACACCGTGCTGTTAAGAGCATCGACACCGCCTTAATGGCGAAGGAAACATAAATAAAAGTAGTAAAAGTAAAGATTCTGTTCCAACCCATCCTTTCCCTTTTCTCCTCTTCCAAGTTATCAGCCTCAGCCTGTTTGAGTCTTACAATGCTCTCGAGCTCATCCATCTGCATCTTCTTTCTCTGCCTTTCCATCTTCAGTTCAGAAACTTTTTTTCCTTCGCTATATCTTTGAGCTCCTGATCACAAGCCTCAACAGAAAATCGAGCCTTGCACAATTCAAATCTCTCTTTAGGCAACGGCTTGGTTAGCATATCTGCTGGATTCTCCTCTGTCCAAACCTTCAACACATTCACTTCTCCTCTTTCTATAGCTTCCCTTATGAAATGCAAGCGCATGTCTATGTGCTTGCTTCTTTCATGATATACCTTGTGCTTCGCAAGGCACAACGCATTGTTGTTGTCACAGCCTATCCCCACAGCTGACTGCACAACACCAAAATCAGCAGTAATGCCTTTTATCCAATAGCTCTCCTTCACTGCAGCAGTCAGAGACATAAATTCTGCTTCAGTGGTTGATAAAGCCACCATATGTTGAAGACTAGACTTCCAGCTAATGGTTGATCCATACATGGTAAAGATGTACCCTGATTGGGATCTTCTATTATCAACATTTCCTGCAAAATCAGAGTCGCAATAACCAACCAACACATCACCTTCATACTGATCATCACCTGTGAAAAGTATAACAAAATCCCCAGTAGCCTTTAAGTATCTCAATAGTCATTTGAGAGCACTCCGATGTTCTCTCCCATGATTTGCCATAAATCTGCTGGTCACACTCACAGATTGAGCAACATTCGGCCTCGTGCTTATCATAGCATACATGATGCTACCAATGATGCTAGCATAGGGTATCTTTTGCATTTCTGCCTTCTCTTTTTCTGTTTCTGGTATCTGATCAGAAGATAACCTGAAATGTTGAGCCAATGGAATAACACTTGGCTTTAGATTCTCCACCTTGAACCTTTTTCAATATCCTTGAAACATAATCTTGATGATTTAGCCAGATTAACTTCTCCTTTCTGTCCCTGATAATTGTCATGCCCAATATTCTTCTTGCTGCTCCTAGGTCTTTCATATCAGACACCTTAGTTAGATCATCCTTGACTGATTGTATCTCCTTCATTGAAGCACCCGCCAACAGCATATCGTCCACATACAATAAAGGATATGCAACAGGGACTCCATTCTTCTTCTTGACATAGACACATTCATCATAATCAGATCTTCCAAAACCAGAGCTTAACATATGGTCATCAAACCTCATATGTCACCGCCTGCTTGCTTGTTTTAGACCATAAATGCTTCTTTTTAGCAAGCAAACCTTATTCTCATTTCCTGGACTCACAAAGCCTTCAGGTTGAGCCATGTAAATTGTTTCTTCCAACTCTCCATGTAGGAAAGCTGTTTTTACATCAAGCTGTGCAAGCTCCCAATCTCTTTTGGCCACAACAGCAAGCAACATTCTAATAGATGTATGCTTCACTACAGGTGAAAATACTTCATTGAAGTCTATTCCATGTTCCTGAGTAAAGCCCCTTGCAACCAACCTTGCTTTGAATCTCACATTCTCACCTCCTGCAGATTCTATTTTTTTCTTGAATGCCATCAGCTCTCTCAACCAATATCCAAGTTCCATTTCTGAGCAGGGATTCAATTTCCTCTATCATTGCTTGCATCCATCTTTCTTTTTCCTTACTCTCCATTGCTTCAGTATAGG
Organism: Salvia splendens; assembly: GCF_004379255.2. Lineage (NCBI taxonomy): Eukaryota > Viridiplantae > Streptophyta > Magnoliopsida > Lamiales > Lamiaceae > Salvia > Salvia splendens. The sequence goes on from NC_056039.1 coordinate 28,435,396, forward strand.
ATGCAGGCTCTGCATACTCCACCTCTTCTGCTACAAACAATGCATAAAAGAGCATCTCAGCATCTGCATATCTGGAAGGTGGTTTCACATTTACTCTTCTTTTCCTATCTCTTGCTAGCTTATAATTCCTCGGATCATCTGGTGTGTCAGTTTGAGTAGCTTGATCATCTGCCATTCTAGGAGCAGGATCATTAGGCTGAGAAGTTTCAACTTCCCTTTCATTCTCTGAAACCCCCTCAATCTCCACCTCAAATCCTTTAGTACCTGATCCTTCATTATTGCTAGTTTCTGCCTTCTGGAAATGCATGATGTTTTCCCAGAAGACCACATCTCTACTGACAATGATCTTCAAATTTCCAGGCTCTACACACCATAGCCTATATCCCTTAACACCTGGTTGACAACCAAGCATTATACATCTCAGAGCTCGAGCCTCAAGTTTGCCCTGCTTAATGTGAGCAAAAGCTTTGCAGCCAAAAATACTTTCAATCTTGAGTAGTCACCATGACTGCCATACCATCTAAAATCTGGTGTATCACCTTGGATACTAGAGGAGGGACACTTGTTGATCATCTTCACAGCGGTGGATGCAGCCTCAGCCCAGAATTTTCTATCCATTCCAGCTGATAACATCATGCACCTCACTCTTTCTACAATGGTTCTATTGGCTTTCTCTGCCACACCATTTTGCTGGGGATTAAGAGGGACCGTTTTGTGTCTCTTAATTCCCTTTGATCTACAAAATTCATCAAATTCCCCAAATAGATACTCAAGGCCGTTGTCAGTTCTCAGACACTCCAAACTGCCTTTCTTCTCTAACTCTACCTCCAAACACCAGTCTTTAAACCTCTTAAAGGCCTCTGATTTTTCTTTCAAAATGAAAATCCTTATTTTCCTTGAATAATCATCTATCACAGTCATGTAATATCTACCACCTCCAATAGATTTGACTTTAGCAGGACCCCAAAGATCACTATGCGCATAATCTAAAGGCTTAGTTGAAGTATGTTTACCTTTAGGGAAGGGCAGCTTCTTTGATTTCCCTAAAATGCATTCTTCACAGTAATCTGCTCCTTCTCATCTTGAGCTTGCAATATTCCCTTTTTCACCGACTCTTTAATGCTTCATTCGGCCGGATGGCCAAGCCTCATATGCCATAATTTCATATTCCCATTGTTCATTGTATTGATTTCATAATCAGATGGAACTTGCACGTGAGCAACAAGTAATATAGGCTTCCTCTTCTCTCAGCCTTCATCACTTCCTTTCCTTCCTTGCTGACTACCACCTCCAATAGATTTGACTTGAGCAGGACCCCAAAGATCACTATGCGCATAATCTAAAGGCTTAGTTGAAGTATGTTTACCTTTAGGGAAGGGCAGCTTCTTTGATTTCCCTAAAATGCATTCTTCACAGTAATCTGCTCCTTCTCATCTTGAGCTTGCAATATTCCCTTTTTCACCGACTCTTTAATGCTTCATTCGGCCGGATGGCCAAGCCTCATATGCCATAATTTCATATTCCCATTGTTCATTGTATTGATTTCATAATCAGATGGAACTTGCACGTGAGCAACAAGTAATATAGGCTTGCTCTTCTCTCAGCCTTCATCACTTCCTTTCCTTCCTTGCTGACTACCATCTTTCCACCAGCAGAGGAGAAAACACATCCCTTTCTTTCAAGCAGACCAAGAGATATGAGATTCCTCTTAACTTGAGGAATGTATCTGGCATCATTCAAAATTTTCACACTTCCATCATGCATCTTCAGTCTCACTGATCCTATCCCTTCAACAAGACATATTTGATTATTCCCTAAGATCACAGAACATGTGCTTTGTCTTAATTCCTCAAACCAAAACATATTTGAGCTCGTATGGAAGTTGCAACCTGAATCCATAATCAAAGATCCAGCTTCAGCACCCTCCATCACATTCAAGATCTCAGGATGATTGTTTTCTTCAACACAATTAGTGGAGTTCACCATTTTCCCCCAACCTCTGCCTGTTTTCTCTTTCAAGCATAGCAGTCCTTTTTTAGATGTCCGGGCTTCTTGCACTAATGCCAAGATCGGGTCTCCTTTTGATCACTTTGAGGAGCCTTCGAAGAATCTGAATCCTTCTTGAATGTTTTCTTAAACTTGTACTTCTTAACATTCAAACTCTCTGCAAGAACACCATCGTTGTTTCCCTGCCCCCCTTTGTGAATTTCCTTCGCACGAATAGCAGATTGAACTTCCAGTAAGGTAATTGATCTATCTCTACCGTACAAGATTGCATCGCGAAGCTGGTCATAGGACTTGGGTAAAGCATTGAGCAGCAGGATCACCTTATCTTCATCACCGATAGACGCATCAATATTCTCAAGGTCGTCAACTGGCTTGCTAAAATCCTCCATCTGCTCCAATACTCCCTTATCCTTTGAAAACCTGTATGAATAGAGGCGTTGTTTCATGTACAGCCGATTCGCCAGAGATTTGGTGAGGTAAAACTCCTCTAGCTTCGCCAAGATTGCAGCCGCGGTCGTTTCCTTTGTGACTTCTCTAAGAACTTTATCACCCAGGCATAACACAACCGCGTTGTGTGCCTTTGCTTCAACCTCAGCTTTCTTTTGAATCGCTTTTTCATCAAGAACCTCCTTCTCCTTCGCATCCTTGCTTTCGACGGAAAGCGCAGCTACCAATCCTTGCTTTCCATGTTTCTAACAGCTTCTTGCACTACTTGCGCAATCCTATTGAATGCTTCCTTTGGAGACAGCATCCTGCCATCTTCACTGTCTTGATTTTTGACGAAACTTCAAGCTCTGATGAAGAAACAACATTTTGAGCAGAAAATTGAATTCAATTAGAGCTACATACATAGCAATGTCAATGAGTAGTATTATGGCCAAGAGTAAAGCTCTGCCTTGAAAGAACATCAAGATTAGCACAAACGTAATATGCCAATGTAAAAATGCTTGAATTCCAGTCTTCAGCGCAACCAGGATCTCGAGCTGAACCATGTGTGCCATAATCAGTGTTTTGTTTTCTCTGTCAAATCACCTCTACTCTGAACCATTGAAAAATAGGAACTTGCAAACCACCTAAACCTTCAAGAGAGGCCTGAAACTCATTCTTAAACTTTTCCAGATACTCATCTGGAAGGTTTTGCTACATCCATAAGAGACAACTTATTTGAACTGGGGACATGCTGCATGACAGACTGCACTGTGAAACCATTCTCTCTTTGTTTTTCCTTCTGCAGTCTCTTCGCCACCAAAGCATCGGCAGTGGGCCAAGTTTCCCGGGAACTAGCACTATCAGATGGTGACTCGCCGACCTGATCAGAATTTGAGCCGCGCTAATGAAGATTTGGAGATCCATAGGCATCTGAAGAGAGACCAAGGGATGTCTGAAGCCCACCTCCTACAGACCGTGGCTGTTGTCGAGGAGGCAGCATTGATGATTAATTGGTCATTGATATCATGTCTCCATTTGAATATGCCAATTATGATCAGCACTTCTGATGGATAAAATTGGAGCACAATCTGAGATGACTGGGAAAAATTTCATCCTCATAGCATTTAACTCTATACTTATAGTACTGTATTTTTTATTTATATCAATATTAATTGATGTTTTATCTCTCCTGTATTACTTTTCTTTTATCTTTCTTCTCTAAGCATAACAATGACAAATCCAATTATAATAATTTAAAATATATTTTAGTGCAAGTTTACATTAAACAAGTAAATATATGTACGAGGACGTGATCAATGGATAACTAATTAGCAATCCAAAATTAAGACCAATTTTTAATCATTATATTAGGAGAGTTAAAGGTTGATATAATGTCAGGGATTATATTTTAAACTTAAAGGGTATTAATGTCAATTCTCTCTTATTAAAATTGTCTTAAAATTTTAAATTTACGTAATTCTCTCAATTTAAATTATTTTTTTGTAAAAAATATATCAAATTCAAAGTAATTTTATAATGATTCTAACGAGATTTCAATTGCATATGTTCCGACGACGTTCGGATGATGAAATGTAATGATTTTTATTTCAGTTTTCGTACATGTTGATAAACATAATTTTTATCAACAAATACATCAAAAAATCTCAATATAATGCATGTAAAATCTCAATAAATCTGTGCTGATATTTTCGTGTACTTGTATTGAAATACTCATGTCATTGTGTTGATATTTGTAATACACTATATTGATATAGAAAAAACACGAAATTTATGATATGATAACAGAATGACAATCTTACCTTTGAAATTCGTAAGATTTAATTTCATCCACTCATTTTAAAATCTAAAAAGTAAAGATTTAGTCTTGATTTTGAATTATGATGATATAAGCAATATAAGAGAACCTATCTAAAATTATAGCCAAAAGCAAAAGAAAGCATCATATGCCACGATTGTAGTTCCTTCGTCATCTTAATAAATTATACTATCAGTAAACTAAGACAATAATGACCTAAGTGCACGGCGAGTTATTTATTACTATGAGTTAAATCATGCAAATCAAACAATTAATTAATTTAAATTATGCAAAATTGATTTAGGAGAAATTATGTACTGCATTATTTAAATTATAGACATTTTCTCAATTGTCAATTTGATTTATATTTGGGGAAAAATTATACTCCCTCCGTCCCATAAAAATATGGGCAATGAGTATGGCATGAGAATTAAGACAAAGTTGGTAAAATAAGAGAGATGAGTAGAATGTAGTTAAAATAGAGTTAGTGGATAGTGGGACTTACATTATTTAATTAATATAACTTTCTAAAAATGAAATGCACATATTTTTGTGGGACGGAGGAAAATGTAAAGTGCACATATTTTTATGGAACAGATGGAGTATGATTTAAAAGTTGTTGAAAAATCTATAATTTTTTTGCAAATTTGTATGTCAATCACAAAAGTCATTAATTTTTAGCACGAAAACTCAAGCTGCTTGCACCATATTTCATTTTGAGTGATCCCAAGCTACTTGCGCTATTGTATTTTTGGCAGTAATTGTATTCTTTGTCCTATTCTACTCTCTCTTATTTATTTTCTTTTATAATTTATTCTCTCCACTTAATATATAAATATAAATTTCTTAAATTTAATGTCCAAAAGAAATGTCGAAGTAGTTTGGACCGAGAGATTATAAGTTAGACTAAATCATTTTGGCTTTCAAATCAAATATAATTTATCTCAAATCTAAATTAATCGGATAATTAAGAAAAATGTCAAAATTATACAATTGAATAGTAATTTATAAAAAAAATTAACTAAATTTGTTAATTTTTAATGCTATTTTCCTAATATTTCTGACTACCTTATAACTATATGTTGCAATATAATCCAATTAATTAAATCCGATTTTTACAAGAAAACTACTTCTATATATACTAATATAACCATAAAATATCTTCTCATACATACTCCGATACTCCTAATTACCATAAAATATCACATATATAAGGAAAGACCGTAGTTGAATTAAAAGTAAAACCTCTTCTCCTATCTTCACAAGGAAAATAACCATATATAAAATCACAAATTGTTTCCATATGCAACGGAAAAAGCGCAACGGTAAAAACATTACTCCTTAGTTCATTCATCACATCTATAAAATCACATCTCCGATCTCCCTCACCGTCTCACAATTTGATCTCCACGCCTACGAAAACAAGATGTTTATCCGCGACATCACAATCCACGACATGAAAGACAAACTCGACATGAAAGGCTCTCTCTTCGACGTTCTTCTCGCCACGACGGAACGCGCGGCGGAGATTCTCGAGAGCGAGCAAAAAGCCGCCGCCGCGCAAATCCCACGCCTGAAGCGCAAAATCGAGAAACCCTCCCCCTCCGATTCGAAGAGAAGAAAGATCCAAAATCCCGCCAACAACAACCGCGAACGCCCCCCGCTGCCGGAGGAATTCAAAATTGCTATCGAAGAGGTGGCGGACGCGCCGGCGAGATTGGTGATACAGAAGCAGCTGTACGGCACGGACCTGAGCAGCGGGCACAACCGGCTGTCGATCCCGATGAACCAGATCGCGGACGATTTCTTGACGGAGGGGGAGAAGGAGCACCTCCGCGGCTACGACGCGAAGAGCAAGAAGAAGAAGTACTTGGACGTGAAGGTGGTGGGGCCGTCGCTGGCGGCGTCGGAGACGGTCAAGTTCTGCCGGTGGGACATGGCCAAGAAGGACGGCGGGAAGACGTCGTCCAGCTACGTTATCAATGGGAAGTGGAATGCTATTGTGGCAAAGAATAAGTTGAGGATTGGGGTCATGGTGCAGTTGTGGTGCTTCCGGGTGGATCGGGAGTTGTGCTTCGCCCTCGTGCGCCTGCCGGAGAATGGCTCTCTCGGCGCCTGAGTTTCGGCCGGCGGATTTTTGTAATTAGGGTTTTATGTATATCTGTTGTTTAATTTCTTGATTTCAAATAGTAATGTTTATAATTCGGGGGAACAAATTTAATTAGGGTTGTATTACGGTGTAAGTAAGTATTTTGTTGTTAATTGATGCGGATTTTGTAATTAATTGAGGCTTCTGGTGTGTTTCGTTTACAAATTTATTGTCTTCATATTTCTTCTCTTTCAAATCAACCTTACGAAAAACCCTAAATTATGGGGTTTAGGGATTTTAAGATGTGGAAGACTTTTTTTACTACAATTGAAGGAGACAAATTGGACGTCCTCACCTCCACCGCGCAGCGTGCAATCCAGAAAGCAGCGCCGCCTAATCCTCCTCCACAGCTGCCGGAGGAATTCAGGAGCGCGATCGTAGAGCTGGTGATTCAGAAGGAACTGTACTGCACCAACGTGAGCAAAAAGCACAACTGTCTCTCGATCCCCACGAGCCAGATCAGCGACGCTGCCTTGGGTCGTAGAAGGAGGAAGACGGGCAAATGAGATTGTGGACGGGAAGACTCTGTCCGAGTAGTTATGCATATTTGTACAAGAAAAATTGAAACTTCGTGATTTTATATTCTCAGTACGTGGGATTTATCGAATTTAACCAAAATTTGTGATTTGAATTACTAGTATCCATTTTTCAAATATTGCTTGTTCTAGGAATTGACTTGTAAATTCTATTCCTATTCTGGTTTAGTTTATTTATTGGTTTTGGTTTATATCCCAAAGGCTATCTAATAATTCATGGTCGTGTATATGTGAATGCTTGTTTGTTTTAGGCATTGTTTCGATATAGTAGTATGATTTAATTCATTCTCGTAGGTAAGATTCAAAATACATATGGAAGAAAAAAGAGTTTATACCACTCTACTACTACTATACAATTCTGTTTATGCTACATGAATATCCATACTACGGTTGTCGAGTATGTTACAACTTTTTTTGGTAATATCATGCCACAATAAGGAGGGGAGACACAAAAGAAAGAGAAGAGTATTGTTTTATTTTAAGGTAAATGGATAGAAATGTAAAGTTACGTCAAATACTCTATCATCACTTGGTCAACTCACACATCCTTTTGTTGGAATTTTGGTTTATATGTGGAGGTGCTACGTTTATATATTTACTTTATTTATTTTGGTAAACTTCCTATTAATAGAATCTATCTACACTTGCATGCAACTGTAAAGATTTTCCGAATTGTAGGAACTAACCACGATAAAAGTGACCTCCCCATATAATATATTTGGACAGTATTATTAATGATAAGTTTTTTAGTACAACTCATTTTATTTTATTTTATCTTATCTCAAAGGATACTCCGTGGGAACATATTTACATACTACTCCAGTATTTACATAAGGCAAAGCTACGTATACACTTTTTTTGAATTTTTATTATTAATTTACTTTTTAACATGTCATAAACGTTACGATGTCGCCATGTCCCATGATGATAGTGATATACGACATCAACAATCTGATAACATAGCCCAGCCGGCCCAACCCAAAAATAAAACAAATTGGGCCATACCGTCTACTAATATAATTAAGCAATACTTGATCAATTTAGAAAATGTAAAGATTAATTTTTAAAATCTTGATGCGAAATAATGTATCACAATTATATTCATCTTCCCTTTTTTAATAAATAAATAAATATAAATTTAAAAGTTTCATCATAGTAGACTCAAACTTAAATTCTTTGATTTCAAACATTACCGTTAAATCAACTTACACACTCATTATAGTATTACATTTTATCTGGATGTTTAAGGATGTGGATATATCTATGAATTCAAATCTTGAAACAATTTTAAAGGAACAAATTTGAAATTAACTAGTATTTATGTTGTTATTATAACTACAATTAACAATCACACTCACACACGCTGACTTGATACCTTTCAACTTAATATTGAAAGACAAAACATCTTCCCACCAATAGTTATACTTAAAGAAAAATCAACTTTTTAATACCAAAATTTAATTTTTTAATACTAAAAAATACTTTCTCCGGTCCTCAAACTCATATTTGACTGGTATAAATTTGAAGAAACTATTTAATTTTTGTAAAAGAAAATGGGTAGAAAAAAATTAGTGTAGATCCCAACTTTTATAAACAAATTTATAATAATTGTGACTAGAATAGTTAGTGAAATGTGACTCAGTATATTAAAATTAATAAAAATAAATTAAAATATTATTAGAGTTCGTCCAAATAAAAAAAATATGAAACATTTATTTAGATGGATGATCAGGGACGGATGTACATGCATCCTACAAGGGGCAAATGCCCCACCTCAAAAAAAATTCATTTGTGCTATTTTGATCATTATTTTTAAAAAAAATTGAAATACCTTTATAAATGCTCCTTCCAAAATTCTTAAAATGTCTTTATATGGAATTTTGCCCCACCTATATAGAATTTTTGGCTCCGTCCCTGTGGATGAGCGATGTAAATATTATTCCATTGGTGCTAATCCTTTGGGCCGAGTTGTCTCAGATGTTTTTTTTTTCCATATTGCAATTATCCAAGTATGTGCGAACTAGGGCTAGTTTTATTTCTTAACTACACATTTATTTTAAGGTTTGAATTTACTTCTTTAACTAATTTGCGACGATATTCACTCGCGATGCATTTCTTCGATTAAGTAAACCCACATATAGAAAACGCGAATCGATTTGCGATTATTCTTAAATTTATTAATCCTCATACTCTAAAATTTCGTGCATAGTTTTGGTCTTTGATGGTTGGGCGAATTTTTGATGATAATAAATGCAGGTAAAAAATATAGATCACGACACAAGGAATTACGTGGTTCGATTTACTGAGGTAAATCTACGTCCACGGGAAGAAAGGAGGGCAAGATTGTATTGCTTGATCTGGTTTACAGCTTACAAATACAGACTTGCTATATGATATTTGATGTCTAGAGAGCTTTTTTCCTCCTTAGTCTGTCTGATCTAAGTTCTATTTATACATTGAACTAAGATCGTGGCTTGCATCACCACTAACTAGGTCGTGGATGTCGTGGAGGTCATGAGATCCTGCATGGGTCCACTATCTCTTTGTTTGGTCCGCTATCCTGCATGAGATCCTGCATGAGTTGACACCACTAAATAGATCGTGTAGTGGAGGTCGTGGAGGTTCTGCATGAGTCCACTATCGTGGAGGTTCTGCATGAGTCCACTATCTCCCAGTTCGGTCGAATACTGAGACCGAACTGCTGAACTATTGCCGAGCAGCTTTTGCCGATCTGAGAGTAGAGCTTGATTGGTCGGCTTTTACCGAGCTGTAGGCTGGGGCCGAACTCTTTGGTAATGCCGAACTGATACTCTTCCTTGGGCTTTGGGCTGATGGGCCGTCACTGCTATTGGGCTTGTTTAGTACGTACCCCATCACTACCCCCCCGAAAAGCGAAGTGAATCACTTCGGCGAAGCGAGTCACTTCGGCATTCTGGATAAAGGTACGGGGGAGGCTGACGTCAGGGGACGTGCCTTGCGCGTGACTGCATTAAATGCGACAGTAAAATCCGGCCGTTGAATCCTGAAAAGGTGGGATTCGAAACGGTGCGATGATTTTGAAATCTTCTCCGAATCTGATAAATACGTCCTTTCTTCATCATTTGAACACTTTTGCTATTGCTTCTTATGCATTCTCTCTCTTTTGCGTAAAAATTTCCTTCCGCTTTCAAGAATTTCTTCAGAATTTCTTCAGACTTTCAAAGAGTAAGAACTATGTCTTCTTCTTCTTCTTCTGAGTCAGGTAGCGGTAGGAAAGGGGGTAAGGGGTCTTCTAGCCGGAAAGAATCCGGGGAGAAGACCGTAGAGTATTTTCACAGCATCTTGAGTAAGAATACTGTGATATCCCTACACGAAAAATATTTTTTTCCTGGGGGGAAGGTTGCGATTCCCGACGACCTTCATAGGGCTGACTCGCCGCCGGAGGGTTACGCCACCGTTTATGAAGCCGGCTTGGAATGCGGGCTTCGTTTCCCTCTTCCCCCTGCCTTTGTAGAGCTGCTTGATTTTTTTCAACTCCCTTTAGGTCAGGTGACTCCGAACTCTTGGAGGCACTTATCGGCCTTTGCTACCGAACTGCGTAGGCTAGATAAGGATCTGTCTCTGAGGGCAATCCTTAATTTTTTCCAGTTTAAGAGAAAAGGATCTTGGTTTTACTTGATCCCTTTACAGCCTTTTAGGGCCTTCTGCAAAACCAAGTGGCCAAAGTGGCAACATCGCTTCTTTTTTTATAATAGGACAGCGGCTCCGGGCTTTCCCTGGAGAGGGCCGAAGTCCGTGATTCCTCATCCTCGGTTAGAACCGTTGGACGAGCTCGAGGGCGAGCTCAATAAGATTCCTATGATTAGGAAGCAGTACCTGGAGTCTGAGCTCGTCAAGGGCGACTTCGTGTTCGACTCCTCGTCTTCGGACGAAGAGACTGAGGGTGAGGAATTCTTTTTTGTGCCTTACTGCTTTTGTGGCGAAAATTAACCTTGCTTTCTTGCTTTTTAGCAGTGAACTTGCTAAATAAGATTAGCCGCAAATCCTCCGAGCTTAAGGAGCCGGAGAAACAGAAGGCTACCAGCTCGGCGCCTGATGCCGAGAAGAATCCGAAGAGGCAGAAGACCTCTTCTTCGGATCCAAAAAAGCCGGAGTCCACTTCGGCAAAGGGGAAGGGGAAGACCCAGAAGCCCCCAAGAGCGCCGGAGAGAGACATCGTCTTGGCGCCCCCTTCGGAGCATGTCTGTGAGCCTTTTGCATGGCCAACGGACTTTGCCGAAGTAACTTCTCTTCTTTATTCTTTGGCTTTGTTTCTTTCCTATGTTTTTTTGGTGGCCCCTCTGTTGACTCTTTCCTTTTTCCATTTTCAGAGGAATAGCATGCTCAGCAAGCTCGTCGCAGTCGAACTCTCTAAAGCGTCCAGCGACTATGCTGAGATGCAGAGGAAGTTGGCGGCTGCTCGTCACCAGGCCGAACAGGCTAAGGCAGACTTTGAGAAGGCCAGAGCTGCTAGGATCTCGGCCCAGGATGAAGCCCAGTTTGCCAAAAACCAGCTCATCATCCAGCGAGAGCAGACGAAACGGAGGGATGCTGCCGCCGTGGTTGCCCAAGGGGAGGTTCTCCGTGCTTTCGCGGAGAAACTCTTTCTGAGCAATCAATTTTCGGCCTTTGTCGGTGATCTGCTGAAACTGATGACCGATAATGCCGAGCAGGGGCCCGAAGTCGTCCTGCCGCTGTACGGCCGAGAGATAGCAGCTCGTCTCCAGAGTCTGCCGCTCCTTGAGGAGCTTGCTTCGTCCTCGGTCCTGCTTTCTGCTGACCGAGTTCGTAGTTGCCGAGCTGACCGGGACTAGAATATGGAGGCTATCTTTGCCTCCTTAGGGCCAGTTTCACCCGCTCCAATTTTCCACGGAGAGGGTGAGACCGAGCAGCTTGATCAGCAGACCGGAGACGGGCAGGCCGAGCAAGAGGTGCCGCTGATCGGTGATGGGGGCACCGAGCAGGCTGGGGGGAGCAGGGAGGCCGAGGCTGAAGCTGAGGCAGACAAGGAGAAGGAAGCTGAACCTCACCGAGGAGCCGGAGACGAAGCTGGCGGAGTATGATTTCGTCTCCCTTCTCTTAGTTTAGTTTCTTCCTTCTTGTAAAATGGCCTTGAAGCCCTCCTTGTGTAAAAAATTTTTTTTCTTATGAATGAAAAAATTCTTCTTTCTACACTTGTGTCTTCGTATAGCTTTTCGTACTCTCTTTTACTCCTGTTGTGGTTTACTACCTGCTCAGTAAAATGAAATGCCGAACTGACATAGCTGCTTTGTATTCTTAACTCTTAAGGAGCTGGAGGTACTTCACTGGAAGCGGCTGTACTCTTCCGCTTTAGACGAAGCTGAGAAAAAAGCCATAGCTGACCAGATGAAGAATGACGAACTCTTGGCTTGTTTAGTGAAGCTGGAGGCCGACAATAAGGACTTAGAGTCCGAAAAGAAAGATCTGGAAGCCGAGCTGAATACTGCCGTCGCTGAGAGGACTGCGTATGAGGATTTCATCTGCAGGCGCGGGGGAATGACCATCTCTGAAGTTCAGGAACGAGTTGACGAACTGTGGGAGGAATATCATGTACTCCGGAGGAACAATGCGTTGGAGAGCTCGGCTTGCCAACAAGTCGTGAAATCATTGCGGCGCTGGGCTTCTCGGTACGACATCATTCTTTCCCGGCGTCCCTCAATCGAGAGATTCCTTAGGCATTTCCCGCCAACAGATGGTCGCACTCCAGCTCAAACCTCTGATTCACTTGCTCAAAACCCTACTCCAAGTCAGCAACGAACTCAGGAACAACCGGAGACGTCAAGACGAGGACGGACTGAAGTTCGCAGAGGAGCGGTGACTATGAGTGAGCAAGATCGGCAAATGATTCGTGAAGAGACTCTTCGCCGCCGAGGTGCTAGAGCTTCCCGGGCTCAGGGAAGAGGCGGTAGGTCGATTAGAGCATCTCGTCGACCTGCTTATTCTTCAGCTGCCCGGAATGGCCGAACTCGGCTTCACGAGGATTTTGTGAATAGATGGCTCAACTTTAGCAACCATGGACAGTAGAATAGTCCTTTGTAATGGCGTAACGCCTTCTCGTAGGGCAGCAGAATTATATGCCGAACAAGATTTAATAAATGAAATTTTCATTTCGCTTCTATCACTGCGTATTTACAGCTCAGCGAAAAAATTTCATCGTGCTCGTCCTCGGTCTTATGAAGTAAACTTCTTTGACCGGACTCGTCCTCGGTCTTATGAAGTAAGCTTCTTTGACCGGACTCGTCTTTGGTCTTATGAAGTAAACTTCTTTGACCGGACTTGGTCCTCGGTCTTATGAAATAAACTTCTTTGACCGGACTCGTCTTTGGTCTTATGAAGTAAACTTCTTTGACCGGACTCGTCTTTGGTCTTATGAAGTAAATTTCTTTGACCGGACTAAGCTTGTGTCCTAATTTGGCGAGTTTTATCGCTCGGATCGGACTTTCCCTTGTCCTAATTTGGGGATCGGACTTTCCCTTGTCCTAATTCGGCGAGTTTTATCGCGTGGATCGGACTTTCCCTTTGTTGCAGTTCGTTTCAGACGAACTACTTGTTTCTTAAGCTGAATTGTGGTCTTGTATCCTCCTTAGAAGCTTGGACTCACAATCGTTGGCTTATATATGTTCTAAAAAGGGGATCAGCCTTCGAAGAACGAGATACCTCAGTAACATTCGTAAGAGACGACACGCACATAGACAGACAAAACGCACATAGACAAATAAAAAGGACGAACAAGAAGTAAAAAACAAAGAAAGCACCTACCCCTAGGACCGAACTAGACATAAGACTGACTGACCGGACTGTCTCTTACAAATGGAACTTCTTGAGGTTGGAAATGTGCCATGTTCGGGGTACTTGTTCTCCTGACATGTGAGTCAATTTATAAGACCCTTTGCCGAGGACTTCTGACACCCGATATGGACCTTCCCATGTGGGTTCGAGTTTGCCCAGCTTTTCTGCTCGGCTTACTTCGTTGTTTCTCAAGACGAGATCTCCCACTTGAAATTGCAGCTTTTTCACCCTTTGGTTATAATACCGGGCTACTTGCTCCTTGTACTTGGCTGCTTTTATGCAGGCCAATTCTCTTCTTTCTTCGGCCAGATCTAGTTCGGCTCTCAGTCCGTCATCATTCATTTCTGAGGAGAAATTTAGAGTTCGGGGACTGGGTACGCCGATCTCAACCGGAATCACGGCTTCAGTGCCGTACACCAGACTGTACGGAGTTTCACCGTTGGAGGTTTTGGGTGTAGTTCGGTAGGACCATAGGACTTGAGGGAGATTTTCTACCCATTGTCCTTTGGCTTGTTCTAACCGATCTTTTAACCCTTTCACCAAGATACGGTTTGTTACCTCCGTTTGTCCGTTTGCTTGTGGGTGGGAGACCGAAGTGAATAAGTTACCTCGTGTCCGTCGGGAGCGATAAGTAGAATACCAGCTCCACTTCCCGTCTTATTCGAAGCTCCATCTACGAATCCACTCCAGCAGTCCGGTTGTTCAATGGTACGAACTGAGCGGGCGGCTTCTCAGGATTGAGACGTGGCCCCAATCGGTCTTGCACCGGAGTCCTTTGAATCCTTTCAAAAGGAGTTCGGCGAGGATGTCCCTGATCGCCAAAAGGAGTTCGGCGAGGATGTCCCTGATCGCTATGATCGGGCTTCCTCCTGTCTCCTCTGGATGAGCTGTCTAAAGACCGTTTGCGACGGTCTGCCTCATCGGCACGGGAGAACTGGTCCGCAATGTCCCACATCTCTTGAGCTGTTTGCGGACTGCATTCCACGAGCTTTCTGTAGAGAGCTCCGGGCAGGATTCCATTTTGGAATGCCGAAATGACAAGTAGATCATTGAGATCATCTACTTGTAGGCATTCCTTGTGGAATCTCGTCATAAAGTCGCTGATCTTTTCGTCGCGACCTTGACGTATAGAAAGCAGCTGAGCCGAAGTGATTCGGGCTTCCGCTTTCTGAAAGAACCTCCTGTGGAAAGCATCCATTAGATCTCGGTAAGATCTAATGCTGCCTTGGGGGAGGCTATCGAACCACCTTCTTGCGTTCCCGATAAGCAGCTCGGGAAACAGCTTGCACATATGGACCTCATTGAGACCCTGGTTCGCCATGTTATACTGATAGCGTCCCAGGAAGTCATGAGGATTCACTAACCCGTCATAAGTCATCGACGGAGTTCGGTAGTTCTGTGGCAAGGGAGTTCGGGTGATATCGTCCGAGAACGGAGTCTTCAATGCTCCGTATATGGCGAACCCGACATCTCTTCGGTATGGAGGAGATGGAGTTCTCCTGTGATTCCGGTACCGAGGAGGAACAGGAACATGTCGGGGTTGAGGATTCTTCTTCCTGGAAGACACGGCACTACTGCGGTAGTGACTTTCATGTCTGGATGAGGAGGGAGAATCCACCGTTTTCGTCTCCGGCTTTTGGCCCTTTTGCAGGAAAATTAAGAACTCTTCCTGCTTCTCGGCCAAAAACAACTTGACAGCCTCGTTCAAATCGGGCTGCTGGGAAGACTCGGTGCGATGAGTCTTTGAGCGGCTTGTTCCTTCTCCGTGAGAACTGGAAGTAGATTTCTCCCGAGGCTGTTTTCCAGACCTGCGGGCTGGACTAGCTTCCTCATGGTTATCATGAACGGTATTATGGGTGTTACGTGATCTGGTATGCATTTTTTTTTTTTTTGGGTGGAAAAAGGGTCAAAAATTCGCTTTATCACAAATTTGGTTCTCTGTTTCCCACAGACGGCGCCAGTGATGGTTGGGCGAATTTTTGATGGTAATAAATGCAGGTAAAAAATATAGATCACGACACAAGGAATTACGTGGTTCGATTTACTGAGGTAAATCTACGTCCACGGGAAGAAAGGAGGGCAAGATTGTATTGCTTGATCTGGTTTACAGCTTACAAATACAGACTTGCTATATGATATTTGATGTCTAGAGAGCTTTTTTCCTCCTTAGTCTGTCTGATCTAAGTTCTATTTATACATTGAACTAAGATCGTGGCTTGCATCACCACTAACTAGGTCGTGGATGTCGTGGAGGTCATGAGATCCTGCATGGGTCCACTATCTCTTTGTTTGGTCCGCTATCCTGCATGAGATCCTGCATGAGTTGACACCACTAAATAGATCGTGTAGTGGAGGTCGTGGAGGTTCTGCATGAGTCCACTATCGTGGAGGTTCTGCATGAGTCCACTATCTCCCAGTTCGGTCGAATACTGAGACCGAACTGCTGAACTATTGCCGAGCAGCTTTTGCCGATCTGAGAGTAGAGCTTGATTGGTCGGCTTTTACCGAGCTGTAGGCTGGGGCCGAACTCTTTGGTAATGCCGAACTGATACTCTTCCTTGGGCTTTGGGCTGATGGGCCGTCACTGCTATTGGGCTTGTTTAGTACGTACCCCATCAGTCTTCTAATCTAGAATTTTCGAAGACGCGACGCTTTTCTTTCTATTATCCGATTCAAATGATAATCGTTTACATTAATCATAAAGTCACCGACCTACTAATTTAGAAAATGCTGCATAATAAAGCAAAGCAATTTTGCATAGTAATAAATTATTTAAATTAAAGGAGGCACGGCAACCGAATACTTTTAAAATCCTCTAATTATATATCCAGCCAGGTGACCAGCATCTCTTTAGACCACATTAATTTAGTTCAACTTGGCAAAAATTGCTAAACGCATCTAATATACCAACACATGATTGGATAGTTTTGTAATTACACAATATTTCCGTTAAATAATCAATTTAATTAGCATATTGCATTTTATGTGGAGTAGCATCCACAATAGGGACAAATGTCTCGGCGGACATCCCAAAACACCTTCTGCCACATCATAAGGACATCTCACAGTATTGCCACGTCATAAGGACATCCCACTCCACAATAGAGGACATCCCGAAGGGCATTTCGGCGGACATCCCAATAATCAAAATTCACAAATTCATAAATATAAAATTTTACGGAATTAAAATTTCGACACGAATACAGGGAAAATACAACCATTTTATTTTAAAAAAAACATACATAATTAAATAAAAAATACATAGTTAAAAAAAATACATAGTTCAAATTTAAAAAACATCCCAAAGCTTCGACACACGCGGTCCCCGCCTCACGCCTCGTCGTCCCTTGGCCAGACCCGCCGTCACTCCCGGGTAGGGGTGCAAGACCCAACTCGCGCCTCATACTGTCGATTACCCCCTTCAACATCTCCTTGTATAAGGGGTCAGTCGCCTCCCGCCACTTTTCTATGGTGTCGAGTAAGGTATGATTGTGCTGCATGCGCGCGAGGTGGGTGGGTTCGGCATTGTCCAGTCTAGGAGCTGCCGATTGGACCTCGTGGGACCCGCTGGGGCTTCCCCTAGCCGTGCGCATCGCGGTTTTTTGCTCAACCGGGCGATGGCTGCGGGAGAACGATGGAGGGGTCGGGATCTCTGCGGAGGCTTCGGGGAGGTTGTGGGAACCGGCACTGCTGCTGTACTCGCCGGAGGAGTTGAGCTTTGTCCGCTTCGGCCAGCCAGCTTCAACACCCGCACGAAACTTGGCAAAATCCTGCAGCACAAGATAGACATCCCAATATTTGAAGACGCTGAACTTCTTCTTCTTGTCGATGAACTGCTTCATGGACAAACTCTTCACATACTCCATGGACATCCGTTGGTTGTCGTACGGACGTTGTTTTCGTAGATGCCGGAAAATTGGGTGAGCGATCTCCTCAGCTGCTCCCACTGTTTCCAGCATTGCTCTCCATCGTGAGGCTTCCCACCTGTCGGGCTGAATTTGACGTAGTTCTGGCTAATGCGCCACCACATCCTGTCGATAGTCTGGTTAGCCCCGATGTAGGGATCCTCGACTATACTCATCCAGGCCTTTGCCAGGGCGACGCACTCCGCCTCGCTCCAGACGGTCCTCTTTCCCTCGCCGGCCTCCTCGTCCGCCTCCCCCCCGGTCGATGAGGACACGTGAGGACTCACTAGTGCCCTTGCCCTTGCCCTTCTTCTTCGACTTCCCTACCGCCGGTGGTATCTCAGTGGGAGACTCCCTGACCGGAGATAGACCCAACTCCTCCAAAGAGAAAGTCTCAATGCCGGTGAACTTAGTCTCAGGTGGAGTACTCTGGGTATCACTAGACAATAAATCCATGTAGGGGCGACACACATTGTCCCCAAGTGATTGGAGGACCCCCACTTTGCTACCCCTTGCAGCAGCAGGCATGCCCTGCATCATACCGTGCATCATCATCCCGGGCATCATTCCCCCCATCACGGGCATCATTTGGGGCACAATCCCTCCACTCCCCCCGGGCATTTGGGGCACCATCCAAGGGCACATATTATATTACCTGCCCATCATCGCCAATATTTGGGGCATCATCCCGGGCATCCCTGCAGTTCTGCCGGCGTTTCCCCCACCTCAAAGGGGGAACGTCGGCGTTTGTGACTCGCTCGTGACGGGAGAATCACTGTCATGCTCCATTTATCTTCACAAGAAATGAAAGTAGAGAGGGAGAAACTCGTTAATACAAGTGGTGTGAATGAAATGAAGTTCAACGAGCCGTATATATAGTGTTAAAATTCTTAATATCTTGTTCTACATCGATTTGGTAACGATCCTAGCTCACCTATAAAAGTATGGATAACCCTCCCCCTTATAAGCCCTTAAAAGGGGTGAGTGACTCATTTCTAATATGGTATCAGAGCTGGCCCAAGTCGATGATGGTTTTCTCTTATCTCTTATCTACCTCACAAGTGGAAGATCGATGTCCTTTCCGGCCCACATCAATGATGGTTCTTTTATCTCATGCATTGCCTACCCACGTGATGGAAGACCAATGTCATTTTCGGCCCACATGTGAGGAGGCGTGTTAAATTCTCTAAATTATGTCTCACATCGACTTGGTGAAGATCCAATCTAATCTATATAAGTGTGGACAACCATTTCCCTTATAAGGCTTTTTAAGGGGTGAGTGGCCCATTACGTGAGAGGGTGTGTTAAAATTCTTAATATCTTGTCCCACATCGACTTGGTAACGATCCTAGCTCACCTATAAAAGTATGGATAACCCTCCCTCTTATAAGACATTTTAAGGGGTGAGTGGCTAATTTCTAATATATAGAGTTTTTCTTTTTAAAAATAAAAATAAAAATGGGAAGTCCGCCGTGTCACCGCAATAGCGGACGTCACGACGGACGTCCGCTCACACCCGCGGACGACCTCTCGTCCGCAAGGACATCCGCGTCCGTCTCTTCCACTGTGATAGGGAACGTCTCCGACGGACGACCGACTCGCCGGTCGGACCTCCCACGGGACCTCCGCTATCGTAGATGATTTAATAGAGGCGACATAATTAAGATTCCTCCACCCCACAACTGAGCTCATCATTCCCACGTCAGCATAAATGGATGGTCATCCACAAAGCATGAGAGAGAAAAGAAAAAGAGAATGGTGATAATGTGATAAGATAAGCAAATATATAAAGCCTCCAATTTCAACCTTTTTAACTTTTTTAAGTTCAGTCACGAATGTTGATTTGGTCACTAACGGTGACGCATGAAAGATTATCCTCTTCTTTAATTCAAATTACTACTAATAGAGTAGTTCTCCAGTACTCCCTCCATTCCATAGTAATAAAAACGTTTCTTTTCAGCACGGAAATTAAGAAAAATTATATTAGATGAGTTAAGTAAATGGAGAATAAAGTGAAAAATGAGAAAGGTAGAGAGTTGAAGAGAGAAAAAAGTAAGAGAGAGTAAAGTATGTGTAGAAAAATGTGTTGATTTTTACTAATAGGGGAAATGACTCTATTACTATGGAATGTATCAAAATGACAAAATGATTCTATTACTATGAAACAGAGGGAGTATTAATTTGGACTATATTTTTCGCAAGATTGGTTTTACAATTTTATTTTCTTTTCTTAAAATTCTCTCGATATTCTTTTTTTTTAGATTTGACAAGAATATAATTCGTGTACGTGGGAATTAACATTATATTCTAAAAAATCTGTGGGAAAGAAATGAATCGGCCTTTACAATTCTATACTAAGTGCCTCCCACATTACGCCCTTTTCCGCTTAGATAAATTTCATTATTCCATATGAGGAATATCGAACTTTTATTTTTTTTCGGTGATACGATATGGGCATATAATATCTAAAAGATCTACATAGTCCCTTATTTTTTATAAAAGGGCTTTTATTTTATAGAAAATGTATGAACTTGTACTACTATGACATTAAATTTGTCATAATTATGTTATACTCCATATCGATAAGTTTTGAAATATAATAATAGTACACACACTATAAACTCTATTCGTTAATTAAGTATAATAATAAAAACTATATTCATTAATTCAATTCTTATGTATCTCAAAATGTTACGACTAATTTAATTTAGTCCTATAAAAAGTAGGAAGAAATACAGACGGCGGAAGTGTATCTGACTAAATGAGAGCAGCTTAAACACTTCCAATTGTTTATCAGAACAAAACAAACATATGCTGAAATTTATGTTGCTTCTACGAAAGTGGATTGGCATTGGATTTAATAATCGAATAAAATAAGGCCCTAAAATCAACACCCTTAGTTTTGTCATTTTATTACGGTTATACCATTTGACGGTTATAATCATCACGCCCACAATTTATAGTTGGAAGGAATAAATGAACAGATGCAGTACTCAGTTAGATTTATAAAAATCAATTTAATTTTTCGTGGAATGATGAATACTACTAAAGAAAAAATTTGAATTCTTTAATTAATAGAATATTACAAAAATTAGAAGTTTTAATTATATATACACAAAATTGAGTACTTTAATTAGAATGTTAATGACAACGACGGAGACGGCGGCATTACTGATAATTGGATCCCAATAGTTTAAGTATTTTATTAATATTCTTTAAAGTTCCTGACATTATAATTAGAGATAATTAAACAATTTAGGAGTTAACATAATAATTCTTCAAATATAAAATGATTTTAAGAGAATCTTTTACATATGGATACGATGGGGTTCGAATCCTATTATATGGGATAAAACATTACAAAAATATCAAGAATCTTAAATATAATTACTCCTATATCCAGAATCTGTATTGACGACTGCAAATATGAAACCCTATTATCCAAAATTATTTTTGTAGTTGACTCTAGAATTAAAAGGTGTTAAATTTTCATATGTAGAATTAAATTTAAAAGAGTTGTTGCTAAGGCTATCCACAACGCTGTCACTATACCGTCCCTTAAAACACTATTTGCGGGCCCCACTGTACTTTTGTACTTCATCCCTTAACTAAGGGACGGAACCTGCAACCCTCCGTCCCATACCGTCCCTTAAATTACTATTCATTCAATTTTATTTTTTTATTTTTTTCCACCAAATTCAATTAAAATAAAACACACTTCATTAAAAATAAAATAACATTACAACATAAAATAAAAATACAACTTATCATTCAAAAAAATAAAAAAAGACATAATTAAAATCCTAAAAAAATAAAAATAAAATAATTTAAAATACAATTTTATAGAAAATAAAAAAACTACTCCGCCGACGAATCATCCCCGAAGGCGGTGGAGGTGCCCTGAGGCCACTTGGAGGCGGGATACCAAGTTGTGCCGCCATAAACAGGACTCCGTTAAGCCAGACTTTGTATTGGGTGGGCGTAAAGCGGGAAGTGTCCGCCATTGTGGCGGTCATGTACATGGACATAAGGGAGTTCGAGGGTGCCCCCGAGCCCCAGCCCGCATTTCTCCCTTGCGGCCGACGGCGCCCACGGGAGGACCCCCGGCATCGTCTGCCGGGGTCTCCTTCTCCTGCGAGGCAAACTCTTGTGGCTCGATGCCCGAACCGCCCTCACCAGGCGAGTATTGGCCACTCGCCGTGTGCTTCGTGCGCTTCGAGGTCGAGCCCGATCTGGACCGCACACTGCCGACCCACCTTTCCTCGTCCCTGACGACCTCCCAAACATCGGCATATTTGAATTGTTTGTCGGTGTCTTCGTAGTAGACCCGCAGAGCCGACCTCAGAATGTCGGCTCCCGTGGCTCCGCTTTGGTAATGAGCCGCTTCATTCTTGGAGATGCCGCAGAATCGTTTGATCTCTCTGTCGACTCGGTCAAAGTGAGCGCGGAGCATCTTATATGTGCGGCGGCGGGTCTTTTTCGGCTTAATCTCGTGGTAGGCTTCGGTGACCTTTTCCCATAAACACTTTCGGGGTTGTTGATTCCCGACGATAGGATCGTACGAGACGTTGATCCAGGCGTTGTACACCGCCAGTGTTTATTTGGGGCCGTACGGATATCGGCTTAGATCCTCCTCCTCCTCTGCCTCCGCCCTGGAGCCTCCCCCGCCTCGGCATCCTCCCCCGCCTCGACCTTCTTTCGGAGTGGGTTGAACCGAATAATCCTCCCACAATAAGAAAAAGGAATAGTTATACCAAGTTATTAAAGGAGCTCCAGTTTTATTTGATTTTCCTTTGCTGAGGTCTACCTTCTAGCAACTGACTTTGATGCAATCTTTTGATTAGAATCATGTTTCCTTGCTTCACTATCGCCTCTAGTAATATTACAAAGGTTTTTGAGAAATCTCATTAATTACTTTGATTATTTGTACACTAAAAATTCTAATAGGCGAGTCACGAGTGTGATTAAGGGTGGTGGACTGGAAGGCTTAAAAAATTGTACTTTATATTGGCAATATTTATGGTTTTCATTTCTCTCCATCAAGTTTTTGAGTGAGTATAGCTAATTTGGACATGGTATTTCGTTTTGTTTCCACAGGAATTCTCGTTACCAATTGAGTCATACTGTTTCCAAGTGCACCACGCAGAAGTGCCTAATTGCCCGGGCTTAAGTAAAGTTGGTTCCAGTTTATCTTCAGATGCAAACATCCCGTACATCCAACTCTTTCCAAAGCTTCTACATTCAGCCTATGCAGCAGATCGACCCGTACAGCAGTTCCACTTTTCAAATTCTGAACAATGACTCAACTGGTAGCAGAAGCCAGGGAACTGAAGTTTCATTTCAATCTTCCCCTGATCAGTTCTTCACTCTGGAATCAACTCCCGCGACTGATTATGCTACATACCGTTCACCTTCAGCTCTAAGTGTCTCTTCCAGTAGAACCCCAGGGCTCTCAATCGTATGCATCCGATCTTTATCAGCCATCTGATGTTACTTACGGTTCACCTCTGAGTGGGTCTTCTGGCGTTAATGATGAAAACAAGTTGCTGCATGCCTTGTGTTGTGGGTATTGAGGAACGAACTTCGGGTTCCTGAATCTGATACCGATGATAGTGGAACCTTCAATGGTGTAGTTACACAACCTTCTCCCTTCACAAGATACAACAAAATCTTGGAAATGGCCCCTCACATGGACCTGATACAGTTACTTGTCGCCTGTGCTGAAATAGTATCGGAAGCCGATACCATATCTATGTCAGACAGGCAGGTTGCGATATCCGCTGCAGAAGCTTTGATGGAAATATTGGAGAAGAACGTTTCCGTGTCTGGTGAGCCTGCACAAAGATTGGAAGGACTCAGGGCTAGGCTGTTATCGTCGGGAAGCATAATTTACAAAAAGTTGAAGTGCAAAGAGCCAACGAGTTCAGAGTTGATGCCTTACATGGGCGTGCTCTATCAAATCTGCCCGTACTACAAGTTCGCTTACATGTCATCAAATGTTATCATCGGGGAAGCCATGGAGAATGAAAACAGGATCCACATAATCGATTTTCAGATTGCACAAGGTAGTCGGTGGATATCCTTGATTCAGGCTCTTTCTCGTCGGCCTGGTGGGCTGCCGTACATTCGCATCACCGGCGTTGATGATTCACAATCAGCTCATGCCCGAGGCGGAGGACTTGCTTTAGTTGGCCAGAAACTAGCAAAAGTGGCCGAGTCATGTGGGGTAGTATTTGAATTCAATGGCGCGGCCATGTCGGGTTGCCATGTCCAACTGGAGCATCTTAGAGTTCGGCACGGGGAAGCCCTGGCTGTGAATTTTCCCTACATACTGCACCACATGCCGGACGAGAGCGTGAGCACTGCGAATCACCGCGACCGCCGCCTCAGACTAATCAAAAGCTAGTCACCGAAGATCGTGACCCTTGTTGAGCAGGAATCCAACACTAATACCTCCACTTTTGCGCAGCGATTCTGCGAAACCCTAGACTAGTATACAGCAATGTTGGATGTTGATCGGAGATGATGCGATGCAGAATGAGTCGAACTCGATGAGAAAACTTGCGAGAGATTTTTATTGAATCTTGAGGAATGAAATCTCTGGTTTACAATTGAAAAACTTGAAAAACAATTCCCTCTCAAAACTCTTTTATAGCCGCCAAAGACAAAATCTAACTAACTAACAGAAAAATAAATCCTACGGCTAGGATTTATCCATCACTTAAAGTCTTCATCCGACGGCTCCTGAACTTCTCGGTCAAAGTTCAAGATGACTCAGCTCCAACTTGATTTCAATAGCTTCAACTAAGCAATTAACATCTACAAAACTCCACCTTCATTGCTTAGATGAAACCCTCATTACCCCCTGCACATATTCACCAACCTCAAGCACAATTCGAACTTTTCCTTCGGTAGTGGTTTGGTTAACATGTCTGCAGGGTTCACATTTGTATCAACCTTGAACAGCATTACCTTGCCATTCTCTACTTCTTCTCTCACAAAATGCATTCGCACATCTATGTGCTTACTGCGTTCGTGAAAAACCTGGTGCTTCGCTAAGCTCAAAGCTCCATTGTTATCACAGCCTATAGGTATTGCTCCCTGCTCAACTCCAAAATCACCTGCAATACCCTTTAGCCAAGAACTCTCCTTCACTGCAGCTGTCAACGCAATATATTCAGCTTCAGTTGTCGAGAGAGCCACTACGCTTTGCAAACCTGACTTCCAACTCACGGCTGCTCCATACATGGTGAAGATATAGCCGGATTGAGACTTTCTGGTATCCACACTACCAGCAAAATCACTATCACAAAATCCAACCAGAGCTTCTTTCTGATCATATCCACTGCTCTTGTACAAAATTCCCAGATTCCCAGCTCCTTTTAGATATCTGAGAATCCATTTTAGAGCTTGCCAATGCTCTTTCCCATAGTTGCTCATGTATCTGCTTGTGCAACTGATGGCTTGTGCTACATCCGGCCTAGTCCCAATCATTGCATACATTATGCTTCCTACCACATTAGCATACGGGATACACTGCATTTCAGTCATTTCCTCCTCAGTTTTTGGTGATTGCTCCATTGTCAGCCTGAAATGCTGTGCAAGTGGTGTAGCTGTCACTCTTGAGTTGTCCATTTTGTACCTTTTCAGCACCCTTGATATATAATCCGTTTGACTCAGCCACAACTCCCTTTTCCCTCTATTTCTGACAATATTCATGCCCAGAATTCTTCGAGCTGGTCCGAGATCTTTCATATCAAAAGCCATACTCAAATCATGTTTTACTTTCTGAACTTCACTCTTTGAGGCCCCTGCCACCAGCATATCATCGACGTACAGTAACAAATAAGCCACTGCAACATCCTTATCCTTCTTGATATAAACACACTCGTCATAGCTCGATCTTTCAAAACCATTTTTGAGCACAAAATCATCAAACTTCTTGTGCCATTGTCGGCTGGCCTGCTTCAAGCCATAAAGGCTCTTTTTCAGTAGACATACTTTGTTCTCCATGCCCTTTTGGACAAAACCCTCTGGTTGACACATATAGATGGTTTCTTCCAACTCTCCATGCAAGAATGCCGTTTTCGCATCTAGTTGCTCAAGTTCCCAATCAAGTCTAGCCACAACTGCCAATAGAATTCTTATCGATGTATGTTTAACCACTGGTGAAAATACCTCAGTGTAGTCAATTCCATGTTCCTGAGTGAACCCACGAGCCACTAACCTGGCCTTGAACCTGATTTGTTCACCATCTGCTGACTCAATTTTTCTCTTGAACAACCACTTGCAGGTTACCAATTTCCTTCCCTCCACCTTGTCCACAAGAACCCAGGTGCCATTCTTAAGAAGAGAATCAACCTCTTCAATCATAGCCTGAAGCCACTTATCTCTATCCCTGCAATTCATTGCTTCTTTATATGAAGCTGGCTCAGAGAACTCCACCTCCTCTGCTACACAAAATGCAAAATAGAGCATCTCACTGTCAGTGTATCTTGCTGGACGTTTCACATTCCTCCTCCTAGTTCTGTCTCTGGCCAGTTGATAAGTAGAGGTATCTTGTTGAGTTTCTCCCATTTCAGCTTGCTCACCATCAGGCTGCTGAACCACAGCCTCTCCATCAGAATCACCTTGCTGCTCCACCTCAAGCTGAACTATCTGGTGCTGATCTTGAGATGACTTTACTGAATTCTTCATAGGCATCTCATCTTCCACAAAAGTCACATCCCTACTCACCAAAATTTTCTGATTCCCAGGCTCTAAACACCAGAGTCTATAGCCTTTCACACCAGTTTGATATCCCAGCATGATGCACCTCACTGCCCTTGCATCCAATTTAGTCTTTTTCTGTAATGCAAAAGCCTTGCAGCCAAATGGCTTTAACTGAGAGTAGTCTCCATAGCTTCCATATCATCTGAGGTCCGGGGTGTCTCCATCAATGCTAGAAGATGGGAATTTGTTTATCAGCTTCACTGCAGTAGCCACAGCTTCTGCCCAAAACTTTTTCTCCAAACCAGAAGCTAATAGCATGCACCTTACCCTCTCCATTATTGTCCTATTGGCCCTCTCAGCAACACCATTTTGTTGAGGGTTCAATGGAACAATCCGATGTCTTTTTATTCCCTTCGACATACAGAATTCCCCAAACTCCTTTGAGACAAACTCCAATCCATTATCAGTTCGTAGACACTTCACCACACAGCCTTTCTCTTGCTCAACAATATTGCACCACTCTTTAAATTTTGATAGAGCCTCTGATTTTTCTTTCAGAATAAACACCCAAAATTTTCTAGAGTAATCATCAATAACTGTCATATAATATCTCCCACCACCTATAGACACAACAGGGGAGGGTCCCCATAGATCACTGTGCACATAATCTAAAGGGGCTGTGGAAGTGTGTTTACCTCTCTGATAAGGAGTTTTCTTGGCTTTTCCCATCACACACTCTTCACAGATCTTTGCAGGTTCTGCATCAACACTAGTTATAACATCTCTCTTTACTAACTCTTTGATGCTTCCCATGGCTGGATGTCCCAGCCTCTTGTGCCAGAGATCACATGACTCCATCTTGACAACATTGGCTTGATTTCCAGATATAATAGCTGAGCCACATAGGTAGTAAAGGCTGCCATTTCTTCTGCCCTTCATCAACACTACCCCTTTCCTTTTCACCTCCATAACTCCATCATTCGAATGAAATGAGCATCCCTTTCTTTCCAACATCCCCAGGGAGATCAGGTTTCTTCTCACCTCTGGGATGTACCTCACTTCACTCAAGATGGCCGAAGAATCATTGTCAAGTCTGAATCTGACCTTGCCGATTCCCTCAATGCGGCATATCTGATTGTTGCCTAAGACAACCGAGCCATGCGCCTCTGCAAACTCCTCAAACAATTCCAGTCTAGGACACATATGTAGGCTGCATCCAGAGTCTAGTATCCAAGGTTCCCCACATGCTTTCTCCATCACGTTCAGGGCATGTGGAACCTCTTCTTCTTGCACGCAGTCGGTTGTGGGTTTAGATTGATTGCTTTCTTGAGCCTGCTTCCTCTTCCACGCGAAGCAGTCCTTTTTAAGATGGCCCGGCTTCTTGCACCAATGGCAAGAACGCGTCTCCTTTTGATCAAAG
This sequence comes from Salvia splendens, assembly GCF_004379255.2. NCBI lineage: Eukaryota > Viridiplantae > Streptophyta > Magnoliopsida > Lamiales > Lamiaceae > Salvia > Salvia splendens. Next base: position 28,463,198 of record NC_056039.1, read on the forward strand.
CCACCATTCTTTGGAGCCTCCTTCTTGGATGGCTTCTTGCCCTTGTATTTCTTGATATTCAGACTTTCAGAGACAACTTCAACACTCTTTTCCCCATGCCTCTGAATTTCCTTTGATCTTATTGCAGATTGAACCTGCAATAGATTGACAGTCCCATCTCTCCCAAATAGGATCGCATCCCTCATTTGGTCATAGGATCTGGGCAGAGCATTTAATAGGAGAATAGCTTTGTCTTCTTCCCCGAGCTTCACATCGATGTTCTCTAGGTCATCGACAGCCTTGTTAAACTCTTCCAGCTGCTCCAAAATATCTTTATCTTCCACAAACCGATACGAATATAGCCGCTGCTTCATAAAGAGCCGATTAGCCAGCGACTTAGTCATATAAAGCTCCTCACATCTTTCAAGAATCCCCATCGCAGTCTTTTCCTTAGCCACTTCGCGTAGAACTTTATCACCCAGACTCAAGATCACCACGCTATGCGCTTTTGCAAGCACCTCCGCTCGCTTAACCTTGGCCCTTTCATCAAGCACCACGGCTGGATCTTCCACGACTAATGCGTCTGCTAACCCTTGCTGTATCAGCAACGCTCGGATCTTCATTCGCCAAAGACCGAAGTCGTTCTTCCCCGTAAACTTCTCCGCCTCGAATCTTGAGGCCATTGTCGTCGATCCAGTGCTCTATCCGGTGTCAGCTACTTCGCGTCGTCTCCGCCCCTTCCCACAGACGGCGCCACTTGTTGGATGTTGATCGGAGATGATGCGATGCAGAATGAGTCGAACTCGATGAGAAAACTTGCGAGAGATTTTTATTGAATCTTGAGGAATGAAATCTCTGGTTTACAATTGAAAAACTTGAAAAACAATTCCCTCTCAAAACTCTTTTATAGCCGCCAAAGACAAAATCTAACTAACTAACAGAAAAATAAATCCTACGGCTAGGATTTATCCATCACTTAAAGTCTTCATCCGACGGCTCCTGAACTTCTCGGTCAAAGTTCAAGATGACTCAGCTCCAACTTGATTTCAATAGCTTCAACTAAGCAATTAACATCTACAAGCAATGTTTGAGTCTATCGACGCAGGGAGGACAGACAACGGATGAGGGCGGAGGAGCACTGCGTGGCAAAGGACATAGTCAACATTATAGCGTGTGAGGGGATCGAGCGAGTGGAAAGGCACGAGCTGTTTGGTAAGTGGAGAATGAGACTTGGAATGGCGGGATTCTCCCAACTCAGACTCAACCTGGCGGTTAGTAACTCGGTGAGGGACATGTTGAAAGCATATAGCCCAAATTATCGAATAGCGGACCTCGGCGATGGTGCTCTGTATCTCGGATGGAAGAATAGAGCTTTAGCTACAACTTCGGCATGGAGATGATGATTGTCTGTGAAGAGAATAATACTTGTAGGTTTATATTAGAGTTGAATCTACATGTAAACAGAATCAAGTGTGTTTTTAATCAGTGGCTAAAACTTGACATTCTTTGCCACTTTATTGTCAGTTGGTTTGTAGTTTGCTATGGCCATGTGGATGTGTATACAATTTAATCTTTCTTGCTAATAATCGAAGGTTGGAACTCCCAACTGAGAAGTCACATAAAAATTGAAGGAATACAAGTGGAATGCCATAGCACACTTGTTTTGGCAGAACAAGTTGGATTGGCAAACTCATCAAGAAGTTGAGCCAAGGCTGAAGTGATGAGCAAGGTCCAAGCTTGGATTAGTGTATGTGGTCAAGCAAATAAATTGAAACATTTCTGCAGCATTTTGGTGTCACATCATATCTACTCATCTTTCTTTTTTCCTTTTCTTATGCTTATATATTTTGCCCTGTTTCTTTCCAACTTGTATTTTTTTTGTCAAAAAGAATGTTCTGTGTAACACCCCTTACCCGATTATTTTAATAATCGAATAAATGATATCACATTTTGGTACAAAACTCGAATTTAATATAAATTCTTTATATATATATATATATATATATATATATATATATATAGGTGTGATCAAATACAAACTCTCATTTATCATGCAAACTACAAACTCTAATCACACACCATCATTGTAACTAATCTACGGCTGTTAGGAGGTTACAAATTCGATGTCACCGGGCAGTACAATTTATGTCAGCGGGGGGTGTATATGGAAATATTTTTTGCCGGCAGTTACATACATCCTCATTTCACTCCAATTCTGCTTTGATTTTGTTGTTGATCCTCCTGTTATTTTTGTTGTTGACATTGCTGAAGGTGTGTTGCTGACATTATTAATTTGATGTTGACATTTGGTGTTAACATTATTGGAAATGTACATTTTTAGAGTTGGTGTTGTCATTGTTGCTAAACGAATGATTTTAGAGTTGTTGTTTACATTTTGTTGACATCGTTGATGGTGTGTTAATCACATTCTGCTTTGATTTTGTTGTTGCTCCTCCTGTTATTTTTGTTGTTGACATTGCTGAAAGTGTGTTGCTGACATTATTAGTTTGCTGTTGACATTTGGTGTTAACATTATTGGAAATGTATGATTTTCCATTGTTGTTGACATTGTTGACATTGTTGATGAAAATTGGGGTTTTCAACGAAAACCTCACCTCCGGCTGACGCTCCAGCCGCTTGACCCGCTCGCCTCGCAGAACTCATGTCAACGCGATCCTTGAAGAATGGCGATTGCGTGGAGTACAGATTCGAAACGGTGGAATGGAGGAAATTGGAGAGGTGAGACGTGTTTAATGGGTGGAGCGTTGAACATGCTTAATTGATGGAATGGAAGAGAGAAGGGAAGACGTGATAAATGAGAGGTGCGATGAATAGCCGATATTATTGGGATTCCTTAATCTAAACGGATTTTGTGATTTTAGCTTATAATTTTTGTCCCAAAAATAACCCTTGGTGACATCTTTTATAAGCTATGTTGACATGTTGAGAGCCCATAAATTAGAACCGTCGATTAAATATACTTAATGGATGAGATTATAGTTTGCATAGTTTGTATCTTAGGGAGTTTGTATATTATCACGACCCTATATATATATATATATATACCTTATTTTTCCTTTGCTTAGTAAACGAGAAAACTGTTATGTAGCATCTAGAATTAGACCGTAAGCCTGTTCTCAAAAAGTCTATATATATTTATACAACAAGAACAACTATTTACCAACATATACTCCACATATTTTAGCCAACGTGTATGAATTATAAAAAAATGTTCCAATTACATTACACTTCTTACCCATGCTGTTAGAATATGGAAATAGAATAACTGCTAATTAGGGAACAAATCATGGGATTAGTATGTAATTGATATGTGTAATTGATAGGACCATAATTAGGGGATCTCCTTGTTAGGGTTTTGTATACTAGAAATCACCTTTCGAGTGATTGCATACTGTAAAACTCTAATGGTTATTTTCCAATAAATACAACAGATTATTTTTGTCATAATGTTGTTATGTTTTACATTTAATGGTTGTTTATTGCATATTTAAATGTATAAGCAAACGTAACAAAGTCTAAGTCTTTGTTTTAATAGACCGGTTGTGGGCGTCGTCCAATTTAAGGTAACACGGTCAGTTCTAAACAAAGAAAAATAAGAATTTCACAACCTAGATAGGCCTAGACTACCTATCGCGAAAGGTTGCAATGTCAGTCCGATTATTTCTAAGCCTTATTGAAATAAGATGACGTTGGTGTGGTATAGCACTGAATGGATCTAACAGCAAGACGAGTCTTTATGCTATCTATTGAAAGACGAGGTCTTGATAATTAATTTCTTAATCAATGTACGTTAGCATTGAGCATACGATATTGAGTATCCACTACTTTGACTTACCAAAGGTGCTGGTTTTTCATAACCCAACGATCCAGGCATATTGGGTAGTGGTGATCATTATCTAGAGGTGCTAGGATTGCTATCATGTTGAAACGTGCGCGAGGAGAGTCTCGTTTGATAACATCCACAAGAGGAGCTCGAAACAAGGTTTTTTTTATTCGGAACCTAGCTAGTTGGAGTTTAATTACTCTATGAAGAATAAATAAGAGTTTCTTGCTAAGTCCACTCTTGGAATTCGAAATATGTTAATTAATTAAGTCTATAGCAGATATTAATTAATTAATGGATGTTTCTATCTTAAGCGCGGGAAATAAATCAAATGCAATTAAAGGAAACCCGGAATACTTGTAATTTCGGATTTGGAAGGCAGTGCAATATTACTTCTGTAGTGGCTCTCGTAATATTCCAATATAAGCTTATATTAAATTGTGGGTTCAATTTAATTAGTAAAAAGCTAATTGGGTGAGGCATGTTCCAAATTCTTCCTTAGATCCCTGACTGGGCTCAATGTGTGACTTAATATAAATAGGAGAATAAAGGAGACAGAAATGGACTTTTTTGAATACACAAAATTTTCGTCCCCCTCTAGAAAGAGAGAGCTCGAAATTTGTGCTTCCTCCGTGAGCAGTTTCTGTCTTCCATTATTCGAGTCCTAGTACGTTGGTGAGATTTGCCCACACAAATATCAGCGTATAGTCCGGGACACCAGTCAGAAGATCCGAGGTCTTGTATTGAAGATCTTCACGTGGAGACGGAGCAAGCCATCATCGATTCTTAATTGAATCTACGAGGTAAATTGGCTAATTCCGTAGTAAGCATGTTTTTGGGATTTTATGTGCTAAAGCATGTTTTTAATTCAAGTTATGAGCATGATACATGTGACAATTATGCGAATAGAATTTGTCTAAATAATCTGCTAAATAGATCAAATTCATATGATCGGTAAATTCATGCACGCTTCCGCTGCCAACCCCCTTCACTCCTTCCATATGTAAATTAGGGCAACTCTCTATATTAAGAGAGTTGCTCCAGTCGATCAATAAGAGACAGAAATTCATCCCAACCATGGTTATTGCTTCTTCCCTCTCGATTAATCAATTTAATATGGTACCAGAGCAGGTTGAGCAATATGGACTCAGAATATAACATCATCATCATCCAAATACCAATCTCGAACCCCGACCAAGAGGCAATAACCTGCAATCATCAGAAAAACGATGTTAGAATAAGAAAACGAGAATAAAAGTTCGATGGTGAACTTCTCGGACGACATCACAATGAAGTTTGCAGAGTTTCTCCGACACCTCCAGACCGCGCCAATCACCCCACGACCGATGACGGTAAACGCAGAAAACCTCGGTGAGGTAGTCGTCTCAACCAAGTTATCGGGAGACAACTACCCACTGTGGGCGAACCCCATCAAACGTGCAATAGGGGGAAAGGGTCTAACCTCTCACATCTCGAAGGATTCTGAACCACCGGCAGAAACAGATCCTGGCCACGAGACATGGCAAAAATTGGATCACTGCGTGTTCGGGTGGATCATCAACAACATGGAGCCCGAACTCGTGAATGAGGTATCGCAATACCCAACTGCTCGAGAACTTTGGGAGGGGCTAGCCGTGACATACGACAGTGGAGGAGACTCACTCCAAGTCTACGACTTACACCGGAAAGCAAGCAACATCAAACAGGGCGAAATGACCCTCGAACAACTTGGAACCGACTCCAAAGCCTTTGGATGTCAATTGATAGAAAGAAGCCAAATCCGATGAAGGACCCGGAGGATATCATTGCCTACAATCGGGAGAGACAAGAGACCAGGCTCTTCCAATTCCTAATGGCCCTCAACGACGAACACGAAGTAACCCGAAGAGAAATTCTCAAGCGGGAGCCCTTGCCCTCGGTTCGGGACGCCAGCGCGACCGTCCGGCGTGAAGCAAAAAACGACGGAGTACTCAAACCCCAGGTTGCTGAAGGAAGGGAACCTCAAACCAGCGGCGGAATCGGGACGGGACTTGCGTCACGCAGTGGGGGACGGTCGGGGCAGACCCCTAGTCGAGGAGAAGAGCGACGGACAGAAGATGATCGGAACAGACTGATCTGCAGCCATTGCGGGGGGGAGAAAGCACACAAAAGACCAGTGCTTCCTCCTCGTAGGGTACCCGGAGTGGTGGGACGAGATTAAGCGGAAGAGAGCTTCACGAAATGGCAACCGCCGAGGAGGAACATGGACTGCCATACCAACCGGAGGAGACCAGGCTTCCAGCGCCGCTTGCGCGGCGGGTAGCACCAGCACCCTCACCGGCAGGATCGTTGAAATCGAGGGAGGAGAAGAGCTAGCGGTGCAGACAGGGGAGGAAATGGCAACGGCTAGGGTTTGCCGAGGTAAAGGGGGGAGCATTTTGCACATGAACCCCTCAAAAGCAGGTTCTTCATTTAATACACCCACATTTTTGCCATTATCACATAATACACCCCATGTTTCCAGAAAATTGTGCCATACACCCCATATCCTTTCTGCTAGGTCCCTGGATAGTCCGAAATTAGATAATAAGCCCCATTACTCACATATTGTTGGAAAAGGCCCATTTATAGTCCATTTTCTAAAATTAACCCAAAAAATTCAGTGCAAAAATAGTTTTTCTGTACTTGGAACACTCTCTACCGCATGCCTTACTTCCGAAAAACCACATAAAGACAAGGACTGGATTTTTTACTGTGGAGCAACTGACACTATGTCATTTGATATTACTGATTTTACTGGAATCACTGAATCCAAGAAAAGCTATCTTCAGACCGCTAATGGGGAATTACTTCCAGTCCAAGGAGCGGGAACAATTAAAATTTTGCCCACTCTGAGTATTTCAAATTGTCTATATGTTCCGTCCTTGTCTCACAAACTGCTATTAGTCAGTCATGTTACAAAGGAGCTTAATTGTACTTTGCTGATGCAACCCTCATTTTGTATGTTACAGGATATCCGGACGGGGACGATTGTTGGGCGTGACACTGAACGAGAAGGACTCTACTATGTGGACGAGATAGCTCAACAGAGTAATGTGTTGCTGACTCACGGATCTACAGAACGACAGGCTTGGTTATGGCACCGGCGACTAGGACACCCATCTTTAGGGTATCTTAAAACCTTATTTCCTAGATTTGATAAAATTTCTCATTTGAACTGTGATACTTGTTTTCTGGCGAAGAGCCACAGACATTCGTTTAGAATTAATAATACCCGTGTAGACCATGTTTTTTCCCTTATTAATTCTGATATTTGGGGGCCTGCACCAGTCATGGGTGGTGGAGGTTTTAAGTATTTTTTGCTCTTTATTGACGATTGCTCGCGTATGACATGGGTCTATTTTTTAAAGTCCAAATCTGAAGTCTTTGAAAAATTTGCCCTGTTTTACACCTTTGTCCAAACTCAATACAAGAAAAATATCCAAATACTTAGGTCCGATAACGGGGGAGAATATGTCAATAGTCAGATGCAACAGTTCTTAGCAAAAAGGGGTCTTATACACCAAACCACCCGTCCTCACACACTTGAATAAAACGGGGTAGCCGAAAGAAAAAATAGGAAACTACTTGAAATGACTAGAGCTCTCCTAATTGATTCCAAGGTCCCAAAATCTTTTTGGCCCGAAGTCCTAGCCACCTCAGTCTACACTTTGAACCGTCTCCCAACAAAAGGCCTTGATAGAAAAACACCCATTCAAGTCTTATCAGCCCATACAGAACTGCCCTTACCATTCACACTTGAACAAAAAAATTTTGGGTGCTCTGTCTTCATCCACATTCCCAAAATTGAACGAACCAAGTTCTCCCCATGTGCGATAAAAGGAGTGTTTGTGGGATATGGAATGCACCAAAAGGGGTACCGTTGCCATGACCCAAAATCCAAAAGAATGTTTGTCACGATGAACTGTGACTTCGTAGAAAATGAATACTTTTATCACCAACTTAGCGGTCAGGGGAAGAAAGAACCAGAAACAGAAATTGACCCACTAAGTTTGCTTCCTAATCCTATTATAAACCCTAGCCCGAGTCCGAATCCCGGTCATGAGCCAAGTCCTGATCGAGAAGAGGACCCAACAGAGGAGTTTAGCATTACTGCCGAGCACGTCTCTGACACTCCAGTGGAGTTCGTCAAGATCAGTGACATCGTCGCAGTACAATCCCCGGCCGATATTCCTGAGGTAAGAGAAGATGCTGACCCTAGTGAAACTCTTTGGCTTGAAACTAACCATGATCACAGCAAAGAGCCGGAAGCAACCACAAGTGGACAACAACGGGTTCTACCGCCAAGAAGCACCAGGGGAGTACCACCAAAGAAATACTCCCCAGATTGGAAGGGACGAAAGACACAATACTCCATTGTGAACTCCGTGAAATCCCATATGACAGAAATGGCGAAGGTCTTTGAAGCAGCACTATATGAGGAAGATATTCCGCACTCTGTGGAAGAAGCAATGAAGCATAAACAGTGGAGGGATGCCATGAAACGAGAAATGGACGCACTGCTAAAGAACAACACTTGGGAAAAGTGTGCACTGCCAGAGGGGAAGAGACCCGTTGGGTGTAGGTGGATCTTTACGATCAAAAGGCGAGCTGATGGATCAATCGAGAGGTACAAAGCTATACTTGTCTCAAAGGGATACACCCAGACCTATGGGGTGGATTATGCTGAGACTTTCTCACCTGTGGCGAAAATGAGTACTAGAGTCCTACTAACCGTTGCTGCAAATCAGAATTGGCCACTTCACCAATTTGACGTCACCAATGCCTTCCTCCACGGAGAATTGAAGAAGGAAGAAGAAGTATACATGGAGGTCCCCCGGGATACTCTGAAGAGTTTGCACCTAGGCAAGTCTGTCGCCTGAAGAAGACCCTATATGGCCTAAAGCAGTCCCCAAGGGTATGGTTTGGAAGGTTCTGTCAAGCAATGGAGAAGTATGGCTACCAGCAGAGTAACTCAGACCACACTCTATTCCTTAAGAGGGAAGGTAACAAAATAACGTGTCTCCTTATATATGTGGATGACATGATTATTACAGGAAATGATACCGAAGAAATCGAGAAGCTAAGGACAAACTTGTTCAAAGAGTTTGAGATGAAGGACCTGGGTGCACTAAAGTACTTCCTCAGAATTGAAGTGCTGAGATAAAAAATGGGCATATTCTTACGACAAAAGAAATATGTACTCGATCTTCTGATAGAAATCAGCTTACTTGACTGCAAGCCTGCCGAGACGCCGATGGTACAGAATCATAGCCTAAAGATAGAAGAAGGAGCACGAGCTACAGATAGAGAGCGTTATCAACGCTTAGTCGGGAAGCTAATCTACCTAGCTCATACCAGACCGGACATAGCCTATGCTGTTGGGGTGATAAGCCTGTTTATGCACAATCCACAAGAGGAGCACATGAACGCATCAATGAGGGTGGTGAGATACTTGAAGGGCACAATAGGGTACGGAATTTTACTGAAAAATGAAGGGCACTTAGAAGTCTCAGGATACACTGATGCTGACTGGGCAAGTAATCCGATCGACCGAAAGTCAACTGCCAGATACTTCACATTCATAGGCGATAACCTCGTCACTTGGAGGAGCAAAAAGCAGAAAGTAGTGGCACTTTCTAGCGTTGAAGCAGAATTCCGAGGGGTAAAAAACGGAATCACTGAAATCCTATGGATACGAAGACTGTTAACCGAGATTGGCTTTCCACCCACTCAGAAAAGTAAATTATTCTGTGACAACAAAGCAGCAATCAGCATTGCCGAGAACCCAGTCCTACATGATCGAACCAAGCATGTGGAGATCGACCGCCACTTCATCAAGGAGAAGATAGAAAAAGGAATCATTGAGCTACCCTTCGTTCGCTCACAAGAGCAACTAACAGACATTCTAACCAAAGCAGTCAACTCAAGGATGTTCAAAGAAGTACTCGACAAGCTATGTATCGGAGATGCCATTACTTAGCTTGAGGGGGAGTGTTAGAATATGGAAATAGAATAACTGTAATTAGGGAACAAATCATGGGATTAGTATGTAATTGATATGTGTAATTGATAGGACCATAATTAGGGGATCTCTTTCCATATGTAAATTAGGGCAACTCTCTATATTAAGAGAGTTACTCCAGTCGATCAATAAGAGACAGAAATTCATCCCAACCATGGCTATTGCTTCTTCCCTCTCGATTAACCAATTCAATACATGGCACAACTAATATGTCAAAATAATTATTCAAACGCAAAAGAGTTGACTCTTTGATAGTTAATTTGAGAAATAATTTTGAATAAAACTAATTTTAGATACATTTATGATTTCTATATAATTTTTAAAAGACAATAGTCATCCTATTCTATGATCATGGTGTGTGCGTATATGTAAAGGTATCGATTAAAATCGCATACAACATTAGTATAAAACATGCTTTCATAGCTCAGTTGGTTAGAGCAGCCGTATCGATTAAAATCGACTCTCAATGAAAGCATTTTTCACGATTTTTATGGTATAAATATAAGCGGAAAAGGAAATCGATCATGTTTTCCTTTATTGGTTGTGTGGCCCACCTTGTGAAGGATTGGATTTTTAAAATTGGGCCTTATTCCATATTTTCATGTCATTACAATATTTATTGGCCAGAGGCTGAATACCACACGACCAACATTTACGTGGTACAAAATTACTAACAACAACCTAGTATGTCCTATATAATTTTACATGGAAATCTGTTGAAGTTTGATCGGAGATAGCACCGGAGATTAAGATCTTGTGCGTGATTGAAAAAGTATTGAAGTCTTGAAGAAGAATTTTATTGATTGAAAAATGAGCAACTCACTCAAACAAACTCAGCTTTTGCCTCTTTTTAACTACTGTTACAAAAACTAACGGCTATTAACAAAAAACTAATCCTATGGCTAGGATTCAATCTTCTTCATCTCACAAATCGGACGGCTGCTGAGACTTCAGCTTAGTTGAGCTGGTTGCAGCTCCCTTTTCTTCTAACTCCTTCATCAATTGCAACTAAGCAATTAACTACTTACAAATCTCCACCTTCATTGCTTAGCTGAATTGTTGTTGCCTCTGCATACCAACCAACTTCAAGCAAAGCTCAAATTTCTCTCTTCCCAACGGCTTTGTCAGCATATCCGCAGGGTTCTTTGCAGTATCAACTTTGAACAGCCTGACCCTTCCTTTCTCCACCTCTTCCCTCACAAAATGTAGCCGAACATCTATGTGTTTGCTACGTTCATGAAACACCTGGTGCTTCGCCAAACTCAGTGCACCATTGTTGTCACACCCAATGGGAATAGCCTGCTACTCCACCCCAAAGTCTGCAGCCATTCCTCTTAACCAAAAGCTCTCTTTAACAGCCGAAGTGAGGGCAATATACTCGGCCTCAGTGGTGGATAATGCCACCACATCTTGCAAGGCCGACTTCCAACTTATTGCTGTACCATACATGGTAAATATATACCCAGACTGAGATCTTCTTGTATCAACATTCCCTGCGAAGTCACTGTCGCAAAATCCCATCAGCACATCAGCCTCAGATTCAATATTAGCCTTGAATAGAATCCCAACATCTCCAGCTCCCTTTAGGTATCTTAGTATCCATCTTAAAGCCAGCCAATGTTCCTTTCCATGATTGCTCACGAATCTACTTGTGCAGCTGATTGCTTGGGCCACATCTGGTCTGGTCCCAATCATTGCATACATCACACTCCCCACAATGTTTGCATACGGGATAGCTTGCATTTCCAGCCTTTCTTCCTCAGTCTTTGGTACTTGCTCCATTGACAGCCTAAAGTGTTGAGCCAATGGAGTACTTGTTGCTTTGGTATCTTCCATCCTGAACTTCTTGACGATTCTGGAGACATAGTCAACCTGGTTCAGCCATAACTCTCCCCTTTCTCTATTTCTGACTATGTTCATGCCCAAGATCCGCTTAGCTCCACCCAAGTCTTTCATGTCAAAAGCAGACCCGAGATCATCCTTCACCTTCTGCACCTCTTGTTGAGAGGCTCCTGCCACCAACATATCATCCACGTACAGAAGTAAATAAGCAACAGCAACACATTTCTTCTTCTTTATGTATACGCACTCATCATACTTGGACCTCACAAACCCATTCTTGAGCACATGGTCATCAAATTTTTTATGCCATTGCCTACTAGCTTGCTTGAGACCATATATGCTCTTCTTGAGCAAACACACCTTGTCTTCCATCCCTGGCTTGATGAACCCCTCAGGCTGAGACATGTAAATAGTTTTCTCCAAGTCTCCATGCAAGAATGCGGTTCTTACATCCAATTGCTCAAGTTCCCAGTTCATCCTTGCCACCACAGCCAAGAGAATCCTAATTGATGTGTGCTTGACCACGGGTGAGAACACCTCATTGTAGTCCACCCCATATTCCTGTGTGAACCCTCTGGCCACCAACCTAACCTTGAATCTTATTTGTTCATTATCAGCGGACTCAATCTTTTTCTTGAAAAGCCATTTGCAGCTGACTAACTTTCTGCCCTCCAGCTTGTCTACTAGGATCCAAGTCCCATTTTTGATGAGGGAATCAATCTCCTCAATCATAGCCTTCAACCATCTATCATTTTCCTTGCAATTCATGGCCTCTTTATAAGAACCAGGCTCTGCAAAGTCTATTTCTTCTGCCACACAGAGAGCAAAGTACAACATCTCTGAATCTGCAAATCTGCTTGGTGGTCTTACATTCTGCCTTCTTGTCCTGTCTCTTGCTAGTTGATAATCTCTCAGGTTAGTTTCTCCAGCTACAGTTACTGGAGCATCTTCATTAGAGCCTTCAGATTCTGAGGAGTCAACCATTCCTCCAACCTCAACACCAGCACCAGGTCCAGAACTTTCAGCATTTTCAGATGGCTTTTCTGCTTTCTTGAAGGGCAGCTCAGTCTCAGTGAACACAACATCTCTGCTCACAAGTACCTTCTGCATTCCAGGCTCCAAGCACCAGAGTCTATAGCCTTTTACCCCAGATTGATAGCCCAACATCACACATCTTAAGGCTCTTGCATCTAATTTGGTTTGCTTCATATAGGCATATGCTTTGCACCCAAAAATCTTGAGTTGTGAGTAGTCTCCATAACTTCCATACCATCTCAAGTCCGGAGTATCACTATTAATGCTAGAGGAAGGGCATTTATTTAGCAATTTGACAGCAGTGGACACAGCCTCTGCCCAAAACCTTTTCTCCATACCCGAGGTGAACAACATGCATCTTACCCTCTCCATAATAGTTCTATTAGCCCGCTCCGCTACACCATTCTGCTGGGGATTCAAGGGAACGGTTCTATGTCTCTTAATGCCCCTAGACTGACAAAAGCTCTCAAACTCTTTAGATAGGAACTCCAAGCCGTTGTCAGTCCTTAAGCACTTGACTACACAGCCCTTTTCTTTCTCCACAGTTAGACACCATTCCCTAAACTTGGAGAAAGCCTTTGACTTCTCCTTTAGTATGTAAACCCACATCTTTCTAGAGTAGTCATCTATCACTGTCATGTAATATCTCCCCCCCCAACAGATAATACAGGAGAAGGCTCCCACAAGTCGCTATGCACATAGTCAAGTGGGGCAGTCGAGGTGTGTTTACCTTTCTGATATGGAAGCTTCTTGGCTTTGCCCAGGATGCATTCTTCACATGGCTTGCTTGATCTTTCTTCAGATCCTTGAATCACATCCCTTTTCATCAGTTCTTTAATGCTCCCATCAGCTGGATGCCCAAGCCTTAAATGCCAAAGCTCCACAGACCCTGAATTGGCTGTATTTGCCTGAGCAGCAGCTCTGATAGCAGATCCACATAGATAGTACAAGCTACCATTCCTTTTGCCTCTAAACAACAAACTTCCATTTCTCCTGACCTCCATTACCCCATCAACAGAACCAAAAGAGCAACCCTTCTTTTCAAGGGACCCCAAAGATATCAGATTACATTTTACTTCAGGTATGTATCTGACATCACTCAAGATCATAGTGGAGTTATCCTCAAGCTTGAATCGAACACTCCCAATTCCTTTAACCTGACACACTTGGTTGTTGCCCAACACCACAGTCCCTTGTGCCTCTGAAATCTCATCAAATAACTCAACACTAGGACACATGTGAAAACTACATCCGGAATCAAGAATCCATGATCCTACTCCCGGCCATTCCATCACATTCAAGGCATGAGTGGTCTCTTGCTCCTCAACACAATCAGAGCTGGGCTTGGGGTTGTCACCTTCTTGGGCTTGCTTCCGCTTCCAAGCGAAGCAATCTTTCTTGAGATGCCCCGGCTTTTTGCACCAATGGCAAGAGCGTGTCTCTTTCTGGCCGCTCCCACCAAACTTGGGGGCTTCCTTGTCCTTCTTGAATCCCCTTTTTCCCTTGAACTTTTTAATAGTCAAGCTCTCGGGGACAACTTCGGTTCCTTGGTCCCCATATCTCTGCAATTCCTTTGATCTGAGGGCCGACTGAACCTACAGCAGAGTCACAGTCCCCTCCCTTCCAAACAGAATCGCATCCCGCATCTGATCGTATGCTTTAGGCAGGGCATTCAATAGGAGTATGGCCTTATCCTTTTCCCCGATGGTGACGTCGATGTTCTCAAGATCATCGATTGCCTTTCCAAAATCTTCCAATTGCTCCAAAATATTCTTCTCTTCACTAAAACGGTATGAATACAGTCGCTGCTTCATAAAAAGTCGATTGGCAAGCGATTTTGTCATGTACAACTCCTCGCACTTCTCAAGAATTCCGATCGCCGTAGTCTCCTTTGAAACTTCTCGCAAGACTTTGTCTCACAGAGATAACACTACCACGCTATGCGCTTTAGCAAGAACCTCCGCTCGCTTCTGTTTTGATCTCTCGTCGAGAACTACCTCCGGATCGTCTTTGTTGAGTGCATCCGCCAACCCTTGCTGGATTAGCAACGCCTTGATCTTCATCCTCCACAAACCGAAATCATTTCTTCCGGTAAATTTTTCTGCTTCTAATCGCGAAGCCATTGAAATCGATTTTAGGGCTCGATCGATTCACCACTGGAGCTCTCCTCCTCAACGCCTCTCCGCCTTCCCACAGACGGCGCCACTTGTTGAAGTTTGATCGGAGATAGCACCGGAGATTAAGATCTTGTGCGTGATTGAAAAAGTATTGAAGTCTTGAAGAAGAATTTTATTGATTGAAAAATGAGCAACTCACTCGAACAAACTCAGCTTTTGCCTCTTTTTAACTACTGTTACAAAAACTAACGGCTATTAACAAAAAACTAATCCTATGGCTAGGATTCAATCTTCTTCATCTCACAAATCGGACGGCTGCTGAGACTTCAACTTAGTTGAGCTGGTTGCAGCTTCCTTTTCTTCTAACTCCTTCATCAATTGCAACTAAGCAATTAACTACTTACAAAATCTCCTTTACACAATATATTTTGATTGTTTATTTTTTCAAAAATTGAGTATACAAATAGACAAGAATGTGGTAGTATGTTTGAGTGAGTTGAAAGCAGCTTCTCCATTAGACTTGGCATCAATCAACCTTGAAAATGAGTGACCTCTCCTCCATTGAAATAAATCGCTATTCATTAGTATTATTAAATTGATTGGTCACATACTATTTAATACAACCACTATTATATTGTATTAATAACTATTATATTGTATTAATAATAATATTCATTAGAAATTTTGGAAAAATCTGAGTCACCGCATCCATCCTTTCCTCTCCTATATTTCCTTACACGAGAGATGATAGCTCTCTCTCGAGAGCTGCCGGCGGAGCTAGCAGATAGAGAGCGAGCGCGAGATAGAGACGAGAGAGAGAGAGAGCGCGAGAGAGAGGACGAGAGAAGCGAGAAGAGCGAGGAGAGAGCGAGAGAGAGAGAGAGCGAGAGAGCGGAGCTATAGCGCGAGAGCGGCGGCGCCTCGCGAGAGCTAGAGAGAAGAGAGAGAGCGCGCAGATAGAGGCGAGCTGCGCGCTCGAGAGAGCGCTGAGCGCTCATCTAGCTTCGTAGCAGCTCTATAATCTTCTCTCTCGCTCTCTGCTCTTCTCTCTCTCTCTCTCTCTCTCTCTCTCTCTCTCTCTCTCTCTCTTCTATAATATATATATATATAGAGGTATCCTATCATATAAAAAAACCAATACTATTTCGCACACGACACACACATATAGACATCACCAAACCGAACCGGCCCGGCTGAACCGGCCCGGAACCGTCACCGGCGGTTCCGAACCGGAACCGGAACCGTCGGCGGCGGTTCCGAACCGTGACCGGAACCGGCGGTTCCGACGGGCCGGTTCAGGTTCATGAAATTTGCGAACCGTAACCGGCGGTTCCGAACCGCCGGTTTTCACCGGAACCGGCGGTTCCGAACCGGCGGTTCACCGGTTCCGACACCTTTTCAGGCTACCACCGGCCTAGACGTAGCCTTTTCAGAAACCGGGTCAGAAACCGCCGGTTTTTGTCAGAAAACCGTTGACGAAACCGGCGGTTTCTGACCAAAAACCGGCGGTTCAACGAGTAAACCGGCGGGTTCCGGCGGTTATAAACCGGCGGTTCCGCCGGATTTCAAAAATTTGAAATTTTTTCTTTTTTTTTTTCTTTTTTTAATCACATTTTTCCCCTATAAATAACCCCCTCATCTTCATTTTCTACTTACCCCATTCTTGTGTTGATAAGAATTTCTCTCTCAATCTCAATTTCTCTATTTTCCATCCTCTTTCTCTCAAGTTGTTTACGTTATTTGCGCTCATAATTTACTCACGTTGTTCTTGTTTACGTTAATATCACATAAACACTACTCTCTATTCTCTACTTCCAATTTCCATAATATCATGTCTTCATCTCGTCGTGGTGGTGATCGGGGCAAGGGAATTGCCCAAGATCAAAGTGACTCTCGTCGTCGTCGTGCCCCTTCTAGAGCACAAGTTGCGGAGGAGGTGGGAAGGCGAGCCGCTCTTCGATTACAAGTAAGTTCTAAACTTCTAAATTAAATGTTTTACTATGTTAATATGTTATAATAAGTTTTAATATGTTAGTAGTTTTTTAATATGTTTTATTATGTTATATGATATAAGTTTTAATATGTTAGTAAGTTTTAATATGTTTTAATATGTTATATGATAAGTCTTTAATTTGAGAGCACCATTTGGTATACTTGCTCGGAAAAAGATTATGTGCGGACTACCGCCTTTTCTTATATCCTTGTGCAAGATGGCCTATTGTGGAATGCCTCAGCGTCGTCCTTCCTTTGATTTATATGTTATAAGTTTTAATATGTTTTAGTAAGTTTTAATATGTTAATATGTTTTAATATGTTTTAATATGTTTTAGTAAGTTTTATATGTTTTAATATGTTTTAGTAAGTTTTAATATGTTTTAATATGTTATATGATAAGTCTTTAATTTGAGAGCACCATTTGGTATACTTGCTCGGAAAAAGATTATGTGCGGACTACCGCCTTTTCTTATATCCTTGTGCAAGATGGCCTATTGTGGAATGCCTCAGCGTGGTCCTTCCTTTGATTTATATGTTATAAGTTTTAATATGTTTTAGTAAGTTTTAATATGTTAATATGTTTTAATATGTTTTAGTAAGTTTTAATATGTTTTAGTAAGCTTTATATGTTTTAATATGTTTTAGTAAGTTTTAATATGTTTTAATATGTTATATGATATGTTTTAATGTGTATAATTCTCGTAGGAGGAAGAAGATCGAAATGCGGCCTTGTTACTTGCCACCCTCGGCGACGAAGAGCCACATTCGGATTCGCGTTTCGAATACGATGTGAATCTATCATCGGACGAAGGCGACGATGGATCGCATCAATTCCCACCTTCTAGCGCCGGCCAAGTTGGCGAAAATGACGAGGAGGCCGAAGCTCCTCCTCCTTCCGGGAGACAAAAGAAGAAGATGCCTCCAAAGTTGAAATCCGACATCTTCACCAAACATTACAAGAAGGTCCCGGTGGTAATTTCTAATCCTGATGATTCGACCACTACCGTGGAGACAGGCGAGTTCAAAGCTTATTGCAACTATTGCGATAAAGTCTATCCATTTGTAATCGGTGGGGGATATGGTACTCTCACACGCCATTTGAAGGCAAAACACCCCGTGGAATTTGGGCATTCTAGATCCCAAACCCAAATCAACTTCCCCGCCGGCTCATCGTCTCAAACAGGTACGCCACTATTTAAATACGATCCCAAAAATACTACCGATACCATGGTAAGATGGGCGGCAATGAAACATTTGCCGTTCAATTTTTTTAATGACAGAAAATATGAAATGACTATGCAACAAGCTTTTAATGTTGCTGCAAAAAGAATTCCCCCCTCTACTGCTCAAAGATCTAACAACCGGCAGTATTTTGAAAAAAAAATGGAAATTGCAAAGAGTCTATCCACCTTGGGGCACAAAGTTAATATTTGCTCCGATGTGTGGACGGATTCTTTCCAACGAAATTCTTACATGGGTATTTCTTGTCATTTTATAGACAATAGTTGGTCTTTAAATAAACGTTTGATTGGTTTTAGACAATTTCCTTCCCCACACACCGCACAAGCAATTGCTTCTTTAATTATTCAAGTTTTGAATGAGTATGAGTTATGCAACAAGATATTTTCGGTTGGTTTTGATAACGCAACCGCCAACACCGCAAGTATATCCGATTTAATTGCGGCTTGCTCCCCGGTGATAAGTGGTAAGTATTTTCATCAACGATGTATTTGTCATATTTTAAACTTATGTGTACAAGATGCTTTGTCTTTATGGCAAAGACATATTCAACCTATTACTACAGCTGTATCCTTGATCCACTGGAAGCCTCAAATTGGCAAGGCGTGGAAGAAGTATTGCCACTCGAAGAAAATAAGGTACACAAAGTTTACTTTAGACGTTTCTACTAGATGGAACTCTACATATGACATGTTGCAATCTACAATGGAGCATATAGACTATTTAGTTGATTTTTATAGAACTTACCCTGTTGATGATTTATATCTAACATCTTCTTGTTGGGAACAAAGCCTGAGTTTATTTAAATTATTCAAAAATTTTCGAAGTGCAACTATGGAGTTATCGGGTGTGTATTATTGCACATCCGTTCGTGTTTTAGAACATTGCATGATCATATCACTTGGTTTTAAAACTGCAATGAAAAATTCCGCAAACAATCTTGAGCTTATGTGTGTTTTATATTACATGGTTGAAAAATGGCTCAAGTATTTCAATGAGATCCCAACAGTTTTTTTGCTTGCCAAAGTTTTGGATCCAAAGTGGAAACTAGTTGGTACTTTCAAAATTTTAGAATTTTATTACAACAGTTTAGCTTCTATTGATCTTGAACCACTCCGAGCTTTGCAAACTGACGACGACGACAACTACATAAACCTTGCCCAAACATTCCAAATAAACCTCCCCCACCTCCCAAGCCTCCAAAGAAATTTTGAGTTCGACTTGCGGTCTCTCTTTCACGATTACGAAGTCAAGTACAACACTACCCACCAAGTTCGACCTAGACCCCCCCGTCAAACACAGAACTTTGGCTTCTTCCAAGTTGATGACCCCGACACCCAATCCCAATTGGCGGACCTATACGCCTTCAGCAGCGGAGGAAGGACGGCACATTCGGTAAGTGAGTTAGATTTATATTTAGACTCACACTTTTCATTCAATGAGGAAGAAGGAGGTCCCGTTCCCCAACAAATCGACGTCCTAGATTGGTGGTCTTCACACGAGAAAGATTTTCCCATCCTTGCATCAATGGCCAAGGAGATCTTTTCGGTTCCGGCTTCCACTGTCGCCGTCGAGTCCGCCTTTAGTGTTGGAGGCAACGTCTTGGACGACCGAAGAAGTAGGCTCACCGGACAAAACATGGAAGCCACCATGTTACTTGATGATTGGTGCTCCGCCGAAATTAGAGACCAAGAACCGGATTGGGACAAACTAGTAGTACAACCCGACCAAGACTACTTCCCCGACGAAGAAGAGTAGGCGCCAATACTTCCGATCAAGCCAAATAGGTAAGCAAGGTAAGAGAACTACGTGGACTTTGATTCCAAAATGCAATTGAGCATTGAGGATACGTAGGCATCTCAACTTATATTTCAACTTAAATTTTAAATTTAAGTTTAAATTTAAGTTGAGCTCAAGTCCTTTTCCTTTATTTCTTTTTTCTCCCCTTTATTTCGAATATGTAATTTTGTAAATTGTAATGAAGACTTTAAGTCTTTTGTAATTTATAATTTTGAAGTTGTAATTTCTAATTTTTATGTTGTAATTTGTAAATTTTAACTTGTAATTTGTAATTTTAAAGTTGTAATTTGTATCAATAAAATTACATTTGTACATCGCTTCATTCTAATGTTATTTACGCAAGTTTTTTTACATTTTAAACTTGAATTACAATTTACAAAATGCAAAAAAAAAAAAAAAAAAAATCAAAACGAACCGGCCGAACCGGCCCGGAACCGGCCAATCATCGGCGGTTCCACGGTTCACTTGAACCGGCGGTTCCACGGTTCACGAACCGGAACCGCCACACCTTGGCCGGGCCGGTTCAGGTTCATCAATTTATTGAACCGGAACCGGCGGTTCCGAACCGTGAACCGCCGGTTCCGGAACCGTGGTGACGTCTACACACATATATGGATTTACCGATTTTGGATGTGAAAATCGATCTTTACGGCCCACACTTACCTTGGTTTTCTCTCTCTTTATCACATAACAGAATAAATAAATATAAATAAATACTATATGTATGTATAATTATTCATTCCATTGCAATTCCAACAAGCAGAGAATTTTGGTAAACAAGAAAAAGAAAAACAGAAGAAAAGAAGAGGGCCTTCAGCCCTCTGCTTCCCTACCTATGCCTCCTCTCAGATCTTGAATTCAATCCGTTTTTCTTCTCCGCCTTTGATTCTTCGGTAAACACACGCCCATATCATCTAACTTATCGATCTTTCTTGCTCATTCCAAGTCAAAGTTTGATTCTTTATTATTCTTTTTCAGGGGGTTTTGGATTGCGGCTGCTCCTGATTTTCGATCTGTTGAAGATCAGATGGACTCCTGTTGAGCACAGCAGATTGCCCGTTTCTCATCTAAGTAGGTTTCTCGTGAATTTTGTTGCTCTAAGGTATTCTTTTTTTCTCTACTCATCCGCATTACTGCGTTTCACAATGATTGTATTTCTTTGCTGCAATGCCTGATTCTGTTTATCGAATTTGATTGTTGTATCAACTGCTTACTGATCTAGATTCACTTGCTAGTGGATCTCTCTTTTGTTATTCTTTTCCATTGGTGATTAACTGATTATGCATATGTCTATGGATGGAGTGATGCTGTTGATATGATTAGAATTGCTTACTGCTAGCTGACTGTTTGACTGGAAATCAGGTGTTTGCTATTCCTATAATGGAAATGGAGCCTGGGAAGTTGTTCATTGGTGGGATTTCGTGGGACACCAGTGAGGAGCGTTTGAAAGAGTATTTTCAAACTTTTGGTGAAGTGGTCGAAGCTGTGATCATGAAGGATCGCACCACTGGCCGTGCCCGTGGTTTTGGTTTCATTGTTTTTGCTAATGCTTCTGTCGCTGAGAAAGTTGTCAAGGAGAGGCACGTCATAGACGGAAGAACTGTAAGTTGTGTATCCTCATTTACTGCTGCATTGCTTTGCTGTTTATTTTAGTCCATTCAATGTCATTGCATAAGATGGCCAACTTGTCGGTGATGTTTTTCGATTTTCATAAATTTGACATGTGTATACCAATGGCAACACACAATGCCGTTCAGTTTGATAAAATAAATAGAGGAGTGAAGATAATAGAAGGAAAATTCTTCCTGTTTGTGTGATGTGCAGTGTTTGGTTAGTGTTTCTTTGGATGTACATGTATTATTGCATTTAATTGTTGTACGCTGGCTCATGTTCCATGATACTGAAGATTCTTAAATGATCTTCTGATACTAATATTTTAGTAGTCGTGATGGCATGGAACGATGTATGTATATAGTGAGAACACCTTTCGAAAAGATGGACCATTTCTCAAAATAAATGATGTAGACTGTTTAGGAAATAAGTAAAGACTAGGAATCAAGAAACAAGATTTTGATGCATTTCCCTCTACTAGGCTGTGCTAGCAGGTTTTTATTTGTACGAACATCAACATACTGTTGCTTAAACATATGATGTTGCTAAAACATGACGAAAATAGATAAGTTATGAGAATTTTTTTATATTGAAAAGTGCCCTGGTACCATGTTCTTTGAAGTGCTTACATAAGAAAACTAGGCTATGTCAGTAGGTTTCCGGTTTACTTGTACATGAATTAATCCTTGCCAACTTTTCATCTATATATGTGAAAATGCATTTTATTTCTATCATTGCTTTGTTCTCAAAAGAATTAGGGATTATCTTCCTCGAGTTGAATGCAAATTCGGCAGAAGATAATATTTTTTGTTATTGTTCATTCCTCAGGTGGAGGCAAAGAAGGCTGTTCCTAGGGATGATCATCAAAACTTCAGCAGAAACAATGGCAGCATCCATGGAAGCATCCAGGGCAGTATCCAGGGATCCCCTGGTCCTGTTCGTACAAAAAAGATCTTTGTGGGGGGATTAGCATCCTCAGTCACAGAGAGTGACTTCAAGAGGTACTTTGATCAATTTGGAACAATTACAGATGTGGTCGTGATGTATGACCACAATACTCAAAGGCCAAGAGGTTTTGGGTTTATCACTTATGATTTGGAGGAAGCAGTGGATAAAGTCCTTTTCAAAACTTTTCATGAACTTAATGGAAAGATGGTCGAGGTTAAGCGTGCTGTTCCAAAGGAGTTATCTCCTGGACCAACTCGAAACCAGTCGAGTGGCTATAACTACGGGCTGAGCAGAGTGAACAGTTTCCTTAATACCTACAGTCCAGGACATAATGTTAGCTCACCAAGTGGTTACGGAATGAGAATGGAAGGTCGATTCAGTCCTGTTGCTGTAGGTTGGAGTGGATATCCTTCCCCCTACAACACGGCTAATTTCAATGTGGGTTTGAATTCAGACACTGGATTCAGTTTAAACAGTGGGGCAATTGCTGATTCTGCCTTTGGCTATGGACGTGGGATGAACTCTTTTTATAGTGGAAATACAGATCGTTTTGGTAGTCCCATTCGTTATGATGGGGGTGTTATTGGAAATGGGCCTATGTTGAATACCAATGCTCGAAACTTATGGGGCATCGGGAATCCCAACTATGGTTCAAACTCGATGTCAAATTCATTTGTTGGCTCGGGAACTGGAAATGCTGGTTTAGTTGGTGGTCTTGGAAGTATTGGGGAAATTTGGGGCACCACTCCTAATATACCCCAAGCTGGAGGAAATGCTTCCTTAAACTCTGAAAATTTCGGCTATGGCATCCGGGATATGAACTTTGGTGGTAGAGCTGGTTATGGAAGAAACAATGGTAGTGTTGCTGGCACAACATCTTCATATTCTGCCCCAAACAACATTCGTGATGGAGGTTTGGCAAACTTGTACGAGAGAGAGTCCTTTTATGGGGATCATGCTTGGCAACCATCCTCTCCTCCGCATGATGGTTCCGTACCTTTTGGTTATGAGCTTGGTGGGACTGCAGATGCAGCACCAAACAGTTCTGTTGGTTACGTTGGAGGTTATAGCGTTAATGCTAGGTCTAATAGAGGTAACAATTCAGACTTATTCATCTCTATACTCTCATTTGCTTATATATATTGTTTTCTTCGTACATACATAACGTGTTTGTTTAAAGCAGGGATTGCAGCCTAGAACATATTACGGTATGGATACATAAAGATTGTAGAGGCCATATAATACAAGTGGAAGAAAAGGAGAGAGGATCATGGAGAAAATACTTGTTCTAGACAAGTCAAGAAGAAGATTTTATGTAAGGTTTGAAGTCGAGTTTTCGAATATAGGGTTTTTGGTTTTTGGTAATTTGTTTGAGATGCGCAAAGGAGTTGCAGGATATACTCAAGAAAGAGAGAGTATAGTATGATTGAGATGAGAAGCCTTCATTCTTTTGCCTAGACTTTTTTTTTCTATCATTTTTGTGCTGTAAGCCCCTCTGAAACAACACTTTGATTCGCTTGGCTAAGCCATCCCACTTCACTAATATAACGTCTTCTTCCCTGACGTCGCATCCTCTTTCGTTCTTCCCTTATTCTGCTCTGTGTATGTACTTTGTTTTCCTGTTCTCATATGAGATAAACATATATGTTTGTTTGCATATTAAGTTATATGCAGAGATTACGGTAGAAACTTTATTAACTAAAGAAAGGAACTCAGTGTATCTACACAGGGAGACATAC
Organism: Salvia splendens; assembly: GCF_004379255.2. Lineage (NCBI taxonomy): Eukaryota > Viridiplantae > Streptophyta > Magnoliopsida > Lamiales > Lamiaceae > Salvia > Salvia splendens. The sequence goes on from NC_056039.1 coordinate 28,487,390, forward strand.
TCTGTGGAAATTGATGAAGAATACAATATTTATTGGAATCATATTCTAACCAAATATAATATGGAAAAAACACTAAGAATCATTTTCAGAACATCCTTTGTTTTGTCCTGACATGTCCTTCCTTTGTTATCTCGTTCTGTAAACTTTATTCTGCTATGCTTTCGACATCTTTATTAGTAGTATTTCTTTTGTTTTCTTCTTCAAACTGATAATTTTTTACTTTCCAATATTCTCTGTTTCCACAAACTTTTACCCATAAGATTTAGTGCAAGGAGTGGAACTGTCCCAATAATTTATACAAAATAAGTAATCCAACAATGGGATGTATGTTGGTCATAACTTATAGTTGAATGTGCTTTTTCTTTTTTTTATATACTATATAAAAGTGAGCTATGAATATTTGATCCCAAATTATATGAAATCTTCTAATTAAAATTGAAAATAATAAACGTATAGTATTAAATTTACTGATAGAAACTACAAACTTTGTAAGTTTAAGTTTATATCAAGATTAACCAATATGATCCAGCACAAGTGAGTCTAAAACCACTAACTAAATTAGAATTAATTGACTATAACTATAAATCCACCAATAATGAATCTTGATATTTCCCATAATCTTCTATCAATGTCAAAATAATAGTATTTCGAAACTTTTCACAAATTCAAGTTATTAGGTGAATTTTATTTTTTAATAATTTAAATAACCCAAACGATGATGTTTCTATTATTGGAATTTTCAGTGCGCAGTACATTTTGATTTTATCGGAATTAAAATTTGTGGGAAATTTCAGAATAGGTGTTTATAGAGGTAACTATTATAAATATAAAAAAATAGAAATTCACGAACGAGTGGTGAATTTTAGCCAATGGCCTAATAATTAATAAGTACTATGCTATAAATTTGACAAAGCCACAGGTAATCAAGTAATATCATTAAACTATTTTAGAATGTACACTATTTAAATTCCTGTATGTTTAAACAAACGATTAGTACTACATATTTTCCCCAACAAATTATTTAAATTTTAAGACAGAAATTTATTTAACGGGTCGGTTTGAATTTTCGATATTTTGGATTTATGAAATTAATTACTCCTAAGGACTTTATTATCATATCTTGGACTTAAAAAGTGATAACACTCGCAAAAACAGAAGGCAAAAAATTTGCTCAATGTTCACTAAAATAATTTTCTAATTATGTATAGTTCAAAATTTTTCCTGTTGAAAGAGTTTGTTGTAATTTATACCACTCAATTGTGACAAAACAATTTTGTTTTTGATAATATACTAGCCGAACAAAGCGATTTAGTATAATAAAGTCCGTTTTTCCTTTTCCTCCCAAACATATATGAAAAAATTATACGATTCGTTCTTTTTGTCGGTTGTGCTATTATTTTATAAATTTTTACTAGCAGAAAAATCTACTATTACTAGTAATGGTATTACGTCTTCAAACAAACAAATCCCACCGTAGTCTAAGAGCATCAGCAATGGCGGACGTCCAAGCGGAATTCCCACAGGCGTGCGGGAATTCCGTGGCGGACGTCCGCCATTGTGCGTCCCTTCCACGGATACGGAATTCCGCGAAGGAATTCGCAGTTCCGAGGCGTTCCGCGGAATTCCGCGGGGAATTTCGTGCGGACGTCCACCATTGCGTTGACGCCCTCGGAATTCCGCGGGTTCCGCGGGGAATTCCGTGCGGACGTCCACCATTGCGTTGACGCCCGTGGAATTCCGCGCGAAATTCCCGTTTAATGCATTAAATATTTTTTTTTTCGGTTCCTATATATACATCTCGTTGAACTTTATTTCATTCGCACCACTTGTATTAACAAGTCTCTCTCTAAATTTCTTTTATATATCCGTAATGGCCGGTAGTGGTAGTGGTAGTGATAGTGGTGGTAGTGAACACATGATACGGATGATACACGCATGTGTGCGGGAGGCCGCGGAGAGGGAGGAACAAGCGGCCTCGGCGTCGGCGGTGCCTCGACCGATCCATCGTCGCACTATAGTGCCCCGGGATCACCTCGTTGCCCACAGGCGGTTGTACGAGGATTACTTTGCGCCGGAGCCACGGTTTGGGGAGAACCTATTCCGGCGACGGTTTAGGATGCATCGGCCGCTCTTTATGCGTATCGTGGGCGCTTTGGAGCGTCGATACGGGTATTTTAGGGTGCGGAAGGATGCGGCTGGTAAACCCGGCCACACGCCGATTCAGATGTGCACTGCCGCAATTAGGCAGTTGGCATACGGAGGTTCGGCCGACATGTTCGACGAGTACCTCCACATCGGCGAGACGACTGCGCGCGATTGCCTGAAGTATTTTTGTCGGGGCGTTAGAGAGATATTCGGGGATAGGTATCTTCGGAAGCCTATCCCCGAAGATTGTCAGGCTCTGCTGGATATGCACGGGAATCGGCACGGGTTTCCATGGATGTTAGGCAGCATAGATTGTATGCACTGGGAATGGAATAACTACCCTGCTGCCTGGAAAGGGATGTACACTACTGGTTTCAAGGCCAAGAATCCCACGATGATCCTTGAAGCGGTAGCTGACTATCGGCTGGGGATTTGGCATGCCTATTTTGGAGTAGCCGGGTCGAACAACGACATCAAAGTACTCTAGTTGTCACTCCTTTTCAACGACCAGTGCGTGGGCGTTGGTCCGGCCGTCAACTTCGTCGCCAACGGCAACCAGCACAACATGGGCTATTATTTGGCGGATGGGATATACCCTATGTGGCCCGTCTTTGTGAAGACGATCAGGTGCCCAGCAGATGAAAAGAAGAGATAATCGTTAATACAAGTGGTGCTCCATTGTTCTTCGCAAGAAAGGTATTTTTAGAGAGAGATAATCGTTAATACAAGTGGTGCGAGTGAAATGAAGTTCAACGGGACGTATTTATAGAAATTTTTAAAAAAAACATTTAATGCAATAAACGAGAATTCCGCGCGGACGTCCATGGGAGTCAACGCAATGGCGGCGTCCGCGCGGCGTCGCGAAACTGCGGTGTCCTCGGCAGAATTTCATATCTGTGCATACCATGCACAATAGCGGACGTCCGCCGTGGAATTTCGACACGCCGGTTGGAATTTCATCGGAACGGGCGCCATTGCTAATGCTCTAAAAGCAACCCTTTTACTTAATCACAATAAATTGCCTGAAATGGTAAAACCCCACCACTAAATTTATTGCACTGCGCGCCTTCACACCCCCCAAAAAAGAAATACACTGAAATTGATATTGAAAATGAAACGAGGCAAATAATTGTGCAGTCATGTGACTGTACAAATATTATTCACTCAAATATAATTATGCACATCTATATCAATAATATTATCTGATATGCAAAAGATAAGTGCTTAGTGTGAAGGAGTAGAAAAGCAATAAGATAAATACTTGATAGAAAATTTTTCTGACACTTTTCAAGCCATTTACAGATTATGGTAGAAAAATAGATTTTTTTCCCCTCAATAGTATTGAAGAAAAATGGAGTATATAAAAAATGAGAGTGCCAAATCATGATGAACAGCAACCACCTTTTTTAGCTATTGCTTCTGTTTCCTGCTGCTTTTCATCTTCAGCCTGTAAAACCACTGTTTTCCCATCTCCCATCCAATCCGGATCTTTCTCTTTGAGTTCTTGAGATTGCATAACTTTCCTACTTAAAATATAGTAAATCTCGTTCACCACCTTCTGGAACGCAGCATTAACGTTGGATGAATCCAGAGCCGATGTTTCAATGAAGAACATGCCCTGTGCTTCTGCCAGGGCTTTGCCCTCCGCGGTTGTCACCTCCCGACCCTCTTTTAGATCACACTTATTGCCCACCAATATCGTTACCACATTCATGTCGGAGTGAGCTGTTTAAAATGTAAGAAGCAAGTATAAGTTGTGGACGAGCAACTATGGAAAAAGATAATAAATCGTAGCTTTATCATTCTAATGAGGCACACTTTAATGCATCAGCCCTAACTAAATCCTAATTGTGTTTAATAAACCCTAACTGGGGATTGGTGAATGAATCATAGCTACTGAGAATGTATATAATTTTTTTCCATCTAATAATAGTGATATGCATCCATGTATGAGGAATGACAAATCCATAAAAAAATTTAAATGCAGCATTAAAACATCAAGTTTCTTACTTTGAAGTTCGTTAAGCCACCTGCCAACGCTATCAAATGTGAGGCGTCTGCTGATGTCATAAACAAGAAGTGCTCCGACTGCGCCTCTGTAATACGCAGATGTCACAGCCCTAAACCGCTCCTGGCCAGCTGTGTCCCATATCTGTGCCTTCACTTCTTTATTATTAATTTCCATCTTTTGGGTCTGAAATTCTACCCCAATAGTAGACTTAGAATTAGCGTGAAACTCATCTCGAGCAAATCTTGCGAGCAAGTTAGATTTACCAACCGCCGCATCACCAATCAGAACAATCTTGAAAAGGTAATCCTCTGTCTGCTGCTGTGTTTGTGGTTGTTCCTCGTCTGGATTCGCCATCATTACACCGTCTATTCACAGCCAAAGAACATATCTTGCTATTGCATATATATCAGCAAAACAAGGGTCCTTATAAATGCCACACTACAACTTCAAACTAGGCAGGTGAGAATACTGTGACAATGGTCAGGTATAATGATGATGAAGCAGCACTCCAGAACCAAAGGAAGGAGCCTGCAATTTATATGTGCACGTGAAAGATGAAGACGAACCACCGGCCACCCTTCAATAGCAGCTCTACCACTAGCCACTATTGCAGAAAAATCATATATCTCTGTTTAATCTTTTAGGAACAACTGAATGTTAAGGCACCTGCATCACGAAGCAAACATTAGAAACATAAAATACCACAGTTTACAGTCATTACTTGAAAAAAGATCTTGAAATTCTTACAAACACTTGTCTATTTATTTATTTATTTATTTATTGTTATTATTAATACAGCTATTTTTTTTGATATGATTCATGTTTCATATGCTTCTTCAAAAATGTCAAATGCCGATTTTTTATGATAGATTCCTCTTCCTTGAACACAAACCAGCAGTTAAAATGTAGTAGTATAGAATTAGAAAAATAAGTTTTTCTAATCCTTGGAAATGTATTACCAAAAAAGGGATTTGAAATTCACTTAGTAGAAGAAACACACACAGCGCTTCTTTAAAGATGCAAAATATTTCTCTCCTTCATGCTGATTTTGCCCTACTGCATCCCTACTCTTCCTTTGATACCAAACCCATGGAAAGTATTGTAACTCACTAGTGACCAGAAAATTAATCTATGCTGCATGGTATTGGCTGATAAGAAACAAAAGACGCATGAAAGAAACGAGTAAGTATCAAAACCCATGAGTGCAAGTCAGTTTCTAATGAAACTCCACTGGTAGACATACACCTAATTGACAAACTGATTAGTCATATGCATTAAAAATGAAATGGAACAGTACATGTTTTCAGTTTGACTCAAACATAAAATTTTGAATTAATGCAGATTTTCGAAGAATTTTATCTTAGTTATGGACTAGAAGGAAAAGGGTGGTTCTGTTATAGCACTGAAATTGTACTTTTCTTAATTGATATGAACAGATAATATACCAATTTGCAAAAAGCTTATTTTTGGCACATGACATGCAGTGCTGTGCAATGGAAGCAGAAGCACACAGTGAAAAGGAGGAAAGCAGATGCAAAGGAATCGAACAGGCACAGTCAACAAATAGAAGGGTAAAAGACCTTTACTGCCAAAAATCTTAAAGCCAGAAATGAACGTTTGAAGCTACAAATTGTATCCTAAATAAAATAAAGGCAATCATAGTGAACTTTCAAATTGAGAGAAAAGGAGAGAAAGGAATTCAAATAGAGCAATCGCATTTCAGCGCTTTCGCATCAGAATATAAATCAATTTTTTTGCCCCCCGAAAAGAGATGGTATGCATCGACATCACCACATTTCAAGGCATCGTATCAAAAACGAGAAAAAGAGATGGATTGAAATGATAAGAAAATTGAATGCTGTTGAAAATTGAAGATTGAAACATACCCCGCTCTTCAAACAACCAATGCAGCACATTCCCCTCAATGATAGATCATATCCTGCAATTTCTTGTGGTCAAATCAGAACCATTCGAAATGCAGAGAGATCAAAGGAAGATAAAATGTATATATTGCAGAGATATTAGAGGGGGAAGAGGATCAAACAATTTTAACGGTTGTGGGTTTAGAAAAGCGTAGGGTTAGGTTTGAAGATTTGGGTTGAGAGAAGCTAATTAAAATGGTTTGATTCCACAGATGGAAGGCATAAATGGCGGAATCAAGTAAAACGGGTTACCATATTGCTAGAGAGATTCTTGACTGCACAAAATTAGCAACCCGAATTAATTATAAATGATATTCAAACAATTCTATTTCCCTATCCACTAAATAATCTGATTTTACCATTTTTTACTTTTTCGATTTTGACTGTATACATGTACTTCGTTTAATCATATTAGTAAGCAAAACACATCTTTTTACTCATTATATTTAAATTGTTTATTTCAATAGCTTTTTATACAATTTTTATCATTTTAGTAAGTTTTTGTACTTTAATATTAGATATATTCCAATCCTTATTTGACGGAACCGTTAACTTTTCCGTTATAAAATAAAACATTATATATTAATTATTTGAATATATTTCACCTAATATCCTAGTTGGAAAATATGAACATAACATAAATAAATAAAAAATATAAAAACAAAAAAACTAAACAATTCCAAATCGTTAAAAAAATTTGTTGTTTAATTAAGTATTCTCTTATTAAGTGTTTTCTTATTATACTTAAAAAATAGTACTCGTATTATTTAAGTATACTAATTATTTAATCCTAAATTCAAGATCTAAAAAGAAAATGCAACTAATATGAGACGGAGGGAGTATATAATAATGAAGGGGTGGGGGTGTTATGTTTTTGAAGTCTACTATGCAAGATTTAGACTTATTCACTTTTAAACATTAAATGTTTATAAAACATTAAATGTAAACAAACACAATGCGATAAAATTATTTCGTTTAAACAAAATGAGTACATAGTTTGTTGTTATATAAGCAACCATTCGACTCGAAAACTTGCTTTTACGATATACCAAATCTTGAGATAGGGGCATCCTGAGGGCGTACCTTGTTGTGCCCCTCGACTATTTTCCTCAATGATTTTTGGTGGTTGGTGGGGATTGGGGATTAGATCTTCACTATAATCATACAGACTTCAAAGACCTTCATGGTTTTTTCTCTGGTGTGTGAAATTCAAACCACATGCGTGAGATGTTTGCTTCGTCGAAAAATTGGGTGGTTTTCGTGATCATAGAAAAACACACAAGTCACACAACAAGATGGAGAGTGTATTGATTTTAAAATGAGTAAATGCCAAAATTGGTCATGAACATATGTCATTTTACGATTTTAGTCCTAAACATTATTTTTTGAATTTTCGCATCTCAAATATTTCAACTCGGATCACAATCGGTCCAAAACTAACTTCTCCGTCAAATTTTAACGATCAATGTTATTAATCTTGATTTTGACCAAATTAAGCCGTTAAGTATGATTACTAACTCCCTAATTATATCAGTAATTATTTTAAAATTGAAATTATTTAAAAATATAAAATAAATAAATATTAAAAAAGAAAATGAATGGAAATGCCCCATTAAGCTACCTAAAATGAAATAGACGAGATCTGGAATGTAGAGGATCGCGGCAGGGAATCCGCGGGAGAGGCGGTTGTTGCTGACGTCTAATTCGGTGAGCGACGCGAGGGATCTGACGACGGCAGCACGCCGCCACTGAAGCGATTGGTGTTGAGGCGGCACGCCGCTCTCTTTGAAGTTCAAAGCCCTCCGCCGACGTTCATCGTTTTTCTTCAAAGCCGTTCTCCGATTTTCAGACGAACTTCCTCAACGTGTAGGAGTTATTCGTTTAAATTAGAGTTGATAGTAAGTAGTATTACCACAATTTCTATCCAAATCTCCTTGAATTTCTGTTTCGCATAATTTTGACTCTTCGATCATTTTTTTTTGGATTTCATAAATTATGATTTCATTCTATATGTTGAGTTCAGATTTTGATTTGATTTGATTTTGTCTTATTCTCTTGGCCAACCTTATGTTTTGGATGCATTCAATTCATATGAGAGAATGTGTATATGAGGTCTAAAATCAATTTTTTAATATTTTTTTTTTGTTTTGTATTTTAAATGATTTCAATTTAAAAATAATTAGTGATATAATTAGGGAGTTAGTAATCATACTTAACGGCTTAATTTGGTCAAAATCAAGGTTAATAGCGTTGACCGTTAAAATTTGACGGAAAGGTTAGTTTTTGACCGATTGTGATCCGAGTTGAAATGTTTGATATGCGAAAATTCAAAAGATAATATCTATGACCAAAATCGTAAAATAGCATATATTCAGGACTAATTTTGGCCTTTACTCTTTTAAAATTTTATTTCTTGATATAGATGTTTATTTGTTTATTAATGTACAGCCATTATATTTGTTGCGGTGTTACTCTTAATTATCAAGTTCGATATTCTCAAACCTATAAAGTTGACAAAATTCTAACCTCACATAATTGGCTTAAAATACTTACTATTATTAAATTATCTATAAAAAGATAAATCTATAAATATAATGTCAATGCATACTTAATATATATGGATGGCATAAAAATTAAAACTTAGAACAATGAAAAATAGATTTAAAATACTGCATGCTTCTAGTATATTAAAGCAGCTTTATACGAGTAATCATTTTCAGATAAAGTTTTTTGCTATTTTCAAACTTTTGAAAATGAATAAAATAAGAAAACAAGAAGCATCGACATTTCAAAAGGTGAGGAAAAACAACCGGAAATGTTAGTTTCCAGACTCCAAGTTGCATTTTTTAAAGAGGCTTTAGAGCCCAAATATTCATTTGGCCCATAAACTAGTTTGTCGTGTGGCCCATTCACTTTACTTTATGGACCACACAAATTTTATCCCAACAACAAAGTGGAAAGATATTTATGAGTAAAATACCTTTTGAAAAATACACTAGTACTCCCTCCGTCTCATATTACTTGCACTGTTGCTTTTCGTCTCGTCACAAACTCCTTACACTATTTATAGTGTAAGTTATAATTAATGCATTTAATTAATATGCTAGATTAAGTTAAAAGCTCATTTATTAAGTGATGTCTCATTACACTTAAAATTCTAATTTAATTACATTAAAAAATCAATCCAAAATTTAAGGCCTAAAATGGAAAGTGTGAGTAACATGGAACGGGGAGTATGTATCTACCGAGAAAAGCTCATCTCGATTATGAGTATATCAGTTTTAAAGAGTGAACTTTACATGAAAAATGGGATTTACATCTTTTAGATTCTTCAAATAGAAATATTCTGGTTTCAGATAGCTGAACGAGAAAATATCACATATAAAATAAAATAATTCTGATGACCATTTTGTTCTTAAGCATTGAAAAATGTATAAATCCTTTTCTCACATTATTCTTTTATGATCCAATAACTGTTCTTGTGACTATACATGTCTTATTTCCCCAAAGATTCCATTGATTGTCTTATTTCTTTTCTCTTAAAATACACACTCCTTCCAGTATCACATTTATCATGTTTAATAATATCTATTACAAAAATAAATCATTTTAATAATAGTAGTGGATTGTAATTTATATTTATTTAGAAATATAAATTTTAAGCAAATTTTATTATATAACTCTGGAAATTATCAGTCATATAATGCTATAACGTGTATAGTCAATTGAAGACTATAGTTTGATTTGTATTTATAGTTATGACTTACGGTCCTAAATTTGGAATTTTAATTCCAGTTTAACTATGCATCCCTGACTATTTGTATTGTATAGATGTGAAGTTGAATTTAGTTTCTTTTCCTAAGTTTTATTTATATGATCAATCATATCTTAAAACTTTATTTCTAAAGCCAGAATAATATTGAATCTTTAGTACCATTGGATCCTGGATAGGGGTGGGTCGATACGAGATATCGTATCGAAAACGTTGTATCGTATATCGTATCGAGAATATCGATATGAAAGAATTTCATATCGTTATCGTATCGAAAGTTTCGATATATCGAATTTCGATATATCGAACTTTCGATATGGATAATATCAATATCGTTATCGTATCGATATTTCGATATATCGTACCGAAATTTGATATATCGATATATCGAATTTCGGTACGATATATCGAAATATCGATATCGTATCGAATACCTGTATATCGAAAATTATAATTTCAAATATGTTTCGATATATATGATATATTCGAATATTTGATATAAAACGATATATCGAAAATATCGATATATATCGTATATTCGATATAAAACGATATATCGAAAATATCGATATATATCGTATATTCGATATAAAACGATATATCGCAATATAAGGAAATTCATATCGTTATCGTATCGAAAATTTACGATACGGTATCGTTTCGTATCGAAAATTACGATATATCGAAAATCCGATAATTTTTCGATATTTTTCAATACAATACGAGCGATATATTATTTTTTCGATATTTTTCCCCAGCCCTAATCCTGGAGACATTTTTCTCTTTTATCTTGAAGATAAGTATTCTTAACGATGATTGGCTACAACCTAAAGAGCTTTAGCCAAACAATGGAAAAGCTTAAATTGATTTCTCAATGGCACGTGCTAATCATGACCGCGACTAAATATTTGGACAATAAAACAAAGTTGAATGGTTTCACTCAATAATCAATGGATCTAATCTGATCCCTCAACTCCTTTGTCATAATATCTCTTTTTTATATATAACTTTTTGTTACCAGATAGTAGTTGAAGAGTAGTAGTAATTTTTTTGGATTATTCCGAAGTGATTTGATATTTCCATTTTTAGCAACAAAAAAATGTTAGTACTCTCTTTTTTTCTCAGTTTCATAAATTTTGTGTTTTCATATAAATAAGTTGAGATTTGGATGAAAGGAGTAATATGTTTTGAGATACAATAGTAATGCTCATATTTAGACAAAAAAGTGCAATCGAATATCCCCAAAATAATCATAAGTGTCTTATGTATTTAATGTGTATCATATTTTTAATGAATTAATATAGTAGTAGAATTTTCTTAAAACGGTAAATACTGTTGAAGGCGAGTCAAATAACGGAAATTCCATAAACCGTTTTTATTTCCTTAATGAAAGCAGAGAATAAGATTAACAAAACGCAAACATGAATCTAGCTTTAGCCATAAAAGGTGGTAGTACTTTTAAATTTTAACTAATAAAATGATCATGTTTTAATGATTTTATTTAACTGCAAATCTATTTATATTATTATCCATTTTAAATTAGAGAAATTATGATTTGATTCAAATGGAAAAAATATATCAGAAATAAAAGAAATTACTACTTTGGCTGAAGAAAAAAATGTCAAATGAACTCATTTAGAGAATTTTCTTACTTTTATTTTATACTCCTACTAAAATTATAATTTTATATCTCACTAAAATACTATAAAAATTACTCCGTACATCATTTAAATAGGCTAATTTAACGTCCTTCCAAAATTGTATAAGAGTGTTCACAATAGTGGACACCCGCCACGGAACAGCCATGTCATAACATAAAATACTTCCACAACCATAAAAACACTTTCACAGCTATAAAAACTTGTCCAATCCAATAGACAATTATGCCACAACCACAAATCACATTACTTAATCAATTATTGGTATATTTTAATTGGATTAGAATAAAATTAATTGAACAATAATAAATAATGGAGTGGAGTGAAAAAATGAATTGGGAATAAATATTTTATAGAAATATATTTAGAAAAAAAAATTGTACCGCCGAGTCCGCGGTGGCCGGCGTGCATTGGTCCGCCTCCCCGCCCCTTCCACGCCGCGTTTGCAGCGTTGCCACCATCCGTGGATTCCGCGCCCCCACCCCTTCCCCGCCGCAGCTTCACGCTTCCAGCAGTGGTGCGCAGCGGCGCCACCACCGTAGACCGTCTAAAGCATCCGCCAATAGCCAACTGCTTATATTGATTTATGAAAGAAGTCTTTTCTTTTTCACTTTCAAGAAATTAGCCAATACTGCAAAATTTTACAATATCTGAATTGGAGTCTAATAGATTTAATTTAACAGAACAACTAAATCGGTTCCATACTTTGGACTAAGAGTACTTCCGTGAAATTTGGGATCCAAAGTCCAAACTCCTATCCATGTATTGAGGTATTTGTAATTAAAAAATAACAATAAAATACTCATAAATTAAATAATGATTTTAAAATCTGAATCGTGATCCATATCCACATAAGATCAAATTAGCTATTCAAAGGAGTCAGGAGGTGGGACCCGCACAGGGCTAATAAATTTAATTTGTGGAGATGAAGAAGCAACCATTAAAATTCAAAAGATGAATACTGTTTTTCTTAGGATGACATCAATACTTTTCCACCCGAAGACTAATTAGTCCAACCTTCAATATTTTAATCTACTGATAATCATCGTATTTAGAGCATCTTCAATACGTTAGGACGTCAAATAGCCATCAAATAGCCTTCACACTGCCACATCATCAGCACTACAATTCTCCTGCCACATCAGCTTGCCACATCAACTGGACATCAAATAGCCCTCACATAGCCTTCACACTACCTATCCACATCACTAATAACAATTATATAATTTAATTTATACTCGTATCAACATACGGAATTTAATTTACGAGACAAATACGGAAAATTCGAATAATAATATTAAAATTTAAAAAGTACATTAATTTTTAAAAAAAAGTACAATAATTAAAAAAATTACATTTAAAAAATTACATAAATTTGCATAAAAACTAACGCCTTGCAATCCTCCGCGCCCACAACTCTTCAACTAAATCCTTTTGCAGTCGAATATGAGCCTCCGTCTGACGCATGTCGGAATGAAAATGAGGTTCAACGCGCGAATATATAGTGTTTTCGAAAAAAAAAAAAAATTTTTTAATCCGACGCCGGTTTGGCGCCGATCCGGGACGCACAATGGCGCCCGTGAGGATCGGCGTCGGAACCGGCGTCAGCGCGGGAATCAGCATGGCGACGCCGATTTCGCCGACGCCGGTTCCAATGGTTCGGCGTCAAACCGGCGTCGGCGAAAAATCGGCGTCGCGGTGGTGACGCCGGTTATTGGAGATGCTCTTAGCCTTTCTATTTTTTATGCCGGAGTTTCTACAATAAACTATTGATAATTAATTGAGTAGTTAATATGGTAACAACAATAACAGAAAAATAACACACGATTCCGGTGCGAATTGAATGGAATAGTATTTTTATTGTTGGCGTTTTAAAATCAAATAAATACGGCGAATCTCTATTTATGTGGATACGAAATTAAGACATCCTTAGCCAAACAACAGCTTTTTAGGGAATCATTAACCCCGAATATACAAGAGATAAATAAAATTGAATTTTATCCGTCATAATAATCAATATGGAATTATTATCATTTGAGAATCGCGAAAAAGAGCCCAAGAAGAGAAGAAATGTGCAGCGCTGTTATCCAAGTCAACTGATTCACTCTATTTATTTGGCTATCTATCCAGTTTCTCTCACTTCACAAACAGCGCTCACTCTTTTCAGGTATTCATTGCAGCATTCAATTCTTCATTTTCTTGTCGTCTATCCATCTTCAATTGTCTGTTTTGTTTCATCGTATCAAATGATTCATTCATTTTTAATCTGTTTCTGTCCCAAACGCCATTGTTTGATGCTATTCTGTATACAGTCACATTTGTTTCTGATTTTGGACTTCATTTTCTTACAACATATCTCTTCAATTTGATTTTGGTGTGTGTTCAATTGCCTCTATCCCTTTGTTTAGTATTATTAATCAGTCATAAAATCCAGATTGGACGAGTAAAAAGAGGGATTTTGATACTAGAATGATGAATATAGAGAAAGCTTACAATTTGGAATAAAGGTATTGGGATCAGATAATTTGGATGCTTGTCTTCTTTTATGTTAACATGTTCATTATATGTGACTGGTAAATACCATGAATCATGCTTATTTCTGATCCCTATGAATTTTGTGGTACAAAATTTAGAATGATTGTGGAGTAGTATATGTTTTTCTTGTGGATCACCTATTGTGTAACATGCCTTGTTTTGGCCAATACTTTTGTCAATAGGTAGCCGGTGAACATGGAGGGCGGCGTTGTGAAACCGGATAAAACAGCATTCACAGATTGCTGGCGAATATCATGGCAGAAACCTTATATTATGAGGCTTGCCTTCTCAGCTGGTCTTGGAGGCCTATTGTTTGGCTATGATACAGGTATACAATACATACATACCCTTCTTCTTTGTATGCAACGACTTGTCATAACGATCGAGTTTCTCCACTGTCCCGTGAACTTGCATCGATCATTTCTTGACTAATGAAAGGTGTTGCTTAACCTCAGGTGTTATTTCTGGAGCCTTGCTTTATATTCGTGATGAATTTAAAACTGTCGATAAGCACACTTGGTTGCAGGCGAGCGCTTCCCTTCATATCGGTCTAATTTTTTCATCTATGTCTGGAGTGGTATAATGACCTTGTATGTTCCACCTATGCAACAGGAAACTATAGTTAGCATGGCCGTAGCCGGTGCTATTGTTGGTGCTGGATTTGGTGGCGTATTGAACGACAAGTATGGGCGAAAGAAATCCATTATGTTGGCTGATGTACTGTTTTTTATTGGTGCAATTGTTATGGCTGCCTCTGTAGCTCCTTGGATGATAATCCTGGGAAGAATTTTTGTTGGCCTTGGTGTCGGGATGGCGTCCATGACGTCACCACTTTACATCTCGGAAGCATCACCGGCTAGAATCAGAGGAGCACTTGTCAGCACCAATGGCCTCCTGATCACAGGAGGACAATTCTTGTCATATCTCATCAATCTAGCATTCACCCATGTAAGTAGCTTTCCAGCCTTGGCCAACATTTTTAATTCTTTTGTAACATGTGTGAATGTGTTTGAAGGCAAAAGGAACGTGGCGTTGGATGCTCGGTATAGCTGGACTTCCGGCCCTCCTTCAGTTTTTCCTAATGCTGTCGCTTCCCGAGTCTCCTAGATGGTTATATCGGCAGGTAACAACACATTACTATCCTGCATCTTAAACGTATGTGTGGATCGTTCTCGTCAGAGAAGTGGTGACATTCCTGATGTTCTGATCAGGGCAATGTGAAAGAAGCTAGGGTCATTTTGGAGAAAATCTACCCTGCAGATGAAGTCGAAGACGAGATGAAGGCTTTGGAGACATCGGTCGAGGCTGAGAAGGCGGACGAAAGTTCCATGGGAGACACTCTAGTCTCAAAGATGAAGCACATTTGGGGTCACGACGTGGTGCGTAGAGGGCTGTACGCGGGCGTGACTGTGCAGGTGGCTCAACAGTTTGTAGGCATAAACACGGTGATGTACTACAGTCCCACTATAGTCCAGTTCGCAGGGTTTGCTTCTAAGCAGACAGCCATGGCGCTGTCTCTCATCACCTCCGGCCTAAACGCAGTCGGATCCATCGGGAGCATGTTCACCGTGGACAGATATGGTAGGAGAAGGCTGATGATCATATCAATGTTTGGAATCATAAGCTGCCTCATCGTGCTAGCTGCCCTATTCTACCAGGCATCCGAGCACGCCCCGCCTGTCACTAGCCTCGAGTCTTTTCACTTTGGCGCGAACGCCACATGTTATAAATATGTCCAGGCCTCCCAACCATCAGACTGGAACTGCATGTCCTGCCTCAGATCCTCCTCTGACTGCGCCTTCTGTGCTAACGGAAAAGTGAGTTTTTTTTTTTTTTTTTTGAAAAATTAGAGATTTTTGTTATATGTATGGCTTGTATGAATCCTGTGTTTGTTTGGGATTAGTATCGTGCGGGAGCATGCTTGGCCGTGACGGACACAGTAAAAGACATGTGTGGGGCAGAACATCGGACGTGGTACACGAAAGGTTGTCCGAGCAAGTTTGGGATATACACAGTGCTTCTGTTGGGATTGTACATCATATGTTACTCGCCCGGAATGGGAACTGTGCCATGGATTGTGAACTCGGAGATATATCCTCTAAAATACAGAGGCATCGGAGGGGGGATCGCAGCAGTATCGAATTGGGTGTCAAATCTCATTGTGAGTGAGACCTTCTTGACTCTGACGGAGACGCTTGGTCCCGCGGGCACGTTCCTGTTGTTTGCGGGATTTTCGGCTATCGGACTCATAGCCATATATTTCCTGGTACCCGAGACCAAGGGGCTGCAGTTCGAGGAAGTGGAGAAGATGCTGCAAAAGGGTTTCAGACCCAAACCATGTTGCTCTTCCAAGGATGAAGACGACGCCGTTGAACGCAACTAGTTAGTGTTTATTATGCTTTTACTTTCTACTAGTGGTTGATATATTTATGCCCACCAAGTGCGTTAATATCCTATAAGTTTGATAGATTTGCATTATCATGATTCATGAGTGTTGATCGCCCATCTACTTGACCTATAACAGATGAAGTTCCACTTGAAACAAAAGGTGATTATTAAGAGGGGGAAAGGAATAAACTCGAACTCGATTAAATTAGTGAAATTCATGATTTGGTACAAATGTAAAAGCTTTTACAATGAATGGAATCTACAAAGTTGGGAATAAAGATGGGCATGCCATGGTTTCCTACTTTTGCCCCCTCCTAAATACACCGACACTAGCAACCAAAAACCAATAATAAATAAATAAATAAATAAAAAGGCTGGGAATAGAAAACTGGACTGCACGACAAAAAATACCTACCTGCTCTGCCAGCTATGGCCATAATAACAAAGAGAAGAAAAAAAAAAGAAGCCCAAGGAGAGAGAGAGATTCACCACCAAACTACGTAATCTGGGTGTGGGTTCGGTGGCTGGACCCTATCATGGTAAATTGCACGACTGCATGTTGTTGGTGGACCAACTTTACACCACAGGCTCAGGTCCCACCCACCTCCATTCTTATGTTTCAATTCTACTCCATAGTCCATACCATATTCTTGCCATAAATTCCCTCTTTAATTCAGAATAACTAGCACCTTAACCTTTGTTTCCTCTCCTGCATTCCACTTTAATTTTCAATCTTAAACAAACAGGTCAAAGGATCACACATCACTCAACTGAAAGTGAAACACTTAACTAGTGCAATAAAAGCGTCTTGTATTCAAGATATAAGATATATTCACATCAATACAAACTAATGGGCATGCAGGCAGCCCTTCCCTCGCCCCTGCACACCGATACATGAACGTAAAACACAAATACAACATCGATATTACAACAAAGTAAGCTTGAGCACATACTAAAACTTATGCCTAGTCTGAAATCCGAATCAGACTACCTTCGGGCCACACCCAACAAAACCAAGGATGATGACCGGAATTCTCAAGAAAGGAAAAAAAAAAAAAAACTTAAACGGCAGCAGTCAGAAAAAGGCATGGATCACCCGATCAGGGTGAAGACCTCCCCAGAAGAGAACCAGTCAACCAAACATAAAATACAACTACTGAGGTCAGCTCCTTATCACTAACTAGTAGCTTCTTAATTTGTTTTTCTTGATATTTGGTTTAAATTACTCAACCACTCTATGTACAAGTCCAAGAAAACACTTGCTATATACAGCCAACAGCAAGCCATCACAACAGCATAGTGTAATAATAAGCCATTTATTATACCTCACCCTCACTTTTATGGACTTGAGGAAGAAGCTTCTTGTCTTGGCTCTCTTAAGTAACCAAGAAGCCTTTCAGCCTGAAAAAAAAGTTAAAACGGAGTAAGTTACAACTGTATGACAGCATAAAAATGGCAGCTTTTAGTATAAAAACGTTAGAAAAGCTACACGCAAATTGTAGCCGAGCAAGGAAAGCAACACTTGAGCAGTTATAGATACTCTAAATAATGCAAGAATAAGAAACCAAGACCACTAGAATTGTATGCTACTATATGAAAACAATCAAGATTAGCACCAACCCATCAAGATCAAGGCACTGATCATTTAGGCTTTGGAAGGAAAGATTATGACATAAACTGCAATTATTATTAGCAAGTGGTGCTCCCTTTTATCATAGATTCAAATACATATCTATGTCCCCTCGTTTTCACAATCATTTTCAATAATTAGGATAATTACACGTTCAAACCCGGATTTGGGAGTAATCTGGTAGCAATTATGTTTGACTTATAGTCCAAGATCCCAAATGAATACTGCAAAAAAGTTCATCCCAATTCCCAAAAACACATAAAATTCGGTAATCTAACTGAGTCTGAAATGTATTGAAATCTTGAAAAGAATAATCAACTGACCTTATGCTTAGCTTTAGCCGTCCCATTCTGTGACAGCGCCACCAACGGCGGAATGCCCCCTTCTCTGACCAGCAATCCCCTGTTCCTAACACTCTCGGCGCAAAGCTGGAGAAGAGTCAGCACTGCGAACTCCTTCCCTTTGCTGCTCCCATCCTCAATCGCCTCCACCAAAGCCGCAATCCCGCCTTCCTCAATGATCGCCTCTTGGCCCATCTCAATCGCCGCCAAGCTGCTCAAAACCACCATCGCCTTCTCCGACAATCCACTCCCCTGTTCAACCACCAGCCCCACCAGCGGCCTGACGACACCAGCGCTAACCGCTCTCTCCTTATTCAACGAGACGGAGCACAGCTTGTAGAGCGTCGTGAGCGCGTCCTTCTTCCCCCTGACCGAGCCGTTTATCAGCAACGCAACCAGCGGCGGAATCGCGCCGCAAGCCCCAATCGACAGCTTGTACTCGTCGACCAGAGCCAAACTCAGCAGCGCGCAGGCAGCGTTCTGCTTGGACGCCTCGGTACCTGTTTTCAGCACGTAAATTAGGGATTTGACTGCGCCGGCTCTGGTTAACACGCTCTTGTTGCCGTCGTGGAGGGACAGATTGAGCAGCGCCGTCACCGCGTGCTCCTGCGTCATAGCGTCCGAGCAATTGAGAAGCGGAATCAGAGCGGGCACCGCGCCCGACTCCCCAATCAAAGCCCGATTATCGGCCCGGTTCTTCGCCAGTAACCGCAATTTAGCCGCCGCCGACCTCTTGACTGCAATTGAAGAAGACCGCAAGCCGTCGACGCAGAGCTTGACGGTTGGTTGGAGGTCTTCCGGCGAGATGCTCTCGATTATCTCCGTGGAAAACGTTTCTCTCTGGAGAAAACCGGAACAAGGCTCCTGGTCGTGGTCAGAGGCAGTAGCTTGACTGAGAGTGGGATCCGGGAGAGTGGCGAGGCGCTGAAGCTCGCCGGAGATGTCGCTGGAGCAGGCGGAGAAATCGGTGAAGGCGCGTGAGATGTCCAGCATGTCGTCGGAGTGGCTCTTAGAATCGGTAGATGATTTAGTGGCGAGCTCGCCGAGGCGTAGGTCGATGACGGAGTCGGTGAGATTCTCCGATAGGTTGGGCGATTTGTCGAAGACCGGAAGGGATTGGTCGGTGTCGAAGATGGTGGAGCGGATTGTGCGCATGGAGCGGCCCATAGAGCGGGTAACCGAAGCGGAGGAGGGCGGCGGCCGAGCTTGGTTGCAGTTGAAACGGTAATTGATGTTTGGATTAGATTGTGAGTGAGAGTGTGAATCATCTACGGAGACCATGGCGAGTGAGTAGCTGAAGCAAGCAAAGCCGAGATTGGCAAGTTCAAGGAATTTTCATGGCCGACGGTAGTGATAGAAATTATGGATAAAAATGATGTTGTATATATAGAAGAGGAGAATGGTAGTAATTTGATTTTGATTTTTAAATATTTTTGTGTGGGAGGAAGAATTCATATTCATTGGAGTGGATTTGGTTGGTTGGGCCATGCGCCTGAAGGTCGGGCCCTCATCGTCCTGTGATAGGCTGATGAGTATGTTGGCAGTGTCGGGTGCCGTCACGGTTTAGCGGCCTTTAGGGCACCCGCAACGCGTGCCGCCGGCGTTCCGCGTGCCGTTCCGCCGGAACGGTTTCGCCGCGGAACGCGTTGCGGCGCACCGTTCCGCTCCCATTCCGTTCCCATTCCGTTCCGCGTGCCGACGGCACGGAACGCGGCACGGCTTGTGCCGCCACGCGCTCGGGCGACGTGGCGCTCCCCGCTTCGTGCGTGCTTCCCACTCGCCGGCCCGCGAGTGGGACACGTCAGCGATGACGCAATAATTAATTTTTTTAAAAAAAATATATTTTTATAAATTTTTTTTAAACGGTCATATTACCGTTTTTTTAACTTTTTTTAATTTTTTTATTTTTATTTTTATTTTCTTATTCTATAAATACACCTAATTTATTACATTTCACACACAACTACACATCTACTCTTCCTAAACCAACATCAATTCCTCTCCAATTTTCTATTTCAATCTCCTTCACAAAATGTCCGGCGACGGGAATTACGGCGGTGGCGGCTCCGGTGGGTGGGATCTCAACGCGTTCGGCGATTGGGAGACCATGTACAACACACTAGGTGGTTCCGGGTCGTCGACGCCGGGCACCCAGGGGTCGGCGACGCCGGGTGGGTACCAACCACCCACTTTCGATGTGGATGCCTACGCTCGACCACCCGGCTCGCGGCTCTCTCAGGGTTTGTCCCAGATTCGGGAGGATATCCCCGTAGAACCCACCCAGGGAGGAAGCCGAGGCGGTGGAAGCTCTAGGGCTGCGTCTGAGGCACCCGAGGAGGAGGAGGAGGAG
Organism: Salvia splendens; assembly: GCF_004379255.2. Taxonomy (NCBI): domain Eukaryota; kingdom Viridiplantae; phylum Streptophyta; class Magnoliopsida; order Lamiales; family Lamiaceae; genus Salvia; species Salvia splendens. The sequence continues at coordinate 28,508,142 of NC_056039.1, forward strand.
GAACTGGATGATCTGGGCCGGCATCCGTACAACAACGAAGAAACTAAGGCGGTGTACACCGCCTGGCTCACCGTCTCGTACGATCCCATCGTCGGGAACCAACAAGCCGCCAAGTGCTTCTGGGAAAAGGTCTGTGATGTCTACCACCAGACTAAGCCGAAAGGGGCCCGGAAGCGCAAATATACAATGCTCCGTGCTCACTTTGACCGAGTCGACGCACAGGTCAAAAAATTTTGCGGCATCTACGCGGCCGAAGCGGCGAACTACCAAAGCGGAGCTTCGGGTGCCAACATTCTGAGGGCGGCTTTGCGCATTTTCTACCAGGACACCGGCCTACAGTTCAAATATGTTGATATTTGGCAGCTCGTCAAGGACGAGGAAAGGTGGGCCGGCGGTGTCCGCTCGAGCTCGGGCTCAACCTCAAAGCGTACGAAGCACACGGCGAGCGGCCGCTACTCGTCTGGTGACACCGGTGAGGCCAGCGAGGGTACACCGCAGGTGTTTGGGGGTACGGGGGATCCAATGCCCGACGAATACGGGGGATCCAGCCGTGGGCGCCGTCGGCCGCAAGGGACGAAGGCGGCGAAGACGGCTAGAGCGAGGAAGGGCCGAGGCAAATCAAGCCAGTCGGCCTCGGGATCGGGCTCGCGGGGAGGCTCGGACACACTTATGGTGGCGTACATGACCGCCACAATGGCGGACACTTCCCGCTTCTCGTACGCCCAATTCACGGCCTGGTGGAACGGAATTGTGTATATGGCATCACAACTTGGCCTTCCGACTCCCCCTCAACCTCGACCGCCTCCGGAGGATGATTCGCCGGCGGAGTAGTTTTTTTATTTTCCCACGTTTAATTGTGTGTTTTTTATTTTGTGTTTTTTATGTTTTTAGAATTTTAATTGTGTGCTTTTTTTTTTATTTTTTTAAGTTTAAGTTGAATTTTTTTTAATGTTGTGTGTTTTTTAATAAAGTGTGTTTGTTTTTTATTAAAGTGTGTTTATTTAAATTGAATTGGGTTGGAAATAAAAAAAAATGAAATTGAATGAATAGTAATTTAAGGAACGGTTAAGGAACGAAGGGTTGCAGGTTCCGTTCCTTAGTTAAGGAATGGAGTAAAAAAGTACAGTGGGGCCCTCAAATAGTGGTTTAAGGAACGGTATAGGAACGGTATAGGAACAGCATTGTGGATGACCTTATTTTTCTGAGCCTGTTGCCTGCAATGACGACGACGTCGTATGTCACCCCTCCATTTCATTTTTGAATTGTAAGTATCAACGACCTTGTTCCCGGGCAGACCCCAAGTCCCTACAATATCATAAGTCGTATCTTATTTTATAAGCAAGACTACAACTTCTATAACCCTCCAGATCTCATCCAAGTTGCAAACGTTAAATTGCATTATTCACAACTACAAACTATTTTAGTTATAAAATTAAAAACATTGAATGTGGAATCATGTTGAGTCAAATGATTTTTGACTAATAATAAATGTTACAAGACATTTAATTTTGTGAAATTAAATGTAATAACGTCGATCTACGTTTCGAGTAGATGAGCGTAGTATATTCATTTTCTCAAATCCGATTCCCGGTGAGTGAGATATAATATATTAAAGTTGGTCACAATAAAGTTAGAAATGAGCTATGTGAAAAGACTAAGAGATTAATTAACTAGGTGTTAATTATTCCACATCGGGGATGATAAACTTCTTTGATGAAGTATTTAATCAGATGAATTATCATGTGTAATAATTATCGTGGAATAATACGGGTGACAGAGCCCACACGCGCGCGCCGCCGCCGCCCGCGACCCGCGCATCGTGCTACGTGTCCCGTGACCCGTGGAGCTGGTCGTTGAGCATGGTTCGGGCCCCGCTTGTTCTTTTTAGACCACCCCAAACTCCACGCTATCCCCGACGGGTCCTAGTCCACGTCATGGTCCCGCTGGACCCCGAAGCATGAATGAAGACAAAAGGTTCCCGCTGGACCCCGACGCACAACGGGAGACAAATGGTCCCCGCTGGACCCCGACGCATTACGGGAGACAAAAGGTCCCCACTGGACCCCGACGCATTACGGGAGACAAAAGGTCCCCGATGGACCCCGACGGTCCATGGTGTATCCCGTCGTGTAGCATGTCCAGGTGCATTGTCTCTTCAGCCCCCACTGGCTAGTGCACCAGTCAATAACCTCCGGCGGTTAAAGTCAAGCCATCATGACACACATAATGGTTGTTGAATCCATTAATGCCCTGCAGGTGGACTTGGCCTATAAATAGGCATGCATCCATTGCATTCTAAAAAAAGAACATACAAGCATACTCCCATACACGCTCTCTCCCTCTCTGCATTGTCTTCCCGTCGAAGCTCTGCCCTCACCATCATCTAGTTCGCCGGAGCTTGTTCCGTCTGCGGTGCTGCAACGAACAAGACGAAGCCGTTTTATCTTTGGGGACGACACGCCAAATCGAGAGCACTACCGGGGCGTATCTCGTCTTGCAGAAAGAGGACTCCTCGACTCGGCTTACGTCTTTACGGTTTATTGTTTCGAATTCTTCTTTGTAATTTCAATTCAATTTATTTTCCGTTTAATTTCTCTTTTCTTCATTGGGTTGTACTACGCCCGGTTAGTGTATCTTTGTATTGCAGTTAAACAATCATTTTTAACTAACAATCGCAAGACGAGATATACTGGTCGTTGAAGAAGGAGTTTAGACTTTAAATTGAATCTAAAACTTTCGAAACTAATATCTTAGCTTGGAGATGGATCCCGTCAATGAGTTCCCCGTCGCCGCTTTCCCGACTCCAACACCGACGTGCCCACTGTTCCCCCGTCGGGTCCCCGCCCTGACCACGACTCCCGTCGAGTCCACATCATTACCTATGATTACCATAACGCCATGAGCGATTGATTACTAACCTATTTGGGTCGACTGGTGCATCCACCTTGGGTGGCACCGATGGTTCCACATTAAGTGGTTCCATGGGATCCTTGATAGGATCGAGTGTTGGACCTTTCGAGGTCAACACAAGTGTTGGGGCCTTCGGGACCAACACGAATAATGACAGTTTCACCTTTTGCGGTTCCGCGAGATCCTCCAATGGATCGTGTGTTGAGTCCTCTGGATCAACACGAGTGTTGGGGCTTTCGGGGCCAACACGCAAACTGACGGTTCCACTATTAGTGGTTCCTTTAGATCCTCTAACGGATCAAGTGTTGAGGCCTTCGGGATCAACACGTGTGTTAGGGCCTTAGGGGCCAACACGAGAACTAGTGGTTCCACGTTTAGTGGCTCCATAGAATCTTCTAATGGATTAAGTGTTGGGACCGTCGGGTCCAACACGAGAGTTGATGGCTTTGGGATCAACACGACTGACTCCAATATGGGGGAGAGACCTCGTGAATGTGAATGGTCAGTAAGTCCTACGGGACGTCTCACTTCATTCCCATAGATATGGTGGTTTGGCGTGTCCCATTGGTCTCAAGGGACGTCTCCCATTCGTCGGGAGACATGTGAGACGTTTTGCTCCCGTCCGTGCCTTAGAAAATGTTCGAAGACATTTGGCACACATTGGTCCCAAGGGACGTCTCCCGTTCGTCGGGAGACATGACGGGCATTCGACTCCCGTCCGTGGCAAGGGAAATGTCGGGAGACATGGGGAGACGTTTCTCACCCGTCCGTGCCTTCAAAACGTCGGGAGACATATGGCACACATCTGTGACGTGGGAAATGTCGGGAGTAAATTTTGCACCCGTCGATCTCCTGTTCGTCGGGAGACATGGGCTCCCATCAGTGCCTTAGGAAATGTCAGTAGACGTTTTGCACCCTTACATCCCATGTGAGATGTAGGGAGAAATTTTGTACATGTCCGTCTCTTAGGAGATGTCGGGAGTAAATTTTGCACCTGTCGGTCTCCCGTTCGTCGGGAGACATAGGGAGACATTTGGCTCATGTTCGTGCCTTTGCAAATGTCGGGAGACATTAGGCACACGTCGGTCCCTTAGAAAATATCGGGAGACGTTTGACACCCCTCAGTGTCTTGGAAAAATGTCGGGAGACATTTGGCCCCATCCATTCCATGAGAGATGTCGGGAGAAAGATAAAGCCACCAGCCAAGAAGCTTGGTGGATCCAAATTTATCAAACATGCCAAAGGCAACATAGCCGCCGTGGTAACTGAAGAAGTCAACCACGTCGAGAACAAAAGAGGTTGGTACATCGACACGGGCGTCACTGCCCACGTGTGTGCCGATAGAAGTAAGTTCTACACTTACAAGACCGTTGAGGGGAGAAAGTTCAACATGGGGAACCAAGCCTCAGCCAAATGTGTCGACGTTGGAGATGTGGTCCTCAAGTTTAGTAAACTTGGATTTACTAAAGACAAAAGAAGTCAATACGCAAAACAATATGAGATTTGTCTTGAGGCGAAAAAATAACTAGAATACCGTTTCATTCTGTTGAACGGAACACAAAACCCCTTGAATTAATTCACACGGACGTATGTGACTTAAAATTGGTGCAAACGAGAAGTGGTAAAAAATACTTTATCACATTCATAGATGATTGCACACGATATTGTTATGTCTATCTTTTAAGAAGTAAAGACGAAGCAATAGAAGCGTTCAAAAATTATAAGAACGAAGTCGAGAATCAACTTGGATGTAAAATCAAAATGATTCGAAGTGATAGAGGGGGTGAATAAGTAGCCCCGTTTGAGGAATTATGCAATACAAGTGGTATAATTCTTCAAACAATTGCACCATATTCACCACAATCTAATGGTGTTGCAGAACGCAAGAATCGAACTCTCAAAGAGATGATGAATGCGTTACTGATCAGTTCGGGGATGCCCCAGAACATGTGGGGGGAAACTATTTTGACAGCTAACTACATCCTAAACAAAATTCCACTCAAAGTAAGGATGTCACTTCTTACAAGTTGTGAAAGAGAAGGAAGTCATCGTACAAATACCTCAAAGTGTTGGGGTGTTTCACAAAGGTGATGGTTCCTCCGCCGAAAGAAGTTACAATCGGTCCTAACATGGTTGATTGCATCTTTATTGGGTATGCACTTAATAGTAGTGCATATCGATTTGTTGTCTGCAGTCCTGCAACGAACAAGACGAAGCTGTTTTATCTTTGGGGACGACACGCCAAACCGAGAGCACTACCGGAGCGTATCTCGTCTTGCGGAAAGAGGACTCCTCGACTCGGCTTACATCTTTACGATTTATTGTTTCGAATTCTTCTTTGTAATTTCAATTCAATTTATTTTCCGTTTAATTTCTCTTTTCTTTATTGGGTTGTATTACGCCCTATTAGTGTATTTTTGTATCGCAGTTAAACAATCATTTTTAACTAACATTGAACAGTTATAATACGCAACAGGCTCGGGGTTTCCTCAGGCAAAATCTGGGTATTTTTGTCTAAGAATTTTTTCAGGCAAAATCTTGGTACTATTTTTATTTGTCAAAGATTTTTTCTATGTAAATTGTAGAAGAAAAATATTTCTTTTTTTTTAAATATTTTGTTATCAATGAAATACTATGAACATGTTTCTGACACATCAAATTTGAGATATAAAATATATAATGGTATACACAACACATTCATGCACACGTTATTAGTTATTTGATCTAATAACTGTATATGAATAAATGCTATATAAGAAAAATAGTGATGATATATATTGTCGGGTAGCTCGTCAAAACTGGTTTTGTCATGCTCGGGCTTCAAATTTATAAGGCTGCCAACTCATTCTTTTCACATTATCATCATCTCCTCCTCCTCCTCTTCGAATTTTAGTTGGAGTGTTTGATTTATGCGACTAGACATGATTTATTATTGACTTAATAAGCTTTTGGAATTCAAATTATATCAAAATTAATTTTTTATAACTATGGATATGATTAATAGTACTGTCAAGTAGTCGAGCACCCATGGTTTAGTATCGATTTAATAAGCTTTTGGATTTCAAATTATATCAAAATTAATTTTTTATAACTATGGATATGATTAATAATACTATAAAGTAATCGAGCACCCGTATGATCAATAGTAAGAGCACTCAAAATGAGGGGCCGATCACCCGAGCCCATATCGCTCCCCTCTCCGATCGGCCTCCACTGTAGAACTGGGGCTAATCATCGGCTCCCTCTCTATCTCCCCAAAAAGGTAGGGCTAATCATAGTAAGTATAATTTTTTTTTTCAAAAATTATTTTCTGAATCCGTATAAATGACCAATATTGAATAGAGTTTACGCAATACTATTGAATAGGAGTTTACGCGTAGTTTGACAAGGTGTGGGAATACATATAACTATGGTTATCTCACCCGTCAAATCGGGTACCCATACATGGAGTGTATTTTAGATATCCGAATATCCAACACAAATATCAAAATTCGATAAATCAGGTACACGAAAATTTGACATTATTCTTGTGTTGTGAATTGTTTTATATATTTTTTGGTAATAAATTAATAGTAACTAATAAGAATATAAAATTATAATAAATTTTGCAAAGCCATAACTCTCCGCCACGTCATAATTCCCCTAGTTTGCCTGGCTGGCTTCACATTAATTTACACTATTTAATCCAAATACATATATTAATAATGTGCGAATTTCAAGTCATTCTAGCACAAAATATCTTGGACCGTGTGAATTTCAAGTTATTCTAATACGGAAAGTTTTTGATCCATTTCGGCGTCTATTGCAAATGAAAAATAGATTGACGAATAAATTATTTATTTGTTAAATTAGTTGCACCAATATGTGATGACTTATGATCTGGACTCTTGGAGTAGCTTTCTTGTTGTATTCTGATGAAAAATAGATTGATGAATAAATTATTATGTTTATTAAATTAGTTGCACCAATATGTGATGCAAGAAAAGAGAAATTTAAAAAAAAAGTACAAACGCTATACTCCATTTCCTTTGGTATCAAACGTAAGAAAAGCCCAGTAAATTCATTAAATTCAATATATTGTTTATGTGACTTATCAACGTAAAATAAACTAATTGCATATAGTAAAGCATCTAATAACAAATTATTCCTAGATTTTAATAGTTGTTATATAAAGTAGGGATACCACCCTCACTAGGACCCGAATTCGATTCATACATATCATAATTCATAATTCACTTGGCCTTAGCCAACAGATAGACATCATATACAAAAACATGTATGGCAAGACAACATCATTTAAAATCACGAACACGAGTTCGAGTTTTTGTTGAGAAAATAATTTGTATTTTTAGTATAGGAAATCTCACCTCGTTAGTTTAGTTTTCTTAACTCAAATTTCTCACACCGACCTTACTTGCGGAGATAACCTTTGATGTGAGAGCAAAGTGTTGTTGGATTGGGGACTTGATCCTACAATTATCTGCAATACTCTCCCTCCTCGTACTCCTCTATTTTATTCTATGTGAGTGTGAAGAGAAAGTGTTTGATAGTGATGTGTTTCCTAAAGTGGAAAGGCTTGGGGTTTATATACTTCTCGTTCCCTTGCAAGTTGTTAGGCGAATGAGAGAGGTTTAAACTGAGGAAGGTTTATATTTATATGTCAGAGGCATGTTTTCCCTTTTTGATTCAATCCAATGGCCAAAATTGATTCGAGAAATGAGGAAGCATATGAGACCTCGATTCCTTTTTATTTTCATTAAATACTCACCTTCTTAAAATCTCTTCAAGGATTGTGATTGGATTTGGGGATAATTTATTCATTAATCTATTTTTCATCAGAATATAGCAAGAAAGCTACTCCACATCATAAGGCATCACATATTGGTGCAACTAATTTAACAAATATAATAATTTACTCGTCAATTTATTTTTCATTTGCAATAGACGGCCGAAATGGATCAAAAACTTTCCGTATTATGAATAATTTGAAATTCGCACGATCAAAAACATTTTGTGCTAAAATGATTTGAAATTCACATGATGTTAACAAATCAAGCTGATAAGTCATTCTGACATACCATAGATATAAGAATAAACGCTAATAAATGAATAATTTATGTTTATGTAATTCGCACCGCGTCTGTGAATGAATGACTTGAAATTTGCACGATGACTTGAAATTCGCACGACATCATAGGTATAATGTTTAATTAGAGAAATCATTACTTTATATGATTAATTAAATTGAAATATCAAAATCATTACTTTATGTGATAAATTAAATTAAAATATAAAAGTTAAAAGAGAAAGACGGATTTACACATGCTCAATGTGCGAGTAATAAATATATGTCATGCGAATAGAGGGGGTTATCTCTTAGGCCATCGTAATTGATTGTTTAGGGTAAGTGAGGCAAATGTTTAATTAGTACCTGTTGACGGAATTAAATAAGAAATTCTATCAATGTTCAATTACAAGAGAGGACTCATTAGTTCAAATTTGGCAGCTATGAGCCTATGATGTTATTTGAGTAGTATTAATTGTGTATGCATTAATATTGAACTATGAATTTACAATTGATACAAAATATTCGTAAAATATAGGCTACAAAAAAAATTCATTGATACCTAAATCCGAACATAAACGCAAAAAACATCTATTTTAACTTGTGTTTTTATGTCCAAAATTAGGTTGGTTTCTATAAAAAATTGTATGGAGTATTTTTTTAATTCATTCAAAACATATTCATGTTTAAAGTATTTGATTATTAGCTTTTTAGCATTAATTCATTCATCTTCCTTCTTTCTCATACAACCCAACTAACACTAAATAAACCCTAATTCTCTGTATTTGTAATTTTTGTTGAACCTAACGGTCAATCGCTAGTGGGAATCATCTTCTCCATGAGCTGGAAGTCGCCGCTCCCCTTTTATCGTTCCCTTGGTGACGCACCACATTCGTGAAGAGTATTTGTGGACCATTTAGAAGTCATCCTTCAATTTTAAAAAGTGAGTGGGGTCCCGTTTTTATAGAATACAGTGGTCTAAATACTCTATAGTTTGTTATGTATTGTGATTGTGTGTTATAATATTGCTATAGTATATTGGTTGATATGATCCTAATTCGAATATTCTTGTTGTTTTTGTGTGTTTGATGGTGGGAAAGAAGCATGTGCGGGAAGCAATATTTGGATGGTCTTGAGGAATATAGGCACAAACGTGACCCGAATAGATGGTCGAAATTGGAAGTTGATGACATCTCAAAAGCTTGGTCTAGATGTCATTAAGTTGGATGATATTCTATTTTATTCCGAAAGGAATTATTTGAGTGAATTCATAGAGAGAATTGGTATTATAAGTTGTTCAAAAACATGTTAACAGTTAGGTTTTTACAATTCCTTTAAACAGACCAATTTCATAAGTAAGGGTGAAAGAGCAGGTTTTGTGCAGGCTCGTGTAATCAACTGGTTAGGAGGGTGATTCCCAATCTAGTTGTGTCGTTGGTACGACGACCTAAAAACCAGGTATCAACAATTTCCTCAACCCACATGTACTGGCTAGTATAGTAAGAGCAAGGGTCGAATCCCACAGAGATGGATGTTTGCTTCTTGTGATTGTTGTGATAATCTGGAAGGGGTTTGGTTAGCTACCACGCTTGGGTTGAGGTTCTATCTAGACACAAACTAAAGGGCGGACATGTACTCTACTGACTAGTAAGAAGTTCTCATATCGGGATCAGGTTAGGCACGTGAAAGATGGGTTGGTACGACTCCAGTGCATGTGAAAAGTAGAAGTTTACTAAAAATAGGTAGACAGAGACAAAACAGATCTCCAACCGAACTGGCTGATGAACTGCAAGATCCGCCAAAAGTCTGACAAAAGGTGAAGGACAAAAGGTAAAAGCAGCTGAAAAGTAAAAGTGGTCCACAAATTGGATGTGGATGTTGTCTTCTCTAATAAGTATGCACAAAAATCAGATAAACACAGATTCCATTGATAACAACTCAGATCAACAACTTCACAAACCAAGATCCACAATTAAAAAGCTAAAACTCGAAGATTAACAATCGATAACCCCAGATTACGCATACTGACTAACATGCAAGGTGGCGACAGTCACGTAAACTCAGATCTCATGCATTAAACTTCAGATCGAACGATTAAACACTTAGAATCCTAACTAGCAAACTCAGATCTAGCCTACTCAAACGAATCCATGCTTCAACACTTCGAAAACTCATGCAAACAACTAGATCTAACTAATCTAGGCAGAATGAAACACGATTGCAACGAAAAGATGAAATAAAACCAACTTCCATATCATAGCGTTTGGATGTCAACAAAATACTTCAAAAACATCAAGAAATTTAAGTTCCAACAGTAGATCCAACGAAATAAAACGAAATACAAAATTAAACTAAGAAAGCATGTAAAGATTGTTTTGCCACTCCATGCGATGAAACAGTATTCTGGCGACTACTACGGCTGGTGGAGTTGATGGTGAACGATCGCGGTGGAACTCCGAGATCTTCAAGTGATTCTGACTGGTGGCGAGGAACGAAAGGTGTGGAGCTAGCCTCCGCTCAGGAACTAAGACTTCCGAGAGCGGTTTCTAAGTGTGCCATCTAAAATGAGTAGTCTCTCTCATTGTTCATGTGACCTTCTATTTATAGGGAGACTGAACCCTAAACCCTTCATGTGACCTTCTATTTATAGGGAGACTTGCCATAGGATTAGGGTTGTTTTTCTTTGTAATTTGTCGTTTTTGCCCCCGTTAAATAGTTGTTCGTCTACTAGCAGTCCTCTCCTCTCCATCTCGAGCCTTTAGGCATGCATCCTGGTCAGTATTGCACCCTTCTGGCGTCCTTTATCACTTGAAACCTCCGATTCCTTTCTTGCTGACTTGTACCATTTCCTGCACACTTACACAACTTTTCTTGCAGAATATGCATGTTAAACTCATCATACTGACCAGTAACCAAGGCCTAGAATACGACTTATCATAGGGACACGAAGGTTCCAAAACATAATGTTAAACCAAAATCTTAAAAAACGGCCATATGTTTAAGACTAATTTTAGACTTTAAATTTTTTAGTTAAAAAGATACTCCCTCCGTTCCATGTGAATTGAGTCATTTTTTTATTTTTAGAAGTTTCAAGTGAACTGAGTCGTTTCTATTTGTAGCAAAAAGTAATCTCCTCTCTTACTTTATTTTCTTTTAATTCATCTCTCTTACTTATTCACTATCCACTTAACACAATATTCTTAATCTTCATGACGAAAAGAAGGACTCTACATTTAAAAAAATACATATAGTAATCGAAATTATACTCTCAATGAAGATGGAAATTGGAGGCTAATATCATTAGCAATCCAATAAGTATTTCTTCCCACACAGCACGTAGTCCTCTAACTGGGGTTGGGTCACTTGGGTGCGTGGTCATATGATCAAAATCTTTACTAGTGGTTGAACTTATACGATTGCGTCAATCCCAACCCAACATTTTATTATTGTAAATATGAATAAATTAGTAAAATATTACACTATTAGATTAACAGTAGCTTATACGGATATTTCACTAATTTGAATCTGTTTTAATTGAGGCTACGTTACTCACATAATTGGAATTATCCACCACCAACAAAGCGACCTATACAAATCTTATATGATTGAGAAATTATGAATTTTTTTTATTTTTATTTTTACGTAAGAGATACAAATCTAAACAATCGTAGTTTGTTTGCATCCTAATCTTTGTACTGAAGTATTTTTGTATTTTTTTAAAAAAAAAATCTTCCTGTATATTAAAAAACATTACATTTTGCCATATTTTGGGGTGTCCTAAATTTAAGGTTACAATTTACCCTTTTTTCTAGTATTTTAAATAGGTATATCATATATTCAACAAATTTTATTTTTATTTCAAAAGTCAAATAATTTATTAAAATTTATTAAAATTTGTGTTAAGTTAAAATGAGATTATAAGTAACGAATGTCAAAATTATAAAATTATGTCAGTACTATTAATTAGTAGTATTAACTATTGTACGAGATGCAAACAACCAGGCGCCATACGCACTGGTGGATCCAGCTTATAACAAGGGGGTACATTGTACCCCAAATAATTGCGTACATAATGTTATATTTAGATTCATGTTTCAATACGCATTAGAGGCGCAGCGGTTGGAGAGGTATTTTACCTACATGGAGAGACCCGAGTTTGACTTCCCTTTATCTCAATTTTCTTTTCATTTGTATTCTGTTTTGTAGTTTTATAATTTTGTTCCCTGTTTTGTATACTTTTTAACTTATATTTATATTTTGTAGATTAAGTTTATGATTTTGTTTTCTGTTTTTTATACTTATTTTACTTAGATTCTATATTTTGTAGATTATCATTTTGTTCTCTAGATTGTGACTTATATTTAAAGATTTTAGTAAGTATTTTTTATGTTCTCCTTTTAGTACTACTTTGTGGTAGTTTATATGTACTATAATTTAACTTATTTTATTTTATATTTTAATGTATTATTTTTCTTATGTTGTATGTTTATTTATCAAAAAATTCGTACCCCCAATTTAAAAAGTCTGGATTCGCCACTGGCCATAAGTTTCAAAAATCAAAACTACTGTTTAACAAGATCCCATGCATTAAATTTGTCTGATTCCCTTGTTTATCTTCTTATTCTGAGGTGCTATGCTAGTTCTCAGTTTCCTTTTTTTCACATGATTAGTCAAACATGCAAAAAATTGTTTGTATTCTGGAAAGAGGCATTCATGTAAAGAAAAACAAAATATATTGATTATTATTTCTTCTATGTACTTATGTTCTCTCAATCAAATACTTACATGTATCCAAACTCCAAACTATTTGGTTGCATTCCATTGCAGCCTAGCGTTGCGAGGGGTTGAAACGGGGCTACGGACTACAATTGTGGCCATTAATTAATTTGTGTCGCTTGGTTTGCAAACTGGGTCGTGTGTTTGAAAACTTTAACACGACGACATTAGTATATTTTGCTTGACATGCTTGTGTCTTTGTGTTGACATCTAAATATAGATGTCAACACGAAGATATAAGTATGTCAACAAAATTTGTGTTGACTTATTAATATCAACGTGTTGACATTTTTTATTTAGATGTCAACACAAAGATATAAGTATGTCAACAAAATTTGTGTTAACATATTAATGTCAACGTGTGCGTGTTGACATTTTTAACATGTTGACTTACAAATTAGCAGATTAAGCTAATTAGTAATTGACCTACATGTGTGGGTTTATATATATATATATATATAGTAGTGATCAAGGTATAACTATTTTTAAGTGTATAACTAGAGAACAAATCTCAGTCACACAAATAAATGGAAAAAATATTATTTATTTTAATAATATAAAATAGGCCAAGGGTATTTTTGGAAATTACATTATGAAATTCAAAATCACACACGCACTTTCATTTCCTTACAGATTTTCAAATTTCCTTCCAAATCTCCCTCGTAATCTTAGGCCTCGAAATTCCCCAATAGCTCGAAACCACAACGCTACCTTTCTCGGCCTTCTCCTCCGGCGACTCGCTGTTCTTCACCGATGAAGGCGGCGACGATGTAGGCTACGCCGCCGAACTCATCATCCGCCTCCACCCTACCAACACCGCGCTCAAACCTTCAACCTGTGCAGCGGGCGCAGGCCTCCTCGGCGCAGTCACCACGTAATAACGGCAGTTAGCAATTGCGATTCATCCATATTTCGTCAATTATTTGATCGCATCTGCAAGATCTGATCTCAATAAGAAAGAACTATGGTGGATTCATGCGATTTATGCTATTCAAATTAAGATTACTATGAAATTGATCATTTTCACTGTTCGTAGAATCGAACATTTTGATCGCACCTCGTTAATGGCGATTCTAGTTTGTGATAGATGGCTATAATTTCATTGGATGATTATTGTAAACTATGAGTATGAACTATTTTGGTATTGTTTGATCTACGCAGCTGGAAATTGTATGTTGTGATTGGAAATACAAGTAGGAATTTGTGTGCGTGTGAATTGTATGATATCCATCATTTTCGAATTTGTTGGCATTGCTGTTTGTGTGCACGATCGAATAATTTCCAGCACAATCTTTGACATATGGAAACTTCACTCTTGTTTACAAAACACATCACTCTTTTACTTCACTCTTGTTTACAAAACACATCACTCTTTTACTTCACTCTTGTTTACAAAACACATCACTCTTATTGTGATTTTACTCCACTCTTGTTTACAAAACACATCACTCTTATTCTGATTTTACTTCACTCTTGTTTACAAAGCACATCACTCTTATTCTGATTTTACTTCACTCTTGTTCACAAAACACATCACTCTTTTACTTCACTCTTGTTTACAAAACACATCACTCTTTTACTTCACTCTTGTTTACAAAACACATCACTCTTAGCATGATTTTACTTCACTCTTGTTTACAAAACACATCACTCTTATTCTGATTTTACTTCACTCTTATTTACAAAACACATCACTCTTATTTACAAAACACATCACTCGTATTCTGATTTTACTTCACTCTTGTTTACAAAACATATCACTCTTATTCTGATTTTACTTCACTCTTGTTTACAAAACACATCACTCTTATTATGATTTTACTTCACTCTTGTTTACAATACACATCACTCTTATTTACAAAACACATCACTCTTATTATGATTTTACTTCACTCTTGTTTACAAAACACATCACTCTTATTCTGATTTTACTTCACTCTTGTTTACAAAACACATCACTCTTATTCTGATTTTACTTCACTCTTGTTTACAAAACACATCACTCTTATTCTGATTTTACTTCACTCTTGTTTACAAAACACATCACTCTTATTCTGATTTTACTTCACTCTTGTTTACAAAACACATCACTCTTAGCATAGCATGATTTTACTTCACTCTTGTTTACAAAACACATCACTCTTAGCATGATTTTACTTCACTGTTGTTTACAAAACACATCACTCTTAGCATTATCTTACTTCACTCTTGTTTACAAAACACATCACTCTTAGCATGATTTTACTTCACTCTTGTTTACAAAACACATCACTCTTGTTATGATTTTACTTCACTCTTGTTTACAAAACACATCACTCTTATTATGATTTTATTTCACTCTTGTTTACAAAACACATCACTCGTATTATGATTTTACTTCACTCTTGTTTACAAAACACATCACGATTGTAATCAAGTATTCTAAGGTGAAAATTGAAGTAAAATATGTACAATATATTGTTTACACATAGTATAAGAGAGTATCATTTTTTTTAAACCGACAACATTGTTTTAATTATTCAATTTTAATCACGTATGTTATGCGATTGTGTTTGTATTGGCTGATTAAATAGATTGATCAAAGTAGTGATCAAATCTATAATGTAAAGAGCGAAAATATATAAGAAGAGAGTGCAGAATTCAATCACAATAAAACAGTAAAATCAAGCTCCCTATTCATACACACGTGCTCCTAAGTCTCGGCTTCAATCATCTGGCTCAGCTTCTCGTTCTCTTCCTTTAGCCTGTCAATGTCATCCTCTCAGGCAACCACTCTGCTTGCTTGCTTTCGTCATCGTGATGTGGAGGACCTTGTACACGGTGCCGTCGGCGCCGCTCCTGATGCGGCTCACGCGTTCCAGCTCCGAATGCTCTAATTGGAGATTGGATGAGCTCGGCGGCAGAGGGAGGGGGACGGCCAGGGAGGTGTCTCGCTGCGACATCGGCAGGGTTAGGTCAGGGCGACGCCGTTGCCGGATAGGCCGATTCGGCGGCTGCTGCAGAGGCCACATGGTTGAGTAATGACAAATTGCGTAGAAATTGATTGAAATTAGGAATTAATCATAGGATTATTCAGTAGAGAGAGGCTAGTAATAGTGCAGTATGGTGTGGAAAGAAGACGAGTCCATGGATATTCAGCAATGGAGGGAGAATGCCGACAATGACCATTATACCCCCGCTTGGTTATTGTGGAGTAAATTTGTGTGAGAGAGGGAACTAATTTATCCTTTAAATTCTAAAATTACATGTATTAATACTAGCCCTTGTTTTTCTTAATCTTGTGGTTGTGATTTGTTCTCTAGTTATGTCATTAGTTATGTCATTGGATCATTGAATTGGATGGTTGTGATGATCTGCATTATTGGTCGGTGTACATTATTAGAATGAAAACTTGCATTATTACACTATAATGGTGCATTATTAGTCAGTGTGCATTATTCAACTGAAAATCTGTATTATTAAATGATACGTGGTATCAATCTAATCGTCGGATGATAAAATCGTGGGGCTGAGATTAAAAAGAACAATAGAACAAAAGATAGAAAAAAGATATATATATATATATATATATATATATATATATATATATATATATATATAAATATATATAGAGGAGCGTTATTCTCCTTTTCACATCTTAGATCCTTTTTCCTTCTTAATATTACGCGTTAGATCTAAGGCATCAATGGATCAGATTGATTCTATAAAACTGGTTCCGTGTTGCATTATAGAAGGTGGTTGTATGCATTACAGGGTTATTATTGACATTTGATGGAAAAGTAACTGCCACATTTTGGTATCTGCGAATAATGCACCACATGGTCACGAGTAATGCATATAATTGACTATATAATGCACAATATGTGAACTGCAATGCATACGAATAAGATATACCATGTTATGATGTTTGGACACACGTTTCTTGTTTCCCCTAAGGGTTTAATAAGCTTAGGGGCTAGGGTATAGTACGTAGACACGTATGTAATCTTCACATGGTAACGAGTAATGGATATAATTGACTATATAATGCACAATTTGTGAACTGCAATGCATACGAACAAGATGTGCTGTGTTATGATGTTTGACACACGTTTCTTGTTTCCCCTAAAGGTTTAATAAGCTTAGGGGCTAGGGTATAGTACGTACGCATTAATAACAAATTATAAAACGATACGAATAATTCACCAAATTGTCACGAGTAATGGATGTTATTAACTATATAATGCACAATATGTGAACTGCAATGCATACGAATAAGATGTACCATGTTATGATGTTTGACACACGTTTCTTGTTTCCCCTAAGGGTTTAATAAGCTTAGGGGCTAGGGTATAGTACGTAGACATTACTAACAAATTGTTGTTATTGGAATATACGTATGTACATTATTTGGTTTAGGTAGTGCATTATGTAGCTGTTAATTGTCATTATCTCAGTATATTATGCATTATTAGAGGTATTGTGTATATGGGTTAATCAACGGATTAAAGATTACATACGTGCATTTAGTAATGTCTACGTACTATACCCTAGCCCCTAAGCTTATTAAACCCTTAGGGGAAACAAGAAACGTGTGTCAAACATCATAACATGGTACATCTTATTCGTATGCACTGCAGTTCACATATTGTGCATTATATAGTTAATAACATCCATTACTCGTGACAATTTGGTGAATTATTCGTATCGTTTTATAATTTGTTATTAATGCGTACGTACTATACCCTAGCCCCTAAGCTTATTAAACCCTTAGGGGAAACAAGAAACGTGTGTCAAACATCATAACACAGCACATCTTGTTCGTATGCATTGCAGTTCACAAATTGTGCATTATATAGTCAATTATATCCATTACTCGTTACCATGTGAAGATTACATACATGTCTACGTACTATACCCTAGCCCCTAAGCTTATTAAACCCTTAGGGGAAATAAGAAACGTGTGTCAAACATCATAACACAGCACATCTTGTTCGTATGCATTGCAGTTCACATATTGTGCATTATATAGGCAATTATATGCATTACTCGTGACCATGTGGGGCATTATTCGTAGCGGTTTCCAGCCATTATTAGATTACTATTGTACCCTCATAATGCACAAAATATGACAAATAATGCAACACGGGATTAATTACCCAATGTTGATCTTGACCGTCCATTTCTCTAATCTAATGGCTGATATTAAGAAGGAAAAAGGAGGAAATATAGGAAAAGGAAATGAATACATCCCTATATATATATATATATATATATATATATAGTAGTGATCTACGGCAAGAGCCCCTTAAACCTATAACTAGAGAACAAATCATAGCCACAAGATCAAGAAAATCAAAGGCTAGTATTAATACATGTAATTTTCTAATTTAAGGAGAAATTAGTTCCCTCAATCACAAATTTACTCCACAATAACAAGGCGGGGGTATAATTGTCACTTCACATACAAAATTGAAATGGCGTCGGTCGCTCAATTCCAGGCTCTCTTCGTCCCCTCAAACTCGATCAAAAAATCATCCTTGATTGGCGGAAACGCATTCTTTGGCTCATCAATCTCTTTGCGCCGTGAAATTCAGAAAATAAGACAGAGAAAGCAGCAGACGGTGGTCGCTGCCGTCGGAGATGTATCGGCCGACGGGACTGTGTATCTGATAGCCGGTGCCGCCGCGGTGGCGTTGCTCGGAACTGCTTTCCCCATCCTCTTCTCCCGCAAAGACATGTCAGCATAAATTAAAAATCACGTCAGTATATATTAAATTTCAGTTCTGCTGCCTTTCATGGCTTCAATGTGCAGTGGGTGAAGCACAGTCTAGACACAAGTACTCTTTGATGTGCATATTTTAGAATTATCAAATCATAATTTTCTGCATTTTACTGAATATATATGGTCAATTGTTCCTACTAGTATTATTCAACAAGATAAATGCTAGCCAGGAAAAACGTCTTTTGGAATTTAGCTGATCTTCTATAAAATCCTGAGTTTTTTGGAGGTAAAAGAAATATTGTCGGCTCTCGTTATATGACTTGGAATTTGGCTTCACCTCAATTTTCTAATTCTACCGTCAAAAGAAAATAGAGTGATTTGTTTTGTAAACAAGAGTGAAGTAAAATCATGCTAAGAGTGATGTGTTTTGTAAACAAGAGTGAAGTAAAATCATGCTAAGAGTGATGTGTTTTGTAAACATGAGTGATGTGTTTTGTAAACATGAGTGATGTGTTTTGTAAACAAGAGAAGTAAAATCATAATAAGAGTGATGTGTTTTATAAACAAGAGTGAAGTAAAATCATGCTAAGAGTGATGTGTTTTGTAAACAAGAGTGAAGTAAAATCAGAATAAGAGTGACGTGTTTTGTAAACAAGAGTGAAGTAAAATCATGCTAAGAGTGATGTGTTTTGTAAACAAGAGTGAAGTAAAATCACAATAAGAGTGATGTGTTTTGTAAACAAGAGTGGAGTAAATCACAATAAGAGTGGTGTGTTTTGTAAACAAGAGTGAAGTAAAATCAGAATAAGAGTGATGTGTTTTGTAAACAAGAGTGAAGTAAAATCAGAATAAGAGTGATGTGTTTTGTAAACAAGAGTGAAGTAAAATCAGAATAAGAGTGATGCGTTTTGTAAACCAGAGTGAAGTAAAATAAGAATAAGAGTGATGTGTTTTGTAAACAAGAGTGCTGTAAAATCATGCTAAGAGTGATGTGTTTTGTAAACAAGAGTGAAGTAAAATCACAATAAGAGTGATGTGTTTTGTAAACAAGAGTGAAGTAAAATCAGAATAAGAGTGATGTGTTTTGTAAACAAGGGTGAAGTAAAATCATGCTAAGAGGGATGTGTTTTGTAAACAAGAGTGAAGTAAAATCACAATAAGAGGGATGTGTTTTGTAAACAAGAGTGAAGTAAAATCACAATAAGAGTGGTGTGTTTTGTAAACAAAAGTGAAGTAAAATCAGAATAAGAGTGATGTGTTTTGTAAACAAGAGTGAAGTAAAATCAGAATAAGAGTGATGCGTTTTGTAAACAAGAGTGAAGTAAAATAAGAATAAGAGTGATGTGTTTTGTACACAAGAGTGCAGTAAAATCATGCTAAGAGTGATGTGTTTTGTAAACAAGAGTGAAGTAAAATCACAATAAGAGTGATGTGTTTTGTAAACAAGAGTGAAGTAAAATCACAATAAGAGTGGTGTGTTTTGTAAACAAGAGTGAAGTAAAATCAGAATAAGAGTGATGTGTTTTGTAAACAAGAGTGAAGTAAAATCAGAATAAGAGTGATGTGTTTTGTAAACAAGAGTGAAGTAAAATCAGAATAAGAGTGATGCGTTTTGTAACCAAAAGTGAAGTAAAATAAGAATAAGAGTGATGTGTTTTGTAAACAAGAGTGAAGTAAAATCATGCTAAGAGTGATGTGTTTTGTAAACAAGAGTGAAGTAAAATCACAATAAGAGTGATGTGTTTTGTAAACAAGAGTGAAGTAAAATCACAATAAGAGTGGTGTGTTTTGTAAACAAGAGTGAAGTAAAATCAGAATAAGAGTGATGTGTTTTGTAAACAAGAGTGAAGTAAAATCAGAATAAGAGTGATGCGTTTTGTAAACAAGAGTGAAGTAAAATCAGAATAAGAGTGATGCGTTTTGTAAACAAGAGTGAAGTAAAATAAGAATAAGAGTGATGTGTTTTGTAAACAAGAGTGAAGTAAAATCATGCTAAGAGTGATGTGTTTTGTAAACAAGAGTGAAGTAAAATCACAATAAGAGTGATGTGTTTTGTAAACAAGAGTGAAGTAAAATCACAATAAGAGTGGTGTGTTTTGTAAACAAGAGTGAAGTAAAATCAGAATAAGAGTGATGTGTTTTGTAAACAAGAGTGAAGTAAAATCAGAATAAGAGTGATGCGTTTTGTAAACAAGAGTGAAGTAAAATCAGAATAAGAGTGATGCGTTTTGTAAACAAGAGTGAAGTAAAATAAGAATAAGAGTGATGTGTTTTGTAAACAAGTGTGCAGTAAAATCATGCTAAGAGTGATGTGTTTTGTAAACAAGAGTGAAGTAAAATCACAATAAGAGTGATGTGTTTTGTAAACAAGAGTGAAGTAAAATCAGAATAAGAGTGATGTGTTTTGTAAACAAGAGTGAAGTAAAATCATGCTAAGAGTTATGTGTTTTGTAAACAAGAGTGAAGTAAAATCACAAAAGAGTGATGTGTTTTGTAAACAAGAGTGAAGTAAAATCACAATAAGAGTGGTGTGTTTTGTAAACAAGAGTGAAGTAAAATCAGAATAAGAGTGATGTGTTTTGTAAACAAGAGTGAAGTAAAATTAGAATAAGAGTGATGCGTTTTGTAAACAAGAGTGAAGTAAAATCAGAATAAGAGTGATGCGTTTTGTAATCAAGAGTGAAGTAAAATAAGAATAAGAGTGATGTGTTTTGTAAACAAGGGTGCAGTAAAATCATGCTAAGAGTGATGTGTTTTGTAAACAAGAGTGAAATAAAATCACAATAAGAGTGATGTGTTTTGTAAACAAGAGTGAAGTAAAATCACAATAAGAGTGGTGTGTTTTGTAAACAAGAGTGAAGTAAAATCAGAATAAGAGTGATGTGTTTTGTAAACAAGAGTGAAGTAAAATCAGAATAAGAGTGATGTGTTTTGTAAACAAGAGTGAAGTAAAATCAGAATAAGAGTGATGCGCTTTGTAAACAAGAGTGAAGTAAAATAAGAATAAGAGTGATGTGTTTTGTAAACAAGAGTGCAGTAAAATCACAATAAGAGTGATGTGTTTTGTAAACAAGAGTGAAGTAAAATCACAATAAGAGTGATGTGTTTTGTAAACAAGAGTGAAGTAAAATCATGCTAAGAGTGATGTGTTTTGTTAATAACAGTGAAGTAAAATCATGCTATATTCATAACACTAGACCACTTCACCAATAGCTATACATTTCAATGCCTGCTTATGTCAACAGTATCAGTTCAATGAGGATATTCTAATACTGCCAGAATCACTGACGGATACAAATTCTAGGAAATAAAGTGATGATTGAGTTCGAATCTCAAAGCAGGAAAGTGAAACTTCTTCCAAATCATTTTAATCATAGGGAAAAAATGATTCAATTAAACACCTGATTTATCTTTCCACGAAATTGAAGCAGTAAAATTGACACCATTATCCCGAATTATGCAAATCAGTCCGATTATTGAAACAAATGCAAGAGCGTCCCCTTCAACTGCTACTTCATCATCCCCTTCTTCACCTTCCAGTTCACCTCCAGCGTCGACACCTACGCCATGAACTTCCGCTTCCTCGCCGGAGACGTCGTCTCCAAAGCCATCGCCGCCACCGCGGAACCCTAACCTCTCCAAATTCCCCGAGCTCGAGCTCCCCGACTTGGTCGGCGAAGGTCTGCGTGAGGGAAGAGGTGGAGATGCTGAGAGAAGGCACGAGCTTTGTTGCCGCTGCGGCGGGGAGAGAGAGTGGGAAGCGTTGGTGGATGATGCTGTGCATTGTAGCAATGGAATAACAATTGGTGTGAAGCTTGATCGCAGATTTGGAAGGAGAAAGAAAGGATCGCAGATTTGGAAGGAGAAAGAAAGGATCGCAGATTTGGAAGGAGAAATGAAAACCGCCGTATTTAAATTTCATAATATAATTTCCAAAAATACCCTTGGCCTATTTTGTATTATTAAAATAAATAATATTTGTTCCATTAAGATGTGTGGCTGAAATTTGTTCTCAAGTTATACACTTAAGATTAGTTATATCACTACTCTATATATATATATATATAGGATTGTATTCAATGTCGAACTAATTTTAAAGACCGAACTAGAGACCAAATCTCAGCCATCCGATTTTATAATCTTGTGGATATAATAAATCAACGAAATCTTATTATTTTAATTCCAAAAATTAGATGAAGGGTTAAATTGGAATACAAATACTGCAGCGGTTAGTTTTTTTTCCTTAAATCATGCGACACAAATTTGGAATTTATCTTCAGAATCGATCGTCTTCAACCATTGCTTCACACCATCGCTCACACCTTCAATTACATCTCCATCACCAATTCACGCCTGCAAGTAGATGAACACGTTTCCATTATGCGGCTGCAATTAACGCACACCATGTCTTTAATTCAGCACCTGCAATTACATCTCCATCGACTGCAATTCAATATATGCAATTCAACACCTGCAATTACATTCACCATCTGCAATTTAATCTCCATTGATTTCACGCCTGCAATTACATCTCCGACTGACCTCGAGTCGGTTACCGCCCATAACTCGGCTCCCAACACCGCGCCTCAGCCCTCCCTACTCGCGGTTTAGCGTTGTTGTTCGGGCACCGTCTCGAGGTCAGTCCCAGGTTGAAATTCACCCGCAACTCGCCCCCAATGTATTGTGCCACCGCCGCCGCTGCTACAATGTCGCCGTTCAATCACTTCATTTTATAATTACTGTACTTCATCTTATAATGAAATAACTTCATCCGAGAAATGGAAACATGTCGGTTAAATGAACCAAATTTTAACAGTCCAAAATAAATAACTTCATCTTATGATATAATTTATTCATCTGTTTACGAAATGACTTCATCTTATAATGTAATTAATTCACGGTATATAGTTAAAATGAACCATCAAACAAATCGAAACTCAAATCTTGAAAATCAACTCACCACAAAATACACTAAAAATGAATCGAAATTAGAAATTAAGGTATGCAATCACTTCATCTTATAATCACATTATTTCATCTTATAATAAAATAACTTCACCTGAGAATAGAAACATTTCAGTTAAAATGAAACAAATTTCAACAATCCAAAATAAATAACTTCATCTTATTAGAAAATCATTTCATCCTATATTATAATCAATTCACCTTATACAGTTAAACTGAATCAGATTTGAACCATTGAAACAAATTAAAACTCATATATTGAAGATCACTAAGAAATCCCGAATTGAGAATTAGTTCCACAATACTAGCAATTTGATTCACCATAATACATAAACAATTCAAACCAATTGAAGTTTAGTAGAACCAAATTGATAATCAGTGTGAACCGAATAAGATTTCAAATACATATAAAAAATCTTATTCGATTGAGTTAATATACAATGAAAATGGATAGTGTGTGCTTGAATTAATCTTCTTGTTTTGATTTTCGCCATCAATGCATCCGTTTTTTCCCTTCATATGCGGCTGTGCGCTTGGCCTTGACATTCCTCTTCACAACAGGCTTCTTGGCATCACACTTCTGATTTAATACAATTGAAAATACACATATTAATCAAATATTCAAAATTTGAACCTCCCCAAAAAATAATATAATAACTTCATATTCTAATTTAAACCTTCCAAAAAATAACTTCATAACGTAACAATAATTTCATCTTATACTTTTTATTACTTCATCTTATTATTTAATAACTTCATATTCTAATTTTAAATTTCCAAAAATTTAAAATTCGAACCAAATTTCCACACCTGTTAAATTTTTTGGAGAAATCCTATTGACAAAACTCATCAAACGGATAAATTCCATATTGTCCAGAAATCCCTTCATGTTATACAACAATCAATTCACATTACGAACTCATCAAACGGAAAAAATAATTCATACTATCTAGGAATCCCTTCATTTTAAGCAGGAATCAATTCACATTACAAACTTAGGATGAAGCATATTTACCAACTCATAGTTTCTAAGCAAAAAAAGTTGCAGAACACTCAGAAAATCAAAAATTGACAACTTAAACAGTACACTTTTTTTGAAAATAAAAAACTTCTCTTGTGGATCAGTTCTAAATTCTTCTTTGTTACTATCAACACTAATCTCCTTAGGATGTGCCTATTTGTTTTCTCTATGTACAACAAGTTCAAAATAAAAAGTCATAAATCCAGTAACAACACACATAAATCATAAATCAGAAATCAGAAAGAAATACCTCAGTTGATGTTGAACTAAATTACCATATGCAGTGAACTTTAAAACGAGAATCAGAAAATATAAAGGACGAACTAAATTACCATATGCACTAAATTTATTTGAAGAACTACGAGAATTCGAAAACACAAAATATAAACAAAATTAACAAATGCTTTGAACTCACTGACTCCAGATGAAGTTTTGGAGCGCAACATCCGCTCATCTAAAACCAAAATTTTCGAGGTTAGGTTGTAAGGTTTTCGTAGATTGTTGTTTTCTAGTTCTTGTCTCCACCATGTTGAAATTCCACAGATAAGCTGTGGTGGAGAATGCCGACGGAAGGAATTAATCGGTGAATGAGTGAAGAGAATGGGAGTAAGACACACCGCGTTGGGGGAGAAGAGAGTGGAAGGAAGATGAAACGTTGAGCAGGAAGATTGAAAGAGTGACTTTTGATTTTACCCTAATACAGTCTCCCTTGATTGACGCTAAATTCATTTTTACCCAATTACACTCATTTACAGAATGACTAAGATGCCCTTTGGCTGAACAATTTAATTCACATGATGAATTATGAATTTAAGATGTAGGAGCTCTAATCTCAGCCACTAAATTAAAATCCATTGGCTAATATTTAGTCTCTAGTTCTACATTAAGAAGGTGTTGTCGGAATAAGGGGACCATATATATATATATATATATATATATATATATATATATAAGAACATTTGACGTGGTACTTTCCCCTCTCGAAGCAAGATGGCTTTGTTTTCGACATAAACCATCGGTATATGGTCGAAAGTTGAAAGTCGAAACGCCTCAAATCTTTTAACTATTCAATGCTAGAATCGTGTGCAACATTATTGGTGTTGAGAGTTACGAAAAAAAATGTACATTATTTTATAGATTCGAGAGAGTATAAAACAAAATTGTGATAAATTTGAGTTCACTCAATTATTATAATACAGAGGGACACCTTCCATGAGTAAGTACTGAGACTAAACATTAGAATAATTAACATGCTAGAGGCGCATTGATTAATATCATCATATATACCCTATATATATTATATTAATAGGGATGTAATCCATTGTAAACTCTAAATATTGTACAAATTCTAAACTATAATATAAAACATTAGAAAATGTCAATAGATGATAAAATAATAGAAAAAAAAATGTCAACACACTTTCAACAGTTAATACTGTGTTGATATTGTATTGACATTTTTCGTTACTGATATTTTGTCATCTATTAACATTTTCTAACGATTCAGAACATAGTTTGGAGTTTACATTTTATGATCACTACTATATATTATATTTCCTCCGCCCACAAACATGTATTGATATGGCCACATGGGCATGAAACGCACTCCATATATTTCAAATAGAGTGATGCTAAATGGCCATAATGTGGCCGGCCATAAAGAGTTAATTTAGTCCATTTACATGTATAAAAAAATTAGAATTACCGATATAAACTTATATGTGTGTGAATGGACTTGTGAGTTGATACTTATCTTTGAATTCCATTACGTAAAACACATTAATATCACGAATTATTGTATACGTTGAGCAACAATCAAGAAATGACAGTAGTAATAAGTTGAGCAAAAACTACGAAAGAGCAACACTAACATGTTGAGCAACATATAATGAAGATGATATAAAAGTAAAATCAAGTAGTATTAAACCAAAAATTTGAAAAAAAAATTCAAGTTTTGTTGTTATTTAATTAATTTATGGCTGGCCATAATGTGGCCGCATAGCTTTATTCTTCAAAATATATTGTGTAACACCCCTTACTCGATCGTACCGAAATGTGACGTAACTTATTCAGTTAAAACGAACCTATGTAACACCCCTTACTGGATCGTACCGAAATGTGACATCACTTATTCGGTTAAAACTAACCGAGTGTGGACTAATTAATTAATTTGGTGCTGTAGTATAGCAGGTAGGAAATAATTATACACTACTTTCAGAACATGGGAATTTAAATAGTACTACCATAAAAGCATGTATTGTAGTGATGGGCTGGCTATGAAGAAGTCAGTCAAGAGTGCTATTTAATACAGTAAATTAATATAGTATGGTAGCTTTTCCCATCTAACAACTCTCAAATAAATATACTCCTCCCTCTATTCAGTATTCTCTCTTTAGTAAAGTTATTTTTGTCATTGTAGTACGTTCTATAGCATTAAAATTATTTTAGTGAAAGTCAATACATTTTTTCTCATACTTTATTCTCTTTAACTTTTTTCTCTTTTCGTATCTCTATCTTTTCCATTTTCTATTTTATTCTTCATTTACTTAATCATTTAACACATTTTTTCTTAAATTTTGTGTCAATAGTGGCAGACACAGTAAGGTGCCCTTCCCAATTCATTTTTTTTATATAAATTTTCTATGTGATTTTTTCTCAAAATTTTTGAAATGCATACTAGCACTTCCCAAACTAATGATACTACTTACTAAATAAAGTTGGATGTTAAAAGGGGCTGAATTTGATTATTTAAATTTTGAAAGAAATGAAATGTCTCCATTATTATAGAATGGGCCAGTATGTTTCATTCAATACTATGCACGTCTTCCAAAACAAATATTGAAGTTAACAAAATATGGAAACATTTATTCAACATTAAATATTTCTACCGCCGGATGGAATATGTTGATAACCGTAGCTAAAATGTTATTACTGTTATATTAATTATTATTATTATTATTATTGGCTTAATCTTTTCATTTCTAGCCTGAATAATTTTTTGAATAAAGTTATAGCTAATTAAGGTTGTAAAAAACATTACCACATATATTTCACATGAACCACTATTTCAAATTCGAATATATTATCAAGTGTTCACACACGTTAGTATTATTTTATGTTTATATTAAATTTAAAAATATTAGAAGACCATATTGTTTGGACAAATCGTAAAGGTGGACCAAGAACCTACCTAGAAATAATGTTATTTGTGTTATTATACATGAGGTGAGTAGTTACAGCGTACCTTAGACTATGTTTACGGTCATATAGGTCGACCGCCATGTCATATCCCATTTAAAAGAAAAAAAGAAAACCAAATAAAGGTCTCCCTCTCTATACCTCAACCACAGCCCTCATGGACATGGTCTCTCTTCTCTTTTATACATCAACCAATGATATTGTGCCAAATGGCACAATCTTATTGGTTGATAAATATTTTATTTTTAAATTTATATATCTTTCAAATATAATATTAAAAAATATAAAAACTATACCAAAATTTATAATTTTCCATCCTCTACATATAGAGACCACATTTGCTATAGTTTTGCACAAAAATATTTAATCTTTTCTTCTCATTTAAATGTTATTTATTGTGCTATTTTAATAAATTTTATTATACAATAATATATATTTCATATAAAAATATTATTATAAACAAATAATGTAAAAATAAACATATAATGCTGTGGTTGGTTGGTCATTGATAAACCTTCAATAAATGTATGGTTGGGTTGGATGAATATAGTTGATGTGGAAGATGATGTGGAGGAGATAGAAATTAATTAAATATTGAAAAAGTGGATGGTTGGGTTGGATTGGATGGTGGCTGATAAACATGGTCTTATCGAAACCATCATACCATATTTCTTACCGTAAATTCGGTATGCAAAAAAATCATACTATTACCTTACCAAAATTTTCGGTATACCGAACTTCGGTATACCTTAGTTTCGGTATGACGAATTTCTATACCGATACTATACCACATTTTCGATATACCGTACCAAAATTCGGTATACCATACTTTTGCGATATACCTTACTTTCAATATCAATGAAAATAGAATATTTGAGTTTTAGAATATTATTTATATTTCATAATTATATTTATATTCCACAATAGATTTTATAATTTAAAGATATATAAAACATATTTTATATATATTTATATTTATATTTTACAGTATATACCTTAATTTACGGTATATACCATATTTCGGTATACCTCGGTATACCGCAGTATATGAAAATCTATACCGTTACCTTACCGAAATATTTCGGCAAGGTATCATACCGTACTAAAAATCACGTTATACCGAAAATTTAGTATTTTCGGTACGATAAGACCGGTATTTCAATATTTCGGTATTATTCCCCAGACCTAGTTATACAGTCCAACATAAATAAAAAATCCCAAAGTATTAATCTATCATGCTTCTATAAATTAGAGACCACGAGATTTCGACGCACAGCCCAACCTAAATCAAGCCTTAATTACTAAGTAAAAATGACTCCTCTATTTGTGCTTTGCTACATAATTTACACCGCTATCACTTCCACCGTACTATCACTCCTCCTCGGCCTCCGCCTCCTCCTCCGCCGCTTCTCCTCTGCCCGAACCTCGGAGGAGATCGGAAATGTCATCGCACTATACGAAGGCACAGTCTACCATGAGCGACGCCACCCGGCCTGCAACGCCTTCCGTTTCCCGGCTCGTTATGCTCTAATCGACCTCGACCGCCCGCCCTACTCCCGTCCCAACTACCTCTCCGCCGACGACGCCCGCCGCACCGCCAAGACAAACGGACCCGTGTAATACTTCTTTCTATATACTTCATCTAATTTCATGCATCTAATTAGTTACACATTTAAAATTGTTGATATAAATTATTTCTCTAACATATTTATATTTTTGATTGGACAGACATCTTCTGAGGATACCAACAAGTCTCGGATATGAAAGAAGTCCAGTTAATTACTACTATTGCTATGAAATTGAAGGCTCCACCAAAATTCTCAAGAAATGCCTCGTTGAGGTAACACCCTCTCTCTCTCTCTATAACACGGGACAAAATTAACTATTGTTTCAGGCCAGCAATACACCATGGGGTGAAAGTGTGACATTTGTGTTCAATCCAAGCTCCGATTTAGTCCCAAAATCCGAGTACATTAGCCCATTCATGGTGAGTCCTTTCAAATTCTTGATTCTTGCACTATTCCAACATACATTAAGATATTGATTCAAAATTATTTCTTCCACCAATAATTGAAGGACATGCTTGGGAGCTGGAGGCTGAAAGTGAGCGAACCCGGTGAGAATTTGTTCGCATTCATCGCAGTCGAGCACCCGCAGCTCGGAACCTATTTCCGAGCCTCCTTCACGGCCACGAAAGTCGCGACTCCGATGCCCATTTCATCGGATGATCTTGAGGCATTCTTCTGGTTGATGCCTCATCGAGTCTCGATCATGGCCTATTGGAATGTAAGTTATTTTTATATAACGATATTAATTATAAGGTCTTTTTTTCTTTCTTTTTTTAATTTGTTTGATATGTTTGATGATTTTATTGCAGGCTGCGAAGCTGTGGTGGAAAAATGTTCCCTTCTTTGATCATCCAAGAAAAGAGAATCCATCCTACAGAGACGAAGCGATTCCGCTCGATGAAAAGATGCAGTTTTGTCCGATTTTTGGAGGTAATAATTCAAAGGCTCGATGTGAAGAACGGATTGATCGATGCTTCACTTGGAAGGATGCTAAGAGACCTTGGTCATATCTCATTTCTTACACTGGCAAAATTCTGTAGGTTTAATAGGAGTAATACAGTATATTTATAGTATTAGTAGGAGTATATAGCTTTAAAATACTAAATAGACGAGTATATTTTTCTTTTATTGAGTTTTGACCGCAATATTCCAAAAAAATATGAATTTAAAGAAATTAAAATCAAAAATAAGAAATTCTCAAAATTAAAACCATAAAATTCAATTAGTATTAACATATCATACATCAAATTTTAATTTATTCATAATATAGTAAATCGAGCTAAGAACTAATATTTTATAAAGAAAAAAAGAAAATATTAACTATGTAACGAGTTAAGAGAAGTGAGTATTTTTTATATTATAACATTTTAAAACTTAAATATCAAGAAATTACAAGTTGAGCATAAGTATACTACTCCTAGTATTTATTAAAAACTGCTCCAGAAACTATATAGGGGTTTGATCGGATAGGTATTGTAATATAGATAAAGAATTTTTGTTTAGGAAAAAAAACAATGAGGGAATTGATAAGATTCTCATTGTAATTTATAAAAATTATTCTCAGTGATCCGTCCTAAAATACATACTAGTTTTACTATTTTGGTTTGTCCCCTAAAATTAGACTAAGTCTAAATATGAAATTTTTTAATTAATTAAGCACTACTAATTGTGTGGACCTCACAATCCGCTAAAATACAACTTCCACTATCTTTTTCTCATCTCTCTTACTTTACCAATTGCATTCGTGACATTTAAAAGTTTACCTACTTATTTAGGACGGAGAAAGTATGTTATTTTTAAGGTTACAAATAGAAAACAAATATTATAATCAGTTTATAATTAATTAAGGTAATTGTACTACAATTATGAAAATTATTTAAGTACCTATCATCTAAACTTTCAATGATATATACTCCTCTTAATTAATTTCATACTACTATTTATTTTAAAAGTAAGCAACACAAAATATTGAGGATGTGACGAGATGAATGTTTTAATTTAATTATTAAAATTCAAAATCTATGTCAATTCATATAACACATATAGCGTATGATACCTAAACATAATATTAGAATGTGACCAGATTAATTTTGAAAATATATCTTCTAACTTATTTATTATTTGATGCAAAACAAACTTATACATTCTTTAATTAATTTATTTCATTTTGCACTGTATATTTTCAATTAAATTATTATAAGATGTTTGACTATTTTGTAAATTTAATATCTTTTCATATTAGTATATGTTTAATCAATAATGTTAAAACAAAAAATTTAATTAACTTTAGTAATCATCATTTTCGAACTTTAAGTTAATCACGATCAATTTTGAAATAATAGAATTGTCAAATAGGAGAATAGTGTTTTTATTGTAAATTCATAAACTAAACAAATTTAAATTTCATAACTATAGAGATTCATTGTATTCTCTATCCATAAAAGATGTTTCACTTTTCTTATTAGTTTGTCTCGTTAAAGATATTAATACATTTTTTTAAAATTCTCTATTAAATTCAAAAAGTCGTTTTATATTAAATATCATTATAATATACTAATATTAGTAAAACTAATTTTTTAAAAACAATTGAAACGTGATTGAAAAAGGACCAAAAATATTGTAGAGAACAAAGGAGCGGGAATAATATAATAGACATAAACGCCCAAAAAAATTGTAAACTAGAAAAAAAGAATGATGAATAATTAAGAAAGAAAAGAGAAAAAGGATTAATTTAAAAAGCTCATTTAAATCTCAAAATCTTGAAAAAAAGGAAGAAAGAAAAGGAAAATTAAAATATGAGAAAAAAAAAATAAAGAAACGGATAGGAGAAAGAAAAAGGCGCGTCTTCTTCTAGATTTTCTGTCACGCACACCAACAGAGGATAGCATCTTCATCCAGTCACTCGGCTCTCTTTTCACGCCGTTATTGCCTCTCTAGCACGACGCCGCTGGCCTCCTCTGTCCCATGTGACCTATCTCCATCATCCTTCTCTTCTTATTCCATGGAAGTGGGATTTAAAGCTTAAAGTTCAACACCTCCAATCCCAAAGCTTGTGAAATTAAGGTAACAGCTTATCCTAATTCATCATCTATGCTTGAATTTCTGAATTAAAATGGATGAATTCAGACTCTTGTGAAAGGAATGAATACGACCGATCAGTACTTGCCTTGGCGGGTTTGTTCTAATTGTTTGGTTTGGGCATTAATTTAGTCTCTAACCTGTAAACTGTAGATAAATTGAAAATAAAAGTAGAACTTTGGAGAAGAATCATGATTGGTCTAAGACCTTGGGATCAAATTGATAACTTAGTCTGATGTATTTAATTGAGTTTAGAATTACGCTAATTGATTGGTGTAAATATGATTTTCGAAGCTTATATCATGGAGTTGTAAAGAATCTTATCCCCCACCGCCGCAAAAATCTGCGATGGCAACCTTGTACCACCACCAGCCCCTCTTCCACCACCGGAAAAGACCTCACCCCGCCCCAAACACCATCACATCAACAATCCATTGCTCCAAATTGAAGAATTCCGACCCATATAAGGAAATTAAGCAGGCGCAAGTCGACTACGATGCCGGGACCCATAGGTTGCATACCTCCATCTCCGGACTGAGGAAGTCCGACCTCCCCAAAAGAAACCGTTTGCGGGTGGAGGGCGACCGCTTTCAGAAGGACTGGAGCCTATCGGAGGTTGTCGACATGGTTCTTAAGCTTCACCACTGGGAAGATATCGAGAGCGTGCTCAACCGGTGGGCCGGCCGCTTTGCACGCAAGAATTTTCCGCTTCTCATTAGGGTAAAATTTTCTCACCGAATGTGTGTTTTGCTGCTGCACCATCTCTTACTGTTGCTATCTATACTTTGCATTTAATTCTGTTTACAGATTTATCAAGGTATTGAATGGATTTGAATAACATAAATTTGCAACTTTGAAAGTTTGCTGTATCAGATTCTCACTTTATTATACATCTACTTGATTAGTTAGGCCATTTGAGGATATGTTGATGTTTGTATGTCTAGTGTAATTTTGGATTTATGTTGAAGAGGCTAGGGCTGGAATCAATGTGCAAGCTTCAAATTAGGTCCTTTGTTTTTTGCATTTTTGGACAAAGAACTGTTTTATGTAACCTTTTATCCTTTTGTTTGCTTTAATGCCTGAGGAATTCTTTGTTATGAAGATACGCCTCACTCTAACACTTGGAACTAATATTTGAAATATCGTATGTGCTATCTGCCCTCCAACCTATGAAGCAATTATTGCTAATCATTGTATTTTCTTTTTACTGCTGATGCAATTTTTAGTGAAGCTTTGAATTTGTCCCTTTTCTACTCAGGAATTGACCAATACCGGTTCTATAGAGCATAGCATCCAAGTTTTTAATTGGATGAAGAACCAAAAAAACTACTCTGCAAGAAATGATATTTACAACATGATGATTAGGTTGCATGCAAGGCATAATCGTGTTGACCAGGCACGTGGCCTATTTTTTGAGATGCAAAAATGGAGGTATGCTCATTTAGGTTGTTAATACTTAATGCCCTCTGTTGCCGATGCAGTTTTTTTTCGGTTCATGTCTCGATCTTCTTCTTTCTTTTCCCACTTTTATGTCCATTAAAACAATTCTCATGTTGATCTGATCCCATTGCTTCTAGGTGCAAGCCTGATGTTGAAACCTACAATTCTCTCATTCATGCTCATGGGCGTGCTGGTCAATGGCGGTGGGGAATGAATATTATGGAAGACATGCTTCGTGCTGCTGTATGTATTTACATTTTTACTTCATAGTCACTCTTTCTGTTTCTTATGTGAGCTTCCTCAGTCTTTTTCACTCTTATCATCTATTTATCCTCATTAAGTTAGTCTTCCTTAACATAAAATATAGGAGTAGCAGCCAATTATTTTACTTGCTTGAGAAATGGATGGAAACTTGATTCTGATGGGCCTACTATCATTACTCTTTATAAGATTTAACATCCATTGAGTAAAAAAGTGCTGCTGGCTTACAATCAATATCTCCACATGCCATGGTTTCCGGGGCCTCATGTTATTCTTGGTTTTTGTTCGAAGTTCACTGTTAGATTGCCTTAAGTATTCAAAATGAAGGGTAACAACATGTCTCAGCTAATATAAAGACAAATTTTTTACTGTTGTTAATCAGTTCCATGTATTTTTGAACTTGTCTCACTTTTGTAGTTCGTGCATAATGTTTTCTGGTAGTGCCTTATCAGACCTATTTCATCTGCAGATTCCTCCAAGTAGATCAACTTATAACAATCTGATTAATGCATGCGGATCAAGTGGTAATTGGAGGGAGGCTCTGAAACTCTGTAAGAAGATGACAGATAATGGAGTTGGGCCTGATCTGGTAACTCACAATATCATTCTATCTGCATATAAAACTGGATCACAGTATGCAAAAGCACTCTCTTATTTTGAGCTAATGAAGAGTACCCATGTTCGCCCTGACACTACAACATTTAATATTGTGATACACTGTCTGGCTAAACTGGGAAATTATGAAGAAGCTATTAAAGTTTTCAATGCAATGAGAGAGAAAAGATCAGAATGTTCTCCTGATATTGTGACTTATACAAGTATTATGCATATGTACTCTAGCTGCGGGCAGGTTGAAAATTGTCATTCAGTTTTCAACATAATGGTTGCAGGAGGTCTAAAACCTAATATTGTCTCATATAATGCATTACTTGGGGCATATGCCTCACTTGGTCTGAGCGAAGAGGCATCATCAGTTTTCAGTGAGATGAAACAGAATGGCTTCCTCCCAGATGTTGTATCCTTCACTTCTTTACTCAACGCTTTTGGAAGATCAGAACAGCCGTGGAAGGCCAAGGAAGTATTTGATCTGATGAGGAAAAACAATTGCAAACCAAATTTGGTGACTTACAATGCTCTGATTGATGCCTATGGATCAAATGGATTTCTAGCTGAGGCTGTGGATCTGCTGCGTGAAATGGAGCAAGCCGGTCTACAACCAAATGTTGTTTCAATTAGTACATTGTTGGCAGCTTGTGGCCGTTGCTGTCAACATGTGAAGATTGATTCCGTACTAAAAGCTGCTAAGTTGCGAGGCATAAAATTGAATACCATTGCGTACAACTCTGCTATTGGAAGTTATATGAATGTTGGGGAATATGAGAAAGCTTTGGGTCTATACAGGAACATGAAGGAAAAGAGAGTTAGACCTGATTCTGTTACTTATAATATTTTAATAAGTGGCTGTTGCAAGATGTCAAAGTACAGTGAGGCACTAGAGTTTCTTTTTGAAATGAGGGATATGAATATTCCTCTGTCAAAAGAGGTGTATTCTTCTGCAATATGCTCATATAGTCGACAGGCAAGTATTATTTGGTATACTTTTGTATTCATAACGTGAATATATGTATCCTATTTCCCCTTGTCTTCTTTCTCCAGTTCTAACACTATTTTCAGGGTCAACTTGTTGAAGCCGAGTCAATGTTCAACATGATGAAAGAAGATGGTTTGCAACCAGATGTCATTGCATATACGGCTATGCTGCATGCTTATAGTGTTGCTGGTGAGTCCAGTTAGGCGTTTCAATTGTGAAAGTGCAGACTAAGAAAGTAGTCTTAACTTGCAATTATTTTTTTTTTGCCAGAACACTGGGAGGAAGCTTTGGCAGTGTTTCAAGAAATGGAGCTTAATAATGTCCAGCCAGACTCAGTAGCTTGTGCAGCCCTTATGAGAGCCTTCAACCGAGGGGGTCAACCAGGCAAAGCCTTGCTTCTTGCTGAGCTTATGAGAGAGAAAGATATTCCTTATATTGATGCAGTGTTATTTGAAATGGTTTCTGCCTGTACCATGTATGTCCTGAGGCCACAAAATATGAATTCCATTGGGTTTATTATGACATTACTGCGCCAAGAAACTTAGCATTATACCTTTTGTTGAAGCTTGCGAGAGTGGAAGACCTTAACTGAAGTTATCGAAATAATGGGAACTTCTCTTCCTAGTATCTCGGTTGGAACTCTTAACCATCTTCTTCATTCTTTCGGAAAAGTAGGAAAGATTGACACCATGATGAAGGTAATTGTAGCGGGACTACTCCTCCGTTACTTGTCATATTGCATGTGTATACTGTACTAGGGTGTGCAGCAGAATGTTAGAAACATTTCTATTTAACTCTTTCTGGTCACAAGATACAATCAGATCTAGTAAATCAAGTCGACAATTTGTTGATTTCTTCCTTCTCATCACTTCTGCAGCTGTTCCTGAAGATAGTTTCATCACGTGGAGAAGCTGACTCGACTACCTATGCAGTATTATTGAAGAACCTTTTAGCTGCTGGGAATTGGAGAAAATATATTGAGGTTTTAACTTCAAACTTACTCAGAATTCGTTTGCTGCTCTGATATCCAGATTTTGCCTAAATTTTATGACCTTTTTTCTTCATTGGCTGGTATTGAGTTGGTGCTAGACTTGTTCAAGGTTGGTGAATACACCCTTGGAAATGCTGCCGATTAACTTTAATCCTACTACATAAAATGTCTACCGAAGATACTTTCTCCATGATGATATGTTGTAGCTTGTGACCATCCAACACGAGCTCTTTCTGGTGTTAGCACTCATCATAACTGGAACATGACTTGATGCAGGTGATGCAGTGGATGGATGGTGCAGGAGTTCCACATTCTGCTCAAATGTACAAGGACTTGCAATTTCTTGCTCAAACAAGTAGTGGAACTATGAATGCTGCAGCCATGAGGGAGAAATTAGGTAAGGCAGCTAACAAATTGAAACAATAGTAGTTATTTGTGAAATATGAAATCTCTCATTCTGACCCAGAAGCATCACATGTATCATCAACTGCTCAGTTTCTATTCCATTTCTTTCTCCGTTGGCAGAATCCTGGAAGGAAAAATATGGTCATTCAACTGCAGAAGGCAAAATTAATCCTCCCCTGCACACTAATGCGTTGATCACCAGCACAAATGTATCTGGCGCCAAATCATAGAGGTGATGAGGACAACATCCAGATCGAAAGGATGAACATAATTACAAGAAGCACCACGGTGTTCAGACATCCTATTACATTATGCATCTGGCGCCAAATCATAGAGGTGATGAGGACCAACATCCAGATTGAAAGGATGAACATAATTACAAGAAGCACCATGGTGTTCAGACATCCTATGATATTATGCATCTGGTGCCAAATCATAGAGGTCATGAGGACCACATCCAGATGGAAGGATGAACATAATTACAAGAAGCACCGCGGTGTTCAGACATCCTATGATATTACATCAAACACTGATGATGGTGACGGCAGCCACACTGATGATGATGAGGATATAAAGAAGAGAATGCCATGAATGGGGTGCTGATAGCTCGATTTCTCTAATCCAGCAGCGGATTAGTAAAGCCAACTCTGTTTTTTTTAGAATAAAGATGGTTCGAAACTGCAATAGAGCTGTTTCTTCCTTCTCTGCATATACATATAGGTGTAATTTCATACAAGGTTCCTTTTCAAGCATACTGCGATTTTATTCTAACTTCCAAGTTACTTCAATTATTTCGACTTATGGTCAGTTGTGTCCTTATCCACTTCTTCCCCATTTCTCAAATGCTCACATCCTCTCCTAGTCACGATAAACCGAGTTTGTTATTCTTAGCAAAATTGTGGTTGTGACGACACCTCTATTTTTGACATTGACACTTCTAACGAACATACTTATCAAATTACTTTTTGGGGAAAAATTAGACTAACTCAAAGTTCATGTTTTTAGATTCAAAATTTAAAATTCAGAAGAAAAATAAAAAATATTAAAAATTCATGTTTTTATAGATAAATAACCTATATTTTGTGAATCTAATAAAACTTGTTTTTTTGTCGATGCCTAAAAACCCTTTCTGCTTTGGGTGTAGGAATCTAAATTTGGGCCAATGAGTTATAATATACTTTCTCAAAGAAACTATTTACAGATAAAGTTAGGCCCAATTTGTTGTTAGTTTATTATGTTTAGTCTCCCCATATGTTGTACGGGCTATAATAAAATAAGCTTTTTCAATATAAATAAATGATTGATGAATTACTACTATTGTTTATCTCACATAAGATAATAACATATACTCCCTTGAAAGCATAAGACTGTGATTAAGTTTATAAAGGATTAATATTGGGGTAGTGTCCGAAACTGAAAAATTAAGTTCAGTGTACGACATGTGACATACTAAAATGGCAAAAACAGACTTTTGTTTCCTTGTAAAGGATTAAAAGTAGCAGTTAGATTAGGGGTAAAGGAAGGAACAGTGGGAGTAGTTGGGAAATTGAGTCAAATTAAGTGATTATTGGGAGAAATATGGAAATCTTTCACGAAAACGCAGTTTGAAATGTTATTTTTATG
Source organism: Salvia splendens (assembly GCF_004379255.2). NCBI lineage: Eukaryota > Viridiplantae > Streptophyta > Magnoliopsida > Lamiales > Lamiaceae > Salvia > Salvia splendens. The sequence goes on from NC_056039.1 coordinate 28,546,738, forward strand.
ATATCAACCTATAAATTCTGCCCAATCACTATTAGCCGGAGTTTCCGATTACGCTATTGTTCTCCAATTAAAGGATGATATCTTGTGTTTATTTTATTTCATACTATTTTACTTTAATAATTAATTTAGCTTATATAAAATATAGTGATCATGATGTATATTGATGCATCTTGATATCAATAATGTGATAATGGAATACAAAATTGGCACAAAAGTTATCAAGTACCCACGATATCGAGGTGTAAATAAATTAAGCAAACCCGATAATAATTTTTTGCAGTCTTCGCTTATTTTTTTTTCATAAAATTGTATCCCTAAATGAGTTATCAACCCTATCAAACATCTCATAATATATCATTATTAATATCAACAACAAAGGCGGAAAAGAAAAGGTATTGCCCAAATCAATATTGCATGTTATTTAAGGTTACGTGCCTCTATTTTTCACTGCCAACAAAAAGTCGTAATCTTACCTACTTCTCAACGTATAATTAATGGATAAAATAATACATATGTCGCTTCTGACCAAGATTTTTTCTCTCTAATCTCACAAGTTCTCATGTAATTATATTTGTGATTGTGATATGTTCTTCGATATATTTATTTTAGACAACATGTTCAAATTCAATAAGATAAAATGGGAAAGAAAAATATAAACAAAATTAAGGGAAAGAGAAAATGGGATAGTGATATCATGCTTTGTCATGCTCACTACATCTACATTTTCCTCGCATCTAATTATGTACTCCCTCTTCCTCTAAAAATAGAAACTCTTTTATTTTTGGTCAGTCCCCTAAATATAGAAATTTTCTAACAAGGTGAGACTCATTTTTTACTAACACACTTTTCTTTCTATATCTCTTACTTAATCGATTTTGCATTAAAATTCGTGTCATTTCAAAAGTTCATGTTTTTAGAGAATGGAGGGAGTATAAGCATATTTAGCTACTACTACTATTATAAATGTATATAGATTTTTTTATCTTTACAGTTTCGTGGTAAAAAGCTAAGGGTTTCATTGAAAATCTTTTAGTTTATAAAATTTTTAAGACAGAGTTTTATAGTATGAAAAAATAGTATATTATATTAAAAATTAAATTAAATAAACAGAAATATATGTAATGGTGTAATTATAGTTTTTTGTATTTGCTGTTTAAAATTTATGTCATTTGATCCGGCGGAACAAGTTGAATCATTTAGCACCACCAAAAACTTTTGTGCATCATGTCAACATTATGTGTCTACATAGAAAAGATATTATACAAATTATCACATGTTTCTTTATATATGTGCAACAATTAAACAAATCACAAGGTAATGCTAAACATTAAAACTGTGATTTTGATGCAATTAACTCTTATTTATAAAGAGTCCATAAATTTTTTTATGCGAAATTCTATGTAAACCATGTTAGATATTTGTACCATAACTAGCTAATTATTACATACTTCATTATATACGCTTAGTAAACTAACACAAGCGTATAGATGTGCTCGTGAACAAAAAAGTTACCCGAATATACTTTTATATACGTACTGTTTCACCGAAAAGGAATTTCTAATTTGGAACAAAAAAAATTGTAGAATGCGAGCTACGCGGTTTCTAATAGTTGAGTCATTTCAATTTACTAATATAATTATAAATATATAGATAAAAAAAAGCGTGGCAGATAAAGAAGCAGACAAAACATCTTCCAAAATCAAGGCTGTAAACATCAACATAATTATCACAAATCTTTCCATTTGTTTTGTATCACAAACATAATTTATTAATGAATTATTTTAAATATGTGTATTTAACTAATTGAAAAGTCGAGAACAAGTGAGACATAATGTAATGCCCGAGGAGGTACTGTGAGAAGTTGATTTGGTTTAACCACTTAATTAATAATGTTGGGTTCATAATTATTAGTACTAGTACTTGCTACAAATCATGCACCTAATCCAACATATAATATAGAGTACTATCTTACACATGCCACTTTGATTTACATATAATTCGTTTTTTTTTTCTATGCAGATAAATTGGGCGTGTGTTTGTTTTTAAGTGTGAGATATAACTGGTTAAAATGGTGAATTAGTTAGCCATCTAATTAAACGCAAGTCATACATGTACAAAATTCGGTACACGAACAAACTTAATCATATATTAGTACTACTATTTATTGCTTGCCGTTTGATCTTCCAAATTGTACAACACCATATTTAAATGAAATTACCGAACACCAATATTTTTTTTAATCACTTTATTTTAGTACAGTTGTAGTTGGAGTTGAGACCTAAACAATGGTAGTTGTAACCTAAACAAATTAGGAATCCAAATATTGCTAATTGCCAGGTGCAATAATCTCAAAAAATCACAAATTATTTCGTCACACATCTCTTACCAAATTGTCCGTCATTAAATGTCTCATTTTTCCTTTTTTTTTATCCGCCAATAAATGTCTCATTTCACTTTTACTATATTTAGTAAATGGACCCTACATTCCACTAACCCATTTCACTCACATTTTATTATAAACCCGATACATTAAAGTAAGTCAAACAATTTCTTAAAACATGTAACGGTCAAATATGAGACATTTAATCATGGACAAAGGGTGGAACTAACATGTCTCCACCATTCTCTTTTATAAAAACACCTCATTCCCTCCATTCAAATGATCAAACTCAAACACCAAATTCATCAACACAAAATCAAAAATTTGAATCCCAAATTAGTCACAGATGTTTAGGCCTGCCTTAATCCCCTCTCTCCTCTTATTCCTCTCTTTCTACACATCCTCATCCCACGCACAATCATGCACCAACTACACCTTCACCGCCAACCAGATATTCAGCCACTGCGCCGATCTCCCTAACCTCAACTCCTTCCTCCACTGGAACTACGACGAATCCACCAAAACGGCCAATATCGCGTACCGGCACGTGGCGGTGGCAACGTCGAGATGGGTGGCGTGGGCGATCAACCCTACCGGCAGAGGGATGATCGGAGCGCAGGCGCTCGTAGCGTTCCAGAAATCAGACGGCACCATGAGGGCGTACACGTCGCCGGTGAACAGCTACCAGGCTCAGCTGGCGGAGGGGGATTTGAGCTTTCCGGTTTCCGACTTGTCAGCGACTTATGCCGCGAATGAGTACACCATCTTTGCCACGCTCAAGCTTGATAATGTAAGCTCTGCCTTGAGCCAAGTCTGGCAGGAAGGCCCCCTCTCCGCGTATTCCCCGGCGCAACATCCCACCTCCGGCGCCAATGTCCTGTCCGCCGGGAACTTCAATCTTCTCTCCGGACAGACTGGGAGAACGTCGGGAGCCATCATCGACTCCCGCACCAAGAAAAAGAATGTGAGTTCTTTTTTTTTTTTTACATTAGACCCCACATTCCACTAACTTATTCTCATTTACATTTTATTATAAAACTAATATAGTAGTATACAAAAGTATGACTCACATGTCACTAATTTTTTCAACTCACTTTCTATTACATTTTTTAAAATCCGTGCCGAGTCAAATGCTGACAAATTATTAGGGACAAAAGGAGTACTTCCGAGCACGAAAATTAAGGAATTGATATTTAAAGGTTGAGGGAAAGAGAATAAAGTAGAGGCAGAATAATTTTTTTGTAAAAAAAGAAATGGTGCAAATAGTTGTTCCAAATGGAATAAGTTTGTAATGATGCAGATTCACGGAGTTCTGAACTCGGTGAGTTGGGGAATACTACTGCCAATCGGTGGTATCACAGCGAGGTACCTGAAAGTATTTCCGGCAGCCGACCCAACATGGTTTTACCTTCACGCTCTTTTCCAGAGCTCGGGCTACATCACCGGAGTGGCACGGTGGATCACCGGCCTCCAGCTCGGGAGGCAGTCGGCTGGAATCACATACACGGCTCACAGGATCATCGGCATTGTCATCTTCTGCCTGGCGACCCTGCAGGTGACTGCTCTGCTTCTGAGGCCGAAGAAGGAGCACAAACTGAGATTCTACTGGAATGTGTACCACCACTTCATTGGGTACTCTGTTATAGTCCTCAGCATCATCAACATTTTCAAGGGCTTCAACATCCTACATCCTGACCAGAAATGGAGGACTGCCTACGTCGGGGTCTTGACCGGCCTGGCTGCTCTCGCTGCCATTCTCGAGATCTGCACATGGTATGTTGTCCTGAAGAGGAAGAAGTCGAGCCGCCCTGACAAGATGTCAAATGGAAGCCATGGCTATAATGGATATGGTGCACGTGGTCAAGATAGGGTTTGAAGTTGAAGGTGGGATATCGTTTATGGCTTTTGTTGGGTTTTCCATGTTTTATTGTTCAGTTTATTATATATAGGTTTGTTTTGGATAGTTATATAGGAGTAAATGTTTATTATTTATTTGGTGCATAACATGATTTCTGAACCCCCTTTTGTTAAATTTTAGAGAAACAGAGATACGGACACCCAGTTTAGGAATTCGCCAACAGCAATGAGGCTCATTTACCTAGTATAAGAAGATTGTGGAATATGAGGAAGTTTTTTCAAATTTAGTTGTTCCATCCAAGTGGGTTCAGCCACAACACAAGCAGCAGTTGTTTCTTCTCCAGAGATTTATAGGATATAGCTATAACAATCGATGAAAACAAACCTTTCGTCTTGTTGCGGTTGCTGTTTTATCATTAATGGATGTTGGTTAGCCGTTTTATTTCCCGTTGATCTCAATAATTCTTTGGGCCTCTGTTAAATTGGGCCACGTCAATTATGCTACCGTTATGCACGCAAACAATTTTCACTATTATGGACCACATCTTTAGTTCTTTTGGGCTGGGCTCTCTTGCCTTTCCTTCAACTTAAAATTTTGATTTAATAAAATACTAGTAAACAAAGTCAAATCATTAATTTTGGTTGATGATTGATTTCAAACCTCGAATTTATGATTGCATGCATAATGTAAAATCAATTATTCATACATATTTATACTCCTTACTTAGTCAAAGTGATGCGTCCTTTCTGCAGGGCACTACGTTGAAATTACATAAAATGTGCCTGAGGGTCATGCATTTCAGAGATCAAAGTTTGAATTGGAAGCTAGAACTACATTAAATGTGGTTGTACAACAAGCTCCCGAACGACCAAACCTATGTAGAGATCAATATCAATACAGTGCAAACTGGAACTACATCAAATGTGCAAAATATCTTGGTGCATAACAAGCAAGTTTTCTGAAATATTTTGTGTTTGTTAAGAAATTTACTGAAGATTTGTCATTCAATTTGTCCGGTGTCATGCAGCTCACAAATTACGACAAATGGTTACATGACGTTTTTTCAGAGCGTGGACTTCATCATGTGTCCTTTCTGCAGAGTACTACATCAAATGTTTCTGTACCGAAAATTGATGTTCTCGTTTAGAGAGTGCAAGCTGGTTCCACATAAAATGTGGTAGTTGGACTTTCTCACGCGTCTCAAGGATCAAAGTCTGTATTACATGTTGGCACTAAATCAAATGTGGTTGCACTACAAGCTCCTCTTCAATTCTTTGTCATGTGGGATTCAAATGACAATTATTCACTGCATAGCATTTTTTAAGAACTAGGACTTCCTCAAACGAACTTTAGTCGTAGCCTGGAACTTCTGTCTCAAGATACAACTTTGCATGCTAGGACTACTTATGTAGCCAGAGTTTTCACTGCAGCCATATGATTAGGAAGCTCCACAATTTGCTTTTTTGGGGCCTTTTTATATCCTTGCACAGTTTAATTTTTTGAAGCATCTGGAAAGCTAGTTTTTGCATAATAACTTAGTATTCTATTTTCTCTTCACTTTCTAAAAGAGATTTTTTATTATATTTTTTGAATAAATTGATGTTCACTTTTTTTCTAATTTTCAGTTACAATTCAATAATAATTTTATAATCATTTATAATTTTCAAAACAATTGTAGTATAATTGTATTCTTAATAGCTCTTGCATTCCCACTGATATCCCTACCCTTCTTGCTTTTGAACTCTTTGATAAAGTATTCCACCATCCTGTTATCTATGTCCTTGCCTCCAAGATGAGTATCGCCGACAATAGCTCTCAATTCAATGACATCGGCCTTAATCGTGGCCATGGACACATCAAAGGTATAAGAGGATTTTGGTCTTTGGTAGTGTGTACTAATAATCAGTCAAATAATTTTTGTCATATATTAACCTTAAACTCATGTAGTGACATTTTTTTTATGATTTGTGTTTTGCGAGAAAAATAAAAATTTAATATAAATAGCGTGAAATTTAAAAGAGAGGTATTGTATTTTTTACAATAATAATCATAGACTCCACTCATATTTATAATATGTGAGGTACAAAATGATCTTCTATAATAAGGCAAATAAATCAAATCCTAACAAACTAAATTAAAACAAACTATATTCTAGATTTATTGAAACAAATAATAAGAATAATACAAACCATATTCTAGATTTATGGAGAAAATTAGGTGACGTGGGTGACATACATGGATTTTGCATGGTTTTAGTCTTGTATGAATTTGATCACATTTCGTTTATCACTGGGCGTGATTATGTCTACTTCTCTATTATGTTAGTATTTTGATCATTTTGTGAAAAATATGTAGAAAAAGAGTTAAAAACAAGTCAAAAGAACCTACTAAAACAAAAAGGAAAAAGTACAAAAGGAACTAATGAAATAAAATGCATTAGTACAAAAATGTAATGAAATAAAAATTTGTACACGAAGTTAATGAAATAAAATGTGAATACAATGCGCATTGAGGGGCAACCCTCCCCTGAGTCTTGCAAGGAGGGAACGCTCGCAATGCCGTCCCCCGGTTCCATTCCTCTAGGACGTAACGGGGTTCCCGTGTTGCAGATGTCGGAACAACTTACACATAGAAGCGTCATCAATGATATTTTTTTGGCTCGATCATAAGAGATAATTAAACTTTCTGGACGGTCTTGGATGAGTCGACTAAGGCCCTATCTAAATATGTCCATGTCTGCATTCAGATAGTTGGGATTTTTTTTTGTTTAAAAAAATTAATAATGGCTTTCATATAGAGTATCTATTATAAATAAAACCCTCAATCTATTAAATAGATGAAAATTATTTATCAATTAAATTGCATTTTATCGTATAAATAGTGGGGTTTACTGATTTCGATTTTATTGTTTTCCTAGGGAAATTGCTTACATCAGAGACCAATTACTAATACGAACGTGTGCCAGATTAGTATTGATTCCACTAATATAATAAGGGGCTTCTTGGTATGATGGAATGTAATTAAGAGGGAATGGAATGGAGATGGGAATGGAATGGAGGTGGGAATGGAATGACAATTCCATTCCATTCTTGTGCTAGTACAAGGAATGCAAAGGGAATGAAATTGTTATTCCTTAATTGATTCCATTTCTATGTTTGATACCTACAAATAATATAGAAATAGAATGGAATGAAATGTGAATAATTAATATGTTATTCTACCAAAAAAATATTTATTCAAAAATGTTTTTGCCAAATACTCCATTTTTCGTGTGTGTGTGGAATTTTCAATTATTTAAAATTTTAATTTTATTAAAAAATTGTGATTATATTAAATTTAAATATAATATAAAATAATATTTATATAATTTTGTTAAAATTTAAAATAAGAAGAAAGGAAAATGAAATGGAATGGAATGAGCATGTGGAATGGAATGATGATTCCTAAGAAAAGAATTTACCTCCATTCCATCATAGCAAGTAGGGCCTAATAGTTCTGAGTTGGCACGTGACCACCCCCGAATAATTTGTTTTTTCCAAATCAAAATGTTACTGTTGTTTTTATTTAATTTTATATGGTTCGAATCAATTACTATGATTCTCGTGAGTGTCTTTCCACTCAATTATATACGATGCCACAGAAAGCAACTATTTTCGAAAAAAGTAATCCTCACGAGAAACGTCAGTATTGATAAAAACGTGATGTCTGAAAATGGAAGACGACTTTACAGTTTTTATAGGCAACGTTGCATTTTATGTACTAAAAATTTGTGAGCATCCGCAAACATTGGATCAAGAAAAAAGAGTAAACTACATCAAAAGTCCTTGTGAAACTGCAGGTCTCTAATAAAAAAAATATCGTCAAATAACCCTAACGTTAAACATAATCACGAATCATGTTTTTTTAGCCACTTTTCGGACAAAAATGCCCAAATGACTTGAAGGGAATTTTTGGCAATCCCTAAATTCGTTGACATATGAATTCTGTCACATTTATGTCAGCAACTTCTTATGTGACATCCTAATAAGTTCTGATACTCCATACGTGATTAAAGTTTTGTCAATATTTGTACAAAAAAAAAATTCGTATATTTCTCTATTTCTAGTTAGTGGTAACTATATACTAGGTATATCATATAGGAAATTCATTGAGAAACAACAAAAATATGGAAAAGTGAAGTTATTTATGAAATAAAATCTAAATCAATAATACACTGAATAAAAAATATTTCATATTTAATTAAATGATACAATATTATTTTCTTGAAACACTGACATTTAAAATATTATTTCATTATATATCATCGAACTAATTTGTTAATGTAAGCCTAACTTTAAGACGATTTTATATTTATTAATATTTTATTAAGAATTATAATTTAACTCAAATTGAAATTTTTTAACATCATATGAATATTCAATCTTTATATATAAATTTGCATAGTTTCTTGTCATTCATGATAAAATTGAAACATGAGTAATATTTTGAAAATATTCAAGCATGTGACATTAGCTATTTAATCCCTGTAGATTTTTTTTTATTAATAATAAGAGTGAACTACACCAAATGACTCTAACTTTTGCACTTGTTGCACAAGTGACCCCTAACAAAAAAATTTGCACCAGAGGGGCCTATCGTTAAATATAACCATGAATGAAGTTTTTTAGGACCAAAACACTCTCATGCCCTAAAAGGGCATTTTTGTCACTCCATTATATTGCTGACATGTGATTTCTGCCACATTTCTGTCAACAACTTCATATGTAATTTTCTAATAAGTTTTTGTACTTCATACGTAATTACAATTTTATCATTATTTACACTTTCTAATTTTTTATATAATATACATATTTATCATTATCTGCATTAATTAATATGAACATAATAAAATGAGACCACTTCTTCCTTATAAAACTCATTTTATGGTATTTTTCCGTGTTTTTATTTCCCGTAATTTATTTTATTTACATTGATTTATGGATCAATTTTATTTATTATGAAAATATCCTAATTTTACAGTATTAATTTATAAATTTACATTGTCTTATTTCAAATACTATTATTAATAAAAAAATCTTGAAGGATTAAATAGCTAATATCACATGTTTGAATTTTTTCAAAATATTACTCACGTTTCAATTTTATCATGAATGGCAAGAAACTATGCAAATTTATATCTAAAGATTGAATGTTCATATGATGTTAAAAATTTCAGTTTAAGCTAAATTAAAATTACATTAATAAAATATCAATCATAAAAATCGTCTTAAAGTTAGGCTTAGAGTAACAAATTAGTTCGATGATATATAATGAAATAATATTTTAAATGTCAATGTTTTCAATAAAGTAATTATTGTATCATTTAATTAAATGTGAAATATTTTTATTCTGTGTATTATTTATTCAGATTTTATTGCATGAATAACTTCACTTTTCCATATTTTTGTTTCTCAATGAATTTCTTACATGATATAACTAGTACTATATTGTTACCACTAATTAGAAATAGAGGGACATACGAATTTTTTTTTACAAATATTGACAAAACTTTAATCACGTATAAAGTACTAGAACTTATTAGGAAATCACTTGAGAAGCTGCTGACAGAAATGTGACAGAATTCATATGTCAGCGAATTTAGGGATTGCCAGAAACGCCCTTCAAGCTATTTTGGCATTTTTCGTCCGAAAAGTGGCTAAAAAACTTAATTCATGATTATATTTAACGTTAGGCCCCTCTGGTGCTATTTTTTTTGTTAGGTATCACTGGTGCATCAAGTGCAAAAGTTATAGTCATTTGGTGCAGTTCACTCTAATAATAATATCTGAAATTAAGACAATGTAAATTTATAAATTAATACTGCAAAATTGGGATACTATCATAATAAATAAAATCGATCGATAAATCAAGGTAAAAAACAAATAAAAATTAGTGGAAATAGAAAACATCGAAAAATACCTAAAAGTGAGTTTTATTAGGAAGAAAGGGTCTCATTTTATTATTTTTATATTAATTAATGCAGATAATGATAAATATGTATATTATAAAAAAATTAGAAAGTGTAAATAATGATAAAATTTTAATTACGTATGAAGTACTAGAATTTATTAAAAAATTACATAAAAAGTTGCTGACAAAAATGTGGCAGAAATCACATGTCAACAATATAATGGAGTGACAAAAATGCCCTTTAGGGCCTAAGGGTATTTTGGTCTGAAAAAATATGAGTCGTGATTATATTTAACGTTAGGATCCTCTGGCGCTATTTTTTTTTGTTAAGGACCTGCAGTGTCACAAACCGAAAAGTCATGGACTTTTGATGTAGTTCACCCAAGAAAAAATAACAGGATAGTCCCAAAGATTCATATTCCTTGTTTAAAAATGACGCTACAAGATGAAATCACATCTATATATATATATATATATATATATATATATATATATATATATATATATATATATATATATATATGGTAGTGTTAATCTCCTTTTCCTCCCTTAGATTTAAGTTCCTTCTTAATTTCAGCCATTAGATTGATGGAATGGATGGACTAGATGAAGCATCACAAAATCATCCCGTGTTGCATTATTAGACTCATTCTGTGCATTATATGGGTATAATTATAAAACAACATTGAATTAAAATGGAAGGAGCGAGATTTCAGCGTGATTTTCATAAACCTTCCATCTACCCACTCTCCCTCTCACTCCTGCCGTCTCTCTCCTCAAACCCACGATTCAACATCGTCGCCTCAAATTCCCCCCATTTCCAAACCCTAGCAGCCACTCCAATCCACCGGAAATCAACCTTAGTGTCGATTTTCACTGTTAATTCAACCTTCCGCCGCCGTTTCACTGTCGAAAACTCACTCCCTTCGAGCGCGACTTCCAGTTCGAGTCGACAACAAGGTAGGGTTTTAACGCTTCAAATTTTCGTAATACCCATTGTTTATCGTCGATTATCACCGCTGACACACAACCTAATCTTCGATTCAATGTTTTTCGCACTTGCTTTGGTCGAGATTTTCATAAATCGTAAAATCGTGTTCATTTGTGTTAGGGTTCTGTCTATTATTGAAGTTTGTAGTTAATAACTGGTTGACAATTGTGTATTGAGCGATTTTGGAGAGAAGATTGTATCCGATTTGATTTTTGGTTTGTGTCACAGATCCAGGATGACGAAACGAGGCAAGCCTTTCAAAAGCCAACCAACCCAGGCTGCAGGTGAGCAATGTCGACAGCTTAATATGCCTGTAATTGAGTGAATGTTGTATTTATTCGTGCATTGTTTGATGCAATGTGTACATTATTGTAGGAATTGTTGTGCATTATGTTTTTGTTTGAAGCTACAGAAATCAGTTTAATAAGTAGCCTGTAAATGAGTGAATGTTGTTATCATTTGTGCATTATTTGCTGCTATTTGTTCAGTATTGTAGGGAGTTGTTTACCAAATTTGTTATTGTTTTAATATTCGTTTGTGCATTATTTGTTCTGTACATTGTATGGATTGGTATACATTATGGTTTTGGGTTGAGTGAATGTTATATTATGTCGTGCATCATTCGATGGAATGTATACATTATTATAGGAAGTGTTGTGCATTATGTTTTAGGCATTATAGGCCTGTTGTTGTACATGGATAAATGAATGAATGCGGTAGTTGTATGTTCATTAGTTGATTGAATCTGTACATTATGTAGATATTTCTATGCATTATTTATCATGGTTTAGCCATTATGTGACTTGTGTTGTACATACATCATAGAGTGAATGCAATATTTGTATGTTCATTACTTGATCGAATCTATATATTACGTAGCTATTTCTATGCATTATTTTTCCTGTTTTATGCATCATTTGATCACTGTTGTACATGAGTCTAAGAGTGAATACAATATTTATATGTTCATTACTTGAGTGATTCTGTTCATTATTTGGTTATTTGAAAGCATTTTTATTCTGTTTTATGCATCATGTGAATGTTGTTGTACATGGGTCAAAGAGTGAATGGAATATTTGTATGTTCATTACTTGACCGGATCAGTACATTATTTAGTTATTTTAGTGCATTATTTATCATGGTTTATGTTTTATGTGACTGTTGTTGGACATGGGACAATGGGTGATTGCAATATTCGTGGTGCATTTGTTGATTTATTCTGCACATTATTTGATTATTATAATGCATTATGTATCAGTTTTTAGGCATTATTTTGAGGCTTCTGTACAAGGGTGTATAAGTGAATGCAGTATAACTGTCCACATTATTTATTCAGTTTGTACATTATGTAACTAATTGTATGTTATTATTGTGTATGTTGTACACCATCAAAGTAGCTAAGATTGGACATCGACGAGACAATCGATGATATACTGCCAGTAGGAATTGCCCAGAAATTCCGGGAGCAATTATCAGAGGTCGGGACTAGTACAGCTCCGGAAGAGACGGAGGATAGGGAACCAAGGGGTAGGCACGCCAACTATCTGTATTGTCGACGAACCCCTACAGAGTTTATGAATTGTATAAAGAGTTTAACTCCACGGCAGAAGGAAGCCGTCACGGAACTCGTACATGAGTCTAAGAGTTAATGCAATATTTGTACATTATTTAGCTATTTCTATGCATTATTTATCTTGTTTTATGCATCATTAGACTGATGTTGTACATGAGTCTAAGAATGAATGCAATATTTGTATGTTCATTACTTGAGTGATTCTGTACATTATTTGGCCATTTGAATGCATTACTTATCCTGTTTTATGCATCACGTGGTTGCTATTGTACATACTACACCCTAGCTCCTAGGCCTGTTAAACCCTTAGGGAAAACAAGAAACGTGCATCAAACATCGAAACACGGTACAACTTAAATGAAACGGGACAAGATAAATGTTCATTACATATCACAAATAATGCATTACAGAAGCTAAAACTACACATTACACTACATAATATATACATTATGTATATCTGTTTTAAAAAATGCTTACGCGCTATGCATGTGCAACCCCAGACGAATTACTGCAGCTCGTGTATTTGGACAACGTTTTTTAGACTTAGAACATACTACACCTTAGCCCATAGGCTTGTTAAACCCTTAGGGAAAACAAGAAACGTGCGTAGAACATCGAAACACGGCACAACCTAAATTAAACGGGTAAGGATAAATGTTCATTACATATCACACATAATGCATTATAGAAACTAAAACTACGCATTATACTACACAATATGTACATTATGTATATATCTGTTTTAAAATATACCTACGCGCTATGCATGTGCAACCCCAGACAAATTACTGCAACCCGTGTGTTTGGACAACATTTTTTAGACTTACAACATACTACACCTTAGCCCCTAGGCTTGTTAAACCCTTAGGGAAAACAAGAAACGTGCGTCAAACAATGACACACAACACAACTTAAATTAAACGGGTCAGGATAAATGTTCATTACATACCACAAATAATGCATTACAGAAACTAAACGACCCATTATACTGTACAATATGTACATTAGGTTCCCAAAACCTTCGACCAATGAATGAAACTCGTGAACTTTTGTTAACAACACCAAAAAAATAAATACGATTGAGCAGTGAACCTACAAAATTACTAGAGTATGCGTGACTTTTGTCAACAAAACCCTAAATCACATACTATAGTATGCACTGAGAAGTAATTAAGGAAAGGGAATAACTGACGTGCAAACAAATCTGGGAACCAAAAATAGACAGCATCCATATGCTCCAATACACCAAATCTGAATCATAAACAACCACAAAATGCACAGACAATCCAACAATGCAACAATCAGAGGTAAATTACTCCAGCAACGTAACAATCAAAGATAAAATTACTCCAACAATGCAATAATCAGAGTTTATATCCAGCAACCACAAAAAAACACTACACAATTTGCACCATATCCAACAACTGAATAAACATAAAAAAATAGAAAGATCTAAACCAACGAGTCGATCTCATCTGACTACGGATCCAAGCAATTCTTCCGTAAAAGTTCGTACACCGCCAGCCTCAGCCTCAGTTGAATCGCCCTCGCCGTCAGCTACGCCTCCAGTGTCGGGAGCACCGCCTTTGCTGCCACTTACAGAAGAAGGCAAATTGATCTTAATTAAGGAAAACAAATCGTGCAACAAAAAAAAAACATGAAATATGAGAAGGGAATAACTGGAGTGAAATTGATCTTCCATTATTGACCTTTTCAGTTTTTTTTTAATAATTAAACTAATTACAAGTGGCATCAAGATTAACCATCAGATTTGAAAATTGAATGGTTGAGATCAAGAAGGAAATAGGAGAAAATATGAAAAAAGGAAATGAATACATCCATATATATATATATATATATATATATAGGGTCATGATCTATGGCAAACACATCTTAACCATATAACTAGAGAACAAATAATAGCCACAAGATCAAAAAAATCAAGGGCTAATATTAATTTTCGAATTTAATGAGATATTAGCTCCCTCAATCACAAATTTACTCCATAATAACAAGTCAGGGGTATTATTGTCATTGCAGACCGAATTAAATCCAAAATCATGTTAGGTGCAAAATTGAATTCATTGAGAAATTCATTGAGAAACGGCGATGAGAGGGAATGCGAGTAGGAGGATGAGGCTGCGGAGGAGGGGGCTGACCTCGATCGCCACGAGCATGAAGTAAGGGAAGGAGGAGCGGGAGATCAGGAGCGTTCCGTCGAGATCCGCCGCGATTGAGTGGCAGTTCGAGCTGTAGGTGGTGGAGCCGTAGACGATGGAGGTGCAGTCGGCATAGACGGTGGCGGCTCTCTCGATGAAGCAGATCGGCTTCAGCGGCCTTGAATTGAGCGGACTTGGCTTCAGCTGATCCATTTGATTTTGGTTTCTACGAAAGCTGTGTACAAATTAGTTTTTAATTAATATCGTAATAGTATTGTTGATACGCTTAACCTTATTGTAATTGAAGTCACTTTAGCTATTCATAAAAAAACATGAAAAACATAAAAAAACACCAGGTGCGAAGAAGCGAAAATCTGCCAAGAAGAATAAGGAATATCAAATTCATTCCAACAATCACTTTTGTAAACAAGAGTGAAGTGAAATCACAATAAGAGTGATGTGTTTTGTAAACAAAAGTGAAGTAAAATCAGAATAAGAGTGATGTGTTTTGTTAACAAGAGTGAAGTAAAATCACAATAAGAGTGATGTGTTTTGTAAACAAGAGTGAAGTAAAATCAGAATAAGAGTGATGTGTTTTGTAAACAAGAGTGAAGTAAAATCAGAATAAGAGTGATGTGTTTTGTAAACAAGAGTGAAGTAAAATCAGAATAAGAGTGATGTGTTTTGTTAACAAGAGTGAAGTAAAATCAGAATAAGAGTGATGTGTTTTGTAAACAAGAGTGAAGTAAAATCAGAATAAGAGTGATGTGTTTTGTTAACAAGAGTGTAGTAAAATCACAATAAGAGTGATGTGTTTTGTAAACAAGAGTGAAGTAAAATCATGCTAAGAGTGAAGTATTTTGTAAACAAGAGTGAAGTAAAATCAGAATAAGAGTGATGTGTTTTGTTAACAAGAGTGAAGTAAAATTAGAATAAGAGTGATGTGTTTTGTAAACAAGAGTGAAGTAAAATCAGAATAAGAGTGATGTGTTTTGTTAACAAGAGTGAAGTAAAATCAGAATAAAAGTGATGTGTTTTGTTAACAAAATCACAATAAGAGTGATGTGTTTTGTTAACAAGAGTGAAGTAAAATCAGAATAAGAGTGATGTGTTTTGTAAACAAGAGTGAAGTGTTTTCTGAACAAGAGTGAAGTGTTTTGTGAACAAGAGTGAAGTAAAATCAGAATAAGAGTGATGTGTTTTGTGAACAAGAGTGAAGTAAAATCAGAATAAGAGTGATGTGTTTTGTGAACAAGAGTGAAGTAAAATCAGAATAAGAGTGATGTGTTTTGTAAACAAGAGTGAAGTAAAATTAGAATAAAAGTGATGTATTTTGTAAACAATAGTGAAGTAAAATCAGAGTAAGAATGATGTGTTTTGTGAACAAGAGTGAAGCTTGGTTTTTCTTTCTTTCTTTTAAATAATAATTCTTTTATATTATATAAATAAATCTGTAGAAATCATTTAATCTAAATTGAAGTAATCACAATTTACATATAATAATTGATTGCCTTCATTTCATACATAATCAAAACTAATGCAAATAAACCCGAATGCCTCAAACTCGGGGCAATCAAAACTCACTGCCTTTTGTGAATTTTATGAATCAACTTTAAACTAAGCAAAAAAAAACATCATCTTCTCATCATCGCCCGCCCTAATTTCCAGCATCTCCGCATCGAGATCGGCCAGCAAATTCGTTACAAATCCACAGAATTCGAATTCCACGCCTATTGTTTAGCTAACTGCGTCAATTTCCACCCTACCGCTGCAAGGCATCGCAGTTATCGGGCACCGACGAGTGCCACGGAGACCGCGGAACTGGCGACGGCGTTGCTGCTGATGATGCATCAAAATCCGCAACTCCTCCTCCAGGCTGCTCCGGAGCTCCCTCTCTAGCTCCACGTTTCTCTGTCGAAGCGCCTCCGACGCATCACGGTGGCGGTCAGAGATCGGCACACGGTGGCGGTCAGATTGTGGAGTAATTTGATCGCAAATTTGCATGTTTTGATCGCAGATTTAAATTAAGAAAGCAATTTCCAAAATTACCCTCAGCATATTTTATATAATTAAAATAAATAATATTTGTTCCATTAAGATGTGTGGCTGAGATTTGTTCTCTAGTTATACACTTAAGATTAGTTATACATTGATCACTACTATATATATATATATATATATATATATATATATATATATATATATATATATATGGATGTATTCATTTCCTTTTTGTATCTTTTGTTCTTTGTTCTTTTTAATCTCAGCCCCACGATTTTGTCATCCGACGGTTAGATTGGTGCCACGTGTCATTTAATAATGCAGATTTTCAGTTGAATAATGCACACCGACTAATAATGCACCATTATAGTGTAATAATGCAGATCATCTGGAATATTGATGAATGAGATCTAACGGCCCATATTAAAAAGAATAAAGGATCTAAGGGATGAATAGGAGAATAACGCTCCCCTATAGATATATATAGAGTTGTGATCATATGATAACCCCTAAATCACGTAATAACCAAATCTGAACCACACATATTTTCTAATCTTGTGGTTGAGATTCAAACTTAGATTTACTTCATAAAAAAACGTGGGGGTAAATATGTCATTTCCCTCATTTAATTTCTGAATTTCACCAAATATCACGTAAAATGATAAAATGATATATGTACGGTTTATTGCATAGAATGATAGTTTTGCCAGATAGAATGATACTCTGAGTTGATAAAATGATAATATGTCATTTCCCTCATTTAATTTCTGAATTACGCCAAATATCACGTAAAATGATAAAATGATATATGTTAGGTTTATTGCATAGAATGATAGTTTTGCCGGATAGAATGATACTCTGAGTTGATAAAATGATACTTTTGACTGACTGATAAAATGATAAAATGATATATGTTAGGTTTATTGCATAAAATGATAGTTTTGCAGGATAGAATGATACTCTGAGTTGATAAAATGATACTTTTGACTGACTGATAAAATGATAAAATGATATATGTTAGGTTTATTGCATAGAATGATAGTTTTGCCCGATAGAATGATACTCTGAGTTGATAAAATGATACTTTTGACTGACTGATAAAATGATATATGTTAGGTTTATTGCATAGAAAGATAGTTTTGCCGGATAGAATGATACTCTGAGTTGATAAAATGATACTTTTGACTGATAAAATGATATATGTTAGGTTTATTGCATAGAATGATAGTTTTGCCCGATAGAATGATACTCTGAGTTGATAAAATGATACTTTTGACTGACTGATAAAATTATAAAATGATATATGTTAGGTTTATTACATAGAATGATAGTTTTGCCGGATAGAATGATACTCTGAGTTGATAAAATGATACTTTTGACTGACTGATAAAATGATAAAATGATATATGTTAGGTTTATTGCATAGAATGATAGTTTTGTCGGATAGAATGATACTCTGAGTTGATAAAATGATAAAATGATAAACGATACTTAAATAAGATTTTACGTATTTAAATGAGCGAAATTTGTATATCATGGGAAATAAGATTTTACGTATAACTGAACCTCATACATACGTGTAACTGAACCTTATACATCTGTATATCATGGGAAATAAGATTTTACGTATTTAAATGAGCGAAATTTGGATACGTAAATTTTATCATGAGCGAAATTCAGAAATTAAATAAGCGAAATGACATATTTACCCTCTGCGCCTTTTTTATGAAGGAAAGCTAAGTTTGAATCTAGACCACGTGATTTTAAAAATGTGTGGTCCAGATTTAGTTATAGGGTTATTACGGAAATTGGGATTATCATTATAATGCACCCCTATATATATATATATAATATATCAGCTAGAATTACTGGTACAAGGCCGTCATCGCAGCTGATACACTTAACAACAGGTGAATTCATGTCCGCTCTTTAGGCTCAAGTGCAGCAATTTCTTTAACAACTTGTGCTTTATCAGCCTCAAATTGCTCATCCTTTGCAACCAAAGCAAAATTTCAAACAAAGATATTCGAAGATTATCTGCATGAATATGTCATTCCACATTTTTACCTTTTTCTGTCTTGAAATCAGCAAAAAGGCGCAGTAGCTTGCTTTTGTTGGTAACGAGAATACTAACAATGTCCGGAGGTTTGTTCTGATTAGCTGCAAATAACTGCACATAGTTGTATTGCAGAAAACACTATCAATTATCCAAGTCTTTCCACTATATGTGACAAGCTTGGACAGCAATATAAACCTGTACCTTGAAAACATGGAATGCTTCAATCTGTATGCTCTTGCTCGACTCCTGGGTAAGGCAACGGTTTAGTATTATTATAGATGCAGTTTCAAGTAAAGACATCAAAGAAATGATATGGTTCAGAATGAATTCCTTTATAAATTCATTTAACATGTTCATGAGGGTATTCAGAATATGGCAATTAAGCAAACATCAACAATAAAAACCATAAACTAGTGCTCTTTCAAGCTCTTCCAATGTTGATTATCATAAAATAAACAGTCTGAAGTACATAATAATTATATTTGAGAATGAGCAAGGTCTAATAGCATCAGATCATTTAGTTTATTAAGATTATTTAAATAGAACTTACCATCCATTTACCTATATGTACATCTCCCTTCCTCATACAGATTTTTCAACACTTCTTCAGTCATTTAAATGGCAAGGGAAGTCAGGACTTAATCTACAAGTCAAGAATGTAACATACCCTGAGAAGATTCATGAGGATCCTCAAGTTCTCCCTTGAACTAAGATATCGCGTCATTACAGCTGAATTTGACCGATCTAGCAAGATATCACCCAAGAGCTGAAAGGAGTGCATCAAGAATCAGAATCGTAACCATACAGAACTGTGCATGAGGACATATCAAATGATAAGAATTGATCAACTCGTCATTTGCACCTGCCACCAGCAAGCGTTTTCATCATTTTTCGTACAATTTTCAATAAGAAGTGGTGGTTCCGCATTACCTTGACAGCCTGCCTCCTAGTAATGTAGTTAGTAGATTCTAGCAACTTTGAGTTGTACTCCGCAAAGAACTATGAGGAAAAGATGACAAGAAAATCAGGATTAGATGTGAAACTTGTGACTCCAAGAAACAACATTGTTAAATTCCAGGGTAGGACACACATGAATAACGAGCTTAATGTACATAAGCCTGCAGGAATAATTTTCAACGCCCCAGGCAGGAATATCATGTCAAGAAATATGCGGCACAAAGAAGAATATTAACTTATCTAGCTGCTAAATGCTAATGCAGCAAAACTTACCCAGTCATAATTTTTAGAAAGGAACTCGGCAACTGTTGATTTGTGTCTAGTCAGTAATTCCTGCAATAAGATGTCAATCCTGTTAGATATACTTTAATGTCAGTATATATACCACAAAAACACCAAAAAAAAGGCATCATTGAGGAGCACAATCTAGAACTTGCATGTCCTAAGTTTGAGCAGCTTAGATCAAAAGTGCCTCGAGAAAATGGCATACAGTGCTTAACATATATTATCTAGGTGTTGGACATGTAGTAAGTAACCCAATCATGTAAGAGCAATTGAAGAAAGATATATGGTTATGAAAGATAATGACCACCGAGTCGCACATCCCACTGAACATCGTAAGTTCACTTTCCCCATTACCATCTGTAGCACATCCTCAAATCATAGTAACAGGAAAATATCTCTCTGAGGCATTAAATCAAAGACATTTTTTCAGCCAAATCCAAACACCCACAATTTTTTTAGCACAATGCCAAATGAGGGAACGCTATATTTAACACTAACTGCGTATTAACCTTTTTGTGATCAATCAAAATGTAAAGTGAGAAGACCTATCAATCAGTGATCAACTACAGAACACATATAACGCAACAAAATGATGGATAAACCAAATAACTAAAATAGAAAAAAAAGGAGGAATGTGTAAAGAATTTGCTACTTCAGATAGAATACCCAACCTTGAAAGTGGCAGCAGCATCAGAGGCAATGTCAAAATTTGGAAGTTGAATAAAGTCAAAAAATTTATTCATATGCTCTGATTCCAAAACATACCTATAGGACAAAAGCAGACTTTGAAATTAACATTTAACAAAATGTTGGTTTTCATCTGCAGCACTTAGCATTGATGTAACCAGTAAACTTATGCAATAAAGGACACAAAAAAGCAGCCAATGTAGTCGGTGACTTTATATGCGATAGGATGATTGGCACAATAATAATATCATAAAGCATGAAAATTGAGTGATCTACTCACTTTGCAATGATTTGATGGCGTATGCATTCCCTCAACATTGCACCATAGTGTAAAGCCAGCTCAGTGTTCTCGTAACTAGACACAAACAGAAACCCAAATTGAAGGCATTAAATTGCAAACAAGAACATCAGGAACACCTCTCATACAAGCAATTTCACAATTATCAGATTAAATCCCAATTCGAATAGAAGCCTGGAAATATAAGTTATTTGATCGAACAATCCAGAATCTAATGAGATTCTTTATCCTAACATACCCTGCTATCAAGACATCCATGAGATCTTTGTTCTTTTCCAAGTAATCACACGCAATCAACTTTGACTGAACCTGTTGCCTCTGCAGATTTGCAACAACCTGAGTAGCATCTTTGCGGGTCTGCAAAATTGTCTATCAGTCAACTCAACTCTCCCTTAACTTCTTATGGTAAAGAATTAGATTGAACAACTATCAATTTGTCAGATATTCTACACCAAGAAGTAGAATAGTGTTCTTGCATTGTGTCCTAACTCAACACACTCAATTCAATCCAACCATAAAGCATAATGCACAAGGCAGAATTCTTATAAGTTGTAGTGACCAAATTAGGGACTGATCTACAAGTACCTCTAAACTCAACTTTGGAAGACATGTAATTAGAAGGCGAAGAGTGTCCTCTCTGAAAAACTCCTGAGTCAACTGGGTACATGCTTCTGCTACTGGCTCAGATTCACTGTCCCCATAAAGAACTTGTTTCAACTCTCTCATTAGTTTGCTCAATTCCAGCATCTACACATTACAATCAGCAAAAGATATAACACTAGAATCGAAAAAGGAGAGTAAATTCGTCTACTCTACTGCATTCCAGTTGCTACCCTATAACAACATCAAGCAGACATTTGAAACAAAATGAGTCATTGACTATACTATCAATGCAAAGGTTCCACAAAATCAGTTAGATCCTCACTGACAAAAATATAGGCCTCTGCACAAGATTAATAGGTGAAACAGTAATACATCAGTTAAAAAAACCACAAATCACACTCAGTAGCACCGGCTATTCACTAACTAACAACATAATTTGTCATTTATCCACATTCGATGACAATGTCAAAGTACTAGCAACACCAGATCAACCAAAACAAAACGAAAATTCATGCATAAGGTTATAAAACAGAAGAACCTTCTCGTCTCGCTTGCTTTCCTTAGTGTCAGGAGCTCCGAGATCGGCGAAGATGAGTAGATCGCGCGTCAGCCGCACCAAATCAGCCGGAGTCCTCGGCTTGGACTTGAACAGACTCTTCATCTTAGCATTATCCGCAACTCCGTCGGTGGTATCCGGTACCGGAAGCTTTCGGACAGCCGCCTGTAACACCGGCAGCCGCTGCGCCGGCGGTTTACCGCCGGATGACAGACACCCTCCAATTTTGGAAAATTGTTAAAACCCCAAAATTTGCCCCTGAATTGGTTTAGGGATTCTGATTCGACGAAGCTGATTTTTCGGTCTGTATCCTAAAACAGAACATTTTCGAGATTTAGTGATTTTGCGGGGGTTTTAAATTTCATTTATATATGTCGACTGTTAACTGGGAAAGCAGATCGTTTTCGCTTGTGGCTAACTTCACTTGCAAAATATTTTAATTTTACTTTTCATTTTTCTTTTTTAAGAATAACATAAGTTGTTGTAGTCAACTAATCCGACAAATTCCATCAATTAGAAGTCCAAATTGAAGCCAAGAAGTCAATAATGGTATTTGAGTTCAAATTTTGAAAACATTCTAAACTAAAAACTATGACTATTTTTTTTTGTGATCTAAACCTGCATTAAAATTAAATGGGAATTGAAGACCACAAAATTTCGAAACTACGAGAGGTAAATTCGTTGACGACCTTGTGAGATCCAAATTCATCCTTCACCAACAAAACCTCAGTCTATCTCCTGCTAGTAATTTACTTAGGCATGCACAACGGTTCCGGTTCACTGTTCAAGATATGCTTCAACCGGAAAAGGGTCCCGGCGGTTTCGGTTCCGGTTCAAAAAACCGGCGGTTTACTCGGTGGTTCAAAACCGCCGAGTATCGGCCTCAACCGGTGGTTCCGGGCCCGAACCGGCGGTTCGTCGATTTTTTTTTTTTTTTGCATTTTTCAAATATTCAATTTTAATTAAATTATATTTCACTTTTCAAAGTTGTTACGGCTCCAATAATAAGCGGTTATTATAGCTAGCGTTGGAAGCAATTCTCTCTCGTTCAGTCTTCAATCGAAAATTCAAAGTTATACACATTTAAGCTAAACTAACTAAGTATATACGAACACGCAAATATATAAATTCTCACATTTTTTTAGTGTTTCTTGCTTTGTGTAATTGTGTCGATTGATTTTACTGTAAACATTTCTTCGTTTATTCACTTTATTTATGTTGATTCATTTTACTGTAAACATTTTTTGTGCATTAGGTTTATTTGTTTATGTATGAAATGTGCGTAAATAAAATTAAAAAAATACGATTCAAGTTGCAATTTTATTGAAATTACACGTTTACAACAATTACAAATAAAAAAACCTTGAGGTCTTGAAGTCTTAAACAAAAATTTAAATACAAACGAGACTAATAGTAAACAACGAAGCTAATTACAATTTATAAATGACAAAAACGACGTAGAAGCTCTTATAAAAAAACTTGTAAGTATATATACTCTTAATCGGCGAAGGAGATCTTACTACATAATTAAATTAAGGGCACCTTTAACAATTCAACTTTAAATGTTGAGTTTAGTATAACAATCAACAATTATAGTAGAATTGTCAAAAGTTTCCCGGATTTAGCCGTATAGAGAAATCTACTTCATCGACTTGAGTATATACAAATACAATTATATAATTGTATTTGCATATATTTAAAGTAGGAACAAATGGAAAAAAAAATAAAGGATAAAGGACATGAGCTCAACTTAAATTTAAAATTTAAGTTGAGGTGCCTACGTATCCCCAATGCTCATTTGCATTAGGGAATCAAAGCCCACGTAGTTCTCTTACCTTACTTACCTATTTGGCTTGGCCGACGGCAGTTGACGGTTGGCCTACGATTCATCCCCGGTGAATTCATCTTGTGATCCCTCCTGACGATCATTCCAATCATTTTCTTATTCTCTGACGTCGGCTTTGGCCCAATCATCAAGTAACATCACGACTTCCATATTTTTCACCGAGAGCTTACTTCTTGATTCATCCAACACACGTGAGCCAACACTAAAAGCAGACTCGACGGCGACAGTGGAAGCCGGAACAGAAAAAATCTCTTTGGCCATTGACGCAAGGATGGGAAAATCTTTCTCGTGGGTTCCCCACCAATCGAGGACGTCGATTTGGGCGGGAGGAGTAGGACCTTCATCACCAAATGAAAAGAGTGAATCGAAATATAAATCCAATTCACTTACCATACCTGAGGACCTTCCGTCGGTGCTGTAGCTGTATAGGTCGGCTAGTTGAGATTGCGCGTCGGGGTCATCATAATCGGCTTGAAATGCAAAGCCATAGTTATGTTGTGGAGGAGGGGGGTCTTCTGACTTGGTGGGTGTTGTTATACTTGGTTTCATATTCGGTGTAGAGAGCGCGGAAGTTAAACTCGAAGGTTTGTTGGATAATGGATCGGTCCGGAAGGGTTTTTTGAAAGGTTTCTGAGAGGTCTACTCCAAATTTGTCACTGGTATCGGATTGGATTGCTTGAAGGAGGCTAAGATCAATTGAACTCAAATTGTTATAATAAAAATCTAAAATCCTAGAGGTACCGGCTAATTTCCATTTTGGATCCAATACCTTTGCAATCAAAAACACTGTTGGAATCTCAGTGAAATACTTAAGCCATTTTTCAATCATATAATATAAAACACACATTAACTCAGGTGAAGAGGAAGCATTTTTCATTGCAGTTTTAAAACAAAAGGATATGTACATGCAATGCTCTAAAACACGAACATCAGTGCAATAATAAACACCCGACAATTCAACAGTAGCATTTTTAAAATATTTAAACAATTTAAATAAAGCCACACTATGTTCCCAACAACTATGCGAAAGATATAAATCATGAACGAGATAGGTTCTAAAAAAATCACATAAAGAATCTTTATGTGTCAAAGTAGAATTCAGACAATCATATGTCGAATTCCATCTATGAGACACATCCATAGTAAAATTCGTATACTTGACATTCTTTTGATGGCAATATTTCTTCCATGATTTGTCAATAGCTGGCTTTTGATGGATTAATCTAACTGCAGTTCTAATAGGAGAAACATGCTTTTTCCATAATTCAAGCGCATCTTGTACACATAAATTTAAAATATGACAAATGCATCTTTGATGAAAATACTTACCTCCAATTACCGGTGCACAAGCCGCAATCAAATCGCCAATACTTGCGGTGTTGGCAGTTGCATCATCAAAACCGATAGAAAATATCTTGTTGCATAATTGAAACTCATTTAAAACTTGTATAATCAAAGAAGCAATTTCGGGTGCAGTGTGTGGACTTTCAAATTCTCTCAAACCTATTAAACGCTTGTTTAAAGTCCAACTATTGTCCACAAAGTGAACCGTAATGCCCATGTATGAATGGCGGTTAAAACAATCCGTCCACACATCTGAGCAAATGTTCACTCTGTGGCCCAAGTTAACTAAATAACGTGATAATTCTACCTTTTTCTCCAAACATTGCCGAACGGTAGATCGTTGCACGGTCATTCTACCAATTCTCTTGATTGCTACGTTCAAACCACTTTGCATAGTAACCTCAAATTTTTTGTCATCATAAACGTTAAAAGGAAAATGCTTCATTGCCGCCCATCTAGTCATAACATCAGAAAAAAATTTGATCATATTTAAATAGAGGCGTACCTGACGAACCTGAGCCGCCGGGTTGGAAGTTGAGTTGGGTTTGGGTAGAGGTAGTGCCGCATTCTACCGGATGCTTCGTCACCAAATGGCGACGGAGGGTGCCATATCCTCCACCACTCTCAAATTTGTACACTTTATCGCAATAGTTGCAGTAGGCATGAAACGCCGATGTCTCTTCTTGAGAGGTCGGATCATGAGGACTTGGAATCACCACCGGGACCTTCTTGTAGTGTTTGAAAAAAATGTCAGATTTCAAAGCTTTTGCCGTGTTAGTGGGTGGAGGGGGAGGCATCTCGTCATTTCCACCAGTGTTAGACGAAATACGAGAATGAGGTCTATCCTCGTTGGTGTCCGAGTCCGACGATATAGCAACGTCGAACTCGTCAGCTTGTTGGGAACCACCTCCCCTACCCCCACCTTGTTGCATTTCAGCGAGTAGCAAGGCGGTCCTATGATCTTCTTCTATCTACAAATATTATATAAGTTGAAGTTACAAGTATGAATGCAAAAAAAAATTATGAACTCAATTTTATGAAATTATGAAATATGAATTGGACAAATAATTTTTCATTACTTACTTGCATGCGTTCAGCCTGCACTCGGGAAACCTCTACCATAATTTCTCGACGACTAGGTCGCCTTGATTTTGAGGGACGACTAGTACTTTGATCTTGGGCAATACCCTTGCCCCGGTCACCACGGCCCGACCCACCACGAGAAGAAGATATTGAATTATTGATGAATGAAAGTAAAGTAGTATGGATGAAATATGTATGGACAGTATGGATGATAAGGCTCATTTCATGCATCGGTTTAAGGGTAAAATGTACGCTGCTTGATAGGTTTATCGGGCAAAACAAGTGTTAAATGTGCAGGAATGCCACTTGACCAAAGCCGCAAGGCCAAACTGATCAAGCAAGTACAAAAGGCGATAAAAGGCCAAGAATCGGGGGAGTTGATCAAGGAGAGTGATCAAGCAGTTAGGCGAGGACCGCTGGCTTCTAGAAGAAGAACACGTGAGGAATGAGCTGGATGTGGCGCACCATTCTGTTATCAAGGACAACGTTCTAGAAGGGGACACGTGCTAGCGTATGAGACGCAAGGACGGACCTGAGTCATGAATCTATTACTCAAAAGCGTCGTCATTCTAGAAGAAAGGCACGTAGCAATCAATGAGTCGCTCATTCTCAGCATGAGCGAATATTCCCTGTCAGGATCGTTATCCAGCTGGAGGCCGAATCGAGCTTATAAATAGAGGGTGTGCCATCACAAGAATGAGGAGATCCTTTACTTTCCATCTAGTTTAGCTTAGTCCAGTTCTCTAGAATAGCTTAGCTTAGATAAAGTAATGCGTAGATAGAAAGGGGAATTAAATAAGCGCTGCAGAATACTTGTTTTCTGTCGGCGTATTCCTAAATTACCCGCCAAAATTCTTCTCGGTCTTACTTGCTTTCTTATTTTTCGAAGTATTAGCTTAGTTTTAATTTCACGCTGTATTGCTCTCAGTTTAGTTTAATCAAAGTTATTTCGTTTTCATCCTCGCATTTACTTTTCCGCTGTTACGTGCAATTTACTTGACCCAGTAGTTAAATCTCCGTTGATCAAGCTAGCTAGTTTAATTCTGCCTAGAGTAAAAACAATAGTTAAAAACTCCCAAGTTAAAGCGTGGCAGCAGCCAACCCCCTTGTTCACTACTCACACACTCAACACACCAACTTCTATGTGGGATCGACCCTGAACTTGCCACTTTACTGTTAAAGTTGTGCAAAATTGGGAGTTTACAAATTACTTTGGTAAGGAAGAAAGAGCGAGAGCAAGACTGTATTGATTAAGTGGCAACGACATTTGCTAACTGATCCGACCGGTTCGGTTATCATTCCATATAACTTGATCCGCATTCTAATCGCGTTTTTGTCTCTTTCCAAGTCCTTCCAAAATGGCGCCGTTGCCGGGGAAGCATGGTGTTACTTTATGTTTGTGCTTAGTGCGTAGGTGTATATAGTCTTATTTCCTTGTTTTCTCATTTTGTTTTTCACTATTGATGAGAAGGTACCAACGCGGTGGACACTGGAATCATCCCTTTCTATACAGAGAGACTAACGCTCATTGGAGAGTCCAGGAAGCCGGCGTTGTCACCACTCGTTACAGAGCAGCATTAGAAGCCGCATCACCCGCTGAACAGAACACACAACCACCACCAGCAGAGATGGCCCTTGTCGCTGACGACTCCGGTATCGGATCTCTGCACGCTCATGATGAAAAGGAGCCCACATATGCCATTGCTGCTACTCCTGGGATGCGGACCATCGCGATCAAATCAGGAGTACTGACTGTTTTGTCCCACTTTTACGGTCTTTCAAAAGAGTGTCCGTACGCATTTCTGGAGGAGTTCTACCGATACTGTGATATTCAGCCCATGACGGCTGGATCCACATCCGAAGATTACAGGCTCAAAGCTATTCCCTTCGTTTTAAAGGGCGATGCGGGCATCTGGCTGTCAAGGCTGCCAGAAGGATCCATCAGGACCTGGGCCGAATTCCGCAAGATATTCCTCGACCGCTTCTTTCCAGCATCAAAGACGAGTGCCCTCAAACGGGAGATTACCGAAGCCAGACAGGAGTACGATGAGCCCCTCGGTCAATACTGGGACAGATTCTAAGGGCTGCTTCAAGCATGCCCCAACCACAACCTGGGGGAGCGGGAGATCTACTCGATCTTCTATGGCGGACTTACGGTGGACAGCAAAAACGACCTCAACCTCGCAGTTCAAGGGGATTTCTCAAAAACCCCGTTTAGCCAAGCCAAAAATATACTTGAGAGGCTGATCAAGGCTAAGCGGTCGTACAAGACATCTTGAGGCCAGTATAGAAGAGGGGCAGTGCATGTAGCAGAGGCGCGCAATGACGAAAAGTTGGAGGCTCGATTTGAGCAAATGGAGAAGACACTGCTGGAGGCAGTAGAGAAAGCAAGACCGCTACCACCACCTGCACCAAAGGAGATACAATATGTGCCGCAACCATCCCCACCAGAAGAACATCATTATTATTACTTTGAATTCCCCCCTGAGGTAGAGCTGCAAGCCCAAGTGAATGCCGTAGGTCATTGGAACGCGAATGGGAACTGGATCCAAGGGAAGCAGAGAGATGCTCCGTGGAGGGACCACCCAAACTTTAGGTGGACTGATCAGAATCAAAGCCAACCACCCCCGACGCAACCCTTACAACTCACCGAGGGGCAGCCCAACTGGCCTGCTCGGATCCAGGAGAGGCCGAACACTAGAGGGAACAAATTTCAGGGCGATCAGGCAGGATGGTCAAGAGGACCTCAAGGGAACTGGTCAAGTGGAGGACAACCTAACTGGTCAAGCCGACAACAGGAAGGAGAGTGGGGGTACCAGCACCAAGTCCCTCAGTTTTGCAACCAGGGAAAACAACCAAATGATGAAATGGTGAACTATGTCCCGCAGTACCAAAGAGGAAACCCGCAGAATCACTTCCAGCCAGAGCAGTATGGACCTTCCGGCTACTATCAGCAAGGCCATGGATGAGGGCGATTTAATCGAAGATATAACAAACAGCAATTTGAAGGTCCAGGAGATGCGATGATCCCGCATCAGCCCCAAGACGCGATGCGAGAAATACAAGAAACTCAGAGAGAGCAGATGGCTGCACTCGAGATGCTTACAAAGCAGTTATCTCAGGTAGCCATGTCCTTGGGCGAGCTGAGATGGAATGAAGGAAGGCTTCCGGCCACAGTGCAACAATCTACAGGACGAGAGATTGTCAATACAGTCTCTCTGAAAATGGAAAAAGTTTGTCAAAGTTCATCTGCGAGTTTTTCAGCACCTAGACTCAATCATAATGAAGGCTTTGAGCCTAACACCCGTGAACAAGTTACTGAGAAGGGGAGGATGGTCGAAGAGAAAAATGTGACCGGTGTGATCCAACCGAGCGATCTTCCACCAAAGAAGACTGACCCAGGGGTATTTAAGCTCCCAATTTCCATTAGAGGCGTTCAAATGGAGCACGCAATGTGCGACTTAGGGGCTTCCATCAATATTATACCGTATTCTATATACAAGAAGCTGGAAAATGCTAAACTTGTCGAAACCAATATGGAAATACAGCTAGCAGACAGGTCTTGCATTTACCCCGATGGAGTTCTGGAAGATGAAATCGTCAAGGTCAACAAATTCATGTACCCCTCCGACTTCTTCGTCATAAAGACGACAAAGCTAGGAGCAGAAGAGCCTGTGGGCATCCTTTTGGGAAGGCCATTCCTATCTACGGCTAGCACAGTCATTAATGTTCGCCATGGGACGATACATCTAAGTTTAAATGAAGAACAACTTACATTCGAAACTGACAAAGCTATGAGGGAGCCGCAGGATAGCGAGAGCATTCAATCAGCAGACACTATCACACCTTGGGAGCGAAAGTACCTAGAAAAGGAACCCTTCATTAAACCGTCATCTAACTCCACCAATGGTGAAAAGCTTAAGAGTGAAGCAGATGACTGGTTCAAGGCAACCATGACTAGGGAAATGGATGATCAAGGCCTTGAAAGAGCAATTATGGACTTCTGCAAGCCATCACGACCAGCCAAGTCAGAAGAGATTGTTCAACCAGGGAGAATCGAAAAACCACCCGACCAAGCTGGCTTGTTAAGAAGAGAGCTGAAGGAGAATCCCGCACCTACAAGGCAGCCATTGCATCGGCCAAAGCTGCAGGAACAGGAAGGACAATCGAAAAAACTGAGGACAGGTGAAGAAGGGGTCAAGTGGAAAACAACATACCCGATTGGGATAAACCCAAATCAGTACACGCATCCAGCCACGGTGGAAAAGGAAGTGACCGACCTCTTCTCGTGAAAGGAAGAGCCCATCGATGAGCAAAAAAGGCCACCATCCCAGTATCAAATCAAGCTGATGACTAGAAAGCGGAATTCAGAATGGGCAGATCCTGAAACCATCAAGGCAAACACACACCAAGGTGACACCCCTAATTCGTTCTCTTTCGATGTGAAGGGTCATCGGGTCGAGCCCTACAGAGACAAGACCAAAGCTGGAGTGGTGGAAGAAATTCCACTGACCTTTCCCCAATCTCAACCAGTGACCAGGTAGAAGGAGTGATCGGGTACTCCTGGGTAGTCTGCTTGATCAAACAACAAATTTTAAATCCATTAAATTGATCAAGTGACAACCTAGGGGAACCCGGTCAAGTCCTTATAGTTAGTGTAAATAGTTTTTCTTGTGTTAGTTTTTATTTATTAGAAAGTTAAAGGATGGAAGTAGAGGCGAGAAACTGATCAAGTGGAGTTATTGAGTTTTCATCTGGATATAATTGACCACTTGGTCAGTGCAACGAGGGCTAACCAATGGCCACAGTGATTTAATTAATCAGGGACAGGTGGTGATAGGACATATGCAATCATTAGAGAGGTGTCAGGCTGCGCCAACTGTCTCAATGAAAAGGACGTCCTAGGGAGATGGAGAAAGCGTATCAGAGAAGCTAAGCCAGCTGGCACTCTGAAAAAGGCGCGCCCGTGCATGAACAGTCGCAGAGATCTCAACCGTCAGAGATCCCAACAGTCGTGGTATCAGTATAATTGGCAGAATCTCAGGGCCGTATTTCACTTTCAACCAAAAGCGACTACAGTGCATTCCTTTTACTCTTCCCACACCGATCCAAATTTCAAACCCTTGCCTAGAACATTTTCTCCACCAGCAGTCATCACCATTACGAGTGAAAATGTTTATCAAGCAAATTCCTACTCCTTCATCATCCCCCAGTGCCGGAGACGACGATGGCGACCAGGAAACTTCATCCCAAGTTCGTCAAGAAAATCCTAACTCTTGTACGCAAAACACCGCCCCACCACAAACCAGAACCGCTACTCCAAGTCCCGAAATAGATAAAGAAACCCTACGGCACCTCAATAAAGTCCTCCTGAGTATACCTCGCGAGTTGGACGATGCAGCAGCATACGCCGAACTCAAGGCTAGACATCCCGGTCTAAAAATCCTACTTCGTCCTCTAAACCAAAGATCCCACCTAGTTCTCCTACATCACCAAAACCATCTTCCATCCAATCTTCACCTTCGTCCCCAACCCAGCCGATGCATTGTAGCGCAGACACCGCCGATGAAGAAAGGTTGGGAGAGGATTATGGGCAGCCGTTCGCTATTCCGTCACCAGCAGGCGGTGGCGGCTCCGCTTCGATCCATAAGCCGCATTTGACTGAGGGCGGCGGCATCAACAGTGAAGAGGAAGAGGAATTCCGCCCGTTGTTCGACTATGGGAAGACAGAGGAAGAGGAACCGCTACGTCGTCAGACGCGGCGTATGACAACGGATCGGCTCCTGGAGGTAGCTGAAAACCTAAAAACACAAGGTGAGAAATGAACGGTGGTGCAGAAGCCGCGCACAGTACGGAGGCTGGTGGATGAAGAACCAGAATAGCCTCAATTCCAAGAAGCGGGAGAGGAGGAAAAAGCTACCAAGGGCAGCCTGGCGAGGGAAAGGAGAGAGAGAAAGAGGAAGGGGAAGGAGAGTATTCTCCCTACTCCCAAGAGAAGCCGCCCCGCTGACACAGAGGTCATCATTGCAGATGCTTCTGCGCCCGCTTCCCCACAACCAGGAGATGAGGGCAGTGATTCGACTGGAGAGGAATTGCGTTGGACCAGAACGACCAGGTGACAACAAGGAAAGCCTGAAACCTCTCCTTCCATCGCCTACTCTCCTCAGCATGTGGTTTTGACCCCAGCTATTCGCCAACAAATGATGGAATTCGATGATCCTAAGATGCAGAAGGAGGTGCACCAAAGGGTGACCTCCCAAAAGAAGTTAAAAGCGGAAAAGATGCTGCACCAGCCATCCCTGAAGAAGATAGGAATGAAGGAGGGGTTTTCAGCCTACATTACCAGCATCGGTTTTGAATGGTTGCTAGAGGTCGATGAGGCCCCTGTGCCTGAGGACCTAGCCAAGGAGTTTTTCACATCCTTCCGCTTTATAGGAAGTTCAGACCTGGACGAAGAGAGTGTTTCCTTCAAGGTCTTTGGCCAAGAACAACTAATGAGCGTCAACGATTTCTCTATCCGGATGTGGCCTCTACACGGAACAACAGGTGGCTGACGGGGTCTGGGTTGGGAGTGATATCGGTCTCCCTCAGAGGAACCCAGAATTCGATCAGCAAGCCGTCTGGAAGGCAATATGCGGAGGACACGCCCCTACGTTCAGAACTTCTGAATCCAGAGGACATCTTATTGCTGATCCTGCCCTCCGCCTAGCCCAGGTTTACTTGGCATCCAATCTCCTCGGACAAGCAAACACACTGGCGATCCTCACTATGGCTGAGCTCTATTTCATGTGGAGCATGAGAGAACAGAGGAAATTCCACCTGGGGTTCTGGCTGGCGTATTCCATGAACCAGATGGCTACCCATGCTCCGCCATTTGAACATCTGCCACCTCCTCGGGGCCTATCTGAGGAGGAACTGGATCGTGAAAAGAGTCGGACGCCCCGTCTTTTGCCCTAGTCCTAAAATGTTTGACCTTGACTTCTTTGTTAGAATTCAGGTTTTAGAGAAGACGAAGGGAGGGAATTTTCAGTTTTACGCAGCAGGCCGGCGGGAGCAGCAAATAAGCCAGCCCTAGAGTAGAAGAAGGTTAGAGGAGGCCTCAACAAACCTTGCCGATGGAGAAGAAGAGGATACACACCAGACGCCCACTCCAAGGATGGGCAGGAGGAGGTCAAGCACTGACAATGCAAGGAAGCTCCAAGTGGAGCAGACATTGATGCAGCTGGTGGAGAATTCAAATGCTCAACTGGTTCTGCTGGCTAGGATGGTGGGAACTACCCAAGACCAGACCCCTGCCAAACGACCACCACCTCCCTCTACACGCTCTCCTCTGCCTCAGCGCCCGTTTTCCTTCAAGCACACCTCAGCCTCTCCCAGTAATCCTCCCGGAAAGCATTAAGTACAACCCCCATCTCAGCTCACATTAATTTCAAAACAATTTTAGTTTTAATTTGTTTTTGGGTATGTATAACTGTCATTCTATTCCGCATCACACTTAGACCTGTTTTGGGTCTAAGTGTGAGAAAGTATGCATGCTCGCTTTTGCTCTATATGTTGTTTGCCCGCTTTATGTGTCTTTTGTTGTTATTTCTATATTTATTAGCATGTGTTGATCGCCGGCACTGTCTCACACTTAGCCCAGTGTTTGGTCTAAGTGTGAGAAGTTTCCCTTGTTTGTTGTTGTGCCATTGCCTGTGCCTAACCCTTTTTTCCACTGCATCCAGTCTCTCGAGGACGAGTTCATATGCAGTGGGGATGGGGGACGGGTTAGTTACAGTAGAATCATACATGCTAAAAAATTTAACAAAAATAACAAATTCCAGTTAGTAATAAAATAGACAATATGCATGAAATTGGATAATTGGAAGACTTGATTACTTTTTGGAAGAGTTAGAAAAAGGATTCAGTATGCTCACGTGTAAAAACTTGATCAATTTGAACGACGCAAGTATGATGGAAATGCTCAATTTCTAAACCAACTGTGAAGTCTCTCTATATGTAGGTTATAAGCCAAAAGTAGAACACTTTCTACTATTTTTACAAAAGGAAACTTTACGAGAGGCTGACTTTTAATATTGAGATGACAATTGCACAAGTAGTAAGGACTAAAGGCACTAGGACTTAGCCTTTTGAGCCATTTTCTTCCTTCGTTCCACAAACCCGCCTCACTAATCAAGGCACCCCTTAGTTAACCACGTTGAGCCCATACACTCTTACCCATTCCTTGAAGCCTTAAAACCAAATTCATAGTTTCATATCACATGAGGAAAAAGGGTCAAAGAGATGAATTTTGTCAAGGGAAACAAAAGGGGATAGCGATAGAATGGTTGAAATGAAGGGTAGCCGGGTTGATCAAGTTAAACAATCGGGTTGATCATATAAAAAGAAATGAAGAAAAGGTTTGAGGAAAAGAGGACATGAAATAGTTGTAACCTGACCAGAAAATCAAAAGTCAGGAAATAAGCCGGAAGTTATAAGGCCAAAGGTCGAATTTGACCAAGAAGGAGCATCAAGCAGAGGAAGAAATAAATATCTCAAATCTGATCCAGCGAGTTTAGTCAAATCTTTGGCTTTTTGACTCATGTGATTTTTCTTTTTAATTTACAAATTTTATTTTAAACTTAGAACCCTAGGACCCTACCCTAATACATTACAACCCTTGAGCCCCGTTACAACCCAAAACAAAGACCTTAAGGAACTATCTTGTGTAGTCCGATTCAGAGTATTAAATTTATGGCAACACCGAGTGAACAAGTCCTAACATCTCTGGTGAGAAATTAGTGACTGAGTGAATCCAACAGTGGTTTTTAAATTGAGCAATCTTGACAAGCTGACACCTTGATCAAGCAAAAGCGAAAGAGAAAGAACACAAGCTACTGGCAAATGGATTGACCTCGACCTCGGGTATGATTGTTGGAAAATTATTCGGTCTAATGCATACATGTGAATACGTTTTTTTTTATCTTGAAGTCTTGTTTTCGTTTTTTTCTTTTATCTGTGAAATAAGTAAACCATGCCTGAAATTTGCCTTATCTATTTCTTTTCTTTTTTTTCTATATACTTGAGGACAAATATGTTTTAACTGTGAGCAGTTTGATAAGGCTCATTTCATGCATCGGTTTAAGGGTAAAATGTACGCTGCTTGATCGATTTATCACGCAAAACAAGTGTTAAATATGCATGAATGCCACTTGACCAATGCAGCAAGGCCAAACTGATCAAGCAAGTACAAAAGGCGATAAAAGGCCAAGAATCGGGGGAGTTGATCAAGGGGAGTGATCAACCAGTTAGGCGGGGACCGCTGGCTTCTAGAAGAAGAACACGTGAGGAAATGAGCTGGATGTGGCGCACCATTCTGTTATCAAGGACATCGTTCTAGAAGGGGACACGTGCTAGCTTATGAGACGCAAGGACGGACCTGAGTCATGAATCTGTTACTCAAAAGCGTCGTCATTCTAGAAGAAAGGCACGTAGCAATTAATGAGTCGCTCATTCTCAGCATGAGCGAATATTCCCTGACAGGATCGTTATCCAGCTGTAGGCCGAATCGAGCTTATAAATAGAGGGTGTGCCATCACAAGAAGGAGAAGATCATTTACTTTCCGTCTAGTTTAGCTTAGTCCAGTTCTTTAGAATAGCTTAGCTTAGATAAAGTAATGCGTAGTTAGAAAGGGGAATTAAAGAAGTGCTGCAGAATACTTGTTTTCTGTTGGCGTATTCCTAAATTACCCACCGAGATTCTTCTCGGTTTTACTTGCTTTCTTATTTTCCGAAGTATTAGCTTAGTTTTAATTTCACGTTGTATTGCACTCAGTTTAGTTTAATCAAAGTTATTTCGTTTTCATCCTCGCATTTACTTTTCCTTTGTTACCTGCAATTTACTTGACCCAGTGGTTAAATCTCCGTTGATCAAGCTAGCTAGTTTAATTCTTCCTAGAGTAAAAACAGTAGTTAAAAACTCTCAAGTTAAAGCATGGCAGCAACCAACCCCCCTGTTCACTACTCACACACTCAACACACCAACTTCTCTGTGGGAGTTTACAAATTACTTTGGTAAGGAAAAAAGAGCGAGAGCAAGACTGCATTGATTAAGTGGCAACGACATTTGCTAACTGATCCGACCGGTTCGGTTATCATTCCATATAACTTGATCTGCATTCTAATCGCGTTTTCGTCTCTTTCCAAGTCCTTCCAATGGAGTATGAAATAGGTGGTAAATTACGAGCACAATAACAAATATAGTAGTGAGAGTGAGTAGTAGAATGTAGAATGTAGAAACTAGTAAACAACTTGAGCAATTAGAGAGAATGGGGAGAGAATAGAGAAATGGAGATTTAGAGAAGGAAATCCTTGTTAACACAAGAATGGGGAGTGTAGAAATGAAAGGGAAGTGGGGTATTTATAGGAGTAAAATTAGAAGAAATAAAAAAAATTTCAAATTTCAAATTCTGCATAAACCGGCGGTTTACCACCTAAACCGGCGGTTCAGCCCACGGTTTTGGCCCGAAAACCGCCGGTTTCTGACCGGCTTGCAGGCCTACGCCCTGAACCCTATGGCCTACGCCTGAAAAGTTGCCGGAACCGGCGGAAACCGGTGGTTTTTCTGAACCGTGCCCGAAACCCTACAACCCTATACCGGAAATAGCCGTTTGAACCGTTGAACCGACGGTTCAAACCGGCAAACCGTCGGTTCACGGTTCACAAAACCTTCGACCCTGAACCGGACCGTTGGAACCGGTAACCCGCCGGACGGTTCAAACCGCCGGTTCCGGTCCCGGTTCCGGTTCATGAACTGGCGGGCCCGAACCGGCGGTTAACCGCCGGGCCGGTTCGGTTTGTGCACGCCTAAATTTACTAATTCCATACTCCTTACATTCCATGATAGTAGAATTATTTTGCAATTTCAGTACGTTCTATAATAGTGAAGTCATTTCTCTTTTTAGTAAAAGTCAACATATTTCTTATCACTTACTTTTCTCCATCTCTTACTTTTTCTCTCTACTTTTTCCTCTATCATACTTTATTATCTTCTTATTTAATACTTACACACATTTTTCTTAATCTCCGTGCCAAAAATAAATGTATTCACTATTATGGAACGGAGGTAGTACTAAGTCCTATAAAAAACTAGTATTCTACTTTTATAAGTTTTTTTTTCTTTTATAAGGTGAGTCTCATTTTCCACGAGCAATACTTCAATCAATTTTTCTTTTTATCTCTTTCATGTTTTCCAATTTTATATTAAAATTGTACCATTCCCAAAATTCATGTTTTTGTGTGGCGGATGGAGTATTTAAATCTGTGTCGTTTTCACATTCTTCATTTTATGGGACAAAGGAAATCTGTTCCAAAAAATAGTTCATTATTTCATTTTTGCAAACTTTTTTACCATATACTGACTACATTCTAAAAAAAATAGATGAACTTGTAATAATATGAGTTTTAATATACAGTTGGTAAAATAAGATGGAGATTTGAAAAAGTAAGAAAAAGAGAGAAAAATGGTAATAGAAGTAGTGTTAAGGGATTGTGTGGTCCACATTATTAGTGATATATAATTAGTTAAAACTTTTCATATTTAGACTTGGTTTTATTTTAGCAGATAATCCAAAATGCTAAAACTAATCAATCTATTCTTGAGGATGGAGGGAGTATTACGTTACTTTAACTATTTTTTTTCTTTCTCTCATATTTTATTCAGTAGCTTCATTTCTCTTTATTTTCCCTTAAAGTGGAAAACTCTCTCATATTTTACTCACAGTAGCTTCATTTCTCTTTATTTTCCCTCAAAGTGGAAAACTCACTTTGTTCAAATAAGATTTCGACAGAATACTCATGTGAAAAACAGCTATCAGAACCAACCATTACCCAAAAAGAAAGGCCTTTATAGATTTGATTGGGACATATTTAAAGTTAGGTCTCCTCTGTAAGCTAAATTTCCATTTTTATGATATAAGTTTGTTTCCCTCCGAAAGATGTGTTCATTACGAATTCGGAAGGTCCAAATCATATTCTTATCCTTTAAGTATACTCGAAATGTATTCTTTAAAAAAAATGGATAAAGAAAGAAAGAAAATAAACAACAAGGGAATTTTATAGTTGCCCTTCTGGTTCTGAAAAAAACTTTATGATATAATGATAGTATATGAATAGTAATACTAGGAAAATCTCAAAACGACGGAATTTCCAATTAAATTGTGTTTAGGACTCAAAAATAAGATGTTGCGTGACCAAATATCTTTAGTTAATAGTACTCCTATTATGTTTCTTTTTATTAATGTTTAAATCTCAAAGAAAGAAACTATATCAAGTTGCAGAGCCATGTGTTCCATATAGAATGGGGCCAATCAAATAAAGAAAATTGCCGACTGATTGGATTTTATATGATTTGATTTAATATTCCTTCTCTCTCTCAATTTTAGTGTGGCCAATCAAATAAAGAAAATTGCCGACTGATTGGATTTTATATGATTTGATTTAATATTCCTTCTCTCTCAATTTTATCACAGTTTGACCGGACACGAATTTTAAAAAATATAATAAAAAGTGAGTTAAAAAAAGTTGGTAGGATATAAGTCCTACTTTTAAAGTATTAATTTTATAATAAATTGTGAGTAAGAATAAGTTAGTAAAATGTGGGTCCACTATAAAAAATGGTAAAAAGTGAAATGTGACAAATTTTGTGAGACGAGCGAAAAAAGAAAAATGTGACAAAATTTCAGGACGGAAGGAGTAATTAACAAAAAAATAACAATAATAAACTATTAGTTGGAGATATTTTAATAGAGTGAACTACAAAAATAGTCTATGAACTATGAGTTTATCTCACGAATAATCTATGAACTTTAAAAATATCTATAATAATTTATGAATTAAGAGTTGATTTCAAAATGTACTTTTGGCATTTATCCACCCGAAAATGCCTTTTTGGGTTGCTGGGTAATTTCATCTTTTTAAACTTTTTAACTTTTTCAATCTGATATTATTTCAATGTACTAAATCTGAAATTATTTCAAAATTATCTTCTTTTTTCATCTGTCATCCTTCACTTTGTTTCTTTATTTCAAAATTAGATTTAATTTTATAAAATTAAATATAAAATTTAGATTTTTATAAATATCAATAAATTATTTTTATTAAAATGATTAATGTATGTATTTTATTATAAAAGAGTTTTGTCTGAGCTGGCTGCATAGTTTTATTTCGCAGTGAGTTGAGAAAGAATACATAAATTAATAATTTTAAATAATATATTGATATTTAAAAATCTAAATATTATATTTAATTTTATAAATTTAAATATGTATTTAGAAAATGAAACAAAATGAAGAAGGACAAATGGAAGAAAAAATAATTTTGAAATAATATTAGATTTAGTGCATCATTAAAATAATATTATATAAAAATATTTTAAAATGTGGAAAACTGAAATTGACCAACCGCCTAAAAGGGTACTTTTGAGTACAAAATGCTAAAAGAACTAATTTTGAAATAAACCCCTACTTTAGAGACTATAATAGATTTTTTTAAAATTAAAAAATTATTGACGAGATAAACGCTTAGCTTAGATACTTATTTTAATAAAATTAGAAAGTAAAAAAAACATGGGAAATCTTCTAGACCCACTAACGCATAATCTTTTGTTCATTTCTCTGAAAATTACAAAAGTTCACCACAAAAATCACTCAA
The DNA here is from genome assembly GCF_004379255.2 of Salvia splendens. Taxonomy (NCBI): domain Eukaryota; kingdom Viridiplantae; phylum Streptophyta; class Magnoliopsida; order Lamiales; family Lamiaceae; genus Salvia; species Salvia splendens. The sequence goes on from NC_056039.1 coordinate 28,587,056, forward strand.
CAAAAATCTCAATAAAAACTTGCAAATCTGGAAGCAGATACAAATATCTCGAAAATTTATTTCACTTCAATATCTGATACTGATACACAATATCTGGCCAGTTTCACAATCTAATTTCTAAAATCGGCGATTAGGCTTTAATTTTCTCGAAGGAGGTGAGCTTAAGGGATTTCGGCCCAGGCTTGGAATAAACGACGGCAGAATAAGTCTTGGGCGCGGCGGCGGAGTCCTTGGCGGAGATCACGAGCCTGTAATTGATACCAGCTACCACCTGCGACTCTCCCTTTACCACAGACACCAAAACCAAGGCCGCGTTCTTCTGCTTGTTGTGTTCCGAAATCGCGAATTTCGCAATTTTGAGAATCTCCGGTGCATTGGGATTGGCGATTGGCTGCCAGCCGCCGACGATGCGGCCACGGGAGGCGGCTGAGATGGGAACTAGCGCAACTACCATGAGTGAGAGAGCGGCGAGGAGAATGTGAAGGGATTTGGGTGCCATGATTTTGAGTATGGTGGGTGGGGAAACGGGGACAGTTATATTTATAGTTGGGGGAAATTTATTACGAGCAATATATATCTTAGTCACGAAGTTTCATTTAATATATTGGTACTAGTAAAAATATTAATTTTGTTATTATTTGAAGGATAAGATATCATTTGTTTTCAATAAATTTTTTATTTATTTTATTTTCTTTATCCCCACACATATATTAACGGTTTATTTCCTATTTTTTTCTTTGTCAACTTATCTCCTCTCCCATTTACTTACAACTTTCTTGAATTTTAGGTAGAGTTATTAACTGTAATAAAGTAGAGCGAGAAAATAGTTGGATATTTGAACGAGACAATGAAAAAAATACATCTTTATTCTTTACTTATTTGTTTTATTCTCATATGTATATTAGACGTTTCTTTCATTTATTTTCTTTGTCAACTTTCAATAATATTTCCTTTGTCCTATATACAATAATTTCACGAATTAGACAAGAGTTTAGGTAGAGTTAATGAGTGTAACGAGATGGGGGAATAATAAAGTTGGATATTTGAATGAGAGAACGAAAAAAATAATATCTTTATAGGTATAAATTATAAAGGAAAAATACACGATTTTTACACGAGGTTGATGAAGTACAAATTTAAACAAGTGACACAATTGAAGAAATAGTATATTTACTTTCCAAAGACGTTATGTCTTGCTGTATTTAGTTTTGATGAGCTTTCTATTTGATCGACTTAGTGGGGAGTGAATCCCAACTAGATTTGCTAAGAGTTAGCGAATTCGGGTGTGGCTAGGGGGGTGAGCCTTTACTCAGACTAGTGTACACATATAGAGATCGTGTGTCATCTTTCGCGTTTTTGATACTCTTGTCGTCCGCATCGCATCTCCTCAACTTGTTCGTAATGCTTTCGTGCAATTAATAAATTATTCGAGAAGTATTCGAGAAGTATTTAAATTAACTCGGAATCTAAAATAACTAATTTTGATATTTTTGCATAACAATCCGGTCAAGAGAAAATTCAGAAAATAATAAAACGTGATCCCCCAAAAGAAATTAAGTTGGGCCCAAAACATTTTAAAACCATCAACCCAAAGCAAATAAATAACCCGGCCCACCCAGGAGCCCCAAATCGGCTACTTGCCGTTGTCCTCCTCTCCTCCACGCCGCTGCCGTTCGAACAGCCGGCGTCGCGTCTCGGTCCGGCAGCCCCCCAAACTTTAATCAAAGGTAATCCTTTGTTTCTTAAATTTCTGTTCTACAGTTTCGAGGCAAAAGTTGCGTGTAAGGATTGTGGTTGGGAAGTTATGATCATTGAACGGTTTCTCTAATAATTTGAGTTATTCCGTGGTTGTATGAGATTCATGTTCTAAACATGAAAGATACGGAAGATAGAATGGTGTGGTTACCTTTGGTGAAAATTGGACTTTGGGTGTCAAAAGTAAAGGACTCCTTGCTATTTCTGCCATGGAAAACTCTCTGAGTTTGATAAAAAGAATTGGCTTTGTGAGAATCTCTCTCCTCTTTGTGATTAAAATTTGAATTCAGGAACAATTTTTTTTAGAGTGAACTATATAAAACGTTCCTGACCTTTGCATTTGTTTCACTCCAGGCTTATCGGCACAGATCTCTGACGTTTAACATAATCACATATCTGGTATTTGTAGCCATTTTCGGTCCACAATACCCTTATGGCTTGCAGGGTATTTTAGACATTTTACGGGCGTGTTGCAGGCATCTCTGCCCGAGGCTGCACTTTTGCAGACCGGTCTGCATCGATGTCAAGTCAAAAGTTTGAATTTAATTTCTTAAATGTAATGTGCATTCATTCCTAAAAGTTTGAAATTGAATTGTTTTCTTCCTCCTCTCATTGTAATTCAAGCAGCAACTGTAATAATTCGTCGTATTGACTCAATTTAGATAATTTCTTCTGTCGCAATGTAAATCGGCCTTCCATTGTCTGTCGTCGTCTTATCCCTACCGAGTGGGGTACTTTTTTTGAGTGGAATTTGCAGCTGAATGTAGTCATATTCAATATAGGGTTTATGTGTGTTGGGTTGAAATTCGTCCTTCGATTGTACTGTGCATTTATTTGTTGATGGTCGAATTAAACTGTGTACTTTCCTCTACATTTGAATTTTGAAGGATATGAAAATGTGTTGTATTCTCTCACCTCAATTCACCCTCCCATTTTCTTTCGTCTACTGCGTGTGGTCCCCGCCGTCGTATACTCATTGTTCAATTCTGTATAGCTGAGCTTGAGATCGCAAACTTGCACTCTGACCCATTTCGGTGGTTTTAGTAGCTGTAGCTGGAAATTTAGGGTTTAAGTATGTTATGTGTGTGTTATACTGCTGTCACCAGGCTATTTTTTTGGGGAATTTAATTTCATAAATAATGTCGTATAGGTTTTTAATATGTTTGGTTTTAAATTTCCCATTCAGCGCGTTCGTGCAATGTCTTCTTCAAGTTCTCAATCGTTCGGGTCAAGCTTCAATTGGGAGTGGCCTCGTCCACAGATTGTGATCTGTAATCAAGATCTCGAGGCGTAGCTTGTGACATCTAGGACGAATGCTAATCCTGGGCGACGTTACTATCGTTGTCCAATATGGAAGGAAGATGATTGTAGATTCTTCCGTTGGTTTGATGCAGGTCTATCGCCAAGCCAAGACACTTACTTTCAAAGAATCAAGCTCGAACGAGACAGGTTTGAAGAACAACTCCGTTGCAAGAATATCGTGGAAGGTGTCCTTGAAGATAAATTACGCATGAAAAGTGACGAGTGCGAGAAGCTGAAGTTAAAATTGAGCATGAATAGTGAGGAGTGTGCACGTGTTAATTTAGAAATTGTTAGAACCAAGAAAACTGCCCGAAATCTGAAGATTGTAATATCGTTTTTATGCGTTGTAATTTTTTTCTTAATGTAATGGTAACACTTTTGCTCTTCAAGCAATAAGGGTGGATTTATAGGTACTAAATATTTGAAGTCTCATTTGTAGTATACAGGTACGGGGTGAACAAGTAAATATTGTGTATGAATGAACTTTCACACTGACGACTGGAATTTCCCGCATAGGTACATCAAACTAGCATTTTGAAGTTTTAGTTTTATAATCACAACTAAAGTACGCATCTTCTGTTGAAATACCACCCTGCGTACAAAACTTTTGGTTGAATAACACCCGACGTACAAAACCTTTTGTGAAATACCATCCTACAGACAAAGTTAAGATATGCAGCACACGAGCCTTCTCATATATCGTAGTCAAAACAAAATACGAGTGCGTTCCCATCATGATCCCTAACAAGCATAGTATGCAAAATGTGATTAATGTTAGACAGAAAGACTTCAAGACACCATTGTTTACAAGCCACAAACAAAAACCAAGATTGTTTACAAGCCACAAACAAGATTGACAACCGCGCATATTCAATCCTGATCCCGTCGACGGCCACAGCGTTGCGGCCGAGTCCTGGTCCGACGTGTGCTTGGCCCTGGAACAATGGGATTGGTCTACAAAAAACAACAAACCGGTCAGATGGACTGGATTTTTAGGAAATGAGAAATGAAAGATTGTCGTGAATACTACCTCCTGGCTTGACCGCGCAGACCGCGTGTGCTAGGTCGTTCTCTCCGAGGCATAGTTGTCTGTAACAAACAAATCATTAACATACACAATCAGTGGGTACGGAAATCATGTAATTGTAATGAATAATACCTCTTCATCTTGCACCACGTTAGACGACCCAGTCCTGTCACTGGGCTCACCGGGCTGTGAACTCTGTCCAACCTTGGTTCGAGTATCTACACGGGGATCGTTAGTGCATGTTCTTCGGTTATACCCATCTTGTCCGCACCGACGACATCTGAGTACAAAGGTTCGACTTAGAGACTCAGATCCATCCGCGTGCTGACGAACCACGCCTCACTTTCTTTGGCCGACCACGTTGTCGCTTCGTCCTCGGGGGTGCCAATTCAAATCCAACTGCAGAGGTCTTCGGCTAATTATCCATCCCATTGATTGGATAGAGGACATTCTCGTACATAATCATCATTGTCGACCGCAAATAATAGCGGGACACATAGGCTACTACATCCTTCCCAAGCTTGTTGATAGTAGCGATGGCGTGAGTGCAGGGGATCCCAGTAAGCTGCCATAATCTGCATGAGCAAGTAAAGTCCCACATGTTCACTACGTACTGGTCTGACTGTCCTGAAACTTGGTACGTATCCTCTCCGTTCCAAGTTGATCTCCAAGAAGAAGCCCGCACGAACAACTTATCCACTATCTCTTTGATAACGGGAGGCAGTGGGTGCTCGTATGTCTTGATCCATTAGCCTCTAATCTGTATCCTCTCTATCTGACTTGTCCGGATCTCCTCCAGCATGGTTATAATGGCCAGCTCACGAGCAATTTCTATCTTCGAATTAAATGTCTCGCATATATTGTTGAGGATAACATCGCAACAAACATGCGGAGAGAAATAAGCCTTCACCCATTTTTCTTTAGGCGCAACCCCGAGTAGGTACTGATGTGCTTGAGGATATATAACCCGCAGTGCATCCATCCGCTGAACATACTGTTCGTGTGTTGTACTTGACGCAAGCTCCCACAACATCTCCTTAAAATTCTCCCCGATGAATCGCTTCTTGAAGTTGTTGTAGATGTGTTGCACACAGAAGTGATGCTCACTCTGTGGGAAACCCTCTGTTAGGGTTGGTATACTGAAAAGCATGTTTCGAACGAGAGTTCGCACGAATAGAACGTTGCATGTATACGTAAAAACTCTACAATCCACTTTTGACCCGATTCAGTATTATTCGAGCATTTCGCACGAATAGAATCAGTATATTATTACATTGTGTTTGCTTGTGCGTTTATGAGATGTTTTATAAACATTTAAATGCATAAGAAGTAAATAAAGCCTAAGTCTTTTGCTTAGTAGACTGGTTGTGGACGTCGTCCACTTTAAGGTAACTACAGTCGGTTCTATGCAATGCTTTGCAAAAGAAAAAGAAGAATTTCACAACCTAGATAGGCTTTGGCTACCTATCGTGAAAGGTTGCAATGTCAGTCCGATTATTTCTAAGCCTTATTGAAATAAGATGACGTTGGTGTGGTATAGCACTGAATGGATCTAACAGCAAGACGTGTCTTTATGCTATCTACTGAAAGACGAGGTCTTGATAAATATCTATTTCTTAATCAATGTACGTTAGCATTGAGCATACGATATTGAGTATCTACTACTTTGACTTACCAAAGGTGCGGGTTTTTCGTCACCCAACGATCCAGGTATATTGGGTAGTGGTGATCATTATCAAGCGGTGCTAGGATTGCTATTATGTTGAATCGCGCATGAGGTGAGTCTCGTTTGATATTGTCCTCAAGAGGAGCTTGACCAAGGTTTTATTATTCGGAAACTGGCCAGTTGGAGTTTTATTACTCTATGAATAATAAATAAGTGTTTCTTGCTAAGTCTACTCTTGGAGTTAATAAGATGTTAATTAATTAAGTCCATGGCAGACTTTAATTAATTAATGGGCATTTATATCTTAAGCGTGGGAAATGAATAATAAACAAAATGGAAACCCGGAATACTTATAATTTCGGATTTGGATGGGGAGTTCAATATTACGTCTGTAGTGGCTGCTCGTAATATTCCAATATAAGCTTGTATTAAATTGTGGGTTCAATTTAATTAGTAAAAAGCTAATTGGGGGAGCCCATATCCAAAACATTCCATAGATCCCTGACTGGGCCCAATATGAACTATTATAAATAGGAGAATAAAAGAGACAGAAAAAATTAATGATTAGAGTTAGAATTTTCGTCCCTCTCTCTAATTAGAAGAGGAACGATTTTTCTACTTCTTTTCTCCTCCGTGAGTTCTTCAGCTCCTCCTCCGTGAGAATTTCTGTCTTCTTTATTCGAGTCCTAGTGTTTCGATAAGATCAGCCCACCCTGATGTCGGAATACAGTTCGGGACACCAGTCAGAAGATCTGTGGTCAAGTATTGAAGATCATCGTGGAGAAGGCGCAAGCAATCGACGATTCTTTGGAGAATCAACGAGGTAAATTGGCTAACTCCGTAGCAAGCATGTTTTAGGATTTATTTGTTCTAAAGCATGTATGTAATTCAAGTTATGAGCATGATACATGTGATAATTACGCGAATAGATTTTGTCTGAATAATCTGCTAAATAGATCCGTATTATGTGATCCGTTTGCTTGCACGCTTCCGCTGCCAACCCCTTCAATTGGTATCAGAGCCAGGTTTTTGGCTCTGATTATTTGGATTTAAATTTCGCGAAATTCATGTATGCATGCGTTATTTGATTGCGAAGCATGTTCTTGGTGTTTTGTTTAATTTTTATGCATGACGAACTCAAGAACTATCGAATCAAGGAACTTGAATTTTTCGATCGTACGAGACGTGCGATCCGTCGGCGTTCGCGCTGAGGCGGATCGCACCACGCGCGATCGAAGTAGGGATGTCGAGACAGTGGGAGTAGGGGAGCTACGATCACGGGGCGACGCGCAGACGAGTGAGGGCTCGTGCACGCCGCCGGCCGAGACCGCACGCCCCAGACGAACCCGCGTCGAGATCGACACAGAGGCTGGCATGGTGCGGCAGTTTGACCGAGAACTGGTCGAGACACCGAGGCGCCGAGAGCCCAAACCCTAGGCGGAAGGACCGAGACGACGCTTGAGCCACTGGCCGAGAGCAGCGCACCTTCGTGCGCACGGCTGGCCGAGGCAGTGGGAGCATTGGGTCTTGGTGTGCCGAGTCGGGCGACGAGCCACTGGCCAAGAGGAGCCGGGCCACCGCGCAAGCTCCTGGCCGAGCGACCGCGTCACCCGACGTGCCGATGAGGCCGAGAGCGTACGCGCCTTGTGCGCGACGCTGGCCGAAGACGGAGGCGACGGGCTGGCCGAGGAACCGTGCCACCCGACGCGTCACCTGGTGCCGAGACACTGGGTGCGTCGTGATCCGACGACGAACTCGTCGGATTTTCATCGTTCATCGTTCGTGCGAATCTCGTACGATGAGATAACGATGAATGATTATTTTAATGATTACTTAATTATTTTATTAAAAGATATCATTAAAATATTGTTATTTAAGGGAAATAAAATCTTTTTGGAAGATTTGCCTTGATTTTAGGAATATTTATTCCTAGATGATATGGATGGGAATAATTTAATAGTTTCCTAATATTCATCTAGATTCAAGATAAATATAGTGATAAGATTTGAATATATATTTTGTGGATTTTATATATTATATGAGATTTGATTTAATATCAAATCATGGATTAATTAGATTCTTTCCTTATTTATTGGATTTATATGGATTTTATTCCTGGATTAAATCCTAGTTATATTTGGAAAATAATAATCTAATCATTTTGTCTGAATAATCTGCTAAATAGATCCGTATTATGTGATCCGTTTGCTTGCACGCTTCCGCTGCCAACCCCTTCATCCTCCAGGATGGCTTTTGCAAGACCCTGCCAAATTCATGTAACACAACACATACAGTAGTACATGTATTATAAGCCCCAACACATACAGAAAATCTATAATCACACTCGATTTACTACGCTTATAGGCAAAATCACAACTGAAGTAGTATTCTTTAAATAATCACAATTACAGTATACACGTTTTACTGAAATCACATTTCACGTACCTTTTGCTGATCAGACATGAAGACAAATCGTGGGGCAATCTCCTGTAATTGGATGTCCTCTGCCAGATAGCCGAGGAACCATTTCCACTGCTCATAACTCTCAGCCTCAGTCACCGCCCACGCGATAGGCCACCAGCTGTTGTTTGGATCAATTCTCATGGCCGTCATGAGTTGGCCTCTGTACATTCCTCGCAAGAAACAGGCATCCAAGAAGATAATCGGTGGGCAAAAACGCATCCAACCCTTTTTCAACGGTCCGAGGCAAGTATAAAACCGCAAGAATCTTGTACCTACAGCCGCAAGATCTCTAAAGTTCTCATAGTGTATATGCACACTAGAGTCCGCGTGTGTCCGCTCCAATTCAGCTTTGTAGTCAAACAGCCTACATTGAAGTCCCGCCTTGCCAAAAATACCTTCTAAGGCAATGTCTCTTGCTCTGTACGCCTTCATCCTGCCAACTTTGAGCTGGAATTCCTCATCCACACACTGTCGTATAGCCGCCAATGGGATGTGGGGATTCGCTTTGTTTTTCTCCATGTAACGCTCAGCTAGCCACTCGGATATAAGTCATCTCTGATCCAATACCTGGGAGCATGTGTGCGCATGATCTCTGTGCATATTCACTACCACAAAATCGGTATTATTGTGGCTTTCAATCTTCCTTGCATAAACATACCATTCACAAGACTTTCCTTTACACATGGCATGAAGTCTCTTGTCATCATTCTTGGATACATCGATATAGTGTCTGCTCATTATCGCGTACTGGCGAATGGCCTTATAAAAGAAATCTCTATCCTTAAAAAAATCACCGGACTTCCACTTTGGCAGCTCATTTATCAGCTTGAAGTGGGTGTATTTGATACCCTTCATACGCAAGCCTTCCAAATCCTTAAGATCTTGGAGATCTTGTAGCTCATCAACTGTATCTTGCTCGCACAGAGGGTTTGTATCTGTCGAGTTCCTTTGATCAACAATAGGGGAGGACCTGCGTTTTTTCTTGGAGCTTCCACTGCTTTCACCTGTCTCTGGCTCCGCACCCCCTTGTTGTCCCGCTTCCTGTTCCGAGTGTTGTTACCGACACAACGACTCGTAATATGAGGTAAACATTTGTTCATCACGACACATGTTGGCCAACGAGATAAAATGGCCGACCTCATCATCACTGCCATCATCTTCAATACTTCCCTCGTTATGAAGATGACATCCATCGGGAACATAATCGAACGACGGACAATAAACATCTTCCGCCACCTGATAGGGTACATCTTCTACCACTGGTATGGGTTCTTCACATGCGGCTGCAGCTGGAGCTGACTCATGCACTTGGGTGTCAGCTTCGGACATGAACAATTCATGGGTAATATCCTCAATGATCAGAAAGATATCATTGTCAACCCGAATGTCCGGCTGTGACTGATAACCACCGTCCATTACCGGTCGGTAAACGTCTTCATCTGCTGATGCTCCTGCCCTTTCCGGATCTGGTTGGTGAACTAATCCTTCCGGCTCAGTTGCAGGTTCATCCACACTTGGACCAAACGGAATGGAATGGTCCACAGATGAAGGTCTAGCGACATCTTGCAATACACAAATGAGATACACAAAATCAGATGGACTACATCACAAATGAGGGACTACATCACAAATGAAACGAACCAAATGTACACATATGAGATACACAAAATGTATACAAAATCACAAATGTGGTACTAAATCAATTGTGTAAATCACAACTCATTACCTCTGGTACGTGTTGTTAGGGTTTTGTATACTAGAAATCACCTTTCGAGTGATTGGATACTGTAAAACTCTAATGGTTATTTTTCAATAAATGCAACAGATTATTTTTGTCATAATGTTGTTATGTTTTACATTTAACGGTTGTTTATTGCATATTTAAATGTATGAGCAAACGTAACAAAGTCTAAGTCTTTGTTTTAGTAGACCGGTTGTGGGCGTCGTCCAATTTAAGGTAACACGGTCAGTTCTAACCAAAGAAAAATAAGAATTTCACAACCTAGATAGGCCTAGACTACCTATCGCGAAAGGTTGCAATGTCAGTCCGATTATTTCTAAACCTTATTAAAATAAGATGACGTTGGTGTGGTATAGCACTGAATGGATCTAACAGCAAGACGAGTCTTTATGCTATCTACTGAAAGACGAGGTCTTGAGAATTAATTTCTTAATCAATGTACGTTAGCATTGAGCATACGATATTGAGTATCCACTACTTTGACTTACCAAAGGTGCCGGGTTTTCGTAACCCAACGATCCAGGTATATTGGGTAGTGGTGATCATTATCTAGAGGTGCTAGGATTGCTATTATGTTGAAACGTGCTCGAGGAGAGTCTCGTTTGATAACATCCACAAGAGGAGCTCGAAACGAGGTTTTATTATTCGGAACCTAGCTAGTTGGAGTTTGATTACTCTATGAATAATAAATAAGAGTTTCTTGCTAAGTCCACTCTTGGAATTCGAAATATGTTAATTAATTAAGTCTATAGCAGACATTAATTAATTAATGGATGTTTCCATCTTAAGCGCGGGAAATAAATCAAATACAATTAAAGGAAACCCGGAATACTTGTAATTTCGGATTTGGAAGGCAGTGCAATATTACTTCTGTAGTGGCTGCTCGTAATATTCCAATATAAGCTTATATTAAATTGTGGGTTCAATTTAATTAGTAAAAAGCTAATTGGGTGAGGCATGTTCCAGATTCTTCCTTAGATCCCTGACTGGGCCCAATATGTTACTTAAATAAATAGGAGAATAAATGAGACAGAAAACACAACAATTATTTTGTCAAATTTTCGTCCCCCCTCTAAAGAGTGATTTTCGAAAATTGTGCTCTCCTCCGTGAGCTGAGTTCTGTCTTCCATTATTCGAGTCCTAGTACGTTAGTGAGATTTGCCCACACAAATATCAGCGTATAGTCCGGGACACCAGTCAGAAGATCCGAGGTCTTGTATTGAAGATCTTCACGTGGAGACGGAGCAAGCCATCATCGATTCTTGATTGAATCAACGAGGTAAATTGACTAATTCCGTAGTAAGCATGTTTTAGGAATTTTATGTGCTAAAGCATGTTTTAATTCAAGTTATGAGCATGATACATGTGATAATTACGTGAATAGATTTTGTCTAAATAATCTGCTAAATAGATCAAATTCATGTGATCCGTTTTGTCCGCACGCTTCCGCTGCCAGCCCCTTCAGTTGGTATCAGAGCCAGTCTTTGGCTCTGATTATTTGGATTTAAATTTCGCGAAATTCATGTATGCATGTATTATTTGATTGCGAAGCATGTTCTTGGTGTTTTGTTTAATTAATTATGCATGATGAACTCAAGAACTATCGAATCAAAGAACTTGAATTGCTCGAACGCACCATGTGCGATCGAGATAGGGATGTCGAGACAGTGGGAGCCGGGAGCCGTGATCACGGGGCGACGCACAAACGAGTGGGGACTCGTGCGCGCCGCCGGCCGAGACCACACGCACCAGACGGAACCCGGGTCAAGGTCGACACGGCGGTGACTGGCGCGGAGTGGTGGCTCGTCCGAGAGCCACCGAGACACCGCGAGACACCGGGCCGAACCCTAGGCGGAAGGTCCGAGCTGGCCGAGAGCGGATGCGTCACCGTGCGCGCCGCTGGCCGAGAGCTCGCGACACCCGACGACTCGGAGGGTCGAGCCGGGCGCCGAGACGCTGGCCGAGAAGCGTCGGCACCCGTCGATCAGGGCGCCGAGACGCTGGCCGAGAGGCGCGCGCCTGGCCGAGAAGCGTCGGCACCCGACGAGCCGAGACGCCGAGACAGGCGTCGAGCAGCTGGCCGAGAGGCGAGTGCCGCCGTGTGCGCGCCTGGCCGAGAAGCTGCGACACCCGACGAGCCAGGCGGCCGAGACGCTGCATGCGTCGTGATTCGACGACGAATTCGTCGGATCTTCGTCGTTCATCGTTCGTTCGAACCTCATACGATGAGATAACGATGAAAGATTATTTTAATGATTATTTAATTATTTTATTAAAAGATATCATTAAAATATTATTATTTAATGGAAATAAAATCTTTTTGGTAGATTTACCTAGATTTTAGGAATATTTTTATTATTATCTATATCTATGGAAATAAATAATATTATTTTATTCCTAGATGATATAGATGAGAATAATTTAATAGTTTCCTAATATTTATCTAGATTTAAGGAATATTTTTATTATTTTCTAATATTTAATAGTTTCCTAATATTTATATATCTAAGATCCTAAAAGGGATAGATATGTATGAATACATTAAATAATGAAATATCTTCCTAATCTTGGACATGGAATTAATTTGAATTTAATTTTTCATGTCTTATTAAGAATTAAATAATTTGTTTATTTTAGATATATCTTATAGTAGACATGAATAAGAATTATATTCTAGAACAATAATTTCCTAAAGGAAGATACCAATTAATAAAAGATTTAATTATCCAGTAGATTAAATACCAACAGAATTTAATTAAGCCTTAAACTGCCTCAAGGCTAAGGATAATTAAAGTAAAACCATAACCCAAAATATAGAAGCTATAATTACGAACTCAACGTTTGTATATGGCCTCCATCAATTGGCCTGCAATTTATGAAGCCTTTTTCTAATATTATCGCCACATGCTCTGTGGGGACAATAATCCTAAGAAAATAGCAAGTTCATGAGGGCGGGCTTCTCAAATATAAATAGTATGAACTAGAATGTAGTTTCCAATATTATCGCCACCTGCTCTGTGGGGACAATAATCCTAAGAAACTGCGAGATTCAGAAGTTCACACAGGATTTATGAGATAGCTTGATCTTGTTAGCAGCACACAAGCATTGTTATGGGAGTGTGTTGTAGAAATGAGACTCTGTAATGCTAAATTCGGTGGTCTTGCTTAGGCAACATTAGGCGGCCATGCCACTCTGTGGTCTCTGGACTATTCGTCGGTGTTGTGACCAGTAAAATTGTAAGATTTTAATGCGTATTGACTTCCTCTGGAGGGTACAAAATTTTAATTTTACAGTTGTAAGATTTTGAAAAGTTTTATGGTTAATCTAATCAAACTTCTTACATAAGTTTATGACAATAGTAAAATACTCTGTTTTGTAGTGCAAATCAAATCGTCAATATGTCATTCAATCCTCTTTCCGCAATTCTCAAAGAAAATAAACTCGAGGGCCAAAATTACATAGAATGGAAACAAAATTTGGACATCGTTCTCACAGCAGATGAGTACATCTTTGTGCTCACCACCCCGCAACCTCCAGTGCCGGCGGCTACCTCTGCGGCAGGAGTCAGAGATGCACACAGATGGTGGCATAAGGCGAATGAGATGGCTAAGTGCTACATGTTGGCATCTATGTCTTCAGTACTCAAGCATCAGCATTCAGCCATGGAAACAGCCGCCGAGATTATGTAGAATCTCAAAAATCTTTTTGGTACTCAGAATCAAACGGCGAAGTCTCAAGCCTTTCGGAGTATCATGTCGAAGACAATGAAGGAAGGCTCGTCTGTGAGGGACCATGTCCTCGAGATGATGGGCCACCTCAACCAAATTGAGGTCTTGGGAGGGACGATCGATCCCGAGTCCCAGGTGACTATCATCCTTCAAAGTCTTCCCCCTAGCATCCAACAGTTCAAGCTCAACTTCGTGATGAACAAAAGGAATTACACCTTGGCAGAGTTGTTGACTGAACTTCAGTCGGCAGAGGACCTTATGGTCCAGGCTAAGGCGGCCATGATGACTTCGGCGCCTCGTTCCTCTGGCTTAAAGCCTAGCAAAGGAAAAAGGCAAGCACCGAACTCAGGACCGGCCAAGATAGCTAAGGGAAAGAAGAAGAAGAGGGCTAACAAGAAGCCCACGGGGAAGTGTTTCAAGTGTGGAGAAAAGGGGCATTGGAAGCCAGACTGTCCTAAACGGGGCAAGGCTACAGGTATGCACCAAGCTCTAGTTGTCGAGTCTTGTTTGACTTCGACATCAATTTGCACTTGGGTTATTGACACAGGAGCCACTGATCATATTTGTTTTGATCCTGACTTAATGCAGGTGACAAGACGGCTACATGATCGTGAGATCGAAGTCCAGCTGGGCGACGCTACCAAAGTGGCGGCCGTTGCAGTGGGAGACATTTATTTGCGTTTTAGTAGTGATAAATTTTTGATTTTGAAGAATGTTTTGTTGATACCTTCTTTTAGAAGAAATTTAATTTCAGTTTCTAAATTGGTTTATGATGGATATTCGATTTCTTTTAATGACAACTGCGTTATTAAGAAAGATGGTTCTTATATCTGTCGTGGTATCATGGAAAACAATCTGTACACAATCACTTCTACATAGTTTAATAATCGCAAATCAGAACTCAATACAACATCAAAAATTTCAAAGAAACGAAAAGAACCTTCAAATTCAATGAACGAAACGTACTTGTGGCACCTTAGACTTGGTCATGCCAATGAAAGGAGGATCCATTCTCTTGTTCAACAAGATCTTATCAAAGGTCTAGAGGAGGAACCTTTTCATAAGTGTGGGTCATGCTTAGAAGGCAAGATGACCAAGAGGCCTTTTAAGGCTAAGGGAAATAGGTCCAAGGAAGTACTTGAGCTCGTTCATTCCGATGTATGTGGACCAATGTCAACTGAGGCAAGAGGTGGTTTTCGATACTTCATCACATTTATTGATGACTTCTCGAAAATTGGATATGTCTACTTGATGCGTCACAAGTCAGAGTCTTTTGACAAGTTTAAAGACTTTAAGACTCTTGTGGAGAAGTATCATGGGAAGAATATCAAATGCCTATGATCTGATCGTGGAGGCGAATACCTCAGTGCCGAATTTTTGGACTACTTATCGGAAGTGCGAATTCAATCCCAACTGACTGCTCCGGGCACACCCCAGCAGAACGGCGTGGCTGAAAGAAGGAACATGACCTTATTAAACATGGTTCGATCGATGATGAGTTATGCACGTCTGCCTATTTCATTTTGGGGACATGCCTTGCTTTCCGCAAGTCACATTTTAGACAATATACCATCAAAATCCGTACCTAAAACTCCATATGAGTTGTGGACTGGGCGTAAGCCCAATCTAGCACATCTCAAGGTTTGGGGTTGCCCGGCTCATGTATTGGAAAAGGATCCAACTAAGCTAGGATCTAGGACAGAGGTATGTTTGTTTATAGGTTACCCCAAAGGAACGAAAGGTTATGAATTCTTTAGTCTCCGAGATAAGAAAGTCATTGCGAGCACTCACGCGACATTCTTAGAGGAAGACTATGTAATGAATCATAAACCCAGCAGTGAAGTGGCTCTTGATGAGCTAACTTCAGTCACAAGTTCCATTAACCAAGAACAAGTACCAAGTGTACAAACAATTCCCGAAACTTTAACTTCTACTCAAAATATTGTAGTGCCGCGCCGCAGTGGGAGGGTCTCACATGAGCCCGACAGATACATTGGTTTGGAAGAATCTATGGATCACTCCTCGGACAGCAATGTATTAGATCCCTGGAACTTTGCGGAGGCGCAGGCAGATATCGATCATTGCGAATGGGTAAAAGCAATGGATTCGGAACTACAATCTATGATAGACAAAGACGTCTACGATTTATCCGTCCTACCCGAAGGTTGTACTGCCATTGGGAGCAAGTGGATATATAAACGTAAACGTGGACCCGATGGACGAGTTAAAGTCTTCAAAGCAAGACTAGTGGCCAAGGGGTATACCCGAAAGGAAGGCATCGATTATGATGAGACCTTCTCCCCAGTGGCCATGCTCAAATCGATCCGGATACTGTTGTCTATTGCAGCTTATATGGATTGGGATGTATGGCAGATGGACGTTAAGACTGCATTTCTAAACGGCAGTCTTGAGGAGACCATCTACATGGAAAAACCCGAAGGATATGCCATAAAGGGCAAAGAACACATGGTTTGGAAGCTTAAGAAGGCCATTTATGGCCTCAAGCAAGCATCCAGATCGTGGAACCAATGTTTCGATCAAACTGTTTGCAAGTTTGGATTCGAAAAGTGCCCAAGTGAGAGCTGCGTGTATAAGAAAGTTGATAAGGGGAATGTGGTGTACTTAGTTTTATATGTAGATGAAATTCTTCTAATTGGAAACAATAAAAAGATGTTGTCATCAGTTCGAACATGGTTATCAAACCAGTTCGAGATGAAGGATATGGGAGACGCGGGACACATCCTCGGGATCAAGGTTCTTCGGAATCGAGAGAAGAAGATGTTGTGCTTATCTTAAGAATCTTACATCGAAACAGTAATTAGTCGTTTTAGCATGCAGGACGCCAAGAAAGGTTTCTTACCTTTTAGACATGGCATCCATTTATCTCAAGAGATGTGCCCTAAAACGCCGTCTGAGATACAAGCAATGAGAAGGATTCCATATGCTTCGGCAGTTGGAAGTCTCATGTATGCTATGCTTTGTACTAGACCAGATATTTGCTTTGTTGTTGGCATGGTGGCAAGATATCAGTCGAATCCGGGGGCCAAGGACATTGGACTGCCGTAAAGAACATACTCAAGTACCTTAAACGGACTAAGGACTATGCTCTAGTTTAGAATGCAGTCGAGCACTGTCCTTTGGGATATACTGACTCAGACTTTCAAGCTGATCAGGACTCGAGAAAATCTACTTCAGGATATGTGTTCACCTTAGGAGGTGGAGCCGTAATTTGGAAGAGTGTGAAGTAGAAATGCATTGCGGACTTGACCATGGAACCCGAGTATGTGGCCGCATCAGAGGCTGCAAAAGAGGCTGTATGGTTCAAGAACTTCCTTATGGATTTAGGTGTGGTTTCGAATCTGCCCAAGAGCATCACTATTTATTGTGACAATTCTGGTGCTGTGGCAAACTCGAAAGAACCAAGAGCTCACAAAGCGAGCAAACACATAGAGCGGAAGTATCATACCATTAGAGATATAGTGCAGAGAGGAGACATAAAAGTGGTCAAGATTGCGTCAGAGAACAACCTGGCAGATCCTTTTACAAAGGCTTTGGCGGTAAAACCGTTCGAGTGCCACGTTGAAGGGATGTGAGTTCGACTCATTCAAGACCTCAACTCGCTTTCAGTATAAGTGGGAGAAATTTAGACGTGTGCACTACTATTTTGTATACTCGAAAGCTGTTTTGAGTATAAGTGTAATAGCCGAAAATGTTGAAGTTTTATTCTTTTATTTTTTTTGGTTGATTTGTGATTTTGTGTTTAATATATGGTGTGGAAAATCTTAATTGTTTTATTTTTTGTTGTGGATGTGAGATAATTTATCTAGGCAATTAAAATTAGGTTAATTAATAAATCATGGATTAAAATTCTAATTAACTAAATCTTTTTCTCTCCCTCTTCTTTTTTTTTTTCGAAAACCCCTCCCCCTCTCCCACTAATTCCTCAACCTCCCCCTCACTCCCTCATAACCGATCCCCCCCCCCTTTTCATTCTTTTTCTCTCTCGGTTCTCTCTCAAGCTCTCTTCTCTCTCGCGTCGTGCACAACACCGGTAAGCCCCTCTCTCCTTCTCTCTCTGGTCCTCTTCCCTCTCACTCCCTCTCACTGAATTCTTGGTTTCGTCAAGGTATATCTCTCGTACCGAATTGAAATCGGAGTAGGGAAGCGTTTGATCTACGTTCGAACTATCCGGGAAAGGTAACCCAAACCCTAACCCTTGTTAAATTCGAAAAACATGCATGTAGGACGTTTTTGGGAAGGTTTAGATGCTGAATAGATTTTGTGATTATGTGTTGTTGTCGAGCATGTTTTGATAGTAACTGACAGTGGGTTCCGACCCCGTTTTGACTGAGCAAACGATCTCCTTTTGGTACGAAATTTTTAACCGTATAAACTTGGATGTGTCTTCGGTGTGGTGTGTAAATTTCAGCTTCATTGGATGTCGTATGATTTTATTATGATTTTTGCAAGTAGACTGCGCAGATTCGCGAGTTGTATGTTTTTGGGAGATGTTTTCATGTGCTTTGGGTGTGTTTCTGAGTGTTGTGTTTTGTGAAGTATGTGGGTGTGTTTGGCCAAGAGATGGCTCGGGAAAATCAGTGTTTGGTTCGAGGGTTTCGTGTGTGTTGGCCGAGAGTTGTAGGGTTCGGCCTAGGGCAGTGTTGTGGAGAGTTTTGAAGGGATGAACCAGGTGTTTGGGTGTGTTTTGGGACGTAGGAGGTGTGGTGTGAATGTCGTATAGGGTTTGAGAATCGGAGGTTGGAGGAAAGTGAGTGTACACTGGACCGCGCCAGGCGCCGAGCCAAGGCCGAGACGGGTGCCGCGCCAGGCGCCGAGCCAAGGCCGAGACAGGTGCCGCGCCAGGCGCCGAGCCAAGGCCGAAACAGGTGCCGCGCCAGGTGCCGAGCCAGCCGTCCGAGGTGCCGAGCCAGGTGGCCGAGGTGCCGAGCCAGGTGGCCGAGGTGCCGAGCCAGGCGGCCGACGTACCGAGCCAGGCGGCCGAGGTGCCGAGCCAGGTGGCCGAGGTGCCGAGCCAGGCGGCCGACGTGCCGAGCCAGGCGGCCGACGTGCCGAGCCAGGCGGCCGACGTGCCGAGCCAGGCGGCCGACGTGCCGAGCCAGGCGGCCGACGTGCCGAGCCAGACGGCCGAGGTGCCGAGCCAGGTGGCCGAGACACCGAGCCATGCCGAGATGCCGATCCTGTTTCCGAGCTTTTTCCGAACCTTTTCCGGGCCAGGTGAGCCGTTTGCACAGTAAGAGTATGCCAGGAGTTGGAGTGCTGTGTGTGTGTGTCGTGTGCGCGTTTTGAGGTACGTCGTACGCGTGTCGGGTGCGTGCGGGGTGCGTTTCGAACGTGTGGCTTTGTGTGTTTGTTTGATAACATGTTGTTAAGTGTGTGTACGTGTAACGTGCTAGATGTTGAAGTCGTCCACGTAGGAATCATGCATTGTCGTTTAAACCTCGTTTACTCTGACTCTAATCACGATTTATTTATCTGTCAAAAGGGTGACTGTTTCGAGGGAAGTGTGGTTGAAGGGAACTGTTTTAAAAGCTAAGCAATCGAGGTGGGCTTTTCTACCCTACTTTTATGTGGGCTATTTTTTTTAATACGGACTTTGTTCCGGAAATGTTTATGGAGGTGAACTGTTTGTCTTGCCAATTGTTTTGATTTGAAACCTATCTGAAGTGGTTTACCACATATGTTTAATCAAATTCGGGTCTGTTGGGCTGCGAACCCTCAGGCTAGTGTACACGAGACCGGGAGCCATCTGAGAGCAAGTTGGCCGGTCTAGTTGACTTAGGGTGTGGCCACGCCCCTTGTCACCGTTGGATCAGATAGTGTATGATGGTGGGAATAAGGGTGGCAATATCTGAAAATGACTGCGCAGTCGAATTTATGAAATATATTTTGTGTACTTGGGTTATTTTCTTACACTTAAAACCCCAAGGTTACACTGATGTGGCATGACAAACTATGATTTTGGCGTGTGTCCACTGAGTGCAATAAGTACTCAGCCCTGCATGTTGTTTTCTTAATGTGCAGGTTGAGCGGCGATGGGGATGACGGATGTTGAGCAGTGAAAGCCAAATGAGTGTTTTACTTGGTCTTTTGGATGGTGTCGTGTCGTCATACCCGGCATCATCTGTCTTTTGGTCTTTTCCGCTGCTTTGTAATCCGATACATTGTTTTTATTTAACTCTGTTTACATTAACTTTAGTAATGTCTTCTTAGTACAATGTTTGAAGTGAACTTCTTTTTAATAAATGTTTTTGGGTCAAATATTCCTGTTCTCCCCTTTCTTCCCCGCTTCTTTATTCCTCCCCTAGTCGCGGTCCACCGTACTTCCTATCCTTAGGAAATGCGGGCGTGACAATAAGTGGGAGATTGTTAGGGTTTTGTATACTAGAAATCACCTTTCAAGTGATTGGATACTGTAAAACTCTAATGGTTATTTTCCAATAAATGCATCAGATTATTTTTGTCATAATGTTGTTATGTTTTACATTTAATGGTTGTTTATTGCATATTTAAATGTATGAGCAAACGTAACAAAGTCTAAGTCTTTGTTTTAGTAGACCGGTTGTGGGCGTCGTCCAATTTAAGGTAACACGGTCAGTTCTAAACAAAGAAAAATAAGAATTTCACAACCTAGATAGGCCTAGACTACCTATCGCGAAAGGTTGCAATGTCAGTCCGATTATTTCTAAACCTTATTGAAATAAGATGACGTTGGTGTGGTATAGCATTGAATGGATCTAACAGCAAGACGAGTCTTTATGCTATCTACTGAAAGACGAGGTCTTGAGAATTAATTTCTTAATCAATGTACGTTAGCATTGAGCATACGATATTGAGTATCCACTACTTTGACTTACCAAAGGTGCGTGTTTTTCGTAACCCAACGATCCAGGTATATTGGGTAGTGGTGATCATTATCTAGAGGTGCTAGGATTGCTATTATGTTGAAACGTGCCCGAGGAGAGTCTCGTTTGATAACATCCACAAGAGGAGCTCGAAACGAGGTTTTATTATTCGGAACCTAGCTAGTTGGAGTTTGATTACTCTATGAATAATAAATAAGAGTTTCTTGCTAAGTCCACTCTTGGAATTCGAAATA
This sequence comes from Salvia splendens, assembly GCF_004379255.2. NCBI lineage: Eukaryota > Viridiplantae > Streptophyta > Magnoliopsida > Lamiales > Lamiaceae > Salvia > Salvia splendens. The sequence goes on from NC_056039.1 coordinate 28,607,856, forward strand.
TGTTAATTAATTAAGTCTATAGCAGACATTAATTAATTAATGGATGTTTACATCTTAAGCGCGGGAAATAAATCAAATACAATTAAAGGAAACCCGGAATACTTGTAATTTCAGATTTGGAAGGCAGTGCAATATTACTTCTGTAGTGGCTGCTCGTAATATTCCAATATAAGCTTATATTAAATTGTGGGTTCAATTTAATTAGTAAAAAGCTAATTGGGTGAGGCATGTTCCAGATTCTTCCTTAGATCCCTGACTGGGCCCAATATGTGACTTAAATAAATAGGAGAATAAAGGAGACAGAAAACACAACAATTATTTTGTCAAATTTTCGTCCCCCCTCTAAAGAGTGATTTTCTAAAATTGTGCTCTCCTCCGTGAGCTGAGTTCTGTCTTCCATTATTCGAGTCCTAGTACGTTAGTGAGATTTGCCCACACAAATATCAGCGTATAGTCTGGGACACCAGTCAGAAGATCCGAGGTCTTGTATTGAAGATCTTCACGTGGAGACGGAGCAAGCCATCATCGATTCTTGATTGAATCAACGAGGTAAATTGACTAATTTCGTAGTAAGCATGTTTTAGGAATTTTATGTGCTAAAGCATGTTTTAATTCAAGTTATGAGCATGATACATGTGATAATTACGCGAATAGATTTTGTCCTAATAATCTGCTAAATAGATCAAATTCTTGTGATCCGTTTTGTCCGCACGCTTCCGCTGCCAGCCCCTTCACGTGTGCATGGGATTCTCCACCTCCAACATCTCCTACTTCTTCAAAACATCCTCCTCCAACCTCTGCGGTACATTCAATGTCGGGTGCTGCTACGGATGCTTCTCCAATCTCAGAGACCGGGGCTTCGGTTGGTACTGATTCGGTTGATACCGCTTCAAATGCATTCGCCAAATTTTGACTAGCTACCTCCGCGTCCCTTTTCCTCTTAGCATGATCATCGTCTAAACTCTTCGTAAGATATTGCACGAACTCTATATCCCTATCATACCATCCAATCATTAAAGGCTTATTCCGCTGCCTCCTCATCCGTCTAGGCTTTTGCTTTGGCACACTAGGTTCGGTTTCTTCAATCTCTTCAATGATGACTCCTGGGGGTTTAGCCGCCCTGAATCTGAGAAGCACTTGTGCTTCATCCTTCATTTTCTTCAATAGAGCGTCAGCCCGGGTTATCTCTACAACATAGATGTGAACTAACTTTGTTGTCGTAGACGCCACCTTGAGGAAATCCGTCAGATGTGAATCCTCAACAATGGGCAACAACAGGCCGCCGATTGAAACCCCCGCGCATGCATTACTGTACTTTGGATCGCAATAATAGAACTCACATATCATCTTCCTATCGTACTTCAACTTTAACACCATGCTCGATAGGTCTATGAGCGCGAAATGGTTTATATTGCAGAAGTCGAAGTATGTCAACTTCCAACCAACATACTTGTTGTCATCGTTGGTATTGAAGAATGAACCGCCATGATGGAAAGCAATTGAAAACATTCCAGGCGCATCCCCTGTTAAGGAGAACAATAATCGGACCGTTAACAATCAAACCAAAACAGTAAACAAAATTCACAACAAAAAATCAAACTCTGGCGCCCTAATTCACCAAATGAGGATTAGAAATCAATTTCCGGAGAAACAAAAATATATTCACAGTTTAAATAAATTCTGTAAACCTTAAATCACAAACCGAGGGTTATAACTTACTATATTCATCTTCTGGGACGAAAAAATCAAGATCAGGATCGCGGATATCCCAGGTTTCTTCTTCCACATCTATGACCACCGGTGCATATCTCGGTGGTGGTCGACAGTGTGGTGGCGATGGCGGGGGTGTGGGTTCCCTGTTACGGCGAGACGATTTCCGGGACGACGAACCGCCTGATGATCCGGCGCGCTTTCGTTTAAGTGCCATTCGTGCAAAATAGTTTTTTCACAGAGGGGGCAGAGAGAGAGATTAGATTGAAGAGTGAGCACAATGTTTTGCAATTTTTTGGCGGGGTAGGAGAGATAACTCATTTTTTGCAAAACTTTTAGGCGGGGTGAGAGTGAAGGCCGAAACTAAGACTTGTGAAATTTTTTAAACATATTTCATAAATCACACCCAGAGTCCTGAGTACGTGGCGTGTGCGTGTGGTCCATTACGTTACCAACCGCCACTGATGCGCCATCATGACTTGATGGCTGACACCCGCACATCAAATCACGCCAGAGTATGGTGGCCGCCACTGCAGGTCAGATGTGGTCTGACCAAAATGCCCGTTTAGGGTTGAAGGGTATTTTTGTTCGAAAATACCTGATATGTGATTATGTTAAACGCCAGAGACCTGTGGCGATATTTTTAAACGTCAGGGGCCTGGAGTGAAACAAATGCAAAGGTCAAGGACGTTTTATGTAGTTCACTCTTTTTTTATTTGTGTGGAGGCATGAATTGCAGATTTAGTATTAGGAGAGATACGTGTAATTGAGGTTTTAATTGGTGACTTTTGATTGCAGATTGAGGGAGATCAGAAGTCACGCTTCTGGAGAAGAAGATCATATCTAAGAGCATCCACAGCGGCGAGCAATTGCTCGTCCGTCCGTCCGTGCCAGCGGCGCGGCACCGCTTTCCGCCGCTGCGCTCTTGCCGCTGGCACAACGCTTCTTGATGCATCGAGCACGTCCGTGCCAGCGAGTAGGCGACGTGGCGCGTTCTGATTGGCCAACTGCATATCCGTTGGAAAATTATTTTTTTTAAATCGAAAATAATACCAAAAAATAAAAAAAAATATTTTCACAATCCCAAAAAATTGGCCTTTTTTGCCCATTTTTCTGTATTTTTTGAATTTTTTCCCTCCAATATAGTCTATAAATACACACATTCATCATCATTTTTTACATCAAATCATCTCACCTTCATCTCTCATTCATATTTTTCATACAACTTATCTACATATTCATCTCTCACTCAAAACCTCAAATGGATTTCACCCATCTCATTGCGGAAGCGGAGCGTGAAGAACAAGAATACTACGAACAATATTGTGCCGCTTATGAAACATATGTCGCAGCGAATACCCTCGCCCCTCCTCCTCAACCAACTAGATCAACTCGCCGCTACATCCATCGTGACCGGGGAGGGAGCCCACGAAAGGCTCGTTGCCAACTATTTTTCCGACCAGCCGCGGTTTCAGGAAGATTAATTTAGGCGTCGTTTTCGCATGTCAAAGCCCTTGTTCATGCGTATTCTCAACACATTGTCCGCCCGTGTTGAATACTTCCAAACAGGTCCAGATGCAGCCGGTCGGCAAAGTCTCTCAGCGTTGCAGAAGTGTACGTGTGCCATCCGACAACTCGCTACTGGGCAAACGGCCGACCTCTTCGACGAGTATTTGCATGTCGGTGAGTCCAATGGAATCCTTTGTCTTAAAAATTTTTGCGAGGGCGTTCGTTCAACTTTCGGTGATGAATTCCTTCGGGCACCCACCACCGATGATTGCCAACGGTTGCTTCGTCTTCACGAAACAGTCCATGACTTTCTCGGTATGCTTGGCAGCATTGACTGCATGCATTGGAGGTGGAAGAATTGTCCGACTGCTTGGAGGGGGCAACACTTAAGCGGCCACAAAGGCGACGGCCCAACACTTATCCTTGAAGCGGTCGCCGACTACCGCCTATGGATTTGACATGCATATTTCGGTGTTGCCGGATCCAACAACGACTTGAACGTGCTCTATTCTTCACCCCTCTTCAATGATGTGTTGAATGGTGTAGCACCGGCGATTGACTTCACCGTCAACGGAAATGTATACCACATGGGTTACTATCTCGCCGATGGTATCTACTCAAGGTGGTCGACTTTCGTGAAGACGCTCAGCAACTCGCAAGACCCGAGACGGGTTCTTTTTGCGCAGCGTCAAGAGTCTGCGCGGAAAGACGTCGAAAGAGCATTTGGGGTCCTTCAAGCCCGATTCAACATTGTGAAGGCCCCGTCTCGCTGTGGTACGTGAAAAATATCGCCGACATCATGTACACGTGTATTATCTTACACAACATGATTATAGCCGACGAAGGACCGAGGGCGGCTAGCTTTTACGACGAGGATGAAGCCGGAAGCTCAAGCGCGAGGCCTCCCCCACGCCGAGATGTGCATACGACGGTGGGTGAGAGGATCAAAACAAGGCACACAATGCGCGATACCCGAACCCATGTTGAGCTACAAGAAGATCTAATCAAACACATGTGGGCGAAATTCGACCACGAGTAGTGGGTTTTTTAATTTTATGAATTTAATTATGTAATTTTTAATTTTTAGGAGTTTAATTATGTAATTTTTAATTTTTAGGATTTTAATTATGTAATTTTTATTTTTTATAATTATGTAATTTTTATTTTTTGGATTTTAATTATGTAATTTTTATTTTTTAGGATTTTAATTATGTAATTTTTAATTTTTAATGTATTTTGTAATATTATTCCGAGTATTTTTAATGCATTTTAATTTTGTGAAAATGTTTTTATTTAAATTGAATAATGGAATGGTGGGACTGATGGGGTACGAACTAAACAACTAAACCCTAATGGCGAGCCCAATAGCAGTGACGGCCCATTAGCCCAAAACCCAAGAAAGAGTATCAGTTCGGCACAACCAAAGAGTTCAGTTCGGTTCGGCACAACCAAAGAGTTCGGTCGCAGCCTACAGCTCGGTAAAAGCCAACCAATCAAGCTCTACTCTCAGATCGGCAAAAGAACCAATCAAGCTCTACTCTCAGATCGGCCAAAGCTGATCGGCAAAGTTCAGCAGTTCGGTCTCAGTATTCGACCGAACAAGGAGATAGTGGACCCATGCAGGACCTCCACGACCTCCACTACACCCACGATCTATTTAGTGGTATGAAGCAGTTGTCAACCTGCAAGCCACGATCTTGGATAGTGGACCCATGCAGGACCTCCACGACCTCCACCACACCCACGATCTATTTAGTGGTATGAAGCAGTTGTCAACCTGGAAGCCACGATCTTGGTTCACATGTATAAATAGAACTTAGATCAGATAGACAAAAAAGCTCTCTAGATATCGAATCATATAGCAAGTCAGTGTTGTAAGCTGTAATCCAGATCAAGCAATACAAATTTGCCCTCCTTTCTTCCCGTGGACGTAGATTTACCTCAGTAAATCGAACCACGTAACTTTCTGTGTCGTGATCTATAGTTATTACCTGCATTTATTACCATCAAAAATTCGCCCAATCATCACTGGCGCCGTCTGTGGGAACCAGAGAACCAAATCTGTGATAAAAGCGAGTTTTTGATCCTCTTCCACCAAAAAAATGCATACCAGATCACATAATACCCGTGCTTCCGTCCGTGATAACCATGAGGAAGCTAGTCCAGCCCGTAGGTCTGGAAAACAGCCTCGTGAGAAATCTGTCTCCAGTTCTCACGGTGAAGGAACAAGCCACTCCAGAAGTCATCGCACCGAGTCTTCCCAGCAGCCCGATTTGAACGAGGCTGTCAAGTTGTTTTTGGCCGAGAAGCAGGATGAATTCTTAACATTCCTGCAAAAAGGCCAAAAGCCGGAGACGAAAACGGCGGATTCTCTCTCTCCATCTAGACATGAAAGTCACTACCGCAGTAGTGTCGCATCTCCCCGGAGAAAGAATCCTCACCACCGACATGTTCCTCTTCCTCCTCGTTACCGGAATCACAGGAGAACTCCATCTCCACCATACCGAAGAGATGTCGGGTTCGCCATGTATGGAGCGCTGAAGACTCCATTCTCGGATGATATCACCCGAACTCCGTTGCCGCAGAATTACCGAACTCCGTCAATGACTTATGACGGGTTAGTGGATCCTCATGATTTCTTGGGACGCTATCAGTATAATATGGCGAACCAAGGTCTCAATGAGGTTCACATGTGTAAGCTGTTTCCCGAGCTGCTCATCGGGAACGCAAGGAGGTGGTTTGATAGCCTCCCTCAAGGCAGCATTAGATCTTACAGAGATCTAATGGATGCTTTTCATAGGAGATTCTTCCAGAAAGCGGAAGCCCGAATCACTTCGGCTCAGCTGCTTTCTATTCGTCAAGGTCGCGATGAAAAAATTAGCGACTTCATGACGAGGTTCCACAAGGAATGCCTACAAGTAGATGATCTCAATGATCTACTTGTCATTTCGGCATTCCAAAATGGAATACTGCCAGGAGCTCTCTACAGGAAGCTCGTTGAATGCAGTCCGCAAACAGCTCAAGAGATGTGGGACATTGCGGACCAGTTTTCTCGTGCCGATGAGGCAGACCGTCGAAAACGGTCTTTAGACAGCTCATCTAGAGGAGACAAAAAGAAGCCCGATCATAGCGATCAGAGGCTTCCTCGCCGAACTCCTTTTGAAAGAATTCAAAGGGCACCGGTACAAGGCAGATTGGGACCACGTCTCGATCTTGAGAAACCGCCCGCTCAGTTCGTACCATTGAACAAGTCGAGAGCGGAAATTTTCGAACTGCATTCCGATATGTTCGAAAAGCCAAAGCGGATGACGAAATCGGCCGCGCGCCGAAGTCAGGATAATTATTGCTCCTTCCATCAAGACCACGGTCACGATACCGAGGAGTGCCGACATTTGGCTGCAGGTATTGATGTTCTTGTGAAAACAGGGACGTTAAAAAAATACCAAAGCAAGCAGCCGAAAAAGAACAAGAAGCAGAGAGGTGCGAACTGTGCTCCTCAGGATCCGAAAAGGCAACAGGATCCCGAAGACGATGACGAGCCGCAATATGATGGAGTAATCCAGACTATTGACGCTCTCCCAGCCGGGAAGACTAAATCGTCCCTGAAGTCAGAGCGCAGAGGCTTCAATCGAGAGGAGCCAACGCATAAAAGGCTGAAGCAGGACGAAGTGATTACATTTTCAGATGCTGATCCCGTCCCGGCCATCTCTCCTCATCAAGACGCCATTGTCATTCAAGCCGGAGTGGCAAACAAACTGATCCACAGAGTGTTCGTGGATACAGGAGCGTCAGTTAGCATTCTTTTTAAAGAATGTTTCGATAAACTGGAAGTGGATCCAGCTCGGCTCAGTCCGGCTCCGCTTCCTCTGAAAAGTTTCGCCCAGGAGGACACCCGCCCTGAAGGTATTATCAGCCTTCCGATTACGGTGGGAAGAGCGCCTACAAGCTCCAGTACGATGATCGAGTTCTTTGTGGTAAAAGCTCGGTCCCCGTACAACATTATACTGGGAAGAGACTGGCTCAACACAGTTCGGGCCATTTGCTCTACTTATCACCTCACCATCAAGATCCCCACTAAAGGAGGGATAGCGGTCATCCGAGGTGATCAAAAGAGAGCAAAAGAGTGTTTGCAGATTGCGCTTAAAAGTGCCGAGCAATCAGATCGGCACCATCAAGCATAGCAATCACAGCAGCCGGAGTCAGAGGCAGGCGAAATGACCGAAGTCACACCGGAGCCGAACTCGATGGAAGTTCGGTTATATGAAGATGATCCATCCAGAACGGTGAAGATCGGTTTCGCGGGAACACCTCTACTCCGGGAAAAGACCATCCAGCTCCTCAAAGAGTACAAAGACGTCTTTGCGTGGTCGCCGTTGGACATGACCGGAGTGCCCCCTGAGGTAATTACACATCGGTTAAATATTGATCCTTCAGTCCGGCCTATAAAACAGAAGCAAAGACTCTTTGCGGCAGAAAGAAGTCAAGTCATCCATGACGAAGTCCGCCAATTACTGAAAGCGGATGTGTTATTTGAAGTGAAATATCCTTCTTGGGTGGCCAACCCTGTGATGATCAAGAAAAAAGAGGGAGGATGGCGGATGTGCATAGATTTTACCGATCTAAACAAGCACTGTCCTAAAGATTGCTATCCCCTTCCGAACATAGATAAAAAAGTAGAAGCTTTGATAGGCTTCGAAATTTTTTGTTTTCTTGATTTATACAAAGGATATCACCAAGTTTTAATGGATGAGAGTGATGCTTCAAAAACGGCTTTCATTACTGACTTCGGCATTTTTGCTTACAAAAAGATGCCATTCGGTTTAAAGAATGCCGGAGCCACATATCAAAGGATGGTTGACAAGCTATTTCGGCACCTAATCGGAAAAGAGGTTGAAGTGTATGTTGACGACATAGTCGTTAAAAGCAGAAGCACTTCGGAGTACGAAGACAATCTCAAGTCCACTCTCGACGTGCTCCGAAAAGCCAACCTCAAACTCAATCCCCAAAAATGTACCTTTTTGGTAGATTCGGGAAAGTTTCTAGGTTGTTGGGTTTCAAAGGAAGGACTCAAGGCAAATCCGCTAAAAGTTCAAGTTGTTCAGAACATGGCAACGCCGAAGTCCATACATGATGTGCAAAGGCTAACTGGATGTCTAGCCGCACTGAATAGATTCCTTTCCCAAGCAGCCGAAAAGCAAATGCCGTTCTTCAATGTGTTGAAGAAGGCACCAAAGTTTGAGTGGGGAGTCGAGCAGAAAAAGGCTTTTGACGAGCTCAAAAGTTATTTAGCCGAGCTTCCTATTCTCTCTGCTCCAACAGATGCCGAAGTGATATTCTTATACTTAGCGGCATCAGATCAAACCATTAGCGCGGTGCTTGTACGAGAAGAAGGCCTAAAGCAGTTTCCCATCTACTTTACAAGCCGAGCATTAAGAGGTCCAGAAACAAGGTATCAACCTCTGGAAAAAATTGCTCTGGCATTAGTAAATGCAGCAAGGAGACTGCGGCCATATTTCTATGCTCACAAGGTATGCGTCTTAACCGATCTTCCACTTCGGCAAGTTTTGACTAAGCCAGAAGCATCAGGCAGAATTGCCAAGTGGGCCATAGAGCTGGGAGAACACTCAATAGAATTTCTACCTCGGAAAGCCATCAAGGGACAAGCCTTGGCAGATTTTCTTGCAGAGGCAAAGTTCGATCAAGCAATCCCTGTTATTGCCGAACAGAAAAATCCTGCCAATGACGAACTAACACAGCCCCAGGAATCCGAAGTAGAGCCGCCGGACTGCTGGAGTGGATTCGTAGATGGAGCTTCGAATAAGACGGGAAGTGGAGCTGGTATTCTACTTATCGCTCCCGACGGACACGAGGTAACTTATTCACTTCGGTTCCTATTCCCAACTACTAATAACGAAGCCGAATACGAAGCCCTCCTTGCCGGACTTCAATTAGCGCAAAGTCTATTTGTCAAATCTCTCAAAATCCATTGTGATTCACAAGTCATAGTGAATCACATGCTGGGTACAAGCGAAGCCCGAGATGAGAGGATGAAAAAATACTTGGACAAAGCGCAAAGCATTAGCCGAAGTTTCTCTTATTTTCGGATAATCCGCATTCCCAGAGCGGAAAACAGCCGAGCAAATACTTTAAGTAAGTTGGCCTCATATCCGAGCTCAAAGGTGGAGGAATTACTACACCGAAGCATTGATGAAGCTGAGATACATTCAGTAACCAGCTCGCCGAACTGGATGACGCCGATCTTACAGTATCTAGATCAAGGACAACTGCCCGAGGATAAGAGAGAAGCTCGGAAAATCACATGCCGAGCACTTCGGTATGAATTTCATGAAGGAGTCCTATACAGAAAGTCCTACCTTCAACCGTTATTGCGATGTGTAGGACCAGAAGAGACGGACTACATCCTTAGAGAAGTTCATGAAGGATCTTGCGGTACCCACATCGGAGCTAAAGCTTTAGCTAAAAAAGTTCTGAGATGGGGATATTATTGGCCAACTTTGGTACAAGAAGCAGTGCAGCTCGTCAAGACATGTACGAAGTGCCAAATCCATGCAAATATCCCAAGGATGCCGCAGACCGATCTATGTGCTATGCAAAGCCCTTGGCCTTTTATGCAATGGGGCATAGACATAGTAGGACCACTACCACAAGCTCCTCGGCAAATGAAATTCCTTATCGTTGCCGTGGATTACTTCACGAAGTGGGTGGAGGCTGAACCATTAGCTACGATAACGAGCTCGAAGGCATTGGATTTTGTCTGGAAGAACATAGTTTGCCGATTTGGCATACCCCATATCCTCATTTCGGATAATGGGACTCAGTTCACCGACAAGACATTCAAGAATTGGTGCCAAGAGCTGAATATTCAACAGCGGTTCACTTCGGTCTCTCACCCACAAGCAAACGGACAAACGGAAGTAACAAACCGTATTCTAGTGAAAGGGTTAAAAGCTCGGTTAGAACAAGCCAAAGGACAATGGGTAGAAAATCTTCCTCAAGTCCTATGGTCTTACCGAACTACACCAAAAACCTCAAACGGTGAAACTCCGTACAGTCTGGTGTACGGCACTGAAGCCGTGATTCCGGTTGAGATCGGCATACCCAGTCCCCGAACTCTTAATTTCTCAGCAGAACTAAATGAGGACGGACTGAGAGCCGAACTAGATCTTGCCGAAGAAAGAAGAGAATTGGCCTGCATAAAAGCAGCCAAGTACAAGGAGCAAGTAGCCCAGTATTATAACCAAAGGGTGAAAAAGCTGCAATTTCAAGTGGGAGATCTCGTCTTGAGAAACAATGAAGTAAGCCGAGCAGAAAAGCTGGGCAAACTCGAACCCACATGGGAAGGTCCATATCGGGTGTCAGAAGTCCTCGGCAAAGGGTCTTATAAATTGACTCACATGTCAGGAGAACAAGTACCCCGAACATGGCACATTTCCAACCTCAAGAAGTTCCATTTGTAAGAGACAGTCCGGTCAGTCAGTCTTGTGTCTAGTTCGGTCCTAGGGGTATGTGCTTTCTTTGTTTTTTACTTGTTTTTCATGCTTGTCGTTTTATAAAAGTTTAAAACCTTTTTCGTCTTTTTTATTTGTCTTTATGTGCGTTGTCTCTCTATGTGCGTGTCGTCTCTTACAAATGTTACTGAGGTATTTTGTTCTTTAAAGGCTGATCCCCTTTTTAGAACATGTATTAAAGACAATTGTGAGTCCAAGCTTCTCAGGAAGATACAAGACTCCACAATTCAGCTTAAGAAACAAGCAGTTCGTCTGAAACGAACTGCAAAAAGGGAAAGTCCGATCCGAGCGATAAAACTCGCCAAATTAGGACAAAGGGAAAGTCCGATCCGAGCGATAAAGCTCGCCAAATTAGGACAAAGGGAAAGTCCGATCCGAGCGATAAAACTCGCCAAATTAGGACACAAACCAAGTCCGGTCAAAGAAGTTTACTTCATAAGACCAAAGACGAGTCCGGTCAAAGAAGTTTACTTCATAAGACCAAAGACGAGTCCGGTCAAAGAAGTTCACTTCATAAGACCAAAGACGAGTCCGGTCAAAGAAGTTTACTTCATAAGACCGAGGACGAGTCCGGTCAAAGAAGTTTACTTCATAAGACCGAGGACGAGTACAATAAATGAAATAAAAAATCGCTGAACTGTAAGTACGCAGTGATAGAAGCGAAATGAAAAAAATTTTCATTTATTAAGTCTTGTTCGGCATACAACTCCGCTGCCCTACGAGAGGGCGTTACGCTATTACAAAGGACTATTCTACTGTCCACGGTTGCTAAAGTTGAGCCACCTATCCGAAAAATCCTCATGATGCTGAGTTCGGGCGTTCCGAGCAGTTGAAGAATAAGTAGGTGGACGAGCTGCTCTGATCGATCTACCGCCTCTTCCCTGAGTCCGGGAAGTTCTGGCACCTCGGCGGCGAAGAGTCTCTTCACGAAGCATTTGTTGATCTTGCTCACTCATAATCACAGCTCCTCTACGAACTTCAGTCCGTCCTTGTCTTGACGTTTCCGGTTGCTCCTGAGTCCGTTCTCGTCTTGACGTTTCCGGTTGCTCCTGAGTTCGTTGCTGATTTGGAGTAGGATTTTGAGCAAGTGGATCAGAGGTTTGAGCTGGAGTGTGAGCATCTGTTGGCGGGAAATGCCTAAGGAATCTCTCGATTGAAGGACGCCGGGAAAGAATGATGTCGTACCGAGAAGCCCAGCGCCGCAATGATTTCACAACTTGTTGGCAAGCCGAGCTCTCCAGCGCATTGTTCCTCCGGAGTACATGAAGCTCCTCCCACAGTTCATCAACTTGATTCTGAACTTCAGATATGCTCATTCCCCCGCGTCCGCAGATGAAATCCTCATATGCAGTCCTCTCAGCGACGACAATATCCAGCTCGGCCTCCAGATCCTTCCTTATGGACTCTAAGTCCTTATTGTCGGACTCCAGCTCCACTGAACGAGCCAAGAGTTCGTCATACTTCATCTGGTCCTCTATGGCTTTTTTCTCAGCTTCGTTTAAAGCCGAAGAGTATAGCCGCTTCCAGTGAAGTACCCTCCAGCTCCTTAGAGTTAAAGAATACAAAGCAGCTAGGTCAGTTCGGCATTTCAGCTTACCGAGCAGGCAGTAAACCACAACAGGAGTAAAAGAGGTCAAGAAAAGCTATACGAAGACACGAGTGTAGAAAGAAAATTTTTTCATTCATAAGAAAAAAAAATTTTTACACAAGGAGGGCTTCAAGGCCATTTTACAAGAAGGAAGAAAGAAACTAAACTAAGAGAAGGGAGACGAAATCATACTCCGCCAGTTTCATCTCCGGCTCCCCTCCGGGTTTCAGCTTCTCCCTCCTTGTCCACCTCGGCTTCAGCCTCAGCCTCCCTACTCCCCCCAGCCTGCTCGGCGCCCCCATAGCCGATCTGCTGCACCTCCTGCTCGGCCTGCCCGTCGCCGGTCTGCCGATCCGGCTGCTCGGTCTCCTTGCCGGCCTCGTTTTCCTGCTCACCCTCTCCATGGAAAATTGGAGCGGGTGAAACAGGTCCCAAGGAGGCAAAGATGGCCTCCATGTTCTCGTCCCGGTCAGCTCGGCAATTACGGACTCGGTCAGCAGAAAGCAGGACCGAGGATGACGCGAGCTCGTCAAGGAGCGGCAGACTCTGGAGACGAGCTGCAATTTCTCGGCCATACAGCGGCAGGACGACTTCGGGTCCCTGCTCAGCATTATCGGTCATCAGTTTCAGCAGATCACCGACAAAGGCCGAAAATTGATTGCTCAAAAAGAGTTTCTCCGCGAAAGCACGGAGAGCCTCCCCTTGGGCAACCACGGCAGCAGCCTCCCTCTGTTTCGACTGCTCTCTCTGGATAATGAGCTCGTTTTTTGCCCGCTGTGCCTCATCCTGAGCCGAGATCCTAGCAGCCCTTGCTTTCTCAAAGTCTGCCCTAGCCTGTTCGGCCTGGTGACGAGCAGCAGTCAACTTCCTCTGCATCTCAGCATAGTCGCTGGACGCTTTAGAGAGTTCAACTGCGACGAGCTTGCTGAGCATATCGTTCCTCTGAAAATGGAAAAAGGAAAAAGTCAACCGAGGGGCCACAAAAAATACAGGAAAAAAGCAAGGCCAGAAAATCAAGAAAAGAATTCACCTCGGCGAAGTCCGTGGGCCATAAAAAGGGCTCACAGATATGTTCCGAAGGAGGCGCCAAGACCACGTCTTTCTCTGGCGCTCTTGGGGGCTTCTGAAGCTTCGCCTTCCTATTTGCCGAAGTCGACTCCGGCTTCTTTGGATCCGAAGAGGTCTTTTGCCTCTTCGGATTCTTCTCGGCATCAGACGCCGAGCTGGTGGTATTCGGCCTCTCCGGTTCCTTAGATTCGGAGGATTTGCGACCGAGCTTGTTTAGCAAGTTCACTGCCAAAAAGCAAGAAAACAAGGTTAGTTTTCGTCGTCCAGGTAGTAATGCATGAAAAAGAAATCCTCACCCTCAGTCTCGTCGTCCGAAGACGAGGAGTCGAACACGAAGTCGCCCTTGACGAGCTCAGACTCCAAGTACTGCGTCCTAATCATAGGAATCTTATTGAGCTAGCCCTCGAGCTCGTTCAACGGTTCTAACCGAGGATGAGGAATTACGGACTTCGGCCCTCTCCAGGGAAAGCCCGGAGCCGCTGTCCTATTGTAAAAAAAGAAGCGATTTTGCCATTTCGGCCATTTGGTTTTACAAAAGGCTCTAAAGGGCTGTAAAGGGATCAAGTAAAACCAAGATCCCTTCCTCTTAAACTGGAAGAAATTAAGGATTGCCCTCAGAGACAGATCCTTATCTAGCCTACGCAGTTCGGCAGCAAAGGCCGATAAGTGCCTCCAAGAATTCGGAGTCACCTGACCTAAAGGGAGTTGGAAAAAATCAAGAAGCTCTACAAAAGGTGGGGGAAGAGGGAAACGAAGCCCGCATTCTAAGCAGGCTTCGTAAACGGTGGCATAACCCTCCGGCGGCGAGTTAGCCCTATGATCGTCGTCAGGAATCACCACCTTCCCCCCGGGAAGAAGATATTTTCCGTGTAGGGATATCACAGTGTCCTTACTCAAGATGCTGTGAAAGTATTCTACGGTCTTCTCCCCGGACTCTTTCCGGCTAGAAGATCCCTTACCCCCTTTCCTACCGCTACCTGACTCAGAAGAAGAAGAAGAAGACATGATTCTTACTCTTTGAAAGTCTGAAGAAGTTCTGAAGAAATTCTTGAAGGAGCGGAAGGAAATTTTGCGCAAAAGAGAGAGAATGCAGAAGAAACAATAGCAAAAGTGTTCCAATGATGGAAAATGGTAATATTTATCAGATTCACAGAGGCATTTCAAATCCGTAGCGCCGTTTCAAATCCCCCTTTTTCTGGATTCAACGGCCGGATTCGCTATCGCATTTAATGCAGACACGCGCATGGCACGTCCCCTGACGTCAGCCTCCCCCTTACACTCATCCAAAATGCCGAAGTGATTCACTTCGCTTTTCGGGGGGGGTAGTGATGGGGTACGAACTAAACAACTAAACCCTAATGGCGAGCCCAATAGCAGTGACGGCCCATTAGCCCAAAACCCAAGAAAGAGTATCAGTTCGGCACAACCAAAGAGTTCAGTTCGGTTCGGCACAACCAAAGAGTTCGGTCGCAGCCTACAGCTCGGTAAAAGCCAACCAATCAAGCTCTACTCTCAGATCGGCAAAAGAACCAATCAAGCTCTACTCTCAGATCGGCCAAAGCTGATCGGCAAAGTTCAGCAGTTCGGTCTCAGTATTCGACCGAACAAGGAGATAGTGGACCCATGCAGGACCTCCACGACCTCCACTACACCCACGATCTATTTAGTGGTATGAAGCAGTTGTCAACCTGCAAGCCACGATCTTGGATAGTGGACCCATGCAGGACCTCCACGACCTCCACCACACCCACGATCTATTTAGTGGTATGAAGCAGTTGTCAACCTGGAAGCCACGATCTTGGTTCACATGTATAAATAGAACTTAGATCAGATAGACAAAAAAGCTCTCTAGATATCGAATCATATAGCAAGTCAGTGTTGTAAGCTGTAATCCAGATCAAGCAATACAAATTTGCCCTCCTTTCTTCCCGTGGACGTAGATTTACCTCAGTAAATCGAACCACGTAACTTTCTGTGTCGTGATCTATAGTTATTACCTGCATTTATTACCATCAAAAATTCGCCCAATCATCAGGGACCCCTGTGCTCGTCCTTGTGAAAGAGCACGGATGTGGGTGTTGTGCTCTTGCCTAAGAGCAGGCAGAAAAAGTGGGGCCGGGCCCACATCCGTGCTCGTTGGCAAGAGCACGGATGTGAATGCTCTTATGTTTTTCAGGGAATGTACACCAAACTACGATAATGTTGGAGAGATTTTCTGCCACGCTCAGAATTGGCGACTTGAACGATTACATAGCTCCATCACAAGGCTGTGTCATTAACACTGAGGTAACTGGTTCTTTTAATCAGTAATGACCAGCTAGGTTTTTGAGAATTGTGATTGGAATTTCACATATTTTGTTCCTTGTTGTTGAAATTGTTCAACTGATTGCCTTTCTGTTAAGAGCTTGGTAAATATTTCCAGTTGTCTAAATTCTTGTGCCAAAAGAAATGAGTCTAATATCTTGGGACGGAGAGATTACTAAGTATTATGTAATATAATCGGAACATTTTATTTAACATCTTCTTCGCAGACATACTCAACATCCACCGCGCTCATCACAACTCAACCTGAACATTCAGGGACAGAACTAGAAATTGAAATGAGCCGGTGCTCAAAACTAATGACAAATACGGCAAAACACACGATGCTCTTGAATCTCTGGTAGCGACTAGTCTTATCTAATAGTACTAGTGGTCCGTAATGGTGTATCTAGGATTTTAGATTTGAATCCAAAGAAAATATTGATATAAACACATTTAGTCATATCTTGATATCATAAGAGTCGCAAATTGAGTTGTTATAATATTAATTTAATATAAATATGGTACTTCATCCATTCGAGATTACTTATCCCACTTTGGTTCATTTCAAATATTACAAATGGAAAAAAAATATTGGTGAATGTGTATAATTATGTAGAGTATTAATTTTATGATAAAATATGAGTGAAATGTGATGCCTATTTATCAAAATTAGTAAAAGATAAATGAATACGTGTTAGTAGAAAGACAAAAAATGAAATATGAGACAAATAACTATGGGAAAAAAATTTATTGGAATAAATAAATTGATTAATACAATATATTATTATAAAAATAATATAATAAAACTTTAAATAGTACTATTTGATTCTTAAAACATTTTTAAAGATTGAAGAACATATTAATATATTCCTAAACTAATATTATTAGTGACTTAAACGCACTCAATCATGATAAATTAAGTCAAAGTACTCTTGTTTATTAGTACTACTCATTTTTCCACCATTAAATTATACCTTTCGATTGAATTTGATTTAACCAATTGAAAGGATTGAATTTAAATTATCTAATTGAAAATTTGGTGCTTAAATGCCAATGTAGAATTTTAGATATTACTACTATTTTCCTAATCCCACAAAACAATAAATGGAGATAAACGTGAACTCTATTCCCAAGGTCAATCATATTTCTCTCTCCCCTCTCTTTCTCCTCATCTTCTTCCTTCAATTCCTTACATCTCTGTAAAAAAAAACCATAAAAACACTATAAGAAAATCTACGAGGGCGGCACCGGCCAAGCCCCCGCTGAAGCGGCGGCTTGGCCTAAGCTATCTTCAGCGGGGGCTTGGCCTAAGCTATCTCCATCCCTATGAATATTCATAAAACACATGCATGGCTGAGTACGTATGATGTACTCAATGAACTTATGCCAAAAATATTTTCATATGAAATAAAGTCATCCCATATCATCTTTGTGTGAACTTTACTTTAAAAATTACGACTATTTTGATTTTAGCTTTCAGCATTCTTATTTGAGTGCGTATGAAAATAGTTCTATATTTTATTGAAAATTTTGTTTTTTCTTATAATTCATTTTCTTAAAAAATAAGTATCATAAAATATAATTTTTGGTCATTTGTACTCCCCTAGTCTGAAAATATGTGCCAGATATTTTTTTGTAATTCATCCGCATTATTCTATTTAGCAGGTACTCCTATTTTTTACTTTCGCAAAAACCTTCCAAAATGGGAAGTGATGTTTGTTGGTTGGCCAACCCAATTTTATTTGTCTGGGATTCAATTTGAGCAATTGTGGTGACTGAATTGAGAGAGTTTATTTTGTGAACTGACGGTTGGGCGAATTTTTTATGGTAGTAAATGCAGGTAATGAATATAGATCACGACACAAGGAATTACGTGGTTCGATTTACTGAGGTAAATCTACGTCCACGGGAAGAAAGGAGGGCAAGATTGTATTGCTTGATCTGGTTTACCAGCTTACAAATACAGACTTGCTATATGATATTTGATGTCTAGAGAGCTTTCTTTCTCTTCCTCCTAGTCTATCTGATCTAAGTTCTATTTATACATTGAACTAAGATCGTGGCTTGCATCACCACTAACTAGGTCGTGGCTTACATCATCACTAATTAGGTCGTGGCTTACATCATCACTAATTAGATCGTGGATGTCGTGGAGGTCATGAGATCCTGCATGGGTCCACCACTAAATAGATCGTGTAGTGGAGGTCGTGGAGGTTCTGCATGAGTCCACTATCTCCCAGTTCGGTTGAAAACTGAGACCGAACTGCTGAACTATTGCCGAGCAGCTTTTGCCGATCTGAGAGTAGAGCTTGATTGGTCGGCTTTTACCGAGCTGTAGGCTGGGGCCGAACTCTTTGGTAATGCCGAACTGATACTCTTCCTTGGGCTTTGGGCTGATGGGCCGTCACTGCTATTGGGCTTGTTTAGTACGTACCCCATCACTACCCCCCCCGAAAAGCGAAGTGAATCACTTCGGCGAAGCGAGTCACTTCGGCATTCTGGATAAAGGTACGGGGAAGGCTGACGTCAGGGGATGTGCCTTGCGCGTGACTGCATTAAATGCGACAGTAAAATCCGGCCGTTGAATCCTGAAAAGGTGGGATTCGAAACGGTGCGATGATTTTGAAATCTTCTCCGAATCTGATAAATACGTCCTTTCTTCATCATTTGAACACTTTTGCTATTGCTTCTTCTGCATTCTCTCTCTTTTGCGTAAAAATTTCCTTCCGCTTTCAAGAATTTCTTCAGAATTTCTTCAGACTTTCAAAGAGTAAGAACTATGTCTTCTTCTTCGTCTTATGAGTCAGGTAGCGGTAGGAAGGGGGATAAGGGGTCTTCTAGCCGGAAAGAATCCGGGGAGAAGACCGTAGAGTATTTTCACAGCATCTTGAGTAAGGATACTGTGATATCCCTACACGAAAAATATTTTTTTCCTGGGGGGAAGGTTGCGATTCCCGACGACCTTCATAGGGCTGACTCGCCGCCGGAGGGTTACGCCACCGTTTATGAAGCCGGCTTGGAATGCGGGCTTCGTTTCCCTCTTCCCCCTGCCTTTGTAGAGCTGCTAGATTTTTTTCAACTCCCTTTAGGTCAGGTGACTCCGAACTCTTGGAGGCACTTATCGGCCTTTGCTGCCGAACTGCGTAGGCTAGATAAGGATCTGTCTCTGAGGGCAATCCTTAATTTCTTCCAGTTTAAGAGGA
Organism: Salvia splendens; assembly: GCF_004379255.2. Classification (NCBI taxonomy): domain Eukaryota; kingdom Viridiplantae; phylum Streptophyta; class Magnoliopsida; order Lamiales; family Lamiaceae; genus Salvia; species Salvia splendens. The sequence continues at coordinate 28,626,767 of NC_056039.1, forward strand.
AGGGATCTTGGTTTTACTTGATCCCTTTACAGCCCTTTAGAGCCTTTTGTAAAACCAAATGGCCGAAATGGCAAAATCGCTTCTTTTTTTATAATAGGACTTCGGCTTCGGACTTTTCCTGGAGAGGGCCGAAGTCCGTTATTCCTCATCCTCGGGTAGAACCGTTGGACGAGCTCGAGGCCGAGCTCAATAAGATTCCCATGATTAGGAAGCAGTACTCGGAGTCTGAGCTCGTCAAGGGCGACTTCGTGTTCGACTCCTCGTCTTCGGACGAAGAGACTGAGGGTGAGGATTTCTTTTTTATGCATTACTGCATTGACGACGAAAACTAACCTTGTTTTCTTGCTTTTTGGCAGTGAACTTGCTAAACAAGCTCGGTCGCAAATCCTCCGAATCTAAGGAACCGGAGAGGCCGAAAACCACCAGCTCGGCGTCTGATGCCGAGAAGAATCCGAAGAGGCAAAAGACCTCTTCTTCGGATCCAAAAAAGCCGGAGTCGACTTCGGCAAATAGGAAGGGGAAGACCCAGAGCCCCCAAGAGCGCCGGAGAAAGACGTGGTCTTGGCGCCTCCTTCGGAACATATCTGTGAGCCCTTTTTATGGCCCACGGACTTCGCCGAGGTGAATTCTCTTCTTGATTTTCTGGCCTTGCTTTTTTCCTGTATTTTTTGTGGCCCCTCGGTTGACTTTTTCCTTTTTCCATTTTCAGAGGAACGATATGCTCTCCAAGCTCGTCGCGGTCGAACTCTCTAAAGCGTCCAGCGACTATGCTGAGATGCAGAGGAAGTTGGCGGCTGCTCGTCACCAGGCCGAACAGGCTAAGGCAGACTTTGAGAAGGCCAGAGCTGCTAGGATCTCGGCCCAGGATGAAGCCCAGTTTGCCAAAAACCAGCTCGTCATACAGCGAGAGCAGACGAAACGGAGGGATGCTGCCGCCGTGGTTGCCCAAGGGGAGGTTCTCCGTGCTTTCGCGGAGAAACTCTTTCTGAGCAATCAATTTTCGGCCTTTGTCGGTGATCTGCTGAAACTGATGACCGATAATGCCGAGCAGGGGCCCGAAGTCGTCCTGCCGCTGTACGGCCGAGAGATAGCAGCTCGTCTCCAGAGTCTGCCGCTCCTTGAGGAGCTTGCTTCGTCCTCGGTCCTGCTTTCTGCTGACCGAGTTCGTAGTTGCCGAGCTGACCGGGACGAGAATATGGAGGCTATCTTTGCCTCCTTAGGGCCAGTTTCACCCGCTCCAATTTTCCACGGAGAGGGTGAGACCGAGCAGCTTGATCAGCAGACCGGAGACAGGCAGGCCGAGCAAGAGGTGCTGCTGATCGGTGATGGGGGCACCGAGCAGGCTGGGGGGAGCAGGGAGGCCGAGGCTGAAGCTGAGGCAGACAAGGAGAAGGAAGCTGAACCTCACCGAGGAGCCGGAGACGAAGCTGGCGGAGTATGATTTCGTCTCCCTTCTCTTAGTTTAGTTTCTTCCTTCTTGTAAAATGGCCTTGAAGCCCTCCTTGTGTAAAAAAATTTTTTCTTATGAATGAAAAAATTCTTCTTTCTGCACTTGTGTCTTCGTATAGCTTTTCGTACTCTCTTTTACTCCTATTGTGGTTTACTACCTGCTCAGTAAACTGAAATGCCGAACTGACATAGGCTGCTTTGTATTCTTAACTCTTAAGGAGCTGGAGGTACTTCACTGGAAGCGGCTGTACTCTTCCGCTTTAGACGAAGCTGAGAAAAAAGCCATAGCTGACCAGATGAAGAATGACGAACTCTTGGCTTGTTTAGTGAAGCTGGAGGCCGACAATAAGGACTTAGAGTCCGAAAAGAAGGATCTGGAGGCCGAGCTGAATACTGCCGTCGCTGAGAGGACTGCGTATGAGGATTTCATCTGCGGACGCGGGGGAATGAGCATATCTGAAGTTCAGAATCAAGTTGATGAACTGTGGGAGGAGCTTCATGTACTCCGGAGGAACAATGCGCTGGAGAGCTCGGCTTGCCAACAAGTTGTGAAATCATTGCGGCTCTGGGCTTCTCGGTACGACATCGTTCTTTCCCGGCGTCCTTCAATCGAGAGATTCCTTAGGCATTTCCCGCCAACAGATGCTCATACTCCAGCTCAAAGCTCTGATCCACTTGCTCAAAATCCTACTCCAAATCAGCAACGAACTCAGGAGCAACCGGAAACTTCAAGACGAGAACGGACTCAGGAGCAACCGGAAACGTCAAGACAAGGACGGACTGAAGTTCGTAGAGGAGCTGTGATTATGAGTGAGCAAGATCAACAAATGCTTCGTGAAGAGACTCTTCGCCGCCGAGGTGCCAGAACTTCCCGGACTCAAGGAAGAGGCGGTAGGTCGATCAGAGCATCTCGTCGACCTGCTTATTCTTCAGCTGCCCGGAATGGCCGAACTCGGCTTCACGAGGATTTTGTGAATAGATGGCTCAACTTTAGCAACCATGGACAGTAGAATAGTCCTTTGTAATGGTGTAACGCCTTCTCGTAGGGCAGCAGAATTATATGCCGAACAAGATTTAATAAATGAAATTTTCATTTCGCTTCTATCACTGCGTATTTACAGCTCAGCGAAAAAGTTTCATCGTGCTCGTCCTCGGTCTTATGAAGTAAACTTCTTTGACCGGACTCGTCCTCGGTCTTATGAAGTAAGCTTCTTTGACCGGACTCGTCTTTGGTCTTATGAAGTAAACTTCTTTGACCGGACTTGGTCCTCGGTCTTATGAAATAAACTTCTTTGACCGGACTCGTCTTTGGTCTTATGAAGTAAACTTCTTTGACCGGACTCGTCTTTGGTCTTATGAAGTAAATTTCTTTGACCGGACTAAGCTTGTGTCCTAATTTGGCGAGTTTTATCGCTCGGATCGGACTTTCCCTTGTCCTAATTTGGGGATCGGACTTTCCCTTGTCCTAATTCGGCGAGTTTTATCGCGTGGATCGGACTTTCCCTTGTCCTAATTCGGCGAGTTTTATCGCGTGGATCGGACTTTCCCTTTGTTGCAGTTCGTTTCAGACGGACTGCTTGTTTCTTAAGCTGAATTGTGGTCTTGTATCCTCCTTAGAAGCTTGGACTCACAATCGTTGGCTTATATATGTTCTAAAAAGGGGATCAGCCTTCGAAGAACAAGATACCTCAGTAACATTTGTAAGAGACGACACGCACATAGACAGACAAAACGCACATAGACAAACAAAACGCACATAGACAAACAAAACGCACATAGACAAACATGAAAAACAAGTAAAAAATAAAGAAAACACATACCCCTAGGACCGAACTAGACACAAGACTGACTGACCGGACTGTCTCTTACAAATGGAACTTCTTGAGGTTGGAAATGTACCATGTTCGGGGTACTTGTTCTCCTGACATGTGAGTCAATTTATAAGACCCTTTGCCGAGGACTTCTGACACCCGATATGGACCTTCCCATGTGGGTTCGAGTTTGCCCAGCTTTTCTGCTCGGCTTACTTCGTTGTTTCTCAAGACGAGATCTCCCACTTGAAATTGCAGCTTTTTTACCCTTTGGTTATAATACCGGGCTACTTGCTCCTTGTACTTGGCTGCTTTTATGCAGGCCAATTCTCTTCTTTCTTCGGCCAGATCTAGTTCGGCTCTCAGTCCGTCCTCATTCAGTTCTGCTGAGAAATTAAGAGTTCGGGGACTGGGTATGCCGATCTCAACCGGAATCACGGCTTCAGTGCCGTACACCATCGAGTTCGGCTCCGGTGTGACTTCGGTCATTTCGCCTGCCTCTGACTCCGGCTGCTGTGATTGCTATGCTTGATGGTACCGATCTGATTGCTCGGCACTTTTAAGCGCAATCTGCAAACACTCTTGCTCTTTTTTGATCACCTCGGATGACCGCTATCCCTCCTTTAGTGGGGAAGGAGTTCGGCGAGGAAGCCTCTGATCGCTATGATCGGGCTTCTTTTTGTCTTCTCTAGATGAGCTGTCTAAAGACCGTTTTCGACGGTCTGCCTCATCGGCACGAGAAAACTGGTCCGCAATGTCCCACATCTCTTGAGCTGTTTGCGGACTGCATTCCACGAGCTTTCTGTAGAGAGCTCCGGGCAGGATTCCATTTTGGAATGCCGAAATGACAAGTAGATCATTGAGATCATCTACTTGTAGGCATTCCTTGTGGAATCTCGTTATAAAGTCGCTGATCTTTTCGTCGCGACCTTGACGTATAGAAAGCAGCTGAGCCGAAGTGATTCGGGCTTCCGCTTTCTGAAAGAACCTCCTGTGGAAAGCATCTATTAGATCTCGGTAAGATCTAATGCTGCCTTGGGGGAGGCTATCGAACCACCTTCTTGCGTTCCCGATAAGCAGCTCGGGAAACAGCTTGCACATATGGACCTCATTGAGACCCTGGTTCGCCATGTTATACTGATAGCGTCCCAGGAAGTCATGAGGATTCACTAACCCGTCATAAGTCATCGACGGAGTTCGGTAGTTCTGTGGCAAGGGAGTTCGGGTGATATCGTCCGAGAACGGAGTCTTCAATGCTCCGTACATGGCGAACCCGACATCTCTTCGGTATGGAGGGGATGGAGTTCTCCTGTGATTCCGGTACCGAGGAGGAACAGGAACATGTCGGGGTTGAGGATTCTTCTTCCTGGAAGACACGGCACTACTGCGGTAGTGACTTTCATGTCTGGATGAGGAGGGAGAATCCACCGTTTTCGTCTCAGGCTTTTGGCCTGTTTGCAGGAATGTTAAGAATTCATCCTGCTTCTCGGCCAAAAACAACTTGACAGCCTCGTTCAAATCGGGCTGCTGGGAAGACTCGGTGCGATGAGTCTTTGAGCGGCTTGTTCCTTTTCCGTGAGAACTGGAAGTAGATTTCTCCCGAGGCTGTTTTCTAGACCTGCGGGCTGGACTAGCTTCCTCATGGTTATCACGGACGGAAGCACGGGTATTATGTGATCTGGTATGCATTTTTTTGGTGGAAGAGGATCAAAAACTCGCTTTTATCACAGATTTGGTTCTCTGTTTCCCACAGACGGCGCCAGTGACGGTTGGGCGAATTTTTGATGGTAGTAAATGCAGGTAATGAATATAGATCACGACACAAGGAATTACGTGGTTCGATTTACTGAGGTAAATCTACGTCCACGGGAAGAAAGGAGGGCAAGATTGTATTGCTTGATCTGGTTTACCAGCTTACAAATACAGACTTGCTATATGATATTTGATGTCTAGAGAGCTTTCTTTCTCTTCCTCCTAGTCTATCTGATCTAAGTTCTATTTATACATTGAACTAAGATCGTGGCTTGCATCACCACTAACTAGGTCGTGGCTTACATCATCACTAATTAGGTCGTGGCTTACATCATCACTAATTAGATCGTGGATGTCGTGGAGGTCATGAGATCCTGCATGGGTCCACCACTAAATAGATCGTGTAGTGGAGGTCGTGGAGGTTCTGCATGAGTCCACTATCTCCCAGTTCGGTTGAAAACTGAGACCGAACTGCTGAACTATTGCCGAGCAGCTTTTGCCGATCTGAGAGTAGAGCTTGATTGGTCGGCTTTTACCGAGCTATAGGCTGGGGCCGAACTCTTTGGTAATGCCGAACTGATACTCTTCCTTGGGCTTTGGGCTGATGGGCCGTCACTGCTATTGGGCTTGTTTAGTACGTACCCCATCATGAACTGAGACAACATGTTTGACAATTGCAATATATAGAGAGAGATAGGAAGATGATCCAGTACAAAATATCCTTCCTATGTTAACTAACAATTTGAAGTGTTATGATTGCCTACAATAACTACTCAAAAGTCTCAAATTCGAATCAATTGTGTCGCAATTTACAAATTTAACATTGCATTACGATAGCAAAAAATAAAAATTATGTACCACCTCTCCAATAGATAATATTACCACCGGAGACCTATGCGATCATTCATCAATGTAGAATCCAGAAATCCTGTGTTGGATAGCAAAAAAATCCAAAAAATATATAAATAGGTATATTAAATACGTTTATATATGAATTATTCTCTTATATTTATCTGTATTTATACATAAGACATGAAGCGGAGGCAAAATATCCATCGCTAAAAAGCACAAACCATGCGAAAAATACAAATTATACACCTTTTTTGGTAATGGGAAATACAATTTTGCTACCAACTAATCGGAAATTAGTTTTCAATTGGTTGGAAGGAAGTGAGGGATTGGGATCCCGAGAGGCTGGAATAAACAACGGCGGAATAGGTTTTGTCAGCGGCGCCATCCTTGGCGGAGATGACGAGCCGGTAATTGATACCATTAACCACCTGCGACTCTCCCTTCTCCACACAAACAAACACCAACGACGTCTTCTTCTCTTTGTTGTGTTCCGCTACCGCGAATTTTCCGATCGCAACCACCTGCGCTGCGTTCGGTTTCCCGATTGGCTTCCAACCGCCAGCTCTCGCCCCTAGGGAGACCGTGGCCACGATCGGAACCGCCACCGCCACAATTGAGAGAATCACGTACAAATTGTGAACATATTTGGATGCCATGATTTTATGATTATGATTTCGCGTGGATCAACAACCTTCTATTTATATTGGAGAGAGGCTTAATTAACATCTTAATTATCCCTTAACAAATTAATACTCCTAAAAATTCATGTTTGATACCTTTCATAATCAATGTAAATGCCTAAGCATATATACTGTAACTAATAAAATTATTAAAGTAAATTTCTCTCTTTTTTTTAATATATAAGTAATTTGATGGCTATAAGATTCATAAATAAGGCGGGCTCAACCCTCACCTTATTTATTTTTTAAATCTGTAACATTTAAACTCACAAAACAATGTGCCATTTTTTAAAAATAAAATAGAAAAAGCGACTTACTCAAGTGTAGGGTTATAAATCAGTCAACTCTACTTAGTTGAGAAATAATTAGGTTTATTTCCACCACATTAGAAATTTTTAGTTCTAACTTTAAGATGACCGTGTTCGATTTGTTAGATAAAATAATACTAAGATCATGAACCAAACAAACTATATAGTTAATCTTAAGATGCAATCTTACAAATCGAACAACCCCTAATTGTTTAGGTTTTCAGGTAGCACAATCAAGTTCAAAACTAAAGGAGAAAATGAATATGTACTCCATATTCATTTAACTCTTAAGAACTCTATATTTAAAATAGTAACCTGGCAAATAAAAAAATTAAAAACATAAAAGAATGATAATAGCAATTAATATAATTCAGATAAAATTGTTTTCTATGTTGTTGGTGCGTGCCTTTAATTTTATGGTTGACAGATGTTTGAAAATCGATCTCCTAGTTTCTAAGATAGCTAAAAATAGAAGCTCCCAAATTAATTCATTGTGAGCCACGGATTAGGTTTCCAGAGTTAATATGTAAGTTATCATATTGTGCATAACCACAGGTGTTATTGTTGGTTAGGCTCCCAAATTTTGTCAATTCTGTGGTGTTCATTTGTCATAACAACGTTTAATTAATCTACGGTTTCTTGTTTTCAATATATAAACTTCCAATTTCACCTATCTTTTTCACATTCTCTTTCTAACCATTATTTTTGCTTTCTAACTCAAAAGTGTCTTTTCTAACTTAAAATTGTTCACAAACAAAACTCTTATGACATTTATCTTATAAGCTTCAAGAGCTTATAAGCTCTCTAAAATAAATCTCGTTAACGAATTTCATTAATATTTTAATTATTTTAGAAAGAATCCATAAGCTGACCTAACGAACCCATGATCGGATTGGGCTCACTTGTTGGGCCAAAGGTATCCAACTAATTGGTTATACTGCAAATTTGCAACTAGAGATTTGAGTACAAATTCATTACAGATGATGTTAGTATTTTTAAAATCAGCATAGGAGTAATAATTTACAGGTACAAAAGTAGAGAATTGTAATATAATGGAAATATGGTTTTAGGCATATAGTTTCAAAATTGAAGTGTTTAAATTTTATTTATACATAATGATGAAGTTAAAATTCACACACATCCTATAATTGAAATGATGGGTGGGATATCTACCAATACGGATGCATATATTATAACTAAAATTTTATAATTTTTACCCAAATCAAATACAATCTCAAGGAATTTTAATAAATTATGTAATCGATTTTTTATTCACTGATGAGATAGTCACAATTTTATTTCATCTATGAGTTTCGTAAATTTTCAACAATATATCATGCCACTGCTACATTATCTTTGGTAGTGCGAGTCCATTTAAATTACTAAATTTTAACGATATTGTTTATTGAATTGCTTCTCTTCATATCATTATATGCCGTTACACAGACTAATATTACTAAGCATTATAAATCAACATTAGGAGACATGAAATTAAGCATATACAAAAAATAAATAAAAGTAAAGATAAAGGGGCAGTACATTTTAATATGCCTTTTTCTTATTTTAACATTACAAATTGTAAAACCTCACCCTTTAACAAAAGAAGTGAGTTTGTTAACACCCTTGTCAACAGAAACATTAAAGAAAAAATACTCTTTTGAATCTTTATCGTCGGCTGCGACGATCACAAGTTCAAAATTTTTTCCTATTTGTGTCGCCTCTGACAAGGAGGAGAGGGCTATCTTGGTGTTATGTGCTTTATTGAATTCATCAATTGCAAAATGTGCAAGTTGTATCACCTTAGGGTCTTTTATATTTAAGTTGGTAAAACCCGAACCGGAATTGGTGCGGCCGTGGGAGTGGAAGCCAAGGCTTTTCGACCGCCAAATGTGGCGGCGGAGGTGGAGGCCGCAATGAGGCCTAAAATCACGAAGATAGAGAGATATTTGAGCTCCATTTGATCGACTCTGTGGCTTAATATTTTTTATTGTGAGGATATAGATCTCTTCTTGGTATGCCATTTATAGGGCATCAATGGATGAAACGTATAGGTTCATCATAATATACGGTCAAAATTTGATTAACTTAATTGCATAGATTTGTTATAAGATTGTGGTAACGTAATAGTGATGGCAGTGTTATGTATGGAATTGGTGGATACAAATTATTACGTTGAAAAAAATAATTATTACTCTATTCGTCTCATAAAAATATGTACATTTTGAAATAATACGGAATTTAAGTATAATTAGTAAAGTAAGAAAGAAAATGTGAAGTGTAGTTAAAATAGTGTTATAGAAATGCTAATGGTGGGCCCTAATAATATAATTTACAAATAAATTGATGTATATAATTAATGAGTCGTGGACAACTTTCTATAATAGAAGTGCTAATATATTTGTGGGACGGATGGAAATGAAAGTGGATATATATTTGTGTGACGGATGAAAATGGAAATTGCATATATTTTTATGGGACGAAGGGTGTAGGATAAAGATAAATTGACAAAAATTGTATATATACAAAGTGCCCTTCAAATTTGAATAGGATAAGATTAAATTATTTTGAATTGGTAGCACCATTGATTACATACTTATATAAGTATGACTAATTTGATCCTTATATTTTTCCTTAACTTTTATATTGTATTATATTTTTCTTTAACTTTTATATTGTTTTAAAAAATATGTAATTAATTTTATTCTTATTAAAGATTCACAATAAAAGTTTAGATAAAATAATTATTTATAGTATTTTAATGAAATAAGTTTTTTTTTATTCATTTTATTTAAACTATCACAATGATATGAAGATAAATAAATTGTTCATTTTTTTACAAAATAAAATTGGACAAAATACTCTTTTATTTGGGATTTCTCTAGTATTATGCTATATATATATATATATATACTTTTAAAACTACTGATATTTTATTTTTAATTTCTAACTTTTAATTTTGATAAGTCGTTTTACAGGCTGAATGATCCCAATACTTGATATGACAAATATCACAATAAAGGGTCATTTAGTAGATATGTTAACAACTTACAATCCCATTATAGTTTTAATAATGTGTTTGGTAAACATTTTCACAGTCCTAGAAACAACAAGGCAATATAATATGTTAATACATTATAAAATAATTGAACTAGAGAGTATCTTTATACTATCTTTTTCTTTTCTAATTTTTGAATGGACATAATTTAGAAATTACAAAAAGAATACATACAATGATTTTTGGAAAACATAATAGATGATATTTCCAAAGGCATAAAAGAGACACATAAAAGGTTGGAACTTGGAACAAGAAGATGAAACCTGAAACGCAATCTGATTGGTAAAACGCGCTTCTCGTCCACCTAACCTAAACCGGTCTTGATTTAGCTACATTTTACTCCTTGAAAAGTTGAGCATTGGCTCATCTGTACCAAAAACATACGCCCCTGCAAATGTAACACACAATTTCTTGGTTAAATACCAGATATTGATTGAAAGGATCGTCAAAATTTGAAAACATGAATTACCGAGGGTAGGCATCATAATGGAAAGAGCGAGAATTCCAGCAACTTTGAGGGGAGTCCCGGCTACCACCATATCACTTATCTGAATATGACCCGTGCTGAATCCCACGATATTCGACGGCGTCCCCGTCGGCAGCAGGAAAGCGAACTGCGCGCCGATAGCACCGGGGACCATGAGCAGCAGTGGGTGGAGATGCATGATCTTTGCGATCTGGATCAGCAGTGGCACCACCAGAGTGGTGGTCGCGTTGTTGGAGGTGAACTCCGTGATGACGCCGCTCACAATCCCCACCGCGGGGGCTATGGCCCAGTACGGCGCTGCCTCCAGGAACCCCAGCATCTCCGAGAGCACGTCCGCTAGCCCGCTCGTCTGGACACCCTCGGCGATGGCGAACCCTGCCCCCAAAAGCAGCACAATGCTCCACGGCAGCTTCTTGCATTTGTTCCAGTCCATTAGCTTCTCACCTGCTTGTTTTTTGTTTGGGATTATGAATAGTAGCGTCGCCACCATCACCTGCTCACACATTTTTCTTCCTCAGTGATGTTGTTATAGTTAATTTTGTTTCACTTGCGAACACTTACGCTGGCAGTTCCATCGCCCACGCGGTCGCCAAACAGAGATCCCCAGCCAGGTATGTCGTCCGTTATGTTCCGTGTCATCCACAATACTACCAAAAGCTGAATTCACAAGTCAAGAAAGAGTTTTTGTTAATTTTTTCCTATGTATTTCTAACTATAACCTTTGTCACCAGATGCAATAGCAATTTGAAAATGTGTGACTCACCGAGAACAGAACAAGTACCATCTTTTCTGCAAAGGCAATTGGACCTGCATTATATCAAAAATACCATAAGATTTGACAACCGTTCTACCACGAGGACAACACACGCACACACATACCAAGGAGAAGGAGCTCGCTCTTCAAGTGGGCCCTGTCCAAGTAAGCAGAGAGGGCGAGGCTGGTGCCTTTTCTGCAGTAGAGCAAGCAGAGGATGGCCCAAAGCGCAACAAAAATAAGCAAGGCGAGAGGAAGGGCAAAGAAAGACCAGGTGCTGAAGCTGATGGGATCGGCTTCAGGGAAATAGCTCTTCCACATTCCCACCAATACGAGGTTGACACCTGTCCCTGTCAGAGTGCTCATCCCGCCCACTGCCGCCGCGTATATCACCCCAAGCACCACCGCCTTGCAGAATTTCGACACCAGCTCCGACTGAGCCTCCCCCGTCGGCAACCGCTGCAGGATTCCGGTCGCCACGGGCATCATCATCATCGCCGCCGCCACATTGTGCATCCACATGCTCACGAATGCTGTCGTCCCACATATTCCCAGCAGCAGAAGAGGAGGATTCAGCGGTTCGCCGCAGAATAATATCGTTATCTGCACCATTTCCATTTACAAATACAATTTTTAGTCTAATCCTTTTTTTTAACATATATAACTAACATTTTTACAAGTAGTAAAAACATTTATTAGTAGAGTAGAGTACATCATTTGTGTGGCCAATTAATTGACAGGAGCAGGTGGTCACACAAAAACAACTCCATTTGACCACTTCCAATTTCAATTGAAACATAAAAAGAAAAATACTAGATTAAATTGAGAGAGCTTACATTGAGAGCTAATCTCCGGTGTATGTTGTAATGCTCAACAGCAAGCGCGAGAATGAAGCTTCCAAGCACGAGCGAGATGACGTCATCCATGTAGGAATGGGCGACGTCGTCGGCGGAGGAGATTCCGAACAAGGGGAAGAGGAAGAGCGGCGCCATCGAGGTTATCGGCATCGGCACCGCCTCCGTCATCCACCACGTGAAGATCCATGCCAGCACCCCCAGCATGTTCCGGCTGGTGGTGCCGCCGCCGTTCAACTTCACGGTCAGACATACCACGGCGCAGAGTAAGGGACCAAGCAGGATGAAAAAGTTGTTTAATGTCAAAATGGATCTCATAGTTGGACCGAAGCTCCGCGATCCGGCCTCACTCGGATCTTGGAGCGGAAGAAGTGGGGCTTTCGGGTCATCCACGTCGGCCGCGCCGCTGTTCTTCATCTTTGGGTGGGAAGAAAATGATAAATGGTTTATTATTATTTTTTTCTTTTCAACTAAAAATTGTGAGAGGAAATGTGTTAGTTGCATTTGGCCATTGCCCATCAGGGACGGTATATATTTACAATTTTGGTATTTTGTCAGTCTCCAATTTCTTTTTTTCTTTTTGTTTAGATTTTATAGTAGGAAGGTCGTATATAATGACTAATTTCTGGATAGAAAGATAAGACCGATAACAGTAATATGAAACAGCTAATTACATAATTATATGTAATGAAACATAATTATACTCCTTGGTTAAGGCCAAATGAGAAGGATATTACATATTTTTATAGCAACATAATTATGCTTTTATATGTGAGCCCAACGAGATGATTGGTTATGGTATGAGGACTCCACTAAAAATAAAAACTGTTACATCAATAAATACGGTACACATATACGTATATTGTAAGAGTTGAACACTAATATTCTTATTTAGACCAATAATTGTAAGTTAAATGATACTTATATATATACTAGTGGAGAGTGTTATATTGCTAACTTAATACTTATGACTAATTATAATTAAATAATAGCACTTAGGTATTTAAATCAAGGGCCTGAATCATCAACCCGAAATGTCATTACAATAAAAAAAACATATATTAAGGTCAATTTATAACAAATTAGTTGTAACTAACTTTTGAAAAATATTACATAACTTTAAAACGCATATAATTTTCTCGATTTAAATTATTTTTTCGCACAACATATATCAAATTAAAGATAATTACATAAGGATTCTAACGAGATCTCACTTGCATATGTTCCGATGTCAAAATTAGAAAAAAAATTCAAAAATTTTTATTTTTTTCGTACAGCAACAAATGTCAGCAGTATATAAAATATGTCAATATAATACATATAGAATATCATTCTTAAATCAATGTGTTGACATAAGCAACGTATTGACATTCTCAAAGTATTGTGTTGATATTTTCAAAATACTATATTGACATTTTCATTCAAAACTCTAATTTGGTAGTTTTTTTTATCTATTTCGATTTAATTAATAAAAACAAAAATTACACGTGGCAAATTTTAGACCACTAGATTTCTAAAATCTTATGGTCTTAAATTAGTTGTAGTTAGCAACTAGAGAGTGAGTTAGCAATTGATCACTCCCCTGTTCCCAAAAGGATGTGTTTCATGATTAGTAAAACAATTAAAACTTCATAATTTGTTAATTCAAATTTTAAATTTATCCAAATTATAGTTGATCAAAACATCATAATTTTAATCGCTATATATTTTTATACAAATGTGAAATGTCACATTCTTTGCTTAAATATGGAGAACCAGATGTGCTCAGAACGATTTCACATGGAAAAATAATCCAAAGTAATGTAACTAAAAAGGGATTAAGTTTGACTAACTCCATTAATTACTTAAATAATTAGAACTATGTGACTTGGCACCAAACTAAGCATTATAGCACCTCGGAAAGATTGATTGTTCTTCAGTTGCAATAAAAAATTGATTTGGTTGCAATAATCATTCTAAATTACGCCAATTAACAAGTAACCAGTGGAATATACTCATATATGTGGAATGCTTATTCTCCACGAGAATTATTGCTTTGTTCTCCAAACTGTTTGGAGCTGGTCGAGGTATTTGCCTAATTTATAATGCATTGACCCAAATTTATGGATTTAACTAATTATTTTTCAACACAATTGCTGATGCAGAGAAAATATAGTTTAATTATAAATTTATACTATAACTAACGAGCTATATCATTATAATATTTCAATCATATAAGTTGAGAATTGGAAACTTTCACTTTTGATCAGTGAAGCTTAATTAAATATTTTTGAAAAAGCATACTGATCAGAGTTAACAAACTAACATTCTCCACAAATATTTTAATTGTTAGAGGAGATAGATCACTTAATTCGCTTATGAAAGTGAATATCAACGAATTTATACTACTTATAAGATTAGTGATCACATATTTTGTATTTTTATTAGAGTGGATTTTTTGTGGTGATTGATTTGTAATGACAGCCTCCATCAGGTGCAAACTGTTAGAGGAGTGAAGAATGGGTTGATCAACCAAGCCGATGACTTGATCAAGTGCGATGACTTCATCAAGTCATCGGTGATCAAGAGCGATGACTTGATCAAGTAAGCCGATGACTTGATCAAGCGTGTTGAAGGAGATGGCTTGATCTACCAAGCCTTGTTGCATGAGAAAAGTGGAAATGTGCATGTGAGGACTTCGCATGAAAGTCGTACACGAGGAAAAGCAAGTGACAGCTCTCAACAAGCTGTCATCGCACGAGCCAACACCTCACGAGCTAAGCTCGTGACTGTACCCATGCTCACAGCTAAGATGCGGGACCACGAATGTACTTGGAGAGACGTGGTGCTAAAGGGATTAAAGAAGGAAGGAGATTAACAGAATTTGTTATGATTAACTTTGTAATCATGCTTTAACTTGTACTAAATGGATTATGGTAGAGTTCGAGATGTTTCCTATGCCACACATATGTAACCGCACTTTGAGCATTTTGCATCATTCAATGAAATAGTGAATTCGGCTCTCACCATCTTCTATATCAAGTTATGTTTTGCCTTGCCTTAGCTTTCATGCTTTATTGTTGTTCTTTTCATGGTATCAGAGCGAGATCTTTTTAATCTTGTCTCTATACTTCTTTTTCTTCTTCTTTGTTTTGTTTCCAAGAATGGCAAGCTCCAACACTTCATCTGGAGACATTGCTTAGAGCCAAGGAGCTCAGCCTGCCTATGCGCAGCTGCCCCCCATTTCAGTAAAATTGACTGATGGGAACTTCCTAATATGGCAACAACAAGTTGATGTCACTGCTTACGGGTACGGGCTAGAAGGATATCTAAATGCTGAGAAGAAACCTCCATCTCAAACAATAGTTGTTGCAGAAGAAGAAGAAGGAGGATTAGCCATAAATGAAGATTTCATTTCATGGCAGAGACAAGATAGAAGAGTGGCTGCGTGGCAGCTCTCATCTCTATCAGAAGGAGCCCTAGGTCTTGTTGTGGGACTGAGATCAGCTAGAGACATCTGGAGTGCTCTCGAGACAAATTTTTCCAGCAGATCTACTGCAAAGATCATGCAATATCGGTAACAAATGCAAAATTTAAAGAATGATTCACTGAGCATGAGTGAATACATTGGAAAAATGAGAAACTATTTTGATCTTCTTGGATCTGTTGGGTGCAGGGTTTCTGAAGATGAACAGGCCATGCATATCCTTGGAGGACTTGAGCAAGAGTATGATCCTGCAGTTTGTGCCATCAGCTCCAGATCTGATTCATGGAGTCTAGGAGATGCCACTGCTTTCTTGCTCACTTTTGAGTCTAAAATGGAGACCATGAGATCTCACTCTTCCAGTGCAGAAGGCTCACAACCTGCTCTCAACATGATGCAGCAGTCAAATCAGAAAAGAGAGTTTACTCCATACAATCAAACAAGTTTTGATTCAACTGCAAGGGGAGGATCAAGAAATCAGAGAGGAGGTAGAGGAGGAAGAGGCTTTGGAAGGGGAAACAAAGTGATTTGTCAACTGTGTGACAAACCGGTGCACATGGCAGCCAAATGTTGGCACAGATTTGAGCAAAATTATGCTCCTCCTCAATCTTAGCTGCAATTCAGAGGGAATCCATCCAATCAGCATCAAAGTTTCTCCAATCCATCAGCACATCTGGTGCATACAACCTCTGCAAGACCTTCTCCATCTCCCAGCTCTTCTAATGTTTCTGAGTTCGGCTATGATTTTGCTGCATCAACAAGCTGGTATCAAGACTCTGGTGCTACTCATCATGTCTCTGGAGATTTGAGAAATCTCAACACAAGCTCAGAATACACTAGAGGTAAAAGTCTTTTACTTGGAAATGGATCTCTAGTTATGATTTCTAATGTTGGAGAATCAGAGTTAAAGTCCCATTCTGCTAGCTTTTCCAGGAAACTCACCTTAAACAATCTCCAAACCTAAACTCTACACTTTACTTGTCTCTCCACCTCCAACTCCTAAATCTGCCACTGAGGCATTGCTCATTCCAGTTTAGAAAACAGCCATGTTGGCTGAATATGTTGCCTTACTCAAGAATAACACTTTGATCCTTACTACATTGCCTCCTGGAAAGAATCTAGTGGGGTGCACTTGGATTTTCAAATTGAAACTTCATCTTTCTAGAGAGATTGCCAGGCACAAGGCCAAGCTTGTTGCTCAAGGTTTCTCACAACAACCAGGGTTTGATTTTACTGAGACCTTCAGCCCAGTGGTTAATCCTGCAACAATTAGAATGATCCTCACTATTGTTGTATCTTTTGGCTGGGAAATAACACATCTTGATGTCAACAATGCTTTCCTCAATGGTGAGTTGAAAGAGGATATCTACATGAGGCATCCTCAAAGTATTGAACAAGGTGGTCCTCACCTGGTCTGCAAGCTCAAAAAGGCTATCTATGGTCTCAAACAGGCTTCAAGAGCCTGGTTCTTTACCATTCACTCAGTGCTCATTTCACTTGGTTTCAAGCAATCCAGAGCTGATGCTTCTATGTTCGTAAGAAGATCAGGTTCAGAGGTCATCTTTCTCCTAATCTATGTTGATGATATGCTTGTTACATGGAATTGCCCAGCTGCAATCCAGAAGGTGATCAGTGAATTACATGCTCAGTTCTCTCTTAATGTTCTTAGTGAAGTCAATCTCTTCCTTGGAGTAGAAGTTGTCAAAACTGAGCATGGTCTTCATCTTTGTCAATCTTCTTACATTAAAGATTTACTAAAGAGAGCTAACATGAATGGAGCTAAAGGCTGCCCCACACCCATGGTTTCAAGTTGTGAACTTAGCAAAACTGTTGGTGAACCAGTCTCAGATGCCAAGTTTTACAGAAGCATTGTAGGTGTTCTTCAATATGCTGTTATAACTCGGCCAGACATCAACTATGCAGTCAATAAAGTTAGACAATACATGGCCTCTCCTCTTGATACTCACTGGAGGGCAGTTAAACGCATTCTAAGATACATATCTGGTTCATTGGACTATGGTATACAAATTCACAGGTCCAATGGTGTTTTATCTGCTTTCTCTGATTCAGATTGGGCGTCTGATTTGGATGATAGGAGGTCTACCACTGGTTTTTGCACTTATTTTGGTAGAAGCTTGATTTCATGGCGTGTCAAGAAGTAAACAGTTGTAGCTCTCTCTAGCACTGAAGCTGAATACAGAAGCCTCGCTCATATTGCATCTGAGGTAGCTTGGCTTACTTCCTTACTTGATGAGTTAAGAATGTCACTCAAATCGCCTCCTGTGGTGTGGGTTGACAATTTAAGTGCCATTGCTCTGACTTCTTATCCAGTTCTACGTGCTAGAACCAAACACATAGAGCTTGATGTTCATTTTGTCAGAGATAAGGTTCTCAACAAGGAGCTTGAGCTACGGCATATCCCTACTCAAGACCAGATTGCGGACATCTGGGCCAACAACCTTTCGTGAAGCTCCGTAACAGACTTGGTGTTGTTTCCTTAGCTTCCCTCAGGTTGAGGGGGGATGTTAGAGGAGTGAAGAATGGCTTGATCAAGTGCGATGACTTGATCAAGCGTGTTGAAGGAGATGGCTTGATCAACCAAGCCTTGTTGCATGAGAAAAGTGAAAATGTGCATGTGAGGACTTCGCATGAAAGTTGTACACGAGGAAAAGCAAGTGACAGCTCTCAACAAGCTGTCATCGCACGAGCCAACACCTCACAAGCTCAGCTCGTGACTGTACCCATGCTCACTGCTACGATGCGGGACCACGAATGTACTTGGAGAGACGTGGTGCTAAAGGGATTATAGAAGGAAGTAGATTAGCAGAGTTTGTTATGATTAACTTTATAATATTGCTTTAACTTGTACTAAATGGATTATGGTAGAGTTCTAGATGTTTCCTATGCCACACATATGTAACCGCACTTAGAGCATTTTGCATCATTCAATGAAATAGTGAATTCAGCTCTCACCATCTTCTATATCAAGTTATGTTTTGCCTTGCCTTATATCAAGTTATGTTTTGCCTTGCCTTAGCTTTCATGCTTTATTGTTGTTCTTTTCACAAACTGGGTAGGCGCGATCCGACCCCAAGTACAAACGTAGCAAACGAAAGAGACATGAAAAAAAATATAACCTTCACTACTTGGAGACGTGTATCAACCAACACTTATTTTCTTTCTCAAAACATCATCCAATAATGCACTTCTCAGTAGGCCCCAACTTGATGTTAAACATTTCGTTTATATATTCGACACCTCATAAAAATGTGACCCCTATAAATATTCCTAAAGGCACCTCCATGTGTGAGCATAACAATTCGAACTTGCTCATTTGGTAAGGCCATCCACAATAGGAATAGCCCAGCAATAGCCCAGCCATAGCCCAGCCACTGCCACATCATCAGCACTAAAAATCCTCCTGCCACATCATCAAAACAAGCAAATAGTCCAGCAATAGCCCAGCCATAGCCCAGCCACATACTATCCACATCATTATTAACAAATATATACAAAATGAAATAATTAAAAATCACACAATATACGGAATTAAATTTACGACACAAAAACGAGAAAATTCACTAATATTAATAAAATATAAAAAGTACATTAATTAAAAAAAATTACATAATTAAAAAAAACTAATGGCGGTCAATCCTCCGTGCCCATAACTCTTCAATTAAATCCTTTTGGAGTCGAATATGAGCCGCCGTTTGGCGCATGTCGGCGTGTGCTTGTAAGAGGCCGGCTTCATCGTGAGGTACCCCACTCCGTACGTTGGGGGCGGCCACGCCGTGGCTTGGACCGGCTTCATTATCGTCGTTGACCCAATTGGTCAGTTCGCCACCTTCATCTTCGACAATCATGTTGTGCATGATAATACATGCGTACATGATATCAGCAATGCATTGGACATCCCACAAACGTGTTGGACCCTTAATTGCTGCCCATCGAGACTGGAGCACACCAAATGCGCGCTCCACGTCCTTGCGCGCCGACTCCTGCCGTGCCGCAAAGTAGGCCTTCTTCGCATCTCCTGGGCATCGGATCGTCTTCACAAAGACGGGCCACCTAGGGTATATCCCATCCGCCAAGTAGTAGCCCATATCATGTTGGTTGCCGTTGGCGACAAAACTGATGGCCGGACCGACGCCCTGACACTGCTCGTTGAAAAGTGGCGACGAGTTGAGGACGTTGAGGTCGTTGTTCGAACCAGCTATCCCAAAATACGCGTGCCAAATCCAAAGCCGGTAATCAGCTACGGCCTCCAGGATCATCGTGGGATTCTTTCCCTTGTAGCCGGACGTGTAGAACCCCTTCCAGGCTGCGGGACAGTTCTTCCAGTCCCAATGCATACAATCTATGCTGCCTAACATACCCGGGAACCCATGCTGACTCCCGTGCATCCGCAACAGATCTTGGCAGTCTTCGGGGGTAGGCTTTCGCAGATACTGATCACCGAATACTTCTATCACTCCCAGACAGAAATTCTTCAGACATTGCAAGGCAGTCGTCTCACCGATGTGGAGATACTCGTCCCACATGTGTGCCGCGCCTCCGTAGGCCAACTGCCGGATTGCCGCAGTGCACTTTTGAATAGGTGTGTGGCCGGGTCTGCCAGACGCATCGTGTCTGAAGCGGAAATACAGATATCGAGACTCCAAAGCGTTGACAATACGCATAAACAGGTTCCTGGTCATCCTAAAACGACGCCTGAAAAGGTTGGCATTGAACCGAGGCTCCTGTGCGAAGTAGTCTTCGTATAGGCGCTGATGTGCAGCTACGTGATCCCGATCAATCACACTGCGGCGGTGGACCACTGGGGGAGGTCGAGGTATCGCCAGCTGCAAGGCCCTTTCCATCCATTGGTTTATCGCGTTGGTCGTATAGGCGTCCAACGCCTCGGCCATTCGACGTTCGTACTCCTCAGCATCACCTCCGCTACCACTACTACTACCACCAGCATTACTCATTTTGCGTTGTTGATCTTGAACAGAAATTAAGATAGAGAGAGTACTCGTTAAAACAAGTCGTGCGAATGAAAATGACGAACAAAGCGCGTATATATAGTGTTTCGAAAAAAAAAATTATTTTTTCGCGCTAGGCGGTGCGCTGGGCGATCCGGGCGCTGCAATAGCGCCGAACGGACCGCCTAGCCGACCGCCCAGCGCCACATAACCGCCCAGCGCTGCGCGGTTTCTCTCTCCACTCAGCCGCTGGGCGGCTGCAATAGACCGCCCAGCGAACCGCCCAGCGCCGGCGCTCGGCTGGGCGGTCGCTGGGCGCCTATTGTGGATGGTCTAAATGTTTGAAATTATTGCAATAGAATGTGAGTGACTCTTTGGTTCTCTCTCTCGTATATGTCCCAAGTTATGGTTAAATAAAATAAAAATATTCACTAGAATAATACGAGTAATTTTTTTAACACTCGGTTTCTTTGCAACTAAAAGAACAAAAAATACTTGGTTTGGACTCCTTGTGCATATGAAAGGCTAATTCTCGCATTTGTGGTAGTCGTAGTTTAGCTATATCCGACGAATACAAAGAGGTTCTCATAGCCAGTAGTCAAGGATAATCCAATTTGAGGTATCAAAACTCCAATTGGATTTTCTTGACAAAATTAAAAGGTCAATAATTCAGTGTTACAGATATTTTTAAAAGTCAAATTAAATCCATCCTATAATATTTATCCCACTTGTTCTTTGGCTTTGTCATTTAATCTACATACCTTAATTACGTCACTCAACTGTCATATAGTCTGTTTCTACTTTATATAAAATGGGCAAATGAATAGACTAATCCTTCCTCTTCACATATTACATAACATTATTATATATACTACTCTCTCTATCCCTGAAAATTTGTCCCATTTTTTCATTTCCGTCCATCCCATAAAGTTTGTCTCATTTTACTTTATACCATTTTTGTAGTGGCCCTCATATTTCACTAACTCATTCATACTCACATTTTATTATAAAACTAATATATAAAAGTAGGACACACATTCCACTAACTTTTTCAACTTATTTTTCATTACGTTTCTTAAAACCCATGCCAGGTCAAAGTGAGACAATATTTGGGGGACAGATGGAGTATTTATTTTCTTTAGAGGCTTGTCTGTGAATAATTCCAAATATAAACTGGCCGAGACGAATTAAGTTAACATTAATTAGTATTAATACATATGACTTGTGTATAGAGATGTCAAACGGGTCGGGTCGACCCAGCCTAGCCCAGCCCGACCCACCAATGAAATGGAGCGGGCTTGGGTTGGGCTTAGTAGGTTAAACGGGCTCCATTTGGGCCTTTTTACAAACTCGGGACCTGCCCGGGCCCAGACCTACTAAAAGCCATGCCCGGCCTAGGCGACAACATCTCAATTTTATACTATATATTCTTAATTCTTTGAATATATTTATTTTTTCATATCATATATAAATATTATTTTATTTTACATATTATTAAATAAATTAACTAATCAATCTAAATTAAAACTTTTAGTATCAAATTTGAATTCCATGATTATATAGATTAATTGTTAACTACTTTTTCCATTTGAAAATAGTGTAACTTAGAATTAATTATTTGATATGCATAATTGTAGAGATTAGTTTCATATATAAAATGATTGTTTAGATATTAATATGTATGTAATATATATAAATATGTATTATGCCTTATTATCTTACGTGTATATAAGGCTGAGAAAATATACCGAAATACCGTACTTACCGTACCGAAAAAATACCGAAAATACTGAATTTTTGGTATACCGTACTTTTCGGTACGATATCATACTGTACCGACAGTTTTAGGTACGGTAAAGGTATGCATTTTGTATGTACCGCGGTATACCGCGTTATACCGCATCATACCGCAAATTTACGGTATATGTATATACCGTAAATTTACGGTATATACTGGTATAACACGGTATACCGTAAATACGGTATATACCGTAATTGGCGGTATATACCGCAGATATACCATATTTAACATATTTATTATTTATAAAATATATTATTATATAATTTTATTAAACATAATTGAATGGATTTGAATGTCATGAACTATGTTTGCTTTGTGATGGATTTTTATCACTTTGGATATTTCCTAGATGTTTAAAATGATATTTTTGCTATTTAATGCATGAATGTTAGGTTTTGACATGCGGTATTCGGTATACCGTACCGTGATTTCGGCATACCGCAATATGTGGTATGCCGAAATCACGGTACGGTATACCGAAATGTCGGTAAGGTAACAATATCTAAATTTTGATATACCGACTTTTCGGTATACCGGTATGCGGTATATCGAAAAAAGCGGTACGGTAAAGGTAAGGTTTTTGGTCATACCGCACTTTTCGGTACGGTATGCGGTATGACAAACCGTTCCAACCCTACGTGTATATGCATATGGGTAAGAAAAGTAGATATTATCTCTAGAGAGTTGTGATCAATGTCAAACTAATTTTAAAGACCAAACTACAGACCAAATTAAGGCAATATCTAGTGTTTTGATGAGATGCGAAATTATTTTGATCTTTCATTATAAGCTCATTTTACTTCATTATAGTAGGTTTATTGCTTCATTCTGGTACGCAATGCCTTGAAACTACAGTATGTTTTACTTACTTCCAGTAGGTTTTCAAATGGTTCAACACATGCTTCATTCGAATTCATTGAACTGAGTTTTTACTTTATTCACTTTAAAAATACAATTTATTCCAGTAGTTTTATTACTTCATTCACTAACGTTATTACTTCATTGGACAATGTATTTACTTCATTCTAGTAGGCCTTTAAATGGTTCTACATATACTTCCTTCAACTAGTTTATTAGATCATTCAATGTGCTTATTACACCATTCAATTAGGCTATCACTTCATTTTGTTGTCACAGCTGGAATTTCGGAACTATCACAGCATCGACAGGATGATCTTGACGTCTCCGTCTGCGAAACAGCCTGTATGTACTGTAATGAAGTAATAATCCTAGTGGAATGAAGTAAAAACATACTGGAATGAAGTAATATATTTTGGAATGAAGATAAATCCTCTCAATATTTTGTGACTTATTTGCCCTATGCTGAAGTAATAGGCTCGCGATGAAGACGGAAATAATTTATACACGCATTTTATCATAACTCCTAATTTTGTGGGAATAATGGGATTATAGGGGTAAAACTAATTTATATGCGTGTAATTAGTTGATTGGTTCCATAATTATATTACTCCATACCATATCATAGTTCCAAAATTGTTTTTTTCGTAGTTCTATAATTGACTATGCATGCAATGCAATGCATATAATTCTATTTAGCCACAATTATTTAGCAAAGTAGGCCCAGCCCGGCCCACTTACCAACTGGGCCCAGGCTGAGCTCACTATATTTACCAAAACCCAGGCCTGGGCCGGGCTGGGCCAGCCCGGCCCACTTGACACCTTGTGTAAATCGTTTGACTATATTCAGCTGATATTACTTTTTATAATAAATCATCATCAAACCATGTCAAACTGTGTTAAGTTTTTTATTTATCCGTTTTCAACATAGCTTTGTGGAAGAGTTTGTTTGCTTTTTGTTTTTTATAAAAATGTTGTTTTGAGGTCGCATTTCCTCAATATTAATCACAAACGAACAAGGCTGAAAGTGATTTCATGATGGACTCCGTTTTATAGGCTGAAGCCCATATAGGCTTTATCTAGCAGCAAAATGATATCCTTTGCAAGCAAAATGATATCCATATTAGGCTGAAGCCCATATAGGCCGTATATCATCTATGCTTCATGTGGGTAAAAGTTGACAACATAAATATCTGAGTGTTACTCTGATGATTAATAAAACATCAAATGCAAACAAGAAAGATATAGTTACATGGAAATGGAACAACTGTATTCAAGTAGGAGTAACTTGCAAAACACAATAAAAAAGTAGGAGTACTAGTATAACTTAATTTTATTAATTCAAATATAAGGTTGAAACTCCAATAAACCAAGCAGACTACTTTGATTACTCGAAATATATTCATCCAAGACTTGGATTGGACTCTTCAAATTACTCTCAAACACCCCAAGATAGAAAAACTTGAATGATAGCACTAGTACAATAAAAGATAAATAAATAATAATAATAATAATAATAGTAATAATAAAACTTAACCACCAATAAAAGATTCAAATACTGCCATCTTCTGTGATATGTATAGCTTCTCTTCACTCATCAGTTTTCTCAACTGGAGCAGCCTCCTCCTCCTTGGCGGCGGCTTCAGCTGGAGCCACCTCCTCCTCCTTGGCGGCGGCTTCAGCTGGAGCAACCTCTTCCGCGGCTTCAGCTGGAGCCACTTCCTCCTCCTTGGCGGCTTCAGCTGGAGCAACCTCTTCTGTTGTGACGGGAGCCGCCTCCTCCTCCTTGGCGGCTTCCTCAACAGCCTCCGGCTCTTTCTCTGGGACGACTTCTTCTGCTTCGGTTTCTTTTACCTCCACTGTCTCTTCAGCAGTAACTTCCTTCGTCTCGGCTTCAACAACTGGCTCCTCCACTGCCGCCACTATTTTCTTTGGCTCGGCTTCGGCCACTTCTTCCTTCACCTCCACTTTCTCCGGTGCCTTAGCTGGAGCCACGATCTCCGCCACTGGAACTGATTCAACCTGCTCATAAATACATTTCAAAATTGATTACTTTTGATTAATTTTTAAAGGTGATCATATACATTTTTGAAGAGTAATGAGCATTGATTCTAGCTCGTGTACAGACTAAAAATTATGAAGAAAAATACAATAAATTTGATGATCTTG
The DNA here is from genome assembly GCF_004379255.2 of Salvia splendens. Lineage (NCBI taxonomy): Eukaryota > Viridiplantae > Streptophyta > Magnoliopsida > Lamiales > Lamiaceae > Salvia > Salvia splendens. Next base: position 28,652,027 of record NC_056039.1, read on the forward strand.
ATCCAAACCATTAACTAGGAAAAGGTAGAGACTAAATTAGCAAACTGAGAAACAAATCAATTTCATTAAGAGGTAGAGCAGATCGAATCATGATTATGTATATACCTCAACTGATGCCATTCTAGTATGAAGAGTGGTGAAGGAGTGAAAGCTGAAGAAGAAGGAATTGGAAAGCTAAAATGGTAGTGAATGTGATGATATGAAAGCATGGATTAGAGTGGGTATTTATAGGGGTTTAAATCAAGCACTTCAAAACATACAATAATGTTATTAGAGAATCTTGGGACAAACTGACACATAAGATGATGGTGATTCACAGTCATGCCTAGTTGTATTTAGTTATACTTTTGCTACATAAATAAAATACAAATAATAGTTAATTTAGGTTATCTTTGCTAGTACATAATAATAGGAGTAGTAGTTAGATGTAGCGAGCTTTTATATTTCATTAATTTGGAAAGGGCAAGGCACATGGTGGAGGCCAATTTCATATTTTGCCTATTCATATAATATTAATTATCTTCTTATGTAACTCTCCTTTTCTTGAATGGCTCCTTATGGCTTCGTGGAGAGGGCATGTATGCGACTAGGACCGTAATACTCCCACGTTCAACCTATTTTTTCCACTTTTAAATTATATTCCCTTCGTCACTTTATAGTTGATGCATTTCTTCCGGGTACAAGATTTAAAAAAAAGGTGTTAAATGAGTTAAGTGGAGAGAAAATAAAATAATAACATAAAATAAAAGAGATGAAATATATTGTTGTTGGCTAAAAAAATGACTCAAAATTTCGAGGGAGGGATAGAGTAGACGATGCATGACACCTAGCTATATCCCCTCTTACTAATGGTTGGATTCTTATATATCATGTTTTGTCAATTATACACTGCTCCATGGAGATTATTTCCTATAATAATCTGAAAATTTAGTAGTACTAGTATTAAGTTAAACACAAATGTTTTTTTAAAAAAATTATTGTACCACAGTGTCACATTTAATTTAATTTATTAATATAAACAACTTCACTATAGTCCTTAGCCACACGCACCATATCGAATTGAAATGATACCTAAGGTTAATTTAGTTCTCTTTCTTGCGCATGAAAAATGGCTATTCTTGCTTAGTTTCTTCCATAAGTTTAAAACTAATGAAATTGATAATCTCGTGTTTGAAATATAGACGCAGATCAAATACTCCATAAAATATAGTCTTATCTTTTCATTTTCGATCGTTCACCAAAATCAGTCATATAGTAGTATTAAAAATGGAAAGTTACTTTCATTCTATTACTACTACTTTTATCTTTTTCTCTTATATTTTATTTATATTTTATCTCTATATCTCTCCTATTTTTATTTTATCCACTTTATCTATCTCTCTCATAATTTATTAAATTATAAATAACATTATTTTTTATATGAAAGGATTATATTTATTCATCAAAACTCAAGTAATGGATGAAAACTTGAAATGAAAGGTGAGATCGAGAATGGTCAATGGGAAAGTTTGTTAAAAGATTGAAAAAAGTTAAGGATTGATGTGTGCATAGAATTGGTGTATGTGGGCCAAATAAGGGACGAAGGCCGGTGGCGTTACTTTAGTGTGGGGGCCACCGCGCCAGCTATGATCATTAGCAAATGGGACCCAGCAGTCGGCCGACGTGGACTCCTTTTCGATTTCTCAATCTCGTCCACCAGCCGTGGGGCCCGCCCAAATGCTGCTTTCCAAGAGTAGTACTCTCGTGACATGGGTCCCACATACGTGCCGTCAGATGGTGCCACGCTGGATCGCAGTCATCACCGCTCAATTCCTGTCCTTGTCTGCCCTCTCTCTCCAGCTCAATACCGCTATCAATGTTTTAAAAATCGGACCAGTAAGCAAATCGGCGAGGCTACTAGTTCACAGTTCAACTGGTCCGATCGGTCGAACGATTGGTTGAACTGTAATACTGTAGTAATAATATATTTATTACATAAAAATATATAATATATTTTTAAATAAAAATAGAATTCAAAATTAATATCCAAAATACTTATCCTAGCTTAATTCATCGGCTCATACACATTTATATAGTTGAAGTTAATATTATGTATTTATAATTGAATAAAAGCATGCCTCTAAGCCTCATGTATATTTTTTTTATTACAATTGAATAAAAAAGGATGCCTCTAGCACACCAAGCCCATACGACACTTACCACTTTTCTTAAATACCCTAACCTTATTTTCAATCCCCACAACCCGCCGCCTTTCATTTTGAATACCCTAACCTTATTTTCAATCCCCACAACCCGCCGCCTTTCATTTTGAAACCGCCCCCATCCCATCTCCATTTTGAAACCCATTGTTTCGGGATATTCTTCCATGTTTAAGCCTTTTTCGACCCTCTTTTAATTTTTTATTCTTTCACTCAATCTTGTGATGTTCACTAGCAAGTAAGTTTACTTTAATGATATTTATTTTGAGGGGACTATGGAGAAAGGGAAAAAAAGATGCAGTTGAAAAGGTATTATAGATCTGAGAGTAGCTGAATCGAGGTTCACGACGGCAGCAGAACGTCATTTTCAGAAAATATTTCAAAAAACCGGTTCAACCGGTCGGCGGTTTCTGGCCCAACCGGACGGTTTTTCCAGTCTAAAACGGCTGAACTAGTCGACGGTTTAAATGACCAAACCGGACCGGACAACCTGCCGGTTCGTGGTCGAACCGGCCGATTCGGTCCGATTTTTAAAACACTGACGCTATAGTACTTCATTTGGTAAAGCTTGATCTAAAAAAAAATAGTACTCCCTCGCCTTCAAGATGACTATATTTTTGAATGATACAGAATTTTAGGCATAATAGTTATTTATGATAAAGTAAAATAAAAAAATTAATTGAATATTTTAATGAGAAGAGATGAGAGAAAAATTTAATTCCAAATATAGACCGTGAACATCTTAAAAGAGACAAACTAAATAGAAAAAATGGACATCTTGAATGAGACTTTAAGAGAAACTAAATAGAAAAAATGGACATCTTGAATGAGACGGAATGAATAATTATTTTTCGACATAGTAATTTTTTTAAAAAGATGGGTTATGCTTCCTTAATCCACTAAAAAGAAGAAATTCTTTTTTATCTGTCCCTAAAAATAAAAAAATTTCTATTTTACTAAATTTCTTTCTCTTTAATGAGATGCATGAGACCTATTTTCAATTAACACACTTTTTTTCATCTCTCTTATTTTATCGATTTTGCATATTGTTTCAAAAGTTTTTATTTTTGAGGGACCGAGGAATTATGAAATAGTACACATATTAGTTCTATATTGTATGTATGTATTAGTATTAAAGAACTGAAGGATCTAACTTAATTTTCATATTATTACCGTTATTTAAAATGACATAGACATTGCAAAAAAAAACACTTCTTTTAAAAATAACGTGGGTTGTTAAATCATTAGATTAGGGAATATTTAATTATAAAGATAGGAAGAAATGCGCGCAGTATCTCATGCCAATTGTGTAATCAGGAATCTGGTCATTGTTCTATTTTAGTCTTAGAACCAAATCTTTTGATTCTAAAGAATTAGATTAATTATTAAAACATAATTTAGCATAAGAAGATTAGATGATCATTTCTACGGATTTAAGCGGCCAATTAAGAATTAAGATGGCCAGGATTATATGCACATCAATAAAATGGTGGCCTATAGATGTTTATCACTTAAAAAAATCACCCTATCAAATAGAAATTCACTTTTCGATAAATAGCTTGAGCCTTGAGGTTGAAGCACCTACAATTTCAATACAAGTAGTGCCCGTTCAGTTGCCACGATACGCCAAGACTTCATCTCTCTTCTTGGATAATCCACCGTTCGGTTGCCATGACAACCATACTCAGTGGCCAGTCGGCCCGTTCATATTTTGTCACAGCCCATTCGGTTTCCCCTCAATCTCGCGACAATCCATCTCATCCGTACCCCTGCGACTAAATTTGTCTTATCTCTCCTCTCTCTTGGCTTTGCTGTGATGATTTTTGCAAAATCGAAATTGGTGGTCGTTGCTGGGCTGGGCAAACTCAGAAGGAAACTTCTTTGCTGCCAAATTTCCCTCTCCAAGTTCATTTTGTTGTAAATCTGAGCAATTTTCCTTGAATTCTCTGTTCCATAACCATTTTAGAGGAAGTCAGGCCATTTTTGTTGGACTTTTTTGGTTCCATCTTCGACGATTTTCAGATGAATTTTTGGGTTTCGCAATGGCGGTAAATTTCAATGATTTAGGCATTAATTTACCAGTTCATTGGAATTATTTTATTGCTTCTTGATTAATAAAATTAATGGGATTGCAATAATTAACAAAGAATTGATTTATTTTTCATCCATTACTAATCACTAATTCAAAGCAATTACTTAATTAATTAATCTAATCTTTAATTACTAATCACTAATTCAAAGCAATAAGTTTTAATTAATTAAAAATAAGTTATAATTTAATATAGGATATAAGTTTAAATTTGTACTAATTGTTCAATCTCATTAACCAAACAATACTAAAATTATCCTAGACATAATCTAAGTAACCAAACAAATATATATCTTTTGTACTAATTTAATCATAGACAAAGCCCATCTCAACTTATCCCATACTCAATCTTCCTATTATTTTATCTATCAGACCAAGCATCCCCGTAGTATAATTGTAATTGATGTCCAACCACCTTTTGATGAAAAACAAGAAGAGTAACACAAATGCATCCATGGCTATAAATTCTATAATACGTGGAAGCTAATAGATTGTGTATAGTATCTCCCTTCCCATCACTCAATTTGTCAATTATAATCCGACGCTAAAAAAAATTAAATCGAAAGGACTGCAACGAATGCAAATATTTATGTGATATTGATATTTAGAAATTAGAATTATCATCTAGAAATTAAATTATGATAATTACTACTCTGTTCGGGATCATATGTTTTAAATTCAACACAATATGAGTTTTAAGAGATATGAAGAAAAGTGAATGGAATATTACTCTTATTTTGTACTATCAATGTGAATTAAATGATGTAGTGAAATGTATCATTTATTTATCAAATATAGAAAAAGTTAAATGAGATACCCTGTTTAAAAAAAATAGTTTCATTTGTTAATGTAACGTGTTTTAATATGCAATTGTTAAAATGTGGGAAAGAAAAAGAAAATGTGATAAAATAGTAAAGAGAAAGAGAAAAGGTGGTGAGAATGTTTATAAATAGATTCATCCCCTAAAAATAGAGGTTTTTGGGATGATATAAATTTTAATGCGGAATTAGGAGTACAAGATATGAAAAGAAAAATAATTGAAGTAGGTGTAATAGAGAAAATTTGGAGTATACTACTGTGTGGTAAAAAAATTAAAAAAAATAGAAAGTAGACTAATTTTGTGGGACTGATTAAAATGACCGATTTTTTTTTAAATGAAATAATAAGATTATACTACTACTATGAATGGAATAATAAGATTATTTTTTGAGCTGAATCAAAATGAAAAAAATGAGATTGTTTTTTATGCATAAAATAAATATTTAATAAAGGATATATTAAAATAATTAGAAACAGAAGGAGATTGAGAGATAGAGTTTGAGATGGAGAGATTATAAAGTTTGAAAAACAAAGTAGAGAAATAGGATATCCCATAGCTTACCTCTGATAAGCCGAAAGCGTATAATATATACTCTCAATCTCTTCCACCCTGTAAAGTGGATGACTAATAGCTATTAGGGGCCCTACCATGCCCGTCCTGTAATAACTGGCCACGTGGAGGCGGAGCACGGTGCACATCACCGATTGTATAAATGGCCCGGGCCCACTTATTTTCATTTGATTTACGTGGTGTGGCCCATGCCTTTTGCCTCGGCGTCACTACCCCCAATTTACCAAACCTTGGACACCCACACACAAAGATTCTTTGCTACCGACTTCTATTTTATGTGACATCTGTCCCTACATTCTCTTTGTATCAAATATACTCTCCCTTAAACATACATAATATTTAAAATAATATAAGTTTTAGAGTATTATTAATGGAGAATGAGATTTACTTCTAATAGTTTTCTTAAATAAAATTGATTTATATTTAAGAGACATCACAAAATGAAAATATGGCATATTTTTTAAGGACACAAGGAGTAGCATGAAAAACTTCTAAGAGATTGAGATGATGGAAATAATAAGGCCCTACTTGATATGATGGAGTGGAATGGGGCAATGGAATGACATTCCTACCTCCATTCCATTTCTTTGTTTGATAAATTTTTTTCTTAGGAATGGTCATTTCATTCCACATGGGAATAGCCATTCCATCAATTTAGCTAAGGAATGGCTATTCCATTTCATTTCATATTCCTTTCTTCTTATTTTAAATTTTAATAAAAATATATAAATATTATTTTATAATAAAATTTAAATATTTTAAAATTTTTAATAATTGAAAAATCCACACACACACACTTCACACACTACACACTACACACATTTCACATATTTCACACATTTCACACACAACACAAATTTCACACATTACACACATTTCACACACTGCACACCGTTCACACACTTCACACACTACACACACTACACGCACTTCACACACTACACACATTTCACACACTATACACAAAAAATACACACATTTCACATGCTATACACAAAAAATACACACATTGCACACAAAATAAACACACTACACAAAGTATACACATTGTACACACATTACATACACTTGCAATTTTTACACGAAATACACGCTCTACACACACTTCACACAATCTAAAATTTCAAATTTAGTTCAGTTTTTCGGTTTGATTTAGTTTAAACTTATGAAAAATTTCAATTTTTCGATTTGGTTTGGATCGGAAAATAATCTAAAAACTGATAAAAACGCCCACCGTCTTACGTAATACAGTAAAATGTTAAAGGTAGAGCCATGCACCCTCTGTAAGAGTTTAATACTTTAAGATAATGATATTAATTAGACCAGTTAGGTCCTTATACATTTCCTCTCAATTTGTATAAGGTCATATTAAGACAAATAAAATGTAAGAGGACTTACTAAAGTAAAGAGATGTCACTTGCGTCAGTTGTCACTTGTCACTTGTCTAAGCTTGAGGATTCATCTAATTCTTTTAATATTGCGTATCAAACTCTTCTACTAACGATAGCGAGAAGCTACCTTGTAACATTCTCAATCGTGTTTGGTTCATTAATATGTTTGGTCGATTCTATTGAATTTGAACTGAACATATAATGTTACACTCTAATTGAGTATACCGTCTACCGACATACCGTTATTGAGCAAGTGTCACCTTTTGCTCTACATCTTATTATAAGAAGATATTTCTTTGGCCATGTTCCAATACACCTTCACTAGGGATACTTATAATTTATTAACTAAGATTATGATTCAATTAATTAATATCGTGACCGGACGAATTCGATTTTAGGGTGACTTGGCCAAAAAGTTCCCATAATGGAATTTTTTTTATATATACTCCCTCCGTTTGCGAATAGGTGTTTCATTTCTATCCGGCACGACTTTTAAGAAATATTACGAAAAGTGAATGTAAGAAAGTTAATACAATATGAGTCTCACTTGTATATATTAGTTTTAAATGATAGGTGATTGGAGTGAGATAGTGGAATGTGTGGTCTCTTTACCATATATATTATATGAACCGATATTCCTATTCATGACCGGCCAAAATGGAAAAACGAGACTTCTATTCGCTGACACGGGGAATAATCTATAAAAGGGAAACACGCCAATAAACGCCAATATCATTTACGTGCCAATCTCATTTACGTGTTTCATTTAAAAATAAAGTATAAAATAAAAGTTGAGCACGCCAATAGCATTCGTATTTCCCTTTCATATAATATAAGAAAAATTCTCATTCGCTAAACTTCTTTTTTTTTCAAATTACTCTAAAATCGAATTTTTCTTGATTACTGTGGGGTTGTTGCATGGAAGTCTAGTCCAACCAACAAACCGGGTATATACTTTTAAAAAATTACATTAATATCCCTTTGTCCCATAAAAATAAGAACATTTTCCATTTTGGATTGTCCGATAAAAATATTTTCTTCTATTTTTGGAACCCCCTTCTCTCTAATAAGGTGACTCACATTCTTCACTAACAGTACTATAATTACTTTTTATTTCTGTCTGTTTATTACTTTACTAATTGTATATATTAATTTTTGTGTCATCTCAAATATTCATATTTTTATCGGACGGAGGATGTATATGGAAAGAATTTGGCATTGTTTTTATTATAGGATGATGAAGTAAGATATTTAAACGAGGACGAAAGAAGAAATATTACTCATTGTATTTTGTTACCCATTATGAACATTGAACACGAATTAACATGTTCATCGTAGTCAACTTTTTACACCATATTTGACTCTTATTCAAATTACCATTATTACACCCTAAAATGAATATGGACTTCTTTTCGTATTATATACATATAACTCACGAAGCATTGGATTTGCAATTCAAAAGTTCGATTAGTTTTTGGAGTTTTGTAGTACTAGTTCACTATAGAGGCTGCATATACCAAACAGTCGACATTAATAATACAATGAATTAGTTTCTTGTTTATGGCGCATGCGTAGAGATTTTGAAATTGACGAGTGATGGTATTAGCATCCACGATGATTTTGAATTTGGAATGGATGAGTCACTAATTGACCAAGCTTGTCAAATTGTGTACGTGTTTGATTTCTTTTAGTATGTGTCAAGGGCCACGCTATCAGCTGATTGAAGGGGCCAAATCCAATATTACAATTAGACGTTCAAGAGTCGAGGACGAGTCACCTCACTCAACAAAGTGAAGCACATACTTATTTAGGAATAGGACTATTATTTAAATATCAGGCATATACCAAGTAGTCGACATTAATAATACATTAAATTAGTGTAGAAAAGAAATCTATAATAGTGGATTAATTGAGATTGTGAAGTTGGAGAAATCAAAGGCGGTATTAATTAAATGAATAAGCAAGCGTGCCTGGAGGGACGCGGAATTCATGAAACCAAGATGATTTTGGGGCATCATTAGAGCTGCAATTTGGTAGACATGCATGTGTAAGTCCAAGGTTGTCACTGCTTCCCTTCCACATCATTTCATTACCACGCAACCCTTTGCATTTGCCCCACCTCCCAACTCCCGTCTCTCTCGCCAAAACCAATTCACATTCATAAATCCATTCCCAACTTCATTTACTAATCTTTAAACGAAATAGAATTGTAGACTCTCAATTTTCAAATATTGGACTCCTATTCAATACTCGCTCCACCTAGCATTAGGTGTCACATTTTATCATTTTAGTTCATCCATCATTAGGAGTAACTTTACTATAACGGATAAATATACCTCACTTTCCACTAACTAATTCTATTCACATTCTATTATAAAACTAATTTACATAAATATAAGTTACACATTCCATATTTCCACTACCCTTTCTCATCCACTTTCCTTTATATTTCTTTCCATATTTCCACTACCCTTTCTCATCCACTTTCCTTCATATTTCTTAAAACTCGTACCGTTCTCATCCACTTTTCCTTTATATTTTTTAAAACTCGTACCGAACATAGAGTACTTATTTTGCAAACTATCCTTATACTTTTCTATTCCATCTTCATTAGTATTTATTTACAACAAATCCAAGAATAACCATTATCTACTTCAAATGTACCTCTATAATAAAAGTGAGATATATTATCCATTGAAAGCCACCACTATCTACTTTTTAAAAATTTGATCCTATAAAGAGAGTTCACTCTCCTATGTGACAAAGTGAGTACATGTTTTTGTAGGAAAAGAAAAATACACAGTAGTACGATTGGGAAATTCCTTGGGAATAACAACACTCTAATTCCGTGGCATAAGATGTCAGCAGCTAGGCACAGTATTACCATTAGTCAAAACGGACAACCAACATCAAAGATACTAGTTACTTTAACTAAAAAGGGGGGCACACAATGTAAAGCAGGCGGTTTTGGCTGATTTCATCCACGACAATAGATACCCTTTCATTCTGAACTACTTGGATCACGGCACATAGACACCAAGCAAGAAGAGTATGGTGGATAGCAGCAGAACAGCACTAACGTATGTACTAGGTCATTTCTGGACAAGTTTCTTCAGTACTGATTCTGCTCTCTGCTCAAATTTTGGCAACGCCCAGTCATGTTGGACAATGTCCAGATTATCTTTCTCTGCGCCCAAACTCTGATCCAACAAGAAGAATATGAAGCTATCAAAACAAACATTCGTGATGACAAAATTTATTCAAAAAAAAAGAGACAGACATCACTTCTATCCCCCCCCCCCCCAAGAAACAGCATAACATTGTCGCATTTTTAATATCTATATATAAGAAAGGAAAATTTTAATACTGACTCATTATAAGGTGTCAAACTGCTGAACAATTTAGCTGCTGATTTCATCAGTTTGAATTGTGCAGGTTCTTTGACAGATTTGCATTTTGTTATCCAGCTATCAAAGGAATTTGGTCAGTGAGCTTTTCAAAAGTTAGGCACTCACTAAACAATGACCACATCAACAAGAAAATAATGCTGATGTAGGGCTGCTTGGGCGTCACTAATTGAAAAACTGAGGAAAATTATAAATTATAGTACTCGCTCCGTCCATAAAAATAGGAATTTTGGGGACGTCACAAGTTTTAATGTAAAATTGGTAAAGTATGAGAGATTAGAAAGAAAAAGTGATTGAAGAGTTGTTGGTGGAGAATGAGGCCCTCCTTATAAAAGAGAAAAGACTTGCCAAAAATAGAAAATTGGTTATTTTTGTAGGATGGAACCAAAATGGAAAAAGTAAACTATTTTATGGGACAGAAGGAGTAATACTTTCTTCGCATTCCAAATGGAGAGATCCTTATAAACAAATACTCCCTCTGTCCCAACGAAGATGACCTCTTTCTTCGCCGACACAAGATTTTATGTAGTGTTGTTTTGTGAATCAGAAAAGAACATGTGAACATATCATACCCATTTTATTGACTTTGGGAAAATGATTTCATATAATCTAAACGTGTTTATTGGAGACTAAATAAGCTGTTCTTGTTCATAAAAGCATATGAAGGGGGGAAGGATAAAATGTATAGCCTTACCCTGGTTGGGTCAAATCCAAATCCACCCATTTGCATCATGCGCTGTGTATCATCAGTTGCTGGTGAAGATCAAGTACTCATGTTAGTTTCTAATCAAAGTAATTTCTTCATTATAGTAATAGTCTAATACTCCCTCCGTCCCCAAAGAATATGCACTTTGGGTTTGGCACGGGTTTTAATGCAAAATTGGGAAAGTAAGAGAGAGGTACAGAGAAAGTAATTAAAGTATTGTTAGTGGAGAATGGGCCCCACCTCATTAGAGTGAAAAGAGTTCCCAAAATTGGAAATTGCATATTCTTGTTGGACGGACTAGAAAGGAAAGAGTACATATTCTTGTGGGACGGAGGGAGTAGATATATATCTGTTTGGTGCTACAATTTCTCTAATCTTGTTTCAAACTAAGATACAATACTGAGGATTGGCAAAAGTTCAAGAATACTGACCATTGTCTTCTCCAAGAATAAGACTAAAGAGACCCCTTAGCCCAAAAAGATTTAGAAAATACCTGCCAAGAGAAAGATGTTAATCACTTTTTACATCAGCTAAAATCACAAATTCAATCAACAGAAACTGTGGTTGTGAATTTATGATTTCTTTTTCATGACATGAGTAAGGAGAATACCAGGAACGACTGCTGACGTAACTGACATCAACAGTGCTCAAGTCTATGCCATTTTGCAGCATTGCCCTGAATCTCTGAGTAGGAGGAAATGGGATCTTTGCTGCGAAAACAAGATGTGCGCCATTTATGCCAGGCTAGCTAGTTATAAATAATTCAATGCCAAAATTCCACCATTGACACATGATATTTGAGTTTAGTAGTCGGACACAAAAATCAATATGAAGTGGTCATAAATCAACTACAGGGAAACCATCTCCGGTTGCACAACATTCACAAAATGTAAGAAATGAATGAAAGAAAAAGAAAAAAAGACACCTGCTACAAATCCAGAGAAGAAAAAGTTGACCCATGCAAAAGTAAGCGTCTGTTCAACAAAAAGGCAAGCACGTCAGTAAAGACAGACCTTGTGCAATACAAGTATCAATGCAATGAAACAAGCAGAATCTTCACCTGTGGAATAATCATTGACAGATTTTTTTTCATCATATCCATAGCCATGTTTGGGTCTGAAAACATCTGTGCCTGTGGGTTCTGAGCTTGACCCTTGGGTACATGTAATAATCCATTCTCCTGCAATTTGAAATCCAATGTTTAATCATTAGAAAAACTACATATTAAGTCAATCAAGGTTGGCGCATCAGATAATAAGTGCATGAACATAGAAGGCTATATAGAAGATGTATGATAAGTAACAAGTTTTTGGATAAACATGGATTCATTGGTTGGTTCTCATGGTGAATGTTCTTGGAAGGTACACGAACGGAAAAAAGAGGAATTCAGTTGTTTCCGTTTAAGCCTTTTAAAAGGAAAGACCAGTAGTTTTCATATGGAGTACATTAAATCAGCTGTCACAAAAAGTCCTTAAAATCATCTATGAATGCCAATGACAGTAGATTTCACAAGAACTCCCTAACAATTTCTTAGTCGGGTCAAGCATATATTTACCATAACAAAGTTCAGCTTCTAGCAGCAAAGATTGATACTCCTATCAACCTACATCCTTTTTGTTTTTGTTTGAGTTGGAGATGGGGGATTGAGATTGTTATTGAGCTCTCTCATAGGAAGGGAAGGGGAGGAATTCTACAACAAAGCTACAAGGCAGATTTAACTTAAGTCTCTTTATAGTACTTGTTTACTGATCAAAGTACTCATATTTGTTCTTATCATCTTCATGGAAATTTTTGCTGAGACCTATAAAAGAATAATGACAATTCCAGTAATAATATTCTATACATGTGCCTTCTGTAATACTGTAGTACTCATTAAACCACAAGCACACCAATGAGCCAATGAACAATGAAAATCGATAACAAATTCTGTCACCTCGTTGCTGTAGTAGTGTTTACGAGCACGGAACGACTTAGCAGGGATGAAATTAGCAGCCGCCCTAAGATTCCTCGCCCTAATTATCACTTGCCTGTAAACGGAAAAACAATCAGAAAACTTCAATAGCTGGTTACAAGCTTTTGACATCGACTAGCAATTATAAGGGGAAAAAAAGAAGAAATAAAAGTTTCGGGATACCCTTCTTTGACGATTTTGAGATCGGGAACTTGATCGGAACGCATGAGCTTAGATACGAAGTAACGGAGGACGCCGATGAGCACCATCACCACCGATAATGGTATCAACACCCAGTCTCTGGTCGCCGTATCTAGCACCAAATCTTCCGCCATTGTTTTTCTCGGAAGGTTTCGGATCCGGCAAACTCAACTCTCTAAACTTCTAGTTGAACTCGACGAGATCACTCAAAATTCTTAAATCCTTTAGTTTTTCCAGTAATGGGCCGAATGAAAACCCACTCCACTGTTGGGCTCAGCCTTTAATTTATGTAATGTCTTTTTACGAAATTTAAAAAGTGGATACTCTTACGATGACCGACCGCACTTCTACAGTTTCATAATACTACTATTTCTTTCAATTGTGCCGTACCCATCAGCAACTTTGTTCCAGCGACGCCTTCACCTTCTCCTTTCAGTTTCACAAACAACAAGAGAAAGAGAAGGGGCTTGGCGGCGAGCAGAAGGAAACGACGGCAACACTTTGAGCTTCCATTGGCAACGAAGCAGCGACTTATAGTTCTGCCTTCTTCACCAAATGCATAGCAACGTGAGAAGAGAACAACAAGCAAGGCACACAACTTCTTGTTCGACCGACAAGCTTTGCTTGATCAACACAAAACTGCAAAGATCAGTCTCTCTTTCTCACTCTCAAATTAAACTATGCATTAAACTATGCATTTCAAATTACAACCTTCATTTCTAAATCCAAATTCTCACTTCCATGCTCAAATTTGTAAATTTCGAGAGGCATAACTTAATCCTGTGTCAAAATCAATAAAACTTTAATTAAAAATTAATAATTTTATTTTGCCTTTGTTTTGCAAAGAGGCTTGATAAATTCTGCAGCAGCAGGCGAAAGGCATAGATAGCCCACCAACAGCTGACAAGATACTATGCTTGCACTCCACCTTCAACCTTTATTCCCTACTCTCTCTCTCTCTCTCTCGCTTTCAAATATAAAGAGCCAACTTCCACAACCACGGAGATGTTTAGATGGCCTCAACTTCAGTTCCCTCCACTATACGTTTCTGCACAAATTCCTCATCGTTTCTCCCTGCACCCTACATTGCTCATGAATCTGGCCTAACAATGAAGTTGCGGCGCCATGAAAATTTCTCACTCAATATTTCACAACCAATACATTTCTCTAACCTTTTCACCAAAACAACCCATGCGGCGGCAGTGGCCTGCTGCGCCGCCAACGACCCGGGGCCTCAAGAGGACTACAAACCTCTCGAAACAGTGCTCAATCTCTACGAAGCAATCAAAAATAAAAATGTCAATCAGCTCTCAGATATAATAGCAGAAGAATGTTCCTGCATTTCCAACTTTGTGTCCGCCTTCCAACCTTATCTTGGTAAGAAGGTACACATTACCCCAAATAAACTTTGATTTTCCAATGTTTTCATTGCTATAAATTGCAAGGAATGATATACTACGTATTTGTTTTTTATTTTACTCAGCAAGTCATGGATTTCTTCTCATATCTGATGAAATACTTGGGGAATAACATTGAAATTGTGGTGCAAAAGACCTCGGATGAAGGGATGGTAGTTGGTGTATCCTGGAAACTAGGTAACTTTTCTTCCTTTATAACCCTCCTTGATTATAACAGCAGTTCCTCACCTTCTCCGGTCATCAGAGTGGAAGAAGGTCCCGCTGCATCTGGGAAAAGGTTTCAGCTTCTATACGTGCCATGTTTACCAAGGGAAGGTGATGATAAGGCAAGTCATTGGTCATATATTTACACAAGCATTGTACCTTAACGATATTCCTCAATGTGTAATCGTCTGTTTATCTAGGAATGTGGAGATGTTCCTGGAGCCTGTACTTCACATGGAGCCACTAAGGCTGGTAAGAATCTTGAATCAAGCAAGGCTAGGTCAGTGGATGCATTAATCATATCTTTAGACCATGTTCTGATTTTATGATTGGACAGGAACTGATAACTCTGGTGATGGTTGCCATAGACAAGCTTATTCCCCAGTTGGAGTTGAAGAACAGGGCAAGAAAGGCCATTATCCTATTGTTCATCCTTCTCTTCCTGGCTGCACTTGTATGTTCATTCAAATAATGGACCACGTCACCAAAGCATTTTAATTCGGTACCTGTTAGTAAAACTAAATTCCATCACAAGAAAAGAAGACATTAGAACTAGTTGGATAAACATCTTTGCCATGTGTAATGCAAGGGCATTTGTACACCAAATGATAAGGTGTTCACTGTCAGGTCATGTATCTATTTCATCCTAACCCGATACAATAGCAGCAGTCAGTGGAAAAGAAGGCAGATAGATTAACAACACCCAAAACAAGCTACAACAGCATAATTACAAAACAATTATAGCCCACATCCAGGCACTAAGTCGCACTACAATCTTAGTTGCTACCTGTGAGTGACACCATACATCTTAACATTAGAAAAATCAAAGAAACTAGGATTACATCTCCGTTTGGCAGCATCAGTCATGTCATCATAAACAACTAGCAAACTACAGCATCAAGAGACCTGCAAAAGTAGAAGAAAATTGATGGTCAATTGCGGTGCTGTCGCAGCTCAATGGTGTTATTTCACAGAATTCCATCAAGTAAAATCAAAAGTTCTCAGCTGCATTAAAAAAATTATGCAAGTTACACAAATAATTAACCCAATAATGTTGTTGTCATTCTTTTCCTCAACATCCAACTCACTGTTAGACACACCTCTCATGCACATCATGTCCCATAAAGTTATCATAATATTGCTTTAACCAGCACAAGTAGCAGAATCACATGATCAGAATCAAATCAAGAATACAGCATATGCCACTAATTGTTATCATACGCGGAAAACATCTTTTTGAATGAAATAGAAAAACCACGGATGAAAAAACAGAACCACATCATATCTAATACTCTCCATCTCTCGTTTAGTTATTGGTACTCCTTGCCTTCACTATTGTCTCTGTAGTTCATCCCTAGAACATGCACGTTCAAGAATTAAGTGCTTGATGGGAAGAATATAGCAACTGCTGTATCTTGTTTAGGGAGTGTGTAGGGAGTGTGTAAAGACAATGGTGAAGGTGACCCTACTGGTATGCTAGTTTCAGGAGAAGGTGGAATAGGCTAATGTCTAGGGATCCAAGATTTTTCTCTTTACAAAGATTAAAGAGGTTATTCATTTATCTGATTAGGGAAAGGATGATCTCATCTCGAGTGGGCTGCTAGTACTTTTGGGAATTGCAACGACATCTATATATTACCGAACGAGGAGGATAGAGGTGAATGCAACAACATCATCTCAACCAATTAGATTGAATTACTATAGAATAGCTTTCCACCATAAATCATCTGGCAACATGCAAACTAAAAAAAGGAAAGGATGAAGAGAGAAGAGGAAATACTAGTCGTACAAGAGCAAGGTCCTCTAAAAGAGTAACAGATGAGCAAGTACACTGATAAAAAATTGTAGGTACCTAGTTATGGGTGATATGTGCACCAAAGGTAACTTAATGCTTACCATTCACATAAAAGAAAACATTAACACTGCTTGAGTAAATGATGGCGCAAAAGTATCTCCTGAATTCCCAAAGCAGAAATGCTTTCACACCCCAAAAGCTCCTGAAGCTTCGCATCACAGTGAATAACCATAGAACTCAGTGGATCCTATAAAAAAAATCAAGATATCTAACGTTTAGACAATATTTTAGGAAAATTTCATAGACTAACCCAGCGTAGTGTATACAAAAAATGTCCCAACATCTAAAACATAACATTTTTGGCACCTCATGTTTAGACGGTATCACTAAAATGTCATGAACTGTTTTTGAGCCAGAAAATCAAATATAATTTGAAGTCAGAAATCGGATTGACATTCAAGGATTGCAATTTGCAAGCCAGCATCACGCATTGATTTTCAAAGAAAGAAAAAAATGAGGGCATTTTGACATCTGGGTGAGTGATAACACTGTTCAAACATTAGGTACCAAAATGCTGCATCCTAAATGTTGGGGCATTTTTAGGAATATGGTTAAATGTTAGGGACAATATGTGATCTGATTGACTAGAGAGAAAGACTATAATAAGATAAACTAGACATCGCACACCAGATAAACAAGAACGTATAGCATACAGTAACAGTACCTCAAGTTCGTTAGATTTTATGTACTCCCAGACACGACCCAAAGCCTCTGACTGAAGCATCTCTTTTTCTCCAGTTCCAAAAAATTTAGCTAGTTCATCAGATATCACCACAGGAAGAAGACTGGGATCAGAATTTTGCTTTGTAGAATCATCTTCCACTTTTGATTTCTTGGCTTGAACAGGTTCTTCTACAAGCAATTAACGATTACTATAATAAACAGATACTCCCTCCGTCCCCCATTTTTAGTCCACTTTGTGTTGGAACGAGGTTTAAGAAATGTAAAGAAAAGTGGGTTGAAAAAGTTAGTGGAATGTGGGCCCCACTTTTATATATTGGTTTTAAAATAAAATGTGAGTGAAATAAGTTAGTGGAATGTGGACTACTTAACATTTATGGTAAAAAGTGAAAGTGGACAATAAATGAAGGACGTACAAAAATGGAAAAAGTGGACTAAAAATGGGGGACGGATGGAGTATTTGTTAATAAGATTATATTAAAGATGTGGCGCCAAGTTCCATGCACGTACTTGTGGGTTCAAGTCTCAAGATGTGTTTTGCCAACAGCTTATTCATCTTGAACATGTCAGTGCAGTCTGTCTCAAAAACCAATCGCAGAGCATCATCACAGATAATCTTTCTCTTATTCTCCGGGTCCTGAAGATTATGTTTCCTAATATACACCCACAGCTGCTTTACTATCTGTATCAACAACAAAGCAATTTGTAATGCATCATGCATAACTTAGACAGACAAATAGAGTATGATGTGATCCAAAAACAAGATAAGCTGCTAGCTCGTGAGATTCAAACCTCGGTCCTTGGCAATTCTGGCTGCCCAACAATCGCTTGTAGTTTAGGTGAAACACCACACAGTTTGTTTAGTCCTCCCGGACCACCCCTTCTTTTGGTTCCTGCTGGGGCTCTGCAATGAACGTAGATTGAATCTTGATTGTATTCCAATTAAAAGTTGATAACAAATTTCTCAAGAAATAGATGCCAAACATCAAGTTTCTTGAAATGGAAATGCCTAGTACGACTCCTTCCAAAGCAGGGTAATAATGCACAACTGAAAATCATTTTTACATGTTGACAACTACTAATTTGCATGTTTCATAGACGACAAAACTAAGCACTGTTTCAATACATCAAAGCGTTATAAGACCAAGACAGCTTCAAAACTGTAATTTACAAAAAACCTTATTTAAAAAAAAACCCCGAATGTAAACAAGTAGTACTCGTTATTTAGCAATAAGTTATTAGCGTGTAATTATATCAAGAATAGCGCTTAGTCAAAGAACCAACCCCAATTTCAACCCCCCTCAACAACCACTGATAGTAACGCCAAATTGTAAGTCTACAAGCAGATGCACCCAAAAAACTACTAGGATCTTTAAAAAGGCTACTAATTTATACATTTCCACAAAATCCACACTCACCAAAATAAAGCTAACTCATGATTCTTGCGTAATGCAACAGTTAGAACTTTACCACTTAATTAACCAAAAAGCGAATTATTTTACAGACAAAAACCAGAAAGGAAATGCACACCTTCCCTTCGGCGTTTCAGAAGCATTCGCCGCCGCATTCTCTTCTTTCGGGAGGCGCGAGGGCTGTGGGTGCTGCACTTGCGGTGGCTGAGCGTAGACAGGGTCAGTTTGCTGCTGGAGTGCGAAATGAGGAGGTTGGTGAAATGGCTGAGGAATGAGGTAGTGGGGATGGGGTTGAGGGGGCAGCTGGTCTTTGGGAACGGGGTGGGAGCGGAGGAGGAATGTGATCTGATCTCTTATGAACTCAGCTTTGTGAGCTAGGCTCAGCCCTAGCTTGGCCTCCAGGCGTTGCACGACGCCGTTCAGAGAAGTCACGGCGTTGGGGTCTGACTGACGGAGAACTGCCTCCACGGCCTGCGCTATCTCCTGGTCCGACACCATGGCTACACTATATACACTCTTCTCACTCTCTCTCAAACGGCTCTTCCCTCCCTCTCTTGACTCTCCTACTCCCTTCTCTCTCTACACGGATGCAGTGGGCAGTGGGGTGTTTTTTGTAAAAAGAGGAAAGGAAATAATATTCAAAGGAGAAAAGAAAAGGGAGGTGGAGTGAAACAAAAGCGTCTCGTTTTTCGCTAAATGACCATTTTAACCTGCCCTTTTTAAATTGGTTGGGTTTGTTCAACAACCAAAATCCGAAATGGTCTATCTTTGTTTTGGGCACAGCCCGGCCCATGAAAAACATATGGCACGCAGTTGCAACCGAGAACTGAGAAGGGACAGAGGTAGGAATAGAATAAAATAAAATAAAATAAAATAAAATAAAATAAAATAAAATAAAATAAAATAAAATAAAATAAAATAAAATAAAATAAAATAAAATAAAATAAAATAAAATATGGAATATCTTTTTTGGTCCACGAACTTTATTAAAGTATTATTTTAGTTCCGTGAACTTTGAAAATATCATTTAAGGTCCACCAACTATAGATTAATATCATTTGAAGTACTTTTTACTATTTCCAAGTTTTTTTTGACGAAAATACCCTTAATACCTTAAAGTGTATATATTTTTAATAAATTTATCATATACTCATATTTTTTTATAAATATCTTTACAATATATTTTTGATAAATTTTCTAAATATAATTTGACCTTAAATATTATCACTTAATTTTGTGACATGCAAGTAAAATTACCTCTTCAATTTTTTATATTAATTTTTTTTAAATTGAATAAAGAACTTTTCTTTAATTATAAAAAATTGAATAACGATCTTTTCTTGCATGTCACAAATTAAATGATAATATTGAAGGTCAAATTATATTTAGAAAATTTATCAAAAATATATTGTAAAGATATTTATAAAAAAATATGAGTATATGATAAATTTATTAAAAATATACGCCCTTTAAGGTATTGATGGTATTTTCGTCCAAAAAAACTTGAAAATAGTAAAAAGTACTTCAAATGATATTAACTCATAATTAGTGAACCTTAAATGATATTTTCAAAGTTCACGGACTTAAAATGATACTCTGATAAAGTTCGTGACAAAAAAGATGTTCCTTCTAGAATAAAATAATTCAACATCATTGGTCATATTATTTTATTTTGTTGTGTGCAGGTGAAGTAGGAGCAGAGTAGGATGAGTGGAGTAGGAGATCCCCTCTTGTAGGAATAGAACAATGGCGCAAATTCTGAGTCTTCCTTCAGTAATCTCAGGTTACAGAAGCCAAATTCCGGTTCTACCCAGAACCGCCGCTTCCACCAGTTCAACTCACGGCTGGAACACTCTCTCACATTCACTCAATTGCAACTGCAGGTTTTTTTGGGGAATATTCGGTTTTTGGTTCATTGATTTTGTTGCTAAGTCCTGCTAAGTTGATGTTTTCCTAAGTTTCGTTTAAAAAGGGAAAGACGTCTGCAACTTTAATTTATAATTCATACTGGATTCTAAGCCTAGCATAATTTGATATAAAAATGATGTTGCTTCCATAGTCAAAGCGAAGTAAGGGAAACATAGTTCAGTTTTGTGCCCATGACTGTCCATAGATATTAACATTAAGTGTCTTCAATTTCAAATGGAAGCTAACCACTCTATTTTCAATTCACTTCATATTCTATGCCTAAATCCAAGCCCAAAGTTGTAGTTATTTGAATATAAGCGAGGGATGGTGTAAGCAGGATCCCAATAGAACAGGGGAGTGAACTACAACAGCATTGCTTCAATATAGAACCATCACTCAAATATACGTTAGGAGCTGTTGGAAGGAAATAAGAGCAAGGGAGAAGACAGTGGTACAAAATAAGCCTAGGGAAGATTAAGAAAACCACTTTTTAATTTTTATACAACCCTAGCTTACGACCAGTACCAGTGCACCTTCAGTAACTTTTCATTTTTCATACAGCATCAAATG
This sequence comes from Salvia splendens, assembly GCF_004379255.2. Lineage (NCBI taxonomy): Eukaryota > Viridiplantae > Streptophyta > Magnoliopsida > Lamiales > Lamiaceae > Salvia > Salvia splendens. The sequence continues at coordinate 28,673,408 of NC_056039.1, forward strand.
ATGGAACATGCAAACACTTTAGTATCTCATTGAGACTATTCAGGAAATGAAAATGATGGCAATTGACAAATACGGGAAAAAATGGGAAAGTAAAAAGAAAAGGAGAGTGAACTTTCTTAGATTGGCTGAATGCTGAAATTTGTGTTGTAGGTAGATGGTTTTTCTATCAAGAGATGTGAGATGGTACCAAATTGAGTGCCAGAAAGGGGTGATATGATTTTCCTTTTTCACAAAAAGTTAATGTTATTCTAACATCACACACACATATATTTCTATTTATGTATTAAGATTACTTTGCTGATTAGGTTTTGGTTTACAAAATTATTATGTTGTTGATAGAATGAGCGTGAAATTTAAATAACACTAAGTAAGAATGTAAGATAACATATGTAGTGTTCTTATTATAATGTACTACAGATTTTCTATTTAGGGAAACTGCCTAGATTAATACTTCCAATCACTAGATACTTTAGGGCCAATATCAGTTATTATCATCAAGCATCAATATTTATGCTAAAATCATAAAAATCTTAATCTAGGGTGTAGTCCAAGCTCATTCTCTACTAAAATCAAGTAAAACAAGGATTAATTGCTAAAACTAAAAGACATGTAATAATAGTCCACCCCCACCACCACTAAAGCCTTCACTTCCACCACTTCCACGACCCCCCAACCCTGCATTCACCCTTCTACTAGGGTGAACTGAACGACCCCTGAGTGCCTGCTAATGCACACTTAGACATTGATTTATTAGCGAAAAACCAATGATATCATTTGGTTTGTAGAATTTTGAGGATGTGTTCATTAAAGAATCCTTAAAAGTTTTTTATTCAAAATGGATTTGGAATCCATAACATTTTTGTGACCTATGTACAAAGTAAGTTGATGGAAATTCCACTTAATATGGTCTAATCATTTGAAATCCTTCCCCAAGTCACCTTCTCAAATTATCAAATCAAATCATTCAGTTGAAGCGCAACATAAAGGAATTGATGTTTAATTTTCTCAAAGAGTTCAGTGGGATTTATTGTTAGTACATGTTAGCTGAGTGTTTATAAAATCCATATTACCCATAACTTAAATAAATAAGAGGAACTGGTTTCTATGACTACGGTTTAAGTGTTGGTGAATGCATCCATATGAACCAGATAATGGAGCAAACCAACTTTTTACTGAAGGATGTGTAATATATAAAACATGTGTGTGTCCCCTAAAAAAATAGTCTTAGATTTTGAATTTCACTAGGAAGTATGAGGATAAGGGACATCGAATGATACTTTTAGATTCCAGAGCTGTGAGCATATATTTTAGATGCGGTTTTCTTAAATGGAATGCTATTTATCTATTAATATAGTATATGTTAACTACAGGACCAGGCTAGAAAATCCTTAGAAAGTGCGCTTGGTGGAAAGAAAGCAGAGTCAGAGCAATGGGATAAAGAAATTAAAAGGAGAGAGGAAGCAGGTGGAGGGGGAAATTCTGGGGGAGGTGGTTGGTTTGGATGGCGAGGATGGTTTGGTGGATCTGATGATGGTCATTTCTTGCAAGAAGCACAACAAGCAAGCCTTACAATTTTGGGTATTCTCGTTCTGGTAAAATCCTTCTCAAGATCTTCCGAAACCTTTTCTTACGGGATGCTTCTGCCCTTTATTATTCTCTTTCTTCTAAAACTTCACTTTTGCACTGATACAGTACCTGATCATGTTAAAAGGGGATATGCTGCTTGCTGTCATTTTCAATCCTCTCTGTTATTTGCTTTGCGAGGGACACGATCTGTATTTGCCTTCTTGACATCAAGGATTACAAATCAAAGTGCATAAAGTTTTGACACTCCACAAGAGGAAGTGGCTGTTCATGTTTCTGCAAAAGAGCGAATAGTGGGAAAATGGGGAAGCAATTGATTTTGTTCCAGGTGAAATATGCACACCCCAATACAAATAATATCATATTTTTCATAACAATAGCAAAATGGTTGCGCACCATGCGTAAAAGCTTTTGATCTTGAATCAATTGATTTTTATACACATTACACATGCACAAATAGGGCTGGTTATAATAGAAACCTTGTTATAGTTAGATGTGAAAACAACATATAAAAGTAACGACATTCGTGGTGAAAATTAACTGAAATGGAAAAAAACATCACATTACCCCTAGAATTTGAACCCATGTCTACACTACATTTGTCGGGCAAGGGAGATGATTAAACCGTAGATCTTCACAATCGAACGACTGAAAATGGTTCACGGTTCTCAGTTCTCAGTTCTCACAATAAGAAACCTAAATGTCATTGATAAATATTAATTTACTAATTTAAGCTATTGAAAATAAAGATAAGTAAGATGATTATAAATATGTCGAATTATGGAAGTGTTTATAGAAGTACTTAATAGAACATTAGAACTAGATGAAGAGCTCATTTTTACATTCTGGAAAGATTTGGATTCTTTGACTTGGTTTGATTATTTTATGTCACACCAAGTTTGTTTGGTCATATTCAATGCTTTCAGTATGGTCCGTTTTGGATAATTCTGTTATGCTTTTGTGTTTTTGTCCTGATTAAATGTTTACTTGAATTTGTACACGGCCGAATATGTTTAGCTTGTACATGGTTCAAGAGGAAATATTTATGTTGTCATATTACTTGTGTTTTTGGTATATACTCATATTGTGCGTAAAGCATGTATTACTGTTAAATTTTTATTTGGCATGATGGGAAGGTGAATATAAACACGAAAATGCTTAATTGCTTGTACAGCAACAACAACAGTTATGGTAATTATCTTGGAGAATCACTCCAAGTCCTAGGATAATAGGGAATCACTGAGTAATATCTTATGCAATCAGGGATATTATAGTTAATGATAAGGATTTTTTAACAATCACATCAAAGAATCAATTTGATTCTTAAGAGTTTTTTAAGTACTTTTGAACGATTGCTGACTTTCTTAGCACGTATTATGGTCTATTATTAATGGCTCCTACAAGTGTACCTAAATCAGAAAGATTTTTTATTAGATATTGCATAAAACACCTAGGCACGGGGTCTACTCCTTATGCCAAGGTCGTTTTTACAAGGTTCATTGTTTATTTTGACTCGTTTTGGTCAATTACGAATTTGCTGCAACACAAAACTTACTCTTGTGGAGTATAGTGTATTCTAACCTGGTATTTGATTACAGGTGTAACCGGTGATTTTTTTCTTTTAGAATGTTGCACAACAGCACAAGCATGCACCATTCGTGCTTAGAAATGAGATTGTGAAGAAGAAGACGAACAAGACTGGGGTGAGGCAGTTTGGAGGATTGCAAGGTCATGGTTTTTATTTCTAATTTATCTTATATTTGAGGTTGTGTAGGATCATTGCATTCAGAGATGTTCGCTGTCATAACGATGTTTAGATCTGCAATTTTGTGCCGCGAAAGATCTCCATGTGAGAATTATGTTGGTATAATTAGCCACATGGAAAAAACGTGCCCCATTACACCTAATTATTATGGGTTAAAAATTGTCCTAACTATTGAACACGGGGGAGAAAGAGAATGGTCAGGGTCTTATCCCTTGACCTCCCGCCTACACGAGACAGTCGCCCAAGGTAAATTGTTTCTATAATTCTATTTCCCTAATTTGCTAACTATAGTAATACATGGTGAAGATTGTCAAGTGAAATGATTCAAATCAATTAGAAAGAGATATTTTTATTCATGAAACGTGACCTGGCAAATAGGAGTACTATGTAAAACACCATCGAATTAGCCTCTTACCAGAATTATGAATAAACGCATCTTTGTATCGATATAACGTGTGTTTATTTGATTTGAAATCTATGCATAACAGATTGTTTTGAAATCTATGCATAACATATTATGTAAATAATGACGGTAGAAAAACCATGGGTTACACACACACGCTCACGCTCACGATGCAAATAACTGGCCACGTGAAATTTTCTTCAATATTCTTTTTTGGTACAAAGTTGCAAGCAACAAGTCAGGATAGGGAAACTGACTAACATAATAAATACCAGGAGTATCTAATCTATCATCCCAACTGCTAAGATCTAAAGCCGAAACACGAACTCCTCTAAAGACTACATTGTCAATAGCACAAGTTTTAATGTGGAATTGATAAAGTGAGAGAAGGAGAAAAAAAGTAAGAGAGTAGTAGTATTAGTGGAATGTGAGATCCATATTATTATTAGTGTTTAATTGTGGTAGGTAGCAAATGTGAGATCCTTTTTTAAACTTTATCTATTTTTCTTGGACAATTAAAAATGACAAATGCGGTCTATTTTTTGTGGGCAAAAAGAGTAGTATATATCAATCTTAAAATGACAAATGCGGTCTATTTTTCGTGGGCAAAAAGAGTAGTATATATCAATCTCAAAATAGAATATAGTACTCGTTATCAAATAAATTTGAAAATGACACGAATTTTAGTATAAATAATTATTAGGTGTAATTCAATTTACTAAGAGCATCTCCAATAGCGGTGAGAGCACCGGCTAGCCGATTCTTGGCACGGCTACTTCGCACCGGAGCCGCGGTTTAACGCCAACATTTTCAGGCGGCGTTTTAGGATGAGCATGGCTCTGTTTATGCGTATTGTTGACGCTTTGGAGCGTCGATATATGTGTTTCTGCTTCGAGCACGATGCGGCTGGCAGACCCGGCCACACACCTATTCAAAAGTGCACTGAGACAATCAGACAGTTGGCCTACGGAGGCGTGGCAGACATGTGGGATGAGTACCTCCACATCGGCGAGTCGACTGCCCTTGAATGTATGAAGTATTTCTGTCAGGGCGTAGTTGAAATATTCGATGATCAGTACCTTCGAAGCCCTAGCCCCGAAGACTGCCAGGAGCTGATGCAGATGCACGGGATGAAGCATGGGTTCCCGGGTATGTTAGGCAGCATAGATTGTATGCATTGGGAGTGGAAGAACTGCCCTGCTGTCTGGAAAGGGTTCTACACGACCGGCTACAAGGGAAAGAATCCCACGATGATCCTCGAGGCCGTAGCTAATTACCGGTTGTGGATTTGGCATGCATATTTTGGGGTAGCCGGGTCGAACAACGACCTCAACGTCCTCAACTCGTCGCCCCTTTTCAACGAGCAGTGCCAGGGCGTCGGTCCGGCCATCAGTTTTGTCGCCAACGGGAACCAGCATGATATGGGCTACTACTTGGCGGATGGGATATATCCTAGGTGGCCCGTCTTTGTGAAGACGATCAGATGCGCATCAAATGAGAGGAAGGCCTACTTTGCGAAACGGCAGGAGTCGGTGCGCAAGGACGTGGAGCGCGCATTTGGTGTGCTCCAGTCTCGATGGGCGGCAATTAGGGGTCCAACGCGTTTGTGGCATGTCGACTGCATTGCTGATATAATGTATGTCTATATTATCATGCACAACATGATTGTCGAAGATGAAGGTGTACAACTGACTAGTTGGGCCAACGACGATAATGAAGCCGGTCCAAGCCACGGCGTGGCCACCCCCCGCGTACGAAGTGGGGTACCTCACGATGAAGTCGGCCGCCTCCAAGCACATGCCGACATGCGCCAAGTGGAAGCTCATATTCGACTCCAAAATGATTTAATTGAAGAGTTGTGGGCGCGGAGGACTACACGGCATTAGTTTTTTTTTGTAATTTGTAATTTTGTAATTTTTTAATGTCTTTTTTTAATTTAAATGAAATTATTGCATTTTCCCGTATCTGTATCGTAAGTTGAATTCTGTATTTTATGTGATTGTTATTTTTATAATTTTGTTTATTATGACTGGGCTATGGCTGGGCTATTGCTTGTCCAATTACTTGTCCTTATGATGTGACAGAAGGAGTTTTAGTGCTGATGATGTGGCATGAGGAGTTTGTGACTGGGCTATGACTAAGCTATTGCTATTATGGCATCCACAATAAGAATAGTCCAGCCATAGTCCAGCCACAAACTCCTCTTGCCACATCATCAGCACTAAAAATTCTCCTCCCTGATCATCAGGACAAACAAATAGCACAGCAATAGCCTACCCACATCACTCAAAATTATATAAAACAAATAATTGACAATCACACAAAATACGGAATTAAATTTACGACACAGATACGGAAAAATTCAATAATATTATTTAAATTTTAAAAAAGTACATTAAAAAAACACTTCATTAAAATTAAAATAACATTACAACATCCTCATTAATGAGTTTGTCCCACATCGAAAGTGGAACATAAAACATTCAAGGATGTCTCTATAAAAGAGAAACAACCAAGAATGATTTTGTCCCACATCGAAAGTGGAACATAAAACATTCAAGAATGTCTCAATAAAAGAGAAACAACCAAGAATGAGTTTGTCCCACATCGAAAGAGGAACATAAAACATTCAAGGATGTCTCTATAAAAGAGGAACAACCAAGAATGATTTTGTCCCACATTGAAAGTGGAACATAAAACATTCAAGGATGTCTCTATAAAAGATAAACAACCAAGAATGAGTTTGTCCCACATCGAAAGTGGAACATAAAACATTTACGGATGTCTCTATAAAAGAGAAACAACCAAGAATGAGTTTTATAAAAAAAACATCAAATAAAAAAAATTAAAATTTCCGCTCGCCGATCGGGAGCCTGCAATAGCAGTCAGTCGATCGGCGAGCGCTCGGAAATTGACGTGCGCTTACCATTTTTCTCGCCGATTTGGCGCTCGCCGGCTGCAATAGTTCGGCGAGCGGACTGGCGAACGCAAAAAATCGGCGAGCCGGTGCGCTCGCCGCTATTGGAGATGCTCTTAGAGATGCTCTAATAACCTCACGTAGATATCACTAATAACACCTTATAAAGGAGACAAAGTACACCGTTTTGAAAATTTATTCTCTTAGTCGGGATCTGAAACCCTAGAAGCTATGAAAACAGCACGAGAAGAATCCGAGGATGCAGCTAACGCAGAGGGCGTGGCGAAGAGGCAGAAACTCGATCAATCTCCGCAGCAGCTTGCTTTCGAAAACCCGCTCCTTCCGCTTGCTTCTTACGACGATGATGAAGAAGAAGTGAGAGAGAGGAGCGATAGAGATAGGGCTACAGATGTAAATGATGGCAAATTGGAAGGTATAAACGCGCTTATTGAAGATGAATATGATGATGAAGACGATGAAGAAAGTAGGGCAGAGCAGGGACGGCGCAGTCGGTCGATTGAAGTAAGAAGAGACTGCCCGTATCTCGATACTGTTAATAGACAGGTATTTTTTGGTTAAAGCTTGAGTTCATTGAAATTAACTTTTTCTGAGTTTTACTTCTATGCAAAAACGATTTAATTGTATGCTGGTCTAATTGATGGTTCTGATTCTGATTTGAATTGATTTCGTTAAGAGCCTTTTACTGTAAGGATAAACCTAGATAGATATAAATAGTACGATTCTGCACTAATCCATTCTTTACTAAGTTGGATTGAGACTTTGGAATATCTAAGTCCTTGATAATTTCTACATTTTGTCCTAAATGGTTTGATTCAAATTCAATTGGAAAGGGGTAGAATTGGAGGCATCCTATCAGCGAGGATAAAAATATTCAATCATGTATATTATCTATCTTGAGTAAGAGTGTAAGGCCACCCGCAACGCGTCACGCGGGTGGCCCGTGTTTCGTTCCGCAGTGATGGAACCGGGGCGGGACGCGTTGCAGCGTCTCGTCCCGTCACCAGCCCGTCCTCAGCCCGTCACGCAACCCGGTCCCGCCGCGACGAAACGCGGGACGGCTCGCCACGCGCCGAGGCACGCTCCCAGGCCATGCATGACGCCCACTCGCCGTCCCTCAAATAGTGTTTTAAGGGACGGTTAAGGGACGGTATAGTGACAGCGTTGTGGATGGCCTAAGACACGCCCCACTTTTATTATCAGCTTTAAGTGAATGCTCACTGTTGCTTCGTTATTAGTGTAGATTGAAACCATAAATATCATATCATCAAACACACATATCCAGAAATACTGTTGTAATGATATGATCCTACATAAATGATTGTAAAACCTATCTGTTTGATCACTTTTGGTTTTATTTAAAACCCACCCTTACTGTGGTTCTTAGGCTTTCTGGCTGTATCCAAACTCAGGTATGCTTGAGTCTTTGCTATGTACTTTTTTTTAGCCTTATTTATTTAATTGCACTTTTTGACCCTGAAAATATAGCCTCTCATGCAATGCAACATACAGAAATACTAGTCAGTAACAACTCGTGTGTTGCTAGTTTGTGGTGTGAGACTAAGACCAATTGATGCTATCTAAAGCACTGCAAAAGTTCTTGGTTTGTAAATTAAATACATTGGTATCCTCCAATACGAAGTAATTTTCTTAGTGTCTAATTTAGAACCATTAACACTGATGATGTGCTCTCTGGCATCTAAATGGTTGATATGTCATCATTTTGATCCACTGGTACTCTTATCAAAATATTACTCCCTCCGTTCCGCGGTAGTGGAGGCGTTTCTTGTCGCCACGCGATTTAAGTGAGTTAAGTAAAGGAGGAATAAAATAGAAAATGAAAAAGGTAGAGAGATGAAGAGAGAATAAAGTAAGGGTGAGTAAAGTAAGAGAGAAGAAATGTGTTGACATTTGCTAGAAAAGGAAATGATTATTATTATGGAACATACCAAAATGGCAAAATGACTCCACTACTGCGGAACGGAGGGAGTACTCCATAATTTAATTTGTTTCATTTATATATTCAATGATTCATCTTATCTAGTGTGCTAATGCTAATTATTTATCAGCTGATACTTTCCTTGTTCATGATTCAGTTTCTGAATCTATGTTGCATTTACTTTTCAGGTTTTAGATTTTGATTTCGAGAAATTTTGCTCAGTGTCCCTTTCAAACTTGAATGTCTACGCATGTTTAGTGTGTGGGAAGTATTTCCAGGGAAGAGGGCCGAAATCTCACGCATATACCCATAGTCTTGAAGCTGGCCACCATGTCTACATTAATCTCTGTACAGAGAAAGTTTACTGTCTTCCTGATGGTTATGAAGTCATTGACCCATCATTGGATGACATCCGCCATGTACTAAACCCAAGGTATGTATTGTTTCTTTGTTTGATTATTAGTTTTTAGCTGGTTTCACTTTCCCTTCTGTGTGATTATTAGAAGAGGGAACATTTTTAGTGTCCAGGGCTGTTATTATGTAACATTTGCATTTTTGTTCACTTTGTGCTGTTATTTTATTCTTTTAGTTATCTCTTGCTTCATCCTGCTAAGTTCTTTCCAGACCATCCCTTGATTTTTGTAAATTGTACAGGTTTTCAAGAGAAAATGTTATCCAGATTGACCAGAATCGTCAGTGGTCCAGGGCGCTTGATGGTTCTGATTATCTTCCCGGAATGGTTTTTGATTGAGCCTTTCTTTGGGTGTTACAGCTGTCTCTATTAAAAAATTATTCATGTGGTGTGTGCTGAAACAAACTAACCATGTGATCTTTTCCATTTAAAATGTTTGTAGGTGGGGTTGAATAATATCAAAGAGACTGATTTTGTCAATGTTACCATTCAATCTTTGATGCGTGTTACTCCCTTGAGGAACTTCTTTCTTATACCCGATAACTACGCCCATTGCAAATCCCAACTTGTTCATCGATTTGGAGAGCTCACTCAAAAGATCTGGCATGCAAGAAACTTTAAAGGACAGGTTGAATCTTAAACCTAGTCATAAGTTCTCTATTGGTTCTTGACCTTTTATAATCTGATGCTGAATGGTTTTGCAGGTCAGTCCACATGAATTTCTCCAGGCAGTTATGAAGGCTAGTGGGAAAACATACCGAATAGGTGCTCAATCAGATCCAGTTAGATTTATTTCATGGCTTCTTCAAACATTGCATAGAGATCTTAGAAGATCTAAAAACGGCAGCAGCATCATTCACCAGTGCTTTCAGGTTCCCTCCCCCCTCTCCTTTTTCTATGTTTATGTTCTTTGTCTCTTGTTCTTTCACTAATATTTTGTGCTTGTATAGGGTGAGCTGGAGGTTGTCAAGGAGATCCATAGCAAGCATATAGGAGAGAAAAAAGAGAATGGGGACAATGGAAATGATGCAGGTAATGTCATCTTAGAGACGAGCAAAATGCCATTCTTAATGCTTGGCCTGGACTTGCCACCACCTCCACTCTTTAAGGACATTATGGAGAAGAACATTATTCCACAGGTGCGTTTATATCTTAAACTTGGAATTGTTGAATTGTATTGGCTGTTCCTTAACAAACTTGTCGATTTAATTTATATGTTGTGGATATGGAGACTGTTTGACATGTTCACTTTTGGATGCATAGCCAGAGAATTCATGTGTTAGGGGCCTAGGACAATGTTATATTTATTTTCTTTCATTCTTTCAGCATCCTCAAAAAAAATGTCAATCACATGATATTTCTTTATTGTCAATTATTTAAATTGCTTTCAGTTTCCTTCACAATGATCGCCATGTTTTAGGGTCTGAATGCTGCATCCCGTTAGTTTTTGGTGAATATAAGGATTATACTGGGTGTTAGCTTTTCATATTTGCCCATATTCTGGATTGAGCTACATATTAATCACCTGTATGTTTGTCCATTTCGCAAGTTAAGGGAGATTCCACACTGCATGACTGTTTTATGGCACACTAATTTGGTATTTTTCTCTCCCTTGAATTTGTGAATATTTCTAGGTTCCACTTTTCAACATACTCAAGAAGTTTGATGGCGAAACTGTGACTGAGGTGGTTCGCCCTGATACAGCAAGAATGAGATACCGCGTCACGAAATTGCCACAGTATCTTATTCTCCACATGCTTCGGTTTACAAGAAACAATTTTTTTGTCGAGAAAAATCCTACACTCGGTAAGTAATTATTTCATGTTAAGTAGCTATTGTTGGATCAGTTGCAGAGTGTACTCTCTAGTTTGTAGACGGGATGTGCTATTCATATTTGTCTGTACAAATACTATTCATGTCTGTAGTTTAGAAGTTACCTGATTCCTGTGGCTCTGGAATTGCAGAAATTAGTTGTTGACTCCATCCCGGCTAGGATGACACATTTCTTAGTCGGCACGAGATTTTAGGGGTTGCTTGTTAATAAGATTAACTGGAGAGAGAAAACGTGGGTGTAAATAGCAAATGTAGAGAGAAAAAGTGCTTGGGTGTATTAGATGGAGAGAGAAAGTTACTTCATTATTTCCAAAAATAGAAATGTGTCCTCTTATTTGGGACAAATTTTAAAGGAAAGCATGTCATCTTAATTGGGACGGATGGAGTATGTGATTGAACCAAATAGGTGTTTGTTGTCTTCTTCTGTGTAACACTATCTGTGGAGTATTATTCGCCTGACTCTTATCTTTTTATATGGACATTTTTGGTGCAGTTAATTTCCCTGTGAAGAATCTTGAACTGAAAGATTACATTCCCCTTCCTGTACCGAAGGATAAGGAGAAATTGCGATCAAAGTACGACTTGATTGCTAATATTGTTCATGATGGTAAACCAGGTGGAGGATCATATAGAGTATTTGTGCAGCGAAAGTCAGAAGAGCTATGGTAAGTATTTGAGTGGCTTTAGTCTAATAGTATGAGAGTAGGTACATCTCGATCCATCCCCTTACCCTTTGACCTGCTTGTTTACTAGGTATGAAATGCAGGATCTCCATGTATCAGAGACGTTGCCACAGATGGTAGCCCTTTCCGAAGCATACATGCAGATTTATGAGCAGCAGCAGTAGATGATTAGGGATACTGAGAAGTAAGTGGCACTGGAATACAGAACCTTTAAATATCTGAATTTTGTTCTGTTTTATTGTTTCATTCGGAATGGTATATGAAACCTTGGCACTTTGCAGCTTCTTTCACTCTATAAACGACTCGCTAGCATCCAAATTTTAGGTAATTGCATTTTAATGCCATCCCCTTTGATGACATTCTTACTCTTCACCCTAGCACAGTAAAACTTGATGCATTATTGAATCATTGTATGTTTAGGCATGCATCCGGACATATATATGATATTTGATGACGTTGCACCAAATTATTTTATTAAAAAATCATTTATATTGTATCGTATTACTATATTTTAGTTACATAATTACTAATCTAAGTACTTAATTCTATTTTGGGCAACTATTAGTCATTTGGATGGATTTGCCATTTTACAACCAAGTCCTTTTCATTCTTTTCTATTTATTTGCACCAAATAGTAGAAAATACGTTTAAAGTCTTGTGTTTCGCGTAATACTTTCTTAAACTTATTTTTGCCTTTTCTTTTGTTATTTACTCCACTAATTTGTGTGTTGGCTTTGATTCGTTTGATTGTGTTTTTTAGAAATGCCGAAAAAATTCTCTTATGTAGATAATCTAGAAGTTGCATTGAAGTACTTAGAGCATCTCCAATGGCGGCGTCAGCGTAGGCACGCCGATTTTTCGCGGACGCCGAACCATTGCAGCCGGCGTCAGCGAAACCGGCGTCAAAATCGGCGCGCCTACGCCGATTCTTGGACTGATGCCGATTTTGACGCTGACTCTCACGGCGCCATTGTAGGCCCTGAATCGGCGTCAGAATTTTATTTTTTTAAAAATTTTTCAAAACACTATATATGCGCGCTTTGGACGTCAATTTCATTCGCACCACTTGTATTAACGAGTACTCTCTCTATCTTAATTTCTGTACAAGATCAACAACGAGAAATGAGTAATGCCGGTGGTGGTGGTAGTGGTGGGGATGCTGATGAGTACGAGCGTATGATGAACGAAGAGCTAGATGCCTATACGAAAATCGATGGTTGGAGAGTTATATGCAGCCGGCGGTACCTCGCCCACGACCAGTTGTCCACCGTCGACAAGTGGTTGATTGTGATCATGTACCTGCACATCAGCGCCTGTTAACAGATTACTTCGCAGAGGAGCTGCGTTTTAACGCCAACCATTTCAGGCATCGTTTTAGGATGAGGCGGGACGTGTTTATGCGTATTGTTAACGCTTTGGAGCATCGATATCTGTATTTCCGCTTCAGACACGATGCGGCTGGCAGACCCGGCCACACCCCTATTCAAAAGTGCACTGCTGCAATTAGACAGTTGGCCAACGGGACTTCGCAGACATGTGAGATGAATACCTCCACATCGGTGAGACGACTGCATTGAATGTATGAAGTATTTCTGTCAGTGCGTGATTGAAGTATTCAGTGATCAGTATCTCCGAAAGCCTACCCCCGAAGATTGCCGGGATCTGCTGCGGATGCACGGGGATCAGCATGGGTTCCCGGGAATGTTAGACAGCATAGATTGTATGCATTGGGAGTGGAAGAACTGTCCCGCTGCTTGGAAGGGGTTCTACACGACCGGCTACAAGGGAAAGAATCCCACGATGATCCTCGAGGCCGTAGCTGATTACCGGCTGTGGATTTGGCATGCGTATTTTGGGATAGCCGGTTCGAACAACGACCTAAACGTCCTCAACTCATCGCCCCTTTTCAACGAGCAGTGTTAGGGCGTCGGTCCGGCCATCAGTTTTGTCGCCAACGGCAACCAGCATAATATGGGCTACTACTTGGCAGATGAGATATACCCTAGGTGGCCCGTCTTTGTGAAGACGATTCGGTGCGCATCAGATGCGAAGAAGGCCTACTTTGCGACGCGGCAGAAGATGATTGTCGAAGATGAAGGTGTACAACTGACTGATTGGGCCAACGACGATAATGAAGCCGGTCCAAGCCACGGCGTCGCCGCCGCCAACGTACGAGGTGGGGTACCTCACGATGAAGAAGCCCTCCTCCAAGCACATGCCGACATGCGTCAGACGGATGCTCATATTCGACTCCAAAAGGATTTAATTGAAGAGTTGTGGGCGCGGAGGATTGCAAGGCGTTAGTTTTTATTTAAATTTATGTAATTTTTATAATGTACTTTTTTTAAAATTATTGTACTTTTTAAAACTTTAATAGTATTATTCAATTTTCCTGTATTTGTCTCGTAAATTAAATTCCGTATGTTGCTACAATTGTAAATTAAATTATATAATTGTTATTAGTGATGTGGATAGGCTATGGGAGGACTATTGCATGTCCAGTTGCATGTCCAGATGATGTGGCAGGAGGATTTTAGTGTTGATGATGTGGCCGTGGAAAGGCTATGGGAGGGCTATTGCATGTCCTCTCTCACTGGAGATGCTCTTATAGACTTTTTATTTAGTTTTCATTTTTTATGAGAAACAACTAATCAATCCGCACCATGTTTGGAGCTCGATTACCATCACAGCATTTAATGCAATCCGAATTGGGTGTATTGAGTAGGAGAGTTTTATTGCGCATCCATGCTGTGTTAATATCGAGTATCATAAGGTACTTTATATCGTGATATAACTAATTTCCATCGTAGTCGGGTGGGGATTGTCTATTGCTTTGAAATGCAAATGCACAGCAGCCTATGCTGCCTCCCACAAAATAATTAAATTATCAAATAAATTTAAAATAAAATAAATTAAATAAATATATTATTTTAATAGATTGTGAGAGGTATGAGGGGTTGTTGTGCATTTCAGCACCGTAGAGGATCACACCCATCACACCCATCGTAGTCATGGTCATAACACATGAAATAGTAGTAGTAGTTTTTTATGGTCACAACATATGAACCGTGTACTAGTTTTAATGTAGTTGATTTATTCAATTAATTTCATTTGACCAAATAAAATTATTCATTCAATTTGGTTAGGAATAATTGCGATTGCATTGGGAATAAATTTGAGGTTGCATCTTGCAATAACTCTTAGAGCATCTCCAAGGGAAAGAGTAAATGGAGAGGTAAAGAGAAATAACTATCATATTTACCTCTATATAAAATTTCATGCTCCAATGGAAAGGGTATTTGAGCAAGTATTATGCCTTCTTTAATTTTGAGAATGTATCTTTACCTATTTTTGATAGAAAAGGTAACAAGTTAGTTTTTTTTTGCATTTTTAGTTTACCTTCTTTCCTTGTAGTCCATTACTTTTTAAGAATGTATAATAATTTTTTTGAGATATTAAATGAGAAATATACCTTGTCAATATATCTTTTCTAGTTGGAGATGCTCTTATAAACCGCCATTGGCAAGTTATTAGTGAAAGAAACAAAATAAAGTCAAAATTGGCTTCACTTGTTTGCCAATAGCGTACAACCAATAAAGTGATAAACAACTCATTTTGATTAAGAAACGCCATTTTCGGAATATACTCCCTCCGTCCCGTACTACTCACACTTATTTCCTTTTTGGGCGTCCCAAGTTACTTGCACTCTTTCCATTTTTAGTAAAAATTTTCACCTACAGTCGTCATTTTTTACTTTCCTATACACTCATTCCTTAATCTCCGTGCCGAAAAGGAAAGGGGCGAGTAGCCCGGGACGGAGGGAGTATTATTTTCTGGTTTTTTGAAAAAACCCGATTTAGAGACCGATGCCTAGTTCCAAACTAGTTATAAATAGACCAGAATGCCCCAGATACATGCTTGGTGTTTAATAACCGGGCATAAGTTGGTACAGAAATAACTTGTTTCCTTTCTTAGAGCATGGAGGCGAGCGGGCCGGCTAGCCGATTTCCGGCGCTCGCTGGTCCGCTCGTCGCCATTGCAGACTCAGGACCGGCGAGCGTTCGGCGAGCGAATTTAATTTATTTTTTTAATTTTCGAAACACTATATATACGCGATTTGCACATCATTTTCATTCACACTACTTGTTTTAACGAGTACTTTCTCTATCTTAATTTCTGTACAAGATCAATAACGCGAAATGGAGAATAACAACGAAGGTACTCCAGTGACGAGCGGGTCTCAAACTCCCCCGGTACCCGTGGGAGGTGGATGGGGTCCGATGCCCGGGTACTACAACATGTACCCGTGGCAGCAGATGATGCCCGGGATGGCACCCGGGGGAGTATGCCGGGGGGTTTACCGGCTATGCCGGGGTAGACACCCGGGATGCAGATGATGCTGGGGTGGGGTCCCGGGATGCAGATAATGCCGGGAGGGGTACCGGCGACGCGGGGACGCCGGGGGGAACGTCTATCGCCCCAGTTTTGATTTTTCGACTGATTCTGATAAACTCGTGGTTTAGCAAGTATTTTGGATGTTTAACGTGAACATTTCAGTGTTTTTGTAGCATACTACTTGAGTTTACATCCATTATCCACTACATAAGTGTTTTGACGAGTTTGTCGAGTGTTTGGAGCTAAAACATGTGAAAATGACTTGAAAACGTAGCTTGAAGGAAGAATCGCCTGACCAGGCGCGCTTCAATGCGCGACTTTCGTATAATAGCCATAACTCTCTCATCCGGACTCCGATGGGGGCGTGCAAGATACTCACGCGAAGCCCTTTCGAAGACGAACACAATGCTTTTGGAGGATTCCAGAGAAAACGCCCGACCGGGCGATTTTTAAGGGGAAAACGCCCGACCGGGCGTTTTGGTCGCGAACTCCAGAAAGTTCGCCCGACCGGGCGTTTTGGCGACTTAAAATCGCCCGATCGGGCGATGTGTTCTGCGAGATTGAAATTGCTATTATTTCCGCCCCGGGTATAAAAGGAGACCTAGGTTTTCGACCTCAACATATCATACACGCCCCATAGCAGCTTTTGAAGGTTTGGAGAGTGGAATTGAGAGGAAAGGCGTCCCGATCCTCAACAAGATTGAAGACGAAGACGAATTTTCGTTCAATCCACCCTTGGGAGTATTTTCATTAGTTTTCATGTTTTATTCAATGACTATGGTTTATTCTTATGTTTTTGAGTTGAATATGAGTAGCTAAATCATTTGTAGAGTTTTGGTGAGGACTACAATGAACACTTGTGCTTAATTCAATAGCTTTTGATTACCTATGCTCTTGTGATTATTTTGCTTCATTCTTGTGCCTTTCAATTCAATTGCCTAGCTAACAATTGGATATATTGACCTAGTTTTGAGTAATCGAGAGATACCTAATTAGGATTGATAAAATAATGAACAACACCTAGATAATTTGCATTCGAGAGAAGGAATTCTAGAGTGAGGGCTTGAATCTTTTGTGTATATGAGTTAATTGTGAAGTATTAGAAGGAGACTTCAATATTAATAGTTAATCAACGGGTTGATTGCACTCGAGAGGGGGCTTAGCCTAGAATAGCGATTGTCCTACTAATCCTAGAGACTTCAACGGGTTATCAAAGTTGTTGAGTTGTTTACATTGTGGGTATTGTAGTCGGATCCAAAGCTCCACCTCGTTATCTTATTTGGAACTTTATCTTTTGTCTTTTGTTTTACTTTGTTTATGTTTAATAGTTAAATATCAAAACCAAACATTTGCTTTGTCTAAATAGTAGTTGAAATCGGTTCGTGGTACTTGAGTTTACACAATTTGTCTCTGTGGGATACGATACTCTTGCTTACTTTGTGCTACACTAGCCCCGTACACTTGCGGGAATTTCTTGTGTTAAAATAAGTTGAGTCAGATTCTTCGCACACATGGACCCCAACAGAGGCGCAGTTCATGCAATATGAGACTTTCTCCTTAGAGGAGTTGGGGTTTGATCTTCTCGGTGTTCCAGAAACTCCCGTTCAAACGGGGGGAGTAGGACGGGGTCGGGGCCCCGCAAAGAAGAAGGGCAAGGGGAAGGACAAGAGGGTCGGCCAGTCGTCGCAGCCGGTTGAGGACGACCCCTCGGTGCGGAGGAAGTGAACGGATGCGGAGAACGTCGCGCTTTCCAAGGCGTGGGTGAGTGTCTGTGATGATCCTCTGACTTCGAACAATCAGAAGATCATCAACATGTGGGCCAAAATTGCTGCAGCCTACATGAGATTTTGCCCGGAGGGGAGGCCGCGCACCGGGGATGAGTGTCGGAAGGGGTGGAACCGAATCAGGGCTGGGGTCTCCCGATTTTCGGGCTTGTACGCCAACGCCCTCCGCATGCAGAACAGTGGCCAAACGAAGGATGACTGCAGGAGGATAGCGGAGAAAGCCTTCCCCCAGCCTGGGTTGTATAAGGAGTTCACCTACTGGAACTGCTACGAGGTGCTGAACGACTCCAAGAAGATCCGGGCAGGTGTCGACGCTGGCTGGCCGAAGAAGCAACGACTGAACTATACCGGTGATTACAGCGGCAGCAGCGGCGGTTCCCACGACCTCCCCGAGGATGCGGAGGAGCTCCCGTCCCCGCCATTGTTCGCTCGCCGAACTCGCCCGGTTGGTCAAAGGGGGGCGCAACGGGAGGCGCCGGGGGGTCCCAGGAGGTACAGTCGGCATCCCCCCTTGGCTTGTCGACAAAGGATCTCAAATTCTTCGTGTGTCAACAAACGCGCGCTCAGATGGCCAAGACGTTAGCCGAATGGCAGACGGCGATGGACCCCGAGGAGAAGAGTTTTCTTCACGCAAAGCTCGTGAGCATGCGTGACGATTTGAAGACCGGGGGGGCACCGTGGGGTTCCGGCGGATACGGAGGCGGCGGCGACGGTGGCGGCGGAGAAGGGGGCGATAGAGACGATGAGTGAGGCGGAGGTCGTGTTTTTTTTTAATAATGTAATTTTTTAAAATTAATGTATTTTTTTAATGTAAATTTTTTTAAAATTAATGTATTTTTTTTGTTGTACTTTTTTTAATTTAAATAATATTATTGAATTTTCCCGTTTCTGTGTCGTACATTTAATTCCGTATTTTGTGTGATTCTCAATTATTTGTTTTATATAATTAGGGGTGATGTGGCTAGGCTATTGTTGGACTATTTGCTTGTCCTGGTGATGTGGCATGAGGATTTTTAGGGCTGATGATGTTGCAGGAGGTGTTTGTGGCTGGGCTATTGCTGGGCGAAAGTCACTGAAGATGCCCTTAGTCAGTGACGAAGCCAAAAACTTTACTTTGGGGGGACCGAAGCTTAGGTATATTTTAGTGTTGGCATCGCCGAAAATTTTTGTAGCATAAGCAATGGGGAATTGCAAAAGATATAGTAGTAGATGAATAATGAGAGGAAAAGAATGAGAGAATGTGTAATAGAAACTAGAAATATACTATATACTTACTATCGTTATAAAACAAGGTGCAAATAAATTATAATATAAAATTAAAAGTTGGATATATGCAAATAAAATAGCAGTGAGAGTAAAACTAATAGACATAAAAGTGTAAGAAAATAAAACAATAATTTTTTTTTGATTTATAGGTGGAAGGATTTGAACTTGGATACATAAAAATATACTGTAAGAAAATAAAACAAATTCTTGGAAATAAAAAGTGTTAAAAAATTATTTGTGACAAAATGAATTGAACTTTGGGAACATAAAACAAACTCCTAGACATAAGAGTGTAAGAAAATTAAGCAAGAAAAAGAAATTGATTTTTAGGCTCAAGGGGAGTCGAACTTGGGAGCATAAAAATGTAGAACTTGGGAGCATAAAAATGTAAGAAAATTATGCAAAGGATAAAAAAAAGACCGATTGCAAGCTGTGGGATTTGAAATCAGCTAAGCAAGGACACTGATCTGAACTGAAACCAACTGTGCTACTCACAATCTTTATCTTTTCAATAACATATATATACTAATAATTTCAATAGCTGGGAGGCCCAGTGACCCCAGGCCCCAACGTGGCTTCGTCCCTGCTCGTAGTTACATTATACATTATCTAAATTACTGACACACAAAAAAAGTCTTGCTTTCAGATTACAAAAACAAAAGTGATTTGCAACTTTTTCAGTAGACATCGCAATAGAGTGACTCACAGCACATTAAAAATGAGTAAATTAGGTTTTCTTTTAACTTTACTTGCATCGTTCAGCTCCCTCCTCCCTTCACTATTTTAAACGTTGATATATATCCCTATCTCCACAAATACATACTACAATCAAACAAATCTCTGCATCCATTTACAAAATGAAGCCATCTTTCTTCACAAATCTACCATAAGAAATCATCCCCAATATCCTCTCAAGGCTCTCTGTTCGTAGCATTGCAATTAGCAAGTGTGTTTGCAAAGCATGGCTCAATCTACTTGATGATTTCATCGATTCACATCTTTCCATATCCACCCCTACCCTAGCTGTAATGATGCCGTTGCCGGATGCATATCAGTGCGAAGTTTTCGAACTGGAAGACGAACTCGATCTCCGCCATGGCTACGGTCCACTCACCGAGTTCGATTCCCCCGACGAAGCAACGATAGAAGGCTCTGCTAACGGTTTGCTCTTTCTACACAATCTCGAAGCCGATTTCGATATTTTCTATGTATGCAATCCGGCTACTCGTGAATTCTGCGAGCTCCTCTCGCTTCCTCAAGGAATCACGTATGGATTTGGAGCGAGCAAAATAACTGGCCAACATAAGGTAGTCTGTATTAGCCCCAAAATGGATTGTCATGTTTACACTCTCGGAACAAGTTCATGGAGACGCGTTGAAGCTGCCACCGCCTCGTTTGATTACAGCTATAGTATCTTTGGCTCATTCGTTAATGGCAGTCTCCATTGGATAGTATCCTCAGATTCTGATGACACATAATGGATTTGTTGCTTTGATGTTGAGAATGAATGCTTTAGCACCTTTCCTGCTTCTCCGCCTCTTCGAGACTGCAGATTGGATAGTCGCAGGCGCTTGTTTGCTTAGAGGGATTGCATGTGCTTCTATCATGTTACAATGAGATTGCTATATGGTTGATGAAGGAAACTTGGTGCATGGATCGTGTCATCCGTGTGAAGCCTTATTATGGTAGGTATGGCTTCGCATATGTTCAGCCTATTGAAGTATTCGGAAATGGTGACATCTTGATGTTGTGTGATGCCAAGATATTCATGTACTATTCCAACAAGACTAAGACGGCCCAAGAGATTGGTGCTTTCTTTGGTGCGAAGAAGAACTGTATCACCTCCGCGATGCTATAATACTGCGTATTCAGAGGGCTATAATGCAGATTTAAGTCTCATTACTCAAATGTGCCCCCACTTCTGTGAAAAGAATCGGCTTCTTCAACACACTTTCACCATCACTTATATGAGCATCTACCCATCTTGAAAGGTACTTCACTTTTGCTTCTAAATCTGCCTCTGGGATCCTACAACGTTACAATCCAATAATACTGCGTATTCAGAGGGCTATAATGCAGATTTAAGTTTACAAGAAACATTCTAATTGTGTTCAGAAAAAATAGTGCTGGTGTGAGTTACAAACCAGCTGTGAGGGTATGCATGGACTGAGGCAAAATCTATGTCTTTGATGGCAGAATTCTTTACAAAGTCTGATCCAAGCATCGCTGCCCACTTCCCTGGATTTGCTCTGTGACTATCATTTGAGTTCAGACTATAATCCCCTTCGAGTCCAACCGTTACTAGATGTTTTTAGTCCAAACTCGTAGTTGATTTTGCTTTGTTGGTTGAATCGTGTTTTGATCTCGTTTTCTTGCTTTGCACCGTTGATTTTGTCTTGATTTAAGTAATAAAGCTTTGTTGGGTTCTTCTCGTGTTGATCTTCGCTTAGATTTAGATGCTTATTTCTAGGTTTTAAATTTTCAATTTCCGAATGAACAAAGAAATTCTCATGGTATAATTGTTCAACGTTTTTGTTGGAAAGAAATCATGTAATTAAGCTAATTGATCACAAATTGATTGTTACCATAGCTAGAATAGGATCCCTAAATTATCTCCTTACCATATGAAGGATTGATTGTATCTATAAGATTGTAACCTAGCACACAATGAAATCAAGAAACAAATTCACCAAAATTACCGATTCTAGTTTCTTCATGGCATCAAGAGCAGGAAAAAGATCTCTGGCTCAGAGAAATCTCATCACTGCCGTGTAATACCCCTCTCGGCCTTTACCTAAAATCAAACACAATCAACCTCACCAAAAATGTCAGACGGAGCAGAAGAGAAACCAACAACAGAATCCTCAACATTGAGGACGAACAAGAACGTTACCGTGGCGTTCAAATTAAACGGGAAGAATTACCCGTTATGGTCGCGCCTAATGAAAGTCGCGATAGGAAGCAGGAGAGGATATACGCATATCCAAGACAAACCGCCGGAACCCGGAAGTAAGGGGTACCGCGAGTGGGAAGAGACAGACCTCGTGGTCTTCTCGTGGATCATCGACAACGTCGAGCACGATATCATTGCCGACTTCGCCCACCACCAAACGGCCAAGGCGTTGTGGGATAATCTCGCAATTACGTTCGAAGGAAAGGCGGATCCATATCAGATATATGACCTGGAGGACAAGATAACATATATGAGACAGGGAAATCTCGACGTAGAGACATATTACCGTCGCCTCCACGGATTGTGGATTAGCATTGATCGAACCCAGAAACAACCGGTCACATGCTGTGATAAGGGGATCGGACAGTATCGACAACACGCAAATGACAAGAGGCTCATCAAATTCCTCACTGGCCTGAATCAAGAGTACGACCACATCCGACGGGAGATCCTCAAGGAACAGCCGTACCCCTAAGTCGAAGAGGCCTACGGATGGGTGAAGAAGGAGGCGGCTCGACAAAGGATCATGCCACCGGCGTCAACTCCACCCGCCGGAGACCCCTCTGGCATTGGAAGTGCCGATGCATCATCGGGGGAGATAGGCTACGGATTCGGGGCACAGAGAGATCGACCGAACAATCGAGGGAGCCAGCAGCGTCCGCCACCAGCCGGAAACCACCACCAGACCGCCGCAGGCACCGGAGGGAGACCGGACAAGAGCAAACTGTGGTGCTCCCATTGCGGGAAAAACAAGCACACGAGAGAGACCTGCTTTCTCCGGGTAGGATACCCGGAATGGTGGGACGAAAAACAGAGAGCACGAGCCCAAGGGAGGCTCGCCGCCGTCGGAGTTACAGAAATCGCCCAACGACAGCCCCCAAATCAGAACAGGGAAGGGGCGAGTGGTGGAGGAAATTCAACCGGTAATTCCTCCCAATCAGAAATCAGCGGTGGCGGTGGAAGCAGCGGCGGCGGGAGCGGCATCCGGATCGGAAATTTCGTGGAACGAACCGGAGCAGCGACAGAGAATCAAAATTGGGGTAGCGGCGGAGGAATAGGAGGTAAAGGGTTTGATCTTCGATCAAACCCTAGTAAATCCCTTCAATTATGTTTCTATCCCCAACACTTTCAAATATTACAAAATGAACCCCACTACATTGAAAAAGAGCCCCCAGATTCCTATTATTCCGAAAAACCCCCCACACTTACTAAAAATCCGAAATTGACCCCAAAAATTGAACAATTTAGTATCCAAAACCGTTTTGCACCCTTGTTAAATATTTCCGCTGCATTCAACGTGCAAAATAGAGATAGGACTGATAAAAGAGGTTGGATTTTTGATTGTGGAGCCACAGACACCATGACCCCTGAAAGAACGGACTTTAGCGATTTTAGTGAAGTCACTAAAACCTTTATTAGAACTGCGAATGGGGAATTAATTAAAGTAGCAGGGGCAGGAACCATAGAAATTTCTCCAAGTCTTCGATTGTCAAATTGCTTATTTGTACCAAGCTTGTCTCAAAGATTGATGTCGGTTAATCATGTCACACGGGAACTACAGTGCACTCTTCTGATGCACCCAAATTGTTGCGTTTTGCAGGATATTCGGACGAGGAAGATCATTGGGCGTGGCACTGAGAACAATGGACTCTACTACGTGGATGGGGTAGTCCAACATGGCAGTGCAATGCTAGCTCACGGGTCTACAAGAGAAGAGGCTTGGCTGTGGCACAGAAGACTAGGACATCCTTCTTATGGTTATTTTCAACTTTTGTTTCCTAATTTTAAAATTCCTAAAGACTTTTCCTGTGAGACATGTGTTTTGGCCAAGAGCCACAGACAATCTTTTAAACCTTCAAATTCTCGTATGAAATCTATGTTTGAACTTGTGCATGCTGATGTTTGGGGCCCTGCGTCAGTTGTTGGGGGAAAGGGATTTAGATACTTTGTGACTTTTATTGATGATTGCACTAGGATGACATGGGTTTATTTCTTGAAACACAAGTCTGAAGTGGTTGAAAAATTTGTTCTTTTCTTCCATATGATTCAAACTCAATTTCAAACCACCATAAAAATCCTTAGGTCCGATAATGGGAGGGAATTTGTCAATAGTGATATGTCGGATTTTTTCCAAAAAAAGGGCCTTATTCACCAAACTTCATGTGCGTATACGCCCGAACAAAATGGGGTAGCCGAGAGAAAGAACAGAACAATCCTAGAAATAACCCGAGCTATCATGATTGACTCCAAAGTCCCAGCCTTTCTTTGGCCAGAAGCCGTGGCAACTTCCATCTACCTCATAAACCGATTACCCACAAAAATCCTCAACAAAAAAACACCCCTTGATGTCCTTTCCCAACAAGCCAACATACCTGAATCCCAGAGTTTGTCACCAAAAATTTTCGGATGCACAGTTTATACCCATATTCCCAAACATGAAAGAACAAAATTTTCTCCATGTGCCACCAAATGTGTCTTTGTGGGGTATGGAATCAACCAGAAGGGATATCGTTGCTTTGACCCAAGTACCGGGAAGATTATCACCACCATAAACTGCACCTTCTCAGAAACTGAGTTCTTTTACACCCACCACCTTAGCAGTCAGGGGGAGCAAAATCCTGAAATTAATCATAGGGACTGTCTAAGTTGGTTTGTGTCACCTCCAAGTCCTTCAATTGAGGATCCACCAGAGACTGTAGCGGTCACTGCCGCCGAACAAGCCTCACCACCAGAGTCTCCTCAACCACCTCAAGATCAACCTCAACCGATATCCCAGGTATCTCCTATACCACCATCTGAAGAGAATACTGTGGCTAATACTAACCCTGCAGAAGAAGAAGAAGATAATACCATTGATAGTGATACTGGGAGATATGTCCTCCCAAATCGAAGTACTCGGGGCATCCCTCCGAAACGGTATTCTCCCGGGAAGATTGGTGTCAAAAACAGATATGGGGTTGCAAACTTTGTGCAAGGGAATTTGAGCAAGATGGCGCGCGCATTTGAGGCAGCGCTGTATGAGGAAGAAGAAATTCCGCAAACTGCGGAAGAAGCAATGAGGCACAAGCACTGGAGAGAAGCCATGGATACAGAAATGAAAGCATTGATGAAGAACGAGACATGGGTGAAGGGAAGACTGCCAGAAGGAGTCAAAGCCGTGGGATGTAGATGGGTGTTCACTATCAAACGGAGACCTGATGGCTCGATCGAACGATATAAGGCACGACTGGTAGCAAAGGGATACACTCAGACTTACGGAGTTGATTATGCTGAGACTTTTTCACCAGTAGCAAAGATCAACACAGTTAGGGTGCTATTCTCGATTGCAGCCAACAAAGATTGGCCACTTCATCAGTTTGACGTGACGAATGCCTTCCTACATGGGGAACTACCCAAACCGATCTTCATGGTTCCTCCCCCAGGATTCGGAGATAACTTTCAGCCTGGAGAAGTGTGCAAACTACAGAAGACATTGTACGGACTTAAGCAATCCCCGAGGGCCTGGTTCAGTCGATTCACCGAAGTGATGAAGAAGTATGATTATCGGCAGAGTAACTCAGATCACACGTTGTTCATCAAGAAGAAGAACGGCAAAATCACGTGTCTTATCGTATATGTGGACGACATGATTATCACTGGAGATGATGAAGAAGAAATCCAGGAATTGAGAAAGAACCTGTTCAAAGAGTTTGAGATGAAGGATCTGGGTCTTCTCAAATACTTTCTAGGAATTGAAGTCTTAAGATCAAAAAGGGGGATCTTCATCAATCAGAGGAAATACATCCTTGATTTGCTAGCAGAAGTGGGAATGATAGATTGCAGGCCAGCAGACACGCCAATGATACAGAATCACGGATTACAAATAGTAGAATGAGCCAAACTCACAGACAAGGGGAGATATCAAAGGCTAGTAGGTAAGCTCATCTACCTAGCTTATACTAGGCCTGACATAGCATATGCAGTGGGGGTAGTAAGCCAGTTCATGCACTCACCACAAGAAGATCATTGGGAATCAGCTCTCAGGATTGTACGTTATTTGAAGGGTACAGCGGAGCATGGGGTCCTGTTCGAGAAACATGGACACTTGGACATTAGTGGTTTCACTGATGCAGATTGGGCCGGGAATCCGAACGACCGAAAATCCACGGCAGGGTACTTTACGCTGGTTGGAGGAAACCTCGTTACTTGGAGGAGTAAGAAGCAAAAAGTGGTTGCTCTCTCAAGCGCAGAAGCTGAGTTTCGGGGAATTAAAAGTGGCCTCACTGAGATTTTGTGGCTAAGGAAGCTCATGATAGAGCTTGATTTGTACGTGCCAAAACCGTGTAGACTGTTCTGCGACAACAAAGCTGCGATCAGCATCTCCGAAAATCCAGTCCAGCATGACAGAACTAAGCATGTGGAAGTGGACAGACACTTCATCAAGGAGAAAATTGAAGCCCGGATTGTCGAATTTCCATATGTGAAGTCAGAGGATCAGTTAGCAGACATTCTAACCAAGGCGGTGAACTCCACGTCATTCAAAGGAGTACTGAGCAAGTTAAGGATCGAAAATCTCGTTACTTAACTTGAGGGGGAGTGTTGGAAAGAAATCATGTAATTAAGCTAATTGATCACAAATTGATTGTTACCATAGCTAGAATAGGATCCCTAAATTATCTCCTTACCATATGAAGGATTGATTGTATCTATAAGATTGTAACCTAGCACACAATGAAATCAAGAAACAAATTCACCAAAATTACCGATTCTAGTTTCTTCAGTTTTCAATTTTACGAGTAAAATAGTTTGTAGTTGTTAATAGTACAATTTAATGTTTGTGGGTTGAATGGGGTATGGATGGGGCTGGTGCAGAAAATGAGAATGATGACATGGATGAGATTTGAGGCCTTGTCCCTAGACATGGTAGTGGATGCTCTTAGAGACCAATACTAGTTTAAATAGCAGATACATTCTTGGTGTTTAATAACAGCTCATAAGTTGGTACCAAAATAACTTAGTTTACTTTCTTATTTGGATTAGCTAGATACCACTACAAGGAAAATAACAATTAATGACGCATTTTTATTACATTATGGGCACTTTTTTTTGTTGCTAAACAATTCACATGAGCTTTAAAAAGCGTCCTTATTGGTGGCGTGCCAAACAAAAATAAGGACGCAAAAGAGGAGCGTCAGGTGAATTATTTGATTTTGGGACGCTTTTTAAAAAGTGTTAAT
This sequence comes from Salvia splendens, assembly GCF_004379255.2. Classification (NCBI taxonomy): domain Eukaryota; kingdom Viridiplantae; phylum Streptophyta; class Magnoliopsida; order Lamiales; family Lamiaceae; genus Salvia; species Salvia splendens. The sequence continues at coordinate 28,700,576 of NC_056039.1, forward strand.
AGTGTCTCTAATTTACATTCAGGGACGCTTTTTAATAGTAAGTCAATTTGCTTCACTAAATAATGACTTTCCACCATAACTTCACTTAAAAATCAGCATAGGCTTGAGTTTGTACTTATGCAGTGTATCGGAAAGAGGAATGTAAATAGTGTTAGAATAAAGAGAAGATTTAGGAGAATCAATTAAGGATCAATTCCCTACATCAAGAGATTGATCAAATCATGTATAGAATAGGAATGATTTAGTTACCATATGAGAATGATTGTACTCCTATTTAACAGGAACGATTGAATGAGAATAATCATCAAGCCTTACACCAAATATCTCTTCTTCTTGGCCATTTAACATGGCATCAGAGCAAGCGGCGATTCTGGGAGCTTAGAATCAATCTCATCATCGCTCGTAACCCTTTCCCAACCTCTTGGCCAAGAACCTGTAAAAGGTAGAAATGTCAGAAACCGAGAAGGTGATAACCGGCAGCCAGAACACATCCGAAGCGGATGAGTTTGCACGCCTATTCTCAAACTTCATGCGTAAAAGCCTTATGCAAAACCAATCACCAGACAATCACGAAACCAAACCAGAAAACTACCCGGTATGGTCCATCCTAATGCACAACGCAATTAGCGGGAGGGGGATGGTATCTCACATCACAGGAGTCCCAACCCCACCGTCGAGAACCGATCCAACGTTTACACAGTGGCAGGAAGCCGACCATTGTGTATTCACGTGGCTAGTTCAGAACATCGAGACCAAGCTGGTCAGCCGAGTTGCTCAACAACCGACGACGAAACATATATGGGACAACCTAGCTGTAACATACAAAAGTGGTAGAGATTCGTTACAAACATACGATCTCCATCGTAGGGCGAGTACTCTAAAACAGGGGAGCACCACTGATAAGTCGTATTCTAGGCCTTGGTTACTGGTCAGTATGATGTGCAAAATTGATTATATCTGCAAAACAGTTGCTCAAAGTGTGCAGGTTAAGTGTTCTAGCCAGTAGGGAAGTTTCGGAATGTTCAGGTGAAAAAGGGCGCCAGCATGATCTCATACTGATCAGTATTCGTGCTGAAACGGCTTGAGATGGGGAAGACGGATAGCTGAGACGGATTACCCACAATTGAGGGCAAAGAAGTCAACTTGCAATGAGGATTTACCCTAAAATCAAGGGTAAGCCTCCCTATTAAAGGAAGCCAAGAAGGAGAGAGAAAATATACACATTCACTCATTCACCACCATCTTTAGGTAGAGAGTTCTCTCGGTAATACCAGTCTTTCAGCCGTGTCCCTCTTCTTGCCTCGCCGCAACCATGATCACCTGACGCCCAAATGTTCCTGGAGTACCAGTCATCCTTATTCCAGCCAGCAAGATCATAGTTTAGGAGTTCCATCGCCCGGAGTGGCAAAACACTTTTATTTCGCTTTCGTAGTTTAATTTACTTGCATTTTCCTTACGTTGGATCTTTGCTGCTTTTGAATTTCACTGCTTTGAAGTATTTTGTTGAAGATCCGAACAATGTTTAATGCTATGAAGTTGATTTCTGTTCAGTTTGTCGAGCTGCTTTCTTTTCCTTCTGCCTAGTTAGCTTAGATCTAGAGTTTCTGGTCGTTTTGAGTATCGAATCGTGTGTTTCCAGTTAGTAGTTTATTTCTTCGAGTTAGCATAATCTGTTTACTTTTATTTCATAGAGGTTTGTTTCATGCAAGGTGCAGTTATGTGTTTCTTGTCTTCTTCCATGCTGATCAGTAGGCGGGATTTCAGTTTCGATGTTTGATTTTCGATTTGGAATTTTTGATTGTAGATCTGTGTTCGTGAGTTATTAATCGGTGTTTTTATGGTGCTGGATCTGGTTTGTTTTCTTATTTTAGTTTATGTTTGTTGAAGAAGATGATGTCCATATCCAAGTTTGGGACCACTTTTGCTTTTTAGATGCTTTTTACTTTTTAGATGCTTTTTACTTTTTGTCCTTCACCTTTAGTACACCCTGCAGATCTGTCAGCCTAGTCACCACAACTACCACTTATTCTCTGCTTTTCTGTTTAGCCTTTTATAGAAACCTAGTACTTTCCGCATATTTTCTGTTACACCGCATCCACCATAATTCCACGTACACCACTACATGTCGACCACCATTCACCCTTCCTAGTCAGTAGGACACCATCTTAATTTCCCGTCTAGGTAAAGACTCAACCCAAGCGTGGTAGCTAACCAAACCATCCAGAATATTACCACAATAGTTTTAACGCACCATCTCTGTGGGATTCGACCCCTACCTTCACTAAACTACCCAGTAGAAGAGGGTTGAGGAATCTTTGAAACCAGGGTCTAGGCTTAGTTAGGATCTCTATCCTGACCAGTATGATATATCCTTGCTTGAACGACACCCACGCACCCTGCTGCTCTTTCAAATGGCGCCGTTGCCGGGGATGGATGGCGTTATTAGTTACTTTTGTGTGTGATACTTTGGTGTATATATTGTGTATAATTTCCCTTTTTCTTTTTATTTCAGTTTATGAGCAGTAGCTCGTCTCCTGATCAGTGGAGGCAGAAAATACTCAAGCGAGGAACTATACTCGTAACCACTCGTTTTGGCCTGTCGACCACCTTGTCTGACCTAGGCACGAGTAGTGACGAAGAGAAGGGCACCATAGAGGGACCAATACCAGAAGAGAAACCACTCTTGGAAGCCAACCCAAGGGAAATGGCCAACCAGGGAGATGAAGACCCGGAGATCGGGACGCTGAACGCACATACTGAAGGAGAGCCCCCGCAAGCCATAGTTGTTACTCCAGGGCAAACCGCCTGCGATGTGAAGCCTCATGTGATCGCGATCTTGCCTACATACTGTGGGAAGAGCTATGAAGGGCCGTATGAGTTTCTTCATGAGTTTTGTAAAATTTGTAGGGCGCAGAGGAGACCAGCAGGAGCGACTGAGGATGATTATAGGCTGAAGGCTTTGCCATTTGTGCTCAAGGGGGAAGCTAACACCTGGTTCATGCGCCTGCCCCCCAACTCTATTGAGACTTGGGCCGATTTCAAGTCAGCATTCCTGGGTGAGTTTTTTCCGTCATCCAAGACAAGCGCGCTGAAGAGGGAAATAACTAATGTGAAGCAAGGGTATGATGAACCCTTGAGTGATTATTGGGCAAGATACATGGGTCTTTTGGAATCATGTCCCAACCATCGCATGGCGGACATTGAAGTACATCATACTTTCTACGAAGGTATGAACGCGGTAACCAAGGACCTGGCAAATTCATCGTCAGGAGGAAGCTTCACGCAATTACGGGTCAGCGAAGCGAAGAGAGTCCTAAGGAAGCTACTGAATGCAAAGAAAGAGTATGACCATTCAAGGGAAGGATACAACCGAGAGCGGGCTGCTGTTGCCTCGCTTACTGATCAGGAAAATAAGCTGGAGCAGAAAATGGATTTGAAAATGGATGAGCTGAAGAAGTCACTTCTGAGTGCAATCGAGAAGAGCACTCCACCACCTCCCCCAGCTGGGAATTACAAGGGTGCAGAGTAGGGAAATCAAGGACCGAACTATGATCAGCCTAATGACTTCGGGAATATGGAGCAAGTTAATGCTGCGGGGTACTTCAATTCTAGTGGGCATTGGATTCAAGGTAGACAACGGGATGAACCATGGAGGGATCATCCAAACTTCCGATGGGGTGACGGAAGCCAAAATCAGAACCAAGGTCAGAACCAGTATAACCCCCATCCGAACCAAAACCCTAACCGTGGACCAGCAAACCCAGACTACCAGCCCAACTGGTCAGGAAGAAACCAACAATCCCAAAACCAAAACCCACAAAACCAGAACCCGAACCCTGTCTATGTGCCGCCCCACCAGAGAAACTTCCAAAATTTCCAAAATCAGCCGAACCCAGGACCCCAATACCATCAGAACCAAAATCAATTCCAAGGCCAGCACCAGAATCAATATCCTCCAGATCAGTACACCCCTCCTGCCCAGTATAACCAATACCCGCCTAATCAAGGCCAGCAAAAGTCCCAGAACTATCAACACCAAGGGCCGAGTCATTTCCAAAATTCGAACATGCCAAGGAGATCCGTTGAGGACATGATGGGTGAAATGCTAGCGTCACAACAGAGCATCAAAGGAGAATTGCAATCCCATAATGAGGTCGTGCAGGGGATGCAAAATGCCCAGAAGGAACATAAGGCGAACATGGATATGATGAATTGGCAGTTAGCTCAACTAGCCAGTTCGATGGGTGATTTGAAGGGAAATGCGGGGAAACTCCCATCTACAGTCCAAATGCCCGAAAAGGCAAATGTGAGTAAGGTTACGTTGAGGTCAGGAACTACTTATGACGCGCCTCAACCGAAACGACCTAGTGGAGGACCCAATGGAACGAAGATAGGAGGTGATACCATTTCAGCGGAAGAATTAGGGAGACATATGCCTCGGATGCAGGATCCATTCTTCTTGGATGATACACCAAGTGTAAGAGGTGAACCCGACACCCTACTGACCAGGAAGGAACCTCCTCAAGAAGAAGAGCCCAGAATGGAGGCCCAGACCCAGAAACTACCCAAGAAAGACTCCAAGAAGGTTGCTGAGGGACCAGTAGAGGAGAAAAAAGGAGAGAAACCATTCCCATTCCAATTTGTTACAAAGAAGAAGAAAGAGAACCCAGTTGACTACTTGTCGATTTTTGGAAAATTGGATGTCACCATACCATTCCTCCAAGCCGTGAAGCTACCCCCTCTCGGGAAATTCATAAAGGACTTCATAGCCGGGAGAGCCTAGAAGGATGGCAAGATTATGGTGGAAGGGATAGCGTCAGCAATAGTGCAAGAGAAGTTACCACCCAAGAGAGCCGACCCAGGTATGTTCACCCTACCCATAACTGTAGGAGATGTGAAGGTCGAACATGCAATGTGTGATTTGGGGGCATCTATAAATGTCATGCCACTGTCTATCTATAACCGGTTGAAAGGAGTGATGCTGTCAAATACTAGGGTGTTGATCCAACTGGCTGATAGGTCGTGCATAAGTCCTGAGGGAGTTTTAGAAAATGTGTTAGTAAGAGTGCATGATTTTACATACCCTGCTGATTTTTATGTGATCAAAATGAGTGAGCATGAAGCGAGGGAGTCTAGTGGAGTCTTGTTAGGAAGACCTTTTCTGAGAACGGCCAAGACAATAGTGGATATGGCTGAGAGGACTATTTGCATTGATTTTCATGGGGAGAAGTTTACCTTCGATATAAATGATGCCATGAAGAAACCCATCGATTCTGAAAATCTATGCTATGTTGATGTGATTGACCCCCTAGTCCAAGAATTTCTTGAGACCGAACTATTGCAGGAGAAACTCCAGGCTTTAGATGTTTATGAACAGGCTGACATAGAAGCTGCTGCATGGTGTGATCTGATCAGTAGCCAAGGGTTGACTGATGAAGAAATAGAAGTAGCGATCAAGGAATTCTGTCAGAAATCGGAGTTCATTGGAGCCGCAGGGGCTCAGCTACCAGTCAGTATAGAAGAACCATCAGAGGGAGATTTAGAAAAAGAAGGAGAGACTGAGAAAAACCCTCTACCCGAAGACACACTTCCACCCCAAGTTGAGCTGAAGAAGTTGCCACCGAATTTGAAGTATGCCTTCCTCGGGGGTGAGGACTCATATCCAGTGATCATCAGTAGCAGTCTTACAAGGGAACAGGAGGCTAGGCTGCTGACTGTGCTGAGTAAGAACAAGAAGGCGATTGGATGGAGTCTTACAGATTTAGTGGGGATAAGCCCCGACGTCTGCATGCACCATATTAGGCTGGAAGAAGGAGCGAAAGCACATAGAGATGCTCAAAGGAAGGTAAACCCGAACATGCGAGAGGAAATATTGAAGGAAATCTTGAAGTTGTTGTCGCTAGGGATTATCTATTTAGTACCGGATAGTGAGTGGGTCAGCCCGATCCACATGGTCCCAAAGAAGTCGGGCATCCAAGTAGTTCAGAATGAGATGAATGAGCTGATCCCAACGAGGCTAGTCACGGGTTGGCGAATGTGCATCGATTACCGTAAGCTGAATTAGGTTTTGGCCACTCGTTTTGGCCTGTCGACCACCTTGTCTGACCTAGGCACGAGTAGTGACGAAGAGAAGGGCACCATAGAGGGACCAATACCAGAAGAGAAACCACTCTTGGAAGCCAACCCAAGGGAAATGGCCAACCAGGGAGATGAAGACCCGGAGATCGGGACGCTGAACGCACATACTGAAGGAGAGCCCCCGCAAGCCATAGTTGTTACTCCAGGGCAAACCGCCTGCGATGTGAAGCCTCATGTGATCGCGATCTTGCCTACATACTGTGGGAAGAGCTATGAAGGGCCGTATGAGTTTCTTCATGAGTTTTGTAAAATTTGTAGGGCGCAGAGGAGACCAGCAGGAGCGACTGAGGATGATTATAGGCTGAAGGCTTTGCCATTTGTGCTCAAGGGGGAAGCTAACACCTGGTTCATGCGCCTGCCCCCCAACTCTATTGAGACTTGGGCCGATTTCAAGTCAGCATTCCTGGGTGAGTTTTTTCCGTCATCCAAGACAAGCGCGCTGAAGAGGGAAATAACTAATGTGAAGCAAGGGTATGATGAACCCTTGAGTGATTATTGGGCAAGATACATGGGTCTTTTGGAATCATGTCCCAACCATCGCATGGCGGACATTGAAGTACATCATACTTTCTACGAAGGTATGAACGCGGTAACCAAGGACCTGGCAAATTCATCGTCAGGAGGAAGCTTCACGCAATTACGGGTCAGCGAAGCGAAGAGAGTCCTAAGGAAGCTACTGAATGCAAAGAAAGAGTATGACCATTCAAGGGAAGGATACAACCGAGAGCGGGCTGCTGTTGCCTCGCTTACTGATCAGGAAAATAAGCTGGAGCAGAAAATGGATTTGAAAATGGATGAGCTGAAGAAGTCACTTCTGAGTGCAATCGAGAAGAGCACTCCACCACCTCCCCCAGCTGGGAATTACAAGGGTGCAGAGTAGGGAAATCAAGGACCGAACTATGATCAGCCTAATGACTTCGGGAATATGGAGCAAGTTAATGCTGCGGGGTACTTCAATTCTAGTGGGCATTGGATTCAAGGTAGACAACGGGATGAACCATGGAGGGATCATCCAAACTTCCGATGGGGTGACGGAAGCCAAAATCAGAACCAAGGTCAGAACCAGTATAACCCCCATCCGAACCAAAACCCTAACCGTGGACCAGCAAACCCAGACTACCAGCCCAACTGGTCAGGAAGAAACCAACAATCCCAAAACCAAAACCCACAAAACCAGAACCCGAACCCTGTCTATGTGCCGCCCCACCAGAGAAACTTCCAAAATTTCCAAAATCAGCCGAACCCAGGACCCCAATACCATCAGAACCAAAATCAATTCCAAGGCCAGCACCAGAATCAATATCCTCCAGATCAGTACACCCCTCCTGCCCAGTATAACCAATACCCGCCTAATCAAGGCCAGCAAAAGTCCCAGAACTATCAACACCAAGGGCCGAGTCATTTCCAAAATTCGAACATGCCAAGGAGATCCGTTGAGGACATGATGGGTGAAATGCTAGCGTCACAACAGAGCATCAAAGGAGAATTGCAATCCCATAATGAGGTCGTGCAGGGGATGCAAAATGCCCAGAAGGAACATAAGGCGAACATGGATATGATGAATTGGCAGTTAGCTCAACTAGCCAGTTCGATGGGTGATTTGAAGGGAAATGCGGGGAAACTCCCATCTACAGTCCAAATGCCCGAAAAGGCAAATGTGAGTAAGGTTACGTTGAGGTCAGGAACTACTTATGACGCGCCTCAACCGAAACGACCTAGTGGAGGACCCAATGGAACGAAGATAGGAGGTGATACCATTTCAGCGGAAGAATTAGGGAGACATATGCCTCGGATGCAGGATCCATTCTTCTTGGATGATACACCAAGTGTAAGAGGTGAACCCGACACCCTACTGACCAGGAAGGAACCTCCTCAAGAAGAAGAGCCCAGAATGGAGGCCCAGACCCAGAAACTACCCAAGAAAGACTCCAAGAAGGTTGCTGAGGGACCAGTAGAGGAGAAAAAAGGAGAGAAACCATTCCCATTCCAATTTGTTACAAAGAAGAAGAAAGAGAACCCAGTTGACTACTTGTCGATTTTTGGAAAATTGGATGTCACCATACCATTCCTCCAAGCCGTGAAGCTACCCCCTCTCGGGAAATTCATAAAGGACTTCATAGCCGGGAGAGCCTAGAAGGATGGCAAGATTATGGTGGAAGGGATAGCGTCAGCAATAGTGCAAGAGAAGTTACCACCCAAGAGAGCCGACCCAGGTATGTTCACCCTACCCATAACTGTAGGAGATGTGAAGGTCGAACATGCAATGTGTGATTTGGGGGCATCTATAAATGTCATGCCACTGTCTATCTATAACCGGTTGAAAGGAGTGATGCTGTCAAATACTAGGGTGTTGATCCAACTGGCTGATAGGTCGTGCATAAGTCCTGAGGGAGTTTTAGAAAATGTGTTAGTAAGAGTGCATGATTTTACATACCCTGCTGATTTTTATGTGATCAAAATGAGTGAGCATGAAGCGAGGGAGTCTAGTGGAGTCTTGTTAGGAAGACCTTTTCTGAGAACGGCCAAGACAATAGTGGATATGGCTGAGAGGACTATTTGCATTGATTTTCATGGGGAGAAGTTTACCTTCGATATAAATGATGCCATGAAGAAACCCATCGATTCTGAAAATCTATGCTATGTTGATGTGATTGACCCCCTAGTCCAAGAATTTCTTGAGACCGAACTATTGCAGGAGAAACTCCAGGCTTTAGATGTTTATGAACAGGCTGACATAGAAGCTGCTGCATGGTGTGATCTGATCAGTAGCCAAGGGTTGACTGATGAAGAAATAAAAGTAGCGATCAAGGAATTCTGTCAGAAATCGGAGTTCATTGGAGCCGCAGGGGCTCAGCTACCAGTCAGTATAGAAGAACCATCAGAGGGAGATTTAGAAAAAGAAGGAGAGACTGAGAAAAACCCTCTACCCGAAGACACACTTCCACCCCAAGTTGAGCTGAAGAAGTTGCCACCGAATTTGAAGTATGCCTTCCTCGGGGGTGAGGACTCATATCCAGTGATCATCAGTAGCAGTCTTACAAGGGAACAGGAGGCTAGGCTGCTGACTGTGCTGAGTAAGAACAAGAAGGCGATTGGATGGAGTCTTACAGATTTAGTGGGGATAAGCCCCGACGTCTGCATGCACCATATTAGGCTGGAAGAAGGAGCGAAAGCACATAGAGATGCTCAAAGGAAGGTAAACCCGAACATGCGAGAGGAAATATTGAAGGAAATCTTGAAGTTGTTGTCGCTAGGGATTATCTATTTAGTACCGGATAGTGAGTGGGTCAGCCCGATCCACATGGTCCCAAAGAAGTCGGGCATCCAAGTAGTTCAGAATGAGATGAATGAGCTGATCCCAACGAGGCTAGTCACGGGTTGGCGAATGTGCATCGATTACCGTAAGCTGAATTAGGTTTTGGCCACTCGTTTTGGCCTGTCGACCACCTTGTCTGACCTAGGCACGAGTAGTGACGAAGAGAAGGGCACCATAGAGGGACCAATACCAGAAGAGAAACCACTCTTGGAAGCCAACCCAAGGGAAATGGCCAACCAGGGAGATGAAGACCCGGAGATCGGGACGCTGAACGCACATACTGAAGGAGAGCCCCCGCAAGCCATAGTTGTTACTCCAGGGCAAACCGCCTGCGATGTGAAGCCTCATGTGATCGCGATCTTGCCTACATACTGTGGGAAGAGCTATGAAGGGCCGTATGAGTTTCTTCATGAGTTTTGTAAAATTTGTAGGGCGCAGAGGAGACCAGCAGGAGCGACTGAGGATGATTATAGGCTGAAGGCTTTGCCATTTGTGCTCAAGGGGGAAGCTAACACCTGGTTCATGCGCCTGCCCCCCAACTCTATTGAGACTTGGGCCGATTTCAAGTCAGCATTCCTGGGTGAGTTTTTTCCGTCATCCAAGACAAGCGCGCTGAAGAGGGAAATAACTAATGTGAAGCAAGGGTATGATGAACCCTTGAGTGATTATTGGGCAAGATACATGGGTCTTTTGGAATCATGTCCCAACCATCGCATGGCGGACATTGAAGTACATCATACTTTCTACGAAGGTATGAACGCGGTAACCAAGGACCTGGCAAATTCATCGTCAGGAGGAAGCTTCACGCAATTACGGGTCAGCGAAGCGAAGAGAGTCCTAAGGAAGCTACTGAATGCAAAGAAAGAGTATGACCATTCAAGGGAAGGATACAACCGAGAGCGGGCTGCTGTTGCCTCGCTTACTGATCAGGAAAATAAGCTGGAGCAGAAAATGGATTTGAAAATGGATGAGCTGAAGAAGTCACTTCTGAGTGCAATCGAGAAGAGCACTCCACCACCTCCCCCAGCTGGGAATTACAAGGGTGCAGAGTAGGGAAATCAAGGACCGAACTATGATCAGCCTAATGACTTCGGGAATATGGAGCAAGTTAATGCTGCGGGGTACTTCAATTCTAGTGGGCATTGGATTCAAGGTAGACAACGGGATGAACCATGGAGGGATCATCCAAACTTCCGATGGGGTGACGGAAGCCAAAATCAGAACCAAGGTCAGAACCAGTATAACCCCCATCCGAACCAAAACCCTAACCGTGGACCAGCAAACCCAGACTACCAGCCCAACTGGTCAGGAAGAAACCAACAATCCCAAAACCAAAACCCACAAAACCAGAACCCGAACCCTGTCTATGTGCCGCCCCACCAGAGAAACTTCCAAAATTTCCAAAATCAGCCGAACCCAGGACCCCAATACCATCAGAACCAAAATCAATTCCAAGGCCAGCACCAGAATCAATATCCTCCAGATCAGTACACCCCTCCTGCCCAGTATAACCAATACCCGCCTAATCAAGGCCAGCAAAAGTCCCAGAACTATCAACACCAAGGGCCGAGTCATTTCCAAAATTCGAACATGCCAAGGAGATCCGTTGAGGACATGATGGGTGAAATGCTAGCGTCACAACAGAGCATCAAAGGAGAATTGCAATCCCATAATGAGGTCGTGCAGGGGATGCAAAATGCCCAGAAGGAACATAAGGCGAACATGGATATGATGAATTGGCAGTTAGCTCAACTAGCCAGTTCGATGGGTGATTTGAAGGGAAATGCGGGGAAACTCCCATCTACAGTCCAAATGCCCGAAAAGGCAAATGTGAGTAAGGTTACGTTGAGGTCAGGAACTACTTATGACGCGCCTCAACCGAAACGACCTAGTGGAGGACCCAATGGAACGAAGATAGGAGGTGATACCATTTCAGCGGAAGAATTAGGGAGACATATGCCTCGGATGCAGGATCCATTCTTCTTGGATGATACACCAAGTGTAAGAGGTGAACCCGACACCCTACTGACCAGGAAGGAACCTCCTCAAGAAGAAGAGCCCAGAATGGAGGCCCAGACCCAGAAACTACCCAAGAAAGACTCCAAGAAGGTTGCTGAGGGACCAGTAGAGGAGAAAAAAGGAGAGAAACCATTCCCATTCCAATTTGTTACAAAGAAGAAGAAAGAGAACCCAGTTGACTACTTGTCGATTTTTGGAAAATTGGATGTCACCATACCATTCCTCCAAGCCGTGAAGCTACCCCCTCTCGGGAAATTCATAAAGGACTTCATAGCCGGGAGAGCCTAGAAGGATGGCAAGATTATGGTGGAAGGGATAGCGTCAGCAATAGTGCAAGAGAAGTTACCACCCAAGAGAGCCGACCCAGGTATGTTCACCCTACCCATAACTGTAGGAGATGTGAAGGTCGAACATGCAATGTGTGATTTGGGGGCATCTATAAATGTCATGCCACTGTCTATCTATAACCGGTTGAAAGGAGTGATGCTGTCAAATACTAGGGTGTTGATCCAACTGGCTGATAGGTCGTGCATAAGTCCTGAGGGAGTTTTAGAAAATGTGTTAGTAAGAGTGCATGATTTTACATACCCTGCTGATTTTTATGTGATCAAAATGAGTGAGCATGAAGCGAGGGAGTCTAGTGGAGTCTTGTTAGGAAGACCTTTTCTGAGAACGGCCAAGACAATAGTGGATATGGCTGAGAGGACTATTTGCATTGATTTTCATGGGGAGAAGTTTACCTTCGATATAAATGATGCCATGAAGAAACCCATCGATTCTGAAAATCTATGCTATGTTGATGTGATTGACCCCCTAGTCCAAGAATTTCTTGAGACCGAACTATTGCAGGAGAAACTCCAGGCTTTAGATGTTTATGAACAGGCTGACATAGAAGCTGCTGCATGGTGTGATCTGATCAGTAGCCAAGGGTTGACTGATGAAGAAATAGAAGTAGCGATCAAGGAATTCTGTCAGAAATCGGAGTTCATTGGAGCCGCAGGGGCTCAGCTACCAGTCAGTATAGAAGAACCATCAGAGGGAGATTTAGAAAAAGAAGGAGAGACTGAGAAAAACCCTCTACCCGAAGACACACTTCCACCCCAAGTTGAGCTGAAGAAGTTGCCACCGAATTTGAAGTATGCCTTCCTCGGGGGTGAGGACTCATATCCAGTGATCATCAGTAGCAGTCTTACAAGGGAACAGGAGGCTAGGCTGCTGACTGTGCTGAGTAAGAACAAGAAGGCGATTGGATGGAGTCTTACAGATTTAGTGGGGATAAGCCCCGACGTCTGCATGCACCATATTAGGCTGGAAGAAGGAGCGAAAGCACATAGAGATGCTCAAAGGAAGGTAAACCCGAACATGCGAGAGGAAATATTGAAGGAAATCTTGAAGTTGTTGTCGCTAGGGATTATCTATTTAGTACCGGATAGTGAGTGGGTCAGCCCGATCCACATGGTCCCAAAGAAGTCGGGCATCCAAGTAGTTCAGAATGAGATGAATGAGCTGATCCCAACGAGGCTAGTCACGGGTTGGCGAATGTGCATCGATTACCGTAAGCTGAATTAGGTTTTGGCCACTCGTTTTGGCCTGTCGACCACCTTGTCTGACCTAGGCACGAGTAGTGACGAAGAGAAGGGCACCATAGAGGGACCAATACCAGAAGAGAAACCACTCTTGGAAGCCAACCCAAGGGAAATGGCCAACCAGGGAGATGAAGACCCGGAGATCGGGACGCTGAACGCACATACTGAAGGAGAGCCCCCGCAAGCCATAGTTGTTACTCCAGGGCAAACCGCCTGCGATGTGAAGCCTCATGTGATCGCGATCTTGCCTACATACTGTGGGAAGAGCTATGAAGGGCCGTATGAGTTTCTTCATGAGTTTTGTAAAATTTGTAGGGCGCAGAGGAGACCAGCAGGAGCGACTGAGGATGATTATAGGCTGAAGGCTTTGCCATTTGTGCTCAAGGGGGAAGCTAACACCTGGTTCATGCGCCTGCCCCCCAACTCTATTGAGACTTGGGCCGATTTCAAGTCAGCATTCCTGGGTGAGTTTTTTCCGTCATCCAAGACAAGCGCGCTGAAGAGGGAAATAACTAATGTGAAGCAAGGGTATGATGAACCCTTGAGTGATTATTGGGCAAGATACATGGGTCTTTTGGAATCATGTCCCAACCATCGCATGGCGGACATTGAAGTACATCATACTTTCTACGAAGGTATGAACGCGGTAACCAAGGACCTGGCAAATTCATCGTCAGGAGGAAGCTTCACGCAATTACGGGTCAGCGAAGCGAAGAGAGTCCTAAGGAAGCTACTGAATGCAAAGAAAGAGTATGACCATTCAAGGGAAGGATACAACCGAGAGCGGGCTGCTGTTGCCTCGCTTACTGATCAGGAAAATAAGCTGGAGCAGAAAATGGATTTGAAAATGGATGAGCTGAAGAAGTCACTTCTGAGTGCAATCGAGAAGAGCACTCCACCACCTCCCCCAGCTGGGAATTACAAGGGTGCAGAGTAGGGAAATCAAGGACCGAACTATGATCAGCCTAATGACTTCGGGAATATGGAGCAAGTTAATGCTGCGGGGTACTTCAATTCTAGTGGGCATTGGATTCAAGGTAGACAACGGGATGAACCATGGAGGGATCATCCAAACTTCCGATGGGGTGACGGAAGCCAAAATCAGAACCAAGGTCAGAACCAGTATAACCCCCATCCGAACCAAAACCCTAACCGTGGACCAGCAAACCCAGACTACCAGCCCAACTGGTCAGGAAGAAAACCAACAATCCCAAAACCAAAACCCACAAAACCAGAACCCGAACCCTGTCTATGTGCCGCCCCCACCAGAGAAACTTCCAAAATTTCCAAAATCAGCCGAACCCAGGACCCCAATACCATCAGAACCAAAATCAATTCCAAGGCCAGCACCAGAATCAATATCCTCCAGATCAGTACACCCCTCCTGCCCAGTATAACCAATACCCGCCTAATCAAGGCCAGCAAAAGTCCCAGAACTATCAACACCAAGGGCCGAGTCATTTCCAAAATTCGAACATGCCAAGGAGATCCGTTGAGGACATGATGGGTGAAATGCTAGCGTCACAACAGAGCATCAAAGGAGAATTGCAATCCCATAATGAGGTCGTGCAGGGGATGCAAAATGCCCAGAAGGAACATAAGGCGAACATGGATATGATGAATTGGCAGTTAGCTCAACTAGCCAGTTCGATGGGTGATTTGAAGGGAAATGCGGGGAAACTCCCATCTACAGTCCAAATGCCCGAAAAGGCAAATGTGAGTAAGGTTACGTTGAGGTCAGGAACTACTTATGACGCGCCTCAACCGAAACGACCTAGTGGAGGACCCAATGGAACGAAGATAGGAGGTGATACCATTTCAGCGGAAGAATTAGGGAGACATATGCCTCGGATGCAGGATCCATTCTTCTTGGATGATACACCAAGTGTAAGAGGTGAACCCGACACCCTACTGACCAGGAAGGAACCTCCTCAAGAAGAAGAGCCCAGAATGGAGGCCCAGACCCAGAAACTACCCAAGAAAGACTCCAAGAAGGTTGCTGAGGGACCAGTAGAGGAGAAAAAAGGAGAGAAACCATTCCCATTCCAATTTGTTACAAAGAAGAAGAAAGAGAACCCAGTTGACTACTTGTCGATTTTTGGAAAATTGGATGTCACCATACCATTCCTCCAAGCCGTGAAGCTACCCCCTCTCGGGAAATTCATAAAGGACTTCATAGCCGGGAGAGCCTAGAAGGATGGCAAGATTATGGTGGAAGGGATAGCGTCAGCAATAGTGCAAGAGAAGTTACCACCCAAGAGAGCCGACCCAGGTATGTTCACCCTACCCATAACTGTAGGAGATGTGAAGGTCGAACATGCAATGTGTGATTTGGGGGCATCTATAAATGTCATGCCACTGTCTATCTATAACCGGTTGAAAGGAGTGATGCTGTCAAATACTAGGGTGTTGATCCAACTGGCTGATAGGTCGTGCATAAGTCCTGAGGGAGTTTTAGAAAATGTGTTAGTAAGAGTGCATGATTTTACATACCCTGCTGATTTTTATGTGATCAAAATGAGTGAGCATGAAGCGAGGGAGTCTAGTGGAGTCTTGTTAGGAAGACCTTTTCTGAGAACGGCCAAGACAATAGTGGATATGGCTGAGAGGACTATTTGCATTGATTTTCATGGGGAGAAGTTTACCTTCGATATAAATGATGCCATGAAGAAACCCATCGATTCTGAAAATCTATGCTATGTTGATGTGATTGACCCCCTAGTCCAAGAATTTCTTGAGACCGAACTATTGCAGGAGAAACTCCAGGCTTTAGATGTTTATGAACAGGCTGACATAGAAGCTGCTGCATGGTGTGATCTGATCAGTAGCCAAGGGTTGACTGATGAAGAAATAGAAGTAGCGATCAAGGAATTCTGTCAGAAATCGGAGTTCATTGGAGCCGCAGGGGCTCAGCTACCAGTCAGTATAGAAGAACCATCAGAGGGAGATTTAGAAAAAGAAGGAGAGACTGAGAAAAACCCTCTACCCGAAGACACACTTCCACCCCAAGTTGAGCTGAAGAAGTTGCCACCGAATTTGAAGTATGCCTTCCTCGGGGGTGAGGACTCATATCCAGTGATCATCAGTAGCAGTCTTACAAGGGAACAGGAGGCTAGGCTGCTGACTGTGCTGAGTAAGAACAAGAAGGCGATTGGATGGAGTCTTACAGATTTAGTGGGGATAAGCCCCGACGTCTGCATGCACCATATTAGGCTGGAAGAAGGAGCGAAAGCACATAGAGATGCTCAAAGGAAGGTAAACCCGAACATGCGAGAGGAAATATTGAAGGAAATCTTGAAGTTGTTGTCGCTAGGGATTATCTATTTAGTACCGGATAGTGAGTGGGTCAGCCCGATCCACATGGTCCCAAAGAAGTCGGGCATCCAAGTAGTTCAGAATGAGATGAATGAGCTGATCCCAACGAGGCTAGTCACGGGTTGGCGAATGTGCATCGATTACCGTAAGCTGAACAATGCGACCAGGAAGGACCATTTTCCCATGCCGTTCATTGACCAAATGTTGGAGAGATTAGCTGGGAAGAAGTTTTTCTGCTTTCTAGATGGGTACAGCGGGTATTTCCAAATTTACGTAGATCCTGAGGACCAGAACAAGACCACTTTCACTTGCCCGTTTGGAACCTATGCATACCGTCGCATGCCTTTCGGCCTATGCAACGCTCCAGGTACGTTTTAACGATGTATGATGAGCATATTTTCCGATTTGATTGAGGATTGCATAGAGATATTCATGGATGACTTCACGGTTTACGGAGACTCATTCGACTCTTGCCTTCACCATTTGGATATAGTTTTGGAAAGGTGTCAAGCAAAGAGTTTGGTTTTGAACTTTGAGAAGTGCCATTTTATGGTCACCGAAGGGATAGTTTTAGGACACGTGGTCTCAGAAAGAGGTATCCAAGTGGATCGAGCCAAGGTAAATGTTATATCCAAATTACCATTCCCTACTGTTCAGAAGGGAATAAGGGGTTTTCTGGGGCACGCCGGATTTTATCGAAGATTTATCAAGGATTTCTCCAAGATCGCCCAGCCCCTTACCAGATTACTTCAGAATGACGTGGAGTTCGTTTTTGATGAGCAATGCAAGGCTGCTTTCAATCTTCTCAAGGAAAAGCTGATATCCGCACCTATCATAAGGGCTCCTGACTGGAACCATCCTTTCGAAGTAATGTGCGACGCCAACAATTTTGTGGTAGGAGCCGTGCTGGGTCAGAAGATCGATGGGAAGAGGTACGTAATTTTTTATACGTCCAAGACTCTGAATCAAGCCCAGCGGAATTACGATACCACTGAAAAAGAGATGCTGGCAGTGGTGTATTCTTTCGAGAAGTTCCGGCCATATTTGCTGGGATCCAAAGTCATAGTGTATACTGACCATGCAGCGATTAAGTATCTGATTACCAAGAAGGAATCCAAACCACGCTTGATCCGATGGGTACTCTTATTACAAGAATTTGATTGGGAGGTGGAAGATAAGAGATGAGTCGAGAACAAGGTGGCAGACCATTTGAGCAGAATAATGCAAGATGGAAACAGCGAAGAAGTGCTGACAAGTTTCCGGAGGAACATTTGTGTGAGGTGATTTTTGCGCCCAGAAAAATTGACTGGGAAGAAGTGTTGAAACTTACTGGTCAGAATGATGCAGCGAAAGGAAAAGAGAATGTAGGGCATGAACCATGGTATGCGGACCTGGCCAACTACCTAGTGACTGGAGAGCTTCCAGAAGTACCGAGTGTTACCAAAGCACAAAGAATGAAGATCAGGAGTGAAGCAAAATACTACTTTTGGGACGACCCCTATCTATGGAGGGTAGGGTCCGATCAAGTGATAAGGATGTGCATTCCTGACTGGGAGCAGCGGGATGTTTTAACCCACTGCCATTCGTTAGCATGTGGAGGGCACTTCGGGTCCAAGAAGACGGCAAGGAAGATTCTGGATAGCGGCTTTTACTGGCCAACTCTCAACAAAGATGCGTACGAGTTCTGCAGGAGCTGTGAGCGTTGCCAACTGACCGGTGGAATATCTGCCCGGGATGAAATGCCGCAGGTACCTATAATAGTTTGCGAGCTATTCGACATATGGGGAATGAACTTCATGGGTCCATTTCCTTCATCCTATGGGAATCTGTATATCCTAGTTGCTGTAGACTACGTCTCCAAATGGGTAGAAGCCAAGGCCACAAGCACGTGTGAAGCCAAGGAGGTGGCCAAGTTCTTAAAGAGTCATATTTTCAGCCGATTCGGTGTGCCCAGGGCGATCATATCCGATCAAGGTACGCACTTCTGTAACCGTACAATTGAATCCTTGATGAAAAAGTACGGTGTGCACCATAGACTATCCAGCCCTTACCATCCGCAAGCAAATGGTCAAGCGGAGATTTCTAACCGCTAGATAAAGAAAATTTTGGAGAAGATTGTGAACACTTCTAGGAAGGATTGGAGTGTAAGGTTAGAGGATGCTCTCTGGGCGTATCGAACAGCCTACAAAACCCCCATAGGCATGTCCCCTTACCGGATCGTTTTTGGGAAGATGTGCCACTTACCGGTTGGGATCGAGCATCGAGCATACTGGGCAGTACAGAAAGTGAATATGGATGCTACAGCCTGTGAAGAGGAAAGGAAGCTGCAACTGCAGGAGCTTGAGGAACTTAGATTGGAGTCATTCGACTCAGCCATGTGGTACAAAGAGCGAACTAAATTGTGGCATGATCGGAATCTGAGAACTAAGGAGCTCCATGTTGGCCAGAAAGTACTACTCTTCCAGTCAAGATTAAAGCTTATGCCAGGGAAACTCAAGTCCAAATGGACAGGACCTTACATCATAACTGCACTCCGATCTAATGGGGCAGTGGAAATTTCAGGGTGTTTTTCTAACTCTGAACCTTTCATAGTAAATGGACATAGGTTGAAAATATTCAGGGATAATAGCGAGGTGGGTGTAGTGGATGAAATTCCACTACAACCACTTACATCGGTTTCATACTGATCAGTAAGATAGGAATTTGGAGTTCCACGTGGCTAGTTTCTTTTGAAAATAGTTTGCATATACTGGTCAAGTAGAATTCCAAATTGCCTAAGGAAGATGTAAATATTGTAAATACGTAGTTAATCTTTGCATGCAAGATAATTTCTAAAAATCCAAAAATATTTCCGGGCCTTAATTTTAATTTGGAGTACACATTGACCAAGGGATTACTTATCTGGTGCTATTTCAGATTTTATTTAAGGGCCCATTTGATTTATTTTCCTTATTAGGTAAGTATAGGGGGGATTATGGAGAGGACGAAAATTTGAATTAAAGTTGGTGCAGCTTTTGCAGGGTGGCGGCGGCTGGGAGTGGCGTGTGAGCAGAGAGAAGGGACACGCTAACCAATCAGAGGCCAGCAATCTCAACCGCCTCCCTTCTGAAGCGTCGCGACCGGCAACCCCTGATAACCGGTTACAACCACCTGCAACTGCTCTCTCTCACCCAAATTAAACTCACCGTCCCAACCCTTTTCCCTCACAAACCCTCATTTTCAAATTCGCTTTCAAGAAATTCTTGTCCATCTCTCTCACGGAAACATCATTCTCAACCCCAACTCTCTCCAAGATATCAAACCCTACTTTCCACCACTAAATCGCAGATTTTCGATCATGGGGAAGAAAGCGTTCGCCAAAAAAATCAAACCGCGCCGCCAAGAAACCCAGGAGGCACAACCACAGCAAAATCCACCAGCACCAGCACCGACCGCTCAGCCACCACCTATGATTTCCATGGATGCCATGATGACATTTCTTCGTCAACAGGACCCTACTCGGGACTGGACGGCGGCATTGGCTGGTTTCGGTCAAATGGGGGGCGTAGGAACCGCACCCAGTGAAATTCCACCTGCACCGGTCAGTCACGCAGAAGTACAATCGGAGGAGGGATCTCCCTCGGCGACCGCGCCATCGGAGACCTCGGTACCAGATTCGGCGGAGCTCGACGCTGTCGCTGCCCATTACGACTCCGACCCTGAGGAGCGTAAGAAAAGGGCCAGCCAAGAAGAGACAACCCATGAGGGGAGTGGCAAAACGGAGAGGACGCCCGAGGAGGAGCCGGTGTCTCATGAAGTGGAAAGGGAGGAAATAGATCTGAACGAATCAGCCCAGAAGCGGTCGTTGATGACAGATGAGGAGTTTGATTCCATCTTGAACCAAGTAGGCCAAGCAGCGGAAGCTACTGCCTCGGAGGCTGAGGGTCTAGACCTCGCTTCGAAGGCAGTAGGCATGAGCGAGGAAACAAAGGGAGTAAGTGAACCAGAAAGCCCGGCATACCAGTTGGAAGAAGAGGAGGACAATACGATTACGGAAGCCAAGGAAACAGGAACAGAGACAGCAGAACCAGAGGTAGAAGCATCCACCCTAGTGGCACCTCAGGTAGTAAAGCCGATTCCCATCAGACGGAAACTGGTAGTGAAGACAGACTCCAAGGCAGAGCCGGCCAAACCGCAGAGGATATCGCAACGTTGTTTGGGTAAGTGGGCAGCTAGTAAGGTGAAGCCGAACACAGAGGCAGATCCCGTGGAGATCTCGAGTGAAGAAGAAAGGACCACTCCCACAAAACCTGGGGAGGAGCCTTTACCTGTTACCGACCTAGAGGATACTGCAATGGAAACCAGAGCGGTATCTCCAACACTGAGTGGCCAAGGTGAAGAGGCTGACGGGATGGCTGAGGGTCTGGACCTCGCATCCAGGTCAGTAGGCCACAAGGAGACCAGTCCTACTATCCAGGATCCACTTTCAACACAAGTTGAGAAGGAACCCGAAGAAGAGAAAGACATAGATGACGGAGAGGAAGTTAGATACCGTGAAGAGAGAAAACGAAAGGGGAAGGCCCCTATGAAGAAGAAGCCCAGCAACAAGAAGCCACGTACAGTAAACACTGGCATAGTCATTACTGAGTCAGTTCAGCGAGTCCAGAAACACCGGAGGGAGCGAAGTGATAGCGAATACGCTGCCAGCGAGGAATCAGCCTCCGACAGCGATATCTCTTTGGAGGATGAGGAGTACGCAGAACAACAGCTTCAGAATGATCATCGAGAGTTAGTCCACCCACCGGTAGAGAGACTGAGGTACCGGCGCTGGACAGTGGACCTTACTGATGATCTGGTGGAGGAGATGAAACTTTTCGACTCGAAGGAGCTACAGAAAGCTTTCGATAGCAAGGATGAACGGAGTAACAGGTGAAGAGCGGAAAGGTACTTCACATTCCTTCTTTAGATGAGTTAGGTGCCCGCGAGCAGTTTCTATCTTATTTGCACGCGCTAGGATTTGAATGGTTGTTGGAGAATGGGGATCCGAGTGTCCCGGTTAGATTAGCGAAGGAGTTTTTCACGACCTTTAGGTTTAAGGTCACCATTGATCTAGATGAGGAATGTACCAGTTTTAGGCTGTTTGGCGGAGAGATACAGATGAGCTTGATTGAGTGGACCGTGCGTCTGGGAATGTGCAGTTTAGAGGAGGCCATAGGGCCTGAGTGAAGAAGTAGGGAACGGGGAATTCCCCGCAGACATGTGGAATTTGAGCCCCAGGAAGCCTGGGAGGAACTTACTCACCCTGATGCAGGGCAATTCCAGTCCACTATTTCCCGCTCCGTTCATTTCAACAACCCAATTCTGCGTCTTGTACAGCTTTACCTGGATTTCAATTTATTGGGGCAGTCGAACTCCGCTGTTAGGACATCGATGATGGAGTTATATCTTCTCTGGTGCGCCAAGCAGGGAAGGAAGTTGCATCTGGGTTTTTGGACCGCCTACCAATGCCATCTAATTGCCACCCACCCAGCGAAGAACCTCACTCTCTGCCATGTCTTGGGAGTGTTCGTCAGAAACAACATCATCATCACGGAGGCCGAAGATTTATCCGACCAGATCATGGTGGATCCTCCTGGTCTTTTTGATACACCTTTGTTCGTCCGAACGAACACCGTTTACATGAGGCAGGGCGCACCCCAATTCTGCGCAATGGGAGAAGAAGCTATACCGACTGGGAGATCAGCAGCAGCCAGGGAGGAATCAACGCAAGAGCAGCGTCAAGAAAGGATAGAGAAGGCTGTGGACGAGATAGCGGAGGAACACAAACAGATGAGATCAGAAATGACACGGTTAGCATCAGTAATGGAAGGGATCCTGAAGGAGTCTGCAGGACAGACGAGGCAGAGTCAGAAGCAAGAAGCTTTGGAGACGATTTTTACCCGGCTAGGAGAGGAAAACCACCGGTGATAGACGGGATATTGATGGAGTTAACACAACGATGCCAAGAGGAAGCTGTTGAACCAAGTGGCCATGGAGGCCGAGCTAATGAACCACGAGTATCAGAGGAGGTATTAACCAAGACGAAAGAAGCAAAGCAGAAACTAGAGGCGAGACAAGAGGACAGAGATGCCGAGGAGTCGGCCGAGCCTGAAGGAAAATAGTCCGAGAATAAGGAGGAGCAACCGCAAGAACCACCTGCACCACAACCTGCCCCGCGAAGGAGCAGGAGGAACAAGTGACCACCACCCCACCTGACCAGTTAGTTTCTTTTTATTTTCAGTTTTTAGTTTTTCGTATTTTAATTGTGTTTTTTTTAGGTAGTATAATTTCTGTTTGTGCGCAAACCCCATTCATAACACTTAGCCTATTTTATAGTCTAAGTGTGAGAAGTTAAGGGTTTGTCTTTTTGGCGCATGTGTTGTGTTTTCTGTTTTCTTTTTTTCGTAAGCATGTTGGCTCACACTTAGCCCATTGCATGGCCTAAGTGTGAGAAGTTTTGTATATATGTGTGTTTTGTTTGTTGGTTTCTGTTTAGGTTTTCAAACTCTCCCACTTAGCCCATTCCATAGTCTAAGTGTGAGAAGTTTTAGTTTTAATATGTTGTTTTTGTCTGTTTGTCTATGTGTCCATCATACTGGCCATTACCTTTTCCACTTCACTGCCCTATCTGAGGGCAGACACTTGTGAAGTGGGAGGGGGGACGCAATGACCAGTATGATGAATGTGTATATGTATAGTCTGTGTTTGTGCTTGTGTTAGTGTCCTGTTAGGTATAGTTTTTTTATTTTGTGTGTTGATTGGGCTTAAAACTCAACTGTCTTGAGCTGACGGTGAGGGGAATTGAGGGAAATAAGACATGCTGGAAAACAGAAACCACCCCCCTTAGTACCTCCTAGCCAGGATAGATGATGCGAGTATGAAAGAAAAGCCCATACTTAGAGCCAAACACGAAAGCCCTCTTAAAATGTGAGTTATAAGCTTTAAGTGGAACCACTTTCCACATGTTTAGAAAAGAAAAGAGCGGCTGCCACAAATTTCCTAGGGTGAAGTGACTGCGTGTAGCAACACTGAAGGCAGTAGGAATCCCCCCTCCCCAAAAAAAAACCCCACCTTTAGAACCTCTTTTCTAACTCTTTATACCTAGATAAATACCCCTAGCCACTGGGACTGTGTGTGTGCAAGGCATGAAGCGAATGAAGCTTACTGGCTAGAACGGTGTACAAGAAAGCAGAATCCAACTGGACAAGAAAGTTTGGAAGAAAATCGGCCAGGGAGTCATCCCAGGCCCAAAAAGAAGGTATAATGGTGGCGAAGCCACGAGAAAGAAAAAAAAAGAGAGAAAAGATGAAAGAAAATGGTCAGAAAAAAAAAAATCAGCCACACAAAAAATGAATAAGGAATAAGGGTGGCGAAGCCACAAAGATGCTACTGACCATTTGGAGACCAAAGCCAGAAGCACCAACTAAGAAAAGCAACTAACCAGAGGCCCAAATGCACAGTTCCCCCACATCAAATAAAATAGAAGTTTTTTTTTTAACCTTAGAGCCTTAGGAACATCCACCCAAAACACTACAAACCAATAGCCCCGTTACAAGCCTTTAAGCCCTTCAGTAGCTGCACGTGAAATCTAAGTCCGAAGCAATTGTGGTTGAGCACTATGAGAGAACAGTCCTAACATTCCCGGAGAGGTATGAGTGTCTGAGTGAACCTAGTGTTTGGCCGAAGGTTTGAGCGATCTTGACGAGCGGATATACTGACTGGGAGAGAAAGGGGGGGTGGCAGAAGTTCAAGGCTGTCTAAGGCTGGATTGCACCAGATCCCGAGGGGAGGGATGGTTGAAAATATAGCCCAATCTTTGTGTTTAGTCTTTCTGTGTTCGTTTATGTGTTTTCTTTTCTGTGCTTGTTTTTGTGTTTTTGTTTTCTCTTTCCGTTGTAGTCTAGGGTCTAGTTTAGGATTGAGTCGGTCAGGGGAGTAACCAGGCTAGAATTCGACTTAATTCTTTTCGTTTGTTCTTCACGCTTGAGGACAAGCATGTGGTAAGTGTGAGCAGTTTGATATGTCGTATTCTAGGCCTTGGTTACTGGTCAGTATGATGTGCAAAATTGATTATATCTGCAAAACAGTTGCTCAAAGTGTGCAGGTTAAGTGTTCTAGCCAGTAGGGAAGTTTCGGAATGTTCTGGTGAAAAAGGGCGCCAGCATGATCTCATACTGATCAGTATTCGTGCTGAAACGGCTTGAGATGGGGAAGACGGATAGCTGGGACGGATTACCCACAATTGAGGGCAAAGAAGCCAACTTGCAATGAGGATTTACCCTAAAATCAAGGGTAAGCCTCCCTATAAAAGGAAGCCAAGAAGGAGAGAGAAAATATACACATTCACTCATTCACCACCATCTTTAGGTAGAGAGTTCTCTCGGTAATACCAGTCTTTCAGCCGTGTCCCGGTTCTTGCCTTGCCGCAGCCATGATCACCTGACGCCCAAATGTTCCCGGAGTACCAGTCATCCTTATTCCAGCCAGCAAGATCATAGTTTAGGAGTTCCATCGCCCGGAGTGGCAAAACACTTTTATTTCACTTTCGTAGTTTAATTTACTTGCATTTTCCTTACGTTGGATCTTTGCTGCTTTTGAATTTCACTGCTTTGAAGTATTTTGTTGAAGATCCGAACAATGTTTAATGTTATGAAGTTGATTTCTGTTCAGTTTGTCGAGCTGCTTTCTTTTCCTTCTGCCTAGTTAGCTTAGATCTAGAGTTTCTGGTCGTTTTGAGTATCGAATCGTGTGTTTCCAGTTAGTAGTTTATTTCTTCGAGTTAGCATAATCTGTTTACTTTTATTTCATAGAGGTTTGTTTCATGCAAGGTGCAGTTATGTGTTTCTTGTCTTCTTCCATGCTGATCAGTAGGCGGGATTTCAGTTTCGATGTTTGATTTTCGATTTGGAATTTTTGATTGTAGATCTGTGTTCGTGAGTTATTAATCTGTGTTTTTATGGTGCTGAATCTGGTTTGTTTTCTGATTTTAGTTTGTGTTTGTTGAAGAAGATGATGTCCATATCCAAGTTTGGGACCACTTTTGCTTTTTAGATGCTTTTTACTTTTTGTCCTTCACCTTTAGTACACCCTGCAGATCTGTCAGCCTAGTCACCACAACTACCACTTATTCTCTGCTTTTCTGTTTAGCCTTTTATAGAAACCTAGTACTTTCCGCATATTTTCTGTTACACCGCATCCACCATAATTCCACGTACACCACTACATGTCGACCACCATTCACCCTTCCTAGTCAGTAGGACACCATCTTAATTTTCCGTCTAGGTAGAGACTCAACCCAAGCGTGGTAGCTAACCAAACCATCCAGAATATCACCACAATAGTTTTAACGCACCATCTCTGTGGGATTCGACCCCTACCTTCACTATACTACCCAGTAGAAGAGGGTTGAGGAATCTTTGAAACCAGGGTCTAGGCTTAGTTAGGATCTCTATCCTGACCAGTAGGATATATCCTTGCTTGAACGACACCTACGCACCCTGCTGCTCTTTCAACCACGTTGGAGGAAGTATGGAACGATCTCAACGAGATCTGGACGGCAATTGACCAGAAACGGCCCAACCGGATGAAATGCCCAGAAGACATCCAAATCTACAATCAAGAAACAGAACAAGATCAACTCTATCAATTCCTTACTGCACTGGATGATAAGTATGGGTTAGTAAAGAGAGAGGTATTGAAGATGGAACCACTTCACTCAGCCGAGCAAGCGTATAACATAGTGAAGCGGGAGGACGTCCGATCGGAAATCCTCCGCCCTACAGACGGAAAAACCCCAGGAGACGGGATCAGAGAAGGATTGTTCACGGCGAGAAGGCCGAATTACCCCACTGTCCCACGCCGCCGCGGCAGTAGCGGAAACGGGGGGTGGAACCAGCGCCCCTCTGATGAACGGAGAATGGATGAAGATCGATCTAAATTAGTGTGTACAAACTGTGGAAAACGCAAACACACAAAATAACAATGCTTCGAGCTAGTGGGGTATCCCGACTGGTGGGAGTCGAAGCATAAACCGGCGGCTACTCGACCACCGTGGAGCAAAGGCCATGCCGCCGCAGCTGTTGGAGCAGATGGAGGAACGGCGAACCTCGCCGCCACCGAGGGCAACCGCGACGCGGCCGCTCATACTCGGGGCAACGAACAGCTAACCGGCGTACCACCGAGAGCAGCCGGAATCGCCCAATTCACCGCTGGAGGAACTCGAACCGGAGCAGATGAGACGAGTGAGGCGGCGAGAGGTAAATCGGTATTAGGGTTAGGTTTACAACCTAACCCTCAATCTTCCGTGTCTTTGCAAAATATACACCACTCCAAAAATTCTCTTATTTTTGCCCCAAGCAATTCCCGAAATTATAAAGTAAACCCCAGGTTTTTTGAAAATTACAAATCAGCCCCAATTGAATGTAAAAATAGTTTTCAAGTCCATGAAAATTTTGGGGCAGCGTGCGCTATGTCTGCAGGATCTGGGAAAATCAATAGGTGGATTTTTTATTGTGGGTCTACTGACACGATGACTTATGATGAGTTGGATATCACAGAAATTCATAAGCCTCATTTATCTCATATTCAGACTGCTAGTGGGGAATTTACGGTTGTAAAAGGGACAGGGACTGTGAAGATTTCTCCAACTCTAGAATTATCTAATTGTTTACATGTTCCTTCACTGCCCCATAAATTATTGTCAATCAGTCATGTGACCCGGGAATTAAATTGCACATTGCTAATGCAACCGAATTTTTGTCTACTACATGATATCAGGACCGAAGAGATTATTGGGCGTGGCACTGAAAGTAACGGGCTGTACTACGTGGACGAGATAGCCCAAAAAGGAGCTGTCATGCTAACTCACGGGTCTGCTGATAGGGAAGCTTGGCTTTTGCACCGACGCTTAGGACATCCTTCTCCTGGTTATTTAAAAATGTTATTTCCTAATATTACTCCAAAATCGAACATGTATTGTGAAACTTATGTTTTGGCTAAAAGCCATAGAAACTCCTATCCTTTTGAGTAATTCTCGTACTAAAACCATTTTTGATTTAATACATTCCGATGTTTGGGGGCCCGTACCGGTAGTTGGGGGACAAGGATTTAAATATTTTCTTATCTTTGTTGATGATTGTACCCGTATGACTTGGGTATACTTTATGAAGCAGAAATCTGAAGTTTTCGAACACTTTGCCCACTTTTATAACCTTGTCCAAACACAATATCAAAAACCCATTAAAACCCTTCGATCTGATAATGGGGGGGAGTTTGTCAATTCCAAAATGAAACAGTTCATCCTAGAAAAGGGAATGATACACCAAACCACTTGTGCCCACACTCCAGAACAGAATGGGGTAGCCGAGAGAAAAAAACAGAATCCTACTAGAAATGACTCGTGCCATGCTCATAGAATCACAAGTCCCAAAGGCCTTCTGGCCTGAAGCCCTTGCCACTTCCGCTTACCTTCTAAATCGGCTACCCACCCATATACTGAAATTCCAAACGCCAACCGATACCCTAGCCCTACACACGACTATCCCTCCACATCTTTCACTAGAACCTCGAGTCTTTGGCTGCTCAGTCTTTGTCCATATACCAAAACATGAATGAACAAAGTTATCCCCTTGCGCTATTAAATGTGTATTTGTGGGGTACGGAGTAAACCAAAAGGGTTATAAATGCTTTGATCTTAAGTCTAATCGTATGTACATGACCATGAATTGTGATTTTCTTGAATCTGAGTACTTCTATACCCATCTTAGCGGTCATGAGAAGAGTGAGATTAGGAAAACTATTAG
Organism: Salvia splendens; assembly: GCF_004379255.2. NCBI lineage: Eukaryota > Viridiplantae > Streptophyta > Magnoliopsida > Lamiales > Lamiaceae > Salvia > Salvia splendens. The sequence continues at coordinate 28,728,769 of NC_056039.1, forward strand.
TGACCCACTAAGCTGGATGTCAATGCCAAGTGTACCAGAAGCGGACCTACCAGAGGAAGCAGTACGCAACTCCGCTGGGCAAGTCTCTGATGTGGTACAGAATGAAGCGGCAGGTGACACAAGTCCTAATAGTGACTCTCCGCTTCTGATATCGGATGTAAGTACACTTACCCCTGTCAATGAGATTAATGAATCTAATACTGTGGATGAGACTCAGGAGGAGAATGGTGATCACCTTGAAGAGGTTGATACAGATGACATAGAAGGGATTGATCCCGACACTGGAAGATACATACTACCCCCAAGGGTAAATATAGGTGTACCACCGAAGAGGTACTCTCCAGAGAGAATCAACAGAAAGGCGAGATACTCTATTGCGAACTTGGCGACATGTCACCTAACTGAAATGACTCAGGCTTTTGAGGAAGCACTCTACGAAGAGGAAAAGATCCCACAGTCAGCAGAAGAGGCAATGAAGAACAAACATTGGAGAGAAGCTATGAAAAAGGAGATAGATGCTTTAATGCGGAATTATACTTGGGACAAGTGTGTACTACCCGAAGGAAAGAAGCCAGTTGGGTGTAGATGGGTGTTCACCATTAAGCGGAGATCGGATGGAAGTATTGAGCGGTATAAAGCTCGGCTGGTTGCTAAAGGGTACACTCAGACTTATGGAATAGACTACTCAGAGACTTTTTCTCCAGTAGCTAAGATGGACACGGTACGAGTACTACTCTCCATTGCTGCCAATCGAAATTGGCCACTATACTAGTTCGACGTCACAAATGCCTTTCTTCATAGCGAGTTGAAAAAGGAAATATACATGGAAGCACCACCAGGCTTCTCGGATGAGTTCAAGGCAGGTGAAGGATGCAGATTGAGAAAGACTCTGTACGGGCTGAAGCAATCACCGAGAGTTTGGTTTGGTAGATTTGCAGACGCAATGAAGAGCTATGGATACAGACAAAGCAACTCAGATCATACACTCTTTCTGAAGAGACACGATGGAAAGACTACCTGTTTAATTGTGTACGTTGATGACATGATTATTACAGGCGATGATGCGGAGGAAATTAAGAGTCTGAAGGAAAGGCTTTTCAAGGAATTCGAGATGAAGGATTTAGGTGATCTTAAGTACTTCTTGGGGATTGAAGTTCTCCGCTCACCACGAGTGATATTTTTGAGGCAGAAGAAATACATCTTGGACATCCTAGCAGAGACAGGTCTACTAGAGTGTAAACCAGCCGAGACCCCGATTGTGCAAAATCATGGCTTGAAGATATGAGATGGACCTGAGGCGGCAGATCGAGGGCGATATCAGCGATTGGTTGGGAGACTCATCTATTTATCTCATACTAAACCTGATATTGCTTATGCCGTAGGGGAGGTAAGTCAATTTATGCATCAACCCCATGCTGAACATCTAGAAGCTGCATTGGGGATAGTTCGATATTTGAAGGGAACCGTTGGGCATGTAATAGTATTCAAGAAAAATGAAGGGTTAGAAATCCATGGGTATACTGATGCAGATTGGGCAAGTAATCCAGTGGATAGAAGGTCGACCTCGGGATACTTCACGTTCGTTGGGGGAAACTTAGTAACATGGAAAAGTAAGAAACAGAAGGTGGTAGCTCTATCTAGTGCAGAGGCAGAATTCAGAGGAATCAAGAGTGGTCTGACTGAGATCATGTGGCTAAGAAAGTTGATGACAGAGATTGATTATATTCCAAGCAAGAGTCAGTTATACTGCGATAACAAAGCTGTCATAAGCATTTCAGAGAATCCAGTGCAGCATGACTGGACGAAGCACGTTGAAATGGATAGACATTTCATCAAAGAAAAGATTGAAGAAAAAGTGGTCGAATTTCCATTTGTGCGTTCTGAAGATCAATTGGCAAGCATATTAACCAAGGCAGTTAGCTCAAGAAGTCTTGAAGAGGTCCTTGACAAATTGAGTATCGGAGATCCCACTACTCAATTTGAGGGGGAGTGTTAGAATAAAGAGAAGATTTAGGAGAATCAATTAAGGATCAATTCCCTACATCAAGGGATTGATCAAATCATGTATAGAATAGGAATGATTTAGTTACCATATGAGAATGATTGTACTCTCCTATTTAACAGGAACAGTTGAATGAGAATAATCATCAAGCCTTACACCAAATATCTCTTCTTCTTAACCATTTAACAAATAGTTAGTACTACTACTTCTAAGCTCATTGCTACTATCTCATAACATCACTTCATCTGGCTCCTTGCATGAGCTCCTGCTCTAACTTTCTGATTTCTGGAGATGATTCAGATTGAGGGTCTGAGTTGCTGAAAAGGAACCTGCATCAAAATAGTGAGGTCCACGAAACCAGTTTAAGCATTACTCGCAATCAGTTTAATCAAAATCTAATTCTATACTAGAAGACAAAGCATGATGAGTACAAACACAAAGGGAATTACAACTTCGGCATAAAACCAATAAAGATGCTTCTCACCCCAACCATGCTACACAAACAACACAAAAACCAAGATAAATAACAATTTTTTCCTTCATTTGCAAGAATAGTATTAACCGACCACTTGGTGATATGCATGATTCGTCTCTCTTTTAGAGCATACACATTAAACACATCCAAAATCATCCCATCAACCAACCACATCAAAAATCATCCCAGTCTAGAAACAGTTTCAAAGTTCCAGTCTGTGCTGAAAACATAAAACCTTATTATAAACAAAGGAGTGAAGACTTACAAATTTTAATTATAAGAAGAAAATGAATGAGGGAAGATTGAAGCTATCCGAGTGGAACGTCCTTTCTTTCAGTCTGCAAAGGTAGAAAATTTGGAAGACAAACCCTTAATAGCCACTGAATTTCATAAAAACTTACCTGAATGAGCTCATTAACTGTATTCTGAGCCAACAATGCAGCCTTATCTGACAGAATCTGCTAACGAAGAGAATACGTGCATTTGTTCTTACAAGTTACAACTTACAGTTAGAATTAACATTCCATCGTATAAGAGAGTAAATGACATAGGCTCTAAATATACCATTCGTATCAGTTATGCAAGGATAATGCTTGCTCAACCTAATATCAAATAATCAACCTGAATTCCACCCAACCAAGCTAGACATTTCCATTTCAAATATACAATAGTGAGTTAGTGACGAGTAACTTTACTTGTATTCTGATATAAAATGAACCTAACAACAGAGTTAAATGGTACCTTGTTTGTTCACACAAAGAAACTTTGTTCAGTTGCTATTAGAAAACAGATTTAGACAATAGCTTGATATCCAGAGGTTTGCTATCTTCAATAGAGCATTTTCTGGAAAAATACACAAAAAGATAAACCTATGCAATATACCACCATCTAGTCAACCATTAAGAGTTTCAATTAGATACCCAGCCCAAGCACCTTATTCAAACTCCAAAACCGATAAAATTAAATTGGAATAAACAAAAATAGAAAATATTTAGTATTAGATAGTTCTCATAATTCAACTAACAGATAAGCACAGAAGCTAATAATTCACGCACGGAGCTAAAATAACAATTAAACCTAGAAAAATCTAACTACAATCAAGCATGAAACCAAAAGAATTCAACAAAATCTAAATTGCGAAGTACCTACAAAGGAGGTGAAACAAAAACTTACAAATTGAGTATCCGAGCTTGGCAAACAATGGAATTCCACTTAAGAGACGAGTAGATATCAACATAATTCTTCAAATGCTTCTCCTGGATGGACATCCATGCAAATACCACAACCAGAAGAAAATCCATACATAAAAAAGGAAATGAGATTGACAAAAAATGTGATTGAAAGCAAAACTGTGCGCATTCCACTACCTAATTACGGCAGATACTCCATGGGAAAAAGAAATCGGCGGAGAGATTAAAGTGCTCGAAGTGGTGAACGACTCACCGGTGCTCAAAAGGTGAGTGGTAGCCGGCAGCAGCTGCGACACCGGCGATTGAAGGCACAATTTGGAGCAGTCGAGTTCGCGAAGTTAGAGTGGAATCAGGCCCGCGAAGTGAACTCTGTTTTCGTATGAGTGGGTGAGAGTGTTAGGGTTTTGATTTATAAATTAATTAGATAGCAATGTTGGTGCAGGTTTGAACATTACAGAGACACTTGATGTAAAGCGCCCCTAATTTGAGAATTTAGAGACACATTATTTAAAGCAAGCGCCTCTAATTTAGGGATGCTTTATTTAGCGTCTTCAATTTTTACTATTTTAAAAAAAATTACAACGCAAGCAAATGCGTTCCTAATTATGCGTCTTTATTTAGTATGTATTTGTTGAGGTATAACGTATTCACACAAAAAAAAAGTCTTGCTTTCAGATACTAAAATCAAAGTGATTTGCATCTTTTTGGTAGACATCGCTATTGAGTGACTCACTGCACATTAAAAATGAGTAAATTAGGTTTTTCTTTAGATTTACGTAATGTCGTTCTGCTCCCTTCTTTCACTATTTAAAAAACGTTGATATCCTCTCTCTGCACAACAAAACAAAACAAAACAAAACAAATTCTCTGCATCCATTTACAAAACGAAGCCATCTTTCTTTACAAATCTACCATCAGAAATCATCCCCAATATCCTCTCAAGTGCGAAGCATTGCAATTAGCAAGTGTGTTTGCAAAGCATGGCTCAATCTACTCCTCCCTGATGATTTCATCCATTCACATCTTTCCAAATCCGGCCCCGCCCTAGCTGTAATGACGCTGATGCCGATGCCGATGCTGGATGTAAATCGGTGCAAAGTTTTCGAACTGGAAAACGAACTCGATCTCCGCCATGGCTACGGTCCACTCACCGAGTTTGATTTCCCCGTCACAGCAACGATAGAGGGCTCTGCTAACGCTTTGCTCTTTCTAAACAATCTCCACACAATATTTTTTATGTATGCAATCCGGCTACTCGTGAATTCTGCGAGCTCCTCTCGCTTCCTCAAGGAATCGCGTATGGATTTGGAGCGAGCAAAATAACTGGCCAACATAAGGTAGTCTGTATTAGCCCCAAAATGGATTGTCATGTTTACACTCTAGGAACAGGTTCGTGGAGATGCGTTGAAGCTGCCACTGCCTCGTTTGATTACAGCTATAGTATCTTTGGCACGTTCGTTAATGGAAATCTCCATTGGACAGTATCATTGACTTCAGATTACAAAGGATGGATTTGTTGCTTTGATGTTGAGAATGAATGCTTTAGCACCTTTCCTGCTCCTCCACCTCTTCGAGACTGCAGAGTGAGTAGTCGCAGGCGCTTGTTTGCTTTGAGGGATTGCCTGTGCTTCTGTGATGAATCACGTTACAATGAGGTTGCTATATGGTTGATGAAGGAAACTTGGTGCATGGTTCATGTCTTCCTTGTGATGCCTTATTGTGATATCTATGGCTTCGCAGATGTTCAGTATATTGAAGTATTCGGAAATGGTGACGTCTTGATGTTGTGTGATGCCAAGATTTTCATGTACTATTCCAACGAGGCTCGGACGTTTCGAGAGATTGGTGCTTTCTATGGTGCGAAGAAGAGCTTTATCATCTCCGCGATGCTTCTCAACCCGACCTTGGTTTCTCTCAAGAGTTTGGGTATGAAGAATGTAATCTCATTTTGATGGTTAATCTAAATTCGTATACAGTTTCCTAATGGAAATCAGGAATGTGTAATTATTAGACAGATTGGCATCACATGGAAATAGTCATGAATTGGTATTTAAGCATAACAATGACGACATATGTAAAATTATACACGAAGCAATGCTTCCTCGATCTCACGAGTCAAATATTCCCATCACACATAATGTATGCCCAATTCCTTTTTCAAATGGTATAAATAGGAGCGAACATTCTGATACTCACAAACCCTTCTCATCCAACCAAAAAATAAGGGAAGGTTAAATGGAAATGGGGGGAGAGCTGAAGAAGGTGCTAAAATACTGGATGGAAGGAGAAATCACAAGTTTCATCAAGGTATGGCTCTCCGCCTATCTATCTCTAACCTATTGTTACATCGCCGCCAAGCTGCTGCGGAGCTCCGGCGCCAGGCTGGCCGCGTTCCTCCCGGTGGTGTGCCTCTTCATCTTCCTCCCCCTCGAGCTCCACTCCGTGCACTTGGTCGGCACCACCGGCTTCTTCCTCGCCTGGCTCGCAACCTTCAAACTCCTCCTGCTCGCCTTCCACCGAGGCCCCCTCTCCGCCACTCCCCCTCTCTCCCTCCCCAGATTCCTAGCCGTTGCCTGTCTCCCAATCAAGCTCCGCCAAGGCAATTTATATAAGAAAGACACCGGAAGAATGCACAGATCACTGCTAATTAATTACAGCGTGAAGGGAGGTTTGTTTGTTCTGATGCTGAAGGTGTACGAGTACGACGATCGCATCCACCCCAATCTGATAAAGGCGATATACAGTTTCCACGTGTATCTATGCTTGGAGCTGATACTGGCGATCGCGGCGGCGATGGCGCGGGGCATGGTGGGGGCGGAGCTGGAGCCGCAGTTCAACGAGCCGTACCTGTCGACGTCGCTGCAGGATTTCTGGGGGCGGCGGTGGAACCTCATGGTAACGCGAATACTGCGCCCCACGGTATACCTGCCCGTGCTGGGGTGGTCGGAGGGGGTCGTGGGGAGGGAGTGGGCCCCGCTGCCAGCTGTGGTGTCGACCTTCGTTGTTTCGGGAGCTATGCACGAGCTTATATTCTTCTACTTGGGCCGCGTGAGGCCCACGTGGGAGATCAGTTTGTTTTTCCTGCTGCACGGCTTCGGTTTGGCGGCCGAGATTGTTGTGAAGAAGGCGGTCGATGGCAGGTGGCGCTTGCCTGTGCCGGTGGCGAAGGTGCTGACCGTTGCATTCGTGTTGGTGACGGCGCTGTGGCTGTTTTTCCCGCCGCTGATGCGGTGTAATGGGGATGAGAGGGGGCTTGCTGAGGTGGCAGCCGTCGCCGATTTTATCAAGGATGTCGTTCGAGCTCTAACTTTCACACTCAATCCGTAGACCCCAGATTTCCGTTTCTCTCTCTACTAATACCCTTTGTTAGCATAAGCTTAAGCCTTACATTTTACTAGTATTCATCAAATTTATCTTACATGAAATAACGAAATATCTTAGCTATATTAATATAGCCCAACTATATATTATGTTATTTATATCTTATGAAAATAAAATAAGAGCCTACTGAATAATTAGTTGAATAATCAAGTCAAATTCACTGGCTCATTGCACGTTATCTTCACTTTTGTTGATATTATTGATGTATGATCATGTCGTGAGCACCACTGATCCATGTCTAGTTCTTTGTTATCTATCATTTTTAATTAGGATTATCTAATTGAAATTTTACGTAGAAATAAACTCAATGTTAATTCTTTTCTCCTTTAAGTTTCAAAGATATGATTGAAATTAATAAAGATAACTTTGGTTTAGGAAAGACATATAATTAATTTCCGAATCCAAAGAAGTTGTAGGCAATCAAATGCGCTCAATGGAACTTTGGTTAAGATCTTATTGCAGATACATGATGGCGACTAAAGAGTAAATAGTTCTTTCAGAAGAGACAAAAATTGTAGTCGATGTCTGCAACTGGTCAAAGTAAAATATGTCGACATACTAGTTTCAAGTGGAAGATTGGAATTGACTTGACTTTCTTTAATTGGTGGGAAGTCAATAGTCATCACACTTAAGACGACTCCCAATTTCTCGAGCATTTGCCGTCGGCAAACTTTGAATGAGAAAGATAACTTAGTGTTGCGTGTTGTTTGGTGAAGAATTCCTAATTAAGCAAACTTTTAGGCTAAACAGAAAGAGTACTGATTACAGTTTCATCTCCGACCCTATTTTATTACGGACAAGAAGACACTTGATAAAAACTCAAAATACAATTTATTAAAACATGATTGAATTATTAAGTATATCTGATAAGGCTCATTTCATGCATCGGTTTAAGGGTAAAATGTATGCTGCTTGATCGGTTTATCGAGCAAAACAAGTGTTAAATGTGCAGGAATGCCACTTGACCAAGGCAGCAAGGTCAAACTGATCAAGCAAGTACAAAAGGCGATAAAAGGCTAAGAATCAGGGGAGTTGATCAAGGGGAGTGATCAAGCAGTTAGGCGGGGACCACTGGCTTCTAGAAGATTCTAGAAGAAGAACACGTGAGGAAATGAGCTGGATGTGGCGCACCTTTCTGTTATCAAGGACAACGTTCTAGAAGGGGACATGTGCTAGCTTATGAGACGCAAGGACGAAGCTGAGTCATGAATCTGTTTCTCAAAAGCGTCGTCATTCTAGAAGAAAGGCACGCAGCAATCAATGAGTCGCTCATTCTCAGCATGAGCGAATATTCCATGTCAGGATCGTTATCCAGCTGGAGGCCGAATCGAGCTTATAAATAGAGGGTGTGTCATCACAAGTAATATATACTTTACTTTCCGTCTAGTTTAGCTTAGTTTAGCTTAGTCCAGTTCTCTAGAATAGCTTAGCTTAGATAAAGTAATGCGTAGTTAGAAGGGGGAATTAAAGAAGCGCTGCAGAATACTTGATTTCTGTCGGCGTATTCCTAAATTACCCGCCGAGATTCTTCTCGATTTTACTTGCTTTCTTATTTTCCGAAGTATTAGTTTAGTTTTAAATTCACGATGTATTGCTCTCAGTTTAGTTTAATCAAAGTTATTTTGTTTTCATCCTCGCATTTACTTTTCCGCTGTTACTTGCAATTTACTTGACACAGTAGTTAAATTTCCGTTGATCAAGTTAGCTAGTTTAATTCTGCCTAAAGTAAAAACAGTAGTTAAAAACTCCCAAGTTAAAGCGTGGCAGCAGCCAACCCCCCTGTTCACTATTCACACACTCAACACACCAACTTCTCTGTGGGATCGACCCCGAACTTGCCGCTTTACTGTTAAAGTTGTGCAAAATTAGGAGTTTACAAATTACTTTGGTAAGGAAGAAAGAGCGAGAGCGAGACTGCATTGATTAAGTGGCAACGATATTTGCTAACTGATCCGACCGGTTCGGTTATGATTCCATATAACTTGATCCGCATTCTAATCGCGTTTTCGTCTCTTTCCAAGTCCTTCCAAAATGATGCCGTTGCCGGGGAAGCATGGTGTTACTTTATGTTTGTACGTAGTGCGCATGTGTATATAGTCTTATTTCCTTGTTTTCTCATTTTGTTTTTTTTTTCACTGTTGATTAGAAGGTACCAACGTGGTGAACACTGGAATCATCCATTTCTATACAGAGAGACTAACGCTCATTGGAGAGTCCAGGAAGCTGGCGTTGTCACCACTCGTTACAGAGCAGCATTAGAAGCCGCAGCAGCCGCTGAACAGAACACACAACCACCACCAGCAGAGATGGCCCTTGTCGCTGACGACTCCGGTATCGGATCTCTGCACGCTCATGATGAAAAGGAGCCCACACATGCCATTGCCGCTACTCCTGGGATGCGGACCATCGCGATCAAATCAAGAGTACTGGCAGTTTTGTCCCACTTTTACGGTCTTTCAAAAGAGTGTCCGTACACATTTCTGGAGGAGTTCTGCCGATACTGTGCTATTCAACCTGTGCCGGCTGGATCCACATCTGAAGATTACAGGCTCAAAGCTATTCCCTTCTTTTTAAAGGGTGATGCGGGTGTCTGACTGTCAAGACTGCCAGAAGGATCCATCAGGACCTGGGCCGAATTCCGCATGATATTCCTTGACCGCTTCTTTCCAGCATCAAAGACGAGTGCCCTCAAACGGGAGATTACCGAAGCCAGACAGGAGTACGATGAACCCGTTGGCCAGTACTGGGACTGGTTCCAAGGTTTGCTTCAAGCATGCCCCAATCACAAGATGAAGGAGAAGGAAATTTACTCTGTTTTCTACAGTGGACTCACTATGGATAGCAAGAACGAGCTCAACCTCGCAGCTCAAGGGGAATTCTCAAAAACCTCATTCAGCCAAGCCAAAAACATCCTGGAGCGGCTTATTGAAGCCAAGAGGTCGTACGAGACATCACGAGGACAGTATAGAAGAGGAACAGTGCACGCAACAGAGGCGCGCAATGATGAAAAGTTGGAGGCTCGATTTGAGCAAATGGAAAAGAAACTGTTGGAGGCAGTAGAGAAAGCAAGACCGCCACCACCACCTGCACCAAAGGAGACACAATATGTGCCGCAACCGTCCCCACCAGAAGAACATCATTATTATTACTGTGAATTCTCCCCTAAGGTGGAGCCGCAAGCCCAAGTGAATGTCGTGGGTCATTGGAACGCGAATGAGAACTGGATCCAAGGGAAGCAGAGAGATGCTCCGTGGAAGGACCACCCAAACTTTAGGTGGACTGATCAGAATCAAAGCCAACCACCCCCGACGCAGCCCTTACAACTCACCGAGGGGCAGCCCAACTGGCCTGTCGGATCCAGGAGAGGCCGAACACTAGAGGGAACAAATTGCAGGGCGGTCAGGCAGGATGATCAAAAGGACCTCAAGGGAACTGGTCAAGTGGATGACAACCTAACTGGTCAAGCCAACAACAGGGAGGAGACTGGGAGTACCAGCACCAAGTCCCTCAGTTTAGCAATCAGGGAAGGCAGTCGAACAATCAAATGGTGAATTATGTCCCAGAGTACCAAAGAGGAAATCAGCAACCCCAAGGGAACTCACCGTACTTCCAAGGGAGCCAGCAAAATCATTTCCCCCAGAACAAACCGGAGCAGTATGGACCTTCCGGCTACTACCAGCAAGGCCATGGAGGAGGCCAATTTAATCAGAGGTATAACAGGCAGCAAATTGAAGGTTCAGAAGATTTGATGATCCCGCATCGACCCCATGATGCAATGCGAGAGATACAAGAAACCCAGAAGGAACAGAGGGCTGCACTCGAGATGCTTACAAAGCAGTTATCTCAGGTCGCCCTGACACTAGGCGAGCTGAGAGGCAATGAAGGAAAGATTCCGGCTACAGTGCAGCCAACCACTGGGCGAGAGAATGTCAATGCAATCGCTCTAAGATCGGAAGGGGTTATTCAAAACTCAGCTGCAAGTTTCCCAGCGCCCAGACCCAGTCATAACGAAAGCCTTGAGTCTAGCACCCTTGATCAAGTCACAAAAGAAAAAGAGTCTTACACCCGTAAGAAGGATACTGAAAAGGGAAGGATGGTCGAAGCAGAAAAAGTGACCGGTGTGATCCAACCTAGTGATCTTCCACCAAAGAAGACTGACCCAAGGGTATTTACGCTTCCAATCTCCATTAGAGAAGTCCTAATGGAGCAAGCAATGTGCGACCTAGGGGCTTCCATCAATGTTATGCCATATTCTATGTATGAAAAGCTGGGTGAAGAAAAGCTAGTCGAAACCGATATGGTGATACAGCTGGCAAATGGATCTTGCATTTACCCCGAGGGAATTCTAGAAGATGAACTTGTCAAAGTAAATAAGTTTATGTACCCCGCCGACTTCTTCGTCATAAAGACGACAAAGCCGGGAGCGGAAGAGTCTGTTGGCATCCTTTTGGGAAGGCCATTCTTATCCACAGCCAGCACAGTCATCGACGTCCTCCAGGGGACGATGAAACTGAGTTTTAATGGAGAACATCTTACATTCAAAGTTGATAAAGCTGTGAGAAAGCCACAGGACAGCGAGAGCATTCAAACAGTAGAGGCTATCAGCCCTCGGAAACAAAAGTATCCAGAAAAGAAATCCTTCAAAGAACCACCCTCTGGTTCCACTGAAGGTGAACAGCTCAAGAGAGAGGCAGCAGAATGGTTTGATACGACGATGACTGGAGAAATGGACGATCAAGCCATTAGAAGGGCAATTATGAAATTTTGTTAACCGTCACAACCAACCGAGTCGAAAGAGGTTACCCAACTAAGAAGGGTCGAGAAACCACCTGACCAAGCAACCCCATTGAAAGGAATGCTGAAGGAAGATCCCTCGCCTACAAGGCAACTAATCTCCGCACCAGCATCGCCAATGACTCTCAAGAACCTTACCAACCAGGCCAATAACAAACCAGTCAACCTAAATCTGCAGGAACAGGAAGGGAAATCGAAGAAAAAACTGAGGCCGGATCAAGATGTAGTCAAGTGGAAAACTCATGCCTTGATAGAAACTCACCAGAAGCTGTATATGCATCCCATGATAAAAAAGGGAGCGACGCCCCACTTTAATTGACAATGCAGAATTAGCCCCGCCCTGAGATTGGAAGAGTTCATGGTGGGGGAGGAAGAGTTACTCTTCCAGTGTCAACCGAAACTGACACCCAAGGGGCGGAATTCGAACTGGGCAAACCCTCGAACAATCGAAGCAATGCACACACAGGCTATGAAACTCCCATACTCTACCGATCAGGAGCAGGTCAGAACCTTTTTAGGACGCGCCAGGATCCATAGAAGATTCATCAAGGTTTTCGCAAAAAGAGCCCAGCCCCTGACGAAGCTTTTTCCAAATAACATGAAGTTTGAGTTCTCTGATGGCTGCAAGGCTGCGTTCCTAAAGGACCGATTGATAAACTTTTCAAAAATACGTGTGCGATGCTAGAAATCATGTTGTGAAGGCAGTAAGTATTAAATCAGAAAATCCAAGGGGGGTTACGTTTCCCTCTGTGTGTCAGAAACATTGAATCGGGGACAAAGGAACTATGATGCGACCGAAGAGGAAGTGCTATCATTAGTCTTTGCATTTGGAAAGTTCGGACGATACCTACTTGGTTCCAGGGTAATAGTGTATACAAACCAGGCGGCCGTCAAGTACCTCTTGGCGAAAAGGGGATCAAACCCGTGTTTGCACAGGTGGTTATTCCTTATACAGGAGTTTGAATGGGAAGCAGTAGATAAGAAAAGATGTGAGGACAGAGAGGCGAATCACCTGCGCCGAATTCTGCGGGAAGGAAACAGGGAAACCATTCCAGCCGATTTCCCTGAATGGCACCTGCATCTAATCAAGTCAAAATCTGAAGAACAGCGGATCTGCCAGGAAGGAAAAATTGATCAAAGCAAACAGAGAAGCTGCGGACAACACGCACAGAAAAGTGCAGTGTTTGCAGATATGGCCGACTACTTGGTAGCAAGCGAGTCGACAGGAAGGGACGGAATGGAGGCGTTTGTAGTGGGCGACATTCCACTACTAATGCCTAGCTCGCACTAATGAACAGGTAGAAGGAGTGATCGGGTACTCAAGGGAAGTCTGCTTGAACAAGTAACAAATTCCAAATCTATTAAACTAATCAAGTATCATCCCATGGGAACCCGGTCAAATCCTTATTAGTGTAAATAGTTTTTAATGTGTTATTTTTATTTCTTAGAAAATTAAAGGTCGGAAGTGGAGGAAAGAAACTGATCAAGTGGAACTATGTGAGTCGTCATCTGGATTTAATGGTCCACGTGATCAGTGCAAATCGAATTTGATCGGTAGTACAGTGACTGAGTTGACAAAGGCAGGTGATGATAAGACGTGTGCAGTAATTAGAGAGGTGTTAGGCGGCGCCAACTGTCACAATGAAGAGACGTCTTGGAGAGAAGGAGGAAGCGTATCGGAGAAGCTTTGTCACCTGGCACTCTTAAAAGGTGCGCCTGCACGTGAAGAGTCGCACAAGTCTGAACAGGCAGAGAGATCTCAAACTGGCAAGAATCTCAACAGTCGGGGTTGCAGTATAAAAAGGGTTTTTCGGATCTCACTTTCCATCAACTAACTTCAGAACCTTTGTGCTATCCTCATCTAATTCTCTCCAAGTTCAAATCACCCGAAATCATAATCAGAAAGTAATGCAGGGCAATCAACTCGAGACTTTCAATACTTCCTCATTTTCTTCAGGAGCCGGTATCAACAGTGATAATCAGAGATCCTTGTCACCACCCAGCCCACCAACCACCAGAACCTCATTATTGCCTCATAGATTCATCGGCCCACTCCAATATGTGGACCCGGTTGACATCAGGCGTATGGACTCCGTACTCAGAAAATTTCCCACCGTCGCTGACCCCGTGGAGGTTTACACCGCCCTCAAAGCTCGCCTAGGAATTTCTCGGTCTAAGGACCCCGCTTCGCCACCACCCGCAGAGGAGGATGACTCCATCAAAAGAACGCGCCACCGAACGAAGGACCAACTGCTTCTTGAAGCTGAGGGTTCAAGGTAGCAAGCGGATGAGAAGAGACAAGCGCACCAAGGGACCAAGGCAGCCGTAGAAGCAAGCAAGACTGTGGAGGGCAGACAGAAGAGAGCAGAGGAAGAGAGCGAGCGGAAGAAGGAAGAAAGTATCCTTCCTCCTCCCAAGAAGGGCCACCATACCAACCAAGGTATGTGGCTTACTAACGCTGCCAACATGCTTCTCCCAGAAGGAGAAAAAGAATAAAAATACCAAGAAGAAGGAGCTCCGATGAGCACAAACGCCATGAAGGCAATAAGGAAGGCCTGTGAAATGGAGGCTATTAGGAAGGCGTGCAACATCCCGTGATTCAACCATCTAGAAGGCAGTAGTATCACCCTTAACTCTGTTTCTTTGTGTAAACTGTGTTTTGACTCCATTATCACACTTAGTCCTGTGTATGGACTAAGTGTGAGAAGTTTATGAAAATTGTTGTCTGTTTTGCCTATGTATTATATTTTTCTATATTTGTTAGCATGTGTTGATCGCTGGCACTGCCTCACACTTAGCCCAATATCTGGTCTAAGTGTGAGAAGTTTCCATTGATTGATGTTGTGCCGTTGCCTCTGCCTAACCCTTTTTTCCACTGCATCCAGTCCCTCGAGGACGAGTTCATATGCAGTGGGGAGGGGGGACGGGTTAGTTACAGTAGAATCATACATGCTAAAAATTTTAACAAAATTAACAAATTCCAGTTAGTAATAAAATAGGCAATATGCATGAAGTTGGATAATTGGAAGACTTGATTACTTTTTGGAAGAGTTAGAAAAATGATTCAGTATGCTCACGTGTAAAAACTTGATTGCAAAAACTTGATCAATTTGAACGACGCAAGTATGATGGAAACGCTCAATTTCTAAACCAACTGTGAAGCCTCTCTATATGTGAGTTATAAGCCAAAAGTAGAACACTTTCTACTATTTTTACAAAAGGAAACTTTACGAGAGGCTGACTTTTAATATTGAGATGACAATTGCACAAGTAGTAAGGATTAAAGGCATTAGGACTTAGCCTTTTGAGCCATTTTCTTCCTTCGTTCCACAAACCCGCCTCACTAATCAAGGCACCCCTTAGTTAACCACGTTGAGCCCATACACTCTTACCCATTCCTTGAAACCTTAAAACCAAATTCAAAGTTTCATATCACATGAGAAAAGAGGGTCAAAGAGATGAATTTTGTCAAGGGAAACAAAAGGGGATGGCGATAGAATGGTCGAAATGAAGGGCAGCCGGGTTGATCAAGTTAGACAATCGGGTTGATCATATAAAAAGAAATGAAGAAAAGGGTTTGAGAAAAAGAGGGGAGGAAATAGTTGTAACCTGACCCAGAAAATCAAAAGTCAGGAAATAAGCCGGAAGTTATAAGGCTAAAGGTCAAAATTTGACCAAGAAGGAGCATCAAGCAGAGGAAGAAATAAATACCCCAAATCTGATCCAGCGACTTTAGTCAAATCTTTGGCTTTTTGACTCATGTTATTTTTCTTTACAAATTTTATTTTAAACTTAGAACCCCTAGGACCCTACCCTAATATGTTACTACCTTTGAGCCTCGTTACAACCCAAAACAAAGGCCTTAAGTAACTATCTTGTGCAGTCCGATTCAAAGTATTAAATTTATGCAACACCGAGTGAACAAGTCCTAACATCTCTGATGAGAAATGAGTGACTGAGTGAATCCAACAGTGGTTTTTAAATTGAGCAATCTTGACAAGCTGGCACATTGATCAAGCAAAAGCGAAAGAGAAGGAACACAAGCTACTGGCAAATGGATTGACCTCGACCTCGGGTATGATTGTTGGAAAATTATTTGGTCTAATGCATAAATAATTCTTGTATTCATTTATTTTCCAAAAATGGTTTCATAAATTCACAAGCCCATCAAATATATATGGACTATTATGAATTTCTTGTATTAATTTATTTGTAAAAATTATTTTTAAATATAAAAATTAATTTTTATAAATAATTTTTTTTTTAAATTTCGGTTGAACTGCCGAACCGGCCCGGAACCGACGGTTCAGGCCAAAAACCGGCGGTTTTTAACCGCCTCGTGAACCGGCGGTTTTTTTAACCGGAATCGCCGGGACCCTTGGCAGGCCGGTTCCGGTTCATGCATATGATGAACCGTGAACCGCCGGTTCATGAACCGGAACCGGCAGTTCGGAACTTTTGTACATGCCTCTGTATGAGTATTTAGTTAGATTATCTACTTTGGTGGGAACACCTGGGTTGTTCTGCCATGAAACGGCGACGTTTTCCCTGAACTACCACAACCGTTTACTTTTTGGAATAAAACTCCCACATATTAGAGCTATTGAATCAAATCATTGTTCAATTTAAATGGAGTAAAATAAAACTGAATATCCATTCGAAACTAACAATTCACCGACACAACATGACTAACTAAAAGGAAACAAATACTGGTAGTAATAAATAAACAGCAATCCATTAGATGCAAGCTTGACAACCAAGTGACTTTGCCAGACCTGTATCTTGGCACATGTAGTCTCTTTATGCTATAGCATTTAAATCTTACATCACTTTATTACTACACTCCCTGACCATAACATGGAGTAACATAAAATGAAACACGATTAAATGTGAGCAGATGATGCCTCAAGGTATGTTTGCTATCCATTTAATCGTTCCCCATATTTGTGGCTGGTTCTTTCCTTTGGCGATGAGCCATGTAGAGATCCAAACAAGACGTGTTGCAGTAAATGAGAGAGTTAAATGGGGAGGGAAGCAACAATAAGGAAATAAGAGCAAGGGATATTATAAGTATCATTATTCAGTTTATGTATACACATTAAGTTCAGATGTATAATACTATACGAGTGTACCTAATTAAGGTTATTGGTCGCGGAGAAATCTTTGAAGGCACTGGAAGCCCAAATTCTCCGCACAGAACCTCTCCATTTCATGGCCACCTCCTACATCTTTGCAAGCCTCCTGTTCAAGCCCTGCAACAATATCATCCCAATCCCTCAAATGTCCGTCCCATTGCTCAACTCGACTATCTGAAACCGCATCGAGTATCTCCTGCAACCCCACAATCTTGCGACTCACATCCCTCCTCAGCTCTCTCACATTAGGATCGAGTCCAGGCACTGCATCCAGCCTAAATAACAGTCTCATTAATGCCTCATTGATCTTCATCTTCTCCAGTGCACTGCTACGCACAGCATCAACCGTCTCCTGCCAGATTCATATATTCATGAGATGTGATCTAATAAGTACTGATATTTAACACAAATGATAATCAGAGAGTCAGAAGGTGAGCAAAAATGTCGGTGCTGACTGGTAAAATTTGACTTGAGAGTGTTTGTGGGGTCTAAATTTGACCGAGATAAAAGCAGAGATTTCATGCATCAGCGACTGGCAGTAATCATTCAAGTGCCAAGCATTAAAATTAAATTAGGCAAAATTTGGATGGATGCGAACAAATTATAAAAATTAATAATATCGTCTACAGTAAATCCATAGCAAAGAAAAACAGGCTAAATTGATCACTCAACGAATTGAAATTTGAAAAGGAGATGAGCTCGAGCGATTTAGCATATTTTTATGAGTGGTGATTACACAACACGATCGAGAATTTGTAGTGATTCAGCATAAATAATTGCGATCGGAAGAATTGAAAATCGGAGATCATGCCTGGCGTTGGATGAGTTTCTGCCAGTGATTGGCTTCCGAATTGACGGCGGAGATCTTCCTGACGAGAGCGCGGACCACGTGAGATCTGAAGGCCGCCTGTATCTTAACAGCGGCGGAGGATTGGGGATGAGGAGGGAGGTGAACAGTAATCGGGATAGGTTGCGAAGTGGGCTGGGAGGGGGCGATAGGGATTCCGGTAGTTTTGGAGCCAGGCTCAGAGCTGTCATTCTTATTACTATAAACAACAGTTGTGGTGGCGGTGGCGGTGGAAGAAAAGAAACGGTGGCTGCGGGAGGAGGACTTCATTTTGAGGAGAAGGGAAAGCGAGAAAAGAGAGTGAGGTTGCGGAATGTAGACGTTTCTAAAAAAGTTTATCTTGGCGCCTATTACGGCTTCGGCTATTCACTACTGCCCGTTAATTGGGGGACCAATGTCTGGCTTTATCTCGCTACATATAATATTCTGTTACTAATAATAATCCAGTGGCCAAATATTAATGAAGGAACGGGTTTTAATGAATGCATGCATATGAAAAATAGCGCAAAAATTGCAAATGAAAGAGCAATACAAAGACGTCATCCTAAAAAACTTGGAAGTTTGAAAAAATATGAATTTTGCTTCGTTTAAACAGTACAGACAGGATTCACTAACGAGTGAACCCAGTATTGATGAAAAGCCGCCTACTCATTTTTTGAAAAGTCAGATTTGATAAAGGCATAAAGCAATGAAGCCAAAAACAATGAATAGAACTGACTGGGGAATATCCAATTATTTGCCCGTTCCATATTCACTACTGATACAGTTTCACAGAACAATCAAGTACAATCTGAAGCAGAGACAGCCGAAAACTGAAGCAGTTCTTAAGGTAGCGAAGGAAGAATCTTCCCGGAGCATGTTCCAAAGCCAACATTATAACCATCACCCTGCAATCGAATCAGACACTCCTGTTGGGAAGGGCTATAAAGCCACGAAGCAGAGAAAAAGTAAATATTTAAAGAAACTTCACCTTGCAGTAGCCAGTGAAAATGACTTCATCTCCGTCTTCCAGAAAAGTACGACTGGTTCCACCGAAAGATAATGGTTTTTGTCCATTCCAGGATAACTCTAGTAAGCACCCATAAGAATCAGGTTCCTGCATATGAATAAAGACAGTAGCATACAAGTAGAACAAAAGTGATAATTAGCCAACAAAGAAACAAGTAGCTTAAGTGCTTTCATGGCCAGTAATGATAATATCTTACAGGTCCACTTATAGTTCCGGTTCCAAGGAGGTCGCCAGGCCTTAAGTTGCAACCGTTGATAGTCTGATGGGCAAGTTGCTGAGTTATCGTCCAATATCTGCACCACCAGAACAGATTTGGATTCACAAAAACTCCAGATGATCAAGTCAAAGAGATCGTCAAAAACTATAAGATAAGGCTGATAACTTCATACAGGTGTCTGAAGTTGCTTCGGGTAAGGACATGTGCATCTTTCTGTCCAGCTGGTACAATGGAGACCTGGCAGCGGCAAGGCCAAATTTCCTTTTATAAGCAAATATAAAGGGTTTCATAAACATGAGAAGATAGGGGTTACAAGAGTTTATCATTGATGCTCATCGGCATGTGTGTGTGTGAAGGACAGACAAAAACCTGCAAGGAGATATCATAGTTTTGGGATTTCTTCTCAGCAAGATATGGCAAGGGAGTGGGATTCTGCAATTAAGACATGTGCAAATAATTATATGCATGAAAAGACCAGGCAACCATATTGCTGTTAAAATCAGAAATTATATGTACCTGCTGTGGAGCATCTAAAGCAAACTGTTCCAGAGCATCTAAGGTCACAATCCACGGGGATAGAGTTGTGGCTGCAGAGGATCCACATATAAAAAAGTAAGCTATCGCTGACTGGAAGTTCCCTCAGAATATTGATGATATTGAAAGAATAAAGAGATTATCTACAATTATTGGCAAGTAAATTTTTGACAACATTATAGTTATAATTCACCATGGCAATGAGAATGGTTTATTACCGAAACTTTTTCCCAGAAAAGGACCAAGAGGCACATACTCCCATGCCTGAATGTCTCTAGCTGTCAAAAGCAGCATCATAAGTGAGTCACATATTTCTGCATGAATTAATATTATAGAAATCTCTGTCCATACCACTCCAGTCGTTCATCAAGACAAGTCCGAATATATGGTTTGCAGCTTCATTGACATCAACAGGTTTCCCCAACTCATTTCCAGGACCAACTACAGTAGCCTAAACACATCTCGAACAAGAACTCTTGAGATATGGTAATTATATCTAGCTGATAACATTCTAAAACACAGATGCTATTTTAATAAGCTAGCCTATCAGTGTCAAATACCTTACCATTTCCAGTTCAAAATCCAACTTGCGAGAAGGTCCAAAATACGGAAGAGAATTTCCAGCTGGATGGCCCTGCCCTCTGGATCACAGAAAGGACTTAAGTCAACATGGTTTCCAAGTATCTAATTTACTAATAGGGACTACAAGAACGTATCAGACAATTTTCCCTTTCTAATGGATGTTTTAATGCCCTTATACCTAACTGCAACCACTAAATAAAAATTTAACATTATAGTCCTGCAAGACTATGGAGGCTCTTATAGATAGAACTATTATTTTAGTAGAACAATATCCATTGGAAATTTATGAGTTTCAGATATCAAACGTTATTAGTCAATATAACTTTAAGTACATTACATTCCCCTGAGGCATAATTATACTGAACAATTAAGATTCAGCTTTCCCAACCTACATAAAGAGACTCAATTGAGCTTTTGAAAATATGGTAATGATTTCTCTTTTTGCAACCTTGGTCTTATTATATCAGTGCCAGAGATGACAATAGAGGATGCACGTCCATGATAAGCAATAGGGATGTGAAACCTGAAAAATATGAAGCCATTAGAGGATCATAAAAACAAGAGATTATTCATCTTTACGAAATTATAAATTGCATACCAGTTAGGGTTGATTGCATTTTCTGGCCCTCGAAACATAACTCCGCAGTTATATGCGTGATGTTTAGATGCAAAGAAGTCCGAGTAATCCCCTATTGTAATGGGAAGAAGCATTTGGACCTGGTTCTGTCGCATCAACAAGGATCAAATGTCAAATGCCAATATATAACATTTGGATGGATCATGCAAATCCAAAACTGTATAGACAAGTACCATAGGCACAAGTGCTTTCTCCCTCAAACTAGCATTATCACGCAATATTGACTCTTCAGCTGCAAGCACATAAGGAACTTGTGACTACAAGGAGAGTATGAATAATGAGAATTTTATTGATCTCACAAAACACATATAAAAATAATTATAAGCATGATCATGTAAGCAGATGCTGTAGGTTTACTCTAATGTTCATGAAAACAGAAATAGATTATAGGATGCCTAGTATCAATTTGAGCAGCCAACCTGACAATAGCTTTTGCAATGTTGTACGAGCTTCCGTCCACGCAGGACGCCCCAATTCCAAGAATTTGTTGAGATTAGACTGTAAAAAATGCGATGAACAACATTGATCAAAAAATTTCATATTGTTTTCCATAATAGAGTAGTAGTAAAAATTATTTTACAAACTTCAGAGGCAATTTATTGAGAAACAATTTCATCTGTCATAAAGAGAGAATTTGATACTAATATTGTTTAGGAATTATTATAAAATATTAGGCCATTGGCTTAATCCTTCTCCGGCGTCTAGCTACACCACCAAGAATTATGTCAAAAGATGAATTCAAACCAGAAAGGCGCTGGGCTTCATTATAGTTAAATTCGAGAGTTATTTGTGTAAATGTGTTTCTTAATTTAACTAGATTCCCTTATGCTCTAGTAGCTTCTTTGATGATGCAATTGCTACCCCTCACACCGGCTGCGTGATTAGGCGCCAATACACAAAATTCGGGTATAGAGAAAACGTGTGGTTGCCACAGCACAGAAGGTCAACTCAAAATGCACAAAATTAGCATGTTTCGCAACCTCCGAGGTTCGAATTGAAAGCTAAAACAAAAAGTGGGGAGCAAAAGAGACCTGATTGAAGCAATCGGAGTTTCTGAGAAGCGAGCCGTGGAAGAGACCGGCCGACGCAAGGACGGAGAGATCGAGCACATATTCTCCTATGGCAACAGCCGGTCTGGGATCGGAAGCCGGTTCGCGCTTGAAGACGCCGTAGGGAAGGTTCTGAATCGGGAAGTGCGAGTCCGGGTGGACTTCAATGAATGACTTAAGAACCATTTCCAACAAGTGAGGGGTGAAACGATGTTGTCTGGAGTGAGAGGAGAGGAGAGGAGAGACAGTGACGACGCGAGAGTGAAAGGTTATGGGTTGCTAACGTAGGCCGAAAATGGAGTCGAACACGTGTCCATACTCTAATCCACTTTTTTAATTGTCTCACTCCATATTTTCATTTTCATTTTCATTTTCATTTTCTCCCGGCGCGACGTGCAAAACAACTGTTGGGCGGGACTTTACGACGGGGACGCAGGCCCGTCCCTTCGCACGCCAATTTTCAGGGGCCTCTGAAATATTTCGGCCCATATACATGTATTCCTATTTTTTTAGCCCAACAAAGCTATTTCTCTTGTATAGCAACGCCCAGGCCTTTTTCTAGCACCGTGACTCCAATTCTGATCGGTTTCTTTTCCCGATCGTAGACCTGGGAGCGGCCTGCTCGTGTTCGGTGTTCCTCATCGACAAACGCCGCAACAGGGACCAGCTCACCAGAGCCATCGTTGATCGCTTCTGCAGCGCCTGCCATCGTCGGCCATTGCGATTGAGAGCAACGCAAACGCATCAATTTATCTTTTTTTCTATAGTATATTTCTTTAAAATGCATTGTCTTTTTTTCTTTAATTATCATATAGCTTTAAAATGTATTGTCTTTTTTTCTTTAATTATCATATAGCTTTAAAATGTATTGTCTTTTTTTCTATAGTGGTAGGCCTCATTTTAGATTTTTGCACAGGGCCTCTGATTTTGTCGGGACGGCCATGCGGGGACCGCATTAGAGGCGGCGGTCTCGCCATCTTCTCAAGCTCTACACTAGTTTATTTACCTCCCTCCGCCACAAAAATTGCTCGTAGTTCAATCTTAAGTCATACTACGTTTCTTAAATATTACTCCCTATATCCCACTTATGAGGAGTATGGGTAATCTCACTATAAATGAGATATTTATTTTTATAGCAAAAAAACAATATTTTATATCTCTTTAACTTTATTTCTCATTCTTCTTTTTTCTTACTTTCACTTTTTTTCACTTTTCATTTAAGTACTAAACACAACTACATAAAAACTTTGGCTAAAGAGTGTTATTTATGAATTCCCTAAATACTCCTAAATAGTAGTCCCTCGTATCACAGAAGTAGGCATTTTAGGTTGGACGGACATGTATTTTAATGCATAATTCGTAAAATAAAATAAATGAAGAAAGAATAAATAATTAAAGTATTGTTAGTGGATAATGAGTCTCGGTTCATTAGAGAGAAAATAATTTCCAAAATTAGAATGAGCATACTCTTGTAGGAAGAAGTAAAGAGGAAAGGGTGCATATTTTGGTGGGACGGAGTAATAGTATTTTATATACATTAAATACTACTTCATTCTTCCACTATTAATTGACACCCTTATTTTTTAGTACTACTTTTTGTAATGTCATATTTCATTAACTCATTTCACTCATATTTTATTATAAAATTGATATATAAAGTAAGTTTCATATTTCACTAACTTTTTTCACTCTCTTTCCACTATGTTTCTCAAAATCCATGCCAAGTCAATCGATGTCGATTAACGAGGAATAGAGGGAGGGAGTATTAATTAAATCATAGACTTTATACTTATTATATTATTTTAATACGCTCTAGGTTGGTTTTCACAATGATTAAGAAAATGTATCGTACAATAAAAATATAGAATCAGTTGGGATATATCGAAAAATCCCCAATTCCAAAGATTTATAGGATAATTTTAAAAAATTACATGTTTATATTAAAATATTTTATAGAGTATAACACATTTAGACATGCATCATGTCCGAATAAACAACTTATGTATACTCTAAGCTATGTACTATACACATTGCCTTCGTGTACTCCACCGAGAAATGGAGTTTTATATCACGTCAAAGACTAAAAAGGACCCGACCATAAATGGAGTTTTATATCACGTCAAAGACTAAAAAGGACCCGACCATGATATGATCACAAAGCAACTATATATCCGCATCAAGGGAAGAATCTAGATCATATTACTTTACCAATTGTGCATTAAAATCCGTGTCGTTTCAAATGTTTCTATTTTTTGAATACGGAGGGAGTATCTGAAACAAGATCATAACAAATGTTGTTGAATGTGTGTATGGTGTGAGAGACATTTTCCGGAGGTGAGATGGCACTTTTGATTTTATCTGTTATGGTGGGATGATCTGGTACGGAGCATGTGAGTTTTCCAAGTTTGTAATATGAAGGCTCTTCATTAGATGTGATACATGCACTATCATGCAAGACCTTAAAAATTGGGATACACACCTTTTGAATTTGATCACCCACGTTCTTAATATTTTATGTAATTCATTAAAAAAATTGCAATGTGCCTGCAAAATTAAAAGAAAGAAAAAGTTTATATTTCAATATATTTTTTTATTAAGAATGTAAAAAATAATAAAATACTACATAAAAAATTTGAATGCTTTAACAATTTTATGAAAATATAAATTTTAATACTCTCCCACGCTCATTTTGGTCTGTCCATTCAAATCGGTACTCTCACGATCTTGTCATAAGTGATATGTTTCTTATGGCCACTAGATCTAAGAAAATGATTTATATTTCATTATATTTCGCTAAAAAAGTAAATGACTCACTTTAAGTGGAACATCCTAAAAAGGAATTCGAGCAACTATGGTAATACGAATAGAATATCCTTTTTTATGAAAATTGCTTCACAATTTTTTCTCTATTTCTCTCTCCTATTTTACCCATTAATTTTGCACGTTACATCGAAACTCGATAAAAAAATTAATCACATGTTTTAAACTCAGTTGTTTAATATTTTAAAGCTATGGAGTTAATATTTTCTCTTGTTCTTTCTCAAAATTTTGTTTGCCAACTCAATTCTAACATGCAACAAATTCAAATTAGATATATATTATAGTATATTAATACTAATTGAATTTACAATTTTGATTTTAATCTTTACTTCCAAAATATTAATTTATATAAATACTTAATAAAAAATATTCACATATTTTTAACTCATACATTTAATATTTTAAAGTCATATAATTTACATCTTCTTATTCCTATTCGTTATATCACACAATAAAATTAAAATTTAATATAGTATTATATTAATACCAATTGAGTTTACTGTCATAATTCTAAGGAATTTCATAATTTTATTTCTTTTACTTTCTAAAAATCTAGTTTTCCAAAAATTCTTAATTTGTAAGTTTCAGTCGAATTCCATGGTCATAGGGATGTCAATTTAGCCCACAACTCGTGGGCTAGGCCGAATAGCCCGCCAAATTTATACGGTTAGGGTTGAAAATTTTCAGCCCGATAAAATTACAGCCTGATTAGCCCGCACCCGATTAGCCTGCAACCCGTTAGAGCCAGACCCAAAAACCCAATGGGCTGGCCCGAAAATCCGATAAAATTTATATTGTTCTATTTGTTTGACTCTAATTCGACACTCCATTGATTATTTTATAATATAGATTACTGAAAAAAATAACTTTCTATTTTATATATTAAATATATAGATTATATATTAAGCTTTTATTAATATAATAAAAGATAAATGAATTAGAAACATCAAATTCACTAAAAAATATATTTAAATTTCTAAACATGCTTTAAAATTTCTTGATGTTTTATGTTTTATTTTGCATAAATCTCAAATATTAGTATTTGATCATATTTATGTTTGAGTTTACTCATATATCTCAAATTTATCATAATTAAATATTTTACATTTTATAAATATAACTAATTTTTATCATTATTTATTGGATTGACCGCATGTTAATTTTATCGGTAGCAACCCGATTAACACGATGTGCTAGCCCGAATCCCGAGCTTCTAGGGTTATGGTTGAACTTTTATAACCCGAAAAAATAACAACCCGATTAGCCCGCACCCGATTGACCCGCAACCCGAATAGGGTTGGCTCGAAACCCGGTGGGCTGGCCCGATTGACATCCCTATCATAAATCATAATCCAATGATATAAATATGGAACGTAGGTCATCTTCTATTACTTATATCATCATAATTCAAAATCAAGACCAAATTTTCACCATTAGATTTTGAAATGAGTGGATGAGTGAAGTGCTGATAGAAATACTGTGTGTGCTTTTATGCTAGGTCAAACTTCTCAAACCAGAGAATCCGCTAGATCACAAGGTCTAGGAACTCGGAGGATCTCAGAAGTCTCAGTCGTTGGACACACAAATTCCGCATTCAAAACCCTTAACCCGCTATACTATGAATTAGTACAAGGAAGCAGGGATCGATCCCACGAAGATGGACACGTAAGAAAGCATTTAGAAGACTCTGGAAAAGTGAATGGCTGCTGCCACGCAAACTTGGGTTGAGGTGGAACTATTACTAGACTCAGGAATTAAATCTAACAATATACCTAGGAAACTGTAAACATCATGCATGCTTGGAACATATTTGTAACTACGAGATATCTAACTAAGTTCCTCGACCGAGTAAACGACTACCTAATATAGCTAGACAGAAAGCGAGTAAACAATGGGGACCATTTTCTAGAAACAACAAGTACGGATGAAAAACTGCAGATAACAAACTACGAATTTAACTAACAACGATATGCATTCCTTACCTGATTCAAACGTGAACATGAAGAAAAACAGAGCAGATTTCCAGATTCAAACAGAATGTAAAAGTTCGGACGTCGAAAACTTGTGATTAGCCGGAAGTTAAACAGATCTACATATACTAGACGGAAGGAAATAAAAATACGGAAATGAGGCATCAAATTACGACTACTCTGTTCAGATCCACACGTCGGATGCTCAATCCACTCCGGATCCAAACAATCCGAACCCAACTACAACCAAAATCAACTCCATAAACTCCAATTCAGCAAATCTATTCCGATCAACAACAATCGTCAACGATTCTACTCCAATTCAACAAGCAAATGCGAAAAGCACCCAATCGAGTAAATAACGACGAACTCAGAAATAAACATCATTCATACTCAAAATAAACATCGCCATATCAGAAAACAGAAATTGCATAAAACCTGGTTAATTCGACAGAAAAAACAGAGTCGAGCTTCGAATAGCGAAGCTCGATGAAATTCACAGTAACAGAAATGAAATAAAAGCTGTAAATTGTATCTTCGCTCTACGCAAGGACGGTGTTACCCAACAACTAACAGAAAGTGAAACCCAAAATCTCTTACAACTCCCGGGACATCCCCCTAAGTGTGTAGAAGTAAGTGAGCTAAAAGAGCCAAAAACCCCAGCGTCTCCCCCCCAAAAAAGGTCCCCTTCTGACTGCATGCTCTTGCTCTTATATAGGCGCGGGGGATCTTCTAGAAGCCTTCGCAGAAATCTCAGTTCTGCCCTTCAGCTTCGCTGCTTCCTCCGTCTAGTCATTTTTCTCCATATTGCTCACTTTTATAGCCGATTCCCTTCGCCATGCAATCGTCCTTCTTTTCTTTCTGGACCTGGCGAAACTTTCTACACACATGGCTTAAACAAATGTGTTAGACCCCGTAAATGCATAATTTCAACTCCTTAATCAATGCATGAAATTAGCCTTATCAATGTGCTTAAATCTTACGAATTTCAACAAATAGGAAACAAAATATCAACAAAAGGGTAAGATCGTCATTCTATTATCATATCATTATTTTCGTATTTTTTTATATCAACATAGTGTATTATAAATATCAAAACAATGACATGAGTATTTCAACACAAGTACACGAAAATATCAACATAGTTTTATTGAGATTTTACATGCATTATGTTAAGATTTTACATGTATTATATTGAGATTTTACATGCATTATGTTGAGATTTTACATGAATTATATTGAGATTTTTTTAGGTATTTGTTGATAAAAATCTGCTTATCAACATATACGAAAAACTGAAATAAAAATCATCAAATTCCATCATCCGAACGTCGTCAGAACATATGCAATTGGGATCTCTTTAGAATCCTTATAAAATTATCTTTAAATTGATATATTTTTTGCGCAAAAATAATTTAAATCGAGTGAGTTACGTAAATTTAAAATTTTGAAATAATTTAAATAAGAGAGAATTGACATTAATACCCTTTAATTTTATTTAATAATTATTTAAATTTAAAATATAATCTACTTAATATTATATCAAACACTGAATCTCTTAATTTAATAGTTAAAAATTGATCTTGATTTTGAATTACTAATTAATTAACAATTGATCAGATCCCTATAGAGCGTTAAATAAATTAGTCAAAATATAAAACGTAATACAAGAAAAAAATTATGAAAACATTATATCTCAAATTATTACATCAACATAAATATTATGGTGTGTCTATTTTTGAATAACAGTAATCTTCCACATATATTAGGAGAGAATTTAGATTTTCAATGTTTATAGAAAAGGGTTTACTACGAAACAGAGAGTGAATCGATCTCCGATCCTAAATTAGATTTATTTCTGAAAGAAAGCGTTTGCCTTTGATCGACGAGGTTGAATTCAAGCTTCTCAGCTCTAATATTACCTGAACCCTAACATCGATTTGTCTACACCCTAGCACCCCCTTGATTTTCAATTACTCTGTCATTCCTAATTGTGGGTTTTTATATCAGTAAATTAGGAAGGGGGAAAGATGTCAATTGATTTGATATTGAAGCCGTCGTGCGGTGCCTGTGGATCGACGACGGAGCTCTACGGCAGCACGTGCAAGCACCTGACGCTATGCGTGAGCTGTGGCAAATCTATGGCCGAGAAACGTTCCAAGTGCTACGAGTGCGGAACCCCTATCACTCGCCTGATTAGGGTTCGTCATTATTGGAAAAATTTATTGAAAATTTTCAGAAATAATTTGATGTATCTTATCCCTACATTAATTTCAGTATGCTTCTGCAGATAACTGGATGATACAACTCTAAATCTGTTGGATGTCAATTTGAACGCAGACTCTTAATGGTTATATTTATATCGGTTATCTGTAGACAATTTGGAGTTCTGAATATTAAGTGAATGAGTTGTCATTTCTGTGACTCGAGTAATTCAAAGGTTTTTCTAGCAATCGTAATCATTGGTTAACTTCTCCATCCAAGTATAAGAGAATGGATTGTTTGTTTCTGTTAATATACTTTTACATGAACTAAAATATCAAGTTAGTTGGTGTGCTTTAGCATCTGAAGTCAAAATGATGGTTGTCTGTTTTTGTCTGTAGGTTTCCAGGTTCTAGTTGACATGGCATGTTATATAACCAAAACTTAAAGTACATTTATGAGTTTTAACTTTAACCATTTTTGGAGATAGTTTAGAGGCTCTAAAACTTGCATTGTTGTTAACATTTGGCACAGAGAAAGTGAATATTGGTGATTGAACTGCATTCAATATTCTGTTCTTATGCTCACTTGCATCAGAGATCATTTTCCTTGACATATGTTTAAAAGTGGATGTTATCTGTTGAATGTAGGAATATAATGTACGTGCCAGTTCCAGCAACGACAAAAATTATTTCATTGCAAGATTTGCCTCAGGATTACCAAATTTTAAGAAGAAGAATGAGAATAAATGGACCTTGCAGAAGGAAGGTTTGCAGGGGCGCCAAGTGACTGACACTCTGCGGGTACTTCTTGTCCTGAATCAATATCTAGTTTCCATTTGTTGAAACTTGCTATATCATTACTATTTTTTTGTGGAAGAGTTCTGTCATGCATGTGATCGTCTAATTTTCCAATCTCCTAACATGTCCTTCTGTAGACAATTGCGAATCTGTGATGTTGTTCCAGTAGCCTTGTCGTTAGGAAATAATCTTTTATGTTCATATTTTCTCAACTTTGTTATTTGTAGTTGAGGAAGTCGCTATACATGGGTGGATCCAAAATTTGAAAATGAGTCAGCTGAAAAATAAACTATTTGGCACACTCAATTTTATATACATACCAAAATATTTTGGTGTTCACACAAGCTGTGCCTTGTGGAACTTCAATGCATAAACTCATCAATAACTGATTTTGTATGTTATATACTAACAGAATCTCTTTCAATTCAAAGTGTTAACAAAATTTCTTATATTTGGGTTGGGCTAAATTTGGTTAGTCTTAATAAAATGCTCCCTCCAACCCATTATCGATGACACATTTTTTGGTCACGGATATTCAGGAGAGTTGAAAAGTGGTGTGAGGAATTTATATTATTTAAAGTTCTATGAGTAATAAATATGTCTTAAAAAGAAAACGTGTCATGTATAATAAGGTGGCCTAAAAAGGAATACATGCCATGAATAATGGGACAGAGGGAGTACATGGGTATAAGAAAATGTTTTAGGCTGGAGAACAATGCAGCCACTGAATAGATCCACCCCTGTTGCTATAGTAATCTTCATGACCATTCCCACTTTTCTTGGACTGAGGTATATTTAGAATAAGATTACTGCAAACACTGAATTTTAATTGGCAGATTCAGCACATTCTTTTTTTCTTTTTTTTATGTCATTCGATAACCGATTGCATTCATCATTTAATTTTTCTCTGTAGGAGAAATTCAAGAATAAACCTTGGCTACTGGAAGACGAAACGGGTCAGTTTCAATTCCATGGTCACCTTGAGGGCACACAGACAGCCACATATTATCTTCTAATGCTTCAAGGAAAGGAATTTGTTGCTATTCCTGCTGGGTCCTGGTAATCAGCATTGCTTTACGCCCATGTTATTACTCTTTTGAATATGCATTTCATAGTTATTGATTATAGGTACAATTTCAACAAAGTGGCACAATATAAGCAACTAACCTTGGAGGAAGCCGAAGAAAAAATGAATAATAGAAGGAAAACAGCTGATGGCTACCAGAGATGGATGATGAAAGCAGCAAACAATGGAGCTGCAGCCTTTGGTGAAGTTGAGAAGTTTGATGGTCGGGAAGGTGCATCTGGTAGTGGGAGGGGGCGCAAAAAAACTACAGGGGATGATGATGAAGCCAATGCTTCAGATAGAGGAGACGAAGATGAAGATGAAGAGTCAGCAAGAAAAAACAGGTTGGGTCTCAACAAGAAAAGTGGGGATGACGATGAAGAAGGTCCAAGAGGTGGTGACCTTGACTTTGATGACGATGATATTGAGAAGGGTGAGTGTTGATATTTTTCTCTTCGTTCATGATTCTGTTACTGGATTCTCATATGCATGTGGTGGTTTGAGTGTGTAGGAAAAGTAGAGATGGTTCTATCATGTGGTCAGTTAGCAATGACTTGTGATGTCATCCCACAGAAATTTCTCACTTTCTCAATTTAAATTTATCTTTGCCAGCCATCTGCTATAGACCTTTCAAGTTCATGCATCATATATACAATGCTCTGTATCTGTCATATGTTACCATTAAACACATTTTTCAACAAACTTAAGTTTTGAAATTAAATTTTTTTGCTAAAATATAATTTGAAATAGAGTTTATGCTTTCTAATTCTCGGTTTACTTCTTTTTCAAGCGAATTTTTTTAGAAATTTAGAAAACTAATTTCAGAACTCACTAAACCTTCAGTTGGTGTAAACCGTATTCATAGTAGAGACACATATGGAGTGGCTATTACCTAGGAAAGGTCATCCCCCTCTGACCTTTTGATGATTGTCATCAGGTGATGATTGGGAACATGAAGAAATTTTCACTGACGATGATGAAGCAGTTGGGATTGATCCAGAGGAACGTGAAGATTTGGCCCCTGAGATCCCTGCACCTCCAGAAATTAAGCAGGTCATAATTTGCTGTTATTCTACCTTTAGAACTTAGCTGAGTTTCATATATACTGGAATGAAGGAACCTCATGATAAATACTCAATAAAATCTTCCATTTGCTTAAAGATGCATGCATATGTTTCTTCGATGTTGCAAGTTTGAATGATCCCTATTCATGGAGTAGCTGATGTTGCATAAATCATACTCCCTCCGTCCCAAGGAAGATGACCCCTTCCTTGGGCGGTACAGGATTTTATGCACTTTTATTTTGTGTGTTAAATGGAGAGAGTAAAGTAAGAGAGAGGGAATAAAGTAGAGATAAAGGGGTTTCCATTTTAAGTAATGGGTCATCTTGGTTGGGACAAACCAAAAAGAAAAGTGGGTCATCTTTAATGGGACGGAGGGAGTACAATTTCTTGAGTGCTATCAGTTATTATGTCAAGATGTTAGCTGTTTAAAATTCTTATAGCTGATAAGCATATAAGCTAGGTAGACCTAACTAAACCAAAATCAAGGATGTCCCGTAATGGCAAAAAGAGACATTATTTCATGGACGGAGGGAGTACATGTTATAGGTTTTCAAGGAACTAACTTTAGATGATGAACTTCTTCCTGGTCTTTTTATAGTTTGAAAGGCACTGCACTGTAGTATGCACGGTGGATCACATGAGTCTGGCTGAATGTGCAACTTAAAAAAAGATAGTTTGTTTTGCAGTCCTTTTTATTTGGAGCAAATGATATATTGTTTCCCTGCCAACCTTTTATTTTCATTTCTCATAGGACATTGACACAACCACTAAATGATTATGACATCCATTACCGCCATGCATGTGTTGTGATTGAAGCCCCGGTTTAAATGATGGTGTTATTCTGGATATTTCGTTTATCTCAGGATGATGAGGATGAGGATGAAGCTGACGAAGAAGATAAGGAGGGAGGACTGAGTAAATCTGGAAAAGAGCTGAAGAAGCTACTTGGGCGGTCTAATGGGCTGAATGATTCCGACTCCGAGGATGACGACGATGACGATGATGTATGTTGTTTGATGCCACATTCTAGTTTGTTGTTTTTATCTCAAGGAGTTTATGTGAACACACAAACACATTGCCTTGGTGGTGCGGATTTTGAACCTGATAAACATCCAATGTCCTGCACATGGTTTCTTGGAAACGAACCTATTTGCATTGTTTGGAAGTTTATGAGAAAAAAATTTAATTTTGTTTTTCAATGAAGTTAAAATTTTTAATTCTTCAACTCAAGGTTCTGAACCCAGATTTTCTGGATATTTAATTTTTCCACCTATGTTAGGCGGATGATGATATATCACCAGTAATCGCCCCAAAGAAGGAAGCTCCTAAAGAGGAGCCAGTTCATAACAACAGTCCCCTTAAAGCAACAAATTCCACAGCTGGTCGTGGGACACCATCTACTTCAAAATCGTCCAAGGGGAAAAGAAAAGTAGGCAGTGATGATTCAAAAACACCGAACAGTGCACCTTTAAAGAAAGTGAAAACAGAAAATGTGAGATTGCATTTGTGCAGCAGTGCTCATTTACTCTTATGCTGGTCCTCCGGTTCTTCCATAGGTCAATACTTTGTGTTTGTGGTTGGTTTATTCAGTGGAATCTTTTATTGGAATACAGGAAACAAGAGCTGTGAAAGATGAGAATGCTTCATCCTTAAAAAGCGCTGCACATCCTAAAGGTGCAATGCCACCCACATCATCAAAAAGTGTGTCGGCACCAGCAACTGGACCAGTTACTGAAGAGGAAATTAGGGCTGTTCTACTACCAAAGACGCCAGTGACCACGAAGGATCTTCTGGCTAAATTCAGATCCAGATTGAAGACAAAAGAGGTCAGGAAATTCATCTTCCGTTGTTTTTTCTCCCTCAAATTACCTTATGCTATTCATGTTTTAAATTTTCTTTTTTCTTCGGTTCTTACATCTTTTCAACACTTGTGAAAAGTTAAATTGTTGTTGGATCTAATAGTTTTATTAAAAGTTATGGAATATCTGCCGTTTGTGGATTTACAACTATCAGAAAGATCAAATAAAACTGAAGTCCCATTGCTTATGAATGTATTTGGTTCTTTTGATGCTTCTACTTGAATGACCAGAATAAAAAGTACCTCCTTTGATTATAGTCGAAGCTACTTTTATCCCTGTGGTCATCTCACTGCTAGTGTTTTTGAAAAGTAAATTGTCATTGTATTGTGTTGTTGCACGAAATCCCTGACCAGGCTTCAAGTTATAGTGATTAGAGAGTCTGTACAAATAGGTGTTGGACGTACGGCAGCCATATTAACAGTTATAGATGATTCTGGTTTATGAGTCCTATTTTAACATGTCTTCACAGTTGTGAGCCTATTTGCCAGCACATCACCCATCCTATGCTTAGGCTCCAGTGACACAACTTTGGCCATGACAGGCTCCTTATGTTTTAAGCTCTTTGTAAATTCATGCAAGATTTGTATGTGGCTCATAGTCAAATTCTCAGCATTTGTCTTGGAAATGTTAACTCTAGGCAAGTTTGTGTGGATGCAGGAAAAGGATGCTTTTTCAGCTATAATGAAAAGGATATCAAAGATCCAAAAGACCAATGGTGCCACAAACTACGTAGTTCTTAGAGATAACTTGGCGTAGTGACTTTATACCTCCTTGCAACAAAAGTTGGTTTATTTTGGGAATACAAATTGGTGGAACGCCAGAGAGAACAATACGAACCAATGATCAATTCGGTTGCTGAAGTCGTCTTCTTCTTCTTTTCTTTGGGATGCATTGCCTTTATATAGCCATAATAAGGATACATCATCCTTAACGCTGGTGACGAGACTTACATTTGGATACAATATAGTTAACCTACACTAGACGTGTGCCGCTATCTGAAACAAAGATTTGTATTGTTGTATACATCGGGATCTGTGTTGCATCTATCCAAATGATACTTGCTCACATCTAATCTAGAAGGCATCCATTCCCCATCCCAAAAGGAAGTTACTAGTTTTAGTACTTCATCCGTTCCCTCATAGTTGAGACGAAATTTTTCGGCACGGAGTTTAAGAAGTGATGTTGAATGTGTTAACTAAATAGATAAAAAAGTAAGAAATGTAAAAAAGTAGAAAGAATAAAGAAAAAAATGAATAAAGTAAGAAAGAAAAATGTTACTATATATGAAAATGACTCAACTATGTGAGAACTTTACGAAATAAAAAAATGACTCAACTATAAAGGAACAAGAACAGATAGAGTATAATTTATTTAGACATGATGTGCGTTCATTGAATCAATTTAACTGAAACAAATTGGGAGTAGTTATCAGTGAAACATCAAAAACTGAAAATGCAAACAAGGGTAGACAGTTTTAAAGACCAAGTTTCCAAGATACAAGGCTTTCTTATTATAACGAGTTGTTCAAAAGGGCTTCCCGTCCTTCCATCAAATATTCTGCTTTTTCCTGGATATTCGGGTTCAAATACCCATGGATTCGCAGTTTGCTTACTGACTTCATATAATTTAGGAAACACTAGTTTTCTGGAAGCTTCTTGTTCATATCTCTCATCAAAAGGCGCTATTCGATAATGTCTGTCTAGCAAACCCCCTGCTAACCCGAGCGAACATTCAAATATCTGTCCTACATTCATTCGTGAAGGTACTCCTAATGGGTTGAAGACCATGCTATCAAATTTCGCTCAAATTAAATGATATTTCTAACCAATCCTTTATTATAACTAAATATCTACATAATATTTTTGGATTTCAGTTTTCATTTATTTTGCAATTTTCAATAACACTATTTATTGCAAGTGAAAATCCCAATTAAAGAGGTGCAACCCCTACACTAGTTTCCACATCACACACACATTTAAAAGCAGGGTTATACTAAAAAGGAGTATGAAAAATATACTCGACAAACTTTAACTTGGCTACTCTATCTTCTTTTTTGTCTTTTTCAGAAATTGGCCAAAGTATCTCTCACCCAATTAGCTTCTCGCGGTTGACTGCAACTTTATGGGTATTTTTAATAGAAAATGACTCATTAATTGCTACTCAAATTATTACTGGGTGAAGATTGTTACGTTTAGCTTTGGGCCTTTGGCTGCTACTAGTTTCCATATATAGTAGGGACAACTGCACATAGACGAGTGGTCGTCCAAGTTCATTACAATCACTCTCTCTACATATGCGAATATAGAAAACAGATTAAATTGGTTTTAAATTTTGTACGGCTCTTAATTAATTTGGAATTGTTTCTTTTTTTTTTCCTTCAAAAACACCAAACTTATTTGATAATTATATGGAGTATTTAATTCTACCTGATGATAGTAGTATATTTCTAAAATCCCCATTAGAATGAATCGACCCGTAATTGAGGAATAATGCAAATCCCAGACAAGCGCGGGACCCTCATTTCTAGCGGAATGGATCACCTCGTACACTATATACTACATTTGCTAATACACCATCATAAAGTGGACATGTAAATTTATATTGAGGGAAAGAAAATCTATTTCTAACATAATCTCTTTAGCCTTTCCGTGACTTTCTCTCTTTTGTTTTCTATTTCTAATATTTTAATCAAATTAATTGTGTTATCTCATTTTTAAAAAAATACTAATAATATCACATTGCTACTTATTCTGAACGAATTTATTATTAAGATTCCTACTTAAGCCAAATGATTTATTCTCAATGATTTCATAGCTATGATATACCACATGCTAAATACCGAGGATTTATAATATAAGTATTTTGATTATTTTAAAATATAAAATGGCAACATAAGTTTTTAGTGATTGTTTCAAAAGAATTTTTCTTTTATTATTTTCTTAATTTTTCATATTTAATTGAAACAAATTTCACGATATAAATGATTCCTATAAAAATAACAAATATTGCATGACTTATTCAAAAATTAAAATTTTGTTGTGATTATTTTTCACTCTAAAGTTCATGTGCTTTAAGTTGTTTAGGCTATATATATCATATACAAAATATCATAACTTTTCCCATTATTTTCTTCGCAAAGAAGAACACATTCGTGTATAAACAAGTGTATTTGCTTATATTATAGAAAGACATCGTGTGGCTAATTAATTAGGTTTAAATAGATTCATAATTCTCATAATAAGCATAATTCTCTTCGTAATAAAAAATTTAGATATGCTAATTACTAATACAATTATTTATAAAAAGAGTTAACGCATTTAGATTAAAAATGGTAAAGCGAGGAAATATGAGAGAGGTTGTATTGAAAATAGATTCTACCATAATTATGGGTTCCACATGTCCACTTTATAATGGTGTATTAGCAAATGTAGTATATAATGCATGAGGTGATCCCTTCCGCATTTCTAGTACTATCACTCATGTACTACCCTCGTATGCATTAAAACATATGCTAGTTGCTTAATCATTAAATTTTACAAGAATTTACACATAATTTTGGGTCGATGAAGTTTATCGTAATTGATTCCTGAATCTTCGAGCCTCCACATGGCATTGGCGGAGTGGGGTGATTAATCTAAAAAGTATAAGAGGAAGTGAGAAAAAGTTTAGTGGTGTTGGATATTGGTATCATATATGTAAAAAATCATGGATTAAATATGTCCGGTCAATGGATTTTGACCAAATAATAAATGTGACGAGATATTTAATTTTGTGAAATTAAATGACATAGCGTCGATCTACATTTTACGTAGATAAATGTACTATATTCACTTTCTCAAATCCGATTTCCGGTGAGTGAGAAATAGTGGATTAAAGTTGAGCATAATTAGCTTTTAATTAAAGCTTGGAGTTGGAGCTTAGGGAATAATTAACTAAGTGTTAATTATCCCACATTGGAGGATTAATGCATATTTTAATGTGATGTTACTTAATAATTATAGTGGACCAAGATGGGTGAAAGAGCCCACACGCGCGCCGCCGCCGCCCCCCCGCCCGCCCGAGCCCGTGCCCGTGGTCGCGGGCCGCGGGCCCGATCCCGATCTGGATCTTGGTCTTTGGGTGGTCTTTGGGCTTGGTGCTTGGCCCAAACTAATCTTTTTAGACCACCGCCGAGTCAGCAATCCAAGTGGCTTGACACATCGTCAAGCGAGGCACAGTCACGGCTGCCACATAAGAAATCCACATGCTCCACACGCGAAAGGCACACTACTGCCACACGCCTGTAACCGACGACGGTTACGAATTTGCCATGATGAGCCTTCAATGGCTTGGTTGACCATGCATGGTGGTTTGGCCTATAAATAGGCTAGCCATACCACTGCATTAGACACACAAAAACAAGCATTCTCTGCATTCATAAGCTCTCTCCCTCTCTCTGCATTGTCTTTCTGTCGAAGCTCTGCCCTCTCCTCCATCCAGTTCGCCGGAGCTCTGCTGATAGCGGTGCTGCTTCACCAGAGACGTAGCCGTTTTACCTTTGGGGACGACACGCCAAACTGAGAGCACTACCGGGGCGTATCTCGTCTTGCGGGAAGAGGCCTCCTCGACTCGGCTAATTCACGGTTTAGTTGTTTCATTTTTCCGTTGTAATTTTAAGTTCAGTTTCTCCTTTTGTATTCTTTCTTTTGGGTTGTATTACGTCCGGTTGTATCTCTTGTAATCCCCAGAAACCAACAATATATTCATTCAACTTGTTTAATTGTGAAGAGGACTGCACAGCCTAAATAGGCTTAGGGTTAATTACATATGATAAGATTTACCCTAGCTACAAATCAGGAAAAAAATAATTACAATCAATTACAAGTCAATTCCCTAATCTCTGCATATCTTCTTGATTTATTTCCAACACTCCCCCTCAAGTTAAACAATGTGATCACTCATTTTTAACTTACTCAATACTCCATGGAAGCTTCTTGAATCCACTGCTTTAGTGAGAATATCTGCTAACTGATCTTCTGACCGAACAAAGGGAAGGTCTATCACTTTTGCTTCTATGTTTTCTTTGATGAAGTGACGGTCTACTTCAACATGCTTTGTTCGATCGTGTTGCACTGGATTTTCAGATATACTGATCGCCACTTTATTGTCACAAAAGAGTCTACACGGCTCTTTAGACATCAATCCAAGTTCTGTCATCAACCTCTTCAGCCAGAGGATCTTAGTCAATCCACTCTTAATTCCACGAAACTCCGCTTCGGCACTCGACAGAGCTAACACCTTTTATTTTTTACTCCGCCAAGTTACAAGATTTCCCCCCACAAAGGTGAAGTATCCTGCAGTCGACTTCCGATCATTTGGTTTCCAACCCAATCTGCATCAGTGAACCCATGTACCTCCAAGTTCCCATGATTCTCGAACAAAACTCCATGCCCGGGAGTCCCATTTAGATACCGCACAATTCTCAAGGCAGCTTCCCAGTGATCGACTTGAGGCTTATGAATGAATTGACTAACTACCCCACTGCATAGGCAATGTCTGGTCTCATATGAGAAGGGTAGATAACCTTACCCACGAGACGTTGGTATCTAGTCTGGTGTGTAAGTTCAGCTCCTTCTGTCAGTCGAAGGCCATGATTCTGCACCATTGGAGTCTCTGCAGGCTTACAGTCCAGCATTCCAGTTTCCACCAAGAGATCCAAAACACACTTCCTCTGACTTATAAATATTCTCTTCTTGGACCGCATTACTTCAATTCCCAGAAATTATTTTAAGAGACCCAAGTCTTTCATCTCAAACTCGGTAAAAAGGTTCTTCCTCAACTGACTTATTTCCTCTTCATCATCCCCAGTGAGAATCATATCATCTACATAAATGATCAGGCAGGTGAGCTTTAAAAAAAAAATTAACTCCTATATAAGGGAGGAAATTACAAATAAACTTGATGTGAATCAAATTTACATTGTTATTCCCATAACTTTACATGATTTATATAGTTTGATGCTTGCAAAAGTGTGTTTTACGGTGTAGGAAGAGGAGTAAATGGTGAAACAAAGAAGGAGGCTCGGAGGGTGAAAAGCTGTGCAAAAAGCTCTCAAAAGTGGCCACCCGGCCGGGTGAATTTCATGCCCAATAATGTACCCAGCCGGGTGATTTCTGGAAGGCAGCGAGAGGACAGAAAGCTCTCAAAATTGGCCACCCGGCCGGGTGAATTTTATGCCTAATAATGTACCCGACCGGGTGGATCAATTTAACTGCAATATTGCAGTTTTATGAGGTAGTTTCCATAAGTGGAGAGAGGAAAAAAGGGCAGAAGATAGGGACGTAGGGGAGAGCATGTTATTGATTCAACAAAAATTGGAAGAAAAGGGGAGAGAGAGAGTGGATGTGACGGTTATTTTTTGGGCAGAGGGGGAATTGATTTTTGGAGAGAGGATATTGGGTAGAATTTGGAGGAGGAAAAAAGGTGTCAGGGGGGTTGACGTTTTTTTTGGCAGAGGAAA
The DNA here is from genome assembly GCF_004379255.2 of Salvia splendens. Classification (NCBI taxonomy): domain Eukaryota; kingdom Viridiplantae; phylum Streptophyta; class Magnoliopsida; order Lamiales; family Lamiaceae; genus Salvia; species Salvia splendens. The sequence goes on from NC_056039.1 coordinate 28,768,901, forward strand.
AAAAGAGAGAAAAGGGAGAAAGAGAGGAGGAAGAAGTTCCGGCCAACATTCTGACGATCCGTCTCCAAATCCCGATTCCACTCAACGAGAGCTTGAATCCTACGGTTTTTATTGCATATTTCACAATGTTTTTAGGCTAAGCTCTCTATGTTGCTCCAAGTTGTAATCTAGGATTTGTAAAAATGTTCTTACACCATTGAAATCATATGTTTGTGTCCAACAATGTGCTCAATATTTATTCACTATGTTTTTGGCTAATAACGTAGTGATGTTAATTCCTTTGCTATTGTCTCTTTAACATAGTTTAGGAGTGTTTGATTGTTGGATTGCTATTGAATTAGAATTGTTCAGAGGATAATTTAATAGTGGATTAGGTAAGTTCGCATAGTAGATGATCTTTAATTCCCGCGCTTCTGCAGGAATTTAATATCTTCGAAAATTAATTCATGGAACAAGTGTTCAGCTGACTGTGAATTATACGTCGCAAACATGTTCAGTGCACGCGATTAGGTTGATTAATTAATCCCAAATATGTGCTTTTAATATAGGTGTAGAACAATACAAGCCTAGTAAGCAACTTGGAGTGACATACTTCCCCATTCAAAGAGTCCGTCTTTCGTTAACTTGTAGCTTTAGATCATCATTAATTTGTAGAAATCAAAACCTTCAAATCAAGATCATTTTTAGTATGTTTTTCCTTTGTTTTGGAGTTAAATAGCCTACGCCTCCCTGTGGTTCGACACTCGAAGTACTACAATCGACTCTGTACTCTTGCAGATAGGTTGTAATATTAGAGCTATTTAATTAAACTTGTGTGTTTTTAATCCATTAATATAAAAGCTCAAAAATTACACATCAAGTTTTGGCGCCGTTGCCGGGGAGGCAACTGGTTATTTAATTTAGGATTCTTTTTATTTTTATCTTTGTATAGTTTTCTAACATTTTAATTTTTTGTTTCAGAGTTGTAGCTAGAAGACTAAGTCGAGCCAACGACTTTAAACAAAGGCGCTAGTTGGGAGGCAACCCAATGAGTTTTTAGTTTTCTTTATTTTCTCTTAATAAATCGAGGGTTTTGTTCGCTCAATTCTTTCCTTCGATGTATTTTATGAATTGAGTATTTTGTTTTCTTTTTGTTGTTTTAATTTTTCTTTTTGTAGGAGCAACGTGGAGATAGGATTCACATTCGAGCTTATGAGGAAGCACACCTACAAAGGAAAATACACCCGCCCTCCCACCCGAATGCACTATGGATATCATGCCAAGTTTGGGGGAGTATTCTTTCCCTTTACTTTTTATGTTCTTCCTTGCTTGCATTGAGGACAATGAAGCATTCAAGTTTGGGGGGGTTGTTTGAAGTTGACTGATTTTTTATGCATGATGCATGTTTATTGGGTGTATTATATGCTAAAGTGTTGTGAATCATGTAATTGACGGGTGCATGCTAGATCTTCGGCTTTCTGGTTGGGAAATCTTGCTTGATCTTACTTGATCTTTGAAGCTTAGGATGGATAGAATATGTGCATGAATTTATTTGAAAGAGCATGTTGTGACTACATCCGATTTCTTGAGTTGAGGAGAGTATGAAAGTCATATGTCTTGTGGAAATTATTTTGGATCAATTTGCTTTATCGAGTTGCGTGCTTGTATTCATTTGTGTCAACGATATGGGAGGATAAGGCACTAGGATGAACTCTATGGCCAAATGATCACATGCCTAGTCCTACACATGATCCCCTAGAAGCCACTTTGAGCTTAATTTCCTATCATTTGTGTAAACACGTAGCCTATCACTTAGCTAATTAAATAAGCCTCATTTTAGCCTCATCGAAAGACCTTGCTACTATTTGGGTGCTAAATACAAGTTAGAGCTTTGTGGTTTGAGTTTGAGTGTGGGTGGTGAAATGTAAAGAGTAGACATATTTAGACTTGATGTAATGTGAAAAAAATGAAGTTCTTAGAAAAGAAAGAAAAAGAAAAAGACGACCTCCAAATTTGCAAAAGTCGAGGTCTTTATCAAAAAAAAAGTTTGATGGAATAAAGATAGAGCTTCTATATTTGTTTGAAGTAATCTTGTCTAGAATAGATCTCAAGTTTGGGGGAGTTCGAGTTTGGTTGTAAATTTTTTTCGTTGATTAATCTTTGGAAGGAAGTTGTAGGAATGAAGAATTTGGCACTCAAATGTGTAGCCTTTGAGCTCACTATCCATATTTATCCTACCTCATCCCTAGCCTCATTACAACCTCGAATTAAGACCTTGGACCTTATTGTTGATGCTTGTGGATGCTTTGTAAATAACTTGGTAGAGTTAATGAAGTTTGATTTGAAATCCGCGAGTCTATGTGATAAGTAATGTTTGACGAGTCAATGATGACGGTTTGAGTTGTATGATCACATGCTTGGACTTACTTTGAAATGCACCTTGACTTGAAGTTCTAGGTTGATAAGTGATAGGTTCATGACAGTGGGAAATCTTGATTGGAATTGTTGGGGGTTTAGACTTTGTCATTCATGTCTCTACAGGATTCATTCTTTTGAAAACTTTTGAAAAAACTTTTGTGAGTTGAGCTTCAAAGTGTTGTGTTTTATATGATCTTGCCCGAGGACGAGCAAGTAAATAAGTTTGGGGGTATTTGATGTGAATCAAATTTACATTGTTATTCCCATAACTTTACATGATTTATATAGTTTGATGCTTGCAAAAGTGTGTTTTATGGTGTAGGAAGAGGAGTAAATGGTGAAACAAAGAAGGAAGCTCGTAGGGTGAAAAGCTGTGCAGAAAGCTCTCAAAAGTGGCCACCCGGCCGGGTGAATTTCATGCCCAATAATGTACCCGGCCGGGTGATTTCTGGAAGGCAGCGAGAGGACAGAAAGCTCTCAAAATTAGCCACCCGGCCGGGTGAATTTTATGCCTAATAATGTACCCGGCCGGGTGGATCAATTTAACTGCAATATTGCAGTTTTATGCGGCAGTTTCCATAAGTGGAGAGAGGGAAAAAGGGCAGAAGATAGGGACGTAGGGGAGAGCATGTTATTGATTCAACAAAAATTGGAAGAAAAGGGGAGAGAGAGAGTGGATGTGACGGTTATTTTTTGGGCAGAGGGGGAATTGATTTTTGGAGAGAGGATATTGGGTAGAATTTGGAGGAGGAAAAAAGGTGTCAGGGGGGTTGACGTTTTTTTGGCAGAGGAAAAAAAGAGAGAAAAGGGAGAAAGAGAGGAGGAAGAAGTTCTCGCCAACATTCTGACGATCCGTCTCCAAATCCCGATTCCACTCAACGAGAGCTTGAATCCTACGGTTTTTATTGCATATTTCACAATGTTTTTAGGCTAAGCTCTCTATGTTGCTCCAAGTTGTAATCTAGGATTTGTAAAAATGTTCTTACACCATTGAAATCATATGTTTGTGTCCAACAATGTGCTCAATATTTATTCACTATATTTTTGGCTAATAACGTAGTGATGTTAATTCCTTTGTTATTGTCTCTTTAACATAGTTTAGGAGTGTTTGATTGTTGGATTGCTATTGAATTAGAATTGTTCAGAGGATAATTTAATAGTGGATTAGGTAAGTTCGCATAATAGATGATCTTTAATTCCCGCACTTCTGCAGGAATTTAATATCTTCGAAAATTAATTCATGGAACAAGTGTTCAGCTGACTGTGAATTATACGTCGCAAACATGTTCAGTGCACGCGATTAGGTTGATTAATTAATCCCAAATATGTGCTTTTAATATAGGTGTAGAACAATACAAGCCTAGTAAGCAACTTGGAGTGACATATTTCCTTTCAAAGAGTCCGTCTTTCGTTAACTTGTAGCTTTAGATCATCATTAATTTGTAGAAACCAAAACCTTCAAATCAAGATCATTTTTAGTATGCTTTCCTTTGTTTTGGAGTTAAATAGCCTACGCCTCCCTGTGGTTCGACACTCGAAGTACTACAATCGACTCTGTACTCTTGCAGATAGGTTGTAATATTAGAGCTATTTAATTAAACTTGTGTGTTTTTAATCCATTAATATAAAAGCTCGAAAATTACACATCAAAACTCCTATACTATAGACAGGAAGAAATTACAACTGATGTTAAGAGGGCTCGAACTCGGCACCTCATGCGAAAATGTCTAAGCTCTTTGCCGCTAGGTGATCTTTCCTCCCCTCTTCTTGAGAAATAGGGTGTGATCTAAATTACTCTGCTTGTATCCGTATTTCTTCATTACCTCAGTAAACCGTCCAAACCATGCCCTTGGTGACTGCTTCAAACCATAGAGCGTCTTTTTAAGTTTACAAACATCTCCTTCCTTGAACTCTCCATCAAATCCGGATGGGGCCTCCATATAGATTGGTTTGGTAAGCTCGCCATGTAGGAAGGCGTTAGTCACATCAAACTGATGCAGTGGCCAATTCTTTGCTGCAGCAATAGAGAATAGCATGCGGATAGTACTCATCTTCGCCACTGGTGAGAAGGTCTCCGCATAATCAACTCCATAGGTTTGCGTGTAACCTTTTGCTACCAACCTCGCTTTATAGTGCTCAATCGATCCATCCGGCCTTCTCTTGATTGTGAACACCCAACGACATCCCACTAATCTTGATCCCTCGGGTCTCAGACACACTTCCTATGTCTTGTTCTTCATTAGTGACTTCATCTCTACAATCATTGCCTCCCTCCAATGTGGAATTCCCATTGCTTCCTCGGCAGTTCTGGGAAGCTCTCCTTCATCATACAAGGCAGCCGAGAATGCCCTCGCTATCTCTGTCAAATTAGCTTTAGCCAGATTTGCCACTGAATATCTACTCCTCTTCGAGACGCGTTCTGGACTGTATCTCTTTGGTGGAACACCCCTTATGCTCCTATTTAGGAGTATATATTGTCCAGTATCCCCGTCAATCGCAACAACATTCTCCTCCGGTTCTGTGGCAGAGTCATTAGGAATAATTGTACTATTGATGCTGGTTTCAGGAATTACCTCGGATATCTCTGGAGGAAGACTATCAGGTTAAGACGATTGAGGAGGCTCTGTTGCCGACAAGACAGGCTTGGCGGCAGTACTAACTGTCTCTGTTGGTTACACGACAGAGTTTCTTGGATGTGACATAAACCAGCTTAGGGGTCCACTCGACCTATCGACAGTTCTACTTTCCCCCGACCACTAAGGATGGTGTAATAATACTCGCACTCCAAAAAATTACAATTCATAGTGGTTATTATCATCCTAGAGAATGAATCAAAGCACTGATAACCCTTTTGGTTTATTCCATACCCTAAAAAACATATTTTATGGCGCAAGCGGAAAATTTTGTTCTTTCGTGTTTAGGAACATGAACATACACAGAACACCCAAAGACTTTAAGTGGTAGCGTAAGAGGTTTGGGTACTTTGGCTAGAGAAGATAAAAGCTGGAGCGAAGTTTTCATACTCAATATTTTTGTAGGGAGACGATTCACCAAATAAACCTATGTAGCAACTGCCTCGGGCCACAAAAATTTTGGGACATTTGAGTCAAAAAAATAAGGCACGAGTGATTTCTAGAGTGATCCTATTTTCCTTTAAGCAACTCCGTTTTGTTCGGGGGTATAAGGACAAGAGGTTTGATGAACTAACCCTTTATCTTTGAAAAAATTTGACATTTCTCGATTGACAAACTCCCTCCCATTGTCAGACCTAAGCACTTTGATTTGTGTCTAAAACTGAGTTTGGATTGATTTGTAAAACAAGACAAATTTTTCATAAATTTTGGATTTATTTTTCAAAAAATATACCCATGTCATCCTTGAACAATCATCCACAAAAAGTAAGAAATATTTAAAACCATGATCACCAGTAACGGGCGCAGGGCCCCAAACATCAGCATGCACCAAAGGAAAAAGATTTTTAACATGAGTTTCAGTAGACTTAAAAGATTGTCTGTGGTTTTTCGCCAAAACACAAGATTAGCAATCAATATCCTTAAGATGAGAAAAATGAGGAAAAAGTAACTTAAAATAACCATGAGATGGGTGACCATAACGTCTATGCTACAACCAAGCTTCTTGAGTCGCAGATCCGTGAGCTAGCATTGCGGCACTGCCTTGGTGAGCCATCTCATCAACATAGTAGAGGTGTTGACGCTCAGTGCCATGCCCAATTATCCTCCTCGTCCTGATATCCTATAATACACAGAAATTATGATGCATTAATAGTGTGCAATTTAATTCATTCGTCACGTGGCTAATTGACATCAACTTATGTGATAGTTTTGGAACATAGAGACAATTCGACAATTTCAATGTAGGTGAGATCTCAATTGTCCCACTACCCTCTACTGATGTCAATTCCCCATCTGCAGTATGTATCTGACTTTTCATAATATCACTAAAATTTACAAAATCACTCTTATCATGCATCATCGTATCTGTTGCCCCACAATAAAAAATCCACCCTTTCTCCTTATCACTAGGTAATTTGTGCAAAATTTTAAAACTATTGGGACTAACAAACATACTATCACATGATATGGGGTCATTTTTCAAATTATGCAGAGTATAAGGTTCAGATTGTAAGGCACGGGGTATATGCTGCAATTTTCAAAAAATAGAGGGACTGTGCATTAAAGGATAAATTGGGCTGGGTTTTGCAAACCCTAGCCCATTACCTCCTTCACCAGACACGCCGCTGCTCCCCCCTCCGATTCTGCCGGTGAATGCAGCCTTCCCCATCTCCTCACTCCGTCTGCCACTGCAGCCGCCGTGAGGGGTGTCTCTCCATCAGCGCCCCTTCCTCGGGCGTTGGCCTCTGCTCCATTCTCCTCAACTCCGATGGCTAATTTCGCCTTCCCTTTCTGACTCTCCTCCCACTAATCCGAAAAACCAACCAATTTGAAGCAGGTTTCTCGGGTGTGCATTTTCATCCCGCAGTGAGAACACCAAAGCTTGGTCTTGTCGGGCTTATTTCCACCGCGGCGGTTGTTGGAGGCGGCAGAGTGTGGTGTCTGTTGTTCGGGACGCGGTGGGGCTGACTGAGGGGAAAGACATGTGTTTTGGGCTCCAAATCCAAAGCCCACTCCGCCCGAGATGGATCTCCGTTCGTTGCGCCGGTTTGGTCGGGGTTCGCCGACGGCATAATCTTCAGCCGTGTGGCCTCCCGTTTCACCCAGCCGTACGCGACGTCGACCGGAGGCGTCAGGCTCTCCTTGAGAATATCTCTTCTGATTCCCTCAGATTGAGGGTTTTATCCAGCTAAAAACTTGTATAATCTCCGTTGATTGGTGATGTCTCGATACTGACATACTCCTTTGTCGCAGCAGGTAATGGGTCTGCCTTGGCAGCGGCCGATCTCGACCCACATACCGTGCAAGGTCCTCCAGTAGGTTTTCAGATCCGTGTCCCCTTGGACAATCCGACTGACCTTGTCCTCCAAGTCGTAGATCAGATACGGATCCGACGTACTCTGGTACGTCACGACCAAGCTTTCCCAGATTGCTTTCGCACTTTGGTGATGAGCGAAGTCTCCGACAATATCGATCTCCATATTGTCTACGATCCAAGAGAAAACCAGTAGATCGGTCTCCTCTCATTCCAGATACTCCTTATCTGTTGATTCTGGGGGCGCCGACACTCCAGTGATGTGCCTCAACGCCCTTCTACTTCCGACGGCGACTGTAACATTCTTACTTGCTTTGAGTCTGGTATCACTGGGTTTAACGTCTTCTTCTTCTCCTGACATTCTGCAGGTTCTGTTGTCCGTCGCCTTCTGATCGGGACAAGGTATATTTGGCTGTGATGAATTATTTTCTGAGCCTCTGATTATCCTGCTCTGAAGCCATGTTGGATATTGGTATCATATATTCATTCAACTTGTTTAATTGTGCAGGGGACTACACGCCTAAATAGGCTTTGGGTTAATTACATACGGTAAGATTTACCCTATCTACAAAACTGGAAAAAAAATAATTACAATTAATTACAGATCAATTCCCTAATCTCCGCATATTTTCTTGATTTATTTCCAACAACGGGCGCACCGCGCATTATGTTTTTGCATTATAGTAAGTATTAGTAGTAATTAAAAACGCGATTGTACGCTAGTCTGTTCGCCATTGCAATAAATTTATATTTATGTTTAAGCTGTTGCATTCTTTTGCTAATAAAAATTTGATCAGTTTGAAGTAAAAGCATTAACTATATTTACAATCCTTTTTTATTATATTAACTATATTTGTTTAGATGGTGCATTTTAGTGTTCTGTGATGAGGCAATATTCTGCAATAGTGTTTGGTAGCATGGAACGTTAGAGTCGACGCAATTAGCTTATGAGTGGACTATTTATCAGGGATAAGGACAAAAAAAGTACTCCTTCCATCCAAATTAATAAAGATAGTAATTTTTCTCATTTAAGAAAGTTATAGTATTAAATTAGTTAAATAGAAAGGGAATAAAATAGATAAAGAGAAAAAATAATAAAAAAGAAAGTAAATCATCAAAAGAGAATAAAATAGAAGAAAGAATGTCATAAGAGAAATTAAAAAATACTCCTATAATTTTTATTAATAAAATACACGGCTCATTTAACTTAGACATCTTAAAAATGACCAAAAATGAACAAAATAAATAAGTACTATATATAATAGTTATGGAATAACAATTCCTAATAATAAATTACTACTATTTTCTAAGGAATGAAATCAAATGCTAATCAACATTGTACTATATTCTAGTAATTGGTTATGATCAATTTTAATTATCAAATAATAATTTCTCAATTAAATTTAAATACAAAAAATCAATGAAAAAATGGGGTACTAAAAATATAGAAAAAGGCAAATTTTCAAAATAATTAAAATATAATGTATCACCCCGTGCTCAATTATTATTATTATATTATTATTATTATTATTATTATTATTATTATTATTATTATTATTATTATCATTATCATTATTATTATTATTATTATCATATGCTACTTATTTGGATGAGATAGTGAACCTGGTCATATTTCCTACTTTCAGTACATTGGCTTCCACTCTTAGAAGCTCAACAAATGACTTTCCCGTAGACGTATCACCACATCTACCCTTTTCCCACACACACACACACACACTGTATATATATATATATATATATATATATCGACAACATGTCCTCATCCATACCATTAATAACTCACTCCATTTTCTTCTACATGTAAACATTGTTGCATCATAATCACCACATCTAGCTCACAATTCGCCATTAACATTTCTCTCCCTATAAAGGCTTAAACCGACCGTAATAGTGTGAAATCAGAATCTCGGAGATGGTGAACGTTCCGGTGAGGTTCAAAAGGGTTGCGGCCGCCTTCGACGAGATGTCGAGAGACAGGTCGTTCGAGAGCAGCGGCAGCGAGCATTCGGCCGATTTGTCCGATCTCGTCAACTCCTTCTTTGAGAGGGAGATTAGGGAGCAGAGAATAATAGTCGGTGGAGATGGCGATGGAGGCAGAGACGATGCGATTGAGATCGATGAAGATGAAGATGAAGATGAAAATGAACCCGGGAGTAACTCGCAGGACTCCAGAATTCGTGATTCTTTGAGAAAAATATTTGATCTCGGCGACGGAAGAAGCATTTCAAATGCGGTGGAGAAGGCGTTGTTGGAAGTTGTTGGCGATAATGATTCGTCGCCGGAGTTCAAGCGGCGGCTAATGGCCCGCCTGCGGAGTAGTGGCTTTGATGCCGGTGAGTCATTTTAAATTTTAATGCCTTGTTGACGCCACTTGATTTTAGTATCATATCAATGTAGATGCGAATTTATTCAATTCTTTATAGTATTAAAATTGGCCAATGCTCCTACTTGTTAATATAAAATCAGAAGAGCATTTCATCTATAACAAGGATTAACGATACAATATAGTTTTAAGTTTCCATTAAATTTCTCATTTTGTCATTTTATACGTCTGAACACATACTCTATTAACTCATGTTATCTCAAATGTAACAATGATAATGGAAAAACAGGCATTTGCAAATCCAAGTGGGAGAAGAGCGGAAGCAACCCGTCGGGGAATTACGAGTACATAGACGTCAACGCTGGTGGCAGCCGCTACATTGTCGAGGTTTCCTTGGCCGAGAAGTTCACAATCGCGCGCCCTACTGCGGCCTACACCTCCATGCTGGATGAATTTCCGGCGATCTTTGTGGGCAAGCCTGAGGAGATGAAGCAATTGGTGAGACAAATGTCGAAGGCGATTAGGAAGTCATTAAAGAGCGTGGGGCTGAACGTGCCGCCGTGGAGGCGCCTGAGCTACATGCAGGCAAAGTGGTTTGGCTCGTATAAACGAACCACTAATGAAATTTCAAGGGCGGAGGCGTTCAAGGATTTGGGTGGGAAAAGATTGGTTGGTTTTGCGACAGCGACGGCGACGGATTTGTCATTCTGCAGAAAGGATTTTGCAGCCAAACACGGCGTTAGAGTTGGGAATTTGGCTGCGCTTTTAAACAATCATGAACTGCTGCTCTAAATCTTTCAGGCAAAGCCTTGATAATTATTTATTGATTTGGGAAATGATAGTATATATCCTCCCCATTTTGATTCAATCAGTATCAGATTGTATTGTAGTTTTTTTCTGTAAAAATGTTGTTGAGATTGTATATACAAGTTACTAGCAAAAATCAATAAAAATCATGAAATTTCAGTAGTATTTTCGATTCTATAAGAGGTGATTGATTGATTCGACACACAGAGCCTAGTTAATTAGGCCATCCACAACGATTTTCCTATACCGTTCCTTAACCGTTTAGGGTTCCTATACCGTTCCTAAACCGTTCCTTAAACTACTATTTATGGGCCCCACTGTACCTTTTTACTCCATTCCTTAACTAAGGAACGGAACCTGCAACCCTCCGTTCCTTAGTCGTTCCTTAACCGTTCCTTAAATTACTATTCATTCAATTTCATTTCTTATTTTTATTTCCAACCCAATTCAATTAAAATAAACAAACGTTATTAAAAAACACACAACATTAAAAAAAATTACAACTTAAACTTTAAAAAAAAACACACAATTAAACGTGGGAAAATAAAAAAACTACTCCGCCGGCTAATCATCATCCGGAGGCGGTCGAGGTTGAGGGGGAGTCGGAAAGCCAAGTTGTGCTGCCATATGCACAATTCCGTTCCACCAGGCCGCGAATTGGGCGTACGAGAAGCGGGAAGTGTCTGCCATTGTGGCGGTCATGTACGCCACCATAAGTGTGTCCGAGCCTCCCCGCGAGCCCGATCCCGAGGGCGGTTGGCTTGATTCGCCTCGGCCCTTCCTCGCTCTAGCCGCCTTCGCCGCCTTCGTCCCTTGCGGCCGACGGCGCCCACGGCTGGATCCCCCGTATTCGCTGGCCATACCCGCAAACACCTGCGGTTCACCCTCGCTGCCCTCCCCGGTGTCACCAGACGAGTAGTTGCCGCTCGCCGTGTGCTTCATGCGCTTTGAGGTTGAGCCCGAGCTGGAGCGGACACCGCCGACCCACCTTTCCTCGTCCTTGACGAGCTGCCAAATATCAATAAATTTAAACTGTAGACCGGTGTCCTCGTGGAAGGCGCGCAAAGCCGCCCTCAGAATGTCGGCGCCCGAAGCTCCGCTTTGGTAGTGCGCCGCTTCGGCCGAGTAGATGCCGCAGAATTTTTTGACCTGTAAGTCGACTCGGCCAAAGTGAGCACGGAGCATTGTATATTTGCGCTTCCGGGCCCCTTTCGGCTTAGTCTGGTGGTAGACATCACGGACCTTTTCCTAGAAGCACTTGGCGGCTTGTTGATTCCCGACGATCAGACGGTGAGCCAGGCGTTGTACACCGCCTTTATTTCTTCGTTGCTGTACGGATGCCAGCCCAGATCCTCATGTTCCTCCTCCTCCTCCTCGGCCGCCTCAGACGCAGCCCTGGAGCTTCCACCGCCTCGGCCTCCTCCCTGGGTGGGTTCAACGGGGATATTCTCCCGAATCTGGGACAATCCCTGAGAAGGCCGCGAGGCGGAGGGTCGAGCGTATGCATCCACATCGAAAGTGGGTGGTTGGTACCCACCCGGCGTCGCCGACCCCTGGGTGCCCGGCGTCGACGAACCGGAACCACCAAGTGTGTTGTACATGGTCTCCCAATCGCCGAACGCGTTGAGATCCCACCCACCGGAGCCGCCACCGCCGTAGTTGCCGTCGCCGGACATTTTGTGAAGAGATTGAATATGAAAATTGGAGAGGAAATGAAGTTGATTTAGGAAGAATAGATGTGTAGTTGTGTGTGAAATGAGGATGAATTAGGAGTATTTATAGAATAAGAAAATAAAAAAAATAAAAAAAAAATAAAAAACGGTAAAAAAAACGGTAATAATACCGTTAAAATTTTTTTTATAAAATCAATTTTTTTTTAAAAATAATTATTGCGTCAGCACGTGACGTCGCCCACTCGCGGGCCGGCGAGTGGGCGTCACGCACGACGCGGGGGAGAGCCACGTCGCCGAAGCGCGTGGCGGCACAGACCGTGCCGCGAGTCGTGCCGTCGGCACCCGGCACGGCATGGGAACGGAACCTCGAAGAAACCATGCTTCGCAAAGCGTTCCGCTGCAAAGTCGTTGCGGGTGCTCTTAGTGGAGTAATATAGTGCTCCCTTAGAGCATCTCCAGTGGGCGGACATCCCACTAGGACATCCACTAGGACATTCCAAAAACACCTCCTGCCACGTCACTAGGACTTCCCATCCCACTGCCACGTCACTAGGACATCCCCTCCTATGTCCGCCCTTCCCATCGCCCTTCCCACTAGGACATCCCGCAATAAAAAAAAAACATACATTTACAAATAAAACAATTTACATTTACGGAAATAAAATTTGACGTCAACCCCTCCGAGTCCAAACCTCATATATTATTCGAAAAAATTACGGGAAAAATTAACAACTTCATCGGAAAAAACATACATGATTCGAAAAAAAAAATTCAACGAGCCGTATATATAGAGTTTAAAAAAAATTTTAAAAACGGGACGTCCTACTGGACGTCCGCCCGCCCGTCGCGCCGACGTCCTCACGGGACGTCCGTATCCGACCCTAAACGCCACAATGGCGGACGTCCCGGTCGCCCGTCGCGACGTCCGACCGGATGTCCGACCGGACGTCCGCCATTGGAGATGCTCTTAGTCCATTAAATTCTGCCACATTTTAACCCGGCACGAATTTTAAGAAGAGTAATGCTAAATAGTCATATTATGGCCAGCCATAAACTTAAAATATTAATAAAAGTTGTACATTTATTGCTGATTCACTTTAATTTATTTCACCTAGAAAACTACAATTTGTTTTTGACTATATTATCCTTGAACACTAACACTAGTAAATAACAAAGAGAAATGTAATCCTCTTTTCAATTCTTTTATGTTGATTTCGTAGAACTTTTTATACTTTTATTTATTATTTTTGTATTATTATTTAAATTATGTATGAAATTAGTTTTAACAAAAGAAAATTTCTTGTTAAACCATAATGCAAATCTGCATTCACAATATACGTACCTAATTAATTCTCCGTAAACTGACCAAGTATATAATAGTAATTTTCAGATTTGCATGCATACAAGAATTGAGAATTCAATTCATCCATTCGCAATTCTTTTCATTAGTTAAGAAAGAACTCACAATGCGTTACATAAATTAAGGTCTCGGTTAATTGATCAAGTAATAAAAAACTTATACAACCTTGAATTCCATAAATGCGTGCACACAATTTTGGTATGAATTCTTTTACCAAAGCCAAAGTTATTAAACTTTTGCAAAACCATCATCAACCAAAGTCTCATCGATCAATTACTCAATATATTCAATGATCAATATATTCATTATGAAGCTATGTTACTATATATTTCAATGATTAATAACAAATATTTATTGTTATAAATAGATTCAATCAAATTTTCAGTTTCTCAATCGTATATTTAATAGTAACTGTTATACACGCTATATTTAAATAAATAATACATCATATATAAAAATTATTGGTAAAAATAAAAAAAATAAAAACTGAAAGAGCTTGAAAACAAAAGAAATATAAATAATAGAGTGTGGAATTGAAATTTACTAATGCAATTAAGTAAAAGGGTAATAGTGTAAACAATGTTTGAGCATTAAATAAGGTAATTAAATGATTTCTATTCACAGTATTTATATTTACTTAAATGTCATTTTATGGCCGGCCATAATATGACCACATAGCATTTCCTTTTTAAGAAATATAATGTAACATGAGTTGAGAAAATTTGGTTGAAAATGAGTACTCCTACTTTTATATATTAGTTTTATGATAAAATATGAGTTGGAATGAGTTAGTGGAGAAAATAGTAAATGGAAAAATGTGATAAAATTTAAGCGATGGATAAAGTATTTATTAATGCACTAGTAATTACAGATTTTTAGTTATTTAAGATCAGAATTCATAAAACTACAAATAAAAAAATTAATCTTATATATCTGGATGCAATTAAATTACTTCCTTTGATGCATCTTTTACCATATGTTTATATTAATCTTTTCTTGTAGATGGTTCCGTGATATCTTCATGGTTTGACATTCACGAAATACCAGTGACAGTTGTGAGTTCTGCCCCTACTTATTCTGTTTAATTTTATGCTTACGTATTTTCTTTCATTGTATATTCAAGTTGTATTTAGACTGAACCTAACGAGCTGTTCTTTATGCACATCAATGCAACTTTATTTCAACTTTTGACCAACATACTTGGAAGTTGGTGATAGGGTCCTCGATCTAGCAAATCTCGTCGAAGATATCTCCAATATTTTAGCGTATCTTTTATTTTAGTTAGTTGTCTTTATTTATTTCCCATATCTTTTGTAATCTTTTATTTTAATTATGTTTCTTGATTAGCAAGACATGTGTTAGGGTTTAGAATTCTATATAATAGAATTCTATCGTAATTCAAATCATTGAGAAATAAAGTTAAAACTTATTCTCATTCTCGGTTCTGGCGGAAATCGCCCCCTAGCACCTCAACTAGGGTTTATCTTCCTTTTATTCTCGTTTCAAACGTGCGTGCTCAATCCCGATAGAACAAGGTTCTATCAATTGGTGCTTCCATTGTTTACTCTTTCTCCATCACATTCTCAAAATCCCAAGCCAATACTTTCTCTTTTTTCTATACAAAATCCCACGCACCATCTCGCTTTTCTCCCTTTTGAGCTTTCAACTTCTGTATCGTTCAAATGACTATCAGCCTACCTGTTAAGGATTCGTCTGACGACGTGCATGAGTTTATCCTGCAAGAACTCGGCAGCATGAAGAGGCAGTTGAGCGAGGCCATCGATCGCGAGCGTTTATTGTTCGGCGTTGTTGCACCTCATTTCTCTGGCGAAAATCCCGTTGAGTGGATCTATGGTATTGAGAGGTATTTCAATTTATCCTTAACTCCAGAATCAGATCGTCTAGAACTGGTACCTCTATTAATAGATTCTCCGGCGTCCGAATGGCTCTATTTATTTCAAAAGAACAACCCAGAGGCATCTTGGCAAGAGTTTTTGTTGGCCCTTCGTCATCACTTTGATCCAGATCTCGATAAGAATGATGTAGACCGAAAGGATGCCTTAAAGCTAGCCCCACAGTTCGATGCGTCACATGCCGAGCCACACACTAAACGGCCCCCTTACTCCAAGGACGGTGCCGTAGCTGGCATGCCGATCAGCTCCGCCCATGTTAATGTGTTGTCACCAGTGGTTGTTCTACCATCAGCATCATTGCTAGCCACCAGTTCCAGCGTGGAGGTCCAGCCCGAGCCACCTGCCACCCTTTATGACAGCAAGGGAATGAAGTTGCCGGACAGCCCGACTACTGCACAACACGGTCATTCCTTGCTCACGTATTGTGAAGATACTGAGTGGAGCAGTGCTTCTCGTCAATTGGTTGCCGAAACTGAGCCAGCTGCTATCATTGCTATGGAGGAAATAAAGGACGTTGATTCCGATAATGGCGGTGGATTGCAGGGTGTGGCATGACCTATTCGAGGGTTTTCCGGTGATGCAGCGGGCCTCCTTGATCCATACTACAATGGCCGTAGCATTCCGCGACAAGAAGGGCTCCCAAACCACGCCGTACCTAATAGTCTCCGAATTTTTGTTCACTCACCCAACGTTGTGAACGAGAATCTTGCCATTATAAATTCTTCTCGGGTGGAGATATTTCTGCATTGGCTCTCCAAGATAGATGATGGTGTATTGGATCTTTATTATAAAGGGTTTAAAGAGCCGGCTACTAGTTGTACTTTGTCTAAGTTACAACGGGATGAGAAAGCCTCTACCATTGTTGCTAGAAATTCTGAGGGACGTGAGGGAAAGGTCCCTACTAGTGCTGCCGAACACTCATCTAAGGTTGTGAATGCATTCTTTGAGGATCATGCTGTTGAATCACCGGGCACGGATGTTAAGCCCATGTGCTTGACAGATGCTTTCCTTGAGAAGAACTTGGTGTCGCTGGCGATGGAGTTCTTCATGGAGAGTTTGATGTTTCTGGAGGAGCGGGTATCGTCGCCTTTCTTTCCTGCTTCAACATTCGCTACGACTCGTACGAGACTGGGGCATGAAACTCTTTGCTTTGGTGCGATGAAAGGAGTTCGTATTTTTTACCCTGGAGATTTTGAGAGTATTTCCACCTTGGACGAGACACTCGTGTTCTTAATTCATGACCCACTTGAGGGCAAGGTTGTTGTCAACGGCGGGAGAGTTGATAGGGTCCTCGATCTAGCAAATCTCGTCGAAGATATCTCCAATATTTTAGCGTATCTTTTATTTTAGTTAGTTGTCTTTATTTATTTCCATATCTTTTGTAATCTTTTATTTTAATTATGTTTCTTGATTAGCAAAACATGTGTTAGGGTTTAGAATTCTATATAATAGAATTCTATCGTAATTAAAATCATTGAGAAATAAAGTTAAAACTTATTCTCATTCTCGGTTCTGGCGGAAATCGCCCCCTAGCACTTCAACTAGGGTTTATCTTCCTTTTATTCTCGTTTCAAACGTGCGTGCTCAATCCCGATAGAACAAGGTTCTATCAGTTGGGCCTCTAAGTGACTAGGCTTCTATAACTTATGTATATTCAATGAAATGTGTTAAGTGTCTACATGAAACATTACAATTTTTTAATGTCTTTGATCTGTGAAAACTTTTTTCATATCTAAACCTGGGAGTTGCTGTTTCTGCTTGTGTACACTCACTGTCACCAGCCACATAGTGAGCTCGATAATTGCTCGGAAGTGAAATTTACACAGTACTTGTTTATAGCCAAGTGACCAGTTATCATTATTCTGTATTTATCTGATGTGGGTTAAGATCGCATAACAGGATTCCCCTCAAGATGAAGGTGACGTGCTGAAGTGATAGGATTTTGTATCCTATCGAAGTAGCAATAGAGCACTAGAACGATTATGAAGAACAGAACGAAAATAAACGCTTCCCTAGTGGAGGTTCTAGGGTTTAGAACAAGAATGAGAATAGAAGTATCGGTAGAATTCCCTCATGCTTGATTCGACTATTCGACTCTGTTAAAGTATCGGTAGAATCGATATATTATTTCTGAATGAATTTACATTATACACATAGCGTCAATATATAGGGCTAAGGACTCATCTATATGGTAAACCTAATTAACATAATTACATTGATTCCAAATCTCCTATACTTGGTAAAGATTGATTCTCGTATATCTTTTCCCTGATTTGGTGCAATCTTCTCCAACACTCCCCCTCAAGTTAAGCGACGGGGTTACCGATGCTCAACTTGCACAATACTTCCCGAAATAGTTTCGAGTTCACTGCCTTTGTAAGGATGTCCGCCAACTGATCTTCGGACTTGACAAATGGCATCTCCACTATCTTTGCTTAAATGTTCTCCTTTATGAAGTGTCTGTCAACTTCAACATGTTTGGTTCGATCATGCTGAACCGGGTTCTCAGAAATGCTGATGGCTGCCTTGTTATAGCAAAACAATTTGCAGGTCTTCGATGAGTCCAGGCCCAATTCTTTCATAATCCTCCTTAGCCATAGTAGTTCGGTCAATCCACTTTTGATTCCGCGAAACTCTGCCTCCGCGCTAGAGAGTGCTACCACCTTCTGTTTCTTACTTCTCCATGTCACAAGATTACCTCCAATAAAGGTGAAGTATCCTGCGGTTGACTTCCTATCATTCGGATTTCCTGCCCAATCCGCATCAGTAAAGCCATGTATCTCCAAGTTCCCGTGCTTTTCAAACAGAAGTCCATGATCTGCCGTCCCCTTTAAGTATCGGACGATTCTTAATGCTGCATCCCAGTGCTCTTCTTGTGGTGCATGCATAAACTGACTTACAACTCCCACAGCATAAGCAATATCTGGCCTAGTGTGTGATAGATAAATCAATTTTCCAACCAACCTCTGATATCTCCCCCTGTCGGCAAGTCTTGCGTTTTCCTTCATTTGTAACCCATGATTTTGGACCATTGGAGTGTCCGCGGGTTTACAGTCCACCATTCCCACTTCTGCCAATAGGTCGAGGACGTACTTTCTCTGATTTATGAAGATCCCCTTCTTCGATCTTAGCACTTCTATCCCCAGGAAGTATTTAAGGAGTCCTAGATCCTTCATCTCGAATTCATTGAACAAGTTCTTCCTTAGCTCGATCATATCTTCTGTATCATCTCCAGTGATAATCATGTCATCTACATATATGATTAGACACGTAATTTTACCTCCTTTCTTCTTAATGAACAATGTGTGATCGGAATTACTCTGCTTATATCCATACTTCATCATCACCTCCGTGAATCTCCCGAACCATGCCCTTGGAGACTGCTTGAGCCCGTATAATGTCTTTTTCAGTTGGCACACCTCTCCATCTTGGAACTCACTAGCAAAGCCTGGTGGGGGTTCCATGAAGACTGGTTTTGGTAGCTCCCCGTGCAAGAAGGCATTAGTCACGTCGAACTGGTGAAGTGGCCAATCCTTGTTGGCGGCGATTGAGAACAAGACCCTCACAGTATTAATTTTCGCCACAGGTGAAAATGTTTCATCATAATCGATTCCATAGGTTTGAGTGTACCCTTTAGCCACAAGTCTGGCCTTGTATCTTTCCACCGTGCCATCCGGTCTATGTTTTATAGTGAACACCCATCTGCACTCGACTGTCCTTACTCCTTCAGGCAACTTGCCTTTCACCCATGTATTGTTCCTTATTAGTGCCCTCATTTCAATAAGCATAGCATCCCTCCAATGTTTATGTTTCATTGCTTCCTCTGCCGATTGTGGAATTTCTTCTTCCTCATACAGTGCGGCTTCGAAAGCTCGTGCCATTTTAGCCAAATTCCCTTGCACAAAATTTGCTACTCCATAACGGCTCTTCTTCCCAATCTTCTCAGGGGAATATCTCTTTGGTGGTATTCTTCTTGTAGTCCGATGAGGGAGAACATACCCTCCAGTATCACTGTCAATCGTATTATCTTCTTCGGGGAAATCTGGACTCAAGGGGTTAGGAGAAACTGTATTCTCACTAGGATCGGGTTCAGGAATTACCTCGGATATCATCGAAGGAGGATCCGGGGACGGCGGATGAGATGACTCTTGTGGTGAGACTTGCTCGGCGGCAATAACAACTGGTTCTGTTGGATCCTCAATCGAAGAGTTTGGAAGTGGCACAACCCAACTTAGATAGTCTGGTGAACTACCTGGATCACTCTCCCCCTGACTACTAAGGTGGGCGTGGTAAAAGAATTCGGTTTCTAGGAAGTTACAGTTCATGGTAGTAATGACCTTTTTGGTGAGAGGGTCAAAACATCGGTATCCATTCTGGTTTATCCCATACCCGACAAAGGCACATTTTGTTGCACAAGGTGATAGTTTGGTTCTCTCGTGTTTCGGGATATGGACATAAACGGTGCACCCAAAGACTTTAGGTGAAAGGTTTAGGTGTTGGGGAATTTTGGTCATTTTGGAGAGGGTATCGAGCGGGGTTTTTTTGTTGAGGATTTTGGTAGGGAGACGGTTCATGAGATAGACAGAGGTGGCTATAGCTTCAGGCCAGAAATGTTTGGGTACCTTGGATTCGATCATGGGAGCCCGGGTGATTTCAAGGATAACTCTGTTCTTTCTCTCGGCTACCCCATTTTGTTCGGGTGTGTAGGCACAGGATGTTTGATGGATCATTCCCTTATCCTTACAAAATTGGGCCATCGAATTGTTAACAAACTCCCTCCCATTATCGGACCTAAGGGTTTTGATAGTGGTGTGAAACTGGGTTTGGATCATATTATAGAATAAGACAAATTTTTCCACAACTTCAGATTTATGTTTCAAAAAGTATATATCCAAGTCATTCTAGTGCAATCATCCACGAATAGCACAAAATATCGAAAACTGCCCCCACCAACAATTGGTGCAGGGCCCCACACATCAGCATGTATTAAGGAAAAAATAGAATTCATACTGGTCTTGGTAAGCTTAAAAGACTGTCTATGGCTCTTGGCCAAAACACATGTTTCACATGAAAAATCGGTAGGAATAGAAATGTTTGGAAAAAGAAGTTTAAAGTAACCAGGAGAGGGGTGCCCTAGTCTTCGGTGCCACAGCCAAATTTCTTGTTTCGTGGTTCCGTGAGCCAGCATCGCATTGCCATGTTGAGCTATCTCATCCACGTAGTAAAGTCCTTGTTTCTCAGTGCCACGCCCAAGAATCCTCCTCGTCTGAATATCCTGTAATATACAGAAAGTGGGGTGCATCAGAAGTGTACAATTCAAGTCTCTAGTCACATGACTTATGGACATCAATCTCTGAGATAGCGTAGGAACATGTAGACAATTTGACAAACATAGAGTAGGAGATATATTGATAGTTCCCCGACCCAACAACAGTAATCAACTCCCCATTTGCAGTTCTAATAAATGTATCAGCAATTTCACCATAGCTACTAAAATCATTTCTATCCGGGGTCATAGTATCTGTGGCTCCACAGTCAAAAATCCAACCCTTATTGCTCGTTCTATCATTATTATAAACATGAAATGCAGCGGAAATAGTTTCTAACGGTGCAAAGGGGTTGTTTGACACAAAACTGTAAATATTTGGGCTTTTTTGAGAATTTTCCATATTCTGGGGCCGTGTTTGATAACCCATAGGATCTGGGGGTCTAAATGAAATATCATGGGGTCCAATTTGTAATAAACATTTCTTCTTGGGGTCAAAAGTAGAGTAGGGAAAAATACAAGGGTTTGGTTTTAAACCAAACCCTTTACCTTCATAGACGGCGCCGCTCGTCTTCCTCAGCTCCTCCGCCCTCTCGGTGAAATTGCCGACTCTACGAACGCCGTCGCCGCCGGTCGAAGCTCCAGCCGACGATTTCCCTTGGCCAGTCGCCGTTTCCCTATTTCCGGTACCAATTCGAGCGGGATGCCCCTTCTCATCTACGCTGACCGCCAGCTTTGCTTGAGCTCTCTCATTCTGTTTCTCCTCCCACCACTTCGGATATCCGATTAGAAGGAAGCATTCCCCCCGGGAGTGTCTCGGTTTCCCGCAATGAGAACAGATTAGCCGGGATTTGTCTGGCCTGCTTCCCGGTCGGTGAGAGGTCGTGGTGGGTCGTGGTGGTCCGCGCGAGTTAGGGCGTTGGCTCTGGGCAGGGAGGCCGTGCCCAATTCCTCCTCCTGTCGACGAATCGGCTGCTCTGCCGTCGTCGTCTCCGGTGGGTGGGGGGGCTGTGTTGATACTCCTCCGGGCAGCCTCCCTCTTTACCCAACCGTAGGCCTCTCGGCCTCCTATCTTGACTTTCGTCAATCTGGACCAGATCGGGTAGTCCTTTTTGTTCAGTTTGAACGTGACAGTAACGTTCTTGTTGTTCCTTAACTTTGTTGGTGTTTCCAGATCCGTTTTTGTATCCTTCTCGGTGTCTGACATCGTTTCTGATGTAGGGTTCGATTTCTGTGGTTGATTTGGCTATGAGGTCGAGAATTTGGTATATTGTGGCTATGATGATATTGTTCTGAGCCAAGATCATGAGACTTATATACTAGTTTCAGTTTTCTCTTGACACCGATGTGGGACAGTTATATGTTATATTTTTAGTTTCAATTGCCAACACCCTCCCTCAAACCCTTCAAGGTGAACCTTGGAGGGGTTGGACTTTTTCTAATCGATTGGACAATCAGCCCAATTTTTTTCGATCGGTTGGACCACTTGGCCCAAATTTTTAAGTCCAGATATACTGGTGGGTCAGTCATTTTTTCGGTTTCGGCCCAGATATACTGCTGGGTCAGTTAAATTTGACCCACAGTCGGCGACCCGCTCTGATACCATGTTAAAGTATCGGTAGAATCGATATATTATTTCTGAATGAATTTACATTATACACATAGCGTCAATATATAGGGCTAAGGACTCATCTATATGGTAAACCTAATTAACATAATTACATTGATTCCAAATCTCCTATACTTGGTAAAGATTGATTCTCGTATATCTTTTCCCTGATTTGGTGCAATCTTCTCCAACAGACTCGGGAAAGAATCAAGAAAAAAACCAAAGAAGATTTGACTTAATCTAATCTATAACTCAAAGAATATCTTGCAATTAAAGCAAGATATTAAAAGATATCCAAATGATATTAAAAAGATTACAAAATGTATTATAAAGATAAGCTCTATCTTGAGCGATAGTTTTGATGGTTCGGCGACGGTAGGGGTGACAGAGGCAGCCCATGATCGGGTGAGCTGATGATGTCCGAACCCCTATCATGAAGGCAGTTAAAAAAATCCATGGCATGATAGACAAAGAGATAGCAGCAGGCACCAATCCTAATAATGTCTTCATATGTGGGTTCAGTCAAGGAGGTGTGTCTGTCTGCTCTCTCAAACTCTATCTATTGTAAATGAAGTGATATCTATTTTTGTTTAATCCTCAGGATAATTTAAGAAATATAATCTTTTAGGTGCTCTAACATTGGCAAGCATTCCAAAAACTCTTGGTGGCGGTGCAACGGTCCCATTTAACTCTTCAATTTTACAAAGAGTTAAAGAAGATGCAAAGAAGGTTATTTCCACCTCTCCTAACCGGCATTTCGCATCTTATTTGTTAGACCTCCCTGCTCTTAGTCATGTTTATAATTTTAAAACCTTGAAATGCAACTTATTTCAGACTAACAACAACTCTGAAACGGTTACGAATGTAATTAAGTCATGTGCGGATCTATTATTGCGTGCTGAATTATTTGTTCACAAACATTGACACACTGTCTTGTTAACTGCCATGTCATTAATATACCTGGTTGTATGTATTTCAATGTTATTTTGATATAAAGAATCCATCATCTAAATGAGAAAATGCATACAGACGCGTATCCTGTGGTCCCATGGCATGGCTGATACAACTGTAATATTCGAAGTTGGACAAGCTGGTCCTCCCTTTCTCGAAAGAGATGGCGTAAGCTGTGAATTAAAGTAAAGGTATTACCATTCTCGCGCATCCTCCCAGTTGCATTATCATCATTCTTCTTGTTTCTACTTGCAATCATATGAACAAAAGCATATTCTATCTGAGTAATAAAGATTTGATTGGTCGTATTTGCTTCAGGCCTACCCTGCTCGCTCTCGGTCACTCCTTAAACTCCATAATCTGGAATCTTGGATCAAATCCCGTCTCCACAGTTCGTCCTGAAGACACTACTTGCCATCTAAAACACCGTCACACGCTTCATTCAACCGGACACATTTAACATATTAACACGTGATGAAGAAACAAGATTGCTCCATATTTGAAAAGCAATAAATGAAAACGTTGTGATGGGAGTGAATTGTCAATCATTGACACGTCTTTGCTAGTATGCTAGCGTAAGCAATATGATTGACGTGAGGAGATGAAAATTGAGACAGTTAATGACACATCTGTTGGGCATACAGTGGTCTCCATAAAACTACAAAAAGTGAATTTGTGATTTCAAAACTGCATCACATTATAGATTTAAATAATCTTATTTGGAGGCAACTAACTTTATGCATAAAAGTTTGTTTATCAAAGGAGAATAATCAATTATAACCCATGATTGCATGACCATAAATCTCACATGAGTTGATGCCATAAATCTCACATGAGTTGATGATTGTATAATCTCATAGCAAAGACTTGCATTCAAAAAAAATGTATGGCCCGAAATAAGGTTGGGCCTGAGGAGGCCCAAAATCCGATGGCGACCTTGAAAATTGCAGAGATGTTGCGGTGAAACAGACAGAGAGTGATAATTTCTGTAAGGCCATCCACAGTAGGCGCCCAGCGACCGCCCAGCCGAGCGCCGGCGCTGGGCGGTTCGCTGGGCGGTCTATTGCAGCCACCCAGCGGCTGAGTGGAGAGAGAAACCGCGCAGCGCTGGGCGGTTATGTGGCGCTGGGCGGTCGGCTGGGCGGTCCGTTCGGCGCTATTGCAGCGCCCGGATCGCCCAGCGCACCGCCTAGCGCGAAAATTAATTTTTTTTTTCCGAAACACTATATATACGCGCTTTGCTCGTCATTTTCATTTGCACCACTTGTTTTAACGAGTACTCTCTCTATCTTAATTTCTGTTCAAGATCAACAACGGGAAATGGATCTCAACAACGAGCCTAGTTCCGGGAGTAGCGGGTCACAAACTCCGACGATCCCTGTGGGAAGTGGATGGGGTCAGGTGCCCGGGTACTACAACATGTACCCGTGGCAGCAGATGATGCCCGGGGCCCCAATGGGGGGGAGTCCACCGGGGAGGTTTCCGCCGATACCGGGGTGGGTACCCGGGATGCAGATGATGCCTGGGGGAGCACCGGCGACACAGTGGACTCCGGGGGTCGTACCGGTGACACAGTGGACTCCGGGGGTCGTACCGGCTACACAGGGGACTCCGGGGGTCGTACCGGCTACACAGGGGACTCCTGGGGGTCCCCGGCGACGGCGGGGGATGTCTATCGCCCCAGTTTTGATTTCTCGACTGGGTCTTCGCACACATCGACCCAAACACCCTTGGGGTTTGATAGTTTCTCCTTAGATGAGTTGGGGTTTGATACTCTCGGAGCTCCGGAGACTCTAGTTCAAGGGGGGGCAGTGCCGGGGCGTGGCGCCCCAAAGAAGAAGGGCAAGAAGAAGGTCGGCGAGTCGTCGCAGCCGGGTGATGAGGAGGTACGGAGGAGGTGGACGGACGACGAGAACGTCGCGCTCAGCAAGGCGTGGGTGAGTGTTTGCGACGATCCTCTCGTTTCGAACGAGCAAAGGATCGTCAACATGTGGGGCAAGATAGCAGCAGCCTACCAGAGATTTTGCCCGGAGGGGAGGCCCCGCAACGGGGAGGATTGCCGGAAGGGCTGGAACCGAATCAGGGCGGCGGTCTCCCGATTTTCGGGTTTGTACACCAACGCACTCCGCATGATGAGCAGTGGCCAAACGGAGGATGACTGTAGGAGAATAGCGGAGAAAGCCTTCCCACTGAAGGGTTTATACAAGGACTTCACCTACTGGAACTGCTATCTTGTACTGAGCGAGTCCGAGAAGTTCCGAGTAGGTGTCGACTCTGGCTGGCCGAAGAAGCAACGACTGAACTACACCGGCGATTACAGCGGCAGCAGCGGAGGTTCCCACGACCTCCCCGAGACGACGCAGGAGTTCCCCACGCCGCGTTCGGTCGGTGGCCGACCTCGCCCGATTGGGCGCAAGCGCGCTCAGCAGGCGGCGAGAGGGAACGCCGGGGCTTCCCAGGAGGTCCAGTCGGCATCCCCCCTTGGCCAATCCACCCAGGAGCTCAAATTCTTCGCTCGCGCCCAAACGCGCGCTCAGTTGATCAAGACGATGGCCGAATGGCGGGTGGCGACGGATCCCGTGGAGAAGAGCGTGCTTCAAACCTTGCTCATGAGCCTGCAGGACGAGTTGGAGGCTATACGGAGGGAGACCGGTGGCGGCGGCAGCGGCGTAGGCGGCGGAGGCGACGGCGATGGTGGCGGCGGCGATGGTGGCGACGGAGGCGACGACGACGGAGACGAGGAGTGAATTGTCACTCTTTTTTATTAATGTATTTTTTTTTAAAATTAATGTACTTTTTTAAAATTATTGTACTTTTTTAAATTTTAATAGTATTATTAAACTTTTCTCGTATATGTCTCGTAAATTAAATTCCGTATATTGTGTGATTGTTAATTATGTCATTTTATATAATTGTTATTAGTGATGTGGCTATTGATGTGGCTGGGCTATTTATGATGTGGCTAGGCTATGGCTGGGCTATTTATAATGTGGAAGGAGGATTTTTAGTGCTGATGATGTGGCAGTGGCTAAGCTGTGGCTGGGCTATTCCTATTGTGGATGGCCTAAAGTGGATATGAGCAAGAGATTCGGTGCAGGCCCGCCGCTCTCTAACCAATCATATCTCATCCTTTACACGACACCACTGTTCACTATCACCCCTACACCAAGTCATGCATCGCACCTGATCCCTCCCCACCACGTCACCAATTTCTATGCTCTACCTTCAAAACTAAGAGCATTCACAACCGTGCTCTTGCCAGCAGCACGGTTGCGGGCCCGAGCGGTACTATTCATGCCTGCTCTCTGGTAAAAGCACAACACCCACAACTGTGCTCTTCCGCAAGGACGAGCACAATTAATTTAATATTCAATTAAACATAAACATTTCCATAATACTAAAATTCATTAAAAAATCACAATAAATATTACAAAATACAAATAAAATAAAAAAGACATAATTAAAATCCTAAAAATTAAAAATTACATAATTAAAATACTAAAAATTAAAAATTACATAATTATTGGCTAATATTATTCGAGGAAGACTACTCATCCGGCGGCAACAATCACAATTGTTTTTGGAGACCCACTATCATGCCCTCGTGCGTTTGAAGTTGCGTGGGGGTCATAGTTGACCTATCGGCCATATTGAGTTGGGCCAAAAGGGCTACCCAAGTTAGCTCCAGCGAGTTGGCTAGCCACTTCTTCGGAGCCGGAGTCGGATAGGGATACCGACCTTGACCGTTTGGAGGAGCCGCTAGAGGAGGATGTTACGCCTCCCAGATACCTCGGGTGGAACCGCGTTTCCTGCCAAACGTTGAGGTACTTAAACGACTTACCGTTCATGGATTGGTATGTGCTCAGCGCCTCAGTGATGATGTCGACCTCGCTCCGGCCGCTCCCGGCATTCCGCGACTCCTGGAGGAAATAGCCATTGAACTTGCCAATTTCGTCGTTGGCTCGGCCAATGCAGTTGCGCACCATACTCTCGTTGCGCTCGATCGTTCCCGGCGGCCGGTTTGCATTGTACCGGCGAGATACGCGCCACCAAAAGTGATCGCCCGATTGGTTCGTGCCAACCGCCGCATCTTCGGAGATTCGAAGTACGCCTTGAACAATTTATCCATCTCCGCCGGCGTGTACGGTGTGCGGACACCGCTGCCGCGAGTAGGAGCTTGCGGAGGTTGGGAGGGGGCGGTCGGCCTAGGCTCCGGTGTCCACCCGTATCGTCCTTCGGAGGCACCTTGGTCGTCGATTGGGTATGGACGGTAGCCACCCGGAACGGCCGAATCTTGGGTTTGAGAAGGGGCCGAATATTCCGTTTCCGAACTAGGAAACCGTTGTGAACCGAACCATTCGGGGTTCCAACCGTGGGAGCCCGTAGGGTTATCGCCTTGGCCGACATAGTGATGTTGTAGGGTATGAGAGAATGAAGATGAAAATGGATATGAGAGATTGAAGATGAGAATGGAGATGAGAGAATGATGATGAGAATTGTGTGGTTTGATGTAAATTTTTGGGAGTGAAATTGAAGGTATTTATAGATGAAAGTGTGTATTTTTGGGGTAAAAAAATTAAAAAAAAATTAAAAAGTGGGAAAAACGGTTATAAACGGATATAATTTTTTTGGGAAGTGATTTTTTTTATCGGTTTTTTTAATTAAAAACCGATTTTTTTTAAAAAAAAATTATTTAAACCCAACGGCTATGCCGTTGACGAATGAGGGCGCGCCATGTCAGCTGCTCGCTGGCAGCGCCGTGCCAGCGGTGCGGACGGCGGTGGCGAGCAACGCCACCGTTGCGGATGCTCTAAAAACCTAGAACCAAAAAAAAAAAAAACCTAGAACAACTCTGCTTATTTATTCATTTATTTATAAGCCCTCTTCCCTCTCTCTCTCTCTCTCTCTCTCTCTCTCATACAGATTGATTTTGATTGCTGATGAAGAAGCTTTATAAGAAGAGTACGGTGCATCCGACGCCGTCTGTTGTTTCAGAGCACCTCCTCTCGTTTTTGCCGGCGGCGATATTGGCTCTGACCGCCACTCTATCTCCGGCCGAGAGGGAAGTCCTCGCCTACCTCATTTCCTGCTCTTCCGTCAACTTCTCCACCGCGCAGCGCAAGTCTACTCCGCAGAAGACGCCGGCGCCGGGCGATGACCACGCTGCCTGCTTCAACTGCAACTGCTTCCGCTGCTACATGAGCTATTGGGCCAAGTGGGATTCGTCGCCGAACCGTCAGCTCATACACGAGGCCATCGACGCTTTCGAAGAGAAGGAAAGCAGGAAAGACAAGAACAAAAAGGAGAGGAGGAAGGGCAAAAGCGTCAAACTCCCTATTTTGAGTGAGCCCAAGCATTCGGAACCGATTTTGACCGATGCTGATTTCTGTTTCGTTGACTCAATCACGGCGGCGGAGAGCGGCGGTGGTGGTGGAGGCGAGCAGGAGGAAGAGGAAGAGATTGTTATCACAGAGGAGGAATTCGACAAGGGTTCAGTGAGGAGGTTTGTGGGTTTTCTTGGAGATAGGATATGGAGGATTTGGGGTTAATTTCTTTTTTCTTTTTTTTTTGCGGGGGGGAATTGAAAAACTAATTTCAACGCTTAGTTTGAGTTTGTTGATGCTTTTGTTTTAGCAATCAATTCTGTTTTTGGCCTGTGTAGGTGTAGCATTTCATCCTCATCTGCAATGTAAATTAATATCATTAGCCTTACCTTAATTAATGCCTCTCTTTAATAAATGTTCAGATTGAGTTGTGTGTGAAATTTGAAATGCTTTTCTATTTTTAGTACCCAATTTTCATCCAATCCTTATCGTCTATTTCTTCTTCTTCTGGGTTACTGTGGTTGGAATTATGGTGGGGTTAGCCATTTTTTGGAGTTACTTGTGACATATTCTTGTTGCCTTCTCGCTATCATCTCTGATACTCTTTGTTTTCTCCTCATTCATTATTTCATTTTTTGTACCTTTTCGATCACCTCTTTTTTCCCCTTTGCAATTCATTTGCTTTCAGCTTTACGAAAATTATTTGGTTTCTTGGTAGGAAATAGAGTGAGAAATTTGCACAATATTCAAATAATCTCAATTTGAGGAAAAGGGTACCTTGTGTTGTGGCAGTGGCAGGGTTGCAAAAAATGGAAATGTCACTTTTCCACATGAAGAGAATCCAAGAAGAGTATCCACAGTAGCGTAGGGGGACACTAAGCCTTGGACAAGCCATTTTTTTTTCACAGAAAAAAAAAGTTTCTAGAGCAATAAAGTACACTTGGTTGGACATATTTCACGAATCATTCATTTTTTAATATCAATGGAATCCATAAATTTTAAGGATGTATAAAGAGGGAATGGCGAAAATAATGAGGGGAATGAGTTATATTTATATGCAATTAAAATAAAGATTAGGCAAATAATCTCTGTTATACGTATAATCTTGGATTTTTAATAGGTATGTAAATCTAAATTTAATCTTGAATTTATACCAAATACTACTACTCTATGAAATATTATTGACTTATGGAAAAAGAAAAAGAGAAAAAAAAATATGTAGTGAAGCAGCCTTGTCTTTGGTTTGTTGATGCCTAAAAGAAATCGTTTTTGTATATAAATGGTTTTATTATTCATCAGAATTTAATTATTTTTGTGATCTATTTGAAAAAAATAACTGAGTTTAAGGTTGATTGATAGTGGGAAATGGGAATTTTGCATAATTGCATTGTTTATTTTAATGAGGGCACCCGCAACGAGTGCCGCCGGCGTTCCGCGTGCCGTTCTGCCGGAACGGTTTCGCCGCGGAACGCGTTGCGGCGCACCGTTCCGCTCCCATTCCGTTCCGCGTGCCGACGGCACGGAACGCGGCACGGCTTGTGCCGCCACGCGCTCGGGCGACGTGGCGCTCCCCGCTTCGTGCGTGCTTCCCACTCGCCGGCCCGCGAGTGGGACACGTCAGCGATGACGCAATAATTAATTTTTCTTTTTAAAAAATATATTTTTATAATTTTTTTTTAAAACGGTCATATTACCGTTTTTTAACTTTTTTTTTAATTTTTTTTATTTTTATTTTTATTTTTATTTTCTTATTCTATAAATACACCTAATTTATTACATTTCACACCCAACTACACATCTACTCTTCCTAAACCAACATCAATTCCTCTCCAATTTTCTATTTCAATCTCCTTCACAAAATGTCCGGCGACGGGAATTACGGCGGTGGCGGCTCCGGTGGGTGGGATCTCAACGCGTTCGGCGATTGGGAGACCATGTACAACACACTAGGTGGTTCCGGGTCGTCGACGCTGGGCACCCAGGGGTCGGCGACGCCGGGTGGGTACCAACCACCCACTTTCGATGTGGATGCCTACGCTCGACCACCCGGCTCGCGGCTTTCTCAGGGTTTGTCCCAGATTCAGGAGGATATCCCCGTAGAACCCACCCAGGGAGGAAGCCGAGGCGGTGGAAGCTCTAGGGCTGCGTCTGAGGCACCCGAGGAGGAGGAGGAGGAGGAGGAACTGGAGGATCTGGGCTGGCATCCGTACAACAACGAAGAAACTAAGGCGGTGTACACCGCCTGGCTCACCGTCTCGTACGATCCCATCGTCGGGAACCAACAAGCCGCCAAGTGCTTCTGGGAAAAGGTCCGTGATGTCTACCACCAGACTAAGCCGAAAGGGGCCCGGAAGCGCAAATATACAATGCTCCGTGCTCACTTTGGCCGAGTCGACGCACAGGTCAAAAAATTTTGCGGCATCTACTCGGCCGAAGCGGCGAACTACCAAAGCGGAGCTTCGGGCGCCGACATTCTGAGCGCGGCTTTGCGCGTCTTCTACCAGGACACCGGTCTACAGTTCAAATATGTTGATATTTGGCAGCTCGTCAAGGACGAGGAAAGGTGGGCCGGCGGTGTCCGCTCGAGCTCGGGCTCAACCTCAAAGCGCACGAAGCACACGGCGAGCGGCCACTACTCGTCTGGTGACACCGGTGAGGCCAGCGAGGGTACACCGCAGGTGTTTGGGGGTACGGGGGATCCAACGCCCGACGAATACGGGGGATCCAGCCGTGGGCGCCGTCGGCCGCAAGGGACGAAGGCGGCGAAGACGGCTAGAGCGAGGAAGGGCCGAGGCGAATCAAGCCAGTCGGCCTCGGGATCGGGCTCGCGGGGAGGCTCGGACACACTTATGGTGGCGTACATGACCACCACAATGGCGGACACTTCCCGCTTCTCGTACGCCCAATTCACGGCCTGGTGGAACGGAATTGTGTATATGGCATCACAACTTGGCCTTCCGACTCCCCCTCAACCTCGACTGCCTCCGGAGGATGATTCGCCGGCGGAGTAGTTTTTTTATTTTCCCACGTTTAATTGTGTGTTTTTTATGTTTTTAGGATTTTAATTGTGTGCTTTTTTTATTTTTTTTAAGTTTAAGTTGAATTTTTTTTAATGTTGTGTGTTTTTTAATAAAGTGTGTTTGTTTTTTATTAAAGTGTGTTTATTTAAATTGAATTGGGTTTGGAAATAAAAAAAATGAAATTGAATGAATAGTAATTTAAGGAACGGTTAAGGAACGGAGGGTTGCAGGTTCCGTTCCTTAGTTAAGGAATGGAGTAAAAAAGTACAGTGAGGCCCTCAAATAGTGGTTTAAGGAACGATATAGGAACGTTATAAGAACAGCGTTGTGGATGGCCTGAAAGCGACGAAATGACATGCCTTGAGCCTATAACCTGCACCCAAACACTGTAAAGCAAAAGGTTGCCTATTCTTTTTGTTGCACTAGATTATTTTTCTTTGTTTTATTTCGCAATTTCTGAGTATTCAGTTGAGATGGAATTCTGTGGCGAAATATAATCATCCTATGGAATCTTTTAGTTGAATTTGCGTATCCTTGAGCTAAAAAGATGAATTTTGTATTTCGGAGTGGCAGTTTAATAATTCTTGGAACCTTTTATAGTATAGCTAGGTTTTGTAAGGTACATTATTTATTCTTAAACTAACGTGTCAAATTATTGGGCATGATAAGATTCTTGAACATTTATACTGCCAATAATAGCAATTTTTAATTGTAGATGAGCTTCCCAATTTTTATATTTTTTTTAAAAACAATCTTTTAACCTTGATCTGTATCTCAAATTAATTTGAGAGAGTACAAGCATATCTCTATTTTGATTACCTCTACTACCAATAGCGAGAGTAATTAAGAAAGTGAGTCGGTGTGTTAAATTTGGTGAAATTAGTTAGTTTCGATGTCAACTACGGTTATCAGATTTTTCCAGTATAATTAAATTATTCTACTATATTGATTGCAAATTAATTAAACATAAGCAAAGTTTACACGTAGCAGACTATAGATTTTTTTGGGGGCCATGATCTTCTATATATCATGTTTCTCAATATGCAATGTTGTAAGCTAAGGGCTCGTTTGATTGCCATGATAGAAAATAGCAAGATAGTTATCTTAAGATAGCATTTTGGGCCGAAAATGAGATAGTGTCTGATAGTATTTTTATGATGTTGTTTGATTGACAAGATAGTGTTTTATAGATAAGATGTAAAATGACAGAAATGTCCTTATTACTAAATATATTTGTATGTAAATGTGTATCTCTATTTTATGATTAAGTTAAGTAAATGGGTGTTAATGATCATGGTATCAACAAAATTATTAACGATAATCAATATTGTAAGTACCAGACACAATGCGAGGTTAATACAAATCATAATTAAAATGTCCAAAGAAAAGATGAACAACTTAAATTTTCCATTGAAAAATTGAAAAAAAGATTGATTTTGAAGAAATAACATTCTGACTTTTGAATTTATCAACTCTAATAGTTACGAGTTTTAAATTATTAAAAATGATAATAAAATTCTAAAAACGTGCAGTTTAAATGTCAATTAATGTCTTTTCTCATCTTTCTCTCTACTTATATTTAATTTGTGTGCAATTGTGCATTTATTTCGTAAATTACAATTATAGTAGTAATAATACATAGAAAGTAATACTATGAGTTGTCTATTTTAGTTACACATCAATTATAAACCATTATGGTCTACATTTACATTTTCAGTATTTTTCACATATTTAATCAACACGCCTAATAAACTCATCGAATTATATTTCAAGTTGGATTAATTACAGTTTGTATCCCACCCAACCGTTTATAATATTTTTAACTACACAGTATATCCTAAGATTTGTAAAATATTGATTTTAAGCTTAATTTTTAACTCTCATGTGGCTTCGCCATCAGGCAAATCTCATTTATTCATAAATTTAGTGCTAATTTTAATAGCTTGACCGAACAAAGAAATACTATTCCCTTTGTCCCGTTGAAGATGACAACACTTTCATTTTAAATTTGTTCTAACGTCCAAGATGACTTATTATTTGAAATGGAAACACATTTATCTTTACTTTATTCAATCTTTCTTACTTCACTCTCTTCGCTAAACACACAAAATAAAGTTGTATAAAATCTCTTGCTGCCAAGAAATAAGCCATCTTTATTGAGATAGAGGGATTAGTACTAGTATCATTTTCGATAGTCAAATCGATTAATTACAAGTTTATAACTATAAAGATTGAAGTGCTGAATGAGTCAATGGCGGAATTTGAATTTAGATTAATAATAAGTCAACGAGATTGAAATGCAACTTACATTTTGGGAGTTTCTAGTGATCAGACTGTGACAAGTTTAATGATAACAAACTGCGCTTATTTGACTCATTCTTTCCATCCATTTCTAATTTTCTCAATTATTTGGACTTATTTTCCTAAAATTCACTGGAACTAATTTGTGCGATCAAATGAGAGTACATAACAAAGCACGAATTGGTCAAATTTAGTATAGTTTCTATTTTAACTTTGGAGTAATGTGATTGGGCATAGTATGACGTTGTGGTGTCCAAATTAGGAGTTTGCTTGGCCTCACTAGGATAATAAGTGATAAATAATGAGACGTCACCTTTTGGTTTGTACTTTTCCTAGTGTAATAAACCAAATAATTATAAATATAAATGAGATAATTGATGCCAAAAAAAATTGAATGATAATTTTTTTTATTTTTTTCGTAATTTTCTCTGTCCACCTCCATCCTCTCTCGATGAAGAACAACACCATCCACAAAAATGGATGGACATTTAAAGTAGAAGGAAAAAATTACCAAAAAATGAAAAGAAGCTCATTATTGTGAATGAACTAAAATAGAGAAGTACTATGACTTATTGACTAATGACGTAGAAAATTTAGAGTGTTAGGAATAGAAAATTTTATAAATAATCTGAAAATGTGATGTAGTTGAATGAGTTGGTGTAAAGTGAAATTCAAATGTTAGGTTGCCAATACTAGGAGTTACAATTTTAAAGGCGAGGAATTCATAGTTTTGGATATAAATTTTCCCTTTAAGATTTAGCCGGAAAGATTCTAACCAATCTTGTTTTGAAATTGAAAATCAACCAAGTTCCCATTTTATGCAGTAATAATTCCTAGAATAGCAGGCAGTGAAAAGAATTTGTTTGGGCCCATATCAGTATTTGGGCCTAGACAGTTATGAGTCCGTCAAAATCAAAAGAAACAATAAATTCATAATTTATTGCATGCTTTAATAAAAACTAGGTATTAGCTTTTATTTTATTTTATGATATATGCATTGAACAACTCACCTGTAAAGAAAATAATTTAATTCCCAAAGTTGGTAAAGTATTTTGATTGTTTTTAACAAATAGATTTCATTTTTAATATAGGTAGTATCTGACAGACTAATAAGAACGTTACACTTTTGATGCACTATTTACTAGTGCTAAAAATACCTGCAAGCATACAGGGTAGATCTAGTATAGCTAAAGGTCAGTACCGGATATCGAACACAGGGAATAAGATTGCAACTGACTACCATATACTAAGCGTCATATACTATCTAGAGACACTTGATTTTTGGGTTGATTAATTAAACTAGACTGAAAGAAATAAACAAAAAATGGAAAACATAAAAAGAAATAATACAAAGCAGGCTTAAGAATGTAGAATTTTAGGATCCAAAAACACAATCGACTTCCTTGAATTACGGTCTCCAGAGCTATTAAGTCGATCATAATTATAGATTAAACCCCCTCCCGAGGTGAGAAACATGTAGATTAGGTGATAGGATTGAAGTCCCCTTCTAACCCTTAAACCCCTAACTCCTAAAAGCATATAAGATCAAAGACCTCACTCAAAACCTCAACTCTCACGAGTTCTATTGAATTAAGGTGTGAATTATCTCTTTTTCCAAGTCAATTATTTCGTCTCCCGAGTACTCTAATCAACTCTAACATGTATTCAAGAGGTAGCTAATCAATTGAACATAGAAAGCACCAGATAAATCAAATAACTGCAAGAGCTAACAAGGAAAATCAATCGAATATCTATACCAAAAATTCTACAAAAGATGTTCTACTCATAGACAAGTAAAAACTACAATTAAAGTACGAGACATGAAAGAAATTGATAAAAACCCAAGGTTGAATCTTCAATCTTCAGTCTTCTCTTGTCTGGATCTGCAGAGCTCCGCTCCAATGGAAGATGGATGAATTATGTGTGTATTATGGAATGGAAAGAGGTGTAGAGATGGAGATGGATTGGAGACTCTGAGATGAAGATTATAATTTAGGTTATGGGTATTTATAAGCTAGAAAAAGATTTAGAATGGCAAAAAGTATCCTCCAATTAATTGAAAATATAATATTTTCGAATCTGCAATTAAAAGGAGGGATTTGGGCAATAATTTCTTCATTCCTTGAATTTTCGCCTAATTTCCGTCAGCTTTGACTACACTGCGCAATGTTCGTAGAATTGTCATAACTTTCTCCACAGAACTCCGATTGATATATGCAAGATATCCACGCGAAGCTCTTTCGAAGACAAAGAGAATGACATATAGTAAGAACTGACTGGACTTCAAAATCGGTGGCAGAATGGGCTCGAACAGAGGCTGCTGCACTTTGGCCTTTTTTCACATTTTTCTATCTTTTTCTATCATTTATCAACAAACACGTCAAAAATATCAAATGTATAACATATGCAATTTAAGAACATAATTTGCATGATTGACATTTAAAACAAGTCAAATCTAGTCCTTAAAAACATGCAAAATCCGTGTTTGTCAACTTTGTTGATGTGTTTTGTAGGAATGGACTCACGTGGTTTTCCAGTTACATGGACTTCATCCATATTTCACTTATATAATTTTTAAATATAATTCCTTTTTTTCACGCGATTAAGTGGTAAAAAACAACTTAAAATAGTTACTCCATCTGTCCCATTTAAGACGGTCAATTTCTTTTTTCACACTTGTTTTACAAAAATCATGATAAATAGTTAAAATTGAGGAAAAGTAAAGTAAGAAAGAAAATAATATAGAAGAGATTCTCTTCCATATTATTCTCTCTCTTAATTTACTTTCCCTCCACTTTAATTATTTATTATGATTTTTACAAAACACGTGCGAAAAATGAAATGGGTAATCTTAACTAGGACGGAGGGAGTATATTCGAAGTCTACAACTTTGTATACATATATGAAAAAGGATAAAGCTATGTGGCCATAATGTGGCTGGCCATAAATGGCATTTAAGTAAATATATGTATTTTTAGATATTAATAATTTAATTGTATCATTTAATGCTTAATTCAATTGACAATATTACCCTTAGCCTTAGTCTTTAATTGTAGTTTCTTTTTAATTCATTTATTCCATTCGTTTTAGAGTAATTTGTTACTCAACTTTTTTACTACTTTATTTTTATTTTTATTATAATTGTATCATCTTAATGGAGTAATAGTTATTTTAATTTAGTTATTACTGTACTCCATAATATATAATCAATAAGATAATGATGAAGTTATCTAATACTATAGTAGTAATATGCTAAAATTTTTTTATACTTTTTTCAAATGAATTTAAGGTTATTTGAAACTATCAATTCAATATAAAATTAATTAAAACATCTATTTTAACTCTGTATCGATCCAACATTTGAATATCAACTCAATTTAATCTTCACATAGAAAATTGAATTAAGAATAAGTTGATTTAATAAGAGATCAATCAAAACTTCCCTGGTAAAAGTTATAGGACTCATTACTTTAATAAGTTGCTTAAAAGTCAAACGTCATTTTTTCCATTTTTTCTATAACTAAAAATTAATAAAAAACACAACAACATTTGAATTTATAGTAGAATATATTTCTTGACTAGCAAGCATACTGTGACACAATACTACAATGTATACACTAAATAGTATATATACACCTCTATATCATGAAGTATTACAAAAATCTATTATAATATTTATGTACAATAAATTATATTATAAATTTATATACTATAAATTATAAATATTATACATATATAATAAATTAATTTATAGTATCGAAATATGACATTAAATTTTTAATATTGAAGTACACTTCTTCGAAAAATATTAAATAATATTTTTATTAATACTAATATTTATACGTTACTTGAATATTATGATTAAATGTATTTTAAATAAAAAAGTAGTTAAAATTTTTTTTAGTTATTAATTAAAAGAATTTATCCAATTATGGGAAGATTAAATAATTGTTGTTGTGTAAATTTCATTATCAATGCATGTCTTTAATTACGATAGATTATGTTGTTAGAATTAAATATTACTAGTGTAGTTGAAATTGATTAAAATTATAAATTTATTTTTCGTAATTATCATTTTGGGATTAATTCAGTTAATGTAAATTGAAAAAAAAGAGAATTGAATTATATACTTAAATTGAGAATTTGTTTATAACATAAAGACTCCTTGCAATTTTGTCGTAGAAGTATATTGTGTGACTTAATAATATTTATAAATATAATGTCCTTACAATTTATTTTACTTCTACATAAGTAGTATTTAATATTTAAGGGTATATTAGTCTTTAAAAAATTGCTACTCTCTAGATGCATAAATTTCATGAACTGTACATTAATTATACAAAATTTTAATAATTTTTTAATATTATGGCTTACCATAATGTGGCCATTTAGCACTACTCTATGAAAAATGTGCTCCTAGTTTTGTAAAGTTTACACGTGAATTACTAATACTAATTTGATTTTTTAAACAAATTGATATGCGCGTATTTCCGAATTATTAATTGTATTTCGAAAAATAATAGGGAAAAAGTTAGTGGTGGCGGTATAGGATTACGACCTTCCGAATCTTTAATATACTAACTTAGTAGTAGTTAGTATTGTTTGTTCCTCAATGTAGTAAGGGGTGACCCCCTTGGTCATAAATCATAATTGCTCTAATCTTAAAATACGTAGTCATGGTTAATTTTAAAAATGGAATCAATGATTGATGAAATATTTTGAGGTAAGGAATCCTTAGAAGAAGTGAGTTAGCATGATTGAGCGGCATGCATTACGACAAAATCATGATTAATTATGAGTTTAGCTTAAGAAAACAAAAGGCCACCTGACTGTAATAGCTTCACTCTAAACACGCTTTTCACCCAAGTCACTTCCAATGGTTAAAATTGTCCACCGACTTTTTTACATAATACTCCTACTATTAATTAATTCATCTTCTTTTCCTAGATTATAATCTTCAAGGTCCACTTTTTGCATGGTCACGTAATTACATCCACCCCAATTCCTTTATAATTATTAAGGAATTGAATTTGATGTAGTATGATAATCTATGCCTATTGATGATACCATTAATGAATTATAAGAGTATGGATTATCAATAAATACATAGAAACGTCTCTCACATCACAACTGATAGAAAATTGTTGCTATTTATTAGTTGAGAGCTTGAGGCAAACCTTCTCTTGCGAGTGTGGGAAAGCGCCGCAAAACAAGGATTAAGGAAGAAATTCTAGTATAAACCCTCTGACACTCAAGTTAAACTAATTATAAGTACTAATAATTTTTAGAGAAAAAATAAAATGATGAAAATACAAAAAAGATGATATTTGCTTGCTGCTATGCTGAGCAGCATGTAACAAGATTATGCTATATTAGAAATATGAAAACAATAAAAAATATTTTTCAATCCACAGTCATTTTATGGTTGAATTAGCTAATATTTTCAATTCATAATAGTTCAATATTATAGCGGTTTTATGTTCACATCAGACCGAACAACATATCGGTTCACATCCTGGTCCGGTCCTATTTATAAAATCTTTGTTCAAAGTTTTTGTTCGTAGTTAACTAATTTATTTATTTTGACATTTATTCTCTATCAAATAGTATACTTGGAAAACCTATAATATGGAGTAGAATTTGAATTAAACAAGAGAATGAATAAAACATAATCATAAGATTCAATCTTTAATTTAGTCAATTTGATGGAACTCGAATCCGCAGATTAAATTGGGGGAATGAATTATGGAAGAGCAAGGCTGGACAAGGGAGATAGGTCCCTCCACAATCCCACAAATGGAGATGGCCATTTTAAATGTATCTTAACTAGTTTCTTAATTAGCTCCTAAGAATATAAATTTTTTAATTTTTTTAAAGTATTTATTTTTCCTTTGGGATGAATAAAAGGTCAGAAAATGTAATGTTGGTATGGGACCCTCGTACACCCCAAAGCTTATTGCTACCGACACTTATAACGCTACACATCAAAATCCATAAAGAATTGCATTCGCACATTAAACTTTGTTTATTCAGCTTATTAAATAACAGTCGTTGATTTACTAATCATATGCTTTATCAATACAGCTTATTAAATCATACTAGTACATTTCTTTATTTCCGTTTTGGGTAGTGAGATTTGAGAAAGTCGATTAACAACTCATCCATCACAACCAAGCTTTTTACTTGTCTTTCTCTAATTTGGTAGTATTTCAAATCGTTATATTGTGTACGGGAACATCTTTAATTCAAAATTAGTACTATCAACTTATGTAGAGAAAATATTCTAAAAAGTTATGGACATAATAATCTGTAAATATTTTACTATATGTTATTACTATTTTCATAAACATCATGCTTACCTTTATAAATGTCATTTTCTATTTCAAATATATTCCTATTTTAATTTCATGAATTGGTCATTATCTCCTCCAATTTATGCATCAGTTGAGATTTAGGTCATCCGCATCCTATCCTTGTCTCTTAACCGTCTCATCTCTTCACTATTTATGAGTCCCACTGTACTTTTCACCCCATCTCTTAACAAAGAGACAACACCTACATCCCTCCATCTCCTAACCATCTCATCCCTTAACCATTCATTCAATTTCATTTTTTATTTTTATTTCCAACAAATTTAATTAATAAAAACACACTTCATTAAATAAAATAAAATTACAATTTAAAATCCTAAAAAAATAAAAAAAAACACATAATTAAAATCCTAAAAAAATTAAAATACATAATATAAAATACAATTTTATATAAATTATAAAAACTACTCCGCCAGCGAATCATCCCCCGAAGGCGGTGGCGGTGCACTCAAGCTACTTGGAGGCGGAATACCAATTTGTCTTGCCATATACTCAATTTTGGCAAGATGGGCTTGATATTGGGGAGACGTCACGTGGGAAGTGTCAGCCATCGTGGCGACCAAGTACATGGACATTAAGGTGTTCGAGCCCGAGCCCGCCTGGCTTGATTCGCCTCGGCCCCTCCTCCCTCTAGCCACCTTCGTCGCCTTGGTCCCTTGCGGCCGACGGCGTGAACGGGAGGAGCCCCCTGCATCGTTGGTCGTGCCCTCAACCTCTTGTGAGGCGTTGTCTGACCCGCCCTCACTAGACGAGTATTGGCCACTCGCCGTGTGCTTCGTGCATTTCGAGCTCGAGCCCGTGCTGGACTGGACACCGCCAGCCCACCTTTCAACATCTTTGACCGACTCCCAAACATTGACATGTTTGAATTCTTTATTGATGTCGTCTTTAAAGACTCTCAAAGCCGCTCTCAGAATGTCGGCTCCACTGTCCCCGCTTTGGTAATTCGCCGCTTCATTCTTGTAGATCCCGCAAATTTTTTTGACATCTCTGTCGACTAGGTCAAAATGACTGCGGAGCATCTTCAAGGTGCGGTGGCGGGCCCCCTTTGGCTTATTCTCGTTATAGGCGTTGGTGACCTTTTCCCAAAAATACTTGCGGGTTTGTTGATTCCCGAAGATGGGATCGTACAAGACGCTGACCCAAAACGTTGAACAGAGTCATCGTATCCCTGTGGCTGTATGGATGACGGCCTACATCCTCCTCCTCCTCGGCGTCGAATGCGTGACCCCCGGAGCTTCAACCGCCTCGTGCTCTTTCCGGGGTGGGTTCATCCGGAAAATTCTCCCTAATTTGGGATAATCCCTGCGATTGCCCATACCTCGGGGCGGAGGGACGAGAGTATGCATCCACATCAAAATATGGTGTTCGGTACGCTGCCGGCGTCGACGAGCCTTGGGTGCCCGGCGTTAACGAACCGGAACCGGAAGCACCCAAGACATTGTACATGCCCCCCAGTCGCCAAACGTGTTCAAGTCATAGCCGCCAGAGTTTCCGTCGCCGGACATTTTGACAGAAATTGGAGAGGAAAGAGAGATGATTTGTGAAGAATAAATGTGTGTTTGTGTGTAGAATGAGAATGAAAGAGGAGTATTTATAGAATTAAAAAAGAAAAAAATAAAAAATAAATTTTTTTACCGTTCAACCGTAATATTACCGTTTTTTAAAATTTTTTTCTAAAAATCAAATTTATTTAAAAAATTATTTATTGCGTCAGCATGACGACGCCCACTCGCCGGCCCGCGAGTGGGCGCCACGCCTAGCGCCAAAGCTCGCCACCTGGCGCTGGCGCTGGCGCGTGGCGAGCTGGCGATCCAGCTCTCTCCGGGACGAGACAAGGGACGAGATGGAGGATTGCATCGCTGTCTCGATGCGGCCTCGTCTCGAATTAATGTTGAGGTCAACGCCGCGTGGCGAGCTGGCGCGCCAGCTATCCCTCCGGGGCGGGACAAGGGACGAGACTAGGATGAGATGGATGATTGCATCGCTGTCTCGATGCGGTCTTGTCTCGAATTAATGTTGAGGTTTCCACCATCTATTCATCATTTAACAAAACGCTGGCTTTTAAATACAAAATAAATGGTTCATTTAAGTAAGAGTTGCCTCGTCGATAAAATTCAATTTGATGCCACGTAATCAATAATTAGTAAATTAATCATCGTTAACAATACGAGCATTAATAGATGAAATAAAAAAATTAAGTTAAAAATTAGCCATCGGGAATGGAGAGTATCCACTATGGTTGAGGCGCGGCTATATCCCCGTCGGGGCGGTTATAGTGGAGGTGACGTCCGCCCTCCGGGCGGACGAGGAGTGTGGGCGCGGTAGGCAGCGGACGGGCATCCGGCGACTCCGGGGCGGACGCGGCGGATAGGCGGGGCTCCTATAGTGGCGCGGTGTCCGGCGCGGCTATAGCCCCCGATTTTTTTTATTCAATTTAATTCACCTATAAATACACCACATTCCCTTCATTATTTTCACACCATTCCAACTCTTCATCACTCAAAATTTCTCTCACTAGAATTTGTGGTAAAAAATGGACAATTTGTGGAGAGACGCGTGGAATGCTCTGATTCAATAGGTGCAACACCAGGCCGCCCAGGAGGATGCGGCGCGCTTGGCGGAGGAGGCGGAGGCTGCGATCCCTCGTGCGATTACTCATCGGCGGACCATCCCACGAGACCACGTCGGTGCGCACCAGCGTCTAATGGCGGATTGCTTTGTGGATAACCCCTGTTATCCACCCGA
The DNA here is from genome assembly GCF_004379255.2 of Salvia splendens. NCBI lineage: Eukaryota > Viridiplantae > Streptophyta > Magnoliopsida > Lamiales > Lamiaceae > Salvia > Salvia splendens. The sequence goes on from NC_056039.1 coordinate 28,811,932, forward strand.
GATATTCCGCCGGAGATTCGGGATGTCGCTACGGCTGTTCAACCATATAAAGACGAATTTGGCGGAGCGTTACCGGTGCTTCACCCTCCAGCGTCTAATGACTAATTACTTTTAATTATACTTGATTGAAACTAAAATGAAAATTGATTATAAAATTTGGGGCTATTGAAAGTGTCCACCATAGTGGCAGATACAAAATTTTGGGGCTATGAACAAAAAAACTAGAACTATGGACAAAAACTGGGGCGGTGCTATTGGGGTGTCCGCCTTAAAGTGGACACCCTACAGATAGGCAAAGGAGAAAATGGTCATTTCATATCAAGAGTAGACCCTTTTTGGTAATTTCATCACTCGCGTACTCCTCCATTACCTTCTCTTCCCACCTGCACTACACTCTCACTCTACCCACACCTACAAAACCTTTTTCCCACATCTCCTCTTTGGCTCTTTCTCTCTCTCTCTCTAAAGGAAAAAAATGAGCGTCCGAAGTGGGTCGCACCAGCTGAGTAACGGGCTGATGGTCTCGGGCCGGCCCGAGCAGCAGCCCAAGGAGCGCCAGCCCACAATGGGCTCACGCGCCGTTCCCTACACCGGCGGCGACGTTAAGAAATCCGGCGAGCTCGGAAGAATGTACGGCGTCGACCTATCCAGTGGGGACCACCACCACCACCCGCCGCCGGTTGTCCCCCCAAAGCTCCCCTCGCGTCAGCCCTCCTCCTCCCAGCACAACAGCGGATCTGCTAGATCCGGCCCCAATTCCGGCCAAATGGGGAAGAATTCGGGGCCTATGAGCAAGAAGTCATCGTCCTCTTCCTTCTCCGGGCCGATGACGCCGATTCAGCCCACCGGACTCATCACCTCGGGCTCGCTCAGCTCGAACCGGAGGTCGGGGCAGCTGGACCCACCGGTGGCGCCGAGCTCGTTCAAAAAGGCGGCTTACGGCTCCGCAGTCACGAGCCTAGGCGACGAGGTGAAATTAGGGTTTAAGGTTTCGAAGGTGGCAATGTGGATGTTTTTGGTGGTGGTGGTGATGGGGCTGGTGGTTGGGGTGTTTCTCATGGCGTCCGTCAAGAAGCCGGTCATTCTGGTGGCGGTGGTGGCGTTATTGGTGCCGATTGTCGTCATTTTCGTGTGGAATTACGCCTACAGGAATCGCGGCGTGTTGGGATTCTTAAACAGTTATCCAGATGCTGAGCTCAGGGGCGCCGTTGATGGGCAGTTCGTCAAGGTCACCGGGGTAATTACGCTTTTGTTTTTTAGTGCCAAATTATTAGGAGAATTTTGCGTAATTTTGAATATTTAATTACGCCCAATTTCATCTTCTGCCTAGTATGTTATTCCCAGCTTGTTGCTAATTATGGCACTCGGCGGATCCCTCTCTCTCTAGTATATATTATTTTTATATGAAAATAGGGGACCAGTTTGACTACTTAAGCATTGGATATGAAAATCAGCAATTTAGGGGAATACCCGTTTTATTTGGATTATGATAGTGGTTGAAATTGAACTGGTTAAATCTTTTTAGGGTATATCTTTTCTGATAATTTGATCATCAAGTGTGTCAATATTTCACTATGAAGGTTCGTAATTTGATTGTTTTACCTTCATCTGGTTTTTCAGATCTGGATCATTTTCTTGATTGTTGTAATTTAGGTTTGACTACAAATAACTAAAAGTTGCGTCAAGTATATTCAATAATAGTGATATGCTCATGGCAGTGGAGATTTGAGCTCTTAGGAGTCGATGAGGTCTTTGCGATAGAGCATAGAATAATTTAATTGAACGGGCAATGAGGCAATGCTCCTGGCTTGACTTATGTTACATTTGTTTAGACATAAATCACTTAGCTAATATTATGTCTAGTTTTGTTGTGAACTTGCACACGTACAAACTTTCTTGCATCTTTTCTTGTGCTTATTAGTAGTATCTTCACAAGCTTGAACAGCACAGAGCTTTGTTTGAAAGCGTGTCATTCTACCTGTTGCAAGGTCAGACGATATTAGGGGTGCTAAAGTCAGCATTTTTTTCTGATTATATCCTGATTCTGGGAACCATAGCTGAAAAGAGTTGTCACGGTCATAATTTGTAGTACTATAGAAGCCGCTAGCACTCAGTTTAGGTGCATCAGTTTTCCCAAGTTACTTTCTCTTTCAAAGTACCTGTATTTATCGAATGTTGATTGGTTTTTGGAAGGTTGTCACCTGTGGCAGCATACCCCTTGAAACTTCTTTCCAGAAGGTACAAAGATGTGTGTATGCATCCTCAGAATTATATGAATATAGAGGCTGTGGTGTAAAACCAGCTAATGCCAAACAAAGATGGTTCTCTTGGGCATGCACATACTCGGAGGTTAGTGCTGAGAAAGATACTGCTTCACTAACTAAAATCATAAGGTTGCATCTTCTGTGATGTGTCACTTTGAACGCCACCATTTACATGCTTGTGTTATGGCTATACGATTCATTCATTTTGTGGAGATTTTGTGCTTTCATTATCAACAAGATGTTGCATAATGCATGAGATTTCAAGATTTATCTGTCTTTTAGTGGCTTAGGTTGCTGGTTTTGTAATAAGTTACATAAGCAGACAGGTTTCTCCTTGGAAGTAATTTATTGTCCTTCTTTGTGTTAACAGAGGCATGTTGCGGATTTTTATATATCAGATTTTCAGTCTGGTTTGAGAGCTCTTGTAAAAGCAGGCTATGGTGCTAAGGTAGCCCCTTTTGTGAAATCAAAAGTAGTAGTTGATGTCACCAAGGACTCCAGCAAATTGTCTCCAAACTTTCTACGCTGGCTTTCTGAACGAGGCAAGTCAAGTGATGACCGATTAACACGGCTTAAAGAAGGGTGAGATACCTCATTGCAATATACTTAGTACCCAAAAAATTGTGTTTTGTTTTTGAAAACATGCGGAAACTAGTGTGAATACATTTGATTCTGCAGATACATAAAAGAAGGAAGTACCGTGAGTGTTATGGGTGTGGTTCGACGACTGGACAACGTGCTCATGATCGTCCCACCTTCTGAGCCGGTCTCAACCGGTTGTCGCTGGCCATGCTGCCTTCTGCCGACATACATTGAAGGCCTTACTTTGACTTGTGATGAAAGTCAAAATGCAGACGTGATCCCTGTGTAAATGAAGCGTCTTTTTTGTCTTTGGTTTTTGACGAACAAACACGTGGACAGTGGAATGTATGAGATGTAATGAAGGTCCAACGGAGATCCACTGTGTATAGTTTTGGTTGATGAAGAAGGTGTGAAGTCTATAAGCATGGTAGATATACAATACACGTGATGGAGACGACGGGTAAAGTTCCCTACAAGCAGGTGGGCTTCTTTGATTGATATGAGTGTATAGAAGCCATCAATCTGAGTTAAGCTTTGTATATTCTCCATTTCTTCCTTCACTCCATCAATATCAATTATCAAATGTGAATTTATATGTTGTCACTCATCTTTGTTTATTAAGTATTATGTTAACATCAGATTGTTGGATTCAGCCTAATTTTTTCCAAGTTTCAGTTGCAGACCAACCTAAAGCAATTTATCTTGTCATGGCTGTCTTAGTGAAAACCAAATACCCTAATAAAATGATAGTACTATAAGACAAAGGAGGTTTTCACATTATCCCATTAAAACGTAACTTACCAATATGTTGGACAAATGACAAAACTAATTAATATTTCACGTCAATTTTTGATGCATTAAAGAATAGTGATGGGTATGTCTTAAAAATAAGTAAATAAATAATTGATGCATTAAAGCGGAAGTGATGGCCGATAGGTATCTAAACAAACAATAGATATATAATATATTGAATATTATTTGTTGATCTGCCTAGTAACATCTTATACATTGATCTGCCCCATATCATTTCTTGTTTCTTATACACACAGAATAGTGCTCACCGATCACCACACAAGGTGGTATCAATCTATAAAAAAAGCCTATTCTAACCACTATTTTCAATGCTGTAAGTAAAAAAGGCTATCTCTCTGTCTCTCTCGCTATAGATTTTACATATATGTATCTGTGCCTCCACCTGAATGTAAGCAAAACTTTCCTGAGACATTTTAACATGGCAGGCGCATATCATCCTGGAGGGAGGGCATAAACTATATGTGAATTTATGCAAAAGTTTGTTATCACACATCCTAGCCAAAATTCAGGGTGGTGCCTCCAGTAATGTGGACACATCAAAGTTACCAACTACTCCTTGACTAAAAAGGCGCATTGCGGCTCCTTGAGAAAATTTCCTTGCAAATAAAAAACAGGGAGCGGATGTGGAATTGTTACTGCACCACTCTGTCCTGTATTCCGTTTCATAGTATACGTGGTTGATATCCTGAAAATACACAGGCCATAAATACAGAAGAACAACTTGTATCTGGGACAGCCTGAGATAAATTAAACAAACCGTTATTCTTTTTATTTGTTCTGATCCTGCATCTGCATAGCTAAATGTGAAAGGATGCCAACCACCATTATCCATGTTTGTTGTGGATTGGTTCCATACAGTGTAGGTAACTGTTCTTCTTTCTAGTTCAGTTTCAAGATCTTTCATCTACAAACCCAAAATATAAGAGAGGCGAGTATAAGTCAAGTGATTTGAAATCACAAGCAGTTGTTGGAGAGAAAGAGAAGTTATGTAGTTTGACCAGGTATGGTTGTGGTGGTATATGCATTATAAGAGTTTTTTGCTTACTGAGAGTAATGTCTGGACGTAGTGTTCATCTGGTATACAGTTGTGCTGTTTCTGAAGTTTCTGCATCCAATTCAATATTAGATGGTCAACCAATATATCACGCCATATGATAGAAATTGAAAATGCAGCATACACTAAAGAGCTACTAATCCTATTTACTTTGATGGATTGATTAATTTTGAGCATGTTTGACCATCATATCCTTCGTAGACTCTATCCTTATGTTTATCAATCAATCCTATCCCTCAAATAAACACTCCCTTACATAAAATTTGGTATATTTTCAAGGTTTATCATTATATTCACATTGGATCAGGCAGAAAAAAGGTAACTTACAAGATTCTTCCTGCCCTTACTTGCATCAACTGGTGGACGTCTCTGCAACAAAACACATTTTTCTAAGTTTATCAAATTTAACTATCCAAACAAATATTTACTCACAAAACAAAAGTACCTTACAGAACTTCTTGAAGATGGGAAAAACAATTTCATCATCAACAACTTCTTCTGCATGTCTTCTAATCAAGGTGACCCACTGAAGTAGATAACCAATTAGATTCATATAGAGCAATATGTTTTAATAACTGTTGAATGAGTTTAGCACCCCTTTCATAAGAAGGCTCAATTATCTAGTAGATGTGTATCTTGTGGATATTTTTACATTGAGATTTGAGATAACAAGCATAACATATTTTGATGACTGTTGAATAAGTTTATTCACGCGTGCGGAAAAGGGGGCACCAAATTAGTCAAATCTGGTTTGAGTTAAGAGCAATCAGTTTATCAAAAAATGAGGCTCATTACTACCATGAAACAAGATATTAACCTGCGATCCTTTCCGCCATTTCTGCTTAGATATAGCTGGTGACATCTGTGGATTGTAGCGATCATCTTTTTTGTCAAGAAAGCTGTCAAAGGAAACTCATATTTAGCTATCCTATATAACAAATACTTTTAAATAGCCCATAATAAAATGTCTACAAAAACAAGTAGCCAAGAAGTGAAAACTATTTTAACTTTTATTGACTACCTGTCCACAAAACTTCTCGGAGAACCCATCAGATAGCTGTAAATATAGCTGAAGTTGTACAAAGGGACACAACTGTTTGCAAACATCTATAGTCAGAAAACGATCAATGTTCAAGTCACATCTATGCAGAAAACATTAACGGATACACACATGTATGAGTGTATGACACAATATGGAAAAATAAAATTTGGCACAAACTGCATCTGTTATTATGAAAAAAAAAATCAGACAGAAACAGTAATTATGAAAATTAGGTGTTGATACCCATGAAATGACATCCCAAATTCAATATGATATGATAAATGCAATTTTTTTTAAGTGTATATTGCAACATCTTCTGGTTTTTGTTTCCTATACTTCAATATGTAAAGTTAAGCCCCATATACTTTCATATTTCCCTTTGAGTCCTTGACTTCTCCCCATTTGGGAGATATTTAACTATCCAAAGCAAATATTTACACAAAGCAAGATTTACAACGTACAAAAATAGTTAAAGTACACACAGAAAAAATGTTTTTTTTTCTGTAGGAATTGAAGAAGCTAAAAAGCCTAACCAAGCTACTTAAACGCCATAAATAATCGGGTGCCATGGCGGACGCCATCAAAATCTGCCACAAATCACTGGGCAATGGCATTTTTACAAAATACTTCCATGGCAGTACTATTTAATAACACGGATGCTGTATCATGACACTCCTACTTGTTCTATGTTTTAGTAACACACAAAGCTATGAATAAATCCGACAATACTATAAGGGCACAGATACCTCAATATGACACTCCTATAGCCAGAACTTCAATCGACATTGGAACGTTTACCAGCTTGTCTAATTTTGTTCATATGCTTAGTAGCTAAATGCACCATATTAGGTTGAACCAAAAGAATTTGCATACAACTTTATTCGACAAAAACACTGTTCTACGGCTATAATGAAGATGACCTGTCTGATAGAAGTACAAATCTTTGATTTGCAGGATCCTGAAGGGCTTCCTCCAAAAGTATTCTCTCAGCTTGAATCATGCTTGCTTCTCCCCAGGCTACCTACACCATCACTCTTAATATCAATCTACTGTGGTCTGTGGCTAAGACAAGCAGCAGCAGAGGTTATGTGTCCTTCAGGTCACACATTCTAGTCATCAAGGATACTCAAGACACACATTGAAACACACACGAACCCTATAGGATATGGATTTGGACTTGCAGAATTTCATACACTTGCAAACTATATTTTAAACTTATTTTTCACATTCAACTAGATACTACATCTTCAAATCGGCTTATCCAAACAAACAATGAATAAAGTGGTGATATTACCTTAATGCTGTTTCTCAGTTGCCGGTCGAAAAAGACTGTCGATCTTGTAGTCGATTCATCAAACACAAAACCCGGCTCAGAATGTATATATATTGAAAATTTTGCCCTATCAACATTCTGCAAAGAGCCAAAGTGCGATTAAAAACTCAAATCAGAAGGAAATATAATCATCTCCGAGCAAAATAAAAGGCTGCAACATGTTACAAGAGCAAGACCAAATCTCCTCCTAAAATCCTACTCCCTATTCTACTTTAGATAACCAAAGTCAGAAGTGAAGTACCAAAAGAATCGAGAAGCACAAAAACAAGAGATTTTCCCCAGCAAACAAAAATTGCACCAACCTCGAAAAAGCTCTCCCAAAGGAAATCAAGGGGTAAATTTCTCCGAACGAGAAACAAAAACGCGACCTTAGGATTGCCGTTGAAGTCATAGGCGAGAAAGCGAGATTTCCGGGGCAGAGCAGCCGTGGACTGAGAATACTGCTGGATTCTGAGAAACGCGAAGACGCAAAGAGCGACGGAAAGTAGGATCACCAGCTTCCATCCGAGACACAACACGTGGCGCATCGACAGCCCCAGCTTAATCGATGCCTGTGCCCTCTTCGTCATCGCCACCGCTCACATACATAAAAAAATCGCCGAATCTCAATCCTAATACTTCCTCTTCTTTCTCCTCCTGTTGTTCAAAATATAAAAACAGTAACTAAATCAACAATTAAGCAGTGAATTCACGGAAGGTGAGTTTGAGAGAAAGGGGAGTACATGTACATTGTAAGCGGAGAGCGCGATCGATGGCGTTAAGCAAAGCAATTTTGTTGAAATAATAAAATAATTGAAGTTTGGTTTGAAACGGAAGGTTTCTGGCGGTGATTCAGTTGGTTGGGTTGGGAGGTGCTTCTTCGCCAAGTGGAGGGGACAAGTTCAACGACGTCGTGTCACCATTTCTATTTCTATCCGCACTGTGCTGCCAATCAATCACCACATCCACGTTACTTCTTTCATGTTGATTCTAGATTATTTTATTTAACCCACATGGGTGATTTTCGATTTCAAAGATAAAATAATACCAAAATATAATCCATCTAAGATTGAGTTGTGGAATTGAATCTTATCAATCAAACACCCTCTATTAAGTATTATTGATCTTTGGTAGAGTAGTATATAATTTATTTATCTTAAAGCGCAGATAAAGCATTTGATAAAGGGTGGGTCTGATGAAGCCTGATGAAAGCCAGGATTAGGGATGTCAATGTAGCCCGTAACCCGTGGGCTGGCCCGAATAGCCCGCCAAATTTATAGGGTTAGGGTTGAAAATTTCTAGCTCGATAAAATCAAAACCCGATTAGCCCGCACCCGATTAACCCGCAACCCATTAGGGCCAGACCCGAAAACCCGATGGGCTGGCCCGAAAACCCGATAAAGTTTCTATTATTCTATTTTTTTTTACTCCTAATTCGACATTTTATTGATTAATTTTAACTAAAAAAGAACTTTCAATTTTATATTATATATACAAATTATATATTAAATTTTTATTAATATAATAATTGATAAATAAATTAAAAACTTCAAATTCACAAGAAAAATATTTAAATTTCTAAAACATGCATTAAAATTCTACGAAATATCTGAAATATTAGTATTTGATCATGTTTATGATTGAGTTTAAGCATATATCTCAAATATATCATAATTAAATGTTTTACATTGCATGAATATTAGTAATTTTAATAATTATTTATTGGGTTGATCGCATGTTAATATTATCGGTAGCAACCCGATTAACCCGGTGGGCTAGCCCGAAACCCGAGCTTTTAGGGTTAGGGCTGAGCTTTTATAACCCGAAAGAAATCACAACCCGATTAGCCCGCACCCGATTGACCCGCAACCCGAGTAGGGTTGGCCCGAAACCCGACGGGCCGGCCCGATTGACATCCCTAGCCAGGATAATAAACACTCATATTAATTTGTCTACATTAATTTTGAAATGAGACAAACCTATATTCTTACACAAATACCCTCAAATTAACCTATATTTTTACCAAACATTTTTTTGTTTTTATTCAAAACATCCATTAGCTATTGTACAGAAGATGATATCTGAAAAATGTTTATCAAATATTCTTGTTCAATCTCATACTCCATATCTCAGACACCAACTACAAAACCTGAATAACAAATTTGTTACGGAGTGTCGCACATAATCTCATACTTTGTGTCATTTGACTACCTTTGATAACCATTTTTGAGCCTCGGTGCTCGGCCATGCCTAATCGGCAACGAGAAGAACTAATTAATGCACAAACAAATAATACAAATTTCTCACGGGAAAGAAGGAACGAAATTAATGCACAACAAACACTACAACTTTTGTTGGACGGTAAATTAAGGAAATGAGATGAGTCTTATTTATAGAAAACTTGGAGATTGTTTCATGAACTTGGAGATGGAGACCCGCTACTACTTTATAGAAAGGAGTATAATGATAAAAAAAATTAATTTATAATGTATAATTAAAAATCAAATCTGAATCATTAGATTAAAAATGAAATGATGAGATTAAAATCACATAGGTCAATTTTAGATCGCATGAATTAAAACAATCTAAAAATGACCTTCGTACTTGGTTATGCATTAGGATTTGCTTATTTTTTTAACACTACCCCAACGCAATAAATACAAACAATATGATACTCCCTCCGTCCCAAGATAAGCAAGGCGTTTCATTTTTGCCCTCGTTTTGGAAAAATGATACTCCCTCTATCCCTCAAGAATATGCATTCTATCCTTTTTAATCCGTCCCACAAGAATATGCACTTTCTAATTTTGAAAAGTCTTTTTTCTCTAATGAGATGAGACTCATTCCCCACTAATAATATTTTATTTACTTTTTCTCTTTACACAATTCTTTCTCTTACTTTACTTTTTCTCCACTTCAACTATTATATACTCCATCCGTCCGCCATTAGGAGTCTCATTCCTTGGCGGCACGGGTTTTAAGAAATATTAAGAAAGTGGGTGAAAAAAAGTTAGTGGAATAGGGGTCTCACTTGTATATATTAGTTTTAAATGAAATGCAAGTGGAATGAGTTAGTTGAAGATGAGACACTATTACCATTTATGGTAAAAGTGAACCGGGACTCCTATTCGTTGACGGACTAAAATGGTAAAACGAAACTCCTATTCGCGGGAAGGGAGTATCATTTTTGCAAAAGAAACGCTTTGCTTATCTTGAGACTAAGGGAGTATGAGTTAACAAAGAGAAGCCTGTTGAGGGTTGAAGGCTACCGCGATCCAGTTTAAGCCTTTTATTAGGCACAGGACATATTTATGAATCACATTTAATGGAAGAGATACACTTCCTCTTTGATGAAGTTTCTAATATTGGTATTCTGGCTCGATATAGAAAATGAAAATGAAAATGAAAATGAAAATGCAAATGCAAAGAAATTGAGTGAATAATTAGGAAGATCAAACGGAAGGGCGTACAACTCTCATTCCAATAAAAATATTAACCAGTAGTATAACCATACAAACTTTTCGATGGAACCTCATTGAAGCTGATGTTAAAGTTGGAATCACTTGTTACAGCTTATATACTCGATTGAACTTTAACTACTCTCTCATTAATTTACAACAGGATCGGTATACCAGCTCTCGCAGTTGGTGCGAGCTAAGACAAAGAGCCTTCGTGATCTGGCAGAGATGGTGAGGATCCACCACTAAGTTTGCTGGGAGCTGGTGTATTTTTCCGCGACTGTTGTCTTTTCGTGGGCACAATCACGCTGTCATCAAGTTTCGTGTTGAATCCTTCATCTTCATCATCCTCTTCATCTTTGAAAACTGGGTGGATGTATGCATGCTGGAGATAGCCTTTCAAATTCAGGTTAGGCTCTCTTGCTCGTTCGAGTGTGTCTTTCATCATTGCTTCCTGAAACCAAGATGTGTATTGAATTACTATAAATATCTGACATAAATAGAATGATCCATGAATTTAGAAATGCTACAAACCTGTAAAGGATATTTAACAAAAGCTGGTTGATAACGGCCTTTGCAGTAGAGATGAAAGAAGATTGTCAACACCGGAAGCACAATAAGGACCAATGGGGCCTCATATATACCTTTTGTGCCCATTAATCCCATCAGGACTATCTGCGAGAAGATCATGGCATAGATAATACGTCCGTGTACGTCTGGCCAGAATGCTGCAGCACTTTCATATTCTTGATTGTATACATTTATGATCTGCACCAAGAAAAGGGAATACAATGTCAGTTGTATCTGTATTGGAAAGTCATCCACACACGAGAGATCCATTGAATGTAATGTGAGAGAGAGAGAGAGAGAGAGAGTGAATGGGGATTATTCTACCTGGTGGCGAAATACCATGTATGCCAGAGCAAAGAAAACCAGTATAAAAGGAAGGAAAATTGGTGTCACCACAGCATAGACAAGGCCTAGAAGGAAATATAATTGTATCTGAGGTTCGCCGGTGTTAAAACCAATGCTTCCTGGATTCATCGCCTCATCTCTGTCCTTTTCTGTCTTCACTAGGAAGAAGTTTTTCAGATGGAAGAATATGAGTGGTTTCAGTCTTAAGATTTCTCCAGCAATACCAGCCCATCCATCAACCATTACATAAGTGATAAAGAAAGTTGCTTTCATAGGGATTGCAACACCAAGTGTCTCAGGGATTCTGCATTGCACAATCTCGTATAAGCTTACCAGTTAGTTCATTAAAAATAGGATACCATCCTCTCTTAGCATATTTTACACCAGAGAAGATCCATACATTTCTTAGTTACGAGATGGGAAATATAACCATATCATCCCACCAGGTGATAAATGGTTTTAATGCTGTACAAAAAATAACCAAACAAATTTCCAATCCACCCATTGATAAATGACTACATATGTAGTAAGAGTTTATGTTCAGATAACGTACTCTTTTGGTGACTGACGAAGAAAACTATCAAGTTGTGAAAGTGCACTTCCTGCTATTATGCTCACAAGGAAAACATTAACAAAGTTGAACAGATAATATCTTAAGGCAGCTCTCCTCTCCAGAGCTGATATCGACAGAAAGCCCTCAAATTTGGACATCATCATCAATATTGTTGGTAGCACTATAAGAAAAATCTTCAAAGCAAGCCCAGGAAGAACACCTTGGATGAAAGATTTAATAAATTTCCTGCACCACGAATATAGCATTATTATTAATGTGGTAACATATATCACAACTAATAGTAGCAATATTTGTTTCCAAATTGATCATTCTACACAAGATAAACAACAATACAGCACAGTACAGCCAAATATCTGTATTGCCAAATTGATCATTGGGGATAAGGTACACATGACTACACTATTCACAGAGAACTACAAGAAGCTAAGGCTTTGCACAAGGATCATTGTGAAAAATCAAATTAGTATGCTACTACTTCTTTTCAAGATACTTGTTGCAATGTGTTCAATTTTCCGCACTTCAACCTTTGTCATTAATAAACGCCCTCTAGTATGGAGGCTAATATGAGAAGAGTTAGCATAGCTTTCTCTAAACCTCCTAGGATCAACTATTTTGAAACTTAACTGTTTTTTGTGCGCGTGCCAAATATCAAGTATTGAAATGGACGGAGGTAGGAATGAAAAGTGCACTACGTGGATCTAAGTCCCCAAAAATATCCACAATTGATTAAGCAATTGGAGCAGTCCCTTCGTCTCTTAAGTTTCACTAGTTCTAAAGTGATTGTTGAACTTTAACCTTCCAAATGTCGGCCACTGACTTGATCAAAAGATTCAAAAGGTGAAAAAATGGAATGAGTAACTAATCTAGGAATAACTCGACACAAGTTAACAAAAGATGCTAACTAGTGCTCATAGTATAATCTATTTTATCATAAATTTAAGTTCTCTATTTTACAGGATGCCACCAATTCTTTTCATTATTCAAGACAAAAAAGAACACAATCTTAGTCTAATTGATTATATAGGCACATATATTAGCACCATCCATATCAGTCCCTTCGTCTCTTAAGTTTCACTAGTTCTAAAGTGATTGTTGAACTTTAACCTTCCACATGTCGGTCACTGACTTGATCAAAAGATTCAAAAGGTGAAAAAATGGAATGAGTAACTAATCTAGGAATAACTCGACACAAGTTAACAAAAGATGCTAACTAGTGCTCATAGTATAATCTATTTTATCATAAATTTAAGTTCTCTATTTTACAGGATGCCACCAATTCTTTTCATTATTCAAGACAAAAAAGAACACAATCTTAGTCTAATTGATTATATAGGCACATATATTAGCACCATCCATATCAGACTCTCTTATCTCATCTCACTCCTAGTGTTCTAAAGCTTAAAGGATCTTAATAGCACACCAAAAACTACAGCTCTATCATTATACTATTAGAGAACAAAACTAAGCAGGTAGAGCCAATTCATCTTGTAACCTAAATTTGAGCATACTAGGCAGGTATACTCATTCTTTCTTGCAAGCTAAAGGTAAGCAGACTAAGAAAGTAGAGTCAATCTGTCTTGTTAGCTAAATCTAAGATAATGACGTGAAAAAACATTTCTGATCAACATTTTTTAATCTAAAAAGTTTACTGGGCTTTCTTCCAAGTTCAGTTAAAGACAAAGTCCTAATAACATTTGCAGAAAAATTGATCTTTGTGATATTACTTCAAATAAATACTATTCAAGATCCTCATTTAAGATTTAAGAAAGCCGTGAAGCTTTTAACTTATGGTAAGGAGCCTCGGACTTATGGTAAGGAGCCTCGGCAATATATCAAATCAGAAGGCATAAAGAGTGATGAATTGCAGTTCACATCATCATACAGTCAAGTAAATGCAACACACTTGAATTTCTAATAACCAGACAAGCTGAGGTTTTATGATGAACGTAAACAGCTTTAGAAGAAACACTCACTCCTCAACAATTGGCTCGAGAAAAGGCAACCTCTTCTCAATACTCTCAATATTTGCAAGAGACTGAACGGCAGAAACAGGGATCATGAAGAAGAATGTAAGTAAGAAGAAAGCGACTGCAGCAATAAGCTTCCTAATAGTTATTGAAACATAAGGAATTGCCAGGTTAGGCCAGAATACATCACGTGGCTCTGCAGCCCATTCAGTCAACCACAAAGTTGGGTTTCTGGACTGCTGAGTTTGTGCACACACAGCAGCACCCCACCTAGTTTTGAAAGAGACAAAAGCTGCTGGCATGATACACTTCGGATCAGTTTTTACCCTTTCCCGCTCTGCTTCAATCTACAAGTGAATAATATGATAAAATTATAAGTTTAAGAATCATCAATTTGTATTTTGTAGTGAGCAAGACCAAGCAAGATCAGTCATCTAGTTAGCAGCAGAACATTAAGTAAATTAATGAAACATAAAGTGACAGAAAGCAACTCTTAAATCATTTGAAATAGGTTATACTATTAAAAAGATAGAAATTGCCAATAATGGAATAATCTTTAATCTTTAGATGAACAAACAGTTGTGTGACTAACCAAAATCTGCAGATCATGTTTTTGTGTATGCTAATAATGCATGACACTACTGTAAAATTAAACAAAATTACATTAGTATCAGGCATTAAACATCTTCTATGTAAAATGGTTAATAATCTTTCTGTAGCATCCACATAAACAATGAATCTATTAACTGAGCCATTAGTTGTTACCAAGTTAAACGGAGTTATTAGTTTGTTGAGCAACCAAAGATGAGCCAAGATGGTCCTTAGCCTGGTAGTAAAGGAAAGCTGGAGATCACAAGAGGCAACTATGAAAATGAAACCATTTTGTGTGATAACTACTGTTACATAAACCCTAAAAGATCTAACTGTGGATGCATTCTCTCTTTTTTGTTTGTGTGCACTCTGCATTCAAGAGAAACAAGCGAAATGAAGTTATAAACAGCCCCACAATAATAGGATAGATTTGTTTTTTTGGATGGTGGATTTATACGTGGCACGTGCAATACGGATTTTCTTATTTGTTTTGGAAGCTGGAGCTTTAAATGACAGATTGTGAAGTGCTCTAAATAATTATAATAATGTTGCATTTCAAATGCCATAGTCATATAGCAAGGAAGACTTCTTTCTAGTTACTTTTCAAGTGCAATTTTATTGTACTCACTTCTTGAGTCAGTCTCTCTATTTCAGCTGTCTGATAATCAATTCCATCCACTTTATCCCCACAAAGGCCAAGAAAACCAGTCTGCAAGTTTGAAATAAGTAAATAGCACTCGTTAACTAGTGATTGAATAATAATACTAAACTGAAGATACAGTTCCTAACAATTGAAACAGAAATGAGATGACTCAACGCAACAAAGAAACAGTACCTTAGCCATAGGTCGTTTCGCTTGATTCCTTGAATATTTTAATTGGTAATAGTCAAGCCAGTTTTGCTTTTTCTTCTTCTCCTCAACCAGTTTTGCAAGTTTGTTGGCATTGATTACAACCTGTATGTATTTGAAATCAGAAAGATATTTAAACTTTGGCAGTAGACTACAGTTATCAACTACTATAATATGAGGACATGATATGACGAGGTCCACAGTACAGGGTGTTTAATAGAAAGTGACCATGTTGACAAGAAAAGACAAGTAGAAATACTCCCTCCGTCCCACAAGAGTATGCACTCTTTCCTTTTTAGTCGGTCCCACAAGAGTATGCACTTTATAATTTTGGAAACTCTTTTTTATCTAATGAGGCGGATCCCATTCTCCACTAACAATACTTTAATTACTTTTTCTTTCTACTTCTCTCTTACTTTAACAATTGTTCATTCACGGCAATATGTTTCTTCTATTTTGTACAGTCCAAGAGTTCAACATAGTCTCAATAGTGGTAAATATCAAAGTATCGTGAATCATTTCAGTTTATGAAAGTGAAATCTGATACATTAATGAACCCTAACTGAAAATTTTAAGAAGCGTGCAGGATCACATAAGAAATCTAGAGGGCCTAGAGGCAGGCCATTTGGTTTGCCTCCTGTAGGGCTATATCAAAAATAACAAATGTAGAGGCAGATTCCTACAATTATACAGTGAAAATAACTGAAGGAGACTATTAAAAGGCGCATCTTATTGCTGCAATAAAAAAGAATGTCTTTCAATTATTAAAGTTACAAGTAGTCATAAATGAGATTGAGAACTAATCCTAAAATCATATATGAGACGTCAAAGAGAGAGTCTATAAATAATGAACCTCTTTTCAAATGGAAGGAGAATCATTTTCTGACAGGCATATACTTTTGTAAGAAAAGAACAGTATTCGATCAAATTCACGGAGGGGAATGGCAGAGGGTTATTCTATGTGACATATCTGAATGAAGAAGACAGCAGACAACAAAAAGTCCCAGCAGAAATCTCAACTATTCTGAAAATATATATACATCTAAATACTAATTTGCAGTAAATCTTAGCAGTAACAAACCTGATGAGTTAGATAGTGATCTGGATGGTTGACCAAAAAAAAGTGCTCCACACATTCTGACACTGATTCATCAGTATCTGGAGGCACATTTCTGACAAGAACCTGCGCCGAAAAGTTTCACCAAAGTCCAAACTTGAGTGTTCAAACATTGGTAACAATCTATAATCTATTCTAAATCATCAATCACCATCTATCACACTAGCGTTTCCACCATGCTGACCAAGCATTGGTAACTAAAAGGTACAGAAGGGCGCGCAAATCAATTTTTTATTTGAAATAGCATTTCACTACATTTATGTTTAACACAGCCTTACTATCATCACATCATGTTCGTCTTAGTATATTTCTCAACAGCACAAAACAAAAATAACCTGTTTACTGACTCCATATTAGTTTTTGAATAATACCCATGAGCTTATAGGCCCGAGAACTTACTTTTTTTTTTTATAGAATCTTAAAACTTGTCTGAATTTAGTTTAGCAGACAGCCTTTTTACAGTGTGAACAAGATATTACTTCTTACCGTGAATTGATCAGGACGACGCTTTTCTGAAGCAAGAAAGTGTAAGCGCATTGTAGCAATTATTTCATACTCCTTCATCAATGTATAGCATGTCCAGAAAGTAAAGACATAGGCCATTACTACATGAGTCCAAAACCTGTGAATAAACGTATAAGTGTGATTCACATTTCAATCTATTCATGTAAAGCAAAAACTACACATTAACTATTGCACATGAAAATTTATAATTAGAAGGCGTCTAGATCATGAACAATATCATGTGTACATCGAAGAAGACCAGAAACTGGAGGTGTGAATGTCCAAGAAGAAAATCTCTTGCATGTGTAAAAGATCTCCATTGCAGTTGAGTTAATTAGATTTATTCAATTATCAAACTGAAGACAATGGCCTGCAAATCATCTGAGATTAATGAGGAAATATTGTTTTCCTGCTACCCATTAGCAAATAGCAACAAAAAAATGCTCTGAGAAAGTTAGTCTCCACCTCACAGGTAGGTTAGAACTTTTTATGTCTCAATAAAAGGCTATTGCAAAACACTAGAACAAACACCGATATAGAGCCAACATAGAAAAACATCTTATATACAAATGTAACCCAACTTTTGAATTTCTCAAAATAGGCGGTGTTTTCACAAGTTCATCCCGTTAAGAATAAATTAGATGTCGAGAACTCTGGAATAGCAAGTAACAAATCGAAGATGGTTTGAATTAACTCCTGACCTAGGTGATCCATGCGGAACATTTGAAATAGAGAGCTTGTCAATATTACTAAATGTTATCTTTTCATCTCCTTGAGATAATACTGCCAAGGTGTTGTTCGTCCAGTTTACAGGCACAAGGATGGTCCACGAGAGCAATGTCACTGGAACAAAAATCTTTAGTCTGCATATACCAAAATGCAGAATCAGTTCACACTTTCCACTTATTTGGCAGCTTTGAACATTATATGATAAAGAATACAACGGCAAGTCAAGGAAATACAATAGGCAAATTATACCCAAGCAAGTAAATCCGCAGATAGGCAGCTGAATCCAGCCCTGCATGATCAATAAGCTCCGGCTCAGGCATCTTCAGTGCTTCTGGTACCCAATTCAGAAATCTAATGTAAGCTCTCCAGTCTAAATTGACAATTTTGGTAACGAATGCGCCTGAGTGACTGGGACTACTTCTCAATCCCTTGAGGTACCATTTCGGAAAATATACTCGATCATTAAATGGCTGAAGCCGTAGGAAGGCAAATGCTATAAGAAAAATCAAGGCACTGAGAATATTAAATGCTGCTGCAACCCCTATATCTCCAAATGTCGCCATGGCTTGCCTCTAGCTAATCACCTAAACCTCCTGTTTCCAAACCAGAATATGTCAATTTCACATAAACCATCTATAACATGCCACATAATGCAGTCAATTCTGCTATGCCTATGTAAAACATTTCTACAATTGAAACATAAAGTTCAGGGTTTTACAATCAGATACATATTCCTGAATCATGTATAGTTATAGAATTGGAGAAAAAAGTTGACAAAAATTAATTTAAGTCAGACTGTTGGCAGAATTACCCAAAACGCTAAATATCTTGTAAATCCACAGGCACAACTTAAAGCTGATAATAGTCCCAGCTGTTGAACTGATTTTCAAAAAATACAAAGAAATATATATCCTATAACTTCCATAAGCAATTTACTGAATCCTCAACATCAAAATCATATTTGGCACCAGTAGACAGTAGCAGGTGCAAAGCAGAGGAATTTTACATATTACCTAACTCTCACCACTAACCGGAATTCAAAAACAGAACATCTCCAGCCGGCCGAATTGGTCAAAGAGAAAAGAGAATAAACACTAGAAACACACGAGAAAAAGTTATTTAAACGGGAAGAAAAACATACTTATGATTCGGTAGCTCCAAAAACCGTGAAGAAAAGCAAAAAGAAATCAACTCAGAAGGTGGAGAGTTGCGGGTCGGGGAGTGAATAGAATTGATTCGAAGTTGAAGAAAAGGCAAAGAACATCCCCACAATCTTCTCCGCGAAGATATGTAATTACAGTAAACCACAAGACAAGCGCCTATACATACACAATACACACACTTACGGAATGAGAGAGAGATGGAGTAGTTGTGTGTGTCAAAAGAGGTATATATATATCACAAAATCGAATAAGAGTCAAGCGACAATGGAGATTTTCTTCTGATTTGGAGTGGGATTTGTTGGCTACTGCGACTTTATTTCTCTCACTGATAATTTTGTATGAATTCAGTATTGTTTTGTTTGCCTGATTGCTACGTTTTCAGTTTCCCCATTTGCTGCTATAATTGCTACTTATATTTATTTCATTCATAACTAATTGAATAGTTTAGGTGAAGTATCGGCAAGTCGCATTAGTTCGGCAACGGCTATTTTCGTTGCCAGCGGATAAGCCTTGTGTATTATTTATCACGAAGAAAAGCTATATATACATTTTTTTGAGGTTTATACTTATAGAATAAATTGTTTTGGAGGTTTTACTTAAAAATATTTTCAAATCTCCAATCATGTTTTTTGAATGTCAGAAAATATTTACAACCAAAAGAATAATAGCGGCATTTAGTTATGGATACTATAAAATTTGAATATAATTATCTTTGTGTGGAATTCAAATGGGAATTTATTCACATGAGCTTGTCCCTCCTATAGATAATGTAAATAATAATTTCAATCATTTGTGACAGAGAGGAAGTCTTGGGATAGGCATCTCAGATATTCGTCCCTCGAAGTGGAAAACTACTTTGTCTAGATTCTAAAGTTAATGGAAGGTAAGGCGACTACTCTTTCGAAAGCAAAAGAGTAGAACATTAATGCCATTTTTTGGCCAGAGGCGGTTGTCTACCTATAACATACTATTACCTAACTATGTGATACTAATATGCAACTTTTTACACCACATGCTTCATTGACCTTCCAAGGAATACAAGTTTTTCAAATGAAGAAAAATTAAATACAAAAACTCTTCACGTGGCAATACAATTAATTTACTCCTACAAGTTCAGAGTGAGCCTTAATCCATTTATAATTGGTTTTCAATCTATATGATTTTGACTAATATGGTTTTATATTTAATTCTATATAAATTAATATGTTAGATATTATCCTACGTCATGGATTTATGCAACAGTTTTCTCAAATATCAATTAAAATTATGTGCTAAAGTTATGTGCGTAGAAACTTAATGATTATTTTGGTTCTCCGAACTCCATCAATGTGTAAATGTATTTGGGATGATTCTACTTGTTACGAATAATGTCATTTTTATTTATGGGATGATACGCGGCGGATGGAGGTGGGGTCGCGTGGGGTCGGCCGACTCCACCGCCGACTCCGTCGACATTGGGATAAAATTACCCTTCATCAACCTCCGACCCCACGGCGTTCAAACCCCTGCCCCGGCGCCTACTCTTCGTCGTCATTCTTCACTTCTGATCTCTGAAGCGGTGGCGCTTATTATCTAACAAAAACTCCCACCGCCCATTCTCTGCAAAAAAAAACTCTCACCGCCCGCTTATTCTCTAATTTTAATTAAAAGTAGATTGTCTTACAAGTGGGCCTTTTATTAGGTTTATAAAACTTGTGTTTTTACAGCCCAATATACTTTTTTTAAATATTATTCCAATTCCTAACTAATTCAAGCAGAATTAAAAATTTAACTTCTGATAGGCGATGACAGTAATTTTGAAGTAACCAATTCTTGCTGAGCATTTGCAGAAAGAATTATTTTTTTCTGATTTTATAGTAATAATCATTTTTTATATATTTTTTAAAAATTTCTTTTATTAGCTGATTCTATTTACCCTAACTTATATAATAGATATCATAATTATCCTTGTATTTTACTACAGACTTAAATGATTTGTTTTAAATATATTAAAGTACTGATTTTCGTTACTTTACTTCTAGGTTAATGAAAAAAAAAACTCATGTTTTTATCTATTCTTCTAATGTTGAACAAAAACCACAACAATTGAAAAATCATGGAGTAGTTGATAACAATCTTGACGAGATTAAAATTGATAAAAGAAAAATTAAGGTTGATCTAAGATTACGAGATTCTATTGATAGTTTTTATGTGAACATTCGAGATCATATTCGTAAAGAATATGTAGTCAAAGGTCCTTATCAATCAAAAGACCATGATTTCCAAAATAACTAACTAGAAACTCAAAAGATAGGAGAAGTTTTAGATTGTTTGTATAAAGACTATGTTTGACTTGAATATAGTATGAAAAAAGATGTTGGATATTGCTTTCGGTATTTTTTTTAAGCGTGATTATTTATATTTTAATATTTTATTAGAAATAATTATTTAAATATTATATTGTTTTTAGTTCGACCCCACGGTTATAAATTCCTGGATCCGCCATTGCGTCAATCAGTGAGCATTATTAAGTGGAGTGTATTTCGTCTTGTAGTTAGAGGGAACCCCTACTTTTACCATCAGATAATTTAATGTATTTTTGTTTCATTGTTTTATCTGTTCTTCATTTATTTATTCCATTCTATGGTAATGGCAAGAGTGTAGGTTGTATATATTGTATTTGTAAAATCTTATTCACAATTTATGAGAACGAAATTTATTTATTACATAATTTGTATTCGTTATTACTATTTTTATTAAGAAATTATTATTTTTGTAATCTTATTTGTTGATTAAATTCATGAAAATAAGTAAGTAGTACTCCATCCGTTTCTTAAAAATAGAATTTCTTTCTTTTTTGGTCTGTTACCTAAAAATATGAACTTTTCATATTAGGATATGGGTCTCACAATCTAGTAACACTAGTTCCACTAGTTCTCCTTTGCTATCTTATTTTACTTATTTTTTCTCTCTTTATCTCTCTTACTTTACTGATTTTGCAGTGAAACTCGTGTCGTTTCCAAAGTTCCTATTTTTAGGAAATAGAGGGAGTATACAAACAAGTCATTCTTCTATACTAAAAATTGATCGGTAGACTCATGGTAACATATAGGCCTGGGGATTCGGTCGCTTCAGTTCCGACCGAACCGATTTTTCGGTTAACCGACTCCCATTTTTTTTGAAATCTAGAACCGAAACCGAACCCTTAGTCGGTTCGGACCTACAAGCTCTCCGGTTCCACCGAAGGAACCGAAATCAATTGCCGTCGGAGAAGTGGAGCAGCAATAGATGCGGTCTGCACAGCAACAACTGAGAAGAGTGGCTAAGAGGTGAGAGAAAAGACGGTCGGTACAACAACCGCGTCGGAACAACAACAACCGCGTCGGAACAACAGCTACCGAGAACAGTGGCATGGAGGAGAGAGCAGCCGCATTGGATATCAACAGCAAAGAAGAGTGACAGGAGGAGAGAGCAATGGTGGTCGAAGAAGAGTGACAGGAGGAGAGAGCAACCGGGTCGGAACAGTAGCAACACGGAAGAAGGGAGAGGAGGAGAGAACAACGACGATTCTTTTTTTAGAAAGAACAACAACCGTTCTTCTTAGTTAATGACTTAGGGTCTTTTACAATTTTTTTATTTTGAAAGATGATTGATTAAAATAAATATAGTGAAAAAGTAAAACACAATCAACCATTACGGTTCTTCAATTAGAACCGAGAACTGCCTAAATCCAAAACTCACTAACCGAAACCGAACCTTAACCTTATTTTATTAGTTTTCGGTTAACCGAGAACTGAAAAAATAAGGTTCGGTCCTCGGTTAACCGAGAACCGGGAACCGTTTCCCCACCCCTAGTTACATAAGATTTTTCAGGTACCTTGTTGAAAAAAGTAATCGATATTCTCAACCTAAATAGAGGAGCACAATCTATTGCGAATGGTTTAATGTCCTTAATCATACGCTTCCTGAGGAAATTCTGGATCACTAATCTTAAAATGCATCATATAGTAAAATTACCATAATATTTTAAAAAGTTTTTTATTTTTTATAAAATGAATTTCATTCTCTATTAATAATATTTTAACCAATTTTTTTTCTCTTATCTCTCCTACTTTATCAAATTTTATATTAAAATTTGTGATCATCTCTCTATTTTATTAATTTTTATACTACAATTTGTGTATTCTATTACCAAAACTATTAATATTGGACCGATCTATAGTATATTATGTTATATGTGAACATTTTGTCGTAAATTCGTAATTAAGTGTAGAGCATACGTATTTATAAATAATTTCCTCAGGACATCCACAACGCTGCGGGCCAGACCGCACAAGTCCCGGCCCGCGGCCTGGCGCGTTGGAGAGAGACGAGACGCGGCTTGAGCCGCGCCTGGGGATGGAGGAGAGGCTCGGGGCCGCACCTGGTTGCGGCACGTCCTAGCGTTGGAGGTGTTGGGGCCGTGCCCGGTTGCGGCCAGTCTCAGCGTTGCAGGTGCACGGGCCGGACCCAGGCCTGAATCCGGGCCGGGGTTATGGATGCTCTCAAACCATACTATGTACTCGCCCCTCGTTCAAAAGATGCATCATGCATGCAACGTGTGTATTACTTATCAATTAATGAATGTAAATCTTACTTTAGTTATTTAATTTGTACTATATTTGCCCATTTAGTTAGCTCATAGATCTTCTGAGTTCTGATAGCTAGTACTCCTATTTAATACTACTAGTCCATAAGAGTAAAAATAAATTAACAAATATTGTATATACAATTTGTCCTTATATTTTGAACCGATTTTAATTTAAACTGATTTTTTTATTAAGCATTATTTTCTTACTAAATTACCCTTTTTATAAAATATGGAAAGTATGAAAATATGGAAGATGAATACAATTAAAAAGGTGTCATTTATATATTGAAATTTTATAAACTAGGATAATTTCATGGTAGCCGAGATTGTTGCTTATGCATATGTTTTAACAAACGAATATACTACTACTAATATTTATCACCAAATTATCGTTGAATTCAAAATTATAAGATTACATATCTTAAAATTTTATACTTATAGTAGTTTGAAATACATAAATAAATAAACAAAATAAAATAGTAAAGACTAAAAAGAATGTGAATATTATTTTACTGAATGATCATATTAGAAAATTAAGTATATACATGCAGTCGTCTATATAACTTACAATTTCAGTGATAATTTAAAAAAAAAATAGAGAAGATGTTATTTTATTTTTAATGAGACGGATGTAATATTATTTTGGATGATAATGCTAAGAATTTAAGTATATATGCATTGTTGTTTTTATAACTTAAAATTTAAGAAATATTTAAAAATAAAATTATTGCATGTGAATGACTATTATTATTTCATTTGATGACAACACTAAGAAATTATATAATAATAAAATAATTGGATGAGAATGACCGTTATTATTTCATTGAATGATAACACTTAGAAATAAAGTATATGTACATATAGTTGTTTTTATTAACTTAGAATTTCAAAGATTATTTAATAATAAAATGATGAAATGTGAAAAACTATGATCATTTCCTTGAATGACGACACTAACAAATTAAGTGCATGTTTATCCACGTAGTCCTTTTATAAATTAGAATTTTATAGATTATTTAATAGAATAATTGGATGCACTAAGAAATTAAGTATATATACAAGTAAATTTTTATAACTTTAAAGTATAAGAATTATTTAACAAAAAATAATTGGATGTGAATGACTAATATTATTTCGTTGGATAATAACAATAACAAATCAAGTATATACATACATGTAGTCATCTTTATAACTTATAGTTTTAAAGATTATTTAATAATAAAATAGTCGAATGTGAATGACTATAATTGTTACGTTGAATGATAACTCTAAGAAATTAAATATATATATTTGCATAACTTATAATTTTACTTAATACTGTTAAAATAATTAGATGCGAATGACAATCATTATTTAACACTAAATATATATACATGTTATCGTTTTTATAACTTAGGATTTTAAAGAATTTAATGATAAAATAATTAAATAAGAATGACAATCGTTGGATGATAACACTAAGAAATGAAGTATATATACATGTAGTCATTTTTATAACTCTGAATTTTTATAGATTATTTTATAATTAGATGCGAATGACTATGATTATTTCATTGAATAATAACACAAAAAATTAAGTATATATAAATGTGGATTATGAGAAACTTAGGCCATCCACAACGCTGTCTCTATACCGTCTCTTAAACCGTCTCTTAACTACTATTTGAGCACTATTTGAGGGCCCCACTGTCCTTTTTTCCTCCATCTCTTAACTAAGAGACGGAACCTGCAACGCTCCGTCTCTTAACCGTCTCTATACCGTCTCTTAATTACTATTCATTCAATTTAATTTATAATTTTTTTTAAAACCCAATTCAATTTAAACAAACACACTTTATTAAAACTAAAACAATATTACAACTTAACATTAAAAAAAACGAAGACATAATTAAAATTCTAAAAAAATAAAAATGACATAATTTAATCTTCTCCGCCAAAGTTTTCCCAAATGTGCTCAATTAGATCCTCTTGGAGTTGGGTGTGGGCGCTAGAGTCGCGTGTCCTTGCCCGAATAGCCAACCGTTCTTGTATAGATGGATGCGCTCCTCTCGTCGTCGATCTTCTTCGAGTGATTGTTCCATTAATTGGCGCATTTGCTCAAAAGGATCCATTTGTTTGAGTTGATTGAAGATGGAAATTGGAGTGATAGAGAGGATTTGAGAGGAATAGATGTGTGTTTGTGTTTGAAATGAGTATGGAATAGAATTATTTATAGAGTAAAAAAATAAAAAATTTAAAAAATGAAAATAAATATTTAACGGTAATATTACCGTTTAAAAAAAATTTTTTTTATTAAAAATCGATTTTTTTTTAAAAAAAATGAATTATTGCGTCATCAGTGACGACGCCCACTCGCGGGCCAGCGAGTGGGCGTCACGCACGCATGGGGACGTGCCACGTGTCTCGGGCGCGTGGCGAGACAGCTCGTCTCGTGTCTCTCCGAGACGAGCTACGCGACGAGACGGTCGCGAGCTGGAGACGAGATGGCCGCTGCAATGCGTCTCGCGGGGGTCTCGTCTCTCCGAGACGAGACGCGAGCCCGGCGCGAGACGCGTTGTGGATGGTCTTACTCTTTCCTAAATGGTCAACAAAAAGGGTAAATATGTAATACATTATATTTTGAAAAGTAAAATACCTTAAATGTCCAATTTTGTGTATACAATTTTTTATTAATTTATCACTAGCCCGTAACATAGTATGTCAGCATATAAGTTTATTTTCTGGTACTCTGATCGAACTGAAACAACCAGTTAAAAGAATCTATTTCGCCTGACTAATTAAATACTTAGAAAACCGTTAAACAATGAATTAAACAGAATTGTTTGTTCCAATTTCTGGATTAGCTGGCAGCAGGCATGAAGACCGTTTCGGATTAAACGTAATTCAGCCGGAGCTTTTGGACTCATCTTTTACCCATTCTTTAAAGCTAGTTAATATACATTTGAATTGCAATTTTGAATCGGCAATGAAAGCTCACTAAAACTTATAAATGCAAATGTCGGATAATAAATTACAACTTGACTACCATTAATATTTTTCTTTTTCTTCTTTGATGGACAGATTTTGGAGAAGTCATTATTATCACTTAAAAAGTGTTATGTGCAATCTTCTTCTGAAAGGCTGTTCATTTGAAATTTCTAGTGTTTGCGCTTTGCATCTTAAATCAAGAGCTATATAGATTTCTTTTCCCTTACTATATTCATAAATTTATATTCCTTCGTTGCTTAACACCCACAATTAACATTTGAATCATGACATGTCAGAAAATAATCTACGAAATTATTAATTACCCCTACTTATTCCACAAAATGCATAATTGCATATACTACCTACCAAATCCAACATATATGAAATTTTCTAATATTATTATTACAAATATACAGTTATACTTTAATTTGAAGTCTCGTATGTAGGGGCGTCAATAATTGACCTATAAATCCAACATATATAAAATTTTCTAATATTACTATTAAAAACATACAGTTATACTTTAATTTGGATTGTAGTATGTAGGGGCGTCAATAATTGACCTATATTATAATTAGTCTAAAACTGTTATAGTAGGCTATATAATTATAGCAGAACCCGACACATAAATAGGCCCCCACAATGAGAACTTTTCTTTTCTTGGTTTAATTTTTTTGGAATTATTATTGAAACTTTATAGCAAAATAGTGGGACGGACAACAAATAAAGCCAGGGGAATTAGTTTATCTGTTTATGTGGCATAATTGTGAATTATGATGACTATGGCAATAATAAGATGAAAGTTGGTGATTGTGGTGGCAAACCACTCAGAGTAAGGCTCAGTCTCACTAATTTATTGATTGCATGCATTTCCTTTTCAATATCAAACATCATTTAGTTGTGGGCCTCAATAAATTCATACAAGCAGTAAACGATAGTTATGCAATTAGTTAGTAGTAATAAATTATTTTCTATAGGTCAAAGTATTTTATTTTGGTCTATTTTTCATTTGTGAAATTAATTTTATTTGATTCAACTTATTGTTTACACTTTGCCTTCACAATTTTGTTGAATATACTGTTAGTTGTTATTCTTGTAAAAATATTACTCCGCAGGAGTATTTTTTATGATGATTCGAAAATTAAAAATGGCACAAAAAATAGATCCGAAACTTAATAAAAATAAAAGTTAAATAAAAAATATTATTAGAGAATTTGAAGAAAACAAAATATTTTGAAACAAGGGGAAATTAAGAAAGTTTGAATATAGGAATTTTCTAGGAATTAAACGTATAATTTATTTTCTTATATGATTAGATACTGCCGTAAATATAGTAAGGGGAAAATTATGGAATAATATACTTTTCATAGTAATAGTTCAAATAAAACCAATTAAGTTCGATTTGTATTTTAGAGCCCTTAGGGCATTAGCAATGGGGCGCCCTAAGACGCGCCACGTCAGCAGTTTTATCCTCCTTCCTCCCCACCTGCAGTGGGGCGCCCTAAGGCGCGCCATGTCATCATTTTTTTAATATTTACAAAATCCATACGAATTTAAAAAAAAATAATACATTAAAATACGAATTTCAAAAACTTCATTTCATTTAATAAAAATTAATACATTACAATGCGAATTAAAAAAAACGCAAACTCAGCGACGGCGGTTACGAGCCCACACTTCTTCAATCATGTCGCTCATGAGCTGCGCATGCTCCTGTTGGTTGCGCATTGAGGCATGTCTAGATAGAACCTCTTCGAAGCCTAACGGTAACCCTCTATCGGGTGTGTCGGTCGATGTGCCGGAAGAGCTAGATGCACGGTCGTCTTCATTCCAGTCGGTGATGCTTCCGCCTTCACTCTCGACTATCATGTTGTGCATGATTATGCACGCATATATGACATCGGCGATGACTTCCTTGTACCAGAAACGAGCCTGCCCTTTCACAATTGCCCACCGTGATTGGAGCACCCCAAATGCCCGCTCGACATCCTTCCGCGCCGCCTCCTGCTTTTGCGCAAATAAAACTCTCTTCTCACCAATTGGGCAGCTGACCGTCTTTAGGAAAACTGGCCACCGTGGGTAGATGTCATCGGCCAAGTAGTACCCATATGGTATTGGCGTCTATTGGCAGTGAACTCGATGGCCGGGCCGTTGCCGTTACATTGGTCGGTGAAGAGGGTGGACGAGTTGAGGACATTGATGTCGTTGTTCGACTCGGCTACGCCGAAGTAAGCATGCCAGATCCAGAGCCGATGGTCAGCGACGACTTCGAGGATCATCGTCGGGTGGCTGCCCTTGTATCCACTTGTGAATTGGCCTCTCCACGCCGTCGGACAATTCTTCCACTCCCAGTGCATACAGTCGATGCTCCCGAGCATCCCGGGAAACCCGTACGCCCTCTCGTGCATCTGCATCAGACCCTGGCAATCAGTGGCTGTCGGCTTGCGCAAATATGTGTCGCCATAGGCCTCTACTATCCCCCGACAAAAGCTCTTCAGACACTCGCGGCCTGTAGTCTCCCCACAGTGGAGGTACTCGTCAAAAAGGTCCGCCGTGGTGCCGTATGCCAACTGACGAATAGCAGTCGTGCACTTTTGCAATGATGTAAGGTCGGGTTTCCCGATGCCGTCCTCCCGAAACGTGAAGTATTCATCACGTGAAGACAATGTACGAACAATGCTGAGAAAAAGGTACCTCGACATTCTAAACCGGCAGCGGAAAACAGTCGGGCCCCATCGCGGTTGATCGGCAAAATAGCCTTCAACCAGACGTCTGTGAGCTTCCTGGTGGTCGCGTCGGACATACGACCTATGTCGAATAGGCCAATGGACTTGCTCAGCTGCCGCCGCGGCCTCCGCCTCCTTCTCGCGCTGCATTCATAGCATGCCGCCATGGCCTCTTCAACGCCTGCATCTAATGCTTCGTCAAGCGAACCACCGGATTCAGACGAACTAGAACTATTGGTGTCGCCGAGATTCATTTTGGTTGGATGTAGAGAGAGAATATGTAAAGAAATAGTCGATATGTTCGTATGCACAACTGAATGAGAAACGAGATTTAAATAGAAAATCAAAACCGCGTGTCATCGTCCGCGTTGATCGTTCGCGACCTCCACAATGGGGCGGACGGTGACCATCGTCCGCGGCCATCGTCCGCGGCAGCCGCAATGGGGCGGACGATGGCCATCGTCCGCGCTATCCTCCGCGACTGAAGTATAGGGTGCGGCTATCGTCCGCGCCCCATGGCACGTACCCGCAATGAGTGCGGACGATGGATGGCGCGGACGATGCGCGCCATCGGGCGTGCCATCGTCCGCCCATTGCGGATGCTCTTAGCTCGTGATGGGCTATGGCAATATCAAGTTTCATACATACCCACCACGTTTCAACGGCTGTGCATGTTCTTTCAATCGTCTAAATGAATTATGCTCTACTTATTTCATAATAGTACTAGACTACTTACTAGTTATGCTTTCATTCTTTTAGTAGTTATTTTTGTATAAAACATTATATCCTTATATTTTACTTTTACAAAATACTCTCTATTTATCAAAAAATTACCCATGGTTCTTATATTATTTTAATAAAGTCATTTCGAATCCAGTGTTATGTATAATGGAAGTAATAATGTTTTTAAGGTGGATAATTCCTTTTGGAAGAAAATTTTAATAAATTGTTATAAGTCATCACTTTAGCAAGAAAATTTTAATAAATTGTTATAAGTCATCACTTTTGAGGGGTTTGCCTTGAGTCCGTCCTTTGAAACCCAACAACCCAGAAACTTTCCCGAATCTACCAAAAAGGTACACTTTTGGGGATTAAGTTTGAGGTTGGCTTTCTTGAGCACATTGAGAGTGGACTTGAGGTTGTGCTCGTACTCCGAAGTGCTTTTGCTTTTGACGACTATATCGTCAACATACACTTCGACCTCCTTTCCAATCAGGTGCCGAAAAAGCTTGTCTACCATCCTTTGATAAGTGGCTCCGGCATTCTTTAAACCGAATGGCATCTTTTTATAAGCGAAAATGCCGAAATCAGTAATGAAGGCCGTTTTTGAAGCGTCAATCTCATCCATTAAAACTTGATGGTATCCTTTGTACAGATCAAGAAAACAAAAAATTTCAAAGCCTATCAAAGCTTCTACTTTTTTATCTATGTTCGGAAGGGGATAGCAATCTTTGGGACAGTGCTTATTTAGATCGGTGAAATCTATGCACATCCGCCATCCTCCTTCCTTTTTCTTGATCATGACAGGATTGGCCACCCACGAAGGATACTTCACTTCGAATAACACATCCGCCTTCAATAATTGACGGACTTCGTCATGGATGACTTGACTTCGTTCTGCCGCAAAGAGTCTTTGCTTCTGTTTTATCGGCCGGACCGAAGGATCAATATTTAACCGATGAGTGATTACCTCGGGGGGCACTCTGGTCATGTCCAACGGAGACCATGCAAAGACGTCTTTATACTCCTTGAGGAGCTGGATGGTTTTTTTCCCGAAGTAGAGGCGTTCCCGCGAAGCCGATCTTAACCGTTCTGGATGGATCGTCTTCGTACAGCTGAACTGTCATCGAATTCGGCTCCGGTATGACTTCGGTCATTGCCTCTGACTCCGGCTGCTGTGATTGCTATGCTTGGTGGTGCCGATCTGATTGCTCGGCACTTTTAAGCGCAATCTGCAGACACTCTTTTGCTCTCTTTTGATCACCTCGGATGACCGCTATCCCACCTTTAGTGGGAATCTTGATGGTGAGGTGATAAGTAGAGCAAACGGCCCGAACTGTGTTGAGCCAGTCTCTTCCCAGGATGACGTTGTACGGGGACCGAGCTTTCACCACGAAAAACTCAATCATCGTACTGGAGCTAGTAGGCGCTTTCCCCACCGTGATCGGAAGGCTGATAATACCTTCAGGGCGGGTGTCCTCCTGGGCGAAGCTCTTCAGGGGAAGCGGAGCCGGACTGAGCCGAGCTGGGTCCACTTCTAGTTTGTCGAAGCACTCTTTAAAAAGAATGCTGACTGACGCTCCTGTATCCACAAACACCCTGTGGATCAGTTTGTTTGCCACTCCGGCTTGGATGACAATGGCGTCTTGGTGAGGAGAGATGGCCGGGACGGGATCAGCATCCGAGAACGTAATCACTTCGTCCTGCTTCAGCCTTTTATGCGTTGGCTCCTCTCGATTGGAGCCTCTGCGCTCTGACTTCAGGGACGACTTGGTCTTCCCGGCAGGGAGAGCGTCAATAGTCTGGATTACTCCATCATATTGCGGCTCGTCATCGTCTTCGGGATCCGGCTGCCTTTTCGGATCCTGAGGAGCGCAGTTCGCACCTCTCTGCTTCTTATTCTTCTTTGACTGCTTGCTTTGGTATTTTTTCAATGTCCCTGCCTTCACAAGAACATCGATACCTGCAGCCAAGTTTCTGCAATCCTCGGTATCGTGACCGTGGTCTTGATGGTAGGAGCAGTAGTTATCCTGGGGTCGGCGCGCGGCTGATTTCGTCATCCGCTTTGGCTTTTCGAACAGGTCAGAGTGCAGTTCGAAAATTTCCGCTCTCGGCTTGTTCAGCGGTACGAACTGAGCGGGCGGCTTCTCGGGATTGAGACGGGGTCCCAATCTGTCTTGCACCGGAGCCCTTTGAATTCTTTCAAATGGAGTCCGGCGAGGATGCCCCTGATCGCTATGATCGGGCTTCCTTCTGTCTCCTCGGGACGATGAGCTGTCTAACGACCGTTTGCGACGGTCTGCCTCATCGGCCCGGGAGTACTGGTCCGCAATGTCCCACATTTCCTGAGCTGTCTGCGGACCGCACTCAACGAGCTTCCTGTAGAGAGCTCCGGGCAGGATTCCATTTTGGAATGCCGAGATGACAAGCAGATCGTTGAGATCGTCTACTTGCAGGCATTCCTTGTGGAATCTTGTCATAAAGTCGTTGATTTTTTCGTCGCGACCTTGACGAATGGAAAGCAGCTGAGCCGAAGTGATTCGGACTTCCGCTTTCTGAAAGAACCTCCTATGGAATGCATCCATTAGATCTCGGTAAGATCTAATGCTGCCTTGGGGGAGGCTATCGAACCACCTTCTTGCGTTCCCGATGAGCAGCTCGGGAAACAGCTTGCACATGTGGACCTCGTTGAGACCCTGGTTCGCCATGTTATATTGATAGCGTCCCAAGAAATCATGAGGATCCACGAGTCCGTCATAGGTTATCGACGGAGTTCGGTAGTTCTGTGGTAGGGGAGTTCGGGTAATATCGTCCGAGAACGGAGTCCTCAATGCTCCGTACATGGCGAACCCGACATTTCTTCGGTATGGAGGAGATGGAGTTCTCCTGTGATTCCGGTACCGAGGATTCTTTCTCCTGGAAGACATGACACTACTGCGGTAGTGACTGTCTCGTATGGAGGGAGAGGGAGAATCCGCCGTTTTCGTCTCCGGCTGCTTTTGGCTTTTTTGCAGGAAGGTTAAGAATTCCTCCTGCTTTTCAGCCAAAAACAGCTTGACAGCCTCGTTCAAATCGGGCTGCTGGGAAGACTCGGTGTGACGGCTTTTGGAGCGGCTAGTTCCTTCACCGTGAGAACAGGAGGTAGTCTCCCGAGGCTGTTTCCCAGAGCTGCGGGCTGGACTAGCTTCCTCCTGGTTATCGCGAACGGTGTTACGGGTGTTACGTGATCTGGTACGCATTTTTGGGGTGGAAAAGGGTCAAAAATTCGTTTTATCACAAATTTTGTTCTCTGTTTCCCACAGACGGCGCCAGTGATGAATCCGCGAATTTCTGATGTTAGTAAATGCTGGTAGAGAATAAAGACTACGACACAAAGAATTTACGTGGTTCGATTTACTGAAGTAAATCTACGTCCACGGGAAGAAGGGAGGGCAAGATTGTATTGCTTGATCTGGGATTACAGCTTACAACACAGACTTGCTATATGATATTTTTTCTCTAGAGAGCTTAACCCTTCTCTATCAGATCTAAGTTCTATTTATATATTGAACTAAGATCGTGGCTTGCATCACCACCCTAAGTCGTGGATGTCGTGTAGGTCATGGCCTAAGATCGTGGATGTAGCGTAGGTCATGGCCTACGATCGTGGCCTGAGTTGACACCACGTGGTAGTGGGTGTGTTGGAAGTTGTGGAAATCCTGTATGGGTCCACTAACTCCTTGTTCGGTCGAATACTGAGACCGAACTGCTTTGGTTGCCGATCTGAGAGCAGAGCTTGATGCCGACCTGAGAGCAGAGCTTGATTGGTTGGCTTTTACCGAGCTGTAGGCTGAGGCCGAACTCTTTGGTAATGCCGAACTCATACTCTTCCTTGGGCTTTGGGCTGATGGGCCGTCATTGCTGTTGGGCTTGTTTAGTACGCACCCCATCACTACCCCCCCCCGAAGGGCGAAGTGAATCACTTCGGCGAAGTGAGTCACTTCGGCATTCTGGATAAAGGCAAGGGGGAGGCTGATGTCAGGGGACGTGCCTTGCACGTGACTGCATTAAATGCGACAGTAAAATCCGGCCGTTGACTCCTGAAAAGGTGGGATTCGAAACGGTGCGACGATTTTGAAATCTTCGCCGAATCTGATAAATACCTCCTTTCTTCATCATTGAAGCACTTTTGCGACTGCTTCTTCTGCACTCTCTCTTTTTTGCGAAAATTCTCTCTCCGCTTTCAAGAATTTCTTCAGACTTTCTTCACCTTCAAAAAGTAAGAAAAATGTCTTCTTCTTCTTCTTCGGAGTCGGGTAGCGGTAGGAGAGGCGGTAAGGGGTCTTCTGGCCGGAAAGAGTCCGGGGAGAAGACCGTAGAGTATTTCCATAGTATTTTGAGTAAGGATACTGTGATATCCCTACCCGAAAAATACTTTTTTCCTGGGGGGAAGGCGGTGGTACCTGACGGTGATCATAGGGCTGACTCCCCGCCGGAGGGTTACGCCACCGTGTACGAGGCCTGCTTAGAATGCGGGCTTCGTTTCCCCCTCCCTTCTGCCTTTATAGATTTACTAGATTTTTTTCAGCTTCCTTTAGGCCAGGTGACTCCGAACTCTTGGAGGCACTTGTCGGCCTTCGCTGCCGAACTCCGTAAGTTAGGAAGGGATTTGTCTTTGAAGGCGATCCTTAAATTCTTTCAATTTAAGAGGAAGGGGTCTTGGTTTTACTTGATCCCTGTACAGCCCTTTAGGGCCTTTTGTAAAACGAAGTGGCCGAAGTGGCAAAAACCGCTTCTTCTACTATGATAGGACCGCGGCTCCTAGTTTTCCCTGGAGAGGGCCGAAGTCCGTTATCCGTCATCCTCGGCCTGAACCGTTGGACGAGCTCGATGGCGAGCTCAACAAGATTCCCATAGTTAGGAAACAATACACGGAGTCTGAGCTCGTCAAGGGCGACGTCGTGTTCGACATCTCGTCTTCGGACGAAGAGGCCGAGGGTGAGGATTTCTCTTTATCTTTATGCTCTACTGCTTTAACGAAGAAAATCTGACTTTGTTGTTTTTTTTTTTTTTTGTTTTTTGACAGTGAACTTGCTGAATAAGGCTATCCGAAAGTCCTCCGAGCTTGTGGAGCAGGAGAGGCAGAGAGCCCCTCGCTCGGCGTCTGAAGCCGAGAAGAATCCGAAGAGGCAAAAAACCTCTTCTTCGGATCCGAAAGAGCCGGAGCCGTGTTCGGCTAAAGGGAAGGGGAAATTTCATGAGTCCCCAAGAGTGCCGGGGAAAGACCTGGTCATCTCCGAGGTGGTTGCAGACATCCCGGAACACGTCCCTGAGCCTTTTCAATGGCCGACGAATTTTGTGGAGGTAAGCTTTCTGACTTGGCTTCTTTTCCACATTTTTTGATGGCCATTCTGTTGAGTTTTTTCCTTGTTCATCTTCAGAGAGCCAAGCTCGTCTCCGTGGAGCTCTCCAAAGCATCCCACGACTACGAGGAGATGCAGAAGAAGTTGCATCTTGCTCGTAGTCTGGCCGAACAGGCTGAGGCCAAATTTGAGAGGGCCCGAGCTGCTAGGATCTCGGCTCAGGATGAAGCCCGGTCAGCCAAAAACCAGCTCATCATCCTGCAAGAGCAGACGAAGCACCGGGAGGCTCAGAAGGAGGCTGCCGCCGTGGCTGCCCAGGGGGAGGCTCTCCGTGTTTACACGGAGAAACTCTTTTTGAGCGGCCAGTTCTCGGCCTTTGTCGGTAGTCTGGTAAGGCTAATTACCGATAAGGGCGAGCAGGGGGCCGACGTCGTGCTGCCTCTGTACAGCCGAGAGATAGCAGCTCGGCTTCAGAATCTGCCGCTCCTTGAGGAGCTCGCTTCATCCTCGGTCCTGCTTTCTGCAGACCGAGTCCGGAGTTGTCGAGCTGATCGGGACGAGAACCTGGAGGCTATCTTTGCCTCCGTGGGACCCGTTTCACCCGCTTCGACTTACAACGGAGAGGGTGAGGCCGAGCCGCTGGAGCAGGAGGCCGAAGTCGAGCGGGCCGGGCATCCGGAGAAGGAAGCCGATCAGGAGGCGGAGGCGAGGCCGGCAGGATGCGTGGCCGAGGCTGAGGTAGCTCAGGAGAAAGAAGCTGAACCAGACCGAGGAGCCGGAGACGAAGCTGGCGGAGTATGATTTCGTCTCCCTTCTCTTAGTCTAGTTTCTTCCTTGTAAAATGGCCTTGAAGCCCTCCTAGTGTAAAAAATTTTCCTTGTGAATGAAAAATTCTCTACACTTGTCTTCGTATAGCTTTTCGTACTCGCCTTTATTCCTGTTGTATTTTACTATCTGCTCGGTACAGCTGCCGAACTAATATAGCTGCTTTGTACTCAAGGAGATGGAGATACTTCACTGGAAACGGCTGTACTCTTCGGCTTTAGACGAAGCTGAGAAAAGAGCTATAGCCGATCAGACGAAGAATGACGAGCTTCTGGCTCGTTTAGTGAAGCTGGAGGCCGATAATAAGGACTTAGAGTCCGATAAGAAGGATCTGGAGGCCGAGCTGAATACGACCATTGCTGAGAGGACTGCGTACGAGGATTACATCCGTGTGCGCGGGGGAGTGACCATATCAGATGTTCAGAGTCGAGTTGACGAACTGTGGGAGGAATATCATGTACTCCGGAGGAACAATGCGCTGGAGAGCTCGGCTTGCCAACAAGTTGTGAAATCATTACGGCGCTGGGCTTCTCGGTACGACATCATTCTTTCCCGGCGTCCCTCAATCGAGAGATTCCTTAGGCATTTCCCGCCAACAGATGCTCGCACTCCAGATCAAGCCTCTGGTTCCCTTGTTCAAAATCCTACTCCAAGTCAACAACGAACTCCGGAACAGCCGGAAACGTCAAGACGAGAACGGGCTCAGGAGCAACCGGAATCGTCAAGACAGGGACGGACTGAAATTCGCCGAGGAGTTGTGACTATGAGCGAGCAAGATCAGCAGATGCTTATTGCAGAGACTCTTCATCGCCGAGGGGTTAGAGCTTCTGGGGCTCGCGGAAGAGGTGTTGGGTCGAGGATAGCATCTCGTCGACCTGCTTATTCTTCATCTGCTCGGAACAACCGAGCTCGGCTTCCAGAGGATTTTGCAGATAGGTGGCTTAACTTTAGCAACCGAGGACAGTAGAATAGTCCTTTGTAATGGCGTAATGCCTTCTCGTAGGGGAGCTGAATTGTCAGCCGAACGAGATTTAATAAATGAAATTTTTTCCTTTCGCTTTTATCACTGCTTACTTACAGCTCTGCGAAACAATTTCATCGTGCTCGTCATCGGTCTTATGAAGTGAGCTTCTTTGATCGGACTCGTATTTGGACTTTGAAGTAAGCTTCTTTGACCGGACTCGTCTTTGATCTTATGAAGGAAACTTCTTTGACCGGACTTGGTTTGTGTTCTAATTTGGCGATTTTTGTCGCCGGGATCGAACTTTCCCTTGTCCTAATTCGGCGAGTTTTATCGCGTGGATCGGACTTTCCCAGTTAACCGAAGTGGTCTTATGCAGTAAACCTCTTTGACTAGACATGGTCGTCCTCGGTCTTATGAGGTAAACTTCTTTGACCGAACTTGGTCGTCCTAATTCGGCGAGGTTTATCACGTGGATCGGACTTTCCCTTATTGCAGTTCGTTTCAGACGAAGTGCTTATTTCTTAAGCCGAATTGTGGTCTTGTATCTTCCTGAGAAGCTTGGACTCACAATCGTTGGCTTATTGCAGTTCGTTTCAGACGAAGTGCTTGTTAAGCTGAATTGTGGTCTTGTATCCTCCTTGGAAGCTTGGACTCACAGTCGTTGGCTTGTTGCAGTTCGTTTCAGACGGACTGCTTGTTAAGCTGAATTGTGGTCTTGTATCCTCCTTAGAAGCTTGGACTCACAATAGTCTTTAATAATCGATCTAAAAAGGGGATCAGTCTTTAAAGAACGATATACCTTGGTACCATTTGTAAGAGACGACAAGCACATAGAGACAAAACACATAGAGAAAAAATGAAAAAGATGAAAGAAAAAAAACTTTAAACTTTTTTTTTTTTTTTTAAAAACGACAAGTAAAAGGTACAAGTAAGAAACAAACAAATAAAAACATATACCCCTATGACCGAACTAGACACGAGACGGACTGACCGGACTTTTGTCTCTTACAAGTGGAACTTCTTGAGGTTGGAGACGTGCCATGTTCGGGGTACTTGTTCTCCTGACATGTGAGTCAATTTATAAGACCCTTTGCCGAGGACTTCTGACACCCGATATGGACCCTCCCATGTGGGTTCGAGTTTGCCCAGCTTTTCTGCTCGGCTTACTTCGTTGTTTCTCAAGACGAGATCTCCCACTTGAAATTGAAGCTTTTTCACCCTTTGGTTATAATACCGGGCTACTTGCTCCTTATACTTGGCTGCTTTTATGCACGCCAATTCTCTTCTTTCTTCGGCGAGATCTAGTTCTGCTCTCAGTCCGTCGTCATTCATTTCTGAGGAGAAATTTAGAGTTCGGGGACTGGGTACGCCGATCTCCACCGGAATTACGGCTTCAGTGCCGTACACCAGACTATACGGAGTTTCACCGTTGGAGGTTTTGGGTGTAGTTCGGTAGGACCATAGGACTTGAGGGAGATTTTCTACCCATTGTCCTTTGGCTTGTTCTAACCGAGCTTTTAACCCTTTCACCAGAATCCGGTTCGTTACTTCCGTTTGTCCGTTTGCTTGGGGATGGGAGACCGAAGTGAACCGCTGTTGAATGTTCAGCTCTTGGCACCAATTCTTGAACGTCTTGTCGGTGAACTGAGTCCCATTATCCGAGATGAGGATGTGGGGTATGCCAAATCGGCACACTATGTTCTTCCAGACGAAGTCCAATGCCTTTGAGCTCGTTATCGTAGCTAATGGTTCAGCCTCCACCCACTTCGTGAAGTAGTCCACGGCAACGATAAGGAATTTCATTTGCCGAGGAGCTTGAGGAAGTGGTCCCACTATGTCTATGCCCCATTGCATGAAAGGCCAAGGGCTTTGCATAGTGTATAGATCGGTCTGCGGCATCCTTGGGACATTTGCATGAATTTGGCACTTCGTACACTTCTTGACGAGCTGCACTGCCTCTTGTACCATGGTTGGCCAATAATATCCCCATCTCAG
The DNA here is from genome assembly GCF_004379255.2 of Salvia splendens. NCBI lineage: Eukaryota > Viridiplantae > Streptophyta > Magnoliopsida > Lamiales > Lamiaceae > Salvia > Salvia splendens. Next base: position 28,851,015 of record NC_056039.1, read on the forward strand.
AACTTTTTTAGCTAAAGCTCTGGCTCCGATGTGGCTACCGCACGATCCTTCATGAACTTCTCTGAGGATGTAGTCCGTCTCTTCTGGTCCTACGCACCGCAATAACGGCTGGAGGTAAGACTTTCTAAAGAGGACTCCTTCATGAAGTTCGTACCGAAGTGCTCGGCACGTGATCTTCCGAGCTTCTCTCTTATCCTCGGGCAATTGTCCTTGATCCAGATACTGCAAGATCGGCGTCATCCAGTTCGGCGAGCTGGATACTGAATGTACCTCGGCTTCATCAATGCTTCGATGCGTTAATTCTTCCGCCTTTGAGCTCGGATCTGAGGCCAACTTACTTAAGGTATCTGCTCGGCTATTTTCCGCTCTGGGAATGCGGATTACCCGAAAATAGGAGAAACTTCGGCTGATGCTTTGCGCTTTGTCCAAATACTTCTTCATTCTTTCGTCACGAGCTTCACTTGTACCCAACATGTGATTTACTATGACTTGTGAATCACAATGGACTTTGAGAGATTTGACGAGCAGACTTTGCGCTAACTGGAGTCCGGCCAGGAGGGCTTCGTACTCGGCTTCATTATTAGTAGTGGGGAATAGGAACCGAAGTGAGTAGGTTACCTCGTGTCCGTCGGGAGCGACAAGTAAAATACCAGCTCCACTTCCCATCTTGTTTGAAGCTCCATCTACGAATCCGCTCCAGCAGTCCGGCGGCTCTACTTCGGATTCCAAGGGCTGTGCTAGTTCGGCATTGGCAGAATTCTTCTGTTCGGCAATAACAGGAATTGCTTGATCGAACTTTGCTTCTGCAAGAAAATCTGCCAAGGCTTGTCCCTTGATGGCTTTCCGAGGTAGATATTCAATTGTGTGCTCTCCCAACTCTATAGCCCACTTGGCGATTCTGCCTGATGCTTCTGGTTTGGTCAACACTTGCCGAAGTGGCAGATCAGTTAAGACGCATACCTTGTGAGCATAGAAGTATGGCCGCAGTCTCCTTGCTGCATTTACTAATGCCAGAGCAATCTTTTCCAGAGGTTGATACCTGGTTTCTGGACCTCTTAATGCTCGGCTTGTAAAATAGATGGGAAGCTGCTTTAGGCCTTCTTCTCGTACAAGCACCGCGCTGATGGTTTGATCCGATGCCGCTAAGTATAAGAATATTACTTCGGCTTCGGTTGGAGCAGAGAGAATAGGAAGCTCGGCTAGATAACTTTTGAGCTCGTCAAAGGCCTTTTTCTGCTCGGCTCCCCACTCGAACTTTGGTGCCTTTTTCAACACCTTGAAGAACGGCAGTTGCTTTTCGGCTGCTTGGGAAAGGAATCGATTCAGTGCGGCTAGACATCCGGTTAGCCTTTGCACGTCATGTATGGACTTCGGCATTGCCATGTTCTGAACGACTTGAACTTTTGAGGGGTTTGCCTTGAGTCCGTCCTTTGAAACCCAACAACCCAGAAACTTTCCCGAATCTACCAAAAAGGTACACTTTTGGGGATTAAGTTTGAGGTTGGCTTTCTTGAGCACATTGAGAGTGGACTTGAGGTTGTGCTCGTACTCCGAAGTGCTTTTGCTTTTGACGACTATATCGTCAACATACACTTCGACCTCCTTTCCAATCAGGTGCCGAAAAAGCTTGTCTACCATCCTTTGATAAGTGGCTCCGGCATTCTTTAAACCGAATGGCATCTTTTTATAAGCGAAAATGCCGAAATCAGTAATGAAGGCCGTTTTTGAAGCGTCAATCTCATCCATTAAAACTTGATGGTATCCTTTGTACAGATCAAGAAAACAAAAAATTTCAAAGCCTATCAAAGCTTCTACTTTTTTATCTATGTTCGGAAGGGGATAGCAATCTTTGGGACAGTGCTTATTTAGATCGGTGAAATCTATGTACATCCGCCATCCTCCTTCCTTTTTCTTGATCATGACAGGATTGGCCACCCACGAAGGATACTTCACTTCGAATAACACATCCGCCTTCAATAATTGACGGACTTCGTCATGGATGACTTGACTTCGTTCTGCCGCAAAGAGTCTTTGCTTCTGTTTTATCGGCCGGACCGAAGGATCAATATTTAACCGATGAGTGATTACCTCGGGGGGCACTCCGGTCATGTCCAACGGAGACCATGCAAAGACGTCTTTATACTCCTTGAGGAGCTGGATGGTTTTTTCCCGAAGTAGAGGCGTTCCCGCGAAGCCGATCTTAACCGTTCTGGATGGATCGTCTTCGTACAGCTGAACTGTCATCGAATTCGGCTCCGGTATGACTTCGGTCATTGCCTCTGACTCCGGCTGCTGTGATTGCTATGCTTGGTGGTGCCGATCTGATTGCTCGGCACTTTTAAGCGCAATCTGCAGACACTCTTTTGCTCTCTTTTGATCACCTCGGATGACCGCTATCCCACCTTTAGTGGGAATCTTGATGGTGAGGTGATAAGTAGAGCAAACGGCCCGAACTGTGTTGAGCCAGTCTCTTCCCAGGATGACGTTGTACGGGGACCGAGCTTTCACCACGAAAAACTCAATCATCGTACTGGAGCTAGTAGGCGCTTTCCCCACCGTGATCGGAAGGCTGATAATACCTTCAGGGCGGGTGTCCTCCTGGGCGAAGCTCTTCAGGGGAAGCGGAGCCGGACTGAGCCGAGCTGGGTCCACTTCTAGTTTGTCGAAGCACTCTTTAAAAAGAATGCTGACTGACGCTCCTGTATCCACAAACACCCTGTGGATCAGTTTGTTTGCCACTCCGGCTTGGATGACAATGGCGTCTTGGTGAGGAGAGATGGTCGGGACGGGATCAGCATCCGAGAACGTAATCACTTCGTCCTGCTTCAGCCTTTTATGCGTTGGCTCCTCTCGATTGGAGCCTCTGCGCTCTGACTTCAGGGACGACTTGGTCTTCCCGGCAGGGAGAGCGTCAATAGTCTGGATTACTCCATCATATTGCGGCTCGTCATCGTCTTCGGGATCCGGCTGCCTTTTCGGATCCTGAGGAGCGCAGTTCGCACCTCTCTGCTTCTTATTCTTCTTTGACTGCTTGCTTTGGTATTTTTTCAATGTCCCTGCCTTCACAAGAACATCGATACCTGCAGCCAAGTTTTTGCAATCCTCGGTATCGTGACCGTGGTCTTGATGGTAGGAGCAGTAGTTATCCTGGGGTCGGCGCGCGGCTGATTTCGTCATCCGCTTTGGCTTTTCGAACAGGTCAGAGTGCAGTTCGAAAATTTCCGCTCTCGGCTTGTTCAGCGGTACGAACTGAGCGGGCGGCTTCTCGGGATTGAGACGGGGTCCCAATCTGTCTTGCACCGGAGCCCTTTGAATTCTTTCAAATGGAGTCCGGCGAGGATGCCCCTGATCGCTATGATCGGGCTTCCTTCTGTCTCCTCGGGACGATGAGCTGTCTAACGACCGTTTGCGACGGTCTGCCTCATCGGCCCGGGAGTACTGGTCCGCAATGTCCCACATTTCCTGAGCTGTCTGCGGACCGCACTCAACGAGCTTCCTGTAGAGAGCTCCGGGCAGGATTCCATTTTGGAATGCCGAGATGACAAGCAGATCGTTGAGATCGTCTACTTGCAGGCATTCCTTGTGGAATCTTGTCATAAAGTCGTTGATTTTTTCGTCGCGACCTTGACGAATGGAAAGCAGCTGAGCCGAAGTGATTCGGACTTCCGCTTTCTGAAAGAACCTCCTATGGAATGCATCCATTAGATCTCGGTAAGATCTAATGCTGCCTTGGGGGAGGCTATCGAACCACCTTCTTGCGTTCCCGATGAGCAGCTCGGGAAACAGCTTGCACATGTGGACCTCGTTGAGACCCTGGTTCGCCATGTTATATTGATAGCGTCCCAAGAAATCATGAGGATCCACGAGTCCGTCATAGGTTATCGACGGAGTTCGGTAGTTCTGTGGTAGGGGAGTTCGGGTAATATCGTCCGAGAACGGAGTCCTCAATGCTCCGTACATGGCGAACCCGACATTTCTTCGGTATGGAGGAGATGGAGTTCTCCTGTGATTCCGGTACCGAGGATTCTTTCTCCTGGAAGACATGACACTACTGCGGTAGTGACTGTCTCGTATGGAGGGAGAGGGAGAATCCGCCGTTTTCGTCTCCGGCTGCTTTTGGCTTTTTTGCAGGAAGGTTAAGAATTCCTCCTGCTTTTCAGCCAAAAACAGCTTGACAGCCTCGTTCAAATCGGGCTGCTGGGAAGACTCGGTGTGACGGCTTTTGGAGCGGCTAGTTCCTTCACCGTGAGAACAGGAGGTAGTCTCCCGAGGCTGTTTCCCAGAGCTGCGGGCTGGACTAGCTTCCTCCTGGTTATCGCGAACGGTGTTACGGGTGTTACGTGATCTGGTACGCATTTTTGGGGTGGAAAAGGGTCAAAAATTCGTTTTATCACAAATTTTGTTCTCTGTTTCCCACAGACGGCGCCAGTGATGAATCCGCGAATTTCTGATGTTAGTAAATGCTGGTAGAGAATAAAGACTACGACACAAAGAATTTACGTGGTTCGATTTACTGAAGTAAATCTACGTCCACGGGAAGAAGGGAGGGCAAGATTGTATTGCTTGATCTGGGATTACAGCTAACAACACAGACTTGCTATATGATATTTTTTCTCTAGAGAGCTTAACCCTTCTCTATCAGATCTAAGTTCTATTTATATATTGAACTAAGATCGTGGCTTGCATCACCACCCTAAGTCGTGGATGTCGTGTAGGTCATGGCCTAAGATCGTGGATGTAGCGTAGGTCATGGCCTACGATCGTGGCCTGAGTTGACACCACGTGGTAGTGGGTGTGTTGGAAGTTGTGGAAATCCTGTATGGGTCCACTAACTCCTTGTTCGGTCGAATACTGAGACCGAACTGCTTTGGTTGCCGATCTGAGAGTAGAGCTTGATGCCGACCTGAGAGCAGAGCTTGATTGGTTGGCTTTTACCGAGCTGTAGGCTGAGGCCGAACTCTTTGGTAATGCCGAACTCATACTCTTCCTTGGGCTTTGGGCTGATGGGCCGTCATTGCTGTTGGGCTTGTTTAGTACGCACCCCATCACTACCCCCCCCCGAAGGGCGAAGTGAATCACTTCGGCGAAGTGAGTCACTTCGGCATTCTGGATAAAGGCAAGGGGGAGGCTGATGTCAGGGGACGTGCCTTGCACGTGACTGCATTAAATGCGACAGTAAAATCCGGCCGTTGACTCCTGAAAAGGTGGGATTCGAAACGGTGCGACGATTTTGAAATCTTCGCCGAATCTGATAAATACCTCCTTTCTTCATCATTGAAGCACTTTTGCGACTGCTTCTTCTGCACTCTCTCTTTTTTGCGAAAATTCTCTCTCCGCTTTCAAGAATTTCTTCAGACTTTCTTCACCTTCAAAAAGTAAGAAAAATGTCTTCTTCTTCTTCTTCGGAGTCGGGTAGCGGTAGGAGAGGCGGTAAGGGGTCTTCTGGCCGGAAAGAGTCCGGGGAGAAGACCGTAGAGTATTTCCATAGTATTTTGAGTAAGGATACTGTGATATCCCTACCCGAAAAATACTTTTTTCCTGGGGGAAAGGCGGTGGTACCTGACGGTGATCATAGGGCTGACTCCCCGCCGGAGGGTTACGCCACCGTGTACGAGGCCTGCTTAGAATGCGGGCTTCGTTTCCCCCTCCCTTCTGCCTTTATAGATTTACTAGATTTTTTTCAGCTTCCTTTAGGCCAGGTGACTCCGAACTCTTGGAGGCACTTGTCGGCCTTCGCTGCCGAACTCCGTAAGTTAGGAAGGGATTTGTCTTTGAAGGCGATCCTTAAATTCTTTCAATTTAAGAGGAAGGGGTCTTGGTTTTACTTGATCCCTGTACAGCCCTTTAGGGCCTTTTGTAAAACGAAGTGGCCGAAGTGGCAAAACCGCTTCTTCTACTATGATAGGACCGCGGCTCCTAGTTTTCCCTGGAGAGGGCCGAAGTCCGTTATCCGTCATCCTCGGCCTGAACCGTTGGACGAGCTCGATGGCGAGCTCAACAAGATTCCCATAGTTAGGAAACAATACACGGAGTCTGAGCTCGTCAAGGGCGACGTCGTGTTCGACATCACAATAATAATACAAATTCAAATAAATAAAATAAAATAAAATAAAATAAAATAAAATAAAATAAAATAAAATAAAATAAAATTAAAAAAATTCATAGTAGCAGCTGCATCCCAGATCGAAAATCGAATCTAGCCCAAAGCCGGAAAGATGGCATCCCACACAATTCCACCGTCACCGTCCGTTTTCCCACCAAAACCCCACGGCGGCGCAAGCATGCCTCTTTCCCTGCGGCCATGGTGGACCTCAACTACTCGCGCCGCCTCCACGACTCTCCAATGTCACAAGATGTACGTCCCAGGTCGGTGAATTTCCATCAATCTCCGATGAAATTGTGTTTCAATTTCGTATTTTAAATTCCTCCGTTAACGCCCTAGGCTTTGGGGAAGCCTCGCCGGAAGCCAAAGCAGCGAAACACCTTCACGACTTCTTCACCTACGTCGCCGTCAGAATTGTGATTGCGCAGCTTGAGGTTTTCTCCATCTCTCTCTCTCTCTATATATACATATTGTAGTAATTAAGTAGGATTTGGGCGAGATATATATTGACATTATTAAATCGGTCGACGGCACAGAGCTATAACGAAGAGGCGTATGCAGATATGATGAAATTCATGAAAAATCACTCGGTCGACGACGGGGACAAGTTTTGTGCTGATTTGATGCGGGAATCATCAAATCACAAAGCTCTACGTACATTTTATCCATCGTTAATTAATTAGTTAATACTACTACTAGTACTTTTCCAAATCCAATCCATCAATCTACCTTTTTTTTCTTTTTTTCTTTTTCATGTTGATGATTTCTGTTCGTTTCTACTTTGCAGCTTTGCGGATATTAGAGGTCACTCACAAATCTCAAACTTAATTGAGATTATAGTTTTCTGTGATTTGTCGACTGATTATGATTGCGCCTGTGTTTGTAAAGGTGATTTCGAATGGGACAATTTACACCGATTGTCACAAAAGGTGAACAAAAAATGATTAATTAGCTAATACTAATTTTTGCCCCTAAAATAGCAAATCTGATTGTGTGTGGGTGCAGATGGTGGAAGATCGCAATACAAAAGTGATGAGGGATTATTTATCGGAGACGACAATGAAAAGTGAGAACTAATAAGTGAGATCCAATTAGATAGAATGTTTTTGTATATCTTTGTTTCTGTGTGATGTGCATCAATGAATGTGTGAACTGGGAACCAATTAGGCTGCTGCTTATTCAATTCTATTCGGATTATGGAATATAAATTTGATAGTTTAAAAACTGAAAATATTACAAGTTCATACCATCAATGTTCGTGAAAAATGTAACGTAATAATAGTTCTTCAAGTTGCCAATTTGACCTTCTCGTGTAGAATAAGTATAATTACTGAAATGAAAGATTGGTTATTAACAAATGGAGATGCTTCGCCATGTGTTAAGATTGGATAATTTATTGGTATCCTCTGGAACTTAGTTTGCTTGTTTGAACGGCCCAATACTAAATCTAAAATCATAATAAAGCAATTAAAATAAATAAATAAGCCTAATATGCAATCCACTTGGTTTCAATAGCAGCTTGCATTATCAACTAAACAACCCATTAAAACCAAAAAAATGCCCCTTCGCGTATTTAATAATAAAATTAAAGATAAATTATCGAATTTATCCCATCGTACTTAATTGAATAAAAGTATCTTACGTAGGACTATCATTTTTGAGTTGAAAATGTTCCACAAGAATTTTTTTGGTAATCGTTTTTGACATGACAGTCAAAATTTTGAACTATAGAAAATGTTGCTACGGCCTACGGCGAAATCGTCTAACTCCAGATTTTCACTAGTTGTATTAGAGATTTAGAGTCCAGTCTGTATCACGTGTGTGGTGCATGTCTTGCGGATGAAGATTAGAAGAAGATTAGAAGTATGATAGTAAGAGCATCTCCAGTAAGACTGGACGTCAAATAGCCCTCACATAGCATTCACACTGCCACATCATCAGCACTACAATTCTCCTGCCACATCAGCTTGCCACATCAACTGGACATCAAATAGATCTCACATAGCCTTCACACTACCTATCCACATCACTAATAATAATTATATAATTTAATTTACACTCGTATCAACATACGGAATGTAATTTACGAGACAAATACATTTAAATTGAATAATACTATTAAAATTTCAAAAAGTACAATAATTTAAAAAAATACATTTAAAAAAATTACATTTAAAAAAATTACATAAATTTACATAAAAACTAACGCCTTGCAATCCTCCGCGCCCACAACTCTTCAACTAAATCCTTTTGGAGTCGAATATGAGCCTCCGTCTGACGCATGTCGGCATGTGCTTGGAGGAGTGCTTTTTCATCGTGAGGTACCCCACCTCGTACGTTGGCGGTGGCGACGCCGTGGCTTGGACCGGCCTCATTATCGTCGTTGGCCCAATCAGTCAGTTGTACACCTTCATCTTCGACAATCAAAAGAAACAAAAAAATAAAAAATAAAATCTGACGCCGGTTTGACGCCGATCCGGGACCCACAATGGCGCCGTGAGGATCGGCGTCGGAACCGGCGTCATCGCGCGAATCGGCATGGCCACGCCGATTTTGACGCCGATTTCGCCGACGCCGGTTCCAATGGTTCGGCGTCAGAACCGGCGTCGGCGAAAAATCGGCGTCGCGATTTTGACGCCGGCATTGGAGATGCTCTAACTCTTTTCACCATTTGATTTGACTATACATCTATAAGAGGTTCGAGAATTCTTCAATATTTGCCTCAAGCCCACAATACTATTTTGGACAGCGAGTGTTTTGTTTAGCCACAATTAAAGTACTCCCTCTCCCTCTGTTCTACTCAATTGATAAAGGATTTTAGGAAGTGTTCTCGGGCGACATAGTATAGAGAACAAGATACTCTCGCCGTCCCTTAATAATTGTTCACTTTGATTCCAGCACGGTTTTTAAGAAATGTAAAGAAAAGTGGATTTAAAAAGTTAATGAAATATGCGTATAACTTTTATAATATTAGTTTTATAATAAAATATGAATGGAATGAGTTAATGGAATGCGTTAGTAGAATGTAAGACCTATTACCATTTATAGTAAAAAATGAAAATGGACAATTAATGAGGGACGAACAAAAATGACAACAGTGGACAATTAACATGGATAGAGATAGTAGATGAACATTTTAATAAGAAAAGACGAAAGATAAATTTATTTTTAAATATAAAAAGTTGATATCTTAAATATGACAAATAAAAAAGATAAGTTGAAAATCTTGAGTTGGATAGAGGGAGTACCATTTATCCATACAAAAGGAAATAAAATAATGAAATTCTTAATCTAAACAAATCAAAGATCTTGTTCAAACACATGCGTCCAAAGGAAAAAATTCCATCCAAACTTATAAATAACACGAGTAATTAGTAAAATAATAGAGAAATAAAAAAATAAAAAATAGAGAAAAAATATAGTGAAAATAGTGTTAGTCGATTATAAGATCCACATTAAAAGAAGTAATATTTAATTAGTTAAACACTTTTTATATTTATACTTGATCTAATTTTATGAGAAGATTAAGAATAATAAAATTAATTTAGTTTTTAAGGACGAAGGAAGTATTATAAATAATGTTTGATGATTCGCAGACTAAAAAACAACTTTTAGTTGAGAAAAGTTATTGAGAAAGAATCTAAAGCAAACAATCCATTGCATAAAAACTATAGAGAGAGTTAGGAGATTAAATGTCACTACAAAAAAAGTTTAAAATTAAAATTACCAATTACTCAATTAGATAAAAGAGTCAAAAAATAAAAATAGGAATTAACCCGCTACATTAATAAGTACTTAAGTTACTGGACTCGACATAGACTTAGGTCATCCGCAACGCTGTCTCTTATCCGTCTCATCCCTTAACTATTCATGAGTCTTACTGTACTTTTCACTCCATCTCTTAACTAAGAGACAGAACTTGCAACCCTCCATCTCTTAACTTACTATTCATTCAATTTCATTTTTTATTTTTATTTCCAACAAATTCAATTAATAAAAACACATTTCATTAAATAAAATAAATTACAACTTAAAATTCTTAAAAAATTTTAAAAATATATAATTAAAAATCCTAAAAAAAATAAAAAATACACAATTTAATTTCTTCCACCAAATTTTGCTCAAATGTGCTCCATTAGATCATCTTAGAGTTGGCCGTGGGCGGTAGAATCACGTGTCCTTGCCCGAATAGACAAACGATCTTGCAAAGACGGATGCACTCCACTGCGAGGCGGACTACTTGCGGTAGAGCTTCCGGGGGTTTCAGGGTCGAACCAATTTCCCGCCTCAGGTCCTTCGTCGGCGACAATCATGTTGTGCAAGATTATGCACGTATACATGATGTCGACCATACTCTCCATGAATCACGTACGAGCCGGGGCTTTGATAATGTTGAAGTGCGCTTGGAGAACCCCAAACGCCCTCTCCACATCCTTGCGAGCAGCCTCCTGCTTATGCGCAAATAGAGCATGTTTTTCGTTTACCGGCCTGTTGAACGTCTTCACGAAAGTTGGCCACTTTGGGTAGATGCCGTCGGCAAGATAGTACCCCATTTTATACCGCCGGTTGTTAGCGATGAAGTTGATGGCCGTCGCTTTACCATCCAAAACTTCGACGTAGAGGTTGGATTGGTTGAGCACGTTGACGTCATTGTTCGATCCGGGGACCCCGAAGTACGCATGCCAAATCCATAGCCGGTAGTCGGCAACGGCCTCGAGTATAACGATGGGGTGGGTGCCTTTGTGGCCGCTCGTGTATGACCCCCTCCACGCCACATGGCAATTCTTCCATTGCCAATGCATGCAATCGACGCTGCCAAGCATCCCGGGGAATCCGTGCACTTCTTCGTGAAGGTGGAGTAGAAACTGACAATCTGCCGTGCTTGGCTTCCGGAGAAATTCGTCTATAAAGGCTGCACGGATGCCTTTGCAGAATTGCATCAAGCACATTCTCCCAGTGCTTTCTCCAATGTGGATGTATTCGTCGAACAAATCCGTCGTTTGTCAAGTCGCAAGTTGACGGATTGCTGCAGTACATTTCTGTAGCGTCGTGTGGTCGGGACGGCCAACGGCGTCGAACCCTTCTTGGAAGAACTCTTCTCGGGCTGCCAATGTATTTGCGATGTGGAGAAATAGCGGTCGCCGCATGCGAAAACGGCGACAGAAGTAGGTATCTCCCCATACCGGGTTATCACAGAAGTAGTCGCGTACTAACCTTGCGGCGGCTTCCTCCCGGTTACGATGGATGTAAGTCCGGGATCGTCTTTGGGGCGGCACGGTTTCCTCTGCCTTCCTACGTCGATCTTCTTCAAGTGATTCTTCCATTATTCGACGTATTTGCTCAAATGGATCCATGAATGTATTAACTTTGATAGAAGAATAAAAGAGATGATTTGAGATGAAAATTGGAGAGGAAATGAAGATAATTTGAGAAGAATAGATACGTGTTTGTGTGTAATGAGTATGAAATAAGAGTATTTATAGAGTAAAAAAATAAAAATAATAAAAAGGGAAAATGACCATTTTTAATTTTTTTTAAAAAATGATTTATTGCGTCAGCGTGACTAAGTCCACTTGCGGGTCGGCGAGTGGGCGCCACGCATGGCGCCGGAGCGTGCCACGTCGCGCAAGCGCGTGGCGAGACAGCTCGTGCGCCGTCTCGGAGGGATGGGCGTCTCAGCCGGCTGGGGCCGAGACGGGACGTTGCAACGCGTCCTGCGCTCGTCTCGTCTCGGAGGGACGAGATAAGGGACACCCGCGAGACGTGCGGGTGCCTTTAGGTGGAAATTAGGAGCTAAGACAGACAAAAGAGAAATTCATCCAAAGAAGATTCTTTCTCTCTCGCATCTGAAATCCTGGTTGTTCAAATCTGTTTGATTTTCAATGTGCGTTTGATTGAATGGAATGGCATGCTCTTAATATGATTCTCACCTATATAACTGTTGGACGTCTGCATTCTAGTTTGTCGAGCTCACGCACAACCAATTTTCTGAATTTCGATCTACATCATGCCTTATTCCAATTCCACCGAAATCAACATAGTTGACGTCGGCGACGAAGATAGAGGAAATGATTTTGGATTCGGCCAATGGATTTTCGACCGGAATTCGATCAGCTCGAGAATGAGCCAATCTTCGCCCAGAGATTCGTCGGGATCGCCCCCACAATTATCGCATCATTCCGCATCGCCCTCGTCCTCGGCAAACGGCTATTTCGATTCCAAGAAAACGAAGATATCTAAGAGAAAGGCGTGGTACATGAATAAGACGACGATTGGATTGTGGCTATTGGTCGGTCTCTTCTTCCTGATGAATTTGTGGATGCTTAGACGGATCCAAGAACCGGGTCAGGCACATGGGAACATCAAGCTTAAGCCTTTGAAATCGAACGCTACCACTGTGTTCATCCGGGTAGGACTTGATCTTTCCTCATGTTTGTTTCTTCATTTATTATTTCATCTCTGTGTGTTTGAATTAGGCGCCATCAATTCCATAAAGTTGGATGTTCACAGGAGTTTGGAACATTGCTTATTTTAGTTGTACATTATGAAATGATTGATAAAGAGTTTGATGGATACTCGAGACTAATGCATTGCTATGATTAGTTAAAAGTTGGACTTATACTGGAGATTTTCCATGTTACTTAAATTGAAATAGTAGTTATGTCTGTACAAGATTATCATTAGGAATTTTCGCGGAAATGGAAATGTGTTGCTTGCTCGTGAGGCGTGTCTTTCAGCGGTACGACAGGGGGAGTTGAAAAGGGCAAGCGGAAGAGTTCAAAATCTTATTGTTAATGTGGTTTCTTTTGGACAAAATACACATCGTGTTAAAGTTTCATATGATGTAGCTGAACACTAACCTAAGAAAATGACATTTATATAATGTTACTAGCATTCCTTAAAGTTGGATGTCTGTTGTCGTTTAGGACACTTACTATGTTAACTGTTCTTTATAAATATATGCTATGATTAGTAAATAGGGAAGATTTTAATGGATACTGGAGATTTATCTGCCACTTAAATGAAAACAGTAGTCAGGTCTGCAAAGGATGCATATATCATTGGGAATTCTGTGGAAAAAGAAATGATGTGGTTGCTCAGCTGGCTATATCAAGAGGTTACATACTTACATGTATTGGTTCCTTAACGCTATGTACAAAAGTATGACAGGGAAGTGAAAAGGGCAAGTGGAAGAGTTCGATTTCTAACTTTGCAGTGGTTTCTTTTGGATTAAGGGATTTAATCAATTTATTTGTACTAATCTAACAAAAAATGACCTTGATGTATGTTTACTACCAACCATAGTTTTGGTTTCAGTCAATGCCTAAATATGGAGTTTCTCATTAAAGAGTGGGTATGGATCATGTAAAGGATGCATATATCAGTCAAAACCAGTCCTTAAAATAACAGCTTTACTCCTCTGCTGGCTGGGATGATTCGATGTTGCCCAGATTTAATTCCTTGTTATCGTTTTGAATATTTTAGTGTGGATGTTAATGCTTGTGCTCTCCCATGCAATGATATTAGATGCATTTTAATCTGCCAAAATCGGTATGTTCATGAGAGTGGCTGACAATTATTAGGTGGAAAAAGAGTACATACTGACTATCTCTTACTATCTTCTAAGTCCCATAACAAACAGCTATATGTGTATGCTTCTTTATCTTAATGCAGGAAGAACTGCAAAAACTCGGCAGAGGGAAAAAACCTCAGAAAACCATATACGCAAGGCTTTTGGCTAAGGCTTCTCATGCACTAGCTGAGGTTTGTTCACTTTCTCAAGTAAAACAATTGTTTTTTGTCATCTTCTAGGGAACTGTTGATTTTCTGTTTGCATTCCGTCCATTTTTTTCTTTCTTCCACTGATACTTAGTTGCTTACACATCAGGGAGAGACCAAGGAGCCTAAGGACTTGTGGATGGAACCTTACACTCGCGCTTCTTCATGGATCCCTTGTTCTCATACACGCAATTGGGAACCTAGTGGTCTGACATCTCTCTCTCTATATATGTGCATTTGCATGTGTCTGAGAAAGCTCGGTGTGTTTTATAATTAGCGTTTGCATATTTGTGCCTATGCATGCTCAGATGATGTGCCTAAGTATAGGCTGACGATATGCTTCCAAGACTAATGTTGTCATGTTTATTTCAGAGGGTACAAGTGGTTTTATAATGGTCACAGCTAACGGTGGAATAAATCAGCAGAGAGTAGCTGTATGTCTATTTTTTATATCGTGATAGGAAATTTCAGTTTTTAGAATATTCTGAATTTGATTTTATTTTGGCAATGACTTGATTATTTTTTGTGTTTCTAACAGGTATGCAATGCCGTTGCTATTGCTAGAATGCTTAATGCAACACTTGTTCTTCCCAGATTTATGTTTAGCAGTGTTTGGAGAGATGCTAGGTGAAATACATTTTAATTTTGATGATTTCTAGCTTTCTTAATGCATGTAATGTGTGTTTCCTGTAACATTTCCTTATTCTTTCATCTCATTATGCAGAGAAGTCCATCCAATAATAGATTACAACTTTACAAGTATTACATATCCAGCTAGGTTTTGCATTGTTAATTTTTTTTATTTAAAGTAGACATATTGCCAGTGGATATAAAATAAAGACGAATGCATGAAATTTCTATCAACATACATATTGAGATTATCAAAAAATAAGATTATCTGTTATCAATGGGGTCTTGGGATGATTGGGTGAACTTGATGATTTCTTATGTCTGTCATGTTATTATTTTCAACCTAGTTTTTAGCTTAACAATCTAATATTCATTTCTATGATTGCCGAAATCTTTTTCCATCTTAAGAAATATCTAACATGTTCTGATTGAAAACTATGGTCAAACTCTGTTATATCGTAGCCAGTTCGGCGATATTTACCAGGAGGATTATTTCATCGACTACTTGAAGCCTGATATTCGGGTTGTCAAGGAACTTCCATTGGAGTTGCAGTCATTAGATCTGGAGGCAATGGGTAGCATGGTGAGATTGATAACTGTCTACTACGGATACCTATCTCCACTGCATTTTCTATGAGAGCTGCTAATCGTTAGGGTGTTTCCTGGACTTTTCTATCAGGTAACTGACTCAGATATTATGAAAGAGGCTAAGCCAAGTTTTTACATGAAGTACATTTTGCCCATTTTGCATCTCAACAGAGTAGTTCATTTTGTCGGATTTGGGAACAGATTGGCATCTGATCCAATCCCTCATAAGTTACAGGTAACTTCAGGCTTTGGTTTGTTAAACAGTTCAGTTATGATTGTCTTTGCTTCAAGTTCTTCAAAGACCTCACTCTTGAATGTTCATATAAAAATTTCCCCACTTTGCTTCCTAATTAAAGAACTTCATCTAGAGTCTTCGATGCAGATGCAACTTTCATGCACTAAGATTTGTCCCTAAAATACAAGAAGCCGGTGCTTTGCTTATTCAGAGGATGCGTCAAAATGATACAGGTTTGGGGCATTTGGATTTGGACCATTATCTTGTAGGTCCATTTGCACAGACAACGGTAAAGGGGCAAAAAACTGCTGCTGCTAAAAAATCAAGATACCTAGCCTTACATCTGAGGTTTGAAATTGACATGGTAGCTCATTCTTTATGTGAATTTGGTGGAGGTGAAGAGGAAAAACGTGAATTGGAGGCTTACCGAGGAATACATTTCCCTGCATTGGTGGAACTGGAAAAAAAGGGAAAGTATGTTTCTGCAGTATTCTTGTAGTTTCAAAGCATAATTATTTAAGTTTGTGCTGGCCAGGGTTGGATTTTTACTGCAATTATGGGTTTGTCTTTAGGCAATCGTGGTTTTTACGGGATAAAGGGGAAAATTGTTATTTGACTCTGCAGAATTCTTTGACACAGTATCATTATTTGATGATAAGAATAAAACTTTTATATGAAAACTTACATTTTCCCTAATTGCTCTCTGAGTATCCTCATCATACAATATTTGGTTTGTTCTTCTATATCCCGTGGCAGATAGAACTGTATCCTTCTCCCTGCCTCAAACATGGATCTTTCCTGACTTTTCTAGGATCTGATTTTATGGTCATATGACATGAGTCTGTTTTCTGATTCTTGGATAGTTGCAGTATCGGAAGATTTGACCATGTAAATGAATCTTGTGTAGGTTTCCCTCCCCAACAGAATTAAAATCTGAAGGATTATGTCCATTGATGCCAGAGGAGACAGTGCTTATGCTTGCTGGTCTTGGTTTCAACCGGCGAACCCATATATACCTAGCTGGTGCACATATTTATGGGGGGAACTCAAGACTGTCAGCCTTGACTACCTTGTTTCCTAATTTAGTTACCAAAGAAAACTTGCTTTCTTCAACTGAAATCGAACCATTTAGGGATTTCTCTTCTCAGGTAATCATGCTCTATTTACAAAGCGAATCAACATATCTTTTGCATGTATATGTTTTGCTTTTGTTTTTCACATAAAGGTTTGTGCTGTTTCAAGTGCAGCAGTAAATATTCCAGTTATTCCATCCAGTTTTAAGTTAGGCTAGATTGAACAGTGTACATTACGATGATATATTTTTTTTGCAGTTGGCGGCACTTGACTTCATAGCATGCACTGCTGCTGATGTATTTGCCATGACAGACTCAGGAAGTCAATTTTCTTCTTTAGTAGCTGGCTACCGAATCTATTATGGTGGAGGCAAAATGCCAACAATACGGCCAAACAAACGGCGGCTTGCTGACATCTTTGTAAAAAACAACACCATAGAATGGAAGGTTTTTGAGACAAGAGTGAGGAAGGCAGTAAGACAAAACAAAAGAGTATTTTCACGGCCTGTTGGAAGGAGCGTATATAGATATCCACGATGCAAGGATTGTATGTGCTATAATGATTAAGCTTGCTGTGAATACCAGCATCATCCATCCATTGTACTTTTGTATGATAACCATCTTGACTTTTAAGTTCACTCTCCGATCAAAATCATTGTTCACGTAGTTCCTTGGTTGCATTAATGTACTTTTCACCACACTTAAAAGTTCCCTTTTTTTTGTTTCTTAGACCTGACTTGCTAGACATCAGCGATGAGAACTCCTATGGTTGTAAATGTATATGCTCGAGATGATTTTTGACTAGTTGAATACACTTTGCCTCAGTAGATCAACGATGATTCCTGTTATACTGTTGATAAGGAACAGGATATTAGCTGGACCTGTTAGAAGTAATTTTCTGTTCTAAGAAACACATGTAACTGTTGATGTTGCAAATTTGATGTAAAGCAGAGGCTTTTATACATCATCTTTCCCTATAATTCCATATTTTGCCTCAGTTGTGATTTTTGTCATTGTTTACCTTGTGTGAAGATGGAGAAGCTCATTTCTGTCTTAGACTAAAATGTGCAAGACTGACAAGAGCATCCTTATAACGTGATTCAGACTCCCTCTCAGAACAATTTCGCCAAAGGTGAAGTCGTTGAGGGCATGTGTTACTGCAAGTCTGAATTCCAAGATTTGTGTTGCCTCAGGAGCTATGTTGAACCAAAGTGGATTCATACTGACTGTCACTTCCTTGGGTGGCAGCACCATTTGCAGGTATATCTCTGGTTTGCTCGCTACTTTCTTCACTATTTTGTGTGTTACCGTGTTCCAGAAAGTGCAGTTACATGTTCCTCCAGTGACAATTCTGATTCTCTCTTGATCAGTATTTGGAAGAGTGCACAAAAAAGTAAGGTAATCTTCAAACCCTGCCTCAAGATCATCAGTTACAGACTCAAAAAATGTCAAAGCGCATAGATTCTGGTGTGGCCATGATAGAAGAAACATAAAAAAATACTTCAACTAAAGAAAACCTCATTCATGGTAGCTAATAGAATTAGTTATAGCTGATTCAAATAGAGTTCAACTCTTGTATTTTGTACAGATGTGTGTATAGACTATAAATGAGTATCGAGAGAGGGCTAGACTACATCAAATACTACACCTATAAATTGAGTAGAAGGAATCATTCCAATTGGGGTTGTGGAT
Organism: Salvia splendens; assembly: GCF_004379255.2. Classification (NCBI taxonomy): domain Eukaryota; kingdom Viridiplantae; phylum Streptophyta; class Magnoliopsida; order Lamiales; family Lamiaceae; genus Salvia; species Salvia splendens. The sequence continues at coordinate 28,869,115 of NC_056039.1, forward strand.
GATCAAAAGGTTTGATAAGGACTCGCTTGTTCTATTATTTATTATTTTCTATAATTTTAATTAATAAATAATAATAAACGAAAAACTATGCAATAAATAAATTACTTTCTTATAAATTATGAAAAATAAGATTTTACAAATGCAAGTAGAGCATAAATCATGGTTCTTCTGTAAATACCTCAGTATGTAAATTTCGTCAAATTTGTCGCTGGCTAGCGGATTTAAAGTGCTTCTAAACACTAAGAGGGAGTTAATTTATCTTTGCTGACAACACGTCAATCTAAGAGTACTAGTCAAAGCATTAATTTATCTTTGAATGCAATTTTCGACTTCTTTCTATTTCTGTAATTTACTTCAGTTGTAATCCTAGTAGTAAATTTTTCCAAATTTCTAAGATGAAGTGAAGTATTGCACATTTGCAGTTGTATGCTGTATAGAATTTTCGGTTCGAGTGCGACCACTCAATACCATTGTGTTGCCACGTGAATCCAACGACAACATTAAACCAATGGTCGACATTTCTGCTCAAAAAATCATTTGGATAAACAAAGCTAGGATCGTTTTTTTTTTTCTTTTTAATTGAGCATTATAACTTATTAGGTCATTAGATCATAGTCAGTAACTCCTTCACTTGTCGTCCATATTAATATGCTTTCTTCCCTCTAATATCGATCCATAAATACACTAGTACTAATCAAATCATCAATCAAATTGCTTAACGTAGTTTTTCCCTTCAATTTCATTAAGAAGAACAAAATAAATAAAGCTTTCGTTTTTATCTATAATTTGTAAATATCAATGACCATGCATGGCCATAAACGTATCTACCATTACTATAATTTTGATATATGCCCTTACTTAATTATTTTAATCTTTTACATATACTAGTGTAGAATTGGGTAATTTTATTGCTTAATATTCACAAAGGCATAGTACATCATATATAGGCTAGATAATCACTATACATGGTAAAATATTATCTCAATCAAATATTCCTAATAATGTGGTAAAGATGCTCCGCAATATTCTCATTCAATACGTGATCTTCTCCTTGATTTTGTAGAATATTCCGGGTCTCTTTCTAATACTCCCCCTCAAGTTAAGTGACGGGGTCTCCAAAACCTAACTTGCCCAACACTTCTTGGAAATTCTTTGCGGAGACGGCCTTAGTCAAGATGTCTGCTAGTTGATCTTCTGATTTTACATAGGGGATCTCCACTATCTTCTCCTCAAGATTTTCCTTTATGAAATGTCGATCAATCTCGACGTGTTTCGTTCTGTCATGTTGCACTGGATTCTCTGAAATGCTGATTGCAGCTTTATTATCGCATAACAGCTTGCAAGTCTTCTGTGACTCCAAGCCCAACTCTCTCATCAATCTTCTAAGCCACAGTATTTCGGTTAAGCCACTTCTAATACCTCGGAATTCAGCCTCGGCACTTGAGAGTGCCACTACCTTCTGCTTTTTACTTCTCCAAGTTACCAAGTTTCCACCAACGAAGGTGAAGTATCCTCCGGTGGATCGTCTGTCCATCAAGTTCCCTGCCCAGTCTGCATCAGTATATCCGTGGATGTCTAGGTGCCCATTATTCCGAAACAGTACTCCATGTCCCGCAGTTCCTTTCAAGTATCGTGTCACTCTAAGCGCTGCCTCCCAATGTTCTTCTTGAGGACTGTGCATAAATTGGCTGAGGACTCCTACAACATAGGCAATGTCTGGCCTAGTATGGGATAAGTAGATGAGTTTCCCAACGAGTCTCTGGTATCTTCCCCGATCAGTAGGGTTTGCTCCTTTTATGATTTGGAGCCCATGATTCTGAACTATAGGAGTGTCTCCTGGCCTACAGTCCAACATTCCTATCTCTGCCAAGAGATCCAGTATATACTTGCGTTGGCTAATAAAAATCCCTTTTCCAGATCTAAGTACTTCAATCCCGAGGAAGTACTTGAGGTCACCCAGATTCTTCATTTCAAATTCCGCAGCAAGATGCCCCTTTAGTCGCTCTATCTCGGCGTCATTATCTCCAGTGATAATCATATCATCCACATAAATTATCAAGCAAGTAATTTTCTCACCTTCTCGTTTGATGAATAGTGTGTGATCAGAACTGCTTTGTTGATACCCATATTTCTTCATCACCTCTGTGAATCTGCCAAACCATGCTCTTGGAGATTGTTTTAACCCGTATAGGGTTTTCTTCAACTTACACACCTTCTCTCGCCCGAACTCTTCAGAAAAACCTGGTGGAGCTTCCATGTAAATCAGGTCTTTCAATTCTCCATGAAGGAAAGCGTTAGTGACATCATACTGATGGAGAGGCCAGTCTTTATTTGCCAATATAGATAGAAGTACTCTTACAGCATTCATTTTGGCAACTGGAGAGAAAGTTTCAGAATAGTCGATACCTTGAGTTTGAGTGTATCCTTTCGCCACCAGTCGAGCTTTATATCGTTCAATACTTCCATCTGGTCTCCTTTTTGATAGTGAAGACCCGTCTGCACCCTACGGTATGCTTCCCTTCGGGTAGCGAACTGATCTCCCATGTGTGATTTCTCTGCAAGGCTTTCATCTCAACCAGCATTGCTTCCTTCCAATGTTTGATTTTTATGGCTTCTTCAAATGTTCGAGGCATCTCCTCCTCGTATAGTGCAGTTGGAATGCCCTTGCCATTTTGGAGATATTAGCTTCAGCAAAGCTTGCTATTGAGTATCTACTTCTTCTTCCTATCCTCTCTGGTGAATATCTCTTGGGAGAGATTCCTCTTGTACTGCGCAGCGGAAGTACGTATTTTCCTGTGTCTTGGTCAATAGTGGTGTCTTCCTCTGTATCAGGGGGGTTAGAAGTACTAATCGTATCCTCAGAAAGTGTGCCAGAGATTACCTCGGATTCCGGTACGGTTGGATCAGAGGATCGCGGCGGAAGCGCTGAAAGGCTCGTTTCTGTAGACAAATTCGACTCTTGGATGGTACCAACTTGCTCTGGTGGTCCCATATCGAAGTGACTTGGCACATGCCACCGAAGGGAGTCGCTTTCTTGGGTCTCCCCCTGTCTCTTACTCTCCCCCTGAGTCCCAAGGTGGTAATAGAATTCTGTTTCGAGGAAGTTGCAATTCATGGTAGTGGTAATTCTCTTAGTTTTAGGGTCATAACATCTATAGCCCTTCTGAGTGATCCCATACCCCATAAATACACACTTAATTGCACACGGAGAAAATTTGGTTCTCTCTTGTTTTGGAACGTGTACGTAGACAGTGCAACCGAAAATTTTGGGGGGAAGAGATAAGACCGCAGAGATTTGTGTTAAGGTAGCCAGGTGGTCCAAAGGGGTTTTTCGATGTAGTGTTTTTGTGGGAAGGCGGTTGAGGAGGTAAACAGAAGTAGCTACAGCTTCAGGCCAATACATTGGTGGGACTTTGGAATAAAAAAGAAGTGCTCGAGTCATTTCAAGGATGATCCTATTCTTCCTCTCTGCTACCCCATTTTGTTCTGGTGTGTGAGGGCATGAAGTTTGGTGGATTAACCCGTTATCCTTAAAAAACTGAGACAGAGAATTATTCACGAATTCCCCCCCGTTGTCCGACCGTAGGATTTTAATGGTTGTTTGAAATTGGGTTTGGACCATTTTATAGAACAAAATAAATTTTTCAACAACCTCTGACTTATGTTTCTTAAAATATACCCATGTAGCCCTACTGCAATCATCAACAAATATCACAAAGTATTTAAACCCTGAACTATTACCAATAGGTGTTGGGCCCCACACATCAGAATGTATTAAAGAGAAAACAGTCTCTACACGTGTATCATTGGGTTAAAAAGAATTATGGTGGCTCTTGGCCAAAACACACGATTCACAAGAAAAGTCTTTAGGAACAAAAAGTTTGGGAAATAAAGATTTTAGATAACCCGAAGAAGTATGACCCATTCTTCGGTGCCAGAGCCAAGTCTCCTGGGTAGTGGGTTCGTGAGCAAGCATCGCCGTACCATAGTGTCGAGCGATCTCATCTACCAAATAGAGTCCACGGCGTTCAGTGCCACGTCCAATAATCCTCCCCGTTCGGATATCCTGTAAGAGACAAAATTTTGGTTGCATCAGCAGGGTACAGTTCAATTCCTTAGTCACATGACTAATCGACATTAATTTCTGAGATAAGTTCGGCACATAGAGACAATTCGTAATCTGCACATTAAGGGATATTTCTATAGTCTCTGCTCCTTCAACTGGAGTTAACCCCCCATTGGCTGTTTGGATATGTGACTTATGGGTTTTATAAAATTTCACAAAATCCCTTTTATCATACGTCATGGTATCAGTGGCCCCACAGTAAAAAATCCAGCATGTATCGTCAAATTGATCACAATCTCGGGCCTTAAATGCATATGACGAGGTTTCTAGGGGAGCAAACGAATTTTTACACAAAATGGGGTCAAATTCGAGAAATCTCCTAGTCTGGCGTCATTTTTGAAGGCTTTCTTAGTCTGGGTTTAATTTTGTGAACATGCATAATTCGGGGACTCAATTGAAATTTATGAAACTTGTGAGGATTTAATAGCAAATGAGTAGTATTAGGGTTGGGTTTAGTCTTCCCCAACCCTTTACCTCCTTCGTCCGAGCCGCCTTCCATTTTGAGCGATGCCACCATCGCCTCGGCCGTCTTCCCTCCTCCGCCGTCGCCACGCCGCCCTCCGCCGGTCTGGAGGCCACCGTCTTCGGGCTTCCGTTCCTGGACCTGCACCGTTTCTCGGTTCCCTTCCACCCCTGTTCCGTCCCGATTCCGTCCACGGTCTGTTCCAATCGCCATTTTCGCCTTCGCCGCCTTCTCCTCCTCCCACCAGTAGGGATATCCGATTAATTGGAAGCATGCATCTTTGGTGTGTTTGTGCATTCCACAGTGGGAGCACCAAAGTTTTGATTTATTCGGTTTGGTGCTTCCCCGGCGGACGGTGCTCTGGCGCGGTGGCGGTGGTTGGCTGCGGTGTTGGGGTTGTGACTGGCGGTGTTCTCTGACTCCAAAGCCGAACCCTACTCCCGATGATGAGTCATTTCCAGCAGCGGCGGTGGGTGATTTGGACGCCGGTGACATGATTTTCAATCAAGCTGCCTCCCGTTTCACCCATTCGTACGCTTCATCAACTGAGGGATATGGATCCTCCTTGAGGATTTCACGTCTGACCCAATCGTATCTCTCGTTTAGTCCGGTGAGGAATTTGAATAACCTCAATTCAGATTTGATGCTTCGATACTGTGAGACTCCTTTATCGCAGCAGTCGACTGTTTTGTGTGGGCGTCGGTCGATATCCATCCATAGGGATGTCAATGTAACCCAAACCAGCGGGCCGGCCCGAATAACCCGATAAAAATACAGGGTTAGGGTTGTAATTTCGCAGCCCGAATTTAAAATCGGGCCATTCGGGCTGACCCGTTCGGGTTGTCGGGTTAGGCGGGCTGACCCGTTCGGGTTACGGGTCGGCCCGTCGGGTTGAAGGCTTCTGCACAGCGAGCAGTTTTTGTAACGGCCATAACTTTCTCTACAAAGCTTCGATTGAGGCGTGCAATATATCCACACGAAGCACTTTCAAAGACGAAGATAATGATATGTATTATAGGTTTATCAGACTTCAAAATCGAGAGAAACATTGACTCAAACAAGGCTGCTGCACATCCACATATTTTGTGTACATTTTCTAATCAATTTTCTATCATTTCTCAACAAACATATAAACATACCAAAATATAGAAATATAATCAAAATCATCCAAGACAACCCTCTAAAACCATGTAAAATCCAAATACGCCAACCGACTATATAAGATCACGAAAAAAATCACCATGTGGTTCATGGATTCATAAATACTCGTATATAAAAGCTTTCTTTTAGTATATTTCCAATATAATAGTGCAAAGTGTTTTGACGCCGCTTCGTCATTGAATTATGCGTACTTTGATGATTCTTAAAACAAAGATAAATTATTATTTGACTTATTTACAGCTGGAATAAATTAAATTTGACCAATCATAATTCAAGAAAACATAGAGTTACTCCAATTAGCTAGCATCTTGATAATTCACTCTTTAACAATTCAAAATATTTTTGTTACATCTACGATGCACCTCTCACGATTTTATTTAATTTTCTACGAATTGATTTATGTTTGAATTTTGAAACAAAGTGTTGATTTATGTTTTAAATACATAAACATAAACATACTATTGATAGATATTCTGTAAATAATTATGTAATGAATAAGTTATTTAAATTTAAATAACTTAATCTTTTTTAAAAATATTAAAGAAAATTAAAAATATGTATTTCATTGTTGAATGATTAATTAAAAATATGTATATAATTAAAGAAAATTTAAAACACGTATTATTTTTGAAAATATTAAAAGAATTAAAAATACGCATTGGCCTGAATAACCCGGTGGGTTAGCCCGAAACCCCGAAGGGTTAGGGTTATGGTCGAACTTTTATAACCCGAAAAAATCATAACCCGAATAGCCCGTACCCGGATGGCCCGACAACCCGAACGGGTTGGCCCGAACCCGAACGGGTTGGCCCGATTGACATCCCTATCCATCCATAATCCATGGAGTTTACTCCAATAGGCTTCTAAACTTGAGTCTCCCTGAATGACTCTGCTTGCTTTCTCTCGCAGGTCGTTGATTAGGTACGAATCGGCTGAGCTCGCGAAGGTCACGGCGAGCGTATCCCATAGGGACTTCGCCGTCTGATGATGCGCGAAATCGGCTATGATACACGTCTCCATGTTGTCGATGATCCATGAGAAGACTATCAAGTTTATCTCCTCCCAATCGGTGTATCTCTTCTCTCCTGGTCTTGGTGGAGTCGGGATACCAGTGATGTGACGGTAGACTCCCCTACCGCCAATGGCCACCTTCATTAGGCGTGCCCACAGTGAGTAATTTGATCAATTTAACTTGAAGGCCACGGTAACGCTCATGCTCGATCTGATCTTTTCGGCAATTGGTTCAATTCCATCCTTATTTTCATCGGTCATATTGATTGTGGTTGGTTTCTCGCCATTTCGGTCGAGAATTGTGTATTTGGGGCTAGGGCTATGATGATATTTTTCTGAGCCAAACCTGCTCGGATGCCATGTAGAATTGGGTAATTTTATTGCTTAATATTCACAAAGGCATAGTACATCATATATAGGCTAGATAATCACTATACATGGTAAGATATTATCTCAATCAAATCTTTCTAATAATGTGGTAAAGATGCTCCGCAATCTTCTCATTCAATACGTGATCTTCTCCTTGATTTTGTAGAATATTCCGGGTCTCTTTCTAACAACTAGTACTATAATTTTGATTAGAATTCTTTAGTAAATAGGAGTAAATGAAATTGTAGTAGTAAATACAAAATGAGTTTTAGCCTTTAGGTAGATAGTGATAGAGACAGATGCAAAGCACTTGGAAGAGAAATGGAGCACACCTGAAGCAGAGTTGTGTTTGTCGGAGTCAGAAAAAGTAAAAAGAAGAAAATGAAGCAACGGAGCAGTAAGAATTCCATAGGAGCTTGTTTAGGATTTTCTGTAAAAAGCAGCAGCATAAAAATCGGGAGGCCCCTTCCTTCATAACAACAATAAGTTAAGCCAATGCGTATGTACAGAAAACGATTTTACAAAAGAGAGAGAGAGAGAAGATCATGTCACTATTTGTAGCTAGGTTTGTCATATTCTGCCCTAATGTTGCCTGCACCTGTTTCCAATACACCTCCTTCCTCCAATCCGAAATCTCTGGAAGGCGGTGGAAGCAATTCTTCTTCCATGGAAAGAGAGAAGATCATGTCTCACCCTTACTTTCACCGCCTCTTGACTGCTTATGTTAACTGTCAAAAGGTGCTCTATTTTCATCATTTTCACTACTAGTTAAAATGAAATAAAAAAAACAAGATTGAGACATCGTTTTGATGGCAGGTAGGAGCTCCGGCTGAAATGGCGGCGAGGCTGGAGGAAGCGGAAGCGTGTGCGGGGGCGAGGAGGGGTCAGGGTGGGTGCGCGGAGAGTGAAGATCCGGCGCTTGACCAATTCATGGAGGCTTACTGTGAAATGCTGATCAAGTACGAGCAAGAACTCTCTAAGTCATTGGCAGAAGCCAAGCTTTTCTTTGCAACAATTCAGCGCCACTTTCAAGCCCTCACTTTCTGCTTCTCCGATTCTTCTGCTCATACCACTACCAGTAACACCTCTCTCTCTCTCCTGTTTTAAACTTTCATATTATATTTGTGTCACGGCCTTAATTTAAATCAATTTTCATTTATTTAATCTGAGCAAAGCCTTTTGATGCGTTTCTAGTTAGAAATAAGCTCTAAGCTAATTTGTGTCTATATAGGGAATCGTTAGTTTAACTCCTACATTTTCATACAAATCTGTCCATCCGGAACCAACTACGCTGCCCCTGCGGACTTCAACTCACATATTTTGACCCACTATAATCCCTTTTAGTTACTATTTTCCTATTTTCCGGGTACTCAAAAATATCTATTGGTCAGAAGATAGCATGTGTAGAAATTAGTGCATATATATAATTATACCCCACTTCATAATACATCAACTACTCATTATTGTACAAACCATGAAAAAAGATTGTCACCAAACAAGGTTTAAACCCTAGGATATAATTTATAAATGAAGTGATTACTAAAATGATTATGCATAAACAAGTACACTAATGATTATGTATATAGGAGGTTAATTAATTAATTAATCCTGTTTCACCCTCAGTCATTATCTTTGTAACTTACGATAATAAAAGTGTTGTTAAGGATATTAGTAGTATAACCTAATTTTTGGTGGCGTAGAATGCTTATGTGTATGCGTTGTTGGGAAAAGAAATGTGTATGGAATATGGATGGACTTGTATCTTAATTGGTGATATATAATGTGTGTATATGTTGGTGTGAAGGGGAGATGATTATGATAGAGGGTGAAGATGAGAAATTGAAAGAGGAGCTACTGGAAAAATACAGAGGATGTTTGGGAAATCTCAAGGAGGAATTCTCCAAGAAAAAGAAGAACGGAAAGCTGCCTAAACAAGGGCGGCAGCAGCTGCTCAACTGGTGGAACAGGCACTACAAATGGCCTTATCCATCGGAGGCGGAGAAGATGGCACTGGCTGAATCCACAGGTTTGGAGCAGAAGCAGATCAACAACTGGTTCATCAACCAAAGGAAGCGCCACTGGAAACCTGCATCTTCCAACAACGCTCCTGTTACACTTCATTTTCATTAACTACCCATTTCTTTAAATTCAATTTCTCACCAAATTGTTGTTCCGAATTTGGACAAGAGATACTACCCTCATGCTGCTATATATTGAACCTATTCATACACTACAATATTTTCAATCAACAATTTGTATACTTATAATCTTTACACTTATAGTAATATGCATGATTGCTGTATATATACGCATTTTTAAGTTAGGGGGGCCTTGTGAGATGTGATAGATCCATGCAATCGCAACTTCTTTTATTAACTAGATTCAATCACAATAACCAACAACAACATTATCCTTAAGTTTCAATTTAATTAATATAACTAACTAAATTAAATGTTTCTGAAGATTCGAGTACTATATATTCAGCTATGAGGACGTTCAATACTTTCGGAGGTTCAACCATAAAGCTATTTCCCATTATATAGTTCAAGATAAGACAAACATTATTATTTATAAACTCAAAATCATCACAAGACCAAAACAAACACCCTAAAGATTTGATATGTACTAGTCGATCGCAAATAAATGGTTCAAATCTTAACCCATTGATTTCACACACAAAATCAGAATAAACCCAAAAATTAATTAATTAAGTTAAAAGTAGTAAGCGTTGATATAAAACTCATTATTCCTCCGTTCCCATATAGAATGCGCCTTTGGAGCCAATCAGAATTTGAAACTCGACCGTTGAGTGAAAATATTAATTTACTCAAATCATTATTTTTATACTGATCAGTGCTTAGAGCATCCACAATAGTGGAGCCCAAGTCCAAGGCCAAGCCATCAAACTTGGCCAAGGCCAAGAAACTTGACCGGGCCACAAAAAAACTTGTTCACACAATAGTGGACAAGCCCAAGCCACAAATTATTTTTTTTTTCATTTTTACTTATATTTTAATTTAACTAGCATAAAAATTATCGGACTATAATAAATAAATAAAAAAACTGCATAATTTAATAGAAACCAATTCAAAGCAAATCTTCGTTGTATTATAGATAGGGGAAGGTGGAAAGTTGTCGTATCCTGAGTCTCCATAGCCAGGGGAATCATCATCTCCACCTTGTGTTTTTGAGACTATAAAAATTGTAGAGAGTGAAAATTAGGGTTGTTATTTGTGTGAAATGAAAAATGGGTGGAATGGAGTATAAATAAGAATTTTCAAAAAATATTAAAATAAATAAATAAATAAAAATTTGGAGTTGGGCGGGCGCATCGGCTCTCGGCCACCACAATAGCGCGCTGCGGCCCCGCGCCCAAACGCCCCGGCCAGGCCACCTGTGTGGCGCTCCATTGGGCGACACCCCCCCCCCCCCGGCTTTGTGTGGAGCTAGCAATATGGAGCCGCGGCCAGCCACCCCTGTGCCGGGAGCCGCGGCTCCCCTATTGTGGACACTCTTATATAGTTCGTAATGACTATTTACTTAACACAATTTTGCTATCGATATACTACGATTCTACTTTTAAAAACTCATGAAATATATCTAGTATAATATGCTTGGGTATTTTAAATGCACATGTTTGAATATATCAATGGGGAGAATGAATTTGAAATTGGACTTATTCGAATTCAAATGTGTACATGAAATAAATGTCGGAAACCACGTAAAACTTAGTGCTACTAATTTTGAATATCTATTTCAAACGGGAATGAGGGAGAACCCGAGTCAAGTTTTAAATTTAAAATATAATATGGGGGCCTTCATTTGTTCGATCATTTAATATTTGCGAACATTTACAATTCCCACTCACTCAAGTGACATTCAAATTCAATTTATGTTTTTACTTGCTAAAATATAGTATAGTTTTTGCATTTACAAGCTGAAATGCCATTACAGATCTTGGTCGTATAATAAAGTTATGTGCTGATTTTAGAAAAATAAAAACATACTACTTCTGTTCGATCTGTCCCAAGAAAATTATGTGCACTTTCTATTTTCATCCGTTCTAAAAAAATATGAGCATTTCTATTTATAGAAAGTTGTACAAAGAAACTTCACTAGAACTATCCGCTATATTAATTCCCCAACTCCGATATTTATAATCAATTATCAATTTACAAAAAAAACAGTTATAAATTATCATTTCAACATATAACTGTCAAATATTTTCTCTTTCCAACTCACGTCATTCAAACACTTTGAGAGTAATTTATACTCCACACTCAAATTCCCCACACACAGATCTTATAAGTTGAGAGAATTACTCTATTTCTATAAATTTAAATTACATTAGTGGAGTAGTAATTAACTATACGATGAAGGAAAAATAAGCGTGAAGAAATATTCTTTAGTTCATAAAGGGAAAATGATTCCCTCTAATAAGATATATAAACGCCAAATCTAAATGTAGTAATTTTAAAGCGATCAATACAGTTTCTTGGTGAAGAGGCTTCTGATATTAAACAAATTAGCTCCACGTAGGCCTTTACCACCGGCGGCATCGCTTCTACAGCTAAAACGCTGCCGGTAGCCCATACACACGGGGACTTTGAAATTCAGAACCCTAGCTTTGGAGGTACCGGCAACCGGCACTCTCCGTCGGACCTGCCTGCTTCTTCCCAAGTGGACCCCACCTCTACCGGGGCTGCCTGCCCACTTCCTCGACTTCGAGTTGCTCCGAGAGCAGGGGGCGCGCGGTCGAGTTGAGGCGTTACCGGCGGATCCACTCCTCGCGAATGGCCATATGTTTATGTTCAGCTCTGCCGAGCATGCACTCACGCTACCGCTCTTCTTATCTCCTCTCCTCTCCTTAATGATGCGATCTTCCCCAATTCTCTTATCGTTTTTTCTGAAAATATCTCTCCACCGCTTTGACGAAGTCAACGCCGAATTGGCCGACAATTCCGCCGATTCGACAGCGGAGGATTCGGGGTCGGGGCCTCGATCCGATTGGGATGCGTCGGACTCTGCCTCATTGGAGAGGTTGAGATGGTGGAGGGGGAGGAGTACGCCGCCGGAGAAGAGTTCGTCGGCGGATAGAAGATTCGGCGGCGGGAGTGACGGGTTTCTGACCATCCAAAATTCGAATTCCGGTGAGTTCGAATCGCCACAGCTTCTTCTTCCGCTGCCGCGTGGCGCTAGAATTGGAGGCAGCGGCGGAGGATCCTCCATTTCCAGAAATCGGAAAGGTGAATGAGATTGCGAAATGGAAATAAATAAAGGGGAGGGAGGGGATATGTGATTATGGGTTATTTATTAGAGCGAAGGGAAGCGGGATTTTGGTTCAATTCTGAATTATCTGTCGCGCATTAATTCATTTCCTTATTGTTCAAGGAATAATATGTAAATGGTGGCCCCGTGTGACGCAATAATAAAAAGCTAGTAAAGGTTTTGTTAGAGCATCTCCAGTGGGCGGACATCCCAAAAACACCTCATGCCACGTCACTAGGACTTCCCATCCCACTGCCACGTCACTAGGACATCCCCTCCTATGTCCGCCCTTCCCACTAGGACATCCCACAATAAAAAAAAGCATACATTTACAAATAAAACAATTTACATTTACGGAAATAAAATTTGACGTCAACCCCTCCGAGTCCAAACCTCATACATTATTCGAAAAAATTACGGGAAAAATTAACAACTTCATCGGAAAAATTAACAACTTCGTCGGAAAAAACATACATGATTCGAAAAAAAAAATTGCATACATGTTAACACAAGTGGTGCGAATGAAATAAAATTCGACGAGCCGTATATATAGAGTTTAAAAAAAAAAATTTAAAAACAGGACGTCCGACTGGACGCCACAATGGCGGACGTCCGCCCGCCCGTCGCGCCGACGTCCGAGGACACCCGACGTCCTCACGGGACGTCCGTATCCGACCCTAAACGCCACAATGGCGGACGTCCCGGTCGCCCGTCGCGACGTCCGACCGGACGTCCGCCATTGGAGATGCTCTTACATCTTATATTATATGGAGTGTATATAATATAATGCACTCTAATTTTGGGAAAGACTTGCAAGTCCCGGGCATCACCTTGGATTCAAACATACATGCATATGAGAAATGACATGATGTATTACCTGAAATAACAATTGTGGTTAAATGATAAAAGAATGAACAGTCACAATCAGATTAACAAAAGAAGGTGGATAGTAGAGAGTTGTGTGGAAGCCAAGAATAGGTCTGATGGATCCTATGCAACGGAACTTAGAACCAGGGGCGGAGCTACGGTGGGGCATGGGGGTCCTTGGCCCCCCAACCATTTTAATTTTAAGTATAATATATATATTCAGAAATATTAATCACAATGCTTTATAGCGCGCAATTGGCAAGCGTCTCGGTTATAAGATCAAACTCCATAGTTAGTGTTAGTTGCATGGAGGTGCTTAGTTCGATTCTCATTTATTTCTAAAATCTAAATGATGAAAAAAAGACAAAACATAAAAGGGTCTTCCTACGACTATTTTTGATGAAAGATACCTATAACTATTAAGTATTAACAGTGGCAGAGCTAAATTTTTTCTACTTCTAGAATCCCCACCGCAAAATTCCTGGCTCCGCCACTGCTTAGAACAATAGGTTGGTCCCAGTTTCTTGATTCTATATTTCTATTAGACGTTAAATTTAATGAACTTGATAATTTTTGTGACCATGTATCTGTGTATAACACCTCCATCTTGTTTTTAAATGTTCCATTTGTCAACTTTGGGGCGAATCTTCATTTCATTTTAGAATAAAATTACGTTGGTCATATCAACTTTCTAACAGTATATTTGTTGGATGCCCTTATAATTCAATTAACATTCTTTTCAAAATGATTTGAATCCAAAAGAATTGGGATATTTAAAGTGGTACAGGGTGATATTTTTAAAATATCTATAAAAGATTTTGTGGAAGGAAAACAACTTGTTATCAAATTGAATTTAACGTTTAACGATGGATGAATTTTTTGTAACCCAATACGAGAATGACTATAAAAATTGAAATGTAATTAATGATTTTCTAGAGAATTGCATTGATATTTTTAAGGATTCAAGACTCTAAATTTTGCAAAGCTTATTTTTCGAATACCTAATTTGAAGTTTACTCATTTTATGATACTAGTACTCTCTCCATCCCAACTAAAATGACATATTTCTTAATTGACAAGAGATTTTAGGAGTGATTAGTTAATGTGTTTAGTTAAAGAGAAAAAAAGGCGGATTAAGGTATTAAATGGAAAGAGAAAGAGAATTGATACTCTATTTAATTGAGAAGAGAAAAAGTGGTTGAATGCATTAATTGAAGGGAAAGTTTTCAAAAACAGAAATGTGTCATCTTATTCGGGACAAACAAAGTGTGTCATCTTAAGTGGGACGGAAGGAATACTAAACTAGAAATTTGTCAACGCAGTCATGAAATAATGAATCTTTTAAGTTTCTGTAGTTGGCAATTGAAATTGTTTTAAGTCTTTTACTCCTATACTAGCTACAATTAATAGAAGAAGATTATGAAAACGCAATCAGATACCAGGAGTACTATACTTTCGAGGAATTAGCGAAACGCCGTTTCTCTATCTTTGGCATATTATTCACTTGGAAATAGGATCAAAAAATTAAATAGGATGATGTAAAGGCTCTTACTCGATTTTGACTTCCTCCAATAAACAAGTCCATTTGGATTTGTTTTGGTACCATCTTGTTTCTTTAAGTAACTTGTTTGATACATGTGTCCCTATGTAGGGACATGCGAGATAATTCCAAACAACCAAAACTATTCATAAAATTCTATTTCATCCCAACAATTTTCGTACAGTAAATGTTGAAGATAAATTATTCATGTACTTGTCTCAGAAAAAAAAAATTAGACTCTACACTATAACAAAACTAATTCAGTGGAGGGAATTGAGGTAAACTAGCTGAGGTCACAAAAACTTCAAACTTTGTGAGAGTGCCACAACACTCACATTTATACTTGATATCCGAGTTCGAGCAATAAGAGCATCTCCAATGGCGGCGAGCGGACAGGCTAGCCGATTCCCGGCGCTGGCCGGTCAGCTCGCCGAACCATTGGAACCGGCGAGCGCCATTTCGGCGAAAAAATCAGCGATCCGACGCCGATTTTCGGGCGCTGGACGATTCGCTCGCTGGTCGGTTGGCCGCCATTGCAGGCTCCCGATCGGCGAGAGATCGGCCAGCTCAATTTTTTTTTAATTTTTCGAAACACTATATATACGCGATTTGCACGTCTTTTTCATTCGCACCACTTGTTTTAACGAGTTTTCTCTTCATCTTAATTTCTGTAAAGGAGCAACAACGTGAAATGAGTAACGCGGGTGGTAGTAGTGGTGGTGATGCTGAGGAGTACAAACGGCAAATGAACGAAGAGTTGGAGACCTATACGTCCCGCGAGATAAACCGGTTGATACAAAGGGGGTACCTCACGATGAAGTCGGCCGCCTCAAGGCACATGCCGACATGCGCCAAGTGAATGCTCATATTCGACTCCAAAATGATTTAATTGAAGAGTTGTGGCCGCGGAGGACTGCACGTCGTTAGATTTTTTTTAATTAATGTATTTTTTAAAATTTAAATATTATTATTGAATTTCCCCGTATTTGTGTCGTAAATTTAATTCCGTATTTTGTGTGATTGTTAATTATTTATTTTTTATAATTTTGTTTATTGTGACTAGCCTATTGCTTGTCCTGATGATGTGGCATGAGGAGTTTTTAGTGCTGATGATGTGACATGAGGAGTTTGTGGCTAGCATATGGCTGGCCTATTACCATTGGAGATGCTCTAAGGCATGATTCACTTTATCGGCTGTTGGGCCCACAAATTGGATGGGACCTGTGTCATTTTAGGTGACAAATTATTAGGAAGAAAGATGAAGGGGAATGTGATCCAATAATAAGAGTTATTTTTCATCAAACTACAAATGTTAATGTTTAATTCGGGCTAAGAAGGTGGTAAGCAGAAAACTAATTCAGACAAGCGTACCAGGATTAATGTATAGGTTGTTAAGAGCCCACGCTTCCCGCATAGACACATATTTCTTGAATGGGGCACCTGACAGGTCCAACTCCGAGTCCATATTCTATCAAAAAGCATTCTAAAGAGAGAGTACAAAGATTCTGACCTTCAAGCTCAACCATTGCCTTCTTTATTACTGGCTTGAACTTACCTGCAACACGAAAATAGGAGGAATCAAGTTTTGAGTTACTAATTCAAAGTTAAATACTAGAAAAAAATGACCAGCAGAAAATTGTGTGCTGTTAATAAACGGCAAACCTTGTCTTCTTTCAACGGGAGGTCAGCGCTGTCCCACTAACAGCCCATTCAGCCACAGGGGCGGCCAAGTTTCCAACCTGTGAACCAATGAAAAACAGAACAGTAGCACATACAGATAAGATGATATCAATCCAGTTTTCCCACTATGAAGCAGTACACCCGGCGTTGCAGTATGTGGCATCAAAATTAGATGGTAAACCACATCTTCCTTCATACCTGGGAGGTCAGAATCAGAGAAGAGATTTAAGTATCATCATCGAATGTAGTAACAATTTAATCATTTAATCCAGATAGTGACAAAGCAATGGGAGGTACCCCAAAAAATGTGACTGCCCTTTAAATTGACCTTTGTCTGCAGAAGCTTGCTTCTTCACCTCCAACTCAGTTTCAACCATTTGAATAAGCATCTTTTCAGTTTCAATTTTGGCAACCTAGATGTGTACAAGAAAGTATAACATACATTTGCACCACTGCCATAATATGGTACCTTACGGCTTAAGCATTAAGCAATAAATGTACCTGGACATTTCCATGTGGATCTCTCTCAAGCATCAATTGCTCCTGGATAGCTGGGGGTGAACCGAGCATTTTTTAGATCCAAGATTTTGATTTTGAATTTCAGGCTCGGTTCGGTATCATGAAATCAGGTATGTGGAATTGGAATTGGAACTAGAGCCTTGAATCTTTATTAATTCCAAATTCAATGTTTGATATCACAAAATATTTGGATTTGAAATTGATCTCAATTTCACAATTTGAATTCCATATAAAAAATATATCATTGAAATTCCAAATAGCTATAAAATTAGGCACATTCACAAACTACACGCACTGCCCACACACTTTATATCAATTTCTTCAAATTCGATTTTATATATATTTTTACCGAACAAAATATTTGGAATGAAATTATAATTCAATTCCTTCAAATTCAATTATGTAGAATTGTAATTACAATTCAATTATATTTGATTTTTAAAGTGTGATTTACATCTTATATATAGTGTTATTTGTATAGTTGTCAAATGATTGCATATGAATAGGAATTTACCTTGCTAGGCTATTGCCATTACAACGAAATGTTCCAAATACAATGATTTTTCATTTTTCCAATAACATCGACTCTAAAAAATAAAAATTGTGACATCATGTCATTAGTAATTATTATACATATCATAGAAGTAAAAGTATGTTATCAACTTTAGTGATAGTTAAAGGTGTATTAATTTTTAAGTAAATGAAATTTAGTTAAATTATCCCTTTGTCCCATAAATTAAATACTCCATACTAGACTGCTGAGACGAGATTTAACAAATACGGATTACTAAGTATATACTACATTTTTAGTGGAGAAGTACCTATAATCCTATATTATTAGGTAGACTTCATTGTACATAAGAAATACTCTCTCGGTCTCATAATAGGAGTCCTATTTGGTCATGATACGAGTTTAAGAAATGTAAAGAAAAGTGGGTTGCATAAGTTGGTTGAATGTGAGGTCTGCTTACCATTTATGGTAAAGTGAAATATGACTCTTATTGTGGGATGAACCAAAATGACAAAATATTACTCTTATTATGGTGGAGGGAGTATTAGATAATCTTCAATAAATTTGTAAATATGTACATATAATGAGGATAAAGGATAAGAAAATTATGTTGAAAAGAGAACAGAAATAAGTGTGCATTAATTTGTGTCACACAATACAAAGGCAGTATGAACCACTGACAGTTTTATATGCGATAAAAGTATGTATATACATGTTGGATCGATATGACTAAATATTTTGTTACATATGTGTAGATATGTAACAAATTTTCTGACACCATCTCTTGATGTCACTAAAATCATGTTAGTATTTGACAATTTTGTTTTTCTCCAATAGACAGAAGATAGCAATTACAGAATTGCCATAACATAAAAAAAATCTACAACAATACAATGTTTTTTTCTTCCAAATTTGATATAAAAAGTTATAGTCCACAAAATATACAGCCTATTTTAAATTGGAACTGAATTGAGACAGCTTGAGTGGTGTAACCGGCTTGTTGCATAAGATGAATGATCAAATCACTTTAAAGTCTTGATTGGTCCATTACATACAAGGGTGGAGCCTATACTTTTCAAGTGAAGAAAGGCCAAAATTGGATACCACTCCAAAAAGATAACAAAGGCGATGTAGCTGAGTACTCAATATAATGTAGAGAAATTCAAAGAATCTCCTCATACCAAATCCAAATCCAACATAGCGACATGAAGTTCATGCACGATTCGAGTTCACGACCACAAATTTTTTATTTTATTTTTTCCTTTTCCAAACGTTATTATATGTACATAATTGATCGTATTCATCTATCAACTTTTCAGTTTGCTTTCAAAAAGACGATTCAAATACAAAGAATTGTCTACAGTCCAACACCGACTCATGAAGTCATGATACATCAAACATGTTGAAAATAAAACAAGAAAAAGAATCAGTGTCAGAAAACATTTACGACATGAGAACTCCATTTCATGTGATTTTACCTTAATTAACAGTCCATTTCTAGTTGGGTTGTCTCTGGCAAATAATCATGCCGTCCCAGTTGGTCATTTTTATTACAATCTTGTTTATTTTAGATTAATTACCAAGGACAAAGGTAGTAATTCATAAAATGAATCTATAAAGAATAAGTAAGGGGTAATATTTGGCCTTCTATGTAGCAAAGCTTGACTTCTTATATATATGGTTCACATGTGGGGGCCATTTCCCTTATTTTAGCCTTGCAGACAACCAGTGAGTGTATTCATGTCAAACGCCACCCATGCCATACTTATCGATGTGTAAACTATGTGGTGGTGGCGTACAATCAACACGCGAGCCAGCCAAGTATGCAAGAGACGCGTAGACGGCATGAGTAGTTAGGAGTATTTCGCTTTATTTCATTTAGTTGTTATTATCATTTAGATTTGATTCATGATCTTTTTGGATTAGGTTTACTTTTAAAATCCATTTTAGTTAGTACTCCTAGTCAATAGTCTTGTGTATGTCTGAAAAGTACCCCCTCCATTCACTATCAACAATCTTGGTAGTAGACTATACAAATTTTAAAGTAAAATTGGTAACACATGAGAAAAATAGAGATAAAATAATTGTAATATCATTAATGGAGAATGAGGCTGATAGGGTCCTCGATTTAGTGAATCTCGCTGAAGATCATCTCCAGTCTCTTTTATTTTATTTGATTTAGTATCTTTTATTTTAGTTAGTTATCCTTATTTATTGTAATCTTTTTTAATTAATTATCTTGCTTGATTAGCAAGATGGGTTTAGGGTTTAGAATTCTTTAGTATTTTGATTCATTGAGAAATAAAGTATAAACTTATTCTCATTCACGGTTCTGGCGGAAATCGCCCCCTAGCACCTCAACTAGGGTTTATCTTTTGCTTCGTCTCACTAAAAATCGTTGGTAATTGTTGGTGCTCTAGTCCGATAGATCAAGGGTTTATCAACTGGTGCTTTCATTGAATCACCAACAATTTGTAGCAAGACGAAGAACAAATAAACCCTAGTTGAGGTGCTAGAGGGCGATTTCCGCCAGAACCGAGAATGAGAATAAGTTTATACTTTATTTCTCAATGAATCAAAATACTAAAGAATTCTATTATTTATAGAATTCTAAACCCTCAAGCAAGATAATTAAATAAAAAGATTACAATAAATAAGATAACTAACTAAAATAAAAGATACTAAATTAAATAAAATAAAAGATACTGGAGATGATCTTCAGCGAGATTCACTAAATCGAGGACCCTATCAAAGGCCAAACTAATTAGAGTTAGAAACTTACAAAAATATAAAGAAACTATTTTTATGGATAACCCAAAATGAAAAAAACATGCTTATTAGTTATGGAGAAATGGAGTATTACGAGAGTTGTAGCTTTGGACAAAAGTCTTTCTGCAGTCTCGCAAGAGAAAGACGTTTGCGGTTTCGTTTTCATTTGTTTATTTGAGTAGTTTCATCAACCCATCGTAATTCAATTCGTGTTCTCATAGTCGTATTATCAAACTTGTGGCGTGCTTGTTTCGGCGCATATCATACTATATGAGTCGAATGAATAAAAAATGTAATCACTTTTCTAATTTAATAAATTGAGAACAAAAATATGTTAAGCCTCTGGTCTGGTCCCTAAAAAAGAGACAAGTATGAAAGTTTGACAAAAGTAGCAAACACCTTAACAATAACAATCTCCAAAATAGGATCCAAAAGCTAGATTATAAAGTTCGAGTTGGTAAACTTCAATAAATTGTAAAAAATTATATATGTGACCTAATATAACCTACTTTTGACCAAAGATAATAATTTTATTGTAATTTCACTATTCGCCAAAAATATGGTTAGATTGACATTTGACAATAAAGGATTTGCCCAAAATTAGCGTTGAATCATTTGACAATATGTACTTTTAGGAATTTATACGTATGAGCTTAAATTAAATATGACCAACAATTATCAAACTAATGCTATCTCATTCTTATTATTCTATAATATTTTTATGTATCAAACGAAATTATAACATTTATTTCTAATTTCAATAAGCTTTTAATTCATGTCCGCTCGAGTCACTTGGAGAAATCGATCTCTCGAATCTTAAAAAATATGGTACTTATAATTTTATATCATGTTTGTTAGATAGGATATGTTTTTATGAACCATTAGGACTGATTTATAATATCGTTATAGTTGGTCAAAGAAGGTTCCAGTTTTCGGTATTTTGAAATTTTAACTATATCTGGAAAGTATCAAGAGTTGCATATTGTTAAAAGGTAACCTTCCTCGATTCATAACATAACAACTAATAAGATTCTACACGTTCTAACAAATACAAATCCATGATCAAATTATGAACAAAACCCTTTTATCCAATAAAAAAAATTTAACAAAACCAAGAGGCGAGAGAAGCACGTAATTACCATTAAATTTGCACAAATTATTTTATTGCTGTAACATTTCTAGTAATTTTAGATAAAAATATACCACGTCCATAAAAAATACTAACTTATTCTAAATTTTGACAAACATAAGTATTTGTTGGTTGCTACTATTTGATTTGGTTTTTTTATTATTTTATAATGATGAGAAACGATATTTTCTTTATATATGTAGGTACCACTTAGAATTTTTTGGCTTAATATCTATTTAATCTCAAACTACCGTAAATCCGCACCATACACGCGCCGCAACAAACTCTAGTAGTGATACTCCATCATTTTAATGCAAGTAAACTTGTTACAAAATTTCTACATCCACACATCTATTTAGAACTCTTTGTCACACGTTAAATGCAAGTAAACTTGTTACATTTAACAAATTTGACATCTATACGTGTAACTAAATTTTGATATTGATACACCTTAAATTATCACAAAATATTTTTGTTACACCTATATATGTCTCTCTCACACGCACAAGTATATATAGGTCGATGAGATGAAAACATGACATCTATATCTATATACATGGAAGTTTTATGATAAATAACAGAAACACTCTAGTGAATATTATGATAAAATAAAATAAGATAAAAATGAATAACAATAGAATAAATGTTTTCGATTAATCTTCAATTTCATTGTACAATTAATGCTGATTAATTGAGGAATAATAAGAATAATCAATAGAGTTAAAGAGATTTTTAAGAATTTACACATAAACAAGAAAGATCAATTGAAATGAAGAGACCCTTAAAGAAATCTCTATAGTATAAGGACTTATAGACGTGTTTTTCTATAAATTTATATATACATTTGATACATGTAGGTGATGTTCAGTTGCCAATATAAAATAATACCAAGATGTAATTTAGGATTGAATTGTGAGATTATTTTAGTCATAGGGGATTAGGTATGACTAATTATCCCATGATTATCCATCTAGGATTGAGTTGTAGGTTTAAATCTCATGAACCAAACACAATACAAATTTAATCTCGCATACAATCTTGCAAACCGAACACCCCCATAGTAGATGGATCATGATAAAACACATACCTATATTAGCTCGCAGTTGGTGTTAAGTTTCTTCCTTAGTTAAGAACAAAATTAGGTTTCACTATGGGAATGGAGCCTATTTAATTACAAAGTTAACCGAATTTAAGAAGCAAGCATTGTTCATCTTCTTCCGCAATTGAGATTTCTTAATCATCTTT
Organism: Salvia splendens; assembly: GCF_004379255.2. Taxonomy (NCBI): domain Eukaryota; kingdom Viridiplantae; phylum Streptophyta; class Magnoliopsida; order Lamiales; family Lamiaceae; genus Salvia; species Salvia splendens. The sequence continues at coordinate 28,891,773 of NC_056039.1, forward strand.
CCAGAGCCTTCGCTTCTCCTCACCCATGAATTGAATTTTAACGGCTTTTAAAATTTAATAAACTTTTCTTGTATTAGTTACATTTATCTATTTTTCTTTTTTTTCTGTATTTATTTTAGAAATAATTCAGCTGCAATATAAGCTCAAGAATTATTGAGATATAAATAATTTCAAAATAAATTTAGCATTTTAAAATTATTATTGTGTTAGTATTGCAACTGAATTAATTTCAAAATAAATAGTAAGTGGAACAAGAAAATTTTAATTAAGTTATGAACTCTGTTAAATAAAGATCCAACCAAATTAAAATTATAAGTATAAAAACTTCTTAAATAAAAATGCAATAGTATAAGGATCTAAAGACACAAAAAAATGTCAAAAGATCTAATGAAACAAAATGTGTTAGTACAAGACCTAATGAATCAAAGAATTTGTAAAATGACCTAATGAAATAAAATGTTATTATTATAAGGACCTCTAGATGTGTTTTGTCTAACTTTATAGTCGTCAAATAATTATGAATATATTATTGCAACAATTTTAAAGAATAATTACATTTTTACTTGTTTAAATAATTACAAAAATGTGAGTCCAACTTAGGAAAATTACACAATAAAAAGGGTACACGAAATAAATAAATTGCAATAAATACTAAAATGTGATGAGAAACAACATTTTATTTTTATCTACGTTGGGGCCATCTTAGGTAAAGTTGGTTTAGTATCTAATTATTCCCAAACTACCATAAATCCATTCCACACACGCATTGTCCAACAAACTTACACAATAAGAGAGGTTAACAAAATAAAAATTAAACTAAATACTACATATATAGAATAAAAGATAATGGCGAGTATTCAAACTTTGAATTTGACATTTAACTAAACACTCTGAATGGGTGTCTAACTTACATTACATTAATATTTCAATGGTGCTCCACCGACATTTACCCTTTTTGAAAGCAAATCGCGTAATTAGCTAATCATGTTTAAGGTCCTAATTAACTAGTACTATTATTAATCCCAATGACGTATGCCAGGTTATCGCTGCCTGCACGTTTAGCATTGCAATTATTGAGCCATAAAACAAGTTGATGAAAGGTGACAGAATAAAATCGCATTAATAAATTAATGACAGCAATAATAAAAAAAGTCAATAAGTAATTTCTATGAATAATTCAGTATATTCTGTCCAACGAATGCCATTGCAAACCTAGCTTTCAGATGGAAATTATTATTATTATTATTATTATTATTATTATTATTATTATTATTATTATTATTATTATTATTATTATTATTATTATAGAATCGGTATTTCCTTCATAATGTCACTGTCGTTCATAATTGGAAATTATTTCTTGTAGTATCATTTTCAATCCTACAAGTACAATAAAACCTGTAATCACTACTTGAAATCGTACACCTTATTATAGTTGATTATGTTCATTGGCAGAATGACTGATGAGAGGTAAAATAGCATAAGTTCAATAAGTTCATTAAACCATGTGAAAAATAATAATTACTCCCTTCCCTTTATCTCAAGTTAGTTGAGTCATATTTCATTTTATTTTTTAAAATTATTTGAGTTATTTTTTTTATTAAAAAAAAGCATTCAGTCATTTTTATTTTGTTCCTTTTTTACATTACTCTCTTTTCTGTCTTGTTGTTACTTTATTATTGGTTCTCCTATTTTATTTTATTTAATCCATTAAACACAATTATCTTAAATTTTATGTTTGAAAGAAACTTATCAACTAGTAACATAGAACAAAAGAGAGTACGAGTAAAGAATTTTATTTGAGAGAAAAGAAGTTTGGATAGTTGGCCAATGATCAAATTCTTTCTTTCCTTTCTATGCGTGGCTGGCCAATGATCAAATTCTTTCCATTCCTTGAAAATACATACATGAGGGGAAATAGAAATGTATAATCTCACTAGTAACGTTGAAGCCATCAATTGCCTTGGACCATTGTAAGATAAATAATTTATGACTATTAGCTATTTTTGTGAATGTAATTTCACTTCAGTCAATTATCTCTATATTACGATGAAGTTCCCATATAAAATAGTCAAAACATGAGAATTTTAGGCTTGATGGCTAAGTCTAAAATTCTTGGATTCAATTTGAATATTAAAACATGGAAAATTGAAGTAAAAGTTGTTGTTCATGCAAATTGAATAAAAAATGAGAAAAGAATTAGGCAAAATTAAAGTGAAAAGCCATAAAGTGAAAACAGAGTCGATCCAAGGTGGTTGGTAGGGGTCCATTAGATGTGATCCACATACACTGTTCCCACTCCCACTCACTCATTTCTCCACATATATTCTTTTTTTAAAATTTAGCCATATCATTGTCTCATCCCTCAATAATAGTAGTAGTATTATACTCTCTCCATCCCTGAAAATTTGTCACCTATTTCCTTTTTCGTCCGTCCTTAAAAATTTGTCACCTTTCACTTTTATCATTTTTGATAGTGGACTCTATATTCCACTAACTCATTCACACTCAAATTTTATATAAAACTAATATATAAAAGTAGGACCCACATGTCACCAACTTTTTCAACCCACTTTCTATTATATTTCTTAAAACCCGTGCCGGGTCAAATGGTGACGAATTTTGGGGAACGGAGGGAGTAACATGCTTTCAAGTTTCAACAATTAATTACTACTATTTCCTAAGGTTTGTCAGATTTGACTGAAAATTTCTTTTGTATATTTGGAATCGGTAAGGACTTATAATAAAGTGGAAATTATATCTCCATAATTTGTTGCACCACGTGCGTGCATAATGAAGTTAGTGTTGCTAAAAATATCCATAAAACGAGCCATATACAAGTTTCATTATTTATTACTACTATTATAAAACAAATCTAACATTTCTTTAAGAAAATTAATTAAGAGAGGTAACTTGATTTCCGATTAGAAAAGGAAAGCACTCCACTTTCTTGTTTACATATAACTAGACGATCACTTGGTGCTATAATAGTAAGGTAGTCAAAAGTGACAATTTTAGATTGCATTTTTTTAAATAACTGGCCCATCTCGGACTACATCCTCAAATAATTGGCCCATCTCGGACTACATTTATATTTATATTCTATATAAATGATGCCTAATATTTTTTCAATTTCTCAAACCGAATTATCAAAGTAAAAATAGAATTCAAAGACGACATGGAAAAAGAGAATGGAACATAGACCGCATTGACTCATATGGCTAGTTCTAGGAAGGCCGTGGAATGGGAAAATTCCTTACGATAATAGTAGTATTAGTTTTTTAGATGAGATTAGCGGAATATAAGGTTAAAATGACGCAAATTGTGGATGACTTTAACAACATACTAGTATATGAATTACCATAACAACATACTAGTAAATTTTTAGAGGATTAAGTGAATGAACGGTTGTGGATGAGTAGTAGTAGTAGTAATTTTTAGATGAGGATGAGGTTAATTTCTTAGATCCACGCCTATAAATATCCAATCCAACCTCTCAAACATATACACCAAATCAACTCATCGTCAAACAAGCCAAGCCTACTTTGTAGTAATACTCATACACAACAGGAGAGAGCAGCGAAACGTAAGAAAAGAAATGGCAAATTTTCCAGTGATCAGCTTGGCGGAGATGAATGGAGATGGAAGGGGCGCAATGATGGAGCAAATCAAAGACGCATGCGAAAACTGGGGCTTCTTCGAGGTGGATTTCTCCCTTCTAATGCAGACTCTGTATTTTATAATTTATCGATTGAAATTTGCAGGTGGTGGAGCATGGAATCGAGCCGGAGTTCATGGACAAAGTGGAGAGGCTGACGAAGGCGCACTACCGCAAATGTATGGAGCAGCGCTTCAACGAAATGGTCGCCAGCAAAGGCCTCGAGACTGTCCAGTCCGAGATCGACGATCTCGACTGGGAGAGCACCTTCTTCCTCCGCCACCTCCCCGTCTCCAACATCTCCGAAATCCCCGACCTCGATCACGAATACAAGTCAGTCATATAGCATAATTATCATTAATTTCACAAATAAAACACGCAATTAAATTAAAATCACCAACAGGGATGTGATGAGAGAATTCGCTGCCAAGATGGAAAACCTGGCGGAGAAGCTTCTAGATATGCTGTGCGAGAATCTGGGCCTGGAAAAGGGCTACCTGAAGAAGGCCTTCCACGGCTCCAATGGGCCGACTTTCGGCACCAAGGTGAGCAACTACCCGCCCTGCCCGAAGCCGGACCTGATCAAGGGGCTCCGGGCCCACACGGACGCAGGCGGCATCATCCTCCTCTTCCAGGACGACAAGGTGAGCGGCCTCCAGCTGCTCAAGGACGGGGAGTGGGTGGACGTGCCGCCGATGCGCCACTCCATCGTCATCAACCTCGGGGACCAGCTCGAGGTCATCACCAACGGGAAGTACAAGAGCGTCATGCACAGGGTCATAGCGCAGACGGACGGCACGCGGATGTCGCTCGCCTCCTTCTACAACCCCGGGAGCGACGCCGTCATCTATCCTGCGCCGGCGCTTGTTGACAAGGCGGACAAGCTCTACCCCAAATTCGTGTTCGAGGAATACATGAAGCTCTATGCCGGCCTCAAGTTCCAGGCTAAGGTGCCCCGGTTCGAGGCGTTCAAGAGCCTCGAAGCTGCTTCAACTGTCGGCTCTGCTTGATCGCTGCTGCATTTCTTATTGTCTTACTATTATTATTATTATTATTATTATTATTATTATTATGTTACTACGGCTGTGTAGTGTTTAGATCATGTTGTATCAGTATGTGTGCCTGCTAGATTAGTGTGTGGAATGGGATGATTCAGCTTTGAAGAGGTCTGATTGTGACCAGCTTCTTCATCAAATACTAAGTACTATTAATTATTGTTTCTATGAATTCTTGTGTTAAGTGGAGATGGATTTTTTTAGTAGTCCAATAGTGATGCATGATAATGTACTACTCTGTTTTCATTTCTACGCTACTGTTCTCGCATGGTTTGAATTTTATAAAGCAGACATATGGTAATAGAAGATCAGGAGCAGATGCAAAAAAAGGGCTTACTTTTGAAAACCAACAGTGTTAAAGTAGATATCGCCGCAACATTAAGTAAAATGTTTATATTGAATGGAATATACATCAAGTGTAAGACAGAGTCATGCTGCATTTAAAGGGGAGGTTTGTTTCCAATTTGCCTCATTGTTTGGGAACAACAATATCATTTACATGATAAAAGCATGATGTAAATATATTTGGCTTCCGTGAAAGTGTAAAAAGGCAGATTATAGGGGTGAATATAATTAACCCCACAATAATCACTTCATTAGCAATCTAAATAACATGAGAATGTGGGGCCTTGGATGAGGATTTCACCTTTTTTAGTACAAGGCGGGTGAAATCAATTACAAAGAGGAAAAATATTGGTTCAAAAATACAGTATTATCTATTAACATCAAAGTCTTCTTCAAAGTAATTGGCAAGCAACTCCAAATAGCACATAATGATTCAAGCCTTCACAAATAGTCTCAAGTTTCTCAACAATGAAGATCAAGTGTTAGTCATCTCCAGACCCCAATTCATGTGTAATTATCATTTCTCAATTATTCCAAGCAACATAAAGCATCAATTCATAAGATTGTCAATTAAAAGAAAGCATAAACATGTAACTAAAATATATCAATTTTACACAAGAAACATTGCATATTTACCAAGAATTCCACAAATAACCTAGTCCAACATGTTCGTAACTAACAAAAAATGAAAAAACAAAAGACAACATTAAAGAAATAGACTTGATGCGCCTGAAAAGGACATAAATCATAATCTTGCTTGGAAGTGCCTCTTCAACCTTGGCTGAGCGGGGAACTTCCTTTTACTCTTTTCTTTTCTTGATTGGCAAATAAACCTAAATTTAAAGGTTGCATCACGGTGAAATTGAACACGAGATTTTTGGCCTCATGCATTACCATAGTATTGAAAATTAGAAGGAAATATAATCACCCTCCTACTAAATTAGAAGGATTACACATAGTATTGAAAAAAAAATTTGTACCCGTTTGATAAGGATCGGTTACCGAATTAGATAATTAGATACTCGAAAAATATTTCAGGTCTGATATCAGGTAGCATATTTATCTAGTTTCGGGATTGAGAAGTGAGAACCCATTTTTTGGATTGGGTATCAGGTGCCCGATTTGACAGCCTACATGTGCCATTTAAGAAAGTTATTATTTTAAATAAGGCACATGGAGTTATACTCCCTCCATCCCATAAAAATATGGGCAATAGGTATGTAACGGGAATTAAGATAAAATTGATAAAGTAAGAAAGAGGATGAGAATGGTATGGTAAAGTAAGAGAGATGAAGAGAATGAAAGTTAAAGTAGTGTTAGTAGATAGTGAGACTTACATTATTAAATTGATATAACTTTCTAAATATGGAATGCACCTATTTTTGTGTGAATGACAAAAATAGAAAGTGCACATGTTTTTACGGATCGAGGGAGTATGTTTTAAAAGAGAGCTATAATTGGGCCCTAGAACAATTTGACAAAATAAACTTAGACGATAGATTATTTCAGTATGAGCAGTAAGAATTATCAATCTGATTTGGGCATTTACTCAGTATGAGCAGTAAGAATTATCAATCTGTTTTGGGCCTTTACTCTTTGTCTTACCAACATACATGGTCGCAAAAATGCAATGAGCTCAAGTTGCAAAGTTATCTAAAATTTAAAAAAAATTAACGATTCAAAATGTGTATCTTCCAAAATTTTATGGTAAAATGCTGTAATATGTATGGCGAACAAAATCAAAACAATATTTGTGATTGATTTAATCTAAATGAACTCATTTTATTGAATAATAGTAAGTCAAGTATAGCATATGTGTGATGGATCTTTTAATAGAATTGTTCTGAAACTCTTTAGATTTTTGAACCAATATTTTTCCAAAACATATCACAATTCCTAGTCAATGATTATTAAATAGGAGGATCTTCTTCTGTTGCTTATAACATCATAATCTAAAATCAAGACTAAATCTTTTCATTAGATTTTAATATGAGTGGATGAGATTAAATCTTACGAATTTTAATAATTAGTAGACAAAATATCAACAAAGGGTAGATCGTCATTCTATTATCATATCATAATTTTCGTGTTTTTTTATATCAACATAGTGTATTACAAATATCAACACAATAACATGAGTATTTCAACACAAGTACATGAGTATTTCAACACAAGTACACGAAAATATCAACACAGAGATTTTACATGCATTATATTGATATTTAAAATTTAATATGGGGAATAAAAAATAAAATTGGAGTAAAATTAGATCTTATTGTCGCTAAAGAGAAAGTGGTTTCGTGAGGGGAGGGGCATTATCGTAAATGGGTATGTTAGGGTTCTCTTCGTCACTTATTGTGCAGAAAATACTATATAACCATTAGGTTTCTTCCCTGATTTCAAAACATACTCCACCACTTTCACGATACAGAGTTTTATTTTGAATTTTATGTTTTGATTTTTGGTAGAATCGCCTCTACTCGTAATCTATGAGCGGGACGGTGTTTTACTTCCGTCTCGTGGGTGAGCAAGAGGTATAACAATGGTGGTGAGATATCGTTTCATTCGTCATTTAGATCCGTTGACGATTCGATTGTTATTTGCTGCAATTTGTAGGATATAATTTCGTTTGTTTTCGAAAGATATAGATTCTGCCTCTCCGGAAAAAAACTACTTCAATCTATAACTGAATGCATCCATAACACTCCGTTTGAGAAAGAAAATGTGAGAGCAGATAGCAGAAATAAGTAGTGTCTGTGTTAATGATTTCGTTGAACGTGAAATAAATTTTAGATATGATTAAATTAAGAAGCGCCATTGCAATAATTAAACATGAAGACTTGAAGAGAACAAAATCAAGAGCAACATTATACGGTGGAATCTGTTTTTTTGCACATAAAAGTGTCTAACCTAGATTTTTGGTATAAAACATTAAATCGGTGAACATTATTTGAATTAGATTTTTCACCAAGACGGCAAGAAATTTGTGAGGCACGGCACGGATGTGAATCATGTGAATAGTAATCCAATCATAAGCTGGAAGTTAGTTCACAATGAACATGTAACAGATTCACATTCACTGCATTCGTCAACATTCATTGAACTCATCACATCTAAAGTTTCACAAAAAAGAATTGATTTAATATTTTCAATCCACAGTAATAGAGTGTTCTTCCTCATTGCAGCACACCTGAAAAATGTGGGCGACAATATCGAACGTAATGAGCTATATAGCCTCGCCTCTATTAAGGAATAATATCACTCAAAAAATGGAAAACAGAAAAAAAAAAATTAAAAGTAGCGCATCCCAGCCGACTCCCATTCCATTGATCTCCACATCAGTAAGAATCACACACCCTTGAGTATCGTCAAATATAGTGAGGCAGGGATGCCAACTTGTTTATTCTTGAAACGTCGAACAATTCAATGAATCTCTGATCAGTAACTCTAGCCTTATCTGCTGCAAACCTCTGATACTCATCCAAAACTGAAGCCAGACACCAATTTTGCCACTTCCTAAGACATCCCACAAGACAACCAGTCCGGTGCTGCATTCCACAAAGGTGGATACATATACATTAGAAAACCGAGACACCATGAATAGTTAGAGACAGAGCAGATATACAAGTACCTTTCCTCGCTTGCAGTGAATTAGGAGCGGATGGTTTCTTTCATCTGCATAGGATGTTTCATTGATTAAAGGGTTTCCCCAAAGCATGAGAAATATACATCTGATGAAGGTTCTGAGGTATATAGAAATACCTAATAGCACTCTCAATGCACAAACAATTACATCCTCAGGTATCTTTATAGATAGCTCCTGCCAAATATTAGTTGCATGTAAGAATAAATAACAGATCTAAGGCAATTCTTACTCCTTACTCGCAACATTTTGTGAAATAAACTTTCTTCCTTCAGTATTCAACCACTTGATCCTTTTCAAAGAGTTTTAAACAACTAACAAAGCTTTACATTGGGTACCAACTCTAGAGAATCCTAAAAGGCTAGATTTTGCAAAGGAGAACACAACCAAATATGAATGGACAAAGCCAAAATAAACCAACCTAGGAGATCAAATCCCATCCTTAATAACCCTATTACATCCGACAGAAATTTCTCCAAACTTTAAGAATAAACAGCAATGCAGAAGACTTATTGCACAAAGATCAAAATGTGTAATATTTACCGTAACACTAAATTGTTCTTATATTGACTCAAATCTCAAAGATCACCAAAAACACAGTGAATACTCTACAGTGCAACTGCACCATTAAGAAAGTAGATTTAATTTCCAAGACTATCCAAGGCAACATCTGATTGACAATTATCGTATTCGAATAAAATCCCTGCTTTAGCATGAATTTTTTGGGAAAGGAAACAAACTCACAAATAATCTTTGATATTTCTCTCCTCAAAGGCTCAAACCAAACTATTCGCTCCAACAATGCCCCACAAACATAAATTATGCATAATTGAACAAACACTACCTTAGAACCTTCAAGGCCGAACTGAAAAAGGCGAATTCCATTTGCATTGAGAAACTGCATATTATCTTCAGGATAAGGCTCTGGACACAAGTATCTTCAATATCACAAAAGTTTTACTTCAATATCTTCAAATAAACATATTAACGCAAGGAGAACCCTCACTTACCCACCATAGACACGAATTAACACGCCCGGCAAAGCGACATTTGGTAGCAAAGCCTCATTCATAGGAGAATCAATTTATCAAGCAACTATATTTGACTACATTTTCAAGTAAGTTAAACTTCCAAATATATGATTTTTTTTGCTATGTTAAACTAATTAAATATAATTAGATATGCCTAACTAGGCAACAGTGAAAAAATGTTATATCTAAAATTTGTTTATTTATCTTATCACATGAATGAATGTAACTTAAGAACAATATTTATATTTGTATACTACGTTGTAAATTTGTTTAGTTAAACTTAAACAACGAACGACTCTTATAGAACTATACAATAGTAGTAACATTTAAGAAAATTTTGTTTCCATGATTTATTATTCTTTATTATCTATGTTAACAAAAAACACAATGGTTTTAATTCAGATGAACATCCTTGCTTTGAATACCAGTAATAAACAAAAGATATACTGCTACATTCTTGCATTTTATATACTCCTACAATCTAGTTATAAACAAAGATATACTTCATTACTGTAAATTTTCAATAAATGAAATCATAAAACAAAACAACAATAAATCATGGAAGCAAAAAATAGTTAAGGAATCTATTCGTTAATGACTAATATGAGAGTGGTTAACTACAACCTAATAAAGCAAAAGAAATTTTACATTTAATTAGGAAAAAAATTATATTGCGAAGTTTAGCATAATTGAAATTGAAGTTAAATATAATGGTTAGACAAATTGAGTTACCGATCACGAGGCATCGCCGATACTCAAGAGGTCGGCGCGTTAATTCGTGTTAATTCGTGTCTACGGTCGGTAGGGGAGCATCCTGGAAAAGAGAGAGATGTCAATATTGAGCTAACATGATCGATTGGAGGCCTAGGGTTTTCAAGAACGGAAAATTGGCAGAGTTGGGAAATCCGGAGCGGTATATTCCGTAATCCACCATAGAAAAGTTGAGCGGCGGCACGAATAGATGGTCCTCCGCCTTAACATCGGCAGCAACGAATTTTTCCGGCGACATATCGGCGGCGGCAGGAGACGGTTGGACTGTTTTGAGGCACATTGGAGCGCGACAATTGTGGATGCTCATATCATTCATGCGCAAAAGCGCATGATCGGATCGTGGAGAATCCGGCGAAGTGAGAGTATGAATCTGTGAATCAAAATGAGATAATATTTTGAGCAGGAATAGGATTTGGGGAATTTTAGGGAATCTATAAGAGATCCAATCGTCAAAAAGCAGATGACTGAATGTTCAATCACGGCTGCGGCCTTTTTCTTTTATAACCAATTTTATCCGTTAACGACCATGTTAATCCATCAATAATTTCTTTTATTTATTTGTAGATATGTACACTATTTATAGATTTGAATTTGAATTATAGCAATTTAATTTGTAAATATTGGACTCATCCAACTAATTTCGACTTATATGGCAAACGTGACTTTGAAAATCATATTTTAGAGTTTTAAATATAAATTAAAATTGTTGAACTATTTGAAAGTAAACAAATTGTATAAACCAACATCCGTTGGTATCTATGTTTAAATTTGTCAGCTTAACTGTATTTCGAAATAGTATAAACCAACTGGATTTACTGTAAAACACAAGGATACGATAAAATACAGGCACAAACAAACTTGATTGGACCAATTATGGATTTGATTGAAATTTTGAAGTACAGACAAAAAATATAACTTTGTCAATATAAAAATAAACATATCAATCCACTTATGGGGATATGAAAGGGTCAATCAATATCGTTACTTGGATGGAATTAGAATGTTTTGGGTTCCCTTCTACAAAATTCTTATGCTATGCATTCAAACAATTCTATTTTTGTGCATATGTTATTATTAACTAAAAAATATAGCTACATCAAAAGCTTTCTTGATTTGTAACTGCAGGACATCAAACTTTTAACACATTGTTGTTTATATTGATTGTTACTGCTTACAATATAGGAGTATTTAAATGTTGAAAGCAATGCAACACCAGAGGCTAAAATGAAAACACGAAGAGCTTCATATCTTTAGAGCTGAACTGTAATTCTACACAGCAAGGAAGCTTATCTCTAAACATTTTATATAAACAGAGGCTAATCTAAAAACAAAATCGAATAACATAAAAAAAAAACAAACCAAACTACTACTTCTGCTTATGAAAACACATCTCCCAAAAAGAATATGATTTTCATTTACAAGCAAATAATAAACTTACCCATGATACCACAACACCAACAACAGAAAGAGTTAGTAAAGAACTTCGCCCTGCACTTCTTCTTTCATATGCTTGCAGTTTCAGGGAGCGAGAACGAGGACTTTTATAGTCCCTTGGCTGTTTGCTGTAACCATAGTTGGGCTATCACTTTTCCAGCACACAGCACTTATGAAGTAGGACCCCGCATCTTCTTCGCCTTCTTCTGTTTCAGAATTATTGAATTTATGCCATGCTGCCGGCTTAGATATTGCCTACAAAAAACTCACCTTTTAGTTGAAAATATATGCACTGCATCAGATCAACTAACCGATAATATTTCAACAACCATGTGGATACCTTGTGATAGACGAATGCTTCATTTGTTTCGCTGCCACATGCTATGTATTCGCTGTTTGCTGTTAGCCCCACAAAGTTCTTCTCATTTGCATGGCCTCTAAAAGTGCGCAGCTGAAGAAAATATCACAGCAAGAATGATATCATCAATTACTTGACAAACCAATATAATGGTTACTCAAGAATTAATCAGAAAACATTAAGAGAGAACAGACAAGCAAGTTTGGATGTGTGCACACATAAAGGTTATGAAACTGTCACCAACCATATCATCGGATCACTTATGTAATGAATCACAAGAATATCAAAGGTCTGTTAGCATTTTTTGGTTGACACCTTAGATGAAAAATCATGTAGAAACTCACACCATCTAATTCATTTGCAACATTGGCTTTAGTCAACATTTCAGGCAATTTACCATGTTAGAAAAAGGAAAAAGGAAAAAGTAAAAAGGAAATATTCCATTCACACATTTTTTGTTTCAAAGTTAAAATCTCTAGTAGTCTGTAAATGTAAATGCTGATGAAAAGCTACTAAGTCATGTATTGCAAATGAAAAAAGATCTAACAGGATGACATAATAACTTACAGGAACATTTTCCTTAACATCCCATAGGCGCAAAGTACTGTCTGTTGAAGCAGAAGCAAGCTCATCACTGGACAGAAATTTCACATATGACACAGCCTTCCTGTGTCCGCTGAATATATACAGTGGCTGGCTAACTTTTCTTAAGTCATAGTAATGAATGTGATGATCTGCGGAGCCAACCTGCAAGGGAACAGCAGCATAAAATTCAGGAACCAGTTTCATACAGCTGTAGAGGCAGAACAGAAAAGTATGAACTCCCACAAAGAATCAGTACATACAGCGACATGGATGCTGGATCCAGGGTTATATTTGACTGAACATATATTTGCCTTCATGTCAATGTTTAGGACACTCGCCTCCTGGTTTGTACACCATACTTTGACCTGTGGAGTCCATTAAGTCAGTCTATGCATAAAGAGTATATGTTCAGATATAAACATAACTAAATAACTTAATAACCACTCACGGCCTAATAACAGCTAGGCAAATTATTGGTCCCCTGAGTCGAACAGAATACACTTTTAATGTTTCATGGACCCAAAATCCTATTTAGGACAGTTATATACTTAATAGATAGATTGTGCCTGGTACAGGATCAATATTGCTGAATATAGCTATAATGCTGTAGATGGTTCACTTTGCACTCCACCTTGCTAGCAGTTCACCGGGATTTTTAAGGATGCGGAAAACAAGAAAACGTTGATTCAAAGACTAATTTGACATGTGTGTCCGCCTTAAAGTGGGAGTTAATATTCTATAATTCAAGTTGGTACATTGATCTCAGAAAGGCAAGCAGAGAGATCTACACATGAAAATACATAAAGCAAGACTTCTGGTAATATGGGCTCTACAATGAACTGCCCCCTCAACTTAGACAGAAGGGTGTAATTTCGCTTAAAATGTAGCTTTAGTGCGTCACAACAAAATTATGAATGTGCACTTCACATACCTTGCAATCATCACTACCAGATACAAGCATTGAAGGATCTGTGCATGAAAAATCTACACTCCAGGCACGTTTCTCATGCTCCTCATACTCCATCACACTCTGCAATGTACGTAGTTCAAGATTTAAGCATGACATTCTTTTACAGTAATAAGATGGTGAATAAATGGATTTACTGACATTAGTAATACCTGTCTAGTAGTCACATCCCAAACAGTTACTATGCCTTCATAGTCGCTGCTGGCAATATGATTTTTTGCATACTTGTTCCAGCTTAAACAGCTTAGCTTCGCTCTAGTAGACATTTCTGCTACAGGACATTGAGAGTCGGCTGGTTCATTAACCACCTGGTGAGTAATTTTCATCCACCATTTAAGGGGTGAGACCAGAGTGTATCATAAATCAATTTGAAAAATGACAAAGTAAAATAAAATAAGACTGCAAAACATAAAGAACAGTTGAAGTCCTGCATAGAAACTTCAGGCACATGATTACACGGCATTACATCTAATCATGTCCAGATATATACTAAATGCATCACCTGATGCAAAACTTGAAGCAACAACTTACTGATGAAAACTCAAAAATCTTGATCTGTCGTGATACTCCAGCCGTAGCAAATAATTCATCATCTCGATCAAATTCTATGCTGCAAGGAATAAATAGTCATTTAAGACTCTAGATAGTATGCAGAAGATTAAAATCACAGAGGTCTAGTGCATGAATGTGAGGGACCACAACTTTTATTGCATGCCAGAGCCTTTTGCCTCGATTATAATTGTATTTCACTGGTTGCGTAAGAATTAACACCCTAACTTACAACTCAATAATCAATATTCATATAAGAATTAAAATACTAAATGCGGGTTTAAGTGACTTACAAGCTACCAGAGTTTTTGCATTAATGCAATCACCCAAATTAAGCTTCTTTAATATCCCCGAGACCAACAGAAGAGAAAAGATCACAGATAGTTTTGTCCAGAATTATGATTGAGAAAAAGAAAGCTATATGTTCAACACTAAAATTCATTCACGAAATTGTAGCAAGTGCACATTACCTATCCACCACATGAAATGGACTCGTCAAAACAGAATCTGGTCTATCTCCATTTCGTTATAACAAAACTTGCAAATTTAACGAGTCCACATTATCTAATAAAATTAGTAGAACTGCAACTGTGAAGTAACATCTTCAATTTTTTTATTAAATCACAATGCTTGCTTCTAGATGAATGACTGGGTGAAGGCAGTAAGAATCAAATTCCACACCATATGCAGCAAACTCCACTGACCTTGATACAATGTTAGCCGCGTGAAAAAGATCTCCATGTCTGAGTTCGGCAACAACCCGCAACCGACTGAAGAACTAAACTCTATTAGACACTGCATATGCAATTATGCATTTTAAAAAGACCTAAAGCTATCTACAAGAATCTCATACCTGTATCTT
This sequence comes from Salvia splendens, assembly GCF_004379255.2. NCBI lineage: Eukaryota > Viridiplantae > Streptophyta > Magnoliopsida > Lamiales > Lamiaceae > Salvia > Salvia splendens. The sequence continues at coordinate 28,907,031 of NC_056039.1, forward strand.
GTGAAAGTTGATAGAACAGACTGAAAATCCTCAAGACCTACAGAGTATACTTCTCTCTTTGAACTCAGTGAGTCACGTCCTTGCTGCTCTGGCATTTGTTTCGCCCAATACCGCCTTTTTTGCAAGTAACAATCTTGCAGGTCATTGAACTGATACAATAGACATATAAAAGGATAAGAAACACTTATACAAAGAAGCAGACAGTATCTAACATTTTATGTTATGACACAACCTAATAGCTGAGGAAACTCCTATAACTGCATTGATGACTGCAACAACAGAAGACGGCCAGATGATTGACTACATGCTTTGCATAGTCAAGCAAGAATGAAGAAATAAAAAGACGATATGCTAAAGCAGTTCAACAAAATTACAGATGTTGGTTATATTAGCTTCTGAAAATAATATTTTCTGCGAACACTATCTATAAATGATTATTTTCCTCTAGAACGTGACCAGGTTTAAGGTGTTACTGGAAAGCTACACACAACGATAATGTACAAGTCAGATTAAGATGTTACTAGCAAGGAATCACATCACCCACCTGAGCATGAACCCTTTTCTTCCTTGCTAATGCCTGTCCTGATTGAGAAGGATTCTGGATGTCTGACCCACCATAACTATCCTTCCCTAGTACCAAATGACTAGCAGAAGATCTCACATCAGCTTTCTTGTTATGAAGATCACCTGACGTCAGGCGGGATTGGCCAGGTGTGAGAGAAGGTCTGCTGGCTGTAGCACCACCATGTTTTTCAACCACCGACGGCCATGCTGATTTGGAAAAAGGATCATCACCAAGCATTCTTAGTTTAGCTGAATATCTATCCCTTCGACGGTATAACTCTATTCGGCGTCTCTCCACTGCATGAATATCTTCTTTAATATACTTTAGGTCAGATTGTACCTGCAGGAAAAGATAAAATGAAACGCTAAAAATCAGATATCTCTTCTCTCTCTCTCTTTCTCTGGGTTTCTCTTTGAGCTATCTGTGCTTGAGAGAGATAACCCTCAGTTTAACATGAAAAATATTCAAGTTTATGTTAATAAGGTATAATCATGCTCAGAAGGAGGGTATCATCCTCACAACATGAAAGTTTGAGACATCATAATATCAAGATAATTATTCCATTAACCAGGAAGCAGTCTTGGACTCTTATGTTTGGGATTTCAAATAATAATATCCAAAGATCCAAATTATTGCATTGGTACTGATGGTAGCCTAACACAAAACTCTACGATTGGGGAATTCCTGATTCTTTTGACTGATTTTACAAACCACCTTATCTTATGTTGAAAGTTTAGTAGCCTAATGGCGCTAATTATAGCAGATAAAGATCTTCAAATGATCTACATTGCAGAAGAAGCTTCTAATACTAAAAAATACGAACTAATAGATGAAACAAAAGAGTCCACTCCATTCACCTCATTGAGCTCATCAAGCTTCTTCTTTCTCAGACAAAGCATAAAATCAAGCAGGATCTGTAGATTTGTTTCGGCTTCTTCTTGCTCCATTTTACTTTTTTTCTCTGAAAGAAGAGACATGAGGCTCTCGAGATCCTTCACTGAAGCTTCACATCCCTGTCTATATATCATATTAGGGTCACTGAAGCTTCACATCCCTATCTATATATCATATTAATGTAGTACATATGCCAGAAATGGATGAAAAATGGAAGTCTAATATATGCCAGAAATGGATGGACAATCATGATGTACAAAGGGGTATCTTGAAAAATATAATCAAGCACTGATTTTTGAACTGTTTTAAACAATTAGAGTTTTGTTTACTAGAAGGTTTGTACTACTACTACAAACAAATGGCATAGGTGGATTTAAGGAAGCATGAACAGCATGTACAGTAACAGGCATGTAGATGACTACCAAATGGTAATTATTAGCTCCAATAGTAGATTTTGTGTGCTTAGACAGACACACTACCATGCTGTAAAAACACATTGCTATTAGAAATAACTCTTTCAGCAAATAACTGGCCCGTTCGAGTGCCTGGCGAAGTTGTTCCAAAGGAGTAGCAGTTTTAGCTGTTTGACGAGCAGAAGTCTTCATCAATAACTGCAAGAATACAGGCACCACATCATTAGCTAAATTCATGGAGACATCTCACATCTAACATCAAGGGAAGAGTAACTAATCTCACAGCACAAACACATGCAGCTTCTGGAGTAAGAATACTCAGAAGTATGTGATAGGAACTTACAGTTTCAAGACTTAACTACAAAAAGTTATATCACTTGTTAATTTAAATTTTTTCTTTGAGTCACCATTTTGAAAGCAGGTGTCCGGAGACATGCTTTATCATTCTGACATTACAGTTCTTTCTTTTCATTGATGTGTCTTTAATGAATTAACATTGCTATTGGCCAAACTTCTTTTTATTTCTGACAGGGAAGGTGGCATAACTTTGCATCATATTATAAAGTTTTTTGTTCGAACAAATGGAAAAGACAGAAAGGTGAGCAGTCTGCTGACTTGGCACTTTTCTTCAAGAAATCTTCATGTTTTAATAATGATTGTGCTTGTGCTTCAGACTTCAACCACCAACTGATGGCGTCCAGGATCACTTGTCAACCATAATGAGAAAGAATAGGACAACCCAATGTAAACTGTCCATGTTTGAATCATGATCTCCAGTTAACACATTATTTTCAAAATCATCTTATCGGATTGCTAGCAAGTAGACCAAGGTCTCATAGATAGTATATACTCTATTTGATAAAAATAGATGGTATACCGTATACATAAAGTCCATATCAAGACAAACAAACACATACATAAGGATGAGTGAGTGTGCAGTATACTTATAATATACCATCACTTACACAGAGTCAGGCACATGCAAGCATACACAAAGGATGACAGCATGACTTAGTGCAATCGCAATGAGGATAATTCACAAGTTGTAGCATAAATAAGACTATAACAGTAACACTGCAGATAAGTGAAAATAGATTTTAGCAAGCCACTTCTGCCTTTGGGCTACAAAACAAGGGGAAAAGGCTGCGGTTTGCAGTTAGGGAAAACTACACATAGAGATAACTTATCATTAACATTACTAACAGAAATTACATTGCCAGAGAGAGCAATATAATCAAAATTCCTTGACAAATTAGTAATTAAGACGAGAATTAGAAAATTGCAGCTATCCAAAAAGAGGAGTCAACTTGAAACAGACAGATGATGAGTTGATTATGCAGAAATAAAACAAAACAAACCTTGTTGAGGAGGAAATTAGGGTAGAGGTGATTAGCAGTGAGGAAATGAGAGCAGCAGGGGCAATCACTCTTGTTCTGAAGATGAGTGACGATACACATGTAGCAAAAGCTATGGCCACAGGCAGTGAGGAAAGCGTCCTTGATGATCTGCATGCAAATAGGGCAGAGGATGTCCTTATCAGAGTCGTGCTCCATCTCCGAGTGCGGCGGCGACGGCGACGGCGCCGGCGCACCGGCGGAGGAATCCACCGGCTCTGATTTGACGGTAGGCACGAGAGGGCCGCCAATTGAAGTGGTCTGGGCTCCCATTTTGAGCAGAATGGGTCTACATGAGGTATGAGAGTTGTGGGTGTTTGTATAGGAGAAGGAAGGAGAGGCGGAAACGGTTAGAAGAGAAGAGAAGAGAAGAGAAGGGAAGAGATATTTGAATGGGCTACAACTGACCACGTTACTTTCGATTCCCACCAACTCTTGAGGTCAATACACACAACACGACTTTTTCACTTCAAATTCTCGCCACCGATCCCACGTTTTTACTATATTTAGATTGTTAAACCTTCATCTTTTTTAATTCGATTAAGCTACAGTCCAACCATCCGAATAAGCTACTACTCCTACAATCCTCTTCTTTCAATTCATTTGCCAACTCTTTCCACATTTTTATTAAATAAATAACTATATATATATATAAATTTAAATTACTTGAATTTTATGAGATCAAATTATTATCCAACAATTTATTATTAAGTTTATGTTATATACTCCAAATACTCAATGCATTCTCTCTACACTCAAAACCGAATTTTACTACTAATATTGCCGTGTGCTGACAAATTCTTTAAAAATCTTGTAACAATTGGAGCTTGACAAATGAAAAACGTGCATTTACGATTAGAGATTCATTTAGCTTAGTACAAAAACTGCGGTAAGTATATTTTCAATTTTTATTTTATTTTAGCATTAGTAATAGTAGTAATAATACTTTGGATAGATCATACATAGTATAAGAAGATATTTCCACAAATTCAATCCCAATTATGGAATTCGGTTATTTAAGTGTAAATGTATGATCATTGGATATTGGAGTCAATTAACAGTCAGAAGACAGTCATGTTTTTTACGTCATTTCTCCTTCTTATTCTTATGCCAACTTGCCACCGTAGGAACTTCCAAAAATACAGATTTTTTCTCTAGCTATTTTCTATATTTTCAGTCTAACTCACGATCAATAATGGTAGGTCACTGTCAGCTTAGTTGGAAACATAAAGTTGCGAAGGAGATATAGATAATGAATAAAAGCAATATCGAAAGAATCTAACACTTTCGGAAAAGCGACGGTACTGGGATCGATAGGCACGTACCGGTTTGATTTGAATGGCATCAATTCAGTCAATTCATACCATCGTACCAATGTTGCAATCACAATGCCAAAGACGACTCACACAGATTTGGTACGGAGTGCTATAAATTTGACAAATTGATATCATCGTACCAAATTTGCAAGCGGAATGCCGAGGCTAACGGTGCCATCAAAGATTTGAGAACTATCGGGCATCTCTAGATTTGGATCAAGGAAGTAGTGATTGTTCAAGTGGATTAACTGACATCTCTATAGTGCTAAGAAATGAAAATGGGACAATATGCTTGATATATATCCATCATTTCTGTTTGAAAAAAAAATCAAAATATTTAAAGCGTGAGGAATAAGAAATTCGCATAGAGTTGAAATCTGACAAAATAAATTTAGTTGAATGCAGTCCAAAATGCGTTAGCTTTCATTTTCCGAAAATAGTTAGTTAGATGTCGTATATAATGTGCATTTATTGAGTATGATGTTAATATGTGGCAACAAAACACTATTGAAGCATAGAATATGGTTAGAGCATTAATGCACACAGTCAAATGAAGTGGACTTATGAGTATGCAAGTAGTAGTATAAGATATTTTTACCAAGTTATAAATAAAAAAGGTAATGTTTCTATTCCATAATACTCCTATGTCACTTTGCCATACACTTAATTTAGGTAGGGACTAATATACCCTTATAGTATTATTTTGGAAAGATATATCTTAGTTATGATAATTAAATTAAAGCATGCTTATTATGCACATATTTATTATATTCATGGTTTTAATTAAAGTACTTAAAGTCTTAATTAGAGTATTTTTGTACATATTATTTAATTTTATGAGATAATACTCATATGATTAAAAAATATAAAATTAAAAATGATTGTTCTTATAAATAAAATTTACTAATTTATTAATAAGATTTATAAATCTTGTGAATAAAATTATAATATTATTTTAACTAATAAAAGTTACTGAATTCTTTTATAAATAAAATTTATCAATGTAATAAATAAAATGTATTGTTATTATTATTTTGAATAAAAATTATTGTTTTTAGAGGATCGATAATGGTTTTGTATTAAACATGTGATGACTCAAACAATTTAATCTATTGGATGGATAGGGAGTTTGTTACTTACTCAACTGTACTTCATCATCGAATCAGGAGTATTGTTTTTTGGGATAAAATTTACATTTATTATGAATAATCATAGTGTTTGATATATAAAATTTATTACTCTAATATAGTTTGTTGCAACCGAAAGTTATTTTTTATTGCGGGTAAAGTTATTTATTTTTGCTATGTTACAAGAGTTATTATAATTGTGAAAAATTAATCGTTTTGATTAATAAAATGTTACTATTTTTATTATCAAAAAAGCGTTATTATTGTAACAAACAAAAGTTATAATTCTAGTAAAATAAAATTATTTCTCCAATAAATAAAGTTATTATTCTTATAAGTAAAATTTATTATAATTGTAAATAAAAGTTAAGATTTTGTGAATAAAAGTTATTGTTATTGCAAATAAAAGCTACTACTATTTTGTAAATAATAGTTATTATTCTTATGGATAAATAATTTTTATCTAATGAATAAAATGTTAGTATTAATTTTGTGAATAAAAGATGTTAACGAAAGTTACTTTTTTTTTTTCTAAAAACGTTCTCTTCTCGTGAATAAAGTTGGTGTTTTAATAAAAAAAAGTTATTCGTTCAAATTAATAAAAAAGTTACAATTATTGTAAACTAAAGTTTATGTGAATAAAAATTACTACTATTTTTTTTGAATAAAAATTATTATTTTTATGCATAAAATTTTGCTGTAATAAATGAAAGTCATTGATCTTAAGAATAAAAATATTTTTCTTGCTAAAGAGTTAGTTTTGTAATTTAAAATTATTGTTATTCAGAATAAATTTATTGCTATTTCGAATAAAATATTTTTTTAAAATAAAAGTTACGAATTTATGAAAATAAAAGTTTATTTTCTTATAGTAGATAATAATTTTAATTACTCCGTATTACACATAAAAGTTGTTGTTTTTATAAATATAATAAAATTGTTTAAATAGGTCAATATAAATTTAAATTTCCATGATTTATTAATTAATAAGAAATTAACAATTTTCTGGTATATAAAACTTGACAGAAGAATCAAATTCTTCCGTAAATAGTAGAGTAACAAATTAATGAAATCAAATTGGAAGTGAAAAACTAGAGCAAACTAAAAACTATATTTTTTTCTATTAAATATTAATTTATACTAAAATTATGAAGACTAGTTTGATCATCATTATTCATTTGCTAGATGATAGTACATCATTAATTATTCGTAAACAAAATGTACAATAAAATATATAAATACAACGACATTATAATATTTTATTTAAATGTATATTCATAAATAAATACAATATCAGGAAGAAACAAAATTAAAAATGTAGATCATAAACAATGTGGATCTCATGAAAGCAAATTACTCTCATACATAACTCCACGCTTAAGCTATACCCTTAAATAGATCTAATTAATATGCACAATTTAATGTAAAGGGTAACAAAGTAAACATACAAAATATGAATTTAATTAAAAACAAATTATTGTGTACACTTACTATTTAAACCTCATTATGTCATTAACATTATGTCTAAAAATCATTTCTCATAAATAAAATATGTTATAGCATTAATGCTCCTCAACTGTTTCGAAAGTTAAAACATTGTCAGGCTAATTCAAAGGGATGTGGTCTCCTCATAGCCTGTGCTTATAAATTCTTTAAATGAACGTAATAAGTGTGGGCATATTTTGAATGTTTGTCAATTATCATTTTCATTCTATTAGTTACATGTCTTTGTAGTGCAAGGTAATATAATTATGACTTAGAAATGAAAGCAGAAATCAATTTTGTAATTTTATTTATTTTTTAATACTAACAAAATGAGCGTGTGTAATTTTATTTTATTGCCCGATATAGTAGGCGGTGGGTGATTGCTAATTTGCAATTAAAATCACGGTGATTGTGGAATACTATAATTTAAGCAAATGAGTATTTATGAGCAAGGAAAGATTGTGAGCAATCCATTTCCATTGTTGTGAATATTATTAAAAGAAGTAAATAGGATATGTTGCAGCAACGTGTAGAGTAAATGGGCATGAAAGTTCAGTCATAATAATATCAGGCAATCAAGGTAAATAATTAAAATAATAATGAGCATGGTTACCCTAAACTGCAAATATTATCCTAGTAGGCAGAATCGTCTCGGTCACGGCTGATAACGTGCTACGTCGCCAATGCTTTAAATAGTAGCATATGGTTTCTTTGGATACTATATTACCTACTTCATATCTCAATCATTCAACATTTTAATACTCATTTTTTCATCACCAAATTTATAAATTAATATTTATAAGTATGTTTCTATTCAATCATCTGATTTTTGACTATCCAATATTTTATTAGTTCTATTATCAACACCGAAGTTACAAATTACTGTTTGTATATTGTTAATAATTCTATACTCTTACGATTGATGTTTCAAAATAACTTAGTAGTTACACAAAAGATCAAACAGTTGAAAACTACTCCTATGTATTTAAAACAAGGAGAAATTTAATACTCCGAATTGCAAAATATAAGGATACGATCAACGAAAACAATAAATGAATGTTGAAAAGAAATCAATCAAGGATCAATCAAGGATCAATCAAGGATCAATCAAGCACCAAAGAATTGATATGCACATTAATGATAATTGATACTAGGGCAAATCCTTACCATGTATAGAAGATTTCTTTGTGTATTCTTGTGTATTTAGACAGCCACTTCCTCTACTGTAATGATCGAACCACATGAATAAAAAACAGCCTTCTATCATGGCATCAGAGCATGCTTTTCGATCCAAATTGATGGACTCAGAAACTGATTCATCATAGTTCGATACCTTTCTCCAACCCCTAACCAAAAACCAAGGCAGAAGTCAATCCTTACCTACACAAAATGTCAGACAACAAAGAAGAGAAACCATATGCAGAAGATCCAAGATTGAGTATGAGTAAACAAGTTACTCTAGCAGTCAAACTTAATGGAAATAACTATCCTCTGTGGCAAAAGCTGATGAGAATTGCCATTGGAGGAAGACGTGCGAATCGGCACATCACAGGCGTACCACAACCCCCAGAACCAGGAGCGAAGGGCTATGCCGAATGGGAAGAAACCGACATGATCGTGTTCTCGTGGATAGTCGACAATATCGAAACTGATATTGTCGTGGACTTCGCGCACCACCAAACCGCGCAAGCTCTGTGGGACAGCTTGTTTGTTACGTTCGCTAGCACCGCCGATCCGTACCTACTATACGATTTGGAGGAAAAAGCGAGTAAAATAGTGCAAGGAGAACAAGGGCTCGAGACTTACTGGCGACGTCTCCATGGGATTTGGATAGAGATAGATCGATGCGAGAATCGCCCGATCGATTGTTGCGACAAAGGAGTCGGACAGTTCCGAACCTACATCGGAACGAGACGATTATTCAAGTTCCTCACCGGGTTGAATGAGAAGTACGACGGAATCCGACGAGACATCCTCAAAGAGCAACCACTGCCCTCAGCCGAAGTCGCGTACGGACGGGTGAAACGAGAAGCTACTCGGCTCAAAATCATGCCGCCGGCAGCAAACTCGGACCCTCCGACCGGCGCGACGAATGACGACTCATCATCGGGCGGAGTAGGCTCAGTTTCGCGGCCCGGAATCTACCTCAGCAACGCCCCAATCACCCCCCACCGCCACGCGCCACCGGACCCAACCGACGAACAGGTTTCAAACCAGACAAGTCAAAGATGTGGTGTTCCCATTGCGGAAAACAGAAGCATACCAGAGAGTCTTGCTTCCTCCTGGTCGTATTTCCCGACTGGTGGGACGAAAACCAGAAGGCAAAGGCCCGATTGGCGATTGGGATGGAAGAGAGTGGAAGCGGCGGACTATTCCCAACCGGAGGGGGCAACCGCAAGGCTACCAACCCTCGGGGGAGGACCGGAGATGGAGACTCCCGAGCAGGCGGGGGCGGCAGACGTGGAGACGCGGACGGGATGATCGGAGCGGCAGCGTTCGCGGAAAGGAAGGGAGGCGCAAGAGTTGGAGGTACCGGATTAGGGTTGTTTAACCCTAATCCACAATTTTTTCAATTGAGTCCCTCTAGTCTGCCTAAATTAAGTAAAGTACCCCACAATTTAGAATCTGACCCTTCCATAAATTGTCATGTTCAAATTAGCCCCCAGCCTATTAAAAACCGAAAAACAGCCCAAACTTTGTCAAAAATATCATATCTGACCCCAAATCCCTTTGCACCCCTAGAAAAAATTTCTACTGCATTTATGGCCCGGAATATAACTAATTCTAAGGAGAGTGGATGGATATTTGATTGCGGGGCCACAGATACAATGACATATGATAAGAATGATTTTTCTGTGATAAATGAGGCTATGAAAAGTTCAATTCAGACTGCCGATGAGGAACTGACAGCCGTTAGTGGGAGTGGGACCATTCAAATTTCACCAACGTTAAAATTGACCAACTGCCTTTATGTGCCCAAATTGTCCCATAAACTCATGTCTATTAGTCACGTGACTAAAGAGCTCAATTGTACGTTACTGATGCATCCCAATTTCTGTGTTTTACAGGATATCAGGACGAGGAGGATAATTGGGCGTGGCACTGAGCGTCAAGGTCTCTACTACGTGGATGAGATTACTCAACAAGGTGGCACCGCGATGCTTGCTCACGGATCTACTAATCGAGAAGCTTGGTTGTGGCACCGCAGATTGGGACATCCATCCTCGGGTTATCTTAAAATTCTGTTTCCTAAGTTTTCTAAATTTAAAGACATTTCGTGTGAATCTTGTGTTTTGGCGAAAAGCCACAGACAATCGTTCAAATCTAGGGAGACTCGAGTTGAGAGTATTTTTTCCTTGGTACATGCTGATGTGTGGGGCCCAGCGCCTGTTGTTGGTGATCATGGTTTTAGATATTTTCTCATATTTGTGGATGATTGCACAAGATTAACTTGGGTATATTTTTTGAAAAATAAGTTGGAAGTTTTCGAAAAATTCGTCAAATTCTTCACATTAATTCAAACTCAATTCCAAACTTCTATTAAGGTTCTTCGATCTGACAATGGTAGGGAATTTGTTAATAAGGAAATGACCGGATTTTTTCAAAGTAAAGGTCTTGTTCATCAAACTACTTGCCCTTATACCCCGGAATAGAATGGAGTAGCGGAACGAAAAAATAGGTTAATTTTGGAAGTCACCCGAGCCCTGTTTTTTGACTCAAATGTTCCTAATTTTTTGTGGCCCGAAGCTGTTGCTACCGCTGTGTACTTAATCAATCGCCTTCCTACAAAAATTTTGGGTATGCGAACCCCCCTACAGGTACTTTCGGCCCTTGCTAAAATTCCAGAACCCCTTACTCTTTCCCTTCGAGTTTTTGGATGCTCTGTTTATGTACATATTCCCAAACATGAAAGAAGTAAATTTTCTGATTGTGCTCTTAAGTGTGTTTTCTTGGGATATGAGACAAATCAGAAAGGGTACCGTTGCTATGACCCCACCTCTAGGAAAATAATAACAACTATGAACTGTAATTTTCTGGAGTGCGAGTATTTTTTCCAAGCCCAAACTCGGGGTCAGGGGGAGAGTTGTAGTAGTCAGGGGGAGAATTCGAGTGATAACATTAGACCCCTTAGTTGGGCTGTGTTGCCACAATCAGACGACTCACTGGCAGAACCAACAGAGTCGGCTAGTGTCACCGCCGAGCCGATCCCATCTACTATGGAGCCTCCTCCGTCGCCTACGTCTCAATCAGATCCTCCTCCAGTGATATCTAAGGTAATTCCTGAAACTAGCTCAGACAGTACAGTTGTCACGACTAATGAGTCCGGTGTAGAGGAAAATGCAGCAATTGACGGTGATACAGGAAGATATGTACTCCCACCACGGAGTACTCAAGGTGTACCAGCAAAGCGCTATAGCCCAGAGAGGACTAGCTCAAAAAGTCGGTATTCTGTGGCAAATCTGGCAAAGGCAAATTTGAGTGAGATGGCAAGGGCGTTTGCAGCAACCCTCTATGAAGAAGAAGAACTACCAGGAACAGCAGAGGAAGCCATGGGGATTGCCCATTGGAGAGAGGCGATGCTAGTTGAAATGAGAGCCCTGATGAAGAACAAAACATGGGAGGTATGTCTAAAGCCAGATGGAGTCCGCACGGTAGGGTGTTGATGGGTCTTCACCATAAAAAGAAGGCCAGATGGATCTATTGAACGGTATAAGGCAAGACTGGTGGCAAAAGGGTACACTCAGACATACGGAGTCGACTATGCTGAAACATTCTCACCAGTTGCGAAGATGAGCACTATTCGGGTGTTATTCTCTATAGCGGCAAACAGAGATTGGCCACTGCATCAGTTTGACGTAACCAATGCATTCCTACATGGTGAACTGTCGAAACCAATTTACATGGAGGCACCGCCGGGTTTTTCAGGAGATTTTGAAGGAGGCAGGGTCTGTAAGCTGAAGAAGACCCTGTACGGACTCAAACAGTCACCTCGAGCTTGGTTCGGGAGGTTCACGGAGGTGATGAAGAAGTACGGGTACAAGCAAAGTAATTCAGACCACACACTTTTTTTGAAGAAAAGAGAAGGTAAAATCACATGCTTAATCATCTATGTAGACGATATGATACTCACAGGAGATGATGAAGATGAGATCAACCAGTTGAGGAAGAATTTGTTTACCGAATTCCAGATGAAAGATTTGGGAAGAGGAAGAGGTTCCACAGTCAGCCGAGGAAGCTATGAAAATTAAACACTGGAGAGAAGCAATGTTTACTGAAATGAAGGCATTAATGAAGAATAATACGTGGGTGAAAGGGAAGCTACCCGAAGGAGTGAGGACTGTTGGGTGCAGATGGGTGTTCACCATTAAACGAAGGCCAGATGGCACGATAGAAAGATACAAAGCCCGACTTGTTGCAAAGGGGTACACCCAGACGTATGGCATAGACTATGATGAAACCTTCTCCCCAGTGGCAAAGATCAACACCGTTAGAGTCCTATTCTCGATTGCCGCAAACAAGGATTGGCCACTTCATCAGTTTGATGTGACCAATGCCTTTCTTCATGGAGAGTTGCCAAAGCCAGTATATATGGAACCTCCACCTGGCTTCACGGGAGAATTTCAAGATGGAGAGATCTGCCACCTAAAGAAGACATTATACGGACTGAAACAGTCTCCACGTGCATGGTTCGGAAGATTCACCGAAGTGATGAAAAAATATGGGTACAAGCAAAGCATCTCCGACCACACTCTGTTCCTAAAAAAGAAAGATGGTAAGATCACGTGCCTCATTATATATGTCGATGATATGATCATTACATGAGATGATACAGATGAGATAGCGGAGCTAAAGAAAAACTTGTTTCAAGAATTTGAGATGAAAAACTTGGGATTGTTGAAGTATTTCTTGGGAATAGAAGTTCTACGATCAAAAAGAGGAATATTTATCAATCAGAGGAAATATGTATTGGATTTGCTGGCCGAAGTTGGGATGATAGATTGCAAACCAGCAGACACTCCGATGGTCCAGAATCACGGACTACAGATGAAGGAAGGAGCCAAGCCAACAGATAGAGGGAGATATCAGAGACTAGTCGGGAAGCTGATCTACCTTTCCCACACAAGGCCAGACATTGCCTATGCTGTTGGAGTAGTGAGTCAGTTTATGCATTCTCCCCAAGAAGAACACTGGGAAGCAGTTTTGAGAATTGTTCGATACTTGAAGGGGACGGCTGATCACGGGCTCATATTTGAAAAACACGGGCACATGGAGATACATGGATTTACTGATGCAGATTGGGCAGGGAATCCGAACGACAGGAAGTCGACTGCAGGATACTTTACCTTTGTTGGAGGTAACCTGGTCACGTGGAGAAGTAAGAAGCAAAAAGTTGTGGCACTCCTATGGTACAGAATCATGGGCTGCAGATAATTGAAGAGGCAGAATCGACCCCCCGCACAAGGTACCAGCGCTTAGTTGGGAAGTTGATCTACTTATCCCACACCAGACCTGACATTGCATATGCAGTAGGGGTGGTCAGCCAGTTCATGCATGCACCCCAAACTGCTCACTGGGAAGCGGCATTGAGGATCGTTCGTTACCTAAAGGGAACACCGGGACATGGGATTATGTTCGAAAAACATGGACACCTTGAAATCCATGGTTTCACCGATGCTGATTGGGCTGGAAATCCTAACGATAGAAAATCGACTGCCGGCTACTTTACTTTTGTTGGGGGAAATCTTGTTACTTGGAGGAGCAAGAAGCAAAAGGTAGTGGCTCTATCAAGCGCTGAAGCTGAGTTTCGAGGGATTAGAAGTGGTCTGACTGAAATCCTATGGCTAAAGAAGTTGATGACGGAACTGGATCTGATCTCACGAGAGTCGTGTAAACTGTTCTGTGATAACAAGGCAGCAATCAGTATATCAGAGAACCCAGTCCAGCATGATCGAACGAAGCATGTCGAGGTTGATCGACACTTCATCAAGGATAACATTGAAGCTAAGGTGGTGGAAATCCCGTTTGTTAGATCCGAAGACCAACTGGCAGACATCCTCACAAAGACAGTAGACTCGAGGAGCTTTCGTGGAATATTGGACAAGTTAAGAATGGGTGATCCCATCACTTAACTTGAGGGGGAGTGTTGGAAAGAAATCAATCAAGGATCAATCAAGGATCAATCAAGCACCAAAGAATTGATATGCACATTAATGATAATTGATACTAGGGCAAATCCTTACCATGTATAGAAGATTTCTTTGTGTATTCTTGTGTATTTAGACAGCCACTTCCTCTACTGTAATGATCGAACCACATGAATAAAAAACATCCTTCTATCAATGAAGATGATGATTTTGGATGCGCTAAAATTCTGATTTACAAAGTCACAACATCACTTATTTCTTTTTTCTATGAAGATGTTGTCACGCCTGAATTTTTTAAAGATAGAAAACACGGTTGATCGCGACTAGGGGAGGGTTAAAGAAGCGTGGAAGAAAGGGTGAAATAACACAAATCGACCATAGCTCGAAACAAATAGGAATAGCTCGAAAAAAATCAGAGTATCTGAACAATCAACAATTCAAGAATAAATATTATCTCAGCGATACAAGATCTCAAATGAAGGACAACTACTCAGCGGAAGCATTTGAGAAAATGAATATGCCATGTGTGAAGACATGACACATTCTAAACACTTAAATTTCTTCAACGGTCTTGCTCAACACCCACCGCACCCGTCACGCTCAACCCGCACGTGTGAAGGAATTCATTTGATGAAGAAAGGTTTCTCAAATAAATCAGCTCAAACAAAGAATTAGAATTCTTCTTGATTGACCGCGAAAGTCCAAACTCCTTCAAGCCTCGAAAAGGAGCATAGATTGTACGATAAAAAAAAACTTCTACTTGAAAATCGACATTCTTTTGAGCTGAAATAAAAGGTAGAAAAAGTCGGGGTATTACAAATGTGGTACTACTACTTACTCCCTTCGTCCACCATTTAAAGAACCCTTTTGACTCGGCACAGGTTTTAAGAAATTGTTTGACTGTGTGTAGAAAAAGTAAAATGAGAAAATGAGTGAAATGTGAGACCCATTTAAAGTATTAGTTTTATATTGGATTATGAGTGCAAGAAGTTGGTGGATTGTGGGGTTGACATACTAAAAGTGCAAAAAAGTAAATGGTTCTATAAATCGTGGACAAACCAAAATGGCAAAAAGGCTCTTTAAATCGTGGACGGAGGAAGTATTTATTTCTTATATACTGCATATATCCCCTATTTAGAGATGCCCAAAGTTTACGGTTCGGATGGTTAACCACGAAACCGTAACAAGCGGTTACGATTCCGAACCGAAGCCGTAAGATTTAAATGGAACCGAAATCATCACTTTTAGAACCGAAGCTGCATTTATTCTGTCTGTTGTGTTGCTTAGATGGTTGGAGCAATTGTCTTCAATATAATAGACTCCAGGATCGATAGTGTAGTTCTTAATAATTATTTCAAAATTATTTCCTTAATAAAAAATGATCTTACTTTAAAAATATGTCCTTGTTCTTTATCTGTTTTAATTGCTAATTACAAATTCTCTTAGTTCAAAAATCATGCGATTTCCTTCATTTCAATTTAATTTATGTAGTTAAGTTTAGTAGTACTTTTTAGTTATTTCATAAATGTTTCCTATTACAAATGATCTCACTCCAAAAAATATACGTTTAATCTTTTTATTAATTTTCTATGTCACTTTAATTTAGTTTTTCCACACAACCGCTCACAAAAATCTATTCTATTATTATACAACATTACTAAATACTCCCTCCATCCCATACAAAATATCACCCTTCTTTTTTTACACTCGTTTTAAAAAATATATATAATTAGTTAAAGTAAAGAGAGGGTAAAGTAAGAGAATAATGTAGAGAAACCTTTGTTACGTAATTTTCTTTCCATTTCCACTTTAACTATTTATTAAGTATCATTTTTTTCAAAACGAGTGCATAAAAAAGTGTGACATCTTTTATGGGACGGATAGAATATCTTATTGTGCAAGTTCATTTTACATTGATTCAATTTTTTGTCATAGTATGATCTATCAACGTCGACGTCTCTTTTAACGATAATCACTATGCACTCACAAGAAAATATCTCATATCTGTTAACGATGAATACCCTACAATTGTTAACGGTGATTTGAGCCCCCCACCGTCGAAATCCTGGCTTCGTCACTGACTGGATACATTTGGTATTTTTTTAGCCCATAACATGAAATGTATGTTAGTGAGCTTTTCAAACCCCAAATTCGGCCTTTAATTAATAGGCCTTATTTTCAGTTAGCCCGTAGCTCGGAAATTAATGGGCCTTACACTTTCTAGTCTAATGGCCTACAAGGTACTTTCACAAAGAAGATAAGGATGATTGATAATTTGATACTCCATTTATCATACATTGACTATTGTTATTTTAAATAAGCATGATTTATATTTCATATACGCATGATTTGTATTTCATAAATTAAATATTAGTATGTCTTAAGTATTTCAATAATCTCTCAATTTTTTCTATGTCAAATGTTATTAAAATCTTCCACGCCAACAAGCACATCCACATAATAGATGCAAGTTTCATCATCGCAACAAACCATATAAAATAACTTCATAATAAAAATAAAACAAATATTTTTTGTTTCTTAATAATTGCATACATGACTGATGATGAGAGCAAAATAATTATTTAAAATGAAAATATCCAAATCATAAAATTGAAATATAAGAGCATCCGCAGCGGTGAGTGGACACCCGTCCGTCCGTGCCAGCGGCGTGGCACCGCCTGTTCGCCGTTGGCGCGGCGCTGCTCGATGCATCGAGCACGTCCGTGCCAGCGAGCAGCTGACGTGGCACGTTCTGATTGGCCAACGACATTTCCGTTGGAAATTCATTTTTTTAAAATCGAAAATAATACCAAAAATTAAAATATATATATATTTTCAGATTCCCAAAAATATGGCCTTTTCTTTACCGTTTTTCTGGAATTTTTTTGATTTTTTTTGATTTTTTTATTCCCAAAATCATCTATAAATACACACATTTATCATCCATTTTTCACATCAAATCATCTCCCATTCATCACTCATACAACTTATCTACATCTTCATCTCTCACTCAAACCCTCTCAAATGGATTCCACCAATCTCATTGCAGAAGCGGAGCTCAAAGAACAAGAATACTATGAACAATATCGTGCCGCCTATGAAGCCTATATTACCACGAACACCCCCGCCCCTCCTCCTCGACCAACTAGATCAACTCACCGCTACATCCATCGTGACCGGGAGGAAGCCAGCTAGATCAATTTCGGCCACGAGTAGTGGGTTTTTTTAATTTTATAAATTTAATTATGTAATTTTTAATTTTTAGGATTTTAATTATGTGTTTTTTAATTTTTAGGATTTTAATTATGCAATTTTTAATTTTTTATAATTTGTAATAGTATTCCGGATATTTTTAATGCATTTTAATTTTGTGGAAATGTTTTTATTTAAATTGAATAATAAAATTGTGGGACCCTTGAGCTTGTCCTTGCGGAAGAGCATGGATTTGGGTGTTGTGCTCTCGCCTAAGAGCATGGAGTATGTTGAAAATCAGTATTGTATTCATTCAACTTGATTATTTTGGCACAATATACATGCCTTTAAATAGGCTAAGGAATCCCTATAGATGGCAAGATTTTCCCTAAACATGGAATCAGTAAATATACAAAATCAAGGAATATATCAATTTCCTAATTTGTGTGATTTCCTTCCAATACTCCCCCTCAAGTTAAGTAATGTGATCATCCATTCTTAACTTGCCCAATACTTCACGGAAGTTCCTTGCATCGACGGCTTTTGTGAGTATATCTGTCAATTGGATGTCGATCCACCTCGACATGTTTCATGCGGTCATGCTGGACTGGATTCTCGGATATACTGATTGCTGCTTTATTGTCACAGAACAACTTGCACGAATTTTTAGAGTTCAAATCCAACTCAGTCAACAATTTCTTCAACCATAGAATTTCCGTCAATCCACTTTTAATACCTCGAAACTCAGCTTCAGCACTCGACAAAGCTACTATTTTTTGTTTCTTGCTTCGCCATGTGACAAGGTTCCCTCCCACAAAGGTGAAGTAACCAGCAGTTGATTTTCTGTCATTTGGGTTTCATGCCCAGTCAGCATCTGTAAACCCATGAATTTCCAGATGTCCATGATTCTCAAACAGAATTCCATGACCTACTGTCCCCTTTAAGTACCGAACGATCCTCAGAGCTGCTTCCCAGTGAGCTACTTGAGGTGCATGCATGAACTGACTGACCACCCCAACTGCGTAGGCTATATCGGGTCTAGTATGGTATCTGGTGCGGTGTGGGTCTAGTATGGTATCAGTTTCCCAACTAGACGCTGGTATCTGGTGCGGTGAGTAGTTTCAGCTCCTTCAACTATCCGTAAACCGTGATTCTGAACCATAGGAGTGTCTGTCGGCTTACAATCCAGTAATCATGTTTCAGTTAGAAGATCTAAAACATACTTCTTCTGACTGATGAAGATTCCCCTTTTTGATCTTAGAACTTCTATACCCAGGAAGTATTTCAGAAGTCCCAAGTCCTTCATCTTAAATTCTGCGAATAAATTCTTTCTTAGTTGGGCTATCACTTCTTCGTCATCGCCAGTGATAATCATATCATCTACATAGATGATCAGACAAGTGATCTTTCTTTCTCTTTTCTTCAAGAACAAGGTATGATCAGAGTTGCTTTGCTTGTACCCATATTTTTTCATCACATCTGTAAATCTCCCAAACCATGCTCTAGGTGACTGCTTTAGCCCGTACAATGTCCGTTTTAATTTGCAGACCTTCCCTCATTCGAATTCCCCAGTAAATCCGGGAGGTGCTTCCATATAGATGGACTTTTTTAGTTCGCCAAGTAAAAAGGCGTTCGTCACGTCGAACTGATGCAATGGCCACTCCTTGGTTGCTGCTATCGAAAAAAGTACTCAAATAGTGCTCATTTTTGCCACCGGTGATAATGTCTCGGCATAATCAACCCCATAGGTCTGAGTGTACCCTTTGGCCACCAGTCTCGCCTTATACCTTTCAATCGACCCATCCGGCCTCCGTTTGATGGTGAAGACCCATCTACACCCCATTGTTCGAACTCCATCAGGTTTCAGACAAACCTCCCATGTATTACTCTTCAGTAGGGCCCGCATCTCTACTAGCATTGCTTCCTTCCAATGAGGAATTTTCATGGCCTCCTCGGCTGTATATGGGATTTCCTCCTCCTCATAAAGAGCTGCTTCATATGCCCTAACCATTTCAGTTAGATTGTCTTTGGCCAGGTTTGCCATAGAATATCTGCTTTTGCGAATCCTTTCAGGACTGTATCTCTTAGCCGGGATGCCGTGAGTGCTTCTTGGAGGGAGCAAAAAACGGCTAGTATCACCATCAATTGCTGCATTCTCACTTTCATCTATACCAGACTCGTCAGGGGTAATAACGGTATTATCTGAGCTAGTTTCAGGAATTACCTCAGATATCACTGGAGGAGAAGATTTGGGCGTAGGCGTTTGAGGAGGCTCTACAGCAGACATGACTAGCTCGGCTGCGACACTAGCTTGCTCTGTTAGTTCCATGATCACCAATAATAGGAGCGGGACCCCAAACATCCGCATGTACTAAAGAAAAAATAGTCTCAACACGAGTATCGCGTGATCTTTCTGTGGCTTTTCGCCAAAATGCAAGACTCACAAGTAATATCCTTAAAATGAGAAAACCTTGGAAAAAACAATTTTAAATAACCCGAGGATGGATGCCCTAGTCTGCGGTGCCACAACCAAGCTTCCCGGTTTGCAGATCCGTGAGCAAGCATTGAGGTGCCACCTTGTTGAGCAATCTCATCTACATAATAGAGACCTTGACACTCAGTGCCACGCTCAATTATCCTTCTCGTCCTGATATCCTGTAATACGCAGAAATTTTGATGCATCAGTAATGTACAGTTTAATTCTTTCGTTACATGGCTGATAGACATGAGTTTATGGGATAATTTGGGCACATATAGACAATTTTTTAGTTTTAAGGTCGGAGAAATTTCGATGGTTCCACTCCCATTCACAACAGTTAATTCCCCATCAGCAGTTTGTATATGGCTATTTTTCGCTCCATCAAATTCAGAAAATCATTTCTATCATAGGACATAGTATCAGTCGCCCCACAATAAAAAATCCATCCACTTTCCTTAGAATCGGTTCTACTTTGGGCAATACAGGCAATCGGGATATTCTCCAAAGGTGCAAAACGATTCGGGCTAAGGAAAGTATTTTCAGCTTTTTAGGGGTTTTATCTCGAACTTCATTATTCTGGGATCTCATATGCAATTTTCAGGGCTCAAATTGAATACTCTTAGAACTATAGGGGCTAGAATAAAAATGACTCATGCAGTGGGGTGTTTTTTTAGCATCAATCGAACTTGAAGGACTAAATAGCAAATTAAATTGGGGATTAGGATTTGTCAACCCTAATCCCATACCTCCAATTGAGCCGCCTCCTTTTCTCTCGGCAAAAGGCGCCTCCCCAATTCCGGCTGCCTCACCGGCTCTGCCGCCTCCGCCCTGCTGCTGGCCGGTGTACCCTGCTTTCCCACGGGCGACGGTGACATCCCGGTTGCCCGCCCCTTGCGGAAATAGTCCATCGCCTCCATCCTCCATCCCGATTGCCAACCGTGCCTTTACCTTTTGATTCTCATCCCACCACTCCGGGAATCCGACGAGGAGAAAACATGTTTCTCTGGTATGTTTGTTCTTTCCACAGTGTGAGCACCACATCTTTGATTTATCGGGTTTGAATCCTCGGCGGTTGGGTGGTTGTGCGGCTGCTCGCAGTGGTGGCTGGTTTGGCCTTTGTTGAGGTTGGTTTCGGACAGCGAACCCGAGTCCAATTTGGCCCGATGATGAGTCGCCGTTGATTGCGTCGGTCTGGTGGTCAGGGTCTGTTTTCGGCATCATCTTGCGCCGGGCGGCTTTTCTTTTCACCATCCCGTACGCGGTCTCGGCAGAGGGCAATGGGATCTCTTGAGAATGTCCCTCCGGATTCCGTCGTATACCGGGTTGAGTCCTGTCAGAAATTTGAATAGGCGTCTGGTTTCTACATATGTTCGGAGTTGGCTGATTCCCTTGTCGCAGCAGTCGACCGGTTGATATTGACACCGGTCGATCTCGATCCATACTCCGTGAAGTTGTCGCCAGTATGTCTTGAGCCCCTGTTCTCCTTGGACGACCTTGCCTGCCTTCTCCTCCAAATCATACAGCAAATATGAATCTGCCGTGCTTTCAAAAATGGTTTGTAGGCTCTGCCATAGAGCCTGTGCAGTCTGGTGGTGTGCGAAATCGAAAACAATTTCGGCCTCAACGTTGTCAATGATCCATGAGAATACGATCATATCGGCTTCCTCCCAACTTGAGTAGCCTCGCATTCCTGGTTCCGGTGGAGGCGGTGTACCGGTGATATATCGGTTTGCCCGCCTCCCTACAATTGCTACTCTCATCAACCGTTTCCACAGGGAGTAATTCGTCCCGTTAAGTTTAACGGCTAGAGTAACATTCTTGCTCATCTTTAATCGTCCATCCTCAATGTTGTCTGGTTTTCGTTCCTCCTCGCTGTCTGACATTTTTGGTAAAGATTGCAGGTTTCCCTTCTTGGCCGGGAAAGGTTTCTAGACTATGATGATATTTTTCTGAGCCTTTGCTCTGGTACTATGTTGAAAATCAGTATTGTATTCATGCAACTTGATTATTTTGACACAATATACATGCCTTTAAATAGGCTACGGAATCCCTATAGATGGCAAGATTTTCCCTAAACATGGAATCAGTAAATATACAAAATCAAGGAATATATCAATTTCCTAATTTGTGTGATTTCCTTCCAACAGAGTAAAAGTGGGTCCGGACCCACATCCGTGCTCGTTTGCAAGAGCACGGACAGATGCTCTAATAATTACTTCCAAGCTCCAATCATCTTGAATTGATATGTGAAACTTATGCTTAGATCCAATAGTAGGTACATTTTGATACGTAAGTACCTGACATATACACATACCCGTTGCTCATATTTGATAGGTACGGAGGCACTACACTTGTTAAGTCAACAATGTCAGTAATCTAAACCTCAAATATTTGAGCACGTGTCACCTCCTTTTCACTCTCACTTTTATCACCTATCTTCACGATCCTCCCACCCTGCAGCTGCAATCTGTGAACTTTTGCATCCTTTTTCATCTTGGTTTCAGACAAACGGAACATCATTTTCATTGCATCTTTTTTAATAAAAATTGGCTTTTCAAACCAGCAAAAGAGTGATCTAGATAAACATAAACCCCACCCCCTCCCAACATATATCAATAAATTAATCTTTATAGTTCTATCAATATTTGACTATTCGCCATAAAATATCAATTTGCCACCTGGATTTCTCTTTACTCCATCATTTGACGATCAAACTACAGCTTGAAGAAATTCATTCTTCGCCTTGTTTTAGGTAATACTATTACTTAAATATGATATGATTCGCATAAATACACAGATCGTGGCGTGGGAAATGGCCAACCACTAATCCACAAGTCATCGCGTTTAGTACTATTTATTTCCAGAAAAAAAAGTGTTTTTGATCGGTTTCAAATTCAGGCAATTTCCATAACTGGGGAGATCAGATGGAGGCGGAAGTGGTAGAGATTCTGTTGCCGAAGAACAAACCGAATCTATCGCGGCGAGATTCTTGGAACGAAGCGAATCTAGAGGTGAAGAGCTACGGATCAGGTCTGAAATGGGTGTTTCTAGATTATTCTAGTCTCTGGAGAGCTGGGCTCTCGTGGTCCGTATTCTTTGTGCTGAACATCGGCGTTCCCCTCGTCTCCCACTTCGTATTCTCTTGCTCCGACTGCGACCCCAGCCACCAGAGGCCCTTCGATGCAATCACTCAGCTCTCCCTCTCCCTCTTCGCCGCCATCTCCTTCCTCAGCATCTCTTCCTTCGCACAGAAATACGGCCTCCGCAGGTTTCTCTTCCTCAATAGGCTGTCTGAAGAAACTGAAAAGGTTCAGCAAGGCTACACTCACCAGCTTCATGTAAGTTTCTTCTCTTCTAATGTGGGGTATATAGACTTAATGAGCTCTTTCTCCTAACGGACTAGTTTTTTGGACTGAGTTCTCCTGTTTGGTCTGTATCATCTTCTATGCTAAATTGGCAGTATGTATGTATGCAGAGATCGATGAAGCTGCTGTGGGCGTTCGTGCTCCCCTGTTTCTTAGCAGACAGCGTGTACAAAATATGGTGGTTTAGCACAGGAGGAGACCAGATTCCATATGTATACAACATCTACTTGAGCAAATCCATCGTCTGCATCCTCCTCATGTGCTCGTGGCTCTACCGCGTATCAATCTGCTTCCTCGTCTGCGTCCTCTTCCGCCTCACCTGCTACCTCCAGCTCCTCAGACTAGACGAGTTTGCTAAGGTCTTCGAAAGAGAATCTGAGGTGGCCACCATCTTGGTAGACCATCTCAGCATCAGAAGAAATCTCCGTGTCATTAGCCACCGGTTTAGGCTCTTCATCTTGTCTACTCTGATCCTAGTCACCATAAGCCAATTCGCTTCCTTGCTCGTCACCACCGAGCCTAGATCAAACGTTAACATAGCCACCGCAGGCGAACTCGCGGTAATTAAAAAAATCTGTGATCGTTTTTTTATATGTATGTGAGTAAAATATGGATCTAATAGAGGATTTGGTTATTGCAGCTATGTTCCATGACATTGGTGACAGGGCTGTTTATCTGCTTGCGAAGTGCTGCGAAGATCACGCACAAGGCGCAAGCAGTTACGTGCTTAGCTGCTAAGTGGCATGCCTGTGCCACGATTAGCTCGTTCGATGAATTAGACGACGTGACTCCTCCGGCTCAGGTTGCTTCAGCAGCGGCGGCTGTTGTGGATTGGGATACGGATAATGAAGAAGGAGATGGAGATGATGAGTTGGATAACACCAACTTAGTTCCTATTTATGCCAATACTGTTTCTTACCAGAAGAGGCAAGCTCTAGGTCAGTTTCCGTGGTGGAAAAATGCCAATTTTTAAAATTTAATTCTACTACATATATAGAAAATAAGTGTGTTTTGATGCAGTGACATATTTTGAGCACAACAGAGCTGGGATCACGGTGTATGGATTTATGCTGGACAGAACTTGGCTGCACACTATATTTGCCATACAACTTTCACTCACACTCTGGATCTTGAACAAGACTATTGGGATTTCCTAATTTTGGTATTTACATAAATGGTTATTGGTGAGGTTCAGTTTTGGTGATTTTACTGATTTCTGTAACAATTACCTAATCAATAACTTGTTTAGGGTTGGTAGTAGTAGATGTTTTGAGATACATTATGCTTGGGATTTTGTTTGTAGTGAAGTACGTTACATAATTAAATTGCTCCTAATATCAATGTAAATTTCGCCTTTTTAGGTATAATAGATTACCTTTTCCACTTTGTCTACTTGATTACCTTTGATTCTGTATTAAATGAAACCTATCATCCTCTTTATTAGGGATGGATCTTGATTCTTGTTTATTAGCTGTTGAATGGCCTAATTTACGGAATTACTGATTAAAAATTGAGTTCTAACTCACACACGCAAAGATTTTTCTGAATTAGTGATCGAACTTTTTTGAGTTTCATCACCTAACCTATCATGCTCCCTCTGTTACACAAACAACTTTCCAGATTACATTTTGACAAGGCCCAGTTAACCATATAATCAGCTGGATTAAAGCGGAGATTGCAAAAGATATGCAATAACCATTAACAAAAGTATATCCAATTAACACTCCATTTAAATCGAAACATCCGAAACTGAAAGCAGCACTAGTAATTTTTTAGTATAACATCTCTTGATCCTCTATGCACTGAATAAGTAAAATCGACACAATTAAATGTAAAAGTTGTGCATTGGAAATTTCCAGTAACTGCCAGTAATACAAAATTCAATTCTTAGCACAACACCACAAAATTATTACTACTAAAAGAAACAAAATCCAGAGACACGCCTACTCCTACACGCGCCGCCGCAGAGGATCTACGCCGTCGAAGGAGGAGTTGGAAGGAACGGAGGAAGAGAAATAATCGGTGGCAATTGAAAAATGGGAGGAAGAGGACCCAGCGGTGGCAGATGAGGCAGAGGACCCAACGGAGGCAATTGAAAAATGGGCGGCAGAGGCAGAGGCAGAGGCAGATGCGGTAGAGGACCCAGCGGCGGCAGAAGAGAGTCAGCCTTGGCACTCGACGACGGAGCACTGCATTCCAACAAAACAGACATCACACACACACATAGAGCTATGATCAAATGCTAACTAATTCTCAATCCAGAACTACGAACATCAGTATAGTGTATTAATATTATCAACACAAAGACATAACTTTATCAATACAACATATAAATTTGAATATCAACACAAGGACATAAGTATAACAGTCGTGTATTGATATATTAATATCTTTGTGTTGATAATTTTAACATACAGGCAAGTGACGAGGGGGGAGAAGACGGGGAGATTGCAGATGTCGGGAAGCAGTTTGGCCTTGGTAGGGAGAAAGGTGGAGGTGAGGGGTTTAAGAGCGTCGCACAAAGTCTTGGCGTCGCCTAAAGCAAGCAGCTGTTTGGCTGCAGTGCAGCATTTGCCTCCGGGCGCCGTCGGATTAGGATTGCGCAGGAAGTCTGCGCATTGGAGTATGGTGGAAGCCGCACTTATGTAGTCCACCGCCGCCGCAGAATTCGCCGTCACCGCTAATGCAACCAACAATGTTACCAACGTTGCCATAACTTTACCTATGTTTAACTTGGGATGTTTTTTGACTCTGTGTTTTGGTGTGGTGTATGCTGTTTATTTATACCGTAAAGTTGGTGCTTGAGTATTGAGTTCTATTTTCTATTATTGGAAGGTTGTAAATGCGATTGAAGCATTGATTGTGGATTGTGATTTCAATTCGATTTGATTTTTGTAATTGGAGCGGATTTTGGTCTGAATTTGGCGGGTGGGAATTGATGTGTAATTACGGTTTTTGCGAAATTAGTATATTACTGATTCGTAATTAAAAGCCTAATTTACAGTCTTCTATTTCAGGTAAATTGACCCATATTCCACTATATTAGTATACTTTTTATTATAAAATTTCAATACTATATAAATATAAGATGCATATTTTATTAATTTATTCTTTTACTTACTTTTCTTCATATTTTTGAAAACTTACAAAGTTACATCAAGTCAAAACGAGACTAAATATTATGGAGGGAATAACTTTTTAAAGAAATATAAACAAAATTGTCATAAATTTTTCAAAAAAAGAAATACAACTTAAAATTAAATATTGGCAAGCAACAACTTAATCCAAAGTTTTGTGCAGTCCCAAAATGATTTATATTTCTTTTTGAAATATGTCTCTTAAAGTGCCATATTTTTGAAAATATGTTACTCTAATTTTCTATTGACTTGCCACATTAAATATTAATTATTTTATGTTATTTTATATCCTTTTATTCTTCTTTTACTTGGCACACCAAATATTATTGCATGAAGTTTTATGTTTAATCTTTTGATTCGAATAGGACAAAGAAATAGTTTAGTTGTGAAAATATCCGAGGACTTTGTGGGCTTTTAGACCATATTATGTGCGGCGAATAACTCATAGCCCAAATGCCGTGATATGTGAATTACGAACAAAAAGCCTTTAGAAAATTTGGGTTTTGTTATATAACACATTAATCAATTGATTTGAGAATGAAAAGATAATTTATCACTTTTGAGATATTAAAATTACAATATCATATTAATATATATTTGGTATCGGAAGAACGGTTCAACGTTTCAGTAGTAAGGCTAAATGTGGTCATTATTGTGTGACGTATCCGAAATATTTTGCCGAAAATTTTGGGGAGGGTACTAATTAATTCGAAAAAAAGTTGAGTATGCTGGAATCGAAAAAATTAATACTACTATAATATTTTAACAATCTTATAAATCATGCAAATTGAAGTGAATTAAGGCGTGAGTCTGGGAATTAAGGTTTTCAATTTTATTTATTTATTAATTGAGCTAAAATAGCAAAAATTTAGCCATCTTGAGTCGGTCAAATTTGGTGAGGTGGGAGACGAGAGATCGATGATCTCAGATGCATATCTTATCTTCCCAAATAATGAGGAAAATAATTGATAATATGAAAGCGATAGAGATAAGAAAACTGATTTTGTTCTCTGATCGATGCTGCAATTTGAAAATATACATTTCAAGAAATTCTGTGAAGTAGTATACGTACAAAACAAAAACGAAAACAGATGTTTTTAGAGTATAAATTTGATGCATGTCTGCTATAAACAATTCTAAATTACTGTAAAGAGAAAACATACTCCACAAAATACTAGTCGAACCCACGGAAAAGCTATAGACTGAAAAACTCCTAAACATGAATTTAATTAAGCAAATACTTATAAAGGAAAATGGGTAGAAAAAATATGCATTTTTGTATAATACTACATGGAGTAATAAAATGTGTGAGAATTGATTTAGTGGAATGTGAGGTTTATTTATTATTTATAGTAAAAATGAATTGTGACTTCTAATCATAGACAGACTAAAATGATAATCGAGACTCCTAATAGTAGACAAAGAGATTATATATAAAACTAAAACACAATAATAATAAAATATTAATGGTGGGAGACAAGTTAGAGACATCAAAAAATGGGTTAGATAGAGGAGCTCGGAGTGAAAAACACAACAGTTAGTTTGGCTCGTGATAGGAAATAGTAATATTAATATATAGGTCATATATCTCATACTCCCTCCGTCAACGAAAAATAGACCACATTGTGAATGACACGGATTTTAACGTGGAATTGGTAAAGTAAGAGATAAGAGAAAAAAAAGTAAAAGTAGTGTTAGTGAAATGTGGGGTCCATATTATTAGTAGTGTTTAATTGTGTCAGGTAGCAAATGTGGGGTCTTTTTTCAAACTTGGTCTATTTTTTGTGGAAAAAAATGACAAATGTGGTCTATTTTTCGTGGACCGAGAGAGTATGATATTCAGTACTTGATTAATTACTCTTTTACAGTTATTACATACACACATCATCAATTATCTTTGAGTGAATTAATTGCATATTTGTGCAGGATTTTGATTTCTTCTTTACTTATTGTCTACTCAATAAATACGAAATTAGCCGGTTACTTACGGTAATGTAAAATGAATGGAGTATTTTTTAATTGTATATACAAAAACCTGGTTTCTTTAATAATCTGCGTCGTATACATCGTACATATGTGTGTGTCGTTCGACTTGGATTGGTATTGATTTGATTTCAACCTCACGAAAATGACAGTTTCTCTAATTTAACCTATCGATTAACGCATGCAGAGTAGAGGAGAGAACATTCTTGCATGACTGGTATTGTTACCTTGAAAACATCGAACCAACGTCTGCAATCCATTGTGATCTCCGAAAGCGTCTCACCTGAGTCTGAGTAATGGAATGGACCCACGCGCAAACTCCACTCTTTTTTATTTATTATTCTTTTCTCTTTATCTTGGGGGATTTGATACTCATTAGAGTTGTCACAAGACTCTCCAAACTCAGAAACAAGAGGACATTTTTTAAAGGATTCATGGCTGTAAGTATTTTTTTTCTTTCTACAATTTAGTGTTTAAGTGATCTGTATCAATCATAATAATAAGCAGATGCATCATTCTATTGCACGTATAGGAGTACAATACAATCTCTTCATACAGTAGAAATGTGTAGAAATTAAAGCATGTATATTTAATGGTAATGCAGCAGCAATCGCATCTTCATGTGCCTAAGTTCGGAAACTGGGATGGTGACAACGTGCCCTACACCGCCTTCTTTGAGAATGCGCGCAAAGAAAAAGCAAGCGGGATAAGAATCAATCCAAACGATCCACAGCAGAACCCGGAGGCCTTCCTTCCAGTTGCACCCTCTCTCAGTATAAGCCCGGATAATGAGCCATCACCGGTTTTGCCAAGGTTTGGTAGACACAGAACCACTTACGAACAGCAGGATGGTAGCCGCACCACAATGTCCTCGGGATCAAGCAGTAATGGTAGTTCTGCCAATCCAGTCCTTAAGCCCAACCATCACCACAAAAAATCAGACAGTAACTATGCTGATGACTTTGTAAGTACTATTGCACATATTTCTTTGTTTATTCAATATAGTCATACACATTTAATAGAAGGAACATAGATAATCCCAGTTTGGTAGCATAAATTAACAGAAATGAACTATCTGTTTAATACTGGTAAGTGTTGATATAACCACTGCAGTCGCACAGATCAGTGTCGGTTCCAAAATTCGGGCAATGGGATGAAAATGATCCGAGATCAGGGGAAGGATTTACTGTAATTTTCAACAAAGTGAAGGAGGAAAAACACATAGCTGCAGCTAAGTTTCCTCCTGTTCCACTACATATTACCAACAATTATCAGCCTAGCCGCGAAAAGGAGACCACAAAGGTATGCTTTTCTTTGCATCAACACCCAAAAAGAAAAAAAAAAGAAAGATCAAGAAAATAAGGAATCAAGTTCATCTTTGTGACACTATGTATGAATATTGGTTTTTCTTGTGTTTTTTTTAAATGTGCAGAAATGTTGCTGCCTTTTTTGAGGAGCAAAACATGGGTCATGAAGGTTGTTGAGTTGGTTAATGCATCAAGTTTTTATATTCTCCAACTGCAGTTTTCTATAGCACATGCATGAATCTTCTCTTATCTCAGAGACTGATAGACAACATTTTTGTTATCAGAAATTAAAATTTTCTTTCAGGAGTTTGGAAGCTAATTTATTGATCATGTTGAGGAAGAACAATCTTCAGTATCAGGTTCCCAATACCATTGTATAACGATTAATTAGGCCGAAACGAGTTAATAATCATGCGATGGAACTTTGTGTGATACCAACTATTTAAGGTTATTTTTCTTGAAATATCAGTCAATCAATTTTCCAAATGGTTGGTACTTATGTAAAATAAGTCGGTTTAACAATTTTAACACAGCTTCTAGATTATTTATTTCAGCATAAATCGAATAAGAGCTATATTCAAATTAGGGATGTCAATCTACCGCGGGTCGATCCGAATAACCTAGTAAAATTATAAGGTTAGGGCCTGAAAATCGGAACCCCAACATTTGGTAATACTTTACTATTTGTGACAATCTGTTTTTTTATAAGTTAAAATATTGGATTGGTTAGAAAGTAACACGTAAGATCACTTTTGACCCGAATAGCCCGTGGGTTAGCTCGAAACCCGAAAATTTAGGATTAGGGTCGAAAATTTATAACCCGAAAAATTCACAGCCCGAATAACCCGCACCCATATATAACCCGAAAACCCGAGTGAGTTGGCCTAAACCTGGGCGGGTTAGCCCAATTGACATCCTTAATTCAAATGATAACTAACTTTAACATAATAATTTTGCTAATTAATCTACCACACTATATTAAAAATATCAGTATACTAATATGAGTGGGTCAACATAAAATATTGTTAATCTAAATTTATGTCGACATACTCATGTTATTGATATAATGTATTGATTAGTTATCAAAGTCATAACATTAAGCTAGTTGTTATCTTAATACGACCTTATCCCATAATAATACATAAAATTTTGGGTAAATGACGCCAATTTGTTCAAGCTAAGTGTTTATACTCATACAAAATATTTTATCTTTAATTTATAGTATTATTTATAAAAAGTTTTAATTTAGTATGGATGATAAAAGAAGTTTTATTATTCCATCCTCTTTGGAATAAATTGGTATAAATTTAATTTGGTGATATAAATTAACTTAGTGCTTGTTTGGTAGCCTAAATAAGACCAATATATATGAATTATATGAGTTATTTGGCAGATAAATAAGGTCCATGTTAGCCCATCTCGGCCCGTTGAGGCCCGGATCAAATTAGTTTAAAATGATGGATTATTTAACAGCCCAAAAGAATGAGATAATATATCCTTATCTTAAAGCCCATCTTAATTAATTATCTTGTGCTAATTTAACATACCTACCAAACATGCAATTTATATACTTCGGGGGTGTTCGGTTGGCAAGATTAAATCTCATGATTAAATATGTATCATGTTTGGTTCATAAGATTGAACCCTTCAACTTAATCCTAGATGGATAGTCTCATGATAATTAGTCATAGCCTCCCCCTCCAACTAAAATAATCTCACAACTTAATCCTAGATAAATAGTCTCATGATATTAGTCATGGTAACCGAACATCACCTTCATATATATCGAGTATCCACTAATATTTTCGTTCATATCCCTAAAATTAGTTATGGTCAACTGTGAAGACTAACACATTTGGAACTGATTCGAATTAATCTATAAGATAATTAATTAGGATTGGCTTTATAGATTTGTCAAAGTTTGACCTTTCGATCGAACACTGTATGTGGATTTATACCAAATCTTTGCGATTAATGTCAACTCCACTTTCCAAATTCGAATTCTCCATTACACACGTAACTAGACAACTTTCGTCAACGCTTATTTGTAAACTAGTGAATTTTTGTTATGGTATTTTACAGAATGTTTAAATTATTACATATTCTTTGTATCATTAATTTATTCTTCTTATAATTAATTTATTTAATTATTATTTGTATTCTGAAAATGATTGTTGGTTCGTCCAGAGTTTCTCTTTGTCATTCTTCATTTATTCTTTAAATGAAAGTTGGATTTTTTTTTATGAAGACTAAATTTTAACCAATTTTGTAGCAAAGAAAGTTCTTTTGGAATTTTTGAAATAATACAGAGGATAAACTAGTACTAGTACTACCACAATTAGAAACTAAATTCAATGTATAATTCTAATGTTGTAACCAGAGTTGTCATCCTCAATAGCAGCATGAATTACAACGTTCTAATAAAGACATGAAAAATAAGTGAAGGGACAGGAGCAGCAGAGGAAGAAACTCAAATGTAAATGTGGTCCAAACCATAAATTTCAACTCAATATCTATACATATAATAGGCTTCTACAATGGTTGAAAATCCAGAACAAGAGTATCAACATCAAAGGAAAGTGCAAAAAGGACAAAAGGTCCCGTACAAAAAAATTACACAAGCAAGTACAGAAACAAGGAAATCCAAAAATTGCTTAAAAAATGTGAAGCATATAAAAAATAAATCTAGTAGCTAGTATCAATATTTGACATTAGATTAAAGACCATATGCGGCTGTTGATTAAAGACCACTCCACTAATAGTAAGAGTTAAAACCATACACCAAACCAGACCCCTATATAAAGCGCCTCTCTGTAACACAAGTCATAATTAATTCTTTTATCTTGCACAAATTAAGTGTTAGAAATGAGGTGGCTTAAGTTGATAATGTTGTTGGCAATGATAATTCTCATGTTGGCGGAAGTGGAAGCAGCAGAGGCGGAGGCAGCGTCGCTCGGTGGAGTGAGCCGTTTCCTGGCAGAAAGGAGCATCAAGTGCAACAAGTACCCCAAAATATGCCGAGCCAGGGGCAGCTCTGGGCCGGACTGCTGCAAGAAAAGATGCGTGAATGTTGGCACGGATAGAGTGAACTGTGGGAGATGCGGGCATAAGTGTAAGTTTTCAGAGATATGTTGCAAGGGGAAATGCGTCAACCCTTTCACGCACAAGAAGCACTGTGGAGGCTGCGGCAACAAGTGCGATCAAGGGACCAAATGCACCTTCGGATTATGCAGCTATGCTAATTGATTCACTATTTGATTCGTTTTGTACCTAGCCATTTATGTCAAAATAAGATTTATGTGGGACTTGATGTAGTCACTTAATAACAGTCAAATTGATGAATTAATCAGAAAAATTATACATGATCCGGTTCTTTCTTTATTTGCTCCCACCAGTCTATTGAATTTAATCCCAACATTTAATTTGATTAATGTAAATGGGTAAAACAAGTTTATATCATAAACATTATCCATGTAAAACTTTAAAAAAGAAAAATGGTGAGATAAGTTATTAATATTATGGTTGTTGACATCTACTTTTTTCCATCCTCAATAAAATTTAATTAGGTTGGATGCACTGGAGTGTGCCTAATGTTCAAATATTGAGTACACAGAGAATAGGCAATTCAACAACAGAATAGGAAATGGTATGGCATTGGTTGTGTGAGTTTATGTGCGGTATGGTCAAATAGTAATAAAACAGAGAATGGAGAATCGGTGAGAGTATTATGGTCAAATATGCAAATTATAGATAACAAGGAGATAGGAGAATTGTAATTATACGTTCCTCTTGTTTTAAATTGCTACTCTTTGAGTACGTACTTGATGTGATATTTTAGAGTTCTTAATCAATGTATAAAGATTATCAAGTTCAATTATTTTAACTCTAATAATACTACACTACTGCAAGAATACAATATCGTAGTAGTATTTCAAGTGTCGATCCACAGGGAGGCGAGATTGCTTACACTTAATATGACTACACAAAGCATATAAAGATTTTGTTTTGATTTTGAGATGGTTAACTAACTTAAGCTACTAAAATGAGATTTTTAACACGAGAAAAAGAAGTCACTCCAATTTGCTCTCTAAGCTTGCGTTGTTTTACACCATTTACAACGAAACATACGACGGGATTATAATTATCAACCTAATCGTGTGCACTGAACATGTCTACGACGTATAGTTCACAGTCAGCTGAACACTTGTTCCATGAACCAACTTTCAACGACATTTAATTCCTGCGGATGCGCGGGAACAAACGTCGTCTACTATAATTACTTACCTAATCCACTATCAATTTATCCCCTGAACAGTTCTAATTCGATAGCACACCAACAATCAATCAATCCTAAACTATGTTAAAGAGACAATAGTTAAGGAATTAACAACACTACATCTTTAGCAAGAAAACGTAGAGTTTAATCAAAGCAAACATTGTTGGTATCAAAACACATGATTCGATGGTGCGAAAACATCCATACAAGCCTAGATTACAACTTGGAGCAACATAGAGAGCTTAGCCTAAAAACATGGTGAAATATGCAACAAAAACCGTAGGAAGCATGCTCTCGTTGAGTGGAATTGGGATATGGAGACGGATCGTCGGAATAATGGTCGAAACTTCTCTGAATTCGTCACAATCCTAGTCAACCACTTTTCCTCAATTTTTGTTCAAAAATTAATTGCCCTCTGCCCAACGTCAACCTCTTCTTTTTCCTTTTCCAAAAATGTCACATCCACTCCTTCACGTCCTCCCTTTCTTTTCCCTGACACCTTTTTCTTTCTTTTCTCCCCCTTTCTCGCCAAAAACTCCTCTCTCCTCTCTCTCAAACTGCCGAAAGAAACTGCATTTGCAGTTATAATTAAATCACCCGGCCGGGTGGTATTTTTGGGCATAAAATTAACCCGGCCGGGTGGCCACTTTTGAGAGCTTTCTGCACAGCTTTTCACCCTCCGAGTTTCCTTCTTTGTTTCACCATTTACTCCTCTTCCTACACCATAAAACACACTTTTGCAAGCATCAAACTATATAAATCATGTAAAGTTATGGAAATAACAATGTAAATTTGATTCACATCAAATACCCCCCAACTTATTTACTTGCTCGTCCTCGGGCAAAATCATATAAAACACAACACTTTGAAGCTCAACTCACAAAAGTTTTTTCAAAAGTTTTCAAAAGAATGAATCACGTAGAGACATGAATGACAAAGTCTAAACCCCCAACAATTTCAATCAAGATTTCCCACTCTCATGAACCATCACTTATCAACTTAGAACTTCAAGTCAAGGTGCATTTCAAAGTAAGTCCAAACATGTGATCATACAACTCAAACCGTCATCATTGACTCGTCAAGCATTACTTATCACATAGACTCGCGGATTTCAAATCAAACTTCTTTAACTCTACCAAGGTGTTTACAAAACATCCACACGCATCAACGATAAGGTCCAAGGTCTTAATTCAAGGTTGTAATGGGGCTAGGGATGAGGTAGGATAAATATGGATAGTGAGCTCAAAGGCTACACATTTGAGTGCCAAATTCTTCCCTCCTACAACTTCCTTCCAAATATCAAACAACAAAATATTACAACCATATTCTCACTCCCCCAAACTTGAGATCAAATCTAGACAAGATTACATATTACACAAATAGAAGCTCTACTTTATTTCACTTCTCTCTCTCTTTTTTTTTTCTAAACAAGACCCCGACTCTTGCAAATTTGGAGGTCGTCTTTTTCTTTCTTTTTGTTTTTTTTTTCTTCTCTTCTCTAAGAACTTCATTCTTTTCACTTATACATTACATCAAGTCTAAAAATGTCTACACTTTTCCAATACACCACCCAACACTCAACATTCAACCACCAAGCTCAAACTAGTATTTAGCACCCAAATAGTAGCAAGGTCTTTCGATGAGACTAAAATGAGGCTTATTTAATTGGCTAAGTGATAGGCTAAGTGTTTACACAAATAATAGGAAATTAAGCTCAAAGTGGCTTCTAGGGGATCATGTGTAGGACTAGGCATGTGATCATTTGGCCATGGAGTTCATCCTAGTGCCTTATCCTCCCAAATCGTTGACACAAATGAATACAAGCACGCAACTCGATAAAACAAATCAATCCAAAATAATTTCCACAAGACAAGCGATTTTCATACTCTCCTCAACTCAAGAAATCGATTGTAATCACAACATGCTCTTTCAAATAAATTCATGCACGAATTCCATTCATCCTAGGCTTCAAAGATCAAGTAAATCAAGCAAAATTCCCAACCAGAAAGCCGAAGATCTAGCATGCACCCGTCAATTACTTGATTCACACACTTTAGCAAAGAATACACCCAAAAACATGCATCATGCATAAATCAACCCCCCCAAACTTGAATGCATCATTGTCCTCAATGCATGCAAAGAAGAACATTAAAAGTAAAGGGATAAAATACTCCCCAAAACTTGGCATGATGTCCATAGTGCATTCGGGTGGGAGGGCGGGTGTATCTCCAATTGTAGGTGTACTCTCTCATAAGCTCCAATGTAAGCCCTTTCTCCATGTTGCTCCTACACAAACAACAAACAAAAACAAAACACACAAAAAGAACACTCAATTCAAAATAAATGTTGGAGGAAAGAATTGAGCAAACAAAACCTCCAACATATGAAACCAAAAGATAAAAGAAAGATAAAAACTTGGGTTGCCTCCCAATCAGCGCCTTTGTTTATAGTCGTTGGCTCGACCTTCTTCATCCTTGGTCTACACTTTCGGATTCTCTAGTGTGACCACCTCTTCTGTCTCCGTGCCACTTTCAACTCCAACATAGGCCTTCAAGCGTTGGCCATTCACCTTCCAAATGCTACCATTCTTCTGATCCCGAACATCCACAGCACCATAGGGGTATACCTTGTGCACCACATAGGGACCCCACCATCTTGACTTGAGCTTGCCCGGAAACAGTCTAAGCCGAGAGTTGTACAAAAGGACCAGTTGTCCCTCATGGAATTGACGAGGCTTAATGGCTGCATCATGTACCCTCTTAGCACGCTCTTTGTAGAGATCAACGCTCTCATATGCATGAAGCCTAAACTCATCCATCTCATTCATATCGCACATCCTCTTCTCGGCTGCAGCATCATAATCCAAATTAAGCTTTTGCAAAGCCCAAAAAGCTTTATGCTCAAGCTCTACCGGCAAATGGCAAGCCTTCCCAAATACCAATTTGTATGGTGAAGTTCCAATCGGGGTCTTATACGTCGTTCGATAGGCCCACAAAGCATCATCTAGCTTTTGAGCCCAATCCTTCCGAGACGGCCTTACAACTTTCTCAAGCACCCGCTTTATCTCACGATTGTAGACTTCAACTTGACCACTCGTTTGGGGATGATAAGGGGTAGCAACCTTGTGTTGGACACCATACTTTCCTAGGAGGTTTTCAAACAACTTGTTGCAAAAATGAGTTCCTCCATCACTGATAATGGCTCGTGGTGTCCCAAAGCGGTTAAAGATGTGATTCTTGATAAATTTCAACACCACTTTGGCATCATTGGTTGCCGAGGCCACAGCCTCTACCCACTTAGATACGTAGTCGACAGCAACGAGAATGTATTGCTGCCCATTAGACTTGGGAAACGGTCCCATGAAGTCTATTCCCCAAACATCGAAAAGTTCTACCTCGTGAATATTATTCATCGGCATTTCATTCCTCCACGAGATATTACCGGCTCTTTGGCAACTGTCACATCGTTCTACATAGGCTTTTGCATCCTTGAAGATCGATGGCCAAAAGAATCCGGACTGAAGCACTTTAAAAGCAGTTCGTCGTGCTCCAAAGTGGCCGCCATACAACGAATCATGGCATGCAGACAAAATCTGAAGGTGCTCATGCTCTCCAACGCACCTTCGAATCACTCCATCACTACAAATCCGGAAGAGAAACGGATCTTCCCAAACATATGTGCGGGTGTCACTCAAAAACTTCTTCTTTTGGTTAGATGACAACCCTTCTGGTATAATGCCCGTGACAAGGTAGTTTGCCAAATTGGCAAACCACGGCACATATGTTTCCCGAGCCTCTACTTGCAACACTTGCTCGTCGGGAAATTTCTCATTTATCCTTTTCTTTCTTTCATCTTCCGTCTCTTCCAATCCCTCTAATCTAGACAGATGATCGGCTACCAAATTCTCGGTCCCATTTTTGTCTTTGATTTCCACATCAAACTCTTGTAGTAAAAGGATCCACCTCACCAACCGAGGCTTTGCATCTTTCTTGTTCATCAAGTACTTGATAGCCGAATGATCCGTAAACACTACCACCTTCGTGCCAAGTAAGTAAGCACGAAACTTCTCGAAAGCATACACTACTGCTAGCATTTCCTTCTCTGTCGTGGTGTAATTCAGTTGAGCTTCGTTGAGTACTTTGCTAGCATAGTAGACAGCGTGTAGAACCTTGTCTCTCCTTTGGCCTAGAACGGCCCCCACAGCATAGTCCGAAGCATCACACATCAGCTCAAACGGCTTTGACCAGTCGGGTGTGATAATAATAGGAGCTTCGACTAGCTTCTTCTTCAGCAATTCAAATGCCTCAAGGCATTTCCCATCAAAGACGAACTTGGCATCCTTTTCAAGCAAGTTGCAAAGTGGCTTTGCAATCTTTGAAAAATCCTTTATAAAACGTCGGTAGAATCCCGCATGTCCAAGGAAACTACGGATGCCCTTCACATTCGTTGGGGGAGGTAACTTTGAGATCACATCAATCTTCGCCTTATCCATCTCCAACCCCAACTCTGACACCTTGTGTCCCAACACTATGCCTTCCTTGACCATGAACTGACACTTTTCCCAATTGAGCACAAGATTTGATTCTTCACATCTTTGTAGGACCCGTCTCAAGTTTTCTAAGCAAAAGTCAAATGAGGATCCAAAGACGGAGAAATCATCCATGAAGATCTCCATGATGTCTTCATTCATATCGGAAAAAATTGCCATCATGCAACGTTGGAATGTAGCCGGTGCATTACACAAACCAAAAGGCATCCGGCGGAAGGCATAAGTTCCAATAGGACATGTGAATGTCGTCTTTTCTTGATCTTCCGGGGCAATTGCAATCTGATTGTACCCCGAATATCCATCTAGAAAGCAATAATGGGAATAACCCGCAATCCTATCGAGCAACTGATCCAGAAATGGCAACGGGAAGTGATCTTTTCTCGTCGCCGTATTCAACTTTCTATAATCCATGCACACTCTCCATGAGTTCACCAATCGAGTTGCCAAAACCTCATTCTTCTCATTGACGGTCACGGTTATTCCCCCTTTCTTTGGTACACATTGTACCGGGCTAACCCACTCACTATCGGAAATGGGATAGATCATCCCATATTTCAGCAATTTCTTCACTTCTTTTTCAACCACTTCCTGCATAAGTGGGTTCAACCTCCTTTGTCTCTCTCTTACCGGCTTAGCTCCATCTTCCATCAAGATTTTATGCATGCATATTGCGGGGCTAATTCCTTTGATGTCGGCAATGGACCAACCTAGAGCTTTCTTATGTGACTTCAGTAGCTCTATCAACTTCAATTCCTCTTCATCATTCAACATCGCCGATATCACAACCGGTAAAGATTCATCCTCACCAAGGAATGCGTATTTCAGATTTGTCGGGAGTGGCTTCAATTCTAGCTTTGGTGGTACTTCAATTGAGGGCTGCACATCCGCCACGAAAGTATCCACCACACATTCATTCTCTAGACTTGGTTGATCAATTTGAGCATCCTCACTTTCATCAAAATCAAAATCAACTTTAATTGTCGAACCAAAGTCTCTTTCCAAGCTCCCCTTATCATAAACGCTTCCTTCTATACTTGCCGAGCAACGCATCTTGTCAAAGATACACTTGTCGAGGACATCAACTCTAAAGCACGCTTTTGCATCACTAGGATGCTTCATCGCTTTCTCCACATTAATGGTCACTTGCTCACCATTAATTCTAAACGTGACCGAGTTATCCTTTGCTCCTAGCAACACGTCCCCTGTGGCAAGAAACGGTCTGCCAAACAGAATTGGCACCTCTTTGTCCTCGGGCATATCCAATACTATGAAATCAACGGGGATGACGAACTTGTCTACCTTGACCAAGACATCCTCTACTATTCCAGTGGGCTTCACAATGGAATGATCAGCCAGTTGTAGAGCAATGTCGATGGGCTCCATTCTGTTCTCCAGTCCAATGGCACGTGCTGTTTTCAATGCCATCAGTGAGATCCCCGATCCTTGATCCAATAGACATTTGGTGAAAATTGTGTTGCCTATCTCACAAGGAATCACACAACTTCCCGGATCCCTCTTCTTCATGGGCATCATTCCCGAAATCAATTGTGAGCAATTCATGCTCAATGCCACTATTCCCTCGTCTTGAAGTTTCTCCTTGTTTGCCATCATGTCCTTAAAGAACTTGGAGAACTTGGGGAAATTAGTGAAGAGGTCCACCAACGATACATCCACATTCACTTTTCGAATCACGTTCATCATCCACTCGAAGCTTTTCTCCTTTGGAGCTCTCTTCTTCCTCTTCGGTGGATATGGTGGAGGAGGAATGTGATCAGGGAAGTTGAACTTGCTTTTCGGGTCTAATGCCGGACTTGTCATCAGCTGTCCATTTGATCCCATCTCTACTTTCTGCTTTCCCTTCTTTTCTGCCAAAAACTTCTCGCTTAACTCGGATTCTACACCATTTTCCTTGCTGCCGGATGCAGCCTGTCCTTGACCATGTTGGGCACCCTGCACCAACGCGGGACTTCCCTTACATGCCTCGTCCGCCCCTGCGTGCGAGGAATGCAAGCCTAACATCTCATCCGCCCCTGCGTGTGAGATGCCGGAAGTACCTTGGCCGTCCATTGATGGTGTCGAATCCAACTCACGACCACTTCTCAAGACCACTGCCTTACACTGTTCATTGCCTCTCGGATTAGGTACGGTATTGCTCGGGATGGTGTTAGGAATCCTCGTGTGTGATGCCGTGGCAAGCTGCCCTATCTGCGTCTCAAGATTCCTCATTGTCGCATCCATCTGCCCAAACTTTTCCACCGTCCTTTTCTTGAAATTTTCGTTCTCCTTTTGACTCTTAGTCATGAAAGAGAGAATCTGCCCCAACTGATCCTCGACGGTTGGCTTCTTCTCATAACCCGGCGGTTGAGTGTTGTTCCTCCATTGATTTCCCGAGTTGTTGCTAGGACCAGCCTGATTCCATCCCGTTTGTTGAGGCCTCCAATTTTGCTGATTGTTGTATTGGTTGCCTTGATTGAACCCTTGGCGATTGTTGCCAATATAGTTCACATCTTCCGCAGGTGGTCCTTGAAGACTTGGGCACTGATCAGTATGGTGCCCACCTTGGCACAACCCACATCTCATCACCGTCA
Organism: Salvia splendens; assembly: GCF_004379255.2. Lineage (NCBI taxonomy): Eukaryota > Viridiplantae > Streptophyta > Magnoliopsida > Lamiales > Lamiaceae > Salvia > Salvia splendens. The sequence goes on from NC_056039.1 coordinate 28,948,246, forward strand.
CAGCTTGGGGTTGAGGAGTCAGTTGAAGGGATTTAACTGCCTTCGTCATCGACAACATCTGGGTGCTAATGTCCGCCAGTTGAGCCTCAATTGCAGTCACTCTTTCCGCATCCTTTGTAGCACCAAATGTATCTCCCATCTTATCGGTCGCTCTTCTCGGATTATGCCAATTCCTTTGGTTGTTCGCCAACCTTTGGAACAGGGCTCTCACTTCCTCGTGAGTTAAGTCGTCCAAGTTCCCATTAGAGCCTGCAGTCACCAAGCCCGTGCCTTCATTATTGAGTCCCTTGTAGAACTTGAGTAGCTCATGCCCTGGAGCAAGACCATGGCTCGGGCATTTCCTAAGCAATTCAGTGAACCTCTTCCACGCTTCCGCAAAAGACTCATCATATTTCTGTCGGAAGGTAGTGATCTCCTCTCTCAACTTCTCAATCTTCATCGGAGAGTTATATTCCAGGAGGAACAACATCTTCAACTCTTGGAATGTGGCTATGTTGTATCCCGGAATAGAATCATACCATGCCCGTGCTTTATCCCCCCAGAGAGAATGGGAATAAGACCCTCTTGATCAGATTGTGTTCCACATTCGGGGGTCTGTGAGAGTTCGTCAACTCGTAGAAGACATTGAGGTGGCTCACCGGGTCCTCATCATCCCGTCCATGGAAAAGATTCCCCCCATTCACCAAACTAATATAGTGAGGTGGAATGTTCACGTTGTCATTCGCGTAGGCGAATTCTCCTAGAAAGTCGACTCCCGACCTGAGAGTGTCACCAAACCTCACCGCGGGTGGTGGAATCTCATTGTTCTCAGCCATTGATTCAGCTTCTAGATCACTGTCACTACTCTCAAATAATGGGTTATCTCTGATTGGACTCGGCGAATCCTGTTGAATTTCAAACCCGGTTGAACTTCCTGACCCTTTCCTTCTTTGATAACAGAGTAATCCGAAAGGTGGTGTACCCTGAGATCTCGTGTGCATTCACGACTTTTTTTTTTTTTTAATTTTAACCTACACAACAGCAAAGAAACCAACACAACACAACATATATCCCAAGACTACCGAAAGCGAGACCTCTCGACAACTTCGGGGTAAGTCCTATAAATCGTGTGTGCTAGTGTGCAAACAAAACTACCTAAAAACTAAACTAAGAGTTAGCTAAATATTACCTAACACAAAACACTCCTTCGTCTTCAAGTCCGGACGTGGTAGATGGCTATCACACCGTAGAACACGAACAAAGTACCTATAAAACTCAAAAAGAAAAATCAAACAAAATAAAATATAAACTAAAACAATTAAGCATAAACAAGCTATTGCCTCCCCGGCAGCGGCGCCAAAACTTGATGTGATATTTTAGAGTTCTTAATCAATGTATAAAGATTATCAAGTTCAATTATTTTAACTCTAATAATACTACACTACTGCAAGAATACAGTATCGTAGTAGTATTTCAAGTGTCGATCCACAGGGAGGCGAGATTGCTTACACTTAATATGACTACACAAAGCATATAAAGATTTTGTTTTGATTTTGAGATGGTTAACTAACTTAAGCTACTAAAATGAGATTTTTAACACGAGAAAAAGAAGTCACTCCAATTTGCTCTCTAAGCTTGCGTTGTTTTACACCATTTACAACGAAACATACGACGGGATTATAATTATCAACCTAATCGTGTGCACTGAACATGTCTACGACGTATAGTTCACAGTCAGCTGAACACTTGTTCCATGAACCAACTTTCAACGACATTTAATTCCTGCGGATGCGCGGGAACAAACGTCGTCTACTATAATTACTTACCTAATCCACTATCAATTTATCCCCTGAACAGTTCTAATTCGATAGCACACCAACAATCAATCAATCCTAAACTATGTTAAAGAGACAATAGTTAAGGAATTAACAACACTACATCTTTAGCAAGAAAACGTAGAGTTTAATCAAAGCAAACATTGTTGGTATCAAAACACATGATTCGATGGTGCGAAAACATTCATACAAGCCTAGATTACAACTTGGAGCAACATAGAGAGCTTAGCCTAAAAACATGGTGAAATATGCAACAAAAACCGTAGGAAGCATGCTCTCGTTGAGTGGAATTGGGATATGGAGACGGATCGTCGGAATAATGGTCGAAACTTCTCTGAATTCGTCACAATCCTAGTCAACCACTTTTCCTCAATTTTTGTTCAAAAATTAATTGCCCTCTGCCCAACGTCAACCTCTTCTTTTTCCTTTTCCAAAAATGTCACATCCACTCCTTCACGTCCTCCCTTTCTTTTCCCTGACACCTTTTTCTTTCTTTTCTCCCCCTTTCTCGCCAAAAACTCCTCTCTCCTCTCTCTCAAACTGCCGAAAGAAACTGCATTTGCAGTTATAATTAAATCACCCGGCCGGGTGGTATTTTTGGGCATAAAATTAACCCGGCCGGGTGGCCACTTTTGAGAGCTTTCTGCACAGCTTTTCACCCTCCGAGTTTCCTTCTTTGTTTCACCATTTACTCCTCTTCCTACACCATAAAACACACTTTTGCAAGCATCAAACTATATAAATCATGTAAAGTTATGGAAATAACAATGTAAATTTGATTCACATCAGTACTATTGCAAATTTGATGTGATAATGACACATTGATTTACGGTTTGTATGATTTTTATTTTCCCTGCCAACAGTTCGAGTTTGACGTCATACATCCCAATAAATGGAATGACGTCATTTCCAAAATAAAGAGTTCGTGATATTTGAGAATAGTTAGAAATGTGACGTCATCTTTAAAATTGGTTTAATTGAGAATCCACTATAGGCGGACGTCCAAATAGCCCGCCCCGTTTTTTTGTCTATAGCTTCAAATTTTTTGTCCACAACTCCAAATTTTTGTTTCCGTCATTATAGGCGGACACTTCCAATAGTCCCACAATTTTATAACCAATTTTTATTTTAATTTTAAAACAAAATACATGTACATAATCCCTCAATTTACAAAACTCAAACATATCCGGCTCCATTTCCGCCGAATCCCCCTGCTCCGCCTCCCTGATTTCGTTAGATCTCTCTCAAAACTCCATCTCCGGCGAGCTCTCCGACCTGGCCAGCCTCGCCGCCTGTTCCTCCCTCTCCCTCCTCAACCTCTCCGCCAACACAATCAACCAATCCCCCCACTCTCCCCCACGCGCCGCCGCGTTTTCCTCCCTCAAAACCCTCGATCTCTCCCACAACAACATCTCCGGCGACTCCGCCGCCTCGTGGCTGCTCTCCGCCTCCGCATTCCCCTCATCCAGCAATTGTCGCTCCAATTCAACAAGCTCGCCGGAATCCTCCCGGAACTCAACTCAGCTCCGATCGCCGAAAAAAATCGACCGCCGGTCCGCCGCCCCGCATCGCCCCGTCCTCGCCCCCTAGTCGCCGAAGGTGCGTCCACCCCGTCCTCGCCCCCATTTTTTCGTCCGCCCCGTGGCGGACGACCCTCCCACTCTAGTCCGCCCCGTCGTCGCCCCCTCCGAGTCCTCCGCCCGCCTCGCCTATAGTGGATGCTTAAATGTTCACTGAATGAACAATTTCTATATTTTGGTCATTCGTGTCTGATTAAAAATTTAGGTTAGTTTTGAAATTTAAAATTTAGAGTTGTTGGAAACTTAACTACTTCATAAAATATCGGAATATTCTTTTTCATGTGATGGATTGAAACCTAAAATATAAACATGAGAAGTTTGAATAGTTTTGTTGGAATCGAATTCTTTTATCTATTTCACTCTACAAAATCATAGAAACGCCTCCGGCCGGATGTAAAAGTAGGCTGACATCCCAAATTGAAAATTGTGACTTCGTTTGTATTTTCGAGCCATAATCAATCATACATTCATTAGAGTTTTGGAAATAATTCAGATGGTTATAGAATGGTAAACGCTTAAATTATACTTACGGGATAGAACTTACAAAATAGTAATTGCATTTACAGAAAAATGAAACTATTTTTCGTTGACGAAAGGGTGTATAATATTTTTGGCTAAAAGGAAAATAAAACCAAGTTGCGTACCACTTCTTTTTCGTAGTATGCGATTTAATTTTCTATTATCGTACACTCTGACCTTTTATAATCAAATCTACTTAGGCATATTTTCAATTCCATTGATGGTTGATGGTATTTAGGTTAATATATGAGTAGCAATTTGATAAGTCACTCTTTCAAGTTTCAAGAGTAGAAATATGAAAATTGAATCAAAATTATGCCGACCAAATTAGGGATATTATATGCCAACTATTCTTATTTAAGGCTGTTATGTCATGATACACCCTTGCAAATAATGTTTGATTCGTTTCTCGATCTTATTTATACCTATACAGTTATACACAATGTATCTCGAGCAAATACATTTTCATGATACGATGAGATTCAATTTTCAAGCTGATTTTATTCTGTTTCATGCAATTAATAAAGAAGGTAGGTATTTTCTTTTGGTTATTAGATATTATTATGAGGTGGCAATCTAATTAGGTTTGTGTCCGCGATTTCCGGTGCTATAATATTGACGTGTTTTCCTCTTCCTGCAAACGCGTGATTAATTAAGATATTTCATTATTTTAGTGACTAATTATTGGATTTGGTTGTGATTTCCCTATACGGATTACATTAATCACTCGGATTGCTCGTGCTTGAGCCGTCCATCTTATAAAATTATTATTATTATTATTATTATTATTATTATTATTATTATTATTATTATTATTATTATTATTATTATTATTATTATTATTATTATTATTATTATTATTATTATTATTATTATCTATACATCTATAAAAGGGGAGTTTTGGAGAAATTTATAAGATTGTTATTTAATTTTAAAAATTATATTAAATTTAAAATGTATAATTAAAGGCTTAAAAACGTGTGATTAAGTGGAGTGAGTGGGAGGTTAAAACTTTTAATGGTATTTTAGTTTAAAAATTATATTAAATTAAAAATATATAATTAAAGGCCTAAAATGTGTGATTAAGTGAGTGGGGGTTTTACTATGCCATTTAAATTTGGAGAAATTAAGCAAGATTAATTATATTAAATTCAAAGTGTATAATTACTATGCTATTTAAACGTTTGATTAGAATTCCAAGTAAAAATATAGAGAATCTCCATAACTTTATTTTTATACAAAAATACCTCTAAATTAAGTGAAGTGAGTGGGGGGTTTTACAAGGGTTACGTGAATAATATTTTAGTCTATAAATATGTCATTTAGAGCATCTCCAATGGCGGCGTCGGCACCGGCACGCCGATTTTTCGCGGACGCCGGTGCTGACACCGAACCATTGCGAGCGGCGTCGTCGAAATCTGCATCAAAATCGGCGTACCCACGCCGATTCTTGGGCTAACGCCGATCCTCACGGCGCCATTGTAGGCCCCGGATCGGCATCAGACCGGCGTCAGATTTTTAATTTTTTTTTTAAATTTTCCGAAACACTATATATACGCGCTTTGGACGTCATTTTCATTCGCACCGCTTGTTTTAACGATTACTCTCTCTATCTTAATTTTTTTATGGTACTTTTTAATTTTTGTACTTTTTTCTTTAAATTAATATACTTTTTTTAAAATTATTGTACTTTTTAAAATTTTAATAGTATTATTCAATTTTCCCGTATTTGTCTCGTAAATTAAATTCCGTATGTTGCTACGATTGTAAATTAAATTATATAATTGTTATTAGTAATGTGGATAGGCTATGGGAAGGCTATGTGAGGGCTATTGGATGTCCAGTTGCATGTCCAGATGATGTGGCAGGAGGATTTTAGTGCTGATGATGTGGCAGTGGGAAGGCTATGTGAGGGTTATTGGATGTCCTCCACCATTGGAGATGCTCTTAAAGGCTGGATATCCACACATACCTACTTACCTTATAAAACTCAAGCATATCATTTTTGCTCTTACCATAGGAGGAAAGCTTGACCCCATGGAACCATTCCACACCATGCTTAGTGAGCTCGAGACTTCCTCAATTTCTTTGGTTGGCTAGTTTTGTTCTTTTTAATTATGTTTTCGTTCCTTTTCATTTTATGAATTATATTTTTCTTTTCTTAACATTTTCTTAATTACATTATGTGATTTGTTTCAAATTTATTATACTTCAATGTTGATTTGTATAGATTTTTTATTCTCATATAACTAAAACTGTTACTCATATTGTTTATTGTTAATATTGATTCTAATTTTATTTAATTATTTTAAAATTGAAAATTAATGTTTTAAACATATACTATTAATCTGTGCATTGCACCGGCGTGATACTAGTTATGTTTAATGGGAAAGTGTTGTTCGATTGATATTAATCAATTATTTCGGATTAATGGGGGTTAATGGAATTATGGATGTGTATTGCTTAAAAGGGGTGTTGGCCAATTATTTTCGATGGCTGTCTTATTTTTTATTTGATTATAGTTAACTATTTAGTTAGTCAGTTAGTTAATTAATTAAAATTAATTTATAAGCTTAAATTCTTAGTACTCTTATTTTTAATATTATCAATTAAACATATTACTAAAATTATCTAGGATATAATATATTCAACCAAATAATAATATAACTTTTTTGTTTTATACGCTTGTAAGTTGTGAGTTGTGGAATCAGAATGTCAAGATTTCATTCGTGGGGGTGGTTCTTTCATTATTGGGTTTATGCTATAGTAGTATATTATTTTAGAAAAGTAATGGAACTCAGCCACTAACACCAATAATTAAATGCTCCCTTGATTCCGACAGTTTGTCGAAGCCCATATAGCTGTGGGCCATATTTCTAAATTTATTATTGGGCCTTTTCTTACTATTTGAAGCTTGATGTATTTTGATATAAGTGGCTGTACCTTGTACACTCTCTAATCTCTATCCACAAAGTATGTGCAACAAACCTCCACCAATTTTCTTTAAAAAATAAAATAAAATAAACCTCCACCAATTTTCTCTATTTCATTTATTATGAAATGGACTACCAAAATTGTATTCACATATCAAGTGGACTACCAAAATTATCAAGTTAGAACAAAACGACCACAACGGCACCACGTATTTGTAACTTTCTTCCCTTCTATCAATAAATATAATCATATATTCCTAACATCTTATCCAAGATGTTTATTTTCCTTTTCAGTTTATCTACTCAGAATATATTCCCTTCATCTCATTCAAGATGTTCACCTTTCCTTTTCAATTCATCTACTCAAGATGTTCACTTTTTATATTTGAAAAATAAATTTGCCTCTCTTTTCTCTCTTATCATTAAAATATTTAAATACATTTTTTATCTACTTACCTACAGGCAACTTCTTCTAAAATTTCATGTCACTCAAAAATATGGATCTCTTGAGTTAGATGGAGGAAGTAATGTTTGAATTATAGCTCTACTGCTCTACATAATAATATTGTCAAATAATTTGACTTATATAGGCATCTTCCAAATATATACTACTATTATTAGTAATATAGTAATAGTCATTAAGATGGAAACAAAGAAAAAATTATACTTCACTGGTAGCGAAAGCAGATTAATAAAATTGTAGATTATTCTTCCCTTTTTTCACAACTTTTTTGACGTACAACTAGTATTTTATGCTTAAAAGTAGTACGTGCTCTATATTTCATGTGTTGAGAAGAAGACGGGCCAAGTTGAAAATTGTTTAGTTTGACTACTCCCAAACCTGTGACTTTCTTCTCCTAAGAAATTTCCTATAAAATGTAAAATGTGATATTTAATTGGAAATAAATGCATATATACATAGGGGAGGAATGTAATAAATGCAAATTCTATATTATATACTACAATCTGGACTGTTAAATTTCAATATTTGATGTCAACAGATGACAAATAACGTTAATAGAAAATGTCAACACAACATCAATCAATTGACAATGTTGACGTTGTATTGACATTTTCATTTTCTTTTGACGTTATTTGTCGTCTGTTGACATCAAATCTTGAAATCTAACAGTGCAGATTATAGTTTGGAGTTTGTAGAAAAGATGTAATTTACATTTTATCAGTACCCGATAGGGGCATATATATACGAGAACTACACTTCGACACCATTAAATTTGTGATTGTTATAAGGTAATGAATGGGTACGCTATTATTCAAGATATCATACGACGTTTAGTATTGGTGAAATGATAGTATAATGTATAGTTGAACTTTATAAACTTGAATACCATGACAACGTACCGTAATATATAAATTTTCTTGGAGTCAAATGTAATACTCCCTCCGTCCTAATAATTCGTCGCAGTTTGATTTAACACGGGTTTTAAGAAATGTAATAGAAAGTGGGTTGAAAAAGTTGGTGGTAAGTGGGTCCTACTTTTATATAATGGTTTTATAATAAAATGTGAGTGTGAATGAGTTAGTGGAATGTAAAATCCACTATAAAAAAAATGGTAAAAATGAAGGGTGATAAATTTTAGGGATGGACGAAAATAGAAATACATGACAAATTTTCCGGGAGGGGGAGTATATAAATTTTCGTGGGTTGCGTTGTCAATAGTGATAGTAACCTGATTGGAATTAAGTTACTAATTCAATATATAAAAATTAACTTCAGCAAGAATATAGTTTCGAGTTCAATAACCATCATTTTCATTATTTAACCTTCGATGTTGAATAGGACAGTATGCATATAGAGATTACATGATATTTTTCGCTAGCCCGAGCTTATATTATATACGTAGAGGAATAATATGCTACATACTTTATGTGGACTCCTTATGTGAGCATCACTAGGGCTGACAAATCGTGCAGATTGGGTCGTTATCGGGTCAACCTGATAATGACCCAACCCAATAAGGTCTAACCTGAACCCGACCTGTTAAGGAAACTGTAAATCCGAACACGAACCCGACCTGCTACCTTCAAATCCGAACACGACCCGCACCCGACACGAACTCGTTATCGACACGATATAATATGGGTTGACACGACACGATAACAACCCGAACCTGATATTACACGATTAAACCTTAATTTTTAACCTAATTTACACAATTAAAATTCGTTTTATACTATTTAAACTTAATTTATAAGAATTTAAAAATTAAAGTAATATATATTTTTTTAAATAATAACAAAAATAATAATATTATTTCTTAATGGGTTACCCGTATCCGACCCGCATCCGACCCGAACCCAACCCGAAATTATCGGATTCTTAATGGGTCAACCCGATAAGGACACAGATCCAATAAGACTTGACCCCAACCCAATAATTTCATGCGGATTCGTGTCAGATTATCGTGTCGTGTCGAAAATTGCCAGCCCTAAGCATCACTCTTGTTTGACACACGTTTAGCGTTGTTCGTTTCGATTTCTCTATTTAGTTTGACTCTAATATATTAAAAAAGGTTATTAAAATTTTAAATTTCATAAAATTCATAAAAATCAAAGATCGATTTGCTCGTTTTCTCTATAATTTCAAATAAATGAATAAAATAATAAATCAAGCTTTGATTTTTATGAATTTTGTGAAATTAAAAATTGCAATAACATATTTTAATGTATTAGAATCAAACTAAATAGATAAATCGGAACGAACAACACTGAACGTGTTTCAAACGAGAGTAGTGCTCACATAAGGGCTCCTTATGTGATTGTAGTTTTATGAGATTACCATTTTAGATAATGACTAAGGGTGTGTTTAAATTAAAGTTTATCTTTCATTTAGATAAGAATAAAATTATTTTGTAGAAATGTTTTTCTTGGTTTTCCATTTTTATTTGTGGTGTTTGAATTGATGGTATGTTATCTATAATCATTAATATCACATGTCTGGATTGTTATATAAAACCACAATATAGTAGGAAATTTCAAAACTATTGAAAGAGCATGTATTTTAGGTAGTGGTGTGGTCAACTGATCAGGAGGAAATCCCAACCTAGCTGAGTCATTGTCACGATAGCCTAACCCTGGTATCAACAAAAATTCCTCAACCCACTTCTAATGGCTAGTATAGGGGATGTAAGGGTCGAATACAACAGAGATGTATGTTTGCTTCTTGTGATTGTGGTGATAATCTGGAAGGGGTTGGTTAGCTACCACTCTTGGGTTGAGTTTTTATCTAGGCAGGGAATTTAAGACCTCTACTCTACTGACTAGTGGGCAAGAGAATCATCGACATGTGATTGTGTACGTGAATATGTAAAACAAAGTAGTTCTGGGGCATGTGAAAAGTGGAAGATTACTATAAGTGGCTAAACAGAATAACAGAAGATATTTGGTGGGTTAAGGGCTGCCACTGTCAGGTCTGCAGGATCTATAAAAAAGTAAAGACAAAAAGCAAAACGCAACTAAAAGTAAGAGGTGGTCCAAAAAGCAGAAAATGGCGTTGTCTTCACTACCAAGTAACACAGAAACTCAGCAACTTCATCAACTCCATTAACGATTCACATAAATTATTCAACAATTTAAACTGAAATTAAATCCTAAATCAGACGATTAAGCGGCTAATCCTTACTTACGCTGACTAACGCGTCATGCAAGACGACAGAAAAGTTATGACTACGACTTCATGGATTTTACTTCAGATTTAACCGATCAACAATTATGAAAATCACACAGAAACCAAATCTAACTTAATCACAAGAAAATCTTACTTAGACATACAGTTTCTACACTAAACTTCCAGATCTATCTAAGCAAGCCAGAATGAACGCATTGTGACCCATAAGATAAACAAAAAGTGAATCAAACTTCATTAAAGATAGATCCAGATTAGAATGCTTCAGGATCCAAAAGACAACTGAAATTAGGAAATATTCGAAAGATGAAACAACTAAAGTTAAGCTAAGAAAAGCGATTAAAGATTGTTTTGCCCCACGGGCGATGAAACGGTGTTTCTGCTACGATGCTGACTAGATGGAACGATTGTGAACTTTCTCCGGCGGTGGCCGGAATCTTCATGTGACCATGGTTGTGGCGAGGAATGAGAAGTGCAGGAGCTAGACTACTGCTGGAACTAAGGATATCCGAGAAAGAGTTTTTCGAACTAGTGTTAAGTGTGTAGTGAGATGATGATCTCCCTCTCTCTCCAAGTGACCTTCTATTTATTGAGTGGATTGCCCTCACTTTTAGGGTTGACTTTCCTCGTGAAATGTCTCTTTTTCCCCGCGTGTAGTTGGTCATTCCTAGCAATCCTTCTCCATCTCGAGCCTTTTTGGTATGCATCCTAGCCAGTATTGCACCCTTCTGGCACCCTTTCCACTTGAACTGTCTAATCTTTCTCCTACTGGCTTGTACCCTTTTTCCTGTACACTTAGACAACTTTCTTGCAGATAATGCATGTTAATCTCATCATACCAACCAGTAACCAAGGCCTAGAATACGACTTGTCAAATAGCTCACACTTAACACATGCGTGTCCTCAAGCGAGAAGGAACAAATAAAAAGAAATAAGTCGAACTCTAGCCTGGTTACTCCCCTGACCGACCCTAACTAAAATAAGACACACAAACACTCTAAAAATTTGGCGCAAAGAAAACAAGCACTCTAAAAATTTGGCGCAAAGAAAACAAACATAGAAAATAAACGGACACACGTAGAAAGAAAAACACAAAAAGTAAAACACGTAAAAACACATTGAACATGCTATATTTTCAACCATCCCTCCCCTTAGGGTCGAGTGCAATCCGGCTTTAAGCAGCCTTGAACTTCTGCCGCCCCCGGTTCCTTCCTAGCCAGTATATCCGCTCGTCAAGATTACCCAAACTCTCGGCCAAACACTAGATTCACTCAGTCACTCATTCCTCACCAGGGATGTTAGAACTGCTTCTATCACGAGTAGCTCCTAAGAGTCTTTAGAGGTTTGTAACAGGGCGTTGGGCTTGTAACGTTTGGGGTGGATGTTCCTAAGGCTCTAAGGTTCAAAACTAAACTACTTTATTCTGATGTAGGGGAGTTGTGTGTACTTGGGCGCTTGGCTGGGTGACCTTCTTTGGCTTGATCTTCTTCGATTGGATTTCTTCAACTAGTCAGTAGGCCTCTTGGTGGCTTTGCCACTTATTTGGTTTTCTTCTTCCTTCTTCTTTTTGGGGCCGGATGTCTTTCTGGCCTTTTTCTTCTTTCATCTTTCTCTTTTTTTTTGGGAACCAAGTGTTTCACTTGGTCTATTTTCTCTTTTCTTTCTTCTTGCCTTTCTTCTCCAGTTGGCTCTTTAATTCCGCCTTCTTGGTCAGTTGCCTCCCTACCTCATGCCTTCCATACACACAGTCCCAGTGGCTAGTGGGTTATATAGGGGTTAAAAAGGGGCTAGAAAAGGGGTTCTAAGGGAAGGTTTTTTTTTGTGTGTGGGGTTTCCTAATGCCCTTAGGATCTTGCTACACACAGTCACTTCACCCTAGACATCATGTGGCAGCCACTCTTCTTTTTTTATATGTTTAGTGGAAAGTGGTTCCACTTTAGGCCTTTAACTTACCATTTAAGAGGGCTTTTGTGTATGGCTCTTAGGTTAGGCTTTTCTCCCATACTTGCATCATCTATACTGACTAGGATCTATTGGGAGAGGTGGTTTCCATTGTTTAGCATGCTTTATTTCCATCAATTCCCCTAGCCGTTGGTTTGAAACAGTTGAGTTTTAAGCCCGCTCATTAAATACATATCCTAAAAAAACTATCCTAAAAGTACCTAGAACAAAAAACCTAAAAACAAACTAACACATATATACAAGTCGTACTGGCCATTATCTCCCCCTCCCACTTCACTAGTGCCTGCCCTCAGGTACGGGGCTGTGAAGTGGAAAAATGGAATGGCTAGTATGACAGACACACAGACAAAAAACAACAAAATATGGACAAAACATGCTACGTCTAAAAACTTCTCACACTTAGACTATACAATAGGCTAAGTGGGAGAGTATTAGACGAAATACAAGAAAACACATAACAAAACATATACTATATAACTAAAACTTCTCACACTTAGCGTATGCAATAGGCTAAGTGGGAGAATAACATGGATACGACAAAAACACAGAAATCATGCACATATGCGTCAAAGTTGCAAACTCTTTACTTCTCACACTTAGACTATTGAATAGGCTGAGTGATGTGAATGGGGGTTTGTATACACAGAAACTGAAACACAATTAATTCTACCTACAACGAGACAGAAATAAAATAAAAGAAAAACTAAAAACTAAAAAGAAAACTAACTGGTCGGTTGGGTGGTCATATGTTCCTCCTACTCCTTCTTGGTGCAGGGCTCGGTGCAGGTGATTCTTTGGGTACATCCTCAGGTGATTCAGACACGTCCTCCTCGGACTCCTGTGGTTCGTCAGCTTCTTCCTCCAGTACTTGTGGTTCACTGCCCTGGCCTCCATGGCCGCTCGTTCCAGCTTCATCTCCTTGCTTCTTCTTCCCGAACACTTTAAACATTTCCTCAAGCATATCCGCCATCCTTGTCGACTCGGCCATGGTCTCTCTATTCTCTGCTGCCAAGTTCGCTACCGCCTGCTCCAGCTCAACGTGCCTCCTCTCATGTGCTTGTCCGTCCTGTTCTGTCTGGCCTATTTGTGCTCTGCCAGCAGGAAGAGCAGCTTCACCCATATCATAGAAGTGGGGAGCTCCTTCCCTGATATAGACTGTGTTGGTGCGAGTGAAGAACGGGACGTCGAACAAACTAGGGGGATCTACCATGAACATCGGGGATAGGTTCCTTGTTTCGACCTTTGCGATGTTGTTGCGCACGAATGATCCCAAGATGTGGCAGAGTGAAAAGTTCCTGTCTGGCCCAGTAGGTTATAATCCAAATACAGGTATAGTTCTGTCATCGACGTTCTCACGGCTGAATTAGTCTGGCCCAGTAGGTTATAATCCAAATACAGCTGGACAAGTAGGAGGGTGGGATTGTTGAAATGTATCGACCTGGATAGCGTTGAGGCGAACTGACCACGGTTGGGTGTGTCAATTCTTCCCAAGCCGCTTGGAGTTTGAATCCCACATGCCATCTGGGTATCCCTCTTTCCCTACTTCTCCATTCAGGCCCTATGGCCTCTTACAGGCTACATATCCCTAGCCTCACGGTCCACTCGATCAAACTCATCGACAACTTCCTCCCGAACACTCTAAAGGAAATTGAAACCTCATCCAGGTTCGTTGTGACCTGGAACCTGAATGTGGTAAAGAATTCCATTGCTAACCTAACAAGTATATCTGTGTCTCTATTCTCCAACAACCATTCAAAACCCAATTCTCTCACATACGACAGAAGCGACTCACAAACAGCTAATTCATCCAGAGAAGGGAGATGGAGTACCTTGCCGCACTTAATCTGCTTGCTGCTATCTTCCTTATCGTCAAAGGCGTCTTGGAGCTTCTTCGTATTATAGTGTTTCATGTCTTCCATTAGTTCATCATCGAGCTCCACTTGCCAACGCCAGTACTCCATTCTTTCCAGAGGAGGGTGGATGAGTTCGCGGTGATCTCCTGCCAGCTGTCGTTCATGGTAGTCTTCGTCTTCCAAAGAGACATCGTCCTCGGAATCGGGCTCCTCACTTGAGCAATACTCCTCATCACTGTCTTCCTCATTGGCTGTACGGCTCCTCTGTTCTGGTTCCCGGATTACGACCCCAGTGGTGGTTGTGCGGGCCTTCTTGCTGCTCTGTTTCTTCTGCACTTATGCTTTTCCTTCCTTTTCCGTCCTAACTCATACCTCTCTTCTTCTAACTCTTCTTTCAGGCTTTTGGGTGCTGAAGGTCCTTTCTGGGCAGTAGGCTGACTCTCATGGGTTTCAACGATCACCTCATCCTCTAGGTTAGATGGAGTTGTTGTTGGGTTCTCCCCAGGTCTTGTGGGAATCCCTTCCTCCTGGCCAGTAGGGGCAGGTGTCTCTGGTTCATTTATCGGGTGGCTTTCCATTTTGGTAATGGTCGATTCAGGATTCTCCCCAGGTTTTGTAGGATTGTCCATATCCTCGTAACTTGAAATCTCTATTGCCTCAGATGCAGTGGCTGCCCCTTTTTGCTTGGTCATCCCCCGCCTAAGGCACCTTTGCGACACACGCTTTGGCTTCCTTGTTTCCTTCGGTTCATCCTTTAATACTAATTTCCTCTTCACCGGTTCTGGTCTCATCACGGGTGAAGCTTTAGCCACAGATTGGGCAGTTGGAAATTGCGGTTCTGTCTCACCCATTGGCTCGGGAGGTGCTTCTTCTGGTAGCTTCGCTGGTTCCGTTTGGCTTTCACTTCTTACTGCCTCAGATGCGAGGTTCGGACCTTCAGCCATCTTGGTAGCACTCTCTTCCGCCTCATTCCTCGCAGAAGTCTTCGCAATCGATTCTCCTTCCTTCTTGCTTTCCTCTGCCTCAAATTATGAAATATTCGAAAGATGAAACAACTAAAGTTAAGCTAAGAAAAACGATTAAAGATTGTTTTGCCCCATGGTCAATGAAACGGTGTTGCTGCTACGATGCTGACTAGATGGAACGGCTGTGAACTTTCTCCGGCGGTGGCCGGAATCTTCAGGTGACCATGGCTGTGGCGAGGAATGAGAAGTGCAGGAGCTAGACTGCTGCTGGAACTAAGGATATCCAAGAAAGAGCTTTTCGAACTAGTGTGTAGTGAGATGATGGTCTCCTTCTCTGTCCAAGTGACCTTCTATTTATAGAGTGGCTTGCTCTTACTTTTAGGGTTGACTTTCCTCATGAAATGTCTCTTTTGCCCCCCACGTGTAGTTGGTCATTCCTAGCAATCCTTCCTTCTCCATCTCTAGCCTTTTTGGCATGCATCCTGGCCACTATTGCCCTTCTGATACCCTTTCCACTTGAACTGTCTGATCTTTCTCCTACTGGCTTGTACCCTTTTTCCTTCACACCTAGGCAACTTTCTTGCAGATAATGCATGTTAATCTCATCATACTGACCAGTAACCAAGGTCTAGAATACGACTTATCAACTATCCTCTGTCTTTTTCTATATTTCCAAGGCTGAGGCATATATTAGTAAATTACACGTAATTTAAGATTGATATAGTGTTGCACATATTATTATCACTCAATTTTCCATGATAATAAAACACCATTTTTAGCCTTAATTCAACGGGCCCTTGCCCATTGAATGGGCCACATAGAAAATTTTAACAACATATCAAACACTAGATTATACCATTAAATATACTTTAAATGAATATAAATAAATGGGGTGATGATCGATATTGTATAACCGATAACTTAGATCATCCACATCCGTGCTCTTGCCAACGAGCACGGATGTGGGCACGGACCCACTTTTACTCCCTGCTCTTAGGCAAAAGCACAACACCCACATCCGTGCTCTTCCGCAAGGACATGCTCAAGGGATCCCACCATTCTATTATTCAATTTAAATAACAACATTTCCACAATATTAAAATGCATTAAAAATAACCGGAATAATATTACAAATTACAAAAAAATTAAAATTTACATAATTAAAATCCTAAAACTTAAAATTTTCTTCATTAAAGTCTTAAAAATTAAAAATTACATAATTTACATCCTAAAAATTAAAAATTACATAATTAAATTCATAAAATTAAAAAAACCCACTACTCGTCGCCGAATTTCGCCCAAATGGATGATGAATGTGTGTATTTATAGATGATTTTTAGATTAATTTTTTTTAAAAAAATTTCAAAAAAATGGTAATAAAGTCTGTATATTTTTGGGAATCCAATTTTTTTTAAAAAAAGAAAATGTCAACGGCCAATAGAAACGCGCCACGTCGCCCTGCTCGCTGGCACGGACGTGCTCTTATCTAAGAGCAGCGCCGTGCCAGCGGTAAGAGCGCAGCGGCGGACAGCGGTGCCGTGCCGCTGGCACGGACGGACGGACTGCGGTGTACTCTCCGGTGTGGATGCTCTTATTGTGTGATGACATTGTATAGCTGTTGTAATTAATAAATTTTTAAAGTTTCTTTATGTAAAGATATGTAATTAGTATATTATTAGATTAGTATATTATTAGATTATTCATAAAATCATCTTATTTTTAGTGAATTTTAAAATTTTTAAAATAAAAAAAAAAGATATGTAATTAGTATATTATTAGATTATTCATAAAATCATCTTATTTTTAGTGAATTTGATATATATGTTTAGAGAAAAAATAATTTAAATCGAGAAAGTTTTGTTAAAATTAAAATTTTTGAGATATATTTAGAAGAGAGAAAGTGATTAGCTAAATTTGCTGCATAATTAACCGCCTAATTTTATTCGGCTTTGATAATATTGCCCATGTGATGATTTTCGATATTTGATATGATCGATGATATTATTAACATTTAATCAATTTCCAATACTATGATTAATAGGGGTAATATGTTTTGGTTATATATTAAAAACAATTTTACAATGCGACCAGGGGTGCGATTAATCGCTAATTTTATGAAGTTATTAACTCTGTTAATTCATCAACGTAGTGTATTAAAAATATCAACACGATGACATTAATACGTCAATAGATAATTTTGTTAATATTTAAATATATTGTGTTGACATTATGCGTTGACATTTAAATGTCATTATGTTGACATTTTTAATGCATTGCGTTGATGAATTAGCAGAGTTAGCAACTTAAAAAGTTAGCAATATAACACGCCCAATGCCACCATATACATTGTACTATCATTTCACCATTCTATTTATAAGCATGAAGGTGCACATAACACGTTGTGTGTTTGTGTATTACGGAGTAAGCAAGTGTGCACAGAGAAAACTAATGCAAGTGCTTGGTCAAGACACCACGCTCCTTAAATCGACTGGATCTCCAGGTCCAGGAACTCAAGAGAACACGGAGTATTTTTGTCGTTGGACACACTCGACTCCCCTTCAACAAAATATTAAATCCCTCAACCCGAATACTATAAATTAGTATAGGAAAGCGGGGTCAATCCCACGAAGATGGATTCGTGAAGAAGTGCTTAGAGACTCTGGAAACAAGCAGCTGCTGCCACGCAAAAGGGTTGAGAATTTTAACTACTTCTAGACCTAGACACGAAATGTAAATGCTAGACCTAGGACACAGAACATGTAATAGAATCAGACTTCAATACTGAGAGACACATTTTGCTTCCTGGATGGAGTAGACGACTAACTAATTAAGACTAGACATGAAGAATAAAACAGCGGGGACCATGCCTCTAATTATAGCAAGTACGGCTAAAGCTGCAAATAACAAACTCATGCTCCAACTAACAACGACATGCAATTTCCTTACCGATTCAAATACGCAAATAGAGAAAACAGAGCATATATCTAGATTCGAACAGAATATAAAGATTTGGATGCCGGAAACTTGCTATGAACCGGAAATACATCAGATCTACGTAAACTAGGCGAAATGAAATGAAAACACGTAAACTAGGCATGAAATTAAATCAATCTTGCTCAGATTCTCGTCGGATGCTTA
Organism: Salvia splendens; assembly: GCF_004379255.2. Taxonomy (NCBI): domain Eukaryota; kingdom Viridiplantae; phylum Streptophyta; class Magnoliopsida; order Lamiales; family Lamiaceae; genus Salvia; species Salvia splendens. Next base: position 28,966,656 of record NC_056039.1, read on the forward strand.
ATCCACTCCGGATCTAAGCGATCCGAACCCAACAACAGACACAACCGACTCCATAACTCCGGTTTTCACAGATCTGCTCCGATCAACTCCGAATTCAAACAACCACAAACAACTCCACAACTCCAGCGAACTCAACCCTCCGATTTATCCACAAACAGACTCCGATCACCCAGATCCAACTGCAAACCTGCATAAATTCAGAAAATAACTGCGAAACGCATCCAACTCCAAAATTCCGAAAATCAACGTAATAGAAAATCAAACTTGCATTGAAATTAGAGAATATTTGGTAAAACAAACAAATAGAGCTCCGAGCTTCGAACAGCGAAGCTCGGCGAAATCAGGAAAGTATGAACACAGAAATTAAATTATTTCTTCGCCCACAGAAGGACGGTGTTTACAACCCACAATAGCTTCAAAGAAAACTAAACATGAACCCCGGTGCGAACCCTGAATCTCCCCACGAAAAGAACCCAAGTGTGTGAAAAGTGAACTAAGCTACAGGTTGTTAGCGAGGCCTCCAACCGAGAAGGTCCCTCCAACGTGCATGCTTCTCCCTTTTATAGATGCAGACATAGCCTTCTAGAGTCTTCGTAGAAATCTCTATTCTACCCTTCAACTCCGAGGTTTCCTCCGTCAAGTAATTTTCCGCATAATGTCCACTCATGCACCTATTTCCTAGGTCCACGCAACTGTCCTTCTCCTTTCCTGGACCTGGCGAAAAATCTTCACACACCTAGCTTAAAAAATGCGTTAGACCCAGAAATTTCACGAATTAAAGCCCTAGACCTATGCATGAAATTAGCCTTATCAAAGCATAAAAAAAGTCCCATCATTCTATTATTGAAATTAGACTAATAATACTAAATATCCATCAGGTATTTATATATGGAGTACTATGTAGATAACAAAATTGAGAATAAAAATTGGGATATAGAAAATTAACTAAAAATCTGGTAGACATTTTTTTTATTGTTAAATGAGTATATATTTAAAAAGTGTGTTACGATGAAGTCGAACCAGGACCTTTAACCTCATAATTTAACCACATTATTACTAGGTCACTGCACATACACACAAAATAATTAACTAACAACTTAACCACTAAACTATTAAATCTAATATGTTCTCTTTTATTATTTGGCAATGGTTACATAGCAAAGTACAAATCTGATTAGCATGTTCTCCCTAAATTGCGGTTTCCCATAACAAAATCGTTTGATTGAAATTTCTGCCTAATTAATGTAACCATGACTAATATACTAATATAATGATGACCACCGTGTGTAATCTATACATTCTAATCTAATAAATCATACTCCTATTTGATATTTATATTAAAGAGATAGTCTAGCTGTAATGCAACCATATGTATATTAGTGGCAATGTCTTCATATAATGATAACGCCAAGACATTTTATATTTCAATAATTAAACAATACGGATAATTGATGATACTATAATGATGATTTATTTACGTAATTGTGTACTATTTCATTGAACCATTTATGGTGAACACTTGCAGGGCAAATCCAATCAAGACTCAATATATAATTTGATCGCAAACTGAGATGCATGCTAGTATTAATTAATAATTTAATACTTTGATCGCGTGAGTCGGGAAATCCCCAATTTACTAGATAAAATTTACACTTGTACAATCAATTTATTAATTCAATTATATATACATTGTCAAAAATCACAATTAAACGCCAACAACGACTTACATATAACATACCATGACCATGCATCATGGAGTAATAAAATAGGTTGAAAATGAAAATGATTGATAGAACATTTTGTATTTCTTTCCACGTACTTCCAAATTGCATGGGCCAATCAAATGTTGAATCAATATATCCTCTCCTCAAAGAAAAGTTAAAATCAACGAAATCGATCTAGGGTCTTGGATGGATTTGAAATAGGTAGAAATGTTTGTAGAATTATTAGGCAAAGTCACAGCGTATATTATTTGACAAAACGATAATATGTTATGGCTGAGGGACCATCCACGTTATTTTATTGAAGAAATTAGTATATATCTCTTCCTGAACGACTCCAAACATAGCATAATCATTATTCAATGCCCTTTAATTGTCTTGACTTAAAATTACAAGTAATTACTACTATTTAATTATATTATATTGCCAAGCTTTTTTGACGGTACGCAACCTTATGAAGTTATAATATAATGTGATGTTTGCAAAAAGAAGCTAATAGTAGTAAAATTTCTAGTGATTCTGCTTTTTTCAGCTCAAAACCACAGATTTTGAAAATATGTTATATTATAATCACTAGGTTTTAAATTTGTATAATACTAGCACTATATATTATAATCATGAGGTTTGAAAATATGTTTACGTACTTTGTGGTGGTCTTAATTTGTCTTTGAAAATTTAAAAGTGAATCTGTAATGAAAGAATACTTAACATTAGTATTCGTTTTCGGATAAAATAGCATATTGAAAAAAATAACCCCGACCAATTGTTTTATAGTATTGTTTTATTTTTTGTTAATTGGTTTGGTATTATATACGTTCACTTAATTTTTTTGAAAGTTGCAATATATGCCGATTTGTTTAAATTCAATTATGCCTATAAACTCGGAGACATGATACTAGTAAATACTTAGAGTATCCACAATATATCAAATTTTTTATAAAAGTTGTATCCATAAAAGTGCATTTTCTGAAAATTTCCTTTTATAAAATACGTTTACCATGTTTTTCAGTGCTTTCTCAAATGCCAGCAGAAAAAACTATAACCCACAACTAGATCAATGAAGTTCTTCAATGCTTTTATTCCTGCGCCGAATCAAGACATTTTTAAGTATGATCATTGATGATAGTAAGCAGCTTTTTTATTTATTTTTCACGCTTTGTCCATCCATGAAAAATAGTCTATTTTTATTAATATTAGTTAGTTTAATTATGAAAACTTTGTCTATCACTTTTCTCTTACAATTTGCTAATTCTGTTCACTGTTTTTCATTCTTTCTCCTCTACTGTACATATTAGGTAATACTACGTATTAAAATTTAAGTAGTCCATAAATAGATCTATTTTTTATGGACAAATGGAGTATATCCTGAGTATTATTATTGTAGTAATTGATAACTATTCCGGCAACACCATTTTATTGTAACTGAAATCCACATAGGGATTTTAATTTGGACGGTTGAATTAAGTGTGACGATTGTCAATTAAATACGTTTGATTTTAAATAAAAAAAAATACGTTTGATTTTTAATTTTAATTAGTTTATTTTTTTGAATTTTAACTAAGTACGTACCTTTTAATTTTAAAATTTTTAAAAATTGATTTTACAAATATTGTAATATAGACAAATACAAAAATAATTATTATTTTAATAAATTATTAAACAAATTAAAATTTAATTAAAAACTCATTTCGTCTATAAATAAGACTATATTTTATGGATGGAGAAAGTACAACGGAAATAAAATTGGTGATGTGGTAGTATTATGATTGAAATTAGAATTGCTTGTATGTAGCAGCTGATAAATAGAGCTTAATTGTGACTTAAATGGACTAATTGTTTTTATTTTTATATTTTTAATTGGACTAATTGTTTTTATTTTTATATTTTTAATTGGACTAATTATTTGATTCTTATTATGGATGCCTTATGTTTAGATTCATAAATTTCAATGTGTTCGGGCTCCTAATAAGAGCATCTCCAATAGCACTGGACGTCAAATAGCCATCAAATAGCCTTCACACTACCACATCATCAGCACTACAATTCTCCTGCCATATCAGCTTGCCACATCAACTGGACATCAAATAGCCCTCACATAGCCTTCACACTACCTTTCCACATCACTAATAACAATTTATATAATTTAATTTACACTTGTATCAACATACGGAATTTAATTTACGAGACAAATACGGAAAATTCGAATAATAATATTAAAATTTAAAAAGTACATTAATTATAAAAAAAAGTACAATAATATAAAAAAAAGTACAAAAATTAAAAAGTACATTAATTTAAAAAAGTAAAACAAAATCACTCATCGCCGCCGTCCTCGTCTCCGTCGTCGCCCAGCGCTTCTTCACCGTCGTCGCCGCCGCCGCCGTCACCACCTACGCCGCGGCTATTCCCGCCGGTGTCCCTCCTCATCGCCTCCAATTCTTCACGCTGGCTCTGGAGCAATACACGAAGAAAATCCTTCACCTCGGGGTCCACCGCCGCTTGGAAGTCGGCTAAGGTCTTCACCATTTGAGCGCGCGTTTGTTGGCGCGCGAAGAATTTGAGCTCCTCGGTAGACCTGCCGAGGGGGGATGCCGAATGGACGTCCTGGGAACTCGGGGTGCCCCCCCTCGCAACCTGCTGCGCCCGCCTTTGCCCAACCGGGCGAGGTCGGCGACCGAACGACCGAGGAGTCAGGACCTCCTGGGCCGTCTCAGGGAGGTCTGACGAACCACCGCTGCTGCCGCTATAATCTCCGGTATAGTTCAGTCTCTGCCTCTTCGGCCAGCCAGCGTCGACGCCTGCCCGGAATTTCTCCGACTCGTTGAGCACAACGTAGCAGTTCCAGTAGGTGAACTCATAGTACTTCTTATCCGGATCGGGGTAGGCTCTCTCCGCAATCCTCCTGCAGTCTTCCTCTGTTTGGCCACTGGTCTGCATGCGGAGGGCGTTGGCGTACAAACCCGAAAATCGAGAGACGCCAGCCCTGATTCGGTCCCAGCACTTCCGGACCTCCTCCCCGGTGCACGGTCGCCCTTCAGGGCAAAATGCCCTGTAGGCTGCGGCTATCTTGGCCCACAAGTTGACGATCCTCTGGTTGTTCGAAACCAGAGGATCGTCGCAGACACTCACCCACGCCTTGGCAACCGCAACGTTCTCCGCGTCTGTCCACTTCCTCCGGCCCCGGATTTCGGCTTGGGGCTGCGACGACTCGCCGACCTTCTTCGCCTTGCCCTTCTTCTTACCCCGCCCTACTCCCTGGCTTTCAATGAGAGTTTCCGAAACCTCGTTAATATCAAAACCCAAGTCCGCTAAGGAGAAGGTCTCCGTATACTGTGCATCCGTTGGGGTCGATGTGTGCGAAGAACCGGTGGAAAAATCAAAAGTCGGCCGACAGGCGTTGTCCCCCTCGTGCGTCCCCTGCGCCGGGGGAATAATCTGTTGCGCCGGTGGCATCATCTGCTGCGCCGGTGTCTGCATGCCGGGTGCCCACCCCGGCATCATCTGCATAGGGTGCTGCATGCCGGGTGCCCACCCCGGAATCATATGCTGCCACGGGTACATGTTGTAGTACCCGCTCATCGGAGGCCAACCACCTCCCCCAGGAGCCGGGGAAGTATGGGACCCTGCCCCGGGAGTCGGGGGCGTCTGAGACCCTACACCGGGAGGCGGGGGAGTCTGAGACCATCCTCCGGGATTAACTGGAGTACCTTCGTAGTTGTTCTCCATTGCTCGTTATTGATCTTGTACAGAAAGTAAGGTAGAGAGAGAGTACTCGTTAAAACAAGTGGTGCGAATGAAAATTAGGTTCAACGCGCGTATATATAGTGTGTTCGAAAAAAAAAATTTTAATCCGACGCCGGTTTGGCGCCGATCCGGGACGCACAATGGCGCCCGTGAGGATCGGCGTCGGAACCGGCGTCAGCGCGGGAATCGGCATGGCGACGCCGATTTTGACGCCGATTTCGCCCACGCCGGTTCCAATGGTTCGGCGTCAAACCGGCGTGGGCGAAAAATCGGCGTGGCGGTGATGACGCCGGTTAAAATGGGAGTTAATAGACTAGTAGTCCAATTCTACCTAACCCATGCCAAAATTTTCTACGTCATTGGTAAGCCACGTGGGGTTGGTTATGGTCAAACCAAAATCTCAGTCAACTCTCAACAAGAGATTTCGTTAAAGTTAGTTCATTCTTTATTTTGATTTGACATTACCGCCGTTTTGCTGACATTTTCATTTTCATTTGTTGTTACAGAATACAGATCCCTATATACAATAACAACCAATATATTATTCCAACTTTTCTCATTACAATAGTGGCTAAACGAGACATTTTACTAATCCCCAGTCCTATAAAAGATATCACACATGTGGGATGATATGATGTTTTAATAAGTTTTATTTTATCTATGTTTAAAAAGAAAATATAATATTTATATTATTATAAGAGGAAACTTTTTCTAAAAATAAAAATATGACATCTTTAGTGGAATCAAGTAAAAAAAAGGAAGTAGGACATCTTTTATGGACAGATGGAGTAATTTAGTCTCAACTAATTTAAGCTGTATTTTCTTCTTTCTTTGTTATGAAAATCATTTTTTCTGACTAATAAATTTTTTTGTTAGTGTGAAGAGAAAATAAAGTAAAATAAAAAATCAAAATAGAGTGTCAAAAAAAGAAATGACACATTTACGTTAGGATGTCCCATAAAGGGGTACGAATCACCTAATAAGAGACAAATTGAGTATTCATTTTTGCGTCTCCTAACTAAATTGGATCATTTCATTTTTCATAAAAAACAAAAGATCTAAGCACTCTTACTTTATTTCATCTCCTACTTACTCTCTTTTATCTCTTTTATTTTATTTTTCTCCTATTTTATACAATTCTTAATTTTTCGTGCCCATAAGAAAAGGTTAGAGCAAAGGGAGTACTTACAAATAAAACTACATCCTTCTTAATTAGTATCTAAGTTAGATCGTTTCCTTTTAACACAAAGATTAAGAAGATTGTATTTTAATGGATTAAATGAATATAAAATATGTATTGAGAGAGAAAAAAAATAGGAGAAAAAACAGAGAGTGAAATATAAGAAATTAAAGTAATACTTTAATTACAGAAATGACTAAGCTAACTTAGAATAGTCCAAAATAGATGATTCAACTAAATTGGAATGAAGAATAGTAATATGATATACCGATTTATCAAATTGGTATAAACGTGTCATTATTTTTATTCCAATTGTGATGGTTGAAACTGTGAATTTATTGGTTCCATTTGATCAACATTAGAGCATCCACAACCGTGCTTTTTCCAGCGGCACGGTTGTGGGCCCGACCCCACTTTTTATGCCTGCTCTCTGGCAAGAGCACAACACCCACAGCTGTGCTCTTCCGCAAGGACGAGCACAATTAATTTAAAATTCAATTACACAAAAACATTTCCATAATACTAAAATTCATTAAAAAACCACAATAAATATTACAAATTACAAATAAAATAAAAAAGACATAATTAAAATTCTAAAAATTAAAAATTACATAATTAAAATCCTAAAAATTAAAAATTACATAATTAAACTCCTAAAAGTGATCGGCCGATGCAGTTGCGCACCATACTCTCGTTGCGCTCGATCGTTCCCGGCGGCCGGTTTGCCGGACATTGTTAGGGTATGGGAGAATGAAGATGAAAATGGATATGGGAGAATGAAGATGAGAATGGATATTGGAGAATGAAGATGAGAATTGTGTAGTTTGATGTGAATTTTTGGGTGTGAAAGTGGGGGTATTTATAGATAAAAGTGTGTATTTTTGGGGGGAAAAAATAAAAAAAAGTGTAAAAACGGTAATAAACGGTTATAATTTTTTTGGGAAGTGAATTTTTTTTTATCGATTTTTTTAATTAAAAACCGATTTTAAATAAAAATAAAATAAAAATTTTGAAGGCAACGGCTATGCCGTTGCCCAATCCCGTGGGGCCACGTCAGCTGCTCGCTGGCGCGGCGGCGGTGCTTCGCCTTGCCAGCGGCGCGGACGGCGGTGGCGACCGTCGCCACCGTTGCGGATCGAGCAGCGCCGCGCCAGCGGCGCGAGCGCAGCGGCGGCGGTGCTTCGCCTTGCCAGCGGCGCGGACGGCGGTGGCGACCGTCGCCACCGTTGCGGATGCTCTTAGAGGACCGACAAAATATTGAAAATGTAGTAGTACAAGAATAGGATCTAGAGTTGCAATTGAATTTGTATGTTGTTTAGTTAATATTCTAACAAAAAGAATATATTTGTTGGGTGATATTTTAAAACCAATTAATTAAATCATGTGATAAATCCACAACTAGTTGTATACTCCACAGCAGGGGCGGACGCAAAAATTTTGTTTAGTAGGGGCTAACTTGTAAACGATACCCACTCTGTTCTTCATGGTGTTGAGCGTGTTTTTTTCGTTAAAAATATTTGAAATAGTGAAAAAGTAGCTTAAATAATATTAAATCAAAGTTGTCGGACTTTAAAAGATATTTTCAAAGTTTACAGACAAAAATGATATGATAGTTTGGCAAAGTTCGCAACCTAAAAAAATATTCCATCTGTTGAATTACAACAACTACACACTTTGAATTTGTTAGGTATCGATAGTTTTAGAAATACAAACTTATGTGAATATTAGTAATAGTTTTAGAAATACAAACTTATTTATAATTAAATTTAAAATATAAACAAGAAAAAAACTAAACTTACCAAGCAAAATAAGCCAGAATAACCAATTCTGGAGTATTTGCATAATTCTAGTGTAGGAAAAATTTAAATTAAAGAAGAATTCGTCTGGATTATAGCTCTAGTAAATCATTTTTTATAGTAATATTTAAAAGCTAATTCTCCTACACCTATGCAATATCTGTTGAAGGCATTTCACAATAAATTCTGAATATTTGAAACAGCAAATGCACATTAAAAGAGGCACGAATCAAGTCCGTATCTTTTATTTATAGTATATTATTTAATACTACTATTTAATTGTCTTCTTCTTCCTCAAACCATTACCACCATTGTTGTTCTTCTTTAACTATTTCAGAATTTCAAATTCAGTCCCGCTCATCAATCAATTTCCAATGATTTAGTCTTCAAACATATTGGTTTTGTAAGGGCTAAGTAGATGAATTTCAAAAATTTCAAAAAAATTACAAACTAAAAACAGAAAAAAAAAAAAAAACTATTGGGTAAGGGCTTAAGCCCCACCCTCTTCTCACGTGTGTCCGCCCCTACTCCATAGACCACAGTTAATACGATGGATAATTTTTAAGTTCTGAACATCTGATTCCTTTTATTTACAGCAAAAATCTAAGAAATTTATGGGGTATTTTGTTTTCACATTTTCAAGTTCTGAACACCATGATTCTTTTTATTTACCATAAATATTAATAGCTCCACAAGTCATATCACCCATGAATGAGCTCGTCTTCTTTTTATCTGCACTAATTAATAATTAAAATTTAATATTTTTAGTCCATATATATTTGAGTGATAACATTAAAAATTGCTGGCAGATAACTCTAACAAAATAGTACTGGTGCATTACAGCCTTTGAAGACATTGATTTAATTTGTAAAGTATGAGGATTGAATCTACTCAAAAGATGACCCTTTATAAAACTTTCCCCGAGATTCGGATATCGTGGGACTCTTTCCACGACTTTCTTGCTTGCCCTTCCTATGGATTATATATTTATTCAAAAATAACAAAACAATATGTGTGTGTAAGCAAGAAGATGGGGAGAAAAGACGAAAAGGTAAGAGTTGCTTTTGTAGTGAAAAAGGGGGTCAATCGCTGTAGCCTATCTTTGATCCGGAACAACCATTACATTCTCCTTTTCACTTATTAAATCAAATTCTTTTTATTGATCACTTAAGAATATATTCATTTCATGGAGGGCATTAGTTCCACATTCAACATCTTCTAACAGTAATACTAGTTAGAATTTTAGTTAGTCAAAAATATAAGTTCACTAATGGCACCCACAGTGGGGCGGACGATAGGCCGCCCGATGCCTCGGGCGCGCTATCCTCCGCCACTATGGGTGTGCGGACGATGGACGATGCGTCGTCCTCGCCCGACAGATAGTCCGCGGAGGAAGCGCGGAAGATAGGCCATCGTCCGCGCCATCGTCCGCCCACTGTGGGCGACGCGGACGATGGCGCGGACGATGCAACGCGTTTTTATTTTTATTTTTTTTAATTCGAAAAATTCATTTATATAAATACCCCCTACCCCACCTTCATTTGTAGCATTTTCATTCACATTTTCACTCTCAATTTACACTAGAAAATAGATTCCAGTGATTACTCAAGTCCCAATAGTCCGATGTTTGGAGGTGGTGCACGTTGGCCGGGTACACAACCTGACGAATATCGGTCGTTCGACCCCGACACGCAATACGATCCCAAATTCAGTACGGATTCGTACGGTCTGTCTGACATGGAGCCGTCTCCAACTCGCCCCGCCGCCCCCTCTGCCGCTGCCGCCAGAAAGAAGCGGATCAAGTACCGGGCGTACAAGTTCCCACCTCCGACAATGAATGAAGAGTACGCCCCCGGGAGGATGAACTACCAACCGGATGAAACCCTCGTCTTGGCTAGGTGTTGGGTGGATATCTCGGAGGACCCGGTATTCGCGAACAACCAAAAGCAGCTTGCGTACTGGGAGCGCATCGCCGAGCGCTACAATGAGGCGAAGCCGCCGAGCGCGTACAAGCGTCATAGGGAGCAGCTCCGTAAGCACTGGGATCAGGTTAAGAAGCAAGTCAACCTGTTCGCGGCGGAGTACGAGAAGTGCTCGAGGGAGCAGAGAAGCGGCGAGAGCCCGAGCGATGTGCGCGATAGAGCGCTGTTGTCGTACCAGTCCATGTACGGCAACTTCAAGCATTTCAATGTCTGGGCGCTCTTGAAGGACAAACAGAAGTTCCAAGGCGAGATTCTGCACACCGGTGCGACAAAGAGGACGAAGACCACCGACACTGGTGGTTACACGAGGAGCGAAAGCGGCGCATATCCGGTGGACCTCATCCGGACGTACACAGAGGATGAGAGTTCCGGCACACCGATGTCCTCCCGGCGTCCCGTAGGCGTCAAGGCTGCGAAGAACAAGGGGAAGGCGAAGACGAAGGCGGCATCCTCCTCGCAAGCCGCGGCCGCCCCCCATTGCCGATCCTGACCCCGTCGGTACTTGCCTACGCGGAGTTGGTAACGCCTCAATGGCGCGGACGTTGTTGGACACGCATAACGCCCTCATGAAGTGTACGAACCTGGCCAGAGCCGAATACCTCCAGGGTTGATCGATGAGTTGCGCTGGAAGTTGGGGCTTTTGTAGAGTAGTCAACTTTTTTTTATTTCTAACTCGTGTAATTTTTTTAATCAATGTAGTATTTACCGTTTTTTAGTTAATCGTTGTGTTTTTTAATTAGCTTGTATTTATATATTTGAAAATATTTAAACTAATTAACAAAACAATAGTAAAATCTATAAGGTGCCCCACTGCAGGTGAAATGATAGGAGGATAAAATGCTGACGTGGCGGTGCATAGGGCGGGCTTTTGGGCACGCCTTAGGGCGTCCCACTGCAGATGCCCTAATTAGAAAAAAGGTGGGAATTAAAATACGACAGCTAGCGTTCAGAAAATATTGAATGCATGGGTTGAAAAGGTAGAAATTGCCCAGCTCATGTTGAAATAAAAATCGTGTTTAGATGGTTTTTGAATATATTCAGCCGACACAGGAAAAATGTTTAACTAGGATTCAAAGTGGAATAAAATAAAAGCCGACACAGGAAAAATGTAGTACTAAAAGCTAACAGCCGCCCCATGATTTTTTCCGCATTATATATGTTTTATTGTTAATTTCGGTATATAACAATTTAACCCTTACAACATATGAGTAAAATTTAAAGGTTATGTCACAATAGACTCAAATTAAATCTGCGACTGTTAGTATTTGATATTAATCACTCTATTATTAGATTATGTACATACGTTTTCTTGTTCTTTATGTGGGTGTGTATAGATGTGTGTGAACGATTGGTTAATAAAGAGTTGCAATTTTCTGAAACGCAGTAATGTCAAAATGAGACGTATGTTAAAAAAAAAAAAAAAAAAAAAAAAAAAAAAAAAAAAAATGAGACGTATGTTTTGCCCACTATTGACCAAAGCTGCTAAGATCAGCAATGGCGCCCGTCCCGGTGAAATTTCAACCGGCGTGCCGGAATTCTGCGCTGGACGTCTGACATTGTGCATGGTAGGCACGGATACGGAATTCCGCCGAGGACACCGCAGTTACGCGGCGTTTACGCGGAATTCCATCGCGACGCTGCGCGGACGTCCGCCATTGCGCTGACTCCCACGGATGTCCGCGCGGAATTCCATCGCGACGCTGCGCGGACGTCCGCTATTGCGTTGACTCCCACGGATGTCCGCGCGGAATTCCCGTTTATTGCATTAAATGTTTTTTTAAAATAATGTGATGTATGTTTTTTAGTAATTATGTATTTTTTTTATAATGAAGTATGTTTTTTGTTAAATAAAGTGGTTGCATTTTCTCCGTATTCGTGTCGACTATTTAATTCCGTAATTTCTTACTTCCGGAAATTGTTTAATTTGTGAATTTTTTTTAATTGTGGGGAGTCCTTCGGGATGTCCGCCACTGTGCAGTGAGAATTCCTTATGACGTGGCAGTGCAGTGGGAAATCCGTATGACGTGGCATGAGGTGTTTTTGGGAATTCCGTCGCTGGGAATTCCGCTGCACTGCTGATGCTCTAAAATAAGCGCTATCGTTCAACCATTTTGCAGAAATAAATTGAATGTCAATACTTTTAATTTAGTTTTGTTGATATGATTCTGTCATAATTAATATTGTTTATTGCTATGTGGCATTGCCCAGGCAAAGGATCAAAACTTCAAATCAATGGCTTCTCGGATTTGAATACTTTAAACATACCGATGTGTTTTATTATGAGGTGATAAACGTATATAAGTAAAATAACTGAATTTTAAGTTATTCAAGAATATTTTTATCGAAGACAAGTTTCCATGTTAAAAAATAAAAGTTTTATAAACTCCATTTATGTGAATCTTTTTTCCTAATAATTTTAAATTTGTATTATTAATATTGTCGGTTAATTATTTTGAGATGGAAATGCTTTAATTTGAAGAAAATAAATCCCAGAAAAACTAACCTTTGAAACCTAGGGTCTGGTGGGGACAGAACGGCGTAGCATAGTTTATTTAAAAGATTAATAAATTAAATGTGGAAACTATAAGGAGAATGGGACGCCGATGCATTTAATAAAATTGAAGTTTAGTTAGAAGTTGGAAATTTAGCAATAAATTAGATGGATCCCAGTTCACTATGTTAATTTAGATAATTGTGACAATGATGGTAGTTATTATTAAGATCATATATACAAATAGGGACAATTCTATGTTCACCTCATAAACCAACTGCTCCGGTCATTGACCAATTTACCAATTTATAAAATTTGTCCTCTTTAGGTTATACTCCTTATTTTGGTTACCACCTTCAAGATGTACAATTTTTGCATAAAGAGGTCAAATATCAATAAAATGGAATATTTAATTGTCCATTAATTATTAAGTTTCTTTTAAGGATAATGCTATGCGGCCATAATATGGCTGGCCATACAGAGGCGTTTTTGTAAATAGTTGTACACAATAATATAATAAAATAATATTTGTAGATAGTGCTCAAATACTTTTACATAATTGCCCTTTTCCTATCAACTTTGGAGAAAACCAATTATTATTGGATACTTAACTTAAAGTCATTATAACAATCTCTCTATAATAATTACAACTCTATTTCCCAAAACTAATTATTATCGGATCCTTAACTTAAAGCCATGATAACCACTGATAATCTGATAATCGAATATTACTAATTATTAGTGTAGTACGAGAACTTGCTAGATTAGGCCCTTCTTGTTTTGTTTTGTTTTTGGAGTGGGATGTAAAGATATATTGACAAAATATCCTTAAATTTTAAATTGATTTTTATGAACTATTATTCCTTTACTTAATTACCTTTTTATTAAATTTGAAAGTGAATATCAAATTAAATGGTTTATATATGGAAATACTCACTCTATTCCCAAGAAATATGCACTTTGGATTCAGCGCGAATTTTAATACTCCCTCCGTCCCGGACTACTCGCACATTTCCTTTTCGGCACGGAGATTAAGGAATGAGTGTATAACAAAGTCAACAATTGCGGCTGTAGGTGATAATTTTTACTAAAAATGGAAAGAGTGCAAATAACTTGGGACGCCCAGAAAGGAAATAAGTGCAAGTAGTCCGGGACGGAGGGAGTACAAAATTGGTGAAGTAAGTGAGAGATAGACAGAAAAAATTAATTAAAATATTGTTAGTGGAAAATGAGTCTCGCCTCATTAGAGAGAAAAGACTTTTCAAAATTAGAAAGTGCATATATTTGTGGGAAAACACTTAAAAATAAAATAATAATAATAATAATAATAATATTATTTTCATCGCAAGTAACATTGATTTTCTTCTTCAACGGTTTATCAATTTCACAGTTCATGTTGTAGTACTCCATATTACCAACTTATTTTATACTGTACTATCATAGATTGTTGAAGAAAATAGCACTACTAAAATATTTTAGTGTTATGAAGAGATTTAAAATTCAATTAATAACATAATAATTAAAATATATAAAATTAATATATAAAATATTTTAGTGTTATGAAGAGCGCAGCGACGAGCAACGGTTGCCGGGCCACTGGCACGGAAGGCGGATTCCAACCGCTGTGGATGCTCTAAAGATATATGTATACATATTCTGATTTAAAAGTAGTAATATATATTAAATAATTAAATAACAAAATATAAAACAATAAGTTAAAAGTTTAAAAGAAAACGAAAAGAAATCTAACATAAGGAAACAAAAGTAAGCTACATTTTCAAAGGTGAATGTTACCAAGATGATTTGGTGATTTTCTTTTAATGGGGTTCCATAATATAACGTGTTCATGAGTGATAGTTTCTGTATCTTAGCCTATAGTCATAGACTGTGCTAGGCCACTTTTGCTATCGAGTTACAATGCACACGTGTTCTTATAAAAAGACCTAAATCATTAGCTTTTTGATTCGATGAAATAGATATATCAGCGAATTTGAGCATCCACAACCGTGCTCTTGCCTGGCACGGTTGTGGGCCCGGCCCCATTTTTTCTGCCTGCTCTCTGGTAAGAGCACAACACCCACAGCTGTGCTCTTCCGCAAGGACGAGCACAATTAATTTAAAATTCAATTAAACAATAACATTTCCATAATAATAAAATTCATTAAAAAAACCTAAATAAAATTACAAATGACAAATAAAATAAAAACGACATAATTAAAATCCTAAAAATTAAAAAATACACAATTAAAATACTAAAAATTAAAAAAACACTACTCGTTGCCGAATTTCGCCCACATGTGGTTGATTAGGTCTTCTTGTAACTGAATGTGGGTTCGGGTATCGCGCATTGTGTGCCTTGTCTCGATCCTTTGGCCAACCGTCGTATGCTCACCTCGGTGTGGGGGAGACCTCGCTGTTGAGCTTCCGGCTTCATCCTCGTCGTAGAAGCTAGCCGCCCTCGGCCCTTCGTCGGCTATAATCATGTTGTGTAAGATAATACACGTGAACATGATGTCGGCGATATTATTCACATACCACAGCCGAGCCGGGGCCTTCACTATGTTGAATCGGGCTTGAAGGACCCCGAAGGCTCTTTCGACGTCTTTCCGCGCAGACTCTTGACGCTGCGCAAAAGGAACCCGTCTCGGGTCGTGCTAGTTGTGGAGCGTCTTCACGAACGTCGACCACCTTGGGTAGATACCATCGGCGAGATAGTAACCCATGTGGTATGTATTTCCGTTGATGATAAAGTCGATCGCCGGTGCTACACCATTCATCACATCATTGAAGAGTGATGAAGAATAGAGCACGTTCAAGTCGTTGTTGGCTCCGGCAACGCGAAAATATGCATGCCAAATCCATAGGCGGTAGTCGGCGACCGCCTCAAGGATAAGTGTTGGGCCGCCGCCTTTGTGACCGCTTAAGTGTTGCCCCCTCCAAGCATTCGGGCAATTCTTCCACCTCCAATGCATGCAGTCAATGCTGCCAAGCATTCCGGGGAAGCCATGGACTGATTCGTGAAGATGAAGCAACCGTTGGCAATCATCGGTGCTGGGTGCCCGAAGGAATTCATCCCCGAAAGCTGAACGAACGCCCTCGCAAAAATTCTTTAGACTAAGGATTCTAGTGGACTCACCGATATGCAAATACTCGTCGAAGATGTCGGCCGTTTGCCCAGTAGCGAATTGTCGGATGGCTCGTGTAGAGACAATTGTATTATGGCTCGTGCGATCGTTCCACATCTCACCCTAACTGAATCCATTAGAACTGTGTGACTGATCTATTAAGCACTTAAGAGGGGCATTTGCCCCACCTCAAATTTCCTTCTCTCTATATATTGTCTATTATAAATTTTACTTTTTTTAATTTTTCACTAAATGCCTCTCCCCTAATTCTTAAATTTTCTTCATAGGTAAATGTACCCCTCCCTACTAATTTCTGGCTTCGTCTCTTTTCTGGCTCCGTCTCTCATGACTAGCGAAGCATATACATCGACATAAATAAGTAGAAGAAAAAATTGAATAAATAATGCTTAAAAAGTCCAAGGGTTGAGATCCTAGAAATTGAGGAGGTCCAGTTGCTACATTACCAATTGGCCTCACGTTCTTAATTTCCCCACCTAAGCCATACCCATCCACACTACCTTCTATCAATAATACAAGTATGAGAATAAATTTCAACACACATCTTCTCATTTAGCGCGTGAATTTTAATCAACATTTAATAATTTATTTATATAAATGTATGAATTGGCATTCATAAAAAGTACTAGTAAATAGTAATAAAATAGTAGAGTTATTTCAGAAATTTTGTGACTAAAATTATAAAATGAGGACGGAGCAATTGAAAAGTAGATTTGTAATTCAATTTTAAGGCTATCTACTATAAGGCGGACGTCCACAATAGCTCCGCCCCTTTTTTGTCCACAGCCCCAGTTTTTTTATCCGCGTCCAAAGAAAAGGTTTCCGCCACTATAGGCGGATACTTCCAATAGCCCCAAAATTTTATAACCAATTATAAGCAATTATAACAAAAAATGTGTATTAAAAAAATTCCTACATCCTTCTTCCTTCTTCCTTCCTCTCTAAAAAAATGTCAAAAATTATAAAAAAAAAATTCAAGGGGGCGGCCTGCGCGCCGACCGCCGCCCCACTATGGATAGCCCCGCCTAATCGCCGCGTCCGCCCCGGACCGGCGCGTCCTTGCCCCGAAGACGCCGCATGATCGTCCGCCCCAAATTATTCGTCCGCCTCGCGGCGGAAGTCGCCCCCACTATAATAGCCCCGAGACCGCCCCGACGGAGGCTATAGCTGCGGTTATCCCATTGTGGATACTCTAATGTCCAAATGGTAGAGTTTGCTTTCATTTTCATCATCACGTGTAAAGTGGCCGGTGGGATTCGGATTAGAGAGTCTTCGGCACAGCAGCGGCGCCTTTTTTGTAGCCTAAAATGGGAATGAGTCAAAGGTAGTCTTGACTAAACCCCTCCCCAAGTCTTAGATGTGGGCCTTTCCTGACGCACCACCTGACGTATCTTCATCCTACCATTTCTCACTCCACTTCACACCTTCAAAAAATAAAATTTAATAAATTAGAGAAACTTCCTCAATTTTCCTGGTCCAACATAACACCGCCACTTTTTCAACTTTCCCAGCTGCTCAACTCCTTTTATATAGACTCGTGCATCGCACTTGTTAAAGACTTCTCAGATTCTTGACATTTTCTCATCTCCTTTCTATTCTATCTTCATCATCCCATTAAAATAAACGACTGAATTTCCTTGGATTTTTATTTATGGATAGAGGATGGGGTCTTACCCTCGATAATTCCGATCAAGTTGGGTTTTTCGCTAACAAGCCGGTTTTCGGAGTTGACTTGAGTCCTCGCCGGAGCACCGGATTGACTATGTTCCCGGGTCGTGGAGAAGAGTCGCCGGAGCACCGGGAGGTGGACTTCTTCGCTGAGAAGAAGGTCAAGAAGGAAAATTCACAGGCTGAAGCTTCTGCCGCCAGAGATTTCGATGTTAATGTAAGTAGTTGTTTATATATATATATATAGATAGGGTAGATCAATAGTGATTCTGTGTATTAATCTGTTTGAGCGTTTTTGTAGACTGGTTTGCAACTTGTGACTGCTAATACCGGAAGCGATCAATCGACGGTGGACGATGGGGTGTCTTATGCCGGCGAAGATAAGAGAGCCATGAATAATGAGGTATGAGTAGCTAGATTTGTCAATTTTGTTATTTGAATTATAGATGTTGTTTTTATTTGGTGGTTCTGATTAGAGAATTTCGGTTTTTGGATTTATAGGTTGCGCAGCTTCAAGTTGAATTGGAGAGAATGAATGGTGAGAATCAGAGGTTAAGAGGCATGCTTGCTCAGGTGAGGAGTAACTACGCATCGATGCAGATGCATCTCCTCACGCTGATGCAGCAGCAGCAGCAGCAGCAACACTCTAGAGGCGATATCACCCAAGAAGAAGAGGTGATAGAGAGAAAGGAGAATGGAGGAGCAAGGCAGTTCCTGGAATTGGGCCCCGAACAGTCAAACTCGTTATCGGAGGAAAGAACAGTGTCAGGATCACCTCAAAACAATCTGGAAGTGATCAGAAATAAGAAAACCGGCCGGGAGGAGAGCCCCGAGTCCGAAAGCTGGGCCCCCGGCTCAAAGGCTCCCCGATTGAACCCCACCAACACCAACACCAATCAACCATCAGTCGAGGCTACGATGCGGAAAGCCCGTGTCTCCGTCCGTGCTCGATCAGAAGCTCCCATGGTAATTAATTCTAAATTGTTTTCTCTTCATGAGCAATTAATTGAATTGTGAAGCTAATTGATTTATTGTACAGATTTCCGATGGATGCCAATGGAGGAAATATGGTCAGAAAATGGCGAAAGGGAACCCGTGCCCAAGAGCGTACTATCGGTGTACAATGGCGGTGGGCTGTCCGGTGCGCAAACAGGTGCAGAGATGCGCCGAGGACCGAACCATCTTAATCACCACCTACGAAGGAACTCACAACCACCCGCTGCCGCCGGCAGCCATGGCGATGGCGTCCACCACTTCCGCCGCCGCCAGCATGCTCCTCTCCGGCTCCATGCCCAGCGCCGACGGCGGATTGATGAATCCCAACTTCCTCGCAAGAACAATCCTCCCTTGCTCCTCAAACATGGCCACCATCTCCGCCTCAGCCCCTTTCCCAACCGTCACGCTTGATCTCACCCAATCGCCTAGCAACGCTCTGCAATACCAAAGACCGCCGCCGCACTTCCAAGTCCCGTTTCCTGTCTCCACCCAGTCGCCGCCTCAAGGTTTCGGACAAGTAATTTACAATCAGTCCAAGTTTTCGGGTCTCCAAATGTCCAAGGACGTTAATGATGCTCCACAATTGCCGCCGCCACAGTCTCAGCCATCCTTCTCCGACACGCTCAGCGCAGCGACGGCGGCGATCACGGCCGATCCCAATTTCACAGCCGCCCTGGCGGCGGCCATCTCCTCCATCATCGGGAACCATACTCCCAACCAACCTTAACGTAAATACCAGATTTAATTAGCAAGTATTTCCGGCGAGGTGTTAATTAAAGTCTTCATTTGTTATTACACGTCATAAATCTGTGTCAGATAGTTTTTCTTGTGATTTTTTTGTTGGTATAATATATGGGGTAGAAGAAGCACTGTGGAATTAAAATGTCCATATTTTTTTGTCTTTGATTTATTTAGGACGGAAAAATACATTCTTTTCCTCATTATTTCTGAATTTCGTGTGGGTTTTTTTTTGTATGAGAGGACAAACAGTGAAATGTTTGTTAGGGATTGCTTGTGGAATTTTGTTTTCTAAGTTGTTGCGAAATCAACAGAAGAGAACGGACAAGTGGGATGGCTTGTTCAATTGAAATGGAATAATCAATTTAAACGTTTGAAATGGTATAACCCAGAGTCAACAACTTCGGCCCATTTCTTTGACTCGTGGACGATGTAACTGGAAAAAAATTAATAACGGATGGATAGACTTTAATATTGTGTAATCAAGGAAGACTTTTTTTGAGAATTTTCAAGGCACCTTCCTCTTATTTTTCGATCCAATAATATGTCAGAGAATCTCGTGCTATGATTAAATTTTAGTTCAACTTATGTGGACGTGATCATTTTTGTTGACACTTGGCTCGAAAGCTAGCCGCTTACCTTAAAATTCGGAGATAAGGGCATCATTAACCCAATTCCCCTCCACGTCATCATTCTCCTACAAGTGCGGCTCAGACCCCAACTGCTCTAACCCTGCAGGCTATAACCTGGGCCGCAACTAATAAATGACACTATTCACAACTTCAACCTATTTTACACGTAAATGCAATACGTTGAACAATTCAAACCGGGAAAATTTATTGTTTAGTCGAAAAAAGAAAATTACAAATCCTAGAAAAAAAATTACAAATCCTAAAAAAATTATTAAACCCTAAAAAATAAAAATTACAAGTCCTACAAAAAATATTGAAATAATTTAGAGGATAGAAATAGAGAAATTGGTGGAAGAATGTTGAAGAAATGAGTATAAATAGACAAAAAAATCAAAAAAAAAAGAAAAATAAATAAATTTTGGGGGTTTGCGGCCCGTCCCGACACCTTCCAACCCTAGCCCGGGCCGGACCCCGGGAGCGTCCCCAGGCCGCAACTGCGGCCCCAGGACCGGCCCAGGCCGCATCTCTACCTCGTCTAACCCCGCGCCAGGGCCGGGACTCGCTTTTTGCGGCCCGGCCTGGCGCGTTAATGATGCTCTAAAATACTCAAATCACTATTCGAATTTTATACTAGTGCGATGCATCATATATTTTTCCAATATTGAAAACTTGAAATACTATTTTCTTGAAATGGAAAACTCAATTTGAATACTTATGAGTAGGACGTCAGTCCAGCAGCCCACAATCCGTGGGCTAGCCCGAATAATCTGTCAAATTTACAGGATCAGGGCTAAAAATTTCTAGTCCGATAAAATCACAATCCGTTTAGCCCACAACGATTAACCCGCAACCCGCTATGGCCAGACCCGAAAACACAATGGGCTGACCCGAAAAGCCGATGAAATTTCTACTGTTCAATTTGTTTGACTCATAATTCGACACTTCATTGATTATTTTATAATGTGGATAACTAAAAAATAAATTAATTTTATATTAAATATATAAATTATATATTACATTTTTATTAATATAATAATAGATAAATAAATTAGAAACTTCAAATTACCTAAAGAAATATTTAAATTTCTAAAACTTGCTTTAAAAGTTCTCGAAATATGTTTATTTTTCATTTTTGCACAAATCTCAAATATTAATATTTGCTCATGTTAATTTTGAGTTTAAGCATATATCTCAAATTTATTATAATTAAATGTTTTACACTCTATAAATATAACTAATTTTCATCATTTTTTATTGGATAGATCGCATGTTAATTTTATCGGTAGCAACCCGACTAACCTGTCGGGCTAGCCCGAAACCCGAGCTTTTAGGGTTAGGGTTGAACTTTTTATCACCTGAAAAAACCACAACCCGATTAGCCACACCCGATTGGCCCACAACCCAAGTAGGGTTGGCCTGAAACCCATTGAACCGTCCCGATTGACATCTCTACTTGTGAATAGGCAATTATATGAACGGCGATTCGGGATCCAGGTGGTGCACCATGTACTAAGAGAAAATAATTAAGTCGAGGGGCTTGTAGAGGTCAATCACATAGTCCTGAGCAATCTATTACTAGTGGCAGTAGCGGACGCAGGAATAAATTATGGGAAGGGCTTCACAGTAAATTTTTTTTATCAATATATTCCCTTCATCCTAATAAAGATGACCTCTTCTTTTAGCGTAATGAAATTTTATAATGTGTTGTTTTGTGTATTTAGTGAAGAAAGAGAATGAAGCAGATATAAAAGTATTTCTTTTATACAAGTTTGAATGCAGACGTACACTAAACGCAAAAGGTCATTTTTAAATAATACGGAGCTCATGATTAGATTGTTTTTTGTCCATGCAATATGTTTGACGCTCATAAGATTAATGAACCACAATAAGAAATTTTCTAAAATAACATAAAAACAAACTAACAATAACTTTGTATTATCTAACGGTTATTATGATGTTGTATTATTCAAAATGATCTTGTCTTCGATGTTGTTACATAACAGATATCATACAATGTAAATGTGTGGGCAATTTTAATTCAAAAAACTTGCTTTCTCACCAAGTAAACAAATATATAAGAGTTATGCTTCAAATAAAATTTTAAAGTATAATAATGACTATAATGATATATTGACCAAAATGATCATGTTTCAATGCTACTACCTAACAGAGATTGTACAAAGAATATCAGTATTATTTATCTACATTTTGCATTTAAAACTAAATTTTCATATAAAATAAATTCTATATAAAAATCACAATCACAAAATGAATAAATATACTTACTAAATACTAGTAATACATAATATTAATCAGATACAATACAAATATAAAAAAGAAATAACCTTTCATGAGAAAACGTTAATTACAAAATTTTTAATGAACACGTCTGCACACGTTTAATTTGATTTAAAGTGAAACAATTGTAACACGTGTAAAGGCTACAAGTAATAGTACCAGACTTGACTTTTCAAATACCAAGTTTAGTGCTCTTTTATTTCGCCTTCTTCCTATAGCGTCTTTGAAAAGCTGTCTCTTCAGTCTTCTTCCCAGATACACTTTCTCCGTCGGCTGCCATTGTTTTAATTTTTCTCTGCAATTTTAAATCTCAGCCCCTCCTCATTAATCTCTCAACAATTTAGACTTCAAAGGCCTTAAACTGGAGAGAGCTAAAGACACATTCTGAAAATTTTTAAAAATTTTGAAATAGAAATATTTAAAAAAACAAGTTGGGAGGGGCTTAAGCCCCTCATCGGTTGTTACTGTGTCCGCCACTGATTAGTGGAGTACTTAGTAAATGGAATTATGGAACAGAATAGATTGTTTTGATACGTACCATCCACACTGCCATCTTTTATTCAAATAAATGCATCATCTTATAAATGTTAACAAATGTATGCACACACTATACAAAATCGAATCTCATTTATCAAAAATATGAGCAAGCATTATTATTGCTTTGGAATATTAATAGAATCGGTAACTGCTATTTCCAGTACACTTGAGTTAACTGTATATTCATTTATAGTCAAATTGATGTTGCCGTGAAATGCACTTTCAATGTTTCTTGCCCCTAACAGTGTTTTTTTATAGTAGTTTGAATTAATCTTTAAAAGGCAAAAACAGAAAAGAAAACGAGTTGCGTTGCGTTGCGTTGCGTTGCGTGCGGGCAGAAAAAAGCGTTGAAAAAGTGGGAGTAGGAAGGTGAATGATGTAGTTTTTATTTTTTAATTTTTTTTTTTAAAAAAAGGTGAATGATGTAGTTTTCCAAGGTTGAATTACCCAAAACCAAAGGCCAAAACCCAACCGTACTTGCACAACCGTACAAGTATCTATTACCACTAATTGTCTAATTATAATTTATTAATTCCACCGTCTCTCCATATTTTTATATGAGTGATGCTAAATGGCCATAATGTGGCCGAACCATAAAAAGTTAATTTAGTCCATTTAGATGTATAAAAAATTAGAATTACCGATATAAACTTATATGTGTGTAAATGGACTTGTGAGTTGATACTTATCTTTGAATTCCATTACGTAAAACACATTAATATCACGAATTACTGTATACGTTGAGCAACAATCAAGAAATGACAGTAGTAATAAGTTGAGCAAAAACTACGAAAGAACAACACTAACATGTTGAACAACATATAATGAAGATGATATAAAAGTAAAATCAAATAATATTAAACCAAAAATTTGAAAAAAAATCAATTTTTTTTGTTATTTACTTAATTTATAGCTGGCCATAATGTGGCCGCATAGCATTATTCTTTTTATAATCCTTTTGTTTCAATACTAGTACTAACTCAATGGAAATTATGGCATTCAAGTTTGGGGGTTAAAGTTAATGAGCAAAATTTAGTACTGTATCAATTTTATGAACGTATGTTTTGTAATACTTCCTCCGTCCCGCTTAAGATGACACATTTTCCTTTTTAGTTTGTCCCAACTAAAATGACACATTTCTTTTTTTTTGGAGATGTGTCATTTTAGTCGGGAAAGAGGGAGGGATTACTATGTGTGAGTTTATATACTGTAATACTTTGAGTCAAAGATTAAGTTACATTTTCATTTAATTGATAACGCAGTTGATAGGGAGATGACCTCTTTTTGTCTGTTTTTTTATTTCCAATTTTCATGATATTTGACCAAAGAATGTGAAAATTGAACATAGACAACAGATAGAAGGTGTAGATTTGAATAGAGTAAGACAAGTTGAGATCAGAGGGCATATGGGTATAATATTGGTTCTTGTTTGGTTTCAGAACTATGTGGCGGTTCCTTCAGAAATGATAGTAGTAAAAGAACAATATTGAAGAGAGATCAAAGAAATATAGACAAAAATATATTTAACCAAATGGAAAGTTTTTATATCACTTTACCCTAAATTAACTACTACTTCCTACATATTATGAAAATTAAATTAATGTTTTATTAATAATTTTGACACTAAAAAAGTTATTTCACACTATTAGCACAAATGTTAAGTAAGTATTGTGATCAAATTAATACAATAAATTCGATAAGTTGGAAACTAGGCTTACAAAATGGGATCCTTGTGGGCCATAAAATCTCAAAACAAGATATGACCTGGCCCATTGTGGAATAATCAGGCCGGCTCGTATGATCTACCTTTAATTAGTCTGGCCCACAGTGTAATAGGATAGCCCAAGAAATTGAAGTTGGCTACCTCTCTATATCTCAAAACTATTACTCATACATAAGACATCGACATTATTCAGCCCCCGATCCTGTGCTAAGTTTGAAGAGAAAGATTTCCTCCAAATTTATTTTAAAATAGAGGAGTGCATATTCAAACAAACCTTTTGTTCGAACGAGTTTGAAGAAAATTTTGGAATGGGTATGGTGGATGGGAAAATTTAATTTTATTAAAATTGGATTTACCATCTGCAAAATAAATAAGGTAAACACAAAATTAAATTTTAAACTATTTCAGTATTTTAATAAAATTGGAATAATATGGAATATCTTTATGAGCAGAATTCATGTTGGTTCATATTTTACTAAATGAAATAAATAGTATAACGTATATAATATTTAAATAATCAAACACCGTCTTAGTATTTTATTAACCATTCTTTATTATATATATATATATATATAGAGTCCCATTATTCACAAATCCACTCTTAAAGACCGAACCACCGAACCATACCAAATTAGGGTTTTTTTATCTAGTTTTTTATGGATGAGAGGCACAAATTTATAATTTATTTTCACCTTCATCACGAGTCTATTTTAATTCATCCGAAGGTAAATAAGTCATACAAACATGTTACAAAGATTTAAATTCATTCCAGTAGGTTTTTACTTCATTCCAGTAGGTTTTTACTTCATTCCAGTAGGATTATTACTTCATTCCAATACGTAAATGCGGTTTCTCCGTCGCGTGTCGTTCTTTCTCTCTACAATATCTATCACCACCGCCACAACGCTGATATGATGTAATAAACACATGGAATGATGCAATAAATTATTGGAATGAAGTATATGAAGTCCTACTGGAATGAAGTAAAAACCTTATCCAATGAAGTAATAACGTTTCTGAATGAAGTAATAAACGCACTTGAATAAATTGCATTTTTTAATGTAAATAAAGTAAAAACTCAGGTCAATGAATTCAATTGAAACATATGTTGAATCATTTCAAAACCTACTGGAAGAAAGTAAAAACATGTTGTAGTTTCAAGGTATTACGTACGGAATGAAGTAATAAATTTATACAATGAAGTAAAATGGGCTTGTAATGAAGACCGAAAAATTTACACAGCAGCACATCTCATCAAAAAAACTAGATCTAATGGCCCAGATTTGGTCTCTAGTTCGGTCTTTAAAATTGGTTCGACATTGATCACAACCCTATATATATATATATATATATATATATATATATATATATGAACATATTTTGACTAATATCATGCTACTTATTTTCCCTATTCCCCACGAAATTCTCAAAAACACCTCCCACCACGTCATATAGACTTTCCACTGCACTGCCACATCATAAGGAATTCCCACTGCACAGTGGCGGACATCCCCAAGGACATCCCGAAGGACTTCTCACAATTAAAAAAATTCACAAATTCACAAATTAAACAATTTCCGGAAGTAAGAAATTTACGGAATTAAATAGTCGACACGAATACGGAGAAAATGCAACCACATTATTTAAAAAAAACATACTTCATTATAAAAAAAATACATAATTACTAAAAAAATTACATTATTAAAATAAAAACCGGCTTCTCACTCCTCGGATTCCCCGCCGCCGCCATGTCTCCCGCCGTCACCGTCCGGCATGTCTCCGAACCCCAAATCGTACCGCATACTGTTGATGAGGGGTTTAAGCGACCGCTTGTAATGGGGGTCGGTCGATTGGCGCCATTCAACCATTGCACGTAACAAGGTTTCATGTGCCGCGATGCGGGCTAATGAGGGGTTCTCGGGATCGATTTGGGCGGGTGCTGCCGATTGGGCCTCAGCGGATCCGCTGGTGCTTCCCCTCGCCATCCGCGGAGCGGACTTTTTCCCAACCGGGCGACGGCGGCGGGCCGACGATGTGGGTGTCGGGAACTCTGCCTCGGCGGGGGGGAGTTCCGCTGAACCGGCACTGCTACTGTACTCTCCGGAGTCGCTGATCTTCGTCCGCTTCGGCCTGCCAGATTCAACACCCGCAGTGAACTTGGCTGAAGACTGCACCACAAGAAACACCGGCCAATATTTGAATTCCCCGAAGCCCAACTGAGTGTCGGGGAACTGCTGATGAGACATGAACTTCACATCCTCGGCAGACATGCCACTGGTTGCCGAGCGGAGATTGTTTGTGTAAATGCCGACATATCGGCTGAGCTGCCTCTTCAGCTATTCCCACTGTTTCCGGCATTGCTCTCCGTTGTGAGCCTTCCCCCCTGGCGGTTTGAACTGGAGGTAGCTTTGGCTAATACGCCACCACATCCGGTCGATGTGCTGGTTCGCCCCGACGTAAGGATCCTCCACTACACTGATCCACACCTTCGCCAGCGCGACACACTCGTCCATGATCTAGACGATCCTCATGTTCCCGCTGGATCCTTCCCTCACCTCAGCGGCCCCCTCCTCACCACCGTACATCGAGACGCCCCGTCCCCTGTCCCTCCTTCGCCCTGGCCTCCCCCTCCTCACTGTCGCCGGTGGTGCGTCTGTGGGAGAATCCCGGATCGAAGAAAGCCCCAACTCCTCGAGCGAGAACGTGTCATTGCCAGTGAACTGAGTCACGAGAGGAGAACTCGTCGGGTTGTCCGTCGACAGTAAATCCATATAGGGCCGATAGACGTTGTCCACTGGCGATTGGGGGGACCCCCTGCCTACTACCCCCGCAGCGACATGCGATCCCTGCATCATCCCGGGCATCATCATCTCTGGCATTCCGACACTCGCCCCGGGCATCTGGGGCATCATCCGATACCAATGCGGGTACATGTTGTAGTACACGGGCATCATTCCCGATGGCATTTGAGATTGGGGCATCATCCCCGGCATTCCGGCACTCCTGCCGACGGAAAATTTAGGCGCCGGTGACTCGCTAGTGGCCGGGGAATCGCTATCGTGGTGCTCAATTGTTCTTCGAAAGAAAGATATTTTTAGAGAGAGAGAGATACTCGTTAATATAAGTGGTGCGAATGAAATGAAGTTCAACTGGACGTATTTATAGAAATTTAAAAAAATATATTTAATGCAATAAACGAGAATTTCGCGCGGACGTCTGTGGGAGTCAATGCAATGGCGGACGTCCGCGCGGCGTCGCGACGGAATTCCGCGTAAACGCCGCGGAACTGCGGTGTCCTCGGCGGAATTCTATATTCGTGCATACCATGCACAATGGCTGACGTTCGCCGTGGAATTTTGGCACACCGGTCGGAATTCCGCCGGGATGAGCGCTATTGCTGATGCTCTGGAAGAAGACCTGATACTCTTTTTTAAAAACTTGAAGTTTACATATGCCTACGTAAATTGATTGTGTCAAATGTCAATCGTCATTAATTCAATTTATATTCTGTACTTTCATTATTGCTTAATCTGTAAGCAAAAAAAAAAGATAAAAAAAGGAGATAACCCACCCCCCCAAAGTGTCGAGTGTAACGCCACTTAACATGCTTTGCTGACACGTAAGTGTTCAGTTACACCTTCGTATTGAATGAAATCAATACCACCATGACCACTTCCTACCGTCGATCATATCCGACGCCTCTAATGGTGCTGCGCATCGTAATCTTCATGCGCCGCGACACACGGGAACCTGCTGTTGAGCGTATTTGAAATTGCATCTCGTGAGAATGACATTTGCCGGCAATCCAACGGCTCAATAAACAATAAGTCTTTTATTAACGGCTGCGATCTTCGGAAAACTGCAGCTGTTTCTGAAAATATATTTTGGACAAAGTATTTATTCACCACCCTCTCCCCTATTCATCACGTTCTTCACTGCTACTTCTTCATAGTTTTGGTGAGTGTGTTAATCTCTTGCGCATGCCATTGGATTCCTATGCTTACTTTTTTCGTTGAGAATTCTTCCATTTATCTTCTTTTGGTTCAGTACTGGAATCACATTTTGATAGTGCTTCAAAAACCAATTAACAAAAAAAACAATTAGTAGAAAGAAACATGGTGATCGAAGGGTTTTTGTTAGGTGTTAGTCATCCAATTTTTGCTTATGATGCTTTCCCCCATTTATCATTGCACTTTCCTTCTTTAGACGACGCATGCACTACGAATATGGATTATAGAATTTTGTCCTCGAATTTTTTGTTCTTCACTGTTCCTTTTTTCCTTTTTTCCTGTTCCCCTTTCTAAAATTAGATTCGCTTCTGTTGTCCTGTGCTTTGCTCTACTCTTTCTAAATTCATATGTTTCTGCCGAATTGACGATTTTCTGATTGCATGGTTTGTAAAGTATCTCAGAATTGTTGAGTCGACATTCATTCATCTTATAGAATCTAAGGCAGAGCATATCAAGTTGTTAAAACAAGCATTAAACCGTCAGGGAGTATACACACAGTCCTGATATTGCATGTACTCTTAGCAGAGTAGTAGAGTAACTTGTTAATCCGTGTTGCAGGAAAAATGGGAACCAGATTTAACAGTGTTGCTTCAACCTTTTTCCTGTCAAGCTTGTTCTTTTCTCTTGCATTTTCTGCATCGGATGATGGATTGCTACGAATAGGACTGAAAAAGTTGAAGTTTGATCAAAACAATCGACTTGCTGCTCGGCTCGAGTCTAAGGAAGCAGAAATATTGAGAGCCTCAATTCGGAAGTACAATTTCCGAGGTAAATATAGCGAGTCTGGAGATACTGACATTGTTGCACTCAAGAATTACATGGATGCCCAGTATTTTGGAGAGATTGGTATTGGTACTCCCCCACAGAAATTCACTGTGATTTTTGACACGGGTAGCTCCAATCTGTGGGTGCCCTCTTCAAAATGTTACTTCTCTGTAAGTATTGGTTGTTGAAATAATTGAAGTTGTTTTTGTATAACGGAATAAACTGTGTCAACTATTCTCACATTGGATATAAATGTGTGGGCATCAATTCTTTCACTCCTTGGTGTAGATTCCTTGTTTTTTTCACTCCAAGTACAAGTCCAGCCAGTCAAGTACTTACAGGAAGAATGGTATGTTATATCCCCAGCCATTTCCTTCTCACATTAGCATGCTGCGTTTTTTTTCCCTCTTGAGTACCAATTAATGGCATTGCATACTTTTACTTTGGAATTAATATGTGCTGATAAATTGCTACATTTGGGACTTAACATGAAGCAGGTAATACATATAACTCAATTCTTTGGATGTACTCCCTTCATCCCATAATAGATGGCACACTTGGGAATGGCACAAGATTTTAGGAGATGTTGTTTTGGTTGTTAGGTGGAGAGAGAAAATGGTATATTTATATATTAATGTGGAAGGGAGCTTTTTTCCAAAAAGGAAATGTGACATCTTTTGTGGGACAAACTAAAAGGAAAGTGATACATCTATTATGGGACGGAGAGAGTATTACATATGGAGAATGGAGTACACTTCCTGGAGAATCTTATGTAGTTGTAACTGATTGTTTTGTTTGCATTGTACCATTACCATTTACCCTTTTATAGACAAGTTCCATGGACTTGTATTAATCAATAGGGTGTTATCATCATGTTGTATGATTAAGTTATATTTTCTACAATGTGATTTGATGTGTGTTATGCTTAGAAAAGCAATATAAATCTGTGGTAATTTTTTTGGTCTTTAGGAAAATCTGCTGCTATCCAGTATGGGACTGGGGCTATCTCTGGATTTTTCAGTGAGGACAACATCAAAGTCGGTCATCTAGTTGTGAAGAACCAGGTCCTCCCTACTCTTTTATTTTATGTTTGTTATGTTAACTTGGTAAGTGACTTACTGGGGTGGCATTGATTTATTCCAGGAATTTATTGAGGCAACGAGAGAACCTGGTGTTACATTTTTGGTGGCCAAGTTTGATGGCATACTTGGACTTGGTTTCAAAGAGATCTCAGTAGGAAATGCAACCCCAGTGTGGTATGATTTTTCTTGTTATGTGGGTTTGCTTAGTCTCACGTTATGTTGGTAGATGCTACCTTTTGTGGAAGGGGTTGTTTCAAGGGCCAGGGTTACTATTTCATTTAGCTCCCCTTGCTAAGCTTTTGATAGCTGGCATGTTCACCATGTCCTTTTACTTAAATGATAATATGGCTAGCCATTTGTATCTTC